>NC_141876.1:45137500-47637500 GCF_056163025.1 Triticum urartu | reverse complement strand
TGAACTTTCGAAAGACGTGCCCACGGTTATGGGCAGATGGGAATTTGTTAATGTCCAGTGGTAGAAAACCTGAAGTTGACCTTAATTAAAATACATCAACCGCGTGTGTAACCGTGATGGTCTCTTCTCGGCGGTGTCCGGGAAGTGAACACGGTGTTGGAGTTATGCTTGACGTAGGTTGTTCTAGGATCACTTCTTGATCATAGTTGTTCAATCGTGCTTTGCCTTCTCTTCTCGCTCTCTTGTGCGTATGTTAGCCACCATATATGCTAGTCGCTTGCTGCAGCTCCACCTCATACCTTTTACCTTACCTATAAGCTTAAATAGTCTTGATCTCGAGGGTGTGAGATTGCTGAGTCCCCGTGACTCACAGATACTTCCAAAACCAGTTTGCAGGTGCCGATGCTACCGAGCAGGTGACGCAAACAAGCTTAAGGAGGAGTTCGATGAAGATCTTGTCCTTTGTGTTGTTTTGTCCTAGTTGATCAGTAGTGGAGTCCAGTCGGGACGATCGGGTATCTGTGTAGCATTTGAGGTAGTCTTCTTTAATTTTGGGTTCCGTAGTCGGACCTTGATTGTATCTGGTTGATGTAATGATTTATTCATGTAATTGTGTGAAGTGGCGACTGTAAGCCAACTATGTATCTTTTCCCTTATTGTATGACATGGGTTGTTTGCGAAGATTACCTCACTTGCAACATTGCTTTCAATGCGGTTATGCCTCTAAGTCGTGCTTCGACATGTGGGAGATATAGCCACATCGAGGGCGTTACAAGGCGGCCGGCCTGGGAGAGGCGCGCCAAGAGGAGGAGTCCTACTCCCACTAGGAGTAGGACTCCTCCTTTTCCTAGTAGGAGTAGGAGAGGGCAAAGGAAAGGGAGAGAAGGAGAAGGAAATGGGGGGCCGGCCCCGCTTGCCCTAAACCAATTTGGTTTGGGCCTTCGGGGGGGGGGGGGCACGCCCCACACTCCCCTTGCTGCCCTTGGTGCTCCGGTATATGTCCGAAACCTTTCTGGTGCCCGAACATAGTCGTCCAATATATCGATCTTTATGTCCCGACCATTTTGAGACTCCTCGTCATGTCCGTGATCATATCCGGGACTCCGAACTACCTTCGGTACATCAAAACACAAAAACTCATAATACCGATCGTCACCGAACTTTAAGCGTGCACACCCTACGGGTTCGAGAACTATGTAGACATGACCGAGACACGTCTCCGGTCAATAACCAATAACGGAACCTGGATGCTCATATTGGCTCCCATATACTCTACGAAGATCTTTCTCGGTCATACCGCATAACAACATACGTTGTTCCCTTTCTCATCGGTATGTTACTTGCCCGAGATTCGATCGTTGGTATCTCAATACCTGGTTCAATCTCATTACCGGCAAGTCTCCTTACTCTTTCTGTACTACATCATGCCACAACTAACTCATTAGTTACAATGGTTGCAAGGCTTATAGTGATGTGCATTATCGAGTGGGCCCAGAGATACCTCTCCGACAATTGGAGTGATAAAGACTAATCTCGAAATACGCCAACTCAACAAGTACCTTCAGAGACACCAGTAGAGAACCTTTATAATCACTCAGTTACGTTGTGATGTTTTGTAGCACACAAAGTGTTCCTCCGGTAAACGGGAGTTGCATAATCTCATAGTCATAGGAACATGTCTAAGTCATGAAGAAAGCAATAGCAACATACTAAACGATCAAGTACTAAGCTAACGGAATGGGACAATTCAATCACATCATTCTCCTAATGATGTGATCCCGTTAATCAAATGACAACTCATGTCTATGGCTAGGAAACATAACAATCTTTGATCAACGAGCTAGTCAAGTAGAGGCATACTAGTGACACTCTGTTTGTCTATGTATTCACACATGTATCATGTTTCCGGTTAATACAATTCTAGCATGAATAATAAATATTTATCATGATATAAGGAAATAAATAATAACTTTATTATTGCCTCTAGGGCATATTTCCTTCAGTCTCCCACTTGCACTAGAGTCAATAATCTAGATTACACAGTAATGATTCTAACACCCATGGAGCCTTGGTGCTGATCATGTTTTGCTCGTGGAAGAGGCTTAGTCAACGGGTCTGCAACATTCAGATCTGTATGTATCTTGAAAATCTCAATGTCTCCCACATGGACTTGATCCCGGATGGAGTTGAAGCGTCTCTTGATGTGCTTGGTTCTCTTGTGTAATCTGGATTCCTTTGCCAAGGCAATTGCAGCAGTATTGTCACAAAAGATTTTTAGTGGACCCGATGCACTAGGTATGACACCTATATCGGATATGAACTCCTTCATCTAGACTCCTTCATTTGCTGCTTCCGAAGCAGCAATGTACTCCGCTTCACATGTAGATCCCGCCATGACGCTCTGTTTAGAACTGCTCCAACTGATAGCTCCACCATTCAATATAAACATGTATCCGGTTTGCGATTTAGAATCGTCCGTATCAGTGTCAAAGCTTGCATCAACATAACCATTTACGGTGAGCTCTTTGTCACCTCCATAAACGAGAAATATATCCTTAGTCCCTTTCACGCACTTCAGGATGTTCTTGACCGCTGTCCAGTGATCCACTCCTGGATTACTTTGGTACCTCGCTGCTAAACTAATAGCAAGGCACACATAAGGTCTGGTACACATCATTGCATACATGATAGAGCCTATGGCTGAAGCATAGGGACCATCTTTCATTTTCTCTCTATCTTCTGCAGTGGTCGGGCATTGAGTCTTACTCAACTTCACACCTTGTAACACAGGCAAGAACCCTTTCTTTACCTGATCCATTTTGAACTTCTTCAAAACTTTGTCAAGGTATGTGCTTTGTGAAAGTCCAATTAAGCGTCTTGATCTATCTCTATAGATCTTGATGCCCAATATGTAAGCAGCTTCACCGAGGTCTTTCATTGAAAAACTCTTATTCAAATATCCTTTTATGCTATACAGAAAGTCTATATCATTTCCAATCAACAATATGTCATCCACATATAATATTAGAAATGCTACAGAGCTCCCACTCACTTTATTGTAAATACTGGCTTCTCCAAAAGTCTGTATAAAACCATATGCTTTGATCACACTATCAAAACTTTTATTCCAACTCCGAGAGGCTTGCACCAGTTCATAAATGGATCGCTGGAGCTTGCACACTTTGTTAGCACCTTTTGGATCGATAAAACCTTCAGGTTGCATCATATACAACTCTTCTTCCAGAAATACATTTAGGAATGTAGTCTTTACATCCATTTGCCAAATTTCATAATCATAAAATGCGGCAATAGCTAACATGATTCATACGGACTTAAGCATCACTACGGGTGAGAAGGTCTCATCATAGTCAACTCCTTGAACTTGTCGAAAACCTTTCGCAACAAGTCGAGCTTTGTAGACAGTAACATTACCATCAGCGTCTGTCTTCTTCTTGAAGATCCATTTATTTTCGATGGCTTGCCGATCATCGGGCAAGTCAACCAAAGTCCACACTTTGTTCGCATACATGGATCCCATCTCATATTTCATGGCCTCAAGCCATTTTGCGGAATCTGGGCTCATCATCGCTTCCTCATAGTTTGTATGTTCGTCATGGTCTAGCAACATGACCTCCAGAACAGGATTACCGTACCACTCTGGTGCGGATCTTGCTCTGGTTATCCTACGCGTTCGGTAGTAACTTGATCTGAAGTTTCATGATCATCATCATTGGCTTCCTCACTAATTGGTGTAGGTGTCAAAGGAACCGGTTTTTTGTGATGAACTACTTTCCAATAAGGGAGCAGGTACAATTACCTCATCAAGTTCTAGTTTCCTCCCACTCACTTCTTTCGAGAGAAACTCCTTCTCTAGAAAGGATCCATTCTTAGCAATGAATGTCTTGCCTTCGGATCTGTGATAGAAGGTGTACCCAACAGTTTCCTTTGGGTATCCTATGAAGACACATTTCTTCGATTTGGGTTCAAGCTTATTAGGTTGAAGCTTTTTCACATAAGCATCGCAGCCCCAAACTTTAAGAAACGACAACTTTGGTTTCTTGTCAAACCATAGTTCATAAGGCGTCGTCTCAACGGATTTTGATGGTGCCCTATTTAACGAGAATGCAGCCGTCTCTAAAGCACAACCCCAAAATGATAGCGGTAAATCAGTAAGAGACATCATAGATCACACCATATCTAGTAAAGTACGATTACGATGTTTGGACACACCATTGCGCTGTGGTGTTCCAGGTGGCGTGAGTTGCAAAACTATTCCGCATTGTTTCAAATGTAGACCAAACTCGTAACTCAAATATTCTCCTCCACAATCAGATCGTAGAAACTTTATTTTCTTGTTACGATGATTTTCCACTTCACTCTTAAATTCGTTGAACTTTTCAAATGTTTCAGACTTATGTTTCATTAAGTAGATATACCCATATCTGCTCAAATCATCTGTGATGGTGAGAAAATAACGATGCCCGTCGCGAGCCTCAATATTCATCGGACCACATACATCAGTATGTATGATTTCCAACAAGTCTGTTCCTCGCTCCATTGTACCGGAGAACGGCGTTTTAGTCATCTTTCCCATGAGGCATGGTTCGCAAGTACCAAGTGATTCATAACCAAGTGATTCTAGAAGTCCATCAGTATGGAGTTTCTTCATGCGCTTTACACCAATATGACCTAAACGGTAGTGCCACAAATAAGTTGCACTATCATTATCAACTCTGCATCTGTTGGCTTCAACATTATGAATATGTGTGTCACTACTATCGACATTTAACACAAATAGAACACTCTTCAAGGGTGCATGACCATAAAAGATATTACTCATATAAATAGAACAACCATTATTCTTGGATTTAAATGAATAACCATCTCGCGTCAAACAAGATCCAGATATAATGTTCATGCTCAACGCTGACACCAAATAACAATTATTAAGGTCTAAAACTAATCCCGAAGGTAGATGTAGAGGTAGCGTGCCGACGGCGATCACATCGACTTTGGAACCATTTCCCACGCGCATCGTCACCTCGTCCTTAGCCAATCTTCTCTTAATCCATAGTCCCTGTTTCAAGTTGCAAATATTAGCAACAGAACCAGTATCAAATACCGAGGTACTACTGCGAGCTCTGGTAAGGTACACATCAATAACATGTATATAACATATACCTTTGTTCACCTTGCCATCATTCTTATCCGCCAAATACTTGGGGCAGTTCCGTTTCTAGTGACCAGTTCCTTTGCAGTAGAAGCACTCAGTCTCAGGTTTAGGTCCAGATTTGGGTTTCTTCTCTTGAGCAACAACTTGCTTGTCGTTCTTCTTGAAGTTCCCCTTCTTCTTCCCTTTACCCTTTTTCTTGAAACTGGTGGTTTTGTTAACCATCAACACTTGATGCTCCTTTTTAATTTCTACTTTCGCGGCCTTTAGCATCGCGAAGAGCTCGGGAATTGTCTTATCCATCCCTTGCATATTATAGTTCATCACTAAGCTCTTGTAGCTTGGTGGCAGTGATTGGAGAATTATGTCAATAACAGTATCATCCGGAAGATTAACTCTGAGTTGAATCAAGTGATTGCAGTACCCAGACATTCTGAGTATATGCTCACTAACAGAACTATTCTCCTCCATCTTGCAGTTGTAGAACTTATTGGAGACTTCATATCTCTCAATCCGGGCATTTGCTTGAAATATTAATTTCAACTCCTGGAACATCTCATATGCTCCATGATGTTCAAAACGTTGTTGAAGTCCCAGTTCTAAGCCGTAAAGCATGGCACATTGAACTATCGAGTAGTCATCAATTTTACTCTGCTAGACGTTCTTAACGTCATCAGCAGCATCTGTAGCAGGCCTGGCACCCAATGGTGCTTCCAGGACATAATTCTTCTGTGCAGCAATGAGGATAATCCTCAAGTTATGGACCTAGTCCGTGTAATTGCTACCATCATCTTTCAACTTTGCTTTCTCAAGGAACGCATTAAAATTCAACAGAACAACAGTACGGGCCATCTATCTACAATAACATAGACATGCAAAATACTATCAGGTACTAAGTTCATGATAAATTTAAGTTCAATTAATCGTATTACTTAAGAACTCCCACTTAGATAGACATCCCTCTAATCATCTAAGTGATCACGTGATTCATATCAAGTAAACCCTAACAGATCATCACGTGAAATAGAGTAGTTTTCAATGGTGAACATCACTATGTTAAACATATCTACTATATGATTAACGCTCGACCTTTCTGTCTCAGTGTTCCGAGGCCATATCTACATATGCTAGGCTCGTCAAGTTTAACTCGAGTATTCTGCGTGTGGAAAACTGTCTTACACCCGTTGTAGAGGAACATTGAGCTTATCACACCCGATCATCACGTGGTGTCTCGGCACGACGAACTTTGGCAATGGTGCATACTTAGGGAGAACACCTTTACCTTAAAATTTAGTGAGAGATCATCTTATAATGCTACCGTCAAACAAAGCAGAATAAGATGCATAAGGATAAACATCACATGCAATCAATATAAGTGATATGATATGGCCATCATCATCTTGTGCCTTTGATCTCCATCTCCAAAGCACCGTCATGATCACCATCGTCACCGGCGCGACACCTTGATCTCCATCGTCACCGGCGCGACACCTTGATCTCCATCGTAGCATCGTTGTCGTCTCGCCAACTATTGCTTCTACGACTATCGCTACCGCTTAGTGATAAAGTAAAGCAATTACAGGGCGATTGCATTGCATACAATAAAGCGACAACCATATGGCTCCTGCCAGTTGCCGATAACTCCGTTACAAAACATGATCATCTCATACAATAAATATAGCATCATGTCTTGACCATATCACATCACAACATGCCCTGCAACAACAAGATAGACGTCCTCTACTTTCTTGTTGCCAGTTTTACGTGGCTGCTACGGGCTGAGCAAGAACCATTCTTACCTACGCATCAAAACCACAATGATAGTTCGTCAAGTTAGTGCTGTTTTAACCTTCACAAGGACCGGGCGTAGCCACACTCGGTTCAACTAAAGTTGGAGAAACTGACACCCGCCAGCCACCTGTGTGCACAGCATGTCGGTAGAACCAGTCTCGTGTAAGCGTACGCGTAATGTCGGTCCGGGCCGCTTCATCCAACAATACCGCCGAACCAAAGTATGACATGCTGGTAAGTAGTATGACTTGTATCGCCCACAAATCACTTGTGTTCTACTCGTGCATATAACATCTACGCAATAACCTGGCTCAGATGCCACTGTTGGGGAATGTAGTAATTTCAAACAATTTCCTACGCACACACAGGATCATGGTGATGCATAGCAATGAGAGGGGAGAGTGTGTCCACGTACCCTCGTAGACCGAATGCGGAAGCGTTAGCACAACACGGTTGATGTAGTCATACGTCTTCACGATCCGACCGATCCAAGTACCGAACGCACGACACCTCCGAGTTATGCACACGTTCAACTCGATGACATCCCATGAGCCCCGATATAGCAAAGCTTCACAGGAGAGTTTCCTCGGCATGACAGCGTCGTGACGGTGATGATGATGCGACCTATGCAGGGCTTCTCCTAAGCACTGCTACGATATGATCGAGGTGGATTATGGTGGAGGGGGGCACCGCACACGGCTAAGAGATCAATGATCAATTGTTGTGTCTATGGGGTGCCCCCTGCCCCCGTATATAAAGGAGCAAGGGGGAGGAGGCGGCCTGCCAGGGAGAGGTGCGCCAAGAGGGGGAGTCCTACTACCACTAGGAGTAGGAATCCTCCTTTTCCTAGTAGGAGTAGGAGAGGGGAAGGAAAGGGAGAGGAGGAGAAGGAAAGAGGGGGCCGACCCCCTTTCCCTAAACCAATTCGGTTTGGGCCTTGGGGGGGTGCCCCACACTCCCCTTGCTGCCCTTTATTTCCACTAAGGCCCATGTAGGCCCATTAAGCCCCCCAGGGGGGTTCCGGTAACCCCCCGGTACTCCGGTATATGTCTGAAACCTTCCAGAACCTTTCCGATGTTCGAACATAGTCGTCCAATATATTGATATTTACGTCTCGACCATTTCGAGACTCCTCGTCATGTCCGTAATCATATCCGGGACTCCGAACTACATTCGGTATATCAAAACACAAAAACTCATAATACCGATCGTCACCGAACTTTAAGCGTGCAGACCCTACGAGTTCGAGAACTATGTAGACATGACCAAGACACGTATCCGGTCAATAACCAATAGCGGAACCTGGATGCTCATATTGGCTCCCACATATTCTACGAAGAACTTTCTCGGTCAAACCGCATAACAACATACATTGTTCCCTTTGTCATCGGTATTTTACTTGCACGAGATTAGATTGTCGGTATCTCAATACCTAGTTCAATCTCGTTAACGGCAAGTCTCTTTACTCGTTATGTAATACATCATCCCGCAACTAACTCATTAGTTACAATGCTTGCAAGGCTTATAGTGATATGCATTACCGAGTGGGCCCAGAGATACCTCTCCGGCAATTGGAGTGACAAATCCTAATCTCAAAATACGCCAACTCAACAAGTACCTTCGGAGACACTAGTACAGCACCTTTATAATCACCCAATTACGTTGTGATGTTTTGTAGCACACAAAGTGTTCCTACAGTAAACGGGAGTTGCATAATCTCATAGTGATAGGAACATGTATAAGTCATGAAGAAAGCAATAGCAACATACTAAACGATCAAGTGCTAAGCTAACGGAATGGGTCAAGTCAATCACATCATTCTCCTAATGATGTGATCCCGTTAATCAAATGACAACTCATGTCTATGGCTAGGAAACATAAACATCTTTGATCAACGAGCTACCCAAGTAGAGGCATACTAGTGACACTACCAAAAAAAGACACATCCGTGACATTTTGGGCCGAACGAATTTTTTTTCTGTCATACATATGACACTTCTATGACGATAATTGTGACAAAACCCGGTATCATCATAGATGTGGTGGGCTCCTACTTCTATGACAATAAATCATGACAGAAAATGGGCTTTTCGTCCTGGGCAGGCCGGAGACGCAGATGCATGACATTCTTTGGGCCGTCCATGACGGAAAAAACCATGGTAGAAGCGAGGGGGAGGAAAATTTCGAGGAGTTCCCGGTTATGGTGGAGGTCAGGGGCCGAGCGATGCACGTTTCTCTCATACATATACGCGCGTGTGTGCGAGGCGTTGGCTCTAACTGAACCCGAGCGAGGCGTTGGGCTCTAACTGAACCCGAGCGATTGCACTGCAGGCTACGCGTTACTGAACCCGAGCGATCGATTGATGGCTGTTAACTGAACCCGATCGAGCGATTCCTTCGGTACTGCTGCTATTTGAAGTCGATCGATGGGATGAACAGTGAGCGTTGCGGGGGGTTTGGATGAACAGTGAGCGGTGGCGTTGCCTCTGGATGAACAGGACCCCGTGGTGTGGTGGAGGGCTGGATGAACAGTAGACGGTGGAGGGGTGCCCGTGGAGCGGTGGATGAACAGGACCCCATGGTGTGGAGGGCTGGATGAACAGTAGACGGTGGAGGGGTGGTTGAACAGGACCCCGTGGTGTGGAGGGCTGGATGAACAGTAGACGGTGGAGGGGTGGTTGAACAGTAGCCGGTGGAGTAGCGCGCGGTGGAGGCTGGATGAACAGGAGCCCGCGGAGGCTGGATGAACAGGAGCCCATGGAGGCTGGAGGAGGTCGACGGTGGAGATGAACAGTATCCCGTGGAGTCCCGTTTTGCGGTACGCCACACCCCTCCCGATGAACAGGACCCCCATTTCGACCGTAGCGCTCCAACACAAGTGCGTTTCGTCCGTTTTGCGATATGCCACACCCCTCCCGATCAACAGGACCCCCGTTTCGACCTTAGGAGGTCTGTTTCCTCCGTTTTGCGGTACGCCAGACCCCTCCCGATGAACATGATCCCGTTTCGAACATGCTCGGTCGAACACAAGGCTGTTTCCTCCGTTCTGCGGTACGCCAGGCCTCGTTTCCATCGCCTGTTCCGTCCAAGCCCTCCCGATGAACACGATGCATTCCGTTGCCTCCCCATGAACACGACGCATTCCGTTGCCTCCCCATGAACACGACACATTCCGTTGCCTCCCCATGAACACGACGACGATGTTGTTTCTCCATTCCGACCCAGCCATGTACACGAGCCCTGGCCGTACGTATGCACGAGTAGGCGTTCGAGACCCCGCCCGTATGTACACATAGGTGGCCGTATTTTCTTTCTTGCACCCTGGCCGTTGTACGTACGTGTACATGCTACGTGCACGCCTCTACTACGATACATGCGCGCCTCTACATCGACCAGTATGTACGTACACGTTCGTGGCCAGAATGACAACGTTACGTACGCTTCGACCCGGTGGGTCCCGACTGTCAGGCACTTCCTTGCCTGCGAAGATGTAGCTAGTGGGTCCCAGCAGTCAGGGGGCGAATCGTTTTTTTTCCTGGACGCACTTCCTTTAGTGCGAAGGTGTAGCTGGTGGGTCCCAGCAGTCGGGGTGCTGGTGGGTCCCTGCAGTCAAGGGGGCGAATCATTTTTTTCGGACGCACTTCATTGCGTGCGAAGATGTAGCTCGTGGGTCCCAGCAGTCAGGGGGCGAATCATTTTTTTGCAAAATACGGTGGCCCGTCCGGTGGGTCCCCGCTGTTAGGTGGAGGAATAATTATTTTGCGCGTAATAAGGAGGCACTTCCTTGTGGCTGCCGTGGATCCAGCTGTTAGCCTCACCACATACAGTACTCTTCCGATGGAAGTCGGTCATTGACCACGTTGACCACGCCACGCCGAGAGCACCAGGGCGGTGGTCTGGACGACGGCGAGGCCTAGGAAGGGGACGACGCAGAGCCAGGGAAGACGCAACAGTGGAAGCCCGCGCGGAGAGGAGTACGAGGGTTCACTGGTTCGGCTGCGGTGTGAGGCTGCCGTTGCCGTAGAATAACAGGGGGTGTGGGTGAGTAGAGGGATGTCCTGTCTAGCGGTGGGAGTAGTACGGGGCGGTGAGGCCTCCGTGGCATCACAGCCAGCCACTGGAGGCAGGAGCACGCGACACGACCGGCGCTGCTTTGGGCGGCTGGAGCTAGAAGACCAGAGGTTGAAGAAGCACTACGGCCGTTGGATGGACATCGTACGATCACTGCGCTAGAATCATTTATATTGACTAAGGTGACAAAGCCCTTGGTACGCGTCAACTTAGTAGGCACACAGCTCGGATTTGGCAGAGAACATATAGCCCATTTGCGATTTGTAAGAATGTACATCCCATTTTTTAATTCTAGTGGAATTTACTACAGCCCATTTACAGTTTGTTAAAAGTACAGGCCAACTTCAAGCTAGGACAACGATTAATAATTTCAAACAACCGCTCAAAACAGAATTAAAAAAATCCCCACATTTTGATGGGATCCGAAATATTTTTATCCGGAATTTCTAGTCAGGTTAAATATAATTTCAAAATAAAGTTGTATTACGTTAAAATCCAACGAAATATTGCGCGCGCAACAAGTAATGAAATTAAAATTTTCAAATTCCAAAAATAATATATTTTTTCAAACTAATTACGTGTTTGGTGCATAGTAACTGTCCAGTTATTATAATTACATCGCATTTATTATTTTTTAAAGTCAATTCTCTTGTTAAGCCTAATGCATACCTCCTAGGAAAGTTTGCAGCCTAGCGGAGCGGAGAATAACAAGTTGACCCAGATATTGTGTACAACTGTCGGCCCAGTTGCATAGCTGATGTTGAAAAAAAGCTATTTTTTATACACACATTTAAATTTTTTTGTATAGATAAGGAACATTTTTTATACACACATTTAACAATTTTTAAATACATGATTAACACATTTTAAAACATATTTTTTAGTCAACAGTGGGCCCACAGCGAGCGGAGGATGACAATACACATATTTTTTAAATACATGATTAACACTTTTGCAAAAACAATTAGCCCACAGCGAGCCAATTAGCTTCAGCCAGCCCACAGTGGGCCGACAGGGGCCAGTCGGCTAGCTGTAGGCCGACTGGAATCCAATCGGCCTGCTGTGGGCCGACTAGGCCCATTCGGCCTGTAGCGGGCCGATGGTGTATTATTTTTGAAAAAAATTTACCCAGCGTAATATTTATGAAAATTAATAAAAAATGTATTATTCTAAAAAATAGCGAAAAAAGGCCTGTGTAGTACAGTACAACCTAACATGGTTACTCAGCCCACATTCAGCAACACCGGAAAGGCCCAAAAAAGGCTTCTGTACATCTTTTTGAAGTCACTGAGCTTAATTAATAACTTAAGAAAAACGTTAGATTACAGTGGAACCTAATTAAAAGCTGTCACGAGCAAATAAATAATTCAACGGGTCCCACTTGTGCGTGTGTTCGTGTGTGTGTGTGTGAGAGAGAGAGAGAGATAGAGAGAGAGAGAGAGACCCATCGGCCGATGCTCGTAAATACATCTTTCAGCCATATGCATTGCTGATGCTCAGTAAAAACTTATATAGTTGACACAATCATATAGAACATCATAGCACACTGAACTTGCATACAAAAATTTCACGCAGGCGGCACAATCAGGATGGAAGCAGTGGATCGCTACGGGAAGGGCTATGTTGAAACCAACGAAGTCATACGTAACGGTTCATCGTCTTTATCAATGACGGGGAAATATCTTGACTGTTGTGCAAAGAAAACAGACAGACAACACAATAAGTTCTCCTAGCACATTAAGTTGACGTACAACCCTTTCTAAAAAAAGTTCAGGTACAAAATTAGAACATGTCACAATCAAAAGTACTGGCATATCAGTGCTTCACACCCATAGCTCAGATTTAACTAGTATCTGACAAGAATCAGTTGTTACCTCAAATTAGAGCACATCCAGGAAGCTAGCCCTGCCTCTTCTCCCAAAGAAGCAGTGGCCTCCGCCGCGCGATGGAGTAGGCCTTGTGCCATCCATCATTCCGAGCAACATGGGGAAAGTCTGATGTTCACTCCTGTAATGGACGTCGTCGACGAACCCTAGCACCAGCGGCGGCGGCAGGAGTTCAATTGATGGATTGACCACTTCTTTGACATGCACGGACACTCGATACAGGTACATCCCTAACGTGGTCCGCGGCGGCCTTGGTGGCAACAAATAGTACAACCCCGGTTCCTGCACCGGTATCTCAACACCAATCAACTTCGTTTTGGTGGATGGCTTCTTCATCCATGCCATAACCATCAGAGCCCAGCTGTCTGGAGGAACAAACATACTTACGAGCTCACCTCCAAGGTCGTTGATAAGCTCGTTCATGGACTCGCTGTTCCAAGCACGTCGAGGCATGCCGTGGAAGGTAAGCTTTGTTAAAAACTCAAGTTCAGAGGGCACCGAGCCCCATCCTGGGTGGCACCGATCAAAGCTCACCAGCGCTCCATCGCAAAACAAACGCCAGGAAGATTCGAACACACGACTGCAATCAAAAGTTGTCCGGAACCTGACGAAGAAATCAGCCAGTGGCGGACAGACTTCGACGAGCAAGTCACTTATTTGGATGCCATGCGCAATGCCAAGAGCTTTGACAAGGTCATCCGGCAAGACGGGAGGCCGGTCGCCGTCGATGGTTACCATCAGCACTTTGCCAGCAAACTGGTCGTCAAGCGCCGCCATGCCACTGTTGAGCGACAGCACGCAGCGACCGAAGGCAGGACGGACCTCAGGATCTCCGGCTCGGAGATCCGCGTTGACCGGCGACATGATAGTGCGCTTGAGTACAGGGAGTACAGGAGGGGGATTTGGGGGAACTGGAGTAGGAATTGAGATTCCAGAGGTGGGGGAGGGCGGGAGACTGTGGATGAAAAGGTAGCATGAATTTCGAGCACGCGCCAATATGCTCTCGGCGCGCAAGCGCACGAAAACACCGGTGGCGCCCACGTGTCAGCCTAAGAGTCCTTATTCATTCTTTTTTGGAGATCCCGGCCTTTTTTTCAGGGTCTTTTGAGAGCCCAGCCAGAGAGTCATAATTGACCTATTTGGCATTGTGTTACTACTCGACCCATATTCAACGACACCTCACTGGCCCAAACAAGTGTACATCATCGAAAAGACACTGAGCTCAAATTATATAACTTGAAAAAAGGAGATATACTCTGAACACTGGAGAATGGTGATGCCCTCATTTAGCCCACCAGTAGTTCGAGACAATAAACAGTTCGAAACAACGATATATACAACATTCAAACACTGACTAGTGACTACTACTGACATAAACAGCAAGACATGATAGTTCATAAGAAGTCTTGCTACACCACCAAAACGCACCCATCTGCAGCGCTCAGACTCTCGTGATCCAGACGAGAATGACATTCTAAACAGAAGCAACTATTACATAGTAAGAGTGACATAGACGAGGATGACCAAATGACAAGGAATATGCATAACAAAAGAAAGAACTACCCATTCAGAACCAGCAACAAAGACAACAAAGTCATTCGAAGAGATGATCCAACACCATCATAATTTGCAGCCTCGCTTCAGCGACCGGTGATCCGGAGACACCCGTCCTCCACCCTTTCGATGCAACAGCCCAATCACCTATCAACCTGAAGGCTCGAACCACATCACTGCCTGTCGTAATTGAGACATCCAAGGATCAAAGTTAATCCGGATGCCTTTGTCATTCTCACCTTCTTTTGGCTGCAGGCTGTATCGTTGACAATCAGGGGAGTTTGCTCCCGAACTACTAGGGCTCGCCGTGTAAACACAGTTTTCCATAGAAAACAGAGCCTCTCTGCCATCAAGGTCCTTGCCAACAGTGATCTCCTGGTTAATCGGATAATTGAGTCTGAGAAACAGAGAGTGTGAACCAAGGCTGTTTACTCGCCTCCAACTAAAAAATCCTAAAGGCCCCAACAAGCTGGTATCCTGCTCATAGACGTAACAGCCACTGTCCGGATACTCACGTATTACACGGTGCTTGTATACAGTGGGGTTTTGCAATATAACTTTTCCGGCTCATGTGTCCGAATGATCATCAGTCTTTTGCCGTCGTCTGATAAAGCGAGGAACCAATTGTGCTTCCCTGTTTTTGGCAAAGGTGGTGTGATTACAAAGGGCAGTAACTGTAGGGACACTGCATCATATAAAAAAGGACATGCATTGTTAATGTAAGATCATCATTGTTTAGAGTATGAGTAGGATAATGCAAGAAACAGCATTGATATGTCCTTGTTGGAACTGGGAGGAAAATACAGGGAAATGTATACTAGGTTCGAAAATATAGAAGTGCCATGCATGGTTATACTCATGTTATCTCGCAATCGATTCTTCACAGGAAACTACCATGTCATGCATGTTATGTAATCATGTTCTGTAATCACAAAAAAATTCTTCAAGGTAACTAACAGACCATGCATTGTTATATACTTGTGTTCTGTGGGCAAATTTTTTGTGAGGATATTATTCTAGCCACTGATTGCTAAAGGGCGAATATAGGTATGTACACATGGTAAGCATTGTAGGATTTCACTACTTTCAAATATAGAGTTCTCCATATGCACATTTACTTCCCTAATGTATGGTTAGATGAAACCAGCAGTGTGGTGCATGTTTCTACATCATGAAAATGAGGAAACTAACATGGCCATTGATACACACTCATATTTAGTAGTAGTATATAGATTACTGTAAAATAAGGATAATATCCATATATTCCTAACCGTTTGATTATTCAGGGTACAAATTGGCTGTAATGACATGGTCACAATCGCAAGAATTAACTCATTCCAAATATAGCTAATTTACGGCGTCTCTAATACATTGCCATGGTTCTACTCAAATTCTGCTCAAATAGAGATATGCCAATCATCACAAAAAGTTCAAACAGTGCCATGGCGTCATCATTAACATGAGAGGAAACAAATTACATGCGCCGTCCTAGCAATACGTGGTGTCATCTGCTTTGTCGATCGCGTAGATGATGCCATTGTGTTCAATAGCATCACAGAAGTGTGTATCAGCTTTGACGATGATCCACTGCGAGCCGAGTTGTCTCCAGCTAAAGAAGGCACCGGCATAAGGATAGGCGAGTCCGCGGTCGAACAAGGTAATTAGCTTGAAGTCTGCGTGATTCGTATGTCATGTGGGCACTTGGCAGATTACAATCTTCTACAAAACAAGGTCTGTCCAACTAACGTAGTAATCTAGATGACTTGGACCGCGATGGTAATACTCTATATAATCCAACGGAGGAAGGATAATCTCATGGGAGGTCTGGAAGTTCACGAGCACCAACTTTTTACCGTCTTCTCCGAAGGCAGCCATCCAGTGGGAGTTCATGCCGACCCAGTACATACCTGCCAAGAAGTTTCGGGCGATGGTGATCGGATCGATGTCGAGGGAAATGATGTACGGCGACCCACTACATACCTGCAAAGAAGTTTCGGATAATGGAGATCGGATTGAAGTCGAGGGGCATCATGCACGCCTCCGTATCATGGTGAGCCAATCTAGCAAGACTAGATAGCAGCAAGCAGGGTGTCTTGAAAAGCTTAGGCCTTGCTTCGACGATGGACGTGTGCATGTTCCTCGAGCATGCAGACAACTGCAGGGTGCTCAACATATCCATACACGAACAACAGAGGTCGAGGATGTCACTGGGGAGATTGCTCCAATTGCGGCTCATATGGATGCTGCGCGGTTCGCGTTCGGCCATGGTGGAGTTTGGAAGAGGGCTTGATTTACGGGGGAGAAGGATGTCGGTGCTGGAGCGGCTAGCGAGGGAATAGTGGTACTGGGGGAGGCGAGTGAGGCGACGGTACACGGGGGCACAGTGAGATGGAGACGGAGAAGGAGATGGAGATGGAGTGGTGCTATGGGAGCGGAGAGGGATACGAGGCGAGGCGCCAATGTGCTGTACAGCGGCGGTGACAGACTGCACTGTGCACAGGGTGAGGCTGACTACTACTACTACTACTACTACTACTACTACTACTACTACTACTACTACTACTACTACTACTACTACTACTACTACTACTAGTACTACTAGTACTACTAGTACTACTAGTACTACTAGTACATGAGTACTCCAGTATTGTATAGCGTAAATAGGTCTCCCGTGCTAGCATGCCTGTTCACTTCATCGTTCAGGTATCATCCATATTGCAAGCAGAACCAAATTCTCGTGCATGCCCAATCAACGCTCTGCCGTGATGCATGTAGTGGTCGTTTTGGTGCATCAAGGACGGCATGCAGATCGTTCCACACTTGAGAAGAGGAAAAATGGAAAGGTAGAACGCGGCAACAGAGGAAGAGAACGCTGGCTAACGAGGCTGGGAGGGGATCGAGCAGGAAGTTAATGCTCCACGCCTAAAGGTTTTGGGAAAACCTGATTTTCATAAGGTGACTTATACTCACCTAAACGGAGGGAGTATTCCTTAACTAGAGAATGTTGTGTCTCCCACTCACGCGCTCAAAAAAAAACTACGACACATTTTTTATCTGTTTGCATAGGTCCCACCTATCAGGAAGGATGGGCACGTACACGAACAGGTACAACTCATCAGTCTACCCGCATAGCCTTTTCGTTACGTCTACCTAGCCGTCTAATCAACTGCCTAGACGCCACTTCTCCCATTTACTTCTCCATCGGGAACCGATTCTCCTCGGCTTCTTCACCTCCCCTTCGTCTTCATTTGCACCCAAACCCCACTGCGTTCACATTGTTTTAACCTCTTTAAATAATCATCTACTACTTCAGTTAGACTAGCCATCTAATCCTAATTCTCCAAACCATAGCCCTCCATTCCAGCGGTTCCAAATGGCGATAGAGATTGAGATGCAGGTTTTTAGCGTCCAACATGTCCTCGTCGAAGGCTCGATGCGCATAGTTGCCACCGTCACCGTCCACCCAAGGGTTGTTCAGCTGTGGATCAACAATGTATCCAACTCCCTCGAAAAGGTAGAGACGAGGGTCATCGGTCTCGACGCAGAGTACACAGATCGTTCCCCTGGGAAGATCCAGCGCGCCGCCGTCCTTCAGCTGTGCCTCGAAGATAATGTTTTGGTGTACCACATCATACACTCGCCCTCCATACCACGTGAGCTTCACAATTTCTTGTCTCGGGAAGATGTATACTTATGTGGGGCAGCCATCGAAGGGGACAAACAGAAGCTGGAGCCGTACAACCTTGATTTGAATAGCATCGCTGACCTACAAACCAGAATCAAAATTCCTGTGGAAGTTTGTGTTAAACATACACCATCCCTATTCGACATAGTAAATTTTGTGCTTGGTACAAATCTTCAGAAGGGTGACGAGATGGTGGCATTAAGGTCGTCTGGATGGGAGAATTATCCCTTGACGTACGAGCGGATAAAATATGCTGCCCTTGATGCCCGTGTGAGTTTCGAGATAGCTGCAAGGTCCAAAGATCTTGTTGCGAAGCCGTCTCCCACAGAGAATGAGAACAAGAACACTACAACAGGAACCCCCCTTCAGCAACACATTGATGCGTTGTCGTATGTCCATATAACCGTTGGTAAGGTCTACCCCAACGGATTATTATGCGTTGCCGTTGGTGGCGTTGCAAGGGTCTACAACAACATATATAATTGCGTTGGTAATCGATGTGAAAAATCATTGCAAGGTAGCAACGTATATAGTTCCAGCTAACAATACTTTGTATGTGTTGGTGGATAACCTACACCTACACGAACCGACTTTGAAATGGACATAACGATTAGTGTGACCCTTTTATGTTAGTACTTTATACATTACCAACAATATTTGTTAAATCAACATTGATAATGCAGATGAACGGGACATCCAGTAAATAGAAAGATCTCATTCATTAAATCCAATCGGTTGCATTACATGGTACATAATCCATAGAATATATATACATGATTCCCATACATTGACCATGAAAGTGGCATTCTGTAACGTTAATGTAAAACTATGTAGTAGTAGGCGCATTCTCCACCTTGCGATCAACAACTTTGCCATGCATCATCCATTTATCTGGGCGATCTATAGCAGCAAAAAAGTCTATGTAGTAGTAGCCCCATTCTCCACCTTGCAATCAGCAACTTTGCCATGGACCATCCATTTATCTGGGCAATCTATAGCAGAAAAAAAGTTGAGTGATGTATCATTGAAGAAAGAAGAAGAAAAACCGGTTAATAGAGCAATAAAATGTAGAAGAGAAGCAACATACAAAGGTCGAATGGCAAGATGAGTAATCTAACTGCATGGCTGGTACTTCTGATATTTTTGAGTTGTCACACCAACTGATCATATTTTTCTGATGTAGC
Organism: Triticum urartu; assembly: GCF_056163025.1. Classification (NCBI taxonomy): domain Eukaryota; kingdom Viridiplantae; phylum Streptophyta; class Magnoliopsida; order Poales; family Poaceae; genus Triticum; species Triticum urartu. The sequence goes on along the minus strand of NC_141876.1, from coordinate 47,618,159 downwards.
ATCAACACACAATGCTCACAATTCATTTCCAAAGTTAAGAACCTCAATTTATATTCTAGGATATTACTTACCACTATAACAATTAGATTTTCTCTCAGCCAACAGGGACATGCATTTCTCTTATATATTTCCCAAACTTTGAAGATACTAACGAACATTCACCATTTCTAAATCTCTGAAAATCAAGAATGTGATGATAATACAATCAAACATCGTCTATGAAGAGGTTATAACTAAAATTATTTTATAGTTGGTTACTATAGACACACAACTTGATGTACAGGAAGTACCGAGTAGGCCTAATATTAGAATGAAGAATAAAAAACATCTCATTAATAACAATATACAATATATAGGTTGTTCGGGAGCCATTCTAAAATTGATGTTCATGCATGCTAAATGGAATAATCTATAGAAATATACGTGTACAGGTTGCATAGCAAAATCTAAGCATAATCTCTGTATAATGATTTAATGAATATAGCATACCTGCATTGAAATTATTTTCTTCCATAAGCCACTTCTAAAATATGCCCCATATCACTCGAGTACATCCGGATGTTTTGTTCTGTTCAAAAGAAGTATTTGAACAATAATACCAACATGATAGTACCATTGTAACCACATTCAAAAGGGATATCTAGAGATATACATAGGTCATCCTCATCATTTGCACTGTTGGACATCCAGATAGTTGGATCCAAATTAGAGATATCAGAAAGAGGGTCTTGTCGGGGTTTTCTAGTTACTAAGCCAGATGGGAGTTACAAGTGGACAGTGGATGTACCAAAGTGGTGTATAATTGGTTCCATAACAAGACACCAAAGTGGTTATGGGGAGACGACATTGTCCTGAATTCTGCACTCATGCGAGAATACTTCAGGCAAGTAACGTACTTCTAAAACTCTTTGTTAACTTCCATGAGAGAACAATATAGACACAATCAAACTAAAACAACACCAAAAAAGTACTCACAGATTTTTTATGCATCTAATTATTGATAATGTTTATTAGTCCTATTCACAACTCACAAGTGGATATGTGTCACATCTCACATGTCCTTCTCCTATTGACGTACTTAGGTAGTGCACCAAACACATGCAAGGCCAATGACGTTATACTCTTTGGCACCATCTATATAACACAAAGAAAAACTCAAAAATGTTGCAAGTTATAAGTATGTTGAGCCCTAGGCAAGTCATATCTCATACTAGGTGTGAACCTTGCAGTTTGTGATTGACATTACAACTGAGTTGGACATGCACTACTAAAAATTAAATGCATACTTTTAGTTTAATTCATAATGCACACTATAATGAAAAGGGAATTCATCTAACCATATAAGAATCAAGTAATTTCAGTTTTCACCAAAAACTAAATTACTGTATTGTGATAGTTGTCATTAGGCAAAAACAGTTCTTCATTTGGATAAATATCTTGTCATTTACTTAGTACCTATTCAAAATAACTGATCATAAATGCACTACCAAACTCGCAGATGGTGCCATTTGTTGTGTTCCTAGTACTTCAGAGGAGTTGACATATGAACAGTTATTGGAAGCAACTTCTAAAAAAGGATTTGGTGCAGGCACGCAACAGATTTTCTTCAGCCTGTGATTCATCAGGTCAAACCCACATGGTCAAGCTAAGTCAGGTCCTTGAAGACCTAACACAAAAGTGGACTTCTAAAATACAGTTCACGAAGTGAGCTCTAAAGATGAACAGTGCCCAAACTTTATTATAAGAACAATTATTTCTCAAACTTAATTGCAGTTCATTGTGGTGCTTCCCCACTGTCGGCGTTCTGGGAACGGGGGTCCCCAGACTTGCCTTCCTGCGGCCTGCGGCGTGGCTCAAAGGGGGGGCCCGCACGGCCCATCTTCACCAACACAAACTCAAGACCCTCACGAGGGGCCAAGCCTCGCGGGGCGGACGACACGGAGCTTCCTCAGGCACGGCCTCATCAGGCTGGCTCACGAGGAGGCAGAGAGATCAAGGCGGGGTACCTCGCGAGGTGCCCATGACGCAAGCCATGACGACTCAGGGCGCCAGGCGGGTGCCATCCCGCGCAGCATCCTCCTTTCCTCTTTGGTGCAAAGGGGGCAAGCGCTGCCGCGGAGTACCGAGGCATCAGGCAAAGGTTGCCATTTCGGTGCAACGAGACCAAGACCAAGAGGACTACGAGACGGAGGTCACCATGGGGCCCAAGACGGCGTCATCACCAGAGCTTTGCGCAGGCGAAGACTACTTTTGTCAGGATAGCTGATACTTGTTGTCCCCTTTCAAATTAGCCCGCCATTGTTGGCTCCCTGCCGCTCAATATTTGGGAAGAGGACCAGGGCCTCTATAAATAAAACCAGACACCCACATGGCAAAGGGTCGTCCAGTTGGAAAGAGGGAGAGAGAGAAAAAGGTGTCTGAACTCCTCCCAGCAGTTCATCGCCCCAGCCAAGAACAGACCCTCGCGAGGCTGTTCTTCCTTGTACTGTTCATCATCATCAGCCCAAGAGGCAATCCACCACACCACACACTGGAGTAGGGTATTACACCACAACGGTGGCCCGAACCAGTATAAACCCTGTGTCCCTTGTGTTGTTCTTTTCATAGCTTTGATCCTAGCGTGGCGGAGGGGTGCAGGTAGGAGGCAAAATCTCCGCGCGCACCCCAGTGTTAGAACCTCAAGGGTCTGCCGAAACCCGAAATCCGACATTTGGCGCGCCAGGTAGGGGTGCGCCGGAATTCGTCTTCCACCGCTCCGCTCTCGTCCGACCATCACGCTCATGTCTGACGCACGTCGGGTCCGCGCAAAGCGCCGGGCCGCCCTCGCTTCCCGCGGCGGGCGTCCTCGCCGTTCCCCGTCACCTACCATCAATGCCGCCACCGGCCCGGCGGGGGACGAGCAGCAAGCATCGTCTCAGCATCCATCCGTGTGCCAAGACGGCCGCACCGCGACTCCCTCACTCGCCCTGGCTGGATCTTCGTCCCGTGCGCTTCGCGCGCCCATGGAGGCTCGGGCTGCACTCATCGCGGCAAACGAGCTCCTGCGCTACCATCCCGTCGACGACGTCTACAAAGAATGGCTCGACCGCGTCGTCGAACTCGTCCGCGCCGCAAGGGGCTCCTCCGCGCCGTCCGCTCCGCTGCACCGCACCCCGCCCCGCGTGGGCGACGAGGCTCCGGCGGCGCCCCGGCCGCCTCCCCCTCAAGAAGACGCCATGGCTCCAAGACGCTTGGCCCCTGGGCGGAACCCGCTCCGTCAGGTGCCAGCGCGGCAAGAGCAGAGCTGCCAAGAAGTCCCTCGCCCACCAGAAGCTGTCCGGGCGCTCCCTGCTCCAGCACGTCGCGACCATCCTCCTGCTCCGGCACGTGGGGACATGCAAGACTAGGCTCTCCATCACCCAAGGCCTTCCGTGGCCACGGCAGGCTGCCGCGCCTACACCACTGAACTGCGCAGCATCGCGTGGCCGGGCAAGTTCAAGCCGGACCTGCCTCCTCGCTATGACGACACGACCGACCCTGCGGAGTTCCTCCAGCTCTACGAGCTGGCCATCGAAGCTGCCAACGGAGACAAGAAGGTCATGGCGAACTGGTTTCCCATGGCGCTCAAGGACGGGGCCCGCACCTGGCTCTTGAACCTGGCTCCAGGCACAATCTCCTCCAGGGAAGAGATGCGCACCCGCTTCATCGCCAACTTCCAAGGTACTCGCGACCGGCCACCCGTCGTGAGCGACATGCGCCGCATCAAGCAACAACCCGGGGAGACCCTGCAAAAGTACATCCAGCGCTTCAACAACGCACGCCTCAAGATTCCCAAGGTGACTGAAGAGGCCATCATCTCAGCCTTCTCCGACGGCGTGCGCGACGTCAAGATGAAGGAGGAGCAGGCGATGCATGAAGACCTGTGCACTTCTTTGGAGCTGTTCAACTTGGCGAACAAGTGCGCCAGGGCTAAGGAAGGGCGTCTCTCCCTCCTTGAGCTGCCTGCTGCAGACCCAGAAGAGAAGAAGCTCAAGGCCAAGGAAGTGAAGCACAAGGGGGCTGTCGTGCTCGCGGCAGAACCAGACACCAAGCGGGGCAGAGATCAGCCCGAACCTCCCAAGGGCAGCCGGTACTGCGTGTACCACGACCTCCACACCCACAACACCAGCGAATGCCAAGAACTCCGAGCTGTGCGTGAAGGAAGGATCAGCCGTCGCCCTGACCGTGGTGACCGGGGATACGGCCGAGGAGGAGGAAGGAACGCAGGGCGCTGGGAAGACCGTGGCCCGCGCCAGGGGTGGCGCGACCAACCTCGTGAGGATCGCTAGCATGACCCACCTCGCGAGGGAGGCTGGAGGGATCAGCCTCACGAGGATCGCCCGCAAGGCAACGCAGGCCTCCCCCCGCTGCCGCCGCAGCCAAGGAGAAACGAGGACCGCCACCAGGACGAGGAGGCTGGGGGCTTCCAGGAGCCGCGCGCGATTGCCTGCATCCTGGGCGGAGCTCAGGCCCCAGCCTCTCAGCGCATCTTCAAGCAGTTCGCCCGCGAAGTGAATGCAGCCCTCCCCAGGCTCGAAGCTGCGCGCCCTCTCAGGTGGTCGGCGTGTGCCATCACCTTCAGCTCAGCAGATCAACTCAAGTGTGCGGCTACAGCCGGAGTCCTCCCGATGCTTTGTTCCCCAATCATCAGCAACGTGGTGGTCACCAAGACCCTCATCGATGGCGGGGCAGGGCTCAACGTCCTGTCCGTAGAGACGTTCAACAACCTCCAAGTGCCCTACAGCCAGCTTCAGCCAACCAAGCCCTTCTCCGGTATCACCGGCGGCTCCACGGTCCCGATCGGGCAGGTCCGCCTCCCCGTCACCTTCGGGGCACGCAACAACTACCGCACCGAGCTCATCGACTTCGACGTCGCTCACATCCGCCTGCCGTACAACGCCATCCTCGGGTACCCGGCATTGGCCAAGTTCATGGCCGTGACTCACCACGGCTACAACGTCCTGAAGATGCCAGGAAGCGGCGGAGTCATCACGGTGCCCTGTGAAGAGAAGGACGCAGTGTGTTCCCTGGAGCGAGCCTTTCAGGACGCATCACTGGAGGACCCAGATCACGGAAGCCAGAGGCTTCCCGAGGCCGCCCCCAAGAAGAAGACATCGTCCAGCCTGGCCCCTCAGGAGGTAGGCCCCCCTGGGCCCGTGCCTGCCCAGGGGGAACCTCCTTCCATCGCATAGGAAAGCGCGCCCGACGCCCTCCTCAGGCAGGGCTCGAGGGCTCTCCCCTGGAGGGCCACCGACCTAGCAAGGGTCACGAGGGAGGCGCTGGGGCACCACGTGGAGGCGTGTTTCGGAGCACGTTTCCCTCAAGAAGGAGCAAGGCAAGGAGACTCAGACCCACAGGAGTTCGTCAGCAAGGCCATTCGGGAGCTACAGGAGTCCAGAGTCATGAGAGGCACCCGCCGCCTACCAGCAGTGGCTCCCCATCCAGGCGAGGATGGCGGGCTGCGCGTCTGCGTCGACGTACCAGGGCTCAACCAAGTCGCCTCCCTGGAGCGCCTCTGGCCCTCGCGAGTGGGGCGCTGCGGAGGTCCACCCCACAGCTACGTACGCATGCCTTACGGCTTGCCGAGCGCGGCTGACGCGTACCAGTGGCTCATGAGGGGAATCGTGGAGGCGCAAGAGGCCAGGTGGTCCGCAGCCCTGGCGGAGATGAAGATGGCCCGCGAGGAACTGCCAGTGCCTCCAGAGCCTCCCGAGGCCCCTGGGCCTGGGGGCTCATGAGGATCGGCTTTCGCAGCTGACCGAGCCGGCTACACCAACACCCCTTCGTCTTCAGTGTCATCAGGTGACATCTTTCAAGTTTCACTTCTAGCTGGGAGCGCCCCCAGGGCTGCATTATTCCCAGGCCGCGTGGGTCCGTCCCTGCGGTGTGTATCCCTTTTATTTCGCGTCATTAGCTTACCTTGTTGGGGGCGCCCCTTGGGCTGCATGATCCCCAAGTCACTCGGGCCTGACCCAGTGATCTCCGCATCTACTTGAACGAATCCCCAAGTCGCTCGGGAGAGACACGCGAGGACTTCGCCGAGCAACCTCGCGCCTGCCGATGCACGGACCCGGCCACACACTAGAGAGCGGCCCCTGATCCTCGAGATAAGTTATCGCCCGGAAGCGCCAGCTACCGTGGCACCATCCTTGCACCTAATGCTATCCCATGTTAGAGATGTCGCTCCCCTTTCTCACCGAACGATGGCTGCTTGGGCGCCAAAGGGGACCTCCTAAGCATCGCGACTCGGGGGCTCTTACCGGACTTCGGGTCGCTCACCTCCTGGCCTTGACCACGGCATCGCGACCTGGCATACCAGCGACGGCCGAAGCCGCCTTGGGACTGGGACCTGTCGGCGTAGAGCACCAAGCCCTCGTGAGGTTCGAAAGGGAGGACCGAGCTAAGACGGGATGAGCAACTCGCGTAAATCTACGGCAAGGGTTATATTAACAAAACAGGATCACAGGCACCTTACAAGCCCCCACGGGGCGCGCTTTTGGTTCCTCGCAGGGAACAGGTCCTAAAGAGACGCAAACTACGCGCATCGCTACAAAAGACGCCATCATCAACAGTGGGCCGCCAAGTACCGACGCCAACCCCATCCAGATCAGAGTCGGCGGTGGCCTGACGAGCCTACCCTGCTTCAGGAGCGGCACCGGCTCAGGGGCTCGTAGCTGTCGTCGCTCGTCTCCGGAGTCGCGAAGGGCTCGCCGGAGTCGCTGGAGCCTCCGACATCTCCATCACCTGAGGAGCCGCCAAGGGAGCGATTGGCGAGCCCGGTCCTCGTCACAGCAGGGCCCTGGCCATCTTCACCGGGGCAGCACTCCACCCGGCGCCCGTCCGCGTCGAAGACCTTGAGGAGCATCACCGAAGCACCGTCGTAGTCCAAGTGGATCGCGAAGACGCCCCTTGTCCTGCAAACCCGGGCAATCTCTCTCCAGCCCCGGGTCATGTTGACCTCGCCCGGGGCGACGACCGTGACCTTTGCCTCGGTCGTGAGGGTGCTGCAGCCGGCGTGCTGCAGCCAGAGCTCCAGGGGCTCCCCCTGCGGGATGACGGAGGTGAAGAAGGGAGGAAGACGGATCCAAGACTGAAGAGGAATGGCGACGTAGAGCACGAACTCTTGGGAGGAGCCCTCGGTGTGGACCCCAGGGGGGACGACCCACACCTTCGTGACCCGTCGGTGTCAGCAGCGGCGCCGCCCGTGGCGGTCAGCATCAGCTCCTTCGGGGCCCTCGACGTGGGCGTACAATGGAAGCGGGAACCCCGGCGGCGCCCGCTCGCCCCAAGGCCTCGACACCACCTGAAGGGCCCCCTCGTCCGGGCCATGGTGGACATGCCGTTTCTTCGGTGGAAGTGGGTCTGGTCCCTCTCGGGGAGCCTTTCCCTTCTCTGCTGACGAGAAACGGCAGATCGGAGCCATCGTAGCAAGACGGAGCAAGAATTGGGAAGAAGGAGAAGCAAGGAGGGATGGACTGGAAGGACGCGCGATGTTCCGTACTTATAGCCGGCGGAGGCCAACCGCCGACCTCCACGATCGTAGGTAATCATGACCGGTTTTGCATGCAGGGACTTGTCCAATCCGCGCAGTTGCCGAGGCGCCGTGGGGAAGTGGAGGCGCCCCCGTCTAGTCAACTGCCATGTGGCGCCCAAAGCCGCAGGCTGTTAGGGCCCGTGGCGCTTCGCTCTTGCCCTTCCGCCTCCCTGCGCGGCCAAGTCCGGGCGTGCCCTGGGCCCGGGGGCTACTGTCGGCATTCTGGGAACGGGGGTCCCCAGACTTGCCTGCCTGCGGCCTGTGGCGTGGCTCAAAGGGGGGGCCCGCATGGCCCATCTTCACCAAGACAAACTAAAGACCCTCGCGAGGGGACAAGCCTCGCGGGGCGGACGACACGGAGCTTCCTCAGGCACGGCCTCATCAGGCTGGCTCATGAGGAGGCGGAGAGATCAAGGCGGGGTACCTCGCGAGGTGCCCGTGATGCAAGCCATGACAACTCAGGGCGCCAGGCGAGTGCCAGCCCGCGCAGCGTCCTCCTTTCCTCTTTGGTGCAAAGGGGGCAAGCGTTGCCGCGAAGTACCGAGGCATCAGGCAAAGGATGCCATTTCGGTGCAATGAGACCAAGACCAGGAGGACTACGAGACGGAGGTCACCATGGGGCCCAAGACGGCGTCATCACCAGAGCTTTGCGCAGGCGAAGACTACTTTTGTCAGGATAGCTGATACTTGCTGTCCCCTTTCAAATTAGCCCGCCATTGTTGGCTCCCTTCCCGCTCAATATTTGGGAAGAGGACCAGGGCCTCTATAAATAGGACCACACACCCACATGGCAAAGGGTCGTCCAGTTGGAAACAGGGAGAGAGAGAAAAAGGTGGCTGAACTCCTCCCAGTAGTTCATCGCCCCAGCCAAGAACAGACCCTCGCGAGGCTGTTCTTCCTTGTACTGTTCATCATCATCAGCCCAAGAGGCAATCCACCACACCACACACTGGAGTAGGGTATTACACCACAACGGTGGCCCGAACCAGTATAAACCCTGTGTCCCTTGTGTTGTTCTTTGCATAGCTTTGATCCTAGCGTGGCGGAGGGGTGCAGGTAGGTAGGAGGCGAAATCTCCACGCGCACCCCAGTGTTCGAACCTCAAGGGTCTGCCGGAACCTGAAATCCGACACCTACTTCATATCTGACGCATACTCATCAACTTCCAATGGGCAGACATAATTGCAGATAGACCAGAAGAGGAACACACATTACTTGCATATCAATCAGCACAGAAGTTGTACCAAAATTTTAACTAGTAGAGTAATGCGCAATTGTGACGGTCCTTTGCTCGGATGATGGAGGCAGTCAAGAATCCCACCTTGGTCGGGAGAGGGAAGCCGATGCAGCACTTGAGGGGAAGGCATCCGCCGCCTGCTGCAGCGGAGGGTCATCAGGCGGTGGCGTCGAACACCACTAACAAGCCGAGGATGGGGCACGGAGGCGGTGTGCATCGCGCCCTCGGACTCGCGCATGATGTGTGGCAGGCACGTAGGTGGGCAGTGGCGGCGAGGATGAGATAAGTCATAAGAGGGATTGCCTTACCGAACCGCCGACATGGACGTCGAGGTAGCTGAGGCGGAGCCGCGGACCAGCACCGTCGAGCCCAAGTCGGCTCCCGCGGATGCGGAGACGCCGGGCCGTCACATCAGATGAGGCGCGGAGGCGCGGTGGTGACCCATCGATGCGGGGGCATGCAGAATCAGAGGACAGAGGTAGGGGCGCCAGGCCGGTGAGATAGAGGAATCAACAGAGAGGTGGAGGGGCTGGAGAAAAGATATTTTTTCCAACAAAATCTGCTTTGCTGCCTGATATTTTAACGGAGGAGGTAGAGATATTGTGGAGGTGGGCATGGGAGGTTCTCCGTGGAACGTGGGAAGTGGAGCCAACAACAAATGCTATCATTTCGTTGCTAGATATGCGTTGTTATATGGGTGTTTTTGTTGTAGTGGAAGAAGAAGAAGAAGAAGAAAAGGCTGCACCAGCAGGAGGGCATTATGGATGGATGAACTATTTCCTCTCTTGTAAAAAATATATTCCCTCTCGGTGTATATTGATATAGATGGACTATTTCGATGGTGTGCATGTCTTTGGAACAGAGTAGTAGCGTGGGTCCGCTTGACTATAAGGAACTATTTATCCGCATATATAGCTTTCTCTGCTACTCCTTCCAGTGATCGGTATGCAGTGCATGTGTCCGTAGACATGACAGCTTGTCCATGGAAGTTCAACTATGATGACCATCACGTTTCATCTCGCGATTCCCACGACGCCTCTCCAACCCACGGCACCACGCCCCCCGACGTGCGCCTCACCCCTCTCGGCCGCACCGCCCCTCTGCCTTTGTGTGCATGACACGCGGGCCACCTAAAATGCGGCGAGCATCAAGTTTCTACCACAGCCACCCGCGATTTCCACGATGCCGCTCGAACCCATGAAACCACACGTCCCCCGACCTGCGGCTCACCCCTCTTGGCCCCACTGCCCCTCTTCCTACGGGAGCATTACATGTGGACCAGTCACCTATCAGGTCCACATGTTATTGACTCAAAGGTAGGTGTAGTAAGGCGCTGAAGCTCAGTCCCTACGGCCCTGAGAGGGAAATGTAACTCCTGCGCCAGGGCTTGTGGTGCTCCTACAGCACGAACTCATGCCAAACTCGAGATTTGTTTCTTTACTATACATGCACGCAACGATTTAATGGACATTGTAATCTCAACATGTGATGGGGAGCTCTAAATTTGAATTTGAAACTTATAAAACAAAAAGATTCAAAACAAATAAACTGGGAGAGAGGGAGTATATCATAGGATGTGTCCCATACAAAATAAGTCCACTGGTTTGTCACTGGGAAGATGCGGTTAGAACGGAGCATAGCGTCTTCCTACTCGTACGGCAACAAATCGGCCGCAGACAGCATGGTCCGCCTTTGACTGCCATGTGCAAGGTTCGTGCTATCTTATTCAATCTCACCGTGGTTCCAACATACCAATTCATGCGGTGGCCTGTTGCATGGCTGATCCCAATGTTGGACAAAGGTTCTACGGGAGCGGTTTCACCGTTGTAAATGTTGTGCAAATTGATGTTGGTACCCTCCCGTACATATGCAAGCCAATCTCCACTCGCACCAAGCCTAACCTGTGAAACAGTGGGCAGGGGGGGATTAGGAAATGGACATGGAAGTAGTATTTAGAATGCATTTACAACGTGATCAAACTCATCTTACCTGCTCATCGGAGGAAATCCGAGTGCCCCTCAATGTCGGCATCTCAAGGGGCTTCAACTTGCAACTACGGCCATGCCGCGCTGGAGAGACCCCCAAGGAAACATCCTCGTGCGTTCCATGGAACATCAAGATGCATTTCTATGATTAGTTTATCTTGTGAGAGAAAAGGATGAACGAGGGAAGGAATCTAGAGATAGAGATGGACACTACTACTACCAATGTGCTGGCCGTGCGTTGCAATGGATCCAAAGTAGTAGAATAATACTTGTTCACGTGCTTGAAATATAAACACTCTAGTTTTGATATACATGTGTCAGCAGACATGACAGCTTGTCCATGGAAGTTGAACCACGTCGACCATCACGTTTCTTGTTTCTACCACTGCCACACCCACACGCGATTCCCACGATGCCGCTCCAACCCACGGCACGACGTCCCCCGACGTGGACATGGATCCTCTGACGTGGCTATCACTGCCTTGCCCTGCCTTTCCTTCGCTGACGGGTGGGACCCACGCTTATGGGTCCCACATGTCACTGACAGAATGGTAGGATTGTTCGCGTCAGGGGATCCTCATCCCCCCGGTGTGCCCCTCATCCCTCTCGGCCCCACCGCTCCTCTGCCTTTGTGTGCATGACATGCGGGCTAGCTAAACTGCGGCGACCATCAACTTTCTACCACAGAAACACCCGATTGGACGCAGTTTGCCTGCTCCGCTGCTGTTCTCCAATCCGTACTCCCGCACCATCGATTTTTCATCCAGCGGCTATGACACATTTTGTCCCAGGCATCAATCCTTAGCTGGAGTACTTATGTACTACAGGTAGTACCCGCCGGTGTGGCCATCTACGCCTCGTAACGCCCCGATGCCCAGCTGTGGCACCCTCGCCACAGCCACACCACCACCGGCCGGTTCATCTCGAACGAGTGAGTCGCGAACCTTGCCACCACCATGAGAATGACATGCAGGCCAGCCGCATTTAAGGTCCGCATGTCATTGACTCATAGGCCGGGCACTAAGCCACTGAAGTTCGGTCCCGTGGGCCCCAAGAGGGAAATGTAACTCCTGCGGCAGGCCTTGTGGTGCTCCCGTAGTACGAGCTCGTGCCAAAACTGGAATTTGTTTCTTACTACTACTCCTACCAACTAGTACTAGTAAGGTACACGTGCATTGCACGCATGAGATTCTGGTGGTTTGTGCATTATGCTTCTACATGTGGAGCTTTCTGGATTCTAACATGTGGAAAAATCTTGTGGAATGCAAGGTTAGGCAAGTTTGATTAACTTAGGTGAGTGTTTGGTTCAAGCCACACCTTAGGCAAACTACACGAAGGCCCCACATGACATACACACAATCTAAGATGACTTATTCACCTAGACGGAGGGAGTAGTGTTTCTAGCAAGATGCTCGCGCGTTGCACGAAGTTGATGAGGTAAGCACAACTTATAAATTGACGGATGGAGTACTAGTTACAGTGATGCATAAAATTAAGGAAAGGGATCGCACATGTTGGTATTGACTAGAACGAGAATGCAACAACACAATAAGAATTAGGGCCACGATGATGCGATCACAGTGGTGGTTATAGAAGGCAAGAAGAAAGATGGATCCATGAACGTACGTCCTGCTCCTCCTCAACTTAGTGCGCTGGGCCACCGACCGGCGGCTAAGGAGTGGCGGCTTTGGTGGCAAGGTCGAGGTGCTTCTTAGCAAAGGCATCCAAGGCCTCCAGCCGGTTGAGGAAGGCCAACGTCGTAGCGTCCTCACTGGCCTTGTAGATACCTATGTACACGATTTGCTCGTACACGTGGATATGTAGGTCGACGAATTCTTGCAGGGCGAGGCGCCTCGTGGCGAGCGCGACCTCCAGGTGGACATCCTTCGTGGCGTCGGCGTGTAGTCGCAGGGCCACCAGTGCTTGAAAGAGGTTCCGGGCATGGAGGCCGATTAGGGTGGCAGGCAATGAGGAGCCCGGGCGCGCGGGCTGGAGGAGTACGGCGATGTCATCCGCGAGCTTTTTGATGATGGTGAACTAGTTGCTGGTGTCAACGATCATCTAGTCCAACTGAGAGTCATAGTTGGCGTCGACGGAGGCCATCCACCAGCCGGTCTCCAACACCGTCTGGAGACGATCCTCGGTGCCATGCCACAGGCTGGCATCGTGGACCATCTGGCGCAGCCGCTGGCAGCTCACGCGCATCGCCGCCATGGGTCTGGAGTGAGCTCTTTTGCGCTTAGTGTAGGTGCTTAGGAAAATGTTTAGGTGCGTACGATGTGGTAGATGCATTGGAATGGAGGGGCGCCTTTATATAAGGGCAATGAGGGAAACTGCGTTGCATTCACATTGTGCAGCCTCTTTTCCCGGACCTCCTCCCATTACTTCCCGCATGCATTAATTGAAGGAGGATGCATTGGCCGTTCAACATATCGGGAACCGCTACTCCCTCCCTCGTCTGTATTAAAGCTGTATCGGGAACTGCGCCGCCCGCTATCAAATTGAATACTCCCTCCGTCTAGGTGAGTATTAAGTCATCTTACGAAAACCACTCGTTTCTTCACATTATATACGCACAATATATATGGACAACATCATATAGCCAGCAGTTTAGTTGTCAAAGAATTTCAGGGTGCTTAGTTTTGTCAAAGAATTCCAGGGTGCTTAGTGTTTTTTGAGGGGTGGGTTGTGCACTTATGCTGGACACCATTATTGTGACAAGCCTTTTTAATAGTACTACCGTACAAAAGTGGAGTATATACATTTTTTAAAAGGCTAGAGGGCGGGGCAGTCTAGCTCGGTCGGTTTCACGAGAGGCGAGGGCCTTTGTGATTTGCCGGCTCATTACTGCTGTCAAATCGAATAGTACTGCGCCGCCCGCTGCACGCCCGGCGCCTCCATTAAACCCCTTCATTTAACCCGCATGCAAACTGAGAATCCTACTCCGGCCACACGTCCGTTCATGAGCGGGCCAGAATTAAACGCAACACCGGCCGAGCTCCTCTCGTCCGCCCTCAGTTTAAACAAGGCCAGACGCCGGCCAAGCTCCTACCGTCCGCCCTCTATTTACATGAGGCCAGACAGACAGCGGGCAAGAATCGCACCCCTCCGCCGCTTCCCCATCTCCTCCTTCACCATTTTCTCCACTCTTCCGATGGCTTCCGATGAGCCGTTCACCGGCATATTACCCGGCTGGGTGGCCCGCCGAGCCCTCCGGATACGGGCGAGGCCGCTCGGTGCATCACCAACCTCGCTTGGCCTGACGGAGCCAGTTGCCGCCCCAAGCAAGTGCGTGGTTCAACAACTCTCCGCTCCAGTTCAGCTCGATGAGGAGTGGCGAGTTTCTCCACGCAGGCACATCGGCGAGCACGCCTCCCGTGTCTGTGGTGGCCACGCCTCCCATGCCTGCGGCAGCGCCATGCAGGCAGAGACAGAAGCCGGGTGCGTGGAGAGCGACGAGAAGGTGGCCAGCTTCTCCGTGTCCGCTGCCATCATCGAGGAGAAGTAGAACACGGGAGGCCGCCGCCACTTGGGACCCATGAAGGCCACCGCCGAGGCGACGACCGCGGATTCAGGTGGTTTCTTTGCTGCTTCGTCTCTTCTGAGGACCTTCGTCGACCCCGCAAGTTTCTGACGCACATGAGGAAGACAAAGGGATCCGCAAGCGGCCATTTAGAACTAAAATAAGTCTAGATACATCCATTTCTAGGACAAGTATTTCCGGACGGAGGGAGTATTAATTATACAAGAGAGCCGGATTGGCACCTCTTAGTTCATGTAAATGTAATGAAATCCATCATGTTTATATGAAGATCCGGCTTTTTTATATGAAATCCTTCATGCTTATATGAAATCAGTCCGTGTTTGCACGAATTTCATCTGGTTGATTAGAGTTGTAAAAATGTATGTCGCTGGCGTTTGATGTCGTCCTCCGCTTAAGGAAGCAGGAGGAAATTTGCCGGCTGCCGTTGGAGATGCTCTTTATGTTGGTGACATCCAATCCATTTGAGTTAATTGCCTGTATGATTGTCCCTCTATAAAAACTTAATTGCATGTACAGTGTACACATGACTTGCAGGGTGGCTACAGCTCCGTACAGAAAGTTAAAAAGAAACAAGTCCATCCTTAATCTTGTGGTCTAAGTACTCTGTGGGTTCCACTGTCAGTACAGTAGAGAAAGAAGTGTATATTAAATACATAGAGTAATATATAATATAAAAATATAAAGTTAAAAGACAGAATTCGAACTCATGTCATCGCATTGCGAGCATCCGGCATTAACCAGCCCGGCACATTTTTGTTGTAGACCATGCTGGAGATATATCTCCATGTCTACTCTTATATATACTCCATTCGTTCCTAAATATTTGTCTTTTTCAGATTTCAAATGGACTACCACATATGGATGTGTATGTAGACATATTTTAGAGTGTAGATTCACTCATTTTGCTCTGTATGTCATTTCAGGAAGGGGTCAGATTTGTCCTTGATTTATTTATGAGGTATCCAGATGGCACTGCACCGCCAAGAAAAGAGGGAAACATCAAAATTATGGACTACTTTTTTGAGTATGTTGGTAAGGTCCGGTCATAGTCACTTGTTGAAATCTCTAAAAAGACAAATACTCCCTCCGTCTGGAAATACTTGTCATCAAAATGGATAAAAGGAAATGTATCTAGACCTATTTTAGTTTTAGATACATCTCTTTTTATCCATTTTGATGACTAGTATTTTCGGAAGGAGGGAGTAGAAAAAGAGTTGGTGATGATGGTGTGCATGCCATCCTGCAATATAGGCCGTCGGATTTATATCTAACGGATAGGAAAGAAACTATGGCAATTTTGAAAAAATATACCCACACGTCTCTCCACGTTCGCAAATAAGGCCTTCCCTCATTCAACCTTTTCTTTCACAAGATAAACTACTCATACAAATGCATCTTGATGTTCCGTGCAATGCACGGGCAGCTAGCTAATTTCTTTTAAAATAGTTGCTGCGATAATTGGGTTGAAGTGATATATTTTATGTCTGCCCCGAATGATTTTAGATTCACTAGTAGTAACAAAGAAAAGGTTGCCTTGTTAATTAACAGAAAACAGGGTGAAAACTATCACATGAGGCCGGTAAAAACAAGGCACATTGGGTTCAGCGTCATCGTCACTACAGGTGTGCGCGCGCGAGAAGTCTACATATCGAGGGGGCTACCGAGCAAGGCACTGAGACACAATGTTTGAGAGAGAAACCAATTGACAGATTATGATCAGATCGAGTTCTCACCCTTCTGCTGTCATTGTTGGGGGGAGGGAGAGAAAGACGTATTAAGAGTGTGCGCGGTAGGCACAGAGGCACAACTAGCGAGTGTGTGTGTGTGTGTGTTTGAAAGAGGAGTAGATAGATTATTATCAAGATCGATGTGCCACCCTACTCCTTCGGTGCCGGGTTGTGTGTGTGTGTATGTTTGAGAGAGAAGCTAGTCGATATCGAGGTGTCACCCTACTCCTTCATTGTTGGGAAGTGTGGGTGTGTGGGGGGGGGCAGTGACACTCACATATCTCTACTCTTATATAAAAAACAGACTTGGTGATGATGGTGTTCCTGCCATCCTGCAATATAGGCCATCCGATTTATATCCGACGGACAGGAAGGAAACTATGGCAATTTTGCAAAAAGATACCAACACCCCTCTCCGCATTTGCAAATAAGGCATTCCCTCGTCCCTACTTTCTCCCACAAGATAAACTTCTCATACAAATGCATCTTGATGTTCCATGCAACGCATGGGCATCTTGCTAGTAGGGAGAAGGAGTTTGTGTGACACATATCTAGCTATATTAAGGGATAGGTAGATAGCATATGTGTGAGAGACATTAGTGGCTGTGGGTGGGCGGAATTAAAGCGGTGGGCATGTTAGACATAGAGAGCGTGTGTGTTTCTGTGTGAGAGACTTGTAGGACGGGGTACAAAGAAGAATTTAACCCTGACGGAGGGAGAGAAATACACGAAGTGCGCGTGTGTGATTCCGATGCCCACAGGGAAATGAGGTATGTATGCGTGTGAGAGAGATTGCACAATTCATTCATGTATCACTATCTAGCGATCGTGGACGTGCATCGCTTGAATATAAGTCAATATCTACTTTGTATCGTGGCCAAAGGTACAATATCGATTCAACGCTATAAAGATTGGACACTCACATATCACATTTTTTCTATTCAAATAAGCCTTTTTAGTTGTGCATGCCAAAGTTACAGTGATGTTTCTTCAAACAACCAATGTAGCTATCATGAACATGCACCATTGTTACTCTTGCATTCAAATTCATTAGTCTTGGATGATTTAAGTTTCTATTTTGAAGTAATATATGTAATATTCATATAAGAATTCAACGGGTATGCAATTTATGAAATGGAGGCTATGTAACCATATGAGGTAACACTTTTAAGTAGCTGACTACAATATTCATTTATTTTTGTGCGCCTCTACACTAACACGTCAATGCATTATGTTTAAAGAAAATAACCAATGGCACTAAATTATCTATTTACACGAGAAATACATAGGCTGAGCGTTTGATCCCTATTTTTGTGAACGCGCCACTAAACCCGTACGATTGGCCGCGCCCGTGTGAACATCCAAGTTATCAGCGCATCATCCCGAGTTATTGTCTTTTTTCTGGGGTGGACTTCACACCAGTTATTAACTGTTGACGCGTGCCCGGTGTACACAGTCTAGCATGACCTTCCCGCTAGCATGGTCCAAAATTAGTTGAAATTGGATAAGAACGATCCTGCGGGCGGCAAAATCTCCCGCCTCCTTCTAAAATTTCCGCCACCTTAGTCTTTAGCATGCGAAATCCCCCTTTTGCCCTTGGTGCACGGAGACCAACAGTTACAATACCGCCCTCATCTACATGATAGGTCGGGGCTGCTTTGGTAACATCCGGTTCCCCCACTACACGGCACCCCCATTTCCTCTCCCCCTCCCGCAAAAATGACTAACTCCACAACACCAGAGCATCTTACATCACGCTGTCCGTACTTCATCGCCCTTTCTCCCGTCCCCTCTCGAAACCCTAGACTGCTTATCCACCGGCGTAGCATAGCCCATTCACTGCGAGCGGCGTCCACCTCGCCGGATCTGCTTCTGCAGCCGCATCTACCCCTCCCACCTCCCCTAGAAACAAGTAGACTACTCATCCACCACTGTACCACAACCCATTCAGTGACGGCCTTGTCCATGGCGCCGGATCTGCTTCGCCGGTACTCTCGTCAACCGCCGCGCATCTGCAGCGGCTCATTTGTACTCCCCACCGGAGACGCTTCGTCCACACCCCCCGTAGCTGCCCCACCGACGCCCCCGTCGACGGCCTCTGATCCACTTCGCCGACACCTTCCTCAACCCTACCGGAGTAGCTTCGCCTATGCCATTCTCAACCCTACCGGGGCCTCTTTGCCAACTCAAAAGTCCACGGCCTCAGATCTGCTTCCTCGCACCCTCATCCAACCTACTGGAGCAGCTTTTGACGCCCCATCCACGGCCGCAGATCCGCATCGTCGACACCACCCTTAACCCAACCACCGGAGCAGCTTCTGACGCCCCGTCCACGACCGCAGATCCGCATCGACGACACCATCCTTAACCCAACCACCGGAGCAGCTTCACCTACGCCCTCGTCCACAGCCACAGATCCGCTTCGCTCACACCGTAGTCCACCCTACCGGAGCCGCTCCACAAACACCCTACTCGACGGTTCTAGATCTCCTTACCGGACCCCGACAGCCAGCGCAACGTCATCACCCTCGACGTTTCTAACCTGATTCCCACAGTCTGGAGAGATGTCAAGCACCCGCCACGGCCTAGGTACTTTTCACCTTTAAACCCATCCAGCATCACCTGCCCGATGTACTTAAAATATACTAACCGGTCGCTGTTACTTGTTATGCAGCTAGCAACAACTACAAGGATGATGTTTCTTCCGGATCTAATAGCTTGGCCAACCAAGATCCTGGACTAAGGCATTGCTATGATCTTGTAAGCACGTCTCTCTCTCTTGTATTGTTCTGTGCCTGCCAGCGTGCTTTGCTAGGATTTTCGACCAGTAATCCCTTTGTGCAGACAATGATTTCTACTACTGGCTGCTAAATTAGATATGTAGATGTCATACATGATACTACCTCGTACCTCCGTTCCTAAATATAAGTCTTTCTAGAGATTCCACTATAGGCTACATACGGAGCAAAATGAGTGAATCTACACTAAAAAATGCATCTATATACATCTGTATGTGGTCCATACTGGAATCTCTACAAAGACATATATTTAGGAACAGGGGCAGTACATTACACAAAATCGTAGGTGGCATGTAGGAATTCAAGTGCACTACATTAGGCTCCCTTAGAGTGCCTGCTAGTCCAGCATACAGAGTCATGGCTAGTTTATGGTACGCACACAATCGTTAATTGGTGGTTTAAATATGCGCAAGGGATATGCAATGTAGTATCATGTAGAGATGTCTGAAATTAGCCGTGTCAACTTGTAGATAGGGTTACACAATGAAAAAGTACAAGATGAATGTGGCAATTTCATGGAACATCGCAAAAAAAGGAGAGGCAGCGGTGAGCCTATATAGTGTGCCATGGTACGTCACTCCTCCATTGCAATCATCGTGACATGTTATTTGTATGCTAGTTCTATTAGCCAAGTTTCTTAGGGACAGTTATTACGAGTTATCCTAAGAAAATAAGCACCTGTGAATATAAGCTCCATGTAATAAGCCAACCAGTTCTTTTCATTGCGTTTTCAGCTTATCTTTGGTATGATCAGTGGAAAGTCTAGATTGCATTATATTTTTTTTCATTTTTCTGCCCATATGGAAATTAATTTGATTTCCAAACATCACAAATTGAACCCAGTGCAGTAATTAATATGATAGGAAAGTAGACCATCACTATTTGCTCAAAATGCAAATACAAAGATACCATCTACTTGGCACAATCTACTTTGGTCAATGTTTTCCATAGAGATCCCATTGCCTAATTTAAACAAAGAACGCATGACCCACATTTAAATAAAAACAATTATTTATTGAAATTCGATGGTCCAAGTGGCTGGTTATTATCGTATATCAGCACCACCGGAAAGCATCATATAGCAGCAGCAGCAGCTCATAGCAACTCATCATACAACAGCAGTCTGCAATTCATCATATACCAGCAGCAACTCATAGCAATTCATCATACAGCAGCAGCAGGAGCAGCTCATAGCAATTCATCATATAGCAGCAGCAGGAGCAGCTCATAGCAAGTCATCATATAGCAGCAGCAGGAGCAGCTTGTAGCAACTCATCATATAGCAGCAGCAGGAGCAGCTTGTAGCAACTCATCATATAGCAGTAGCAGCAGCTCATAGCAATTCATCGTATAGGAGCAGCAGCAGCTCATAGAAACTCGTCATATAGCAGCAGCAGCTCATAGTAATTCATCATATAGCAGCAACATGAGCATCTCATAGCAATGCATCATATAGCAGCAGTAGAAGCAGCTCATAGCAATTCATCGTATAGTGGATCAGAATGAAAATTTGGCAAAAAAATCAGAGGAGATCCTCACCTTGTTGGATGAGCTCATCCTTCAACAACACCTCAAGGCCATGGCCTGGGAGGAGGGGAGGGGGAATAAGGTGCCTTCTGCCGCTATGTGGCATCAGCCGTAGTTGTGCAGCGCCCGCCGGAGTAGTGCGTTGGACGAACCACAGTGGAGCAGCTGCTGGAGACCATGAGAATGAGGGGCAGCGCCAGAGGGAGGAGAAGCCAGGGAGATTTGCCCCTACCCGCCGGCCATGTAGCCTAGCTGGATATAGCATCGTCGAGGACAGGGCCAGACGGGACCAGTGGCGACGGCTCACTGGAGGAACCCTAGTGCTGCAGGCAGGGGATCGAGGTAGAGGGAAAGGGGAGAGGAGATGCAAGCGGGCAGGGCAATGAATCCTTGCGTTTGTGTTTTTACTTGAGGGTCAGGTGAGACACGGGCGTCAGTAGTTGCATTTTGAGTGTAATATAGGCAGACAAGTGAGTCATTTCACTATTCCCCTTCCCTTCAATTTTTAGTGAGGTTCTACCCGAAACACCCCCTCCAAAGCGAAATTAGTTAAGCCCAAGCCCATAACTTAAAAATGACTTCTTTACATCTTTTATGGCTTATTTTGACAATATGCCCTGAAAAGGCGGAATCAAAGTGGCCCTTAACCTGCAATTCTTTTGTGCGTGCAATGATGAATCACTCCTTCCTGCTATCTGTACATTTAGGCATCATCATACATGGCATAACCTAATACATGTGCATTCCATTGTATAATCTGGAATATGCAATGTTTATGTTAGTTCATACGTTGCACATGATGTTTAAATGCCCCTTAAATATGGCCAGTCAAGTGATGGTCTTTAAGCCTCCTTCTTTGCTTCTTTTCTTGATATGTAAGATTTTCTCACACATCTGTTCAATTGCTTATTTGCATCAGCCAGCCATACTAGGACTGTTTGCTTTGATTACTTGCCATTCTTGACCTGACACTCTAACAGAGCTTGTCAACGATTTAAACACTAAGGGCTGCTGTAGTGGGGCCTTGTCTAACTCATAGGTGACATAAAGGTTTGGCTATACACTACAGTAGGCAAGTATGTTAGGAAAGTATGCATATTTATCTTCCAAGGAGACGAGTAACTAGTTGACATAATTATGTGGTGTTGTTTTGTTATAATCTCATCCTTTTGTGTTCACAGACTGGAAAGTATGCATATTTATCTTCCAAGGAGACGAGTAACTAGTTTGTGTCACCTTGCAGAGGGGGTGCAATGAAGATAACATTGAGGATTTCCAAGTACAAGATGTTAGGAAGGAGCCTTGCAAGAGAAGTAGGAGCTGCGCTGAGCCTCTTCAACCTGCTAAGGTAAGTCACTGTATGCAACTCAACAGTTCAATTCCTTGTTTGTTTCAGGCATAGTTAATTTTCTCTTTTCAAATGCTTTTTTTGTCCTCAGTTAATGAGATGCCCAAATAATCATGCCTGTTGTTCGGTACTTGTATCACTATTAGTTGACATCATTAAAGGCCTTACCATTTAATTACTCTGCCGAAGTGTGCCTGAAGCTTTGAAGTCTATTAACCAACTATTATTGCATGAGGCTCACAATCTAGTTTATACTACGCTAATGATTACATAGTTTTGCCTGCTGTAGTATGTTTATATGAAACCCTCTGCTGTTCATTATGCTCCCTAAGACTTTAATTGAGGCACAGAATGGCCAACTGCTTGCTTACTTATATGCAACGTGTTGTCTAATTTTGTAACTTGTCTGTGTTTTCGATTGGGCCCCAACATCATGCTCCTCTGGTGAGCTAAGAGGGATTTCTGTATGTAGGCTGCACAGACTATCTTTTTTATAATTTTTAAAATCACCTGCTTATGCTTCATGATGTGTAACATTTTTTTGTTGAAAGTGACGTGTAACATTATTGTTAGTCCTGTTTTGCCATGTAGTACAAAATAGTGTCTTGTTCACTTCACTATTGTAACTATATTTTTGCGCTAGTCATGTGTACTTACAGAAACATTTCAGGATGAAGTGACATCAACACAAAGATCTGCGAGCAATGCGGCGTGGCCGTTACCGAATGATTATGGATTGGAATTGGAATGTGTTGATGTTCTCGAGCATCAACTAGAGGTGGCAAGACAATGTGTACATGATTGTCAACGTATAATCAACAAGTTGAGACTAGACATGCATGTATTAGATGCAGGAGTCAAAAAATGAAACAAGACACTGAGGTAATCATGAAGGAATTGGAGATTTTGCAGACTGAAATTTGTGCTATCTGAATCCGGCCAATCCTATTTTCTGAAGAGATTATAGTTCAAATGGAGTTAAGTTGATGCGCGTCCATGATGTATGAGCTGTATTTGCCTAGTGTATGTAATTTGCTGTTTGTGTATGCTTTATTATCACCTGTGCCGAACCATAATGCCCAGTGGGTATAATCGGCTGTAATTTCTTTATTTTATAGTGTAGGATTATTCTACCTTTCTATGCCTTGATCTCTTTGTTGTAATAGTGTAGGATTTTTAGAGGTGATAGTATTGAGTAGGATAATTCTTTGAATATGCTATATCGTTCAAACGGGGGCCAATTCGCCCGACCATGGCCCTTCACGGGCCGTCGGATCCATGGGCCTTCTACGTCTCGTAGGATCCATGGGCCTTCTACGTCTCGTAGGATCCATGGGCCTTCTACGTCTCGTAGGATCCATGGGCCGCTGGCTCATTTATGGGTCTTGTATGGGCCTTTATTGGGCCGTAGACGGGCCTTTAATGGAAATCGTACGTTTTATGGGCTGACCATAATGAACCGTTAATAGGCCGTATTTGGTGATGCTATGAAAATGGCCCAACAGACTAACGGTCCACAAACGGGCCGACTGTAACGATGGGCTGAATTTGGCCCACAAACAGAAAATGACAGTAACGGGCCGTAAGTAACCGAATGCTGCAAATGAGCCCAAGAATCAACGAGCCCTTAGAAGGCCGAAAGTTAACTTGGCTTGGAAACGGCCCAACGGAATAACGGGCCATTAATGGGTATAAAGTGATACACTGTTCATTACAGGCCAGTTTCACCACGGGCCATTAATGGGTGTAAAGTAATACACTGTTCATTACGGGCCAGTTTCAGCACGGGACGCTAATGGGCCAAGAGTTACAAAGGGCCTCATATGGGCCGAAAGATGTCATGGGATATACATGGGCCAGAAGTGAAAACGGTCTGGAATCATATTGGAAGGCCCAGATGATGCTACTAGGCCTAATTCACATAGGGCGTAACGGGCCTTGGGTTAGCGGGCTGTAAAGGGCTATATGCGAACAGGCCGTTAACAGGCTTTCCATGGGCCGGCCCGCCAGCTTTTGACCAAATCAAATGGGCCGGCCTTTTCACAGGAATGGGCCACTGTTGGGCCGTGCCACGTGTCGACGTATCATAGGCGCCTTCTGTCCAGTGAGTGGATGACATATGTCCCGACGATGAGCCGACACGTGTTTCCTCTAGCCAATGATGATTTTACACGTGAAAAATCCTCATTGGTCGGGGCTGTTAACGGGTTATCGGATCCAAAACCCGACCCGATAGCTTAACGGTGTTCCGTTATGGTGGATGCCACGTGTCGGTCACCCTTGACGAAAGCACTTTTGTGACACGCGATTTATTGTCATGGAAGTGGACACTTCCGTGATGATAATTTTGGTAATGTCATGGAACACTTCTACGACAACACAGGTATGACTATCTTGATTCTGTCATAAATTTGTCATGGATGTACATGCATGAGAAAAAAGCGACCTACTGTGACAAACACGTATCATCATGGAAGTGTATTTTTTTGTAGTGTGACACTCTGTTTGTCTATGTATTCACACATGTATCATGTTTCCGATTAATACAATTCTAGCATGAATAATAAACATTTATCATGATATAAGGAAATAAATAATAACTTTATTATTGCCTCTAGGGCATATTTCCTTCAGAGTGTGTCTACATACCCTCGTAGACTGAAAGCGGAAGCATTTAGTAACGCGGTTGATATAATCGAACGTCTTCGCGATCCAACCGATCAAGTACCGAACGCATGACACCTCCACGATCTTCACACGTTCAGCTTAGTGACGTCCCTCGTACTCTTAATCTAGTTGAGGCCGAGGGTGAGTTGTGTCAGCACGACGGCGCGTTGACGGTGATGATGAAGTTACCGATGCAGGGCTTCGCCTAAGCACTACGACAATATGACCGAGGTGGAAAACCGTGGAGGGGGCCCCGCACACGGCTAAAGATCAACTTGTGTGTCTATGGGGTGCCCCCTCCCCTGTAGATAAAGGAGGGGAGGAGGAGGAGGGCCGGCCTCAAGGGGCGCGCCCAAGGGGGGATTCCTACTCCTAGTAGGAGTAGGTTTCCCCCTTTCCTAGTCCAAGTAGGAGAAGAAGGAAGGAGAGGAAGAAGAGAAAGAAAGGGGGGTCGGCCCCCTAGCCCTAGTCCAATTCGGTTTGGGCTAGGGGGTGCACGCCACCTCTTGGTCTGCCTCCTCTCTTCCACCACTAGGCCCATAAGGCCCAATAACTTCCAGGAGGGGGTTCCGGTAACCCCCGGTACTCTGAAACTTATCCGAAATGACCCAAACCATTTCGTTGTCCGAATGTAACCTTCCAATATATGAATCTTTATGTCTCGACCCTTTCGAGACTCCTCATCATGTCCGTGATCTCATCTAGGACTCCGAACAACCTTCGGTACATCAAATCATATAACTCATAATACATATCATCATCGAACGTTAAGCGTGCGGACCCTACGGGTTCGAGAACTATGTAGACATGACCGATACACCTCTTCGGTCAATAACCAATATCGCAACCTAGATTCTCATA
This sequence comes from Triticum urartu, assembly GCF_056163025.1. Lineage (NCBI taxonomy): Eukaryota > Viridiplantae > Streptophyta > Magnoliopsida > Poales > Poaceae > Triticum > Triticum urartu. The sequence continues at coordinate 47,592,913 of NC_141876.1, read as the reverse complement.
TTGGTTCCTACATATTCTACGAAGATCTTTCTCGGTCAAACCGCATAACAACATACATTGTTCCCTTTGTCATCGGTATGTTACTTGCCCGAGATTCGATCGTTGATATCATCATACCTAGTTCAATCTCGTTACTGGCAAGTCTCTTTAGTTGTTCCGTAATGCATCATCCCGCAACTAACTCATTAGTCACATTGCTTGCAAGGCTTATAGTGATGTGCATTACCGAGAGGGCCCAGAGATACCTCTCCGACAATCGGAGTGACAAATCCTAATCTCGATCCATGCCAACTCAACAAATACCATCGGAGACACCTGTAGAGCATCTTTATAATCAGCCAGCAACATTGTTACGTTTGATAGCACACTAAGTGTTCCTCCGGTATTCGACAGTTGTATAATCTCATAGTCATAGGAACATGTATAAGTCATGAAGAAAGCAATAAACTAGACGATCATAGTGTTAAGCTAACAGATGGGTCTAGTCCATCACATCATTCTCTAATGATGTGATCCAGTTCATCAGATGACAAAATAACCATCTTTGATTAACGAGCTAGTAAATTAGAGGCACACTAGGGACACTCTGTTTGTCTATGTATTCACACATGTACTAAGTTTCCGGTTAATACAATTCTAGCATGAATAATAAACATTTATCACGATATAAGGAAATATAAATAACAACTTTATTATTGCCTCTAGGGCATATTTCCTTCAAGGGCTCCACCCACGAAGGGTCCACGAAGAAGCAACCTTGTCTATCCCACCATGGTCATCGCCCATGAAGGACTTACCTCACTACGGTAGATCTTCACAAAGTAGGCGATGTCCTTGCCCGTACAAACTCCTTGGTTCAACTCCACAATCTTGACGGAGGCTCCCAAGTGATACCTAACCAATCTAGGAGACACCACTCTCCAAAAGGTAATAGATAGTGTGTTGATGATGAACTCCTTGCTCTTGTGCTTCAAATGATAGTCTCGCCAACACTCAACTCTCTCACAGATTTGGATTTGGTGGAAAGATGATTTGAGTGGAAAGCAACTTGGGTAAGGCTAGAGATGAAGATTCTTGTGGTTGGATTGGAATATCTTCATCTCAACACATGAGTAGGTGGTTCTCTCTCAGAAAATGAATGCTAGAAGTGTAGGCACGTTCTGATGGCTCTCTCCACGAATGTAGGAAGAGTGGAGGGGTATATATAGCCTCCACAGAAAATCTAACCATTACACACAATTTACCAAATTCGATGAGACCGACTACTCAAACTCGGTCAGACCGATTCAGTTCAAAATGTGAACATTAGGCTTTTCGGTGGCACCGACATGTCAGCTCACTGGGGCCGATTTCATTAGGGTTTGGGCATAACGTAATCTCGGTGAGACCGATCACATAAACTCGATGAGATCGATTTCTGTAATAGGCAAACAGAGAGTTGGTCACGCAAACTCGGTGGGACTGATAGCTCATTTTGGTGAGACCGAAACGTTGCGAAAAGGAATCAGAGAGTTTGCATTGCGAACTCGGTGGGACCGATTGGTCAGAGCATGAATAGAGTTTGAGACGAGAAAAGCATAGATAGCTAGAGGAAGTTCTTAGGCATTCTTGTCCATCCATTTGGCAAAAGAAAAAGAGCCAAACAATCAAATCAACAAATGGATGTCCTCATATGAGTAAAATATGCAGCCAACATGCTCACACAATAAAATGGCAAATGAAACATGTGAAAAAGCATGCACAAACACTCTAGCATCTATCAATCAATTGGCGATGACTAGGTCATCTATATATGAGTATATTGACTTAGGAGTCAAATGAGAACATTTGATCATAGGTCATACTCATCGTTTAAGCAGAAGTGGGGTTACCACTTTTACATAAAGCATTGTTGTGTTCACACCATTAGAGTTGATTTAGCTCAATATTTAGAGTAAATCTCCCCCTAGAAGTGATGTCCCCGTAAGAGGGATGAACTAACCTTGGGTTTTGTTGATGATGACTTCATGTAGATGTTGAAGATGTGGATGCTGAATGTTGATGTAGATGATTTGGAGCAATCCATTGGAGTGAGTTGCACTTTGAATACCTACACGGGTTAGTCCCACAAGGAAAAAACAAGGATATTCGTAGACATAGAGTGAGGTTCACACAAGATGATGTCCATGAAATAGTTAGGTTACCCTGTCCCTTGTCTTACCAACAAGAGGGTTTGTGACTCCTTGAACTAGTGCAAGATGTGGAAGTTGTTTGCACTTGTTCTCGCCAAAATGATATGAGTGCAGTATGTTGGAGGAGTCACCCTCAAGAACACTCTAGTTCTTCTTCTTCGGGATCCACATCAACTTGATGGGAATCCTTGGAGTTGTAGTCGTACTTGATGAGGAAGAAATTGATGTAGTCTTGGGAACCCACTTGACCAAGGCCTTGGGAGCTTCTTCAAATGCATCAATCTCCTCTTGAAGCTTGTCCTTGCCTTTTTGCTTATGGTCTTGTGGTGGAAGATCATCTTGAGCTTGTGTCCCATTGAAAGAAGTAGGATCATACTTCTCTTGTTGAGGAACAAACTTCGTCTTGGGGTATTGATCTTCTTCCCATTCAACTCCATTGGCATTGAACTTTCGTTCAAAACCAACACCTTGATTCTTCCGGTGCCTTCCTTGCTTGTGTACAATTTCCTCAAATTGCTTACTTCCGGTAAGGCTCTTGTAAACACCTTTCTCTATAATTCCCTTCAATAAGCTATTTTCTTGCTCAAGTGTAACTTGGCTAAGAGAATCATTAGTGGAATCAAGAGAACTACTAGAAGCAACAATATTGGATTTAACACGATTATTGTTACTACTAGAAGGAGAATCTTTCTTGCTCTTGTTGCTAGATTTTACTTGTGGCATGTAAGTATACAAGAGTAAACACTTGGCAATGTAAGAAGAACTTTTCTTACGAAGATCATCATTGATTGCTTTTAAGAACCCACGCTCTTGCTCAAGGTTGAGCTTTTCAAAGCGTAGCTTCTCATGAGTCTTTAAAAGCTCTCAATGATCTCCAACGTATCTCCTTCTTATCATCATCATTCATTTTATCTCGATTAGCATGATTAATAGCAAGTTCATCATAGTTTTCATCACTAGTTGTCAACAAGTAACTCATCATCACCTAGCAAATCATCTTCATCACTATTGAAATCAACATACTCGGGGTGTGATACCTTTGGGCCTTGAGCCATGAAGCATCTTCCAATTCCTTCATTTGGTGAGTCAAATATGTCATAGGAGTTGGTCGACACAAGTGCTAGACCGGCAACACCTTCATCTTCAGTATATTCGGAGTCGGAGTGATAACCTCGCTCAGAGTGATGGTTGGAGTCAGAGCCAGATACCCATTCACCAATGTGAGCTTGATGTCTTCATTTTGTGTAGCTCCTTGATGACTTGTCCTTCCTTTCTGAGTCCTTGCTTCTGCGAGAGGTTCTTCGTTCATAACGATCATCTCTACTCCTTCTCTCTTGGAGGTGATTCTTCTCTTTTACTTCTCCTGTTAGGGGAGTCTTCTCTTCTTTTGTAGGGAGCCGTACACTCATTGGAGTAGTGTTGGAGTCTTCCACAATTATAGAAATTACGCTCACGACTAGAAGATCATTTGTCATTGTAGGACCTTGAGTTGGAACTTCTTTCCTTGCTTCTAGTCTTGTAGTACTTGTTGAAATTCTTCACCATTAGGCTCAATTCTTCATTGAAGGCTTGTTTATCACTTGACTATATAGGAGCATCACATGAGGCTTTGTAAGCACCACTAGACTTGTTGTGAAGCTCTTCTATATCCTTGAGTGACATCTCATGAGCAACAATTCTTCCAATGACTTATGTTGGCTTGAGATCTTTGTAGTTGGGCATCATTTGAATCAGTGTGCACACGGTATCATATTTTCCATCCAAGGCTCTTAGGTTCTTCTTGATAATGAATCTGTGGTCATCTCTTCACTTCCTAAGCCGTCAATCTCATTTGTGATGAGAGCAAACCTAGAGTACATTTCAAAAACACCTTCACCATCCTTCAGTTTGAACTTGTCAAGCTGACTTTGAAGCACATCCAATTTGGATTCCTTCACGGAGTCGGTACCTTCGTGCATATCAATCAAAGTATCCCAAATTTCCTTCGCATTCTCAAGACAGCTGATTTTGTTGAATTCTTCGGGGCACAATCCGTTTAAGAGGATATCGCAAGCATGAGCATTGTATTGTAGCATCTTCAACTCTTCCGCGGTAGCTTCACAATTCGGTTCTTTCCCATCAAAGAATTCACCTTGCGAGCCAATACACACAATATCCCAAATGGCGAGGTTATGTCCAAGAATATGCATTTTCATCTTATGCTTCCAACTAGCAAAATTAGTACCATCAATGTAAGGACCTCTATGATGGTAATTTCCCTCGCTAGACGCCATACTCTCCTAGGTTGTGAAACCAAGGCTCTGATCACCAAATCTATGGAAATCAAGGCAAATGGAGACCAAAGCTCTAACACCACTTGTAGAATCGAAATTATGTCTAGAGGGGGGGTGATTAGACTACTTGACCAAACAAAATCTAGCCTTTTCCCAATTTTAATCTTGGCAGATTTTAGCAACTTAGCACAAGTCAAGCAATCAACCTACACATGCAAATCTAAGAGCATAGCAGCGGAATGTAAATCATTGCATATGAAGGTAAAGGGCAGGAGTTTGGAGGGAGTAAATGCAATGTAGACAAGGAGCTTTTTGGCGTGGTTCTGATAGGTGGTGCTATCGTACATCCGCGTTGATGGAGACTTCAGCCCACGAAGGGTAACAACTGCGCGAGTCCACGGAGGGCTCCACCCACAAAGGGTCCACGAAGAAGCTACCTTTTCTATCCCACCATGGCCATCGCCCACGAAGTGCTTGCCTCACTAGGGTAGATCTTCACGAAGTAGGCGATCTCCTTGACCTTACAAACTCCTTGGTTCAACTCCACAATCTTGATGGAGGCTACCAAGTGACACCACTCTCCAAAAGTTAATAGATGGTGTGTTGATGATGAACTCATTGCTCTTGTGCCTCAATTGATAGTCTCCCCAACACTCAACTCTCTCTCACAGATTTGGATTTGGTGGAAAGATGATTTGAGTGGGAAACAACCCGGGGAAGGCTAGAGATCAAGATTCTTGTGGTTGGATTGGAATATCTTGGTCTCAACACATGAGTAGTTGGTTCTCCCTCGGAAAATGAATGCTAGAAGTGTAGGCACGTTCTGATTTCTCTCTCCATTAATGGAGGAAGAGTGGAGGGGTATATATAGCCTCCACATAAAATCTAACCGTTACACACAATTTACCAAACTCGGTGAGACTGAATACTCAAACTCGGTCAGACCGATTAAGTTCAAAATGTGAATGTTAGGCTTTTCGCTGGGACCCACATGTCAACTCGGTGGGACCGATTTCATTAGGGTTAGGGCATAACGTAATCTCGGTGAGACCGATCACTTAAACTCGGTGAGATTGATTTCTGTAATAGGAAAAAAGAGAGTTGGTCAGGCAAACTCAATGGGACTTATTGCTCATTTCGGTGAGACCGAAACGTTACGAAAAGGAAACAGAGAGTTTGCATTGCGAACTCAGTGGGACCAATCGCTCATCTCGGTTAGACCGAAGCGTTGTGAAGGGAAACAGAGAGTTTGCAATCCCATCTCGGTGAGACCGAGATTCCTATCGGCGAGACCGAACTGATTAGGGTTTCTGCCTATGGCTATGTCAAATGAACTTGGTCCCGCCGAATAGATCAAATTGGTGGTGCCGAGTTTGACTTTTGGTTCGTGACATATGTGGATATCAAAAAGTGGTTGAGGGCTTTTGGAGCATATCACTAAGCATTTTGAGCAAGCAAGCCATTAAGCAACACTTCATCCCCTTTTAATAGTATTGACTTTTCTTATGGACTCAATGTCATCTTGGATCACAAAAATGAAAATGTAGAGTCTTGAGTTTTTGCCAATATATGTCCTTAGCATTTTGAGGGGTCCACATTCCTAGTCCATGCGACGCCAATCATTGAACTTTCTGAAATGATCATCTTGAAATAGCAATAGTTCAATGAGCTATTATGTTGTTAGGAATTACCAAAACCACCCAGGGATAGTTGCACTTTCAAGAGGGCATTCGGAGTGCTTCAAGCTTGTTGGGGAATTGTTCGTGGAGCTGCAATGATGTGGGAATCAGAAACTTTCTGGCAGCTCATGACATGTTGTGTTATGTTTCACAATATGATTGTCAAGGATGGAGGTGATGGTGTAGCCCAAACAAATGATTTTGAAGCACCGGGAGAATAAGTTCAAATCCCAGAAGATCAATACGCGGCTCAGCTTATGAACTTTCTGCAGATGCATCAAAATCTTCAAGATCCTTAGGTGCAGGCCTAGCTACTTAATGATTTTGTGGAGCATATGTGGACCCACAATGAAAACCAAAGAGCTAATGTTTGAGTTGTGCTCTTAAAATAAATTTTATGTAATATCTATGTATTTTTGGTACCAACATTTGTTATTTACGCGCGACATTGACTTGTATGATGGGTGTGCATGGATTTGAAAGTTCGGATTTGAGATATGTGGATGCTAGACAAAAGATATGAGGGGCCGGCAGGCGTTGTCCGCGGATGCCACTACAAAAAAAATACACTTCCGTGATGATACGTGTTTGTCACAGTAGGTCATTTTTTTGTCATGCACGTACATCCATGACAAATTTATGACAGAACCAAGATAGTCATACCTGTGCTGTCGTAGAAGTGTTCCATGACATTACCAAAATTATCATCACGGAAGTGTCCACTTCCATGGCGATAAATCGCGCGTCACAGAACTACTTTCATCAAGGGTAACCGACACGTGGCATCCACCGTAACGGAACGCCGTTAAGCTATCGGGTCGGGTTTTGGATCCGATAACCCGTTAACAGCCCCGACCAATGGGGATTTTCCACGTGTAAAATCATCATTGGCTAGAGGAAACACGTGTCGGCTCATCGTCGGGACAGATGTCATCCACTCACTGGACAGAAGGGCCTATGATACGTCGACACGTGGAATGGCCCAACAAGTTTAAATGGGCCGGCCCAACTAAAGGCCCACAAGATTTTGCGGACTATAATGGGCCGGCCCAGCTAAAGGCCCACGAGATTTTGCAGACCATAATGGGCTAGCCCAGCTAAAGGCCCACAAGATTTCATGGGCCATAATGGGCCGGCCCAGGTAAAATCCCACAAGATTTTCATGTGCCATAATAGGCCGGCCGAGGTAAAGGCCCACAAAATTCTTGCGGATCATAATGGGCCGGCCCAGCTAAAGGCCCATGAGATTTCGCTGACTTTAATGGGCCGGCCCAGCTGTAGGCCCACAAGATTTTGAGGACCCTAGTAGGCCGGCCCATTAACTAGCTGCCATGTTTTGGGCCAAATGCCGGCCCATATTTGATCCGGTCTATTAATGGCCTGCCATGCTCCGGGCCTAATAGTGGCCCATATAAGATCCGGCCCGTTAAAAGCCTACCACATTCTAGGCTAAATTACGGCCCAAATCAGGTCCGGCCCTTTAAGAGGTTTTGGGCCTAATTATGGCCCATATGAGATTCGGTTCGTCAACTGGACACTATGCTTTTGGGCCCACTTGCTAAAGGCCCACTTAGTAATTCATCCTGATATTAGTTTTGGCCTGTTAAGGGCCCGTTTAACATTTCGGCCCTATATTAATTTCAGCTTGTTAAAAGCCCGTCATATAGTTGGGCCTAACTACAACCCGGTTTAAATCCGGCCTGCTCGCAGCCGATATCTGACTGGGGCAAACAAGGACCGAGACAATTTTTCAGCCTGTTAAAAGCCCGTGATTTGATTCGCACAATCATGGGCCGGGGTTCATTTCGGGCTGCTGCCGGCCCGTGAGCTGATCGGCATGTTTCAGTCCCAACCTACATCATGATTGCATGACGGCCCGATTATGTACCGTAGTTTTACGGTTTGGCCGGTTTACTGCGAAGACAGGATATATATACAGTAAAATAACTGCAGCATCGTGAATAAGAAAAAACCTATACTATACAATAAAGAAATTACGACATATTACATCCACTGGGCATCCAAGTTCGCCACTATGATAATAAAGCACAAGCAGACAGCAGATTACATACACTGGGCATCAAAGATCGCCACCAGTGCAAATAAACACACCGACAAAATAATATACAAAACCGACAGCACTTAAATAGAGTTCAAGAAAGGTTAGCCCTGTTGGGGAGCTGCAGCGCAAGCAGCTGAGCAAGATGATGAGACTACGCTTGTTCAACACTTATATCTTCCTCACTCTGAAAGATAAACAAGCAGAAAGATAACAGGTTTTGCATATAAAAGTATCAGTGCCGACAATTCATCACATTTCTTACTGACGAATGTGACACAGTTTAAATTTGCATTAACACAATATGGTATTGTTCAGGTCAAGACATGGCAGGAAATGACATTGTGAAGGAGTTGGAAGCTTCACGACACCACTGGATTACAGATCAAGAACTCATAAGTATCAATGGTTAGTGTGCTGTCAATTTATACCATTTCAGATTGGCAAATAAAGAGACGGTTTAAATAATAGTAGAATGATATGACATTGTTCATAGTTAAGACATTACAGAATATGACATTGTGCTGTAGTGGGTAGGTTCACCACACCACTGGATTACAGATGAAGAACAGAAGCATACATGCAGTGCAAAAGAAGATCACTTGCTCTGTATAGTTTAATTTACATGGTATGAAGAAGGTACTTGGTTGTACAACTGAAAACTTAAATTGAGAAAGGACGAACTTTTGTTTATGAACTACATATAATAAACTATAAACAAGCAATTTGATGCAAACACCAAAAATAAACAGCTGTTGCAGTCATGCCTAACCAAATATATACAACAAAGTTTGAAGGCTTGAGATGGACAAACTTACATTATTGGTGAAGACAGGCTCTATAAAGGCCTTGTCCATGCTGATGGGGGGGAAATTCAAGAAGTTTACCACAGAATCTTCTTCAAAAGCATTGCCTTTATTCTACATTTTGTTAAGAGTAAATATAGATGTGATAATATACGAAAAATGGAGAATATTTAAGCTAAGATGAAGAGTGATGCTACATAACCAAGTAGCTATGAATGTAAGTGCAGCGATACAGGCAAAAGGTACAGCCAAGAGCAATGTACATCTAAACTTCTTCAGTACCAACCTTATGGTAAGAGTAAATATAGATCTAATGTGTAGAAAATGGAGGGCAAAGGAAAATAAGCTGCAGAGTGATGGTACATGAACAACTACCTGTCATTATAAGTACACTGATAAAGGACAGCATGTACTTACAAGAACAATGCAGAGCTAAAAAAACAATGGCATTGGATATATTCTACACTAATGTAACCATTCATACAGATCAGATAAATTGCAGCGAACAATTGATAATCAAGCTATCATGCATACTGCTGTCACATAATGAACCAGGTATGTATGCAAGTACAGTGATACAGGACAACAGGTACTAATAAGAGCAAAGCAGCGTGAAGCATATTTGCGATATCCTATCGTTCTTGTCAAACCGGAATTCTTCTTCGAGCAGATTTCCTGCAAAAAAGATCCGTAAGGCACATGCGGAAAAGTAGAAGTTCAAATTGTCATGTGATTTCATAGACAATACCTCATCCTGGGAACGAGACCAGTGCATAACAAGGTTTTTCCATTCAATGTCTTCTAAATTTAGCACATGAGACTTCACTGGAAATTCGTTTATAGACTTGCCATCAAAGTGTGATTTCCTCAGGTAACACCGATACTGCTGCAATGCTTCCTTCAAAAGCACAAGCAAGATTTACTCGTAATGACTATCCAGATTGACCCTCGCCTAGTTACAACAATGTAATGTAAATCATTGATGTGTTCAATCAGCAGAAAATAGGAAAATAATAACCATGAATAATAGCACTTACACGTAAGTTGGACAGGAAGATGTGAAAATGGTGTTTGTCTTCACAATAATCTTCCCATGATGGGAATATATGCACGTAGTCCCTAACAACATTGAAAGCATTGTCTTTTTAACTGGGAATAAATGGAATGGGGTTCCAATCTGCAGGAATTGGCCGTCTCTGCAGTTGGGATAGGTCTTCGGCCGGTGGACTTGCTATACTTTTTGCTGGAGTGGGATTTTTCTGTTGTACAACTGGTGCTATGGCAAATGAAATTGGTATACCTTTTGCTGGAGTGCAGGTCCTGTGTGGTGGGGCTAGTGGTGTGTGATAAATCTCCAACATATCTATACTTTTTGATTGCTCCATGCTATATTATCTACTGTTTTGGGCAATATTGGGCTTTATTATCCACTTTTATATTATTTTTGGGACTAACCTATTAACCGGAGGCCCAGCCCAGATTTGCTGTTTTATACCTATTTCAGTGTTTTGAAGAAAAGGAATATCAGACGGAGTCGAAACGGAACGAAATCAACTGGAGAAGTTATTTTTGGAAGGAAACACACCCGATGGACTTGGACCCTACGTCAAGGAAGGAACAAGGTGCTCACGAGGGTGGGGGCGCCCCCCTATCTCGTGGCGCCCTCGTGGCTCCCCTGGCGTACCTCCTGCACCCATATATACCTACGTGACCTAAAACTTCCAGAACGCACAATAGATCGGGAGTTCCGCTGCCAGAAGCCTCCGTAGCCCCCGAAAGCCAATCTAGACCCGTTCCGGCACCCTGCCGGAGGGGGCAATCCCTCTCCGGTGGCCATCTTCATCATCCCGGTGCTCTCCATGACGAGGAGGGAGTAGTTCTCCCTCGGGGCTGAGGGTATGTACTAGTAGCTATGTGTTTGATCTCTCTCTCTCTCTCGTGTTCTTGATTTGGCACGATCTTGATGTATCGCGAGCTTTGCTATTATAGTTGGATCTTATGTTTCTCCTCCCCCTCTTCTCTCTTGTAATGAATTGAGTTTTCCCCTTGAAGTAATCTTATCGGATTGAGTCTTTAAAGACTTGAGAACACTTGATGTATGTCTTGCCATGGATATCTGTGGTGCACTTGATGTATGTTTTGGTGACCAACATGCGGGTTCCGCCCATGAACCTATGCATAGGGGTTGGCACACGTTTTCGTCGTGATTGTCCGGTAGAACTTTGGGGCACTCTTTGAGGTTCTATGTGTTGGTTGAATAGATGAATCTGAGATTGTGTGATGCATATCGTATAATCATACCCACGGATACTTGAGGTGACGTTGGAGTATATAGGTGACATTAGGGTTTTGGTTGATTTGTGTCTTAAGGTGTTATTCTAGTACGAACTCTAGGGCTGTTTGTGACACCTATAGGAATAGCCCAACGGATTGATTGAAAAGAATAACTTTGAGGTGGTTTCGTGACCTACCATAATCTCTTTGTTTGTTCTCCGCTATTAGTGACTTTGGAGTGACTCTTTGTTGCATGTTGAGGGATAGTTATGTGATCCAATTATGATATCATTGTTGAGGGAACTTACACTAGCGAAAGTATGAACCCTAGGCCTTGTTTCGTAGCATTGCAATACCGTTTACGCTCACTTTTATCATTCGTTACCTTGCTGTTTTTAGATTTTCAGATTACAAATACTATTATCTACTATCCATATACCACCTGTATCACCATCTCTTCGCCGAACTAGTGCACCTATACAATTTACCATTGTATTGGGTGTGTTGGGGACATAAGAGACTTTTTGTTATTTGGTTGCAGGGTTTCTTGAGAAAGACCATCTTCATCCTACGCCTCCTACGGATTGATAAACCTTAGGTCATCCACTTGAGGGAAATTTGCTACTGTCCTACAAACCTGTGCACTTGCAGGCCCAACAACGTCTACAAGAAGAAGGTTGTGTAGTAGACATCAGTGTGGCCAGTGAAGTATTGGTACAGTCTGCTGGAGTCGGTCCTATGTTTTGTGTCACTGGTTGTACATCCAATATAAGTGGGGTGCTGTCTGATTTCTCCAGCACCACCATGTTTTTCAAGGACTTTGCTGGTGCTCCTTCAGGTTCGGTAATCATCCTCTTCCTTTTTGATGTCTGATGCACAAGAACAACATTTGAGTGGAAAAACATGGTATGATGACAGATGGAATATGTATTGATAATGGATGTGCATGGCATCTCGACATATGATGAGTAAACTAAGCAGATGGCAGTGCAACAAAGTAGAAGAAATACAAGACAACATATGCAAGATATGCGCAATCAATAAAACCTTGCCAAATTAGAACAGCCACCTTGATGGGTGAACAGGACATGCCATCTGCCTTTGACTCCTCGAGGTTAGAATAGTCATTAGGATGATATTTTGAACAAGAATCAACAGGTGGGGAGCGTACGAGTTTCATTGCTTCCAGAATGGCACTCAATGCCTTGCTGCCAATTTTGTAAGTCATTGCAGTGTTCCACAATATTCTTCTGATGCGCGGATTCTAATATTCACTGTAATTGCGTATAATATCTGAGAACCATGAAAACACAAATAGTTGTGAGATTATCTTTGTAATGCAGATGATATTCTAATATAGGGGCGCCCCTGTAAACACTTGTGTCCTATCACTGGATTCTGATGAGAGAGCTCATGTGTGCTGTAATATGGTGCATGCATTTATATAATCAGGCACAAGTACACAAAAAATAGGCTCCAGAAATAAGGATAGCTAGCAGATGATAGGTTCATAATATACTGTATAGAGAGTTTATTGCCAAACCATGATAACAAGAGCACACAGCAACTAGGCAGATCATAGTGTACATAACAGGGGTACACCATAACCAGGATATATAAATCGGGAAAGTGGAACTGGCTGGAAATTACGGTGTTGTATTGCCGCTAGTAATTGAAAGCCTATCGATCACGTACAGGCCAACTCTATCAGCTATTGACTGCAGATGTCCCTGCTCCCCTTCCTGACAAGGAACATACTGTGCTTCCCATACAGAACACCGCACGGGCCACCGGCCCCACCGCCTGTGTTCCTCTGCCACCCCCACCCCCGGCCCACCCGCGTCAAGTTTTCTTCGTTCGACGAGGCCCCACCACCGCCCCCCACAACCACCGTCCCCACCCGGCCCCTTCGATCACACCGGCGAACTCCGGCGAGCTCTGAAAAATCGACTGACCCAAATTTGAAATTTAGTCTACTGTGATTTAACTAGTGTGGAATATAAAAGGGGAAAACCATAAGCATTGCGAGTATGGTGTTGAGCGTGCCATGGCGGATCTGAAGGTGCAAACCAGACAAAGGCAACTTCGCAACCAAGACATGAAATCAGAGTAAAGCAGTGGCGATCTATTTTCTTGCTGCGAAAGAGTACCGCAGATACAAAAGAGTACCGCCTCTGGTGCGGCACCGTGTACGCATATGCTGAGAATTTGACGGTGCTGCGGTAGCGATGGCTGTCGGCGGCATGGAAGCAGATCTAGGAGGGTAGACAGTGGCGGCGGGGCGCGGTGGACGAGACAGTCGTTGAAGCGGCGCCAGCAAGGTGGACGATGGCGGGGATGAAGCGAGAGGACGGGATGCAAGGATCCCGGTCCGAAGCCGTGGATGAGAGAGGTCGATCTCTTGTAATGGACGGCGGCGTCGGGGTATCAGCTCCGGCATGGTGGAGGAGGACGGCGGTGGATGGGGTGGCGGACGGCGGCGGACGGTGGAGGGTGGGGTGGAGAGGGTGTTTTGGCGCCCACGGAGTACGAATGGGGAAAAGGGAGGTAGAGAGGAAGGGGGGAACCATGTATTCAGGGCGCGCTTGTCTCAAATGCGAGGAAATTTACAAACTTAGCCCCCGTTTCAAATTTCTACTACATCACAGCAACACTAGTCGGTTGGGGATAGGACGGTAATCTCACATACACCGAATATTGGCCGACGAGAGTTTGTTTTTGGCACCCACCGTGTATGAATATGAATCGGGGAGGGAGTCGATTTCGGCCGAGGACACATTGTGTTTTGGCCCCATCGTGTATGAATCCAGGTGAGAGGCGGTTACGTCACGTTTGGGTGAAATTACAAACCTACCCCTATCGAAACCTATAGAAATGCAACATATTGGTTTCGGGCGGTTACTGCGACTTTCCCCGCTTCGTTCAAATTTTGGAGAGTGCACGTTTACCGTGCCAACTCAATTCGAATCCCTTATGTATTCTATTTTTTTCGGGCGGGATCCATTTTCAATTGGAATTACATTCTATATACATCGTTTTTTTATATATACTTTCAAAAGTACAACAAACAATTATGCTCCTTTATATGTATAATATGATTTACAAATACAACGATCTCGAAATCTTAAGGTTGAATTCGAAAAAATTTAACCAAATTATGTTCTACTAAAATGTATGGATCAGTAATATCTACATATTAAATAACATAGATGTTCGTGAATTCATATGAGTATGCATGGTTGATAGATCAATTGTGGTTTGAGTATGGATTACATGTATCATCATCTCGAATTCATATATTTGAATCCCTTTTTTGTTCACTCCTTTCACGCCCATCTCTCTCGCATGCATGCTCCTTCAGGTAGCTATCACTCTCTTTTCTCCAGCTCACCCGCACGCTCACTTCATGTTGCTCCTATCCTCGCAAACATGGTCTCTCGGCGTCTCCCTTGAGAAGTGTCACACTCTCCCTATCATTATAAATTACACGATTTTCATTATCTCTCACGCCTCTACTGTTCTCTCGTATCACTCGGTACCTAAGCTTTCTTTTTCACCGCCAAACACACAGTCTCCACTCGTCTTTCACTTTTTCTTTCTCTCTATGGGATTCTCTCACACACCCTATATGTCTCTACATATGACTCATACCACTAAAATTACTCTCTCTATCTCTCCTGTAGACACAACATTTTTTGCGGTCTCCTTTTCGTCTCCATCCCAGACTGACATTATTCATTTGTTTACCGATCAGACAACCCCGACTACCGTCTCCTCTCTCTCTCTCACACAGACACACACACACAACTCCTGCTTCCACTCCCCTTCTCGACAACCTTCTCTCTCACACACACACAAAACTCTCGCTTTCGCACCCCGACTCGTATTTCTCTCACAAACATTTATCGACTAGCTAGCCTCTAGATAGGTTTATACACCCGCACACTCGTGCTTCCACCATCGCATACATGTCTCTCTCCCGCTCCTTGAATCTATGTAGATTTTTCTTCCCTTCTTGAGACACGCCCGCTCGATCGTGCACACACACTCCTTGTGTCTTTGTCACATATGCACTCCATCCTCCTCCACTTGCCCTCTCTCTCACACACGCATGGGCTTTTTGCAACAACTAGCAAGATGCCCATGCATTGCACGGAACATCAAGATGCATTTGTATGAGTAGTTTATCTTGTGGGGGGAAAGGATGAATGAGGGAAGGCCTTATTTGCAAATGTGGAGAGGGGTGTGGGTATCTTTTTGCAAAATTGTCATAGTTTCCTTCCTATCCGTCAGATATAGATCGGACGGCCTATATTGCAGGATGGAAGGCACACGATCATCACTGACAATGCTTATTATAAGAGTAGGGATAAAAAATAGAGTTGGTGATGATGGTGGGCCTGCCATCCTGCAATGTAGGTCGTCTGATTTATATCTGATGGATAGGAAGGAAAATATGGCAATTTACCCGCACTCTTCACCACATTTGTAGATAAGGCCTTCCCTCGTTCATCCTTTTCTCCCACAAGATCTTGATGTTCCGTGCAACGCACGGGCATCTTGCTAGTAAGAGTAGAAATTATACATATACCACTTCTCGAATCTTAAAACCAACAACATTCCTCCCTTATCTCATCAAAACTGCCAAAGGAATATATTTTGAGTGAAACATAACATATTTTTAGTGATATAAGTATTTCAAAGCTAGACTTTTTTCTATCAAATCGGTGAATATGTATTAATCCAGTGGCGGAGACAGGCCTGGGGCAGCTAGGGCTATAGCCCCAGGCCTAGAAACAACTTCCTTTGTAATTTCTTCATGCAAAGCATAGAAAATCATAGAAGTTTATCACTCAACATAGCACAGCCCCAGGCGTAGTCTGCATCTAGCTCCGCCACTGTATTAATCTACTTTGATCGTGTGGCAACGCATTGGCACATTGCTAGTAGTTATTATAATTTTTTGGACACCAGACAAACGGTGGAGTACATATACAAAGAGAAGAGGCGCACAAATGCAGTCGGCCTCTCACTGTCTCGCACACATGAGTGTTATGTAAAGGCGACGTTAACAAATAAACCCTAAAACCCTAGGGGCACGATTGCTGCATTCACGGGTACCGGGTACGTGGTGGAGCACCTTTGTAGGAATAGTCAGCTCGCGTGATAATTTGATCTGTAGGAGTTGATGGTTGGGACCACAGGTGAACGACTTGGAGCGCGGTGGCTCGCCAGTTGCCACAGATCGAGTAGCCACGTTTAAAATATCACTTTTTAGCGGGGTTAAGAGTTCCGATTTTCAATAGCGCGTTATAGGTAGTAAGTAGTTTTTAGAACGATTGGTATGGAGCAAAAATGGAATTCATAGTACTACGTACCTCCTTGGCGTATGGTTGTATGGTTTGTTTGTTTTTGCGATGGAGGTTGTATGGGTTTATGTTGCGAGATGTTGAACCTGGTAGTTCTAGGGCAGATACTATGGTTTAAATTTAGATGCTGGTTTTCTTTAATGATAATCGGAAGGGGAAACCCTTCTTTGATTAAAAAAACTACTTTGGGTCAAAGTTTTTCCACGAACTTTACTTGTAAAATGTGAATGGAAAACGAGATTTTGTTATACCCAAACAAAAAAGGACTAGAGGGAGTGATTGCTCTGACACAGACGCGACCTCTCATAGCGCAGGCATTGAACCGACGCGCCGGCCAAGAGGGCCGCACTCGCTGCAGGCCCGGCTAAGCACACCTCCTTGCCGAGTGCAACCAGCTTAAGACTGCCCTGCCTGCCTTCATTGAATCCACGCGTGTGCCAGCAACACTTCCTTCCGCGAGCCGACAGGCATTTTAGAACGCAAAAAATGACTAAAATATAATTAATTTACGCATGGTCTTGACTTGTTGTGCTCGCACTGGTAGCTGGAACTAGTAGAGGATTTTCTTTATTTATAACTCTCCTCACATTTTTTTGGCTTTGAAGTGAATCATGGTTGTGGACATTATGTATGAATGTGCAGATATTTGTGAACATGAGTTTGATGTGGAAGTTGAACTTGGAATGTCGGGCTTGCGCGTGAACTATACCATGTCCAATGCTTCGTCTGTTATTGTTTGGAAAGTAATTGCTGTTATTACATGACCCAAAAAAACATTTTGTGCCACATCAGTAGATGCACAGAAATCACAACAGGCATGCTGACTAGATAAACATTTGAACCTAGCTATTATGAAGGAAATTTTGTATTGACAACAATTTTAGATAGCAGGAGACGCCTAGCCTGCTCTGCCTCTGCTAGCTTATTTCTGGCTTCTTCCATCTCTTCTTTGGCTTGGGTGAAGAGAGCATCTGATTGCTCTTTTCGCTTCTTCAGGAACTCAGCTACATTCTCAAGGGCTACTGCATGCTTTCTTTCAGCCTTTACTAATGCCACGAGGAGACGAACAGCTGACGACTCCACCTGGCTTGTGTGTAATCCAGCATCATCTTGGAATTTGCACCTTATGTCTAATCCAGCATCATTAGGGAACTGGCACCTTGTGTGTAATCCAGCCTCATTTAGGAAACATGATCTCGAGGTTGACCATACTTCCCTCCTCGCAGGAACTGCATCCTGACATGAAGTTACTTCTTTTTTAGATCAATACTCAGAGCAACCTAGATCCATTTAGTAGAAGCCAGATAAACAGAACTCGGAGAAGTGAATTCAAAAGGAAAAAATAAATAAAAACAGACTACAAGGTGAGAACACCCACTTCCTACATCAAGCTAAAAACGAAAGCATTAGGACGATTAAGACTCTTCTTATTATACATCGAAGAACACCACGCTTAAGAGAAACAGAAACTATAACATATACACACCGAAGAACACGAGGCTACACGAAAGTAATTGAAAGGGTGTTACTTACCAAAGCTCATTTTATAGGTACAGTGCAGCTCCTCTTTAACTTGCCACGCTCCTTGAAGATGTCCCGAATATCCCATGTTTGGTCTTCATTGCTCCTCTGCATGTTCGCGCTCATGGTTTTAAAATCTCAACATGGCAAGAAAAATATACTACTAGTAATACTCGCGCATCTCGTGGGTAACATTAAAGCACTCGTCTTCCACGTTAGAGCATCTCCAAAAAAATAAACTACTCATACAAATGCATCTTGATGCGTGCAACGCATGGGCATTTTGCTAGTTCTAAAAACCTTTCCATCATTTGCCACACTATTGGTTGCAGATGAAAAACCTACCCAAGCACAGTGCGATACAGGAGCGACGCACAATTACAAGCTGATATTCTGTTGGACAATGGAGGCTATAACCAATTACTTTTACGGGAACAATAGCAACCAGGAAATTTGAAGGGTAGGTATGAACAAAATTGGAACTCCACATGTACTGCTAAGTGATTCAATACACACATTACCAATCGAGGAGGAGAACGATGGTCGCGGCGGCCTCTGTGAGTCATGGTCGGCATCGGGAGTCAGTTCATTTTCCACGACGGTGGTACTTCTACGCTTGGCGTCGGCTTCCAGGAAGTAGATCCGAGACCGTGGAAGACGATGCCGAGGAAGAGGCCCCGTGTACGATGACGACGGTGGACCGGCTCTAGTGCGGCGTACGAGGTCATCGATGAGGCAGATGCGCTGGGTGGACGAGTGCGCCGATGTAAAGGGGAGGAGCACGAAGGCTGCGGTGCCATGGAGAAGTCTATTTTGCGGCGGGGATAGAAATTGGGGAGTATTCAGGTGTACTACTCTGGGTGCCGGGGTGGGGTTGGCTGGGTAGGGTGAACCTGAAGTTACGAAAACATCCCCCTACCAAGCGTCATCCGTAGGCCTGTTCCGAAGGCTATGATGGTAACTTCCCACTACTCGAATCAGGGTCGCGGGAGATTTTCCCGCCGACCTCAAAATTTTGTGACACCGGACTCCCCATGTGGCGTGTTGACTGATTCGGCTAAGCAACTAGCGAGTAGTAGTAGTAGTAAATTCTGCATATTAGGTTTGACCGAAGTCAAACTTCCTAAAGTTTGACCAAGTTTATAGGAAAATATAAACATTTACCATAACAAATATGTATGATGTGAAAGTACATTCAATAATGAATCTAATGGTATTTATTTGTTATTGTATATGTTAATATTTTTTGTTATAAGCTTTCGAAGAGTTTACAAAACTTGACTTTGACCAATGCTAATACGCAGACTTAAATAAAAACGGAGGGAGTACACATTTGTTTTCTTAGTTTGTAGTGAACTAATCATTTGTTGCAATTGTGAAATAAATATATTAGGCTATTGACTTCGAATGTAATGGTCTATACAATTCAATAGTTACAATCATTGTCAAATCCCAAGATGTATACAAGGTCTATAGTACTTCACAACATGCTCAAACTCGCATAATCTCAGTCAAATGAGAATATAAATGCATTTCATAGTTATTACTTTGTAGGATGCAACAAGAACAACCATAACTCTACATCAGCCATTATAGAAGCAACATTTTGACATATCCCAATGTGTGAATGAAACGTGCAGAGAGAGCTTTTGAAGATGGAGCAGATAGGGCGGGAAAGATTGTATGTATGTGGACGAGAGAGTAGGAGACAAACCTAACGAGACAGAGAGAGATAGAGAGAGAAAGAGAGAGGAAGAAGTTAGGTCTGTGAGAAAGATGCATACATGTAATATACATGAGATGCGTGTGCATCTGGATTCTGTATACGTGGAAGGAGAAGAGACAACATGTTTGATGAGAGAGCAGGAAAAACATGGACGAGAGGGGAAGGATCTCGTGGGTTGAGGGATTGACAATTTTGTGCGGGGGAGAGAGGGATTGGTAATTTTGTGCAAGAGAGAGAGAGGGTGGGGGAGGAGTCAGTCAGCCGTCGTCACATCACCCTGCTTCCAAATGACCCTGCATTCTCTAGCGTGGTGCGGTCGCCATCTTCGATCTGCTCGTTGCCCTCTTTGAAAATTGAGGAGTTGTGCATGTTGGGGTGCAAAGAAGCACAAGCGAGAGTGGTCACCATATAACCTTGGACGGGGATGAATTGTGTGCTCGGAGGAGTGTGTGTGTGTGTGTTGTGTTGCGTGTGTCTCTCTCTCTCTCTGTGTGTGTGTGTGTCAGATATTGAGAGAAAACAAACCTAAGGAGAGAAATGGGTATTCACGAAGAGATTGTGCGGGCCTTGAGGTGGGCAGGGGCCGGGTGAGGGTGTCAAAATGTGCGCGTTGATGCATGTGTTGCATGCGACCGTGCGAGGGACGGACGAATTGAGAGAGATGGTTGTTGTGTTACGGATGCTCCTCTCTCTGTCTCTCTCTCTCCCTCTCTCTCTCTCACACACACACAGACAAGTAAACTAGAAGACCGTTCTCTCATGTATACACAACGTATCAGCATCTGTCTATGTCTCACTCATGCACGATCATTTACACATTCACACCTCTCTATGTCTGTATCACACACACACCGTCTCCACATTGCCCTTCCGCCACAACACACATATGGACACATACACAGGTTCTCTCTTAGTCACACACACAAAATCAGTATTAAAAAAAACTAGGGCGCACCTAAAACGTCCAAATCCAAATAAACACGAACTGGAGCTAAATTCAAATATATGGAAATATTGCAGCGTCAAGAACTTTCACAGGAAAAAAAGTTGAGTAATATTCGAGGATTGTTTTCACACACACAAAAAGGTTCGGTGGATGTCCTTCGAGCACGACACGGTGACGCACCGTTCGATCGACCGCGCGGCCGTGGTTCACGCGCTTGCACAGGATTCCGTATCATGGCCTTGGTACTAAGGCTGGTCATAATGGGCAAGAACATAAGCTAGTAACTAATAAAAGCTTTGCCTAAGTCTAATGTTTACGTGTACTAGTACGGTTTTCTTTTAAGTTTGACCAACCTTATATATAAAACTAAAGTAAGCTCCCACACGCGCACTCATCAGTATGCCGCCGCCACCGTTGTGCATGCCGGCGCCCGCCTGCTCCGGCCAACAATTTCTCGCCATCACCGCCGCGTCGCCGCCATCCCTGTGCCATGAAGCCGAAGGCTCGCCCGCTCACGTCGTCTGCAGTCCCTCCTCGCGATGCCGGCACGGTGCCAAGCACGCGAGCAGCTGGTGGAGCCGCATCTACGCACGCAGCGTACAAAGAGGAGGACGAGCGCGTGCTCCAGCACGCCGGCGAGGAGGAACTAGCGTGTCATTTTCGTCTCCGCCCGCGCGAAGGAGGCACGCATGGTGGCTGTTGCGGCGGAAGCCGGTCGCGCGCGCGTCGAGCCCGCAAACCGGGTGCGGACGCGGAATCTACCTTCGAGACCTTGAATGCCATGTGGATCCTGCAATCTAAAGGAGCAATTTGGGTCAGTCGACTCATGTGAGCCGTTTGATGCAGCATGGATGGCCAGAAGGCTTCTTCCACCTCTTCTGCCGTCTTCTTCCTTCGCTCCGTCGAACTTCTTTCACAAATCGACTGACCCAAATTATACTACTAGTACGAACATATTAAGTACAGTAGGAACACAAAGATACTAGCAGTAGTACCAACTGCAATAAGAACAGTAGTAAGACATAGTACTAGTACTATTGTACGTACTAAAGAGTTCAAATAACGAGAAAGAACATAAACATAGTTCTGCTGGGGCCTCAGCACAACACACCCTTGAAAATAAACTAATAAGCAACTAGTCCGCTTGACACTATAGTAGAAACAGCATGAGCGACGGCACTGCCACCTACTTGGAGTCCGAGTCCACGTCCTCGAATTTGTCGTCGTCCCTCTTCCTCTTCCTCTTCGCCGACGCTTCTTTGCTTGAACCGGACACTGGGCTCTGCTTCTTCATCCAACCCTTGTAGATATTTAAACAAAGGTAGGCATCCATTGTTGCGTATAGGATGTGATCTTCATCTAATGTCTTCAACTCCCATGCATGATGAAACTCGTGATGAGGTTTCTTCAGTTTAGCGTACGAAGGATCAATCATGGCTGCTGCCAGGGTCAGCATTGAAGGTTGAGAGGAGGACACTAGGCTTGCCTTCTGGAGATCGAAGGGCTGGCCTACAACGAGACCTATCCGACGCAGGACGTCACTGACGTTCTTAAAGCCTATAGTAACGAATTTCACTCTTTTATCCTTGAGGAAGTTCTGAAAATCCTGGCACTCAATGTCGGCATGGCATATGTGGTAGACCAAGCAAACGTTACGTACGCAAACCTAGATCACGGCGGGCTTCTTCCTCTCTTCTTCCTTTAGACCCTTCTCTCGTCCCAGGACTGTGGTGTACTCAACATCTAGCCCAGCGGCCCACTCATCCGTTAAACTGTTGAACATGCGTAGGAAGCGAGCGAGCCATGCTTTCACCGTCTCGGCTCCACATGTGTAGATGACGATGAAATGATCGCCGGTGATGGCTCTAACCTGGTACTCAGCTGCGACCATGGAGATTTGGGAGGCCATGGATTTTGGAGGAGGGTTAGGAGAAGTTGAACTGTTGTACCCCGCAAAAAAAACTGGGGGCGAACTAATGTGAAAGGACGGGACGACATGGAGCGAACTGTTGTAAGGTAGAAGACGGGGACGAGTAGGGTGTGCGAACGGCGTGGGGTTGCTGGCTTGCCCGGTTGATAAATGGCTGCAAGCCCCCAAAGAGTTCTCGAGAACTATGCAGGACCCACTAGATGTCATGTCTACTAGACCCATATCGTAGGACTGACGGTATAACTTCTGCATGTTCGCACGCCATGCCGGCGTGTGGATGTAACTTCAGTTAATTCCGTCGAACATCGCGCCTCCCACGACCTTCGCCTCCCTCGCGCGGTCGCGCCCTTTGAGACTTCGACCGGCTATAAATGAGCAATTTTTTTGCCTTTTTTTAGACAAGTAATTTTTTTGCCTACTCCACATGCATGATACTCCCTCTGGTCCTTTTTACTCCCGTCAACCGTTTGCAAAGTGTTTGACCAAATTTATACTTTTTTGTGCACCACCTTATATTAATTAACCAGCCACACCAGTACACTCATTCGATACAATATTCACCACACAGGGCGGTACGTTATTTACAAGAATACCATCTAATCTATTGTCAAAGCTATACTTAGCGATTAAGTGTGTCACCTTATTGGCCAAACGGCTAATCTTTGACAATTGAAGATTGTTGATCAACTTCGAGATGCTCAACGCTTTCATCTTCAGGTCATGCATAGCAGACCTGTCAACGCTTTGACAGGCATCAATGAAATCCCACGACCAAATTTATACTAAAAATATCAATATCTACAATACTCCCAAAACACTTAGGCGCGGTGCATTAACTTCTACCTCATTTCTTGTTTCTTGACATATCAACCAATAGGAGATGTGGGTGTGCATGCTTTTAAGGACTTGAGACTACCAAACATGACATGCAGTGGTTAGTTCATTACATGCAATGCTATTAATTAGCAAATAAACATTAAGATCTCTCTTTTCCCGTCCTCCTTGGTCACAGTGCACAATCTAAGATGACTTGCTCACCTAGACGGAGGGAGTACTGATTATAATGAGTATAAGAACTATGTTTTATAATGAGTGTAAAAATATTGATTTGACATTGTGAATGTTGACACATTGTGGAATAGTTTTTGAAGTCTGTAAAAGTACTCAACTAGTGCTGTCGTTCTCCACAAAAAAATGTGTTTACCAATGCATGCATGAACACTAGTTACTCTAACCCCCCTGTCTTATTTAATTCTTTGCCACATTAGCATGTTTGCTATTCCCGTGTGCATGATACCAGCTAAGATACCACCATTATGGCTAGCCTTAATCATAGCATGCAATAATTTAGTGCACCTTGAAATATGAACATGTGTGGAGCGTGTTTGTTTTTAATGACTTGAGACTATACCTAGCCCGGCATGCAAGATGACTTATTATGCACCATTCCCCATACCTGCAGGAAGCCCGTTCGTCTCCAAATCTTTTCCTCTCCATGTGTGGAAACAATATGCCTGCCAAACTCTCCTTCTCCCTCCGGCAGTCCCACCACTCCACCCCATGTGAAAAAATCTGCATGCATGACTCTCCTCCCCCCACGCTCGTCCAATCCTTTGTGACCAACAATATTTCCACCCCTTCGCTCCCCCGTAATTTACTCCAACAAATATGCCCACGTAGCTGTTACTTAACTACAGGTGCATTCGGTCACTGACATATGGGCCCAACAGGGGTCTGGCCCACATGTTAGTGACGCAACTGGACCCGCAGTTAAGTCAGTGCAGCTCAGTCCATATCTTACATAGGTGTGCCATTGCTCGCTATAAATACTGCGCCTCCCACGACATCGCTATATCCTCCCCCTCATGTTCATGTTCATCGCTATCTCCTCCCCCTCCCTCTCACGTCGACCACCATGGCATCGCCCCTCCCAAGCCCTAGGAGCCCCTCGCTGCACCGCGCGGACGGTCACGCATCGCCGTTCCGTTCCTCGCCGCCACTAGTCGAGGAGGACGCATTGGTGTTCCGCTCCTCGCCGCAACGCGGCTCGTCGCCGTTCCGTTCCTCGCCGCCACTAGTCGAGGACGACGCGTTGGCGTTCCGCTCCTCGCCGTGACGCGTCGAGGTGGACGCGTCGGTGTTCCCAATCTTGCCAGCACGCGCGCCGGAGGACGCGTCGGCTCCCGGCTACGAGGAGAATGCCGTGCCGCCCGCCGAGCCCCCCCAGCCTTGAGGAGCTTTGGAAAGAAATGGATGTCGCCTTGTGGGAGGATTTGCCTCCAGCAGAGCGCGCCAAAATAGAGGCGGAGAAGAAGGCCGAGGAAGAGAAGCGCACCGCGGAACAAGCTCCCTGGGAGGCTTATGTCGCGTCCAAGAGATTCAGGCAATTGGCTCTTTGGCAGAAGGCTCGTGCGAGGGCCGTGAGGGTGGAGGAGGACGCCCGTGCCGACGCCCTGAGTGCAGTCGGGCCCAAGCGCCTCATCTACGCTTGGCGGTACGTGGACCGGGTGCACGCTTCCAGCAAGGAGGAGTACCTATTGGTGCCGGATCACCACACCGGTGAGATCGCGCTTGCCTGCCGGCAAGCCGCCAATCAGCACCTCGCAAGTTGCGAGGCTGAGGAAGAGGTGTTATGTCGGCGCGCTGGGAAACGGCCACGCACCAGGGCACTCGTGGCGTGCCGCAAGCGCTCCTGCGAGCGCCGTGGCTTTTAGGAGTAGTATAATTTTTGTTTCGTTAGGCGATCTCATTAGTTTTGGGACGCAAATGATAAATCCCGAACATTTAGGAATTTTTAGTGTCCTTATTTTGCAATTTGGAAAGTTTGGAAACCTTGTGTATTCGTACGCATTTTGCAAGTACGTGCATATAGCGCAAACTTTTCTATATACTATCGCACTACACGTCTCTCTCGATATATGCTTGCAGACTGTGCTACTCCCTCCGTCCAGGTCAATAAGTCATCTTCGGTTGTGCACCATGACCAAGAAGGAGGGAAAACTTATACACCTAGATGGAGGGAGTACTACTATTACTTATGTACGTGCAAATGCACTATTTAACATTATGATGCGGTTTTTGTAAAAGTAGAAAAACAACACTAGTCAAGCTTGTGAAACGATTCAATGCAAAACAAATGCAAAAATGCTCGTTTGATTGTTTACTTTTAGCTTCCTTCTCTGTGGTTATTTCTCTGTCGTACTTTGTACGGAGTATCTCACTGGTTGGAAAGGCATGCAAATTCCCAAACCGCTTCCTACACCCTATATCTCACTGGTTGCCAGCGTTGACGTTGTCGCCCATGTTGTCGAGGATGAGGTTGCCAAGGTCAGGGAAGAAGTCGTCGTTCGCGAAGTCGTCGCTGCCAGCAGTCGCGCGAGTGCACTCCCCAAAAACCTGATCGCCCCTCTCCCGTACAGGATCACGAGAGGCAGGGTTCCGGAGGCCTGCTGCCCCTTCTCCCAGTGCACACCGAAAGGAGGGATGGAGAAGAATTGCTTGGCGGCGCAATGATCTGGAACGGTGGTGAGCAACTATGCAACCCGCGGCGCGTCGTGATGAGGCGTGGCGTGGCGAGGCGAGCGAGGAGGAGGAGCGCGCGTGTAGGTCTCCTCTTCTCATGCTCATACAAGTGGTAGAAGAGCTCACCTTATAAAAGGCCTACTAGCAAAATTCCAACATCGACCAGGGCGTCCATGAAACGGGAGTGGCTGTAGGGGACGTTGCGCCAGTTGAATATATGAGCAAGTTACTACGAGATTTAATCCGAATAAGCACAAAATAAATCATGACGGCTATACACAGAGATGAAACTAATCATGTGGACTAGCATAGTAGTAGGATACAGAGTAGAAACATGAATTCTACCACGATTTCGAACAGGAAGGACAGAAACACATACGGTGCAACGGGAGCAGCACCGTTGGCGTTGAGGTTGTCGCCCATGTCCAAACACCACATAGACACGGTGTTTGAGCACAGTTCGTAGTCGTTCCACGCTCGGGCATTGAAGTTTGTAACTATTTTAGATTAGAATATACTACTCCTCCGGTGCTAGTAGTAGAGCAGAACCCTACTCTACTACTCTACTCAAGCAAGTTAGGGCATAGCATTGTAGGGAGTAGCAGTACTGTGATCACTCAAGCAAGTTGTCTGGCATCGACATGACCCTACGCTGCTGGTATGTGTCTCGTAAGTCAAGTGGTGTGTTGTAGTCATCATCACCTGTCCACTTCCCACAGCACATATTCACTTCTCCATCTTTGTCCGCAAATAATCTCGTCCAATCTTCCATCCCCGCTAAGGCGCCTCCCCCCTCGTCCGAAACCCAAGCACTAACAATGGCAGAACCGAGCAGCGTCCGTTAAAAGAGTGGCTGGAATTTGCTCCCCACAGAGGTAATCAAGCTCATTGTTTCGCATGTGGACAATCTCAGTACCAAGCCGCTCGCCGCGTGCTTGTCGGGGCTGTATCGTTTACTCAAAGCCCTCAGGCCAGAGCTTTTTAAGCCAGCTCCTTTCTTGCTAATGCCACCTGATCTTCAGAAATGGCGTGTCATGCAGCATAACGATCGTAGGGTGGCGAGCATCAACCCCCTTGACTACGATCCGATCCCCGTCATCCTCAACTACATTAACGGTATGTACTGGGTCGGCATGAACACGTCTTGGATGGTGCTCATCGACGGTCGCGGCAGCTGGATGCTCGTGGAGGTCTACACCCGGCGATTGATCCCCCTTCCTTCGATTAACACTGCACTGCTTTGGCACCATGGCCCAGAATACTCAGAATCTTACAGTAGACAACATGATACCAAGTTTGATTTTCTCAAGGTTGTAATCTTCCAAGTGCCCACAAGATCTTCGAATTATAAAGACTTCAAGCTAACTGCGTTCTTCAACCACAGTCTCGCCTATCTGACAGGTCACTGCGGTAAGTGGATAAATCTGCACGTCCATCGCAGGATCATACATCCTCCATGGTTCTCTGATGTCATTGAACACAAGGGCTTCATTTACGCTGTCGACTCTTTCTATGCTTGGATGTATTGCTGGCCTACTCCAGTCATCGCTACAAACGGCTGTTACAGCAGTATGTTACTTTCCTATGATATCATGATGGCTTGCTTATATTATTGTCAACATTTGTTGAAAAAATATTCATGCTCATAACATGCTATTCTTAAGATTGACTAAACCAAGAGCCCTTTTTTATTTGACTCCAACTTGATATGATGTTGTAGTCCGCCTGGTGTCCCTACCCTTCCTAATCCCAGAACCTTTCAAAGAAAAGCGGCATGGCAGTTGCAAGTGGTTCTTGGCTCGATTAGACGACGACGAAAGATTGAAGACCGTTCGCACGTACCGGACGTGTTGTTTCGCAGAATACAATCACAGTAACTGCAAGGTCTTTGAGCAGGATCCCAGCTTCTCTGGGCCTTCAGGAATTTTTGACTGGAGGCTGGTAAGTAGCCTTGGTACACGCTCTCTGTTTCTCAGACTTAATTATCCAATTAACCAGGAGATAACCGACGGCAAGGATCATGATGGCAACGCGGTTTCGTTCATTAGGCAAAACTGTGTGTACACAGCGTACCATGCATCTCTACATGCACCATACCCTGATATGTGCTGCCACGCTCTGCAGCCCAAAGTAGGAGAGAGGGTCGCAAGTATCAGACTTCGACCTGCTAGGTGGAGTTTCCCCCATCAGGCATCCATCTGGTTCAAGCCGTCAGCCAATCTCCACAGCTTAATAAATAGTAACGTCTAACTGAGCCAGTTAGTTAGATGCGTACACTTGGTCTAGTAGGATCTTTATTTAGTTTGATGCATACACTTGTTCTTTTTTGGTAGCCCTTTTGCAATGATGGTTGATGTTTGGTTTGGAAGAGAGAGCTGCATCTTCACTCTTCTGGCCTGCTTACTGCTTCTGTTGCACCCCAAGCCCTGGGTGCTGCTGCTGCTATTTTCAATGTACAATCAGTAGTATATTTCGTCTATTGGTTGAATAAATGTGTTGTTAGAACAACAAACACAATGTTTTGGAAGTTGTTGCACGGTTCGATACTTTAGTGCCCCGTACCGTACGTAGCGCATACTATTTATCGTACGGAACACATTTTCCACTTGTTGATAACATGCAGCCCACTGATGAAGGCCCAATAGAGAAGCCCATAATTAACTGGAAGGGATGCTCTCACATGAATCCGGCCCAGGTACATGCTCATGGTCCCCTAAACATAAATAAATAAATAAATAAAGCTAAATGCTCATGCACCAGTTCTTTGGGAAAATAGGTAGCCCAGTATTTCTTTTTGAAGAATACCCAAGCTAGGCCTATTTGTTTTCTCCGAATTACTAGGCTGCATATCTTTCAAGATTTGGAGGGATGCATTCCGGCCTGGCTTAAGAGTATGGTCAATGTCTGTTAAAAGTAATATCAAAAGGGGTTGAAAATTCCAAAAAAATTTATAGCAAATGGGATATAAGTTTCTTTTTTTTGTTTTTGTTCTTCACTGATATCTTATACCTATTTCATTGGATTTAACATGACATAGTACTAATTTATTTTTAAATTTGTTTTATTATGGCTATTAATTTTTGGATTAAGAATATTTCGTTCCCCAGCAAAAATTTGCGAATTTTCAAAATTTCCCACATATTTAGTTAATTTTTTGACCCTGATACTAACCAGAAAATGGCCAGTAATTCTAAAAATGGAAAACGGGCTGCAATAAATTCCATATGACTTAGAAAATGAGTAAAAATTATAAAAATAATAGCAAATGGGCTGTACACGCCACAGATTTCGAGGTTGACTTGTTTATGCAAGGCTTTGTTAGTGAACACACGATTCTAGCAGCAGTTAGTGTTGGATGTCCATCCAACGGCCGACGTGCTTCTTCAATCTCTGATCTTCCTGCTCCAGCCTCCTAAACTAGCGTCGGCGGGACTGCCTGCTCCCTCCTCTTGTGGCCCGCTATTATGCCGCGCAGGCTTCCCCGGCCCACCCTACTCCCTCCGCTGGCCTAGCCGCACGCAATCAACTGCCTCCTTATTACGTGAAAAAAAATGATTCCTCCCACTGACATCTGGGGCGCACCGGTTGGGAGGCTGACCTGTGGGCCTACTAAGTTCACGCGTACGCAGGGCTTGTCAACTTAGTCAACAAACTCTAGCAGCAGTAACCGTTGGATTTGAATTGAACAATCCTGCTGCTTCTTCAACCATTGCTGTTCTTGCACCAGCCGCCCAAACCAGTGCCGGGGAGACCGCCTGCTCCTGCCTCCAGTGGCCGGCTGTGCTGCAGATGAGGCCTCATCACCCCTACTACTCCCACCGCTAGCCAGGCCCTGTGGAGACGGCAGCCTCACACCGCAGCCGAACCAGTGAACCCTCGTACTCCTCTCCGCGTGGGCATCCACTGCCGCGTGTTCCCCGGCTCCATGTCGTCCCCTTCCTAGGCCTCGCTGTCGTCCACCGCCTTGGTGCTCTCGGCGCGGCGTGGTCAACGTGGTCAACGACATTCCATCGGAACAGTACTGTACGTGGAGAGGCTGACAGCTGGGTCCACGACCACAACCCAGTTTTTTTGTGATTTGCCAAGTAAGTCGCTTTATCAGGCCTGTTGGGCTGCAAATCTTTCAAGACGAGGAGAGCTTTCATTTGGCTGGCCGAGAAAATGGCCCATCAGTAATGAGAAATGGGCTGTACATTTTTAAAACACATCAAACCGGCAATTAGTTTCAAATATCTTTTTTTTCATTTCAAGATTTGAAATTACATTAATTTTTATGCGTGGAGAATTTGTTGGATTTTATATTGATATACATTTATTTTTAAAATCAGTTTAAATGTGAGTCGAAATTTCGGGATTAAAAACAATTTGGACCGCACAGAAATATGCAAAATTTCCTATAATTTTTTAACCGTGGCCACAATATGGGCTGTAATGCTAACAAAAAGAATACGGGCTCCAAAAAAAACCTTAATAATTAGCAAATGGGATGTAAATTATTAGAAATAATCGTAGATGGGTTGTATGTTGTTTTCCACAGATTTGAGGCTTTACTAAAAAAAAGGTTGACGCACAAGCAGTGACTGTTGGATGGCCATCCAACGGCCGTCGTGCTTCTTCAATCTCTGCTTTTCCTGCTCCAGCCGCTCAAACAGGCACCGGCGGGATTGCTTGCTCCCTCCTCCCCGTGGCCGGCTCTGCTGCCGCGCAGGCCTCACCGCCCCACCGTACTCCCATCGCAGGCCTAGCCATACCTCTACTCACCCACACCTGCTGTTATTCTCCGGCGATGGCAGACGAACCAGTAAACCCTCGTATAGTCGTACTCCCCTCCGCGTGGGAAACAACAGCCGAGTCTTCCCTGCCTCCATGTTGTTCCCTTCCTAGGCCTCACCGTCGTCCACCGCCCTAGTGCTCTCGGCGCAGCCTGGTCAACGTGGTCAACGACCGACATGCATCTGAAGTGACTTTACGTGGAGATGCCGACAGCTGGGTCCACGGCCGCACGCAAGGAAATGCCTCCTTA
This sequence comes from Triticum urartu, assembly GCF_056163025.1. Classification (NCBI taxonomy): domain Eukaryota; kingdom Viridiplantae; phylum Streptophyta; class Magnoliopsida; order Poales; family Poaceae; genus Triticum; species Triticum urartu. Next base: position 47,561,614 of record NC_141876.1, on the reverse strand, counting down.
TTACACGCAAAATAATGATTCCTCCACCTGACATCAGGGACCCACCGAAAGGGCCTCTGTATTTCGCGAAAAAAATGTTACCGCCGCTGACAGCTCGGACCCACCAGCTATATCTTCGCACGCAAGGAAGTGCCTCCTTATTACGCACAAAAAAAATGAATACTCCCCCTGTTAGCTGGGACCCAGTATAGCGGCAGGCTGACTTGTGGGCCTACTAAGTTGACGGGGACGGAGGGCTTTGTCAACTTAGTCAATATGCACGATTTTAGCTCCAGTGATCGTACGATGTCCATCCAACGACCGTAGTGCTTCTTCAACCTCTGGTCTTCTTGCTCCAGCCGCACAAACCAGCGCCGGTCGTGCCTCGTGCTCCTGCCTCCCGTGGCCGGCTGTGATGCGGCGGAGGCCTCACCGCCCCCTACTACTCCCACCGCTGGCCAGGCCATCCCTCTACTCACCCACACCCCCTGTTATTCTGCGGCGACGACAGCCTCACACCGGAGGGAACCAGTGAACCCTCGTACTCCTCTACGCTTGGGCATCCACTGTCGCGTCTTCCCCGGCTCCGCGTCATCCCCTTCCTAGCCCTCGCCGTCGTCCACCGCCCTAGTGCTCTCGGCGGGGCGTGGTCAACGTGGTCAAGGAACAGCTTCCATCGGACATGGACTGTACGTGGAGAGGCTGACAGCTGGGTCCACGGCCGCAGCAAGGAAGTGCCTCCTTATTACGTGCAAAATAATTATTCCTCCACCTGACAGCGGGACCCACCGGACGGGCCACCGTATTTCGCCCCCGTGACTGCTAGGACCCACCAGCTACATCTTCGCACGCAAGGAAGTGCCTGACAGTCGGGACCCACCTGGTCGAAGCGTATGTAGCGTTGTCATTCTGGTCGCGAACGTGTACATACATATATACTGGTCGATGTAGAGGCGCGCACGTGTCGTAGTAGAGGCGGCCAGGGTGCAAGAAAGAAAATACGGCCACGTATGTGTACATACAGGCGGGGTCTTGAACTCCTACTCGCGCATACGTACGGCCAGGGCTCGTGTACATGGCTGGGTCAGAACGGAGAAATAGCGTCGTCGTCGTGTTCATGGGGAGGCAACAGAATGCGTCGTGTTCATGGGGAGGCAACGGAATGCGTCGTGTTCATGGGGAGGCAATAGAATGCGTCGTGTTCATCGGGAGGGCTTGGACGGAATAGGCGATGGAAACGAGGCCTGCCGTACCGCAGAACGGAGGAAACGGCCTTGTGTTCGACCGGCCACGTTCGAAACGGGATCCTGTTCATCGGGAGGCGTCTGTTGTACCGCAAAACGGAGGAAACGGACCTCCTATGGTCGAAACAGGGGTCCTGTTCATCGGGAGGGGTGTGGCGTACCGCAAAACGGAGGAAACGGACTTGTGTTCGAGCGCTACGGTCGAAACGGGGGTCCTGTTCATCGGGAGGGGTGTGGCGTACCGCAAAACGGGACTCCATGGGATACTGTTCATCTCCAGCATCGACCCCCTCCAGCCTCCACGAGCTACTGTTCATGCACCGTCGACCTCCTCCAGCCTCCACATGCGACTGTTCATCCACGGGCTCCTCTTCATCCAGCCTCCATCGCGCGCTACTCCACGGGCTACTGTTCAACCAGCCCTCTCCACGGGCTCCTGTTCAACCACCCCTTCACGGGCAACTGTTCATCCTTCCCTCCACCGTCTACTGTTCATCCTGCCCTCCACGGGGTGGTCCTGTTCATCCAGCCCTCCACGGGGTCCTGTTCATCCAGTCCCAACCGGCTCGATCGATCGGGGTCCTGTTCATCCAGAGCCAACACCACGGGTCCTATTCATCCACCCCCACCGGGAACTGTTCTTCCAACCCCCCCCCCCCCGCAACACTCACTGTTCATCCAGAGGCAGCACCGATCGGCTTCAGTTAGCAGCAGTAGCGAAGGAATCGCTCGATCGGGTTCAGTTATCAGCCATCGATCGATCGCTCGGGTTCACTAACGCGTAGCCTGCAGTGCAATCGCTTGGGTTTAGTTAGAGCCCAACGCCTCGCTCGGGTTCAGTTAGAGCCAACGCCTCGCACACACGCTCGTACGTGTACGAGAGAAACGCGCATCGCTCGGCCCCCGACCTCCCACCGTAATCGGTAACTCCTCGAAATTTTCCTCGCCCTAACTTCTACCACGGTTTTTTCCGTCATGGACGGCCCAAAGAATGTCATGCAGCTACGTCTCCGGCCCGCCCAGGACGAAAAGCCCATTTTTTGCCATGATTTTTTGTCATAGAAGTAGGAGCCCACCACATCTATGATGATACCGGGTTTTGTCACAATTATCGTCATAGAAGTGTCATATGTATGAGAGAAAAAAATTTCGTTGGGCCCAAAATGTCACGGATGTGTCTTTTTTTGTAGTGTGCGTCCATGGGGTATAGGGGCCGAATTAGCCAAGTCTGACTATAGATGCTCTGACAAGCACTGCCGGTCGCAGCCCCTCACCTTGTCCGTCATAGCATCAGGTTGTCACAGGCGGGCAAATTTACTGTTCTGGCCTTGTTAATAAACTTAATCATGAATTGACCCCATTTTGAAAAGATTTTCATATCTGGCCTTTTTTTATCGCACCAACATCCTTGGCGTCTAGTTTACATGGGACATGCCAGTGTCCCCGGCATTTCGCCCTGGCCCACACTTGCCCAGTCAGTGCTGAGGTGACGTCGCGGAGACGCCAACACTCTTGGCGTTTTGAGAAAACACGATAGATCTTGGCGTTTGATCCTAGTCCATCACGGAAACAAAAAAAGGTCGCATGCATCATTAGTGGAGTTACTTCCATGAATAATTCTCTTGATTAACCTTCATAATTGCTAACCGCCATCGCAAAAGGAATTAACAATGCAACAAATGAATGACAAATATTTTCTCTACGGGTCGACTTTGGGTGAAGCATGAGGGGGGAGAAGGAGTGGATTTCTAGGAGATCAATATGGGGATTCAATTTTCAAGTAATTAATTGCATGGACGAATTACTTTTCTGGAAGGGTGTGGCTATGTCTCAATCGATTTAGACTTAGACAGGTCTCAATCAAGTGAAATAACATATAAGAAAAAACTATAGAAAAATATTGTATGGATCTCGACGTAAGATCTCATGAATATAACATCGACGGAGACATAGCAATATTGTTTCTAGAATATCTCGGATTGTAAGCCGACTAACAGTCCCACCTGGAGGAGTATTTCATTTATTGTGTAGACGTGCCTACACCAGGACGAAGGTACTATATTTAAATCTTGAATTTAGATCTTTTTTGACATTGTCTCTCTTTTTGCTAAACTACCACAGTGGCCCTCGTAAGTTTGAAGGCTTCTTTTTACTTCAAGTTAGATCTGCACATAGAAGCAAAATTAAAGTTTATGGGTAAACTAGAAAATAATATGGCATATCGTTTGTATATTATATTAGATCGGTACATAGAGCTAAAGTTGGAGCATTAGCTAGCTCACTTTTACTTGAAGTTAGATCGCATGATTTGACGCCTATAGGGGCCATTTATTGAATTACGCTAGTGTTTGCCAGATCAAATATCGAAGCATTAACAAATGACATGTTTTTGCAATCGCATACGACAATACGCAAAGTTGTCAATGTCATATATCAACTTGACATATAATATTGTATATGTTTTTCTTGCTAAAAATATATAAAAGCAAAACAGGAAACGAAGATTGCAATTTGAGTTTAGGTCCATATGCTCCATTGTCACAATACAATTAAAGAAAATAAGCAATATAAAATAAATAAGAATTTATCTGATGACGAACATGTTTCTGTGTTCTAGCTACTTGCAAAATCTCATGAAGAAAAGACAAGTGGTGACTTGGTCAAAAGATAACCTCATATTCCGCCCAAAAAAAGAGATAACCTCATACTCCAACTTTAGCTAGCTAATCACCAGTAGAAAAGGGCCATTTGTCCCGATTCGTAAGGGCCTTTTGTCCCGATTTGGGAACCGGGACTAAAAGGTCGTTACTAATGCCCTTGTCCTTTAGTCCCGGTTCTTACACGAACCGGGATAGATGGGCCTCCATGTGGCCGGTGCGGTGAGCCCAGGCAGGAGGCCCTTTGGTCCCGGTTGGTGGCACCAACCGGGACCAATAGGCATCCACGCGTCAACTGTTCAGGGGCTAGGGTTTTTTTTCTGAAGGGTGGGGGGGATTTGGGGTTTTTGTATGGTTAATTAAGGTGTTTCATATATTGTGTTAGGTAGCTAATTAATTAATAGAGAGAAGTGTCCTCTCTTATCTCCGTGCTTTGTCGACGCTACGTACTATATGTATAGAGAGCACTCGACACGCTAGCTAGTAAGCAAAAATGAAGGAAACTGAAGATCATCATGAACATATGCATACAGAGAGAAGTGATATCGACCTCTTCTTCTCCGAGAGATTGGTCGAACAACAAGTTTTCGTATATCTATCCGACGCTACTAGCTACATATATACAATATAAGATCTCTTACAATATAATCCCCTAATTATATATGAACATAGGGTCCACATAGTATTCTTCATCTTTATCGATCACATGGTCAAGAAAGAATGCCGCCAATTCCTCTTGAATTCCTCGCATGCGATCTAGTGCTAGGAGTTCATCCCGCATCCGAAACATCTAATTTGAAGAAGGTGGTCAATACATATATATGAATGAGTGAAACTCAACACAAAAGATGGTAAATAAAGTTAAATTCTGAATATTATTGCTTACACACTTCATATTTTTTTAGTGTAGCCCCGCTCACAGGTCGTGTGGCAGATGGACTTGCAAACGTAGTAGCCACAGTAATTATTCCCGGCTTCCTGCCACAACCACTTTACAAGAAATAGAGGTCAATCAAACTGATAAGCAAGCATGCTAAAATGGTATTGATGAAACTAGCACTTGAATCACTAGGAGATGTGCGGAACATGCTAGTAGTACTTACTTTCGGGTGTTTAAATTCCAGCTTCTTCGGCAGTCCCAGAGCTTTTGAGGTGATTTTTTTCCAAACCCTGCCAGACAAAGAAAACAATTACTTGATATCAGGAAGTGAACAAAGTTGGCGATATGGTGCGATAATGATCGATTTAACTTACTTCTCGAGAATTTCAGTCATGTCCGCATACTCCTTGGGATCTTTTCGTCTCGAGTCTAAGACGGATACTAGTCCTTGCTCGAGCTTAATCTCTAGGAGAATATAGTGGAACCTGCGCACGCATGCATAACTCATCAATTACATTACTATAACCTCGACTAATAAGGGAAACCGAATATGCACAAGAAAGTAACACTCACTTGAAGTTGTAAGGAAAGAGTATTATAGCTTTGTTTTGATTTAATACCAATGATCGTAGCAAGTTGGCCTTGGTTTCTTTTTTCTTAAATTCAACCGAAAATGCATCTATGATATTTGTGTTAATGAACCCAATATCACCGATTTGTCTTTTCTCCAATTCGGCGATCTTCAATCTGCATAATATAGTGAGGATAATTATAAATACATGCAATCAAAGAGCCGTCCTATATATAGAGACTTAATGACAGAAGTAGCACTTACACACAGTAGCAAGTGACCGTTAATTTATTGAGGGCCCTCTGATTGAAAAACTGAAAGAAATCCTCAAATGGAACATTCAACAGATCAGTTCCAACGAGTTCATGCTCCTCTTTAACTCTCAGCGTCAAAGTATTCCTCCCCCCAGACTCTCTGCAGGTTTTCATGTACCAATCATGGAATCTTCGCATCATCGTTGTTACAGACCTTTCATCTTTGACGAGAGGCTTCCCGTACTCGTATCTGTGTTCTTCCACCTCCAAGAATTCATAATGTGCATCGTCGGCCAGGTAATCATCAAGATTGTTATAACCAGGCACCATCCTCGAATCGTTAGCGACGATATCGCTAGACACCTTGAGCGGGGGGAACGATTGGTTCGCTTGTTCGCCTAGCTGGGCAATTTTTTTCCCAGCTTGTCATTCCGCTAACCTTTGATCACTGACAGTACTTCCCGACCGCTCAGCTTCGATAAATGACCTTTCAATAATGCGCTCATAGTTTCCTTTCAGCGGAGACTTTGGTGGTTTCTTCATGGCTTCCAGAGTGCGCTTCGCTTTCACCAGATCTACCTTCTCCTCCGGAGGTGGATGTTTCTTTGCTTTCACCCCTTCAAAGAAGTTCCTCACTTCATGTCGCACGATCTTCTCATTTTCCTCCGGGGTCCTCTTGTATGGTAACTTCTCTGGAGTCTTTAGAGAAGGACCGAATCTGTATTGCCTCCCGCCTCTGGATGTACTGCTAGACGCCTGAGCAGATGGAGCGGCTGCGGCTGTCTTCTTTCCTTGCTTATGAGGAGGAGGACTACGACGCGCCGGAGCAGCCAGGGCGGCAGCGGGTCTCTTCTGCCCTTGCTGGCGAGGCAAAGAAGGAGGAGGCTGGTGGCTGCTCAGGCGTGCCGACACAGGCGGAGAAGGAGGCGGAGTGCCGCCACGCGCCGGAGAAGGAGGCCGAGTGCCCTGATCACTCGCCGGAGGAGGAGGCGGTGGAGGAGGCGGAGTGCCCTGACTCGCCGGAGGAGGAGGAGGAGGCGGAGGCGTCCAGTTCGGAAGGTTGATGAGCTCCTTCCGCCATAGGCATGGAGTCTTCAGACAAGAACCCAGCCAAGTCTCCCCGTCACCCATAGGGTGGTCAAGCTGGAGGTCCTCAAATCCTTCTATGATTTCATCCACCATCACCCTAGCATATCCTTCTGGAATCGGCCGGCGGTGAAAAGTTGCGCCAGGTTCAGGAGGTGCAACAGAGCCAACAGCCGCCTTGACTTTAAATTCCAACCACTGCGTCATAAGGTGGCAATTCTAAGACTCCGTGATAGCATCCACGGGGTAGCTAGTAGGAGCCGTGAAGACAGGCTCCTGAAGCAGCTCCATGGAAGCCACGCTGCTTCTCCGTTGAGATGGAGGGGTAGCTTCGGGTGTAGCAGCTTCGGCAGGTCGCATGTTGCGGGCCTCGTCTCGTTCCTCTAGCGCTTGTACCCTTGCGTGCAGTGCCTGTAGTTGGGTCAACTCCTTTTTCTTCTTCCTCTCCCGACGTATGTAACCGCCTATGTCGGGAAATCCAGCCTTCCACGAAAGGGAGCCTGGTGTGCCTCGGGTCCATCCGGGGTGCTTAGGATTCCCGAGGGCCTCTGTGAGCTCGTCGTTCTCTTTGTCCGGAACGAACATCCCTTGCTGCGCCTTTTCGATATACTCCTGAAGCTTCTCGATGGGTGTGTTCAGCTGCTCATTGCTCCAAACGCACTTCCCTGTTACAGGGTCCAATTTTCCCCCAACCCTGAAGAACCAAGTCGTGCAACGATCTGGCCAGCGTCGCGTCTCTGGTTCGATCCCTTTATCAATGAGGTCGTTCTCAGCCTTGTCCCACAACGGCCGGGCTTTCAGGTAGCCACCTGACCCCGTGCGATGGTGATGCTTCTTCTTTGCAGCATTTTTCTTGTTTGTCGCTGACATCTTCGCTGATCTCTCAGATTTCTTTTTGGTGACAAATGCGGGACACTGATCTTTGATATTCTCAAATCGGCCAATGAATTCTAGAATCTTGTCTTGGTCGACAAACGATGATTTCAGCTCATTCTTCCACCTCCTGAATAGCTCAGCCATCTTCTTAAGAGCATAAGCCTTGATCATTGGCTTTTTAACTAGATTCTCTGGATCCTCCTCTGGCGGGAAGGTGAAATTTTCCCGCAGCGCGGTCCAAAGATCAACTTTCTACCTATCGCTGACATAAGACACTTGAGATCTTTGTCCTTAGGCTTCAACCATTGTTCGATGCTGATTGGGATCATGTCCCTAACTAGAACCCCTCACTGAGCATTAAATTTTTGCTTGGTCCAGAGGGGTTCAATCGGTTGGCCAGCGCGATCAATTTTGATGATTGTGTACCTTTCATCCGCGCGCAACTTTCTCTTCGGGCCTCGTCTCATTACCGAAGTGTTGCTCGATCTGGAGGGCTAGAAAAGAAGAAAAAGAATAGAGTTAATATGTGTACATACCAAAAATAATTAATGCATCAATTAGCTATAGTCAGCACATGCTTAATTAATTAATATATATACCTGGCCGGACTCCGTTCGGTCACCGGAGCGACCATCATGGTGTCCTTCACCCTCCATTCGGTCACCGGAGCCATCATCACGGTGTACTTCCCCCTCCATTTGGTCACCGGAGCCGTCATCACGGTGTCCTTCCTCCTCCATTGTTTGATCATCGTCGTAGCCTGCTTCTTCATCCTGTCTTTCCAGACCATCGGTGCATGTGTCGTTGAGAAGCGACAAGACGGCATCACTTCCGTGTGTGATTATCTCCCCCAATGCCGCTTCTGTTGCTTTGTCTCGGGGGTGCGGATCCATAGTTTCTCCAAATATTTACAACATGGCAATTATTATTCAAACATGACCGATGGATATATTAGTGGCAAACATAGAACTAGCTAGCTAAGCACAATAAGGAATCATATTAGTGGCCTGGCCTCGATGCTTCTCTAGGGTTTGGGGTGGCCTCGGCAATGCTTCAAGGGTCCAGGGTGGCCTCAACAACGCTTCAAGGGTTCGGGGTGGCCTCGACGACAATGCTCTTTTAACTTGGTAAATTTGGGTGGCCTCAAGAGAGTTTGTCGATCGGGTAGGGGTGCAGCGGGAGGGGGTAGGAGACCGACATCGTTTTTTTCTAGGGTTTGGGTGTCCTCGAGAGTTTTGGTCGAGCGAGAGGGCCGGAGGGGTTCTCCCGATGTCCCCCCTCACTTTAACAAAGAACTACCTTTAAAAAAAGACTTGCTTCACCGCGGATGCTCGATCGGTGCAATGTGGACTCGATGGAAACACTTTATGAAAATGCGGTGGTGGCCAAGCCAGGCGGTTTTCTTTTCCTTCTTCATTTTTTCCTTTGTTTTTTCTTATATGTTTTTTTCGTTTTCATTCTACATTTTTGTACATATGAAAAAAATAAAGTTTCTATACAAAAGTGCACAATTTTTATGAATAAATTACAACATCTAAATTAACTATACATCTAAATAAATATAACTACACATCTGAAATTTTCCTAATCTTGAAACTAAACTAAACATAAACTAAAATAATATAACTACACATCCATCCATACATTCATACACATACATATACATCTACATTATATATGAAAAAAAATCTATTTTTTGCATATTCATTTATCAACAAATTACAACAACTCAATTAACTACACATCTGAACTACACATCTAAATTAACTACACATCTAAATTAGGAAAATTCATATGAGCTCATTAAGGGGCGGCGATCGACGAGGAGGCGGGGCACGTGGGCGACGGTGAGGGGCGCGGCGACGGCGACGGTGAGGGGCCCAGCGATAGGCGACGAGGAGGCAGGTTGCGGCGACAGTGAGGGGCGCGGCGACGGGCGATGAGGAGACGGGCCGGGTGCGGGTGGGGCGCGGCGACGGGCGACCAGGAGGCAGGGGCGCGGGAAGGCGACGGTGTCTGGGCGGCGCGGGACGGCGTCGGGACAGCGCGGGATGGCGTCGGAGGCAGGGCGACGACGGCGACGGCGAGGCGCAGAGGGGCAGCCTGGCGGCGATGTCGGGGCAGGGAAGAGGGACTGAAAGAAGAATTTCACAAGTGCTAGTTATATAGATGAAGCATTGGTCCCTGTTCGTGACACCAATGATACGTCCATTTTGCATCATGCTTTTATATCGATATTTATTGCATTATGGGCTGTTATTACACATTATGTCACAATACTTATGCCTATTCTCTCTCCCTCTCTCTTATTTTACAAGGTTTACATAAAGAGGGAGAATGCCTGCAGCTGGGATTCTGGGCTGGAAAAGGAGCAAATATTAGAGACCTATTCTGCACAACTCCAAAAGTCCCGAAACTTCACAGAATTCATTTTCAGAATATATAAAAAATACTGAGCACAACAAGTTCACCAGGGGGGCACACCCTGCCCATGAGGGTGGCGGGTGCGCCTACCCCCCTGGGCGCGCCAGCCTACCTTGTGGGCCCCTTGGTGGCCCTCCGATGGCCATCTTCTACTATATGGAGTCTTTCGATGAGGAAAAAATCACAAGCCATTTTTCCGGACGAGACTCCGCCGCCACGAGGCGGAACCTTGGCGGAACCAATCTAGGGCTCTGGCGGAGCTGTTCTGCCGGGGAAACTTCCCTCCGGGAGGGGGAAATCACCGCCATCGTCATCCCCAATGATCCTCTCATCGAGAGAGGGCAATCTCCATCAACATCTTCACCAACACCATCTCCTCTCAAACCCTAGTTCATCTCTTGTATCCAATTCTTGTCTATAAGTCCGGGATTGGTACCTATGGGTTGCTAGTAGTGTTAATTACTCCTTGTAGTTGATGCTAGTTGGTTTATTTGGTGGAAGATCATATGTTCAGATCCTATATGCATATTAATACCCCTCTAATTATGAACATGAAAATGCTTTGTGAGTAGTTACGTTTGTTCCTGAGGACATGGGAGAAGTCTGGCTATTAGTAGTCATGTGAATTTGGTATTCGTTCGATATTTTGATGAGATGTATGTTGTCTCTCCTCTAGTGGTGTTATGTGAACGTCGACTACATGACACTTCACCATTATTTGGGCCTATAGGAAGGCATTGGGAAGTAATAAGTAGATGATGGGTTGCTAGAGTGACAGAAGCTTAAATCCTAGTTTATGCGTTGCTTCGTAAGGGGCTGATTTGGATCCATATGTTTCATGCTATGGCTAGGTTTACCTTAATACTTTTGTTGTCGTTGCGGATTCTTGCAATAGAGGTTAGTCATAAGTGGGATGCTTGTCCAAGTAAGGACAGTACCCAAGCACTGGTCCAACCACATACCAAATTATCAAAGTACCGAATGCGAATCATATGAACATGATGAAAACTAGCTTGACGATAATTCCCATGTGTCCTCGGGAGCGCTTTACATCATATAAGAGTTTGTCCAGGCTTGTCCTTTTCTACAAAAAGGATTGGGCCACCTTACTGCTCTTTATTTACTTTTGTTACTTGTTACTCGTTACAAATTATCCTATCACAAAACTATCTGTTACCTATTATTTCAGTGCTTGCAGAGAATACCTTGCTAAAAACCGCTTATCATTTCCTTCTGCTCCTCGTTGGGTTCGACACTCTTACTTATCGAAAGGACTACGATAGATCCCCTATACTTTTGGGTCATCAAGAATCTTTTCTGGCACCGTTGCCGGGGAGTGAAGCACCTTTGGTAGGTGGAATTTGGTAAGGAAAATTTTATATAGTGTGCTGAAATTTACTGTCACTTGTTACTATGGAAAGTAATCCTCTGAGGGGCTTGTTCGGGGTATCTTCACCCCGACCAGTAGAGCAAAGAGTTGCTCCTCAACCTACTGCACCTACTGAAAATGAGAATGAAAATGAAAATGTCTGCTTTGAAATTCCTTCGGGTATGTTAGAAAAACTGCTAGCTAATCTTTTGCAGGAGATGGAACAAAGCATCCTGATGAGCACCTAATATATGTGGATGAAGTTTGTGGATTATTTAATCTTGCAGGCGTTCCCGGAGATGTTATTAAGAAGAAGGTCTTCCCTATATCTTTGAAGGGAGATGCATTGACATGGTATAGGCTATGTGATGATACGGGGTCATGGAACTACAAACGATTGAAATTGGAATTTCATCAGAAGTTTTATCCTATGCATCTTGTTCATCGTGATCGCAATTGTATATATAATTTTTGGCCTCGCGAAGGAGAAAGCATCGCTCAAGCTTGGGGGAGGCTTAAATCAATGTTATATTCATGCCCCAATCATGAGCTCTCAAGAGAAATGATTATTCAAAATTTATCTGCTCGGCTTTCTGATAACAATCGCACCATGCTCGATACTTCTTGTGCTGGCTCTTTTATGATGAAGACTATTGAATTCAAATGGGATTTATTGGAAAGAATTAAACGCAACCTGAAGATTGGGACCTCGATGAAGGTAAGGAGTCAGGTATGACACCTAAGTTTGATTGTGTTAAATCTTTTATAGATACCAATGTTTTCCGTAAATTTAGCACTAAATATGGACTTGACTCTGAGATAGTAGCCTCTTTCTGTGAATCTTTTGCTGCTCATATCGATCTCCCTAAGGAAAGGTGGTTTAAATATCACCCTCCCATAGAAGTAAAAGTAGCTGCACCTATTAAAGTTGAAGAAAAACTATCACTTATAATGATCCTATTGTTCCTACTGCTTATGTTGAGAAACCACCTTTTCCTGTTAGGATAAAAGATCATGCTAAAGCTTCAACTATGGTTAGTAAAAAGCAATATTAGAACTGATGTCTACTACACAACCTTCTTCTCGTAGACGTTGTTGGGCCTCCAAGTGTAGAGGTTTGTAGGAGGAACATGGTCTATCTCAAGCAACCCTGCAACCAAATAACAAAGAGTCTCTTGTGTCCCCAACACAATCAATACAATGGTAAATTGTATAGGCGCACTAGTTCGGCGAAGAGATGGTGATACAAGTGGTATATGGATAGTAGATAAAGGTTTTTGTAATCTGAAAATATAAAAACAGCAAGGTAACTAATGATAAAAGTGAGCGTAAACGGTATTGCAATGCGTTGAAACAAGGCCTAGGGTTCATACTTTCACTAGTGCAAGTCCTCTCAACAATAATAACATAATTGGATCACATAACTATCCCTCAACATTCAACATAGAGTCACTCCAAAGTCACTAATAGCGGAGAACGAACAAAGAGATTATGGTAGGGTACGAAACCACCTCAAAGTTATTCTTTCCAATCAATCCGTTGGGTTATTCCTATCGGTGTCACAAACAGCCCTAGAGTTCGTACTAGAATAACACCTTAAGACACAAATCAACCAAAACCCTAATGTCACCTAGATACTCCAATGTCACCTCAAGTATCCGTGGGTATGATTATACGATATGCATCACACAATCTCAGATTCATCTATTCAACCAACACATAGGACCTCAAAGAGTGCCCCAAAGTTCCTATCGGAGAATCACGACGAAAACGTGTGCCAAACCCTATGCATAGGTTCATGGGTGTAACCCGCAAGTTGATCACCAAAACATACATCAAGTGGATCACGTGGTATCCCATTGTCACCACAGATACGCACGACAAGACATACATCAAGTGTTCTCAAATCTTTAAAGACTCAATCCGTAAGATAACTTCAAAGGGGAAACTAAATCCATTACAAGAGAGTAGAGGGGGGAAGAAACATCATAGGATCCAACTATAATAGCAAAGCTCGCGATACATCAAGATCGTGCCAAATCAAGAACACGAGAGAGAGATCAAACACATAGCTACTGGTACATACTCTCAGCCCCGAGGGAGAACTATTCCCTCCTCGTCATGGAGAGCACCGGGATGATGAAGATGGCCACCGGAGAGGGATTGCCCCCTCCGGCAGGGTGCCGGAACAGGTCTAGATTGGCTTTCAGTGGCTACGGAGGCTTCTGGAGGCGGAACTCCTGATCTATTGTGCTCCTCGATCGTTTTAGGGTATATGGAGATATATAGGAGGAAGAAGTACGTCAGGGGAGCCACGAGGGACCCACTAGGGTGGAGGGCGCGCCCAGGGGGTGGGCACACCCAGGGGGATGGGCGCGCCCCCCTACCTTGTGGCTTCCTCGAGGCTTCTTTGACGTGGACTCCAAGTCTCCCGGGTTGCTTTCCTTCCAAAATAAGTTCCATGAAGTTTCAGGTCAATTGGACTCCATTTGATTTTCCTTTTTTTGCGAAACACTGAAACAAGGGAAAAAACAGGAACTGGCACTGGGCTCTGGGTCAATAGGTTAGTCCCAAAATTAATATAAAAGTGGATAATAAAGCCCAATAATGTCCAAAACAGTAGATAATATAGCATGGAACAACCAAAAATTATAGATACGTTGGAGAAGTATCAACCATCCCCAAGCTTAATTCCTGCTCGTCCTCGAGTAGGTAAATGATAAAAACTAAATTTTTGATGTGGAATGCTTCTTGGCGTAATTTCAATGTAATTCTTCTTAATTGTGGCATGAATATTCAGATCCGAAAGATTCAAGACCAAAGTTTAATATTGACATAGAAACAATAATACTTCAAGCATACTAACTAAGCAATCATGTCTTCTCAAAATAACATGGCCAAAGAAAGTTCATCCCTACAAAATCATATAGTTTGGTCATGCTCCATTTTCGTCACACAAGAATGCTCTCATCATGCACAACCCCGATGACAAGCCAAGCAATTGTTTCATACTTTAGTAATCTCAAACCTATAAACTTTCACGCAATATATGAGCGCGAGCCATGGACATAGCACTATGGGTGGAATAGAATATGATGATGGGGGTTATGCGGAGAAGACAAAAAAGGAGAAAGTCTCACATCAACGAGGCTAATCAATGGGCTATGGAGATGCCCACCGATTGATGTTAATGCAAGGAGTAGGGATTGCCATGCAACGGATGCACTAGAGCTATAAATGTATGAAAGCTCAACAAAATAAACTAAGTGGGTGTGCATCCAACTTGCTTGCTCACGAAGACCTAGGGCACTTGAGGAGGCCCATTGTTGGAATATACAAGCCAAGTTCTATAATGAAAAATTCCCACTAGTATATGAATGTGACAAGACAAGATACTCTCTATCATGAGGATTATGGTGCTACTTTGAAGCACAAGTGTGGCAAAGGATAGTAGCATTGTCCCTTCTCTCTTTTTCTCTCATTTTTTTGGGCCTTCTCTTTCTTATGGCCTTTCTCTTTTTTTGGGCCTTCTCTTTTTTTATTCCTCACTTGGGACAATGCTCTAGAAAATGATGATCATCACACTTCTATTTATTTACAACTCAATGATTACAACTCGATACTAGAACAAAGTATGACTCTATATGAATGCCTCCGGCGGTGTACCGGGATTGCGATGAATCAAGAGTGACATGTATGATTTATGAATGGTGGCTTTGCCACAAATACGATGTCAACTTCATGATCATGCAAAGCAATATGACAATGATGAATGTGTCATGATAAACGGAATGGTGGAAAGTTGCATGGCAATATATCTTGGAATGGCTATGGAAATGCCATAATAGGTAGGTATGGTGGCTGTTTTGAGGAAGATATAAGGAGGTTTATGTGTGAAAGAGCGTATCATATCACAGGGGTTTGGATGCACCGGCGAAGTTTGCACCAACTCTCAATGTGAGAAAGGGCAATGCATGGTACCGGAGAGGCTAGCAATGATGGAAGGGTAGGAGTGCATATAATCCATGGACTCAACATTAGTCATAAAGAACTCACATACTTATTGCAAAATCTACAAGTCATCAAAAACCTCAGCACTACGCGCATGCTCCTAGGGGGATAGATTGGTAGGAAAAGAGCATCGCTCGTCCCCGACCACCACTCATAAGGAAGACAATCAAATAGCACCTCATCTTTCAAATTTGTTACACAACATTCACCATACGTGCATGCTACGGGACTTTCAAACTTCAACACAAGCATTTCTCAAATTCACAACTACTCAACTAGCACGACTTTGATACTATTACCTCCATATCTCAAAACAATAATCAAGCATCAAACTTCTCTTAGTATTCAACACACTTATATGAAAGTTTTAATATTCTTGGATGCCTAGCATATTAGGATTATTTAAGCAAATTACCATGCTATTTAAGACTCTCAAAATAATCTAAGTGAAGCATGAGAGTTCATCTATTTCTTCAAAATAAAACTTCCACCATGCTCTAAAAGATATAAGTGAAGTACTAGAGCAAACAACAAACTACTCCGAAAGATATAAGTGAAGATCAATGAGTAGTTGAATAATTATGCAACTATGTGAAGACTCTCTAACATTTAAGAATTTCAGATCTTGGTATTTTATTCAAACAGCAAGCAAAACAAAATTAAATAAAATGAAGCTCCAAGCAAAACACATATCATGTGGCGAATAAAAATATAGCTCCAAGTAAAGTTACCGATTAACGAATATGAAAGAGGGGATGCCTTCCGAGGCATCCCCAAGCTTAGGCTCTTGGTTCTCCTTGAATATTACCTTGGGGTGCCTTGGGCATCCCCAATCTTAGGATCTTTCCACTCCTTATTCCATAGTCCATCGAATCTTTACCCAAAACTTGAAAACTTCACAACACAAAACTTAACAAAAACTCGTGAGCTCCGTTAGCGAAAGAAAACAAAACACCACTTAAAGATACTGTAATGAACTCATTCTTGACTTATGTTGGTTTTAAACCTACTGTATTCCAACTTCTCTATGGTTTATAAACTCTTTTACTAGCCATAGATTCATCAAAATAAGTAAACAACACATGAAAAACAGAATCTGTCAAAAACAGAACAGTCTGTAGTAATCTGTAACTAACGCAAACTTATGGAACCCCAAAAATTCTAAAATAAATTGCTGGACCTGAGGACTTTATCTATTAATCATCTTCAAAAAGAAATAACTAAATATCACTCTCCAAATAAAAATGGCAGCAGTTCTCGTGAGCGTTAAAGTTTCTGTTTTTTACAGCAAGATTAACAAGACTTTCCCCAAGTCTTCCCAACGGTTCTACTTGGCACAAACACTAATTAAAACATAAAAACTCAATCATAACAGAGGCTAGATGAATTATTTATTACTAAACAGGAACAAAAAACAAGGAACAAAAAATAAAGTTGGGTTGCCTCCCAACAAGCGCTATCGTTTAACGCCCCTAGCTAGGCATGATGGTTTCAATGATGCTCACATAAAAGATAAAAATTGTAACATAGAGAGAGCATGATGAAGAATATGAATAGAAAATTTAAATCTAACCCACTTCCTATGCATAGGTATTTTGTGATCAAACAACTTGTGGGAACAAGAATCAACTTGCATAGGAAGGTAAAACAAGCATAACTTCAAAACTTTAAGCACATAGAGAGGAAACTTGATATTATTGCAATTCCTAAAAGAATATATTCCTCCCTCATAATAATTTTCAGTAGCATCATGAATGAATTCAACAATATAACCAGCACCTAAAGCATTCTTTTCATGATCTACAAGCATAGAAATTTTATTACTCTCCACACAAGCGAAATTCAACAAAGTGACTAAGGAGGCAGGTTCTGATTTGGATAGAAACAACAATTGTTCCATTGCTTTGAGTGGCTCCGATAAGTTGGCTTCTGTTGATGTGCCCCCTGCTTCGCTCACAGAGGATATGCCTAATCCTGTGCTATCAACTAAATATTCTACATGTAACTTTGACAACGATGTTACAAAATGTAGCCAAAATTATGGGATGTATCTTGATGCAGTTATATAAATTAAAGATAGCAAATCAAATGAGGTTCTAATCAAGCAGTAGTACGTATATCATGAATAATAGTGGGAGCAAACTCAACAAAATAATTTTCATGTGAGGCATAATCCAATTGAAAACTAAAATCATGATGACAAGTTTCATGTATATCATTATTCTTTATAGCATACAAGTCATCACAATAATCATCATAGATAGCAACTTTGTTCTCATAATCAATTGGAACCTCTTTCGGAATAGTGGATTCATCACAAAATAAAGTCATGACCTCTCCAAATCCACTTTCATCAATATAGTCATCATAAATAGGAGGCATGCTTTCATCATAATAAATTTGCTCATTAAAACTTGGGGGACAAAAAATATCATCTTCATCAAACATAGCTTCCCCAAGCTTGTGGATATTCATCAAACATAGCATCATGGATATTCAAGGAATTCATACTAAAAACACTTCAATCATGCTCATCATCCAAATATTTAGTGCCAAACATTTTAATGCATTCTTCTTCTAGCACTTGAGCACAATTATCCTTTCCATCATACTCACGAAAGATATTAAAAAGATGAAGCGTATGAGGCAAACTTAATTCCATTTTTTGTAATTTTCTTTTATAAACTAAACTAGTGATAAAACAAGAAACTAAAAGACTCGATTGCAAGATCTAAAGATATACCTTCAAGCACTCACCTCCCCGGCAACGGCGCCAGAAAAGAGCTTGATGTCTACTACACAACCTTCTTCTTTTAGACGTTGTTGGGCCTCCAAGTGCAGAGGTTTGTAGGACAATAGAAAATTTCCCTCAAGTGGATGACCTATGGTTTATCAATTCGTAGGAGGCGTAGGACGAAGATGGTCTCTCAAAAGCAACCCTGCAACCAAATAACAAAGAGTCCCTTGTGTCCCCAACACACCCAATACAATGGTAAATTGTATAGGTGCACTAGTTTGGTGACGAGATGGTGATACAAGTGGTATATGGATAGTGGATAAAGGCTTTTGTAATCTGAAAATATAAAAACAGCAAGGTAACTAATGATAAAAGTGAGCGTAAACGGTATTGCAATGCGTTGAAACAAGGCCTAGGGTTCATACTTTCACTAGTGCAAGTCCTCTCAATAATAATAACATAATTGGATCACATAACTATCCCTCAACATGCAACAAAGAGTCACTCCAAAGTCACTAATAGCAGAGAACGAACGAAGAGATTATGGTAGGGTACGAAACCACCTCAAAGTTATTCTTTCCAATCAATCCATTATGCTATTCCTATAGGTGTCACAAACAGCCCTAGAGTTCGTACTAGAATAACACCTTAAGGCACAAATCAACCAAAACCCTAATGTCACCTAGATACTCCAATGTCACCTCAAGTATCCGTGGGTATGATTATACGATATGCATCACACAATCTCAGATTCATCTATTCAACCACCACATAGGACCTCAAAGAGTGCCCCAAAGTTCCTACCGGAGAATCACGACGAAAACGTGTGCCAACCCCTATGCATAGGTTCATGGGTGGAACCTGCAAGTTGATCACCAAAACATACACCAAGTGAATCACGTGGTATCCCATTGTCACCACAAATACGCACGGCAAGACATACATCAAGTGTTCTCAAATCTTTAAAGACTCAATCCGATAAGATAACTTTAAAGGGGAAACTCAATCCATTACAAGAGAGTAGAGGGGGGAAGAAACATCATAGGATCCAACTATAATAGCAAAGCTCGCGATACATCAAGATCGTGCCAAATCAAGAACACGAGAGAGAGAGAGAGAGAGAGAGATCAAACACTAAGCTACTGGTACATACCCTCAGCCCCGAGGGAGAACTACTCCCTCCTCGTCATGGAGAGCACCGGGATGATGAAGATGGCCACCGGAGAGGGATTGCCCCCTCCGGCAGGGTGTCGGAACGGGTCTAGATTGGCTTTCGATGGCTACGGAGGCTTCTAGCGGCGGAACTCCCGATCTATTGTGCTCCCTGATCGTTTTAGGGTATATGGAGATATATAGGAGGAAGAAGTACGTCAGGGGAGCCACGAGGGGCCCACGAGGGTGGAGGGCGCGCCCAGGGGGGGTGGGCGCGCCCCCCTACCTCGTGGCTTCCTCGAGGCTTCCTTGACGTGGACTCCAAGTCTTCCGGGTTGCTTTCCTTCCAAAAATAAGTTCCGTGAAGTTTCAAGTCAATTGGACTCCGTTTGATTTTCCTTTTTTGCGAAACACTGAAACAAGGGATAAAACAGGAGCTGGCACTGGGCTCTGGGTCAATAGGTTAGTCCCAAAATTAATATAAAAGTGGATAATAAAGCCCAATAATGTCCAAAACAATAGATAATATAACATGGAGCAATCAAAAATTATAGATACGTTGTAGACGTATCAAGAACCTATACACCTCCTGAGCAAATTAAAGTTGAACCTAATATTTCTATTGTTAAAGATCTCTTGTATGATAATATTGATGTGCATGTTATTCATTTCCGTGATGAGACTGCTAGAATTGCTAAACCTTGTGCTAAAGATAAACCTAGATCTTTGGTAGGCATGCCTGCTATTTTTGTTAAAATGGGAGACCATTGTTATCGTGGCTTGTCTGATATGGGTGCTAGTGCTAGTGCTATAACTCATGACTTATACAAAGAAATTATGCATGATATTGCACCTCCTGAGATAGAAGATATTGATGTCACAATTAAACTTGCCAATAGAGATACTATTTCACCAATTGGAATTGTTAGAGATGTTGAAGTCTTGTGTGGGAAAACTAAATATCCTGCTGATTTTCTTGTTCTTGGTTCCCCACAAGATAGCTTTTGTCCCATTATATTTGGTATACCCTTCTTGAACACTGTTAATGCTAAGATAGACTGCAAAAAGGATGTTGTTACAATTGGTTTAGGTGATATGTCTCATGAATTTAATTTCTCTAAATTTCGTAGACAACACCGTGAAGAGGAATTTCCTAGTAAAGATGAAATTATTTGTCTTGCTTCTATTGCTGTACCTCCTTGTGATCCTTTAGAACAATATTTTCTAGACCATGAAAATAATATGTTTATGAGTGAAAGAAGGGAAATACATGAAGTATTCCTTAAATAGGAACCCATCCTGAAACACAATTTGCCTGTTGAAATCCTAGGGGATCCTCCTCCACCCAAGGGTGATCCCGTGTTTGAGCTTAAACCGTTACCTGATACTCTTAAATATTCTTATCTTGATGAGAAAAGGATATATCCTGTTATTATTAGTGCTAACCTTTCAGAGCATGAATAAGAGAGATTATTGAAAACTCTGAAGAAGCATCATGCTGCTATTGGATATACTCTTGATGATCTTAAGGGCATTAGTCCCACTCTGTGTCAACACAAAATAAATTTGGAGGAAGATGCCAAACCAGTTCGTGATCATTAACGACGGCTGAATCCTATGATGAAGGAAGTGGTAAGAAAGGCAATACTAAAGCTTCTTGAGGAAGGTATAATTTATCTCGTTGCTGATAGTCAGTGGGTAAGTCCTGTCCATTGTGTCCCTAAGAAGGGAGGTATTATTGTCGTTCCTAATGATAAAGATGAGTTGATCCCGTAAAGAATTATTACAGGTTATAGGATGGTAATTGACTTTTGCAAATTAAATAAAGCTACTAAAAAAGATCAATACCCCTTACTTTTTATCGATCAAATGCTATAAAGATTATCCAAACATACACATTTTTGCTTTCTAGATGGTTATTCTGGTTTCTCTCAAATACCTGTGTCAGCCAATGATCAATCAAAGACTACTTTTACTTGCACTTTTGGTACTTTTGCTTATAGACGTATGCCTTTTGGTTTATGTAATGCACCTGCTACCTTTCAAAGATGCAAGATGGCTATATTCTCTGACTTCTGTGAAAAGATTTGTGAGGTTTTCATGGACGATTTTTCCGTCTATGGATCCTCTTTTGATGATTGAATAAGCAACCTTAACCGAGTTTTGCAGAGATGTGAAGAAACTAATCTTGTCTTGAATTGGGAAAAGTGCCACTTTATGGTTAATGAAGGTATTGTCTTGGGGCATAAAGTTTCTGAAAGAGGTATTGAGGTTGATAAAGCCAAGGTTGATGCTATTGAAAAGATGCCATGTCCCAAGGACATCAAAGGTATAAGAAGTTTCCTTGGTCATGCTGGGTTTTATAGGAGGTTCATTAAGGAGTTCTCCAAAATTTCTCGGCCTCTGACTAATTTATTACAAAAATATATACCATATGTTTTCGATGATGATTGTGTAGAAGCATTTGAAATACTTAAGAAAGCATTAATCTCTGCACCTATTGTTCAGCCACCTGATTGGAATTTACCTTTTAAAATTATGTGTGATGCTAGTGATTATGCTGTAGGTGTTGTTCTAGGGCAAAGAGTTGATAAGAAATTAAATGTTATTCAATATGCTAGTAAAACTCTAGACAATGCTGAGAGAAATTATGCTACTATCGAAAAAGAATTTTTGGCAGTCGTATTTGCTTGTGATAAGTTTAGACCATATATTGTTGATTCTAAAGTAACTATTCACATGGATCATGCTGCTATTAAATATCTTATGGAAAAGAAAGATGCTAAACCTAGACTTATTAGATGGGTTCTCTTGCTACAAGAATTTGATTTGCATATTATTGATAGAAAGAGAGCTGAGAACCCCGTTGCAGACAACGTGTCTAGGTTAGAAAATGTTCTTGATGACCCACTATCTATTGATGATAGCTTTCCTGATGAACAATTAAATGTCATAAATGCTTCTCATACTGCTCCATGGTATGCTGATTATGCTAATTACATTGTTGCTAAATTTATACCACCTAGTTTCACATACCAGCAAAATAAAAGGTTCTTCTATGAATTTAGGGATTACTTTTGAGATGACCCACATCTTTATAAAGAAGGAGTAGATGGTGTTATTAAACGTTGTGTACCTGAGCATGAACAAGAACAGATCCTACGCAAGTGTCATTCCGAGGCTTATGGAGGACACCACGCTGGAGATAGAACTGCACATAAGGTATTGCAATCCGGTTTTTATTGGCCTACTCTCTTCAAGGATGCCCATAAGTTTGTTTTATCTTGTGATGAATGTCAAAGAATTGGTAATGTTAGTAGACGTGAAGAAATGCCTATGAATTATTCACTTGTTATTGAACCATTTGATGTTTGGGGCTTTGATTATATGGGACCTTTTCCTGCCTCTAATGGATATACACATATTTTAGTTGTTGTTGATTACGTTACTAAGTGGGTAGAAGCTATTCCAACTAGTAGTGCTGATCATAACACTTCTATTAAAATGCTTAAAGAAGTTATTTTTCCGAGGTTTTGAGTCCCTAGATATTTAATGACTGATGGTGGTTCACATTTTATTCATGGTGCTTTCTGTAAAATGCGTGCTAAATATGATGTTAATCATAGAATTGCATCTCCTTATCACCCACAGTCTAGTGGTCAAGTAGAATTGAGTAATAGAGAACTCAAATGAATTTTGCAGAAGACTGTTAATAGATCTAGAAAGAATTGGTCCAAGAAATTTGATGATGCATTATGGGCCTATAGAACTTCATATAAAAATCCTATGGGTATGTCTCCGCATAAAATGGTTTATGGAAAAGCATGTCACTTACCTCTCGAACTAGAACATAAGGCTTATTGGGCTATTAAAGAGCTCAACTATGATTTTAAACTTGCCGGTGAGAAAAGGTTGTTTGACATTAGCTCACTTGATGAATGGAGAACCCAAGCCTATGAGAATGCCAAATTATTTAAAGAAAAAGTTAAAAGGTGGCATGACAAAAGGATACAAAAGTGTGAGTTTAATGTAGGTGATTATGTATTATTATACAACTCTCGTTTAAGATTTTTTGTAGGAAAACTTCTCTCTAAATGGGAAGGTCCTTACGTTATCGAGGAGGTCTATCGTTCCCGTGGCATAAAAATCAACAACTTCGAAGGCACAAATCCAAAGGTGGTGAACGGTCAAAGAATTAAACACTATATCTCATGTAATCCTATAAATGTTGAAACCAATGTTATTGAAACTGTAACCCCGGAGGAATACATGAGGGACACTTTCCGAAACGTTTCAGACTCCGAAAAGGAATAGGTATGTGGTACGGTAAGTAAACCGACTCCAAAACAGTTCTAATGGCAATTTTCTTCCGTTTTGGATTATTTAGAAAAATAGAAAAATAAGAAGCAGTCCGGGAAGGACACGAGGGCTCCACGAGGGTGGAGGGTGCCCCCTACCTCGTGGGCACCTCGTGTGCTCTTCGGACTCCGTTTTCTTACACATTACGTATTTTGGTAGGTAAAAATTCATTATATAATCTCCCAGAGGTTTTGACTACCCTATCACGCAATTATCCTCTGTTTGTGTTTCGAGCTATTGTTGCTGCAGATTAGAGCAAGATGTCTTCGCAAGAGTCAGTCGTGAGAGCCGGGTGTCTCATTCGGCACCGAGATCAATGACACACAACAATGTTGACCACTTTGGGCCAGCAATGGAGGAAGAGATGGAGGCTGATTTGAAGAGGATAGATGCCATGGAGGAGGGTCAAGAAGTCACTTCTCGCTTCCGAGCTGGATTCACTATGGGGGAACTGCAGAGCTCAGCTATCCCAAACTCGGTTATCCCTTCCAATGTTAGATTTTCTTTGTTATGAGAATATGAAAAAGAGTGTCACTTGTTATCCCACAGCTATGCAACACCCTTGGGTGCAGGGAGCTTTGGCTGTTACAGGAAAACTTCGAAAGGAAATAATGGACCTCAAGCAGCAAGTCAATAAGCTCGAGGAGGAGAATCGTATCCTGATGGGCATCATCGCCAAGAATATCACATCACCATCCCTGAAAAAGGAGATATAATCACATGGGTATGGGCACTCCCCTTGGCAACTGCCAAGCTTGGGGGAGTGCCCCGTTATCGTATCACCATCACTTTTATCTTTACTGTTTTTTCTTAGTTTGATCCTTTTGGCAATATCTTGATCTAGTAGAATAAAAGTTTTTAGTATGATCTAGTTGTGAGTTTTGCTTTATGATCCTTCTATGTAATCGAGTCCGTGAGCTATATATAATAAAGATTAGTATTGAGTCAAGGGCTTGATTGTTTTGCCATGATCTTGAGTGAATAAAAGAAAAGAGAAAGAATAAAAAAGAAATAAAAGAGATCATATGGATCTTATGGAGAGTAATGAGCTCACATACAAAAAGTATGATGAATAAAAGTTGTTCAGAGCTGACAAACATAGTTTTGGTCATCATTTCAATTACTAGGAAGTAATAAAGAAAGAGAGGTCTTCACATATAAATGTACTATCTTAGACATATTTTATGATTGTGAGCACTCATTAAAATATGACATGCTAAAGAGTTGACACTGGACAAGGAAGACAACGTAATGGGTTATGTTTTCTTACATCTGAGATAAATTATATTGTCATGGATCATCCAACATGGTTGAGCTTGCCTTTCCCCCTCATGCTAGCCAAATTCTTTGCACTTAGTAGAAATACTACTTGTGCTTCCAAACACCCTTAAACCAGTTTTTCCATGAGAGTCCACCATACCTACCTATGGATTGAGTAAGATCCTCCAAGTAAGTTGTCATCGGTGCAAGCAATAAAAATTGCTCTCTAAATATGTATGACTTATTAGTGTGGGAGAAAATAAGCTTTATACGATCGTGTGATATGGAAGAAATAAAAGCGACGGACTGCATAATAAAGGTCCATATCACAAGTGGCAATATAAAGTGACGTTCTTCGCATTAAGATTTTGTGCATCCAACCATAAAAGCGCATGACAACCTCTGCTTCCCTCTGCGAAGGGCCTATCTTTTACTTTTATCTCCTACCTTACATAAGAGTCATGGTGATCTTCACCCTTCCTTTTTACATTTTATCTTTTGGCAAGCACAACATGTTGGAAAGATCCTGGTATGTATGGCTAACTGGATGTGAGTTTTCATGAACTATTATTGATGACATTACCCTTGAGGTAAAACGTTGGGAGGCAAAATTATAAGCCCCTATCTTTCTCTATGTCCGATTAAAACTCCATACCCATAAGTATTGCGTGAGTGTTAGCAAATTATAAGCCCCTATCTTTCTCTGTGTCCGATTAAAACTCCACACCCATAAGCTTGGGGAGTTGATACGTCCATTTTGCATCATGCTTTTATATCGATATTTATTGCATTATTGGCTGTTATTACACATTATGTCACAATACTTATGCCTATTCTCTCTCTTATTTTGCAAGGTTTACATAAAGAGGGAGAATGCTGGCAGCTGGGATTCTGGGCTAGAAAAGGAGCAAATATTAGAGACCTATTCTGCACAGCTCCAAAAGTCTTGAAACTTCACGGAAGTCATTTTTAGAATATATAAAAAATACTGAGCGCAAGAAGTTCACCAGGGGGGCACACCCTGCCCACGAGGGTGCAGGGCACGCCCCTACCTCGTGGGCCCCATAGTGGCCCTCCGATGGCCATCTTCTGCTATATGGAGTCTTTCGATGAGGAAAAACTCATAAGCCATCTTTCCGGACGAGACTCCGCCGCCACGAGGCGGAACCTTGGCGGAACCAATCTAGGGCTCTAGCGGAGCTGTTCTACCGGGGAAACGTCCCTCCGGGAGGGGGAAATCATCGCCATCGTCATCCCCAACGCTCCTCTCATCGGGAGGGGGCAATCTCCATCAATATCTTCACCAGCACCATCTCCTCTCAAACTCTAGTTCATCTCTTGAATCTAATTCTTGTCTCCAAGTCCGGGATTGGTACCTGTGGGTTCCTAGTAGTGTTAATTACTCCTTTTAGTTGATGCTAGTTGGTTTATTTGGTGGAAGATCATATGTTCAGATCCTATATGCATATTAATACCCCTCTGATTATGAACATGAATATGCTTTGTGAGTAGTTACGTTTGTTCCCGAGGACATGGGAGAAGTCTTGCTATTAGTAGTCATGTGAATTTGGTATTCGTTCGATATTTTGATGAGATGCATGTTGTCTCTCCTCTAGTGGTGTTATGTGAACGTCGACTACATGACACTTCACCATTATTTGGGCCTAGAGGAAGGCATTAGGAAGTAATAAGTAGATGATGGGTTGCTAGTGTGACAGAAGCTTAAACCCTAGTTTATGCGTTGCTTCGTAAGGGGCTGATTTGGATCCATATGTTTCATGCTATGGTTAGGTTTACCTTAATACTTTTGTTGTTGTTGCGGATGCTTGCAATAGAGATTAATCATAAGTGGGATGCTTGTCCAAGTAAGGACAGTACCCAAGCACCGGTCCACCCACATACCAAATTATCAAAGTACCGAACGTGAATCATATGAACATGATGAAAATTAGCTTGACGATAATTCCCATGTGTCCTCGGGAGCGCTTTACATCATATAAGAGTTTGTCTAGGCTTATCCTTTGCTACAAAAAGGATTGGGCCACCTTGCTGCACTTTATTTACTTTTGTTACTTGTTACTCGTTACAAATTATCCTATCACAAAACTATCTGTTACCTATTATTTCAGTGCTTGCAGAGAATACCTTGCTGAAAACCGCTTATCATTTCCTTTTGCTCCTCGTTGGGTTCGACACTCTTACTTATCGAAAGGACTATGATAGATCCCCTATAATTGTGGGTCATCAACCAACCGGGACCAAAGGCCTCTTTTCAGTAGCCCAAAGGACAGGAAGCGGCGGCCTTTGGTCCCGGTTGGTGGCACGAACCGGGACGAAGGGGGGGCATTGGTACCGGTTTGTGCCACGAACCGGTACCAATGCACCCCTTTAGTCCCGGTTGGTGCCACCAACCGAGACCAAAGGCCTTGTGCTACCGGCGTCAAAAGTTTAGTCCCACCTCGCTAGTTGAAAGAGCTCGAGAGTGGTTTATAAGCGCTGCTGCGCCCACCCTCTCGAGCTCCTCTCAACTACAGGCTTTCGGACCTAATCTTTCACTTGTGCCCGTGGGCCTGCTAGGCGAGCTGCGGGCCTGAATCCTGGCCCAATGGGGTTTCTAGTCGTATTCAGGCCGTTGTGGCCCAGTAGGTGGCATTTTTTTTAGTTTTTAGTTTTGTTTTTTTGCATTATTTATTTTATTTTCTTTTTTGCGTTATTTCTTTTTTTTGCTGTAGGGTCACTAAAATTATAGACTTTCTGTTAGTGCCATTAATTTTCAAATTTGAATTCTTTTAAATTAGTGTGAATTACTAGTTTGTGAATAAGTTTACTAAAAATAGATTTTTGAGTGATTCTTTTTCCAGCTATTTAACATTCTTGTGTTTTATCATTATATTAAATTTGGTAATTTTTAGGTAATTTTAAATCTTTGTTTTAATCAAGAACAAATTTTGTTATTTTAGTTTTATATTAAAGTTTTTAACAAAAAAATTTCTTTATGAAAATTCTTTTTGCCATTAATGTTTTGAACAAAAAATACTTTGATAATTTTAGTTGCATAAATTTTATATAATTGTAGTTTAAAAAATACTAGAGGTTTATAAAAACTTTTTAGTTGATTTCTTTTGCTATTAGAGTTTTATAAAAAAAAATTAGTTTATTGTTTTTTCTATTGAAGAATATTATAGTTTTATTTTAGTTGATCACAACATAATATTATAATTGATTATTTTAAGTTAATTATTTTTGCTATTAGTTCATTATTTTTGCACTAAATGACCCTAAAATTGAAAAGCACTACAAATTAACTCTCAAAATGTTGAAAGTTGGCATGGTATCATAATTTCACCCACATAGAATGTGCACAAAAGTTGAGAGGGTTACGGCAAAAACTAGATGCACTTCGTGTACAAAACAGACAATCTCTTTCAAAGTATAAGGGTTTCATACGGAAACTCATCTGTTACAAATGGATTTCATTTTCTTAAACTTATTTGAACTCCAGAATTTTTGTGTGTTCAAAATACACCATTCAAAGCCACATCATCAATTTTCAATCCTTTCTGACTTCATTTGTTATTTTTCTTGCATTTACTGATTTTTTGAGCCGAACGACCTTGAAATTGAAAAGCACTACAAATGAACTCTAAAAGTGTTGAAAGTTGGGATGGTATCATCATTTCACCCAAATAGCACGTGCATAAAAGTTGAGAGGGTTACGGCAAAAACTAGATGCACTTCGTGTACAGAACAGACAATCTCTTTTGAAGTATAAGGGTTTCATATGGAAACTCATCTGTTACAAAGGGATTTCATTTTCTTGAACATATTTGAACTCCAAACTTTTTTTGTGTTCAAAATGAACCATTCAAAGCCACATCATAAATTTTCAACCCTTTTTGACTTCATTTGTTATTTTTCATGCATTTACTGACTTTTTTTAGCTGAATGACCTTGAAATTGAAAAGCATACAAATGAACTCTAAAAAGGTTTAAAGTTGGCATGGTATCATCATTTAACCCACATAGCATGTACTAAAAAGTTGAGAGGGTTACGACAAAAACTAGATGCACTTCGTGTACAAAATGGATAATCTCTTTCGAAGTATCAGGGTTCGGACGAAAACTCATCTATTATAAAGGGATTTCATTTTTTGAACTTATTTCAACTCCAGACTTTTGGTGTGATCAAAATACACCATTCAAAGCCACATGGATAGATAAGTGACCAAAATAATAGAAGTTCATCATCACATTATGTGTGTCAAAAACCATTACAGATTCACATGGATAGATAAGTGACCAAATTAATAGAAGTTCATCATCACATTAAAAACAAAAGTACATACATAGTTCTCATTGAACAACATATAGCTCTCCAGAGCATCTAGTTAAACCATGCATTGAAACTATGTGAAACCTTTCAGTGCAACAATAAATGCGATCATAATCACAACCAAGATAAAAATTGATCCAACGGCATAATGATACCAAGCCTCGGTATGAATGGCATATTTTCTAATCTTTCTCATCTTCAACCGCATTGCATCCATCTTGATCTTGTGATCATCAACTACATCCGCAACATGCAACTCCAATATCATCTTCTCCTCCTCAATTTTTTTATTTTTTTCTTCAAGTAATTGTTTTCTTCTTCAACTAAATTTAACCTCTCGACAATAGGGTCGGTTGGAATTTTCGGTTCAACTACCTCCTACATAAATAAAATCTATGTCAACTTGATGTGCATAATTGTCATAAACAATAAATGAACCAAATAGTTATAAAAGATAATATATACCACATCCGAATCATAGCCAGGACGAGGGCTGACGGGGGCATATACCAAAACCATCGCACTATATAATAACAAGCAATAATAAAAGTAAGAAAATTAGACAAGTATCTATCTAAAGTAAGAATTTTTTTCTTTCAGAAGAAGATAAGAGGCTCACCACAGTGGTGTAGGCGACGAGATCGACGCGGGCGATCGACGGCGGTGAAGACGGGGACGGGACGTGATGGATCGCTAAACCTAGACACATCTCGGGGAAAATAGAGCTTGGAGGTTGAGCTTCGAGAGGAGAAAGCTTAACTAGCATGGCTCGGGCATTTCATCGAACACCTCGTGTGCATAGGAGGTGAGCTAGAGCACCCAAATGCCCTCTCCTCGCCGACCAGAAAAAACAGAGCACTGTGGAGTGCTCTGCTGCGGCGACGAGGTATATATAGGCAACTCATTTATCCTGGTTCGTGGATGGAACCGGGACTAAAGCCCAGCCTTCTATCCCGGTTCGAGCCAAGAACCGGGACCAATGGTTGTGGGCCAGGAGCGAGGCCCATTGGTCCCGGTTCGTGCCTAGAACCGGGACAAATGGGTCCATACGAACTGGGACCAATGCCCACGAGGCCCCGGCCGGCCCCCTGGGCTCACGAACTGGGACAAATGCATCCATTGGTCCGGGTTTTTGGAAGAACCTGGACTAATGGGCTGGCCAGGCCCGAACGAAAGCCCCTTTTTCTACTAGCGAATGCTCCAACTTTAGCTCCATGTACCGATCTCATTTTTACTTGAAGTTAGAACCCTTAAAAAAGAGATAACCTCATACTCCAACTTTAGCCTGACTCTGAAAACACATGCGTTGCGTTCCAGCCAGACGTGTCAAACGATCAAGGCAATCATCATTTTGGTGCTCTTTCTCATGCTCGGAGCTGACGCGTTGATGATAATTTTTTCTGATAAAAGGTGATTTTATTATATCAAAATGTAGCATCAAGTGGATACAAAGCATTATGAGTAACATCCGGCCTCTAAATAACTAAAATGCCCACAACCAAATCTGAAAGTCTGACAAAAAAATCATCAAATAAAAACCGACAAAATGGCAACAGTAGAGTCCTATAGACCAACACTATGCCTATGTTGAAGGAGGTGGTGGGTCGATCCGAAGGTTATGCTGCTACCCATGTCGGGAAAAAACCATCCATAGCCACCTACTCCAATCACGTACACACCGCCTTGAATAGCGGTTGGTACTCCGGTCGTTGTAGAATAGACCACGTACGTAGCAAGTGCGTACACCGGAAAATAACCTGCAAAGAAGAAGCATTTTTTCATTGAAAATCAAATCATTTCTACATAGCCAAAGCGACCAAATTAAGGCATACGCTCCCACCCTTATTAGCATTTTGAAACTATTTGGAGTACTGTCCAACCAATAACCAAAAATATTGGCAACACATGTGGGCGGATGCAAATTTGACGCTATTTGGATGACTGACCACGTAGAACGTGCAAAATTGCATTGAAAAAAGAGGTGTTTGATTGTCTCGTCATGAGTACAAAAATAACACTTCTTACTTCCTTGTCAGTTGCGTCGTGCGAGGTTGTCTTTAGTTAACACAACTCCCCTACAAAGATACCACATGAAAATTTTCACTTTTAATGGAATCTTGGACTTCCAAATTTTCTTGTTATTACTGACTGGTACCTCAGAATGTGTGAGCACACGATACATAGAGTCTACAGTGAAAGACCCATATGTAGTAAGGTTCTAGCGAAACACGTCTCGGCCTTCTGTCAGGTTAATCGAATCCAACTTGGATAAAAGATTATGCCATGACACAAGTCGGGGGCCAATCAAATGCCGTCTGAACAAAATATTCGGTGGGAAATGGATTGAGCACCTGTGCAATAGTATTATTCTTATCGCAAGCAATGTTGTATAAGGCTTGATATTTTTCTCGGAGACTGGCATTGCCTAGCCATATATCTTCCCCAAAATGAATCTCTGACCCGTCCTTTATCGCGAAAGACCCAAAGCAAAAGAGATGTTTCTTTCTCGCCATTAGGCCAGCCCAAAAGTGCGAGTCGCCGGGTTTCCAAAATGCATAGGACTCCGCCTTTTGGCCTAGATACTTGTTGCGCAGCATGGTTTGCCAAACACCATCCTCGGTAAGAAGTTTGAATAACCATTTACTGAGTAGAGCCTCATTCTTGACCTGCAGGTCATGAATTCCAAGGCCACCTTAGTCTTTCAGCCTACAAACCACGCTCCATTTGGTCAGCCTGTGTTTTTTCTTTTCACCGTCTCCTTGCCAAAAAATTGGATCTAAAATAGTCCAGTCATTGTAGGACCCTTTTTGGGAGTTGTAAGAAAGAAAGTATATAGAAAACCATATTTGTGAGGACAGAGTTAATCAAAACCAACCGTCCCCCAACTAAAAGCAGTTTGCCTTTCCAACTGCTCAACCGTTTCTCTAGATGCTCCTGTACATGCTTCCACTCTGCAATGGTGAGGCGTCGATAATGAATTGGTATTCCCAGATATTTAATGGGGAATTGTCCATGTGCGCAACCAAAAAATTAAGCATAATCGGTCGCTGCCTCAACGGCTTCTCCAAAGTAGAACAATTCACTTTTATGGAAGTTTATTTTGAGACCCGACATTTGCTCACACGCTGAAAGCAAGAGTTTTAGGTTTCGAGCCTTGTCCAGATCATGTTCCATAAAAAGAATTGTGTCATCGACGTATTGCAAAATAGAGAGGCCACCATCCACAAGGTGTGGCACTACTCCTGCAATCTGGCCGTCCTACTTTGCGCGTTCAATCAGAATAGCCAACATGTCAGCAACAATGTTAAATAACATTGGGCACATGGAGTCACCCTGCCGTAGGCCTTTTTTTGTCTGGAAGTAATGGCCTACCTCATCACTGACTGATGGCAACACTACCTCCAGTTACAAAATTTTGGATCTACTGGCACCATTTATCTGAGGAACCTTTCATTCTTAGGGCCTGTTGGAGGAAGGACCATTTAACCTTGTCATAGGCTTTTTCAAAGTCAATTTTGAGTATCACTCCACTCATGTTTTTCTGGTGCATCTCATGGATGGTCTCTTGCAGGACTACTACACCATCGAGTATATTCCTTCCTCACATGAACGCCCTTTGAGATGGCTGGACAACATGGTCAGTTACTGCGTTTAACATATTTGTATCCACTTTGGTGAAAATCTTGAAGCTGACATTAAGGAGGCATATGGGTCTAAACTGTTGGATCCGTTCGGCCACCGGGCACTCCCAAAATAGGTGGATTGATGTCTCAACGTTCCTTATACATAGTTGACAGAAATATCCGTTCTCCCAACCTATTCTTTATAGTCAATCACTGCACCACATTTTGTCAAGGTGCAGCGGCGAGAGGAACATCTTAATCTTTCCAGGAGGCCAGATCTTCCAAATGAGCGCCCTAAAGTTGAGAGATCGGTTGCTGCCGAATTGGGCATTGTATGTGGATTTCATTGAGTACTAACCGGAGTTGCAAAACATCCACTGAATGGTGTCAATTCTTCCTTGCTCCAATATAATGCCAGCCTACTTGATCTCTCTGGCCAGTTCGATAACCTACTGCATAGTGCTGTTGTAGTCTTGATGTCGCATGTCCAGGATCCAGCGGCCTCCGTGCAACGCCTCTCTGACTGATCTATTCTTCCTACTTGAACTAGCGAAGACTATAGGGAATGCTTGACACAATAACATGTCAGGGAATGTATTATGCAATAAAAACAATTGCCGTACACTGATCACACATCTAGGAAAACTATGCAGATGTGGGTAATAGTCAGTTTCATCAACTAGAACGAATCACAGTTACCACTAAATATACCTGGTACATTTTAGGTTATGGTATGAATGGTACCTTTTGTCAAGGATAGCCATTTGACAAGGATGTCAATTCCCACTTATTGAATCGGACGGAGAAGGTTCATGATGGTGAGTTGTTGGCACTTCTACTTTGAGCATCGGCCTTTACATTAGGATTTGGATAACGTATCTGGTCTCTAAAATAAACCTCTTCTTACCATGCCAATAGCGTCTGAACCAAATGTAATTATTTTTATTAGGATTATTTTCTATGATTACGACTACAATAATCTTTATTTACTTTGTGTAGCTGAGGTTTTGTTGGTGAAGCCCAACAATTCCGGCAGTTAGGTTATACCTCCCACAGGCGAGAATTTCACCGGAAAACTGCCGATCTAGAATTTAAGTAGACGATTCCTCTCAGGTAACCACACATATCGATCTAGAGGTCCGATAGAACTGCATAGGCAACAAAGAAGAAATTATCGGGAGAGACAGCCTAGCGGTGTATCATCTAGTTCAAAACTGGACAAGAGAACTGGGTGTGGGCTGTCCGGGGGTCCAAAGGGTTTGCTGTGCACTAGGGGGAACCCTGCCTCATGTGCATAGACGTATTGGTGACGGGGAGGCAGACTGATATGACTTGGGGAGGGGACCTCCCCTGGTCGGCTGGCACTAGGAGGGGGCTCCTCCTAGGACGTTTCCCTAGTGGCTCCCCCCAAGTCTCTACTTGGTGCAGCAACTTTTGGGACAACTCAGCTCATGTGGGCATTGACCCTTGGAACATCAAAGGGGTCAGCCCACTTGGACTCTCTAGAACATTCCAAAAAAATCAGATCCTTCTAGAACCTTCCAATGCCTTCTGGGACCTCCCTGGTACTTCCGGGACACTCTCGAGATCATTCGGAACACTTCTGGTGCCCAATATCACATTCTCTATTATCTGTTAGTTCTCTTACAAACCACTAGTCGTTAAGCGTGTGATCTACATGTTCGGTAATACATGGAGATGACCTGGGATAACTTCTAGTCAATAATTATCTGTGGGATCTAAACACCATTGATAATTCCGTTCATGAAGATCTTTATTGAGTGAACCTTTTGTAATTCGTATACAATTTCCCTTGCTTTGCGAAACGTTACAAAATCTGAGGTAAGACTTCTATCGGTATATGTCAGAGTTATTTTTGGCAGATCCCTCAATAAGGTTCTCTAAATAGATGAGTAGAACCCAAGGCTGGCCCTAGGCCTAGGCAAAGAGTGTGACCGCCTAGGGCCCAACCAAGGATGGGGCCATATCTTGTATTCTCGTGTACTATGTATATACTGTAGTTTTAGCCAGCGGTTGATTATTTTTCTGTAAAAAGCACAGACACTTTGTTCTTTCTTGTTTTAGCCAGCGGTCTCTGTTATTCATTTTCCGCCTATTTCCGCCCCATTGATTGCCACACGTCTGAGAGAAGGCAGGGGCCCATTGATACAAATTAAATGATTTTTTTGGTGCATCACCACCTTAATCTCTCTCTTTGTTATCCAATGCATTTGTTCGCCACATGCAACACAACTTGCTCGCTCGATCATCTTCGTTGCAGGGAACGTTGCCGCTTGTAGTAGCGCATGCAGCAGATCATAGCTGGGTAGGCCACCATTGCTACAGCAGGCCGTCCTTTGCCTCCCTCGGCAGCGCCGCCCCTTCTCCCACCCTTTGTCGCACCATGGCAGGGATGCATGTTTTTTTAACTATCCAGCTCTTGCTAGTTTTCCATTGATTTAGCAGAAGGAGAGGTAACATATTTGATCAAGTGATCGAGAGGTTGAATGAAAATGCATGTAGCCAGTAGGGCTCAGCTACAGACTACCAATTCCATAAGTAACTCCTCATGTTATGTCCCCGAATGGGTGCTCTATGCATTTTGCGCCTGCCGTCCTCCATTGTTCCACGTCTCGCTGACATGCATCTACAATGCACCTTGCGTTTGCTTGCTTACCTCTGAAAACACAAGCGTTGTGTTCCAGCCAGATATGCCAAACGATCAGGGCAATCATAGTTTTGGTACTCTTCCTCATGCTCGGAGCTGCCACGTTAATGATCGTGTGAATTCTTTCTGTTGTTGTAGTTCCCACGCTCCACCATGCATGATCAAGAGCATTTCAACCATTCCACGCAACCGCGTTGCACCAAAATTGCAGGGCCACCGGGCATTCCCAGAACAGGTGGATTGATGTCTCAAGGTTCCTTATGCATAGCTGACAGAAATATCCGTTCTCCCAACCTCTTCTTTGTAGTCGATCACTTCACCACAGTTTGTCAAGGTGCAGCAGTGAAAGGAACATCTTGATCTTTCCAGGAGCCTAGATCTTCCAAATAAGCTCCCTAAAGCTGCAAGATCGGCTGCTTTCGAATTGGGCATTGTATGTTGATTTCACTGAGTACTGCCCGGAGTTGCACAACATCCACTGAATGGTGTTAGTTCTTCCTTGCTCCAATGTAATGCTAGCGTGCCTGATCTCTCTAGCCAGCTTGATGACCTGCTGCATAATGGTGTTGTAGTCTTGATGTCGCGTGTCCAGGATCCAGCGGTCTTCGTGCAACGCCTCTCCGACTGATCTATTCTTCCTACTTGAACTAGCAAAGACTGTAGGGTACACTTGACACAATTACATGCACGAGAATGTATTATGCAATAAAAACAATTGTTATACACTGATTACATCTAGGAAAACTATGCATATGTGGGTAATGGTCAATTTCACCAGCTAGAACGAATCACAGTTTACCACTAAATTATACCCACTACATTTATTTTATGGTATGAATGGTAACTTTTGTCAAGGATAGCCATTTGACAAGGAGGTTAATTCCCACTAATTGAATCAGACGGAGAAGGTTCATGATGGTTAGTTGTTGCTACTTCTACTTCGAGCGTCGGCCTTTACATTAGGATTTGGATAGCTTATCTGGTTTGTAAAATAAACCTCTTCTTACCATGTCAATAACGCCTGGACCAAATGTAATTATTTTTAATAGGATGATTTTCTATGATTATGACTATAATAATCATTAATTACTTTGTGCAGCGGAGGTTTTGTGGGTGAAGCCCGATGATTCCCACAGTTAGGTTATACCTCCCACATGCGAGAATTTCACTGGATAACTGCCGATCTAGAGTTGAAGTAGACAATTCCACCGATGTAACCACACATATCGATCTAGAGGTCTGGCAGAATTGCATGGACAACATAAAATAAATTATAAGTTGAGACAGCCTAGCAGTGCATCATCTTGTTCAAAACTAGACAAGAGAACTAGGTGTGGGCAGCCCGGGGGGTCCAAAGGGTTTACCATGCACTAGGGGGAGGCCTCCCCCATGCGCATATATGTATTGGTGAAGGGGTGGTAGACCGATGCGACTTAAGGAGGAGACCTCCCCTGGTCAGCTGGCACTAGGAGGGGGGTCCTCCTAGGACTGCTCCCCGGTGGCTCCCCCAAGGTTTCTGCTTGGTGCACCCAGTTTTGGGCCAACTCGGCTCATGTGGGCATTGCCCCTTGGAACAGCCAAGGGGTCAGCCCACTTGGACTCTATAGAACATTCCAGAAAATTTTGGATCCTTCTAGAACCTTCCAATGCCTTCTGGGACCTCCCTGGTACTTCAGGGACACTCCCGGGATCATTCGAAACACTTCTTGTGTCAAATATCTCCTTCTCTATTATCTGTTTGTTCTCTTACAAATAACTAGTCATTAAGCGTGTGATCTATAGTTCCATTAATATGTGGAGATGACATGGGACAACTTCCAGTCAATAATTAACTATGCTATCGAAACACCCTTGATAAGTTTTAGTAATCTTCAGAGTCATTTTTGGCAAATCCCTCAATAAGGTTCTCTGAATAGATGAGTAGAACCTAGGGCCGGCCCTAGGCCAAGGCATAGAGTGCGACCGCCTAGGGCCTATCCAAGGAAGGGGCCCTTATCTTGTATTTTTGTGTACTATGTATATACTATAGTTTTAGCCAACAGTTGATTACTTTTGTATAAAAAAGCAAAGACGCTTTGTTCTTTCTTGTTTCCTCCCCCCAAGGTCTCTCTTATTAATTTTCCACCTATTTTCACCCCCATTGATTGCCACAAGTTTGAGAGAAGGAAGGGGCCCATTGATACTAATTAAATGATTTTTTGGTGCATGACCACCTTAATATCTCTCTTTGTTATCCAATGCATTTGTTCGCCACATGCACCACAACTTGCTCGCCCGATCGTCTTCGTCACAAGGGTCGTCAACGCTTGTAGAAGATCATAGCTGGGTGGGCCACCATCGCTGTAGCAGGCCGTCCTTCGCCTCCCTCAGCAGCGTCGCCCCTTCTCCCACTCTTTCCTTTGTTCTTGTTTCATGCTGTTTTTCTGACAGATCTGAAAATACGTCGCCTCAAGATTCAGATGGAGAAGGCTATGTTTCCCACTGTACTCCATATCCAAATATCTTCAAGAACACCTTCCCTTATTTTTGGTTCGGGTAAGGAGGAGGATACTAATCCGAAGGAGATGGAGGATGCATCCTTAGATGAAGATGAAGCCCCATTACCTCAACCAGGAGATATGCATGCGGAGTTCAAGAAGTCAAGTCTCTCCAGCAGGGAAAACAAAACTAAGACCCGATCTATTCCCTCTCATTTTCTACAGGAAAGCAAGGCAGCATTATGCAAGAAGATATTAAACCTTGAACTAGAGAATGAGGATCTTAGGGGGGGAATGATATGCACTACAAAAAAAGACACATCCATGACATTTTGGGGTGAAAGAAAATTCTTTTTGTCATACTTATGACACTTCTATGACAATAATTGTGACAAAACCCTGTATCATCATATATGTGGTGGGATCCTACTTCTATGACCAAAAATCATGACAGAAAATGGGCTTTTCGTCCTGGGCGGGCCGGAGACGCAGCTGCATGACATTCTTTGGGCCGTCCATGACGGAAAAAACCGTGGTAGAAGTAAGGGCAAGGAAATATCGGGGTGTTCCTGGTTACGGTGGGTGGTCGGGGCCGAGCGATGCGCGTTTCTCTCATACATGCACGCGCATGGGTGCGAGGCGTTGGGCTCTAACTGAAGCCGAGCAAGGCATTCGCTTACTGAACCCGAGTGATTGCACTGCAGGCTAAGAGTTACTGAACCCGAGCGATTGATCGATGGCTGTTAACTGAACCTGATCGAGCGATTCCTTCGCTACTGCTGCTAACTGAATCCGATCGATGCTGCCTCTGGATGAACAGTGAGCATTGCTGGGGGGTTTGGATGAACAGTTCCTGGTGGGGGTGGATGAACAGGACCCCGTGGTGTTGCCTCTGGATGAACAGTACCCCGATCGATTGAGCCGGTTGGGGCTGGATGAAAAGGACCCCGTGGAGGGCTGGATGAACAGGACCACCCTATGGAGGGCTGGATGAACAGGACCACCCCATGGAGGGCTGGATGAACAGTAGCCCGTGGAGGGGTGGTTGAACAGGACCCCGTGTGGAGAGGGCTGGTTGAACAGTAGCCGGTGGAGTAGCGCGCGGTGGAGGCTGGATAAATAGGAGCCCGTGGATGAACAGTCGCAGGTGGAGGCTGGAGGAGGTCAACGGTGGATGAACAGTAGCCCGTGGAGGCTGGAGGGGGTCGACGGTGGAGATGAACAGTGTCTCGTGGAGTCCCGTTTTGCGGTACACCAGACCCCTCCCGATGAACAGGACCCCCGTTTCGATCGTAGGAGGTCCGTTTCCTCCGTTTTGCGGTACGCCAGACCCCTCCCGATGAACAGGATCCCGTTTCGAACGTGTCGGTCGAACACAAGGCTGTTTCCTCCAGTGTGCGGTACGCCAGGCCTCGTTTCCATCGGCTATTCCATCAAAGCCCTCCCGATGAACACGATGATGCATTCCGTTTCGACCCAGCCGGTTGGCTCCCCATGAACAGGACGACGACGTAGTTTCTCCATTCCGACCCAGCCATGTACACGAGCCCTGGCCGTACATATGCGCGAGTAGGCGTTAGAGACCCCGCCCGTATGTACGTACGTGGCTGATACGTCTCCAACGTATCTATAATTTTTTATTGATCCATGCTATATTATCTACTGTTTTGGACTATATTGGGCTTTATTTTCCACTTTTATATTATTTTTAGGACTAACCTATTAACCGGAGGCCCAACCCAGAATTGCTGTTTTTTGCCTATTTTAGTGTTTGGGAGAAACAAAATATCAAACGGAGTCCAAATGGAATGAAACCTTCAGGAACATGATTTTCTCACCAGATAAGATCCAGGAGACTTGGACCCTCCCTCAAGAAAGCCATGAGGCGGTCACAAGGGTGGAGGGCGCGCCCCCTGCCTCGTGGGCCCCTGGAAGCTCCACCGACGTACTTCTTCCTCCTATATATATCCACGTACCCCCAAACAATCAGAACAGGAGCCAAAAACCTTATTCCACCGCCGCAACTTTCTGTATCCACGAGATCCCATCTTGGGGCCTGTTCCGGAGCTCCGCCGGAGGGGGTATCGATCACGGAGGGCTTCTACATCATCATCCAAGCCTCTCCGATGAAGTGTGAGTAGTTTACTTCAGACCTACGGGTCCATAGTTAGTAGCTAGATGGCTTGTTCTCTCTTTTTGGATCTCAATACAATGTTCTCCCCCTCTCTCGTGGAGATCTATTCAATGTAATCTTCTTTTTGCGGTGTGTTTGTTGAGACCGATGAATTGTGGGTTTATGATCCAGTCTATCTATGAATTATATTTGAATCTTCTCTGAATTCTTTTATGTATGATTGGTTGTATTTGCAAGTCTCTTCGAATTATCAGTTTGGTTTGGCCTACTAGATTGATCTTTCTTGCAACGGGAGAAGTGCTTAGCTTTGGGTTCGATCTTGCGGTGTCCTTTCTCAGTGACAGAAGGGGCAGCAAGGCACGTATTTTATCGTTGCCATCGAGGATAACAAGATGGGGTTTTTATCATATTGCATGAAACTATCCCTCTACATCATGTCATCTTGCTTAAGGCGTTGCTCTGTTTTTAACTTAATACTCTAGATGCATGCTGGATAGCGGTCGATGAGTGGAGTAATTGTAGTAGATGCAGAATCGTTTCGGTCTACTTGTCTCGGACGTGATGCCTATATACATGATCATACCTAGATATTCTCATAACTATGCTCAATTCTGTCAATTGCTCAACAGTAATTTGTTCACCCACCGTAGAATACTTATGCTCTTGAGAGAAGCCACTAGTGAAACCTATGGCCCCCGGGGTCTCTTTCTCATCATATGAATCTCCATCACTTTATTATTGCTTTGCTTTTACTTTTTACTTTGCATCTCTATACCAAAAATACCAAAAATATTATTTATCATCTCTATCAGATCTCACTTTCGTAAGTGATCGTGAAGGGATTGACAACCCCTAAGCGCGTTGGTTGCGTTGAGCTATTGTTTTTGTATAGGTACGAGGGACTTGTGCGTGGCCTCCTACTGGATTGATACCTTGGTTCTCAAAAACTGAGCGAAATACTGACGCTACTTTGCTGCATCATCCTCTCCTCTTCAGGGAAATCCAACGCAGTGCTCAAGAGGTAGCTATAAGAATTTCTGGTGCCGTTGCTGGGGAGGTTCGCGCAAGTCAAGATTTGACTCCCGACAACGAGCCATTTCTGCGCCGTTGCCGGGGAGTCTGCGCAAAAGTCAACATACCAAGTACCCATCACAATCCCTATCTCCCGCATTACATTATTTTCCATTTGCCTCTCGTTTTCCTCTCCCCCACTTCACCCTTGCCGTTTTATTCGCCCTCTCTCTCTATCCTCCCTCTCTATTTGCCTCTTTTTGCCCATTTGCTTTTTGTTTGCTCTTGTGTTGGATTGCTTGTTTGTCGCGATGGCTCAATATAATACTAAATTGTGTTACTTCACCAATACCAACAATAATAATTTCCTTAGCACTCCGATTGCTCCTCTTACCGATGCTGAATCTTGTGAAATTAATACTGCTTTGCTGAATCTTGTCATGAAAGATCCGTTCTCCGGCCTTCCTAGTGAAGATGCCATTACCCATCTTAATAGCTTCGTTGGTTTGTGTGACATGCAAAAGAAGAAAGATCTTGATAATGATATTGTTAAATTGAAGCTATTTCCTTTTTCGCTTAGAGATCGTGCTAAAGCTTGGTTTTCATCTTTGCCTAAAATCGTATTGATTCATGGAACAAGTGCAAAGATGCTTTTATCTCTAAGTATTTTCCTCCCGCTAAGATCATCTCTCTTAGAAACGATATTATGAATTTTAAGCAACTTGATC
Source organism: Triticum urartu (assembly GCF_056163025.1). Classification (NCBI taxonomy): domain Eukaryota; kingdom Viridiplantae; phylum Streptophyta; class Magnoliopsida; order Poales; family Poaceae; genus Triticum; species Triticum urartu. Next base: position 47,519,781 of record NC_141876.1, on the reverse strand, counting down.
ATGAACATGTTTCACAAGCTTGGGAGAGAATGAAATTAATGATACGTAATTGCCCTACTCATGGTTTAAATTTGTGGATGATTGTTCAGAATTTTTATGCCGGATTGAATTTTGCCTCTAGAAATCTTTTAGATTCGGCCGCGGGAGGCACTTTTATGGAAATCACCTTAGGAGAAGCTACTAAACTCCTAGATAATATTATGGTTAATTATTCTCAATGGCACACTGAAAGATCTACTAATAAAAAGGTGCGTAAGATAGAAGAAATTAATGTTTTGAGTGGAAAGATGGATGAACTTATGAAATTATTTGCTACGAAGAGTGTTTCATCCGATCCTAACGATATGCCTTTGTCTACTTTGATTGAGAATAATAATGAATCTATGCATGTGAATTTTGTTGGTAGGAACAATTTTGGTAACAATGCGTATAGAGGAAATTTCAACCCTAGGCCTTATCCTAGTAATCCCTCTAATAATTATGATAATTACTACAACAATTCTTATGGAAATTATAATAAGATGCCCTCTGATTTTGAATCTAATATTACAGAATTTATTACTTCACAAAAGAATTTTAATGCTATGATTGAAGAAAAATTGCTTAAGATTGATGATTTGGCTAGGAACGTTGATAGAATTGCTCTTGATGTTGATTCTTTGAAACTTGGATCTATTCCACCTAAGCATGATATCAATGAGTCTCTCAAAGCCATGAGAATTTCCATTGACGAGTGCAAAGAAAGAACCGCTAGGATGCGTGCTAAGAAAGATGCCTTTATAAAAGCGTGTTCTTCTAGTTCCTATGAATATAATGATGAAGATCTAAAAGTTATTGATGTGTCTACTATTAAATCTTTGTTTTGCAATATGAATCTTGATAATGATGGGACTGAATATGATCCACCTTTACCTAGAAGGCGTTCTAAGAATTCGGAATTTGTTGATCTTAATGCTAAATTTGATAAAAGTGGGATTGAAGAAATTAAAACCCTAGATGTTGCAAAACCCACAATATTGGATTTCAAGGAATTTAATTATTAAAATTGCTCTTTAATTTATTGTATTTCCTTGTTGCAATCCGTGCTAAAATCTCCTCACGCTTATAGTCAAAATAAATCGTTTACTAAACATATCGTTGATGCCTTGATGCAATCTTATGAAGAAAAACTTGAATTGGAAGTTTCTATCACTAGAAAACTTTATCATGAGTGGGAACCTACTATTAAAATTAAAATTAAAAATTATGAGTTTTATGCTTTATGTGATTTGGGTGTTAGTGTCTCTACTATTCCCAAAACTTTGTGTGATTTGCTAGATTTCCGTGATTTTGATGATTGCTCTCTAAACTTGCATCTTGCAGATTCCACTGTTAAGAAACCTATGGGAAGAATTAATGATGTTCTTATTGTTGTAAATAGGAATTATGTGCCCGTAGATTTTTTTTGTTCTTGATATAGATTGCAATCCTTCTTGCCCTATTATTCTCGGTAGACCTTTCCTTAGAACGGTTGGTGCAATTATTGATATGAAGGAAGGGAATATTAGATTTCAATTTCCATTAAAAAAGGGCATGGAACACTTCCCTAGAACGAAAATAAAATTACCATATAAATGTATCATGAGAGCCACTTATGGATTGCCTACCAAAGATGGCAATACCTAGATCTATTCTTGCTTGTTATGCCTAGCTAGGGGCGTTAAACAATAGCGCTTGTTGGGAGGAAACCCAATTTTATTTTTATTCCTTGCTTTTTGCTCCAGTTTAGTAATAAATAAATTATTTAGCCTCTATTTTGGTTGTGTTTTTTGTGTTCAATTAGTGTTTGTGCCAAGTAGAACCGTTGGGAAGACTTGGGGAAAGTCTTGTTGAACTTGCTGTAAAAAACAAAAACTTTAGCGCTCACGAGAACTGCTGTAATTTCTATTTGGAGAGTGATATTTAGTTAATTATTTTTGCAGATGATTAATAGATAAATTCCTCACGTCCAGCAATTTATTTTAGAATTTTTGGGGTTCCAAAGCTTGCGCTAGCTACAGATTAATACAGACTGTTCTGTTTTTGACAGATTCTGTTTTTCGTGTGTTGTTTGCTTATTTTGATGAATCTACGGCTAGTAAAATAGTTTATAATCCATAGAGAAGTTAGAATACAGTAGGTATAAAACCCATATAAATTAATAATGAGTTCATTACAGTACCTTGAGGTGGTCTTTTGTTTTCTTTCTCTAACGGAGCTCACGAGTTTTCTACTTTAAGTTTTGTGTTGCGAAGTTTTCAAGTTTTGGGTAAAGATTTGATGGATTATGGAACAAGGAGTGGCAAGAGCCTAAGCTTGGGGATGACCATGGCACCCCCAAGATAATCTAAGTACACCTAAAAGCCAAAGCTTGGGGATACCCCGGAAGGCATCCCCTCTTTTTCGTCTACTTCTATCGGTAACTTTACTTGGAGCTATATTTTTATTCACCACATGATATGTGTTTTGCTTGGAGTGTCTTTTATGATTTTAGTCTTTTCTTGTCAGTTTACCACAATCATCCTTGCTGTAAAGACCTTTTGAGAGAGCCATACATGATTTGGAATTTGATAGAATACTCTATGTGCTTCACTTATATCTTTTGAGCTTTATAGTTTTTAGTGCTTCACTTATATCTTCTAGAGCACGGTGGTGGATTTGTTTTATAGAAACTATTGATCTCTCATGTTTCACTTAGATTATTTTGAGAGTCTTATTAGCATGGTAATTTGCTTAGAATACTAATATGCTTGGTATGCAAGATTAATAATAAAACTTTCGTATGAGTGTGTTGAATACTAAGAAAAGTTTGATGCTTGATGATTATTTTGAGATATGGAGGTAATAATATCAAAGTCATGCTAGTTGAGTAGTTGTGAAATTGAGAAATACTTGTGTTGAGGTTTGCAAGTCCCGTAGCATGCACGTATGGTAAATGTTATGCAACAAATTTGAAACATGAGGTGTTATTTGATTGTCTTCCTTATGAGTGGTGGTCGGGGATGAGTGATGGTCTTTTCCTAACAATCTATCCCCCTAGGAGCATGCACGTACTGCCAAGGTTTTTGATGACTTGTAGATTTTTGCAATAAGTATGTGAGTTATTTATGACTAATGTTGACTCCATGGATTATACGCACTCTCACCCTTCCATCCTTGCTAGCCTCTTCGGTACCATGCATTGCCCTTTCTCACATTGAGAGTTGGCGCAAACTTCGCCGGTGCATCCAAACCCCATGATATGATACGCTCTTTCACACATAAACCTCGTTATATCTTCCTCAAAACAGCCACCATACCTACCTATTATGGCATTTCCATAGCCATTCTGAGATATATTGCCACACAACTTTCCATCATTCCGTTTATCATGACACATTCATCATTGTCATATTGCTTAACATGATCATGTAGTTGACATAGTATTTGTGGCAAAGCCACCGTTCATAATTCTTTCATACATGTCACTCTTGGTTCATTGCATATCTCGGTACACCGCCGGAGGCATTCATATAGAGTCATCTTTGTTCTAGTATCGAGTTGTAATCATTGAGTTGTAAATAAATAGAAGTGTGATGATCATGATTATTAGAGCATTGTCCCAAGTGAGGAATAAAAAAAAGAAAGGCCATAAAAAAGAGAAGGCCCAAAAAAAGAGAAAGGCCAAAAAAAAGAAAAGGCCCAAAAAATGATAGAAAAAGAGAGAAGGGACAATGTTACTATCCTTTTACCACACTTGTGCTTCAAAGTAGCACCATGATCTTCATAGTAGAGAGTCTCTCATGTTATCACTTTCATATACTAGTGGGAATTTTTCACTATAGAACTTGGCTTGTATATTCCAACAATGGGCCTCCTCAACTGCCCTAGGTCTTCATGAGCAAGCAAGTTGGATGCACACCCACTAGTTTCTTTTGCTGAGCTTTCATACATTTATAGCTCTAGTGCATCCGTTGCATGGCAATCCCTACTCCTTGCATTAACATCAATCGGTGGGCATCTCCATAGCCCATTGATTAGCCTCGTTGATGTGATACTTTCTCCTTTTTGTCTTCTCCACATAGCCCCCACATTATATTGTATTCCACCCATAGTGCTATGTCCATGGCTCGCGCTCATATATTGCGTGAAAGTTTATAGGTTTGAGATTACTAAAGTATGAAACAATTGCTTGGCTTGTCATCGGGGTTGTGCATGATGAGAGCATTCTTGTGTGATGAAAATGAAACATGACTAAACTACATGATTTTGTAGGGATGAACTTTCTTTGGCCATGTTATTTTGAGAAGACATAATTGCTTAGTTAGTATGCCTGGAATATTATCATTTTTATGTCAATATGAACTTTTGTCTTGAATCTTTCAGATCTGAATATTCATACCACAATTAAGAAGAATTACATTAAAATTATGCCAAGTAGCACTCCGCATCAAAAATTCTGTTTTTATCATTTACCTACTCGAGGACGAGCAGGAATTAAGCTTGGGGATGCTTGATACGTCTCCAACGTATCTATAATTTTTGATTGCTCCATGCTATATTATCTACTGTTTTGGACTATATTGGGCTTTATTTTCCACTTTTATATTATTTTTAGGACTAACCTATTAACCGGAGGCCCAGCCCAGAATTGATGTGTTTTTGCCTATTTCAGTGTTTCGGAGAGACAGAATATCAAACGGAGTCCAAACGGAATGAAACCTTCGGGAACGTGATTTTCTCATCAGATAAGATCCAGGAGACTTGGACCCTCCGTCAATAAAGCCACGAGGCGATCATGAGGGTGGAGGGCGCCCCCCCTAGGGCGCGCCCCCTGCCTCGTGGGCCCCTCGAAGCTCCACCTATGTACTTCTTCCTCCTGTATATATCCACGTACCCCCAAACGATCAGAATAGGAGCCAAAAACCTAAATCCACCACCGCAACTTTCTGTATCCATGAGATCCCATCTTGGGGCCTATTCCGGAGCTCCGTCGGAGGGGGCATCGATCATGGAGGGCTTCTACATCATCATCCAAGCCTCTCCGATGAAGTGTGAGTAGTTTACTTCAGACCTACGGGTCCATAGTTAGTAGCTAGATGGCTTCTTCTCTCTTTTTGGATCTCAATACAATGTTCTCCCCCTCTCTCATGGAGATCTATTCGATGTAATCTTCTTTTTGCGGTGTGTTTGTTGAGACCGATGAATTGTGGGTTTATGATCAAGTTTATCTACTAACAAAATTTGAATCTTCTATGAATTATTTTATGTATGATTGGTTATCTTTGCAAGTCTCTTCGAATTATCAGTTTGGTTTGGCCTACTAGATTGATCTTTCTTGCAACGGGAGAAGTGCTTAGCTTTGGGTTCAATCTTGCGGTGTCATTTCCCAGTGACAGTAGGGGCAGCAAGGCACGTATTGTATCATTGCCATCGAGGATAACAAGATTGGGTTTTTATCATATTGCATGAAACTATCCCTCTACATCATGTCATCTTGCTTAAGGCGTTGCTTTGTTTTTAACTTAATACTCTAGATGCATGCTGGATAGCGGTCAATGAGTGGAGTAATAGTAGTAGATGCAGAATCGTTTCGGTCTACTTGTCTCAGACGTTATGCCTATATACATGATCATACGTAGATATTCTCATAACTATGCTCAATTCTGTCAATTGCTCAACAGTAATTTGTTCACCCACCGTAGAATACTTATGCTCTTGAGAGAAGCCACTAGTGAAACCTATGGCCCCCGGGTCTCTTTCACATCATATCAATCTCCATCACTTTATTATTGCTTTGCTTTTACTTTGCTTTTACTTTTTACTTTGCATCTCTATACCAAAAATACCAAAAATATTATTTATCATCTTTATCAGATCTCACTTTCGTAATTGACCGTGAAGGGATTGACAACCCCTAAGCGCGTTGGTTGCGGTGAGCTATTGTTTTTGTGTAGGTACAAGGGACTTGTGCGTGGCCTCCTACTGGATTGATACCTTGGTTCTCAAAAACTGAGGGAAATACTTACGCTACTTTGCTGCATCATCCTCTCCTCTTCGGGGAAATCCAACACAGTGCTCAAGAGGTGGCAGTGGACGTATTTTCTTTCTTGCACACTGGCCGCTGTACGTACGTGTACATGCTACATGTGCGCCTCTACTACCACACGTGCGCACTCTACATCGACCAGTATGTACGTACGCGTCCGTGACCAGAATGACAATGCTACATACGCTTCGACTAGGTGGGTCCCGACTGTCAGTCACTTCCTTGCGTGCTAAGATATAGCTGGTGGGTCCCAACAGTCATGGGGCGAATCGTTTTTTTTTGCCCGGACGCACTTCCTTGCGTGCGAAGATGTAGCTGCTGGGTCCCAGCAGTCAGGGGGGATACATATTTCACGAAATACGGTGGCCCGTCCGATGGGTCCCCGCTGTCAGGTGCAGGAATAATTATTTTTTGCGTAATAAGGAGGCACTTCCTTGTGGCTGCCGTGGACCGAGTTGTCAGCCTCTCCACGTATAGTCCACGCCCGATGGAAGTCGTTTATTGACCACGTTGACTACACCGTGCCGAGAGCACCAGGGCGGTGGACGACGGCGAGGCCTAGGAAGGGGACGACGCGGAGCCGGGGAAGACGTGGCAGTGGATGCCCACGCGTAGAGGAGTATGAGGGTTCACTGGTTCGCTGCGATGTGAGGCTACCGTCGCCGCAGAATAACAGGGGGTGTTTGTGAGTAGAGGGATGGCCTGGCCAGCGGTGGGAGTAGTAGGGGAGGTGAGGCCTCCGCGGCATCGCAGCCGGCCACGGGAGGCAGGAGCACGAGGCACGCCCGACGCTAGTTTGGGCGGGTGGAGCAAGAAGACCAGAGGTTGAAGAAGCACTACGGCCGTTGGATGGACATTGTACGATCACTGGAGGTAGATCGTGCATATTGACTAAGTTGACAAAGCCCTCCGTCCCCGTCAACTTAGTAGGCCCACAAGTCAGCCTGCCACTATACTGGGTCCCAGCTAGTAGGGGGAGTATTCTTTTTTTTGTGCGTAATAAGGAGGCACTTCCTTGCATGCGAAGATGTAGCTGGTGGGTCCCAGCAGTCAGGGGGGAAACGTTTTTTCGCGAAATACGGTGGCCTGTCCGGTGGGTCCCGGCTGTCAGGTGGAGGAATAATTATTTTGCGTGTAATAAGGAGGCACTTCCTTGCGGCCGCCGTGGACCCAGCTGTCAGCCTCTCCACGTATAGTACTCTTCCGATGGAAGTCGTTCCTTGACCACGTTGACCACGCCGCACCGAGAGCACCAGGGTGGTGGACGACGGCGAGGCCTAGGAAGGGGACGACGCGGAGCCGGGGAAGATGCGACATTGGAAGCCCGCACGGAGAGGAGTACAAGGGTTCACTGGTTCGGCTGCGATGTGAGGCTGCCATTGCCGCAGAATAACAGGGGGTGTGGGTGAGTGGAGGGATGGCCTGGCCAGCGGTGGGAGTAGTAGGGGGCGGTGAGGCCTTCGCGGCATCACAGCCGGCCATGGGAGGCAGGAGCACACAGCACGACCGGCGCTGCTTTGGGCGTCTGGAGCAAGAAGACCAGAGGTTGAAGATGCACTACGGCCATTGGGTGGACATCGTACGGTCACTATAGCTAGAATCGTTTATATTGACTAAGTTGACAATGCCCTTGTTACACGTCAACTTAGTAGGCCCACAGGTCAGCCTCCGAAACGGTGAACCCCAGATGTCAGGGACATGAATCATTTTTTGGGTGGCTGAAGCAAGAATATCCGGGATTGAAGAAGAAGCATGACATCCGTTGGATGGACATCCGACGACCACAGCTGCAAGAACCGTGTGTTGTTGACAAAGCTTTGCATACGCGTCAACTTAGTTTTTTTAGGGGATGCGTCAACTTAGAAGGCCCACAAGTGTGTGGCAGAGAACATATAGCCCATTTGCGATTTGTAAGAATGTACAACCCATTTTTTAATTCTAATGGAATTTATTACAGCCCATTTACAGTTTGTTAAAAGTACATCCCATTTTCTAGCTAGGACAACGATTAATAATTTCAACCATTCCTCAAAAAAAGATTAATAATTTCAACCAACCGCTCAAAACAGAATTCAAAAAAATATCCCACATTTTTTGGGATCCGAAATATTTTATCCGAGATTTCTAGTCAGATTAAATATTATTTCAAAATAAAGTTGTATTACGTTAAAATCCAACGAAATATTGCGCGCGCAACAAGTAATGAAATTAAAATTTTCAAATTCCAAAAATAATATATTTTTTAAACTAATTATGTGTTTGGTGCTTTTTTATAGTTACTGCCCAGTTATTATAATTACATCCCAGTTATTATTTCTTTATGTCCATTTTCTTGTTAAGCCTAATGCATACCACCTAGGAAAGTTTGCACCCCAGCGGGCGGAGAAGTTGACCCAGATATTGTGTACAACTGTCGGCCCAGTTGCATTGCTGATGTTGAAAAAAGGCCTGTGTAGTACAGTACAACCTAACATGGCTACTCAGCCCACATTCAGGGATGCCAGAAAGGCCCAAACAAGGCTTCCGTACAACTTTTTGAAGTCACCGAGCTCAATTAATAACTTAATAAAAAGTTAGATTATAATGGAACCTAATTAAAAGCTGTCACGAGCAAAGAAATAATTCAACGGGTCCCACTTGTGCCTGTGTGCGTGTGTGCATGTGCATGTGTGTGTGTGAGAGAGAGAGAGACCCATCGGTCGATGCTCGTAAATACATCTTTCACCATATGCATTGTTGATGCTCAGTAAAAACTTCTATAGTTGACACAATCATATAGAACATCATAGCACACTGAACTTGCATACAAAAATTTCACGCAGGCAGCACAATCAGGATGGAAGCAGTGGATCGCTACGGGTAGGTGTCGGTGTACAAAAAGAGGGGTACACTTTTTGTACCCCTATAACTGTGCACGGGCAGTCTGAGCCACGGGCACCACCACACTGGGCAAGGCAAGGGAGGTGAGCCAAGGTAAGGCCGAAGCTCAGGAGAAGCAGAACGACACCAAGACCAAGACCACAAAGAGCAAAGGGGACGAAGCGGACCCCCCGGCAAGATCATTGCCGGGAGGCGGTTTTAGCAAACCCGGCAAGACCCTTGCCGTGGCAGCTCGCCCTACGCCTATGGAGTGAGTCACCCTTGAGTCCACTGCCCCCATGGGGCAAGGATTCGGGAGACATCCCTGTGGTGGCATGCAGATCTTTGTGAAGGCATTCAAGATCAGTTACACCCTTTAGAAGATGATAATCCTTGGCGGGATCCCAGCCAAGGAGGACCACAAGGCCCCCGGCAAGAGCCTTGCCGGGGATGACAGCAGGCGCCACGGAAAGACCCTTGTCGGGGCCCCGGCAAGACCCTTGCCAAGAACACCCGTAGGGCCACCATCAGGCCCATGCCAGTCAAACCTCCACCACCATTCGCATGCAACTGCCGACCCAACCAGCTGGGCAGGCACCTGCGTGGCGGCATGCGGATCTTCGTGGAGACCCACCACTGCGCCACCTCAGCTGCCTGCCTGCCTACATGGCACCGCGGGCGCCGCTGGCTAGGGCGCGTGTCGACACACGAGGGAGCGGCGACGGACGAGACATGGCTCTCCCCCGTCCCCGATAAAGCAAGGACACATGGGCAAGACGCATTAAATGCGCCTTGTCATGTAATGTGTGGGATAACCTCGCTTCACTGTTCCCTTTCCACCTCCTATGTGCCACTGTGGCCACCCCCTTTCCTATAAAAGGAGGCCCGAGGCGACCAAGAGGGGGATTCGTCTTTTTGGAGCTCCTCACGCCCCATAGCTAGCTCAAGAAAACAGATATACAATCCACCAAAGCAGGAGTAGGGTTTTACGCATCCTTGCGGCCCGAACCTGGATAAACGAACCGTGTGCTATCTGTTTGATCCGCTCTTCTCACGACCCCGCGCCCTGCAACTGTAGTAGGGATTCTTGTGATCCCATAGGTGTCGTTCCCACCGACATCTTTGGCGCGCCAGGTAGGGGGCACAGTTGTGAGAATCGGCTTTAGCAGTTAGTTCGACGCTTCTTCATCGTCATGGCGCCCAAGAAGAAGACGACGGTGGCGGTTGGCCCGTCGGAAGCCGGACATCCCGTCCCGATGCGGGCGAGCAGCGGACCGGTCGCAGAAAGGACCCGGGGCGCCGTTCGCGAACACCAACACCGTCCCAGCAGCCGGAGTTTGGGAGGCGGCGATGTTCGTGCGCCTGGTAACGGGCCGCATGCCACCAAATCCAAAGATGGAGCCAGGACCTCCGCGGGTGGCGCGGGGCCTTCCGAGATCGCTGCCACCCCGCCCGAAGGCGATGCGAGGGCCTCCAAGACTCCCACACCGGCGCCGACGGCGCGCTCCTCTCAAGCGGCGCACGACGAACGGCGCAATCACGCCAAAGACCCCGGGCGTCGCCGTAGGAAGAGCCCCGAGCGCCACTCCCGGGAGGTAGAAGACCTGCCCGCTCGCTGAGGCACTGGTGAAGATGGCATGCGACCGTGGGGTCGTGATAGAGCTCCTTCTGACATGGTCAGAAGTCGAAGCGCGTCGCGATCCGTACAGGTTTCGCTGCCACCAATGCCAGTAGAAGCCCTGGCGCGCAGTTGCTCCTCGATTTTCCTCCCACTACGGGGAAACTCGACGAATGGAGAGCCACTATCCGAAGCCTTGTTGCGGTGGCCAACAAAGACGAACCGAGTCCGGTGGAGCCCCGGGGTCGACGCTCCGACGGAGTCCCATGCACCAGTGGCAGGAAAGCCGGCGGCGCCGCGACCACGGTGCACTCTCCTCCTCCTCGCCCGGTACCGCGGATGCCAGCCCGTCGCGACGTTGCGGGCGACGAAATCTCCATAGCGTCGTCCGACCCGCGGACCCACCGTGACCAGCGCCAAGTCCTTTGGGAACGAGAACATGAAGACGCTTGAAACACTATCAAGCGCCAGCGCGGAGCGCGCGACTAGTCAGACAGGCGAGCAGGGCCCACTGTGAACCACCCGACATCAGAGAGCCTTGGAGGCCTACCTTACGAGGTAGGCTGTCCGGCGTTTACCCGTGAGCTGCGGCAGTTCCAGTGGCCCACTCACCGCACCTTCAAACCTGACGTGGGCGAAAAGTACAGCGGCAAGACCCACCCGTCCGAGTTCCTCAGCATTTACACCATTGCGATGCAAGCTGCCGGAGCCCGCAACGATAAGGTGCTTGCGAATTACTTTCCGTTGGCTCTTAAACCCAACGCCATGTCATGGTTGATGCACTTGCCGGTAGACTCTATTTCCTCCTGGTCGGATTTGTGCCATGAGTTTATGGGCGCCTTTACTGGAGGCCACCAAGCCCATGGCCAAGCGAGCGACCTGCACGTCATTCCCCAGAAGGGAGGCGAGAGTCTCCGCAAGTATATACAAAGGTTCAGCCGGATACAGTACAATATCCCTGATCTTCACCCTGCCGCCATCATCAGCGCGTTCCATCAGAACGTGCGTAACCGCAAGATGCGCGAAGAGTTGGCAATGAACAAGGTGAAAGATGTAGCAGAACTCTATGTTCTTGCTGACAGATGTGCCCGGGCTGAAGAGGGAAGGAAGTACCCCGGCGAAGACGCCGGCGTGGAAACCGACTCCTTAGATGAAGATACTGCCACCCCGGCGAAGAAGGGCCGGCGCAGCGACAGGAAGCGCAAAGGTAAAGCCGTGCTTGCCATCGAGGGATCTGATGACACCGGCTCCACCAAGAAAACCAAGGCAGATGACCCCGGCAAGGAAATTGCCGGATGTGTCGCCTGCCGAGCCTTGGCGGTTGCCGAGAAGCCAGGAAACTCCAACAAGCGATACTGCAAGATCCATCGCACTAAAGGCCACGCTCTCCAAGACTGCCGACAGGTTGAGCTCCTCGCTGAGAAGCAGAGGGCTGAATATGAGAGGAGGGACAAGGAGAAGGGCCAAGACGATGCTAAGGGGTTCGGCAAGAAGCGTGATGGCCAGGCGGGCCGTCACGACAAGGATAAACAACAGGAGAGGCCTGCCCGGGGCCGTGACAAAAAGCCAGAAGACGACGATCACGAAGAGGACGACGAATCCGGCGACCAAGAGTTTCAGAAAGCTACAGAGGCCATGCGCATCGATGGCGGCGCCTCGCTGCATACTTCTCACCGCCAGCTTAAACAGTGGGCGCGAGAGATTACAGTGGCAGAGCCGTCATTTGATGCCCAAAGGCCGCTGAAGTGGTCCAGCACACCTATCATTTTTGACACTGAGGATCACCCTGATCGCACTACTGCGGTCGGGTGCTTGCCATTGTTGGTTTCACCAACAATACGCAACCTCAAGGTGACAAAGATGCTAGTCGATGGCGGGGCCGGTCTGAACTTGATCTCGCCTGCCGTGATCGAGAAACTGCAGATTCCTGATGGAGACCTCGAAGAGACGGGCACGTTTCAGGGGGTCAACCCGGGAAGAAGCCAACCTAAGGGAAAGGTCATGCTGCCCGTGACTTTTGGAAGCGATCCGAACTACAGGACGGAGAGGATCGTGTTTGATGTTGCCAAGATCCCCTTGCCCTACAACGGGATCCTTGGCCGCCCAGCGCTGGCCAAGTTCATGGCGGCGTCACACTACGCCTACAACACCCTGAAGATGCCAGGACCTGTGACGATCATCACCATCCCCTCCGATAAGAAAGATGCGCTGATTTGCGCTGACCAACTATACCAGCAAGCAGTTGCAGCAGCTGCTGCCACTAGGGCACTTGCTCCTGCCGCTGGGACCCCGGGAGGGAAGAAGAAGAAGAAGACCGGTGAGACCTCGGACACCCACTCCGGCAAGCGCACCTCTTCGGAGTGTAGCGCTCCCGTCGAGGATGTGCCAGAGAACTCCACCGGCGGAAACAAGAAGCCCAGGGCCATACTGCCGGAAACCAAGAAGGTTTCTGTCAATGAGGACGGCACGGGAGGGGCTTTCACCATAAGCTCCACCCTTGACGACAAATAGGAAGACGCGCTCGTCACCTTCCTGCGGGCGAATGTCGATGTGTTTGCATGGCAAGCTTCCGACATCCCCAGCGTTCCCAGGGAGGTGATTGAGCACCACCTTGCTGTCTGTCCTCATGCGCGGCCCGTCAAGCAGAAGGTCAGAAAGCAAGCTTTGGAACGACAAGAGTTCATCATAGAGGAGATCCGGAAACTGGAAGCAGCGGGTTTGGTAAGAGGAGTGCTCCATCCAACGTGGTTGGCCAATCCGGTCGTAGTGCGCAAGGCTAATGGGAAGTGGAGGCTGTGTATTGATTACACAGATATCAATAAGGTTGGTCCTAAGGAACCCTTACCGTTGCCGCGCATCGACCAAATTGTTGACTCCACAACTGGGTGTGATCTGTTGTCATTCCTCGATGCCTACTCCGGCTACCACTAGATCTTCATGACAAGAGAAGATGAAGAGAAAACAGCATTCATCACCCCATGTGGTACATATTGTTTCATGCGGATGCCTTTCGAGCTGAAGAGTGCTGGTTCGACGTTTGCAAGGGCGGTCCATATTGGTTTTGAACCCCAGCTCCATAGAAATATGGAAGCTTATATGGATGACATAGTGGTCAAAACCAAGGACAAGGCAACCCTCATACCCAATTTGCAAGAAACATTTGCAAACCTGCGCAAGATCAATCTCAAGCTGAACCCTGAGAAGTGCGTCTTTGGCATCCCGTCCGGCAAGCTTCTTGGGTTCTTTGTGTCACAACGTGGGATAGAGGCCAATCCGGACAAGACCAAAGCTATAAAGCAGATTGAAGCACCCAAGCGAATCAAGGATGTGCATCGGCTTGCTGGTTGCGTCGCCGCCATGGGCAGATTCATTTCCAGGTGTGCCGAGCGCGCCCTTCCCTTTTTCAAGATCCTGAAAAAGGCGGGCCCGATGGAGTGGACGCCAGAAGCCGAAGCAGCATTGCAAGATTTGAAGAAGTACCTCTCCTCCGCGCCAATACTAGCTGCGCCTAGGCCACAAGAGTCGTTGCTGCTATACCTGGCGGAAACGAACCAGGTGGTCAGCGTCGCACTAGTGGTACAGAGAGAGGTTGACAACAAGGTAATGGCAGCGACACAGCCCGACACCACCAATGCAGAGATGACACAGCCAGTTGAAGTGCCGCCAAAGAAGAAAATGATGCAGCACCCGGTCTACTTTGTTAGTTCCCTCCGGCAGGGAGCTAGATCAAGGTACTCCGGCGTGCAGAAACTGCTCTTCGGCCTTCTTATGGCCTCGAGGAAGCTACGTCACTACTTCCAGGCACACGAGATCACTGTCGTCACTCGCCTCCCTCTGCAACGGATATTGCACAATCCAGATGCAACGGGAAGAATTGTGGAATGGGCACTGGAGCTGTCCAGCTTTGGCCTCAAGTTTGAAAGTACTTCGACGATACAGAGCCGAGTCCTGGCGGAGTTCCTTGCAGAATGGACCGCAACACCTGACGAAGAAGCCCAAGAGACTGCTCTCCCCGGCAAGGAGGCAAGTTGAAGTTGGATCATGTACTTTGATGGAGCTTTCTCCTTACACAGCGTCGGGGCTGGCGTACTGCTTGTCGCGCCCACCGGAGAGCACCTCAATTAAGTACGTGATCCAGATGCACTTCCCCAGGGAGGTGTCAACAAACAATACGGCAGAGTACGAAGGGCTGCTTGCCGGTCTTAGGATCGCGGCGGACCTCGGAATCAAGAAGCTCATCGTCAGGGGTGACTCGCAGCTCATCGTCAAGCAAGTCAACAAGGACTACCAGAGCCCGTTGATGAAGGCTTATATCGATGAAGTGAGAAAGCTGGAAGAGCGTTTCGACGGTATACAGGCTGGATACGTTCCCCGAGCGAAGAACGATATCGCTGATTACCTGTCAAAACGCGCTGCCCTCAAGCTACCTATGGAACCAGGTACCTTTGTGCTCCAGCTAACTCAGCCATCCGTTGATCCATCAACAGAGCCGAACAAGAGGAGGAAATCAGGACCCGGCAAGTACTTTCCCGCCGAGCTCCCCGGAGCCGCCGGCAAGAATGTTGCCAGGGACACTGAGCCCGCCACGGGACGGCTAGCTCCGGCGGAGCGTCAAGCTCTTGCCGTCGAGACAGCCGCTCCTATAGCGGAGGAAATGCCTCTAGTTCTTGCTATCGAGCCCCAGGCTCCAGCGTGGGCACAGCATACCGTCCGATTCCTCCAAACAGGGGAACTTCCTGAAGAGCAGGAAGAAGCGGAAAAAGTATCCCATCGCTCTACCATGTACCAGTTCGTCGATGATGTCCTGTACAGAAAGAGGCCGAACGGTGTGAAATTGAAGTGTATCCCTCGGGAGGAAGGACTGGAGCTGTTGGCGGAGATACACAGAGGCATATGTGGATCCCACATCGGGTCAAGGGCCCTTGCCGGCAAGGCATTTCGGCAAGGCTTCTTCTGGCCCACCGCCCTCCAGGATGCGACGACACTAGTCACCAGGTGTGAAGCGTGTTAGTTCCATTCAAAGAAGCTTCATCAGCCAGCTCAAGCCCTTCAAACCATTCCTCTCTCCTGGCCCTTCTCGGCCTGGGGGCTCGACATACTAGGCCCTTTCCCCTGTGCTGTCGGGGGCTTTGAGTACTTGTACGTTGCAATCGACAAGTTCACAAAGTGGCCGGAGGTGGAGGCAGTGAGGAAGGTCACAGCTTAGTCAGTCGTCAAGTTCTTCAAGGGACTAGTGTGCCGTTTTGGTGTACCCAACAGGGTCATCACCGACAACGGCACACAGTTCACAAGCCACACCTTCATGCAATATATCCAAGACCTCGGCAGCAAAGTCTGTTTCGCTTCTGTTGCTCACCCATGAAGCAACGGTCAAGCTAAGAGGGCAAATGCTGAAGTACTGCGAGGCTTAAGGACCAAGACCTTTCACAGGCTGCACAAGAGTGGAAGGCGCTGGATTGATGAGTTACCGACGGTTCTTTGGTCGATCAGGACAACGCCAAATCGAGCCACCGGCCAGACACCCTTTGCCCTGGTATACGGGGCAGAAGCAGTTCTCCCCATTGAACTCATATACGGGTCACCTCGAGTGCTCACTTATGATGAGCTTGAGCAAGAGCAACTGCGGCAAGATGACGCAATGCTCCTTGAGGAAGATCGTCTTCGGGCGGCTGTGAGAGCAGCACGCTAC
The DNA here is from genome assembly GCF_056163025.1 of Triticum urartu. Lineage (NCBI taxonomy): Eukaryota > Viridiplantae > Streptophyta > Magnoliopsida > Poales > Poaceae > Triticum > Triticum urartu. Next base: position 47,503,569 of record NC_141876.1, on the reverse strand, counting down.
CAGCAAGCCTTGCGCCGCTACCATAGCTGCAAGGTTCATGCCCGAAGCCTTGAGGAAGGCGACCTTGTCCTTCGGTGCGTTCAATCGGCCAAGAATTCCAACAAGTTGACGCCAAAGTGGCAAGGCCCTTATCGGGTAATACGAGTCACCAGGCCCGGCGCAGTCCGCCTGGAGACCGAAGATGCCGTTCCAGTGAGTAACTCCTGGAACATTGAGCATCTTCGCAAGTTTTACCCTTAAGGCGCGACTTGCCAGGCCCCCCGGCAAGCGACCTTTTGTACAAGCATTGCCGATGATGCATGTAACCCTTTGTACAAAGCCAGGCACAGACCCTGAGCACAAATAAATGAAGCGCTGGCGCCCTAAGTTATAGCATGAATGCTAGGTCGAGTCTCGTCCTTGGTTAGGGTTGATAGTGCTTAGCGGCGACTAACCCCTAGCTTAGAGGTCGAGTGTGTGCCTCTTTGTCATTCTTTTGTCTTCTTTGTTTCACAGGACACACGGATATCCGTGCCGAACCACTTGGGGAGGAAAAGAGAAGAGGGGCAGACCAGCATCTAGACCACGGCAACCCAGTATTGCCGGGGGCTGCAAGAGCAAAGATTCACCCACAGCAAACCAGAGTTGCTGGGGGCTACAGCTTCATATAACTTCTTCATCCCTTATCATGCATTCCCTTATGGACTGAGGTGTGTGAAACCTCGTTTTTCCTAAAGCTACCATGCTCCCCTAACTCTAGGCCCTAGGGCTCGTTCCTGGGGCCAGGTTTGGTCGTAGTCGCGGCAGCGAGAGGATGAAACAAGGAGCCTGAACCCACCTCATCCCTGCCTCCGCCAAAGGTGTGAGAAAGGTCGAGCGAAGTGGGGAGACGGCAAGGCCTGTTGCCAGGCAACGAAATTTTTGTCTTAAAGATATCAAGGATTTACTCCTTGTCGTGGGTTCTACCCACAAACAAATGACCCGGAAAACATCCCTTTTTCATTAAAAACATTCCACTCAGGTACAGTCCATAGGGAATGAAAAACATGAATAATGGGATTACAAGTTTTAAATTAAGCTAAGGCCCAAAGGCTTACAAACTAAAAAGAGATAAGGTGCCCGTAATCCCTTTCTTGTCCCTCTCCTCAGGAGGTAGGTCAAGGAGACGAAAAGGGCAAAAGGGGCGCCTAGGTGAGCTACGGGCGGCAAAAAGACACCAAGAGAACATCTCAGTGGCCATCCGAGGGCCGGATGGTGATGGCGGTGCCGGAAGTAGAGCTCGAAGACGAGGCGGCAGGACGTCAGCACGCGTCGAAGGCGTCGGTGCCCGCGTACTCCGACTTGACGGCCTTGCCGCCCGCCCTCTTCCTCTTCCGCAGCCTCCCAACGCCAGCCGCCCAAGGAGACGACCCCGAGAAGTTTAGGGAGCCGGCGACGCGGATGATGGGGTCGCCGGTGCCGCACGGAGCGGCACCCAACGCCTAATCGGACCCGTCATCACTGCCGCTGTCCTCCTCGTCACTCCCGCCCGAGGAGGAGTTTTCACTATCACAAGAGCTCTCCATGCAGCACCTTGCACGGGTCCCAAAGCACCCGAAGACCTTGACAGAGTGAAGGCCACCCTCCATCAGCTTAAAATGGAGAGTGAGCCCCTCCGTCAAGCGGTGGATATGGGCAAACGTCTTCCATCCCCGATGGAGATACATCATGTGAGGGGCGGGGAAGTCGACGCGGGCCCGCGTGCCACTGATCCCGCAGCCCCTCATGCGCAGCCACAACGACTCCGGCGGATCCAGCTCCATCTCCCACGCGAATGGAGTTGGGAGACGAAGGCGATGGTGAGGCGGCCGGCGCAGCCTGACGAAGAACTCGCAAGGGTCATCCCCAACGTGGCCCTCCATGGGGGGAGGAACTGCCGGCGGAGGCGAGGCCGGCGCGCCACCCCGTCCTCCTCTTCCCCAAGCGCCTCGGCCTCACCCACGGCCTCGCCCCCTCCCCCTTCCCCTCGCGGCTGGCTCTGCCGCCGCGGGTGCAGGAGAAGGAGGGACGCGTTGTCGAGCGGCGACCCTCGCTGCCACCGTTGAAGGACCAGGATTCCCTCTCTCCATGACGGATGGAAGGGGGGAGCAGAAGCTGAAGGAAGGAGGAGATGAAGGAATGTGGGACGCCATCCCCCCCCCCCGTTCTTTATAAAGGAATAGAGTGGGGGCTCGGCCGCCCCGCTCAGCCAATCAAGACGCGGAAGGCGCAGGGAACTGGAACCGACCCGCCGCCCTAGCCCGCGGCGGCCCGGTTTCCCGCCTCCACCGTTCGCCACCCCAAGCGCTTGAGAGCCACGTGGCGGGCGTGCAAGACCGAGGCGACGGGTGAGGCAACCTCTCCCCACCCCGTGATCGTGGGGAGTGGACGCCTTGAAGACCACGCCTCGACCCGTTCAGTAAATGGGCCGCGCCTCCACGCCTCCCTCTGTTTATGGGGAAGGCACGAACCGCCCCCTTTACTACGACGTGACACATGCATGCAAAGCTCAGCCCCACACATGCCGCCCACTTCACACACGCCTCCCCACGCCGCGCCACGCACGGGAAGCATGGGAAGCGCATCGCACGAAGAGACTTACCACGGTAAAAACCGCCCCGCCTGCCCACGCACCGTTTTTGGGCCTAGCCCAACAACGCGATTGCGCTTACGTGTGGCCCAGGCCCGGGGGCTCCTGTTGGTGTACAAAAAGAGGGGTACACTTTTTGTACCCCTATAACTGTGCACGGGCAGTCTGAGCCACGGGCACCACCACACTGGGCAAGGCAAGGGAGGTGGGCCAAGGTAAGGCCGAAGCTCAGGAGAAGCAGAACGACGCCAAGACCAAGACCACAAAGAGCAAAGGGGACGAAGCGGACCGGGAGGCGGTTTTAGCAAACCCGGCAAGACCCTTGCCTTGGCAGCTCGCCCCACGCCTACGGAGTGAGTCACCCTTGAGTCCACTGCCCCCATGGGGCAAGGATTCGGGAGACATCCCCGTGGTGGCATGCAGATCTTTGTGAAGGCATTCAAGATCAGTTACACCCTTTAGAAGATGATAATCCTTGGCGGGATCCCAGCCAAGGAGGACCACAAGGCCCCCGGCAAGGGCCTTGCTGGGGATGACAGCAGGCGCCACGGCAAGACCCTTGTCGGGGGCCCGGCAAGACCCTTGCCAAGAACACCCGTAGGGCCACCATCAGGCCCACGCCAGTCAAACCTCCACCGCCGTTCGCATGCAGCTGCCGACCCAACCAGCTGGGCAGGCACCTGCGTGGCGGCACGCGGATCTTCATGGAGACCCACCACTGCGCCACCTCAGCTGCCTGCCTGCCTACATGGCACCTGGGGCGCCGCTGGCTAGGGCGCGTGTCGACACGAGAGGGAGCGGCGATGGACGAGACAGGGCTCTCCCCCGTCCCCGATAAATCAAGGACACCTGGGCAAGATGCATTAAATGCGCCTTATCATGTAATGCAAGGGACAACCTCGCTTCACTGTTCCCTTTCCACCTCCTGTGTGCCACTGTGGCCACCCCCTTTCCTATAAAAGGAGGCCTAAGGCGACCAAGAGGGGGGTTCGGCTTTTTGGAGCTCCTCACGCCCCATAGCTAGCTCAAGAACACAGATATACAATCCACCAAAGCAGGAGTAGGGTTTTACACATCCTTGCGGCCCGAACCTGGATAAACGAACCGTGTGCTATCTGTTTGATCCGCTCTTCTCACGACCCCGCGCCCCGCAACCGTAGTAGGGATTCTTGTGATCCCATAGGTGTCGTTCCCACCGAGGGCTATGTTGAAACCAACGAACTCGTACATAACGGTTCATTGTCTTTATCAATGACGAGGAAATATCTTGAATGCTGTGCAAGGAAAACAGACAGATAACACAATAAGTTCTGCTACCACATTAAGTTGACGTACATCCCTTTCTAAAAAAAGTTCAGGTACAAAATTAGAACAGGTCACAATCAAATGTACTGGCACATCAGTGCTTCACACCCATCGCTCGGATTTAACTAGTATCTGACAAGATTCAGTTGTTACCTCAAATTAGAGCACATCCAGGCAGCCAGCCTGTCGTGGTTTTGTCACGGCAGATGTCCTAGAGAAAGGACTTAGTCGTGGAGCCATCGCGGCAGGTTAGCTTGAAGGGTTTAAAGCGGACACATGGACGCAAGAGAGTTTATACTAGTACGGCCCCTTCAATGAAGGTAAAAGCCTATGTCTAGTTGTGATGGAATTGATGGGGTTTCGATGACTAGGGAGCAAATAAGCTTCGCCTATGTCTCGAGTTGTTGTCTGTTGTCCTTAAACCGCCCCGGGTCGTCCCCTTATATACACGGGTGACACCCGTCGGTTCACAGAGTCCCAACACCGGTCGATATTCGTATCCGAGTTGGTCTCTCCTTATTCCTAACTTACAATACAAGCTTATATACAACTTCCGGTTTACAACTACAAGTCTTGAACCGGCTACGGGCCTTAGGCCCTCATCTGCCTTCTTGGGCTTTATCACTTCTGGAACTACTGATGAAGTTGACCCGGCCCAGATAGGCCGGTTTACGCCCTACAGTAATATCCTCAACATTAGGCCCCAGATTGATTTGAACGGGTTCATGTCAATCCTTTAACAAAAACTTCATCTTCAACGTCTTCTCATAAATTGGTAAGCCGCCATGATGTCATCTTCTCTGATTATTGTAAACCGGAGTGACGTCTCCTGTCATAACGAAGATATCCATTATGCTTCTTTGTTTAATATATCTGCGGAAATCGAGGCGACAGCTCCGTTTCATGGCCCCTTGATTGTCGCGCCTGACACATGTCTTTTTGCCTTATAAATAGGACCGAAGGGTCATTTCCTTTCTCTTTCCCTTCTTCCCCTTCTGCTTTGTCTTCCTCGCATCGCCCGACTTCAGAGCTCTGCCGCCACCGTCGACCTCTGCCTCAACCTTGGCCGTTGCATCAACCTGGGCGCACCAGAGCATCACGGCAACCTTCCGCGTCTTCCGCAGCTCCGGTAAACCTTCTATCCTTTCCCCCGCAGATCTGTTTTAGGGTTTCATAGTTCTTTAGTATTCATCGTCTGCTTCTTGCTCGTGCGATAGATCTTTAGATGAATTCGCAAATCTTTATTCTGTGCCATGATAGTTGTTTGACCTTCGCCTTCACTTATGCATCTCAAAACCATAGATCTATATGAACGTTTTGCTCATAGGTTCGGTACTGCTCCTTTTGAACCTCTAAGTATTTATCTCTTTTCTGAACTTGCTTCAGATCCAATGCTGTAAAGAAATCTTGTGAAACCTGTTTCTGCGTACTTGTCCATCCGCAATCTCAGCTTTTCAATGCTTAGATCAGGCGGTTTAACCTTATAGAAAAAATTTCCAAACCAGTATATGCCATTAGTCCCCTTGTTGAACCACCAGATGTTGGTTGCTTCATGAAACTCCGGTTCAGATAGTTCTGTCTTCGGTTTAACAGTGCACATACCAACGTACCTTGATCAAATGCATTTTTGAACTGGGATCTTCTACCTTGTAGATTCCATCATGGCCAAGCAAGTATATGAGCGCAATTGGGTTCCTTCTCGCGTCACAGAGGCTCAACTGGACGATTTAGTCCTGATTGGCGCTTTAGGCAGCAAAGATACCATCCATTGGAGGGCTCCTGGCAAAGAATGCCCTCCCACACCTCGAGAAGGAGAGGTTGTTGTTTTCGTAGATCACTTAGCACGGGGCTTTAAGCCGCCCAGTTCTAAATTTTACTGGGATGTTTTAGCCGATTTCCAACTCCATCCACAAGACACTGGCCCCAACTCTGTTACAAATATGTGTCACTTCCAAGTGCTCTATGAGGTGTTCTTTCAAGAGGAGCCCACAGTGGAATTGTTCAGAGACCTTCTCCATCTAAACCGCCGTACTGAGTTTACTGATGGCTCTAATACGGAGTTGGGTGGCGTGGCGATTCAGAAAAGGAAAGAGGTCACATACCCTCACGCCAAGCTACACAGCCACCCCAAAGAGTGGAATCAGACATGGTTCTACTGCAAAGACACCTCCCCTGCTGGTGAGAATCCCTTGCCTGGCTTTCGTCCGGAGCGGCTCAGCAATACACACCCTTTTCCTCAAAGATTGACTGCCTAGGAGAGAAGCAAATATGCTCCCCAACTGTCAAAGCTCAGAGCCTTTATGGCCAACGGTTTAACAGGGGTTGATCTCGCTCGCTGTTGGATATCATGGAGCATACTGCCCCTTAGTCAGCGCTCCAGTTTGATGTGCGAGTATACTGACAGTGTTGATGACCCACTGCGACATTCAAAAATCCAGCTCTCCGATGAAGAAATCACAAAGGCTGTGAATAAGATGCTGAATGAACCGGAACACGTCTGCGCTAGAACCGGCCTGCTTCCCTTCTGTGCCACCAACAAACTGCCGGCTGTAAGACTTTGATTTTTCTCTTTGCTGAATCTGTTATTGATATGTCTGGTCATTGTTTAATATCAGTGTCTGTGTAATCAGGGCAATGATCCGTTTTGGAGCAAAAAAACTGCCGCAGGAGAAACCAGAAAAACCAGACAAACCGGAAAGAGCAACTCGGCAAAAGACTAAAGCTGTGAAGAAGACTACCCACAGGAAAAGAACCACGACATCTTCTAATCCGGCCCCTGATGATGATGTGGATAATCCGGACCTTGAGGTAGAGCTTGACTCACTTGGTTTATTTTTCATGCGTCTTATTGATGATCATATTTGTCAGGATGATGCCGAAGCCAGCCACGCGGATGCTGCAGAGGTAATTATTCTCTCTTCCAATTCAGAACCTTTGCCTTCACAAAAAATCCGTCAGGCAAACCGGAAAGTTAAATTTTCTCATCCTCTTGCTTATTTGGATCCTAAATTTCTTATGAAGACCCAACAACACGAAGCTCGTCGCACAACCTGGCACAGCGGCCAGGTAGTTACCTCCGCCGGTTTACTGAACAGTCCGGTTCGGAAACGCCATTCAGAGGTCTCTAATTTGCTTGCTAGTGCTTGTCCTAAAGCGGGCTGCTTTCGTCAACCTCTTAATCCGTCTGACTCCGATTACCAGGTTACTTCCCACTCATCTTCTGGCGAGTCATCGGCTACTCAGCTGCCACCGCTCAAAATGGTGCTTGGGTAAGCTATACTTATTGTGATATTTGCAGTACATCGCCTTAGAACATATGGTGTATTTGATTTTGTTATTCTTCTTAGGGCCAAACCTAGGCCAAGCAAGAAGGCCCGCCTGGACAAAGCGGCCGAAGAAGATGCCATTCTTGAGCCAGGCAAGACACCCGATCTTGAAGCAGCTATTCCTGAGGATATACCCAACGATCCACCGCAGCAAGACAACGATCTTATTACTAAAGAGAGACCTACTGATGCCTCAGGTCCTGTCAATCAGCCCACAGGCTCCATCCGGATTGAAAGCTCCACCGGTCCAGCAAAACCTACTGACAAGCCAACAGCTCCAGTGCAAACTGGCGGTACCAAGGATGATGAGGTTGTCATTACTGGCACTGGCCATACTAAGCCAAGCAATCCTGTCGCTTTATCCAAACATTGTGCCAAGGAAGAATTTGCTGCCTTTGGCAAAGGCAAGTGGAACGCTGATCTGACGACTTACGCTGCTCTGAACTCCCAAGATATCCATTCCGGCTATCTGAACCGGCTGTATACCAGTCGTGACTATGAAGCCGGTCTCGTTAATATGATGAAAGATAAATATGAGGTAACTTCCATATGCTCCTTCCTGCTTGTATGCTTCCATTCTTGCTGACTCTCCTAGCCCCCAAGGGCCGGTTTGTAATATTCTTTCAAACCGGAACTTAATAATATAAATCTTGATGCTTTGAAATTCGCTGATGTAGCCCCCAAGGGCCGGTTCAACTTAGCGTAGTTAAACCGGTACTTTAAGTAATTGAAATTGCCGCATCAGAATATATATGAGGAAATAGCCATTAGCCCCCAAGTGCCAAGTTGAATACTTGTATTGATCTTGGGACTTTGTAAGCAATTGAAAGATGAAGATCGAATATGCATGAGCCCCCAAGTGCTAAGTGCATAACTTGTTATGTGGTTGGTACTTGAATCCTTATACCTATTTGTTGAAGCATATATCTGTATGCATGCAGGCGGAGCTGAAGACGAAAGAAAACCAAGTCACCGATCTCCAAGAAAACCTGAAAACCCAACAGGCTGAAACCTCCAAAGCAAAAGAGGAATTGGCCAGCGCTTTAAGCGCCATGGAACAGCTTAAGGAGAACTTCAAGAAGAAGCGGGCGGATTGGGCACTGAAAAGTCCGCTTTGATCAAATGAACAGAGGATGCCGAGGCTGCACTAAAACCAGTGGCGGATGAACTAACCAGCATAAAGCGGCACGTGCATGCCATGACTACTGCTATTTTTGGTAAGCTAGTTTGCCTTCTGAATTGGCCCTGCCTTCTTACAGAGTCGCCGGTTTATTAACCCTTTATGGTATTTCAGGGACACGCATTGGTCACTTGGGGTCAGATGTGCGGAAGAAATTGAAAGCCGCCTATAAATTGGTTGAACAATTGTATACTGGTGCCCAGCGGATCATCTGTACCGCATCTCATAACAAACCGGCGCCCACTTTGATTCAAGATACTCTGATGAAACTGTCAGTGCTTCCTGCCCGGGTTGAAGAGCTGAAGAAATCTGCTGCTCGAACCAGTGCAATCAATGCCTTAATCCGGGCAAAAGCCTGGGTGCCGGATTTTGATCCTATTGAAGCGGCTCAGGGCTATCCCAGCTTGAAGGAAGACGGGTCAGAATTTGGTGAAGCGGATCTGCGAGCAATAAACCGGGAGTTACGCCTGCTAGCTTGTCAATTGGCTGAAGAAGCAGACTTGTCTCATTATCAAGCCCAATATGACAGTCAGAACAAGCGAATAGCTGCACCAATCCATGAATTGGAAAATCTGATCCCTCCAATCCGTAAGCATACTTACGCTCCCGATATTGACCCGTCATTGCTGATCCATGATGAAGCTGTTTTTCAAGCATTAATGGGAATCGACTGGACAACTGTGGATTTCCAGCCACTGGGTAGAGAAACGGAGGCTGAAGCGGCGCAGGATGACCCACAACCATCAGGCCAGGCTGGTGACCAAGCTTGAACCGGAAGCCGGTTTTAAAACTGCTTCTCCTTTGCGAAAAACAATTATATTATTATGGGCACCATGTTGCCTTGTAATAGGCTAGCTGATACTTTTGATGTTGATATGCCTTCGCGCATAATTCGTTCTTCCTGTGGTGATGAACTTTCCAAAGCACTTTCTTAAATGAGAAATTCGTCAAGTGCCACCGTGGTTGTACCGTCAGGCGGAATATGATGTCTGCATATATGAAATCAAAACATCCAAAACAAAATTTTAAGTATATGATCGAATTTTTGAGATACATAATACCTGCCATCGTTGAGCGTGAAGTTGTCTTGGCCAACCTTGAAGCGGAGTTTTGCAAACCCACACTATTGAGGAGATAACAGCTCCTGTATATATATGACTCTGGTTTACCATGTAAACCGTGCCGGGTTATAATCAACATCGTGTTACTCCATAAAAGGATGTTAACAACAAGGATCAAACCGGGCAAATAGTCTCCGGATTGACGTGAACTGTGTTCCGTCAATTGATTGGTTAAAAAACTTTGTCGGTTTAAAAAACGCAATAAAAAGCAAAAAAAAAACCTTCAAAAAAAGTGTGAAGCAAATGCAATGACAAAACTGTTTGCCAAAAAAGGTTTATTTGAGCTGATCAAATGGCGTTACCATGGCCAAACACGACCAAGCTCCCGTTAGGTGTAACTATGGTTCTAGTCAGCCAGGTCCACAAATGAAACCGTGGCATTTATGCCGACCAAATGGCATGGTCATGGTTCGGGTTCGACCAAGTCCCCAAGTGATTCTGTGGCCTTAGGCCGATCAAGAGGCATGACTGGTTCAGACATGACCAAGTCCCCAAGTGATCTGGTGGCTCTCGCCTATCAAGAGGTATGGTATTGGTTTGGACACGACCAAACCCCCAAGTGATATAACATGATGCTTTTAAAAAGCAAACTCAAGGGGTAAACCGAGGCCGCTTTAGAGCAACTCCGTGTAACCTCACATGATGTAAAGAACAGATACCCCGCTTTAGCTAAGGTTCCGGTTTATTATATTTAATCATAATATATACATTGTCGTAATATGTACATAAGTATAGCCAATGGCTCAGGTATAGTAAGGCCGGAGATGAGCTATGTTCCACGGCCTGTTGGTCTCCTCCTCTGATGTGCATGAGTCTTTATGCTCTCGAATATCGATCAGATAGTACGACCCGTTGTGCAGATTCTTGCTAACCACGAAAGGCCCCTCCCAAGGTAGGGATAGCTTATGCATATCAGTCTGATCTTGGATGAGCCGAAGCACCAAATCTCCTTCCTGAAAGGTTCTGGTTCTGACTCGGCGACTGTGATAACGACGAAGATCCTGCTGGTAAATCGCCTACCGGGCGGCTGCGATGTCACGCTCTTCATCCAACTGGTCCAGAGCATCTTGCCGTGTCGTCTCGTTGTCTGCTTCAATATAAGCCGTCACACGAGGTGAATCATGACGGATATCACTAGGGAGAACCGCCTCCGCTCCATAAACAATGAAGAACGGTGTGTATCCTGTTGATTTGTTGGGTGTTGTATTGATGCTCCATAACATAGATGGTAATTCTTCTACCCAACAACCCGGCGTTCTCTGCAAAGGAACCATGAGCCGGGGCTTGATGCCTCTCAAGATCTCTTGATTAGCTCTTTCTGCTTGACCATTGGACTGTGGGTGTGCCACTGATGAAACGTCAAGCCGGATGTGCTCCCGTTCGCAAAACTCCTTCATGGCACCTTTGGACAAATTGGTACCATTATCTGTAATGATACTGTGAGGAAAGCCAAACCGGAAAATCACCTTTTTGATGAACTGAACCGCCGTGGCTGCATCACACTTGCTAACAGGTTCTGCCTCCACCCACTTTGTAAACTTGTCAACCGCCACCAGGAGGTGGGTCTTCTTATCTTTGGACCTTTTGAAAGGCCCAACCATATCCAGCCCCCAAGTCGCAAACGGCCAAGTAATTGGAATCATTCTCAATTCTTGAGCCGGTACATGAGCACGTCTTGAAAACCTTTGGCAACCATCACATCGTCTAACCAGATCCTCCGCATCAGCATGAGCAGTTAACCAATAGAAGCCATGGCGAAACGCTTTAGCCACCAGAGACTTTGAACCGACATGGTGACCACAATCTCCTTCGTGGATCTCATGCAAAATTTCACGGCCTTCTTCAGGAGACACGCAGCGTTGAAAAGCTCCTGATACACTGCAATGATGCAACTCGCCGTTGATGATAGCCATGGACTTGGATCGCCGGATTATCTGCCGGGCCAGAATCTCATCCTCTGGCAACTCGCCCCGGTTCTTGTACGCCAGATAAGGAAGCGTCCAATCCGGAATAACATGAAGAGCTGCCACCAATTGAGCCTCCGGATCAGGAATAGCCAAATCCTCTTCACCAGGGATCTTGACCGACGGGTTGTGCAGCACATCCAGAAAAACATTGGGCGGGACCGGTTTGCGCTGAGAGCCCAGCCGTCTTAAAGCGTCCGCCACTTCATTTTTCCGCCGGTCCACGTGGTCCACCTGATAGCCTTTGAAATAACCTGCAACAATATCCACCTCACGACGATATGCTGCCATGAGTGGGTCCTTGGAGTCCCAAGTGCCAGACACCTGCTGAGCCACAAGGTTCGAGTCACCGAAGCAGTTAACTCGACTTAGATTCATCTCCTTAGCCATCTGGAGGCCATGGAGCAAGGCTTCATACTCAGCTGCATTGTTAGTACAAGGGAACATTAAGCGGAGAACATAACAAAACTTATCACCTCGTGGGGAAGTTAATACGACTCCAGCCCCTGAGCCTTCCAATTGCCTGGATCCGTCAAAATGGATGGTCCAATACGTATGATCCGGCTTTTCTTTAGGTGCTTGCATTTCCGTCCAATCATTGATGAAATCAACAAGTGCTTGAGACTTAACCGCTGTCCGAGGCACATACTTTAAACCGTACGGCCCCAGCTCTATAGCCCACTTTGCAATCCAGCCAGTTGCTTCCCGGTTCTGGATGATATCTCCCAAAGGAGCAAAACTGACCACCGTAATTGGATGCCCTTGGAAGTATTGTTTAAGCTTCCGGCTTGCCATAAAAACTCCATACACCAGCTTTTGCCAATGCGGATACCTTTGCTTGGACTCAATGAGCACCTCGCTGATATAATAGACCGGACGTTGAACCGGATGCTCCTTACCTGCCTCCTTTCGCTCTACCACAATAGCCACGCTGACCGCCCGAGCATTAGCAGCAACATATAGCAGCAACGACTCCTTGTCAATGGGAGCGGCGAGCACAGGCGGATTGGCCAATTGCCGTTTTAAGTCCTCAAATGCTTCATCAGCAGCAGAACTCCAGACAAACTGATCCGTCTTCTTCAACATCTGATACAAAGGGATTGCCTTCTCACCGAGGTGACTGATAAACCGGCTTAACGCAGCAATCCGGCCTGCCAGGCGCTAAACATCATTGATACACTTCGGTTTAGCGAGGGAGGTGATGGTTGTGATCTTCTCCAGATTAGCCTCAATTCCCCTATTGGACACCAAGAAGCCTAATAACTTGCCCGCCGGTACACCAAAGACGCATTTGTCCGGATTAAGCATCATCTTGTACATCCTCAGGTTATCAAAAGTTTCCTTTAAATCACCAATCAGAGTCTCCTTCTCCCTGGATTTAACCACGATATCATCCATGTAGGCGTGTACATTACGACCAATCTGTTTATGTAGACAACTTTGCACACAACATTGATAATTTGCCTGGGCACTCTTGAGCCCAAAGGGCATAGACACATAGCAGAAGGCTCCAAAGGGAGTTATGAATGCCGTTTTCTCCTGGTCCTTAACTGCCATTTTGATCTGATGATAGCCAGAATATGCATCCAAAAAACTTAGACGCTCACAACCTGCCGTAGCATCAATAATTTGATCAATACGGGGGAGGGCAAAAGGATTTGCTGGACAAGCTTTATTAAGATCTGTGTAATCCACACACATGCGCCAGGTACCGTTTTTCTTGAGGACCAGCACCAGATTGGCAAGCCACTCAGGGTGAAAAACTTCAACAATAAAGCCAGCTACTAAGAGCCTGGCTACCTCTTCTCCAATTGCCTTGCGTCTTTCTTCGTTAAACCGGCGGAGGAACTGTTTCACCGATTTATATTTAGGATCCACATTAAGTGTGTGCTCAGCGAGTTGCCTCGGTACACCTGGCATGTCAGAGGGCTTCCATGCAAAAATTTCCCGATTCTCACGGATGAACTCGATGAGCGCGCTTTCCTATTTCGGATCCAAGTTAGCACTGATGCTGAACTGCTTGGACGAATCGCCAGCTACGAAGTCAACAAGCTTAGTTTCTGCTGCCGATTTGAACTTCAGGGCCGGATCATGCTCCGCGGTTGGCTTCTTCAACGGAGTCATGTCCGCCGGATCAACATTGTATTTATAATACTTCAACTCCTCGGTGGCACAGACCGACTCTGCATAGACCGCATCTCCTTCCTCACACTCCAAAGTGATTTTGCGGCTTCCGTGAACCGTTATTGTCCCCTTGTGACCTGGCATCTTGAGCTGCAAATACACATAACAGGGCCGAGCCATAAACTTGGTGTAGGCCGGTCACCCAAATAGGGCATGATATGGACTTTGGATTTTCACCACTTCAAACGTCAATGTCTCCGACCTGGAATCATGATCATCCCCAAAGGCCACTTCCAGAGCTATCTTACCAACGGGATATGCTGATCTGCCAGGCACTACACCGTGGAATACTGCATTAGACGGTTTGAGATTCTTATCTGTTAGTCCCATACGATGGAAGGTCTCATAGTACAGGATGTTAATGCTGCTCCCTCCATCCATGAGCACCTTGGTGAACTTGTAACCTCCCACCTGAGGCGCCACCACCAGAGCCAACTGACCTGGATTATCGACCTGGGGAGGGTGATCTTCTCTGCTCCATATGATTGGCTGTTCAGACCAACGTAGATAACGGGGTATGGCCGGTTCAACAGAGTTGACCGCCCGCCTCTGAACCTTCCGGTCTCGCTTGTCCAAGCTAGTGGTGAAGACATGGTACTGCCCATTACTCAACTGCTTTGGGTTGCTCTGGTAACCTGACTGTTGCTGCTGTTGGTTGTAACCACCCTGGTTGTTCTGACTATTTTGACCATTATGTCCGCCCGGATTACCATTGAATCCTGAACCGGAACTTCCTCCACCGTAACCCGGCCCGGATCCTGAGCCACCGCCAGATTCGTGATCATACCGGAAATTATTAGAATTCTTGAACTCCTGCATAATAAAGCAATCCTTCCAAAGGTGGTTTACTGGCGCCTCCTTCGTCCCATGTCTTGGACAGGGCTGGCTTAGCAGATAGTTTAGCAGTTTGGGTTAGGGTTGGGTGCTCCATTACGATTTTTCGGTCTACCCTTGCATCACTGGCCATTGTCCTGTGCGTTGGTATTAGCCACAAAGTCCATGTTACCATCCTCTTTACGGTTGCCTCCACCACCATTGCCTGCCCAGTGATGCTGCTGACCTTTGGAGCTGCTGTTCTTCTTCCCTTTCCCTGTCTTGTCATCATCAGATTCGGGATCCTTGGTACTATCAGAATCATCATATTTCACCAAAGCGGCCATGAGGGTCCCCATGTCGGTGCAATGACGCTTCATCCGTCCCAACTTCAGCTTCAGGGGCCCAAACCGGCAGTTGCCTTCTAGGGTTAATACTGCGGTGTCAGCGTTGATGCGGTCTGAGGAGTGCAACACTTGTGAAACCCGGCGCACCCAATGAGTCATTGATTCTCCTTCCTCCTGGACGCATGCAGCTAAGTCTACTATCGACATAGGCTGTTTACATGTATCCTTGAAATTGCTGATAAACCGGGCTCGTAATTGGGCCCATGAACTGATAGAATTAGCCGGCAAGCTTTTTAACCAAGTACGGGCCGTTCCTTCAAGCATCATGGTGAAGTATTTCGCACACGCCACGTCATCCACATCAAGCATCTCCATGGCCATCTCATAGCTCTCCACCCATGTCTCTGGAGGTTGATCCGCCGTGTAATTTGGTACCTTGCACGGGCCTTTGAAATCCTTGGGCAGGCGCATGTTGCGTAAAGCGGGGATAAGGTAAGGCACCCCCAAAGAACTAGAAGTAACACCAGGTTCAGTCAAGGTGGTTGGACGAACCAGCGTGAGCTGCCGAGCCTGATGTTGTGTGGCTAACTCGGCCTCCCTGCGCGCGCGGGCCCGGTTCACTACTCCCTGAGCGTTATCAGCACCACCCGCCGGGTTGTTGTCACGGGGTGCTCCATGTCGTTCATTACTCGACACCGCTGGTTCATCCATATGTCTGCTATAGCTCTGGCTTGGACGGGGGGTCGAGTGGATCCGGTCGCGGCTGTACGAGTACGCTTCCTGTTGGGCCAAAGCTGTCCTCAGAAGTTCCTTGACCCGTCGCGTCTCTACTGCCTACGGCGAGTCACCTTCAATTGGAATGGCCTCCAGCCGTGCAGCAGCGGCAACAAGATTGTCCATTGGGTTGGAGTAGTGACCCGGAGGTGTTAAAGCAGCCTGAGGTATAACGGTGTTTTGATGAGGCGGGTCCATCTGACGAGGCTGAACCGGTGCGCCGGCCCCAGGAGCTTCAGCCCGGTTTCCCTCCATCGGATTGCCGGTTCCTACTCCTGGAGTGTTGAAAAGGTCTCTGGCCTCAAAAACCGGAGGCAAACGGGATCGGTACTTCCTCCTCATGACTTCCTGCGACGCACTCTGGTCCAACATGAGCATGTAGGCTTGTGCGTCTAAAGCGGCCTGCTTCGTGGCCATCCTGGTGTCCTCGGCTGCCAGATCTGCCTTGGCCTGGGTGATCTGTTCCTTCACTTTTGCAATCTCGGTGTTGTGAACGCCCTGATCCGCTGGGTTAGCCTCCGCCATAAGCACAGCCAATGCATCAAATAGCTCTGATAGAACTTTAGCCAGCGGGCGCACAGGGCCTCCTGCCCCGGCAGCCGTTGCCGCTGCTGAACCGGAGGTCGTTGCCGCAGCGGTCGAAGAATGAAGCGCTGCTTGTGTTCCAGTCATGAATATTCCAACCCGGTTGGGCAGATCAGAGGGGTCCGGAATACTGTCGCCATCGGAACAGCCCCCAATCCGGCCGTCTTGTAGCTGATAAAGAGATTCGGTTTCTCCGGTTGATGACTCGTCATCGGAACAAACGACAGTATCGCCACGAGATTCCGATCTATCCTCATAACTTCCTCCATGGATGACTCCCACGAAGGCACGCTTCATGGCCGGTTTAACCCGGGCGGGTCGCGCACGCTGAGCCGTCTCGACGAGGTCGGTGCAGATGTCCGACTCAGGGCCCGGTTCACCGATCTTGCCAATAAAAACGTGAATGCTACCAAAGGGGACCCGGTACCCGTACTCAATTGAGCCGGCCTCGGGGCCCCAGCCTGCGTCGTCGATGTAGAGCTTGCCGCGACGACTCTTAGTCATCCGGCCTACAGCATAGCCCTCGAGTCCTTCAAAGCGGCCCTCCAAGAACCAGAAACCATCGTGCGATAGCCCCATGGTGGGCGCCAACTGTCATGGTTTTGTCACGGCAGATGTCCTAGAGAAAGGACTTAGTCATGGAGCCATCGCGACGAGTTAGCTTGAAGGGGTTAAAGCGGACACAGGGACGCAAGAGAGTTTATACTAGTTTGGCCCCTTCAATGAAGGTAAAAGCCTACGTCTAGTTGTGATGGAATTGATGGGGTTTCGATGACTAGGGAGCAAATAAGCTTCACCTATGTCTCGAGTTGTTGTCTGTTGTCCTTAAACCGCCGCCGGGTCATCCCCTTATATACACGGGTGACACCCGTCGGTTCACAGAGTCCCAACACCGGTCGATATTCGTATCCGGGTTGGTCTCTCCTTATTCCTAACTTACAATACAAGCTTATATACAACTTCCGGTTTACAGCTACAAGTCTTGAACCGGCTACGGGCCTTAGGCCCTCATCTGCCTTCTTGGGCTTTATCACTTCTGGAACTACTGATGAAGTTGACCCGGCCCAGATAGGCCGGTTTACGCCCAGCAGTAATATCCTCAACAAGCCCTGCCTCTTCTCCCAAAGAAGCAGTGGCCTCCACCGCGCGATGGAGTAGGCCCTGTGCCATCCATCGTTCCGAGCAACACGGGGAAAGTATAACATTGACTCCTGTAATGGACGTCGTCGACGGACCCTGGCACCAGCGGCGGCGGCAGGACTTCGATTGATGGATTGACCACTTCCTCGTCATGCACGAACACTCGATATAGGTACATCCCTAACATGGTCCGCGACGGCCTTGGTGGCAACGAATAGTACAACCCCGGTTCCTGCACCGGTATCTCAACACCAATCACCTTCGGTATGGTGGACGGCTTCTTCATCCATGCCATAACCGTCAGATTCCAGCTGTCTGGAGGAACAAACATACTTACGAGCTCACCTCCAAGGTCGTTGATAAGCTCATTCATGGACTCCCTGTTCCAAGCACGTCGAGGCATGCCGTGGAAGGTAAGCTTTGTTAAAAACTCAAGCTCAGAGGGCACCGAGCCCCATCCTGTGTGCCACCGATCAAAGCTCACCAGCACGCCATCGCAGAACAAACGCCGGGAAGATTCAAACACACGACTGCAGCCGAAAGTTGTTCGGAACCTGACGAAGAAATCAGCCGGTGGCGGATAGACTTCAACGAGCAAGTCACTTATTTGGATGCCGTGTGGAATGCGAAGAGCTTTGACAAGGTCGTCCGGCGAGACGGGAGGCTGGTCGCCGTTGATGGTTACCATCAGCACTTTGCTGGCAAACTGGTCGTCAAGCGCCGCCATGCCACTGTTGAGCAATAGCACGCAGCGACCGAAGGCAGGACGAACCTGAGGATCTCCGGCTTGGAGATCCCCGTTGACTGGTGACATGATAGTGCGCTTGAGTACAGGGAGTACAGGAGGGGATTTGGGGGAACTGGAGTAGGAATCGACATGCCAGAGGTGGGGGAGGCGCGGGAGATTGGGGATGAAAAGGTAGCATGAATTTCGAACACGCGCCAAGCCAAGAAGTTTCGGGCGATGGTGATTGGATCGAAGTCGAGGGAAATGACATACGGCGACCCACTGCATACCTGCAAAGAAGTTTCGGCTAATGGAGATCGGATTGAAGTCGAGGGGCATCATGTACGCATCCGTATCATGGTGAGCCAATCTCGCAAGACCAGATAGTAGCAAGCAGGGTCTCTTGAAAAGCTTAGGCCTCGCTTCAACGATGGCCATGTGCATGTCCCTCGAGCATGCAGCCAGCCGCAGGGCGCTCAACATATCCATACACGAACAACAGAGGTCGAGGATGTCACTGGGGAGACTGCTCCAATCGCGGCTCATATGGATGCTGCGCGGTTCGCGTTTGGCCATGGTGGAGTTTGGAAGGTGGGGGTTTTGGGGGGCTTGATTTATGGGGGAGAAGGTTGTCGGTGCGAGTGAGGCAACGGTACACGGGGGCACAGTGAGATGGAGACGGAGATGGAGACGGACATGGAGTGGAACGTCCGATGGAGTGGTGCTATGGGAGGGGTGAGGGAGACGAGGCGAGGCATGCTAATGTGCTATACAGCGGCGGTGATAGACTGCACAGTGCACAGGGTGAGGCTGACTTTGGTAACCCGAACATGCCGCCTGGACTAGTGTCAGGCGCAGGGTGTTGTCACTTCACTTTGAGGACCGAATGAATAGTATTTTGACCATCAAGTGTACCATAGTTGTACTACTACTATTAGTAGGAACATGAGTACTCCAGTACTTTATAGCGGAAATAGGTCTCCCGTGCTAGCATGCCTATTCACTTCATCCTCCAGGTATCATCCATTGCAACGCCCTCAATGCGGCTATATCTCCTACGTGTCGATGCACGACTTACAGGCATAACCGCATTGAAAGCAATGTCGCAAGTGAGGTAATCTTCACAACAACCCATGTAAATAAATAAAGCAGAAAGGTACATAATTGGATTACACTCGCCACATCACACAAATACATAAATAAGTCATTACATTCATCCAATACACTCAGGGTCCGACTATGGTACCAAAATAAAGATCAACCCCCAAATGCGACAAAGTCCCCGATCGCCCCAACTGGGCACCACTACTGATCATCTGGGAAAGACACATAGTAACGGCGAGAGTCTTCATCGAACTCCCACTTGAGCTCGGTCATATCATCTGGAATGGTATCATCGGTCCCTGCATCTGGTTTGGAAGTAAACTGTGAGTCACGGGGACTCAGCAATCTCGCACCCTCGCGATCAAAACTATTTAAGCTTATGGGTAAGGTAAAGGTATGAAGTGGAGCTGCAGCAAGCGACTAGCATATATGGTGGCTAACATATTCGCAAAAGAGAGCGAGAAGAGAAGGCAAAAGCACGGTCGAAAAACTATGATCAAGAAGTGATCCTAGAACAACCTACGTCAAACATTACTCCAACACCGTGTTCACTTCTCGGACTCTGTCGAGAAGAGACCATCACGGTTACACACGCGGTTGGTGCATTTTAATTAAGTTAAGTTTCAGGTTATCTACAACCGGACATTAACAAATTCCCATCTGCCCATAACCGCGGGCACGACTTTCGAAAGTTCAAATCCCTGCAGGGGAGTCCCAACTTAGCCCATCACAAGCTCTTACGGTCAATCACTACTGGAATCAGCTACTTTGCCATCTGCCAGCTATTTGCCGTCCGCTAGCGGACGGCAAAGAAGCTCTTTGCCATCAGCTACCTGAAAGCAGACGGCAAAGAACAGGCTGATGGCAAAGAAAGCCTTTGCCATCAGCTTGTTCTTTGCCGTTTGCTAGCTGACGGCAAAGAATCTTTGTCATCCGCTAGCGGACGGCAAAGAGGGAGGGGCCCCACTGAGGAGCTGGTTAAAAAATACTTAAACGGCCCCCTCTTTGTCGTCCGCTAGCGGACGGCAAAGCGCACATTAGCGGACAGCAAAGGTGGCGGACGGCAAAGATTAAACGTATCTAACGGCCGGCGCGCCCCACCCCCCTCTCTCTCTCTCTGTTTCCCTCCCACACACGCGCACCGCCGTCCCCACCACTCGCCGCCGCCCGGTCGCACCACCGCCCCGCCGCCCCACCGTCCCCCAGCCCCGTCGCCCCACCGCCCCGTCGCCCCGGCCCCCCGCCCCGTCTCGGCGCCGCCGCGCCCAGGCCCCCCGGCGACCCGGCCCCCCCGCGCCCCACCGACCCGGGCGCCATCGCTCCACCGGCCGCCCGCCCCGTCGCCCCCGCCGCGCCCCGGCCCCCCCGCGCCCCACCGCCCTGGGACCGGCGCCGCCGCCCCAGGCCGCCCCGCCCCCCTCCTCCACCGGCCACCTCCTCCACCGGCCCAGGTGAGCTCTACCTCTCCTTTTTTTCTGTTTTTTTAGTTTTAGGTTTATGTTTAGTTTAGATTTAGTTTTAGTTTTAGTTTTAGGTTTAGTTTTAGGTTTAGGTTTAGTTTTAGTTTAGTTTTAGGTTTAGATTTAGTTTTTTTCCTTTTTTTCTTCTGTTTTTTTAGTTCTAGGTTTATGTTTAGATTAGATTTAGTTTTAGTTTTAGGTTTAGTTCAGTTTTAGGAAAGAAAAAGAAGAAGAAGAAAAAACAGGAGAGGAGGAGAAGAAGAAGAGGAAAAAGGAAAGGGTAATTGTGCAAGACGTCGTGATCAAAAAGTTCTGGGTAATTGCTCCTTTACACAATTAAAAAATCTTCAACTAGCTAGTTATTAATTGTACTAATCAATATCGTCTCATTTGATTGCCGACATTCTACAGGTGTGAGGAGGGATACGAGGAGAAGGCGGATCATGTTATCCACAAGGAGTGCAAGCGCCTACTTCAGAACTTACGGCATGAGGTTCGGGTGCAGGCTGTTCGAGACTACTACGCCGGGCGTGGTATCAAGAAGCCCAAGCAGGAGTGCCGCGATAAGTTCTTGAGTAAGGAGAAGTACATGAAGGTAATTCTTAAGGTCTTGTACTTACTTCCATCATTTAGTAATTCATAGCCTTAGCGCTCAAGTTTCTATTTGCTAACTTAGGCCCCTCCGAGATGGTGTGCGGATCGGATGGATTGTTGGGAGGTGTTGGTCAATGCGTGCAGCTCAGAAGAATGGCTGGCCACCCACAAAGAGGCCAAGGACAAACGTGCCCAAATGGAAGGTGTGCCACACCACCAAGGCAGCTCCAACTTATTTCAGTACGGGCGGAACTGGGTATGTGGTTTGCTTCATGATTCATGCAATTCATTCATCATACTAGCTTTAGCCCTTTAATTATTAATTTACTTTGTTTCTCTCTTTCAGGCACGCTACAGTAAGGCGGATAAGGTGCCAGAGGTGTACGACCTGTATGCCATGGCCCACACTGGCCCTTACAAGAAAGTCAAGGCATTCTCTGCGTCTGACCTCGATGATCCAAAGAACTTCACCAACATCTCCGCCCACAACAAGCTCGTGCAATATAGAGATCAGGGGAAGGCGAGGAAAGGGGAGGACTTTAACCCGAGCCAGGGTCCCATTGATACAGAGCTGCTGATGATATCTGGTGGCGGGAGGTCCCATGGCTCCATAGCCATGGGAGATGGACTTATCCGTTGTCCTAGCACTCTCCCGGAGATCAAGGCACGCCAGTCGAGCTCCGCTCCTGAGATAAGGCCTCGTGAACGGCCAGTCCAACTCGCCTTCAAGGTTAGTTATACGTACTCAGCTATCTTTCTCCATTACATTGTGTGCGCTTCCATCAATGATTACAAATGGTCATGTGAGTGGTGTTGCAGGCTGCTATACAAAGTGAGAGAGATAGAACGGAGAAACTTCTAGCGGAGGCGGCGGAGAGGCAGCGGGAGTTGTAGGAGAGGACGACAAAGATGTTGGAGGAGGAGAGGGCACGGAATGACATGCAGGCAAGGGACATGTACGAGCTCCTTGTGGTAAGTTTCTTCTGCAGATTACTTGCTAGTCTTAACATTTGAGTCTCATTACTAACTAGTATGACTCTGTTGTGAAAACCAAATGTGCAGTCTGTGTGCGAGAAGTCCGGTCAGACCGCTCCGCCGATGCCAGTGATTGCTCCTGGGAGCACGGTGAGTTTAATTTGAATGGACATTACTTGCTAGTCTTAACATTTGAGTGTCATAATGCTAACGAGACATTGGAAATGATCTTTGGTGCAGCTTAACTCCAGAAACGCATGGCACGATCCTTCTCCAGCTACCGGCGAGAGCCAGCCCACTCCTTCTCCAGCTACCGGCGCGAGCCAGCCCGGTCCTACACCTCCGTGATCACGGTAAGTTTCTCTAGTGTTTTGCTTAACAAATGCATAAAGACCTAGACTTAGCTTTATTTCCTCCAATATGCTTACCATAATGACCTAGAGTTAGCTTCTTTTCCTCCAAAATGACTTAATAAGCTTACTGACCTCATAAACCATCCATTCTACCTAAGTTAGCTCTAAAACGATATGTACTTAGCTTACTTATGTCAAAAATTGCATAATTAACTTAGTTAGCTCATAAACGATCCATTTTACCTAGCTTAGCTCCAAAATGACCCATCTTACCTAGGTTAGTTTATAAATGATCCAGTTTATCCAAGTTAGCTCTAAAATGACCCAATTTACCTACAGTAGCTCCTAAACGATCCATTTCACCTAAGTTAGCTAAAAACGATCCATTTCACCTAAATTAGCTCTTAAATGATCCATTTCACCTAAGTTTGCTCAAAAAAGATCCATTTCACCTTAGTTAGCTCAAAAACACCTTAGTTAGCTCATAAATGATCCATTTCACCTAAGTTAGCTCATAAATGATCCATTTCACCTAAGTTAGCTCAAAAACAATCCATTTCACCTTAGTTAGCTCAAAAAGATCCATTTCACCTTAGTTAGCTCATAAATGATCCATTTCAACTAAGTTAGCTCATAAATGATCCATTTCACCTAAGTTAGCTCAAAAACAATCCATTTCACCTTAGTTAGCTCAAAAAGATCCATTTCACCTTAGTTAGCTCATAAACGACCCATTTCAAGTAAGTTAGCTCATAAATGATCCATTTCACCTAAGTTAGCTCATAAATGATCCATTTCACCTTAGTTAGCTCAAAAACTATTCATTTGACCTTAGTTAGCTCAAAAACGATCCATTTCACCTTAGTTAGCTCATAAATGATCCATTTCAACTAAGTTAGCTCATAAATGATCCATTTCACCTAAGTTAGCTCAAAAACAATCCATTTCACCTTAGTTAGCTCAAAAAGATCCATTTCACCCTAGTTAGCTCATAAACGACCCATTTCAAGTAACTTAGCTCATAAATGATCCATTTCACCTAAGTTAGCTCATAAATGATCCATTTCACCTAAGTTAGCTCATAAATGATCCATTTCACCTTAGTTAGCTCAAAAACTATTCATTTCACCTTAGTTATCTCAAAAACGATGCCCTTCACCTTAGTTAGCTCATAAATGACCCGTTTCAACTAAGTTAGCTCATAAATGATCCATTTCAACTAAGTTAGCTCATAAACAACCCATTTCAACTTAGTTAGCTCATATATGATCCATTTCAACTAAGTTAGCTCATAAATGACATATACTTCTTGTTCTAGTATTCTTCTTGTTCTAGTCACCTATTTCTAACTTTCTTATTTACCATTTTACAGATTTCATTCACTTCATGGAACCTAGCTTGCTATGATGGAGTGCTTGCTTTTCCTTTCATGAAACTTTGCATTGTATCTAGCTTGCTATGATGGAACTTCCTATTGTAATATGTATATGGATGGAACTTGCTTAGGTATGAACAATGTGTATGGATGAAACTTATGTGATATGTGATATGAAACTTATGTGCTGGATATCTGATATGGAAATATATCTATATATGTCATATATATTTGCGCTGAAAATTGTTGGATTCAAAAAATAGAAAAAAAGAGCCAATATGCAGGCTCTTTGCCGTCTGCCACCGACGGCAAAGAGCTCTTTGCCATCAGCAGTGGACAGCAAAGAGGCCACGTGGCAGGCAGCTGTGCTTCCTGGGAGGCTGACCAATTTGGTCAGTTTGCCTACAGTGGCTGACGGCAAAGGCTTTGCCGTCCGCGGCGGACGGCAAAGAGCAAAAACTTTGCCTACAGCGGCGGACGGCAAAGGCCTGCCGTGTAGTGACGTCGGCTGACATCACATGGCGGACGGCAAAGGCCTTCCGAACTTTGCCGTCAGCGGCAGACGGCAAAGGCCTGCCGTTAGCCACCTAATGGAGTAACAGCGCACTTATTGCCGTCTGCACTCTTTGCCGTCCGCTGCTGATGGCAAAGGCTCCTTTGCCATCAGCCGCCCGAAGCAGACGGTAAAGTACCTCTTTGCCGAACCTTACTTTGCCGTCACCTTTTGCCGTCCGCGGCGGACGGCAAAGACCTTTGCCGTCAGCCATCCATGCCTTTACCGTCCGCCATGGCTGACGGCAAAGTAGCGGATTCCTATAGTGAATGAAGGATATTCCTTCTCCCAAGACAATCTGATTAGACTTGGCATCCCGGTTACAAGACATTCTCGACAATGGTAAAACAAGTCCAGCAACACCGCCCGAATGTGCCGGCAAATCCCGATAGGAGCTGCACATATCTCGTTCTCAGGGCACACTCAGATTGTCCAAACTTCCGGTAGGCCAGCCCAGAGTTGCCCCTGGTGGCCACCGGCGGCTGACAAGGTGGACCAACACTCAGAGGAGCACTGGCCCGGGGGGTTTAATAAGGATGACCCTTGGGCTCCGGAAACCCAAGGGAAAAGAGGCTAGGTGGCAAATGGTAAAACCAAGGTTGAGCATTGCTGGAGGAGTTTTATTCAAGGCGAACTGTCAAGGGGTTCTCATTATAACCCAACCGTGTAAGGAACGCAAAATCCGGGAACATAACACCGATATGACGGAAACTAGGGCGGCAAGAGTGGAAAAAACACCAGGCATAAGGCCGAGCCTTCCACCCTCTACCAAGTATATAGGTGCATTAAGATAAACAAGATAATATTGTGATATCCCAACAATAAACATGTTCCAACAAGGAAAGATCTCCAAACTTCACCTGCAACTAGCAACGCTATAAGAGGGGCTGAGCAAAGCGGTAACATAGCCAAACAATGGTTTGCTAGGACATGGTGGGTTAGAGGTTTGACATGGTAATATGGGAGGCATGATAAGCAAGTGGTAGGTATCGTAGCATAGGCATAACAAAAGAGTGAGCATCTAGCAAGCAAAGATAGAAGTTATTTCGAGGGTATGGTCATCTTGCCTGCAAAGTACTCAGAGTTGCCTTGATCCTCATAAGCGAACTCAACGGGCTCCTAGTTCACGAACTCGTCTTACGGCTCTACCCAAACAAGAACAACAAGAAAAAGGAGCATAATCAACCACGTGCAATGCTCAAGCAATATGATGCAAACATGGTATGATATGCGGGATGCGGTATGTGACGCATATGCAAGATTTGCAAAGGAATGATTGAACCTGGCCTCAACTTGGAAATCCAAGAGTGCCACCGGAAAGGTGAGATGATTTTGTTCGAAATCGATATAAAGATCACCAGAATCGGATGCACGGTTTGGAAATGGCAAGCAAAACAAATATGGCACCGGTCTGCGATAAACAGCAAGTAGCCATCTAAATGCATCAATATAAATATGCTACAGCACTCAAACATGACAACAAAATACATGGCAGGGATCCACTCAGGAAGCTTGAAAAAATATAAACACTGAGCTATGGCTAATTCATCCATTAACAGGTTCAAACAAGCATGGCAAAAGTGCAAAAGATTCTGGTTTCAGACTTAGTGAAATTAACACAAGTCTGGAATTTATCATCAAGAAGCAATCTTTAGAGCATGAAAACTACATGCTACAGGAACATATCATGGCAAGACAAGGAATGGCATGAAGCTACTCTAAGCACATAACAAAAGTCCCTTAGTAACCTTGAGCCAAAAGGGATCAGAAAATACAATTGCAAGCATGTGAACATAGCAAAAACGTAAACAGATTCGGACTTAGTGAAAAACTGGAGCATGTAAACAGATTAACAAGTGGTCATGTTTACGAGCTCGATGCACTCACTACAGAGCATGGCATGACAAACTAAGCAGACACCCATCAAGAAGACATGGCATAGGAGCTAGACATGGCAAGAACAACAACATAGCATGCACGGATCAATAGCAACCTCCTCGGCAAAATCGCTAAACATGTCAACAATCTGCCAGGAACATTTTATAGCAAAAGCAGAGCTCGATTGACTCAAGCTAGGGTGCTCCATAAATGCAAACAAAGACATGGATGTATAGAGCACCACAATATTAACAAAACATCCTTACTGATCATCCTCAAAAGAGGCACGGATCACTAGGAAACAACATGAACATATGGCATAAAAACAATATCAGGACAAGGACTTTGTGAAATTCTAAGTCCCTGAAATCAGCATCAATGAGTAAGCTACTTTGCATGCTTGTGCTAGTCACCACAAAGATCACAAAAATTCATGGCAAGCACCTCCGTAAAGATAACATGGCATTCATCAAAACACATGTAGAGCTCAGGATCATAGCATGCACACATTAATCATGGCAAAAATGACAAAAGGCCATTTGCTGAAATAGATCTGACAAATTCATCACATAGCCCTCTTCCAACAGCATTTCGGGCATCAAGATGAGCTCAAATGAAAATGATGCAATGAGATGAAATGATGTACTCGTCGAGATGAACATTTTGATATGCTACACGCACGAATCGGAGCTACGGACGAAGAGTTATGGCATGACGAAGATTGCAAAAAATTAGGGTTTCGGGAACCGAGTGGATTTTGGATCTCAGATCCAGATCGGCGGCGCGGACGCCGAGGTTCGCCGGAGATGAAGACTCGCCGGAGATGGGGGTTGCCGGAGTGGTACTTGCCGGAGAGGGGAGGTGAGGACGCGGGCTCCGGGCCGCGCGGTGGCCGGAGCTTCAGGTCGCGGCTCGCCGGAGCTAGGCGGAGGTCGCCGGACTGCGGCGGCGGTGGCCGGCGAAGGCAGCTCGGCGCGTGGGGTCGCCGTGGGCAAGGGAGATGATGGCGCGGGCGACGGGAGGAGACGGGCCAGGGAGGGCCCGGAGCGGGTCGGCGGGCCGTGCGGCGGGGGAAGAGCCGGCGGGACACATGGCGGGACGCCACTGGTGCGGAACGGCGGCGCAGTCAGGTCGGACACATCCGACGCCGGTAGATGTTGTCCGGCGCGCGGTGGGAGAAGGGGGCTAGGGTTAGGGTAGGAAAGATCCAAAAATTTCGGGGAGGATCCCTTTTTATAGATAGGAGGAGCTAGGAGGCTCCAAATGAGGAGCGGTTTTCGGCCACGCGATCGTGATCGAACGCTCTAGGAGATGGAGGGGTTTTTGGTGGGTTTTGGGCCACTTTGGAAGGGTGTTGGGCTGCAACACACAGAGGCCTTTTCGGTCCCTCGGTTAACCGTTGGAGTATCAAACGAAGTCCAAATGGCACGAAACTTGACAGGCGGTCTACCGGTAGTAAACCAAGGCCGCATGACAAGTCTCGGTCCAATCTGAAATCGTTTAACCCCCACACACGAAAATAGGTAGAAAGGACCACCGGAGGACATAGGAGCGCCAGAATGCAAAACGGACAATGGGGAAAAAGCTCGGATGCATGAGACGAGCACGTATGCAAATGCAATGCACATGATGACATGATATGAGATGCATGACAAAGACAAAACACACGGAGACAAAAACCCGACAACCAGGAAATAAAATAACTTAGGCCGGAAACGGCAAGAGTTGGAGTACGGATAAGGTAAATTACATCCGGGGTGTTACAACACTCCACCACTACGAAAGGATCTCGTCCCGAGATCTAGGACTGGAAAAACTCCGGGTACTCAGAACGGAGGTGATCCTCGCGTTCCCAGGTGGCTTCATGGTCGGAATGATGTGACCACTTGACTTTGAGGAATTTGATTGACTTGATGCGAGTGTTGCGCTCGGTTTCTTCAAGGATGGCAACGGGGTGCTCATGATAAGAGAGGTCTTCTTGGAGATCAATGTCTTCGAAGTTGACGGTGCGGTCAGGGGTCTTGAAGCACTTGCCGAGTTGAGACACGTGAAACATGTCGTGCACATTTGCAAAGTTGGAGGGAAGCTCAAGTTGATAGGAGAGATCGCCTCTCTTGCTGACGATCTTGAAAGGACCCACGTATCTAGGGGCAAGCTTCCCTTTGATACCGAAGCGACGAGTACCTTTCATTGGAGAGACGCGGAGGTAAACATGATCTCCAATCTCGAAAGCCAAATCACGATGCTTACTATCATAGTAGCTCTTCTGGCGCGATTGCGCTACTTTGAGGTTATCACAAATGACTTTACACATCTCTTCTGCCTCTGTGATCAAGTCATTTCCAAGAAGTTGACGTTCACCAGTCTCTGACCAGTTAAGAGGAGTACGGCACTTCCTGCCATAGAGAATTTCAAATGGGGCCTTGCCCGAACTCGCTTGGAAGCTGTTGTTGTAGGAGAACTCGGCATATGGAAGACAATCCTCCCACTTCATACCGAAAGAGATAACGCAAGCCCTGAGCATATCTTCAAGAATCTGATTGACACGCTCGACTTGGCCACTAGTTTGGGGATGAAAAGCTGTGCTGAAACGGATGTTGGTGCCCATGGCCTTCTGAAAAGAATCCCAAAACTTCAAGGTGAAGATTCTGCCACGATCTGAAGAAATCAACTGCGGAATGCCATGCAGAGAGACAATCCGGGAGGTATATTGCTCTACCAATTGAGCTGCTGTGATAGACTCCTTGATAGGAAGGAAATGAGCCACTTTAGTGAGTTTGTCGATGACAACGAAGATAGCATCATTGCCACGCTTGGACTTTGGAAATCCAGTCACGAAGTCCATCTCAATGTGGTCAAACTTCCATTCTGGAATGGCAAGAGGTTGGAGGAGACCAGCTGGTCGTTGGTGTTCTGCCTTCACTCTTCTACAGACATCACATTCATTCACGAACTGAGCAATCTCACACTTCATTCGAGTCCACCAATATGACTGCTTGAGGTCATGGTACATCTTTGTACTTCTAGGGTGAATAGAGAGGAGTGAATTGTGAGCCTCGTTCATATTGACTTTACGAAGGTCACCTTTAGGCACAACAATGTGATCCTCGAAGAATAGAGTATCCTTGTCATCAAGACGATAACACTTGTACTTGGGTTGACTCTTGGCAATCCCAATCTTCACCATCTTCACCATAGCATCAAGAAGTTGAGCCTTGCAAATCTGATCTTCCAAAGTAGGAGAGACTTGGAGGTTGGCGAGGAAACCTTGAGGAACAACTTGCAGCTTGAGTTTGCGGAAAGCTTCACAAAGCTCGGGTTGGTAAGGCTTAAGAATCAAACTGTTGCAGTAAGCCTTCCTGCTCAATGCGTCAGCAATTACATTTGCCTTGCCTGGAGTATATTCGATGCTCGGATTATACTCTTGAATCATTTCGACCCAACGAGTCTGCCTGAGGTTGAGATTAGGCTGAGTGAAGATGTACTTGAGACTCTTGTGGTCAGTGAAGATGTCCACTTTTCTTCCCAATAAGAGATGTCTCCAAGTCAAAAGAGCATGGACAACTGCCGCCAACTCGAGGTCATGAGTGGGGTAGTTCTTTTCATTGGGCTTCAACTGGCGAGAAGTATAGGCCACAACTTTCTTCTCTTGCATCAACACTGCACCATGACCTTGAAGGGAAGCATCACAGAAGACCTCGAACGGTTTGGATTCATCAGGAGGAGTCAGAACTGGAGCAGTGACTAACTTCTCTTTCAGGGTGTTGAAAGCAATGTCACATTCAGGAGACCAAATGTACTTCACGTGCTTCTAGAGAAGGTTGGAAAGAGGCTTCGCGATCTTTGAAAAGTTCTCAATGAACCTTCGACAATAGCTTGCGAGACCAAGGAAGCTGCGGAGTTGCTTCACGTTCTGAGGTGGTTCCCAATTCACAATTGCAGACACCTTCTCAGGATTCACAGCAATGCCCTTGGCAGAGATGATATGCCCAAGGTAGAGAACCTCATCGAGCCAAAACTCGCACTTTGAAAACTTGGTGTAGAACTGATGTTCTCTGAGCTTATCCAAAACCAAACGCAAGTGCTTGGCATGATCCTCCTTGTTCTTGGAAAAGACCAAAATGTCATCGAGGTAGACCAAGACGAAGTCATTTGTGTAGGGGTTGAAGATGAAGTTCATCATGCGAGAGAATGTCAGAGGAGCGTTGACGAGGCCGAAAGACATGACAGTGTATTCATATGAACCATAGCTTGTTCTGAACGCTGTCTTGGGGATATCTTGCTCACGAATTCGAATCTGGTGATAGCCCATACGGAAATCAAGCTTGGAGAATACTTGAGCACCTTTGAGTTGTTCAAACACCTCATTGATATTGGGAAGTGGGTACTTGTTCTTTATAGTATTCTTGTTCAATGGACGGTAGTCGACACAAAGTCGGTCCGTTCCATCCTTCTTCTTCACAAAAAGAACTCCACAACCCCACGGAGAAGAACTAGGTCGGATGAGACCCATACGCTCTTGTTCATCGAGTTGCTTCTTCAACTCCTTCAACTCTTTAGGTCCAAGTTTGTAAGGACGTTTGCAAACAGGTTCTGTGCTAGGCTCAAGATCGATGACAAATTCAACTTGCCAGTGCAGAGGCATTCCTGGAAGCTCTTCTAGAAAGACGTCTTGATATTCGCAAACGACTGGAATTTGAGAGATGGCATCTAGCTCATCCTTCTCATTGAGAGAAAACAGACGGATGGTATTATCCCGAGCGGCAAAGACGATTACATCCTCAGATGAATGAGTCAGTTGAATCTGCCTGGCGGCACAATCAAGCTGAGCCTTGTGCTTAGAAAGCCAATCCATTCCAAGAATAAGATCAATATCCGATTTACCAAGGACCATTGGAGAAGCCAGAAACTTGAAATCGCCCATCATGATAGAAATATCCATAACCTCGTAGTTTGCGAGCAAGCATTTACCCGGTGAGACAACTGCTAACGGTTTATGCAAAACTTGAGAAGACAACTCATGCTTAGATGCAAAAGGTCTCGAGACGAAACAATGCGATGCACCAGTGTCAAAAAGAACTTTTGCAGGAACATCGTTAACAGGAAGGTTACCCATGATGACATCTGACGAGTCCTCTGCCTGAGCTGCATTCATCAAGTTAACCTTGGCGTGCTTGGGGTTATGCTTGACCACAGCTGTACTTGCCGATCTCACAGGAGGAGGAGGAGGAGGAGGAGGAGGAGGAAGACGCCTCTGATTGAAGCATTTGTTGGCATAGTGACCCTTCTGTTGGCACTTGTTGCACGTGACCTCCGAGAGCGGGCGGTGATACGGAGCACTTGATCTTGGAGCTTGAGACGAAGTCTTGTTCTGAAATGAAATGATGAGACGAAGTCTTGATCAAGATGAGCTCAAATGAAAATGATGCAATGAGATGAAATGATGTACTCATCGAGACGAACATTTTGATATGCTACACGCACGAATCGGAGCTACGGATGCAGAGTTATGGCATGATGAAGATTGCAAAAAATTAGGGTTTCGGGAGGAAAAAGTCAACCGAGTGGATTTTTTATCTGAGATCCACATCGGCGGCGCGGACACCGAGGTTCGTCGGAGTTCGAAGACACGCCGGAGATGGGGGTTGCCGGAGCGGTACTTGCCGGAGAGGGGAGGTGAGGACGCGGGCTCCGGGCCGCGCGGTGGCCGGAGCTTGAAGGCACGGCGGCCGGGGCTTGAGGGCGCGGCTCGCCGGAGCTAGGCGGAGGTCGCCGGACTGCGGCGGCGGTGGCCGGTGAAGGCGGCTCGGCATGCGGGGTCGCCGCGGGCAAGGGAGATGATGGCGCGGGCGGCGGGAGGAGACGGGCCGGGGAGGGCCCGGAGCGGGTCGGCGGGCCGCGCGGCGGGGGAAGAGCCGGCGGGACATGTGGTGGGACACCACTGGTGCGGAACGGCGGCACGGTCAGGTCGGACACGTCCGGCGCCGGCGGACGTTGTCCGGCGTGCGGTGGGAGAAGGGGGCTAGGGTTAGGGTAGGAAAGATCCGAAAATTTCGGGGAGGATCCCTTTTTATAGATAGGAGGAGCTAGGAGGCTCCAAATGAGGAGCGGTTTTCGGCCACGCGATCGTGATCGAACGCTCTAGGAGATGGAGGGGTTTTTGGTGGGTTTTGGGCCACTTTGGAAGGGTGTTGGGCTGCAACACACACAAGGCCTTTTCGGTCCCTCAGTTAACCGTTGGAGTATCAAACGAAGTCCAAATGGCACGAAACTTGACAGGCGGTCTACCGGTAGTAAACCAAGGCCGCATGACAAGTCTCGGTCCAATCCGAAAATGTTTAACCCCCACACACGAAAAGAGGTAGAAAGGACCACCGGAGGACATAGGAGCGCCGTAATGCAAAACGGACAACGGGGAAAAAGCTCGGATGCATGAGACGAACACGTATGCAAATGCAATGCACATGATGACATGATATGAGATGCATGACAAAGACAAAACACACGGATACAAAAACCCTACAATGAGGAAATAAAATAACTTAGGCCGGAAATGGCAAGAGTTGGAGTACAGATAAGGTAAATTACATCTGGGCTGTTACACATCCATATTGTGAGCAGAACCAAATTCTCGTGCATGAGGAAGCGCAAAGATGGGACTTTTCTTTTTTGATGAGGATAACCATGTATTCCTTAACTAGAGAATGTTGTGTCTCCCACGCACGCGCCAATATCCATCTGAACCAGCTATGACACATTTTTTATCTGTTTGCATAGGTCCAACCTATCAGGAAGGATGGGCAGGTAGACGAACAGGTACAACTCCTCGCATAGCCTTTTCATTTAATCTACCTGGCCGTCTAATCAACTGCCTTCACGCCACTTCTCCCATTTACTTCTCCATCAGGAACTGATTTTCCTCGGCTTCTTCACCTCCCATTCGTCTTCATTTGCATCCAAACCCCACCGCGTTCACATTGTTTTAACCTCTATAAATAATCATCTACTACTTCAGTTAGACTAGCCATCTAATCCTAATTCTCCAAACCATAGCCCTCCGTTCAAGCGGTTCCAAATGGCGAAAGAGATCGAGATGCAGGTTTTTAGCGTCCAACATGTCCTCGTCGAAGGCTCGTTGAGCATAGTTGCCACCGTCACCGTCCACCCAAGGGTTGTTCGGAAGTGGATCAACAATGTATCCAACTCCCTCGAAAAGGTAGAGACGAGGGTCATTGGTCTCGACGCAGAGTACATGGAGCGTGCCACTGGGAAGATCCAACACGCCACCGTCCTTCAGCTGTGCCTTGAAGATGAGGTTTTGGTGTACCACATCATACACGCGCCTCCATACCAGGGGAGCTTCACGATTTCTTGTCTCGGGAGGACATATACTTTTGTGGGGTAGCCATCGAAGGGGAAAAACAGAAGCTGGAGCCATACAACCTTGATTTGAAAAGCATCACTGACCTACAAACCAGAATCAAAATTCCTGTAGAAGATTGTGATAAACAACCACCATCCCTATTCGACATAGCAAATTTTGTGCTCGGTACAAATCTTCAGAAGGGTGATGAGACGGTGGCATTAAGGTCGTCTGGATGGGAGAATTATCCCTTGATGTACGAGCGGATAAAATATGCTGCCCTTGATGCCTGTGTGAGTTTTGAGATAGCTGCAAAGTCCAAAGAGCTTGTTGTGAAGCCGTCTCCCACAGAAAATGAGAACAAGAAGAAGAAGAAGATAAGGCTGCACCAGCAGCAGGGCATTATGGATGGATGAACTATTTCCTCTCTTGTACAAAAAATTATCCCCTCTCGGTGTATATTGATATAGATGGACTATTTCTATGGTGTGCATGTCTTTGGAACAAGTACTAGTAGCGTGGATCCGCTTGACTGTAAGGAACTATTTATCCGCCTAGCTTTCTCTACTACTCCTTCTAGTGATCGATATGCAATGCATGTGTCCGTAGACATGATAGCTTGTCCATGGAAGTTCAACTACGACGACCATGACGTTTCATCCACTGCCACTCGCGATTCCCACGATGCCGCTCCAACCCACGGCACCACGTCCCCCGACGTGCGCCTCACCCCTCTCAGCCGCACCGCCCCTCTGCCTTTGTGTGCATGACATGTGGGCCACCTTAAATGCGGCGAGCATCAAGTTTCTACCACAGCCACACGCGATTCCCATGACGCTGCACGAACCCGTGACACCACACGTCCCCCAACCTGCGGCTCACCCCTCTCAGCCCCACTGCCCCTTTGCCTTCGGGAGCATTACATGTGGACCAGCCACCTATCGGATCCACATGTTATTGACTCAAAGGCAGGTGTAGTAAGGTGCTGAAGCTTAGTCCCAAGGGCCCTGAGAGGGAAATGTAACTCCTGCGCCAGGCTGCTATCACTGCATGAACTCGTGCCAAAATCGAGATTTTTTCTTTACTATACATGCACGCAACGATTTAATGGACATTGTAATCTCAACATGTGATGGGGAGCTCTAAATTTGAATTTGAAACTTATAAAACAAAAAGATTCAAAAAAATAAACTAGGAGAGAGGGAGTATATTGTATGATGTGTCCCATACGAAACAAGTCCCCTGGTTTGTCACCGCGAAGATGCGGTTAGAAAGGAGAACAGCATCTTCGTACTCATATGGCAACAAATCGGCTGCAGACAGCATGGTCCACCTTTGACCGCCATGTCCAAGGTTCGTGCTATCTTATTCAATCTCACTGTGATTCTATCGTACCAATTCATGTGGTGGCCCGTTGCATGGGTGATCCCAATGTTGGACAAAGGTTCTACGGGAATGGTGTCACCACTATAAATGTTGTGCAAATTGATGTTGGTACCCTCCCGTGCATATGCAAGCCAATCTCCACTCACACCGAGCCTAACCTGTGAAACAGTGGGCAGGGGGAGAATTAGGAAATGGACATGGAATTAGTCTTTAGAATGCATTTACTACGTGATCAAACTCATCTTACCTGCTCATCGGAGGAAATCTGAGTGCCCCTCAATGTCGGCATCTCAAGGGGCGTCAACTTGCAACTAAAACCACGCCGCGGTGGAGAGACCCCCAAGGAAACATCCTCGTGATTTCCACGGAACATCAAGATGCATTTGTATGCTTAGTTTATCTTGTGAGAGAAAAGGATGAACGAGGGAAGGCCTCTAGAGATAGAGATAGACACTACTACTACCAATGTGCTGGCCCATGCATTGCAATGGATCCAAAGTAGTAGAATAATACTTGTTCATGTGCTTGAGATATAAACACTCTTGTTTTGATATACATGTGTCAGCGGACATGACAGCTTGTCCATGGAAGTTGAACCACGATGACCATCACGTTTCTTGTTTGTACCACTGCCACACCCATACGCGATTCCCACGGCAAAGTTAGTCATGAATGAAGTTCAACCATGGAGTCTTCTAGATTCTATGGGGCTGTTTAGTTCTAGGACTAGCATTGCCACACTTTGCCACACATTTTTGTCAAACTTGCCTAATGTTAGTTCATCAAAATGAGAGCCACAAGTTGGCAAGCCTAAGGGAATCTTGCCACACTTTTTGTGTGTATGCCATGTGGGGCCCAAGTGTGGCTTGAACAAAACACTCACCTAAGTTGGTCAAACTTTCCTAACCTTAGTTGTGGCAATCTTTGGCTAATTTAGTCACAAACCAAACAACCCCTACATGTGGCAGAATCTGGTGGATTGTAGATGATATCCAACGGCCAGTAGTGCTCGGATTTGCCATCTTTGTACCGTCGGATTGGCTTCATCCAAAGACCAACTTTCAAAGTTATTCACACACTATATAGGGGGTATAGATATAGATGTGCTGGCCCGTTGCGATTGATCCAAAGTATATCTATTTAGTGTAGTGCACTCTAGACACATTATCTATTTATTTTTCTCTAACCTTTCGTAGCCATGCAACCAAGCCACATAAGCTTCATGGGTGCCCCCCCACATCATATTATTCATACTACGTTGACTGAAAAAAAAGATAAATCACCCAAAACAAGATCTTCCCATTTTTTGTTCCTACGATGATGTGTCGTGCACGTACCTACTAGTTGTATAGTGGTAGTACTAGTTGTATAGTACTCCCTCTGTAAACTAATATAAGAGTGTTTAGATCACTCTTTTAGTGATCTAAACGCTCTTATATTTCTTTACGGAGGGAGTACAAACTTGGTACTAGTAGGAGTACAGTAGTACGGAATGATCCTACTCTATCAACGAGCCCCATCTGACACCAAATTTCTTCACTTCTGTGCTACAACTAGATCTTCCCCACGTTTCTGTTTTCCAACCCAGCGGCGTGCAGGGTGCGGTTTGCCAATAGTCGGTTTGCTCAACGGCAGCCCACACGAAAGTGAAATGCTAGGCAACACGCCTTCCCTAAGCTATGTGTCGTGCCGGACGGGCCGTGGAGTACTCCCGATTCCTGGGCGTGTGTGTGGGGGGGGGAGTGCGACGCGAACACAACATGCCTTTTCCTTTTACTAGCAATGTGCCCGAGCGTTGCGACGGATCCAAAGTAGTAGAATTGTAGTACTTGTTCACAAACTTGAAAGAAATCACTCTTGTTTTGATATACTCCTAATATATTACGCCCTCCGTTCCTAAATATTTGTCTTTTTAGAGATTCAAATGGACTATCACATCCGGATTATATAGACATATTTTGAAGTGTAGATTCACTCATTTTGCTCCGTATGTAGTCACTTATTGAAATCTCTAGAAAGACAAATATTTAGGAATGGAGGGAGTACTTTTCACTCAAAATATATTTCTCAGGCTGTTTTGATGAGGTGAGGGAGGATGTGGTTTCTTTCAAGATAATAAGGGGTTTTCTGCAAAGTATATCTTGGGATGTCTTGGGCATCCTCAAGCTTGAGCTTTTGTGTCTCCTTAATTCCTCTCATATCACGGTCTCCCTAAATCTCAAAAGCTTCATCCACACAAAACTCAACAAGGACTCGTGAGATAAGTTAGTATATACCATTGCAAAAACCTTATCATACACTACTGTAGCAAATCAATAAAATTATTATTCAACATTGCATACTAAATGCCTCTGCATATTTAATATTCCTATCCTCAAATAGAATCATTAAAGAAGCAAACATATGCAAACAATGCAAACATAACAACAATCTGCCTAAACAGGATAGTCTGTAAAGAATGCTGCAATATCCATACTTCCCTAGCTCCAAAAATTATGAAAGAAAATTCCCACTGTAGTAAATTTAGCAGATCTTAATATGCAAAAGGTTTCAACATTTTATCCCATTCTGACTTTTCTAGGGAATTATTGCAACAGCGGTAAACTTTCTGTTTTCAAACAGCAACATGTGGACTTCTAAAATAGGCATAGTAAAGGCTATCAATGCCACTTTTATTGGAATAAAAGATGCAAAAAATTGTTCTAAATAACAGCAAGAAAATCCTAACAAAATAAATTGATGCTCCAAGCAAAACACATATCATGTGGTGAATAAAAATATAGCTCCAAGTAAAGTTACCGATGAACGAAGACGAAAGAGGGGATGCCTTCCGGGGCATCCCCAAGCTTAGGCTCTTGGCTATCCTTGAATATTACCTTTGGGTGCCTTGAGCATCCCCAAGCTTAGGCTCTTGCCACTCATTATTCCATAGTCCATCGAATCCTTACCCAAAACTTGAAAACTTCACAACACAAAACTTAACAGAAAACTCGTAAGCTCCGTTAGTACAAGAAAATAAATCACCACTTCAAGTTACTTTAATGAACTTATTCTTTATTTATATTGGTGTTAAACCTACTGTATTACAACTTCTCTACGGTTTATAAACTATTTTACTAGCCATAGATTCATCAAAATAAGCAAACAACACACAAAAAAACAGAATCTGTCAAAAACAGAACAGTCTGTAGTAATCTGAATCAAACGTATACTTCTGGGACTCATAAAATTCTAAACTAAATTGCTGGACCTGAGGAATTTATCTATTAATCATCTGCAAAAATAATTAACTAAATAGCAATCTCTAAATAAAAATGGCAGCAATTCTCGTGAGCGCTAACGTTTCTGTTTTTGACAGCATGATCAACAAGACTTTCCCAAAGGTTCTACTTGGCACAAACACTAATTAAAATCATAAAACCACATATAAACAGAGGCTAGATGAATTATTTATTACTAAACAGGCCAAAAAGCAAGGAACAAAAATAAAGTTGAGTTGCCTCCCAACAAGCGCTATCGTTTAACGCCCCTAGCTAGGCATGATGATTTCAATGATGCTCACATAAAAGATAAGAATTGAAACATAAAGAGAGCATCATGAAGAATATGACTAGCACATTTAAGTATAACATACTTCCTATGCATAGGGATTTTGTGATCAAACAACTTGTGGGAACAATAATCAACTTGCATAGGAAGGTAAAACAAGCATAACTTCAAAAATTTAAGCACATAGAGAGGAAACTTGATATTATTGCAATTCCTACAAGCATATATTCCTCCGTCATAATAATTTTCAGTAGTATCATGAATGAATTCAACAATATAACCATCACATAAAGCATTATTTTCATGATCTACAAGCATTGAAAATTTACTACTCTCCACATAAGCAAGATTCTTCTCATGAATAATAGTGGGAGGAAACTCAACAAAATAACTATCATGTGATTGAAAACTAAGC
Organism: Triticum urartu; assembly: GCF_056163025.1. Lineage (NCBI taxonomy): Eukaryota > Viridiplantae > Streptophyta > Magnoliopsida > Poales > Poaceae > Triticum > Triticum urartu. The sequence continues at coordinate 47,464,511 of NC_141876.1, read as the reverse complement.
TCAAGATGACAAGTTTCATGGTTATCATTATTATTTATAGCATAAAAGTCATCACAATAATCATCATAAATAGCAACTTTATTCTCATAATCAATTGGAACCTATTCCGGAATAGTGGATTCATCACAAAACAAAGTCATGACCTCTCCAAATCCACTTTCATCAATATAATCATCATAAATAGGAGGCATGCTTTCATCATAATAAATTTGCACATCAAAACTTGAGGGACTAAAAATATCATCTTCATCAAACGTAGCATCCCCAAGCTTGTGGCTTTGCATATCATTAGCATCATTGATATTCAAAGAATTCATACTAACAACATTGCAATCATGCTCATCATTCAAAGATTTAGTGCCAAACATTTTAATGCATTCTTCTTCTAACACTTTGGCACAATTTTCCTTTCCATCATACTCACGAAAGATATTTAAAAGATGAAGCGTATGAGGCAAACTTAATTACATTTTTTTGTAATTTTCTTTTATAAACTTAACTAGTGATAAAACAAGAAACTAAAAGACTCGATTGCAAGATCTAAAGATATACCTTCAAGCGCTAACCTCCCCGGCAACGGCGCCAGAAAAGAGCTTGATGTCTACTACACAACCTTCTTCTTGTAAACGTTGTTGGGCCTCCAAGTGCAGAGGTTTGTAGGACAGTAGCAAATTTCCCTCAAGTGGATGACCTAAGGTTTATCAATCCGTAGGAGGTGTAGGATGAAGATGGTCTCTCTCAAGCAACCCTGCAACCAAATAACAAAGAGTCTCTTGTTTCCCCAACATACCCAATACAATGGTAAATTGTATAGGTGCACTAGTTCGGCGAAGAGATGGTGATACAAGTGCAATATGGATAGTAGATAATGGTTTTTGTAATCTGAAAATATAAAAACAGCAAGGTAACGAATCATAAAAGTGAGCGTAAACGGTAATGCAATGATGGTAAACAAGGCCTAGGGTTCATACTTTCACTAGTGCAAGTCCTCTCAACAATGATAACATAATTGGATCACATAACTATCCCTCAACATGCAACAAAGAGTCACTCCAAAGTCACTAATAGCGGAGAATGAACGAAGAGATTATGGTAGGGTACGAAACCACCTCAAAGTTATTCTTTCCAATCAATCTGTTGGGCTATTCCTATAAGTGTCACAAACAGCCCTAGAGTTCGTACTAGAATAACACCTTAAGACACAAATCAACCAAAACCCTAATGTCACCTAGATACTCCAATGTCACCTCAAGTATCCGTGGGTATGATTATACGATATGCATCACACAATCTCAGATTCATCTATTCAACCAACACAAAGGACCTCAAAGAGTGCCCCAAATTCCTACTGGAGAATCACGACGAAAACGTGTGCCAACCCCTATGCATAGGTTCATGGGCGAAACCCGCAAGTTGGTCACCAAAACATACATCAAGTGAAACACGTGATATCCCATTGTCACCACAGATATCCACGGCAAGACACACATCAAGTGTTCTCAAATTTTTAAAGACTCAATCCGATAAGATAACTTCAAAGGGGAAACTCAATTCATTACAAGAGAGTAGAGGGGGGAAGAAACATCATAGGATCCAAATATAATAGCAAAGCTCGCGATACATCAAGATCGTACCATCTCAAGAACACGAGAGAGAGAGAGATCAAACACATACCTACTGGTACATACCCTCAGCCCCGAGGGAGAATTACTCCCTCCTCGTCATGGAGAGCACCGGGATGATGAAGATGACCACCGGAGAAGGAGTGCCCCCTCCGGCAGGGTGCCGGAACGGGTCTAGATTGGTTTTCGGTGGCTACGGAGGCTCCTGGCGGCGGAACTCCCGATCTAATCTCCGTTCTGGAAGTTTTAGGTTACGTAGGTATGTATGGGTGCAGGAGGTGCGTCGGAGGAGCTACGGGGGCCCCGCGAGGCAGGGGGCGCGCCCTAGGGGGGGCGCCCCCCACCCTCGTGAGCACCTCCTGTATCTCCTGACGTGGAGTCCAAGTCTATCTGGTGGCTTCCATTCCAAAAATAACTTCTCCTGTTGATTTCGTTCCGTTTCGACTCCGTTTGATATTCCTTTTCTTTGAAACACTGAAATAGGCATAAAACAGCAAATCTGGGCTAGGCCTCCGGTTAATAGGTTAGTCCCAAAAATAATATAAAAGTGGAAAATAAAGCCCAATATTGCCCAAAACAGTAGATAATATAGCATGGAGCAATCAAAAATTATAGATACGTTGGAGACGTATCAAGCATCCCCAAGCTTAATTCCTACTCGTCCTCGAGTAGGTAAATGATAAAAAGATAATTTTTGATGTGGAATGCTAGTTGGCATAATTTCAGTGTAATTCTTCTTAATTTTGATATGAATATTCAGATTCGAAAGATTCAAGACAAAAGTTCATATTGACATAAAAACACTAATACTTCAAGCATACTAACTAAGCAATCATGTCTTCTCAAAATAACATGGCCAAAGAACGTTATCCCTACAAAATCATATAGTCTGGCTATGCTCTATCTTTATCACACAAAATATTTAAATCATGCACAACCCCGATGACAAGCCAAGCAATTGTTTCATACTTTTGATGTTCTCAAACTTTTTCAATCTTCACGCAATACATGAGCGTGAGCCATGGACATAGCACTATAGGTGGAATATACTGGTGGTTGTGGAGAAGACAAAAAGGAGAAGACAGTCTCACATTAACTAGGTGTATCAACGGGCTATGGAGATGCCCATCAATAGATATCAATGTGAGTGAGTAGGGATTGCCATGCAACGGATGCACTAGAGCTATAAGTGTATGAAAGCTCAAAAATAAACTAAGTGGGTGTGCATCCAACTTGCTTGCTCACGAAGACCTAGGGCATTTTGAGGAAGCCCATCATTGGAATATACAAGCCAAGTTCTATAATGAAAGATTCCCACTAGTATATGAAAGTGACAACATAGGAGATTCTCTATCATGAAGATCATGGTGCTACTTTGAAGCACAAGTGTGGTAAAAGGATAGTAGCATTGTCCCCCTTTTTTTATTTGGCCTTTCTTTTTTTATGGCCTTTGTCTTTTTTTGGGGATAATGCTCTATTGAATGATGATCATCACACTTCTATTTATTTATAACTCAATGATACAACTCGATACTAGAACAAAGTATGACTCTATATGAATGCCTCCGGCGGTGTACCGGGATGTGCAATGGTGCATGAGTGACATGTGTGAAAGAATTATGGATGGTGGCTTTGCCACAAATACGATGTCAACTACATGATCACGCAAAGCAATATGACAATGATGAAGCGTGTCATAATAAACGAAACAGTGGAAAGTTGCATGGCAATATATCTTAGAATGGCTATGGAAATGCCATATAGGTAGGTATGGTGGATGTTTTGAGGAAGGTATATGGTGGGTGTATGGTACCGGCGAAAGTTGCGCGGTACTAGAGAGGCTAGCAATGGTGGAAGGGTGAGAGTGCGTATAATCCATGGACTCAACATTAGTCATAAAGAACTCACATACTTATTGCAAAAAACTATTAGTTATCGAAACAAAGTACTACGCGCATGCTCCTAGGGGGATAGATTGGTAGGAAAAGACCATCGCTCGTCCCTGACCGCCACTCATAAGGAAGGCAATCAATAAATAAATCATGCTCCGACTTCATCACATAACGGTGCACCATACGTGCATGCTACGGGAATCACAAACTTCAACACAAGTATTTCTCAAATTCACAACTACTCAACTAGCATGACGCTAATATCACCATCCTCATATCTCAAAACAATCATCAAGTATCAAACTTCTCATAGTATTCAATGCACTCATAAGAGAATTTTATTATTCTCGAATACCTAGCATATTAGGATTTTAAGCAAATTACCATGCTATTTAAGACTCTCAAAATAATATAAGTGAAGCGTGAGAGTTCATCTATTTCTTCAAAATAAAACTACCACCATGCTCTAAAAGATATAAGTGAAGCACTAGAGCAAATGACAAACTACTCCAAAAGATATAAGTGAAGATCAATGAGTAGTGGAATAATTATGCAACTATGTGAAGACTCTCTAACATTTAATAATTTCAGATCTTTGTATTCTATTCATATAGAAAGAAAATCAAAATAAAATGAAATTCTAAGAATAGAAAACATAATGTGACGAAGCAAAAAACTTAGGATCAACCGGTACTAACCGATAGTTGTTGAAGATGAAAGGTGGGATACCAACCGGGGCATCCCCAAGCTTAGATGCTTGAGACTTCTTGAAATATTATCTTGGGATGCCTTGGGCATCCCCAAGCTTGAGCTTTTGTGTCTCCTTAATTCCTCTCATATCACGGTCTCCCTAAATTTCAAAAGCTTCATCCACACAAAACTCAACAAGGACTCATGAGATAAGTTAGTATAAACCATTGCAAAAACCTTATCATACACTACTGTAGAAAATCAATAAAATTATTATTCAACATTTCATACTAAATTCCTCTGCATATTTAATATTCCTATCCTCAAATAGAATCATTAAAGAAGCAAACATATGCAAACAATGCAAACATAACAGCAATCTGCCTAAACAGGATAGTCTGTAAAGAATGCTGCAATATCCATACTTCCCTAGCTCCAAAAATTATGAAAGAAAATTCCCACTGTAGTAAATTTATCAGAGCTTAATATGCAAAATGTTTCAACATTTTATCACATTCTGAATTTTCTCGGGAATTATTTCAACAGCGGTAAACTTTCTGTTTTCAAACAGCAACATGTGGACTTCTAAAATAGGCATAGTAAAGGCTATCAATGCCACTTTTATTGGAATAAAAGATGCAAAACATTGTTCTAAATAACAGAAAGCAAATCCTAACAAAATAAATTGACGCTCCAAGCAAAACACATATCATGTGGTGAATAAAAATATAGCTCCAAGTAAAGTTAGCGATGAACGAAGACGAAAGAGGGGATGCCTTCCGGGGCATCCCCAAGCTTAGGCTCTTGGCTATCCTTGAATATTACCTTGGGGTGCCTTGGGAATCCCCAATATTAGGGTCTTGCCACTCCTTATTCCATAGTCCATCGAATCCTTACCCAAAACTTGAAAACTTCACAACACAAAACTTAACAGAAAACTCGTAAGCTCCGTTAGTATAAGAAAATAAATCACCACTTCAAGTTACTGTAATGAACTTATTACTTATTTATATTGGTGTTAAACCTACTGTATTCCAACTTCTCTATGGTTTATAAACTATTTTACTAGCCATAGATTCATCAAAATAAGCAAACAACACACAAAAAACAGAATATGTCAAAAACAGAACAGTCTGTAGTAATCTGAATAAAAAGTATACTTCTGAACTCATAAAATTCTAAAATAAATTGGTGGACCTGAGGAATTTATCTATTAATCATATTCAAAAAGAATTAACTAAATAGCACACTCTAAATAAAAATGGCAGCAATTCTCGTGAGTGCTAAAGTTTCTGTTTTTGACAGCATGATCAACAAGACTTTCCCAAAGTCTTCCCAAAGGTTCTACTTGGCACAAACACTAATTAAAAGCATAAAACCACATCTAAACAGATGCTAGATGAATTATTTATTACCAAACAGGAACAAAAAGCAAGAAACAAAAATAAAGTTGGGTTGCCTCCCAACAAGCGCTATCGTTTAACGCCCCTAGCTAGGCATGATGATTTCAATGATGCTCACATAAAAGATAAGAATTGAAACATAAAGAGAGCATCATGAAGAATATGACTAGCACATTTAAGTCTAACATACTTCCTATGCATAGGGATTTTGTGATCAAACAACTTGTGGGAAATAATAATCAACTTGCATAGGAAGGTAAAACAAGCATAACTTCAAAATTTTAAGCACATAGAGAGGAAACTTGATATTATTGCAATTCCTACAAGCATATATTCCTCCCTCATAATAATTTTCAGTAGAATCATGAATGAATTCAACAATATAACCAGCACCTAAAGCATTATTTTCATGATCTACAAGCATAGAAAATTTACTACTCTCCACATAAGCAAGATTCTTCTCATGAATAATAGTGGGAGGAAACTCAACAAAATAACTATCATGTGATTGAAAACTAAGCTCAAGATGACAAGTTTCATGGTTATCATTATTCTTTATAGCATACAAGTCATCACAATAATCATCATAAATAGCAACTTTGTTCTCATAATCAATTGGAACCTCTTCCGGAATAGCGGATTCATCACAAAACAAAGTCATGACCTCTCCAAATCAACTTTCATCAATATAATCATCATAAATAGGAGGCATGCTTTCATCATAATAAATTTGCACATCAAAACTTGGGGGACTAAAAATATCATCTTCATCAAACGTAGCATCCCCATGCTTGTGGCTTTTCATATCATTAGCATCATGGATATTCAAAGAATTCATACTAACAACATTGCAATCATGCTCATCATTCAAAGATTTAGTGCCAAACATTTTAATGCATTCTTCTTCTAACACTTTGGCACACGAAAGATATTAAAAAGATGAAGCGTATGAGGCAAACTTAATTCCATTTTTTTGTAATTTTCTTTTATAAACTAAACTAGTGATAAAACAAGAAACTAAAAGACTCGATTGCAAGATCTAAAGATATACCTTCAAGCGCTAACCTCCCCGACAATGGCACCAGAAAAGAGCTTGATGTCTACTACACAACCTTCTTCTTGTAGACGTTGTTGGGCCTCCAAGTGTAGAGGTTTGTAGGACAGTAACAAATTTCCCTCAAGTGGATGACCTAAGGTTTATCAATCCGTAGGAGGCGTAGGATGAAGATGGTCTCTCTCAAGCAACCCTACAACCAAATAACAAAGAGTCTCTTGTGTCCCCAACATACCCAATACAATGGTAAATTGTATAGGTGCACTAGTTCGGCGAAGAGATGGTGATACAAGTGCAATATGGATAGTAGATAATGGTTTTTGTAATCTGAAAATATAAAAACAGCAAGGTAACGAATCATAAAAGTGAGCGTAAACGGTAATGCAATGATGGTAAACAAGGCCTAGGGTTCATACTTTCACTAGTGCAAGTCCTCTCAACAATGATAACATAATTGGATCACATAACTATCCCTCAACATGCAACAAAGAGTCACTCCAAAGTCACTAATAGCGGAGAACGAACGAAGAGATTATGGTAGGGTACGAAACCACCTCAAAGTTATTCTTTCCAATCAATCCGTTGGGCTATTCCTATAAGTGTCACAAACAGCCCTAGAGTTCGTACTAGAATAACACCTTAAGACACAAATCAACCAAAACCCTAATGTCACCTAGATACTCCAATGTCACCTCAAGTATCTGTGGGTATGATTATACGATATGCATCACACAATCTCAGATTCATCTATTCAACCAACACAAAGGACCTCAAAGAGTGCCCCAAATTCCTACTGGAGAATCACGATGAAAACATGTGCCAACCCCTATGCATAGGTTCATGGGCGAAACCCGCAAGTTGGTCACCAAAACATACATCAAGTGAAACACGTGATATCCCATTGTCACGACAGATATCCGCGGCAAGACATACATCAAGTGTTCTCAAATTTTTAAAGACTCAATCCGATAAGATAACTTCAAAGGGGAAACTCAATTCATTACAAGAGAGTAGAGGGGGGAAGAAACATCATAGGATCCAAATATAATAGCAAAGCTCGCGATACATCAAGATCGTACCATCTCAAGAACACGAGAGAGAGAGAGATCAAACACATACCTACTGGTACATACCCTCAGCCCCGAGGGAGAACTACTCCCTCCTCGTCATGGAGAGCACCGGGATGATGAAGATGGCCACCGGAGAAGGATTGCCCCCTCCGGCAGGGTGCCGGAACGGGTCTAGATTGGTTTTCGGTGGCTACGGAGGCTCCTGGCGGCGGAACTCCCGATCTAATCTCCGTTCTGGAAGTTTTAGGTTACGTAGGTATATATGGGTGCAGGAGGTACGTCGGAGGAACTACGGGGGCCCCACGAGGCAGGGGGCGCGCCCTAGGGGGGCGCCCCCACCCTTGTGAGCACCTCCCATATCTCCTGACGTGGAGTCCAAGTCTATCTGGTGGCTTTCGTTCCAAAAATAACTTCTCTAGTTGATTTCGTTTCGTTTCGACTCCGTTTGATATTCCTTTTCTTCGAAACACTGAAAATAGGCATAAAACAGCAAATCTGGGCTGGGCCTCCGGTTAATAGGTTAGTCTCAAAAATAATATAAAAGTGGAAAATAAAGCCAATATTGCCCAAAATAGTAGATAATATAGCATGGAGCAATCAAAAATTATAGATACGTTGGAGACGTATCAGGCGGCCATCCATGCTACCTCTTGAGCACTGCGTTGGATTCCCCGAAGAGGAAGGGATGATGCAGCAAAGTAGCGTAAGTATTCTATGGTGGGTGAACAAATTACTGTTGAGCAATTGACAGAATTGAGCATAGTTATGAGAATATCTAGGTATGATCATGTATATAGGCATCACGTCCGAGATAAGTAGACCGAAACGATTCTGCATCTACTACTATTACCCCACTCATCGACTGCTATCCAGCATGCATCTAGAGTATTAAGTTAAAAATAGAGTAACGCCTTAAGCAAGATGACATGATGTAGAGGGATAGTTTCATGCAATATGATAAAAAACCCATCTTGTTATCCTCGATGGCAACAATATAATATGTGCCTTGCTGCCCCTTCTGTCACTGGGAAAGGACACCGCAAGATTGAACCCAAAGCTAAGCACTTCTCCCATGGCAAGAACAACCAATCTAGTAGGCCAAACCAAACTGATAATTCGAAGAGACTTGCAAAGATAACCAATCATACATAAAAGAATTCAAAGAAGATTCAAATATTATTCATAGATAGACTTGATCATAAACCCACAATTCATCGTCTCAACAAATACACCGCAAAAAGACGATTACATCGAATAGATCTCCACGAGAGAGGGGGAGAACATTGTATTGAGATCCAAAAAGAGAGAAGAAGCCATCTAGCTACTAGCTATGGACCCGTAGGTCTGAAGTAAACTACTCACACTTCATCGGAGGGGCTTGGATGATGATGTAGAAGCCCTTCGTGATTGATGCCTCCTCCGGCGGAGCTCCGGAACAGGCCCCAAGATGGGATCTCATGGATACAGAAAGTTGCGGTGGTGCAATTAGGTTTTTGGCTCCATCCTCGATTGTTTGGGGGTACGTGCATATATATAGGAGGAGGAAGTACGTCGGTGGAGCTACGAGGGGCCCACAAGGCAGGGGGCGCGCCCTAGGGGGGCGCCCCCTACCCTCGTGAGCACCTCGTAGCTTTCTTGACGGAGGGTCCAAGTCTCCTGGATCTTATCTGATGAGAAAATCACATTTCCGAAGGTTTCATTCCGTTTGGACTCCGTTTGATATTCCTTTTCTTCGAAACCCTAAAATAGGCAAAAAAACAGCAATTCTGGGCTGGGCCTCCGGTTAATAGGTTAGTCCCAAAAATAATATAAAAGTGGAAAATAAAGCCCAATAATGTCTAAAATAGTAGATAATATAGCATGGAGCAATCAAAAATTATAGATACGTTGGAGACGTATCAAGCATCCCCAAGCTTAATTCCTGCTCGTCCTCGAGTAGGTAAATGATAAAAACAGAATTTTTGATGTGGAGTGCTACTTGGCATAATTTCAATGTAAATCTTCTTAATTGTGGTATGAATATTCAGATTTGAAAGATTCAAGACAAAAGTTCATATTGATATAAAAATAATAATACTTCAAGCATACTAACAAAGCAATTATGTCTTCTCAAAATATCATGGCCAAAGAAAGCTATCCCTACAAAGTCATATAGTCTGGCTATGCTCTATCTTCACCACACAAAGTATTTAAATCATGCACAACCCCGATGACAAGCCAAGCAATTGTTTCATACTTTTGACATTTTCAAAACTTTTTCGATCTTCACGCAATACATGAGCATGAGCCATGGATATATCACTATAGGTGGAATAGAATGGTGGTTGTGGAGAAGACAAAAAGGGAGAAGATAGTCTCACATCAACTAGGCGTATCAACGGGCTATGGAGATGCCCATCAATAGATATCAATGTGAGTGAGTAGGGATTGCCATGCAACGGATGCACTAGAGCTATAAGTATATGAAAGCTCAAAAGAAACTAAGTGGGTGTGCATCGTACTTGCTTGCTCACGAAGACCTAGGGCATTTTGAGGAAGCCCATTATTGGAATATACAAGCCAAGTTCTATAATGAAAAATTCCCACTAGTATATGAAAGTGACATAATGAGAGACTCTTTATCATGAAGATCATGGTGCTACTTTGAAGCACAAGTGTGGTAAAAGGATAGTAACATTGTCCCTTCTCTCTTTCTCTCTCATTTTTTATTTTTTTTATTTGGGCCTTTCTCCTTTTTTTGGCCTCTTTTTTTTCGTCCGGAGTCTCATCCCGACTTGTGGGGGAATCATAGTCTCCATCATCCTTTCCTCACTGGGACAATGCTCTAATAATGATGATCATCACACTTTTATTTACTTACAACTCATGAATTACAACTCGATTCTTAGAACAAAATATGACTCTATATGAATGCCTCCGGCGGTGTACTGGGATGTGAGATGAATCAAGAGTGACATGTATGAAAGAATTATGAACGGTGGCTTTGCCACAAATACGATGTCAACTACATGATCATGCTAGCAATATGACAATGATGGAGCGTGTCATGATGAACGGAACGGTGGAAAGTTGCATGGCAATATATCTCGGAATGGCTATGGAAATGCCATGATAGGTAGGTATGGTGGCTGTTTTGAGGAAGGTATTTGGTGGGTGTATGATACCGGCGAAAAGTATGCGGTATTAGAGAGGCTAGCAATGGTGGAAGGAAGGAAAGTGCGTATAATCCATGGACTCAACATTAGTCATAAAGAACTCATATACTTATTGCAAAAATCTAGAAGTTATCATAGCAAAGTATTACGCGCATGATACTAGGGGAATAGATTGGTAGGAAAAGACCATCGCTCGTCCCCGACTGCCACTCATAAGGAAGACAATCAATAAATAAATCATGCTCTGAGTTCATCACATAACGGTTCACCATACGTGCATGCTATGGGAATCGCAAACTTTAATACAATCATTTCTCAAATTCACAACTACTCAACTAGCACGACTCTAATATCACCATCCTCATATCTCAAAACAATTATCAAGCATCAATTTCTTCTTAGTATTCAACACACTCATACGATTTTTTTATTATTAATCTTGCATACCAAGCATTTTAGGTTTTTAAGCAAATTACCATGCTATTAAGACTCTCAAAATAATATAAGTGAAGCATGAGAGATCAATAGTTTCTATAAAACAAATCCACCACCGTGCTCTAAAAGATATAAGTGAAGCACTAGAGCAAAACTATAAAGCTCAAAAGATATAAGTGAAGTACATAGAGTATTCTATCAAATTCCAAATCATGTATGGCTCTCTCAAAAGGTGTGTACAGCAAGGATGATTGTGTTAAACTCATAAGCAAAGACTCAAATCATAAAAAGACGATCCAAGCAAAACACATATCATGTGGTGAATAAAAATATAGCTCCAAGTAAAGTTACCAATAGAAGTAGACGAAAGGGGGGATGCCTTCCGGGGCATCCCCAAGCTTTTGATTTTATGTGTCCTTAGATTATCTTGGGGGTGCCATGGGCATCCCCAAGTTTAGGCTCTTTCCACTCCTTGTTCCATAATCCATCAAATCTTTACCCAAAACTTGAAAACTTCACAACACGAAACTTAAGATAGAAAACTCGTGAGCTCCGTTAGCGAAAGAAAACAAAAGACCACTTCAAGCTACTGTAATGAACTCATTATTTATTTATATGGGTGTTATAACTACTTTATTCCAACTTCTCTATGGGTTATAAACTATTTTACTAGCCATAGATTCATCAAAATAAGCAAACAACACACGAAAAACAGAATCTGTCAAAAACAGAACAGTCTGTAGTAATCTGTAGCTAGCGCAAGATCTGGAACCCCAAAAATTCTAAAATAAATTTCTGGACGTGAGGAATTTATCTATTAATCATCTTCAAAACGAATTAACTAAATATAAATTTCCAAATAAAAATGAAAGCAGTTCTCGTGAGCACTAAAGTTTCTGTTTTTTACAGCAAGTTCAACAAGACTTTCCCCAAGTCTTCCCAACGGTTCTACTTGGCACAAACACTAATTAAAACACAAAAAACACAACCAAAAAAGAGTCTAGATAATTTATTTATTACTAAACAGGAGAAAAAAGCAAGGAATAAAAATAAAATCGGGTTGCCTCCCAACAAGCGCTATCGTTTAACGTCCCTAGCTAGGCATAACAAGCAAGAATAGATCCAGGTATTGCCATCTTTGGTAGGCAATCCATAAGTGGCTCTCATGATAGATTCATGTGGTAATTTTATTTTGTTTCTAGGGAAGTGTTCCATGCCATTTTTAATGGAAATTGAAATCTAATATTCCCTTCCTTCATATCAACAATTACACCAACCGTTCTAAGGAAAGGTCTACCCAGAATAATACAGCAAGAAGGATTGCAATCTATATCAAGAACGATAAAATCTACGGGCACATAATTCCTATTTGCAACAATAATAACATCATTAATTCTTCCCATAGGTTTCTTAATAGTTGAATCCGCAAGATGCAAGTTTAGAGAGCAATCATAAAAATCACGAAAATCTAGTAAATCACACAAAGTTTTGGGAATAGTAGAGACACTAGCACCCAAATCACACAAAGCATAAAACTCATAATTTTTAATTTTAATTTTAATAGTTGGTTCCCACTCATCATAAAGTTTTCTAGGGATAGAAACTTCCAATTCAAGTTTTTCTTCATAAGATTGCATCAAGGCGTCAACGATATGTTTAGTAAACGCTTTATTTTAACTATAAGCATGAGGAGATTTTAGCACGGATTGCAACAAGGAAATACAATCAATCAAAGAGAAATTTTCATAGTTAAATTCCTTGAAATCCATAATAGTGGGTTTAGCAACATCCTGGGTTTTAATTTCTTCAAGCCCACTTTTATCAAATTTAGCATCAAGATCAACAAATTCCGAATTCTTAGAACGACTTCTAGGTAAAGGTGGATCATATTCAGTCCCATAATTATCAAGATTCATCGTGCAAAACAAAGATTTAATAGGGGACACATCAATAACTTTTAGATCTTCATCATTATTTTCATAGGAACTAGAAGAACACGCTTTTATAAAGGTATATTTCTTAGCACGCATCCTAGAGGTTCTTTCTTTGCACTCGTCAATGGAAATTCTCATGGCTTTGAGAGACTCATTGATATCATGCTTAGGTGGAATAGATCTAAGTTTCAAAGAATCAACATCAACAGCAATTCTATCAACGTTCCTAGCCAAATCATCAATCTTAAGTAATTTTTCTTCAATCATAGCATTAAAATTTTTTTGCGAAGAAATAAATTCTTTAATATTAGATTCAAAATCACAGGGCATCTTATTATAATTTCCATAAGAATTGTTGTAGTAATTACCATAATTATTAGAGGGATTACTAGGGTAAGGCCTATGATTGAAATTTCCTCTATACGCGTTGTTACCAAAATTGTTCCTACCAACAAAATTCACATGCACCCTTTTAGTAGATCTTTGAGTATGCCATTGAGAATAATTAACCATAATATTATCTAGGAGTTTAGTAGTTTCTCCTAAAGTGATTTCCATAAAAGTGCCTCCCGCGGCCGAATCTAAAAGATTTCTAGAAGCAAAATTCAATCCGGCATAAAAATTCTGAACAATCATCTACAAATTCAAACCATGAGTAGGGAAATTACATATCATTAATTTAATTCTCTCCCAAGCTTGAGCAACATGTTCATGATCAAGTTGTTTAAAATTCATAATATTGTTTCTAAGAGAGATGATCTTAGTGGGAGGAAAATACTTAGAGATAAAAGCATCTTTGCACTTGTTCCATGAATCAATACTATTTTTAGGCAAAGATGAAAACCAAGCTTTAGCACGATCTCTAAGTGAAAAAGGAAATAGCTTCAATTTAACAATATCATTATCGACATCTTTTTTCTTTTGCATGTCACACAAATCAATGAAACTATTAAGATGTGTAGCGGCATCTTCACTAGGAAGGCCGGAGAACGGATCTTTCATGACAAGATTCAACAAAGCAGTATTAATTTCACAAGATTCAGCATCGGTAAGAGGAGCAATCGGAGTGCTAAGGAAATCATTATTGTTGGTATTGGTGAAGTCACACAATTTAGTATTAGCTTGAGCCATCGCGACAAACAAGCAAACCAACACGAGCAAACAAAGAGCAAATGGGCAAAAGAGGCAAATAGAGAGGGAGGATAGAGAGAGGGCGAATAAAACAGCAAGGGTGAAGTGGGGGAGAGGAAAACGAGAGGCAAATGGCAAATAATGTAATGCGGAAGATAGGGATTGTGATGGGTATTTGGTATGTTGACTTTTAGGCAGACTCCCCGGCAACGGTGCCAGAAATTCTTCTTGCTACCTCTTGAGCACTGTGTTGGATTTCCCCGAAGAGGAAGGGATGATGCAGCAAAGTAGCGTAAGTATTTCCCTCAGTTTTGAGAACCAAGGTATCAATCCAGTAGGAGGCTATGCTTGAGTCCCTCGTACCTACACAAAAACAATAGCTCAACGCAACCAACGCGCTTAGGGGTTGTCAATCCCTTCACAGTCACTTACGAAAGTGAGATCTGATAGAGATGATAAATAATATATTTTTGGTATTTTTGGTATAGTGATGCAAAGTAAATAAAGTAAAAGCAAAGCAATAGTAAAGTGATGGAGATTGATATGATGAGAAAGAGACCCGGGGTCCATAGGTTTCACTAGTGGCTTCTCTCAAGAGCATAAGTATTCTACGGTGGGTGAACAAATTACTGTTGAGCAATTGACAGAATTGAGCATAGTTATGAGAATATCTAGGTATGATCATGTATATAGGCATCACGTCCGAGACAAGTAGACCGAAACGATTCTGCATCTACTACTATTACTCCACTCATTGACCGCTATCCAGCATGCATCTAGAGTATTAAGTTAAAAATAGAGTAACGCCTTAAGCAAGATGACATGATGTAGAGGGATAGTTTCATGCAATATGATAAAAACCCCATCTTGTTATCCTTGATGGCAACGATACAATACGTGCCTTGCTGCCCCTTCTGTCATGGGAAAGGACACCGCAAGATCGAACCCAAAGCTAAGCACTTCTCCCATGGCAAGAACAACCAATCTAGTAGGCCAAACCAAATTGATAATTCGAAGAGACTTGCAAAGATAACCAATCATACATAAAAGAATTCAGAGAAGATTCAAATATTATTCACAGATAGACTTGATCATAAACCCACAATTCATCGGTCTCAACAAACACACCGCAAAAAGAAGATTACATCAAATAGATCTCCATGAGAGAGGGGGAGAACATTGTATTGAGATCCAAAAAGAGAGAAGAAGCCATCTAGCTACTACCTATGGACCCGTAGGTATGAAGTAAACTACTCACACTTCATCGGAGGGGCTTGGATGATGATGTAGAAGCCCTTCGTGATCGATGCCTCCTCCGGTGGAGCTCCGGAACAGGCCCCAAGATGGGATCTCGTGGATACAGAAAGTTGCGGCGGTGGAATTATGTTTTTGGAGCCGTCCCCAAGCATTTGGGGGTATGTGGATATATATAGGAGGAAGAAGTACGTCGGTGGAGCTTCAAGGGGCCCACGAGGCAGGGGGGCACGCCCTAGGGGGGGTCACCCCCTACCCTCGTGAGCACCTCGTGGCTTTCTTGACGGAGGGTCCAAGTCTCCTGGATCTTATCTGATGAGAAAATCACGTTTCCGAAGGTTTCATTCCGTTTGGACTCCTTTTGATATTCCTTTTCTTCGAAACCCTAAAACAGGCAAAAGACAGCAATTCTGGGCCGGGCCTTCGATTAATAGGTTAGTCCCAAAAATAATATAAAAGTGGAAAATAAATCCCAATAATGTCTAAAACAGTAGATAATATAGCATGGAGCAATAAAAAATTATACATATGTTGGAGACGTATCAATCCACCAGTCGGTCGCCAACACCGTCTGGAGACGATCCTAGGTGCCATGCCGCAGGCCAGCATCGTGGACCATCTGGCACAGCCGCTGGCTGCTCGAGCGCATCGCCGCCATGGGTCTGGAGCGGGTACTTTTGTGCGTAGTGTAGGTGCTTAGGCAAATTCTTAGGTGCGTACGATGTGGTAGATGCATTGGAATGGAGGGGCGCCTTTATATGAGGGCAAACTGCGTTGCATTCCCATCGTGCAGCCTCTTTTCCCGCTCCTCCTCCCATTACTTCCCTCATGCATTAATTGAAGGAGGATGCATTGGCCGTTCAACATTTCGGGAACTGCTACTCCCTCCCTCGTCTGCATTAAATCCGTATCGGGAACTACGCCGCCTACTTTCAAATCGAATAGTACTGCGCCGCTCGCTGCACTCCCGGCTGAACACGCCTCCTCGCCTCCATTAAACCCGCATGCAAACCGAGAAACCTACTCTGGCCACACGCCTGTTCATGAGCGGGCCGGAATTAAACGCAACACCGACCGAGCTCCTCCCGTCCGCCCTCGGTTTGAACGAGGCCAGATGCCGGCCAAGCTCCAACTGTCCGCCCTCTATTTACACGAGGCCAGACAGACAGCGGGCAAGAATCGCACCCCTCCGCCGCTCCCCCATCTCCTCCTTCACCATTTTCTCCACTCTACCGATGGCCTCCGAGGAGCCGTTCTCCGGCATATTACCCGGCTGGGTGTCCCGTCGAGCCCTCCAGATACGGGCGAGGCCACTCGGTGCTTCACCAACCTCACTTGGCCTGACGGAGCTAGTTACCGCCCCAAGCAGGCGCGTAGTTCAGCAACTCGCCGCTCCAGTTCAGCTCGGTGAGGAGTGGCGACTTGCTCCACGCCGACACGGCGGCGAGCACACCGGTACAGGCGTCGTCGATGCTGTGTCGTACCGCGCCACTAGTGTCTGTGGGCGCGCCTCCTGTGCCTGCGGCAGCGCCATGCAGGAAGAGACAGAAGCCGGGTGTGTGGAGAGCGACGAGTCGGTGGCCAGCTTCTCCGTGTCCACCGCCATCATCGAGAAGTAGAACACGGGAGGCCGCCAGCACTTGGGTCCCAGGAAGGCCACCGCCGAGGCGATGACTGCGCATTCATGTGGTTTCTTTGCTGCTTCGTCTCTTCCGAGGACCTTCATCGACCCTGCAAGTGTCTGCCAGACATGAGGAAGACAAAGGGATCCACAGGCGGCCATTTAGATTTTGTACTCCTCTCCAGCTGGCGGGAAATATTTGTTCTAAGAATGGATAAATTGTATGTATCTATAACTAAAATAAGTCTAGATACATCCATTTCTAGGACAAGTATTTCCGGACGGAGGGAGTATTAATTATACCAAGAGAGCCGGATTGGCACCGCTTAGTTCATGTAAATGTAATGAAATCCATCATGTTTATATGAAGATCCGGCTTTTTTATATGAAATCCTTCATGCTTATATGAAATCAGTCCGTGTTTGCACGAATTTCATCCGGTTGGTTAGAGTTGTGAAAATGTATGTCGCTGGCATTTGATGTCGTCCTCCGCAGAAGGAAGCGAGAGGAAATTTGCCGGCCGCCGTTGGATATGCTCTTATGCTAGAAATAGAGTGACATCCAATCCATTTGAGTTAATTGCATGTATGATTGTCCCTCTATAAAAAGTTAATTGCATGTACAGTGTACACGTGGCTTGTAGGGTGGCTACAGCTTGGTACAGAAAGTTAAAAAGAAACAAGTCCATCCGTAGTCTTGTATTCTAAGTACTCCGTGGGTTCCACTATCAGAATAGTAGTGAAATAAGTATATATATTAAATAAGTAATATATAATATAAAAATCTAAAGTTAAAGACAGAATTCGAACTCATGTCATCGCGTTGCGAGCATCCGGTGCTAACCAGTCCAACACATTTTTGTTGTAGACCATGCTGGAGATATATCTCCATGTCTATTCTTATACTCCATCCGTTCCTAAATACTCCCTCCATTCCCAAATATAAGACCTTTTAGGGATTCCACTATAGACTATACATGAAGCAAAATGAGTGAATCTACACTCTAAAGTATGTCTATATACATCCGTATGTAGTTTATAGTAGAATCTCTAAAAGGTCTTATATTTAGGAGGGAGTATTTGTCTTTTTCAGATTTCAAATGGACTACCACATACGGATGTGTATGTAGACATATTTTAAAGTGTAGATTCACTCATTTTGCTCCGTATGTAGTCACTTGTTGAAATCTCTAAAAAGACAAATATTTAGGAACGAAGGGAGTAGAAAACAGAGTTGGTGATGATGGTGTGCGTGCCATCCTGCAATATAGGCCATCGGATTTATATCTAACGGATAGGAAGGGAGCCATGGCAATTTTGCAAAAATATACCCACACCCCTCTCCACGTTCACAAATACGGCCTTCCCTCGTTCATCCTTTTCTCTCACAAGATAAACTACTCATACAAATGCATCTTGATGTTCCGTGCAACGCACGAGCATCTAGCTAGTTTCTTTTAAAATAGTTACTGCTATAATTGGGTTGAAGTGATATATTTTATGTCTGCCCCGAGTGATTTCAGATTCACTAGTAGTAACAAAGAAAAGGTTGCCTTGTTAATTAACAGAAAACAGGGTGAAAACTATCACATGAGGCCGGTAAAAACGAGGCACACTGGGTCCAGCATCATCATCACTACAACTATGTGCGCGCGCGAGAAGTCTACATATCGAGGGGGCTTCTGAGCGAGGCACATACACACAATGTTCGAGAGAGAAACCAATTGACAGATTACGATCAGATTGAGTTGTCACCCTTCTACTGACATTGTTGGGGTGG
Organism: Triticum urartu; assembly: GCF_056163025.1. Lineage (NCBI taxonomy): Eukaryota > Viridiplantae > Streptophyta > Magnoliopsida > Poales > Poaceae > Triticum > Triticum urartu. The sequence goes on along the minus strand of NC_141876.1, from coordinate 47,445,471 downwards.
CGGGGGAGGGGGAGAGAAAGACGTATCGAGAGTGTGCGTGGTAGGCATAGAGGCACAACTAGCGAGTGTGTGCATGTGTGTTTGAAAGAGGAGTAGATAGATTACTATCAAGATCGAGGTGCCAGCCTACTCCTTCAGTGTCGGGTAGTGTGTGTGTGTGTGTGTGTGTGTTTGAGAGAGAAGCCAGTCGATAGATTAGTATCAAGATCGAGGTGTCACCTTACTCCTTCGGTGTTGGGAAGTGTGTGTGTGTGGTTGTGTGGGTGTGGGTGTGGGTGTCGGGGGCGTAACAGCCTGGATTTTTGCCCTTATCTTTTTCCTTTGATTTTCTTGAATTTCCTGTTTTGTTTTGCTTTTCCGTGGCTATGTGGTTCTGAAACTTGGAAAGATCATGTCTTCCTAGGTTTTATAGTGGCTTGTTACCCTCTTCATCATCCCAAGATCATGTCATTTCATCCTTGACCTAACCCAAAATTCTTTTGTTGAGAATATTCCTTTTCTGATAAAGGAATAACCCTTAAAACCCTAGGTTGTGAAGCAACCTATATTTCTGTCACTCCTAAAATTCCCAAATAATTCTCATAAATTTTTTCGGTAATATCTTCCGCAAATATGGCAAAATATATCATTGGCCATGTTTCCCATCATCCTCCAATAATTCTTTTCATATTCTGTCCTAAATGGCACTTTGCAAAGGAAGTGCTAGTTATCTTTGCCCATTTGAATCCAAACGTCTTGGACATCTTTTCCTGTCGAAATAATTGACCCGTGCCAAAATTCAACTCAATTTGCCTAGTAAATATTCCGGAGCAATTTTTCAAAGTTCCTGTCTGAGGGAAGTGATTGTGAAGGAAGTACAAGCTAGGGATATCCAAATGAGTTTCCATTTTTTCAAGGTCCTTTATATTCTTAAATAATGACTCTCCACAAAATATGAGCTCATGTAACTCATCTATGTGAGCCCAGCCCTAAATCTTAGTTTCTGGTCAGATTTTCAGTTTGTGAAGCAACTATATTTTATATTGCTTCAATTGAGCTGAAACTTTACAAGGACATTCTTATACCTATATCAACTTCCTCCACCAAGTTTTACCTCAATTGGTTAATCTAATTGCCATGTGTAATTTTCCAAGTTTCTGTCCAGAATGAAGCTTTGTGAATCAGGTGCCACTTTGGTATTTCCAAATGGCATGAAATCTTTACAGCAGCTTCATACCATCATTTAACCCCTCTCTGCCAAAGTTAAGCTCATGAAAATCAAGTGTGTGAGTGTATCTTCCAAATCCCTAATTCTGCCCAGTTTTGCACTTTCTACAGCAACCCTCAACTAAACTCCTCCCCTTAGTCTGATTTGTGGTGATCAACATCACCTTAGTATGTGATCATCATCAGACAAACTCTTTACCACGTTACCAAGCTGGTTTAACCACATCAAGTTACAAACACCTTCTTACTGATTTACTTTGGAGCTAACTGCAAATCTCTTCTCTGCCCCTGGACCGATTTATTTCTCCAGTTGGACTAAGGGCACCTAGGTCAATCTACTGGACATAGTCGGCCACGCCAAAGAGCGCCGCTTGCACCAGTGCCAGTGGTGATCACTCTTGCGTCATACACAGTGCAAGCTCTGGCTCGGTCCGGCCATTGTGCTTGTATCCTCCCTCCTCGTCTCGACCTCCATTCATGTCCTGGAGCTCGCCCGTGCTCGACTGCATCTCCCTGCATTGGTTCCCCGTCGTGGTTCGCCATAAATGCGCCGCTAGAGCAGTGCCCGTGCCATGCCCAGCCTCTGTCCTCCATTAGAGCACTGCTCGAGCTCACTAGCGATGCTCCAGAGCCTTCCCCTCGGCTATATAAGCATGCCCCGAGTCCTCCCGAAGCTCACCCATCTCTCCCTCGCCTCATTTGGTAACCAGGATCGCCCCATCTAGCCAGAGTTCGCCTCTGTCCTCCATGGCCGCCTCGGCCTCGGCATGATTCCGGCCAACCCGAGCCTCCTCTCGCCTCCCCTCCATGTCCACCGACTCCCCCTCGTCCCTCTGAGCCGCCCCACTACCTCGCCCCTCGCCGGAGTGCACCGTGGCCGTGGCCTCCATGTTCGGCCGCCGCCCACTCCTCTCGGCCTCCACCTCAACCGAGCCATCCGAGCTCTCCCTCTCCCTCCCGACCATGCCAACGGCCTCACCGGAGTCCTGCGCACCGTCCCCCACCCTTCATTCGTCGCCGGAGGACCGGAGCCCCTCGCCCCCAAGCTCAGCCGCCGCCGGCCGCTCCTCTCGGGTGCCCTTCACCGCGGCCGCCCTAGCCTCCCCAGCGTCGTCCTTCACCGGGAACGGGTGCGGCTCGGCTCTGCCGTCCCGCCGGTGCCCTCAGCCGGGCGGGAGACGACCGGAGCAGCCCGCCCCTTCGCCGGCAGCTGGCCCCTCCCCTGCCTCCTCTGTCCCACACGGGGGAGCAGCAAGGAGGAAGAAGACACGAGCGCTGGCCCCTTCCCCTGCTCCCTGGGCCCCACGCGCCAATGTCTCACCCCCTCCATCCCACGTGGCAAGTGGAAGCGTATTTCCCAGAGTACGTTTTCCTCTCTCTGAAAGCGTATTCTATTTCTACTTCGGCCTGAAGTACGTTTTCTAAGTCAGAAAGCATATTTCCTCAAATCTGTTTCTGCCTTATCCACTCAGGGACCCGTTGGTGATAATTTTTTCACAGATTAGTCCCTGATCTTCAACTCCTCACAACTTTTCAACCGTAACTCCGATTGAGGTGAAACCAGTGCTCACTTCTTCGTCTCGTTGAGCTATATCTTTTGGTAACATTTTCACTAGGTGGTCTCACAGAGAAAATGATCATTTTGCCCTTGCCTCTAATCAGCCCCCTCCGAGAGAAAACCGTCCGACATTTCGTTCCGCGGCTTCACCTCACTTCTTCCTGGAGTCTCCGTCACCCAAGGCAAGCCACAATACCCACTTGCATGATAGTCATGCAGTAGCCATGGTTTTCAACTTGAATATTTATTAAATGCTTGCTTGTTTAGAATATGGTTATCGTTGTTCGGTAATGATTCTTGGTTAGTGCTTATTTTTCTTGCTATGTTATTATGCACCTGGTTGTCATGCCCTGCTAGTTGCTAGTATTCCTTTCATATGCTTATGCTTGCTAGTGGTACATGTTGATGTTGGTAATGGTCTTCGATGCATGACTGCCGTCTGTCCCGAGTACAATTGTTATGCATGTTCCATTGCATCCAGTTGGTTAAATGCTTGCATGATGGCATTGTTGATATGTTCTTGCATGATATTTATTGTTGATGCTAGTGGTCATGCTATGCTATGAGTAATGTGGTACTGGTAATATCCATGCTCTTCATTATGCCATGCTCAGTTGGAGATGATTCATTATTAATATGGTGGATAGTTATGTTGCACCCGTGCTTATGTTGATATCATGCTCCTGCATTGTAATTGCATCATGTATTTTATCATGGCTCAACATATTTGCATTCAAGTTTAACCGGAATAAATTGAACTTGAACAATTGTTGGCTGAGTCATGGTGCCACTATATCGAACTGACCAGTGCAACCACGCTTACCTTTATGGGAAGGTCCTAACTGGGTCTATTATCGTGCCTCTCGCTGGTGCCTCCAACGAGGGAAGGTTATGGGCGTGCGGTACCCTGGCCCGGTAAGCAAACATAACCTTGTGTGCCCGTTGTTTTTGTTATGGATCCGGGTCCCTGTTTGGGACCGTTTATGTTTGGCCATGACGGTGGTCGTTGTGTCTTTGGTAGACACGGGGCAACCCAGGACTAGCCCAGTGGGGAATGAGTCAGAGTGGTCAGGAGAGTGTCATGGTAGTAGATCGGTTTTGTTGGAACGCCACTGGTCCACCCGACTGGGAGTGCGAGGCCATGGGTTCCATAGTGTGGGTACAATGTACTAACCTCTGCAGAGTGTATATTAAATCTATCGATAGCCGCGCCCGCGGATAAGGGCCCAGTTCATAGTTGGTCACACTATGAGTCAACAACAATAATAATAATGTGCTTAATAACAACCCCGGTTTGATGATGAGATAAGTTGGTTGTGATCGCCGGAAGGATCACCGTTTGAGACCAAGTGTTGGTCATGGTTGTGATCGCCGAAAAGATCACCGTTTGAGACCAAGTGTTGGTCATGGTTGTGATCGCCGGAATGATCACCGTGGTATCGAGGATACCGAGTTGTTGGATATTCGTGATATTGTGCGAGAATCTTGGGTAAAGATCAAGCTCCTTGTGGTCATTTGATGATTACTACTGTATTGTTTATACCAAGCTTGATTTGATCCTGAGATGATTGTGTAATGTACGAAGTTGGTAAGTGATGCATGTGATGGTTACGAGGTAACCCGAGCAGAATAAATGGTGCATGTAGTGTCATCATGTTGCATGCTATTATCATTAGATTTATATGTTCATGCCATGATCATATTGTTCTAGCAGTATTATGTTCATGTTGTTCATGCCATGTTTTTCTGATGATCTCATGATAATTCCTGCTTAACCTGTAATTGCCATGCTGTTGTTTCTCTTGAATGCTTCTGGTTATTGTGAGCTTGCAAGTACATTCAATGTACTGACCTGGCATGTCATGCCAGTTTGCAGGTCGTGCCTGGATTGCTTGCTTGTTTGGTGTTTTTCCTGTGTTCGCGAGCTAGGATAAACGTTCCAGCCAGAGTCCCTGCGGATTGGAGTCCATCATCGCCATTCGTTGTTCCGCTGCCAGTAGTTGTTCTGCTGCTTTGAGTTGTTATGCTGCTTGTATAGAGAAACCGTGGTTGGCGTAGTGTCTCCGTGCCGATGTTATTCATTGTAATATCGGAACCCTTGTATTCATATTCATGTTGTAATAGAGAGCTGGTTTGTTCTATACTAAGCAGTGCCGTATTCCAGAAGACTTCACCTTGATCTCTGGGCTAGAATACGGGGCGTTCCGGTTTTCTCTGAGCTAGGGTGCCACAGGGGGGGGCAGTGACACTTACATATCTCTATTCTTATAAAAAAACAAAGTTGGTGATGATGGTGTTCCTGCCATCCTGCAATATAGGCCATCTAATTTATATCTGACGGATAGGAAGGAAACTGTGGCAATTTTGCAAAAAGATACCCACACCCCTCTCCACATTTGCAAATAAGGCATTCCCTCGTTCATCCTTTTCTCCCACAAGATAAACTACTCATACAAATGCATCTTGATGTTCCGTGCAACGCATGGGCATCTGGCTAGTAGGGAGAAGGAGTTTGTGTGACACATATCTAGCTATATTAAGGGATAGGTAGATAGCATTTGTGCGAGGCATACTTAAAGCATCACGAAGATAAACAAAACGGTGTGCATGCAAATGCAAGCGTGTGTGTGTGTGTGTGTGAGAGAGAGAGAGAGAGAGAGCGAAATATCAAAACAAAAGGTGCTCTATTGGAATCCCATTGTATGTGTTCATATGGTTCTGGAACTCGAGTTAACCTTAGGCATATGTGTGAGAGACATTATTATACTTTGAGACATTAGTGGCAGTGGGTGGGCGGAATTAAAGGGGTGGGCGTGTTCGACAGAGAGAGCGTGTGTGTTTCTGTGTGAGAGACTTGTAGGACGGGGTAGAAAGACGAACTCTAACCTTGACGGAGGGAGAGAAATACACGAAGTGCGCGTGTGTGATTCCGATGCCCACAGGGAAATGAGATATGTATGCGTGTGAGAGAGATTGCACAATTCATTCACGTATCACTATCTAGCGATCGTGGACGTGCATCGCTTGAACATAAATCAATATCTACTTCGTATCGTGGCCAAAGGTACAATATCGATTCAACGCTATAAAGATTGGACACTCACGTATCACATTTTTTTCTATTTAAATAAACCTTCTCAGTTGTGCATGCCAAAGTTGAAGTGATGTTTCTTCAAACAACCAATGTAGCTATCATGTACATGCACCATTGTTACTCTTGCATTCAAAATCATTAGTCTTGGATGATTTAAGGTTCTATTATGAAGTAATATATGTAATATTCATATATGAATTCAACGGGTACGTAATTTATGAAATGGAGGCTATGTAATCATATGAGGTAACACTTTTAAGTAGCGGACTACAATATACATTTATTTTTGTGCGCCTCTACACTAACACGTCAATGCATTATGTTTAAAGTAAATAACCAATTGCACTAAATTATCTATTTACACGAGAAATACATAGGCTGAGTGTTTGATCCCTTTTTTGTGAACGCGCCACTACACCCGTACGATTGGCCGCGCCCATGTGAACGTCCAAGTTATCGGCGCATCATCCCGAGTTATTGTCTTTTTTTCTGGGGTGGACTTCACACCAGTTATTAACTGCTGACGCGTGCCCCGTGTACACAGTCTTGCATGACCTTCCCGCTAGCACGGTCCAAAATTAGTTGAAACTGGATAGGAACAATCCCGCGGGCGGCAAAATCTCCCGCCTCCTTCTAAATTTTCCGCCACCTTAGTCTTTAGCATGCAAAATTCCCCTTTTGTCCTTGATGCACGGAGACAAACAGTTACAATACCGCCCTCATCTACATAATAGGTCGGGGCTTCTTTGGTAACTTCCGGTTCCCCCCACTACACGGCACCCCCATTTCCTCTCCCCCTCCCACAAAAATGACTAACTCCACAGCACCAAAGCATCTTACATCACGCCGTCCGTACTTCATCGGCCTTTCTCCCCTCCCCTCTAGAAACCCTAGACTGCTCATCCATCAGCGTACCAGAGCTCATTCACTGTCAGCGGCGTCCACCTCACCGAATCTGCTTCTGCGGCCGCATCTGCCCCTCCCACCTCCCCTAGAAACTAGTAGACTGCTCATCCACCACTGTACCACAGCCCATTCAGTGCCGGCCTTGTCCACGACGTCGGATCTGCTTCGCCAGTAGTCTCGTCAACCGCAGCGCATCTGCAGCGGATCATTCGTACTCCCCACTGGAGATGCTTTGTCCACACCCCCCGGAGCAGCCCCACCGACACCCCCGTCAACGGCCTCTGATCCTTTTCGCCGACACCTTCTTCAATCCCACCAGAGCCGCTTCACCAACACCATCGTCAGCCCCATCGGAGTAGCTTCGCCTATACCATTCTCAACCCTACCGGGGCCGCTTTGCCAACTCACAAGTCCACGGCCTCAGATCCGCTTCCTCGCACCCTCATCCAACCTACCAGAGCAGCATCTGACGCCCCGTCCACGGCCGCAGATCCGCATCGTCGACACCATACTTAACCCAACCACTGGAGCAACTTCACCTACGCCCTCGTCCACGACCACAGATCTGCTTCGCCCACACCGTAGTCCACCCTACCGGAGCCGCTCCACAAATACCCTACTCGACGGTTCTAGATCTCCTTACCGGACCCCGACAGCCAGTGCAGCGTCATCACCCTTGACGTTTCTAACCTGATACCCACCGTCTGGCAAGATGCCAAGCAGCCACCACAGCCTAGGTACTTGTCACCTTTAAACCCGTCCAGCATCACCTGCCCGATGTACTTCAAATATACTAACGGGTCGCTATTACCTATTATGCAGCTGGCAAAAACTACAAGGACGATGTTTCTTCTGGATCTAACAGCTTGGCCCACCAAGATCCTGGACTGAGGCATTGCTATGATCTTGTAAGTGCGTCTCTCTCTCTCTCTTGTATTGTTCTGTGCCTGCCAGCGTGCTTTTCTAGGATTTTCGACCAGTAATCCCTTTGTGCAGACAATGATTTCTACTACTGGCTGCTAAATTAGGTATGTAGATGTCATACATGATACTACCTCGTAACTCCGTTACTAAATATAAGTCTTTCTAGAGATTCCACTATAGGCTACATACGGAGCAAAATGAGTGAATCTACACTCGAAAATTCATCTATATACATCTGTATGTGGTCCATACTGGAATCTCTACAAAGACATATATTTAGGAACAGAGGTAGTACATTACACAAAATCATACGTGGCATGTAGGAATTCCAGTGCACTACATTAGGCTCCCTTAGAGTGCCTGCTCATCCAGCACACAGAGTCATGGCTAGTTTATGCTACACACACAATCATTAATTAGTGGTTTAAATATGCGCAAGGGATATGCAATGTATTATCATGTAGAGATGTCTGAAATTAGCCGTGTCAACTTGTAGATAGGGTTACACAATGAGAAATTACAAGATGTATGTGGCAATTTCATGGAACATCGCAAAAAAAGGAGAGGCGGCGGTGAGCCTATACAGTGTGCTATGGTATGTCACTCCTCCATTGCAACCATTGTGACATGTTATTTGTATGTCAGTTCTATTGGCCAAGTTTCTTAGGGACAGTTATTACGAGTTATCCTAAGAAAATAAGCACCTGTGAATATAAGCTCCATGTAATAAGCCAACCAGTTCTTTTCATTGCGTTTTCAGCTTATCTTTGGTATGATCAGTGAAAAGTCTAGATTGCATTATATTTTTTCATTTTGCTGCCCATATGAAAATTAATTTGACTTGAAAACATCACAAATTGAACCCAGTGCAGTAATTAGTATGATACGAAAACAGACCATCACTATTTGCTCAAAATGCAAATATAACGATACCATCTACTTGGCACAATCTACTTTGGCCAATGTTTTCCATAGAGATCCCATTGCCTAATTTAAACGAAGAATGCATGACCCACATTTAAAAGAAGAACAATTATTTATTGAAATTCAATGGTCCTAGTGGCTAGTTATTATCATATAGCAGCACCACTTGAAACCATCATATAGCAGCAGAAGCTCATAGCAATTCATCATACAGCAGCAACAGCAACAGCAACAGTGGGCAATTCATCATATACCAGCAGCAGCTCATAGCAATTCATCATATAGCAGCAGCAGGAGTAGCTCATAGCAATTCATCATATAGCAGCAGCAGGAGCAGCTCATAGCAATTCATCATATAACAACAGGAGCAGCTCATAGCAATTGATCATATAGCAGCAGCAGGAGCAGCTCATAGCAATTCATCATATAGCATCAGCAGGAGCAGCTCATAGCAATTCATCATACAACATCAGCAGGAGCACCTTATAGCAACTCATCATATAGCAGCAGCAACTCATAGCAATTCATCATATAGCAGCAGCAGCTCATAGCAATTCATCATATAGCAGCAGCAGCTCATAGCAATTCATCATATAGCAGCAGCAGGAGCAGCTCATAGCAATGCATCATATAGCAGCAGAAGAAGCAGCTCATAGCAATTCATCGTATAGTGGATCAGAATGAAAATTTGGAAAAAAAAATCATAGGAGATCCTCACCTTTTTGGATGAGCTCATCCTTCAACAACACCTCAAGGCCACGACCTAGGAGGTGGGGAGGGGGAATAAGGTGCCTTCTGCCGCAGTGTGGCATCAGCCATAGTTCTACAGCGCCTACCGGAGTAGTGCGTTGGACGAACCACAATGGAGCAGCTGTTGGAGACCATGAGAATGAGGGGCGACGCCAAAGGGAGGAGCAGCCAGGGAGATTTGCCCCTACCCTCCGGCCATGTAGCCTAGCTGGACAGAGCATCGTCGAGGACCAGGTAAGATGGGACCAGTGGCGACGGCTCACTGGAGGAACCCTAGTGCTGCAGGCAGGGGATCGAGGTAGAGGGAAAGGGGAGAGGAGATGCAAGCGGGCAGGGCAATGAACGCTTGCGTGTTTGTTTTTAATTGAGGGTGAGGTGTGACGCGGGCATCAGCAGTTGCATTTTGAGTGTAATATAGGCAGACAACAGTGTCATTTCACTATTCCCCTTCCCTTCAATTTTTAGTGAGGTTCTACCCAAAACACCCCCCTCCAAAGCGAAATTAGTTAAGCCCAAGCCCATAACTCAAAAATGACTTCTTTACATCTTTTATGGCTTATTTTGACAATAAGCGCTGAAAAGGCGGAATATAACTAGCCCTTAACCTGCAATTCAATTGTGCGTGCAATGATGAATCACTCCTGCCTGCTATAGTGTACATTTAGGCATCATCATACATGGGATAACCTAATACATGTGCATTCCATTGTAGAATCTGGAATATGCAATGTTTATGTTAGTTCATACGTTGCACATGATGTTTAAATGCCCCTTAAATCTGGTTAGTCAAGTGATGGTCTTTAAGCCTCCTTCTTTGCTTCTTTTCTTGATATGTAAGATTTGCTCACACATCCGTTCAATTGCTTGTTTGCATCGGCCAGCCATACTAGGACTGTTTGCTTTGATTACTTGCTGTTCTTGACCTAACACTCTAACAGAGCTTGTCAACGATTTAAACACTAAGGGCTGCTGTAGTGGGGCCTTTTCTAACTCATAGGTGACATAAAGGTTTGGCTGTACACTAAAGTGTTGGAAATATTCCCTAGAGGCAATAATAAATTGATTATTATTATATTTCCTTGTTCATGATAATCGTTTATTATCCATGCTAGAATTGTATTGATAGGAAACTCAGATACATGTGTGGATACATAGACAACACCATGTCCCTAGTAAGCCTCTAGTTGACTAGCTCGTTGATCAATAGATGGTTACGGTTTCCTGACCATGGACATTGGATGTCGTTGATAACGGGATCACATCATTAGGAGAATGATGTGATGGACAAGACCCAATCCTAAGCATAGCACTAGATCGTGTAGTTCGTATGCTAAAGCTTTTCTAATGTCAAGTATCATTTCCTTAGACCATGAGATTATGCAACTCCCGGATACCGTAGGAGTGCTTTGGGTGTGCCAAACGTCACAACGTAACTGGGTGGCTATAAAGGTACACTACGGGTATCTCCGAAAGTGTCTGTTGGGTTGGCACGAATCGAGACTGGGATTTGTCACTCCGTGTGACGGAGAGGTATCTCTGGGCCCACTCGGTAGGACATCATCATAATGTGCACAATGTGATCAAGGAGTTGATCACGAGATGATGTGTTACGGAACGAGTAAAAGAGACTTGCCGGTAACGAGATTGAACAAGGTATCGGGATACCGACGATCGAATCTCGGGCAAGTATCGTACCGCTAGACAAAGGGAATTGTATACGGGATTGATTAAGTCCTTGACATCGTGGTTCATCCGATGAGATCATCGTGGAACATGTGGGAGCCAACATGGGTATCCAGATCCCGCTGTTGGTTATTGACCGGAGAGTCATCTCGGTCATGTCTGCATGTCTCCCGAACCAGTAGGGTCTACACACTTAAGGTTCGGTGACGCTAGGGTTATAGAGATATTAGTATGCGGTAACCCGAAAGTTGTTCGGAGTCCCGGATGAGATCCCGGACGTCAGGAGGAGTTCCGGAATGGTTCGGAGGTAAAGAATTATATATAGGAAGTGCTATTTCGGCCATCGGGACAAGTTTCGGGGTCACCGGTATTGTACCGGGACCACCGGAAGGGTCCCGGGGGTCCACCGGGTGGGGCCACCTGCCCCGGGGGGGCACATGGGCTGTAGGGGTGCGCCTTGGCCTACATGGGCCAAGGGCACCAGCCCCTAGAGGCCCATGCGCCAAAGGGACAAGAGGAGGGGAGAGTCCTAAAGGGGGAAGGCACCTCCGAGGTGCCTTGGGGAGGATGGACTCCTCCCCCCCTTGGCCGCACCCTTCCTTGGAGGAAGGGGCAAGGCTGCGCCCTCCCCCTCTCCCTTGGCCCTATATATAGTGGGGGGAAGGGAGGGCAACCATACCTAAGCCCTGGCGCCTCCCTCTCCCTCCCACGACACATCTTCCTCCTCCCGCAGCGCTTGGCGAAGCCCTGTTGGAATCCCGCTACTTCCACCACCACGCCGTCGTGCTGTTTGATCTCCATCAACCTCTCCTTCCCCCTTGCTGGATCAAGAAGGAGGAGACGCCACTGCTCCGTACGTGTGTTGAACGCGGAGGTGCCGTCCGTTCGGCGCTAGGATCATCGGTGATTTGGATCACGACGAGTACGACTCCATCAACCCCGTTCACTTGAACGCTTCCACTTAGCGATCTACAAGGGTATGTAGATGCACTCTCCTTCCCCTTGTTGCTAGTTTCTCCATAGATAGATCTTGGTGACACGTAGGAAAATTTTGAATTTCTGCTACGTTCCCCAACAGTGGCATCATGAGCTAGGTCTATTGCGTAGATTCTATGCACGAGTAGAATACAAAGTAGTTGTGGGCGTTGATTTTGTTCAATATGCTTGCCGTTACTAGTCTTATCTTGATTCGGCAGCATCGTGGGATGAAGTGGCCCGGACCAACCTTACACGTACGCTTACGTGAGACCGGTTCCACCGACAAACATGCACTAGTTGCATAAGGTGGCTGGCGGGTGTCTGTCTCTCCCACTTTAGTTGGATCGGATTCGATGAACAGGGTCCTTATGAAGGGTAAATAGCAATTGGCATATCGCGTTGTGGTCTTTGCGTAGGTAAGAAACGTTCTTTCTAGAAACCCGTAGCAGCCACGTAAAACATGCAACCAACAATTAGAGGACGTCTAACTTGTTTTTGCAGGGTATGCTATGTGATGTGATATGGCCAAAGGATGTGATGAATGATATATGTGATGTATGAGACGATCATGTTCTTGTAATAGGAATCACGACTTGCATGTCGATGAGTATGACAACCGGCAGGAGCCATAGGAGTTGTCTTAATTTATTTATGACCTGCGTGTCAACATAAACGTCATGTAATTACTTTACTTTATTGCTAACCGTTAGCTGTAGTAGTAGAAGTAATAGTTGACGAGACAACTTCAAGAAGACACGATGATGGAGATCATGGTGTCATGCCGGTGACGATGATGATCATGGAGCCCCGAAGATGGAGATCAAAAGGAGCAATATGATATTGGCCATATCATGTCACTATTTGATTGCATGTGATGTTTATCATGTTTATGCATCTTGTTTGCTTAGAACAACGGTAGTAAATAAGATGATCCCTCATTAAATTTCAAGAAGGTGTTCCCCCTAACTGTGCACCGTTGCGACAGTTCGTTGTTTCAAAGCAACACGTGATGATCGGGTGTTTGATTCCAACGTTCACATACAACGGGTGTAAGACAGATTTACACATGCAAACACTTAGGTTGACTTGACGAGCCTAGCATGTGTACAAACATGGCCTCAGAACACAGAAGACCGAAAGGTCGAGCATGAGTCGTATGGTAGATACGATCAGCATGAAGATGTTCACCGATGTTGACTAGTCCGTCTCACGTGATGATCGGACACGGCCTAGTTGACTCGGATCATGTAATCACTTAGATGACTAGAGGGATGTCTATCTGAGTGGGAGTTCATAAGATGAACTAAATTATCCTGAACATAGTCAAAAGGTCTTCGCAAATTATGTCGTAGCTCGCGCTTTAGTTCTACTGTTTAGTTATGTTCCTAGAGAAAAATTAGTTGATAGTTGATAGTAGCAATTAAGCGGACTAGGTCCGTAAACTGAGGATTGTCCTCATTGCTTCATAGAATGCTTGTGTCCTTAATGCACAGCTCAGTGTGCTGAACCTCGAACGTTGTCTGTGGATGTTGTGAACATCTGACATACACGTTTTGATGACTACATGATAGTTCAGTGCATAATGCTAAACGGTTTAGAGTTGAGGCACCGAAGACGTTTTGAAACATCGCGAAACATATGAGATGCTTCGAGGGCTGAAATTGGGATTTCAGGCTTGTGCTCACGTCAAGAGGTATAAGACCTCCGACGATTTTCTTAGCCTGCAAACTAAGGGAGAAAAGCTCAATTGTTGAGCTTGTGCTCAGATTGTCTGAGTACAACAATCATTTGAATCGAGTGGGAGTTGATCTTCCAGATAAGATAGTGATGTTTCTCCGAAGTCATTACCACCAAGCTGCTAGAGCTTCGTGATGAACTATAATATATCAGGGACATATATGATGATCCTTGAGATATTCGCGATGTTTGACACCAAAGTAGAAATCAAGAAGGAGCATCAATTGTTGATGGTTGGTGAAACCACTAGTTTCAAGAAGGGCAAGGGCAAGAAGGGATACTTCATGAAACGGCAATTCAGCTGCTGCTCTAGTGAAGAAACCCAAGGTTGAACCCAAACCCGAGACTAAGTGCTTCTGTAATAAGGGGAACAACCACTGGAGCAGAATTACCCTAGATACTTGGTAGATAAGAAGGCTGGCAAGGTCGATAGAAGTATATTGGATATACATTGTGTTGATGTGTACTTTACTAGTACTCCTAGTAGCACCAGGGTATTAGATACCGGTTTGGTTGCTAAGTGTTAGTAACTCAAAATAAAAGCTATGGAATAAATGGAGACTAGCTAAAGGCGAGCTGACGATATGTGTTGGAAGTGTTTCCAATGTTGATATGATCAAGCATCGCATGCTCCCTCTACCATCGAGACTGGTGTTAAACCTAAATAATTGTTATTTGGTGTTTGCGTTGAGCATAGATGTGATTGGATTATGTCTATCGCAATACGATTATTCATTTAAGGAGAATAATGGTTACTCTGTTTATTTGAATAATACCTTCAATGGTCTTGCACCTAAAATGAATGGTTTATTGAATCTCGATCGTAGTGATACACATGTTCATGCCAAAAGATATAAGATAGTAATGATAGTACCACCTACTTGTGGCACTGCCACTTAAGTCATATCGGTATAAAACGCATGAAGAAGCTCCATGTTGATGGATCTTTGGGCTCACTCGTTTTGAAAAGTTTGAGACATGCGAACCATGTCTATTGGTGCATATGCATGAAGAAACTCCATGCAAATGGACCGTTTGGACTCACTTGATCTTGAATCACTTGAGACATGCAAATCATACCACATGGGCAAGATGACTGAAAGCCTCGTTTTAGTAAGACAGAACAAGATAGCAACTTGTTGGAAGTAACACATTTTGATGTGTGCAGTCCAATGAGTGCTGAGGCGTATAGTGGATATCGTTATGTTCTTCACAGATGATTTGAGTAGATGTTGAGTATATTTACTTGATGAATCACGAGTCTGAATTATTGAAAGGTTCAAGTAATTTCGGGGTGAAGTTGAAAGATCATCATGACAAGAGGATAAAATATCTATGATATGATCATAGAGATGAATATCTGAATTACGAGTTTGGCACAGAATTAAGACATTGTGGAAATCGTTTCACAACTAATACAGCCTGGAACACCATAGTGTGATGGTGTGTCCGTACATCATAACTGCACCCTATTGGATATGATGCATGCCATGATGTCTCTTATCGAATTACCACGATAGTTCATGGGTTAGGCATTAGAGACAACCACATTCACTTTAAATAGGGCACCACGTAATTCCGATGAGATGACACCGTAGGAACTACGGTTTAGAGAAACCTAAGATGTCATTTCTTAAAAGTGTGGGGCTGCGACGCTTATGTGAAAAAGTTTCAGGCTGATAAGCTCGAACCCAAAGCGGATAAATGCATCTTCATAGGACACCCAAAACAGTTGGGTATACCTCCTGTCTCAGATCCGAAAGCAATAAGGGATTGTTTCTAGAATCGGGTCCTTTCTCGAGAAAAAGTTTCTCTCGAAGGAATTGAGTGGGAGGATGGTGGAGACTTGATGAGGTTATTGAACCGTCACTTCAACTAGTGTATAGCAGGGCACAAAGAGTTGTTCCTGTGGCACCTACACCAATTGAAGTGGAAGCTTATGATATTGATCATGAGACTTCGGATCAAGTCACTCCCAAACCTCGTAGGATGACAAGGATGCGTACTACTTCAGAGTGGTACGTGATCCTGTCTTGGAAGTCATGTTTCTAGACAACAATGAACCTACGAGCCATGGAGAAGCGATGGTGGGCCCGGATTCCGATAAATGGCTCGAGGCCATAAAATCCGAGAGAGGATCCATGTATGAAAACAAAGTGTAGACTTTGGCGGAACAGCTCGATGGTCGTAAGGCTGTTGAGTACAGATGGATTTTAAAAGGAAGACGACAATGATGGTAAGTATCACCATTAAGAAAGCTCGACTTGTCATTAAGATGTTTTCCGACAAGTTCAAGGAGTTGACTACAGTGAGACTTTCTCACTCGTAGCGATGCTAAGAGTCTGTTGGAATTATATTAGCGATTACTGCGTTATTTATGAAATCTTGCAGATAGGATGTCAAAACATTGTTTCCTCGATGATTTTTCTTGAGGAAAGGTTGTATGTGATACAACTGGAAGGTTTTGTCAATCCTGAAAGATGCTAATAAGTATGCAAAGCTCCAGCTATCCTTCTGAGGACTGGAGTAAGCATCTCGGAGTTGGAATGTATGCTTTGATGAGATGATCAAAGATTTTGGGTGTATACAAAGTTTATGAGAAACTTGTATTTCCGAAGAAGTGAGTGGGAGCACTATAGAATTTCTGATGAGTATATGTTGTTGACATATTGTTGATCAGAAATGACGTAGAATTTCTGGAAAGCATATAGGGTTATTTGGAAAGTGTTTTCAATGGAAAGCCTGGATTAAGCTGCTTGAGCATTGAGCATCAAGATCTATAAGGATAGATCAAAACGCTTAATGGAACTTTCAAATGAGCACATACCTTGACATGATCTTGAAGGTGTTCAAGATGGATCAGTCAAAGAAGGAGTTCTTGCCTGAGTTGTAAGGTATGAAGTTAAGACTTAAAGCTCGACCATGGCAGAATAGAGAGAAAGGACGAAGGTCGTCCCCTATGCTTAAGACGTAGGCTCTACAGTATGCTATGCTGTGTACCGCACCTGAAGTGTGCCTTGCCATGAGTCAGTCAAGGGGTACAAGAGTGATCCAAGAATGGATCACAGGACAGCGGTCAAAGTTATCCTTAGTAACTAGTGGACTAAGGAATTTTCTCGATTATGGAGGTGGTAAAAGAGTTCGTCGTAAAGGGTTACGCGATGCAAACTTTGACACTAATCCAGATTATTCTGAGTAGTAAACTGGATTCGTATAGTAGAACAGTTATTTGGAATAGCTCCAAATAGAACGTGGTAGCTGCATCTAGGAGATGACATAGAGATTTGTAAAGCACACACGGATCTGAAAGGTTCAGACCCGTTGACTATAACCTCTCTCACAAGCATAACATGATCAAACCCAGAACTCATCGAGTGTTAATCACATGGTAAATGTGAACTAGATTATTGACTCTAGTAAACTCTTTGGGTGTTAGTCACATGGGGATGTGACCTTGAGTGTTAATCACATATCGATGTGAACTAGATTATTGACTCTAGTGCAAGTGGGAGACTGTTGGAAATATGCCCTAGAGGCAATAATAAATTGATTATTATTATATTTCCTTGTTCATGATAATCGTTTATTATCCATGCTAGAATTGTATTGATAGGAAACTTAGATACATGTGTGGATACATAGACAACACCATGTCCCTAGTAAGCCTCTAGTTGACTAGCTAGTTGATCAATAGATGGTTACGGTTTCCTGACCATGGACATTGGATGTCGTTGATAACGGGATCACATCATTAGGAGAATGATGTGATGGACAAGACCCAATCCTAAGCATAGCACTAGATCGTGTAGTTCGTATGCTAAAGCTTTTCTAATGTCAAGTATCATTTCCTTAGACCATGAGATTGTGCAACTCCCGGATACCGTAGGAGTGCTTTGGGTGTGCCAAACGTCACAACGTAACTGGGTGGCTATAAAGGTACACTACGGGTATCTCCGAAAGTGTCTGTTGGGTTGGCACGAATCGAGACTGGGATTTGTCACTCCGTGTGACGGAGAGGTATCTCTGGGCCCACTCGGTAGGACATCATCATAATGTGCACAATGTGATCAAGGAGTTGATCACGGGATGATGTGTTACGGAACGAGTAAAATAGACTTGCCGGTAACGAGATTGAACAAGGTATCGGGATACCGACGATCGAATCTCGGGCAAGTATCGTACCGCTAGACAAAGGGAATTGTATACGGGATTGATTAAGTCCTTGACATCGTGGTTCATCCGATGAGATCATCGTGGAACATGTGGGAGCCAACATGGGTATCCAGATCCCGCTGTTGGTTATTGACCGGAGAGTCATCTCGGTCATGTCTGCATGTCTCCCGAACCCGTAGGGTCTACACACTTAAGGTTCGGTGACGCTAGGGTTATAGAGATATTAGTATGCGGTAACCCGAAAGTTGTTCGGAGTCCCGCATGAGATCCCGGACGTCACGAGGAGTTCCGGAATGGTCCGGAGGTAAAGAATTATATATAGGAAGTGCTATTTCGGCCATCGGGACAAGTTTCGGGGTCACCGGTATTGTACCAGGACCACCAGAAGGGTCCCGGGGGTCCACCGGGTGGGGCCACCTGCCCCGGGGGGCCATATGGGCTGTAGGGGTGCGCCTTGGCCTACATGGGCCAAGGGCACCAGCCCCTAGAGGCCCATGCACCAAAGGGACAAGAGGAGGGGAGAGTCCTAAAGGGGGAAGGCACCTCCGAGGTGCCTTGGGGAGGATGGACTCCTCCCCTCCTTGGCCGCACCCTTCCTTGGAGGAAGGGGCAAGGCTGCGCCCTCCCCCTCTCCCTTGGCCCTATATATAGTGGGGGGAAGGGAGGGCAACCATACCTAAGCCCTGGCGCCTCCCTCTCCCTCCCACGACACATCTTCCTCCTCCCACAGCGCTTGGCGAAGCCCTGTTGGAATCCCGCTACTTCCACCACCACGCCGTCGTGCTGTTGGATCTCCATCAACCTATCCTTCCCCCTTGCTGGATCAAGAAGGAGGAGACGTCGCTGCTCCGTACGTGTGTTGAACGCGGAGGTGCCGTCCGTTCGGCGCTAGGATCATCGGTGATTTGGATCACGACGAGTACGACTCCATCAACCCCGTTCACTTGAACGCTTCCGCTTAGCGATCTACAAGGGTATGTAGATGCACTCTCCTTCCCCTCGTTGCTAGTTTCTCCATAGATAGATCTTGGTGACACGTAGGAAAATTTTGAATTTCTGCTACGTTCCCCAACATAAAGTAGACTCTTCAAGAGTACCTGGAGATCCAGTTCGAAGGTATGCCTAGTTTTTACATAGTGGAGACATAGAGAATGCTCATTTCATTGTGTGCAAGTGCAAGAGATGCGGCATGTTTCATTATGTGGTGTTGTTTTATTATAATCTCATCCTTTTGTGTTCACAGACTGGAAAGTATGCATATTTATGTTCCAAGGAGACGAGTAACTAGTTTGTGTCACCTTGCAGAGGGGGTGCAATGAAGATAATATTGAGGATTTCCAAGTACAAGATGTTAGGAAGGAGCCTTGCAAGAGAAGTAGGAGCTGCGCTGAGCCTCTTCAACCTATTAAGGTAAGTCACTGTATCCAACTCAACAGCTCAATTCCTTGTTTGTTTCAGGCATAGTTAATTTGCTCTTTTCAATTGCTTTATTTGTCCTCCGTTAATGAGATGCCCAAAGAATGATGCCTGATGTTGGGTACTTGTATGACTATTAGTTGACATAATTAAAGGCCATACCATTTAATTACTCTGCCGAAGTGTGCCTGAAGCTTTGAAGTCTATTAACCAACTATTATTGCATGAGGCTCACAATCTAGTTTATACTAGGCTAATGATTGCATAGTTTTGCTTGATGTAGTATGTTTGTATGAAACCCTCTGCTGTTCATGATGCACCCTAAGACTTTAATTGAGTTACAGAATGGCCAACTGCTTGCTTACTTCTACACAACGTGCTGTCTGAATTTGTAACTTGTATGTGTTTTGGATTGGGCCCCAACATCATGCTCCTCTGGTGAGCTAAGAGAGATTTCTGTATGCAGGCTGCATAGACTATCTTTTTTATAATTTTTAAAATATCACATGCTTATGCTTCATGACGTGTAACATTATTGTTAGTCCTGTTTTGCCATGTACAAAATAGTCTGTCTTGCTCGCTTCACTGTTGTAACTATATTTTTGCCCTAGTCATGTGTACTTACATAAACATTTTAGGATGAAGTGACATCAACACAAAGATATGCGAGCAGTGCGGCATGGCCGTTACCGAATGATTATGGATTGGAATTGGAATGTGCTGATGTTCTCAAGCATCAACTAGAGGTGGCAAGACAACGTGTACATGATTCTCAACGTACAATCAACAAGTTGAGATTGGACATGCAGGTATTAGATGCAGGAGTAAAAAATGAAACAAGACACCGCGGTAACAATGAAGGAATTGGAGATTTTGCAGACTGAAATTTGTGCTATCTAAATCCGGCCAATCCTATTTTCTGAAGAGATTATAGTTCAAATGGTAAGTTATGTTGATGCGCGTCCATGATGTAGGAGCTGTATTTGCCAGTGTATGTAATTTGATGTTTGTGTATGCTTTATTATCACTGCTTCCGAACCATAATGCCCAGTGGGTATAATCGGCTATAATTTCTTTATTGTATAGTGTAGGATTATTCTATGTTTCTATGGCTTAGTCTCTTTATTGTATAGTGTATGTTTTTAGAGGTGATAGTATAGAGTAGGATAATTCTTTAAATATGCTATATTGTTCAAACGGGGGCCAACTCGCCCAAACGTTGTAGTGACCATGGCCCACCACGAGCCGTACGATCCATGGGCCATCTACGGGATGGATGATCCATGGCCTTCTATGGCCGTCGGATCCGTGGGCCTTCTATGGGCTGTCAGATCCATGGGCCTTCTATGGGCCGTCGGTTCAATGGGCCTTCTATGGGCCGTCGGATCAATGGGCCTTCTACGGGTCGTCTCATCTATGGGCCTTGTATGGGCCGTATAAGGGACCGTAAACGGGCTAGAGTGGAAATCGTACGTTTTATGGGCTGACCATAACGGGCCGTTAATAGGCCGTATTTGATGATGCTATGAAAATGGCCTAACAGATTAACGGGCCACAAACGGGCCGACTGTATCCATGGGCTGAATTTGGCCCACAAGCAGAAAAGGCCAGTAACAGGCCGAAAGTAACTGAATGCTGGAAATGAGCCCAAGAATAAATGGGCCCTGAGAGGCCGAAAGGTAGCACGGGCTGTAAATGACCCAATGGAATAATGGGCCGCTAATGGGTATAAAGCGATACACTGTTCATTACGGGCCGGTTCCACCACGGGTCGTTAATGGGCCAAGAGTTACAAAGGGACTCATATGGGCCATACATCATGGGCCATATATGGGCCGGAAGTTACAATGGGCTGGAATCATATTGGACGGCCTAGATGACACTACTGGGCCTAATTCCGGTAGGCCGTAACGGGCCGTGAGTTAGCGGGCTGTAAATGGGCTATATGCGAACATGCCGTTAACAGGCTTTCTGTGGGCCGGCCCGCCACGTTTTGACCAAGTCAAACGGGCTGGCCTTTTCACATGAATGGGCCTCTGTTGGGCCGTGCCACATATCGACGTATCATAGGCGCCTTGGGTCCAATGAGTGGATGACATCTGTCCCAACGGTGAGCCGACACGTGTTTCCTCCAGCCAATGATGATTTTACACGTGGAAAATTCCCATTGGTTGTGGCTGTTAACGGGTTATCGGGTCCAAAACCGGGCCCGATAGCTTAACGGCGTTCCGTTACGGTGGATGCCACATGTCGGTCACCCTTGACGAAAGCACTTCTGTGACGCGCAATTTATCGTCATGGAAGTGGACACTTCCGTGATGATAATTTTGGTAATGTCATGGAACACTTCTACGACAGCACAGGTATGACTATCTTGATTCTGTCATAAAATCGTCATGGATGTACATGCATGACAAAAAATGCGACCTACTGTGACAAACACGTATCATCACAGAAGTGTATTTTTTGTAGTGACGTCTCCAACGTTACCTATAATTTTTGATTGTTCCATGCTATTATATTATCTGTTTTGGATGTTTTATATGCATTAATATGCTATTTTATATTATTTTTGGGACTAACCTATTAACCTAGAGCCCAAAGCCAGTTTCTATTTTCCCCTTGTTTTGTAGCTTCGCAGAAAAGGAATATCAAACGGAGTCCAAACGGAATAAAACTTTCACGATAATTTTTCTTGGATAAAAGGACACCCAGGAGACTTGGAGTGCAAGTCGGAAGAGCCACGAGGCGGCGGCAAGGGTGGAGGGCGCGCCCTCTACCTTGTGGGCCCCTCAGGACTTCCTGGCCTAGATCTTCCTCCTATATATTCACATATATTCCAAAACCACCAGAAGCATCCACGAAAACACTTTTCCACCACCGCAACCTCCTGTTCCCGTGAGATCCTATCTTGGGGCCTTTTCCGGCATTCTCCGAAGGGTGATTCGATCACGGAGGGCATCTAAATCAACCATATTGCCCTTCCGATGAAGCGTGAGTAGTTTACCTCAGACCTACGGGTCCATAGCTAGTAGCTAGATGTCTTCTTCTCTCTCTTCGATGTTCTCCTCGATGTTCTTGGAGATCTATTCGATGTAATCTTCTTTTACTATGTGTTTGTCGAGATCCAATGAATTGCGGATTTATGATCAGATTATCTATGAATATTATTTGAGTCTTCTCTAAATTCTTATATGCATGATTTGATATCTTTGTATTTCCCTTCGAACTATCGATTTGGTTGGGCCAACTAGATTGGTGTTTCTTGAAGTCGGAGAAGTGCTTAGCTTTGGGTTCAATCTTGTGGTGTCCTCACCCAGTGACAAACTAGGGGTAGTGATACGTCTCCGTCGTATATTTAATTCTTGATTGTTTCATGCCAATATTATACAACTTCCACATATTTTTGGCAACAATTTATATGATTTATTGGACTAACCTATAAAATTTTACAGTGAATTAGTTTGGAATATATGTGATGTTTGGAAGGTGGAATCAACGCAAACGGGGGCCCACGGTGCCCACAACCCACCAGGGTGCGCCTGGGGGTGCCAGGCGTGCCCAGGTATCTTGTGCCCTCCTCGTAAGGCGGTTGGGGCCCTTCTTATGGCGCAAGAAAGATCATTTATAGAAAAAATCATGTAAAAATTTCAGCGCAATCGGAGTTACGGATCTCCGAGAATTTAAGAAACAGTGAAGGCCAGATGTGGGGAACGAGAAACAGAAGAGAACAGAGAGGGAGATCCAATCTCGGAGGGGCTCCCGCTGCTCCGCCTCCATGGATGCCATGGACCAGAGAGGGAACTCTCCACCCATCTAGGGGGGGACAAGGAAGAAGAAGAAGGAGGGGGGCTCTCTCCCCCTCTCTCTCGGTGGCGCCGGAGTGCCGCCGAGGCAAGGATCGTGACGGCGATCTACATCAACAATCTTGCTACCGTCAACACCAACTCTCTCCCCCTGTATGAAGCGGTGTAACACCCCTTCTCCCCGCTATAATATCTACTTAAACATGGTGCTCAACTCCATATATTTCCCAATGATCTATTCTTATCATATGATGTTTGAGTAGATTCGTTTTGTCCTGTGGGTTAATCGTGGTCTTGGTTGGTATGATTGTATATTTTATTTATGGTGCTGTCCTACGGTGCCCTCTATCTCGCGCAAACGTGAGGGATCCTCATTGTAGGGTGTTGCAATATGTCCATTGTTCACTTATGGTGGGTTGCGAGAGTGATAGATGCTTAAACCCAAGGAAGTGGGGTATGGCGTATGGGAGTAAAGAGGACTTGATACTTAATGCTATGGTTGGGTTTCATGACCTTAATGATCTTTAGTAGTTGCGGATTCTTGCTAGAGTTCCAATCATAAGTGCATATGATCCAAGTAGAGAAAGTATGTTAGCTCATGCCTCTCCCTCATGTAAAATGACAAGAATGACTACCGGTACATGTTATCGATTGCCTAGAGACAAATGACTTTCTTGTTGACCAAAGCTATCTACTTTTACTACCTTGAAATTTATTCGTAGTTTAATTCTCACAAACTACTCGTAGTTTTATCCTTGCAAAATAGTTTCATACTTGTTTCCGGTAAAGCAAACGTCAAGTGTGCATACAGTTGTATCGGTGGTCGATAGAACTTGAGGGAATATTTGTTCTACCTTTAGCTCCTCTTTGGGTTCGACACTCTTATTTATCGAAGAAGGCTACATACGATCCCCTATACTTGTGGGTTATCAAGACCTTTTTTTGGTGCCGTTGCCAAGGAGCAATAGCATGGGGTGAATATTCTTGTGTGTGCTTGTTTGCTTTATCACTAAGTAGTTTTTATTTTGTGCTCTTGTTTTCTATCTCTAGTTATGGGTAGGAAACGCAAAATACCAAAAAAAATTAGTTGTACCTACTAAACCAATGGTTGAAGAACCACCCAAAATCTATCATACTACTGAAGCTTGCTATTTGGATCATCTTCGATCCATTTGTGATCGTGCTAAAAACCCATCTAGCTTAGTTGAGGGAAAATCATTAAATGAGCATGCTTATTTTGTGTGACACCGCTTATCTCAAAAAAGGAAACTTTTGTAGCATTATATTAATAGTTTGTATTGCTATGCGTTGAGTTTATGTGAAGTACATGATTTTACTTGTTGTTCCGAAGACCCTAAGAAAAAACTTTTCTTCCAATGTGAGTTTAAGGATAATGGAATCTTATCTTCTTATGCCAAAGGTGTTTATAATTACTTTGATATTGAACAAACTGAATAATTTGTTGCTTTTAAGGGTGCCTATGAAGTTGCTTCTTTGATTAAAAAGTATGATGCTACTCTTTACAAATCTAATTTTTTGCCATAATTAAATATTGCTATGAAATTATTCTTCTAATGCTTATATTAAACCATATATTGAGGACTTCTCTACTGTCCAAGAAGAGACTAACATTTTGCAGGAGTCTATGGAAGAAGAAGTTGATGAAACTATGAGCTCATTGGATGAAAAAGCTGATGAGGAGAGCGGAGAACAAAAGGAGGAAGAGCGGATTAGCTACCCGTTCCCACCTTCTAATGAGAATAACTCTTCAACTCATACATTGTTTAATTTCCCTTCGCTCCTACCAAAGGATGAATGTTATGATAATTGCTATAATCCCACTGATTCATTTGAAATATCCCTTTTTGATGAACTTGATGCTTGCTATGCTTGTGGCCATGACGCCAAAATGAATTATGGTTATGGAGATGAACTTGCTATAGTTCCTTATGTTAAACATGAAATTGTTGCCATTGCACCCACGCATGATAGTCCTATTATCTTTTTGAATTCTCCAAACTATACTATATCGGAGAAGTTTGCACTTATTAAGGATTACATTGATGGGTTGCCTTTTACCATTACACATGATGATTTTGATGAATATAATATGCATGTTCTTGCTGCTCCTACTTGCAATTATTATGAGAGAGGAACTACATCTCCACCTCTTTATGTTTCCAACACGATAAAATTGCAAGAAACTGCTTATGTTATGTAGTGACCTTTAGATGTGCATGAATTGTTCTTGTATGACATGTCGATGCATAGGAAGAGAGTTAGACTTCGTCATTGCATGATATATGCTGCTTTGTGCTCACTACTAAATGACAAATCATTGTTAATTAAAATTGGCTTTGATATACCTTGGGATCCGGGTGGATCCATTACTTGAGCACTTTATGCCTAGCTTAATGGCTTTAAAGAAAGCACTTGAGCACTTTATGCCTAGCTTAATGCTCATGGAAACAATGTAGAATTTTTCATGGAAGTTCTCGCTGTCGGTGTCAAAACCGGTAGATCTCGAGTAGGGGGTCCCGAACTGTGAGTCTAAGGATTGATGGTAACACGAGACAAGGGACACGATGTTTTACCCAGGTTCGGGCCCTCTTGATGGAGGTAATACCCTACGTCCTGCTTGATTGACTTTGATGAGTATAAGGGTTGCAAGAGTTGATCTACCACGAGATCGTAATGGCTAACCCCTAATTGTCTAGCCTGTATGATTATGATTATGACTTTCTCTATGGGCTAAACCCTCCGGTTTATATAGAAATCGGAGGGACCTAGGGTTATATAGAGTCGGTTTACAGAGAAAGGAATCTTCACATCCGAACGCCAAGCTTGCCTTCCACGCAAAGGAGAGTCCCATCCGGACATGGGAGGAAGTCTTCTGTCCCGTATCTTCACGGCCCATTAGTCCGACCCATGTCATATAGCCCGGACGCTTGAGAACCCCTTAATCCAGGACTCCCGCAGTAGCCCCCGAACCAGGCTTCAATGACAATGTGTCCAGCGGCGCAGATTGTCTTTGGCATTGCAAGGCGGCTTCCTCCTCCGAATACTTCAAAGCATCTAACCCGAAGAATTATGTTCCACTTTGCATTTAATGTCATACCCTTTGCATTTTATGTTCCGTCTCTTTTGCTTCCAGGTGTCAAACGAATACAAAAGGTCAGAGTATTTTTTGCACATAACACCCTGGCCATAAAAAAGGCATCTACTTAAAGGGATTGGATCTCAGATGCCATTCCACACCAGGCGAAAAATCCTTAGAGCTCGCTAGGAGAAACCACTCAAACAAGGCTAGCTGAGGGAGTCCTGGATTAGGGGGTGTTCGGATAGCCGGACTATACCTTCGGCCGGACTCCTGGACTATGAAGATACAAGATTGAAGACTTCGTCCCGTGTCCGGAAGGGACTTTCCTTGGCGTGGAAGGCAAGCTTGGCAATACGGATATGTGGATCTCCTACCATTGTAACCGACTTTGTGTAACCCTAACCCTCTCCGGTGTCTATATAAGCCGGAGGGTTTTAGTCCGTAGGACAACATACAGAACAACAATCATACCATAGGCTAGCTTTTAGGGTTTAGCCTCTCCGATCTCGTGGTAGATCTACTCTTGTACTACCCATATCATCAATATTAATCAAGCAGGACGTAGGGTTTTACCTCCGTCGAGAGGGCCCGAACCTGGGTAAAACTTCGTGTCCCTTGCCTCCTGTTACCATCCGGCCTAGACGCACAGTTCGGGACCCCCTACCCGAGATCCGCCAGTTTTGACACCGACATTGGTGCTTTCATTGAGAGTTCCTCTATGTCGTCGCCGTTAGGCTTGATGGCTCCTACGATCATCAATAGCGATGCAGTCCAGGGTGAGACCTTCCTCCCCAGACAAATCTTCGTCTTCGGCGGCTTCGCACTGTGGGCCAATTCACTTGGCCATCTGGAGCAGATCGAAAGCTATGCCCCTGGCCGTCAGGTCAGATTTGGAAGCTTAAACTACACGACTGACATCCGCGGGGACTTGATCTTCGACGGATTCGAGCCACTGCCGAGCGCGCCGCACTGTCACGACGAGCATGATCTAGCTCTGCCGCCGAACAGTGCCCTGGAGGCCGCACCCGCATTGGCCTCGACCCTTAATTCGGAGCCAACTGCGCCGATCGAGGATGGGTGGTTGGACGCCGCCTCGGGGGCTGCGATCCCAATGGCGATCAAGCCGAACACCAGCCCCGCACTCCGCGAGACTCGTGACTCCAAGGAGCCGGACTCCTTTCCGGACTCTGAACCCTCCGCGCCCCTGATCGAATCCGATTGGGCGTCGATCATGGAGTTTACTGCCGCGGACATCTTTCAGCACTCGCCTTTCGGCGATATTCTGAAGACACTGAAGTCTCTCTCTTTATCAGGAGAGCCCTGGCCGGACTACGGTCAGCAAGGTTGGGGTATGGACGATGAAGAAATTCAAAGCCCACCCACCACCCACTTTGTAGCCACTGTCGACGATTTAACCGACATGCTCGACTTTGACTCAGAAGACATCGATGGTATGGACGCCGATGAAGGAGACGATGAAGAACCAGTGCCTATTAGGCCCTGGAAAGCCACCTCGTTATATGACATATACATGGTGGACACCCCAAAAGAAGGAGATGGCGATGGAACAGCGGAGGATGACCCCTCCAAGAAACAGCCTAAGCGCCGGCGTCAGCGGCGCCGCTCAAAATCCCGGCAAAACAAATACGGTGGTTCCAGCACGGGAGATAATAATACTCCGGAAAGTGCCGAAGAGAACCCCCTCCAGGAAGATTTAGCACAGGAGGATGGAGAAACCAGCCCTCATGAGAGAGCGGCAGATAGAGAGGTCGAGGACGATAATTATATGCCTCCCTCCGAAGACGAGGCAAGCCTCGACGACGACGAATTCGTCGTGCCAGAGGATCCCGTCGAGCAAGAGCGTTTTCAACGTAGGCTTATGGCCACGACAAGAAGCCTCAAGAAAAAACAGCAACAGCTTAGAGCTGATCAAGATTTGCTAGTCGACAGATGGACTGAAGTCCTTGCGGCCGAAGAGCATAAACTCGAACACCCCTCCAAGAGCTACCCAAAGCGCAAGTTGCTACCCCGATTAGAGGAGGAAGCACTTAAACCTACATCACCTGCACTCGATACGGCTGATCGGCCACCTCGTGGCCGCTACAGAGAGGCCTCTTAGCCCTCCACTCAAGCCGTACCCGTACCAAGGTACGGGAAAATGCGCCGGACCTGCGAGATATGTTGGAGGACAAGGCAAGGCAAACAAGATCGATCTACGGATCGCGTGGGCGCCCCACGACTCGAGACGGTAACCATCACGCCCGCCACAAATTCGGCAGGGCCGAACACAGTAGACAAAGCTCATTGGAGCTACGTCGTGATATAGCCCAGTACAGAGGCGCCGCACACCCACTATGCTTCACAGACGAAATAATGGATCATCAAATCCCCGAGGGTTTCAAACCTGTAAACATCGAATCATATGATGGCACAACAGATCCTGCGGTGTGGATCGAGGATTATCTCCTTCATATCCACATGGCCCACGGTGATGATTTCCACGCCATCAAATATCTCCCACTCAAGCTTAAAGGACCAGCTCGTCATTGGCTTAACAGCTTGCCAACAGGATCAATCAGTTGTTGGGAGGACCTGGAAGCCGCATTCCTCGACAATTTCCAGGGCACTTATGTGCGACCCCCAGACGCCGATGACCTAAGTCACGTAATTCAGCAGCCAGAGGAATCGACCAGGCAATTCTGGACACGGTTCCTAACAAAGAAAAATCAAATAGTCGACTGTCCGGACGCTGAAGCCCTAGCAGCCTTCAAGCACAATATCCGTGACGAGTGGCTTGCCCAACACCTTGGAAAGGAAAAGCCGAAATCTATGGCAGCACTCACGACACTCATGACCCGCTTTTGCGCGGGAGAAGACAGCTGGCTTTCTCGTAGCAACAACATGGCCAAGAACCCTGGTAATTCGGATACCAGGGACAGTAGTGGCAGGTCGCGTCGCAACAAGCAGAAGCGCCGCATTAATGTCGACAATGCTGAGGATACGATAGTTAATGCCAGATTCAGAGGCTCTAAATCCGGTCAGCGGAAAAAGCCATTCAAAAGGAATCCTAGGGGCCCGTCCAGTTTGGACCGAATACTCGACCGCTTGTGCCAGATACATGGCACCCCCGAAAAGCCGGCCAATCACACCAACAGGGATTGTTGGGTGTTCAAGCAGGCAGGCAAGTTAAATGCCGAAAATGAAGACAAGGGGCTGCATAGCAATGACGACGAGGAGCCCCGGCCGCTGAACAACAGTGGACATAAGGGTTTTGCCCCACAAGTGCGGACGGTGAACATGATATACGCAACCCACGTCCCCAAAAGGGAGCGGAAGCGTGCGTTAAGGGACGTATAGGCGGTAGAGCCAGTCACCCCAAAGTTCAACCCATGGTCCTCCTGCCCGATCACCTTTGATCGAAGGGACCATCCCACTAGCATCCGTCATGGCGGATTCGCCGCATTGGTTCTAGACCCAATTATTGACGGATTTCATCTCACTAGAGTCCTTATGGACGGCGGCAGTAGCCTGAACCTGCTTTACCAGGATACAGTGCGGAAAATGGGCATAGATCCCTCGAGGATTAAGGCCACCAAAACGACCTTTAAAGGCGTAATACCAGGTGTAGAGGCCAACTGTACAGGCTCAGTCAGACTTGAAGTGGTCTTCGGATCTCCGGATAATTTCCGAAGCGAGGAGTTAATCTTCGACATAGTGCCATTCCGTAGTGGCTATCACGCACTGCTCGGGCGAACCGCATTCTCCAAGTTAAATGCGGTACCGCACTACGCATACCTTAAGCTCAAAATGCCAGGCCCTCGAGGAGTAATTACGGTCAATGGAAACACCGAACGCTCCCTCCGAACGGAGGAGCACATGGCGGCCCTTGCAGCAGAAGTACAAAGCAGCCTCTCCAGGCAGCTCTCCAGTCCGGCCATTAAACGACTGGACACCGTCAAGCGCGCCCGGAGTAACCTACAACAAGACTACTTGGCACGATCCGAGCAGGCGTAGCAATGCAACCCCAACCCCAGCCCTCTCAAAAAGGCGAGCCAGTGCTTCGCGTACATAACTACGCTCTAGAAATACCATGGGTTCAGGGGGAGGGGCACCATCACGGCACGCCCGAAACACGGCTTAAACCGCACCAGGGGCTGCCGATTTTTTTAAAATTTTCTCTTACTTTCAGGACTACATTCTTTGGAAGGCCTGTTCGGCAGTTCAATTGCCGCACAAACGATGCAAGAACCAGGGAAGCAGACAAGCCACGCCGCATTACGGAACTCCCAGGTGGTCTCTATCACGAGCAGTATACCTGTTTCGCATATCATTCCGCAGCCTGCCCCTGGAGCGGACATGTTAAATAGTCCAACCTTTTTCTTATCGCATTATTTGTATCGTTCTGTTTTGATCACAGCCCTTTTTAATAAACAATGCATAGCTTTTGTCTATTTTTGCATTACTCTTTTTTCTTTATATATATATGTTCCTTAACAACATGTTGCACCCGTACACGTTGGTACGGCCAAAATACGCCAGGGGCTTTAGTACCCCTCAATATGGTGTGAGAAGTCCGAACACTTTAACAAGTGCGGCACCCCAAACTTATAGCATTATATGCATCGGCTCCGAATCATGTCTTGGGTCAATAGTTGGGTTTGCCCGGCTCCTATGTTTTGGTGCCTTACGTCCCGCTATATCGGCTAAGGTAGCACTAGGAGAACCACTACGATTGTGCCCCAGTTGAGCTGGGTCGAGCACCTCAGTGGAGAAAGCTAAAACTGACTGTCATGATGAAGCGAGAGCTGGTCGCTGTTCGAGAGGTTTTTCGAGTCCCTAAAGACTTATGCCGCTTAGAGCGAGGAGTCGGCTCTGTCCGGCCAAGGCGTGGATAGCGCCCTGAACTCGGTCTTCCGAATACCAGGGCTTCGCCGAAATTTAAAATTATAGAATTCTATGGCTAAGTGAGAGTGTTCACGCATTATAGTCCGATTGCCTTGTTCGTTGGGCTGAGCACCTCCCTCGAAGGACCCAAACATGGGAAAAAGAGCGCTCAGGTTTATCCCCGAACACCCCAGCACTAGCAGCACGGGGGCAGAAGCCGACGACTCGCCCTCTCTAACAATTGATAAACAGCCGCACAGAAGGTAATATTTTAAATTCCAACAGCATTGCTTAGCGCATATGAACAAGTTTTCAGCGCACAGGACAAAACGAGCGAGTTTTACTCAAAAAATACATCCTTGGAACATTCATCCGCCACAGGGCAGGCACCCTTCAGAACATCCTTATAGTAATTCTCGGGCTTGCGATGCTCTTTCCCCGGCGGTGGCCCGTCCTTCACAACCTTCTCAGCATCCAGCTTGCCCCAGTGCACCTTAGCACGGGCAAGGGCCCTACGGGCACCTTCAATGCAAACGGAGCGCTTGATGACTTCGAGCCCTGGACAGGCCTCCACCAGCCGCCGCACCAGCCCGAAGTAGCTCCCACGCAGAGCCTCTCTAGGCCACAGCCGAACTATGAGGCCCTTCATGGCCTGTTCGTCCGCCTTGTGGAGCTCGACCAGTTGCTTCGGCTGGTCGCTCAGGGGCACGGGGTGTCTGGCCTCAGCATACTGAGACCAGAACACGTTCTCTGTCGAGCTGCCCTCCTCGGCTCGATAGAATGCGGCAGCATCGGACACACTCCGGGGAAGATCTGTGAACGCTCCTGGAGAGCTCCGGATTCGGGTAAGTAACAAGTAACTCACGTTTATGTGTTTGCTTTGCATAAAGAATGCCTTACCCGCCGCTATCTTCTTCACCTCATCCAACTCCTGGAGGGTCTTCTGGGATTCGGCCTTGGTAGACTTGGCATTTTCAATAGCCGCCGCGAGCTCGGACGCTCATGTCTTTGAGTCAAGCTCCAAACTCTCATGTTTTTTCATGAGAACCTGGAGCTCTTGCCGCACCTTGCCAACCTGGGCCTCATAATTCTCCCGCTCGGTGCGCTCCATGGCCGCCCTCTTCTCGGCCTCGAGCAGCGCTCGCTTAAGGGTCGCCACCTCAGATGTGGCCCCTACAATAGCCACGATAATCCTATCATTTTTTGCAATTGCACCTTTTTATATATATTTAAACAAGGTATTTCTTACCTTCATTGTCCTCGAGCTGCTTCTTGGCACGCCCGAGCTCTTGCTCGGACCGCTCGAGGTTCTGCTTTAGCGTGTCCACTTCCGCAGTCAGTGCGGCGGACGCAAGCAGAGAAGCCTGCATACGCATATTGACTCCTTTTTGTTAGACTCCTGCGAATTTTATTTGATCCTCTATTCGGCTTTTCTTCCCAAACGCCAAACAGAGCATCAGGGGCTACTGTATATGCGGTAATAGTATTTACACATTCTTTAACTTACCTCAAAGCCTGTTAAAAGGCTAGTACAAGCTTCAGTCAGTCCGCTCTTGGCGGACTGAACCTTCTGGACGATCGCACTCATAATGGGGAACGCCAAACAGAGCATCAGGGGCTACTGTCTATGCGGTAATAGTATTTACACATTCTTTAACTTACCTCAAAGCCTGTTAAAAGGCTAGTACAAGCTTCAGTCAGTCCGCTCTTGGCGGACTGAACCTTCTGGACCATCGCACTCATAATGGTGCGGTGCTCCTCGTCGATGGAGGCGCCTTGGAGCGCCTCCAACAGATTGTCCGGCGCCTCCGGTTGGACGGGGGTCACCGGCACGGTGGGCTTGCTCCTCTTGGAAGGAGGTCCCCCGCCGGACTCTGGAACCTTTGAAGGTTCCGGAGCGGTGTCCGGCTTAGAGCCAGACTTGGAGCCCTGGGGGGTTTTATCCCCTTTACTCCTAGAGTCCGGGAGGTCGCCTTGCGGAGCCTCCAGACCACCTCCTCCTGGCTTGGAACCTGTTGAGACAACACTTCGGCGTCGTCCATAGGGCGGGGGGAGGAAGCCGTCGGAAGCGAATTCACATCCGACGAGTCCAGTGAACCACTCGACGATGCGTCGAGCCGGTCTTTGGGTGGGCTGCATAATCATATTCGACATAAGGGAAAGCCGTGCAATAAAGGAATACTATGAATTACTCTAGTCTCCGGATACTTACGATTTAGCCAGGGGCTGGGCCCTGAGCGGCCACTCTTCTCCGCCGTCGTCGATGTCGGTGGAGTAGTCCGGGGGAAGGGTTCTCCCCTTCTTGGACCCTCCGGCCTCCCCAGAGAGGGCGGCCTTCCTTTTCTTCTCTCCTCCCACTGGAGGGGGAGAGGTCTCTTCTTCTTCCTCCTTGTCTTCACGGGAGGAATGCGCCTCGGAGCCGTCGGATGATGGATCCGACACCTCCTGGCACCGGACACTCTTTCGAGTCCCCGTGGCCTTCTTCTCCGACACCACATAGGGTGCCGGAACCAGCAGCTTCGCCAAGCGGGCATCAGCTGGGTCTTCGGGCAAGGGAGCCGGACAGTCGATCTGTCCGGACTTCGCCTTCCAACTCTGTCGAAGGTAAGGGAGCTTAGATCCCACATTGAGTTAAACTATGGAAAACTAATACCCTGTAAAAGGTACAAACAACTTACCGCTCTAGCATGACGCTGCGCGCTGAATCTGCGATCCTCGGTGGCGGATGCGGGAGCCTCAGCGCCATTGAAAAGCACCTTCCAGGCATCTTCGTACGTCGTGTCGAAGAGCCTGCTCAGAGTTCGGTGCTGCGCCGGGTTGAACTCCCACAGATTGAAGGCCCGTTGTTGACACGGGAGGATCAGGCGGATGAGCATAACCTGGACTACATTGACAAGCTTGAGCTGCTTATCCACCAGGGTTTGGATGCATGTTTGCAGTCCAGTCACCTCTCCTTTGTTGCCCCATGACAGGCCCGTCTCTTTCCAGGACGTGAGCCGCGTTGGGGGTCCGGACCGGAACTCGGGGGCTGCGACCCACTCAGGGTCGCACGGCTCGGTGATGTAAAACCACCCCGATTCCCACCCCTTCAGGGTCTCCACAAAGGAGCCCTCGAGCCATAAGACGTTGGGCATCTTGCCCACCATGGCGTCTCCGCACTCCGCCTGGTTGCCGCGCACCACCTTCGGCTTGACATTGAAAGTCTTGAGCCAAAGGCCGAAATGGGGGCGGATGCAGAGGAAAGCCTCGCACACGACGATAAACGCCGAGATGTTGAGGATGAAGTTTGGGGCCAGATCATGGAAATCCAGGCCGTAGTAGAACATGAGTCCCCGGACGAATGGGTGGATCGGGAAGCCCAGTCCGCGGAGGAAGTGGGGAAGGAACACTACCCTCTCATGGGGCCTTGGGGTGGGGAGGAGCTGCCCCTTTTCGGGAAGTCGGTACGCGATGTCGTTAGACAAGTATCCGGCCTTCCTCAGTTTTTTGATGTGTCCCTCCGTGACGGAGGAGACCATCCACTTGCCTCCTCCTCCGGACATGGCTGGAGAAGGTTGAGGTGGGGAGTGCGGACTTGGGTGCTGGAGCTCGAGTGCGCGAGAATGGATAGGCAAAGGAGGAAGAAGGTGTAGGTGAAAAGGCGGATCCTTATCCCCTTATATGGGTGGACGCAACTGCGTGTCCCCACCAGCCTAGTAAAACTCGCTTATCTCCAAGCGCCGTAAACAATGGCACGGTTGGGTTACCCACGCCCATATTGACGAGATTCCCGGAATAAGGGGACACGATCTCTGCTTTAACAAGACGTTCCAAGGAAACCGCCTCGCATGATGCGCTAAGGTGGGATAATGAAACGACCCGGATAAGGGCTTGGCCGTGGTGTGTCGCACTATGGAATACGTCAGCAGATTAGATTTGTGTAAATATTATTCTCTCTATGGCAATATGTGGAAACTTATTTTGCAGAGCCGGACACTATCTTTATGTTCAAAATCTTCTATGAAGTACTTGGAGGAGGAACCCGCCTTGAAATGTCGAAGACAATCTGCGCACCAGACTCGTCGTCATTGAAGCCTGGTTCAGGGGCTACTGAGGGAGTCCTGGATTAAGGGGTGTTCGGATAGCCGGACTATACCTTCGGCCGGACTCCCGGACTATGAAGATACAAGATTGAAGACTTCGTCCCATGTCCGGAAGGGACTTTCCTTGGCGTGGAAGGCAAGCTTGGCGATACAGATATGTGGATCTCCTACCATTGTAACCGACTTTTTGTGTAACCCTAACCCTCTCCGGTGTCTATATAAACCGGAGGGTTTTAGTCCGTAGGACAACATACAGAACAACAATCATACCATAGGCTAGCTTTTAGGGTTTAGCCTCTACGATCTCGTGGTAGATCTACTCTTGTACTACCCATATCATCAATATTAATCAAGCAGGACGTAGGGTTTTACCTCCATCGAGAGGGCCCGAACCTGGGTAAAACTTCGTGTCCCTTGCCTCCTGTTACCATCCGGCCTAGATGCATAGTTCGGGACCCCCTACCCAAGATCCGCCGGTTTTGACACCGACACTAGCGCTCCCAGTTCTTCCTCCCGCCCTCATGGCTTCGAAAAAGGTGATTAGGAGAGATGCTCAGTATCACTTGCCCAGCTGACCAAGCTCCAGTCGCAAGGCTACCTCCCCCCTGCGGATCTAGTCCCGGTGCGAGCGGGATTAACTTATTTTACGGGCGAAGCCCCGGCGGAAAATTTCCCGAATCCTTCAGAAGAGGAGCGAGTGTGCTTCGTTTCCTTTCTCTTGAGAGGCTTTGGATTTCCTTTCCTCCGAGGTCTCCTGGAGTATTATGGCCTCCAACTGCACAATCTCACATCGGGCTCCATTATGCACATCGCAGGCTTCGTTGCTCTTTGCGAGCTGTTCCTAGGCTAAGAGGCCCGTTTTGAGTTATGGAGGAAACTATTCTGGCTCGTCCCTCGCTCCCAAAAGGGATCCATATTCTAGGTGGGTGGCGCCGAGATATGGCGCATAGCCAGAACCAGATACTTGTCCAGAACGCCGAAGAAGACCGAGGAGTGGCCCTCGGAGTGGTTTTATATTCAAGACGTCGCTCTCCCCGACACAGTCTGAATGGGACTTCCTGGATTTTCCAACGCTCCCCTGAAGAAATGCCACAAACGGCACCCTCGGAGCCTCGAGGAGGAAGATAGCACGGAAGTCAAGATGTTAATGGAAAAGATAAAAATACTCGCCCAATCCGGATTATCCATGATTGAGGTCATGGCAATTTCCATAACGCGAGGCGTCCAGCCACTCCAATCTAGAGGACTCCCCATGTGGAACTACAACGGGGAGGATGATACGTCTCGCTACGGGTGCAAGGGTCCGGATGACTTTGCCGCCCTAGCCACCATGCTGACGGATCTTTATAAAGGGGACAAAGAAGAATTCACCTGCCTTAAGTGCCGGGACGGATTCTCCATGTACAACCCCCCTAGCTGGGTAAACTTTCAATCCAGAATCTTATTCAATCCTTATCTTAAGCCACAACTAGTTGGACTCAAACCGACCATCTTTAACAGGAATGGCGGAAGGCCACCGCGGGGATATATAGCCCTGCTCCGCAGCTGAAGAATCATATTCGGGACCTAGATCCCGGATTTGAGGAGGATCCGAATATATTTGTAGATCTTAAGGAGGGGGTCTTCTATCAGGTGAGCTACGACAGCACAGAAGTGGCCATTGTAGCCGATTACCCCGGTCTCCTGCCGTCTTCCCACATAAGTGCCCAGGGAGCATCTCCTCCAAAAGAGCTACCTCATTATGCCTCACCCACCGCACGGTCTCGTGCTCCGAAGGGGAGGCGCTCGGCGCGCCATGCTGCACTAGAGGCATCTCATAAGAGAGCGGTGCCTACGCCGGGCAGGTCTTCGAAGAGGAAGGCAGATGACAACACGGCCGAGCCTTCATCAAAGAGTTATGGATTCGAATATGCCCCCTAGCAGACACATTGAACCGTGACATTGTCCGCTGTGTTTTATTAGGAAGAGTGTTCGACGGACTATGTCCGGGGATCCTACCGGTCACACCTCTACCAATCAGGTTCTAGACTCTGCCTCTAGGGCGGGGGCTGATACGGGAGTGACGCCAGGTTGTCCTCCTTCAGAGGATTCAGATGATGTGTCCGTCACCAACTCTGAAGTAGAGAGCGCCATGAATCATCGGCGACGGAGGGCCGCTCTTCGCGACCCCAACTTTACTGAAGAGGCGTTCAATGCCTTCAGCTCGGCTGATGCATACATCTAAGCTGCTCGAGATGGGCTTGCCAGAGCCACTGACCAGTATTTGAAAGATATGTGGGTAAGTATGCATTGTATAGATCTGGTAACCACATACCAGTAGCCCCCGAGACTTGAAGCAGTTGAAACAACTAATTTAAGGATCATTGTATAATTAATCAGGTACTCACAGAGAAGAACAACATGCTACCTTAGGAGCTGGAACAGTGCCGGACCCAACTAACTGCTATTACCACCAAACTGGGGAAGTTCAAGGAGGCACCGACTGGTAAGGTTCCCTTCTATTCGGAAAATGTAATCATGTGCCAGTTGTGTTTATATGAATAAAAATTGCCGTATTATATGATGGGAGGCTTGTTGTCTCATATGGAAGAGAAGCTAAAGGCCGCACAAGCGGAGAAGGAACATGCCAAAAGGCAAGAGACCGCTAGTCAACAAGTACTGACACGGACCAGGGATGAAAAGAACAAGCTACAGGATGCCAATACCCAGCTCGGCGAAGAGCTGAAGGACGTGCGGGCCCAACTAGCGGAGGCTATAGAGGAGAACAAAAAGCTACAAGGCGGCATATTCAATATGCCTTTCAACTTATTGTCGTACAGTTCGCTGAGGCGACTTCTGATAAGTTTATTCCTCTAGGTATTTTGACTGGGCGGCCCGAAGAAGAGGCATCCATCTTCCAAGGTGATCTGTTACAAGAGCTGTCCGAAGTGTATGAGCGAGCTCAGAAAGCGATGCGGAGCGTTGCCAAGGCTATATGGCCATCTGCATCCCCTCCATGAAGTATGGAGGAGCTTGTGAAGCTGTTCAAGGGAGCTCGGAGCTGCTTTATATTATGGAAGATATCTTCTTGCTGGGAAGGCGCATGAGAGGCCTGGGCCATGATGAAAACACGGTATACCGGATTTGATCCAAATCATATGGCCCGGTCGGACCTCGGGGGTCATATGGACAAGAGATTCTAGTGAGCTTGGTATATGACCAAGTAAAGATAGCCGCCAAGTTTTCACAACAGGACTGTAAGCTAGACAACATGTTAGACGGTATAGAGGAAGAAGTTTTTGAGTCCAAGTTACTATGTACTTCAATTGAAAATTTTGTCCCTAGCAGACCTGTTTGCTTCAACCTCCGGACCCGAAGGTGCGAAGTGTTTCCGAATACCGGACCGGCAATAAATACCGGGGCATGCTTGGAAACCAGGCGTAGAGGTCATGGTTGCTTGAATAGACAAGTTGTATTCGGCTAGCTATGTTATATTACTTATTGATTGTAAGAAACATCTTCAGAGAGAATAGTTCCATTAAGGGTTCCTTTCCCTGGGTGAACATGCGTTATGCATGCCCAAACTGTGATTCAAAAAATCGCAGTATACATAATATCTTGGGGTTCATAGTGCAACGAGGGTAAAACGTCTTTAGTCCGCTGACCGATTATTCCCTTAAGAACGCTAGGTTTCGGCTTCACCCAGTCTGAGGTACAAGTCCGGATGACCCGGTTGTAACAATCGCAGAGGTGCTCCCTTTATGCCCTAGCCAAACTAACAAGAACATAGGGCATAAGCATAGGAGCCAGGCAACCCAGCTTGGCAAAAACTTAAGTCATAAAGGTGCATATCATGGCGAAGAAAAGGTATATATATATATATATATATATATATATATATATATATGAGAAAAGGACATATATGTGGCGAGCTTGATGCTCGAAAAATGATAATAAGCTTCTGTAAAAGAAACCACTATTTCATCTGCTGGTTTGAAGGAGGTGGATTTGGGGTGCTTATCGAGGATTACGTCGTCCCTGTCCACCGTGGAGCGTAGTGCGGTCAATTCTTCAACCACAAGGGCCTCGGATAGTTCCTCGAGGGCCAGAGACGTGGTTTTGTTTTCAGCGCGGAGTGCTATGTCTGGATCACTCGCGAGAGTGATAATACCGTTGGGCCCGGGCATCTTGAGCTTCATATACTCGTAATGAGGTATGGCTTGAAAGCGCGTGAATGCGTCCCGCCCTAACAGGGCGTGATATCCACTGTTGAAAGGGGCCACTTGGAAGGTTATCTCTTTGGACCAATAGTTCTCCGGCGTGCCGAATACCACGTCGAGCTTAATTTTTCCCGCGCATCTTGCTTCCCGACTAGGAATGATTCCTCGAATGGTCGTATCACTTTGCTCGATGCGACTTCTGTCTATTTGCATTTTACTTAGTGTGTCCTCGTAAATGAGATTCAATCCGCTGCGGCCGTCCATGAGCACTTTAGTTAGTTTAAAGCCATCCACAATTGGGTTGAGGACCAAGGCGGCCGGTGCCCAGACTGAACGGAATTTTGGTTCGTCGCTGGCATTAAAAGTTATTGCCGTGTCGTTCCAGCGATTTGTTGCTATGACTTGGCAGACTTCGGCAATGTCATGGAGTGTTCTCTTATGCTGACTGTTTGAAGCAAAAGTATCGAAGACCGTCAATACTCTGAGGTCATCGTCTTCCGAAAAGTGTAGCTCTGAGGTATTTTTGGTGAGGATATCCTCACCACTCTTGGCTACTCGCCGGAGTATCCAACATGCTCTGAGGCTGTGGGTTGGTTCGGTATCCAGTGTCGTGTGTATTTTGCATGGACTATCAAGCCATCCTTCAAGAAAGGTGCCACGTCTCGTAATGGGTTTAATTTTCTTGCCTACAGGGTCAGGTGCCCAGTGAGGGTGCATCCTTTTTGTCTGCCAGGGAGGTGGTGTGAAGGCCGGTGGTTCCCAGCGAGCTCTCTGAGTTTTCTAGGCGCTTTCCATTGCGCAGTACTTCTGTACTATGGTTTCCAAGTCATCAAAGTGTAGTATGCGACGATGGTTGAGGGCGTTGAGGATTCCTTTGTCCATGCAATTACTGCGGAATGCTGAAATCGCGTCCTCATCGCGGCAATCTTTAATCTTGTCCTTGACAAGGAGGAATCTGGCCCAGAAGTGATGGACTATTTCCTGAGGCTGCTGCTGTACGTACATGAGGTCGCATATATCCGGGGGCCGGAATTGCTTGGCAAATATTGCTTGTGGTGGGTGGGTGGCGTTAAATCTGAACCCTGACGCAATGTGGAGTCCGGAGTTTGAAGAACTTCCGAGTTTAATAGTTCGGGATCCAGGATGTCCAATGATTCCTTAGACTCGACAACCGATTCCTAAGTTCGGAGGACCGGGAGTGTCACCCCGCAGACGAGTATCTGGCTCTCTGAGCTCGGAAATCCAAAAATAACTTGTTTTCAGTATAGGGGAAGAGCTGTTGTTGCTTTGCTCCTCTACGACCGCTATCTGATGGGTGATCGGCGGAGATTTGATTTCTCTCTGATCGGGTTTAAGCCCAATCTGATCATAGTCCGTAGCGACTCCCAGGGAGGCGATGCGATCCAGGAGTTCGTTGAAGGACGACAAATCCGTCGGATCCATTTGCTTGGAGCATTCGGAGTCGACACGGAGACGATTTTCGATGACTTGGGAAGTCATCATCAGCTTAAAGGCTAAACAGGCGGCCATGGTAAAGCTGCCCGGCTGGAGGGTTTGTCCCGAGGCCAGGGCTCCTCCAGAAGAGATACCGTCCTTGATAACAAGGTGGGCCATCAATCATGTTGTCGATGCAACCGAGGAACTCTCAATGAAAGCACCAATGTCGCTGTCAAAACCGGCAGATCTCGGGTTGGGGGTCCCGAACTGTGCGTCTAAGGATTGATGGTAATAGGAGAAAAGGGACACGATGTTTTACCCAGGTTTGGGCCCTCTTGATGAAGGTAATACCCTACGTCCTGCTTGATTGACTTTGATGAGTATAGGGATTGCAAGAGTTGATCTACCACGACATCGTAATGGCTAAACCCTAGTTGTCTAGCCCGTATGATTATGATTATGATTATGACTATCTCTACGGGCTAAACCCTCCGGTTTATATAGATACCAGAGGAACCTAGGGTTATACAGAGTCGGTTTACAGAGAAAGGAATCTTCACATCCGAACGCCAAGCTTGCCTTCCACGCAAAGGAGAGTCCCATCCGGACACGGGAGGAAGACTTTTGTCTTGTATCTTCACGGCCCATTAGTCCGGCCCATGTCACATAGCCCGGACACCGAAGGACCCCTTAATCTAGGATAACCTCACTCACAAAAATAATTATCCCCTTGTACAAATCACTTGTATTGTAAAATTATTGTGCCAAGATTTGCCTTTAGGATGAGTAGATTGCTTGTTGGTATGTGCGGTGCAAAAATAGAAACTTTGGCTGTAGTGCGTGATTTTTCATTTTTTACTGGAATGCCAAACATTTCTGTAACTTTTTGCATAGTCTTTCTATGCAAATTGTTTATTTTTTCCTATTTTTTCAGAAGTTTTGGAGTACCAGAAGTATGGTAGTGTTCAAATTACTACAGACTGTCCTATTGAAGATAAGTTCTGTTTTTGGTGCATTGTTTTGCTTGTTTTGATGAAACTACCGATTTTTATCGGTGGTATGAGCCATGGAAAAGTTATAATACAGTAACTGCAATGAAAAAACAAAATATGAATTCGTTCACAATAGTACTTAGAGTAGTGATTTGCTTTATTATACTAACGGATCTTACCAAGCTTTCTGTCGAGGTTTGTGCGGATGAAGTGATCAAAGATCGAGGAGGTCTCGATATGAGGAGAAGGAGGAGAGGCAAGAGCTCAAGATTGGGGATGCCCAAGGCACCCCAAGTAAATATTCAAGGAGACTCATGCGTCTAAGCTTGGGGATGCCCCAGAAGGCATCCCATCTTTCTTGAACAAGTATCGGTATGTTTTCGTTCTCGTTTCGTTCATGTGATATGTGTAAATCTTGGAGCGTCTTTTGTGTTTAGTTTTATTTTTCTTTTATGCACCATGCTAGTATGAGATAGTCCATGGTTGGTTTATAGAATGCTCATTATACTTCACTTATATCTTCCGAGTA
Organism: Triticum urartu; assembly: GCF_056163025.1. NCBI lineage: Eukaryota > Viridiplantae > Streptophyta > Magnoliopsida > Poales > Poaceae > Triticum > Triticum urartu. Next base: position 47,403,093 of record NC_141876.1, on the reverse strand, counting down.
TGGCTTTATAGAATGCTTCATGTGCTTCACTTATATCATTTGAAGTTTGGATTGCCTGTTTCTCTTCACATAGAAAACTGTTGTTTGTAGAATGCTCTTTTGCTTCACTTATACTTATTAGAGCATGGTATTTTGTAGATGAATTTAACTTTCATGCTTCACTTATATCTATTTAGAGAGTCAACAGGAATTGGTTAATTCCATGGTTAGTCATAAAATCCTACGTAAAACTTATGGATCACTGAATATGATATGTTTGATTCCTTGCAATTGTTTTGCGATATACAGATGGAATATGTGGGAGGTACTAGTAAACGGTTGTGGTTAGTAAGAATATTGGTGTTAAGGTTTGTGATTCCTGAAGCATGCACGTACAGTCTCTCATTATGCTATGAAGTCGGAGCATGATTTATTATTGATTGTCTTCATTATGAGTGGCGGTCGGGGACGAGCGATGGTATTTTCCTACCAATCTATCCCCCTAGGGGCATGCTTAGTAGTACTTTGCTTCAAGGGCTAATAAATTTTGCAATAAGTATATGAGTTCTTTATGACTAATGTGAGTCCATGGATTATACACACTCTTACCTTTCCGCAATTTGCTAGCCTCTACAGTACTGCGCATTGCCCTTTCTCACCTCGAGAGTTGGTGCAAACTTCGCTGGTGCATCCAAACCCCGTGATATGATACGCTCTATGACACATAAGCCTTATTATATCTTCCTCAAAGTAGCCACCATACCTACCTATTATGGCCTATCCATAGCCATTCCGAGATATATTGCCATGCAACTTCCACCGCTTCCGTCTTGATGACTTGGGCATTCATTGTCATATTGCTTCGCATGATCATGTAGCTGACATAGTATTTGTATCTCAGCCACCGTTCATCATTTTTGTGTATGTTACGCTATATCATTGCACATCCTGGTATTGCCAGAGGCATTCATATAGAGTCATATTTTGTTATAGGTATTGAGCTATAATATTGAGTTATAAGTAAATAGAAGTGTGATGATCATCATTATTCATTTTTAGAGCATTGCCCCAGTGAGGAATGGATGATGGATACTATGATTCCCCCACAAGTCGGGGTGAGACTCTGAACAATGAGAGAACAAATATATAAAAATAAAAAATGGAAAAAGGAAAAAATAGAAAAAAGGAAAAAATAGAAAAAAGGAAAAAAGAAATAAAGAAATAAAGAGAGAAGGGGCATGCTAGTTCCACACTTGTGCTTCAAAGTAGCACCATGTTTTTCATATGGAGAGTCTCCAATGTTTTCACTTTCATATACTAGTGGGAATTTTTCATTATTGGATTAGATGCACACCTACTTAGTTTTCATATTGAGCTTTCATACACTTATAGCTCCTAGTGCATTCGTTGCATAGCAATCCCGACTCCTCACCTTGATATCAATTGATGGGCATCTCCATAGCCCGTTGCTTAGTCGCGTCGATCTGATACATTCTTACCTTTTTGTCATCTTTATATTTACCCCTATCATGATACTCTATTCCACCCGTACTGCTATATCCATGGCTTGCGCTCATGTATTGCGTGAGGATTTAAAAAGGTAGAGCACATTAAAAAGTATGAACCAATTGCACGGCTTGTCATGGGGGTTGTGCATGATAAATACTTTCTGTTAAGAAGACAGAGCATGACAAGACTATATGATTTTGTAGGGATAGCTTTCTTTAGCGTTGATATTTTGAAAGACATGATTGTTTGTTGGGATGGCTGAGTATTGATGTCTTTATGTAAAATTATAGACTATTGCTTTGAATCACTCATGTTGTAATATTCATGCCATGACTAGACATATGATCAAGTTTACGCTAGGTAGCATTCCACATCAAAAATTATCTTTTTATCATTTACCTGCATGAGGACGAGCAGGAATTAAGCTTGGGGATGCTGATATGCCTCCGTCGTATCTGTAATTTTTGATTGTTTCATGTGAATGTTATACAACTTTCACATATTTTAGGCAAAAATTTATATGATTTATTGGACTAACCTATTGATCCAGTGCCCAGTGCCAGTTCCTGTTTGTTGCATGTTTTTTGTTTCGCAGAAAATCCATATCAAACTAAGTCCAAACACAATAAAAATGTATGTAGAATTATTTTGGAATATATGTGATTTTTGGAAGGTGGAATTAACGCAAACGGGGGCCCACGGTGCCCACAACCAACCAGGGCGCGCCTGGGGGTGCTAGGCGCACCCAAGTATCTTGTGCCCTCCTCGTAAGGTGGTTGGGGCCCTTCTTCTGGTGCAAGAAAGATAATTTATGGAAAAAAATCTTGTAAACATTTTAGCACAATCGGAGTTACGGATCTCCGGGAATTTAAGAAATAGTGAAGGGTCAGATCTGGGGAACATGAAATAGAAGAGAACAGAGAGGGAGATCCAATCTCGGAGGGGCTCCCACTCCTTCTCCACCATGGAGGCCATGGACCAGAGGGGGAACTCTCCTCCCATCTAGGGGGGCAAGTAAGAAGAAGAATGAGGGGGATGTCTCCCCCGGTGGCGCTGGAGTGCCGTCGGGGCAAGGATCGTGATGGCGATTAACATCAACAATATTGCTACCGTCAACACCAACTCTCCCCCCTCTATGTAGCATTGTAACATCCCTTATCCCCACTGTAATCTCTACTTAAACATGGTGCTCAACTCCATATATTATTTCCCAATGATCTATGTTTATCCTATTATGTTTATGTAGATTTGTTTTATCCTGTGAGTTAATCGTGATCTTGGTTGGTATGATTGTATATTTTATTTATGGTGTTGTCCTACGGTGCCCTTCGTCTCACGCAAATGTGAGGGATCCCAGTTGTAGGGTGTTACAATATGTCCATGGCTTTGTTATGATGGGTTGCGAGAGTTACATAAGCTTAAAACCGAGTAAGTGGGGTATGGCGTATGTGAGTAAAGAGGACTTGATACTTAATGCTATGGTTGGGTTTCACGACCCTAGTGATCTTTAGTAGTTGCAGATGCTTGCTAGAGTTCCAATCATAAGTGCATATAATCCAAGTAGAGAAAGTATGTTAGCTCATGCCTCTCCCACATGTAAAATTACAAGAATGATTACCGGTACTTGTTATCGATTGCCTAGGGACGAATGACTTTCTTGTTGACAAAAGCTATCTACTTTTACTACCTTGCCGTTTATTTGTAGTTTTATTCTTGCAAAGTACTCGTAGTTTTATCCTTGCAAAATAATTTCATACTTGTTTCCAGTAAAGCAAACGTCAAGTGTGCGTAGAGTTGTATCGGTGGTCAATATAACTTGAGGGAATATTTGCTCTACCTTTAGCTCCTCGTTGGGTTTGACACTCTTATTTATCGAAGAAGGCTACAAATGATCCCCTATACTTGTGGGTTATCAGGTAGCGAGGCACTTATTGTATTGTTGCCATCGAGGATAAAAAGATGGGGCTTACATCATATTGCTTGAGCTTATTCCTCTACATCGTGTCATCTTACTTAAAGCGTTACTCTGTTCTTTATGAACTTAATACTCTAGATGCGGGCAGGAGTCGGTCCATGTGTGGAGTAATAGTAGCAGATGCAGGTAGGAGTCGGTCTACTTGACACGGAGGTGATGCCTATATTGCATAATCATTACCTTGGATATCATCATAACTTTGCGCTTTTCTATCAATTGCTCGACAGTAATTTTTTCACCCACCGTATTATTTGCCTTCAAGAGAGAAGCCTCTAGTGTAACCTATGCCCCCCTGATGACCCACCAGTATAGGGGATCTATCGTAGTCCTTTCGACAAGGAAGATTGTCGAACCCAACGAGGAGCAGAAGGAAATGATAAGCGGCTTTCAGCAATGTATTCTCTGCAAGCACTGAAATTATTGGTGACTGTCAGTCTCATAACCGGCGGATCTCGGGTAGGGGGTCCTGAACTTTGCGTCTAGGCGGATGGTAACAGGAGATAGGGGACACAATGTTTTACCCAGGTTCGGGCCCTCTTGATGGAGGTAATACCCTACGTCCTGCTTGATTGTTCTTGATAATATGAGTAGTACAAGAGTTGATCTACCACGAGATCGAAGAGGCTAAACCCTAGAAGCTAGCCTATGGTATGATTGTTGTTGTTGGTCCTATGGACTAAACCCTCCGGTTTATATAGACACCGGAGGGGGCTAGGGTTACACAGAGTCGGTTACAAGGAAGGAGATCTACATATCCGTATTGCCAAGCTTGCCTTCCACGCCAAGGAGAGTCCCATCCGGACATGGGACGAAGTCTTCAATCTTGTACCTTCATAGTCCAACAGTCCGGCCAAAGGATATAATCCGGCTGTCCGGATACCCCCTAATCCAGAACTCCCTCTGTAGCCCCTGAACCAGGCTTCAATGACGATGAGTCTGGTGCGTAGATTGTCTTTGACATTGCAAGGCGGGTTCCTCCTCCGAATACTTCATAGAAGATTTTGAACACGAGGATCGTGTCCGGCTCTGCAAAACAAGTTCCACATACAACCGTAGAGAGAATAATATTTTCACAAATCTAATCTGCCGACGCATTCTGAAGTGTGACATCACACCACAGCGAGGTCACCATTCGAATCGTTTTTCACAACCAACCTCAGCGTGTTTCGCGAGGCGGTTTCCTTGGCACGTCTTGTCGAAGCAGAGATCGTGTCCCCTTATTACGAGATTCCCATCAATACGGACGTGGGTAACCCAACCGCGCCATCAATTACGGCGCTTGAGGGATAAGCAAGTTTTACCAGGCTGGTGGGGGCGCATAGTTTCGTCCGCCCTTATAAAGGGATAAGGGTTCACCTTTTCCTTCCCACGCCTTCTTCCTCCTTGCTCATCCATTCTCGCGCACTCGAGCTCCAGCGCCCAAGTCCACATCCTTCTCCTCAACCCTCTCCAAACATGTCCGGAGCGGGAGGTAAGTGGATGGTCTCCTCCGTCACGGAGGGAGACATAAAAAAGCTACGCGGGGCCGGATACTTAGCCGCGGCTATCGCGCACCGGCTGCCAGCAGCGGGGCAGATCGTCCCTACCACGGAACCTTACGAAAGGGTGGTTTTCCTCACCCACTTTGTCCGCGGACTGGGGTTTCCCCTCCATCCATTCGTCCGCGGCCTTATGTTCTATTATGGGATGGACTTCCATGATCTAGCCCACAATTTCATCCTCAACATCTCGGCGTTCATCATCGTGTGCGAGGCTTTCCTCCACATCCGGCCCCACCTCGTCCTGTGGCTGAAGACCTTCAATGTCAAACCAAAGGTAGTAGGCGGCCAACAAGCAGAATGCGGCGGAGCCATGGTGGGCAAAATGCCCAATGTTACATGGCTCGAGGGCTCCTATGTGGAGACCATAAAGGGGTGGCAATCTGGGTGGTTCTACATCACCGAGCCGTGCGACACCAACTGGGTGGCGGCCCCCCGAGTTTCGATCCGGAATCCCCACTCGACTTACTTCCTGGAAGGAGAAGGGCCTATCCTGGGGCTCATCGGTGGAGCTGGACGGACTCCAGAAATGTATCCGGAACATGATAGGCAAGAAACTCAAGCTTGTCAACATGGTCCAGGTCATGCTCTTCCGCCGGATCCTCCCGTGTCAACAACGGGCTTTCTACTTATGGGAGTTCGACCCAGCCCAGCACCAGACTCTATGCGAGCTCTTCGACACGACGCATAAGGACGTCTGGAAGGTGCTGTTCAAGGGCACTGAGGTCCCCCCTCCCCTTACCGAGGACCGCGTCTAAGCGCGACGCACCCTGCGAATCCGGTAAGTTGTGTACACCTCGTAGGTTATTTATTTTCCATAGTTTAACCATGTGCAGGGTCTGAGATCCCATGCCTTTGACAGGACTGGGTGGAGACATCGGAGAAGATTGACTGTCCGGCCCCTCTGCTCGAAGACCCTACAAACTCTCTCCTGACGGAGATGCGGACTCCGGCTCCTTATGAGGTGCCGGAGGAGAAGATCAAGAAGAAGGCCACGGGAACCGGAAAGAGTTCCCTGCGCCAGGTGGTATCGGACTCATCGTCCGATAACTCCGAGACACACTCCTCCCATGAAAACAAGGAGGAGGAAGATGACGGTTCTCCCTCTCCAGCCGGGGGAGACAGGAAAAGGAAGGCCGCCCCAACTGGGGAGTCTGGAGGGTCCAAGAAGGGGAGGACTCTCCTTCTGGACTGTTCCACCACCGCCGCCGACAGCGAAGACGAGTGGTTACTCAGGGCCAAGCCCCTGGCGAAGTCGTAAGTATTCGGATACCAGAGTAAATCATAGCATACTTTTATGGCACTTCTTCTCCTAACGTTGAATATGATCATGCAGTCCGCCCCGAGCCCGCATCGACGTATCCTCGTCGGACGGTTCCTTGGACTCGTCGGATATGAATAGCGAGTCACTTCCAACCGCCTCCTCTCCTCGCCCTACGGACAATGTCGAGGTATTGTCTCAAGGGGAACCGAACCAAGGGGAGGTAGTCCTGGAGGCGCCTCAAGGCGACCTTCCGGACTCCAGGCGCAAAGGGAGCAAGACTCCCAAGGGCTCCAAGTTCGGCCCTCAGCCGAACACCGCACCGGAACCTCCAGCGGTTCCGGACTCCGGCAGGCGGCCCCCTGCCAAGAGGGGCAAGCCGCCCATGCCGGAGACCTCTGTCCATCCAGAGGCACCGGACAACCTGCTGGGAGCGCTTTGCGGCCCTTCCATCGACGAAGAGCACCGCACTATTATGAGTGCGGTGATCAAGAAGGTTCAGTCCGCCAAGAGCGGACTGACTGAAGCCTGTGCCAGCCTTCTAACAGGCTTTGAGGTAAGTATTTAAAATATAGGAAAATATTACCGCATAGACAGTAGCCCCTGATGCTCTGTTTGGTGTTCACAAAGAAAAGCGAAATAGTGGATCAAATAATATCTGCAGGAGTCTAATACAAGTATGTCTATATGCATATGCAGGCTTCGCTGCTGACCTCTGCCACACTGACTGCGGAGGTCGCCGCACTGAAGCAGAACCTCGAGCGGTCCGAGAAAGAACTCAGCCTTGCCAAGAGGCAGCTCAAGGAGAACAAAGGTAAGTAATACCTTGTCTATATATATAAGATGTGGTTGCAAAATGATAGGATCATCATGGATATGCCAGGGGCCACGGTGAAGTGGCGACCCTGAAGCGAGCGCTGTCCGAGGCCGAAAACAAAGCGGCCAAGGAGTGCACCGAGCAGGAGAAATAGGAGGCACGGGTGGGCGAGGTGCAGCAAGAGCTCCAAGCTCTCGTGAAGAAGCACGAGACTTTGGAGCTTGACTCGAAGATGCGAGAGTCGGAGCTTGCCACGGCCCTCGAGAGCACAAAGCATGCCAAGGCTGAAGCCCAAAAGGCCCTCCAGGAAATTGAGGCGATGAGGAAGATAGCAGCGGGTAAGGCATTCATTATGCAAATCAAGTATGTGAAAGTAAATTATTTGTTACTTACCCGAGTCCGGAGCTCTCCAGGAGCATTCATAGATTTGCCCGGCAGCGTGTTGGATGCCGCAAAGTACTACCAGGCCGAGGAGGGAAGCTCGACGGAGCAGTTGTTCTGGTCTCAGTATACTGGGACCGAACACCCGATGCCTGTGAGCGACCAGCTGAAGCAACTTGTCGAGCTGCACAAGGAGGCCGAACAGGCCATGAGGGGCCTTATAGTATGGATGTGGCCTGGCGACTCCCTTCCCAATAGCTACTCCAGCCTGGTGAGGTGGCTTGTGGATGCCTTCCCACGGCTAGAAGTCATAAAGCGGTCCGTCTGCATCGAAGGTGCACTCCGGGCTTTTGCCCGTGCGAAGGTGCACTGGGCCAAGATGGACGCCGAGAAGCTGGTGAAGGAGGGGCCACCGCAGGGCAAGGAGCATCGCCACACTGAAATGTATTATGAGGTTGTCCTGAAGGGTGCCTGTCTTGTGGCGGACGAGTGTGCGAAGGATGTAATTTTTGAATGAACTTGCTTGTGTGATCCTGTATTATGAAAACTTGTTCATGTGCGCTATGCAATGCTTGTTTGAATTTAAAATATTACCTTATGTGCGGCTGTTTATCAAATCTGAGAGATGGCCAGTCGTCGGCTTCTACCCCCATGCCACGAGTGCTGGGGTGTTCGGGATAAATCTGAGCACTCTTTTTCCCATTGTTGGGTCCTTCGAGGGAGGTGCTCAGCACAACGAACAAGGCAATCGGACTATAATGCTTTATCACTCTCACTTAGCCATAGAAGTCTACAATTTTAAATTTTTGCGAAGCCCCTAGTATTCGGAAGGCCGAATTCGGGGTGCTATACACGCCTAAGCCGAACAAAGCCGACTCCTCGCCCTAAGTGGCATAAGTCTTTAGGGACTCGAGACCTCTCGAACAGCGACCAGCTCTTGCCTTATCATGACAGTCAGTTTTAGCTTTCTCTACTGAGGTGCTTGACCAGATGAACCGGGGCACAATCGCTGTAGTTCTCCCAGTGCTACCTTAGCCGATATAGCAGAACGTAAGGTACCAAAACATGGGAGCCGGGCAAACCCAACTATTAAACCAAGACATGATTCGGAGCTGATGCATATAATGCTATAAGTTCAGGGTGCCGCACTGTCGAAAGTGTTCGGACTTCTCACGCCGTATTATGGGGTACGCTTAAGCCCCTGGCGTATTGGCCGTACCAGAGTGTACGGGTGTTGAATGTCATGAATGAACATATATATAAAAAAGAATAGAGAATGCGGTAATAGTCTAGTGATATGCATTGTTTATTCAAAAAGGTGCATCGAAGCAGATTGATACAAGTAGTGCGATAAGCAAAAAGTAGGACTATTTGACATGTCCCCTCCAAGGGAAAGCTGAGGAATGGTATTTAAAGCAGGTATTTCACTCGTTATCAGAGGCCACCTGGGAGTTTTGTGGTGCAACGTAGATTTCTGCCTCCTTGGTTGTTGTATCGTGTGTCCGGCAATCATACTGCCTGACGGGGTTTCCAGAGAGTAAAGTCCTGAAGGAGAGAAAAAGATAACAAAGCAGGAAGCCCCGAGTGCGGTTGAGCCGTGTTTTGGGGCGTGCCGTAGTCGTGCCCCCACCTATGCCCATGCTATTTTCAATGCGTAATTATGTACGCGTGGCACGGATTTCACCGTTTGGCTGGGACTGGGGTGGTGGCCGCATTGCTATGCGATCTCGGAACGTGCCAGGCGGTCTTGTTGCAGATTACTCCGAGCGTGCTTGACGGTGTCCGGGTGTTTAATCACCGAACTGGTGGATTGCCTGAGGAGGCTTCTTTGTGCTTCTGCTGCGAGGGCCGCAGTGTGCTCCTCCGTGCGGAGAGAGCGCTCTGTGTTTCCATTAACTGTGATGACCCCCCGAGGTCCTCGCATCTTGAGCTAGAGGTATGAATAATGCGGTACCGCATTGAATCTTGCAAACGTGGTTCACCCGAGCAGTGCATGATAGCCACTGCAGAACGGGACTAAATCGAAGATTAACTCCTTGCTTCAGAAGTTATCCGGGGATCCGAAGACCACTTCTAGTGTGACTGAGCCTGTGCAATGGGCCTCTTGAAGGAAATATGCCATAGAGGCAATAATAAAGTTATTATTTATTCCTTATATCATGATAAATGTCTTGAAGGAAATATGCCATAGAGGCAATAATAAAGTTATTATTTATTCCTTATATCATGATAAATGTTTATTATTCATGCTAGAATTGTATTAACCGGAAACATAATACATGTGTGAATACATAGACAAACAGAGTGTCACTAGTATGCCTCTACTTGACTAGCTCGTTGATCAAAGATGGTTATGTTTCCTAACCATAGACATGAGTTGTCATTTGATTAACGAGATCACATCATTAGGAGAATGATGTGATTGACTTGACCCATTCCGTTAGCTTAGCACTTGATCGTTTAGTTTGTTGCTATTGCTTTCTTCATGACTTATACATGTTCCTATGACTATGAGATTATGCAACTCCCGTTTACCGAAGGAACACTTTGTGTGCTACCAAACGTCACAACGTAACTGGGTGATTATAAAGGTGCTCTACAGGTGTCTCCGTAGGTACTTGTTGGGTTGGCGTATTTCGAGATTAGGATTTGTCACTCCGATTGTCGGAGAGGTATCTCTGGGCCCTCTCGGTAATGCACATCACCTAAGCCTTGAAAGCATTGCAACTAATGAGTTAGTTGCAAAATGATGTATTATGGAACGAGTAAAGAGACTTGCCGGTAACGAGATTGAACTAGGTATTAAGATGCAGACGATCGAATCTCGGGCAAGTAACATACCGATGACAAAGGGAACAACGTATGTTGTTATGCGGTCTGACCGATAAAGATCTTCGTAGAATATGTAGGACCCAATATGAGCATCCAGGTTCCGCTATTGGTTATTGACCGGAGACGTGTCTCGGTCATGTCTACATAGTTCTCGAACCCGTAGGGTCCGCACGCTTAACGCTACGATGACAATTATATTATGAGTTTATATGTTTTGATGTACCAAAGGAGTTCGGAGTCCCAGATGAGATCGGGGACATGACGAGGTGTCTCAAAATGGTCGAGACGTAAAGATCGATATATTGGACGACTATATTCGGACATCGGAAAGGTTCCAAGTGATTCGGGTATTTTTCGGAGTACCGTAGAGTTACGGGAATTCGCCGGGGAGTATATGGGCCTTATTGGGCTTTAGGGGAAAGAAAGAGGAGAGGTTGGGCGCCCCCCAAGGCCTAGTCCGAATTGGACTAGGGGGAGGGGCTGCACCCCCTCCTTCCTTCTCTTCTCCCTTCCCTTGCCTTGACTCCTACTCCTACTACTTGGAAGGGGGGAATCCTACTCCCGGTGGGAGTAGGACTCCTCCAGGGCGCGCCATAGGGGCCGGCCCTCTCCCCCCTCCTCCACTCCTTTATATACGTGGCCAAGGGGCACCCCATAGACACAACAATTGATCTCTTGATCTCTTAGCCGTGTGCGGTACCTCCCTCCACCATAATCCACCTCGATCATATCGTAGCGGTGCTTAGGCGAAGCCCTGCGTCGGTAGAACATCATCATCATCACCATGCCGTCGTGCTGACGAAACTCTCCCTCAACACTCGGCTGGATCGGAGTTCGAGGGACGTCATCGAGTTGAACGTGTGCAGAACTCGGAGGTGCCGTGCGTTCGGTACTTGATCGGTCGGATCGTGAAGACGTACGACTACATGAACCGTGTTGTGCTAACGCTTCCGCTTTCGGTCTACGAGGGTACGTGGACACACTCTCCCCTCTCGTTGCTGTGCATCACCATGATCTTGCATGTGCGTAGGAATTTTTTGAAATTGCTATGTTCCCCAACAGTGGCATCCGAGCCAGGTTTTATGCGTTGATGTAATATGCACGAGTAGAACACAAGTGAGTTGTGGGCGATATAAGTCATACTGCTTACCAGCATGTCACACTTTGGTTCGACGGTATTGTTGGATGAAGCGGCCCGGACCGACATTACGCGTACGCTTATGCGAGACTGGTTCTACCGACGTGCTTTGCACAGAGGTGGCTGGCGGGTGTTAGTTTCTCCAACTTTAGTTGAACCGAGTGTGGCTACGCCCGGTCCTTGCGAAGGTTAAAACAGCACCAACTTGACAAACTATCGTTGTGGTTTTGATGCGTACGTAAGAACGGTTCTTGCTCAGCCCGTAGCAGCCACGTAAAACGTGCAACAACAAAGTAGAGGATGTCTAACTTGTTTTTGCAGGGCATGTTGTGATGTGATATGGTCAAGACTTGATGAATATAAGTTGTTGTATGAGATGATCATGTTTTGTTGAAGTTATCGGCAACCGGCAAAAGCCTTATGGTTATCTCTCTATTGCATAAGATGCAAGCGCCAAATAATTGCTTTACTTTATCGCTATGCGATAGCAATAGTTGCAAGAGCAATTGTTGGTGAGACAACCATGTGACGACACATTGATATAGATCAAGATGATGGAGATCATGGTGTCATGCCGGTGACGATGGAGATCATGACGATGCTTTGGAGATGGAGATCAAAGGCACAAGATGATGATGGCCATATCATGTCACATATTATGATTGCATGTGATGTTTATCTTTTATACATCTTATTTTGCTTAGTTCGGTGGTAGCTTTATAAGATAATCTCTCACTAAATTATCAAGGTATAAGTGTTCTCCCTGAGTATGCACCGTTGCGAAAGTTCTTCATGCTGAGACACCACCTGATGATCGGGTGTGATAGGCTCTACGTTCAAATACAACGGGTGCAAAACAGTTGCACATGCGGAATACTCAGGTTAAACTTGATGAGCCTAGTATATAACAGATATGGCCTCGGAACACGAAGACCGAAAGGTCGAGCGTGAATCATATAGTAGATATGATCAACATAGTTTATGACCATTGAAACTACTCCATCTCACGTGATGATCGGACATGGTTTAGTTGATTTGGATCACGTGATCACTTAGAGGATTAGAGGGATGTCTATCTAAGTGGGAGTTCTTAAGTAATATGATTAATTGAACTTAAATTTATCATGAACTTAGTCCTGGTAGTATTAGCATATCTATGTTGTAGATCAATAGCTCATGTTTAGCTCCCCTGTTTTATTTTTGATATGTTCCTAGAGAAAACTAAGTTGAAAGATGTTAGTAGCAATGATGCGGATAGGATTCGTGATCTGAGGTTTATCCTCATTGCTGCACAGAAGAATTATGTCTTTGATGCACCGCTAGGTGACAAACCTATTGCAGGAGCAGATGCAGATGTTATGAACATTTGGCTAGCTCAATATGATGACTACTTGATAGTTTAGGGAACCATGCTTAAACGGCTTAGAATCGGGACTTCAAAGACGTTTTGAACGTCATGGACCATATGAGATGTTCCAGGAGTTGAAGTTAATATTTCAAGCAAATACCCGAGTTGAGAGATATGAAGTCTCCAACAAGTTCTATAGCTAAAAGATGGATGAGAATAGCTCAAGCAGTGAGCATGTGCTCAGATTGTCTGGGTACTACAATCACTTGAATCAAGTGGGAGTTAATCTTCCAGATAAAATAGTGATTGACAGAATTCTCTAGTCACCATCACCAAGTTAGTAGAACTTCGTGATGAACTATGATATGCAAGGGATAACGGAAACGATTCCCAAGCTCTTCGTAATGCTGAAATTGACGAAGGTAGAAATCAAGAAAAATATCAAGTGTTGATGGTAGACAAGACCACTAGTTTCAAGAAAGGGCAAAGGGAAGAAGGGGAACTTCAAGAAGAACGGCAAGCAAGTTGCTTCTAAAGTGAAGAAGCCCAAGTCTGGTCCTAAGCCTGAGACTAAGTGCTTCTACTGCAAAGGGACTGGTCACTGGAAGCGGAACTGCCCCAAGTATTTGGCGGATAACAAGGATGGCAAAGTGAACAAAGGTATGTTTAATATACATATTATTGATGTGTATTTTACTAGTGTACGTAGCAACCCCTCGGTATTTGATACTGGTTCAGTTGCTAAGAGTAGTAACTGGAAACAGGAGTTGCAGAATGAACATAGACTAGTTAAGGGTGAAGTGACGATGTGTGTTGGAAGTGGTTCCAAGATTGATATGATCATCATCGCATACTCCCTATACTTTTGGGATTAGTGTTGAACCTAAATAAGTGTTATTTGGTGTTTGCGTTGAGCATGAATATGATTTGATCATGTTTATTGCAATACGGTTATTCATTTAAGTAAGAGAATAAATTGTTGTTCTGTTTACATGAATAAAACCTTATATGGTTACACACCCAATGAAAATGGTTCATTGGATCTCAATCGTAGTGATACACATATTCATAATATTGAAACCAAAAGATGCAAAGTTAATAATGATGGTGCAACTTATTTGTGGCACTGCCGTTTAGGTCATATTGGTGTAAAGCGCATGAAGAAAATCCATGCTGATGGGCTTTTGGAATCACTTGATTATGAATCAGTTGATGCTTGCGAACCATGCCTCATGGGCAAGATGACTAAGACTCTGTTCTACAGAACAATGGAGCGAGCAACATATTTGTTGGAAATCATACACACTGATGTATGTGGTCTGATGAATATTGAGGCTCGTGGCAGGTATCACTATTTTCTGATCTTCACAGATGATTTGAACAGATATGAGTATATCTACTTGATGAAACACAAGTCTGAAACATTTGAAAAGTTCAAAGAATTTCAGAGTGAAGTGGAGAATCATCGTAACAAAAATAAAAGTTTCTACGATATGATCGTAGAAGTAAAATATTTGAGTTACGAGTTTGGCCTTCAGTTAAAAACAAATGTGAAATAGTTTCACTACTCACGCCACCTGGAACACCACAGTGTAATGGTGTTTCCGAACTTCATAACCATACTTTATTAGATATGGTGCGATCTATGATGTCTCTTACCGATCTACCACTATCGTTTTGGGGTTATGCATTAGAGACAGCTACATTCATGTTAAATAGGGCACCATCTAAATCCATTGAGACGACACCGTATGAACTATGGTTTGGCAAGAAACCTAAGCTGTCGTTTCTTAAAGTTTGAGGTTGCAATGCTTATGTGAAAAAGTTTCAACCTGATAAGCTCTAACCCAAATCGGAGAAGTGCGTCTTCATAGGATACCCAAAAGAGAATGTTGGGTACACCTTCTATCACAGATCCGAAGGCAAGATATTCGTTGCTGAGAATGGATCCTTTCTAGAGAAGGAGTTTCTCTCGAAAGAAGTGAGTGGGAGGAAAGTAGAACTTGATGAGGTAACTGTACCTGCTCCCTTATTGGAAAGTAGTTCATCACAGAAATCTGTTCCTGTGACTACTACACCAATTAGTGAGGAAGCTAATGATGATGATCATTTAACTTCAGATCAAGTTACTACCAAACCTCATAGGTAAACCAGAGTGATATCCGCACCAGAGTGGTACGGTAATCCTGTTCTAGAGGTCACGTTACTTGACCATGACGAGCCTACGAACTATGAGGAAGTGATGATGAGCCCAGATTCTGCGAAATGGCTTGAGGCCATGAAATCTGAGATGAAATCCATGTATGAGAACAAAGTATGGACTTTGATTGACTTGCCCATTGATCGGCGAGCCATTGAGATTAAATGGATCTTCAAGAGGAAGACTGACGCTGATAGTAGTGTTACTATCTACAATGCTAGAATTGTCGCAAAAAGGTTTTTGACAAGTTCAAGGTGTTGACTACGATGAGAGTTTCTCACTCGTATCTATGCTTAAGTCTGTCCAAATCATGTTAGCAATTGCCGCATTTTATGAAATCTGGCAAATGGATAAACAAAACTGCATTCCTTAATGGATTTATTAAAGAAGAGTTGTATATGATGCAACTAGAAGGTTTTGTCAATCCTAAAGGTACTAACAAAATATGCAAGCTCCAGCGATCCATCTATGGACTGGTGCAAGCATCTCGGAGTTGGGATATACGCTTTGATAAGTTGATCAAAGCATATAGTTTTATACAGACTTGTGGTGAAGCCTGTATTTACAAGAAAGTGAGTGGGAGCATTACAACATTTCTGATAAGTATATGTGAATGACATATTGTTGATCGGAGATAATGTAGAATTATTCTGCAAAGCATAAAGGAATGTTTGAAAGGATTTTTTCAAAGAAAGACCTCGGTGAAGCTGCTTACATATTGAGCATCAAGATCTATAGAGATAGATCAAGACGCTTGATAAGTTTTTCAACGAGTACATACCTTGACAAGATTTTGAAGTAGTTCAAAATGGAACAGTCAAAAAGGAGTTCTTGCCTGTGTTACAAGGTGTGAAGTTGAGTAAGACTCAAAACCTGACCGCGGCAGAAGATAGAGAGAGAATGAAAGTCATTCCCTATGCCTCAGGCATCGGTTCTATAAAGTATGTCATGCTCTGTACCAGACCTATTGCATACCCTGCCCTGAGTTTGGAAAAGGAGTACAATAGTGATCTAGGAGTAGATCACTGGACATTGGTCGAAATTATCCTTAGTGGAATAAGGATATGTTTCTCGATTATGGAAGTGACAAAATGTTCGTCGTAAAGGGTTACGTCGATGCAAATTTTGACACTGATCCAGATGACTCTAAATCTCAATCTGGATACATATTGAAAGTGGGAGCAATTAGCTAGAGTAGCTCTGTGCAGAGCATTTTTGACATAGAAATTTGCAAAATACTTACAGATCTTAATGTGGCAGACCCGTTGACTAAACTTCTCTCACAAGAGAAACATGATCACACCTTAGTACTCTTTGGGTATTAATCACATAGTGATGTGAACTAGATTATTGACTCTAGTAAACCCTTTTGGTGTTGGCCACATGTCGATGTGAACTATGGGTGTTAATCACATGGTGATGTGAACTATTGGTATTAAATCACATGGCGATGTGAACTAGATTATTGACTCTAGTGCAAGTGGGAGACTGAAGGAAATATGCCCTAGAGGCAATAATAAAGTTATTATTTATTTCCTTATATGATGATAAATGTTTATTATTCATGCTAGAATTGTATTAACCGGAAACATAATACATGTGTGAATACATAGACAAACAGAGTGTCACTAGTATGCCTCTACTTGACTAGCTCGTTGATCAAAGGTGGTTATGTTTCCTAACCATAGACATGAGTTGTCATTTGATTAACGGGATCACATCATTAGGAGAATGATGTGATTGACTTGACCCATTCCGTTAGCTTAGCACTTGATCATTTAGTTTGTTGCTATTGCTTTCTTCATGACTTATACATGTTCCTATGACTATGAGAGTATGCAACTCCCGTATACCGGAGGAACACTTTGTGTGCTACCAAACATCACAACGTAACTGGGTGATTATAATGGTGCTCTACAGGTGTCTCCGAAGGTACTTGTTGGGTTGGCGTATTTCGAGATTAGGATTTATCACTCCGATTGTCAGAGAGGTATCTCTGGGCCCTCTCGGTAATGCACATCACCTAAGCCTTGCAAGCATTGCAACTAATGAGTTAGTTGCGAGATGATGTATTACGGAACGAGTAAACAGACTTGCCGGTAACGAGATTGAACTAGGTATTAAGATGCCGACGATCGAATCTCGGGCAAGTAACATACCGATGACAAAGGGAACAACGTATGTTGTTATGCGGTCTGACCGATAAAGATCTTCGTAGAATATGTAGGAGCCAATATGAGCATCCAGGTTCCGCTATTGGTCATTGACCGAAGACGTGTCTCGGTCATGTCTACATAGTTCTCGAACCCGTAGGGTCCGCACGCTTAACGCTACGATGCTAGTTATATTATGAGTTTATATGTTTTGATGTACCGAAGGAGTTCGGAGTCCCAGATGAGATCGGGGACATGACGAGGAGTCTCGAAATGGTCGAGACGTAAATATCGATATATTGGACGACTATATTCGGACATCGGAAAGGTTCCAAGTGATTCGGGTATTTTTCGGAGTACCGGAGAGTTACGGGAATTCGCCGGGGAGTATATGGGCCTTATTGGGCTTTAGGGGAAAGAGAGAGGAGAGGTTGGGTGCCCCCCAAGTCCTAGTCCGAATTGGACTAGGGGGAGGGGCTGCGCCCCCTCCTTCCTTCTCTTCTCCCTTCCCTTGCCTTGACTCCTACTCCTACTACTTGGAAGGGGGGGAATCCTACTCCCGGTGGGAGTAGGACTCCTCCAGGGCACGCCATAGGGGCCGGCCCTCTCCCCCCTCCTCCACTCCTTTATATACGTGGCCAAGGGGCACCCCATAGACACAACAATTGATCTCTTGATCTCTTAGCCGTGTGCGGTGCCTCCCTCCACCATAATCCACCTCGATCATATCGTAGCGGTGCTTAGGCGAAGCCCTGCGTCGGTAGAACATCATCATCATCACCACGCCGTCGTGCTGACGAAACTCTCCCTCAACACTCGGCTGGATCTGAGTTCGAGGGACGTCATCGAGTTGAACATGTGCAGAACTCGGAGGTGCCGTGCGTTCGGTACTTGATCGGTCGGATCGTGAAGACGTACGACTACATCAACCGCATTGTGCTAACGCTTCCGCTTTCGGTCTATGAGGGTACGTGGACACACTCTCCCCTCTCGTTGCTGTGCATCACCATGATCTTGCATGTGCGTAGGAAATTTTTGAAATTGCTACGTTCCCCAACACCTCTACACCTGGTATGACGCCTTTGAAGGGGTCTATACCCATTTTGTGGGTTTGATCCTTGAGGGGTCTATACCCATTTTGAGCACTGTGTCCTGATAAAGCAAGTTCAGGCTGCTGCCGCCGTCCATAAGGACTCGAGTGAGGTGAAATCCGTCGATGATTGGGTCTAGGACCAGTGCGGCGAATGTGCCATGACGGATACTAGTGGGGTGGTCCCTGCGATCGAAGGTGATCGGATAAGAGGACCATGGGTTGAACTTTGGGGCGACTGGCTCCAACACATATACGTCCCTTAGCGCACGCTTCCGCTCCCTCTTGGGGATGTGGGTTGTGTATATCATGTTCACCGTCCGCACTTGTGGGGGGAACCTCTTCTGTCCTCCGGTGTTCGGCGATCGGGGCTCCTCCTCGTCATCGCTATGTAACCCCTTATCTTTGTTTTCGGCATTTAACTTGCCGGCCTGCTTGAACACCCAACATTCCCTGTTGGTGTGGTTGGCTGGCTTGTCGGGGGTGCCGTGTATTTGACACGAGCAATCGAGTATACGGTCCAAACTGGACGGGCCTGGAGTGCTTCTTTTGAATGGCTTTTTCCGCTGACCGGGTTTAGAGCCTCTGAATCCGGCATGGACTGCCGTATCCTTGGTACTGTCGCTGTTGATGCGGCACTTATGTTTGTTGTGATGTGACCTGCTATTGCCGTCCTTGGTATTCGAAGTACCATGGTTTTCTGATATGTTGTTACTGCAAGCCAGCCAGCTATCTTCTCCCACATAAAAGCAGGTCATGAGTGTCGTGAGGGCTGCCATAGATTTCGGCTTTTCCTGGCCAAGGTGCCGGGCGAGCCACTCATCGTGGATGTTGTGCTTAAAAGCTGCTATGGCCTCTGCATCCGGACAGTCGATGATTTGATTTTTCTTTGTCAGGAACCATGTCCAGAATTGCCTGGCCGATTGCTCTGGCTGCTGAATTATGTGGCTCAAGTCATCGGCATCTGGTGGTCGCACATAAGTTCCCTGGAAGTTGTTGAGGAATGCGGCTTCCAGATCTTCCGAACAACCAATGGATTCTGCTGGCAGGCTGTTGAGCCAATGCCGAGCTGGTCCTTTGAGTTTGAGTGGGAGGTATTTGATGGCGTGTAGATCATCACTACGGGCCATGTGGATGTGCAGGAGGAAGTCCTCGATCCATACCGCATGATCTGTTGTACCATTGTATGATTTGATATTTATGGGTTTGAAACCCTCTGGGATTTGGTGATCCATTACTTCGTCTGTGAAGCATAGGGGGTGTGCGGCACCTCTGTACAGGGCTATATCACGACGCAGCTCAAATGAGTCTTGTCCGCTGTGTTCGGCCTGGCCGGATTTACTTTTATTGTATCTGGCGTGACGGTTATCGTCTCGCGTAGTAGCACGCCTCGTGATCCGTAGATCGATCTTGCGTGTTTTGCTTTGTCCTCCAATACGTCTCACAGGTCTAGCGTGTTTCCCCATGTCTTGACATTTTTATTTGAGTGGCGTCGGGGTGCGGGCTGAGCTTTTGGCTGAAATGCCTCTCTGTCGCAGCCACGAGGTGGCCGATCAGCCGCGTCATATGCTGGAGATGTAGGTTTTAATGCTTCCTCCTCCAGTCAGGGTAGCAACCCGCGCTTTGGGTAACTCTTGGAGGGGTGTTCGAGTTCATATTCCTCGGCCACAAGGGCTTCAGTCCATCTGTCAGCTAGCAAATCTTGATCAGCTCGAAGTTGCTGTTGCTTTTTCTTAAGGCTATTTGTCGTGGCTATAAGCTGGCGCTTGAAGTGCTCTTGCTCGACGGGATCCTCAGGCATGACAAATTCGTCATCGTCGAGGCTTGCCTCGTCCTCGGAGGGAGGCATGTAATTATCATCCTCCGCCTCTCCATCTGCCGCTCTCTCGGGAGGGCTGGCTTTTCCATCCTCCTGCTCTAAATCTTGCTGGAGGGGATTGTCGTCATCTTTGGCACTGTCCAGAGTGCTATTATCTCCTGTGCTGGTATCACCGCTTTTGCCTTGGCGAGACTTAGAGCGGCGCTGCTGACGTCGGCGCTTGGGTTGCTTCTTGGAGGGGTCATCCTCCGCTGTCCCGTCGTCATTGCCTTCTTTGGGTGTGTCCACCACATATATATATATCATATGATGAGGTGGCTGTCCAGTGCCCTGTGGGCAGTGGTTCTTGTTCGTCTGCTGCATCGTCGTCCATACCGTCGATGTCTTCGGAGTCGAAGTCGAGCATGCCGGTCAAATCGTCGACAGTGGCTACTAAGTGGGTGGTGGGTGAGCGGCGAATTTCTACGTCATCCGCATCCCAATCCTGCCGGACATAGTTCGGCTAGGACTTTCCTGACAAGGAGAGAGACCTTAATGAGTTCAGTATGTCGCTGAAGGGCGAGTGCTAAAAGATATCCGCAGAGGTGAACTACATGATCGGCGCCCAGTCGGATTCGATAGGCACGGGCATAGGCGGTTCGGAGTCCGTGGCCGGGGAAGAATCCGGCAGTTTGGCGTCACGGCTCTCGTGAAGGGTAAGGTCAAAACTTGGCTCGATCACCGCTGAGAATGCGGCCTCCATGGCGGGGTGTATCCACCCGTCCATGGATGGCGCAATTGGCTCCGAATTGAGGGTCAGAGCAGTTGCCGGTGCGGTCTCCTGAACATTGTCCGATGTTAGAGCTAAATCATGCTCATCGTGACCGTGCGGCGCACTCGGCAGGGGCTCGAATCCGTCGAAGATCAAGTCTCCGCGGATGTCGGACGTGTAGTTTAAGCTTCCAAACCTAACCTGGTGGCCAGGGGCGTAACTCTCGATCTGCTCCAGATGGCCAAGCGAGTTGGCCCGCAGTGCGTAGCCGCCGAATACAAAGATCTGTCCGGGGAGAAAAGTCTCACCCTGGACTGCATCGCTATCGATGATCGAAGGAGCCATCAAGCCTAACAATGACGACACAGAGGAAGTCTCAATGAAAGCACCAATGTCGGTGTCAAAACCGGCGGATCTCGGGTAGGGGGTCCTGAACTGTGCGTCTAGGCGGATGGTAACAGGAGACAGGGGACACGATGTTTTACCCAGGTTTGGGCCCTCTTGATGGAGGTAATACCCTACGTCCTGCTTGATTGTTCTTGATAATATGAGTAGTACAAGAGTTGATCTACCACGAGATCGAAGAGGCTAAACCCTAGAAGGTAGCCTATGGTATGATTGTTGTTGTTGGTCCTACGGACTAAACCCTCTGGTTTATATAGACACCAGAGGGGGCTAGGGTTACCCAGAGTCAGTTACAAGGAAGGAGATCTACATATCCGTATTGCCAAGCTTGCCTTCCATGCCAAGGAGAGTCCCATCCGGACACGGGACGAAATCTTCAATCTTGTGTCTTCATAGTCCAACAGTCCGGCCAAAGGATATAATCCAGCTGTCCGGATACCCCCTAATCCAGAACTCCCTCAGTGATAGATAGTTTTATGATGAGATAATTCGCAACGGGTAACAAGTTACAAAAGTAAACAAGGTGCAGCAAGGTGGCCCAATCCTTTTTGTCACAAAGGACAAGCATGGATGAACTCTTATATAATGCAAAGCACTCCCGAGGACACATGGGAATTGTTGTCAAGTTAGTTTTCATCATGCTCATGTGATTCACGTTGTTATTTTGATAATTTGATATGTGGGCAGACCGGTGCTTGGGTGTTGCCCTTTCTTGGACAAGCCTCCCACTTATGATTAACCCCTCTCGCAAGAATCCGCATCAACGAAAGAAGAATTAAGATAAATCTAACCATAGCATGAAACATATGGATCCAAATTAGCCCCTTACGAAGCAACACATAAACTAGGGTTTAAGCTTCTGTCACTCTAGCAACCCATCATATATTTATTACTTCCCAATTCCTTCCCCTAGGCCCAAATCATGGTGAAGTGTCATGTAGTCGACGTTCACATAACACCACTAGAGGAAACACAACAAACATCTCATGAAAATATCGAACGGATACCAAATCCACATGATTACTTATAACAAGACTTCTCCCATGTCCTCAGGAACAAATGTAACTACTGACAAAGCATATTCATGTTCATAATTAGAGGAGTATTAATTATAATTAAGTATCTGAACGTATGATCTTCCACCGAATAAACCAACTAGCATCAACTACAGGGAGTAATCAACACTACTAGCAACCCACGGGTACCAATCTGAGGTTTTCAGATAGAGATCGAATACAAGATATGAACTAGGGTTTGAGAGGAGATGGTGCTGGTGAAGATGTTTATGGAAATCGACCCCCTCTCAGTGAGAGGATCGTTGGTGATGATGATGGCTTCGATTTCCCCATCCCAGAGGGAAGTTTCCATGCAGAACAGCTCCGCCAGTGCACTACATTGGTTCTGCCCAAGTTCCGCCTCAAGACGGCGGCGGTTCGCCCCGAAAGCTTCCTTCTGATTTTTTCCAGGTCAAAACACATCATATATCAGAAGATGGGCATCGGGGGCCTGCCAGGTGGCCCACAAGGCAGGGGGCGCGCCCAGGCGGGTAGGGCGTGCCCTCCACCCTTGTGGATGGCTGGTGGCCCCCCTCTAGTGCTTTATTCACCCAATATTTTTTATATATTCTAGAATAATTCTTCATGAAGTTTTAGGACTTTTGGAATCATGCAAAATAGGTCTCTAATATTTGCCCCTTTTTCAGTCCAGAATTCCACCTGCCGTCATTCTCCCTCTTCATGTAAACCTTATAAAATAAGAGACAAAAGGCATAAGTATTGTGAAATAATGTGTAATAACAACCCATAATACAAAATGGACTTATCAACTCCCCCAAGCTTAGACCTTGCTTGTCCTCAAGCGAAAGCCGATATTGAAAAATATGTCCACATGTTTAGAGATAGAGGTGTCGATAAAATAAAATATGGACATGAGGGCATCATGATCATCTTTCGAATAGCAACATATAATGTCATATAATTTCTTATGCTAAAGTAACAATTCAATCACAAGGTAAAGTATGACTCGGAAACTTAATAGAAAACTAACAAATTATGATCTCGGTCATCGAAGCAATTTCAATTTATCGTAACATTGGAAAGAGTCAATTCAAGAGCTTTTCAGCAAGTCCACATACTCAACTATCATTTAGACTTTCACAATTGCTAACACTCACGCGATACTTATGGGTTAAAAGTTTCAGTCGGACACAGAGAAAGATAGGGGCTTATTGTTTCGCCTCCCAACCTTTTAACTCAAGGGTAATGTCAACAATAATACTCTATGATAACGCATATCTGAGTGGATATATATCCGGATCTCTCCAACACATAGTGCTTGCCAAAGGAAAAAGTGTAAAAAGTAAAGGTGAAGGTCGCCATGACTCTTGTATAAGGGTAGAGGATGAAAGTAAAAGATAGGCCCTTCGCAGAGGGAAGCAGAGGTTGTCATGTTTATTATGCAGTCCATCGCTTTTATTTCTTCCATATCACAAGTTCATATAAAAGCTTATTTTCTTCACACTAATAGATCATACATATCTAGAGAGCAATTTTTATTGCTTGCAATGATGACAACTTACTTGAAGAATCTTACTCAATCCATAGGTAGGTATGGTGGAATCTCATGGCAAAACTAGTTTAAGGGATGTTTGGAAGCACAAGTAGTATCTCTACTAGGTACTAAGAATTTGGCTAGCATGAGAGGGAAAAGCAAGCTCAACATGTTGGAGGATCCATGACAATATAACCTCTATTCGGATATAAGAAAACATAACACATTATGTTGTCTTCCTTGTCCGACATCAACATTTTAGCATGTCATATCTTAATGAGTGCTCACAATTACAAAAGATGTCCAAGATAGTATATTTATATGTGAAGCCTCTCTTTCTTTATTACTTCCTATAAATTGCAACAATGACCAAAACTATGTTTGTCAACTCCCAACGACTTTTATTCATCATACTTTTTATATGTGAAGTCATTACTCTCCATAAGATCACTATATGATCTTTTTATTTCTTTTTATTCTTTCTCTTATTTAATTCCCTCAAGATCATAGCAAGAAAGCAAAGCCGTCATCTCAAAACTACTCTTTATTATATATAACTCACAGACTCGATTACATAGATAGATATCGAAACAAAACTCAAAGCTAGATCATGCTAAAAACTTTATTCTACTAGATCAAGATATAATCAAAAGGATTAAACTCAGAAAAATGATAAAGGTAAAGGTGTGATGGTGATATGATACCAGTGCACCTCCCCCAAGCTTGGAAGTTGCCAAGGGGAGTGCCCATACCCATGTATTTATGTCTCTTTCTTTGGCGGTGGTGATGATGGAGTTGTTGATGAAGTAGGCTTGTCATCCATCTTCCAAGGCATAGGCTCACCATCATAGAAAGATGAATGAGTCTCCGGGATCCTCAAACCTGCAGCCAAACTCATCCTCTTAAATCTAAATTCATACTCACAGTTTTGGTTTTGCAGATCGATTTTCTCATGAAGCTCGAAGATGGCCGCCTCAATGTTCTTGGCATCCAGCGTGTGATTGTTGGAGAACTCCGTGATCATTATTTGATTGGCGTTGAGTCCATGTTCCACCATCCCTTGGCACTTGAAAACTTGCTGCTCCATGCTTCGAGTCTTGGTCTCCATGCTTCCGGTCTTCTTCGGCCCCTCAACATCGCAGATGTGCATCACCCCCTCACACATCTCAATGGCTTGAGGGTGTCGCAGCACCTCCGTAAGGTAGGGGTTGATGACCTTCTTGAATAACTTGTCCTTGGGAACGCTTGGAGACGTCATGGTGATCTAGATCTGTCAGAAAAGCAGCTCGAAACAAAAACATGTGATATTGTCATGGTACGGTGGTCAAAACCTTCGGGAGACTATATAACACTGTTTAAGATATCTTCCGATATGCCAATAAATCGGTCGATTTATCGCTTACCGCTGTCAGACCGATAAGATAAATCGGCCGATAAATCAGCCGAAATGGCGATAAATCAGCCGATATGCCGATAAACTGGCCGATTGACCCCTTATCATGGTTCGACCGATAAGTTCCCAATAAGCGATATCCCCAACATTGCTATATAATGAATTTTTACTGACCAAAAGAAGTATGGTGCAAGAAAACGGAGTCTGGAGGGCACACGAGGTGGCCACAAGGCAAGGGGGCGCGCCCTCCACCCTTGTGGTCGCCTCGTGTCTCTTTTGGGCTACTTTCAATTTTCCTAATTTTTTAAATATTCCAAAACGAAGAAAAATTGCCATAGAATATTTTTGGAGTTGGTTTACTTACCGTACCACATACCTATTCCTTTTCGGAGACTAAAACGTTCTGGAAAGTATCCCTTATGTACTCCTCCAGTGTTATGGTATTAATAATATCCGCCTCAACATTTATGGGAGTACCTGAGATATAATGTTTGATTCTTTGACCACTTACCACCTTCGGGTTTGTACCTTAGCATTGTTGATCTTGATGGCACCGGAACGATAGACCTCCTCGATAATGTAAGGACCTTCCCATTTAGGGAGAAGTTTTCCTGCAAAAAATCTTAAACGAGAGTAGTATAGCAAAACATGATCACCTACATTAAACTCACGCTTTTGTATCCTCTTGTCATGCCATCTTTTAAACTTTTCTTTAAACAACTTGGCATTCTCAAAGGCTTGGGTTCTCCATTCATCAAGTGAGCTTAATTATGTCAAATAACCTCTTTTCACCGGCAAGTTTGAAATCATAGTTGAGCTATTTAATAGCCCAATAAGGTTTATGTTCTAGTTCGAGAGGTAAGTGACATGCCTTTCCATAAACCATTTTATATGGAGACATACCCATAGGGTTCTTATAAGCAGTTCTATAAGCCCATAATGCATCATCAAGTTTCTTAGACCAATTCTTTCTAGATCTATTAACAGTTGTTTGCAAAATCAATTTAATCTCTCTATTGCTCAATTCTAGTTGACCACTAGAGTAAGGATGATATGGAGATGCAATTCTATGGTTAACATCATATTTAGCAAGCATTTTACGGATAGCACCATCAATAAAACGTGAACCACCATCAGTCATTAAATATCTAGAGACTCCAAACCTCAAAAAAATAACTTCTTTAAGCATCTTAATAGAAGTGTTATGATCAGCACTACTAGTTGGAATAGCCTCTACCCACTTAGTAATGTAATGAACGGTAACTAAAATATGTGTATACCCATTGGAGGAAGGAAAAGGTCACATATAATCAAAGCCCCAAACATCAAATGGTTCAATAACAAGTGAATAATTCATAGGCATTTCCTCATGTCTACTAATATTGCCAATTCTTTGACATTCATCACAAGACAAGACAAACTTACGAGCATCCTTGAAGAGAGTAGGCCAATAAAAACCAGATTACAATACCTTGTGTGCAGTTCTATCTCCATCATGGTGTCGGCGTCCTGGGAATGGGGATCCCCAGACTTGCCTGCATGCGGCCCATGGCGTGGCTGGGTTGGCAGGTCTATACGACCCATCTTCATCGACAAGGCATTCAAGACTCTCGCGAGGCGGATGATGCAAGACCTCCTCAGGAGCGGCCTCGCCCGACAGGCTCACGAGGGGTGGAGAGATCAAGGCAAGGCAAACCTCGTGAGGTCCTCGTGACGTGAGCCATGACGATCGAGACCAGGCGGGCGCCAGCGCGTGCAGTGTCCTTGTTTCCCCTTTGGTGCCAAGGGGCAAGCGCAGGCACAGAGTACTGAGGCATCAAGCGAAGGTTTCCATATTGGTGCAACGAGACCATGAACAGAAGGACGGCAGGACGGAGGTCACCATGGAGCCCAAGACGGCGCCATCACCAGAGCCTTTGGCAGGCGAAGACCACCTTTTGCCAGGATAACTTGTACAAGCTGTCCCCTTTCGAATCGGCCGTTGTTGGCTCCCTTCCCGCTCAATATTTGGGGAGAGTACCAGGGCCTATATAAGTAGAACTAGCCACCACAGTGAGGGAAGACAGAGGATCGACCTCATCACAAGTCGGAAGCAGATCCAAGATTGTCTCGCCCACACAAGTTCACCAAGCACAAGAACACCTCAACCTTAGGAGGTTGTTCTTCCCCTTGTAACTGTTCTTCACCAGCCCAAGAGGCAATCCACCACCACCACACTGGAGTAGGGTATTACACCACAACGGTGGCCTGAACCAGTATAAATCTTGTGTCTTTTTGTGTTGTGAGTTAGTTAAGTTCATCTGCGAGATCTTAGAGAGCTAGGGCGCGGATCGATAGGGAGAAAACCTTTGCACGCACCCCAGTGTTCGAACCTCAAGGGTTTGCTAGAACCCGTGATCCGACATTTGGCGCGCCGGGTAGGGGTGCGCTGAAGCTTCCTTCCATCGCTCTGTGCTCTGTTGCTTCGCCGTCTCCATGGCAGACGCGCGCCATGCTCGTGTCGAGCGCCGGGCTGCCCCCGCCACCCACGTTGCTCAGATGGCTCCCGTCGGCGGGCCGCCTTGTCATTCTCCGTCGCCTGCCGCCAACGCCGCCATCGGCCCGATGGGGAACGAGCAGCAAGCATCCTCGCTGCATCCCTCGGTGCAGATGGCCGCACCGCCACTCCATCGCTGACCCTGGCCGGTTCTTCTTCCCATGCACGTCGCCATCCCATGGATGCACGGGCTGCGCTTCTCATGGAGCATGAGCTCTTGCGCTACCGTCCGGTCAACGACCTCTATGAGGATTGGCTCGACCGTATCGCCGAGCTTGTCCGCGCCGTAGGGGGCTCCCCTGCGCCGTCCCTCTCTCCGCCTCGCCCCCCGCCAGCTACGTGCGACGTAGCTCACGGAGCGCCTCCACCACCTCAGCCCCAAGACGGCGCCCTAGCGCTAAGAAGTGCGGCTCCGCGACGCGACCCGCCGCGTCCCACACCCAAGCGTGAAGAGAGAAGTTGTCAAGAAGTCCCTCGGCCGCAACAAAACGCTCCGCCGCTCCTCACGCCACTGCGCCAGGATCGGCTGCTGCGGCAAGTCCGCGCGCCACCTATAGCGGCAGGGCGCAGACCCCATTAAGACCAAGCTCCACCCCGAGGCAGGTGCCAGTGACCACAGCTGGCTGCCGCACTTTCACCCCCGAGCTGCGCAGCGTCGCCTCGCCGGGCAAGTTCAAGCCAGATCTGCCTCCTCGCTACGACGGCACCCACGACCCCGAAGAGTTCTTGCAGCTCTATGAGCTGAGCATCGAAGCGGCCAACGGCGACGAGAAGGTCATGTTGAACAGGTTTCCCATGGCTCCCAAGGAAGGCGCCCGCTCCTGGCTCCTGAACCTGCCTCCGGGCTCAATCTCCTCCTGGGATGAAATGCGCACCCGCTTCATCACCAACTTCCAGGGCACTCACGACCGCCCCCAGTCGCGGGCGACCTATGTCGCATCAAGCAACAACCAGGAGAGACCCTGCAAAAGTACATTCAGCGCTTCAACAGCACACGGATCAAGATCCCCAAGGTGACAGACGAGGCCATCATCTCTGCGTTCTCTGATGGCGTCCGCGACGTCAAGATGAAGGAGGAGCTCGCCATCCATGAAGAGCTGTGTACGACCCTGGAGCTGTTCAACATCGCGACCAAGTGTGCTAGAGCTGAGGAGGGGCGCCTCTCCCTCCTCGAGCTACCTGCTGTGGACCCAAAGTAGAAGAAAGCCAAGGCCAAGGATGTGAAGCGCAAGGGAGTAGCCATGCTCGCAGCGCAACTAGACACCAAGCATGGCAGAGACCAACCAGAGTCATCCAAGGGCAGCCGTCCGTTCTGCGCTTTCCACAACCTAAACACCCATAACACCAGCGACTGTCAAGAGCTCAGAGCCATTCGCGAAGGGCGCTTCGGTCGACGCCCCGAGTGCGGCGACCGGGGCTACGACCGAGGAGGAGGACTTGGTGGCGGACGCTGGGATGACCGTGGCCCGCGCCAAGAGTTGCGCGATCGGCCTCG
Organism: Triticum urartu; assembly: GCF_056163025.1. NCBI lineage: Eukaryota > Viridiplantae > Streptophyta > Magnoliopsida > Poales > Poaceae > Triticum > Triticum urartu. Next base: position 47,373,923 of record NC_141876.1, on the reverse strand, counting down.
TGAGGACCGCTGGCAGGATCAGCCTCGCGAGGGCGCCTGGAGGGATCAGCCTCGTGAGGATCGTCCTCAAGGCAACGCCGGGCTCCCTCCGCTGCCACCACCGCCAAGAAGGAATGACGAACACCATCAGGACGAGGGGGCTGGGGGCTTCCAGGAACCACGTGCTATTGCCTGCATCTTGGGTAGAGCCCAGGCCCCAGCCTCGCAGTGTATCTTCAAGCAGTTTGCTCATGAAGTGAATGCAGTCCTCCCCAAGCTCGAAGCCACACGCCTGCTCAGATGGTCCCAGTGCCCCATTACGTTCAACTCGGCAGACGAGCTCAAGTGCGCAGCTACCGGTGGCACCCTCCCGATGCTCTGCTCCCCAGTCGTCAGCAACATGCAAGTTACCAAGAACCTCATCGACGGCGGTGCAGGGCTCAACGTCCTGTCCGTCGACACGTTCGATAGCCTCCAAGTGCCGTATGACCAGCTTCAGCCTACCAAGCCATTCTCAGGAGTGAACGACGATTCTACCACACTGATAGGGCAGGTCCGCCTCCCTGCCACCTTCGGGGAACCCAAGAACTACCGCACCAAGCTCATCGACTTTGACGTGGCGCACATCCGTCTGCCGTAAAATGCCATCCCCGGGTATCCAGCCCTGACCAAGTTCATGGTAGTGACCCATCACGGTTACAATGTCCTCAAGATGCCGGGAAGCATCGGGATCATCACGGTCCCATGTGAAGAGAGAGATGCGGTGTGCTCCCTCAATCGTGCCTTCCAAGCTGCAGCAATCGACGTCCCCGACAGCAAGGGAGAGGACCCTCCTGAGGCCATCCCCAAGAAGAAGAAGCAGATGCGCCGTGCAGGACCTCAGGAGGGTGGCGCTGCAGTTGGGGCCTCGTCTGGATCAGCGCCCACTCCAGGGGTGCCTCCCTTCATCGCATAGGAAGGCGCGCCCGGCGACCTTCTCGGGCAGGGCTCGGGGGCTTTCTTCTGGAAGGCCTCAGACTTTGCCCACATCATGAGGGAGGCGCTCGGGCACCACTTGGAGGCGTGCTTCGCGACACATCCCCCTTAGAAGGGCACAGGGCAAGGATTGCCCACCGTTCGGGAGTTCATCACCAAGACCACCCAGGAGTTGCAAGACGCAAGGGCCATGCGCGGCGACCGCCGCTCGCGAGACACAGCTTCCCATCCAGGCGAGGATGCCGAGCTGCGTGTTTGCATCGAAGTTCCAGTACTCAACAGGGCCGCTTCTCAGGAGCTTTTCTGGCCTTCATGCATGGGACGCTGCAAGGGCCCACCGCACAGCTACGTTTGCATGCCCTTTGGCCTGCCAAGTGTATCGTCCGCCTACCAGCGCAACTTGCGGTGCATCCTAGTGGATCAGGAAGCCAAGCACCACGCCGTCCTGATGGAGATGGAGACGGTCCTCAAGGAACCACCTGAGCCCCCAGAGCCTCCCGATGCTTAGAGCTCCGGAGGCTCATGAGGAGCAACCACTTCGCTATGCACCTTCAGCTGCCTCAACTCTCCTTCGTCAACATGACCAGGTGACACCTTTCCAAGTTCATTCAGCTGGGAGCGCCCCTCGGGCTGCATCATTCCCAGGCTGAGTGGGTCCGTCCCTGTGGCATTTATCCCTTTTCATATGTCTTTAGCTTACCTTGTTGGGGGCGCCCTTTGGGCTGCATCATCCCCAAGTCGCTCGGGCTTGACCTAGTGGCACGTATCTCTCATGCACTTGCTTAAGCCTGCTACTCTCATGTTCGATCTACCTATGATTACTACCTGCTCAATCGTCGCCTCCTACGGGGCCTCAGCACGCTGGCACGACACTGGTGCATGGGTCCGTCCCTACCACGTCGATAAACCTGAGCGGTCGAGCTCTGGCTCGCGGCACGCCCCGCGCACGTCACCTCACCAGGCCCTCAGTGCCTTCACCCCCTCGCAGAGGAACCAGCGGCAGGCTGGCAACCATAACGGCAGATCATGTTCTCCCTTGTGATAGCTCACAGGTATCTCGTGAGGATAGCACCAGGTGGCACCGCGAGCTCCCACCTCTTCCAAGTAATCCTCTTGCACATTAAAGGGGGGGCTCCTGAGCATCGCGACTCAAGAGCTCTTACTGGCTCTCCAGCCCTCACCCTGGCCTTGAACACGGCACTCGACCTGGCATACCAGCGGCGGCTGAGCTCGCTCGAGGGCCGGGACCTGTGGACGTAGAGCACAAAGGAGAGCATTGAAGGGGGAGGTCTCATATGGGCCTGTCCTAGCTACGCTGCGGATGTTCGCGCGCAGGTCTAGCGCATCGCGAAGAATCGACCTCGGACCACCAAGATAAGTCACATGCTCAGATCAACCAATCATTGGGACCTAGGGGACACGCTCGCCACAGCCCTATTGTGGCAACGTCACCTCCCTTTCTTATCTTACAACAACTGCTTGAGTGCTAAAGGGGACCCCCTGAGCATCGCGCCTCACAAGCTCTTACTGGACCTCGGGCCGCTCGCCTCCTAGCCTTGACCACGGCACGTGACCTGGCATACCAGCGACGGCTGAAGCTTGCCTGGGGACCGGACCTGTCAGCATAGAGCAACAAGCTATCGCGAGGTTGGAAAGGGAAGACTGAGCCTAAACAGGACTAGTGCTAACAAGGCTTCCTTAATTGGGATAACATCAACAAGACATTGCAAACCCTTTACACGCCCCTACGGGGTACTTCATGATTCCTCGCAGGGAAAAAAAGACGCGAACCTAGGAGAATCCTATCTACACACCACCGCGGCCGATGCCATCATCAACAGTTGGCCGCGGGAGGCCAGTGCCAATCCCATCCAGATCAGCAACGGCGGCGGCGGGACGATGCAGCCTTGCTCCGGGCATGGCGGGAGCTCGGGGGCACGTATCTGTCGTCGCTCATCTCCGGAGTCTCGTAGAGCTTGGGAGAACCGCTGGACTCCCAAGAATCGCTGCTACTGGAGCAGCCCCGAGCGGGGCGCGCCTCGTCCTGGCGCTCTCCATCGGGCACCACTCCAAGAGGCGACCCTCTGCGTTAAAGACCTTGAAGAACAGCGTGGAGGCGCCGTCGTACTTGATGTGGATCGTGAGGGCGCCCTCCGCACGGCAAACCCACGCGACCTCGCCCCAGCCGTGGGTCATGAAGATCTTGCCGGCGGAGACCGCTTCAACCTCTGCTCCGGTCGCCGGAGCGTTGCAGTTAGCATGCTACAACCAGTGCTCGAGAGGCCCCCTCGGTGGCATCACGTTGGAGAAGAAGCACGAGAAGTGGATCCAGGAGCTTGGGGGCATCGCCGCCCACAGCACGAGCTTGCGTGAGGAGTCCGCGGCGTGGACTCCACGAGAGACGACACTCATCGCCCTCGCGCGTCGACCTTGGCCGTGGTGCGCACGCCGATGCCCGTCGCTTCTTCCTCCCAAGCCCCCGGCTCGGGCGTACAAGGGCAGTGGATACCCAAGAGGAGGCCGCTCGCACCAAGGCCACGTCACCACCTACATCTCCGCGGTGTCGTGGCGGTGGATCGAACTCTTCTTCGGCGGGAGCAGCGCCAACATGTCGAGAGGAACCTCTCCCTTCTCCTCAGCAGAAAACCTACGGACCGGCGCCATTGGAGCTGCTGCTAGCAGTGGAGCAGAGGAAGAAGGAGAGAGTGGAATGGGAGAAGATGAGCGACGGGGGCCCTGCCCCCTCCCCATTTATAGCAGGAGAAGGCCAACCAGCACCCCCACGATCACAGGTAATGATGGCTTTACTTGCATGTCGCAAGGACTTATCACGATGGCAGTTGCCGAGGCAGCGTGGGGAATCGGAGACGCCCATGTCCAATCAACCGCCACGCGTCAACCGAGGCCGCAGGCTTTGGGGGCCCGCGGCGCTCCGCGCTTGACCCTTTGGTTTCGCCTCGAAGCCAAGCCCGAGCGCGCTTTGGGCCCGGGGGCTACTGTCGGCGTCCTGGGAACGGGGGTCCCCAGACTTGCCTGCCTGCGGCCCACGGCGTGGCTGGGCTGGCAGGTCTGTACGGTCCATCTTCATCGACAAGGCATTCAAGACCCTCACGAGGGGACAAGCCTCGCGAGGCGGACTACACAAGACCTCCTCGGGAGCGGCCTCTCCCGGCAGGCTCACAAGGGGCAGAGAGATCAAGGCAAGGCAAACCTCGCGAGGTCCTCGTGACGTGAGCCATGACGATCGAGACTAGGCAGGTGCCAGGCGGGCGCCAGCGCGCAGTGTCCTTGTTTCCCCTTTGGTGCCAAGGGGCAAGCGCAGGCATGGAGTACCGAGGCATCAAGCAAAGGTTTCCATATTGGTGCAACGAGACAAGACCAAAAGGACGGCAGGACGGAGGTCACCATGGATCCCAAGACGGCGTCATCACCAGAGCCTTTGGCAGGCGAGGACCACCTTTTATCAGGATAACTTGTACAAGCTGTCCCCTTTCGAATCAGCCGTTGTTGGCTCCCTTCCCGCTCAATATTTGGGGAGAGTACCAGGGCCTATATAAGTAGAACTAGCCACCACAGTGAGGGAAGAGAGAGGATCGACCTCATCAAAAGTCGGAAGCAGATCCAAGATCATCTCGCCCACACAAGTTCACCAAGAACAAGAACACCTCAACCTTAGGAGGCTGTTCTTCCCCTTGTAACTGTTCTTCACCAGCCCAAGAGGCAATCCACCACCACCACAGTGGAATAGGGTATTACAACACAACGGTTGCCCGAACCAGTATAAATCTTGTGTCTTTCTGTGTTGTGAGTTAGTTGAGTTCATCTGCGAGATCTTAGAGAGCTAGGGCGCGGATCGATAGGGAGAAAACCTTCATGCGCACCCAAGTGTTCAAACCTCAAGGGTTTGCCGGAACCCGTGATCTGACACATGGTGTCCTCCGTAAAACTCGGAGGGGCACTTGCGTAGGATCTGTTCCTGTTCATGCTCCGGTACACAACATCTAATAACACCATCTACTCCTTTATAAAGGTGTGGGTCATCCCAAAAGTAATGTCTGAAATCATAGAAAAACTTTTTATTTTGCTGGTATGTGAAACTAGGTGGTATAAGTTTAGCAACCATGTAATTAGCATAATCAGCATACCATGTAGTATTACGAGAAGCATTTATGAAAACTAATTTCTCATCATGAAAACTATCATCAATAGGCAGTGGGTCATCAAGAACATTTTTTTAACCTAGACAAGTTGTGTGCAACAGGTTTCTCATCTCCCTTTCTATCAATAATACACAAATCAAATTCTTGTAACAAGAGAACCCATCTAATAAGTCTAGGTTTCGCATGTTTCTTTTCCATAAGATATTTAATAGCAGCATGATATGTGTGAACAGTTACTTTGGAATCAACAATATAAGATCCGAACTTATCACAAGCAAAAACAACTGCTAAGAATTCCTTTTCGGTAGTAGCATAATTTCTCTAGGCACTGTCTAGAGTTTTAATAGCATAACGAATAACATTCAATTTCTTATCAACTCTTTGTCCTAGAACAACACTGAGGGAGTCCTGAATTAGGGGGTATCCGGATAGTCAGATCTGCTGCTCCAATTAGTTATTTGTCATTTTTGCCATGATTATTGTGTGCATGATATGCTCATGAGCTCTACATATGTTTTGTAATATGCTTTGCCATCTTTCCAGAGGTGCAACCCATGTATTTTTGTGATGTGTGTGGTGACTAGCACAAGCTTGCAAAGTAGTGCATTCTTTAATGCTGATTTCAGGGACTTAGCAATTCCACTAATTCCTTGATCTGTTTATTTCTTTATGCCATATGTTCATGTTGTTTCCTAGTGATCCGTGCCTCTTTTGAGGATGATCAGTAAGGATGTTTTGTTAACCTTGTAGTGCTCTATCCATCCATATCTTTGTTTGCCTTTATGGAGCACCCTAGCTTGAGTCAATCGAGCTCTACTTTTGTTATTTCGTGAATCCTGGCAGATTGTCTACTTGTTAGCGATTTTGCCGAGGATGTTGTTATTGATCTGTGCATGCTATGCTATTGTTCTTGCCATGTCTAGCTTGTATAATTTGTATTATTTATGGGTGCATGCTTAGTTTGTCGTGCCTTACTCTGTAGTGAGTGCATCGAGCTCGTAAACATGCCTACGTGCTATCATATTTGCATGTTCCAGTTTTTCTCCAAGTCTGTAACCTGATTATGTTTTTGCCATGTTCACATGCTTGCAATTGTATTTTCTGATCCCTTTTGGCTCAAGGTCACTAAGGGACTTTTGTTAAGCTCTTTGAGTAGCTCCATTCCATGCCTTTCTTTGCCATGTTAAGTTCCTATAGCATATAGTTGTCTTGCTCCAAAGTATGCTACCTGATCTGAAATTCCAGGCTTGTGTTAATTTCACTGAGTCTGAAACCTAGTTACCAATTGCACTTTTGCCATGCTTGTTTGAACCTGTTAGTGGATGAATTGGCCGTAGCTCAGTGTTCATCTTTTGTTAAGCATCATGAATGGATCCCTGCCATGTATTTTGTTGCCATGATTGAGTGCTGTAGCATGTCCATCCTGTTGCATTTAGATGGCTACTTGCTGTATATCGCAGACCGGTGCCATATTTGAATTGCTTGCCATTTCCAAACCGTGACTCCGATTCCGGCGTTCTTTACGTCGTTTTCAAGCGATTTCACCTCGCCTTTCCAGTGGCACACTTGGATTTTTCCAAGTTGAGGCCAGATTCAATCATTCCTTGCCAAATCATGCATATGCATCGCATACCGCATCCCGCATATCATATCATGTTCATGTGTTGGTTGTTTACTATGTTGTGTGCTTCTTTCCGGTGTTTCCTTCTTCGGGTTGATTCTGGTAACGTTGCGTTTGGGAGGACCCATTCGTCTACGTTCGTTTGTCTTCTTCATGGACTCGTTCTTCTTCCTTGCGGGATTTCAGGCAAGATGATCATACCCTCGAAATCACTTCTATCTTTGCTTGCTAGTTGCTCACTCTTTTGCTATGCCTATGCCGTGATACCTACCACTTGCTTATCATGCCTCCCATATTGTTGAACCAAGCCTCTAACCCACCTTGTCCTAGCAAACCGTTGTTTGGCTATGTTACCGCGTTGCTCAGCCCCTCTTATAGCGTTGTTAGTTGTAGGTGAAGATTGAAGTATGTTCCTTGTTGGAACATGGAGTTGTTGTTCCTTGTTGGAACATGTTTACTTGTTGGGATATCACTATATGTCTTATTTAATTAATGCATCTATATACTTGGTAAAGGGTGGAAGGCTCGGCCTTATGCCTGGTGTTTTGTTCCACTCTTGCCGCCCTAGTTTCCGTCATATCGGTGTTATGTTCCCGGATTTTGCGTTCCTTACGCGGTTGGGTAATAATGGGAACCCCTTGACAGTTCGCCTTGAGTAAAACTCTTCCAGCAATGTCCAACATTGGTTTTACCATTCGCCACCTAGCCCTTTCTTTTCCCTTGGGGGTCGCGCGCCCAAGAGTCATCTTTATTTTAACCCCCCCGGGCCAGTGCTCCTCTGAGTGTTGGTCCGAACTGAGCTGCCCGCGAGGCCACCTCGGGGCAACTTGAGGTTTGGTTTTACTCGTAGCTAGTCTCATCTGAGTGTGCCCTGAGAACGAGATATGTACAGCTCCTATCGGGATTTGTCGGCACATTCGGGCGGTGTTGCTAGTTTAGTTTTACCTTGTCGAAATGTCTTGTAACCGGGATTCCGAGTCTGATTGGGTCTTCCCGCTAGAAGGAATATCCTTCGTTGACCGTGAGAGCTTGTCATGGGCTAAGTTGGGACACCCCTGCAGGGATTTGAACTTTCAAAAGTCGTGCCCGCGGTTATGGGCAGATGGGAATTTGTTAATGTCCGATTGTAGAAAAGCTGAAGTTGACCTTAATTAAAATACATCAACCGCGTGTGTAACCGTGATGGTCTCTTTCCGGCGGAGTCCGGGAAGTGAACACGGTGTTGGAGTTATGCTTGACGTAGGTTGTTCTAGGATCACTTCTTGATCATAGTTTCTCGACCGTGCTTTGCCTTCTCTTCTCGCTCTCTTTTGCGTATGTTAGCCACCATATATGCTAGCCACTTGCTGCAACTCCATCTCATACCTTTATCTTACCCATAAGCTTAAATAGTCTTGATAGCGAGGGTGCGAGATTGCTGAGTCCCCGTGACTCACAGATACTTCCAAAACCAGCTTGCAGGTGCCGTTGAACCGTGCAGGTGACGCAACCAAGCTCAAGGAGGAGCTCGATGAAGATCTTGTCCTTTGTGTTGTTTCGTTCTAGTTGATCAGTAGTGGAGCCCAGTTGGGGTCGATCGGGGACCTTGTCGCATTTGGGGTTCTTCTTTTATTTTGGTTCCATAGTCGGACCTTGATTGTATTTGGATGTTGGAATGCTTTATTCATGTAATTGTGTGAAGTGGCGATTGTAAGACAACTATGTATCTCTTTTCCCTTATGTATTACATGGGTTGTGTGAAGATTACCTCACTTGCGACATTGCTTTCAATGCGGTTATGCCTCTAAGTCGTGCTTCGACACGTGGGAGATATAGCCGCATCGAGGGCGTTACACCTTCCGAACAACTACTTCGCCCTGGTGAGGCGGCTAGTGGATGCGTGCCCACGGCTGGAAGTCGTCAAGCGGTCCGTCTGTATTGAAGGTGCACGCCGGGCTTTTGCCTGTGTGAAGGTGCAATGGGCCAAGCTAGACGCCGTGAAGCTGATCAAGGAAGGACCGCCGCAGGGCAAGGAGCATCGCACCCCCGAAATTTATTATGAGGGTGTCCTGAAGGGTGCCCGTCTTGTAGCGGACGAATGTTCAAAGGATGTAATATTTGAGTAAACTTGCTCGTGTGATCCTGTATGATGAAAACTTGTTTCATATAAGCTATGCAACGCTTGTTTGAATTTAAAATATTACCTTCTGTTTGGCTGTTTATCCAATCTGAGAGATGGCTAGTCCTCGGCTTCTGCCCCCATGCCGCGGGTGCTGGGGTGTTCGGGATAAACCTGAGCACTCTTGTTCCCATGTTTGGGTCCTTCGAGGGAGGTGCTCAGCACAACGAACAAGGCAACCGGACTAATAATGCTTTATCACTCTCACTTAGCCATAGAATTCTATAATTTTAAATTTCGGCGAAGCCCCTGGTATTCGGAAGGCCGAATTCGGGGCGCGATACACGCCTTTAAGCCGGACAGGACCAGCTCCTCGCTCTAAGCGGCATAAGTCTTTAGGGACTCGAAACCTCGCCGAACAGCGACCAGTCTCTTGCCTTATCATGACAGTCAGTTTTAGCTTTCTCTACTGAGGTGCTTAGCCCAGCAGAACCGGGGCACAATCGCAGTAGTTCTCCTAGCGCTACCTTAGCCGATAGAGCGGAACGTAAGGTACCAAAACATAGGAGCCGGGCAAACCCAACATTTGACGAAAGACATGTTGGTGAACGTTGCAGAAAACAAAAATTTTCCTACGGTTTCACCAAGATCCATCTAGGAGTTCATATAGCAACGAGTGATTGGATTGCATCTACATACCTTTGTAGATCACGCGCGGAAGCGTTCAAAGAACGGGGATGAGGAAGACGTACTCGACATGATCCAAATCACCGGAGATCCTAGCGTCGAACGGACGCCACCTCCGGGTTCAACACATGTACGGTCAGCATGACGTCTCCTCCTTCTTGATCCAGCAAGGGGGGAGGAGAGGTTGATGAAGATCCAGCAGCATGACGGCGTGGTGGTGGATGCAGGGCGTCACAGTAGCAGGGCTTCGCCGTATACTGCGAGAGAGAGAGGTGTTGCAGGGGAGAGGGAGGCGCCAAGACTCAAAGTATGGCTGCCCCCTCCCTCCCCCCTTTATATAGGCTCCCCTAGGGGGGGGCGCCGGCCCTAGGAGATGGGATCTCCTAGGGGGGCGGCGGCCAAGGGTGGAGTAGCCCCCAAGGCAAGGTGGGGCGCCCCCCCACCCCTAGGGTTCCAACCCTAGGCGCATGGGGTGGGCCTAGGGGGGCGCACCAGCCCACTATGGGATGGTTCCCCTCTCCACTTTGGCCCATGGGGCCCTCCGGGATGGGTGGCCCCACCCGGTGGACCCCCTGGACCCTTCCGGTGGTCCCGATACAATACCGGTGACCCCGAAACTCTCCCGATGGCCGAAACTGCACTTCCTATATATAATTCTTCACCTCTGGACCATTCCAGAACTCCTCGTGACGTCCAGGATCTCATCCAGGACTCCGAACAACTTTCGAGTTACTGCATATTCATATCTCTACAACCCTAGCGTCACCGAACCTTAAGTGTGTAGACCCTATGAGTTCGGGAGACATGTAGACATGACCGAGACGGCTCTCCGGTCAATAACCAACAGCAGGATCTGGATACCCATGTTGGCTCCCACATGCTCCTCGATGATCTCATCGGATGAACCACGATGTCGAGGATTCAAGCAACCCCGTATACAATTCCCTTCGTCAATCGGTATGTTACTTGCCCGAGATTCGATCGTCGGTATCCCAATACCTCGTTCAATCTCGTTACCGGCAAGTCACTTTACTCGTACCGTAATGCATGATCCCGTGACCAGACACTTGGTCACTTTGAGCTCATTATGATGATGCATTACCGAGTGGGCCCAGTGATACCTCTCCGTCATACGGAGTGACAAATCCCACTCTTGATCCGTGTCAACCCAACAGACACTTTCGGAGATACCCGTAGTATACCTCTATAGTCACCCAGTTATGTTGTGACGTTTGGTATACCCAGAGCACTCCTACGGTATCCGGGAGTTACATGATCTCATGGTCTAAGGAAAAGATACTTGACATTGAAAACTCTAGCAAACGAACTATATGATCTTGTGCTATGTTTAGGATTGGGTCTTGTCCATCACATCATTCTCCTAATGATGTGATCCCGTTATCAATGACATCCCCATGTCCATAGCCAGGAAACCATGACTATCTGTTGATCAACGAGCTAGTCAACTAGAGGCTCACTAGGGACACATTGTGGTCTATGTATTCACACATGTATTACGATTTCCGGATAATACAACTAAAGCATGAACAATAGACAATTATCATGAACAAGGAAATATAATAATAATCCTTTTATTATTGCCTCTAGGGCATATTTCCAACAAGACATGATTCGGAGCTGATGCATATAATGGTATAAGTTCGGGGTGCCGCACTTGTGAAAGTGTTCGGACTTCTCACACCGCATTGTGGGGTACTTAAGCCCCTGGTGTATTGGCCGTACCAAAGTGTATGGTTGCAAGGCGTCATTAAGGAACACATATATAAAAAAGAAGAATGCAATAATAGTCTTAATGTTATGCATTGTTTATTCAAATACATGCGTTAAAGCAGAATGATACAGATAGTGCGATAAGAAAAAAGTAGGACTATGTCCCTTCCAAGGGCAAGCTGAGGAATAGTATTAAAGCAAATATTTCACTCGTTATCGTAATCCACCTGGGAGTTCCATGGTGTGACGTAGCTTTTTGCCTCCTTGGTTGCTACATCATGTGTTCGGCAATCATGGTGCCGGACAGGGTTTCCAGAGATTAAAGTCCTGAAAGAGAAAAATAACAAAGCGGGAAGCCCCCAGTGCGGTTTAAGCCGCGTATCGAGGTGTGCCGTAGTTGTGCCCCCTCCCCGCCTATGCCCATGGTATTTTTAATGCGTAATTATGTACGCGTGGCACGAATTTCGCTGTTTGGTTGGGACTGGGGTGGGGGCCGCATTGCTACGCGAGCTCAGATCGTGCCAGGTGGTCTAGTTGCCGATTACTCCGAGCGCCCTTGAAGGTGTCCGGGTCTTGAAACGCCGAACTGGTGGATTGCCTTGAGAGGCTGCTTTGCGCTTCTGCTGCGAGGGCCGCAGTCTGCTCCTCCGTTCGAAGAGAGCGCTCTGTGTTTCCATTAACTGTAATAACCCCATGAGGTCCTGGCATCTTGAGCTTGAGGTATGCATAATGTGGTACCGCATTGAATCTTGCAAATGCGGTTCGCCCGACCAGTGCATGATAACCACTGCGGAACAGGACTATATCGAAGATTAATTCTTCGCTTCGGAAGTTATCTGGGGATCCGAAGACCACTTCCAGTGTAATTGAGCCTGTTGAATGGGCCTCTACACCTGGAATGACGCCTTTAAAGGTCATTTTTGTGGGTTTGATCCTTGAGGGGTCTATACCCATTTTGCACACTGTGTCCTGATAAAGCAGGTTCAGACTGCTGCCGCCATCCATAAGGACTCGAGTGAGGTGAAATCCATCAATGATTGGGTCTAAGACCAGTGCAGCGAATCCGCCGTGACGGATACTAGTGGGGTGGTCCCTGCGATCGAAGGTGATCGGGTAGGAGGACCATGCGTTGAACTTTGGGGCGACTGGCACCAACGCATATATGTCCTTGAGCGCACGCTTCCGCTCCCTCTTGGGGATGTGGGTTGCGTATATCATGTTCACCGTCCGCACTTGTGGGGGGAACCTCTTCTGTCCTCCGGTGTTCGGCTGCCGGGGCTCCTCTTCATCATCGCTATGTGACCCCTTATCTTTAACTTCGGCAATTAACTTGCCGGCCTGCTTGAACACCCAGCATTCCCTGTTGGTGTGGTTGGCTGGCTTGTCAGGGGTACCGTGTATTTGACACGAGCGATCGAGTATGCGGTCCAAACTGGATGGGCCCGGAGTGCTTTTTTTAAATGGCTTCTTCCGCTGACCGGGTTTGGAGCCTTTGAATCCGGCATTGACTGCCATATCCTTAGTATTATTGCTGTTAATGCGGCGCTTATGTTTGTTGTGATGTGACCTGCTATTGCCGTCCTTGGTATTCGAAGTACCATGGTTTTCTGATATGTTGTTACTGCAAGCCAGCCAGCTATCTTCTCCCACATAAAAGCAGGTCATGAGTGTCGTGAGGGCTGCCATAGATTTCGGCTTTTCCTGTCCAAGGTGCCGGGCAAGCCACTCGTCGCGGATGTTATGCTTGAAGGCTGCTAGGGCCTCTGCATCCGGATAGTCAATGATTTGATTTTTCTTTGTTAGGAACCATGTCCAGAATTTCCTGGCCGATTCTTCTGGCTGCTGAATTATGTGGCTCAAGTCATCGGCGTCTGGTGGTCGCACATAAGTTCCCTGAAAGTTGTCGAGGAATGCGGCTTCCAGATCTTCCCAATAGCTAATGGACTCTGCTGGCAAGCTGTTAAGCCAATGCCGCGCTGGTCCTTTGAGCTTTAGTGGGAGGTATTTCATGGCGTGTAAGTCATCGCCGCGGGCCATGTGGATGTGGAGGAGGGAATCCTCGATCCATACCACAGGATCTGTTGTGTTGTCGTATGATTCAATATTTACGGGTTTGAAACCCTCTGGGATTTGATGATCCATTACTTCGTCTATGAAGCATAGGGGGTGTGCGTCGCCTCTGTATTGGGCTATATCGCGACGCAACTCGAATGGGTCTTGCCCGCTATGTTCGGCCCGGCCGGATTTACTTTTACTATATCTGGCGTGACGTTTATCGTCTTGCATAGTTGCGCGCCCACGTGATCCATAGATTGATCTTGCATGTTTTGCTTTGTCCTCCAATATGTCTCGCAGGTCTGGCATATTTCCCCATGCCTTTTTATTTGAATGGCGTCGGGGTGCAGGCTGAGTTTTTGGCTGGAATGCCTGTCTATCGCGGCCACGAGGTGGCCGATCAGCCGCGTCATACGCTTCTTCCTCCAGTTGGGGTAGCAACCTGCATTTGGGTAACTCTTGGAGGGGCGCTCGGGTTTATATTCCTCGTCCGCGAGGACTTCAGTCCATCTGTCAGCTAGCAGATCTTGATCAGCTTGAAGCTGCTGCTGCTTTTTCTTAAGGCTATTTGTCGTGGCTATAAACCGGCGCTTGAAGCGGTCTTGTTCGATGAGATCCTTTGGCACGACGAATTCATCATCGCCGAGGCTTGCCTCGTCTTCGGAGGGGGGCATGTAATTATCATCCTCCGCTTCTCCATCTACCGCTCTCTCAGGAGGGCTGGCTCCTCCATCCTCCTGCTCTAAATCTTGCTAGAGGGGATTGTTGTTATCTTCGGCACTATCCGGAGTGTTATTATCTCCTGTGCCGGTACCACCACTTTTGCTTTGGCGGGACTTAGAGCGGCGTTGCTGATGTCGGCGCTTAGGTTGCTTCTTGGAGGGGTTATCCTCTGCTGTCTCGTCGCCATTGTCTTCTTTGGGTGTGTCCACCATGTATATATCGTATGATGAGGTGGCTGTCCAGTGCCCTGTGGGCAGTGGTTCATCTTCGTCTCCCGCATCGTCGTCCATACTGTCGATGTCTTCGAGGTCAAAGTCGAGCATGTCGGTTAAGTCATCGACAGTGGCTACTAAGTGGGTGGTGGGTGGGCCATGAATTTCTTCGTTGTCTGCATCCCAATCCTGCATGACATAGTTCGGCCAGGATCCTCCTGACAAGGAGAAAGACCTTAATGATTTCAGTATGTCGCCGAAGGGCGAGTGCTGAAAGATATCCGCGGAGGTAAACTCCATGATCGGAGCCCAATAGGATTCGCCAGGAACGGGCGCAGGCGGTTCGGAGTCCGTGGCCGAAGAGAGATCCGACAGTTTGTCAACACGGCTCTCGTGCAGAGTAAGGTCGATGTTCGGCTCGATCGCCGATGAGGGTAAGGCCTCTGTGGTGGGGTCCATCCACCCATCCATGGACGGCGCAACTAGCTCTGAATTGAGGGTTGGAGGGACTACCGGTGCGATCTCTTGAACACTGTCGGATGGTAGAGCTAAATCGTACTCATCATGACCGCGTGACGCACAAGGCAGAGGCTCGAATCCGTCGAAGATCAAGTCTCCGCGGATATTGGCCGTGTAGTTTAAGCTTCCAAACCTGACCTGATGGCCAGGGGCGTAGCTTTCAATCTGCTCCAGATGGCCAAGCGAATTGGCCCGCAGTGCAAAGCCGCCAAATACAAAAATCTGTCCGGGGAGAAAATTCTCACCCTGGACTGCATCGCTAAAGATGATAGAAGGAGCCATCAAGCCTAACGGCGACGACACAGAGGAACTCTCAATGAGAGCACCAATGTCGGTGTCAAAACCGGCGGATCTCGGGTAGGGGGTTCCGAACTATGCGTCTAGGCGGATGGTAACAGGAGGCAGGGGACACGGAGTTTTACCCAGGTTCGGGCCCTCTTGATGGAGGTAAAACCCTACGTCCTTCTTGATTACTATTGATGATATGGGTAGTACAAGAGTGGATCTACCACAAGATCAAAGAGGCTAAACCCTAGAAGCTAGCCTATGGTATGATTGTATGTTATTGTTGTGTCCTACAGACTAAAACCCTCTGGTTTATATAGACACCGGAGAGGGTTAGGGTTACACAAGGTCGGTTACAAAGGAGGAGATCTCCTTATCCGTACTGCCTAGCTTCCCTTCCACGCCAAGGAGAGTCCCATCCGGACACGAGACGAAGTCTTCAATCTTGTATCTTCATAGTCTAACAGTCCGGCCAAAGGATATAGTCCGACTGTCTGGAGACCCCCTAATCCAGGACTCCCTCAGTACCCCATAATACGGCGTGAGAAGTCCGAACACTTTTGACAGTGCGGCACCCCGAACTTATAGCATTATATGCATCAGCTCCGAATCATGTCTTGGGTCAATAGTTGGGTTTGCCCGGCTCCCATGTTTTGGTACCTTACGTTCTGCTATATTGGCTAAGGTAGCACTGGGAGAACTACTGCGATTGTGCCCTGGTTCATCTGGGCAAGCACCTCAGTAGAGAAAGCTAAAACTGACTGTCATGATAAGGCGAGAGCTGGTCGCTGTTCGAGAGGTCTCGAGTCCGTAAAGACTTATGCCGCTTAGGGCGAGGAGTCGGCTTTGTTCGGCTTAGGCATGTATAGAGCCCTGAATTCGGCCTTCCGAATACTAGGGGCTTCGCCAAAATTTAAAATTGTAGACTTCTATGGCTAAGTGAGAGTGATAAATCATTATAGTCCGATTGCCTTGTTCGTTGCGCTGAGCACCTCCCTCGAAGGACCCAACAATGGGAAAAAGAGTGCTCAAATTTATCCCGAACACCCCAACACTCGTGGCATGGGGGCAGAAGCCGACGACTGGCCATCTCTCAGATTTGATAAACAGCCGCACAGAAGGTAATATTTTAAATTCAAACAAGCGTTGCATAGCGCACATGAACAAGTTTTCATAATACAATATCACACGAGCAAGTTCATTCAATAATTGCATCCTTCGCACACTCGTCCGCCACAAGACGGGCACCCTTCAGGACACCCTCATAATACATTTCAGGGTGGCGATGCTCCTTGCCCAGTGGCGGCCCCTCCTTCACCAACTTCTCGGCATCCATCTTGGCCCATTGCACCTTCGCACGGGCAAAATCTCGGCGTGCACCTTCGATGCAGACGGACCGCTTTATGACTTCCAGCCGTGGGCAGGCATCGACAAGCCGCCTCACCAGGCCAAAGTCGTTGTTGGGAAGGGAGTCGTCAGGCCACATCCGGACTATAAGGCCCCTCATGGCCTGTTCGGCCTCCTTGTGCAGCTCGACCAGTTGCTTCAGCTGGTCGCTCACAGGCATTGGGTGTTTGGTCCCAGTATACTGAGACCAGAACAACTTCTCCGTCGAGCTTCCCTCCTCGGCCTGGTAGTACTTTGTGGCATCTGACACGCTGCGGGGCAAATCTGCGAATGCTCCTAGAGAGCTCCGGACTCAGGTAAGTAACAAGTAATTTACTTTCACATGCTTTCTTTTCATAATGAATGCCTTACCCGCCGCTATCTTCCTCATCACCTCAATTTCCCGGAGGGCCTTTTGGGCTTCAGCCTTGGCATGCTTTGTGCTCTCGAGGGCCGTGGCAAGCTCGGACTCTCGCGTGTTCGAGTCAAGCTCCAAAGTGTCCTACTTCTTCACGAGAGCCTGGAGCTCTTGCTGCACCTCGCCCACCCGTGCCTCCTGTTTCTCCCGCTCGGTGCGCTTCTTGGACGCTTTGTTTTCTGCCTCGGACAACGCTTGCTTCAGGGTCGCCACTTCGGTCATGGCCCCTGGCACATCCATGATGATCCTATCATTTTGCAACCACATCCTTTTTTATATATAGACAAGGTATTACTTACCTTTGTTCTCCTCGAGCTGCCTCTTGGCAAGGCCGAGATCTTTCTCGGACCACTCGAGGTTCTGCTTCAGTGCGGCGACCTCCGCAGTCAGTGCGGCAGACGTCAGCAGCGAAGCCTGCATACGCATACAGACATACTTATATTAGACTCCTACAGATATTATTTGATCCTCCATTCGGCTTTTCTTTGTGAATACCAACCAGAGCATCAGGGGCTATGCGGTAATATTTTCCTATATTTTAAATACTTACCTCAAAGCCTGTCAGAAGGCTGGCACAGGCTTTAGTCAGTCCGCTCTTGGCGGACCGAACCTTCTTGATCACCGCACTCATAATAGTGTGGTGCTCTTCGTCGATGGAAGCGTCGCGAAGCGCTCCCAGCAGGTTGTCCGGTGCCTCTGGATGGACAGAGGTCACTGGCACGGGTGGCTTGCCCCTCTTAGAAGGGGGCCGCCTGGCGGAGTCTGGAACCGCTGGAGGTTCCGGCGCGGTGTTTGGCTGAGGGCCGAACTTGGAGCCCTTGGGAGTCTTGCTCCATTTGCGCCTGGAGTCCGGAAGGTCACCTTGAGGCGCCTCCAGGACTATCACCCCCAACTCGGTGCCCCTTGAGACAATACCACGACATTGTCCGTAGGGCAAGGAGAGGAGGCAGTTGGAAGTGACTCACTATTCATATCCGACGAGTCCAAGGAACAGCCCGACGAGGATACGTCGATACGGGCTCGGGGCGGACTGCATGATCATATTTGGCGTTAGGAAAAGCAGTGCAATAAAAGTATGCTATGAGTTACTCTGGTATCGGAATACTTACGACTTCGCCAGGGGCTTTGCCCTGAGTAACCACTCGTCTTCGCTGTTGGCGGCGGTGGTGGAACAGTCCGGAAGGAGAGTCCTTCCCTTCTTGGACCCTTCGGCCTCCCCGGTTGGGGCGGCCTTCCTTTTCTTGTCTCCCCCGGCTGGAGGGGGAGAATCTTCATCTTCCTCCTCCTCGTTTTCACGGGAGGAGTGCGTCTCGGAGTTATCGGATGATGAGTCCGATACCACCTGGCGTTGGGAACTCTTTTGGGTTCCCGAGGCCTTCTTCTTGATCTTCTTCTCCGGCACCTCATAAGGAGCCGGGGTCCGCATCTCTGTCAGGAGAGCGTCTGCAGGGTCTTCGGGCAGAGGGGCCGGGCTGTCAATCTGCTCCGATGTCTCCACCCAGTCCTGTCAAAGGCATGGGAGCTCAGATCCCGCACATGGTTAAACTATGGAAAATAAATACCCTACGAGATGTACAGAACTTACCGGATTCGCAGGGCGCGTCGCGCTTAGCCCACGGTCCTCGGTAAGGGGAGGGGGGACCTCGGCGCCCTTGAACAGCACCTTCCAGATGTTCTTATGCGTCGTGTCAAAGAACTCACATAGAGTCTGGTGCTGGGCCGGGTCGAACTCCCATAAGTTGAAAGCCCGTTGTTGACACGGGAGGATCCGGCGGAAGAGCATGACCTGGACTATGTTGACAAGCTTGAGTTTCTTGCCTATCATGTTCCGGATACACTTCTGGAGTCCGGCCAGCTCCACCGATGAGCCCCAGGACAGGCCGTTCTCCTTCCAGGAAGTAAGCCGAGTGGGGATTCCGGATCGAAACTCGGGGGCTGCCACCCAGTTGGTGTCGCGCGGCTCGGTGATGTAGAACCACCCCGATTTCCACCCCTTTATGGTCTCCATGTAGGAGCCCTCGAGCCATGTAACGTTGGGCATTTTGCCCACCATGGCTCCGCTGCATTCCGCTTGTTGGCCTCCTACTACCTTCAGTTTGACATTGAAGGTCTTCAGCCACAGGCCGAAGTGGGGCCGGACGCGGAGGAAAGCCTCGAACACGACGAGGAACACCGAGATGTTGAGCATGAAATTCGGGGCCAGATCATGGAAGTCCAGCCCATAATAGAACATAAGGCCACGAATGAATGGATGGAGGGGAAACCCCAGTCCGCAGTCGAAGTGGGTGAGGAAAACCACCCTTTCGTAAGATTCCGTGGCAGCCGGTGCGCGATATCCGCGGCTAAGTATCCGGCCCCGTGTGGCTTTTTGATGTCTCCCTCCGTGACGGAGGAGACCATCCACTTGCCTCCCGCTCCGGACATGTTTGGAGAGAGTTCAGGAGAAGGATGTGGACTTGGGCACTGGAGCTCGAGTGCACGAGAATGGATGAGCAAGGAGGAAGAAGGCGTGGGAAGAAAAAGGTGAACCCTTATCCCTTTATAAGGGTGGACGGAAACTATGCGACCCCACCAGCCTGGTAAAACTCGCTTATCCCCCAAGCGCCATAATTGATGGCGCGGTTGGGTTACCCACGTCCGTATTAATGGAAATCCCGTTATAAGGGGACATGATCTCTGCTTCAACAAGACGTGCCAAGGAAACCGCCTCGCGAAACACGCTGAGTTTGGTAGTGAAAGACGAGTCGAATGGTGACCTGGCTGTGGTGTGATGTCGCACTGCGAAACGCATCGGCAGATTAGATTTGTGGCAATATTATTCTCTCTACGGTTGTATGTGGAACTTGTTTTGCAGAGCCGGACACGATCCTCGTGTTCAAAATCTTCTATGAAGTACTCGGAGGGGGAACCTGCCTTGCAATGCCGAAGACAATCTGCGCGCCGGACTCATCATCATTGAAGCCTGGTTCAGGGGCTACCGAGGGAGTCCTGGATTAGGGGGTATCCGGACAGCCAGATTATATCCTTTGGCCGGACTGTTGGACTATGAAGATACAAGATTGAAAACTTCCTCCCGTGTTCGGATGGGACTCTCCTCGTGGAAGGCAAGCTTGGTAATACGGATATGTAGATCTCCTTCCTTGTAACCGACTCTGTGTAACCCTAGCCCCCTTCGGTGTCTATAGAAACCGGAGGGTTTAGTCCGTAGGACCAAGAACAACAATCATACCATAGGCTAGCTTCTAGGGTTTAGCCTCTTCGATCTCGTGGTAGATCAACTCTTGTACTACTCATATTATCAAGAACAATCAAGCAGGACATAGGGTATTACCTCCATCAAGAGGGCCTGAACCTGGGTAAAACATCATGTCCCCTGTCTCCTGTTACCATCCGCCTAGACGCACAGTTCGGGACCCCCTACCCGAGATCCGCCGGTTTTGACACCGACAAGCACCAACAACATAATCACTAGCATCACACATAATATCAAAGGGTAAATTCCAATCAGGTGGCTGAACAATATGAGCATAAATCAAGGCTTTCGTAAGTATTTCAAATGCTTCTACACAATCATCATCAAAGACAAAAGGAAAATTTTGTAGGAGATTAGTGAGAGGCCTAGAAATTTTAGAGAAGTCTTTAATAAACCTCCTATAGAAACCAGCATGACCAAGGAAACTTCTTATACCTTTGATATCTTTAGGACACGACATCTTTTCAACATCATCTACTTTAGCTTTATCAACTTCAATACCTCTTTCAGAAATTTTATGCCCCAAGACAATACCTTCATTAACCATAAAGTGGCACTTCTCCCAATTAAAGACAAGATTAGTGTCTTCACATCTCTGCAAAACTCGATCAAGGTTGCTTAAGCAATTACCAAAATAAGTTATGTAAACGGAGAATCATCCATGAAAACCTCAACAATCTTTTCACAAAAATCAGAGAATACACTGGTACAAAGAGGTGCTATACACATGGGTTTTAACCCCTTTCCATGACGGCATTTGGAACCGTCGCCAAGTGAGTGTGGGTGATAGGGGGGTCCTTCCCACATGACCCAGAAACCGTCAGGGATAGGCCCTCCTGGAACAAAGGCTGGGGCAAAATGAGCTCGTGTGTGATTGGGCGAGCCATTGAAACCCAATCATTTCCGTTCGTATGTACATCCCACACGGTGAATCCCCGATTTTTTTTCCGTTCGTATGTATATCACACACAATCAATCCAAGGAATACGTTTCCGTTCTTATGTACATCCCACACAGTCAATCCAGGGAAAATGTTTCCATTCGTATGTACATCCCACACTGTCAATCCAGGGAAAACATTTCCGTTCTAAATACATCCCACATAGTCAATCCAGGGAAAACGTTTCCGTTAGTATGTACATCCCACACAGGTTTATGTATAGGCTCGTGTGTGATAGGTGTAACTATCACACACGCTTTGCCTTTGTTAACTGTTTGCTTTCATCAACTACATCAACACGATTTGATGAAGAAAACTGTGTGGCTTTGGGCTATCCATCACAAGCGCTTTTATTGCTAGAACCATTTGCAAAGTTCCATGACACATTTAGCAGGTTTATTAGTTTACAATTAATAATTCCAGTATTACGAAAATTCACATTTCGTATCAAACAGCTGTTTGCCAATTTCATATCAGGCACATAAATATATTTTAACATCATAGTACAATAGCTACCTGAAAACAGCAGAGTACAACATATAGCTAGTTCAACATCATAAGACCAGTATATTCATTTCCCTAATCGAGATCATCCAGGCTCATCTTATCCACCTCTGCTTTCAGTTCAGTAAGAACCTGTTTTGTACTGGCCAACTAGGAAAGTGCCTCCTCCTTAGCCAACACCATCTTAGGAAAGTCTGATTTAGTAAATCCAAGCTCATTCTCCAGCTTCCTCTTTTTATCCCACATCTTCAAATATTCTTCAGTGTTGACAACACTTTCTCTAAGCCTACCTATGTTCCCTTCCTCATACATGCACTACTACAGGATGCTGCTAACGCGACACTACAATCAGAGACCGTCCGACGAAACTATGTTCGATGCAGTAATCGCAAACGATGGTGTAAAAAAGCCATCAAAAAAGGTGCAAAACATTTGCGATGGCGGAGCCATCAAACACGATTCAGATTTTAGTTGTGTGTGCGATGCAGGGCATACGGTTCAGCTCAATTAACTGTTCGCGATGAGGAGGAACAAAAGAAACGAGCAGCCAGATGAAGATGTGTGCGATATAAAACATACGGTTCACTCGGATGAACTGTTCGTGATTAGGCAATAGAAAAGAAACAGTCAGCCACATCAAGGTGTGTTCGATATACGGCATGCGGTTCACTCGGATGAACTGTTTGCGTTGAGACAAGAGAACAGAAATGGTTGAATATAACAAGATGTTTGTGATACGCGGCAAACAGATCTGTAATCAGAAATGTGTGCGAAGACTGATAATAACACAAACAGTTGCTGCTAATAAGACGTGTGTGTTGTGCGATGGGATTGCATACAGAACAACAACATATATATATATATATACACACACACACATACACACACACACACACTTATAAGGACATGGTTGCATAACCAAATTAAACATCTACTTACATAGGTGGCTAGTACAACCATGGCGTTTCCACACACCAATGTAAACTATTACATGCATAATTACATAGGTGGCTACTACACACATGACATTTCCACACACCAATAAAGTAAACTATATATTACATGCATGATTAACTAGCATAAACGATCATCTGATCATCATCTACTTCTTGTGATGCTTGCTCTGCTTGTGGCTCGATCCATGCTCGTCGATTTGGGTAATGAGGGACTTCCTTGGTGTACACGCTCTTGGTCGCGAACCTGAGGTGAGGTTCATCCAGTTGCCGCATCCAGGCCCTGTGCCAGGTGCTACCTCTTGCAAGCTGCATTGATTTTCCCTTGAAGAGGCAAGGCTGATGCAGCAAAGTAGCGTAAGTATTTCCCTTGGTTTTTGAGAACCAAGGTATCAATCCAGTAGGAGAATACACGCAAATCACCTCATACCTACACAAACAAATAAGAAGCTCGCAACCAATGCGGTAAAGGGGTTGTCAATCCCTTCACGGTCACTTACAAGAGTGAGATCTGATAGAGATAATAAGATAAATATTTTTGGTATTTTTATTATATAGATTGGAAAATAAAGATTGCAAAAATAAAATAGATTGGAAACTTATATGATGGAAAATAGACCCGGGGGCCATAGGTTTCACTAGTGGTTTCTCTCAAGATAGCATAAGTATTACGGTGGGTAAACAAATTACTGTCGAGAAATTGATAGAAAAGTGCATAATTATGAGAATATCTAGGCATGATCATGTATATAGGGATCACGTCCGCGACAAGTAGACCGAAATGATTCTGTATCTACTACTATTACTCCACACATCGACCGCTATCCAGCATGCATCTAGAGTAATAAGTTCATAAGAATAGAGTAACGCATTAGGCAAGATGACATGATATAGAGGGATAAACTCAAGCAATATGATATAAACCCCATGTTTTTATCCTCGATGGCAAAAATACAATAAGTGCCTTGCTGCCCCTGCTGTCACTGGGAAAGGACACCGCAAGATTGAACCCAAAGCTAAGCACTTCTCTAACTGCAAGAAAGATCAATCTAGTAGGCCAAACCAAACTGATAATTCGAAGAGACTTGTAAAGATAACAAATCATACATAAAAGATTTCAGAGAAGAATCAAATATTTTTCATAGATAATCTTGATCATAAACCCACAATTCATCGGATCTCGACAAACACACCGCAAAAATAATTACATGAATAGATCTCTAAGAAGATCGAGGAGAACTTTGTATTGAGATCCAAAGAGAGAGAAGAATCCATCTAGCTAATAACTATGGACCCGAAGGTCTATAGTAAACTACTCACACATCATCAGAGAGGCTATGGTGTTGATGTAGAAGCCTTGTGTGATTGATTCCCCCTCCGGCGGAGCTCCGGAAAAGGCCCCAAGATGGGATCTCTTGGGTACAATAGGTTGCGGCGGTGGAAATAGGGTTTCATGGTGCTCCTGGATGTTTTTGGGGTATATGGATATATATAGGAGGAAGAAGTAGGTCGGTGGAGCGGCGAGGGGTCCAGGAGGGTGGGGGCGCGCCCATGGGGGTAGGCACGCCTCCCTGCCTCGTGGCCTCCTCGCTCCTTTCTTGACGTCTACTCCAAGTCCCCTGGATCACGTTTGTTCCAAAACTAACTCTGCCGAAGGTTTCATTCCGTTTGGATTCCGTTTGATATTTCTTATCTGCGAAACACTGAAATAGGCAAAAAAACAAGAATTTGCACTGGGCCTTGGGTTAATAGGTTATTCACAAAAATAATATAAAAGTCTATAATAAAGCCCATTAAACATACAAAACAGATAATATAATAGCATGGAACAATCAAAAATTATAGATACGTTGGAGACGTATCAAGCATCCCCAAGCTTAATTCCTGCTCGTCCTTGAGTAGGTAAATGATAAAAACAGAATTTTTGATGTGGAATGCTACCTAGCGTAATTCTCCATGTAATTTTCATTATTGTGGCATGAATATTCAGATCCGAAAGATTAAGACAAAATTTTAATATTGACATAAAAATAATAATACTTCAAGCATACTAACTAAGCAATCATGTCTTCTCAAAATAACATGGCCAAAGAAAGTTCATCCCTACAAAATCATATAGTTTGGTCATGCTCCATTTTCGTCATAGAAGAATGCTCTCATCATGCACAAACCCGATGACAAGCCAAGCAATTGTTTCATACTTTAGTAATCTCAAACTTTTTTCAATTTTCACGCAATACATGAGTGTGACCATGGATATAGCACTATGGGTGGAATAGAATATAATGATAGGGGTTATGTGGAGAAGACAAAAAAGGAGAAAGTCTCACATCGACGCGGCTAATCAACGGGCTAGGGAGATGCCCATCAATTGATGTCAATGCAAGGAGGAGGGATTGCCATGCAACGGATGCACTAAACCTATAAATATATGAAAGCTCAACAAAAGAAACTAAGTGGGTGTGCATCCAACTTGCTTGCTCACGAAGACCTAGGGCATTTGAGGAAACCCATTGTTGGAATATACAAGCCAAGTTCTATAATAAAAAATTCCCACTAGTATATGAAAGTAACAAAACAGGAGACTCTCTATCATAAAGATCATGGTGCTACTTTGAAGCACAAGTGTGGAAAAAAGGATAGTAGCATTGTCCCTTTTTATTTCTTTTTTGGGCCTTCGCTTTTTTGGACTTCCCCCTTTTTTATTTGGGACAATGATCTATTAATGATGATCATCACACTTCTATTTATTTACAACTCAATGATTACAACTCGATACTAGAACAAAATATGACTCTATATGAATGCCTCCGGGGGTGTACCGGGAAGGGCAATGAATCAAGAGTGACATGTATGATAATTATCCATGGTGGCTTTGCCACAAATACTATGGCAACTACAGGATCATGCAAGGCAATATGACAATGATGAAGCATGTCATAAATGAAACGGTGGAAAGTTGCATGCCAATATATCTCGGAATGTCTATGGAAATGCCATAATAGGTAGGTATGGTGGCTGTTTTGAGGAAGATATAAGGAGGTTTATGTGTGATAGAGCGTATCATATCATGGGGTTTGGATGCACCGGCGAAGTTTGCACCAACTCTCAAGGTGAGAAAGGGCAATGCATGGTACCGCAGAGGCTAGCAATGATGGAAAGGTGAGAGTGCGTATAATCCATGGACTCAACATTAGTCATAAAGAAATCACATACTTATTGCAAAAATCTACAAGTCATCAAAAACAAAGCATTACGCGCATGCTCCTAGGGGGGATAGATTGGTAGGAAAAGACCATCGCTCGTCCCCGACCGCCACTCATAAGGAAGACAATCAAAGAACACCTCATATTTCAAATTTGTTACACAACGGTGACCATACGTGCATGCTACGGGACTTGCAATCTTCAACACAAGTATTCCTCAAATTCACAACTACTCAACTAGCACAACTCTAATATCACCATCTTTATATCTCAAAACAATTATCAAGTATCAAATTCTCATAATATTCAATGCACCTTTGTATGAAAGTTTTTATTATACCAATCTTGGATGCCTATCATATTAGGACCAATTTTATAGCCAAAGAAAATTACCATGCTGTTCTAAGGGACTCTCAAAATAATATAAGTGAAGCATGAGAGATCAATAATTTCTATAAAATAAAACCACCACCGTGCTCTAAAATATATAAGTGAAGCACTAGAGCAAAATTATCTAGCTCAAAAGATATAAGTGAAGCACATAGATTATTCTAATAAATTCCGATTCATGTGTGTCTCTCCAAAAAGGTGTGTACATAAAGGATGATTGTGGTAAACTTAAAAACAAATACTCAAACCATACAAGACGCTCCAAGCAAAACACATATCATGTGGTGAATAAAAATATAGCCTGAAGTAAAGTTACTGATGGACGAAGACAAAAGAGGGGATGCCTTCCGGGGCATCCCCAAGCTTAGGATTTTGGTTGTCCTTGAATTTTACCTTGTTGTGCCTTGGGCATTCCCAAGCTTAGGCTCTTGCCACTCCTTATTCCACAATCCATCAAATCTTTACCCAAAACTTGAAAACTTCACAACACAAAACTCAATAGAAAATCTCATGAGCTCCGTTAGTATAAGAAAACAAACCACCACTTAAGGTACTGTAATGAACTCATTCTTTATTTATATTGGTGTTAAAACTACTGTATTCCAACTTCTCTATGGTTCATACCCTCCGATACTAGCCATAGATTCATCAAAACAAGCAAACAACACACGAAAAACAGAATCTGTGAAAAACAGAACAGTCTATAGTAATCTGTAGGTTTCGAATACTTCTGTAACTCAAAAAATTCCGAAATAATTGGTGGACGTGACGAATTTGTCTATTAATCATCCACAAAAAGAATCAACCTAATCACACTCTCCAGTAAAACTATGCAGAAAATCTCGTGAGCGCTAAAGTTTCTAACTTTGTTACAGCAAGATCGCAAAAACTTCCCCCAAGTCTTCCCAATGGTTCTACTTGGAACAAACACTAATTAAAATCATAAAACCACATCTAAACACAGGCTAGATAAATTATTTATTTCTAAACAGAACCAAAAATCAAGAAACAAAAATAAAATTGGGTTGCCTCCCAACAAGCGATATCGTTTAACGCCCCTAGCTAGGCATAAAAAAAGAATAGATCTAGGTATTACCATCTTTGGTAGGCAATTCTTCAATAAAACACTTATAACCCTTGGGAGTTTCCTTTTTTTATTAATGATCAAACTCCTAGGCAAGAAATCAAGAAATTCATTTGTAGCAAAAGGTTCCTTAATGATAGCGAAGAAGTTGGGGTGAACACTTATTGATTTGAGATCCGCATTTTCCTTACTAGAAGATTCACCCTTACTTTTAGGAACATACATTAATTTGGCAATCTTGGTAGTAGGAGGATTTGGAGTATTTTTAACAGATGAAAAGGCAGACCCTAAATTAGTAATAATATCGTCAAGTTTCCAATTCTTGTGGAATCTTGATCTATTCTTTCGTTAACTATATGTCTTTTTTGTTTAAAAAATTTCAGGATAACTCCTACCTTAGACCCATATTGGGTGATTTGGTTGTGGATCTTTTTATCCAAATTTTCAATCAACTCCACAGAGGAAACTTTATCTTCTATAATTTTAAGCCTTTGTATCACATGTTCCAAAGTTAAAATAGTTCCATTAACCAAAAGAGGTGGTGGGCCAAACAAATCTATCATAGCATTATAAGAATCAAAAGTATGGATACCCAAGAAATTCCCTCCGGTAATGGTATCAAGAAAAGATTTGTTCCAGGGAGTGATGACTACATAAAAATTGTGAAGAATAACAAAAGTGAATTGCTTCCTAGTAGATCTATTCTGAGCATTGCAAATTCTATGCCAAGCATCTTTTACATTTCTCCCTCCCTTTGTTTAAAATTAAGAACTTCATGATTGGGAGTACTAACAATGATAGAAGGATTATGTTGGATTTCGGGTTCTGGCAAAACCCTTGAGGTTCGAACACTGGGGTGAGCACGAAGATCTCTCCCCCTCTCTAGCTCGCACACATCAGGATCTCATGGTGTAGGATCGAAAGTATGTCTAGAGGGGGGGTGATTAGACTACTTGACCAAATAAAAGCTTAACCTTTTCCCAATTTTAGTTCTTGGCAGATTTTATCTATTTTAGGACAAGTCAAGCAATCATCACACAATTCAAGCAAGCATGCAAAGAGTATATTGGCAGCGGAAAGTAAAGCATGCAACTTGCAAGAATGTAAAGGGAAGGGTTTGGAGATTTCAAACGCAATTGGAGACACGGATGTTTTTCCCGTGGTTCAGATAGGTGGTGCTATCCTACATCCACGTTGATGGAGACTTCAACCCACGAAGGGTAACGGTTGCGGGAGTCCACACAGGGCTCCACCCACGAAGGGTCATGGTTGCGCGAGTCCACGGAGGGCTCCACCCACGAAGGGTCCATGAAGAAGCAACCACCCACAAAGGGTCCACGAAGTAGCAACCTTGTCTATCCCACCATGGCCATCACCCACACAGGACTTTCCTCACTAGCGGTAGATCTTCACGAAGTAGGCGATCTCCTTGCCCTTACAAACTTCTTGGTTCAACTCCACAATCTTGTCGGAGGCTCCCAAGTGACACCTAGCCAATCTAGGAGACGCCACTCTCCAAGAAGTAACAAATGGTGTGTAGGTAATGAACTCCTTGCTCTTGTGCTTCAAATGATAGTCTCCCCAACACTCAACTCTCTCTCATAGGATTGGATTCGGTAGAAAGAAGATTTGAGTGGAAAGCAACTTGGAGAGGCTAGAGATCAAGATTCATGGTAGGAATGGAATGTCTTGGTCTCAACACATGAGTAGGTGGTTCTCTCTCAGAACATATGAGTTGGAATGGTGTACGTGTTCTGATGGCTCTCTCCACTGGCTCTCACACGAATGAAGAGGAGGTGGAGGGGTATATATAGCCTCCACACAAAATCCAACCGTTACACACAGTTTTCCAATCTCGGTGGGACCGAATCAACAAACTCGGTCGGACCGAAAATGTAAACCTAGTGACCGTTAGAGATTTTCGGTGGGACTGACATGCAATCGGTGGAACCGATATGGTTAGGGTTTGGGCATAACGTAATCTCGGTGAGACCGATTACACAAACTCGGTGAGACCGAATTTGGTAATTAGCTAACCAGAGAGTTGGTCAGGCAACCTCGGTGGGACCGATTTGCTCTTTCGGTGAGACCGATAATTACAAAGGGGAAACACTGAATTTACATTGCAATCTCGGTGGGACCGATTCGCTCTTTCGGTGAGATCGAAAAGTTACGAAAGGGAAACAGAGAGTTTGCAACCCCATCTCGGTGAGACCGAGATCCCTATCGGTAGAACCAAAATGCTAGGGTTTGGCAGTGGCTTATGACAAGTGAAACTCGGTGGCGCCAGATAGGAAGAATCGGTAGGACCGAGTTTGGCTTAGGGTTTAGGTCATATGTGGATACGGGAAAGTAGTTGAGGGTTTTGGAGCATATCACTAAGCACATGAAGCAAGAGGCTCATTAAGCAACACCTCATCCCTCCTTGATAGTATTGGCTTTTCCTAAAGACTCAATGTGATCTTGGATCACTAAAATATAAAATGAAGTGTCTTGAGCTTTTGAGCTTGAGCCAATCCTTTGTCCTTAGCATTTTGAGGGTTCCACTTTCACATCCATGCCATGCCAATCATTGAGCTTTCCTGAAATAATCATCTTGGAATAGCATTAGCTCAATGAGCTATATGTTGTTATGAATTACCTAAACCACCTAGGGATAGTTGCACTTTCAATCTCCCCCTTTTTGGTAATTGATGACAACATATAGATCAAAGCTTCGACAAATGATAATAAGCATGAAATATATCGTCGCTTTGAGAGGTATGTGATAAGTAAGAGCTCCCCCTAAATTTGTGCATATTTAAAATTTGCTTTGGACTGCAAATGCACAGGGAGTTAGAATCATGGGTTACTCTTCCATGTCACATACATCTTGGTGGAGCGCTTAAAAAGATAAGAATGAAATACATGCACTCATCACCAAGAATAGTGAATGATCACATAATATAGATAAGATAATAGCATTCATCAAGCATTAAGTGTAGCTTATGATCAAACACATGATCATCAATGTCTTACAAATAATGACATAGTATCTCAAGCACTCAAAAGCAAACAAGTTTGAAAAACCACCAAATAAAGCAAGAGAGAAAAGCAACACTCTCTCTCTCGAAGCCTATGATCTATACATCTTCTCCCCCTTTGGCAACAAGTTACCAAAAAGTTCCTAGAAAATGCATAGCACTAGATCGACGCTCAGGCTTGATCTTCTGGTGGTGGTGGAGTCCGGATCACTCCAAGGACGAAGGCTTCGGTAGATGCTGAAGTAGACACTGGAGTTGGAGCTAAGGTAGATGCTGGAGCTGGTGGAACTGAGGCTGTGGCTGGTGCTGAGGTGGTGGCTCTTGTGTTAGCAACTGGCACGGCAGACGACCTTGGACCTCTGGGCACTCTGGCAAAGGCATGAGTGGTAGTCCTGCCTCTCCTCTCCTGCATATCATCTTGGAGCTGCTCCACTGCAGTCTGAATCTCCGTTACCTTGACATCCAAGTCATAGAACTTTTGTTCCATGATTCTCTCTAGGCTTGCCTGGTTTTGAGTTAGGGTGGCTAGTCCTTTCTCAATCCGCAGGGTGGATGCAATGAGGTAACCAAGCTGCTCGTGTTTGGTCTTCAAGAAGTACTCAGATGCTTCCTCTTGAGTTGGCATCTTGGCAGCTTTCTCCTTCCTTGCCTTATCCTTCTTTGCAAATGCTTGGGCAGATGACGGTTCATTTTCAGTCATGACAACTTCATTGTCCTCAAAATCTGGACGGATGGGCAGGTGTTCCTTGTCCAATAAATATATGCCCGTGCCCATCTTGGAGTTGATGAGCTCCTAGATCTGAGGGGCATATCCGCAACTCCTCTTCTGGTCTGCTGCAGTCCTCTTGATTGTTTCCACTATTAGGCTCATCACCTTGAACTTCTGAGGTACATCAAATACATGAAGCAGGTTGATAGCATGGCCTCTGATCATCTTGTGATCTCCAGACTTGGGCAATAAGGTGTGCCTCAATATCCAATTGATCGTTGGCAGTCCTGACAGAAGGTAGTGCACTGAGCCAAATTTGAACGTGTCAAGTGCCTCATTGGGAATTTCCTTGTACATATTGGACATGGAGTTATGGTCCATCTTCTTCTTGGCATATATATCCAAGTTATCATCATGCTCCTCTTGGCATTAATGATCTGTGCCCACTCAACAACTGTGGATTGGTACCTTGTACCCTCAGACATCCATATGATCCTCCCATCTGAATAAAAATGTGATGTGGAGTAGAATTGCATGATCAGCTCCTCGTTCCACTTTGTGAGCTTCTGCCCAACAAAGTCAGCAACTCCACAAGCCCTAAAGCTGTCAAATACTCCAAGGTAGTGCTCCTCATTCTCCTTCATGTAGGTCCAGTCGACCCATCTCATATCACAGACTATGGGCTTCTTATCAAGCAAAACTGTCTCATAAAAATCTTGCTACTCCTTGGTGTGGAACCTGTAATCCACGGCAGTCCTCCTCCTAGAAGCATATGGGTCTGCTTCTCTCCACTTCCTCAGCCCTGAATCTCTCCTGAGCTTCATGTCCTCAGCCACAGGGTGAGCATCGTTGTGGTCTGGGATCTTGGGCTTGAGCTTTCTCAGAACTTGCTCCTCATCCTCTTCTTCAGCAACAGTCTCAGGCACTGGGGCCTTGTTCTTCTCAGCTACAGGAATGCTCCATGTATTCCTCTTGGGTTTTGGCTTGGAGGCAGCTTTGGGCTTAGATGTAGTAGCCCCTAACCTTATGGCATCACCCATCAGCTTGGGTGCCTTGGGTGCTGGTGCAGCTACCTCTTCTTCCTCTTCCTCTTCCATGATGGAAGCATTTCCTAGTACTCTGGCCACGGTCTTCTTGACCCTTTCCTTTCTTTTCTTTCCCTCAGCAGCAATTGGCTCTTTGGGAGTGGGCTTCTCAGTTGAATCTCTTGCCTTTAACATGGGCTGCCTGCCTGCTGGCCTTTTAATCTTCAGCCCTGGCTTTGTGCCTTGAGCTGGCTCAACTCTCTTGGAAGTGGCCTCTTCCTCTGCCACATAGTCTTCATCTTCAGAGTCTGAAGTCCTCTTCTTCCTCTGTCTGGTGGCAGCCTTTGGCAAGTTGCTAGGGGTGCTCCTACTGCCTTCATCTGAAGAACTTGAGGGACTAGTGCCCTCACTCATGTGCACCTGCTGCTCTGACATGTTTTGGCTATCACTTTGATCAGACATGCTGCAAACTGACTGCTGACCCTGTGAACAGATTATAGATGAGATAGAGTGGATGAGCATCACAAAATGCAGAGATTTTTGCAAAAGAATGATCCAAAAACTTAGTTTTAGTTTCCCACTGAAATCATCTCGGATCTACCAATTTTCAAACTCGGTGATACCGAAGCAGTTTTGGAACCTAAACTAGTGAACTCGGTTGGACCGAGTCACAGTTCGATGGCACCGAGACTGCTAGGGTTTCACTGAGTTCCAAAATCGGTCACACCGATAAGTAATTCTCGGTCAGACCGAGTCTCACTTGTGCAATGGCATAAGCCAAATCGGTGGGACCGAGTTTGTCAACTCGGTGGGTCCGAGATGGTTTCGGCGGAAACCTAACCCTAAAATTTTTGAATCAAACCTAATCTATAAGCGTTTTGACTGGATAGAAGTGTTTCAATCGTGGAAAGAAACATGAAGAACACAATGTGCTAGGAATTGGACGGGGAATAGCACTGTGATCGAGTCCATACCCTAGTTCAGCGGAGACTCGCTACGGCGGCAACGGCGGGGCAGAATTCCCGTTGACGGCGACGGAGACCAGCTACTGGAGGCGGCTGGCGGCGAGAAGACGATCCGGAGACCATGAAGGCAGAGCAGGCTATCGCGTGGGCGAAGGGTTCGGAGAAATTTCCAAAATTTTGCCCGTGACTATATATAGCCCGACCCTGTCGGTGTGACCGAGTGGAACAACTCGGTGGCATCGAGATTCATAACTGCGTGCAGTTACTGAAACTCGGTGTGACCGAAATGTTCAAATCGGTTGCACCGAGATCGAAAAACCTAGATCAACTTAATGATCTCGGTAGGCCGAAAGTAGGGTATCGGTTAGACCGAGAATCATAAAGAGGTTTTGGAAGTTTAAGTCTATGACGAATCGGGGACTCCGAGCGCTCCTCACACAGAGTGGTTCGAATCTGACTTGATCAAATTTTGTGATGCAGCATGAATAGAATTTGAGACGAGAAAAGCATAGATAGCTAGAGGAGGTTCTTAGGCATTCTTGTCCATCCACTTGGCAAAAAGAAATAAAACCGAACAATCAAAACAACAAGTGGATGTCCTCGAATGAGTAAAATATGCAACCAGCATGCTCACACAATAAGATGGCAAATGAAATATGTGGCAAGGCATGCACAACCAATTCTAGCATCTATCAAGCAATTTGCGATGACTAGGTCATCTATATATGAGTATATTGACTTAGAAGTCAAGTGAGAACACTTGATCATAGGTCATACTCATCGTTTAAGCTCAAGTGGGGTTACCACTTTTACATAAAGCATTGCTGTGTTCACATCTTTAGAGTTGCTTTAGCTCAAGTCTTAGAGTAAAGCTCCCCCTAGATGTGATATCCCCCCTAAGAGGGATGAACTAACCTTGGGTTTTGTCGATGATGACTTCATGTAGATGTTGAAGATGTGGATGCTCAATGTTGATGTAGATCACTTGGAGCTATCCATTTGAGTGAATTGCACTTTCAATACCTACATGGGTTAGTCCCACAAGGAACAAACAAGGATATCCATAGACATAGAGTGATGCACACACAAGATGATGTTCATGAAGACTTTTAGGTTACCTTGTCCCTTGTCTTACCAACAAGAGGGTTTGTGACTCCTTGTACTAGTGCAAGATGTGGAAGTTGATTGCACTTGTTCTCGCCAAAATGATAAGAGTGAAGTATGTTGGCGGAGTCACCCTCAAGAACTCTCTAGTTCTTCTTCTTTTGGATCCACATCATCTTGATGGGAATCCTTGGAGTTGTAGTCGTACTTGATGAAGTGGAACTTGAAGTAGTCTTGGGAATCCACTTGACTAAGGTCTTAGGAGCTTCTTCAAATGCGTCGATTTCCTCTTGAAGCTTGTCCTTGCCTTTTTGCTTGTAGTCTTGTGGTGGAAGATCATCTTGAGCTTGTGTCCCCTTGAAAGAAGTATCATACTTCTCTTGTTGAGGGACAAACTTTGTCTTGGGGTATTGATCTTCTTCCCACTCAACTCCATTGGCATTGACCTTTCGTTCAAAACCAACACCTTGATTCTTCCGGTGCATTCCTTGCTTGCGCACAATTTCCTCGAATTGCTTACTCCCGGCAAGGCTTTTGTACACTCCTTTCTCTATAATTCCCTTCAATAAACTATTTTCTTGCTCAAGTGTAACTTGGCTAAGAGAATCAATAGTGAAATCAAGAGAACTACTAGAAGCAAAAATATTGGATTTAGCATGATCATTGTTACTACTAGAGGAAGAATCTTTCTTGTTCTTGTTACTAGACTTGACTTGAGGCATGTAAGTAGATAAGAGTAAACGCTTGGCAATGTAAGAACTTTTCTTACGGAGATCATCATTGATTGCTTTTAAGAACTCATGCTCTTGCTCAAGATTGAGCTTTTCAAAGCGTAATTTCTCATGAGCTCTTAAAAGTTCTCGATGATCTTCGAAGATGGTTTCATGAGCTAACTTAAGAGTGTTTAGTTCTTTAGTTAGAGCCTCAATCTTCTCCTTATCATTGTCATTCGTTTTATCTTGATTAGCATGTTTAATTGACGTTTCATCATAGTATTCATCACTAGAGTTGTCAACAAGCAAATCATCTCCTAACAAGTCATCTTCATCACTATTGAAATCAACATACTCGGTGTGTGTTACCTTAGGACCTTTGGCCATGAAGCATATTCCAATTCCTTCATTTGGTGAGTCAAATATGTCGTAGGAGTTGGTTGACACAAGTGCTAGACCGGCAACACCTTCATCTTGAGTATCTTCGGAGTCGGAGCGATAACTTCTCTCGGAGTGGCTGTCGGAGTCGGAGCCGGATACCCATTCACCAACATGAGCTTGATGTCTTCGTCTTGTGTAGCTTCTTGATGATTTTTCCTTCCTTTCCGAATCCTTGCTTCTCCGTGAGTATCTTCGTTCATAACGATCATCTCTACTCCTTCTCTCTCTTGGTGATGATTCTTTGCTTCTTCTTTTTGGAGAATCTTCTCTTCTCTTGTAGGGAGCCGTACACCCATTGGAGAAGTGTCCGGGTCTTCCACAGTTGTACCAGTTTCGCTCTCGACTAGAAGATCTTTTGTCATTGTAGGACCTTGACTTGAAGCTTCTATCTTTGCTTCTACTCTTGTAGAACTTGTTGAAGTTCTTCACCATTAAGCTCAATTCTTCATTGAAGTCTTGTTTCTCACTCGACGATGTAGGGGCTTCACATGAGGCTTTATAGGCACCACTTGATTTGTTGTGAAGTTCCTCTTTATCCTTAAGTGACATCTCATGAGCAACAATTCTTCCAATCACCTCCGTTGGCTTGAGATCTTTGTAATTGGGCATCATTTGGATCAATGTGCACACGGTATCATATTTTCCATCCATGGCTCTTAGAATCTTCTTGATGATGAATCTATCGGTCATCTCTTCACTTCCTAAGCCGGCAATCTCATTTGTGATGAGAGCAAGCCTAGAGTACATTTCAGCGACACCTTCACCATCCTTCATCTTGAACTTGTCAAGTTGGCTTTGGAGCACATCCAACTTGGATTCCTTGACGGAGTCGGTACCTTCGTGCATATCAATCAAAGTGTCCCAAATTTCCTTTGCATTGTCAAGACGGCTGATTTTGTTGAATTCTTCGGGGCACAATCCGTTGAAGAGAATATCACAAGCTTGAGCATTGTATTGCAACATCTTCAACTCATCCGCGGTAGCTTCACGGTTTGGTTCTCTCCCATCAGAGAAGTCACCTTGCAAACCAACACACACAATAGCCCAAACGGCGGGGTTATATCCAAGAATATGCATTTTCATTTTATGCTTCCAACTAGCAAAATTAGTACCATCAATGTAAGGACCTCTACGGTGATAATTTCCCTCGCTAGACGCCATACTCTCCTAGGTTGTGAAACCAAGGCTATGACCCCCAAAAGCTATGGAGATCAAAGAAAATGGAGACGAAAGCTCTGATACCACTTGTAGGATCAAAAGTATGTCTAGAGGGGGGGTGATTAGACTACGTGACCAAATAAAAACTTAACCTTTTCCCAATTTTAGTTCTTGGCAGATTTTAGCTATTTTAGGACAAGTCAAGAAATCATCACACAATTCAAGCAAGCATGCAAATAGTATATTGTCAGCGGAAAGTAAAGCATGCAACTTGCAAGAATGTAAAGGGAAGGGTTTGGAGATTTCAAACGCAATTGGAGACACGGATGTTTTTCCCTTGGTTCGGATAGGTGGTGCTATCCTACATCCACGTTGATGGAGACTTCAACCCACGAAGGGTAACGGTTGCGGGAGTCCACACAGGGCTCCACCCACGAAAGGTCACGGTTGTGCGAGTCCATGGAGGGCTCCACCCACGAAGGGTCCACGAAGAAGCAACCACCCACAAAGGGTCCACGAAGTAGCAACCTTGTCTATCCCACCATGGCCATCGCCCACACAGGACTTGCCTCACTAGCGGTAGATCTTCACGAAGTAGGCGATCTCCTTGCCCTTACAAACTTCTTGGTTCAACTCCACAATCTTGTCGGAGGCTCCCAAGTGACACCTAGCCAATCTAGGAGACGCCACTCTCCAAGAAGTAACAAATGGTGTGTAGGTAATGAACTCCTTGCTCTTGTGCTTCAAATGATAGTCTCCCCAACACTCAACTCTCTCTCATAGGATTGGATTCGGTAGAAAGAAGATTTGAGTGGAAAGCAACTTGGAGAGGCTAGAGATCAAGATTCATGGTAGGAATGGAATGTCTTGGTCTCAACACATGAGTAGGTGGTTCTCTCTCAGAACATATGAGTTGGAATGGTGTATGTGTTCTGATGGCTCTCTCCACTGGCTCTCACACGAATGAAGAGGAGGTGGAGGGGTATATATAGCCTCCACACAAAATCCAACCGTTACACACAGTTTTCCAATCTCGGTGGGAGCGAATCAACAAACTCGGTCGGACCGAAAATGTAAACCTAGTGACCGTTAGAGATTTTCGGTGGGACTGACATGCAACTCGGTGGAACCGATATGGTTAGGGTTTGGGCATAACGTAATCTTGGTGAGACCGATTACACAAACTCGGTGAGACCGAATTTGGTAATTAGCTAACCAGAGAGTTGGTCAGGCAAACTCGGTGGGACCGATTTTCTCTTTCGGTGAGACCGAAAGTTACAAAGGGGAAACACTGAATTTACATTGCAATCTCGGTGGGACCGATTCGCTCTTTCGGTGAGACCGAAAAGTTACGAAAGGGAAACAGAGAGTTTGCAACCCCATCTCGGTGAGACCGAGATTCCTATCGGTAGAACCGAAATGCTAGGGTTTGGCAATGGCTTATGACAAGTGAAACTCGGTGGCGCCGGATAGGAAGAATCGGTAGGACCGAGTTTGGCTTAGGGTTTAGGTCATATGTGGATATGGGAAAGTAGTTGAGGGTTTTGGAGCATATCACTAAGCACATGAAGCAAGAGGCTCATTAAGCAACACCTCATCCCTTCTTGATAGTATTGGCTTTTCCTGAAGACTCAATGTGATCTTGGATCACTAAAATATAAAATGAAGAGTCTTGAGCTTTTGAGGTTGAGCCAATCCTTTGTCCTTAGCATTTTGAGGGTTCCACTTTCACATCGATGCCATGCCAATCATTGAGCTTTCCTGAAATAATCATCTTGGAATAGCATTAGCTCAATGAGCTATATGTTGTTATGAATTACCAAAACCACCTAGGGATAGTTGCACTTTCACACGGCCTAGCTCGACGAACCCAAAGAACAAGAGACACAAGAGTTTATAATGGTTCGGGCCACCGATGTGGTGTAATACCCTACTCCAGTGTGGTGTGGTGGATTGCCTCTTCGGTTGAGGATGAACAGTTACAAGGGAAGAACAACCTCCTGAGGAGAGGTGTTCTTGTGTTTGGTGAGTTGATCCGGTCGATGGTTCACCCCTTTTCTAAGGTGGTAGCTAGTCCTACATATAGAGGTCCGGGTCCTCTTCTCAAATATCAGGCAGGAAGGGATCCCACAACGGCCATTTTGAAGGGGGACAGCTAGTACAAGCTATCCTGACAAAAGTAGTCTTCGCCTGCCAAAGGCTCTGGTTGAGATGTCGTCTTGGGCTCCACGGTGACCTCCGTCCTGCTGTCCTGCTGGTCTTGGTCTTGTTGCACCGACATGGAAACCTTTGTCTGATGCCTCGGGACTCCTCGTATGCGCTTTCCTCTTCAGCACCAAAGAGGAAACGAGGACACTACGCGCTGGCGCCCGCCTGGCTCCAGTCGTCATGGCTTGCATCACACAAACCTCGCGAGGTGTCCCTTGCCTTGATCTCTTTGCCCCTCACGAGCCAGCCTGGTGAGGCCATCCCGGAGGAGGTCTTGTGTCGTCCGCCTCGCGAGGCTTGGCCCCTCGCGAGGGTCTTGGGTGTTTGCTGGTGAAGATGGGTCGTACAGGGCCGCTGGTGGAGCCACGCTGTGGGCCGTAGGCAGGCAAGTCTGGGGACCCCCATTCCTAGAACGCCGACAGTAGCCCTCAGGCCCAAGGCACACTCAGGCTTGGCTTCGAGGCAAAGCCAAAGGGCAAGTGTGGAGCGCCGCGGGCCCCAATAGCCCGTGGCCCCGCTTGACGCATGGCGATTGATTGGACGTGGGTGTCTCCGCTTCCCCACGCCGCCTCGGCAACTGCCCGACTTGACAAGTCCTTGCAGCATGCACAAAAATATCATTATTACCTTAGATCATGGAGGATGGCGGTTGGCCTGCCCTTGACTATAAATGGGAAGAGGGGGTGGAGCCCCTGTCACCCATCTCTTCTTTTTCTTCTCTCGCTCCTTCTTCTTCCTCGCTTCTCTGTCGGCAGCGACACCCATGGCGCATGCGAAGAAGCTCTCGGCTGCGGAGAAGGGGAATGCTCGCCAGGAGGGGCCCGGCTCACTGCCGCCCAAGAGGGGGCGCGACCGTCCCCGCAAGCACACCATGACCCCTGCCGCGGCACCTTGTGGCCGCGGTGGCACTTCTTCGCGTGGTGGTGGTCGGCCAAGTCATGGAAGCCCGTCAATGAAGGGAGGTGCGCCATGGTCGCGCGGCCGCCCAGGCCGCACTTCCACTCTGCGGAAGTGCTGCCGGAGTTCGTCGTGTGGTCAGGGAACCCGACCGGCACTTGGCTCCCGCGCTTCGTTGCCGGTGAACTGCGAGCCACTGGTCCAGGCGGTCTCTGGCTGCAGGCAGACGGCTACAGCAACAAGGCTTCATGGGTCACAGTCGAGTTCTCCGCTGCAGGCAACACAACCCTTACTCACGGCTGGCAGACGTTTGCCCGTGTGCGCAGCCTGGGCCGGTGGTGCTCCCTCCACTTCATGTACGATGGAAACACAACCCTCTATGTGAGGGTGTTCGGGGAAGATGGCCGCCACGTCGGGTGCTGCCCCGAGGACAACGACGGTGATGAGGTGCTCGGCCTCGTCGACGGCTGCGACGAGAGTGAAGGCAGGCGTGGCCTCGGCGCCGGCCATGGCTCGTCCAGCTACGGTGAATCTTCTTCTAGGGATAGCTCCAACAGTGGCGGCTATGACCAGCTGCCGCTCCCGCTTTGAAGGTGACAGTGGGTCGTCTCGTCGCCGCGCTTCAGGGAAGTGTGAGGAGGGGTCTGGCTGAGCTCAGGAGAGCACCACGGGCCCGTCCTCGCAACCTGCCATGGGAGCACGTTCTGCTTTTGTTTCTTTCTTCCTTTCCTTCCTGCATTGAGAGAGAGAGACAAGTATGGGGCCCCACTAGGGCGTGCAACAATTATGACTTCTAATTGGCTGTGCTATGTTTATCATTCTTGTGTTATGTTGTAGACTCAACGTTTTATGTAGGCACATAGGAATAACTTAGCTTGATGCGCCTGAAGTAGTTTCCGCCTCGCGAGGCACGCGTTCCCTAGTGCTTGGCGATGCCTCCTGTGCTCAGAAGGCGTCTGGGCACTGCAAAAATTCGTTAGGAAATTCTTATTCTTCGAATCCTCACTGCAGGCACTGCCGGCCTTGACCCGACGCTTCACATCGCGGTACCCGGGGGCACGGATTGAGAGGTGTCGGTGTCAAAACCAGCGGATCTCGGGTAGGGGGTCCCAAACAGTGCGTCTAGGCCGGATGGTAACAGGAGGAAAGGAACACGATGTTTTACCTAGGTTCGGGCCCTCTTGATGGAGGTAAAACCCTACGTCCTGCTTGATTAATATTGATGATATGGGTAGTACAAGAGTAGATCTACCACGAGATCAAGGAGGCTAAACCCTAAAAGCTAGCCTATGGTATGATTGTTGTATGATGAAGTTTTTCTATGGACTAAAACCCTCCGGTTTATATGGACACCGGAGAGGGTTAGGGTTACACAAAGTCGGTTACAATGGAAGGAGATCTGCATATCCGTATCGCCAAGCTTGCCTTCCACGCCAGGGAAAGTCCCTTCCGGACACGGGACGAAGTCTTCAATCTTGTATCTTCATAGTCCAGGAGTCCGGATGAAGGTATAGTCCGGCCATCCGGACACCCCCTAATCCAGGACTCCCTCAGTAGCCCCTGAACCAGGCTTCAATGATGACGAGTCCGGCGCGTAGATTGTCTTCGGCATTGCAAGGCGGGTTCCTCCTCCAAATTCTTCATAAAAGTTTGTAAACACCAAGAGTAGTGTTCGGCTCTGCAAAATAAGTTTCCACGTATTGCCACAGAGAGAATAATATTAACACAAATCTAATCCGCTGACGTATTCCGCAGCGTGACATGACACTACGGCCAAGCCTTTATTCGAATCGTTTTCACTTTTCCACCTCAGCGTGTTTTGCGAGGCGGCTTCCTTGGCACGTCTTGTCAAAGCAGAGATCGTGTCCCCTTTATTTACGGGATTCTCATCAATACGGACGTGGGTAACCCAATCGTGCCCGTTAGCATGTCTTCTCTATTAAAGGCGAGTCCCAAACGGTTACGGGGAGGGCTCCTGGTATTCAACGTCTTATAAAGAGATCAAGGCCTTACTCCTTTTCTCCAATCTCAAAACAAGTTCGCCCATCGCCTCGAGT
Source organism: Triticum urartu (assembly GCF_056163025.1). Lineage (NCBI taxonomy): Eukaryota > Viridiplantae > Streptophyta > Magnoliopsida > Poales > Poaceae > Triticum > Triticum urartu. The sequence goes on along the minus strand of NC_141876.1, from coordinate 47,332,444 downwards.
TCCAACACCCTAGGCTCCAGATTCCAGGCGCTTCGGACCTTCGACAATGTCCGGTTCCGACCTTCAAGGCCGATGGATGCCCTCCTCCGTCATGGAGGAGGACGTGCTAAAGTTGAGAGAGGCTAAGTTCTTGACCGCCGAAATTTTGTATAGGTTGCCTGCTCAAAGGCAGGCTATTCCCAGTCCCCAGCCCGGTGAGAGCGTAGTGTTCATGTCTCACTTCCTTCGGGGGTTAGGCTTCCCGATGGATCCCTTCGTGAGGGGGCTGATGTTCTATTATGGGCTGGAATTTCATGACTTAGCTCCGGAGTCCATCCTCCACATTTCGTCATTCATCGTTGTGTGCGAAGCGTTCCTCCGTGTTACTCCTCACTTCGGATTATGGCTCAAGAATTTTAGAGTGGAGCCGAAGATGATCGAGGGACGGCACGCAGAGTGCGGAGGCGCTGTCATAAGTAAGAATGCTGATGCTCCATGGCCCGAGGGCTCCTTTCAAGAGGAGCTCGGCTTGTGGCAACGAGAGTGGTTCTATATCACCGCTCCTAGGAGCACCAAGTGGGTGGCGCCTCCTGCCTTTCGCTCGGGTCCCCCACCACGGCTAGCGTCATGGGTCAACAAAGGATTAGATTGGGGGTTATCCAAAGACGTGCCCTTGTTGCAGGGCCGCATTAGGGATCTCTTAGAAAGAGACCTCAACCTGGTCAAGGTGACGCAGGTCATGCTGATTTGCTGAACACTGCCCGGCAAACGTCGCTCCCTTCGTCTGTGGGAGTTTAATCTGGAGGGACCACGAGCTCTCCAGCATTTTATGGGTGCAACGCCCGTGGAGATTTATAAAATGTTCTTCGGATCACAAGCAATGTGTCCAGATTTGACCGAGGATGTAGGTTTAAGCTGCAATCGCCCGGATACTCAAGTAAGTAACCTTGTGCCCGGACTCGCTATCCGTAAAATTGTCATAAATTCGACCCTAAAAGAGCTGTCCTTTTAAATAGGAGTGGATAGCGAAGGCAAATCTGATCAGGTGTCCGGCTCCCCTTCCTGAGACCAGGCCGGATCCCGTGCTAGTCAGGATGTTGAAGATCGTGCCTTTGGAGGGAAGTGAGGGGGAGGACAAGGAAACTATGGCCTCCTCGAAGGAGGCTGCTCCAAAGGGAAGAACCGACAATTCCTCTCCTAAGGGGAAGAAGAGGGCCGCCTCTGATGACCCGGCGACCATGGCCTCAAAGCGGGGGGAAAAGTCCTCGTTAGAGGGTCCGACGCCGGGGAGATCCTCGGCCGAACTACGCCCTCAAAGGGATCAGCCCTCCAGCGAGCCGTAAGTAGAGAAAGATTTTCCTTTAGAGGGATGAGAGAAATCCTTGCGTTTTATCTAAGAAGATTAACCGAAATTTTACTTTGTAGCTCGGACCTCAGCCCTTCTCAGCAGAGCTCGTCTTCGGGGGATCTTCTTCCGGAGATGATGGAGAGTGGAACGCCTCCCCCTGCCGTACCGCCTGGCGAGGCGGGCGACCCTGAGGTGTCGTCGCGGAGGGTTTCTCCGAATCCGGCAGGGGTGGAAGGTAGCCATATGTCCCCCCAAGGTTCTCCACGTCCGGCCTTCGATGGAGGTCATAGGACGAGTCTGGCACCGTCCGATGCACGGTCGGAGGAGCTGATGATTCTGCTGGGGCGAGCTTCTATCTCAGAGGAGCACCGTGCATTGATGGGTACGGTGATTGGAAGGATTTCGTCTGCGGAAAGCGGATTGCATGAGGCCGTCAGAAGTTTGCTGACACGTTTTGAGGTACGTTTGATAATGTACTTCTTTGTCAGTTGCGCATAAACAAGATGCGTCCTGTGTAGATAGTAGCCCCTGAGACTGTGTGCGTTGTCAAAATTGACGGCGCACAGAGGATCATAATCCCAGGTCTAAAATGTCGCCTTTGTATACAGGTGGCGAAGTGTCCGGAATCGAGCCGAACTGATGATTTTGCCGAACTAAAGCGGCAACTTAACGTGGCAGATGCCGACATTGTGCTCGTCAACGAGCGGCTTGATGAGGCTCAAGGTATGCAATTCCTCGGGTGGCATCTGGTAAGAGGATCTTTATGCCAGTATCTTACAATGTGTGTGCTTGACGCAGATGGTGCGGCCGCCATGGAGAGTCTTCGGGCGGAACTTGCCGGGGCTAAGGAACAAGCCAGGAAAAGTGATGCGGCTGCCGAGAAGGCCCTTGAAGAGCTGAGAGCCGAATAGGCTGCTCACTGCCGAAGCAAGAATGAGATGGCCGTGATGGCCGTGAAGTTAAAAAGTGCTGCTGACCGTTGCAAGTTTCTTGAGAAAGAAGACCGGGCGAGACAGACGGACTTAGAGAAGGCCATTGCTGATGCCAAGGACGCTCGCTCTGCGATGAGAGCTGCGGAGGAGCTGCGTCAGGCCGGACAGATTGTGGCTGGAAAGCCCTTTGTGCTGCGGAGGAAGTTTTGCAATCCGAAGTTTGCTCTGTTGGACCGGATGTGGAGTGCGGAGGACACCTATCTGGATTTGGCAGCGAGTGCTACTGATGCGACCGAATACTTTCGAGATCAAGAAGATCGCGAAGTGGAAAGGCTTTTCTGGTCGCAGTTCCAGAATCCAGAGCGTCCACTGGCAGTGGACGATCATCTGGCTCAATGGGCCGAACTGAATAGATTGTCCGGACTCGCCATGAAGTACGTCATGGGTCATCTGTGGTCGGGGAGATCGGAGCCGAAGAGTTATTTCAGCTTGGTGCAGCAATTCCTTGACGCGGTGCCACGTATCAATGCGATGAAGAGGTCAGCATGCATAGAGGGCGCACGGATGGCTCTTGCCTGTGTCAAGACATACTGGGCAGAGATGGAGACCACCGTTGTTGCATCCCGAGATTCGGACAAAAGCTGAGTACCCTCCGAGCACTATTTTCAGGAAGTCCTTGAAGGCACTCGTGTAATAGAGACGCAGTGCTCGAAGGATGCTATGTTCTGATAGCATATGTAATTATAAAGCAATATTTTGATGAATTGTAGTAGCCTTTTATACTTGTGCCTTCAAGTATTTGGAACACCTCTTGTGCGGCCGTTTTAAGATATATATATATATATATACAAAATCTGAAAGATTGCAGTCGTTGGCTTCAGCCCCCACGCAAATAGTGCGGGGGTGCTCGCAGAAGCCGCATTTTCACACTTAATTCAACGTCTTGGTCCTACAAAGGAGGTGATAGTGCAGCGAGCTAGGCAAGCGGACTATAATGCTTTAACACTTTCACTTAGCCATAGGAGCTTGACAATGAGACTATTTAGGTAGCCCCTGGTGGTGACTGCGCTCGCCCGAATTCGGGGCGCGTATGTGCCTGGCCGGGAAACGGCCCTTCGTTAATGCGGAGGAATCCTACAGATTCCGGAGAGTCATCGAGTGGTTGACCAGTCTCACGCCATATCATGACAGTCGGTTTTCGGCTTTCTCTACTGAGGTGCTCGCCTGGCCGAACCAGGGCACAATCGCAGTAGTTCTCCTGGTGCCGCCTTAGCCGATAGAGCGGAACGTAAGGCGGCCGAACACAGGAGCTGGGCAACCCAACATTTGACCAAAATCATGACTCGGAGCTGATGCATATAAGGCCAAACTCGCGACGCCGAACACTCCCTAAGGTATTCGGTCTTTATGAGAGCGGGCGAGGTAACACTCTGAGGTATAAGCCCCTAGTGTCCAGGTATGCGCAAGAATTCTGACGTGGCCAGATGCCAAGACGCCAGCCTCGTCCTTGGTCATAGAACCAGGGGATGTGTATCAACAAGAGACAGTAAAAAAGGTTTACGCAGGGTCTTAATCTGAAAAGAATCCTTGGAACGGGTCCCTACTGCACGTCTGCGCCTGTGACTCCGTTGTGCCGTATCCTGGACAGGCGCAGCACGACGTTCATCTGTAAAAAGAGAGCAACTAAGTTGAAAAAGGGGCGTGCCGAACAAAATTTATATGAAATAAACAAAGTGTAAAGTAAAATATGAAAAATTGAGATTTATTGTCTCTTATTTTATACGTGTGAAGCCCCTAGTGCAGGGGTATATGACCACTAAGCCTTTATCAATGATACTTTTGTGCCGGACTCGTCTATCCGTGTCTGTGGTCTTAATGACCTGTTCCGATGTTCTGGCTAGTGAAGCCATTGTATTGTGGGGCTGTTAAAGCGGCCACACAATCCTCCGCTTGGGGGAGGTGTTCTCACTGCTTCCCTTTAAGGAGATGATGCCGCATGGACCGGGCATCTTAAGCGTAAGAGATGCATAATGCGGTATTGCGTTAAAGCGGGCAAAAGCTTCGCGTCCCAGTAGTGCTTGATAGCGACATGAGAATGGGACGATGTGGAAAGTCAGCTTTTCGCGACGGAAGTTATCGGCAGGGCCGAAAATAACCTCAAGCCAGAGAAAACCCATGCAATGGGTGTCCGGACCTGGCGTTACTCCTTGAAAGGAGGTTTTGCTGTGGCGAATTCTTTTTGGGTCGATCCCCATGTGGCGGATTGAGTCCTGATATATCAGGTTGAGTCCGCTGCCACCATCCATAAGGACATTTGAAAACTGGAGTCCGCCAATTATTGGATCGAGTACCAGGGCAGTCCAGCCTGGGTTCCTGACACTTCTAGAATAATCCAGATGATCGAAGATGATTGGTTTTGACAACCACTGGCGGGATTCCTTTGGGATAGGCCGTGGGGCGCATACCTTTATGGGAGCCGCACGTTTTGTTATGTGGAGTAAGTTTATTGTTTTTACTTCTTGTGGGAAATTCTTTTGTTTCCTGGTACACTTCTTTTGGGGTTCGTCCTCGTCTTCGCTTGGTGTGTCGAGCCCCTTGTGTTTGGCGTTGAGTCTGCCGGATTGTTTGAAAACCCAACAATCTCTGTGGGTATGGTTAGCAGGCTTTTCGGGAGTGCTGTGTATTTGACATATCCTATCCAAGATTTTGTTTAGGTTGGATAGGTCATCCCTGTTATCTTCGAGGGGCGGCTTTTTCTGATTCTGTCGTGAGCTTTTGAATCCGGTGTTGACTGCCGTGCTCTTCGGACTTTTTTCCTTAGTCTGGCGACGGTCCTTACTGCGTCGCGGTTTTCCGTTTCCATCCCTAGTTTCGGATGTACTTGGGTCACTGGTGCTGCATCTTGCCAACCAGCTGTCCTCTCCTGCGCAAAAGCGGGTCATGAGGCTTGTTAGTGCGGCCATTGTTCTTGGCTTTTCTTGGCCGAGGTGTCTGGCGAGCCATTCATCTCGGACATTATGCCTGAAAGCCGCTAAGGCTTCAGCGTCCGGACAGTCGACTATCTGATTCTTTTTAGTAAGAAATCTATTCTAGAATTGCCGAGCTGACTCTCCGGGTTGTTGAGTTATGTGACTAAGATCGTCTGCATCCGGAGGGCAGACATAGGTCCCTTGAAAATATGCTCGGAAAGCGTCCTCGAGCTCTTCCCAACTTCCGATTGTGTTTTCAGGAAGGCTTTTGAGCCAATGCCGGGTTGGCCCTTTAAGCTTGAGGGGTAAGTATTTTATGGCGTGGAGGTCATCTCCTCTAGCCATATGTATGTGGAGGATATAATCCTCGATCCAGACTCCAGGGTCTGTTGTTCCATCATATGCCTCTATGTTTACGGGTTTGAATCCCGCTGGAAATTCATAATCCAGGACCTCATTGGTGAAACATAGGGGGTGTGCGGCACCCCTGTATTTGGGTGTGCCGGATTCTGATAATGGCTTTATTGCATTACTTACGAGAGCTTTCTTTCTTGGCCCGTAAATGGACCTGGCTGGGCCATGATGCGAATCCTTAAGTGGGTCGCATGCCGGCTTAAGTGCGGTGCTGCTTGCCGCTTTATGCTGGCCATGGGGTCGTCTATCCGACCGTGTGGCTTTCTCACTTTTGGAATGCGAGGGCTCTAAGGCCTCCTCGTCGAATTCAGGCAGTAGCTTTCTCTTCGGATAGCTTTTAGTGCGGCGACTCTCGCCGTATTTGTCTGCGGTATTGATTACTTTACTCCATCTGATCCTGAGTGCATCTTCCACAGTTTTTAGCTTCCGCTTCTGCTTTTTCAGGCTGCGTGCGGTTGCAACGAGCCGTTTGTGGAGGTTCTTCTGCTTCGTGGGCTTGTCCGGCGTAGGGTCGTCCGGAATGCCATTTTCGCTGTGGGAGGGATGTTCGGTTTCTCTATCCGGGTTGTCCTGTTGGGATGGTTGCTCTAAGGCATGCTCGTCATCTACCGGCTCATCCTGCTCTATGGCTGGGTCTTTATCGAGGCGGGGCTTGGGTCGGCGTTTACGCCGATGCTTTGATTGTTTTTCGAGAGATCGATCCCTCTTTCCATCCCTGTTTTGCTCGTTGTTGCTTCCTTTAGGGGTATCCACCATGTACACATCGTGAGATGAGGTGGCTGTCCAATGCCCTATAGGCGTTGGTTCTTGGTTGTCTCCTGCATCGTCGTCCATACCGTCGATGTCTTCGGAGTCGAAGTCGAGCATGTCGGTTAAGTCGTTGACAGTGGCTACGAAGTGGGTGGTGGGTGGGTTTTGAATTTCTTCATCATCCGAATCCCATTCTTGCTGACCGTAGTCCGGCCAGGGCTCTCCTGATAAAGAGAGAGACTTTAGCGAATTCAGGATGTCGCCGAAGGGCGAGTGCTGAAAGATGTCTGCGGCGGTGAACTCCATTATCGGCGCCCAATCGGATTTGATCGGCAGGGGCACGGGGGTTCGGAGTTCGGAAAGGAATCCGGCTCCTTGGAGTCACGGGCCATGCGGAGTGCGGGGCTAGAGTTCGGCTCGATCGCCTCTGAGATCGCAGCCCCTGAGACAGCGTCCAACCGCTGATCCTTGATCGGCACAGTAGGCTCCGAATCAATGGTCGGAACCGATGCATGTGCGGCCTCCAAGGCGCTGTTCGGTGGCAGAGCTATATCATGCCCATCGAGACAGTGCGGCACGCTTGGCTGTGGCTCGAATCCGTCGAAGATCAAGTCCCCGCGGATGTCAGCCGTGTAGTTTAGGCTTCCAAACCTGACCTGATGCCCAAGGGCGTAGCTTTCGATCTGCTCAAGGTGGCCAAGTGACTTGGCCCGCAGTGCGAAGCCACCGAAGACGAAGATCTGTCCGAGGAGAAAAGTCTCACCCTGGACTGCATCATTGTTGATGAACGAAGGAGCCATCAGGCCTAAAAGCGATGACACAGAGGAACTCTCAATGAAAGCACCAATGTCGGTGTCAAAACCGGCAGATCTCGGGTAGGGGGTCTCGAACTGTGCGTCTAGGCCGGATGGTAACAGGAGGCAAGGAACACGATGTTTTACCCAGGTTCGGGCCCTCTTGATAGAGGTAAAACCCTACGTCCTGCTTGATTAATATTGATGATATGGGTAGTACAAGAGTAGATCTACCACGAGATCAAGGAGGCCAAACCCTAAAAGCTAGCCTATGGTATGATTGTTGTATGATGAAGTTTTTCTATGGACTAAAACCCTCCGGTTTATATAGACACCGGAGAGGGTTAGTGTTACACAAAGTCAGTTACAATGGTAGGAGATCTTGAATATCCGCATCGCCAAGCTTGCCTTCCACGCCAAGGAAAGACCCATCCGGACACGGGACGAAGTCTGCAATCTTGTATCTTCATAGTCCTGGAGTCCGGCTGAAGGTATAGTCCGGCTACCCGAACACCCCCTAATCCAGGACTCCCTCAAGAGGGGTGCGCCAATTTGCGAGCTCGAGCGAGGGTGCCTTGCGAAAAACAGGAAAATGAAAAACGCTCACGAGGGCACCTGTCCAGTCCCCTCGCGAGGCATGCGAGGGAGAGTACGGGTCAAAAACGAGGGACCAAGGGAAAAAAGGAGGCACAAGGACAATGGAATCAAGCCAGCAAGGAACACTAGAAAGCAAATTCTCACTAAAAAGGGGGAAACTAACTACGGAAAGCAAATGAAAAGCCGAGTTCGACACCTAGTATAGTCTTCTTGTCTTCTCCCCAGCACAGAGCTAAGTGCTGCCACTAAGACGTGGGAGGGAGCCCCCGAGGCCCGATGGCGGCATCCCTGAGACTTCGGGGCGTGTACAACCCCACTCATTATTACGCGAGAGTGTCACGAGCGGAGATCTTAACAGGCACCGGGCCTTGCTTCACAGGCACCGGGCCTTGCTTCATGGGTAGAACCTCCGGAGGTGCTAGATGTTCCAGGCGTTCTGGATGGGGATCCCGTCTTGCATCCCCAGGCGCGTGGCGCCAGGCCTGGAGACGTGGGCCACCCGAAATGGCCCCTCCCACATGGGCGAGAGCTTGTACAACCCTTCCCTGGAGAGCACCCACCTCAGGACAAGATCACCCACCTCGAGCGTCCTGGAACGGACGCTGCGGCAGTGGTACCACCGCAGCTTGGAGTGAGGCTTCACGGCGTCGTTCCTCCCCCAGCACGAGATCCATCCCCTGCATGGCGTCCTGCTGCATTTCATCAAACGCTAGGACCCACGCGGAGCGATGCCTGACCTCGTGTGGGAGAACTGCTTATGCTCCATAGACGAGGAAGAACGGTGTCTCGCCTGTCGGCCTAGTGGCGGTGGTGCGGATGGACCACAGCACGGACTGGAGCTCGTCGTGCCAGCCCCTGCAGCAGGCCTCGAGGTTCTTCTTGAAGGTCCTAGTCTTGAGACCCCTCAGGACTTCCGTGTTGGCGCGTTCGGCCTGGCCGTTGCTCCTGGGGTGCGCCACGGAGGCATAGCAGATCTGCGTTCCAAGGTTAGCACAATATGTTTTGAAGAGATTGCTAGTGAACTGCGAGCCGTTGTCGGTGATGATGCGATTAGGGACCCCCAAATCGGCTCAAGAGGCCCTTGCTGAACTTGACTACTGACCCAGCTGGGATGGTGCAGACGGCTTCCACTTCCGCCCACTTGGTGAATTTGTCGATGGTGACGTAGAGGTAGCGGTAGCCTCCAGGCGCTCGAGGGAATGGGCCCAGGATAATTAGCCCCCAGACCACGAACGGCCATGAGAGCGGGATAGTCTAGAGGCCTGAGCCGGCTGGTGGATCTACTTGGCGTGGAACTAGCTGGCCTCGTAGGATTTCACCAGCTCGGCCACGTCGTTGAGTGCCGTGGGCCAGTATAACCCGCTGCAGAAAACCTTGCCGACCAGGGTGCGTGACGACGAGTGGTGCCCGCAGTCTCTGCCATGTATGTCAGCCAGCAACTCATTCCCCTGTTCCCTGGAAATGCATCGTAGAGAAACATCATTTGGCCGCTTCCTGTATAGCTCACCATCCTGAATGTTGTACGCCGTAGCCTATCGGGCCACGCGCTCCGCGTCTTCCTCCTTCTCCAGCAATGTGCCTTGCGTCAGGTACACCCTGAACTCCTCGGTCCAGCACCCCTCCTAAGGCTTGAGCTCTAAGAGGAGGTGCGGTCCTAAGGTCAGGTTGCAGGCGGGGGCTCTCAAGGCTGGTGGCTGGGGGAGCTCCTCCTAAGATGGCATCAGCTCCACGGGCGGAGGTGCTGCCGAAGGCTTGAAGAGCCTCTCCTCGAAGACGCCGGGCTCTTGGGGTAGCCACTTGGATGCTCTTTTTGCGATGTTGTTGGCCTCTTTGTTGGTGCCACAAGGCATGTGCTATAGCTCCAGGCCCAGGAACTGCTTCTCCATTTTGCGTACCTCCGCGAGGTACGCCTCCATGTGCTCATCCTTTGGCTCGTACACCTTGTTGGAGAAGTTGACAAGGAGCTGTGAGTCCCCCATGATGGTGAGGCGTTTCAGCCCCAAGGCCACCGCAGCGTTCAGGCCGACGATGAGACCCTTGTACTCTGCGATGTTGTTGGAGACTTTCTCGCCCCGCTAGAAGCAGAGCTGCACAGCGTAGTAAAGTTTGTCCTGAGTGGGCGAGATGAGCACGGCTCCAGCCCCTGCGCCTTGGCGTGCGAACGCGCCATCGAAGTACATGACCCAGCCATCCGGCGCTTCACTCTCTGGTGAGAGAGATCGGTTCTCGCCTGCTTCGAGCTTTGGGGTGTCGGTCTATTCTGCCACAAAGTCGGCGAGTGCAGCCCCCTTGATGACCCTAGTTGTGCTGAACTCCAGGTCAAATGCTTGCAGCTTGATGTTCCATTCAGCGACCCTTCCTGCAGCATTGTGGCTCCTGAGCACTCTCTCCAATGGGTAAGCTGAGACGACCTTGATGGGGTGACCCTGGAAGTAGTGGTGCAGCTTACGTGAGGCCACCAGGAGCGCGAGCAAGAGCTTATGAGGCATGGGGTATCGCGCTCTCGCATCTCACAACACTGTGCTGACGGAGTAAACTAGGTGCTCGACGAGGGCGGGAGAGCCGACAGAGTTTTTGGCTCCCAGGGGCTGAGGTGTTCCCTGTGGCTCCCCAGCTTATGGGACTTGATGACTAGCCGGGGCAGCCACTGTCTCAGGAGCATCGCCTTGACGTTGTGCTGCCTCATCCGGCTTGGCGGCTCCACTTGGTGGGCCCTTGACCTGGTGCTCTTCTCCGCGCTACCGGCGTGGGGTGTGGCAGATAGGTAGAGTACCAAGGGCTCGAGAGGACGAGGCGCCACCATCACCGGCGGGCTGGTGAAGTATCTCTCGAGGTCTTGAAATGCCAGGTCGGCCTCAGGGGTCCACTCGAATGGACCCTTCTTCTTCATTATCTTGAAGAATGGCAAGGCGCGCTCCCCCAACTTGGAGATGAAGTGCCCCAGCGAAGTCGCGCAGCCCGCAAGCTTCTGCATCTCCTTGAAGTTTTGGGGCGGGCTCATGTCTTCGATTGCCTTGACCTTCTCCAAGTTGGCCTTGATCCCTCTATGGGACACGAGGAAGCCCAGCCGCTTGCCGGAAGGGACACCAAACACGCATTTCTCCAGGTTGAGCAGCAGGTCCACCTTGCGCAAGCTCGCAAAGGTCTCCTCCAGGTCCTGAATCAAGGTTCTCGCCTCCCGAGACTTCACCACAATGTCATCGACGTAGGCCTCAGCATTTATCCCGAGCTGCCGCCCCAAAGCGATATGCATCAGTCGCTGGAAGGTCGCTCCCGGGTTGCGCAGTCCAAATGGCATGCAAGTGTAGCAGTATACCCCGCATGGGGTCAGGAAAGTTGTTTTCTCCACATCTTCCACCGTCATCTTGATCTGGTGGTAGCCTGAGAATGCATCCAGAAAATATAGCAGGTCGCACTCGGCGGTGGAGTCAACAATTTGGTCGATGTGCGGCAGCGAGAATGGGTCTTGAGGGCAAGCCTTGTTGAGGTTGGTGAATTCGACACACATGCGGTCCTTCCCTCCTTTCTTCGGTACGACGACTGGGTTCGCCAGCCACTCTGGGTACCGGACCTCGCAAATGACACCCGCGGCGTCCAGCTTGCGGGTTTCCTGAACGATGAAGGATTGCTTCTCCGAGGACTATCGCCTCGCCCTCTGCTTCACAGGGCGCATGTTGGGGCATACCCTTAGATGATGCTCGATCACTCTTCTTGGGACCCCAACCAACTGCTTGGGTTCCCAGGCGAATACTTCCTTGTTCGCCCGCAAGAAGTCCACCAACTCCCTTTCTTGATCTAGGGTGAGGTCGGCGCCTATAGTGAAGGTGGCGCCTGAGGCCTCGTCCGCATCGACCGGTATCTGCTTTGTCTTAGCTTGACCTTGAGTGAGTAACTGCTTCTTCTTGGTTGGCGTAGCCCCCTTGGTCCTCGGCATGGCCGTCGCGGCCAGGCAAGCTACCGTCCTTGCCCTGAAGGCGAGTTTGAGGGCTGCCAAGGCTTCCTTGGCCTCTCCGGCCAAGGTGAGGACACCCTTGCTCCCTGGCATCTTCATGAGGTTGTAGGCAGGATGGGTAGCTGCCATGAACTGGTCCAGCGCCGGGTACCCAAGGATGGTGTTTTACGGCAAGCTGATGCGGGCAATGTCGAAGTCGAGTAGCTCGGTGTGGTAGTTGTTGTGTGTGCCGAAGGTCATGGGAGACGGGTCTGCCACAGGAGGTTGGATGAGCCACTGCCGACTCCGGAGAAGGTCTTGCTAGGGCAGAGCCGCTCAAGCGGTACGTGAAGGAGACTCAAAGCCTCCACAGAGAGCATGTTGAGGCCGACGCCGTCGTCGAGGAGGGTTTTGGTGACGGCCACGCTGCAGATGGTAGGCGTGCAAAGCATCGGGAGCACGCCCGAACCAACAGTGGTGACTGGGTGATCCCTCGAGTCGAAGGTTAGGTCGGCCTTGGGCGCCACCCAACCGGGGGAGCCCCCTGCCGCGTGGAGGTGGCGCTGATCTGGCAAAAGAACGGCTTGGCATGACAGTCCGAGGGCGGCGCCTGCGAGCCACCGGGGAGAGTCACGACGACCGGGGGTGTTGGTCCCCCGAAGCGCGCGATGAAGAGGTCACGCAGCTCCTCCCAGGAGGCCACAGAAGATTCCGACAGATGGAGGAGCCAGACGCGCGGCACGCCAGCGAGGGCCATTGGGAGCCAGTTGGCCATGACTTTACCGTCGCACCCGGCCTCTAGGACGGCCTCCTCGTACGCCGGCAGAAAGGCCGCCGGGTCCGCCGCACCATTGTAACGGGGTGCCATCTATGGATTAAACTTGTGCGGCCACTGCACCCGCAGCAAGGCGGGGGTGAAGGCCCGGAGCCCCACGGCGCTGCGGAAAGCGCCCGTCGTTCCCGTCGGAGAAGTGGCGGCGTCCATGAGAGCCGGTCGGAGAGGCGAGGCCGTCAGGGGGGAAAAGCTTCGGCGCACCCCTACCTGGCGCGCCAAATGTCGGATTTCTGGTTCTCGCAAAACACTTTAGGTTAGAACACTGGGGTGCGCACGAAGATCTCTCCCCTCTCTAGCTTGCACACATCAGGACCTCACAGCCTAGCTCGACGAACCCAAAGAACAAGAGACACAAGAGTTTATACTGGTTCGGGCCACCGATGTGGTGTAATACCCTACTCCAGTGTGGTGTGGAGGATTGCCTCTTGGGCTGAGGATGAATAGTTACAAGGGAAGACCAGCCTCCTGAGGAGAGGTGTTCTTGTGCTTGGTGAGTTGATCTGGTCGATGGTTCCCCCCTTTTCTAAGGTGGTGGCTAGTCCTACATATAGAGGCCCGGGTCCTATTCCCAAATATCAGGCGGGAAGAGATCCCTCAACGGCCAGTTTGAAGGGGGAGAGCTAGTACAAGCTATCCTGACAAAAGTAGTCTTCGCCTACCAAAGGCTCTTTTGCCAAGCTAGTCCTCTAGTTTATATAGACACCGGGAGGATCTAGGGTTACACAAGGTCGGTTACAAAGAAAGGAATCTACATATTTAGTCGCCAAGCTTGCCTTCCACGCCAAGGAAAGTCCCATCTGAACATGGGTGCAGTCTTCGGTCTTCATATCTTCACAGACCATCAGTCCGGCCCATGGCTAACAGGCCGGACGCCCGAGGACCCCTTAGTCCAGGACTCCCTCAGTAGCCCCTGAACCTGGCTTCAATGACAACGTATCCGACGCGTAGATATGTCTTTGGCATTGCAAGGCGGGTTCCTCCTTCCGAACTCCAAGATAATCTTCGGACGTATTGAACGTGTCCGGACCAGTAACAGACACACAACCGCAGAGAGAATATAATATTCCAGGAGTCCAATCTCCTGACAAATTTTTACAACGTGACATCACACTCGCACGGTTTTTCGAACCGTTTCCTGTTCCGCCGTTCCACGTTTCGAGGCACGGTTGCTATTGGCACGTTCTGTCAAAGCAAAGATCATGCCCCCTTATTGCGGGATTCTCATTAATACGAGCACGGGTAACCCAACCGTTCCATTGGAAATATTCCTTAGGAATAGGCAGGCTTTCAAGCTCAGGAGGAGGCGTTTAATCCCCGCTGCCTTTATAAAGGAACCAAGGGCCTTCCTTGTTGATGCCAAACTTCTCCTCAGCCTCTCCAACCTTGAGTTCTAGCACCCAAGGTTTCTACTTCATTGCTCTGAGCTTCCCCATTATGTCCGGACCCAGCCCTCAAGGCCGATGGGTGGCTTCCTCCGTTACGGAGGAGGATATTGCGAAGCTTCGAGCGGCCAGATACCTGACCGCGGAAATCCACCACAGGCTTCCTGCTCAAGGGCAGGTTATCCAGACCTCCAGATCTGGCGAGAGGGTCGTGTTCATCTCACACTTCCCTCGAGGGCTAGGGCTCGCTCTTCACCCCTTTGTCCGGGGACTAATGTTCTATTATGGACTAGATTTTCATGATCTAGCCCCGGAGTCTTTCCTCAATGTCTCGGCATTCATCATTACGTGCGAGGCCTTCCTCCGAATCCCCCCACACTTCGGCTTATGCCTCAAGACCTTCAGTGTGAAACCAAAGGTAGTCGACGGGGAATAGGTGGAGTTCAGCGGTGCTGTAGTTAGCGAGCTCACCAACACTCCTTGGCCAAAAGGCTCTTTTGCCGAAACTTCCAATCAATGGCAGTGAGAGTGGTTTTACATTACAGAGCCCCGCAGCACTAAGTGGGTAGCTGCACCCACGTTTTGCCCTGGTCCACCATTACAGCTTGCATCATGGGCCAACATGGGGCTGGATTGGGGATCAGTTGATGAAGTGCGGACTCTACAAAGCTGCATCCAAACCCTCCTCGAGAGGGACATCGATCTTTTCAGTGTGATTCAAGTAATGTTGATTCGCCGAATCCTTCCATGCCAGCGTAGGCCTCTTCGTATGTGGGAGTTCAATCTAGAAGGACCGCGAACCCTCCAACACTTCTTTGGCATTACGAACAAAGAGATGTGGCAGTTGTTTTTCAGAAAACGAAAACATTAGCTGGACACTACCGAGGACACATGCCTCGACTGTAACCGTCCGGATACCCCGGTAAGCACTTGACTTCCGAACAGCCCCTTTTTTTAAATATGCCGTAATACATTACTAAGCAAACTATCTCCTTCCATGGCTGGATAAAGAAAGCAGAGCTGATTAGGTGTCCGGCCCCTCTTCCCGAAGGTTTAGCGGATCCTGTATTAACAAGGATGCTAGCCTTGGCACCGTACCAGATGCCTGTGAAGGAGGGCAAGGCAGAGAGGACCAAAGATGCCTCCATCCCGAAGGTGCGCCAGACATTGTGTCTTGAGGAATCAACATTCCATCACCCGAAGACAAAAATGAATGGGAAGTCAACGTCTGTTCCCCCCATGGGAAGAAAAGGGCCGCCTACGAAGATTGGGAGGAAAATGCTCCTAAGCGAGGCAAGATGCCTTCGTCGGGTGGCTCGGGTTTGGAGGACAACGTCATCGCGTAGTCCCATGGTGAGGACAAGCCTCAGGCCAAATCGTAAGTGAACAAGGGTGTTTTAAACACGTCGCGTCCCTTTCTTGTAACGTCTAGAATATATGTTTTTTGCAGTTCGGCACACATTCTTCTTCACCAATCCTCTTCCTCAGGGGATCTTCTCCTACAGATGATGGAAAGCGAGACGTCTCCAACAATCTCTTCGCCCAACAGGGCGCACGACTTTGAGGTGTCGTCGCGGAGGGTCTCTACCGATCAACAAGTGGTGCGAGGGATGATGAAGACACAACCGGAAGGAGAAACTTCGGTGGCCCAGGGTCTGGGGACCAACAATAAATGCCCCGAACATTCCGGTCTACAGCCGGATACGAATAAACGGATCCCTCCAAAGGAAGGCCGTGCTCCTACAGCAGCCTCTGGAGACCCAGAGGCGCCGGATATATTGACGAACATGCTGCGACATGTGTCCATCTCAGAGGAACATCGTACCTTGATGGGCATGGTGATCGAAAAGGTCCTGGCCGCGAAAAGCAGATTGAATGAGGCCTTCATGGGCCTACTAAGAGGCTTCGAGGTTTGTACCATAATATGTTCGATTGTGTTTTATTCAAGAATACACCTGTGTATAGATAGTAGCCCCTGAGACTCTGATTGGCTTCCCGAGGGAGGCGATCAGAGGATCAAAAGATATGCCCAGGAAGTAATATGATTAATTGGAACACAGGCTGTGACCTCCCCGGAAACTGTCTGGACTATAGAGATTGCAAATTTGCAACGCAAGATTGATGAGGCAGATACGGATATCATGCTTATCAACATGCGTCTTGACGAGTCGCAAGGTACGTATTCCGAGCAATCCTTACATATACGTGTTTGTAATATAAGCGTGACACTGAAAATTGCATATTGGAATATGCATGGCTGCAGATGGTGCTGCCGCCGTTGAGATTCTTCAGGCGGAGCTGGCCCAGGCCAAGGAGCAGGCCCGGTTTAGTAATGCGGCTGCCGAAAAGGCATCAGCCGAGTTAAAGGCCGATCAAGCTGCTCGTCACCAAGATAAGGAGAAAATATCCTCAATGGCGCTCGAACTGAAAAATGCTACTTGCTGCTGTGAATTCCTAGAGGAGAATAAAGCCAAAGTGGCTGAGCTTGACAAGGCCTTGCGAGAGGCGAAAAAAGCGCGGTCCGAATCTAGAGGGGTCCGTGAGGAGATCTGGCAAGCTGGGGAGATTGCGGCTGGTAAGGCCTTTTTATTACAGGCTAAGTTTCGCGATCCGAATTATGCTGAGCTTAACCAAGTATGGAGTTCTCCAGACGTGTTTTTGGACCTGCCGAAGAGTTCATCCGATGTGGTGCAGTTTTATCAAGCGCAAGAGGGATATGCGACGGAGAAGCTTTTCTGGTCACAGTTCTGCGCATCAAAACACCCGCTGCTGCTGAATGACCAGATGTCCCAATGGGCCGAGTTTCACAGGATGTCCGACGCTACCATGAAGAACGTCGTACTTCAGCTGTGGCCGACGGAGCCGATTCCGAATAGCTATTTTGGCTTGGTGCGGCGGCTTGTTGATGCGGTGCCCCGCATCGATGCCATGAAGTGGTCGGCGTGCATTGAAGGTGCATGGATGGACTTTGCCCGAGTCAAGACATACTTGGGGAAGATGAAGGATGTTGATGTTGCAGCGCAGGGTCCACCCAAGGGCAAGGACCATCACGCACCAGAGCATTACTTTGAGGATGTCTTAGAGGCTGCCCGCTTGATAGGGGGCCAATGTTCGAAAGGCATAATATTCGAGTGAACTCTTTACGGCTTGTAAAAGACAACTATTATAATCAATCTATATTTTGATTTTTCCTAAAGGTTGTTGTTCCTCTTGTGCGGTCGTTTGTATATGATCTGAAAGTTTTCCAGTCGTCGGCTTCAGCCCCCTCATAGGAAGTACGGGGGTGTTCGAAAAAGCATCTGATCAATCTTGACCCAATGTCTTGGTCCGTGAAGGAGGTGTCAATGCGGCGAACAAGGCAACCAGACAATAGGGCGTTAGCACATTCACTTAGCCATAGGAGTTTTATGGTGGGTCTATGACATAGTCCCTGGTATGTATGCGGCTTATTCATGCGATACGTTTACGTGTTTGACCGGAAAGAGATCCTTCGTGTGACACGGAGGGAATCGCGAAAGATTCTGATAAGTCATCGAGTGGTTGACTAGCTCTTGCCGCCTCATGATAGTCAGTTTTCGGCTTTCTCTACTGAGGTGCTTAACCAGGTGAACCAGAAGCACAATCGCAGTAGTTCTCCCTTTACTACCCTCGCAGATAGAGCGGAACGTAGGATAGCAAGCACATGAGTCGGGCAACCCAACTATTGACCCAAGACATGATTCAGAGCTGATGCATATAAGTCCAAACTCGTGACGCCGAAGTACGCTATAGAGCTTTTCGGACTTGTCGGCAACTCCTTTGTTCCCATACCGAGCCCCTGGCAAGTTATGCCGAGGTGTACGTTTGAGACAAACGTAGGGGAAAAACTCGGTCCTTTTAGAAACGAATGGATTATTTTTACTGGGATCTGGGTGATGTGCCAATCGAGTATATAGATAACAAAGCCGCAACCTCGGCTATTTGATATGCCAGGGGTCAAAGGCGGAGGAAAAAGGCACTTTACAGGCTCGAAATATAGAGTGCGGTCTACAAAAAGTTATTTCGGACCTCCTGTCGCACGTCTGCGCCGCCTATCGTTGGTGAAGGAACTCCTTGATGGAAATAGCCCTTAGGTGAATGTACGAACCCGAACTCTGATAGAGTTCGAGGCCAGCCATTGAGCCACCAAAGGAGGGAAACAAGAAAAAAAAGAAGAAGAAAAAATAGTTAAAAAGGAAAGTTATGGGAGTACTTTCTTGTCCGTCTGTGTTGTGCTTCCGCTGGTGCCCAGGGTATTTTATGTGCGTAGTTATGTATACGCGGTACATATTTTCTTGGTATATGCGGCGGACGGCGGAAGCCAAACTGCTAGTCTTGTATGGGATTTGAACAGTCATGTTGAATGGAGACCAGTGGCTTAATGGCTAACGAGGTATGCGGTGTAATGCCCCCGCTGTGTAGTTCGACTGAGATAGCAGTGGTGTGATCCTCTGCACGGAGAGAGCGCTCCATGCGTTCCCCTATAGGGAACGGTGTCATGTGTACCATGTTTACTGTCTTTACTTCGGGGGGAAACTTCTTGTGACCCCTGGTATTTGGTTGGAGAGTTTCATCATCATCGTCGTCGTCGCCGGGCTGCTTCTTCCCCTTGTATTTGGCGTTTAACTTGCTGGCCTGTTTGAAGACCCAATAGCTTCTATTGGTGTGGTTAGCTGGTTTATTGGGGTGGCCATGAATCTGGCAGGGCCTATCCAATATCTTATCCAAATTGGATAGTCTGTCTTTGTTTGCCTTAAATGGCTTCTTCCGTTGACCGGGTTTGGGGCCGCTGAATCTGGCGTTGACCGCTGTGTCGTGCGCTCCCTCATTACTATTGCCACGTTTGTGCTTATTGCGTGGTGGTTTCCCGTTGCCGTCTCAAACTTTCGGAAGTGCCCGGGTCGCTGGCACTGTTGCTTCTACGAGCGAGCCAGCTGTCTTCTCCAGCGCAAAAGTGGGTCATCAGAGCGGTAAGGGTTGACATGGATTTTGGTTTTTCCTGACAGAGGTGGCGGGAGAGCCACTTGTCTCGGACACTGTGTTTAAAGGCCGCTAGGGCTTCCGCGTCCGGACATTCTACGATTTGGTTCTTTTTAACTAAGAACCTAGTCCAGAGGTTTCTGGCTGACTCTCCGGGCTGTTGGACGATGTGACTTAAGTCATCGGCGTCTGGTGGCCGGATGTATGTACCTTGGAAGTTGTCGCGGAAGGTGTCTTCCAGGTCTTCCCAACTGCCGATAGAGTTTTCAGGCAGACTGTTTAACGAGTACCTTGCTGGTCCTTTGAGTTTTAGTGGGAGGTATTTGATGGCATGAAGGTTGTCTCCTCGAGCCATGTGAATATGGAGAAGAAAATCCTCGATCCATACCGCGGGGTCAGTTGTTCCATCATATGATTCAATATTCACGGGTTTAAAGCCTGCTGGGAATTCATGCTCCATTACTACGTCAGTGAAGCAGAGTGGGTGTGTGACGCCTCTATATTGGGCCACGTCGCGATGTAGCTTAGATGGAGTCCGTCTGCGATTTCTGGCTTGGCCGTGACTAGACTTGTCCTGTCCGAATAGGTAGCCGATGTTGCGTGTCGAGGCACGTCCTCGCGATCCGTAGATCAATCTGATATGTCTTGCTCTACTGTCCAGGTCCTGCCGAGGGTCATATGTATGACCCCGAACTGTTTTATCTCCAATTTTTCTTTGGGGTGAGGCGGGCTGCTGTTTGGCTTGAGCTGCCACTTTATCCCGACTGCATGGTGGTCGGTTAGCCGCATTGTCCCGACCATGTGGTACAGGTCCGGGCGCTTCCTTCGAACTGAGGTAGCAATCTGCGCTGCGGGTAACCCCAGGTTGTGCGCGTGGGGCTGTATTCTTTGGCCACTAGGATATCTTTCCATCTATCGTTGAGCAGATCTTGGTCAGCTTGAAGCTGCTGTTATTTCTTTTTCAGGCTCCTTTCTGTGGCTAATAGTCGGCGTTTACAGCGCTCCTGCTCAAGAGGTTCCTTAGGCATGATGAAATCTTCATCGCCGAGGCTCTCCTCGTCCTCGGAGAGCAGAAGATAATTACTGTCCACTGAGTCTTCGTGTATGGCATGTTCATGCGGGCTATCGTGCCCGTCTTCCAGTTCACCATGTTCGGATGTTTCCCCAATAGGGGCTTCATTGTCTTCGGCATTGTCCGGGGTGTTGTTTTCTCCGGTGCCGGTATTACTGTCTTTTGCATGACGTGACTTAGAGCGGCGCCCCTAACGCTGGCGTCTGGGCTGTGTCTCAGGAGGCTTATACTCAATTGGATCTTCTTCATCATCATCGTCTATACCGTCGAAGTCTTCGGAGCCGTAATCGAGCATGTTGGTTAAGTCCTCAACAGTGGCTATGGAGTGGGTGGCGGGTGGGGAGCAAAATTCTCCATCGTCAGCCCCTAGTTCGAACCGGATATAGTTCAGCTATGAGTCCTCCGCCAAGGACAGGTTCTTTAATGAGTTTAGCATGTCGCCCAAAGGCAAGTGCTGGAAGATGTCTGCAGCACTGAATTCGAAGATCGGTAAACGATCAAGTTCGGCGTCCGCGGGCTCACATGGTTCGGAACTTACAGCCGAAAACGAGTCCGGAGTTCCGGTGGCACAGGTATCGTGTGAGATCAAGCCTATGTGCGGCTCCAATGTCGTGGAATCTGTGGCCTCCATTGTGGGGTCGATCCTCCCGTCCTTGGATGGCGCACTCTGCTCTGGATCTAACGCCAGAGCAGTTATGGGAGCTGTCTCTTGGATGCAGTCCAATGACAGATTTAGGTCATGTCCCTCGGGGTGACCCGGAGTGGTAGCCGCGGTCTCGAATCTGGCGAAGATCAAGTCTCCACGGATGTCCGCAACATAGTTCAAGCTCCCAAATCTGACCTATGGCCAGGGTGTAGCTTTCAATCTGCTCCATATGGCCAAGCGAGTTGGCCCGCAGAGCGAAGCCGCCGAACACGAAGATCTGTCCGGGCAGGAAAACTCCCCCTTGGGCAGCATCATTGTATATGGTTGAAGGAGCCATAGAACCTCTTGATGATGACATAGTGGAACTATCAATGATAGCACCAATGCCAGTGTCAAAACCTGCGGATCTCGGGTAGGGGGTCCCGAACTGTGCGTCTAAGGTCCATGGTAATAGGAGACAGGGGACACAATGTTTTACCGAGGTTTGGGCCCTCCCTATGGAGGTAATGCCCTACGTCCTGCTTGATTGATCTTGATGAATATGAGTATTACAAGAGTTGATCTACCAGGAGATCGTAATGGCTAAACCCTAGAGGTCTAGCTTGTATGGTTATGATAATGTCTATCCCTCCGGACAAAGTCCTCCGGTTTATATAGACACTGGGAGGATCTAGGGTTACACAAGGTCGGTTACAAAGAAAGGAATCTACATATTTAGTCGCCAAGCTTGCCTTCCACGCCAAGGAGAGTCCCATGTGGACACGGGTTCTGTCTTTGGTCTTCGTATCTTCATAGCCCATCAGTCCGGCCCATGGCTAACAGGCCGGACGCCCGAGGACCCCTTAGTCCAGGACTCCCTCACCCCCGTTCCCAGTGCACCGATAGATTAGCCATGACGACACACAGTGACAGAAGGAGCAAGCAAAAAAGAGGCGAACAGAAAAAGAGGGTGAATAAAATGGCAAGGGTGAAGTGGGGGAGAGGAAAACGAGAGGCAAATGGCAAATAATGTAATACGAGGGATAAGAGTTTGTGATGGGTCCTTGGTATGTCTTGACTTGTGCATAGATCTCCCCGACAACGGCGCCAAAAATCCTTCTTGCTACCTCTTGAGCACTGCGTTGGTTTTCCCTTGAAGAGGAAAGGGTGATGCAGCAAATTAGCATAAGTATTTCCCTTAGTTTTTGAGAACCAAGGTATCAATCCAGTAGGAGACTACTCGCAAGTCACCTTGTACCTACACAAACAAATAAGACCCTCGCAACCAACGCGATAAAGGGGGTGTCAATCCCTTCACGGTCACTTATGAGAGTGAGATCTGATAGAGATAATAAGATAAATATTTTTGGTATTTTTATTATATAGATTGGAAAATAAAGATTGCAAAATAAAATAGATTGGAAACTTATTTGATGGAAAATAGACCCCGGGCCATAGGTTTCACTAGTGGCTTTTCTCAAGATAGCATAAGTATTACGGTGGGTAAACAAATTACTGTCGAGCAATTGATAGAAAAGTGCATAATTATGAGAATATCTAGGCATGATCATGTATATAGGCATCACGTCCGCGACAAGTAGACCGAAACGATTCTGCATCTACTACTATTACTCCAGACATCAACCGCTATGCAGCATGCATCTAGAGTATTAAGTTCATAAGAACAGAGTAACGCATTAGGCAAGATGACATGATGTAGAGGGATAAACTCAAGCAATATGATATAAACCCATCTTTTTATCCTCGATGGCAACAATACAATACGTGCCTTGTTGCCTCTGCTATCACTAGGAAAGGACACCACAAGATTGAACCCAAAGCTAAGCACTTCTCCCATTGCAAGAACAACCAATCTAGTAGGCCAGACCAAACTGATCATTCGAAGAGACTTGCAAAGATAACAAATCATACATAAAAGATTTCAGAGAAGAATCAAATATTGTTCATAGATAATCTTGATCATAAACCCACAATTCATCGGATCTCAACAACCACACCGCAAAAAGAATTACATCGAATAGATCTCCAAGAAGATCGAGGAATACTTTGTATTGAGATCCAAAGAGAGAGAAGAAGCCATCTAGCTAATAACGATGGACCGAAGGTCTATAGTAAACTACTCACACATCATCGGAGAGTCTATGGTGTTGATGTAGAAGCCCTCCGTGATTGATTCCCCCTTCGGTGGAGCTCTGCAAAAGGCCCCAAGATGGGATCTCTTGGGTATAGAAGGTTGCGGCAGTGGAAATAGGGTTTCGTGGTGCTCCTTGATGTTTTGGGGTATATGGATATATATAGGAGGAAGAAGTAGGTCGGTGGAGCTACGAGGGGCACCATGAGGGTGGGGGTGCGCCCAGGAGGGCAGGCACGCCTCCCTGCCTCTTGGCCTCCTCGCTCCTTTCTTGACGTCTACTCCAAGTCCACTGGATCACGTTTGTTCCAAAAATAACTCTCCTGAAGGTTTCATTCCATTTGGATTCCGTTTGATATTCCTTTTCTGCAAAACACTGAAATAGGCAAAAAAAACAGCAATTTGCACTGGTCCTTGGGTTAGTAGGTTAGTCCCAAGAATAATATAAAAGTGTATAATACAGCCCATTAAACATCCAAAACAGATAATATAATAGCATGGAACAATCAAAAGTTATAAATACATTGGAGACATATCACCAGGATACGGGTCTTGTTCTCTGGGCATCTTGCTTCATCTTTTCGTAGTAGGGGTCGATGATGGCCAAGGCGAGTTCAACCAGGGAGTCCTTCTTCATGCTGCCCCCGGACCCTATAGTGCTCACGGATTTCGACAAGGTTCTAGCAGGCCAAGCTCGTAACCCTGAGCACTTTTACATCGTCGGTGGTTTCCACCCTGGTGAACTTGTAGTCGGTGCTGTTGACAAACCTGTTGAAACCGTCACAAGGCTCTGTGGCCATGCAGTAGTGGTAGATGAGGACGTGATGGCGCACACGCAACTGGGCGACGACAACCTTCTGATCTATTCCGGGACGACCGGCGGTGTACCGAAGGTCAATGCCGACCACCTTGTATTTTCTCGAGGAAGCAACTGCTGAACGCTGTTGATGGGGTCATCGACCACGGCTGGGTCTATGGTGTACACCACTGAGAGATCCTTCTCCCTCGCGTGTGTCTCCACTTTATGCTCGCCGAATTCCATTGGAGCGCCGCTAGACATCCACTCTCTATGTGTCGTCTGATACGTCTCCAACATATGTATGATTTTTGATTCTTCCATGATGTTATATTATCAATCTTGGATGTTTTATAATCATTTTATAGTCATTTTATATCATTTTTTGGTACTAACCTATTGACATAGTGCTAGATTCTAGTTGTTGTTTTTTCCATGTTTTTTACATCGTAGAAAATCAATATCAAACGGAGTCCAAATGCCACGAAACTTTACGGAGAATTTTTATGGGCCAGAAGGAACACAACGGGCCCTGGCTATGCCTGGTGGGTACCTCGAGGGAGGCACAACTCACCAGGGCGCGCCAAGAGGCCCATGCACGCCCTGGTGGGTTGTGCCCACCTCGGGTGCCCCCCGGACTGCCTCTTTTCTCTATAAATACCCCAATATTCCCAAAACCCTAGGGGAGTCGACGAAATATTGATCCAGCCACCGCAGAGTCCAGAACCACCAGATCCAATATAGACACCATCTCGGATGGGGTTCACCACCTCCATTGGTGCCTCTCCGATGATGCATGAGTAGTTCTTTGTAGACCTTTGGGTCCGTAGTTAGTAGCTAGATGGCTTCATCTCTCTCTCTCTTGATTCTCAATACAATGGTCTCTTGGAGATCCATATGATGTAACTCTTTTTGCGGTGTGTTTGTTGGGATCGATGAACTTTGATTTTATGATCAGATCTATTTTTTTATATCCACGAAAGTATTTGAGTTTCTTTGATCTCTTTTATGCATGATCTCTTATAGCCTCGTATTTCTTCTCCGATATTTGGGTTTTGTTTGGCCAACTTGATCTATTTATCTTGCAATGGGAAGAGGTGCTTTATAGTGGGTTCGTTCTTATGGTGCTTGATCCCAGTGATAGAAAGGGAACCGACACGTATGTATCGTTGCTACTAAGGATAAAACGATGGGGTCTATCTCTACATAGATAGATCTTGTCTACATCATGTCATTGTTCTTACTGCATTACTCCGTTTCTCCATGAACTTATTACACTAGATGCATGCTGGATAGCGGTCGATGTGTGGAGTAATAGTAGTAGATGCAGGCAGGAGCCGATCTACAAATTTTGGACGTGATGCCTATATAATGTTCATTGTCTGGATATCGTCACGAGTATTTGAAGTTCTATCAATTTCCCAACATTAATATGTTCATCCACCGCTTTGCTATTTTTCTCGAGAGAAGCCACTAGTGTAATCTACGGCCCTAGGGCCTCTTTCTCATATTATTTGCCTTTGCGATCTACTTTTATTTGCATTTATTTTCAGATCTATTAATCCAAAAACCTTAAAATACTTTGCCGCACTTCATTTTATGTGCGATCTATTTATCCAATCTATTACAACCTTTTTCCTGTCACGCACCAATTTCTGGTACCGTTACCCGAAAGGGATTGCCAACCCCTTTAACACGTCGGCTTACGAGGATTTGTTATCTGTGTGCAGGGGTTGTTTACATTGTGTTGCTTGCTTCTCCTACTAGTTTGATAACCTTGGTTTTAGATCTGAGGTAAATACCTACCGCCGCTGTGCTGCATCATCCCTTTCTCTTTGGGGAAATACCGACATAGCTTCAAGAAACATCATCGTCGTGGTTGTGCTTGTTGTGTTGTTGGGCGCGATGGAAAGGTTGAAGAGACTAAGGTTATAATGGCCGCTAGAATTAAAGGGGAAGCCGGACGGCCAGGAATATCGACAGGCCCTGATGGCAGTTCTAATTTGCAGCGGGTAACTCCATCGTGCCGCACATAACTACATCGCATGGCAATGCATGTGGCGCAACCGCATGCATAAGGGGCCCTCGACGTGATCGTGCGCACGCCCAACCGCTGGCAGAGAGCGGGCAGAGGGACGCGAGCAGAGCGCTCCGCGGTCGCCTCAACAGCGAGCAACCATATATATATATGCATATAGCAATTGAACACGCAAGGAAAAACTGTCCACAAGCCGAGCACGCGGACAGACACGAGTAGAGCGCGCAGCGGCGCCTAACGGCGAGTAGAGCTTGCCGAGGGACACGAGCAGAGGCCGGCACAGTCATACATGGAAAATAAGATGAACTGTGCGAGCGATGTCAGAAACATCAAGCACGAATCATATTAGAGTTGCGTGTGCGATACGTGGTATACTGTTGATCCATCCGAGCTGTTTATAATGGAATAAGTCGTGTGTGTTATGGGCAAACGCTTGCTGGTATATAACCTTAAATTTTACCAGAAAAGTGTTAATGCATGTTACAAAAATAGTATAACTGGAAACTATGTTCAAATACGAATCCAATGATATAATATTTGGCGACATGCATTCGTATTTTATTAGTTAAATCCTCATTACAAACCAGGACGGGGTATAGTAGGTAATTAAATAGCAAATGTTTTTTTGTATTAACCGTATGTGTACGTGTCCTTTCGTCCTCCTCTCGCACGTCTTGTCACCCCGCTGCCGCAGACGGCTTACAACGCAAGCTTGCGCAGCACGCGGGGGCGTTCTTTTGGCCAAATGGTGGCGCCAATGAATCATCGGTGAGCCCGTTCCCGCGCAACCTCAAAGGTTCCCGCGCAAGCTTCCCGCCTGACTCGGTGAAATCCCCCAAAATCCCCATGCTTACCGGACTGCTATATAAACCCTCATGGCCGGCGAGTCCCGCATCACATTTTCCCCGCCTTCCCTGTAGCTTATCTCGCCTGCTTCTCCCACATTCACCAATGGCGCCGGTCTGTCATCATCGCTCAGCCACTCCGCCGTCATCAGTGGACAGCTCCAGCTGGGAGGCTCCACCACGACGGCAGCTCAGTCCCCGATGCAGTGTAGTGCGCGTGGCGTCCCTGTTGGGTGTGCGCGGAACACCCATCACACGCTCTGTCGCCGGTGCCCATCGGCAGGTGTTGCCGGCCGCCGTTGCCGCCACACAACCGTCGAAATCTAGGGCCATCGCCTGCTCCGCCGCCGCGGCCCAAAGGAGGGAGGTGGCCGTCGTGGCCGCCACCCCACTATTGGCCATCACCTGCTCTGCTACCGCAGCCCGAAGGCAGGGTGACCTTCATGGCCGCCATGCCACTGTCGGCCATCACCCGCTCCACCACCGCGGCACGAAGGCGAGAGGTGGCCATCGTGGTCGCCACCCCATCGTCGGCCCCCGTGGCCGTCGGCCCACCATCGACCGCCGGGATCATCACCCGCTCTGCCATCGCCGCTCGAAGGAAGGTGGCGGAGGTGGAGGCCCGCACGTGCGTCAGCGAGCTTGCTCGCTACATTGAGTTCCTACAGGAGGAGGAGCGCCTCGTTGAGCATGCAAAGGGCCTTACCACAGCCGTGGCCGCAGCACACGCCAACGCAGAGGCGAGGAATCAGGAGATCTATGAGCGGTTCAGCCGCTCCGAGAGGGCTCGTGTGGAGCGGCAGTGGGTGTTCGAGCTGGCGAGCGTTGCTGAACGTGCAACTGCGGCAGACACCATATTGCACTTGTCCAGCTCGTCGGTAGGCTCCTCCTCCTCTGCCTCTTACTGAGCGCGTTCGGCATAGGAGAGGCTGCCGGAAGTATAGCACAAAGCCCCTCCATAGTAGTAGTATTTAGTGGCTATTCTTTAGTTCATCTGAATATAGATGTATTGGAATTGTACAACGTACTTAAAATTAGCTACTATATATAGTTGAACTAGCTATTTCAGTACGTGGTTGGCAACAATTGGGGAAAAGTTTTGTCGGTTCAGCTGTCGAGTTGAACTGTTTGTATAAATTAAGAACGACTGCTTAATCTATGAAGGAAATCTGTGCTTAATTATTGAATTTTAGTTGCAAAAATTAGCTAGTACTAGTGATTTTTAGCTGCATATTTTGACAAATCACAGTGTTACAAGGATTGACAAATGGCAACGTTACTAAATCAACAAATGTCAATCTTTCCAGTTTGAGAAGTGCCAACATACCCAATATGACAGATGCAAATCTTACCGAATTGTCTGTACGTGGTTGCACACGGGTCATCCAAAACAACTGTTTACGTTGAAGGGATGCACAAATCCTGCTCTGTGAATTTTCCCTCGACTTAAGGGGGAAGACCATAACTCTCACTTTGCATACGGGTGTTCTATCTAAAACGTTTACGATCAAGAGCTACAGAAATCCTGCTCACACATTTTCTCTTGTCTTCCTGGGGAAGCTGTCGGTTTGCATACGGGTGTTCTAACTAAAATGTTTGCGATCAAGAGCTTGACAAATCCTGCTAGGCACATTTTCCCTTGGTTTCCTAGGGAAGTTGTCAGTTTGCATACGGGTGATCTAACTACGATATTTGTGATCAGTGTTTTATATTTAAAAACCGTATTAAACTGCGGCTTGGGCGCCATTAATGGAGAGGATGTGAGCAAGCCGGGCGGCCATGGAAGTCAAAGGGCTCGCTTCCCGGTGAGCCTGCGCGGCGTACAACTCGCATGCTTCATGGTGAGCCTCTGCATTAGAGTACAGCTCGCACGCCTCCCGTTTAGTGAAACACTCAGGCACCCATCCGCACGACACATCCTAGCCATTAAAAGAGTGAGGCGTGGCGTCACATGAATGGTTAACAGAACGCACACAATTTAAATTATACAAAACATTTGAGATGTTACAGTGGAAGCTATTTGTTTCAAAATGCCTTTGTTGGCTGTTATTCGAGTGTGCCTTCTCTCAAAATGGACACGAAAAATATGACAACATGTCGGGTGCCATTCCATTATAGCATGCCAAGTTTCATGGATATCAGAAGAGTTTTGGATTTACTATAATTTAAAAACAAAGTATCTCAACATTTTGACGGCAATCAATAGTGCCCTGGTGTTTAAAATTCATTCCCATTTCGTGCATGGGACCTAAGCATGCACTGAAGGACAGAAATCTGATTTTTCAACCAATTTATATGCACTGGAGCATCTACATGTAGTTCAAATTGGAATTATGCACATAAAATGCCTACAAACCCTAGTTAATGTATAAAAATGTCCAAATGGACCCCAAAAAATTCCAAAATTAAACACAACACTCCTGTTGTTCTATGTTGACACTAGACAAATTATGAAAGCAATAAGAGGGAACGGATATCGTTTCGTCCCCAAAGGTGGCACGTTCCCTACTGAAACCATCACACTTATTGTGAGAAGCTCTGGTTTGTGAGAAGCTTATACCCAAACTTGCCCCAAATGGGACAAAATTTTTACCACGGCATGTTGATGGTGCTCCATGATAGCATGCCTAGTTTCATGAATTTCAGACGAGTTTGGTATTTACTAGAATTTAAAAACCAAGTATCTCAATGTTTCCAGCCGAGTGACGGTGGCAGGGTGTTTGAAATTCATTCCCATTTCTTGCATGGGACCTAAGCATGCACCGAAGGACACATATTTGTTTTTTCAACCAATTTATATGCACTGGAGCATGTGCATGTAGTTCAAATTTGAATTATACACATAAAATTGCTAGGAAACCCAGTTAATGTATAAAAATGTCCAAACAAACCCTGAAAAATTCTAAACTTAAAAACAACACTCTTGTTGTTCTATGTTGACACTAGAAAAAATTTGAAAGCAATAAGAAGCAATGGATATCATTTCGTCCCCAAAGGTGTCACGTTCCCTACCGAAACCACCATGCTTGTTGTCAGAAGCTCTGGTTTGTGAGAAGCTTATACCCAAACCTGCCCCAAATGGTACAAAAATTTTACCACGGCATGTTGATGCCGATCCATGATAGCATGCCCAGTTTCATGAATTTCAGATGAGTTTTGGATTTACTTGAATATAAAAAGTAGGTATCTCAATGTTTGCGGCCGAGTGACGGTGGAAGGGTGTTTGAAATTCATTCCCATTTCTTGCATGGGACCTAAGCATGCACCTAAGCAAGCAATTCAAATTTGAATTATGCACATAAAATGCCTAGAAACCCAGTTAATGTATAAAAATGTCCAAATGAACCCTGAAAAATTCCAAAATTAAGCACAACACTCATGTTGTTCTACATTGACACTAGATTTTTTTTGAAAGCACTAAGAGGCAATGGATATCGTTTTGTCACCAAAGGTGGCACGTTTCCTACCGAAACCATCACGCTTGTTGTGAGAAGGTCTGGTTTGTGAGAAGCTTGTACCCGAACCTGCCCCAAACGGGACAAAATATTTAGCACGTCTTGTTGATGCTGCTCCATGATAGCATGCAAGTTTCATGAATTTCAGACAAGTTTTGGATTTACTAGAATTTAAAAACCAGGTATCTCAATGTTTGCGGCCGAGTGACGGTGGCAGGGTGCTTGAAATCCATTCCCATTTCTTGCATGGGACCTAAGCATGCACCGGAGGACACATATTTGATTTTTGAACCAATTTATATGCATTGGAGCATGTGCATGTAGTTGAAATTTGAATTATGCACATAAAATGCCTAGAAAACCCAGTTAATGTATAAAAATGTCCAAACGAACCCTGAAAAACTCCAAAATTAAACACAACACTCATGTTGTTCTATGTTGACACTAGAAAAATTTTGAAAGCAATAAGAGGCAATGGATATCGTTTCGTCCCCAAAGGTGGCATGTTCCCTACAGAAACCATCACGCTTGTTGTCAGAAGCTCTGGTTTGTGAGAAGCTTATACCCAAACCTGCCCCAAATTGGACAAAAAATTTACCGCGGCATGTTGATGCCGCTCCATGATAGCACGCCAAGTTTCGTGAATTTCAGACTAGTTTTGGATTTACTAGAATTTAAAAACCAGGTATCTCAATGTTTGCGGCCGAGTGACTATTGCAGGGTGTTTGAAATTCATTCCCATTTCTTGCATGGGACCTAAGCATGCAACCAAGGACACATATTTGATTTTGTAACCAATTTATATTCACTGGAGCATGTGCAAGTAGTTCAAATTTGAATTATGCACATAAAATGGCTAGGAAACCCAGTTAATGTATAAAAATGTCCAAACGAACCCCAAAAAATTCCAAGATTAAACACAACACTCATGTTGTTCTATGTTGACACTAGAATTTTTTTAATGCAATAAGAGGCAACGGATATCGTTTCGTCCCCAAAGGTATCATGTTCCCTACCGAAACCATCACGCTTGTTGTGAGAAGCTCTAGTTTGTGAGAAGATTATACCCAAACCTGCCCCAAATAGGACAAAAAATTTACCACGGCATGTTTGATGCCGCTCCATGATAGCATGCCAAGTTTCATGAATTTCAGACGAGTTTTGGATTTACTAGAATTTAAAAACTAGGTATCTCAATATTTGCGACCGAGTGACGGTGGAAGGTTGTTTGACATTCATTCCCATTTCTTGTATGGGACCTAAGCATGCAACCAGGGACACAGGTTTGATTTTTCAACCCGTTTATATGCACTGGAGCATGTTCATGTAGTTCAAATTTGAATTATGCAACTAAAATGCCTACAAAACCAAGTTAATGTGTAAAAATGTCCAAACAAACCCTGAATAATTCCATGTTTTTTGACGACACACCTATTGTTGCATGTTCACAGAAGATTAAAGTTCTAGCAATTAAAACACCATCCTTTGCAGCTATGACCCCATTATGTAATTCAAATCAAGATGAAAAATCAAGTAGATCGCACACAGTTTATTATCACCAATTGTGTGAGATGCCACACAAAATATCTTGGAGCATCATCGGAGTGTCAAGCACACCAGCCCGCTCCTCAAATATCATTTCACTATTTAATTGTCGCTGGTGAAAGTTGCGGACGTGGACCCGAGTCGTGAGGGCATTTTCGGCGGCCCACTCCGGCAAGAGTGCGGCCGCAGCCACCAGGCACGTGCTAACAAGCTTTGTGAGGGTGACTGTAATCTGTGTCCGGGCGGCCAAGGCAGCCCAAACAGCCGTTATTGCTTCTCAGGTGGCGGTAGCAGCATCTGCCTCGGGGATAGCAATTGGTGAGAGCGGCATACCAGCTGTCCGTTCCATAGCGGCGGCCTTAGTCCTGATGGAGGCCGCCCACGACCATGTTGAGGTCGTCCATGCCCAGCTCGTGGCGGTCACCGCACAAATCGAATGAAGCTTCTTCGACAACGGTCATCAACCCACGACCGAAGAGTTGGCAATCACCGTTCGAGCAGCCATCTGTTCCTGCACGGCATACCTTGCCATGATGGAGCCCGCCAAAGCCTAGATCGCGTCCGCCCACGCCCAGCTCGTGGTTGCCTATTCCAAAGATATGGCGGACGCAGATGGCGAGATGCTTGCAGAGTATGGTGTGATTGATGCCATGGAGCCCCTTCCCAAGGAGACCGTCGGGCGCGAGCTAGACATGGAGGCGGCGGCCGAGATCGACGAGCACCAGTCATACTAGTACTTTTTGTTTTGTTTAATTAAGAGCGCCGGTCTTTAATTTGTTAGAGTAATGTTTAGGTCAGCTAGCTCTGTTTAATTGCTGAACTTGCTTGATTAAGAAGTGTGGGTGTGTTGTAGTCTCCTTTGTGTACCTAAATTATGCAATGAAGTGGATGACCACTATAACTAGGGAAATTTGAACCATTTTTTTTTACGTTCAAACTCATCACACATGGGTTAAGATATCTGAATCGTTTGTCATGTCCACATATCGTACACAGTTCTGAATAAGGGACCGTGTCAGATGACACTTTGCGCGCCAGTGTTTTCGCTGAAGCGATTCCAAATTTTGGGCTTCCGCGGAAATATCTACCTCCCTGCCCCCTCCCCCTTACCAAAAGCCACATTTCCCCTATTTCAGCCTTTCTTTCCAAGTTGAAACCTTCACTCCTTGCTTGCAGCGCCGCGTCCTTGCCAGCGACCCTTCTTCACACTGCTCAGCCTCGCCTATCCAGGCAGGCAATCCACACCTGACCCCTATCCTCCTCCTCCTTCCACATCCCACATGCCCCGACCAACGACGCGACACCTTCCACCCAAATCACCGACACCCCACCAAATAAGCGCCGCCCTAAGCCATGGTGCGCGCAGTATAGCCAGGATCTCAAGGAGCATTTGGCAGCGGAGAAGCAAATCGCAGCCGCACGCGCGGATGAGGTCGCGATGGCTGCCATTCGTGTCAACCCCCCGATCTAGGAGGAGCACCTCGCCATCGAGGCCACTGTCGATGCCTCGCACGTCGACGACGCGACACGGTTGGCTATTTGGTTCAATTCTGCAATGCGATGTTCAATTGTTGTGGGTGCATTTTGTTATTGTATACCATGTGAGAAATAAATTGAATTTGGCTGTAGTAAATACATGAGAAACAAATACAATTGCTATATTTCCAAGTTGTTAATCATGCTTGGTTTGGTTAACTATCTGATCTTCTATTAGGAGTATGTTATATTGTGCAATGTGGTGGTCAGTTAACATTTGGTTCATTTGTTGTGGTGTTTAGTTAACTGTTTGGTTCAATTCTGCAATGCGATGTTCAATTGTTGTGGGTGCATTCTGTTATTGTATACCATGTGAGGAATAAATTGAATTTGTTTATACTAAATACATGAAACACAAATACAATTGCCATATTTCCAAGTTGTTATGCATGCTTGGTTTGGTTAACTGTCTGATCTTCTATTAGGAGTATGTTAAGTCGTGTAATGTGGTGCTCAGTTAATGTTTGGTTCATTTGTTGTGGTGTTTAGTTAACTACTTGGTTCAATTCTACAATGCTATGTCCAATTGTCGTGGGTAGAATTTGTTATTGTTGTGCATGTGAGGAATAAATCGAATTTGGCTGCACTTAATACATGAGAAAAATATACAAGTGCTATATTTCCTAGTTCTTAATCATGTTTGGTTTGGACCAATGGGTTTTCCATGTGGCTTGAATTAATCTGGTGAATCTTCAATGTGATTATTTTTCATCAACATATTTTACTGATAGCATGCGAACCCTCACTTAACCTAATGACTAACTACCTTATATGTGTTGCAGGGAAACAATAGGAAGCACTGAGGTTTACAATCGAGGTTTGCACATGCACGGTCCTTTGTCTAATAGCACATTATTATGCAATTGCAGGAAGCATTCTAATATTTAGGTTTTCAACAATTTGGTCTTGCACATGTAGGTCCTGATGTGAGATGTTTTGACCCACTGTTCGATGCTTTTTGCATATGGGGAAATGAGTTGTCCATGAATATTAGTCAAGTCAAGAAACTCAGAAAGATTGTTAGGATAAAGAAATTAGCGACAAAAAACAACAAGATCTTTGTGCACAATGAAGAAGACACCAGTTCACTACAGGATGGTAATAACTATTATACCTTGCCTTTTTTATTCCTTTGCCCCATTTCCAATATAGAGAAGATATTTATGCACATCATTGTTTTCAGGCCTTTCCAAAGTAGTTCACTGGTGATTACCTCTCAAGCCACATGTATGGTCAGGAGGCGAGGAAGGTATTCATAGAACACCCATGATTCAATATTTGTTTTGAAAGCTCATGACAGTAGGAGAGGCTACTATTGACTTTTATATATTAATTGATATTGTTACAAAAGTTACATGCTTAATCCCATATTCACACTCTTTTTATAACACACCACACCCCTACATGGGAGCGTGTAAGCGGTAGTATAGAATGGGAGGGACTAGAGACAAAGTTTACAAATAAAACTATGGAGGATACCAAACTGAGTTATTCATAAAATCTAGAATAAAGTTCACCATGGAGGGCTTAACCCTATGCATCAGCAGACCAGTCATTTTTGAATCTTCGCTGCCATGACTAAAAGGATGGTTGGATACCTCTGAATATTTTATTGTTGCGTTCCTTCCGAACACTCCAAGCAGCAGTCATGAAAATCTCCATGAACATGGGACGTGTCCATTTATCTTTTCCAGAATGAAGATTGTTGAGTTGACTGCCTGTCGTCTCCCAATTAAGACCAAGTGTCGTCCAACATATTTTACTGAAAGGACATTCAAAAAACAACTGTTCCACTGTCTCCTCCCCGCCTGTTAATATTGAACTTTTACTGAAGAGGACGAAGGATGGATGGTCAATCATCCACAGGTACTGGCCTAAAGTTGCAAAGACCTTCAACATCAATGAAGGCTCAATATTCGCCTTCTGCTTCAGCTGTTTTCCAGATGAGATACATCTGTCTATGTACCGTCTATGATGCTAATTTCGAAAAGTTATAGATGTTGCATGTGAAACTTGGTGCTGGTGTTGTTGTGTAATGGGGTAGCTGAGTGCTGAAGCTATATGATGTTGTACTCTGATGTATTTCAATTATCAAAATGAAATATATCGTGTGCTTAATATGAAATGTCAATTAGATTAATAAATGTATTATTAATAATAGGATAATTAGCCTGCTAATTGAGTTTTTCTATTGCAAACGGTTATTGAGAAAATAGCATGTGTGATGCATTCAATAACGCACACAGTTTCTAGGAATAAACCGTGTTAGATTAATGAACAATCACACAAGACATCCTCTTGAAAACTGTTTGCGTTCGGCCACCTGGGGCAAATGTTTAGCACACAAAAACTGTGTGTGATGGACAGCCTTTGCCACGCAGTTTCTTCTACGCACCATGTGTGATGCATTCAATAATGCAAATGATAAAATAGTTAATGCCGTGTGCAATGGAAACGCTATCACAAACGATTTTCCTTGGAGCGACTGTGTGGGATGTATATATGGACAGAAACGTTTAGCGGGGACTCACTGTGTGGAACTTACTTATGACTAGAAATGATTTCGCCTGTATAATTGTATTTTTTAGCACTACTGTACGTATAACCATATTTGGTCTCTCGTCGGTCGCACACGACCTCATTTTGCCAAGTGTGTGTGCGAGGAGGGCATAATCCCAATTGTTTCTAGGCCATGTGCGAAGGACCCTCCTATCGCCCACACTCACTAGGCGACGGTTCCAAATATCGTCGCGGAAAGGGGTTAAAAATCGTTTGTATAGCACCTCACTATACTAGTGATGCTCCAAAGCTTTGCTAGGCACATTTTCAAAGACTATGGTCACTCTTGATCAACCCACTCCAAGTAAGAACACTTCCATTCATCCTATAATATTTAAAACTAGATCAGTAACAATTGTAGGGGAATGGGTTTATAGCAACATAGAAAATCACCAATACTTATTTTGAAAAACTGAAGAAACATGTTAATTATGACATATCCTCTCAAAACGATCAATGTGCAAATGAATCAATTGCTATGGAGACAACAACCAAATTCCAAAACATCAGAAGATATAATTAACTACAACAACGCTACAAGTTCTTACTCATGTACTATAAATAACAAACTGAACATTTTATGAGGAAGGTAAATATAACTACAACAACATAGCGATAGTGTTTGGATGACAGCAAGTTGATACTAACAGGTGTGTACATGCACAAATTGTGTAACGTAGAACTAATAACACTAAGGCCGTCCACTATGTATGCCAGAACCGATGTAAAGACAACTGTTGCTACATTTCGCACCGGTGCCCTGCACTGGCGAGATGATGCAGCGGAAAAAATCAGGGACCCGGACTCCGGAGAACCTAGTTGCTCCGATGCCCAGTTACTTCATGCCATAAAGATGTAGTATTTTACTGCTTGG
Organism: Triticum urartu; assembly: GCF_056163025.1. NCBI lineage: Eukaryota > Viridiplantae > Streptophyta > Magnoliopsida > Poales > Poaceae > Triticum > Triticum urartu. Next base: position 47,296,018 of record NC_141876.1, on the reverse strand, counting down.
CTGCTCGGATGTGTGGAACAAAGTTGGTTGCACAAACTACTGAAGCGGTGCCAAATAATTTCTAATGGCACCGCTGATGAGATGGCAACATTTTTAGATACTAGGTACAAACTGTGATACTGTCTTAGGATGCGTTTGGTTGAAGGTGTTGTATGAATGGGTTGGGACCATGACAGTGTCTGAATCACATCTAACAAATGATTTGTAACAATGAAAGAGGGGCTAACCTTCTCTGCACATGCCAGAAACTTCCTCCCACTGTCCACAAATTCAAACGCAACTAGCTTCACCCATGGAGATTGATGGTGACAACGAGCAGACAGATCTTCAGCCACCCCGCTCCATTCATTGCAATTGATGCTCCTAGGGAGCTACAAGAGGAAGAAATGACTCAAATCGACCCCCGGGTTAATATCCTTCATTCCAAGACATAGCCCGAGAGGGAGAAGAGAGGCATACCCGGGTCGTGAAGGAGTCGTCGTCGGAGGAGGAACCTCTAGAGAGGTCATTGAAGAAGACCATGGCGACCCCAGCGGTAGGATGTGAGATGGCGAGAGCGAGGAAGCAAGAGAGGAAGCGGCTATAGCTTAGGAAGGAAGGAAGGAAGGAAGGAGGAAACATGGGTAATGTGATTTGTCGTTGGGGAGAAAAGGGGGTGGGGAAGGGGGGCGGGGGTAGATATTTTGGCGGTAGGCAAAAAAATTCATAATGTGGAGGGAAACTTTGCGTGCGGTGCCGCCGGACACCATTCACTTTGAATGATTGTGTGCATCAAAAACGATTTTTCTGCTTTACGCGCATGGGTGAGTTTGATAATTCAAATTCTGGTGGAAATTTCCCCGGGTACGTCATTGCATAATTTAACATCTCTTGCTAATTTGGGCACACAAAAGAGCGTACAACACATAGACCACACTTACTAAATCAAGCAATTTTAGTAATTAAACAGAGTCAATTGACCTAAAAATTGCTCTAACAAAAGACCAACATTAAAAACAAAGCCTAAGTACGTTTAATTTTAACAAATCCGTTGCCACGCCGGCGTATGCATCACCGGTGTGAGATGAGACGTCGATGACTTGTCCTGGCAACACGCCGCCATTGGAGGACTCCGCGCGCCCCTACTGAAGTCAACCGCGTCCTTGTCCTTGGCGCCACCCTCAAGGTTGTAGTACTCGTAGTATTGACTGCACCAGAGCTCGCGTTGGTACTCCACCACCGATTCCTCAATAGACGGACTCTTCTCTACCTCGACCTCAGCCACGCGCAACTCCTCCTCCTGGCGCTCCTCGGTCTCCGCCGCCTCCTGCATCTCCATCTCCCACTCGGTGATCTCATGAGGAAGCAGGTGCTCCATGGCAACCACCTCCTTTTCGACGTGGGTTGCATGTTGGATTCCGAGGTGGCCTGGAATATCTTGGAGTGTACGTCCTCAATCTTGGCATGGATGGCTTCGAGCCAGACTAGGGCGACATCGGCGGCAAGGACGGTAGCTTGATCGCTCTCGGCGTTTGCAGCCGCCGTCGCAGCAGCAACTGCAGCCATCTCGGCTACTGCAGCTACCCTGCCGGCTGCCGCAGACGCCCTCTCGGCGGATGCGGCCGTGCTCAATATGGATGCGGCGGTACTCTCGGTGTAGGTGGCCGTGTTGTTGATGACCCACAAGTACAGGGGATCAATTGTAGCTCTTTTCTATAAGTAAGAGTGTCGAACCCAACGAGGACCAGAAGGAAATGACAAGTAGTTTCCAATAAGGTGATGTCTGCAAGTGCTGAAATTATAAGTAGCAGGGTAGTTTCATAGCAAGATAATTTGTAATGAGGAAGTAATGATAGTAGTAACAAAAGTGCAGAAATGTAGCCCAATCCTTTTGAGGCAAAGGACAGGCCAAAACGGTCTCTTATAATAACCAAAGTGTTCTTGAGGGTACACGGGAATTTCATCTAGTCACTTTCTTCATGTTGGTTCGATTCGTGTTCACTACTTTGATAATTTGATATGTGGGTGGACTGGTCCTTAGGTTATGTTATGACTTGAAAAAACCTCCTACTTATGATTAACCCTCCCACAAGCATATGCAACTATGAGAAAAGTATTAAGAATAAATTATAACCATAGCATTAAACTTTTGGATCCAATCGGTCCCTTACGAAATAGCGCATAAATTGGGGTTTAAGCTTCTATCACTCTCACAACCCTTCATCTAATTGCTACTCCACAATGCAGTCCTTAGGCCCAAATATGGTGAAGTGTCATGTAGTCGACGTTCACATGACACCACTAAGGGAATCACAACATACATACTATCAAAATATAGAACACATATCCAATTCACAAGATTAATTGCGACATGATTTCTCCCGTGACCTCAAGAACAAAGGTAACTACTAACAAATGATAAACATGCTCATGACCATAGGGGTATTAAATAGCATATTGGATCTAAACATATAATCTTCCACCAAATAAACCATATAGTAATCAACTACAAGATGTAATCAACACTACTAGTCACCCACAAGTACCAATCTATAGTTCCGCTACAAAGATTGAACACAAGAGATGAACTAGGGTTTGAGAGGAGATGGTTCTGTTGAAGATGTTGATGGAGATTGCCCTCCCCAAGATGGGAGAGTTGTTGGTGATGATGATGACTGTCGGTGTCAAAACCGGCGGATCTCGGGTAGGGGGTCCCGAACTGTGCGTCTAGGCCGGATGGTAACAGGAGGCAGGGGACACGATGTTTTACCCAGGTTCGGGCCCTCTTGATGGAGGAAAAACCCTACGTCCTGCTTGATTGATATTGATAATATGGGTACTACAAGAGTAGATCTACCACGAGATCAGAGAGGCTAAACCCTAGAAGCTAGCCTATGGTATGATTGTATGTTATGATTGTTGTCCTACGGACTAAAACCCTTCAGTTTATATAGACACCGGAGAGGGTTAGGGTCACAGAAGGTCGGTTACAAAGGAGGAGATATCCATATCCGTATTGCCTAGCTTGCCTTCCACGCCAAGTAGAGTCCCACCCGGACACGAGACAAAGTCTTCAATCTTGTATCTTCATAGTCTAACAGTCCAGCCAATGGAGATAGTCCGGCTGTCCGGAGACCCCCTAATCCAGGACTCCCTCAATAGCCCCTGAACCAGGCTTCAATGATGATGAGTCCGGCGCGCAGTATTGTCTTCGGCATTGCAAGGCGGGTTCCTTCTCCGAATACATCACAGAAGAATTTGAATACGAGGATAGTGTCTGGCCCTGCAAAATAAGTTCCACATTCCACCGTAGAGAGAATAATATTTTCACAGATCTAATTTGTTGGTTTGTTTTGGCAGCACGATGTTATGTCATGGCCCGATGATTATTCGAACCGTTTCTTTTAACCAGCCCCGCCCATAATGCGAGGCAGTTTTTCGACACGTCTTGTCAAAGCAGAGATCGTGTCCCCTTATTATGGGATTCTCATCAATACGGGCGTGGGTAATCCAACCGTGTCTAGGACTCCTAGATTATCGGCAAGTCCTAAACGGCTACGGAGAGGACGCTTGATATTCACCCTCTTTATAAAGGGACAAGGTTTTCCCTTTTTCCCTCTCGTGCTCAATGGAACCCTTCCCTCGCCTCGAGTTCTAACACCCAAAGCCCAGGTTATGTGCTCCGGATCTTCAATCATGTCCGGATCCAGCCTTCAAGGCCAATGGATGCCATCCTACGTTACGGAAGAGGACATTAAGAAGTTGAGGGAGGCCAGATACCTGACTGCCGAGGTTTCGCATCGGCTGCCTGCTCGAGGGCAGATCGTCCCTACTCCCGAACCCAACAAGAACGTCGTGTTTGTTTCCCACTTCCTCCGAGGTCTAGGACTCACTCTGGATCCCTTCGTCAGGGGTTTGATGTTCTATTACGGGCTAGATTTCCATGATCTAGCTCAGGACTCCTTTCTCCACATCTCGACATTTATCGTCGTGTGTGAGGCCTTCCTCCGCATTACCCCTCACTTCGGCTTGTGGCTCAAGACCTTTGAAGTGAAGCCGAAGGTGATCGAGGGGCAACATGTAGCATGCGGAAGTGCATCAATAGGCAAGATGGCAGGAGCTCCATGGCCGAACGGTTCCTTTCCAGAGGTGTCCGAGTTATGGCAGCGGGAGTAGTTTTACGTGACAGCTCCCAGAAGTGCCAAGTGGGCGGCTGTCCCTGCTTTCCGCTCGGCCCCCCCACCACAACTAATGTCATGGATTAGCAGAGGTCTGAGCTGGGGTCCAGCCAAGGACGTGCCTATACTGCAAAGCCGCATCCGAGATCTCTTTGAGGGAGATTTTATTTTGGTTGCGGTAATACAAGTTATGCTGGTTCGTCAAGTCCAGCCTTGCAAACGCCGGCCCCTTCGCTTGTGGGAGTTCAATCCAGAAGGACCGCGTGCCATTCAAAGTTTCCTCGGCCTGACGCACGAGGAGATGTACAAGTTATTCTTCGGACCTCAAATAGAGTGTCCGGATACTACTGAGGACGTGGGCCTGAGCAGTAACCGCGCCGCCGAACGAGTAAGAAATCCTCTAGGCGAACACACTATCTTTTATTCATCACGAAGTTATTTCTTTGAGTTTGTTCTTTGACCAGGACTGGCTAACAAAGGCAAAGATGATTCGGTGTTTGGCCCCCCTCCCCGAGGGTTTGGAAAATCCGGTATTGGAAAAGATGCTCGAGCTCGCACCTTGCCTGGAACCTTCGAAGGAAGATACAGGGGGGATAATATGGGTGGACATGGGCCCCCATCGCTGCCAGTTCCAACCAAGGGAATGAGCGCCTCCATGAAGGAGTATGACCGGGGGAGGAAAAGGACTGCTTCCTTAGATCCGGAAGCCGAGGCCTCCAAACGGGAGAAGAAGTCTCCCACAGAGGGTCCTGCCTCGGGGGGTGCTTCTGCCACACAAAGTCCGCGGGGGGATCAGCCCTCCAACAAGTCGTAAGTGATCCAAAAAATGCTTTAATAGTGAAGGTATACTATCCTTTTTCTGAGAAAATAACCACCGCATATATCTTGCAGTTCGGGCCTTAGCCCCTCTCAGCTGAGCTCGTCTTCGGGGGATCTTCTTCTAGAGATGATGGAGAGCGAAACGCCTCCCCTGGACTCCTCTAGTAAAGAAGCGGGCGACCCCGAAGTGTCGTCATGGAGGGCCTCTCCAGATACGGTGAGGCTAGAAGATAATCCCATAGACCCCCGAAGTCCCCAGCGTCCGGCTCCCGAAGAGAGCAGACAAAAGCGTCCGGCACCGTCGGGTATGCGGTCAGACGTTCTGAGGGAGCTTTTGGGGCGAGCGGCCATCTCAGAAGAACACCGTACGCTGATGGGTACGGTGATGGAAAGAATTTCGTCCGTCGAAAGCGGATTGCATGAAGCTTTTATGAGTCTACTGACAGGCTTTGAGGTACGTGATAGTATCGCACATGTTAGGTGTGCCCTATGTAGATAGTAGCCCCTGAGACTCTGGTTGTCGACGAGAATGGCGGCGAACAGAGGATCATAGTCCCAGGCAATAACCAGACTGCCTTTATGTGCAGGTGGTGGAAGCTCCGGTGGCTAGCCGGACTAGTGAGTTTGCCAAATTAAAACGGCAACTGGATGCAGCGGACGCCGACATCGAGCTCGTTAACAAGAGGCTTGACGAGGCACAGGGTAAGTGTTTATTTTCTGGTGAATGCCACGTAGTAAGAGCAGCATGATGCCAGTATCTTTAATATGTTGTGACTGCAGATGGAGCTACCACCGTGGAAACCTTGCGGGCAGAACTTGCCCGAGCCAAAGAACAAGCAAGGATTAGTAATGCGGCTGCTTTGGAGGCGGCCGAAGAGTTGAAAGCCGAAAAGGCCGCACATTGCGAGAGCCAAGAAAAGATGGCCAAGATGGCCATAGAATTAAAAGACACTGCCAACCGTTGCCGGCTTCTGGAAAAAGAAAATCGAGCGAAGGCAATGGACCTTGAGAAGGCCACGATGGCGGACAAAGACACCCGCTCTGCTATGAGAGCGAAGAACGAGGAGTTGCAAGAAGCCGGGGATATTGTGGCTGGGAAGCCCTTCATGCTACGGAGGAAGTTCGGAGATCCACGGTATGCCCCTCTGGATCGGCTGTGGAGTTCGGCAGATGCATATATGGATTTAGCGGCGAGCGCTGCTGATGCGGCCAAATACTTCCAAGGTCAAGTAGATCGTGGGGTGGACAAGCTGTTCTGGTCGCAATTCATTGTTCCAGAGCGTCCGCTTCCCTTGACTGATCAGCTAGCCGAATGGGCCGAACTAAATAGGTTGTCCGGACTCGCCATGAGGTATGTTGTGGATCAGCTATGGCCGGAAAAGCCAAAGCCGAATAGCTATTTTCGCTTAGTGCAGCAGGTCCTTGGTGCGGTGTCGCGCATTGATGCGATGAAGAGGTCGGCGTGCATAGAAGGTTCGCGGATGGCCCTTGCCCGTGTTAAAGCATACTGGGCGGAGATGGACGCCACCACTATTGCGGTGCAGGGTTCGGCCATAGGCTGAGTGGCTGCCGAGCACTATTTCGAGGAGGTTCTCGAGGGTGCTCGTTTGATAGAGGCCTAGTGCTCGAAGAATATTATGTTTGAGTGACATGTATTCCCACTGTAAACACAATGTTTTTATGAAATTTTATAAGGCTGTGTTTATACTTTTGCACGAAAGTAATATGATGCCTCCTGTGCGGCCGTTTATGTATACATGTGTATAACCTGAAAGATTGCAGCCGTCGGCTTCAACCCCCATGCATATAATGCGGTGGTGCTCGCGAAAAACATGTGTTCACACTTAAGCCAACGTCTTGGTCCTATTAAGGAGGTGATAGCATAGCGAACGAGGCAACCGGACTATAATGCTTTAACACTTTCACTTAGCCATAGGAGTTTGACAGTGGGGCTACTATATAGCCCCTGGTGGCTCCGCACTCTCCCGATCACGGGGGGCGTACATGCTTGGCCGGGAAACAACCCTTCATTAAGGCAGAGGAATTCTAACATCCCTATAGGTCATCGAGTGGTTGACCAGTCTCACGCTATATCATGACAGTCAGTTTTCGGCTTTCTCTACTGAGGTGCTCGCCCGGATGAACCAGGGCACAATCGCAGTAGTTCTCCTAGTGCTGCCTTAGCCGGTAAAGCAGAACGTAAGGCACCAAAACACAGGAGCCGGGCAAACCCAACATTTGACCAAAGACAATGATTCGGAGCTGATGCATATAAGGCCAAACTCGCGACGCCGAACACTCCCTAAGGTATTCGGTCTTTTATGGTATAAACCGAGCCTAAATAGTGCCCTTTGTAAGAAGCCCCTTGTGTCCAGGTACGTGCATTATTCTAACATGGCCACATGCCAAGACGTCAGCATCCTTCTCAATTGTGCTGAGAATTTGGTGGATGCGTATCAACAAGAGACAGTAAAAAAGGTTTACGCAGGGTCTTAATCTAAAAAGAATCCTTGGAACGGGTCCCTGCTGCACGTCTGTGCCTGTGTCTCCGTTGTGCCGTATCCTGGATGAGTGTAGCACGATGATCCTCTGTAAAAAGAGAGGAACTTAGGTGAAAAAGTTGTCGTCCAAAAAGATAGTTTTTAAAGAAACCATGTATAGTTCAAGATGAGTAAAAATTGCCACCTGTCCGCGCGCGTTGAGCCCCTTTTATTTGTAATAGGGGTGTGACCATCGATCCGGTATGAATTACATATAGCTGCGCCAGACTCATCTAACCATGTCCGAGGTCTTGACGACCTGATAAATGCTTTAATTGGTCAGGCCATTTTTAGTGTGCGGCTGCCAAGGCAGCCGCACTCTCTTCGGCGCGCAAAGGTCGCTTAATACTTCCGTTCACTGTAATGATGCGACGTGGGCCGGGAATCTTAAGCGTGAGGGGAGCGTAGTGCGGTATTGCATTAAAGCGAGAGAAAGCTTCGCGTCCGAGTAGTGCTTGATAGCCACTTTAGAACGGAGCGTGGAAGGTTAAATGTTCGCTACGGAAGTTATCGGGGAAGCCAAATATAACCTTTAGTAGAAGGGAGCCCGTGCAATGAGCCCCTGTGCCTGGCGTTACTCCTTTAAAGGTAGTATTGCTTTGGCAAATTTTTGTTGGGTCTATCCCCATTTCGCGGATTGTGTCCTGGTATATCAGGTTTAGACTGCTGCCACCGTCCATCAGGACTCGTGTGAAGTGGTATCTTTCAATTATTGGGTCTAATACCAGGGCAGCCCATCCTGCACGCCGGATACTTGCTGAGTAATCACGATGGTCGATAGTAATCGGTTGAGACGACCAGTGGCAGGACTCCGCGGTGATAGGCCTTGGGCATAATTTTCTGGGAGTGCCATTTTGTTTCTCCCCTTGATCACGTGTAACACGTTTACTGTTTTGACTTCTGGTGGAAGTTTCTTTTGTTCCCTAGTGTCTTGCTTGAGAGGCTCATCCTCGTCTTCGCTTGGTGTATCCTCCCCCTTGTGTACGGCGTTGAGCTTGCCAGACTGCTTGAAGACCCAACATTCTCTATGGGTATGATTAGCGGGTTTACCAGGGGTGCTATGGATCTGACATATTTGGTCCAGAATTTTGTTTAGGCTGGACAGTACGTCTCTAGCGCCTTTAGAGGGCGGCTTTTGCTGACCTGGCCGAGAGCTTTTGAATCCGGCGTTTACTGCCATGCTCTTCGTGTTGTCTTCTTTATTCCGGCGTTTGTTATTGCTGTTGCACCGTGATTTCCCATTTCCGTCTCTAAGTTCAGATGTACTGGGGTCGCTGGTGCTGCATCTGGCTAGCCAGCTGTCCTCACCCGCGCAAAAGCGGGTCATGAGGCTTGTTAATGCTTCCATTGTTCTCGGCTTTTCTTGGCCGAGGTGTCTGACAAGCCATTCGTCACAGACGCTATGCTTAAAAGCTGCCAAGGCTTCGGCGTCCGGACAGTCGGCGATTTGGTTCTTTTTAGTAAGAAACCTGTTCCAAAGTTTTCGGGCTGACTCTCCGGGCTGTTGAGTTATATGACTCAAATCGTCCGCGTCCGGAGGTCGGACATAAGTCCGTTGAAAATTTGCCCGAAAAGCATCTTCGAGCTCTTCCCAGCTTCCAATGGAGTTTTCGGGGAGGCTTTTAAGCCAGTGCCGAGCTGGCCCTTTGAGTTTGAGGGGTAAATACTTTATGGCATGGAGATCATCTCCCCGAGCCATATGGATATGGAGGATATAGTCCTCAATCCAGACCCCAGGGTCTGTTGTTCCATCGTATGCCTCTATGTTTACAGGTTTGAATCCCTCTGGAAATTCATGGTCCAGCACCTCATCGGTGAAACATAGGGGGTGTGCGGCACCCCTATATCTGGGTGTACTGCGTCGTTTGGGTGTTTGTTGTGTTGCATCGTATGCTGGAGCACGCTTGCGTTGTCCATAGATGGATCTGGTTTCGCCGTCCTTTTGATGCGAGCCCTCGCGTAGACCGCGTATTGGCTTATGTGCGGCGTTGCTTGCCGCTTTATGTTGGCCGTGAGGTCGTATATCCGGCCAAATGGCTATTTTAATTTTTGGTTGTGGGGGGTTTAAGGCCTCCTCATCGAATTCAGGTAGCAACTTCCACTTTGGGTAGCTCTTGGTGGGGCGATTACCGCCGTACTTCGCTGCTGTGTTGAGTACTTTGCTCCATCTAATTTGGAGTGTGTCTTGCGCAGCCTTGAGCCTTTGCTTCTGCTTCTTTAGACTCCTTGCAGTGGCAACAAGCCTTTGATGGGCATTCTGCTGCTCCGGGTGCCTGTCCGGTGTTATGTCGTCCGGACTATTATCTTTGATAGAATTGGTTTGTTCAGTTTGATTCTCCGTGTTGTCGTGGTCTGGCAGTGGTTCGCCCTGCTCCAACGCTGGGTCTGTATGATCGTTATTTCTGCCGAGGCGGGATTTGGGGCGGCGCTTGCGCCGCCGCTTTGACTGCTTCTCGAGGGAACAAGCCTTCGGTGCGTCCCTCCGTTCCTCGTCGTCGTCTTCTTTTGGTGTGTCCACCATGTATACGTCATATGATGAGGTGGTCATCCAGCGCTCTGTGGGCGGTGGTTCCTCTTTGCCTCCCGGATCGTCATCCATACCGTCGATGTCTTTGGAGTCAAAGTCGAGCATGTCGGTTGAGTCATCGACAGTGGCTATTAAGTGGGTGGTGGGTGGGCATCGAATTTCTTCGTCGTCCGCATCCCAATCCTGTTGGCCATAATCCGGCCAGGGCTCTCCTAACAAAGAGAGAGACCTTAGTGAATTCAGAATGTCGCCGAAGGGCGAGTGCTGAAAGATATCCGCAGCGGTGAATTCCATGATCGGCGCCCAATCAGATTCGATTGGCAGGGGCGCGGATGGTTCGGAGTCCGGAAAAGAGTCCGGCACCTTGGAGTCACGGGCTGCGCAGAGGGTTAGGCTGGTGTTCGGCTCGATCGCCGTTGGGACTATAGCCCCTGAGGCGGTGTCTAACCACCCGTCCTCGACTGGCGCAGTTGGCCCCGAGCTAAGGATCGGAGCTGATGCGGGCGCAGCCCCTGGGGTACTGTTTGGCGGCAGAGCTAGGTCGTACTCATTGCGACAGTGCGGCACGCCCGGCTGTGGCTCGAATCCGTCGAAGATCAAGTCTCCGCGGATGTTGGCCGTGTAGTTCGAACTTCCAAATCTGACCTGATGGCCAGGGGCGTAGCTTTCAATCTGCTCCAGATGGCCAAGCGAATTAGCCCGCAGTGCAAAGCCGCCGAATACAAAGATCTGTCCGGGGGGAAAAGTCTCACCCTGGATCGCATCGCTATCGATGATAGTAGGAGCCATCAAGCCTAACGGCGACGACACAGAGGAACTCTCAATGAAAGCACCAATGTCAGTGTCAAAACCGGCGGATCTCGGGTAGGGGGTCCCGAACTGTGCGTCTAGGCCGGATGGTAACAGGAGGCAGGGGACACGATGTTTTACGCAGGTTCGGGCCCTCTTGGTGGAGGTAAAACCCTACGTCCTGCTTGATTGATATTGATAATATGGGTAGTACAAGAGTAGATCTACCACGAGATCAGACAGGCTAAACCCTAGAAGCTAGCCTATGGTATGATTGTATGTTATGATTGTTGTCCTACGGACTAAAACCCTTCGGTTTATATAGATACCGGAGAGGGTTAGGGTTACACAAGGTTGGTTACAAAGGAGGAGATATCCATATCCGTATTGCCTAGCTTGCCTTCCACGCCAAGTAGAGTCCCACCCGGACACGAGACGAAGTCTTCAATCTTGTATCTTCATAGTCTAACAGTCCGGCCAATGGAGATAGTCCGGCTGTCTGGAGACCCCCTAATCCAGGACTCCCTCAATGACGATGATTTCCCCCTCCGGGAGGGAAGTTCCCTCGGCGAAATCGCTCCGCCGGAGGGCAAAAGTGCTCCTAGCCAAGTTCCGCCTCAACGCGGCAGCGCTTTGTCCCGAAAGTCCTTCTCTTATTTTTTCTAGGTCGAAATGACTTATATACCAAAAGATGGGCACCAGAGGTGGGCCGTGGAGGCCACAACCCCCAGGGCGCGCCAGGGGGCCCCAGCGCGCCCAGGTTGGTTTTGCCCACCTGGTGGCCCCCTCTAGTTGTTATTTGCTCCAATAATTCTTATATATTCCATAAAAAATCCTCGTGAAGTTTCAGCTTGTTTGGAGTTGTGCAGAATAGGTAGCCTGATGTAGCTTTTCCAGGTCCAGATTTCGAGCTGCCAGAATTCTCCCAGTTGGTGCGTACCTTGCAAATTGTGAGAGAAAATTCATTAGAATTACTCCAAAAAGCATTATTATGGATAAAAACATTATAAATAATAGTAAGAAAACATGATGCAAAATGGACGTATCAACTCCCCCAAGCTTAGACCTCGCTTGTCCTCAAGCGAAAACCAAAATCAAAAAACATGTCCACATGCTTAGAGAGAGAGGTGTTGAAAAAAACAAAATACGGACATAGAAGCGTCATGTTGATTATTATAACAGCAACAAAATTAAACATATGACTTTTATCATAGAGCTTTCATCATATACTTCCCATGAATAAGTAATAGTTCATCACACAATCGAAGTATAAAGCAAAAACTCTATTGGAAATGAACAAACTATGTTCTCAGTCAACTTTGCAACTACAATTCATCATATTTTCAGGAAGAGTCACATGTCGGAGCCTTTAGGAAAGTCCACATACTCAACCATCATATAGTTGTCTATGATTGCTAACATTCACCTCGTACCCATGAGAAAAACGTTTCAACTAGACACATAGGAAGATAGGGGCTTATGGTTTCGCCTCCCAAAACACTCACCTCAAGGGTGATGTCAAAAATAATAACTCATGCCACCCATATTCAACTGGACATATGTACCTAGATCTTTCCTCACCACATGATGCTTGCCAAAGAAGAAAAATAAAAGGAATAGAGAGAAAAACTTTGACTCTTGCATAAAAGTAAAAGATAGGCCCTTCGCAGAGGGAAGCAGATGTTGCCATGCGCTTATTTGTTTGTATGCTCAATCCCTCAGTGCAAAAGAACATCACGTTACATTGCCCCTTGTGATAGCAACATTTATTATGCAGTCTGTCGCTTTTATTCTTCACCATCACAAGTTCGTGCAACGCTCAATTTTCTCTTACACTAAATGATCTCACACTTTTAGAAGCAATTTTTATTGCCTTTTTGCACCGATGACATCTTACTTGAGGGATCTTGCTCAATACCTAGTTAGATATGGTGGCCACTTCAAAATAGATTTGGGTTTAAGGGTTTTTGGATGCACAAGTAGTATCTGTACTTAGTGTAGAATTTTTGGCTAGCAAAGATAGGGGGCAAGCACCACATGTTAAAGGATCTATGACAATATGACTTCTATGTGAATATGCACAAGCATAAATCATTAAGTTGTCTTCCTTGTCCAACATCAACAATTTTGGCATATACTATTTTTATGAGGGCTCACAATCACAAAAGATTAGGATAGTATATTTATATGTGAATCTTCACTTTCCCTTATTAATTCTTTCATGAGTTGCATCATTGACTAATGCTATGTTTGTCAATCTCTAATAAAATTTTCTACTTATACTTTTCCTTATGCGGTACCATCACCTACCATAGGATTAGTATATAATCTTTTCTTTATTTATTTCATTTCTTTTATTTGTTTCCTTTCTTATTTCTTTTCTTTTATTTGCAACATGAAAGTAAAGAAAGCAAAAACTCATACTAAACTTTATTATATAACTTGCACACGATTACAAGGATAGATCACTAAGCAAACTCTCAAAGAAGAATGGATCGAACTAAACTTTATTCATCTAAAGCAAAAGGATCGAACTAAAATAAGTAAAAGAAAAAGATAGTGGGGTGATACGATACTGGGGCACCTCCCCCAAGCTTGGCGGAATCCAAGGGGAGTGCCCATACCCGATACTCAGTTCTCCTTTGGTGGTGAAGAAGGTCATGGTGGTGGTGGAGAAGAGATCTTGTCCTCGGATTTCCATGGCAGTGGTCCACCATTGTGACAGGATGAGTGAGTCTCACGAGTCCTATAACTAGCAGCCAAACTCATACCTTTAAACCTCGCCTCATATTCAAAGACTTGGTTTGAAGATCATAGATCTGGCTTTGGAGGAAGTTGATTTGCTCGTTGAGGGTGAAGATGATGTCCTTCATGGGCTTGCCATCCACCTTGAGATCACGGGAAAGGTCTGTGATCATGAGGTGATTGGCATTAAGCCCACACTCCACCATCCCTTTGCACCGGAAGACTTCTTGCTCCACAGTTCCCGTACCCTTGGGACATGGCACATCGCGGAGGTGAAGCACCCCCTCATGCATCTGGATGACCTGAGGGTGCTACACCACGTCCCGCAGATATCGGTTGATGAAGTTCTTGAAGAACTTGTCCTTGGAGGAGCTTGAAGAGGCCATGGTAGATGGGATCTGACAGAAAACAGCAAGGAAAAAGAGAACAGAGGATTTCTCCGCGATACGGTGATCAACGGGTTTGGGAAGTATATATAGATTTTTTATCTTGAAGGACAAGTATATGGTAGAAAAACGGAGTACAGAAGGTGTCTCAGGTGGGCACAACCCAACTGGGCGCGCCAGCGCCCTGGTGTCTTGTGCCCTATAGGGGACGCTTCCAGGAAGTTTCTTTATTCCCAAAATTCTAAAATATTCCAAAACTGATAAAAATAGTTTTGCAGATTTTTCGGAGTCCCTTTACTTACCGTATCACATACCTCCTTATTTTCATGATTCTGGAGTGTTCCGGAAGGACTCTTTTATGTGTTCTTCTGGTGTCATAGTTTGGATAATATTAGTTTCAATATTAATAGGCGTACCTAAGATATAATGCTTTATTCATTGCCCATTGACAATCTTCGGGTTGGTACCTCCGGAATTATTTATTTTGATGGCACCAGACCGGTAAACCTCCTCCATGACGTATGGGCCTTCCCATTTTGAGAGGAGTTTTCCTGCAAAGAATCTGAAACGAGAGTTGTACAAAAGGACATATTCTCCAACTTTAAACTCACGCTTTTGAATTCTTTTGTCGTGCCATCTTTTTACCTTTTCTTTAAATAATTTTGCATTTTCATAAGCTTGGGTTCTCCATTCATCTAATGAGCTAATATCAAATAACCTATTTTTCACCAGCAAGTTTGAAATCATAATTTAGTTCTTTGATTGCCCAATATGCTTTATGTTCTAACCCAAGAGGCAAATGACAAGCTTTTCCATAAACCATTTTATAAGGAGACATACCCATAGGATTTTTATATGTTGTTCTATAAGCCCAAAGTGCATCATCTAATTTCTTAGACCAATTCTTCCTGAACCTATTGATAGTGTTTTCCAAAATTAATTTTATTTCTCTATTGCTAAGTTCAACTTGACCACTAGACTAAGGATGATAAGGTGATGCAATTCTATGGTTAACATCATACTTAGCAAGCATTTTACGGAAAGCACCATGAATAAAGTTTGAACCACCATCAGTCATTAAATTTCTAGGGATTCCAAACCTTGGGAAAATAACTTCCTTAAGCATTTTAATAGAGGTGTTGTGATTAGCACTACTAGTTGGAATAGCTTCTACCCATTTAGTAACATAATCAACAGCAACCAAAATATGTGTATACCCATTAGAGGAAGGAAAAGGTCCCATGTAATCCAATCCCCAAACATCAAATGGTTCAATAGCAAGTGAATAATTCATAGGCATTTCTTGACGCTTACCGATATTACCTATCCTTTGACATTCATCACAAGATAAGACAAACTTACAGGCATCTTTGAAGAGAGTAGGCCAATAAAATCCAGATTGCAATACCTTGTGAGCAATTCTATCTCCAGCATGATGCCCTCCATAAGCCTCGGAGTGACATTTTCGTAGGATTTGTCCCTGTTCATGCTCAGATACACAACGTATAATAATACCATCTAATCCTTCTTTATAAAGATGTGGGTCATCCCAAAACTAATGTCTTAAATCATAGAAGAAAAATTTATTTTGTTGGTATGTAAAGCTAGGTGGTAAATATTTAGCAACAATGTAATTAGCATAATCATCGTACCAAGGAGTACCATGAGAAACATTTATTGCAGCTAAATGCTCATCAGGAAAACCATCATCAATAGGTAGTGGGTCATCAAGCACATTTTCAAGTCTAGACAAATTATCAGCAAATGGGTTCTCAGCTCCTTTTCTATCAATGATATGTAAATCAAATTCTTGTAACAAGAGAACCCATCGAATAAGTCTAGGTTTAGCATCTTTCTGTTCCATAAGATATTTAATAGCAGCATGGTCTGTGTGAACATTGACTTTGGAATCAACAATATAAGGTCTAAATTTATCACAAGCAAACACAACTGCTAAGAATTCTTTTTCAATAGTAGCATAATTTCTTTGAGCACTGTTTCGAATTTTACTAGCATAATGACTAACATTAAGTTTCTTATGAACTCTTTGTCCTAAAACAACACCAACAGCATAATTACTAGCATCACACATAATTTCAAAAGGCGAGTTCCAATCAGGTGGTTGAACAATAGGTGCAGAAATTAAAGGTTTCTTAAATGTTTCAAAGGCTTCTAAACAATCATCATAAAAAACAAAAGGATTATCCTTCTGCAAGAGATTAACAAGGGGTCTAGAAATTTTAGATAAGTCTTTGATAAATCTCCTATAGAAACCAGCATGACCTTAGAAACTACGAATACCTTTTATATCTTTAGGACATGGCATTTTCTCAATTGCATCAACCTTAGCTTGGTCCACTTCAATACCTCTTTCAGAAATTTTATGACCCAAAACAATGCCTTCATTAACCATAAAGTGGCATTTCTCCCAATTCAAGACAAGATTTGTTTGTTCACATCTCTGCAAAACTCGATCAAGATTGCTTAAACAATCATCAAAAGACTTCCCATAAATAGAAAAGTCATCCATGAAAACCTCATCAATCTTTTCACAAAAGTCAGAGAATATAGCAGTCATAAACCTCTGAAAGGTAGCAGGTGCATTACATAAACCAAAAGGCATACGTCTATAAGCATAAGTTCCAAAGGGACAAGTAAAAGTGGTCTTTTCTTGATCAGGTTGAGAAACAAGTATTTGTGAAGAGCCATACTATCCATCAAGGAAGCAAAAGTGTGTGTGCATAGATAATCTTTCAAGCATTTGATCAATAAAAGGCAAAGGGTAATGATCTTTTCTAGTTGCTTTGTTTAATTTCTAAAATCAATTACCATTCTATAGCCTGTGACAATTCTTTGTGGAATAAGTTCATTCTTATCATGAGGAACAACAGTTATACCTCCTTTCTTTGGAACACAATGAACAAGACTTACCCATCTACTATCAGCTATGGGATACATTATACCTGCTTCCAGAAGTTTTACTATTTCCGTTCTTACCACTTCTTTCATCTTCGGATTTAACCGACGTCGGTGATCAACAACGAGTTTAGCATCAGGTTCCATATTAATTTTGTGCTGACATAGAGTGGGACTAATTTCCTTTAAATCATCAAGAGTATATCCAACAGTAGCTCGGTGCTTCCTTAGAACTTTCGATAATCTTTCTTCTTCATGTTCTGAAAGGTTAGCAGTAATAATAACAAGATACATCTTCTTTTCATCAAGATAAGCATATTTCAAAGTGTCTGGCAATTGTATTAATTCAAACACAGGATCACCTTTAAGTGAAGGAGGAACTCCTAGAGTTTCAATAGGCAAATTGTGTTTAAGCAGATGACGTTGTTCAAAGAAAATTTATCCATTTCATTTCTTTCATGCATATGTAAATCATTTTTATGGTCTAGCAAGTATTGTTCTAAAGGATTAGTAGGTGGTACAAAAAATAGAAGCAATACCATTCATCCTTACTAGGCAATTCTTTTTCATGAAGATTTCTAGTTAAACTAGGAAAAATTAAACTCATGAGACTCATCACCAAAGCTAACACCAACAGTTTGTTTCTTACAGTGTATTTTAGCATTAACTGTATTCAAGAAAGGTCTACCAAAGATAATGGGACAAAAGTCATCTTGTGGGGAACCAAGAACAAGAAAACTATTAGGGTATTTTATTTTCCCACACAATACTTCAACATCCTCACAATCCCAAATGGTGATATGGTGTCTCTCTTAGCCAGTTTAATAGTAACATTTATTTCTTCTAACTCTGCAGGTGTTATGTCTTTCATAATTTCTTGATATAAGGTGTAAGGAATAGCACTCACACTAGCACACATGTCACATAAACCATGATAACAGTGATCTCCTATTTTAACTGAGATGACAGGCATGCCAACAATGGGCCTATGTTTATCTTTCTTATTAGGTTTGGCAATTCTAGTAGTTTCTTCACAGAAGTAAATAAGATGCCCATCCATATCTTCTTCCAAGAGATCTTTAACCATAGCAATACTAGGTTCAACTTTAATTTGTTCATCGGGTTTGGGTGTTCTAATGTAGCTTTTGTTAACCATAGTTGAAACTTTAGCATGTTCCTTCATCCTAACAGGGAAATGTGGTTTCTCAATATAAGCAGAAGGAACAACTGGATCAACATTATAAAGTATAGTTTCTTCTTAACTGGTACCAGTTATTCAATTTCTTCTTTAATAGGTAGGTGATATTTAATCCACTTCTTCTTAGGGAGTTCAACACGAGCAGCAAAAGATTCACAAAAGGAGGCTACTATCTCAGAGTCAAGTCCATATTTAGTGCTAAACTTTTGAAAAGCATCGGTATCCATAAAAGATTTAACACAATCATACTCAAGTTTAATACCTGACTCTTTACCTTTGTCGAGTTCCCAATATTTAGAGTTGTGTTTAATTCTTTCCAAAAGATACCACCAGAATTGAATAGTCTTCTTCATAATGGAACCAACACAAGAAGTATCAAGCATGGTTTGATCATTACGAGAAAGCCGAGCATAAAAATTCTGGATAATAATTTCCCTTGAGAGCTCATGGTTGGGGCATGAATATAACATTGACTTAAGCCTCCCCAAGCTAGAGCAATACTTTCCCCATCACAAGGCCAAAAATTATATATATAATTCTGATCACGATGAACTAGATGCATATGATAATTTTTTGGTGGAACTCCACTTTGAAATGATTCCAATTCCATTATCCAATATCATCGCATAGCCTATACCATTCCAATGATTTTCCCTTCAAAGATACAGGGAAAACCTTCTTCATAACTTTATCCCAGGGTAAACCTGCAAGCTTAAACAATCCACAAATTTGTTCCACATATATCAAGTGCATATCAGGATATTCAGTTCCATCTCCTGCATAAGGATTAGCTAGCAGTTGTTCTATCATACCCGAAGGAATTTCATATTCAATATTTTCAATAGGTGTGGTAGGTTGAAGGGTCGCTAATTGTGGTTCCGGATGAGGTGAAGACACCCCGAACAAACCCCTCAAAGGATTGTTTTCTATAATAACAAGTGACAATATATTACAGCACCCTATATAAATGTTTCCTCACCAAATTCCACTTACCAAATGAGCTTCACCCCCTGGCAACGGCGCCATAAAATAGCCTTGATGACCCACACGTATAGGGGAGAAATTGTAGCTCTTCTCGACAAGTAAGAGTGTCAAACCCAACAAGGAGCAGAAGGAAATGACAAGTAGTTTCCAGTAAGGTGATGTCTGCAAGTGCTGAAATTATAAGTAGCAGGGTAGTTTGATAGCAAGATAATTTGTAACGAGCAAGTAACGATTGTAGTAACAAAAATGCAGCAAGGTAGCCCAATACTTTTGTGGCAAAGGACAGGCCAAAACTGCCTCTTATAATAAGCAAAGTGTTCTTGAGGGTACACGGGAATTTCATCTAGTCACTTTCATCATGTTGGTTCGATTCGTGTTCGTTGCTTTGATAATTTGATATGTGAGTGGACTGGTGCTTAGGTTATGTTATTACTTGAACAAACCTCCTACTTATGATTAACCCTCCCGCAAGCATCCGCAAATACGAGAAATGTATTAAGAATAAATTCTAACCATTTCACTATGGAATAGCGCATAAACTGGGGTTTAAGCTTCTGTCACTCTCGCAACCCGTCATCTATTTGCTACTCCACAATGCATTCCCTTAGGCCCAAATATGGTGAAGTGTCATGTAGTCGAAGTTCACATGACACCACTAGGGGAATCACAACATACATACTATCAAAATATTGAACACATATCAAATTCACATGATTACTTGCGACATGATTTCTCCCGTGACCTCAAGAACAAAGGTAACTACTCAAAAATGATAAACATGCTCATGTTCAGAGGGGTATTAAATAGCATATTGGATATGAACATATAACCTTCCACCAAATAAACCATATAGTAATCAACTACAAGATGTAATCAACACTACTAGTCACCCACAAGTACCAATCTATAGTTCCGCTACAAAGATTGAACACAAGAGATGAACTCGGGTTTGAGAGGAGATGGTGTTGTTGAAGATGTTGATGGAGATTGCCCTCCCTAAGATGGGAGACTTGTTGGTGATGATGATTTCCCCCTCCGGCAGGGTAGTTCCCCGAGCGGAATTGCTCTGCTGGAGGGCAAAAGTGCTCCTGCCCAAGTTCCGCCTCGAGGCGGCGGCGCTTCGTCTGGAAAGTCTTCCTCTTCTTTTTCTATGTAAAAATGACTTATATACCAAAATATGGGCATCAGAGGTGGGCGGAGGAGGCCACAACCCCCCAGGGCGCGCTAGGGGCCCTGGCGTGCCCAGGTGGGTTGTGCCCACCTGGTGGCCCCCCTTTGGTAGTTATTTTGTCCAATAATTCTTATATACTCCATAAAAAATCCTCATGAAGTTTCAGCTTGTTTGGAGTTGTGCAGAATAGGTAGCCTGACGTAGCTTTTCCAGGTCCAGATTTCCAGCTGCCAGAATTCTCCCCCTTGGTGTGTACCTTGCAAATTTTGAGAGAAAAGGCATTAGAATTACTCCAAAAAAGCATTATTATGGATAAAAACATTATAAATAACAGTAAGAAAACATGATGCAAAATGGACGTATCAGCTCTCGGCGCAGTTGGCGATGCTCGCAGAGGACTCGGCCATTGATATGTCTCCAACGTATCTATAATTTTTGATTGCTCCATGCTATATTATCTACTGTTTTGGACTATATTGGGCTTTATTTTCCACTTTTATATTATTTTTGGGACTAACCTATTAACCGGAGGCCCATTCCAGAATTGATGTTTTTTGCCTATTTCAGTGTTTCGGATAAACGGAATATCAAACGGAGTCCAAACGGAATAAAATCTTCGGAAACATGATTTTCTCACCGAACGTGATCCAGGAGACTTGGAACCTACTGCAAGGGATCAAAGAGGTGGTCACGAGGGTGGGGGGCACCCCCCTAGGGCGCGCCCCCTGCCTCGTGGGCCCCTCGGTGCTCCATCGACGTACTCCTTCCTCCTATATATACACACGTACCCCCAAACGATCAGAACAGGAGCCAAAAACCTAATTCCACCGCCGCAACTTTCTGTATCCACGAGATCCCAACTTGGGGCCTGTTTCGGAGCTCCGCCGGAAGAGGGCCGTCATCATGGAGGGCTTCTACATCATCCTAGCCCCTCCGATGAAATGTGAGTAGTTTACCTCAGACCTTCGGGTCCATAGTTAGTAGCTAGATGGCTTCTTCTCTCTCTTTGAATCTCAATACAAAGTTCTCCCCCTCTCTCATGGAGATATATTCGATGTAATCTTATTTTTGTGGTGTGTTTGTGGAGACCGATGAATTGTGGGTTTATGATCAAGTCTATCTATGAATAATATTTGAATCTTCTCTAAATTCTTTTATGTATGATTGGTTATCTTTGCAAGTCTCTTCGAATTATCCGTTTGGTTTGGCCAACTAGATTGGTAGTTCTTGCCATGGGAGAAGTGCTTAGCTTTGGGTTCGATCTTGCGGTGTCCTTACCCAGTGACAGAAGGGGCAGCAAGGCACGTATTGTATCGTTGCCATCGAGGATAACAAGATGGGGTTTATTTCATATTACATGAATTTATCTCTCTACATCATGTCATCTTGCTTAAGGCGTTACTCTGTTTGTAACTTAATACCCTAGATGCATGCTGGATAGCGGTCGATGAGTGGAGTAATAGTAGTAGATGCAGAATCGTTTTGATCTACTTGTACCAGATGTGATGCCTATATACATGATCATGCCTAGATATTCTCATATTTATGCTCAATTCTATCAATTGCTCAATAGTAATTTGTTCACCCACCGTAGAATACTTATGCTCTTGAGAGAAGCCACTAGTGAAACCTTTGGCCCCCGGGTCTATTCTCATCATATCAATCTCCATCACTTTTATATTGTTTTTCTATTTACTTTGCTTTTACTTTTTACTTTTCATCTTTATATCAAAAATACCAAAAATATTCTATCTATCAGATCTCACTCCCGTAAGTGACCGTGAAGGGCTTGACAACCCCTAATCGCGTTGGTTGCGAGTAGCTATCGCTTTGTGGAGGTACGAGGGGCTTGAGTGTGGGCTCCTACTAGATTGATACCTTGGTTCTCAAAAACCGAGGGAAATACTTATGCTACTCTGCTGCATCATCCCTTCCTCTTCGGGGAAAACCAACGCAAGCTCAAGACGTAGCAGCCATCGTACAGGCCTTCACAAAGCGTTTCCACGATGTCATCTTTGCAAGAAGGGGGTGCGGGAATGGGGATCCGGAATCGTGGATTCGGGGGTTGCCGGCACTGGAGCAGACGAGCCGACGAAGCTTAAGGAGGAAGACTTAAATAGACCCAGAAATTTTCATCGCAAATGATTCCTACAAAAAAATTGTGTGTGATGTTGTGGATATTTTTTATTAGCTGTGAAAGACGAATTTGGAGTAAAGTGGCAACGGATGGTGTTTTAAATGTAACAAGAAATTTTTTCGTACTAATACAACTGTCATGTCATATTTTGGAAAATTCGAGGGGTCAGTTGACCTTTTAAAACATATAAGTGATTTTCTAGCCATTTAATGACCGTAATTCAAATTTGAACTACATGTACATGCAACAGCTAGCCATAACAGTTTGGAAAGTCATATGTTGTGTACTTGCGTGTGATTTAATTCCATGTGCAGTAAATTGGAAGGAATTTTGAAACATATTTGTCTAACGGCTTTGACACAATTAAGCATGGAGTGCCATGGCATTTAAATTCCAAAAAATTAAAAAAGATCAGAAACACATGAAACCTTGCTTAATGTAATGTCATGCCACCAAGATGATGTGGTAAAAAATTTGGCATGTTTGACGAAAGTTTGGACACACACCCCTCACAAACCGAAGCAACTCACTAGAAGGCTTGTGGTTCCGAGAGGGAACAATGCATGTTTGATGATGTATGGGAGATAGCTTCCCCTTACGGCCTTCAAATTTTTTGTACATTTCATGTGCACTAATACAACTGCCATGTGAAAATTTGGAAAATTTCAGGGGTCATTTGACCTTTTAAAGACATTTAAGTGATTTTCTAGCCATTTAATGACCGTAATTCAAATTTGAACTACATGTACATGCAATAGCTAACCATAACGGTTTGAAAAATCATATTTGTGTACTCGTGTGTGAGTTAATTCCATGTGTAGTAAATTAGAAGGAATTTTCAAACACATTGGTCTCAGAGCTTGCGCTTTACACGAATATGACCTAAACGGCAGTGCCACAAATATGTTGCACTATCATTATCAACTTTGCATATTTTGGCATCAATGCTATGAATATGTGTATCACCAGAATCAAGATTCAATAAAAAGTACAACTCTTCAACGGTGCATGACCATAAAAGATATTACACATATAAATAAAACAACCATTATTCTCTGATTTAAATGAATAACTGTCTCGCATCAAACAAGATCCAGATATAATGTTCATGCTTAACGCTGGCACCAAATAAGTATTATTCAAGTCTAAAACTAATCCCGAAGGTAGATGTAGAGGTAGCATGCCGACGGTGATCACATCGACCTTGGAACCATTCCCGATGTGCATCGTCACCTTGTCCTTAGCCAATCTTCGTTCAATCCGTTGCCCTGTTTTGGGTTACAAATATGAGAAACCGAACCAGTATCAAATACCCAGGTGCTACTACGAGCATTAGTAAGGTACACATCAATAACATGTATATCAAATATACCTTTGTTCACTTTGCCATCCTTCTTATCCACCAAATACTTGGGACAATTCCGCTTCCAGTGACCAGTTCCTTTGAAGTAGAAGCACTCAGTTTCAGGCTTGGGTTCAAACTTGGGCTTATTCCCGGGAGTGGCAACTTGATTGCCATTCTTCTTGAAGATCCCCTTCTTTCCCTTTCCCTTTTTGTTGAAACTAGTGGTCTTGTTAACCATCAACACTTGATGCTCCTTCTTGATTTCTACCTCCGCAGCTCTGAGCATAGCGAAGAGCTCGGGAATTGTCGTATCCATCCCTTGCATATTATAGTTCATCACGAAGCCTTTGTAGCTTGATGGCAGTGATTGAAGAACTCTGTCAATAACACTATCATCTGGAAGATTAACTCCTAGCTGAGTCAACTGATTATGATACCCAGATATTTTGAGTATGTGTTCGCTGATAGAACTGTTCTCCTCCATCTTGCAGCTATAGAACTTGTTGGAGACTTCATATCTCTCAACTCGGGCATTTGTTTGAAATATTAACTTCAATTGCTGGAACATCTCATATGGTCCATGACGCTCAAAACGTCTTTGAAGTCCCGACTCTAAGCCGTAAAGCATGGCACACTGAACTATCGAGTAGTCATTATATCAAGCTTGCCAGACATTCATAACATCAACATCTGCTCCTACAGCAGGCCTTTCACCTAGTGGTGCATCAAGGACCCAAATTCTTCTGTGTAGCAATGAGGATAATCCTCAAGTTACGGACCCAGTCCGTGTAGTTGCTACCATCATCTTTCAACTTAGCTTTCTCTAGGAATGCATTAAAATTCAAGGGAACGGTAGCACAGGCCATTGATCTACAACATAGATATGCAAAAACTATCAGGACTAAGATCATGATAAATTAATTTCAATTAATCATATTACTTAAGAACTTCCACTTAGATTGACATCCCTCAAGTCATCTAAATGATACGTGATCCTAATCAACTAAACCATGTCCAATCATCACATGAGATGGAGTAGTCTTCAATGGTGGACATCTCTATGTTGATCATATCTACTATATGATTCACGTTCGACGTTTTGGTCTAAAGTGTTGTGAGGCCATGTCTGTACATGCTAGGCTCATCAATTTTAACCCAAGTATTCTGCATGTGCAAAACTATCTTGCACCCGTTGTATGTGAACGTAGAGCTTATCACACCTGATCATCACGTGGTGTCTCAGCACGACGAACTGTCTCAACGGTGCATACTCAGGGAGAACACTTATACCTTAAAATTTTAGTGAGGGATCATCTTATAATGCTACTGCCGTACTAAGCAAAATTAGATGCACAAAAGATAAACATCACATGCAACCAAAATATGTGACATGATATGGGCTTCATCATCTTGTGTCTTTGATCTGCATCTCCAAAGCACCGTCATGATCTCCATCATCACTGACTTGACACCTTGATCTTCATTGTAGCGTTGTGGTTGTCTCGCCAACTATTGCTTCTACAACTATCGCTAACGCATAGTGATAAAGCACTGCTACGCGTCGGTGCTATACAAACAGTTTTTAACCCCTTTCCATGACGGCGGTCGGAACCGTCGCCAGGTGAGTGACAGCGATAGGGGGGTCCTTCCCATACAACCCAGAAACCGTCGGGGATATGCCCTCCTGGCACACACGCTCAGCAAAATGAGGCCGTGTGCGACTGACGAGCACTCAAATACAGAAATACATACAATAGAGCTAAAAAATACAATTATACATGCGACATTGTTTCCGGTCACAAGTACATCCCACACAGTCAGTCCCCGATGAATGTTTCCATTCGTATGTACATCCCACACAGTCGCTCCAAGGAAAATGTTTCCATTCGCAGGTAGATCACACACAATTTTCCTTGTTAAATCGATTGTGATAGCGTTGCCATTCCACACGATATTAACAATTTTATCGTTTGCGTTATTGAATGCATCACACATGGTGCGTAGAAGTAACTGTGTGGCAAAGATTGTCCATCACACAGTTTTTATGTGGTAAACGTTTGCGCAAGGTGGCCTAACGCAAACGGTATTCAAGAGGATGTCGTGTGTGCAGTGGAGATTGATCGCACACGTAGTGGATCCTAGAAACATTTCTGATCTCCACGTCTATCGCAGACGTTTCTCTTTCACAAACCATGTCTAGTGTAATCCCTAATTAATCCCTAATTTAAAAATCACATGTTTTGATTTTGAAAGTAGGCAATCACTTATTTCATATCCAACCATGTTTATTACAAATATAGGTTCAACCACGAATGCATAATTCGATGCACATGTACATATACTAGAGAACTACATAAGCACCTAGTAAAGAATGATGAACCACAGTTGTACTAAAGACTGTAAAGAGAGAGGCGAAAGACATTCTGGTTGCTGGAGAAGGTGAAGCGGAATGCCCATATTGTGCCCTCCTCCATGCGTAATGCGCGCACGACTCTAGGCCAACCCCTTGTGATGGCTACCCGTCCATCCTTCACTGTCTTCATTACGACTTCTTGATGCTCATTGTAGTGCGGATGAAATACTTTAACCTTCATTGTATGTCCACCAATCATGTACTTTGCGAGGTAATCTTGAGTGAACTACTTCAGGAACCACTGCAAATGAAAAAGATTCAGACATTGTTGTCTAACAACTCATTATGGGCAGTAAAAAGAAAAGGCTCCAGAGTTTGTAGTGACCATCCTACAACTCACTGTTGTGTTGGATAGACCATAAACAAATAATTTGCTTGCCACTATTCATATCTCTTTGCTAATAATCCTTATCAGTTTTCTCACTTGATGCTTGTTCATGAATATCTCACTGCCCCATATGCAAAAAGGGTCGATGCATGGATCCTTGCCAAGGGCATATGTACCTACAAGCAACAAGTCAATATTAGAAGCTAACAAGTGTCCTGGCCTGGATCTATATGCACTACATTATGGAACGATGGGGGAGTACAAGCCGAGGGATGAAGCTAACCTCGGTGGAAAATGGTGGCCACTCTCGTTGTTGTCCTGCATAAGTAGTGGAAAGGCATGATAAGTACAACAGCCTTAACATCGAACAAATATAGCAAAGGTAAACAACATCATCTCGAAATGATAGCTTGAATGTGTTGGCTTCAGCATGCTGTTAATGTAGATATAAAATGGAAGGCAATGTTACTGACAGCAGGCTTAACAGCCATCAAATTATACAATTCAAACTGGTATTGTTGAAAATGAATAGAATGTAGGTAATGCTTAAACATCACACTGGATAAATGTGTAAAACTGAAATAAAGGGCATGTGTTAACTACACCAGGAATAACTGGAACCAAATATAGCCGTTCAAACTGGTATTGATGTAGTCGAGCGGCACAGTTCCGACTTGCACAGAATGAACAACACATTGTGAATGACTGAAATAAACAAGACCGAAATGACCAGTATAACAACCAAATATAGCCATTGAAAATTGGACAGAGTCTCACTGCAACCAACCTAACAAGCAAATACAGATAAACATGGCATATGCTTCAAAACTGGACAAATGCTCACTGCAACCAACCTCACAAGCAGATACAGATAAACAAGGCATTTGCTTGATAACTGGACAAATAAAAAACAACAACCTAACAACCAAATACAGATAAACAATTCATCTGCTTGATAACTGGTCAAATGCTCACTGCAACCAAACTAAGAACCAATATATATAAGCAAGGCATCTGCTCGATAACTGTAAAAATGCTCACTCCAACCAACCTAACAACCAAATACAGATAAAAAGGCATCTACTCACTGTAAACAACCAAATATAGCCATTCGTGAAACTGAAGTGGACAATTCATACTTAAACATCACATAGCCCTATTGAACAATACATTTTTGCATAATTGAAATAATTAAACATGGCACAGTTAAAGCAACGCATGGAAAATGCTACTACAACAAAGCGTACGGGTTGGCAAGCTAGAAAAGGTAAGATTTGTTGATAGAATGTTGCCTCACAATTCATGGACGGGATCCTTCGAGTTGGAAGAGCACAGACCCATGGTGCGCTCTCTGATGTCACAGATGGGCAGTTTCACCTTGGAAGAACCTTTGTGGGTGCCCTCCTCGTGGTCGTGGTCGTGGTCGCTGAGATATGACTTGGAAATTGAAGATGCCAAACCGCCGCCATAGAACGTGTCCTTCAGAAATGACAAAATTGGCTTGATGGCGTATAAAGATCGCAAATCCTTGACCGCTTGGCGGAGAAGATCAACGGCAGGGCCGTCGAAGAGATTGACGGCGGTTGAAACAAAGGGGTTGGGGATGGAACACTTACCTGTGACATGGCCCTCGTGAAACCGTCGCTGTGGATGAGCTTGATGTCGTAGCTAGCTTTCTCGAGATACATTAATACGCCAGCCCACTGACATGAAGCCTTCGGCATAGCAACGTAGTCAACGTCTTCGCCAGCTTCCGCGGTGATGTGTTGCTCCGGGATCGACAAGTCGGGGCGAACGGCGGCGACCTCGCCAACGTCCGCCAGACAGGCCATGATAAACCTCTTCTTGGCTGAATGCTTGTTGGGCTCCCCGGGATACGTGGTCGAGCTTAGGCTGTGACATTATGGAGCAGGGGATGTGGATCTGGCATGGAGGGACACCGTAGGCCTCATCTAAAAACTCAGGGGAGTGGGGAGACGGTATGGGAATCGCTGGGTAACCTGAACTTTATTATCTAAGCTAGGGGGAATGGGCATACCAGTAGGGGTTGGCGGTGACGCCGGCGGCGCCGCCGATGGCCGCGAGCTAGGGTTCGAGTTGGGGAGCCGGGCGGGTGGGGGACTATGGAGGGGGGTTGTTTGAGGATACGCCGCGACTACTGAAAATTTTAGTAATGGTGGGTGGAGATGGTGGTGGACGAGAGAGGGTGACGGTTCAAATGCCTCGACTACTGCAATTTTACTATAAGGTCGGTGCTGGAGGAGTGTGGGCGACGGTTGAAGTACGACGGCTACAAAAATTTGGGTAAAGGAATTGATGCGGGGCGGGTGAGCGAGTCCTGGACTAAGGGGTCCTTGGGCGTCTGGCCTATTGGACATGGGACGAACTATTGGGCCATGAAGATACAGGATAGAAGACTTTCTCTCGTATCCGGATAGGACTCTCCTTTGCGTGGATGGCAAGCTAGGTGGCCAGATGTACTATTTCCTTTCTATGTAACCGACTTTGTACAACCGTAGATCCCTCTGGTATCTATATAAACCGGATGGTTTAGTCCGTAGGGACAATCATAGTCAGATAGGCTAGACTTCTAGGGTTTTAGCCATTACGATCTCATGGTAGATCAACTCTTGTAACCCCTATACTCATCAATATTAATCTAGGAGGACGTAGGGTTTTACCTCCATCGAGAGGGACCGAACCT
The DNA here is from genome assembly GCF_056163025.1 of Triticum urartu. Classification (NCBI taxonomy): domain Eukaryota; kingdom Viridiplantae; phylum Streptophyta; class Magnoliopsida; order Poales; family Poaceae; genus Triticum; species Triticum urartu. The sequence goes on along the minus strand of NC_141876.1, from coordinate 47,266,859 downwards.
GGGTAAATATTGTGTTCCCTGTCTCCTGTTACCATCAACCGCAGACGCACAGTTCGGGACCCCCTACCCGAGATCCTGTGGTTTTGACACACACATTGGTGCTTTCATTGAGAGTTCCACTGTGACGTCGAAGTCAGGGTTGATGGCTTGCCTTGTGATCAAGGACAACATCACCGCCGATGGAGCCCTGGCCTCAGGCCAAACCCTCCTGTTGGGTGGCTTTATCAAGTCCTCCCATTCGGCCGGTGAGCCGACGATGACTTCTTGGATCATCGAAAATCGCCTCCGAATTGACTCCGAATACTCCAAACAGATGGATCCAACGGAATTATCGTTGACGGTGTCCTAGACTAGGGGGTACACATCACATCGTCTCCCGATCAGTTGGATTGGGCCGAGGACCCCCATGGCCGCATACTCATGGGCCAGTTCGGACAGCTGCCGCATACAAGGAAGATTCCACAAGACTTGGCGATCAAGACAAGGACTCCACCCCACCGGCGTATTCGGCTAGGACTCTTGTTATCCTAGGCCTCTGGTGCATTATATAAACTGAGGCCAGGCTAGTCGATAGAGATATACAACAATCATACCATAGGCAAGCTTCTAGGGTTTTAGCCTTTACGATCTCGTGGTAGATCAACTCTTGTAACACTCATATCATCAATATCAATCAAGAAGGACGTAGGGTATTACCTCCATCGAGAGGGCCCAAACCTGGGTAAACATTGTGTCCCCTGCCTCCTGTTACCATCGATCCTAGACGCACAGTTCGGGACCCCCTACCCGAGATCCTCCGGTTTTGACACCGACATTGGTTCCTTCATTGAGAGTTCCGTTGTGTGATCGGCAAAAGGATCCATGGCTCGTCTGCAGGTCAACTGCGATGCCGGCATCTTCGTCGCCGGTTCGACTGGTCACCTTGGCTCGACCGAGGACCATGCTCCATCTCCGATCGTCATGATCGGACGAGGGCTTTCATCAACATCAACTCCGATCTCTATCAAGATCATGGAGGAATCATCCATGGAGCTCGGGGGCTCAACGTCAACATTGCCCTCAGGCGACCGTGCTGTTTTTCCGAACATCAAACTTGTATCCGCTGCCGCCACCTCTTAGAGCTTCTCTTTGATGATCCCTTTGGTGGTATTTTGCGGAATTGAGTCTACAAAAACCCTGGAAAATTTCGTCGAGTTTCGATGGAGTAATCTCCGACAATGTATGATATACCGGAGCCCTATCAAATCTGGACGGGAATCTGGACGAGTGTAGGGCGTGGTCTCCAGAGCCCAGCTCGGAGGTCCTTTGAAAGATCCAACCGTTCATCTACTACGAAATCTCATATATACCACCCCTCCAAATTTTAGCTCGATCCAACGGTTCAAACTCTGGAAAACTTCCGATGAGTGGACCAATTTTCAGATCTGTTTTCTGCGCGAATACGGATCCGACCCGAATTCATGTTTCTTTATGAACGTGATATTGGACAACTTTTTTTAAGGAATTTTCTTCTATGGTATTGTGCGTTGTTTTTAAACACGTACCCATAAAATTTTAAGCCTTCTTCAAGGTAATCTTCACCATCACGCTGGTGTCAAACTAGTCCGGCGGTATTGCTCCACGGTTGCCGACCTGTGCTACACACGTCGCCGCTTTATTGAGCCGAGCTCAATTCCTTCGATCATCATCTCGGCAAGCCGAACAAGAGTTCGGCATCGCGAAGTATAAATCATCACCAACATCGCCGCCCCACGGATTACACGGAGTGGGCATACCGGCATCGCCGCACGGTCACTTCATCAAGCCGGCATCGACCACGTCACGACCTGCATCGGCGGGGCCACACTATTACTTCTTCAAGCTGGTGTCCATCACGCCGACCCACTTCGACTCATCGGCTGACATCGAGGCTTCGACATCTCGGCTGGACCGGGGGCTTCGCCATCTCTTCATCAACCTACTCTGGAGACTTCGGCGTCACTAGCCGACCAGCTCCGTCATGTTAGCTGGACCGAGGGCTTTGCCTCGGCGAGCCAACCTTTGCCAGCATCGACATACCGTCGCTTTATCGCCATTCAGGCAATGGGTGTGCGGATCAAGTCCCAATTTTGGGAATCACCTTTCTTTGGATTGCTAGAACAAATAAACCAGGTGCTATTAATCCTAGTATTTTTTGCTTGTTTGGATTTATTTTTCCCAAGGAATTATTATTCTGGTTTGTCCATCATGTGTACACAGGTCTATCAAATGATGGCCGCATTAACGATGGTCGCGTGGTGGTTCAGTCAGTTTCCGCACATAGTCCGGCGAACGCCATATCCGGAACTCGGACCGACCTGTGAATTCAGGCTTTGTCACGCCTTTACCGCATCACGCCGACGCCCTACATCGACATTCACTTCGGCGCCAAGCCATATTTCTTTTATTACTCACTTTGCATAAATTATTTATTAAGCAACGATTTTTTATTATTATTACTATTATCTCCGGTTTTCACTACTTTTTGTGCACAGGAAAATGATCCAGCCGGACTATATCCTTTGGCGTCACCTCGGCTGGACGGGGGGCTTCGTCAGCACTTCATTACCCCATGTCGGGGACTTCGGCATCACTCTGCCGGCCTGCATTGACCGTGCTATGTCACCACTTCGGAGTGTCGAGCTCTTTGCTTCGCCACCTCGGGACCGGCTTGGGGGATGGAACCTTGTCCCGCACCAAGCTCGGACCGCGTCGTCAATACCGAACACATTAACTAGCTAAGTTGCCTTCATGCTCCAAGTTTTAAATTTTTAACTTGTGTTCGGTTCGACCAAGCATTATACCTTTTTGGAAAAAAAGTTGCTTGTAAAAAAATTCCTTGCCCAAACTTTGTTTGTGACGCACAAATTCGAATACCCCGTTTATTTGGGGGCTTCCTTTATGAAGCTTTTCCTCTTGCATATGATTATACTTGTACGGCTTCGTTCCTTGTTCGTGTATTGTGCCACAATATGCACCATATTGACTTAAGCGATTTGCAAGCTGGGTTTCCTAGCTCCTGTGCTTACCCCTATGTACCCGATTGTTCGGCTAGGGAGTAAAGGGAGCACCTCTGCGATTGTCACGACCGGGTCCTCCGAGCTCTGACCTCAGACTGGGTGAAGCCGAAAGCTAGCGCTCTTATTGTTTTCAATCATGGTCGGCACACAACGGAACTCATGAGTACAAAAAATCTATTGCACAAGTCTCATAGTAATAATGAGCACCGAAGAAAGGTATCGGTGGGGGTACTATTTTCTTCGAAGATGCTTCTTACACTTTGTCTGTAATATAGCATAAGTTCCCTGAGCGTGCTTTTTCTGTTACAGCCTTATGGCCCGGTTGCCTGGTTATCGGAAACACTGTCGATATTCTCGACAGGTGGAGTACATAACACTTTTCAGTCCTTGACCGAAGAGGGAGAAGCCGACGGTCGGTTAAGACGCGTTTAAAGTTCGGTTGAACAAAGATATGATATAAGTACTTCGGTACAAACAATCATTATACATAAAATCTTTTACCCAAGTCACTTGGGGGCTTTTAAAATTTATATGAGCTATTTGATAGTAAATGTGTTTTCTTCTTGGTCATTGCAAAGTCTTTTTCTATCGCTCCTTTTTCGACGTGAGTGTGTGGTCAATAGCCAGATAACCCATTTTCTCTCTAGTGACCGCTCGAGGTTAGTTCGCTAAACTGGTCTAATGAGAAGCACTCCGCCTTCGGGATAGGAGGCTGCAGCCGTAGGCTGACCCGCTTGAAGTCTTGAGATCAGATGTGTAATATTAATGCACGACAGAAGCACGATTTTTCCCCAATTTTCAGATTGGCACCGAACACTTGATCTTGTTCAGACATCAAGTTTTTACTGCCGTTTTTTTGGTTTTCCAAGCTTATGGCACTTTTAAACTATTTGTGTGTTTTCAGCACAAGTCTCGCAGTGCAATGCCGGACACCTTTATAGATTCGGCAAAAACATTCTCGGATCTCACTATATATGCATTGGTTTTGAATTGTGTCTTCGGTCAATAGTTGGGTTGCCCGGCTCCTGCGCTTGCCTAATATGTTCCGCTTTGTTCGGCTAGGTGTGCAAAGGGAGAACCACTGCGATTGTGCTTCCAGCTCACATGGTTAAGCACCTCAGTGGAGAAAGCCGAAAACTGACTGTCACAATAAACGTAAATTGGTCAACAATCCGATGACAGTGTTAAATGATGGGCCATTCATAACAATGGCCGAAGTGTTTACGGCTTGACCTCGACTGTCGTCGAACACTACCGGGGGCTATTAACTGGCCTCCCAAACTAAACCCTCAATATTATGCTCTTGCTTTAGAGCTGAGGTTGCATGATCATGCTTAGCATGACAACCCAAAGAAAGGAACCGATAGCGGGACTATTTTCTTTGGAAGACATTTCTTATGTTAAATAGTAATATAACATATCTCTCTGCGTACCTTTGTTCATAAAACCGTATGGCCAGATTGCCTTGTTTGTCATAAATCTTTGCCCTCATAAAGGCTTTATAAAGTAGGACAAACACTCCTCGGCTACTAGCCGAGGAGGTGGAAGCTGGTGGTCGGTCAACAAAGTTTTGTACAATGCAGATCCAAGCATTAATGACGTAAAGTACTTGGATACGTAGAGTCATTACACATAATTTGTGATTTTACTATGGATATCGATCCTGAATTTGGCCACCCGTGCCCGCATTAAGGCTCCGGGGCTACTGGGCTTCGGCCTTATTATTTACAAATATTAAAGGGGCACATCGATCCCCTGATCTGGTGTTGCCACCCAACCAGTGTCTCGGGGGCTACTACATTGCCTGTTCAATGCAGAAAATTTTAAGTGCAATACAGTTGCCGAGGAGATTTTGATCCTCAGGTTGGTCGGCCGCACCCAACCTGAGTCTCGAGGACTAAGCACGCCGCTTTTTGTGTCCCAAAGTATTCTGCCGAGCTAGGACTTGATCCTCGGGCCGATTTTAAAAATCAACCTGAGTCTCAGCGGCTACTGGGATCAGCGGTCTTACGTCATCCTTCAGGTGCATCTCGGGTTTTAGACTGATACACACCTTGAGGGCTACCGGCCATATATCTCGGCAGAGAATAAATTGCAATAATAAAAAATATTGACAAAAAATCGGCCCATAGTCGGGGTGGTGCACCACCTCGGAAGCAGTCCGGCATAAAGTTCGGGCGCTAGTGGCTAGCTCCATAGAGGGCATTTCCGGCATTAAGCTTGGCTAAGCTCCTTCAACTTTTTTGAACCAAGGTGATATGACACCTCGAATATAGTCCAGTGTTGGAGCTGGGACACTGTCCGGCGTTGGAGCTCGGATATAATTCGGCGTTGGAGCTCGGATATAGTCCGGCGTTGGAGCTTGGACATAGTCCGGCGTTGGAGCTCGGATACATTCCGGCAATGGAGCTCGGAAGCGGTCCGACATTGGTGCTCAGCCGCAAAAGATACCTCGAATGCAGTCCGGCTTTAGAGCTCGGACGCGAGAGGACACTGCCTCCCGGGAACAACTTCAAACCCGAGGTGTGGCATAAAAATAAGGCATTGATAAAGGATGGAAACTTAAAGGGCTCCTCGGATACCCGACGTGTAAACTCGCCGAATGCATTTCGGCGATCCTCAAGATCGAAGATGAGAAGATTTGTTGAACCAGTTTTCAAGACCGTCAACCGAAGATGAAGAACAGTTCGGAAGAATCGAGGAGCGTCCCTAACTTGACGATCGGTTCATGGGGCTACTGACGGTAACCTGGACTAGGGGGTACTCATCACATCGTCTCCCGATCAGTTGGATTGGGCCGAGGACCCCCATGGCCGCATACTCATGGGCCAGTTCGGACAACTGCCGCATACAAGGTAGATTCCACAAGACTTGGCGATCAAGACAAGGACTCCACCCCACCGATGTATTCGGCTAGGATTCTTGTTATCCTAGGCCTCTGGTGCATTATATAAACTGAGGCCTGGCTAGTCGATAGAGATATACAACAATCATACCATAGGCAAGCTTCTAGGGTTTTAGCCTCTACGATCTCGTGGTAGATCAACTCTTGTAACACTCATATCATCAATATCAATCAAGTAGGACGTAGGGTATTACCTCCATCGAGAGGGCCCGAACCTGGGTAAACATTGTGTCCCCTGCCTCATGTTACCATCGATCCTAGAGGCACAGTTCGGGACCCCCTACCCGAGATCCACCGGTTTTGACACCGACATTGGTGCTTTCATTGAGAGTTCCGTTCTGTGATCGGCAAAAGGATCCATGGCTCATCTGCAGGTCAACTGCGATGCCGGCATCTTCGTCGCCGGTTTGACTGGTCACCTTGGCTCGACCGAGGACCATGCTCCATCTCCGATCATCATGTTCGGACGAGGGCTTTCATCAACATCAACTCCGATCTCTATCAAGATCATGGAGGAATCATCCATGGAGCTCGGGGGCTCAACGTCAACATTGCCATCGGGCGACCGTGCTATTTTTCCAAACAGCAAACTTGTATCCGCTGCCACCACCTCTTAGGGCTTCTCTTTGACGATCCCTTTTGTGGAATTGTGCGGAATTGAGTCTACAATAACGCTGGAAAATTTCGTCGAGTTCCGATGGAGGAACCTCCGACAATCTCCGATATACCGGAGCCCTGTCAAATCTGGACGGGTTTCTGGACGAGTGTAGGGCGTGGTCTCCTAAGCCCAGCTCGGAGGTCCTTTGAAAGATCCAACCGTTCATCTACTGCGGAAATCTCATATATACCACCCCTCCAAATTTCAGCTCGATCCAACGGTTCAAACTCCGGTAAACTTCCGATGAGTGGACCAATTTTCAGATCTGTTTTCTGCGCGAATACGGATCCGACCCGAATTCATGTTTCTTTATGAACGTGATATTGGACAACTTTTTTTAAGGAATTTTCTTCTATGGTATTGTGCGTTGTTTTTAAACACATACCCATAAAATTTTAAGCCTTCTTCGAGGTAATCTTCACCATCACGCTGGTGTCAAACCAGTCCGGCGGTATTGCTCCACGGTTGCCGACCTGTGCTACACACGTTGGCGCTTTATTGAGCCGAGCTCAATTCCTTCGATCATCATCTCGGCAAGCCGAACAAGAGTTCAGCATCGCGAAGGATAAATCATCACCAACATCGCCGCCCCATGGATTACACGGAGTGGGCATACCGGCATCGCCGCACGGTCACTTCATCAAGCCGGCATCGACCACGTCACGACCTGCATCGGCAGGGCCACACTATTACTTCTTCAAGCTGGTGTCCATCACGCCGACCCACTTCGACTCATCGGCTGACATCGAGGCTTCGACATCTCGGCTGGACCGGGGGCTTCGCCATCTCTTCATCAACCTACTCTGGAGACTTCGACGTCACTAGCCGACTAGCTCCGTCATGTTAGCTGGACCGAGGGCTTTGCCTCGGCGAGCCAACCTTTGCTAGCATCGACATACCGTCGCTTTATCGCCATTCAGGCAATGGGTGTGCGGATCGAGTCCCAATTTTAGGAATCACCTTTCTTCGGATTGCTACAACAAATAAACCAGGTGCTATTAATCCTAGTATTTTTTGCTTGTTTGGATTTATTTTTCCCAAGGAATTATTACTCTGGTTTGTCCATCATGTGTACACAGGTCTATCAAATGATGGCCGCATTAACGACGGTCCTGTGGTGGTTCGGTCAGTTTCCGCACATAGTGCGGCGAACGCCATATCCGGAACTCGGACCGACCTGTGAAGTCAGGCTTTGTCATGCCTTTACCGCATCACGCCGATGCCCTGCATCGACATTGACTTCGGCGCCAAGCCATATTTCTTTTATTACTCACTTTGCATAAATTATTTATTATGCAACGATTTTTTTATTATTATTACTATTATCTCCGGTTTTCACTACTTTTTGTGCACAGGAAAATGATCCAGCCGGACTATATCCTTTGGCGTCACCTTGGCTGGACGGGGGGCTTCGTCAGCACTTCATTACCCCATGCCGGGGACTTCGGCATCACTCTGCCGGCCTGCATTGACCGTGCTATGTCACCACTTCGGAGTGTCGAGCTCTTTCCTTCGCCACCTCGGGACCGGCTTGGGGGATGGAACCTTGTCCCGCACCAAGCTCGGACAGCGTCGTCAATACCGAACACATTAACTAGCTAAGTTGCCTTCATGCTCCAAGTTTTAAATTTTGAACTTGTGTTCGGTTCGACCAAGCATTATACCTTTTTGGAAAAAAAAAGTTGCTTGTAAAAAATTTCCTTGCCCCAACTTTGTTTGTGACGCACAAATTCGAATACCCCGTTTATTTGGGGGCTTCCTTTATGAAGTTTTTCCTCTTGCATATGATTATACTTGTACGGCTTCGTTCCTTGTTCGTGTATTTTGCGACAATATGCACCATATTGACTTAAGCTATTTGCAAGCTGGGTTTCCTAGCTCCTGTGCTTACCACTACGTTCCCGATTGTTCGGCTAGGGAGTAAAGGGAGCACCTCTGCGATTGTCACAACCGGGTCCTCCGAGCTCTGACCTCAGACTGGGTGAAGCCGAAAGCTAGTGCTCTTATTGTTTTCAATCATGGTCGGCACACAACGGAACTCATGACTACAAAAAATCTATTGCACAAGTCTCATAGTAATAATCAGCACCGAAGAAAGGTATCGGTGGGGGTACTATTTTCTTTGAAGATGCTTCTTACACTTTGTCTGTAATATAGCATAAGTTCCCTGAGCGCGCTTTGTCTGTTACAGCCTTATGGCCCGGTTGCCTGGTTATCAGAAACACTGTCCATATTCTCGACAGGTGGAGTACATAACACTTTTCGGTCCTTGACCGAAGAGGGAGAAGCCGACGGTCGGTTAAGACGCGTTTAAAGTTCGGTTGAACAAAGATATGATATAAGTACTTCGGTACATACAATCATTATACATAAAATCTTTTACCCAAGTCACTTGGGGGCTCTTAAAATTTATATGAGCTATTTGATAGTAAATGTGTTTTCTTCTTGGTGATTGCAAAGTTTTTTCTATCGCTCCTTTTTCGACATGAGTGTGTGGTCAATAGCCAGATAACCCATTTTCTCTCTAGTGACCGCTCGAGTTTAGTTCGCTAAACTGGTCTAACGAGAAGCACTCCGCCTTCGGGATAGGAGGCTGCAGCCGTAGGCTGACCCGCTTGAAGTCTTGAGATCGGATGTGTAATATTAATGCACGACAGAAGCACGATTTTTCCCCAATTTTCAGATTGGCACCGAACACTTGATCTTGTTTGGACATCAAGTTTTTACTGCCGTTTTTTTGGTTTTCCAAGCTTATGGCACTTCTAAACTATTTGTGTGTTTTCAGCACAAGTCTCGCAGTGCAATGCCGGACACCTTTATAGATTCGGCAAAAACATTCGCGGATCTCACTATATATGCATTGGTTTTCAATTGTGTCTTCGGTCAATAGTTGGGTTGCCCGGCTCCTGCGCTTGCCTAATATGTTCCGCTTTGTTCGGCTAGGTGTGCAAAGGGAGAACCACTGCGATTGTGCTTCCAGCTCACATGGTTAAGCACCTCAGTGGAGAAAGCCGAAAACTGGCTGTCACAATAAACGTAAATTGGTCAACAATCCGATGACAGTGTTAAATGACGGGCCATTCATAACAATGGCCGAAGTGTTTATGGCTTGACCTCTACTGTCACCGAACACTACCGGGGGCTATTAACTGGCCTCCCAAACTAAACCCTCAATATTATGCTCTTACTTTAGAGCTGAGGCTACATGATCATGCTTAGCATGACAACCCAAAGAAAGGAACCGATAGCGGGACTATTTTCTTTGGAAGACATTTCTTATGTTAAACAGTAATATAACATAGCTCTCTGCGTTCCTTTGTTCATAAAACCGTATGGCCAGATTGCCTTGTTTGTCGTAAATCTTTGCCCTCATAAAGGCTTTATAAAGTAGGACAAACACTCCTCGGCTACTAGCCGAGGAGGTGGAAGCCGATGGTCGGTCAAAAAAGTTTTGTACAATGCAGATCCAAGCATTAATGACGTAAAGTACTTGGATACGTAGAGTCATTACACATAATTTGTGATTTTACTGTGGATATTGATCCTTAATTTGGCCACCCGTGCCCGCATTAAGGCTCGGGGGCTACTGGGCTTCGGCCTTATTATTTACAAATATTAAAGGGGCACATCGATCCCCTGATCTGGTGTTGCCACCCGACCAGTGTCTCGGGGGCTACTATATTGCCTGTTCAATGCAGAAAATTTTAAGTGCAATACAGTTGCCGAGGAGATTTTGATCCTCAGGTTGGTCGGCCGCACCCAACCTGAGTCTCGAGGACTAAGCACGCCGCTTTTTGTGTCCCGAAGTATTCTGCCGAGCTAGGACTTGATCCTCAGGCCGATTTTAAAAATCAACCTGAGTCTCAGCGGCTACTGGGATCAGCGGTCTTACGTCATCCTTCAGGTGCATCTCGGGTTTTAGACTGATACACACCTTGAGGGCTAGTGGCCATATATCTCGGCAGAAAATAAATTGCAATAAAAAAACATATTGACAAAAAATCGGCCCACAGTCGGGGTGGTGCACCACCTCGGAAGCAGTCCGGCATAAAGTTTGGGCGCTAGTGGCTAGCTCCATAGAGGGCATTTCCGGCATTAAGCTTGGCTAAGCTCCTTCAACTTTTTTGAACCAAGGTGATATGACACCTCGGATATAGTCCAGCGTTGGAGCTGGGACACTGTCCGGCGTTGGAGCTCGGATACAGTCCGGCGTTGGAGCTTGGACATAGTCCGGCGTTGGAGCTCGGATACATTCCGGCGATGGAGCTCGGAAGCGGTCCGACATTGGTGCTCGGCCGCAAAAGATACCTCGAATGTAGTCCGGCTTTAGAGCTCGGACGCGAGAGGACACTGCCTCCCGGGAACAACTTCAAACCCGAGGTGTGGCATAAAAATAAGGCATTGATAAAGGATGGAAACTTAAAGGGCTCCTCGGATACCCGACGTGTAAACTCGCCGAATGCATTTCGACGATCCTCAAGATCGAAGATGAGAAGATTTGTTGAACCAGTTTTCAAGACCGTCAACCGAAGATGAAGAACAGTTTGGAAGAATTGAGGAGTGGCCCTAACTTGACGATCGGTTCATGGGGCTACTGACAGTGTCCTGGACTAGGGGGTACTCATCACATCGTCTCCCGATCAGTTGGATTGGGCCGAGGACCCCCATGGCCGCATACGCATGGGCCAGTTCGGACAACTGCCGCATACAAGGAAGATTCCACAAGACTTGGCGATCAAGACAAGGACTCCACCCCACCGGCGTATTCGGCTAGGACTCTTGTTATCCTAGGCCTCTGGTGCATTATATAAACCGAGGCCTATGTAGATAGTAGCCCCTGAGACTCTGGTTGTCGACGAGAATGGCGGCGAACAGAGGATCATAGTCCCAGGCAATAACCAGACTGCCTTTATGTGCAGGTGGTGGAAGCTCCGGTGGCTAGCCGGACTAGTGAGTTTGCCAAATTAAAACGGCAACTGGATGCAGCGGACGCCGACATCGAGCTCGTTAACAAGAGGCTTGACGAGGCACAGGGTAAGTGTTTATTTTCTGGTGAATGCCACGTAGTAAGAGCAGCATGATGCCAGTATCTTTAATATGTTGTGACTGCAGATGGAGCTACCACCGTGGAAACCTTGCGGGCAGAACTTGCCCGAGCCAAAGAACAAGCAAGGATTAGTAATGCGGCTGCTTTGGAGGCGGCCGAAGAGTTGAAAGCCGAAAAGGCCGCACATTGCGAGAGCCAAGAAAAGATGGCCAAGATGGCCATAGAATTAAAAGACACTGCCAACCGTTGCCGGCTTCTGGAAAAAGAAAATCGAGCGAAGGCAACGGACCTTGAGAAGGCCACGATGGCGGACAAAGACACCCGCTCTGCTATGAGAGCGAAGAACGAGGAGTTGCGAGAAGCCGGGGATATTGTGGCTGGGAAGCCCTTCATGCTACGGAGGAAGTTCGGAGATCCACGGTATGCCCCTCTGGATCGGCTGTGGAGTTCGGCAGATGCATATATGGATTTAGCGGCGAGCGCTGCTGATGCGGCCAAATACTTCCAAGGTCAAGTAGATCGTGGGGTGGACAAGCTGTTCTGGTCGCAATTCATTGTTCCAGAGCGTCCGCTTCCCTTGACTGATCAGCTAGCCGAATGGGCCGAACTAAATAGGTTGTCCGGACTCGCCATGAGGTATGTTGTGGATCAGCTATGGCCGGAAAAGCCAAAGCCGAATAGCTATTTTAGCTTAGTGCAGCAGGTCCTTGGTGCGGTGTCGCGCATTGATGCGATGAAGAGGTCGGCGTGCATAGAAGGTTCGCGGATGGCCCTTGCCCGTGTTAAAGCATACTAGGCGGAGATGGACGCCACCACTATTGCGGTGCAGGGTTCGGCCATAGGCTGAGTGGCTGCCGAGCACTATTTCGAGGAGGTTCTCGAGGGTGCTCGTTTGATAGAGGCCTAGTGCTCGAAGAATATTATGTTTGAGTGACATGTATTCCCACTGTAAACACAATGTTTTTATGAAATTTTATAAGGCTGTGTTTATACTTTTGCACGAAAGTAATATGATGCCTCCTGTGCGGCCGTTTATGTATACATGTGTATAACCTGAAAGATTGCAGCCGTCGGCTTCAACCCCCATGCATATAATGCGGAGGTGCTCGCGAAAAACATGTGTTCACACTTAAGCCAACGTCTTGGTCCTATTAAGGAGGTGATAGCATAGCGAACGAGGCAACCGGACTATAATGCTTTAACACTTTCACTTAGCCATAGGAGTTTGACAGTGGGGCTACTATATAGCCCCTGGTGGCTCCGCACTCTCCCGATCACGGGGGGCGTACATGCTTGGCCGGGAAACAACCCTTCATTAAGGCAGAGGAATTCTAACATCCCTATACGTCATCGAGTGGTTGACCAGTCTCACGCTATATCATGACAGTCAGTTTTCGGCTTTCTCTACTGAGGTGCTCGCCCGGATGAACCAGGGCACAATCGCAGTAGTTCTCCTAGTGCTGCCTTAGCCGGTAAAGCAGAACGTAAGGCACCAAAACACAGGAGCCGGGCAAACCCAACATTTGACCAAAGACAATGATTCGGAGCTGATGCATATAAGGCCAAACTCGCGACGCCGAACACTCCCTAAGGTATTCGGTCTTTTATGGTATAAACCGAGCCTAAATAGTGCCCTTTGTAAGAAGCCCCTTGTGTCCAGGTACGTGCATTATTCTAACATGGCCACATGCCAAGACGTCAGCATCCTTCTCAATTGTGCTGAGAATTTGGTGGATGCGTATCAACAAGAGACAGTAAAAAAGGTTTACGCAGGGTCTTAATCTAAAAAGAATCCTTGGAACGGGTCCCTGCTGCACGTCTGTGCCTGTGTCTCCGTTGTGCCGTATCCTGGACGAGTGTAGCACGATGATCCTCTGTAAAAAGAGAGGAACTTAGGTGAAAAAGTTGTCGTCCAAAAAGATAGTTTTTAAAGAAACCATGTATAGTTCAAGATGAGTAAAAATTGCCACCTGTCCGCGCGCGTTGAGCCCCTTTTATTTGTAATAGGGGTGTGACCATCGATCCGGTATGAATTACATATAGCTGCGCCAGACTCATCTAACCATGTCCGAGGTCTTGACGACCTGATAAATGCTTTAATTGGTCAGGCCATTTTTAGTGTGCGGCTGCCAAGGCAGCCGCACTCTCTTCGGCGCGCAAAGGTCGCTTAATACTTCCGTTCACTGTAATGATGCGACGTGGGCCGGGAATCTTAAGCGTGAGGGGAGCGTAGTGCGGTATTGCATTAAAGCGAGAGAAAGCTTCGCGTCCGAGTAGTGCTTGATAGCCACTTTAGAACGGAGCGTGGAAGGTTAAATGTTCGCTATGGAAGTTATCGGGGAAGCCAAATATAACCTTTAGTAGAAGGGAGCCCGTGCAATGAGCCCCTGTGCCTGGCGTTACTCCTTTAAAGGTAGTATTGCTTTGGCAAATTTTTGTTGGGTCTATCCCCATTTCGCGGATTGTGTCCTGGTATATCAGGTTTAGACTGCTGCCACCGTCCATCAGGACTCGTGTGAAGTGGTATCTTTCAATTATTGGGTCTAATACCAGGGCAGCCCATCCTGCACGCCGGATACTTGCTGAGTAATCACGATGGTCGATAGTAATCGGTTGAGACGACCAGTGGCAGGACTCCGCGGTGATAGGCCTTGGGCATAATTTTCTGGGAGTGCCATTTTGTTTCTCCCCTTGATCACGTGTAACACGTTTACTGTTTTGACTTCTGGTGGAAGTTTCTTTTGTTCCCTAGTGTCTTGCTTGAGAGGCTCATCCTCGTCTTCGCTTGGTGTATCCTCCCCCTTGTGTACGGCCTTGAGCTTGCCAGACTGCTTGAAGACCCAACATTCTCTATGGGTATGATTAGCGGGTTTACCAGGGGTGCTATGGATCTGACATATTTGGTCCAGAATTTTGTTTAGGCTGGACAGTACGTCTCTAGCGCCTTTAGAGGGCGGCTTTTGCTGACCTGGCCGAGAGCTTTTGAATCCGGCGTTTACTGCCATGCTCTTCGTGTTGTCTTCTTTATTCTGGCGTTTGTTATTGCTGTTGCACCGTGATTTCCCATTTCCGTCTCTAAGTTCAGATGTACTGGGGTCGCTGGTGCTGCATCTGGCTAGCCAGCTGTCCTCACCCGCGCAAAAGCGGGTCATGAGGCTTGTTAATGCTTCCATTGTTCTCGGCTTTTCTTGGCCGAGGTGTCTGACAAGCCATTCGTCACGGACGCTATGCTTAAAAGCTGCCAAGGCTTCGGCGTCCGGACAGTCGGCGATTTGGTTCTTTTTAGTAAGAAACCTGTTCCAAAGTTTTCGGGCTGACTCTCCGGGCTGTTGAGTTATATGACTCAAATCGTCCGCGTCCGGAGGTCGGACATAAGTCCGTTGAAAATTTGCCCGAAAAGCGTCTTCGAGCTCTTCCCAGCTTCCAATGGAGTTTTCGGGGAGGCTTTTAAGCCAGTGCCGAGCTGGCCCTTTGAGTTTGAGGGGTAAATACTTTATGGCATGGAGATCATCTCCCCGAGCCATATGGATATGGAGGATATAGTCCTCAATCCAGACCCCAGGGTCTGTTGTTCCATCGTATGCCTCTATGTTTACAGGTTTGAATCCCTCTGGAAATTCATGGTCCAGCACCTCATCGGTGAAACATAGGGGGTGTGCGGCACCCCTATATCTGGGTGTACTGCGTTGTTTGGGTGTTTGTTGTGTTGCATCGTATGCTGGAGCACGCTTGCTTGTCCATAGATGGATCTGGTTTCGCCGTCCTTTTGATGCGAGCCCTCGCGTAGACCGCGTATTGGCTTATGTGCGGCGTTGCTTGCCGCTTTATGTTGGCCGTGAGGTCGTATATCCGGCCAAATGGCTATTTTAATTTTTGGTTGTGGGGGGTTTAAGGCCTCCTCATCGAATTCAGGTAGCAACTTCCACTTTGGGTAGCTCTTGGTGGGGCGATTACCGCCGTACTTCGCTGCTGTGTTGAGTACTTTGCTCCATCTAATTTGGAGTGTGTCTTGCGCAGCCTTGAGCCTTTGCTTCTGCTTCTTTAGACTCCTTGCAGTGGCAACAAGCCTTTGATGGGCATTCTGCTGCTCCGGGTGCCTGTCCGGTGTTATGTCGTCCGGACTATTATCTTTGATAGAATTGGTTTGTTCGGTTTGATTCTCCGTGTTGTCGTGGTCTGGCAGTGATTCGCCCTGCTCCAACGCTGGGTCTATATGATCGTTATTTCTGCCGAGGCGGGATTTGGGGCGGCGCTTGCGCCGCCGCTTTGACTGCTTCTCGAGGGAACAAGCCTTCGGTGCGTCCCTCCGTTCCTCGTTGTCGTCTTGTTTTGGTGTGTCCACCATGTATACGTCATATGATGAGGTGGTCATCCAGCGCTCTGTGGGCGGTGGTTCCTCTTTGCCTCCCGGATCGTCATCCATACCGTCGATGTCTTTGGAGTCAAAGTCGAGCATGTCGGTTGAGTCATCGACAGTGGCTATTAAGTGGGTGGTGGGTGGGCATCGAATTTCTTCGTCGTCCGCATCCCAATCCTGTTGGCCATAATCCGGCCAGGGCTCTCCTAACAAAGAGAGAGACCTTAGTGAATTCAGAATGTCGCCGAAGGGCGAGTGCTGAAAGATATCCGCGGCGGTGAATTCCATGATCGGCGCCCAATCAGATTCGATTGGCAGGGGCGCGGATGGTTCGGAGTCCGGAAAAGAGTCCGGCACCTTGGAGTCACGGGCTGCGCAGAGGGTTAGGCTGGTGTTCGGCTCGATCGCCGTTGGGACTATAGCCCCTGAGGCGGTGTCTAACCACCCGTCCTCGACTGGCGCAGTTGGCCCCGAGCTAAGGATCGGAGCTGATGCGGGCACAGCCCCTGGGGTACTGTTTGGCGGCAGAGCTAGGTCGTACTCATTGCGACAGTGCGGCACGCCCGGCTGTGGCTCGAATCCGTCGAAGATCAAGTCTCCGCGGATGTTGGCCGTGTAGTTCGAACTTCCAAATCTGACCTGATGGCCAGGGGCGTAGCTTTCAATCTGCTCCAGATGGCCAAGCGAATTAGCCCGCAGTGCAAAGCCGCCGAATACAAAGATCTGTCCGGGGGGAAAAGTCTCACCCTGGATCGCATCGCTATCGATGATAGTAGGAGCCATCAAGCCTAACGGCGACGACACAGAGGAACTCTCAATGAAAGCACCAATGTCAGTGTCAAAACCGGCGGATCTCGGGTAGGGGGTCCCGAACTGTGCGTCTAGGCCGGATGGTAACAGGAGGCAGGGGACACGATGTTTTACGCAGGTTCGGGCCCTCTTGGTGGAGGTAAAACCCTACGTCCTGCTTGATTGATATTGATAATATGGGTAGTACAAGAGTAGATCTACCACGAGATCAGACAGGCTAAACCCTAGAAGCTAGCCTATGGTATGATTGTATGTTATGATTGTTGTCCTACGGACTAAAACCCTTCGGTTTATATAGATACCGGAGAGGGTTAGGGTTACACAAGGTTGGTTACAAAGGAGGAGATATCCATATCCGTATTGCCTAGCTTGCCTTCCACGCCAAGTAGAGTCCCACCCGGACACGAGACGAAGTCTTCAATCTTGTATCTTCATAGTCTAACAGTCCGGCCAATGGAGATAGTCCGGCTGTCTGGAGACCCCCTAATCCAGGACTCCCTCAATGACGATGATTTCCCCCTCCGGGAGGGAAGTTCCCTCGGCGAAATCGCTCCGCCGGAGGGCAAAAGTGCTCCTACCCAAGTTCCGCCTCAACGCGGCAGCGCTTTGTCCCGAAAGTCCTTCTCTTATTTTTTCTAGGTCGAAATGACTTATATACCAAAAGATGGGCACCAGAGGTGGGCCGTGGAGGCCACAACCCCCAGGGCGCGCCAGGGGGCCCCAGCGCGCCCAGGTTGGTTTTGCCCACCTGGTGGCCCCCTCTAGTTGTTATTTGCTCCAATAATTCTTATATATTCCATAAAAAATCCTCGTGAAGTTTCAGCTTGTTTGGAGTTGTGCAGAATAGGTAGCCTGATGTAGCTTTTCCAGGTCCAGATTTCGAGCTGCCAGAATTCTCCCAGTTGGTGCGTACCTTGCAAATTGTGAGAGAAAATTCATTAGAATTACTCCAAAAAGCATTATTATGGATAAAAACATTATAAATAATAGTAAGAAAACATGATGGAAAATGGACGTATCAACTCCCCCAAGCTTAGACCTCGCTTGTCCTCAAGCGAAAACCAAAATCAAAAAACATGTCCACATGCTTAGAGAGAGAGGTGTTGAAAAAAACAAAATACGGACATAGAAGCGTCATGTTGATTATTATAACAGCAACAAAATTAAACATATGACTTTTATCATAGAGCTTTCATCATATACTTCCCATGAATAAGTAATAGTTCATCACACAATCGAAGTATAAAGCGAAAACTCTATTGGAAATGAACAAACTATGTTCTCAGTCAACTTTGCAACTACAATTCATCATATTTTCAGGAAGAGTCACATGTCGGAGCCTTTAGGAAAGTCCACATACTCAACCATCATATAGTTGTCTATGATTGCTAACATTCACCTCGTACCCATGAGAAAAACGTTTCAACTAGACACATAGGAAGATAGGGGCTTATGGTTTCGCCTCCCAACACACTCACCTCAAGGGTGATGTCAAAAATAATAACTCATGCCACCCATATTCAACTGGACATATGTACCTAGATCTTTCCTCACCACATGATGCTTGCCAAAGAAGAAAAATAAAAGGAATAGAGAGAAAAACTTTGACTCTTGCATAAAAGTAAAAGATAGGCCCTTCGCAGAGGGAAGCAGATGTTGCCATGCGCTTATTTGTTTGTATGCTCAATCCCTCAGTGCAAAAGAACGTCACGTTACATTGCCCCTTGTGATAGCGACATTTATTATGCAGTCTGTCGCTTTTATTCTTCACCATCACAAGTTCGTGCAACGCTCAATTTTCTCTTACACTAAATGATCTCACACTTTTAGAAGCAATTTTTATTGCCTTTTTGCACCGATGACATCTTACTTGAGGGATCTTGCTCAATACCTAGTTAGATATGGTGGCCACTTCAAAATAGATTTGGGTTTAAGGGTTTTTGGATGCACAAGTAGTATCTGTACTTAGTGTAGAATTTTTGGCTAGCAAAGATAGGGGGCAAGCACCACATGTTAAAGGATCTATGACAATATGACTTCTATGTGAATATGCACAAGCATAAATCATTAAGTTGTCTTCCTTGTCCAACATCAACAATTTTGGCATATACTATTTTTATGAGGGCTCACAATCACAAAAGATTAGGATAGTATATTTATATGTGAATCTTCACTTTCCCTTATTAATTCTTTCATGAGTTGCATCATTGACTAATGCTATGTTTGTCAATCTCTAATAAAATTTTCTACTTATACTTTTCCTTATGCGGTACCATCACCTACCATAGGATTAGTATATAATATTTTCTTTATTTATTTCATTTCTTTTATTTGTTTCCTTTCTTATTTCTTTTCTTTTATTTGCAACATGAAAGTAAAGAAAGCAAAAACTCATACTAAACTTTATTATATAACTTGCACACGATTACAAGGATAGATCACTAAGCAAACTCTCAGAGAAGAATGGATCGAACTAAACTTTATTCATCTAAAGCAAAAGGATCGAACTAAAATAAGTAAAAGAAAAAGATAGTGGGGTGATACGATACTGGGGCACCTCCCCCAAGCTTGGCGGAATCCAAGGGGAGTGCCCATACCCGATACTCAGTTCTCCTTTGGTGGTGAAGAAGGTCATGGTGGTGGTGGAGAAGAGATCCTGTCCTCGGATTTCCATGGCAGTGGTCCACCATTGTGACAGGATGAGTGAGTCTCACGAGTCCTATAACTAGCAGCCAAACTCATACCTTTAAACCTCGCCTCATATTCAAAGACTTGGTTTGAAGATCATAGATCTGGCTTTGGAGGAAGTTGATTTGCTCGTTGAGGGTGAAGATGATGTCCTTCATGGGCTTTCCATCCACCTTGAGATCACGGGAAAGGTCTGTGATCATGAGGTGATTGGCATTAAGCCCACACTCCACCATCCCTTTGCACCGGAAGACTTCTTGCTCCACAGTTCCCGTACCCTTGGGACATGGCACATCGCGGAGGTGAAGCACCCCCTCATGCATCTGGATGACCTGAGGGTGCTACACCACATCCCGCAGATATCGGTTGATGAAGTTCTTGAAGAACTTGTCCTTGGAGGAGCTTGAAGAGGCCATGGTAGATGGGATCTGACAGAAAACAGCAAGGAAAAAGAGAACAGAGGATTTCTCCGCGATACGGTGATCAACGGGTTTGGGAAGTATATATAGATTTTTTATCTTGAAGGACAAGTATATGGTAGAAAAACGGAGTACAGAAGGTGTCTCAGGTGGGCACAACCCAACTGGGCGCGCCAGCGCCCTGGTATCTTGTGCCCTATAGGGGACGCTTCCAGGAAGTTTCTTTATTCCCAAAATTCTAAAATATTCCAAAACTGATAAAAATAGTTTTGCAGATTTTTCGGAGTCCCTTTACTTACCGTATCACATACCTCCTTATTTTCATGATTCTGGAGTGTTCCAGAAGGACTCTTTTATGTGTTCTTCTGGTGTCATAGTTTGGATAATATTAGTTTCAATATTAATAGGCGTACCTAAGATATAATGCTTTATTCATTGCCCATTGACAATCTTCGGGTTGGTACCTCCGGAATTATTTATTTTGATGGCACCAGACCGGTAAACCTCCTCCATGACGTATGGGCCTTCCCATTTTGAGAGGAGTTTTCCTGCAAAGAATCTGAAACGAGAGTTGTACAAAAGGACATATTCTCCAACTTTAAACTCACGCTTTTGAATTCTTTTGTCGTGCCATCTTTTTACCTTTTCTTTAAATAATTTTGCATTTTCATAAGCTTGGGTTCTCCATTCATCTAATGAGCTAATATCAAATAACCTATTTTTCACCAGCAAGTTTGAAATCATAATTTAGTTCTTTGATTGCCCAATATGCTTTATGTTCTAACCCAAGAGGCAAATGACAAGCTTTTCCATAAACCATTTTATAAGGAGACATACCCATAGGATTTTTATATGTTGTTCTATAAGCCCAAAGTGCATCATCTAATTTCTTAGACCAATTCTTCCTGAACCTATTGATAGTGTTTTCCAAAATTAATTTTATTTCTCTATTGCTAAGTTCAACTTGACCACTAGACTAAGGATGATAAGGTGATGCAATTCTATGGTTAACATCATACTTAGCAAGCATTTTACGGAAAGCACCATGAATAAAGTTTGAACCACCATCAGTCATTAAATTTCTAGGGATTCCAAACCTTGGGAAAATAACTTCCTTAAGCATTTTAATAGAGGTGTTGTGATTAGCACTACTAGTTGGAATAGCTTCTACCCATTTAGTAACATAATCAACAGCAACCAAAATATGTGTATACCCATTAGAGGAAGGAAAAGGTCCCATGTAATCCAATCCCCAAACATCAAATGGTTCAATAGCAAGTGAATAATTCATAGGCATTTCTTGACGCTTACCGATATTACCTATCCTTTGACATTCATCACAAGATAAGACAAACTTACAGGCATCTTTGAAGAGAGTAGGCCAATAAAATCCAGATTGCAATACCTTGTGAGCAATTCTATCTCCAGCATGATGCCCTCCATAAGCCTCGGAGTGACATTTTCGTAGGATTTGTCCCTGTTCATGCTCAGATACACAACGTATAATAATACCATCTAATCCTTCTTTATAAAGATGTGGGTCATCCCAAAACTAATGTCTTAAATCATAGAAGAAAAATTTATTTTGTTGGTATGTAAAGCTAGGTGGTAAATATTTAGCAACAATGTAATTAGCATAATCATCGTACCAAGGAGTACCATGAGAAACATTTATTGCAGCTAAATGCTCATCAGGAAAACCATCATCAATAGGTAGTGGGTCATCAAGCACATTTTCAAGTCTAGACAAATTATCAGCAAATGGGTTCTCAGCTCCTTTTCTATCAATGATATGTAAATCAAATTCTTGTAACAAGAGAACCCATCGAATAAGTCTAGGTTTAGCATCTTTCTGTTCCATAAGATATTTAATAGCAGCATGGTCTGTGTGAACATTGACTTTGGAATCAACAATATAAGGTCTAAATTTATCACAAGCAAACACAACTGCTAAGAATTCTTTTTCAGTAGTAGCATAATTTCTTTGAGCACTGTTTCGAATTTTACTAGCATAATGACTAACATTAAGTTTCTTATGAACTCTTTGTCCTAAAACAACACCAACAGCATAATTACTAGCATCACACATAATTTCAAAAGGCGAGTTCCAATCAGGTGGTTGAACAATAGGTGCAGAAATTAAAGCTTTCTTAAATGTTTCAAAGGCTTCTAAACAATCATCATAAAAAACAAAAGGATTATCCTTCTGCAAGAGATTAACAAGGGGTCTAGAAATTTTAGATAAGTCTTTGATAAATCTCCTATAGAAACCAGCATGACCTTAGAAACTACGAATACCTTTTATATCTTTAGGACATGGCATTTTCTCAATTGCATCAACCTTAGCTTGGTCCACTTCAATACCTCTTTCAGAAATTTTATGACCCAAAACAATGCCTTCATTAACCATAAAGTGGCATTTCTCCCAATTCAAGACAAGATTTGTTTGTTCACATCTCTGCAAAACTCGATCAAGATTGCTTAAACAATCATCAAAAGACTTCCCATAAATAGAAAAGTCATCCATGAAAACCTCATCAATCTTTTCACAAAAGTCAGAGAATATAGCAGTCATAAACCTCTGAAAGGTAGCAGGTGCATTACATAAACCAAAAGGCATACGTCTATAAGCATAAGTTCCAAAGGGACAAGTAAAAGTGGTCTTTTCTTGATCAGGTTGAGAAACAAGTATTTGTGAAGAGCCATACTATCCATCAAGGAAGCAAAAGTGTGTGTGCATAGATAATCTTTCAAGCATTTGATCAATAAAAGGCAAAGGGTAATGATCTTTTCTAGTTGCTTTGTTTAATTTCTAAAATCAATTACCATTCTATAGCCTGTGACAATTCTTTGTGGAATAAGTTCATTCTTATCATGAGGAACAACAGTTATACCTCCTTTCTTTGGAACACAATGAACAAGACTTACCCATCTACTATCAGCTATGGGATACATTATACCTGCTTCCAGAAGTTTTACTATTTCCGTTCTTACCACTTCTTTCATCTTCGGATTTAACCGACGTCGGTGATCAACAACGAGTTTAGCATCAGGTTCCATATTAATTTTGTGCTGACATAGAGTGGGACTAATTTCCTTTAAATCATCAAGAGTATATCCAACAGTAGCTCGGTGCTTCCTTAGAACTTTCGATAATCTTTCTTCTTCATGTTCTGAAAGGTTAGCACTAATAATAACAAGATACATCTTCTTTTCATCAAGATAAGCATATTTCAAAGTGTCTGGCAATTGTATTAATTCAAACACAGGATCACCTTTAAGTGAAGGAGGAACTCCTAGAGTTTCAATAGGCAAATTGTGTTTAAGCAGATGACGTTGTTCAAAGAAAATTTATCCATTTCATTTCTTTCATGCATATGTAAATCATTTTTATGGTCTAGCAAGTATTGTTCTAAAGGATTAGTAGGTGGTACAAAAAATAGAAGCAATACCATTCATCCTTACTAGGCAATTCTTTTTCATGAAGATTTCTAGTTAAACTAGGAAAAATTAAACTCATGAGACTCATCACCAAAGCTAACACCAACAGTTTGTTTCTTACAGTGTATTTTAGCATTAACTGTATTCAAGAAAGGTCTACCAAAGATAATGGGACAAAAGTCATCTTGTGGGGAACCAAGAACAAGAAAACTATTAGGGTATTTTATTTTCCCACACAATACTTCAACATCCTCACAATCCCAAATGGTGATATGGTGTCTCTCTTAGCCAGTTTAATAGTAACATTTATTTCTTCTAACTCTGCAGGTGTTATGTCTTTCATAATTTCTTGATATAAGGTGTAAGGAATAGCACTCACACTAGCACACATGTCACATAAACCATGATAACAGTGATCTCCTATTTTAACTGAGATGACAGGCATGCCAACAATGGGCCTATGTTTATCTTTCTTATTAGGTTTGGCAATTCTAGTAGTTTCTTCACAGAAGTAAATAAGATGCCCATCCATATCTTCTTCCAAGAGATCTTTAACCATAGAAATACTAGGTTCAACTTTAATTTGTTCATCGGGTTTAGGTGTTCTAATGTAGCTTTTGTTAACCATAGTTGAAACTTTAGCATGTTCCTTCATCCTAACAGGGAAATGTGGTTTCTCAATATAAGCAGAAGGAACAACTGGATCAACATTATAAAGTATAGTTTCTTCTTAACTGGTACCAGTTATTCAATTTCTTCTTTAATAGGTAGGTGATATTTAATCCACTTCTTCTTAGGGAGTTCAACACGAGCAGCAAAAGATTCACAAAAGGAGGCTACTATCTCAGAGTCAAGTCCATATTTAGTGCTAAACTTTTGAAAAGCATCGGTATCCATAAAAGATTTAACACAATCATACTCAAGTTTAATACCTGACTCTTTACCTTTGTCGAGTTCCCAATATTTAGAGTTGTGTTTAATTCTTTCCAAAAGATACCACCAGAATTGAATAGTCTTCTTCATAATGGAACCAACACAAGAAGTATCAAGCATGGTTTGATCATTACGAGAAAGCCGAGCATAAAAATTCTGGATAATAATTTCCCTTGAGAGCTCATGGTTGGGGCATGAATATAACATTGACTTAAGCCTCCCCAAGCTAGAGCAATACTTTCCCCATCACAAGGCCAAAAATTATATATATAATTCCGATCACGATGAACTAGATGCATATGATAATTTTTTGGTGGAACTCCACTTTGAAATGATTCCAATTCCATTATCCAATATCATCGCATAGCCTATACCATTCCAATGATTTTCCCTTCAAAGATACAGGGAAAACCTTCTTCATAACTTTATCCCAGGGTAAACCTGCAAGCTTAAACAATCCACAAATTTGTTCCACATATATCAAGTGCATATCAGGATATTCAGTTCCATCTCCTGCATAAGGATTAGCTAGCAGTTGTTCTATCATACCCGAAGGAATTTCATATTCAATATTTTCAATAGGTGTGGTAGGTTGAAGGGTCGCTAATTGTGGTTCCGGATGAGGTGAAGACACCCCGAACAAACCCCTCAAAGGATTGTTTTCCATAATAACAAGTGACAATATATTACAGCACCCTATATAAATGTTTCCTCACCAAATTCCACTTACCAAATGAGCTTCACCCCCTGGCAACGGCGCCATAAAATAGCCTTGATGACCCACACGTATAGGGGAGAAATTGTAGCCCTTTTCGACAAGTAAGAGTGTCAAACCCAACAAGGAGCAGAAGGAAATGACAAGTAGTTTCCAGTAAGGTGATGTCTGCAAGTGCTGAAATTATAAGTAGCAGGGTAGTTTGATAGCAAGATAATTTGTAACGAGCAAGTAACGATTGTAGTAACAAAAATGCAGCAAGGTAGCCCAATACTTTTGTGGCAAAGGACAAGCCAAAACTGCCTCTTATAATAAGCAAAGTGTTCTTGAGGGTACACGGGAATTTCATCTAGTCACTTTCATCATGTTGGTTCGATTCGTGTTCGCTGCTTTGATAATTTGATATGTGAGTGGACTGGTGCTTAGGTTATGTTATTACTTGAACAAACCTCCTACTTATGATTAACCCTCCCGCAAGCATCCGCAAATACGAGAAATGTATTAAGAATAAATTCTAACCATTTCACTATGGAATAGCGCATAAACTGGGGTTTAAGCTTCTGTCACTCTCGCAACCCGTCATCTATTTGCTACTCCACAATGCATTCCCTTAGGCCCAAATATGGTGAAGTGTCATGTAGTCGAAGTTCACATGACACCACTAGGGGAATCACAACATACATACTATCAAAATATTGAACACATATCAAATTCACATGATTACTTGCGACATGATTTCTCCCGTGACCTCAAGAACAAAGGTAACTACTCAAAAATGATAAACATGCTCATGTTCAGAGGGGTATTAAATAGCATATTGGATATGAACATATAACCTTCCACCAAATAAACCATATAGTAATCAACTACAAGATGTAATCAACACTACTAGTCACCCACAAGTACCAATCTATAGTTCCGCTACAAAGATTGAACACAAGAGATGAACTAGGGTTTGAGAGGAGATGGTGTTGCTGAAGATGTTGATGGAGATTGCCCTCCCTAAGATGGGAGACTTGTTGGTGATGATGATTTCCCCCTCCGGCAGGGTAGTTCCCCGAGCGGAATTGCTCTGCTGGAGGGCAAAAGTGCTCCTGCCCAAGTTCCGCCTCGAGGCGGCGGCGCTTCGTCTGGAAAGTCTTCCTCTTCTTTTTCTATGTAAAAATGACTTATATACCAAAATATGGGCATCAGAGGTGGGCGGAGGAGGCCACAACCCCCCAGGGCGCGCTAGGGGCCCTGGCGTACCCAGGTGGGTTGTGCCCACCTGGTGGCCCCCCTTTGGTAGTTATTTTGTCCAATAATTCTTATATACTCCATAAAAAATCCTCATGAAGTTTCAGCTTGTTTGGAGTTGTGCAGAATAGGTAGCCTGACATAGCTTTTCCAGGTCCAGATTTCCAGCTGCCAGAATTCTCCCCCTTGGTGTGTACCTTGCAAATTTTGAGAGAAAAGGCATTAGAATTACTCCAAAAAAGCATTATTATGGATAAAAACATTATAAATAACAGTAAGAAAACATGATGCAAAATGGACGTATCAGCTCTCGGCGCAGTTGGCGATGCTCGCAGAGGACTCGGCCATTGATATGTCTCCAACGTATCTATAATTTTTGATTGCTCCATGCTATATTATCTACTGTTTTGGACTATATTGGGCTTTATTTTCCACTTTTATATTATTTTTGGGACTAACCTATTAACCGGAGGCCCATCCCAGAATTGATGTTTTTTGCCTATTTCAGTGTTTCGGATAAACGGAATATCAAACGGAGTCCAAACGGAATAAAATCTTCGGAAACATGATTTTCTCACCGAACGTGATCCAGGAGACTTGGAACCTACTGCAAGGGATCAAAGAGGTGGTCACGAGGGTGGGGGGCACCCCCCTAGGGCGCGCCCCCTGCCTCGTGGGCCCCTCGGTGCTCCATCACGTACTCCTTCCTCCTATATATACACACGTACCCCCAAACGATCAGAACAGGAGCCAAAAACCTAATTCCACCGCCGCAACTTTCTGTATCCACGAGATCCCAACTTGGGGCCTGTTTCGGAGCTCCGCCGGAAGAGGGCCGTCATCATGGAGGGCTTCTACATCATCCTAGCCCCTCCGATGAAGTGTGAGTAGTTTACCTCAGACCTTCGGGTCCATAGTTAGTAGCTAGATGGCTTCTTCTCTCTCTTTGAATCTCAATACAAAGTTCTCCCCCTCTCTCATGGAGATATATTCGATGTAATCTTATTTTTGTGGTGTGTTTGTGGAGACCGATGAATTGTGGGTTTATGATCAAGTCTATCTATGAATAATATTTGAATCTTCTCTAAATTCTTTTATGTATGATTGGTTATCTTTGCAAGTCTCTTTGAATTATCCGTTTGGTTTGGCCAACTAGATTGGTAGTTCTTGCCATGGGAGAAGTGCTTAGCTTTGGGTTCGATCTTGCGGTGTCCTTACCCAGTGACAGAAGGGGCAGCAAGGCACGTATTGTATCGTTGCCATCGAGGATAACAAGATGGGGTTTATTTCATATTACATGAATTTATCTCTCTACATCATGTCATCTTGCTTAAGGCGTTACTCTATTTGTAACTTAATACCCTAGATGCATGCTGGATAGCGGTCGATGAGTGGAGTAATAGTAGTAGATGCAGAATCGTTTTGATCTACTTGTACCGGATGTGATGCCTATATACATGATCATGCCTAGATATTCTCATATTTATGCTCAATTCTATCAATTGCTCAATAGTAATTTGTTCACCCACCGTAGAATACTTATGCTCTTGAGAGAAGCCACTAGTGAAACCTTTGGCCCCCGGGTCTATTCTCATCATATCAATCTCCATCACTTTTATATTGTTTTTCTATTTACTTTGCTTTTACTTTTTACTTTTCATCTTTATATCAAAAATACCAAAAATATTCTATCTATCAGATCTCACTCCCGTAAGTGACCGTGAAGGGCTTGACAACCCCTAATCGCATTGGTTGCGAGTAGCTATCGCTTTGTGGAGGTACGAGGGACTTGAGTGTGGGCTCCTACTAGATTGATACCTTGGTTCTCAAAAACCGAGGGAAATACTTATGCTACTCTGCTGCATCATCCCTTCCTCTTCGGGGAAAACCAACGCAAGCTCAAGACGTAGCAGCCATCGTACAGGCCTTCACAAAGCGTTTCCACGATGTCATCTTTGCAAGAAGGGGGTGCGGGAATGGGGATCCGGAATCGTGGATTCGGGGGTTGCCGGCACTGGAGCAGACGAGCCGACGAAGCTTAAGGAGGAAGACTTAAATAGACCCAGAAATTTTCATCGCAAATGATTCCTACAAAAAAATTGTGTGTGATGTTGTGGATATTTTTTATTAGCTGTGAAAGACGAATTTGGAGTAAAGTGGCAACGGATGGTGTTTTAAATGTAACAAGAAATTTTTTCGTACTAATACAACTGTCATGTCATATTTTGGAAAATTCGAGGGGTCAGTTGACCTTTTAAAACATATAAGTGATTTTCTAGCCATTTAATGACCGTAATTCAAATTTGAACTACATGTACATGCAACAGCTAGCCATAACAGTTTGGAAAGTCATATGTTGTGTACTTGCGTGTGATTTAATTCCGTGTGCAGTAAATTGGAAGGAATTTTGAAACATATTTGTCTAACGGCTTTGACACAATTAAGCATGGAGTGCCATGGCATTTAAATTCCAAAAAATTAAAAAAGATCAGAAACACATGAAACCTTGCTTAATGTAATGTCATGCCACCAAGATGATGTGGTAAAAAATTTGGCATGTTTGACGAAAGTTTGGACACACACCCCTCACAAACCGAAGCAACTCACTAGAAGGCTTGTGGTTCCGAGAGGGAACAATGCATGTTTGATGATGTACGGGAGATAGCTTCCCCTTACGGCCTTCAAATTTTTTGTACGTTTAATGTGCACTAATACAACTGCCATGTGAAAATTTGGAAAATTTCAGGGGTCATTTGACCTTTTAAAGACATTTAAGTGATTTTCTAGCCATTTAATGACCGTAATTCAAATTTGAACTACATGTACATGCAATAGCTAACCATAACGGTTTGAAAAATCATATTTGTGTACTCGTGTGTGAGTTAATTCCATGTGTAGTAAATTAGAAGGAATTTTCAAACACATTGGTCTCAGAGCATGCGCTTTACACGAATATGACCTAAACGGCAGTGCCACAAATATGTTGCACTATCATTATCAACTTTGCATATTTTGGCATCAATGCTATGAATATGTGTATCACCAGAATCAAGATTCAATAAAAAGTACAACTCTTCAACGGTGCATGACCATAAAAGATATTACACATATAAATAAAACAACCATTATTCTCTGATTTAAATGAATAACTGTCTCGCATCAAACAAGATCCAGATATAATGTTCATGCTTAACGCTGGCACCAAATAAGTATTATTCAAGTCTAAAACTAATCCCGAAGGTAGATGTAGAGGTAGCATGCCGACGGTGATCACATCGACCTTGGAACCATTCCCGATGTGCATCGTCACCTTGTCCTTAGCCAATCTTCGTTCAATCCGTTGCCCTGTTTTGGGTTACAAATATGAGAAACCGAACCAGTATCAAATACCCAGGTGCTACTACGAGCATTAGTAAGGTACACATCAATAACATGTATATCAAATATACCTTTGTTCACTTTGCCATCCTTCTTATCCACCAAATACTTGGGACAATTCCGCTTCCAGTGACCAGTTCCTTTGAAGTAGAAGCACTCAGTTTCAGGCTTGGGTTCAAACTTGGGCTTATTCCCGGGAGTGGCAACTTGATTGCCATTCTTCTTGAAGATCCCCTTCTTTCCCTTTCCCTTTTTGTTGAAACTAGTGGTCTTGTTAACCATCAACACTTGATGCTCCTTCTTGATTTCTACCTCCGCAGCTCTGAGCATAGCGAAGAGCTCGGGAATTGTCGTATCCATCCCTTGCATATTATAGTTCATCACGAAGCCTTTGTAGCTTGATGGCAGTGATTGAAGAACTCTGTCAATAACACTATCATCTGGAAGATTAACTCCTAGCTGAGTCAACTGATTATGATACCCAGATATTTTGAGTATGTGTTCGCTGATAGAACTGTTCTCCTCCATCTTGCAGCTATAGAACTTGTTGGAGACTTCATATCTCTCAACTCGGGCATTTGTTTGAAATATTAACTTCAATTGCTGGAACATCTCATATGGTCCATGACGCTCAAAACGTCTTTGAAGTCCCGACTCTAAGCCGTAAAGCATGGCACACTGAACTATCGAGTAGTCATTATATCAAGCTTGCCAGACATTCATAACATCAACATCTGCTCCTACAGCAGGCCTTTCACCTAGCGGTGCATCAAGGACCCAAATTCTTCTGTGTAGCAATGAGGATAATCCTCAAGTTACGGACCCAGTCCGTGTAGTTGCTACCATCATCTTTCAACTTAGCTTTCTCTAGGAATGCATTAAAATTCAAGGGAACGGTAGCACAGGCCATTGATCTACAACATAGATATGCAAAAACTATCAGGACTAAGATCATGATAAATTAATTTCAATTAATCATATTACTTAAGAACTTCCACTTAGATTGACATCCCTCAAGTCATCTAAATGATACGTGATCCTAATCAACTAAACCATGTCCAATCATCACATGAGATGGAGTAGTCTTCAATGGTGGACATCTCTATGTTGATCATATCTACTATATGATTCACGTTCGACGTTTTGGTCTAAAGTGTTGTGAGGCCATGTCTGTACATGCTAGGCTCATCAATTTTAACCCAAGTATTCTGCATGTGCAAAACTATCTTGCACCCGTTGTATGTGAACGTAGAGCTTATCACACCTGATCATCACGTGGTGTCTCAGCACGACGAACTGTCTCAACGGTGCATACTCAGGGAGAACACTTATACCTTAAAATTTTAGTGAGGGATCATCTTATAATGCTACTGCCGTACTAAGCAAAATTAGATGCACAAAAGATAAACATCACATGCAACCAAAATATGTGACATGATATGGGCTTCATCATCTTGTGTCTTTGATCTGCATCTCCAAAGCACCGTCATGATCTCCATCATCACTGACTTGACACCTTGATCTTCATTGTAGCGTTGTGGTTGTCTCGCCAACTATTGCTTCTACAACTATCGCTAACGCATAGTGATAAAGCACTGCTACGCGTCGGTGCTATACAAACAGTTTTTAACCCCTTTCCATGACGGCGGTCGGAACCGTCGCCAGGTGAGTGACAGCGATAGGGGGGTCCTTCCCATACAACCCAGAAACCGTCGGGGATATGCCCTCCTGGCACACACGCTCAACAAAATGAGGCCGTGTGCGACTGACGAGCACTCAAATACAGAAATACATACAATAGAGCTAAAAAATACAATTATACATGCGACATTGTTTCCGGTCACAAGTACATCCCACACAGTCAGTCCCCGATGAATGTTTCCATTCGTATGTACATCCCACACAGTCGCTCCAAGGAAAATGTTTCCATTCGCAGGTAGATCACACACAATTTTCCTTGTTAAATCGATTGTGATAGCGTTGCCATTCCACACGATATTAACAATTTTATCGTTTGCGTTATTGAATGCATCACACATGGTGCGTAGAAGTAACTGTGTGGCAAAGATTGTCCATCACACAGTTTTTATGTGGTAAACGTTTGCGCAAGGTGGCCTAACGCAAACGGTATTCAAGAGGATGTCGTGTGTGCAGTGGAGATTGATCGCACACGTAGTGGATCCTAGAAACATTTCTGATCTCCACGTCTATCGCAGACGTTTCTCTTTCACAAACCATGTCTAGTGTAATCCCGAATTAATCCCTAATTTAAAAATCACATGTTTTGATTTTGAAAGTAGGCAATCACTTATTTCATATCCAACCA
Source organism: Triticum urartu (assembly GCF_056163025.1). Taxonomy (NCBI): domain Eukaryota; kingdom Viridiplantae; phylum Streptophyta; class Magnoliopsida; order Poales; family Poaceae; genus Triticum; species Triticum urartu. The sequence continues at coordinate 47,234,908 of NC_141876.1, read as the reverse complement.
TGTTTATTACAAATATAGGTTCAACCACGAATGCATAATTCGATGCACATGTACATATACTAGAGAACTACATAAGCACCTAGTAAAGAATGATGAACCACAGTTGTACTAAAGACTGTAAAGAGAGAGGCGAAAGACATTCTGGTTGCTGGAGAAGGTGAAGCGGAATGCCCATATTGTGCCCTCCTCCATGCGTAATGCGCGCACGACTCTAGGCCAACCCCTTGTGATGGCTACCCGTCCATCCTTCACTGTCTTCATTACGACTTCTTGATGCTCATTGTAGTGCGGATGAAATACTTTAACCTTCATTGTATGTCCACCAATCATGTACTTTGCGAGGTAATCTTGAGTGAACTACTTCAGGAACCACTGCAAATGAAAAAGATTCAGACATTGTTGTCTAACAACTCATTATGGGCAGTAAAAAGAAAAGGCTCCAGAGTTTGTAGTGACCATCCTACAACTCACTGTTGTGTTGGATAGACCATAAACAAATAATTTGCTTGCCACTATTCATATCTCTTTGCTAATAATCCTTATCAGTTTTCTCACTTGATGCTTGTTCATGAATATCTCACTGCCCCATATGCAAAAAGGGTCGATGCATGGATCCTTGCCAAGGGCATATGTACCTACAAGCAACAAGTCAATATTAGAAGCTAACAAGTGTCCTGGCCTGGATCTATATGCACTACATTATGGAACGATGGGGGAGTACAAGCCGAGGGATGAAGCTAACCTCGGTGGAAAATGGTGGCCACTCTCGTTGTTGTCCTGCATAAGTAGTGGAAAGGCATGATAAGTACAACAGCCTTAACATCGAACAAATATAGCAAAGGTAAACAACATCATCTCGAAATGATAGCTTGAATGTGTTGGCTTCAGCATGCTGTTAATGTAGATATAAAATGGAAGGCAATGTTACTGACAGCAGGCTTAACAACCATCAAATTATACAATTCAAACTGGTATTGTTGAAAATGAATAGAATGTAGGTAATGCTTAAACATCACACTGGATAAATGTGTAAAACTGAAATAAAGGGCATGTGTTAACTACACCAGGAATAACTGGAACCAAATATAGCCGTTCAAACTGGTATTGATGTAGTCGAGCGGCACAGTTCCGACTTGCACAGAATGAACAACACATTGTGAATGACTGAAATAAACAAGACCGAAATGACCAGTATAACAACCAAATATAGCCATTGAAAATTGGACAGAGTCTCACTGCAACCAACCTAACAAGCAAATACAGATAAACATGGCATATGCTTGAAAACTGGACAAATGCTCACTGCAACCAACCTCACAAGCAGATACAGATAAACAAGGCATTTGCTTGATAACTGGACAAATAAAAAACAACAACCTAACAACCAAATACAGATAAACAATTCATCTGCTTGATAACTGGTCAAATGCTCACTGCAACCAAACTAAGAACCAATATATATAAGCAAGGCATCTGCTCGATAACTGTAAAAATGCTCACTCCAACCAACCTAACAACCAAATACAGATAAAAAGGCATCTACTCACTGTAAACAACCAAATATAGCCATTCGTGAAACTGAAGTGGACAATTCATACTTAAACATCACATAGCCCTATTGAACAATACATTTTTGCATAATTGAAATAATTAAACATGGCACAGTTAAAGCACCGCATGGAAAATGCTACTACAACAAAGCGTACGGGTTGGCAAGCTAGAAAAGGTAAGATTTGTTGATAGAATGTTGCCTCACAATTCATGGACGGGATCCTTCGAGTTGGAAGAGCACAGACCCATGGTGCGCTCTCTGATGTCACAGATGGGCAGTTTCACCTTGGAAGAACCTTTGTGGGTGCCCTCCTCGTGGTCGTGGTCGTGGTCGCTGAGATATGACTTGGAAATTGAAGATGCCAAACCGCCGCCATAGAACGTGTCCTTCAGAAATGACAAAATTGGCTTGATGGCGTATAAAGATCGCAAATCCTTGACCGCTTGGCGGAGAAGATCAACGGTAGGGCCGTCGAAGAGATTGACGGCGGTTGAAACAAAGGGGTTGGGGATGGAACACTTACCTGTGACATGGCCCTCGTGAAACCGTCGCTGTGGATGAGCTTGATGTCGTAGCTAGCTTTCTCGAGATACATTAATACGCCAGCCCACTGACATGAAGCCTTCGGCATAGCAACGTAGTCAACGTCTTCGCCAGCTTCCGCGGTGATGTGTTGCTCCGGGATCGACAAGTCGGGGCGAACGGCGGCGACCTCGCCAACGTCCGCCAGACAGGCCATGATAAACCTCTTCTTGGCTGAATGCTTGTTGGGCTCCCCGGGATACGTGGTCGAGCTTAGGCTGTGACATTATGGAGCAGGGGATGTGGATCTGGCATGGAGGGACACCGTAGGCCTCATCTAAAAACTCAGGGGAGTGGGGAGACGGTATGGGAATCGCTGGGTAACCTGAACTTTATTATCTAAGCTAGGGGGAATGGGCATACCAGTAGGGGTTGGCGGTGACGCCGCCGGCGCCGCCGATGGCCGCGAGCTAGGGTTCGAGTTGGGGAGCCGGGCGGGTGGGGGACTATGGAGGGGGGTTGTTTGAGGATACGCCGCGACTACTGAAAATTTTAGTAATGGTGGGTGGAGATGGTGGTGGACGAGAGAGGGTGACGGTTCAAATGCCTCGACTACTGCAATTTTACTATAAGGTCGGTGCTGGAGGAGTGTGGGCGACGGTTGAAGTACGACGGCTACAAAAATTTGGGTAAAGGAATTGATGCGGGGCGGGTGAGCGAGTCCTGGACTAAGGGGTCCTTGGGCGTCTGGCCTATTGGACATGGGACGAACTATTGGGCCATGAAGATACAGGATAGAAGACTTTCTCTCGTATCCGGATAGGACTCTCCTTTGCGTGGATGGCAAGCTAGGTGGCCGGATGTACTATTTCCTTTCTATGTAACCGACTTTGTACAACCGTAGATCCCTTTGGTATCTATATAAACCGGATGGTTTAGTCCGTAGGGACAATCATAGTCAGATAGGCTAGACTTCTAGGGTTTTAGCCATTACGATCTCATGGTAGATCAACTCTTGTAACCCCTATACTCATCAATATTAATCTAGGAGGACGTAGGGTTTTACCTCCATCGAGAGGGCCCGAACCTGGGTAAATATTGTGTTCCCTGTCTCCTGTTACCATCAACCGCAGACGCACAGTTCGGGACCCCCTACCCGAGATCCTGTGGTTTTGACACACACATTGGTGATTTCATTGAGAGTTCCACTGTGACGTCGAAGTCAGGGTTGATGGCTTGCCTTGTGATCAAGGACAACATCACCGCCGATGGAGCCCTGGCCTCAGGCCAAACCCTCCTGTTGGGTGGCTTTATCAAGTCCGCCCATTCGGCCGGTGAGCCGACGATGACTTCTTGGATCATCGAAAATCGCCTCCGAATTGACTCCGAATACTCCAAACAGATGGATCCAACGGAATTATCGTTGACGGTGTCCTAGACTAGGGGGTACACATCACATCGTCTCCCGATCAGTTGGATTGGGCCGAGGACCCCCATGGCCGCATACTCATGGGCCAGTTCGGACAGCTGCCGCATACAAGGAAGATTCCACAAGACTTGGCGATCAAGACAAGGACTCCACCCCACCGGCGTATTCGGCTAGGACTCTTGTTATCCTAGGCCTCTGGTGCATTATATAAACTGAGGCCAGGCTAGTCGATAGAGATATACAACAATCATACCATAGGCAAGCTTCTAGGGTTTTAGCCTTTACGATCTCGTGGTAGATCAACTCTTGTAACACTCATATCATCAATATCAATCAAGCAGGACGTAGGGTATTACCTCCATCGAGAGGACCCGAACCTGGGTAAACATTGTGTCCCCTGCCTCCTGTTACCATCGATCCTAGACGCACAGTTCGGGACCCCCTACCCGAGATCCTCCGGTTTTGACACCGACATTGGTTCTTTCATTGAGAGTTCCGTTGTGTGATCGGCAAAAGGATCCATGGCTCGTCTGCAGGTCAACTGCGATGCCGGCATCTTCGTCGCCGGTTCGACTGGTCACCTTGGCTCGACCGAGGACCATGCTCCATCTCCGATCGTCATGATCGGACGAGGGCTTTCATCAACATCAACTCCGATCTCTATCAAGATCATGGAGGAATCATCCATGGAGCTCGGGGGCTCAACGTCAACATTGCCCTCAGGCGACCGTGCTGTTTTTCCGAACATCAAACTTGTATCCGCTGCCGCCACCTCTTAGAGCTTCGCTTTGATGATCCCTTTGGTGGTATTTTGCGGAATTGAGTCTACAAAAACCCTGGAAAATTTCATCGAGTTTCGATGGAGTAATCTCCGACAATGTATGATATACCGGAGCCCTATCAAATCTGGACGGGAATCTGGACGAGTGTAGGGCGTGGTCTCCAGAGCCCAGCTCGGAGGTCCTTTGAAAGATCCAACTGTTCATCTACTACGGAAATCTCATATATACCACCCCTCCAAATTTTAGCTCGATCCAACGGTTCAAACTCCGGAAAACTTCCGATGAGTGGACCAATTTTCAGATCTGTTTTCTGCGCGAATACGGATCCGACCCGAATTCATGTTTCTTTATGAACGTGATATTGGACAACTTTTTTTAAGGAATTTTCTTCTATGGTATTGTGCGTTGTTTTTAAACACGTACCCATAAAATTTTAAGCCTTCTTCAAGGTAATCTTCACCATCACGCTGGTGTCAAACTAGTCCGGCGGTATTGCTCCACGGTTGCCGACCTGTGCTACACACGTCGCCGCTTTATTGAGCCGAGTTCAATTCCTTCGATCATCATCTCGGCAAGCCGAACAAGAGTTCGGCATCGCGAAGTATAAATCATCACCAACATCGCCGCCCCACGGATTACACGGAGTGGGCATACCGGCATCGCCGCACGGTCACTTCATCAAGCCGGCATCGACCACGTCACGACCTGCATCGGCAGGGCCACACTATTACTTCTTCAAGCTGGTGTCCATCACGCCGACCCACTTCGACTCATCGGCTGACATCGAGGCTTCGACATCTCGGCTGGACCGGGGGCTTCGCCATCTCTTCATCAACCTACTCTGGAGACTTCGGCGTCACTAGCCGACCAGCTCCGTCATGTTAGCTGGACCGAGGGCTTTGCCTCGGCGAGCCAACCTTTGCCAGCATCGACATACCGTCGCTTTATCGCCATTCAGGCAATGGGTGTGCGGATCGAGTCCCAATTTTAGGAATCACCTTTCTTCGGATTGCTACAACAAATAAACCAGGTGCTATTAATCCTAGTATTTTTTGCTTGTTTGGATTTATTTTTCCCAAGGAATTATTACTCTGGTTTGTCCATCATGTGTACACAGGTCTATCAAATGATGGCCGCATTAACGACGGTCCTGTGGTGGTTCGGTCAGTTTCCGCACATAGTCCGGCGAACGCCATATCTGGAACTCGGACCGACCTGTGAAGTCAGGCTTTGTCATGCCTTTACCGCATCACGCCGACGCCCTGCATCGACATTGACTTCGGCGCCAAGCCATATTTCTTTTATTACTCACTTTGCATAAATTATTTATTATGCAACGATTTTTTTATTATTATTACTATTATCTCCGGTTTTCACTACTTTTTGTGCACAGGAAAATGATCCAGCCGGACTATATCCTTTGGCGTCACCTTGGCTGGACGGGGTGCTTCGTCAGCACTTCATTACCCCATGCCGGGGACTTCGGCATCACTCTGCCGGCCTGCATTGACCGTGCTATGTCACCACTTCGGAGTGTCGAGCTCTTTCCTTCGCCACCTCGGGACCGGCTTGGGGGATGGAACCTTGTCCCGCACCAAGCTCGGACAGCGTCGTCAATACCGAACACATTAACTAGCTAAGTTGCCTTCATGCTCCAAGTTTTAAATTTTGAACTTGTGTTCGGTTCGACCAAGCATTATAACTTTTTGGAAAAAAAAAAGTTGCTTGTAAAAAATTTCCTTGCCCCAACTTTGTTTGTGACGCACAAATTCGAATACCCCGTTTATTTGGGGGCTTCCTTTATGAAGTTTTTCCTCTTGCATATGATTATACTTGTACGGCTTCGTTCCTTGTTCGTGTATTTTGCGACAATATGCACCATATTGACTTAAGCTATTTGCAAGCTGGGTTTCCTAGCTCCTGTGCTTACCACTACGTTCCCGATTGTTCGGCTAGGGAGTAAAGGGAGCACCTCTGCGATTGTCACAACCGGGTCCTCCGAGCTCTGACCTCAGACTGGGTGAAGCCGAAAGCTAGTGCTCTTATTGTTTTCAATCATGGTCGGCACACAACGGAACTCATGACTACAAAAAATCTATTGCACAAGTCTCATAGTAATAATCAGCACCGAAGAAAGGTATCGGTGGGGGTACTATTTTCTTTGAAGATGCTTCTTACACTTTGTCTGTAATATAGCATAAGTTCCCTGAGCGCGCTTTGTCTGTTACAGCCTTATGGCCCGGTTGCCTGGTTATCGGAAACACTGTCCATATTCTCGACAGGTGGAGTACATAACACTTTTCGGTCCTTGACCGAAGAGGGAGAAGCCGACGGTCGGTTAAGACGCGTTTAAAGTTCGGTTGAACAAAGATATGATATAAGTACTTCGGTACATACAATCATTATACATAAAATCTTTTACCCAAGTCACTTGGGGGCTCTTAAAATTTATATGAGCTATTTGATAGTAAATGTGTTTTCTTCTTGGTCATTGCAAAGTTTTTTCTATCGCTCCTTTTTCGACATGAGTGTGTGGTCAATAGCCAGATAACCCATTTTCTCTCTAGTGACCGCTCGAGTTTAGTTCGCTAAACTGGTCTAACGAGAAGCACTCCGCCTTCGGGATAGGAGGCTGCAGCCGTAGGCTGACCCGCTTGAAGTCTTGAGATCGGATGTGTAATATTAATGCACGACAGAAGCACGATTTTTCCCCAATTTTCAGATTGGCACCGAACACTTGATCTTGTTTGGACATCAAGTTTTTACTGCCGTTTTTTTGGTTTTCCAAGCTTATGGCACTTCTAAACTATTTGTGTGTTTTCAGCACAAGTCTCGCAGTGCAATGCCGGACACCTTTATAGATTCGGCAAAAACATTCGCGGATCTCACTATATATGCATTGGTTTTGAATTGTGTCTTCGGTCAATAGTTGGGTTGCCCGGCTCCTGCGCTTGCCTAATATGTTCCGCTTTGTTCGGCTAGGTGTGCAAAGGGAGAACCACTGCGATTGTGCTTCCAGCTCACATGGTTAAGCACCTCAGTGGAGAAAGCCGAAAACTGGCTGTCACAATAAACGTAAATTGGTCAACAATCCGATGACAGTGTTAAATGACGGGCCATTCATAACAATGGCCGAAGTGTTTACGGCTTGACCTCTACTGTCACCGAACACTACCGGGGGCTATTAACTGGCCTCCCAAACTAAACCCTCAATATTATGCTCTTACTTTAGAGCTGAGGCTAGATGATCATGCTTAGCATGACAACCCAAAGAAAGGAACCGATAGCGGGACTATTTTCTTTGGAAGACATTTCTTATGTTAAACAGTAATATAACACAGCTCTCTGCGTACCTTTGTTCATAAAACCGTATGGCCAGATTGCCTTGTTTGTCGTAAATCTTTGCCCTCATAAAGGCTTTATAAAGTAGGACAAACACTCCTCGGCTACTAGCCGAGGAGGTGGAAGCCGATGGTCGGTCAAAAAAGTTTTGTACAATGCAGATCCAAGCATTAATGACATAAAGTACTTGGATACGTAGAGTCATTACACATAATTTGTGATTTTACTGTGGATATTGATCCTTAATTTGGCCACCCGTGCCCGCATTAAGGCTCGGGGGCTACTGGGCTTCGGCCTTATTATTTACAAATATTAAAGGGGCACATCGATCCCCTGATCTGGTGTTGCCACCCGACCAGTGTCTCGGGGGCTACTATATTGCCTGTTCAATGCAGAAAATTTTAAGTGCAATACAGTTGCCGAGGAGATTTTGATCCTCAGGTTGGTCGGCCGCACCCAACCTGAGTCTCGAGGACTAAGCACGCCGCTTTTTGTGTCCCGAAGTATTCTGCCGAGCTAGGACTTGATCCTCAGGCCGATTTTAAAAATCAACCTGAGTCTCAGCGGCTACTGGGATCAGCGGTCTTACGTCATCCTTCAGGTGCATCTCGGGTTTTAGACTGATACACACCTTGAGGGCTAGTGGCCATATATCTCGGCAGAAAATAAATTGCAATAAAAAAACATATTGACAAAAAATCGGCCCACAGTCGGGGTGGTGCACCACCTCGGAAGCAGTCCGGCATAAATTTTGGGCGCTAGTGGCTAGCTCCATAGAGGGCATTTCCGGCATTAAGCTTGGCTAAGCTCCTTCAACTTTTTTGAACCAAGGTGATATGACACCTCGGATATAGTCCAGCGTTGGAGCTGGGACACTGTCCGGCGTTGGAGCTCGGATACAGTCCGGCGTTGGAGCTTGGACATAGTCCGGCGTTGGAGCTCGGATACATTCCGGCGATGGAGCTCGGAAGCGGTCCGACATTGGTGCTCGGCCGCAAAAGATACCTCGAATGTAGTCCGGCTTTAGAGCTCGGACGCGAGAGGACATTGCCTCCCGGGAACAACTTCAAACCCGAGGTGTGGCATAAAAATAAGGCATTGATAAAGGATGGAAACTTAAAGGGCTCCTCGGATACCCGACGTGTAAACTCGCCGAATGCATTTCGACGATCCTCAAGATCGAAGATGAGAAGATTTGTTGAACCAGTTTTCAAGACCGTCAACCGAAGATGAAGAACAGTTTGGAAGAATTGAGGAGTGGCCCTAACTTGACGATCGGTTCATGGGGCTACTGACAGTGTCCTGGACTAGGGGGTACTCATCACATCGTCTCCCGATCAGTTGGATTGGGCCGAGGACCCCCATGGCCGCATACGCATGGGCCAGTTCGGACAACTGCCGCATACAAGGAAGATTCCACAAGACTTGGCGATCAAGACAAGGACTCCACCCCACCGGCGTATTCGGCTAGGACTCTTGTTATCCTAGGCCTCTGGTGCATTATATAAACCGAGGCCTGGCTAGTCGATAGAGATATACAACAATCATACCATAGGCTAGCTTGTAGGGTTTTAGCCTCTACGATCTCGTGGTAGATCAACTCTTGTAACACTCATATCATCAATATCAATCAAGCAGGACGTAGGGTATTACCTCCATCGAGAGGGCCCGAACTTAGGTAAACATCGTGTCCCCTGCCTCCTGTTACCATCGATCCTAGACGCACAGTTCGGGACCCCCTACCAGAGATCCGCTGGTTTTGACACCGACAATCGTCCTTGAATGAACTCCTGGATCGCATCGCCGCCTTGGGGTCGCTACAGACTATGGTCAGATTCGGCTTAAACCCGATCAGAGAGAAATCAAATCTCCATCGATCATCCATCAGATAGTGGTAGTGGAGGAGCAAAACAACAACTCTCCCTCTATACTAAGGACGAACTATGTTCGCATCTCCGAGCTCGAAGAGCTGGATACCTATCCACGGAATGACATGCCTTGTCCTCCGAACTTGGAATCAGACGATAGACCTGAAAAATCGGTCCATCTCCCAGAGCCCGAACTATTAAGTTCGGAAATTTCTCAAACCCCGGATCCCAAATTGGGTAAGGGTTCGGATTTAAATCCACCCACCCAGATATACGCGGTCTCATATACCTACGGCAGCAGTCTTAGGAAACAGTCCATCACTTTTGGGCTAGATTCGTCCTTGTCAAGAACAAGATCAACGTTTGCCGCGACGAAGACGCGATCTCAATATTCCATAGTAATTGTACGGACGAAGGAATCCTCAACGCTATCAATAGCCGTCACGTATTACACTTCGCCGACTTGGCAACCATAGTACAGAAGTACTGCGTAATAGAAAGCGCCTGGAAAACTCATGCGGCTCGTTGGAAACCGCCAGCTACCATTCAACCTTTTGCCCGGACAAAAAGGATGCACCCTCACGGGGCGCCCGACACAACAGTAAAGAAATCCAAACCTATTACGGGGCGTGGAACCGTTCTAGAGGGATGGCTCGATAGGCCGTGCAAAATACACAAAACACCGGATACCATACCTACCCACAGCCTTAAAGCATGTTGGATACACCTGCAAGTGGCCAAGATTGGCGAGGATATCCTCACCAAAAATACCTCGGAACAACTCCCCCCGGAACACGACGACCGCAGAGTATTGACAGTCTTCGAGACTTTCGTTTCAAACAATCGTCGCAAAAGGGCACTTCACGACCTTGCCGAAGTCTGTCAAGTCGCAACAATAAATCCTTGGAATGACATGGCCATAACTTTCAATGCCAATGACAAACCAAAAACCCGATCAGTCCTGGCACCAGCCGCCTTGGTCCTCAATCCAATTGTGGATGACTTTCGACTCACCAAAGTCCTCATGGACGGCGAAAGGGGATTAAACCTCATCTACGAGGATACACTCAGTAAAATGGAATAGACAGGAGCTGTATCGAGCAAAGTAGCACGACCTTCCGAGGAATTATTCCTAGTCGGGAGGCGCGATGCGCGGGAAAAATCACACTTGACGTGGTATTCAGCACGTCGAAGAACTATCGGTTCGAAGAGATAACCTTCCAAGTGGCCCCTTTCAACAGTGGATACCACGCCCTGTTGGGGCAAGATGCATTCACACGCTTTCAAGCCATACCTCATTACGGGTATATGAAGCTCAAAATGCCCGGGCCCAACGGTATTATCACCCTCGCTAGCGATCCGGATATAGCCCTCCGCACCGAAAACAAAACAGCCTCCCTGGCCCTTGAGGTACTCTCTGAGGCCCTTGCGGCCGAAGAGTTAACTGCGCTGCGCTCAACGGTGGATAGGGACGACGTAATCCTCGACAAGCACTCCAAATCCACCTCCTTCAAACCAGCAGATGAAATAGTCAAATCTCAAGTCCACCCGACGGACCCAAAGAAGACATCCTCCATTGGTGCACAACTGGACCCAATGGTGGGCTTCGCACTACGAGCGTTCCTACGCGAGAACTAGGACATATTCGCCTGGAACCCTTCTGATATGCCAGGAATCCCATGCAGGTTGGCTAAGCACAGCCTCAATATATTGAAGGGATACAAGCCAGTTAAGTAAACACTGCGGTGCTTTTTCGAACCCAAACAACAAGCTATGGCGGAGGAGCTAGGCAAGCTAATTGAGGCCGGATTCATCAGAGAAATAAAACATCTGGACTGGCTTGCAAACATAGTGATGGTGCCAAAGAAGGATAAATCCTAGAGCTTGTGCATCGATTTCAAAGACCTCAACAAAGCTTGCCCTGAGGATCCATTCCCCCTCCCCTGCATCGATCAAATTATTGATGCCACTGCAGGACACGACTCACTGTGTTTCTCCGACGCGTATTACGGATACCATCAAATTAAAATGAAGGAATCCGACCAAGCCTCAACGGCATTTATTACCCCATACGGGCCTTTCTGCTTCAACACTATGCCCTTTGGGCTCAAAAACGCCGGCGCCACCTACCAACGCATGATTCAAACATGCCTGGAGAAACAAATCGGCAAGACAGCTGAAGCATATGTGAACGGCGTCGCTACCAAGACTAAGCGCGTCGAGTCATTAATAGATGACTTACGTCTCGCATTCGACAATCTCCGGACATATGACATTAAGCTCAATCTGGAAAAATGTGTTTTTGGCGTCACCTCTGGAAAACTACTGGGATTCATTATTTCCAATAGAGGAATCGAGGCAAATCTAGCCAAAATCCGAGCTTTATCACAATTGGCTACACCAACAGACCTTAAACAGCTCCAAAAACTAGCTGTATGCGTGGCAGCTTTAAGCCGCTTTATCTCTAGACTAGGAGAAAAAGCATTGCCACTTTATCAACTTCTCCGACACACCGTTCACTTCGAGTGGACAGATGCAGCAATGGCCGGATTGGAAGAAATAAAGTCTCTTTTAGCAAGCAACCCAATCCTAGCCGTGCTAAGCGTCAGCGAACCAATGTTATTATACATATCTGCAACACACCAGGTGGTGAGTGCAGTACTCGTTGTCAAACGAGAGGAGGACGGACAAAAATTCCCACTCCAGAAGCCGTTATACTACGTATCCACTGTCCTAACTCCATGGAAATCCCGGTACCCTCATTATCAAAAGATAACTACGTATGACACTATTTACAAGAGTGCTCGATCATGGTGGCTTCCGAGGTTACACTAAACGACATAATAAACAATCACGACGCCATGGGCCGGATTGCCAAGTGGGCCATTGAGCTCCTTCCATTCGATATAACATATAAGCCACATCGGGCCATCAAATCCCAAGTGCTGGCAGACTTCGTCACCGAGTGGACAGAAGCCGAACCCCCTAAAGAGTACGGCACATATTCCAACTGAGGCATGCACTTCGATGGTTCCAAAATGCTGGCGGGCTTAGGGGCGGGCGTTGTCTTAACATCCCCCACTGGAGACACAGTTCAGTACGAACTCCAAATATTATACACAGACTCCAATAATGCAGCCGAATACGAGGCCTTATTTAATGGTCTTCGGATGGCTGTCTCCATGTGCATACAACGCCTGGAAGTGCGCGGGGACTCGAACCTCGCGATATCTCAAATAAATGGAGATTTCGATGCCAAGGATCCGAAGATGGCGGCTTACCGTAATGCCATTCTCAAAATGTCGGCTCGACTCGAGGGGCTCGAGTTTCACCATGTGGCTCGAGAAAGCAATCAAGCGGCGGATGTCCATGCTTGCATCGGCGCCCAGCGCGACCCCGTCCCACCTAACATCTTTTTGGAAAGGATTTTCAAGCCATCTGTGGTGTGGCAAGGGGAGAGCCGCAACGTTAGTCCGGATCCGACCATAACCCCAAATTCCGAACATACTGATATCATTGGAGGCTCAGCCACCGAAATAAATCCGTTGGCCCATCATATCATGGCAGTCATTGCCCCATGGACCGAACCCTTCTTGGACTACCTCAATAGGCGAGAGCTCCCTGAGGATCAGAATTTGGCTTGCTGCATTGTTCGGCGTTCAAAAGCCTATAAGGTCCATGGAGGAAAACTCTACAATAAAAGTGCTACCGAAGTACTTCAAAGATGTATCTCCGAGGAAGAGGGGTGGCAGCTCTTGGCTGAAATTCATGCTGGTCTCGGTGGTCACGAACCGCAGCTCGGGCCCTTGTAAGAAAGGCCTTCCGTATAGGTTTCTACTAGCTGACTGCCCAAGCAGATGCACAGGACCTTGTCCAACTTTGCGTCGGATGCCAGCTTTTCTCCAACCAAAGCCATATGCCACCCACTCCTCTACAAACAATCCCCATCACTTGGCCTTTCGCGGTCTGGGGGCTTGACATGGTTGGACCCCTTAAACGAGGGAGCCATAAGAAAAAATATCTTCTAGTCATGGTAGATAAGTTCGCTAAGTGGATAGAAGCCAAACCAGTTAAAATGACCGAACTCGAACCAATGATAGACTTTATATCCGGTGTTGTGCAGCGTTACGGTGTCCCACACAGCATCATCACCGACAACGACTCTGATTTTATAGCCAATGAGATGAAAGCTTGTTGTGCTAATCTAGGCATTAAGCTTGATTACGCCTCCATCTATCATCTGCAAACAAACGGTCAAGTCGAACGAGCCAATGGTCTTATTATGAGTGGCATAAAACCTAGACTAGTGCGGTCTTTGAAAGAATCAGACAAGCACTGGGTTGAGGAGCTCGAGTCCGTACTCTAGGGGCTGCGGACCACACCCAATCACACTACTGGATATACACCTTTCTTCATGGTGTACGGCGCAGAGGCTGTGTTACCCTGCGACATTATTCATGACTCACCTCGAGTGCACATGTATGAAGAGAGAGAGGCCGAGCTTGATCGACAAGACAACTTAGATGGCCTGGAGGAGGAGTGCGACGTTGCAAAAGCCCATTCTGCATTTTATCAACAGCAGACCCGTAGATATCAAAGCAGAGAAGTACGGGCCAAGACTCACAATTTTGGCGAACTCGTTCTACGCTTGCCGGAGAAGAAAAAGGACAGACTCAAGCCCAAGTGGGAGGGTCCCTTCATCATTGACGAAGTTCTCACTAGAGGAGCATACCGCCTGCGTGATGCATCAGACAACCGCCTAGAACCGAACCCCTGGAATGCGGCCAAACTCCAAAGACTCTATGCCTAGCGCCGAACCCTTCGTTTGTTTCCTCCTCCCTATTGTTTACATTGTTTTTATGCCCTCTTTTTGCTCACTTCTATTAGCCTTAAAGCTTTCATGCGGCTAAACCATACACCTATGACATACACGTTCTCAAATGTGTACGTCCATTATACGTGGGGGCTTCTTACACAAAATCTTATTATTGTTATTTTTCGAGCATCAAGCTCATCACATATGCATTTTTTCCTTATATGTACCTTTTCTTCGCCATTATATGCATCGATATGACTTAAGTTATGGCCAAGCTGGGTTGCCTGGGTCCTGTGCTTATGCCTTATGTTCCAGTTAGTTAGGCTAGGGCGTAAAGGGAGCACCTCTGCGATTGTTACTGTCGGGTCATCCAGATGTGTACCTCAGACTGGGTGGAGCCGAAAGCTAGCGTTCTTAAGGGAATATTTGGTCGGCAGACTAAAGATGTTTGATATTTCTTCCACTATGAATCCCCAGATGTTACCTATACTGTGATGTTTTCAATCATAGTTCGGACATGCATATTAACACATGCACAACCAGGGAAAGGAACCCTTAAAGGAACTATTCTCTCTGGAAGATGTTTCTGACAATCACAATGTAATATAACATAGCTAGCCGGATACAACTTGTTTTTTCAAGAAACTATGACGCGTACTCCTGGTTTCCACGCATACCCCGATCTATTTTGCCGCTCGAGTATTCGGAAACACTCCGCACCTTCGGGTCCAGAGGTTGAAGCAAAAAGGTCGGCCATGACAATCGTTTTACAATCCAGCTAGGAACAAATATAACAAGGAAAGTACATAGTCACTTGGACTCAAAAACTTCCTCCTCTATACCATCCAACAGGCTGTCCGGCTTCCACTCCTATTGGGAATATTTGGCAGCTACTTCTACTTTGTCATATACCAAATTAACGGTAATTTCTTTCCTATCTGCCCCTAGCGGTCCGACCCGGGCCATATGATTCAGATCAAGCTTGGTATACCGTGTTTTTACCATGCCCCAGGCCTCTCGCGCACCTTCCCGGCAGGAAGATATCTTCCATAATCGAATATGCTATCGTGCCCCTTTGAACAGCTCCACGAGCTCCGCCATACGTCCTGGAGGAGAGGCGGATAGCCATAAAGCCTTGGCAACACTACGCATTGCCTTCCGAACTCGCTCGTGCATCTAGGACAGCTCTTGTAGCAGGTTGCCTTGAGATCCGGACATTTCTTCCTCGGGACGGCCAGTCAGCATATCTGCAAACATAAATCTGTCAGTTCTGGCCCTCGCCGAATTATAGGGAGGCAAGTTTGAAAAGTATACTGAATATGACGCCTTGTAGCTTCCTATTCTCCTTGATGGCATCAGCTAGCTGGGCTCAAACATCTTTTAGTTCTTCGCCCAGTTGGGTATGGGAATCCCACAGCTTGTTATTTTCATCCCTGACCCACGTCAGCACACGTTCGCCTGCCGCATGTTACCTTTTGGCCTCTTGTTCACCAGCCTGGGCATCCTTCAGTTTCTCTCTCAGTTGCTCTACTGATTCTGTCAGCAAAAACACAAAAGTGTTAATATAACTAGTATATGATTATACTTCTTTCTCATGGGGACAAACATTACTAGGTGGTGCCTCCTTGGATTTTTCCAATTCGGTGGTAGCCGCAGTTAGTTGAGTCTGACATTTTTCCAGCTCTTGAGATAGCAGGCTATTCTTCTCCATAAGTGCATGGTTATAAAATGATCCTTAAATCAGTTGTATCACCTGCTTTAAGTCTCGGGGGCTACTGGTGTATGATTATTAAATCTACACTTACCCGCATATCTTTTAGATGCTGGTCCGTGGCTCTGGCAAGCCCACCCCGAGCAGCTCGGATGTACGCATCAGCTGAGATGAAGGCATCGAATGCCTCCTTTGAGAAGCCGGGGTCACGGAGAGCGGCCCTCCGACGACGATGATTCATGGTGCTCTCCACTTCAGAGTTCGTGACGGACATATCGTCTGAATCCTCTATGGAAGGACAGTCCGGCGCCACTCCCATGTCAACCACCGTCCTTAGGGCAGGGTCTGGAACCTGACTAGTGGAGGCACGGCCGATAGGATCCACGGACATAGACCAGTGGACACTTTTCCTAATAGAATGCGGCGAATGGCATCACGATTTGATGTGGCGATCAAGAGATGTATTTCAAAAAGAAAGGCTTACCTCTTTGATGAAGGTTCTGCTGCATTGTCGTTTGCCTTTCTCTTCGAAAACGAGCTCAGCGTGGGCGTCGCTATCCTCGGAGATGCTTCTGGTGCTTGTTGTGGCATCGAGCGCCTCCCCTTTGGAACACGAAATAGTGCTGTGGGTGAGGGATAATAAGGAAACTCTTTCGAAGAAGGTGTCTCTTGAGTTACTTACATGCGAAGTAGGGAGGAGGTCGGGATAATCGGTGATGATGGGTACTTCCGTACCATCGTAGCTCGTCTGATAGAATACTCCATTTTCGAGCTCCACAAATATGTCCGGATCTTCTTTGAATCCGGGGTCAAGGTCCCAGTTGTGACCCTCTGGCTGGGGGGCGGGGCTATGGATCCCCTCGGTAGCCTTCCGCCATTCCTGTTGCGAGTGGATAGGTTACTATCCATTAAAAATGATTCAGGGAGAGGAGTGAAATGGTGGGATTGGAGCTCACCCAGCTAGGAGGATTATACATGGAAAATCCATCTCGACATTGGAGACGAGTGAACTCCTCCTTCTCCCCTTTGTACAGTTCGGCCAATATTTTGGCCAAAGCAGTGGGGGTTTTCGGACCCTTCCGGCCGCAGCGTGAGGCATCATCTTCCCCATTATAGTGCCACATGGGAAGCCCTCTGTATTGGAGTGGTTGGACCCCCCGCACTATGGAGATCGCCATTACCTCGATTATTGATAATCTGGACTCGGCGAGCATCTTAATCTTGCCCATCAACTCACTGACTTCCGCACTATCCTCCTCCTCGAGGCTCCAAGGGTGTCAGCTGTGGCGTTTCTTCAATGGAGCACTTGAAAATTCGGAGAGACCCATTCGGACTGGGTCAGGAAGAGCGACGTCGTCAATATAGAACCAATCGGAAGGCCACTCTTCGGAAGCCTTCTTCGGCGTGCCGGACAGGTATCCGGTCCCGGCGATGCGCCATACCACGGCTCCTCCCACTTTGAATATTGATCCCATGGATTACGAGGGACGAGGTAGAACATTTTTCTCCATAATTCAAAATGGGCCTCATAGCCAAGGAATAGCTCACATAGAGCAACGTAACCCGCGATGTGCAGGATGGAGGCGGGAATGAAACTGTGCAGTTGGAGGCCATAATACTCCAGAAGTCCTCGGAGGAAGGGATGGATTGGAAATCCAATGCCTCTTAGCAAGAAGGGAACAAAGCATACTCGTTTCCCCTTGGACGGATTGGGGAAATTCTCCGCCTGAACCACGCCGTTGAAGGATGTCAATCCTGCTAGGACGGGGACTAGATCTGCGGGAGGAAGAAAGCCCTATTTTTGCAGCTTTGTCAGCTGACCGTGAGATATGGAACATCTCTTCCAATCACCTTTTTTGGAACCGTGGGGACGAGAGGAAGAGATGGGGGTGCTAGCCATGTTGGAGTGGTTCCTCCTAGCGAGCTCTGAAGATTTTTTTGCAGGGTGTGGAATGGATTTGAGATCTATTCTCTTTAAATAGGCACCTCTCTTGTATGGTCAGGGTGGTATATGCAAAAATACCCCAACCTCTCGTATTCGCTTGCCACGTCGAACCTGAAGTCAGGAAGGCATGGAAGCCGATGGGTGCAACATTAAATGGAAAAGCCGAATACCGCTCTTTAAGTCAGCGACATTGAAGTAATCGAAGGGGGAACCCGCCTTGCAGTGCCGAAGACAATCTGCGCGTCGGACACCTCTTCATTGAAGTCTAGTTCGGGGGCTACTGAGGGAGTCCTGGACTAAGGGGTCCTCGGGTGTCCGGCCTATTGGACATGGGCCGAACTATTGGGCCATGAAGATACAAGATAGAAGACTTCTCCCAGATCCGGATAGGACTCTCCTTTGCGTGGATGGCAAGCTAGGTGGCCGAATGTACTATTTCATTTCTATGTAACCGACTTTGTACAACCCTAGATCCCTCTGGTATCTATATAAACCGGAGGGTTTAGTCCGTAGGGACAATCATAATCAGATAGGCTAGACTTCTAGGGTTTTAGCCATTATGATCTCCTGGTAGATCAACTCTTGTAACCCCCATACCCATCAATATTAATCTAGCAGGACGTACGATTTTACCTCCATCGAGAGGGCCCGAACCTGGGTAAACATTGTGTTCCCTGCCTCCTGTTACCATCAACCTCAGACGCACAGTTCGGGACCACCTACTCAAGATCCGCCGGTTTTGACACCGACAGCGGGATTGCCCAAGATCACGCATGGTCAAATAACAATATGCGTGTATGATAATAAGGAAAAGTGGCCGGACCGGTGATTTTTGCAACGCTCAAGGCAGGTAGTTTGCTTTTATATGTCTAGCTAGCTGGTCTATCACACATGGTTCATCTTAATTTCCAAATAAACTTACCCGCCTTTAGCTTGCACAGGTGGTGATTTTACAATGCACTTGCATCGCACGCGGTTAAGCCAGTACCTCCACCCTTTGCTCGCGCTTGCGCGGTCGTGGTGATTTTACAGCACACTTGCATCGCACAGGGTTGAGCTAGTACCTCCACCTTTTCTCGCGCTTGCGCAGGCGTGGTGATTCACAGCGCACTTGTACCGCACACAGTTAAGATATTATACCCGTGTCCGTTGAGCGTCATCAGAGTCTTTGCAGCAAAAAAACGTTAGAGAGGGTCAGAAGACAGCCACACCAGCACGTGGCCAAAATATATATGAGTGAAAAGGGTGGTCTGTGATGTTCAAAATTCCAATGCACAACTTTGACTGCGCGGGACCACGGTTGGGCGCGTCATCGAAGATCGATGAGCGGGGCCAGAAGTCAAGAACCACCTGGAAGTGGCCAAATATATGTAGGAATGTTGGGGATGTTTAAAACTTTAAATACACAATGCATAACTTTGGTGGCACCTGCCTCACAAGCCCGAAAGCACCCTTGGATATATATATATATATATATATATATGTGTGTATATATATATATATCAATAATAACATAATGTCACACCTAGCTAGGATGCTTGGCCCACCACCTCCCACTTCGTGCCAGCGGGGCGGATGCACGTAATGATCGATACTTTGGCTATACATGCATGTCGTTATGACCTACCATAAGACGGACCAATGAATCTATCGTCTAGTCAAAACACAGCTATTGTTGTCGATAAACCAGTTGGGCTAATAGATTGAACCATCATAAAAATCGCACGAGAGGGACCACAAAACCAGCACCTCTTGCATGTGGCCCAAAATGATGTACGTTGGGAAGGGGTGATGTGTGTTTTCAATATAGAATAATGTACAATTTAGACGTGATGCCTACCTCTCGATACAGACAACAACCATGAAGCCAAGGTAGTTAAGGACGAGATACGCATGGTATGATGTAGGTCGAACCCAACAATCCAAGCATGTGGGATGGAATCCTGACAACACCAGAGCTCGAGCTTTGGTTGAGCGACATGTGACGGTGACCGGCCCTAACACGAACTAGGAGGAATCCATTGATGGCCAACACATACCCCTCATTATTGGTCAAAGGGATGATATATATACACTCGGGGAGCACACACATATGTGCACTACAAAAAAATACACTTCCGTGATGATACGTGTTTGTCACAGTAGGTCATGTTTTCTGTCATGCATGTACATCCATGATAAATTTATGACAGAATCAAGATAGTCATACATGTGCTGTCGTAGAAGTGTTCCATGACATTACCAAAATTATCATCATGAAAGTGTCCACTTCCATGACGATAAATCGCGCGTCAAGGAAGTGCTTTCGTCAAGGGTGACCGACACGTGGCATCCACCGTAACAGGACGCCATTAAGCTATCGGGCCCGGTTTTGGATCCGATAACCCGTTAACAGCCCGGACCAATGGGAATTTTCCACCTGTAAAATTCTCATTGGTCGGAGGAAACACGTGTCGGCTCAATGTTCGGACAGATGTCATCCACTCATTGGACAGGAGGCTGATACATCTCCAACGTATCTATAATTTTTGATTGTTCCATGCTATTATATTATAAACCTTGGATGTTTTATATGCATTTATATGCTATTTTATATGATTTTTGGGAGTCCAGTGCCAGTTTCTGTTTTTTTCCTTCTTTTAGAGTATCGCAGAAAAGGACAATCAAACAGAGTCAAATTGACTTGAAAGATCATGAAACTTATTTTTGGACCAAAAGAAGCCCATGGAGTATCGGAGATGGACCAGAAGACTCCTGGGCTGCCCACGAGGGTGGGGGGCGCCACCCCCTGGGCGCGCCCCCCTGCCTCGTGGGCAGCCCGGAGATCCACCGGCGTACTTCTTCCTCCTATATATATCCATATACCCTGAAAACTTCGGGGAGGAGAATAGATTGGGAGTTCCGCTCCCAGAAGCCTCCGTAGCCACCGAAAATCAATCTAGACCCATTTCGGCACCCTGCCGGAGGGGGGAATCCCTCTCCGGTGGCCATATTCATCATCCCGGTGCTCTCCATGACGAGGAGGGAGTATTTCTCCCTCGGGGCTGAGGGTATGTACCAGTAGCTATGTGTTTGATCTCTCTCTCTCTCTCTTGTGTTCTTGAGGTGGTACGATCTTGATGTATCACGAGCTTTGCTATTATAGTTGGATCTTATGATATTTCTCCCCCTCTACTCTCTTGTAATGGATTGAGTTTTCACTTTGAAGTTATCTTATCGGATTGAGTCTTTAAGGATTTCAGAACACTTGATGTATGTCTTGCATGGGATACCCGTGGTGACAATGGGGTATTCTATTAATCCACTTGATGTATGTTTTGATGATCAACTTGCGGGTTCCGCCCATGAACCTATGCATAGGGGTTGGCACACATTTTCGTCTTGACTCTCCGGTAGAAACTTTGTCGCACTCTTTGAAGTACTTTGTCTTGGTTTGAATAGATGAATTTGAGAGTGTGTGATGCATATCGTATAATCATACCCACGGATACTTGAGGTGAAATTGGAGTATCTAGGTGACATTAGGGTTTTGGTTGATTTGTGCCTTAAGGTGTTATTCTACTACGAACTCTATGATAGATTGAACGAAAAGAATAGCTTCATGTTATTTTACTATGGACTCTTGAATAGATCGATAAGAAAGGATAACTTTGAGGTGGTTTCGTACCCTACCATAATCTCTTCGTTTGTTATCCGCTATTAGTGACTTTGGAGTGACTATTTTTTGCATGTTGAGGGATAGTTATATGATCCAATTATGTTATTATTGTTAAGAGAACTTGCACTAGTGAAAGTATGAACCCTAGGCCTTGTTTCAACGCATTGCAATACCATTTGTGCTCACTTTTATCATTAGTTACCTTGCTTTTTATATTTTCAGATTACAAAAACCAATATCTACCATCCATTGTATCACCATCTCTTCGCCGAACTAGTGCACCTATACAATTTACCATTGTATTGGGTGTGTTGGGGACACAAGAGACTCTTTGTTATTTGGTTGCAGGGTTGCTTGAGAGAGACAATCTTCATCCTACGGATAGATAAACCTTAGGTCATCCACTTGAGGGAAATTTGCTACTGTCGTACAAACCTCTGCACTTGGAGGCCCAACAACGTCTACAAGAAGAAGGTTGTGTAGTAGATATTAAGCTCTTTTATGGCGCCGTTGCCGGGGAGATTAGCACTTGAAGGTATATCTTTAGATCTTGCAATCGAATCTTTTTGTTTCTTGTTTTATCACTACTTTAGTCTATAAAAGAAACTACAAAAAAAATGGAATTAAGGATGCCTCATATGCTTCATCTTTTTAATGTCTTTCGTGAGAATAAGGATTCTGATAATTGTGCTCAAGTGCTAGAAGAAGAATGCGTTAGAATGTTTGGCACTAAATATTTGAATGATGAGCATGATTACAATGTTGTTACTATGAATTCCTGTAATATCCATGATGCTAATGATATGCAAAGACACCAGCTTGGGGAAGCTATGTTTGATGAAGATGATATTTTTTGTCCCCCAAGTTTTGATGAGAAAATTTATTATCATGAAGCATGCTTCCTATTTATGATGAGTATATTGATGAAAGTGGATTTGGAGACGTCATGACTTTATTTAGTGATGAATCCACTATTTCGGAAGAGGTTCCAATTGATTATGAGGAAAAAGTTGCTATCTACGATGATTATTGTGATGACATGTATGCTATAAAGAATAATGATAACCATGAAACTTGTCATCATGATTTTAGTTTTCAATTGGCTTATGCCTCACATGATAGTTATTTTGTTGAGTTTGCTCCCACTACTATTCTGAATTAGAAGAATTTTGCTTATGTGTAGAGTAGTAAATTTTCTATGCTTGTAGATCATGAAAGCAATGCTTTATGTGCTGGTTATATTTTTTAATTCATTCATGATGCTACTAAAAATTATTATGAGGGAGTAATATATGCTTGTAGGAATTGCAATAATATCAAGTTTCCTCTCTATGTGCTTAAAGTTTTGAAGTTATGCTTATTTTTCCTTCCTATGCTAGTTGATTATTGTTCCCATAAGTTGTTTGCTCACAAAACCCTATGCATAGGAATTGGGTTAGACTTAAATGTGCTAGTCATATTCTTCATCATGCTCTCTTTATGTTTCAATTCTTATCTTTTATGTGAGCATCATTGAAATCATCATTCCTAGCTAGGTGTGTTAAACAATAGCGCTTGTTGGGAGGCAACCCAACTTTATTTTTGTTCCTTGCTTTTTGCTCCTGTTTAGCAATAAATAATTTATCTAGCCTCTGTTATGATTGAGTTTTTATGTTTTAATTAGTGTTTGTGCCAAGTAGAACCGTTGGGAAGACATGGGGAAAGTCTTGTTGATCTTTCTGTAAAAAACAGAAACTTTAGCGCTCACGAGAATTGCTACCTTTTTATTTGGAAAGTGTTATTTAGTTAATTATTTTTTCATATGATTAATACATAAATTTCTCACGTCCAGAAATTTATTTTAGAATTTTTGGGGTTCCAGAAGTTTGCGTTAGCTATAGATTACTACAGACTACTTTGTTTTTGACCAATTCTGTTTTTTGTGTGTTGTTTGCCTATTTTGATGAATCTATGGCTAGTAAAAGAGTTTATAAACCATAGAGAAGTTGGAATACAATATATATTACACCAATATGAATTTAGAATGAGTTCACAACAGTACCAAAAGTGGTGATTTATTTTCTTATACTAATGGAGCTTACGAGTTTTCTGTTAAGTTTTATGTTGTGAAGTTTTCAAGTTTTGGGTGAAGATTCGATGGACTATGGAATAAGGAGTGACAAGAACCTAAGATTGGGTATTCCCAAGGCACCCCAAGGTAATATTCAAGGACAACCAAGAGCCTAAGCTTGGGGATGCCCGGAAGGAATCCCCTCTTTCGTCTTCGTTCATCGGTAACTTTACTTGGAGCTATATTTTTATTTACCACATCATATGTGTTTTGCTTGGAGCGTGATTTTATTTTATTTAGTTTTGCTTGCTGTTTGAATAAAATACCAAGATCTGAAATTCTTAAATGTTAAAGAGTCTTCACATAGTTATATAATTATTCAACTACTCATTGATCTTCCCTTATATCTTTCAGAGTAGTTTGTTGATGCTCTAGTGCTTCACTTATATCTTTTTAGAGAACGGTGGTGGTCTTATTTTATAGAAATAGATGAACTCTCATGCTTCACTTATATTATTTTGAGAGTCTTTAGAACAGCATGGTAGTTTTCTTTGGTTATGAATTTGGTCCTAATATGATGGGCATCCAAGAAGGATATAATAAAAACTTTCATATAAAGTGCATTGAATATTATGAGAAGTTTGATTCCTTATGATTGTTTTGAGATATGAAGATGGTGATATTAGAGTCATGCTAGTTGAGTAGTTGTGAATTTGAGAGATACTTGTGTTAAAGTTTGTGATTCACGTAGCATGCACGTATGGTGAACCGTTATGTGACGAAATCGGAGCATGATTTATTTATTGATTGTCTTCCTTATGAGTGGCGGTCGGGGACGAGCGATGGTCTTTTCCTACCAATCTACCCCGCTGGGAGCATGCACGTAATACTTTGTTTCGATAACTAATAGATTTTTGCAATAAGTATGTGAGTTCTTTATGACTAATGTTGAGTCCATGGATTATATGCACTCTCACCCTTCCACCATTGCTAGCCTCTCTAATACCATGCACTTTTCGCCGTATCATATACCCACCATATACCTTCCTCCAAACAGCCACCATACCTACCTATTATGGCATTTCCATAGGCATTCCGAGATATATTGCCATGCAACTTACCATCGTTCCATTTATTATGACACGCTCCATCATTGTCATATTGCTTTGCATGATCATATAGTTGACATCGTATTTGTGGAAAAGACACCATTCATAATTATTTCATACATGTCACTCATGAGTCATTGCACATCCCGGTACACCGCCGGAGGCATTCATATAGAGTCATATTTTGTTCTAAGTATCGAGTTGTAATTCTTGAGTTGTAAGTAAATATAAGTGTGATGATCATCATTATTAGAGCATTGTCCCAGTGAGGAAAGGATGATGGAGACTATGATTCCCCCACAAGTCGGGATGAGACTCCGGACGAAAAAAAATAAAGGCCAAAAAAAGAGAAGGCCCAAAAAAACAAAAAAAATGAGAGAAAAAGAGAGAAGGGACAATGCTACTATCCTTTTACCACACTTGTCCTTCAAAGTAGCACCATGATCTTCATGATAGAGAGTTTCTTATGTTGTAACTTTCATATACTAGTGGGAAATTTTCATTATAAAACTTGGCTTGTATATTCCAACAATGGGCTTCCTCAAATGCCCTAGGTCTTCGAGAGCAAGCAAGTTGGATGCAGACCCACTTAGTTTCTTTTTGAGCATTCATACACTTATAGTCCTTGTGCATATGTTGCATGGCAATCCCTACTCACTCACATTGATATCTATTGATGGGCATCTCCATAGCCCGTTGATACACCTAGTTGGTGTGAGACTATGTTCTCCCTTTTTGTCTTCTCCACAACCACCATTCTATTCCACCTATAGTGCTATGTCCATGGCTCACGCTCATGTATTGCGTGAAGATTGAAAAAGTTTGAGAACATCAAAAGTATGAAACAATTGCTTGGCTTGTCATCAGGGTTGTGCATGATTTAAATATTTCGTGTGGTGAAGATAGAGCATAGCCAGACTATATGATTTTGTAGGGATAGCTTTCTTCGTCCATGTTATTTTGAGAAGACATAATTTCTTGGCTAGTATGCATGAAGTATTATTATTTTTATGTCAATATTGAACTTTTGTCTTGAATCTTATGGATTTGAACATTCATGCCACAATAAAGAGAACTACATGGATAAATATGTTAGGTAGGACTCCACATCAAAAATTATATTTTTATCATTTACCTACTCGAGGACGAGCAGGAATTAAGCTTGGGGATGCTGATACGTCTCCAACGTATCTATAACTTTTGATTGTTCCATGCTATTATATTATAAACCTTGGATGTTTTATATGCATTTATATGCTATTTTATATGATTTTTGGGACTAACCTATTAACCTAGAGCCCAATGCCAGTTTCTATTTTTTCCTTGTTTTAGAGTATCGCAGAAAAGGAAAATCAAATGGAGTCCAATTGACCTGAAACTTCACGAAACTTATTTTTGGACCAGACAAAGCACACGGAGTATCGGAGATGGACAAAAGAGTCCAGGGATGCCCACGGGGGTGGGGGGCGCGCCCACCCCCTGGGCGCGCCCCCATGCCTCGTGGACAGCCCGGAGATCCACCAACGTACTTCTTTCTCCTATATATATATCCATATACCCTAAAAACCTCGGGGAGGAGAATAGATCGGGACTTCCGCCGCCAGAAGCCTCTGTAGCCACCGAAAGCCAATATAGACCCATTTTGGCACCCTGCCGGAGGGGGGAATCCCTCTCCGGTGGCCATCTTCATCATCCCGATGCTCTCCATGACGAGGAGGGAGTAATTCTCCCTCGAGGGTGAGGGTATGTACCAGTAGCTATGTGTTTGATCTCTCTCTCTCTCTCTCTCGTGTGCTTGAGGTGGTACGATCTAGATGTATCGCGAGCTTTGCAATTATAGTTGGATCTTATGATATTTCCCCCCCTCTAATCTCTTGTAATGGATTAAGTTTTCCCTTTGAAGTTATCTTATCGGATTGAGTCTTTAAGGGTTTGAGAACACATCATGTATGTCTTGCGTGGAACACCCGTGGTGACAATGGGGTATTATATTGATCCACTTGATGTATGTTTTGGTGATCAACTTGCGGGTTCGGCCCATGAACCTATGCATAGGGGTTGGCACACGTTTTCCTCTTGACTCTCCGGTAGAAACTTTGGGGCACTCTTTGAAGTACTTTGTGTTGGTTTGAATAGATGAATCTGAGAGTGTGTGATGCATATCGTATAATCATACCCACGGATACTTGAGGTGACATTGGAGTATCTAGGTGACATTAGGGTTTTGGTTGATTTGTGTCTTAAGGTGTTATTCTAGTACAAACTCTATGATAGATTGAATGGAAAGAATAGTGTTATTTTACCACGGACTCTTGAATAGATCAATTAGAAAGGATAACTTTGAGGTGGTTTCGTACCCTACCATAATCTCTTCGTTTGTTCTCCACTATTAGTGACTTTCGAGTGACTCTTTGTTGCATGTTGAGGGATAGTTATATGATCCAATTATGTTATTATTGTTGATAGAACTTGCACTAGTGAAAGTATGAACCCTAGGCCTTGTTTCAACGCATTGCAATATCGTTTGTGCTCACTTTTATCATTAGTTACCTTGCTGTTTTTATATTTTCATATTACAAAAACAAATATCTACCATCCATATTGCACTTGTGTCACCATATCTTCGCCGAACTAGTGCACCTATACAATTTACCATTGTATTGGATGTGTTGGGGAACAAGAGACTCTTTGTTATTTGGTTGCAGGGTTGCTTGAGAGAGACAATCTTCATCCTACGCCTCCTACGGATTGATAATCCTTAGGTCATCCACTTTAGGGAAATTTGCTACTGTCCTACAAACCTCTACACTTGGAGGCCCAACAACGTCGACAAGAAGAAGGTTGTGTAGTAGACATCAGAGGCGTCTATGATACGTCGACACGTGGCACGACCCAACAGAGGCCCATTCCAGTGGAAAGGCCGTCCCGTTTGACTTGGTCAAAAGGTAACGGGCCGGCCCACGGAAAGCCTGTTAACGGCCTGTTCGTATATAGCCCATTTATGGCCCTCTTACTACCGGCCCATTACAGCCTATCAGAATTAAGCCCAGTACCTTCATCTGGGCCTTCTAATATGATTCCAGCCCGTTGTAACTTCCGGCCCATGTATGGCCCATGATGTCTTTCGGCCCATATGAGGCCCTTTGTAACTCTCGGTCCATTCAAGGCTCGGAATGAAACTGGCCCATAATGAACAGTGTGTCGCTTTATACCCATTAACGGCCCATTATTCCGTCGGTCGTTTCCAGCCCGTGTTAACTTTCTGCCTTCTAAGGGCCCATTTATTCTTGGAGTCATTTCTAGAATTCGGTTAGATACGGTCTGTTATGGGTCTATTCCGTTTGTGGATCAAATACAGCCCGTGGTTACATTCGGCCCGTTTGTGGCCCGTTAACCCATTGGGCTGTTTTCATAACATTATCAAATACGGCCTATTAACGGCCCATTATGGTCCATGAATAGTACGGCCCATGTTTGGCGAAATGATTATACGCCCCATAGAAGGCCCATGGATCCTACGGCCCATAGAAGACCAATGGATCCTATGGCCCGTAGAAGGCCCATGGATAATACGGCCCATAGAATGTCCATGGATCCTACGGCCCGTAAAAGGCCCATGGATCCTACGGCCCGTAGAAGGTCCATGGATCCTACGGCCTGCAAGAGGCCCATGGTTACAATAGTTCGTGTGTTGCCATGATTATTGTGGCCTAGTTACCAAAACTAGGTTATTGTGGCCACTAAAAAAACACAGAAAAAGAACTACAGTGACTACAAGCAAACAACTAAACAAGACAATAAGAACATAAATAATCAAGCAACTAACACTAGCCTATTATAGCTATTACACATATTACATCCACTGGGCATCAAAGTTTGCCACCAGTGCAAATATAGGGATCAAAGCAGCATATTACATACACTGGCCGTCAAAATTGGCCACCATTACAAATAAACGCAGCAGCAAAACAAGTCCATAACTGAAACAACTTTAGAACAGCTCAAGAAACGTTATCCTGGATATCCACCATGCTGGCAATAAGCTTAGCAAGCTTATTAGCATTGTCCTGTTTGGCGCTAAAATCCTCCAACGCTTGCTGTTGCACCAGAAAGTATGCATCTGAATGCTCCAGGGACTTCCGCAGTCCTTCCGCTTCTTGTTGCAGCATAGCTGATCTATGTTTTTCAGCTTGTAGTTGAGAATCAAGAAACCGAACTGATCCAGACAGTGAGTTTGAATAGCTTGTGCAAGCGGTAGTGGCCAGTAACTCGAACAGTAAACCAAGACAGGACTTTGGGGTTGCCTCACTGTCTTCAAGATAGTTTTCCTTAGCTGTTTTATCAGCTTTGTTGGAGACCAACAAGGATGTCAGACGATCCTGAATCTTATATGCATTACTTCCTTTATCATTTCTTAATAAGGCACTCTTCCCCAATATTCTGTCTGCATTCTAAAAGAAGAAACAAGCAGACACATAATAGGTTTAGCATGTACTAGTATATGAAACTCATTTCGGTGAACCAGTTCATTAGTAAGGTGGACAAGATTAAACTACCAAGCCTTATATTACCATGTAGTACATTATAAAAGCATCAAACAAACATATATCTATGTCCTATGGTCACTGCATTGTCTTGCCAAATCAAAATAGAGACACAGTTCAAATCATATCAGTTCAAGAGAAAGCAGCACTGAAAGAATACAAAGCGTGGGAAACTAAATGGTACAACAAGATTTCAGATGGGTACCGCGGGTCTACATGTACAACAACACTATTGGCCCTGTTATGATGCTAGTAATGTGCATGGTATGAGAAGTCAACTATATACACAATTGATATTGAAATCAACAGAGGTATTTATAAGAGCAAACCTGTTAAAGAAACATGCGTAAACGTACCTGTTGTGCCATTGGACTTTCCATTGGATAGTTCAATTTAAAAATAAGTTTGTATGAGTAAATACAGTGATACAAGAGCAAAGCAGTATGCACGATAGCAATGGAATCTTAAATGAGAATAGTTGTTCTTCAGGTTTAAGCACTTGTTCTACATGAACAGAGTACAGTAAGACGCAAGCATATAGTACTTAAAATAAAATGAGCTCATAGACCTTACCACATTCTTGGTTTGGGACCAGTAAAGAACAAGGCGTTCCCATTCATCGTCCAGTAAATGTGTCTTAGGAGAACATAAGGGAATTTGATGAGTTTGTTTGCCAGTGAAGTACATTTTCTTCAGGTAATTCCGATACTGCTACCAAGCATTCTTGAAGATAGCAGAGGTATTAGCACAGGTTACCTCATCCTGAGTTTCCAAATCGGTTCTTCTCTATAGAGAAAAATGGGAAAGTTTTCTGTATTATAACCATCATGGAGGTAGAATGTATGGACAAAGCAAAGTAATTGCCATGAATAACATTACTTACACATAACTCCTGGGCAAACACCTGCAACTGGCATTTTCCTTCATCTTTAGTATAATATTTCCATGATGGGAAGATATGCACATAGGACTTAACAACATCAAATGCGATAGATGCTAAACTTTGAATGGCTGGTTGTGCTTCCTCCACAGGAATAGGTGTACTAACTGGTGGAGTTGGGGTTCGCCGTGGTAGCACTGGTGCTTTGAGCACTGGAGCTGCCTTACTAACTGCTCTTGTTTGGGAGCTCTGTGGTGGAGATGGTGTTGTGTCAACATGAACTGGGTTACTATCTGCTGAGGTTGGAGTTAAGTTGGTTCTCTATCCATCGCAGTAGGGGTAAATCTGCGAGAGTCTGGGTTATGTGTGGTAGGGCTGGTTCTCGTGCATGTACAACCGGGGTTCTATCTCCACCAAGAGGTAGGACTGTTTTATTTGAAGACTGTGTTTTAACTCTGCTAGATACTGCCATCACCCGCTCCAATTCAAACGGATGACAAACAGGAAACATAATTGAATGCACAAACATTGTATGAGAGACAGATGCAATAGATCGTGTGGAAAAAAGAGGGCATTAAATAATTGAGATGTATATTGTTTAACTAAAACGGATAGCATGACATAATTTCACATATATGATGTCTATCTAAACTAGATAGCATAGCATAACATAATTCAAAGATATGATGACTAACTAAACAGGATCGCATGACATAATTCACATACATGTTATCTAAGTAACCAGGATCGCATGATTTAATTCCCATATGTGATTTATATGCTAAGCGGAGGGCATTCGCATATATGATGCCTGAACTAAGAACATGGTGTTGAATATTGTGTGATTTGATGTCTAATCTATGCAATGTAGGACACCATATGCATGATATGAGCAGTAGAACCATGACAAGTTAGAGCATACACCTCGGTGGGGGATTAGGACAGGTCATCTGTCTCTGCATCCATCTCTGAGGAGCTATCGGGACCCAGCAAGAGATCTGCTTCGACAGGTAGCACTGTCTGCTCTGAAGGTCTTGTTTTCACTCCAGATTTTTCTATCACCCACTCAAATGGTTGATTCACAGAAGAGTAGTTTAATGTACCAACATTGTTGTAAAATGGAAATTTAATGAAGAAAAGTATGGGCTAGATATCATTCAAATATATAATTCCTGGTCAAACAGGATGGCATGGCACATTTCACATATATTATGGCTGGCTAAAAGACATGAGACTGCATAATACCCATATATGATATTGAAACTAAACAGGTGGCATTACAGAACATGTCTAAACTAAGCAGGTGACATATATGATGTCGAAAGTAGGCACTTCAAGGCAACATATGCATGATATGACTGCCATCATCATGCCAAGTTAGAGCAAACACCTTGGGGGTAAATAGGACTGGTCAGCTACGTCTGAATCCGCCTCAAAACAAATATCTTCCTCTGGATTCCAATCTGGAGAGGGGGTGAGGGAGTCCTGGACTAAGGGGTCCTCAGGCATTCGGCCTGTTGGACATGGGCCGGACTGATGGGCTATGAAGATACAAGACCGAAGACTCTCACCCGTGTCCGGATGGGATTCTCCTTGGTGTGGATGGCAAGTTTGGTGTTCGGATATGAAGATTCATTTCTCTTTAACCGACTTTGTATAACCCTAGTCCCTTCCGGTGTCTATATAAATCGGAAGGTTTAGTCCATAGAGGCAGAGATGATCATAATCGCATAGGCTAGACTTCTAGGGTTTTAGCCATTATGATCTCGTGGTAGATCAACTCTTGTAATACTCATATTCGTCAAGATCAATCAAGCAGGAAGTAGGGTATTACCTCCATAGAGAGGGCCCGAACCTAGGTAAACATCATGTCCCCTGTCTCCTGTTACCATCAACCTTAGACGCACAGTTCGGGATCCCCTACCCGAGATCCGCCGGTTTGACACCGACATTGGTTCTTTCATTGAGAGTTCCGTTATGTCGTCATCAGAGGGTTTGATGACTCCATCCATCATCTATAACAATGTTGCCCGGGGGGATGTCTTTCTCCCTGGCCAGATCTTCGTATTCGGCGGCTTCGCACTGTGGGCCAACTCGCTTGGCCATCTAGAGCAGATTGACAGCTATGCCCCTGGCCGTCAGGTCAGGTTTGGAATCTTGAACAACGTCGCTGATATCCGCCGAGACTTGATCTTTGACGGATTTGAACCCATGGCAGCCGCACCCTGCCACCGCGATGAACATGACCTAAATCTGTCATCGGACCATACCCAGGAGATTGCGCCTGTAAGCGCTCTGTCCCTAGATCCGGAGCGGCCTGTGCCATCCGAAGACGGGAAGCTGATACGTCCATTTTGCATCATGGTTTTATATCGATATTTATCGCATTATGGACTGTTAGTTCATTTTATGTCACAATACTTATGGCTATTCTCTCTTATTGTACAAGGTTTACATAAGGTGGGAGAATGCCGGTAGCTGGAATTCTGGTCTGGAAAAAGGAGCAAATATTAGAGACCTATTCCGCGCAACTCCAAAAGTCCTGAAACTCCACGTAATGTCTTAAAAGAAATAAAGAAAAATCCACGCCAAAATGAAGGCCAGGAGACCCACACCCTGCTCACGAGGGTGGGGGGCGCCCCCCCTATGGCGCGCCCCCTACCTCGTGGGCCCCCTGGTGGCACTCCGATGCCCATCTTCTCCTATATGAGGTCTTTCGATGAGAAAAAATTAAGAAGGAACTTTTCGGGACGAACCTCCGCCGCCACGAGGCGGAACCTTGGCGGATCCAATCTAGAGCTCCGGCAGAGCTGTTCTACCGGGGAAACCTCCCTCCTGGAGGGGGAAATCATCACCATCGTCATCACCAACGCTCCTCTCATCGGGAGAGGGCAATCTCCATCAACATCTTCACCAGCACCATCTCATCTCCAAACCCTAGTTCATCTCTTATATCTAATTCTTGTCTCAAAGTCCGGGATTGGTGCTAGTAGGTTGCTAGTAGTGTTAATTACTCCTTGTAGTTGATGCTAGTTGGTTTATTTGGTGGAAGATTATATGTTCAGATCCTATATGCATATTATTACCCCTCACATTATGAACATGAATATGCTTTTTGAGTAATTACGTTCGTTCCTGAGGACAAGGGAGAAGTCTTGCTATGAGTAGTCATGTGAATTTGGTATTCGTTTGATATTTTGATAAGATGTATGTTGTCTAGCCTCTAGTGGTGTTATGTGAACGTCGACTACATAACACTTCACCATTATTTGGGCCTAGAGGAAGGCATTGGAAAGTAATAAGTAGATGATGGGTTGCTAGAGTGACAGAAGCTTAAACCCTAGTTTATGCATTGCTTCGTAAGGGGCTGATTTGGATCCATATGTTTCATGCTATGGTTAGCTTTACCTTAATACTTTTGTTGTAGTTGCGGATGCTTGCAATAGAGGTTAATCATAAGTGGGATGCTTGTTCAAGTAAGAACAGCGCCCAAGTACCGGTCCACCCACATATCAAATTATCAAAGTATCGAACGCGAATCATATGAACGTGATGAAAACTAGCTTGACGATATTCCCATGTGTCCTCGGGAGCGCTTTTCCTATTATAAGAGTTTGTTACGGCTTGTCCTTTGCTACAAAAGGATTGGGCCATCTTGCTGCACTTTATTTACTTCTGTTACTTGTTGCTCGTTACAATCTTATCACAAAACTATCTGTTACCACTTATTTCAGTACTTGCAGAGAATACCTTGCTGAAAACCGCTTATCATTTCCTTCTGCTCCTCGTTGGGTTCGACACTCTTACTTATCGAAAGGACTCCGATAGATCCCCTATACTTGCGGGTCATCAAGGCTCTTTTCTGGCATCGTTGCCGGGGAGTGTAGCGCCTTTGGTAGGTGGAATTTGGTAAGGAAAAATTTATATAGTGTGCTGAAATTTACTGTCACTTGTTACCATGGAAAGTAATTCTCTGAGGGGCTTGTTCGGGGTATCTTCACCCCGTCCAGTAGAGCAAAGAGTTGCTCCTCAACCTACTGAACCTATTGAAAATGAAACTCCTTTTGAATTTCCTTCGGGTATGATGGAAAAACTGCTAGCTAACCCTTTTACAGGAGATGGAACAAAGCATCCTGATGAGCACTTAATATATGTGGATGAAGTTTGTGGATTATTTAAGCTTGCAGGTATACCCGGTGATGTTTCTAAGAAGAAGGTCTTCCCTTTATCTTTGAAGGGAGACGCATTGATATGGTATAGGCTATGTGATGATATGAGATCATGGAACTATAAAAGATTGAAGTTGGAATTTCATCAAAAGTATTACCCTATGCATCTTGTTCATCGTGATCGCAATTATATATATAATTTCTAGCCTTGCGAAAGAGAAAGCATCGCTCAAGCTTGGGGGAGGCTTAAATCAATGTTATATTCATGCTCCAATCATGAGCTCTCTAGAGAAATAATTATGCAAAGTTTTTATGCTCAGCTTTCTGAAAATAATCGCACCAAGCTCGATCCTTCTTGTGCTGGCTCTTTTATGATGAAGACTATTGAATTCAGATGGAATTTATTGGATAGAATTAAACGCAACTCTGAATATTGGGACCTCGATGAAGGTAAGGAGTTAGGTATGACACCTAAATTTGATTGTGTTAAATCTTTTATGGATACCGATATTTTCGATAAGTTGAGCACTAAATATGGACTTGACTCTGAGATAGTAGCTTCTTTCTGTGAATCTTTTGCTACTTATGTTGATCTCCCTAAGGAGAAGTGGTTTAAATATCATCCTCCCATAGAAGTAAAAGTAGATGCACCTATTAAATTTGAAGAAAAGACTGTCACTTATAATGATCCTATTGTTCCTACTTCTTATATTGAGAAACCACCTTTCACTGTTAGAATAAAGGAACATGCTAAAGCTTCAACTGTTGTTCGTAAAAGCAATATTAGAACTTATATACCTCCTGAGCAAGTTAATGTAGAACCTAATATTGCTATTGTTAAAGATCTCTTGTCTGATAATAGTGATGGGCATGTTATTCAGTTCGAAGGTGAAACTGCTAGAATTGCTAAACCTTGTGCTAAAGATAAACATAGACATGTGGTAGGCGTGCCTATTATTTTTGTTAAAATAGGAAATCATTGTTATCATGGCTTATGTGATATGGGTGCAAGTGCCAGTGTTATACCGCATACGTTATACGAAGAAATTAAGAATGAAATTGCACCTGTTGAGTTAGAAGATATTGATGTTACTATTAAACTTGCCAAAAGAGATACTATTGCACCAATTGGAATTGTTAGAGATGTTGAAGTCTTGTGTGGGAAAACTAAATATCCTGCTGATTTTCTTGTTCTTACTTCTCCACAAGATAGATTTTGTCCCATTATATTTGGTAGACCCTTCTTAAATACTGTCAATGCTACCATAGATTGCATAAAGAATGTTGTTACTGTTGGCTTGGATGATATGGTTCATGAGTTTAATTTCTCAAAATTTAGTAAACAACATCGTGAGGAAGAATTACCTAGTAAGGATGAAATTATTGGTCTTTCTTCTATTGCCGTACCTCCTAGTGATCCTTTAGAACACTATTTGCTAGACCATGAAAATGATATGTTCATGAATGAAAGAAGGGAAATAGAAGAAGTATTCTTTAAATAGGAACCTATTCTGCATCACAATTTGCATGTTGAAATTTTAGGGGATCCCCCTCCACCCAAGGGTGATCTTGTGTTTGAGCTTAAACCTTTGCCTGATAATCTTAAATATGCTCATCTTGATGAAAAGAAGAAATATCCTGTTATTATTAGTGCTAACCTTTCAGAGCATGAAGAAGAAAGATTATTGAAAACTCTGAAGAAGCATCGTGCTGCTATTGGATATACTCTTGATGATCTTAAGGGCATTAATCCCACTCTATGTCAATATAAAATAAATTTGGAAGCAGATGCCAAACCAGTTCGTGATCCTCAACGACGTCTGAATCCTAAAATGAAAGTGGTAAGAAAAGAAATACTAAAGCTTCTTGAGGCAGGTATAATCTATCCCGTTGCTGATAGTGAGTGGGTAAGTCCCGTCCATTGTGTCCCTAAGAAAGGAGGTATTACTGTTGTTCCTAATGATAAAGATGAATTGATTCCACAAAGAATTATCCCAGGTTATAGGATGGTAATTGATTTCCGCAAATTAAATAAAGCTACTAAGAAAGATCATTACCCCTTACCTTTTGTTGATCAAATGCATGAAATATTATGCAAACATACACACTATTGCTTTCTAGATGGTTATTCTGGTTTCTCTCAAATACCTGTGTCGGCTAGAGATCAATCAAAGACTACTTTTACATGCCCTTTTGGTCCTTTTGCTTATAGACGTATGCCTTTTGGTTTATGTAATGCACCTGCTACCTTTCAAAGATGCATGATGGCTATATTCTCTGACTTTTGTGAAAAGATTTGTGAGGTTTTCATGGATGACTTTTCCATCTATGGTTCCTCTTTTGATGATTGCTTGACCAATCTTTATCGAGTTTTACAGAGATGTGAAGAAACTAATCTTGTCTTGAATTGGGAAAAGTGCCACTTTATGGTTAATGAAGGTATTGTCTTGGGGCACAAAGTTTCTGAAAGAGGTATTTGAAGTTGATAAAGCCAAGGTTGATGCTATTGAAAAGATGCCATGTCCCAAGGACATCAAAGGTATAAGAAGTTTCCTTGGTCATGCTGGATTTTATAGGAGGTTCATTAAGGACTTCTCAAAAATTTCTCGGCCTCTGACTAATTTATTGCAAAAAGATATACCATTTGTTTTTGATGATGATTGTGTAGAAGCATTTGAAATACTTAAGAAAGCATTAGTCACTGCACCTGTTGTTCAGCCACCTGATTGGAATTTACCCTTTGAAATTATGTGTGATGCTAGTGATTATGCTGTAGGTGTTGTTCTAGGGCAAGAGTTGATAAGAAATTAAATGTTATTCATTAAGATAGTAAGACTCTAGACAATGCTCAAAGAAATTATGCTACTACTGAAAAAGAGCTTTTAGCAGTTGTATTTGCTTGTGATAAGTTTAGATCTTATATTCTTGATTCTAAAGTAACTATTCAAACAGATCATGTTGCTATTAAATATCTTATGGAAAAGAAAGATGCTAAAACTAGACTTATTAGATGGGTTCTCTTGCTACAAGAATTTGATTTGCATATTGTTGATAGAAAGGGAGCTGAGAACCCCATTGCAGACAACTTGTCTAGGTTAGAAAATATTCTTGATGACCCACTACCTATTAATGATAGCTTTCCTGATGAACAATTAAATGTTATAAGTACTTCTCGTAGTACTCCATGGTATGCTGATTATGCTAATTATATTGTTGCTAAATTTATACCACCTAGCTTCACATACCAACAAAAGAAAAAGTTCTTCTATGATTTGAGACATTACTTTTGGGATGACCCACATCTTTATAAAGAAGGAGTAGATGGTGTCATTAGATGTTGTGTACCTGAGCATGAACAGGAACAGATCCTACGCAAGTGTCACTCCGAGTCTTATGGAGGACACCACCCTGGAGATAGGACTGCACATAAGGTATTGCAATCTGGTTTTTATTGGCCTACTCTCTTCAAGGATGCCCGTAAGTTTGTCTTGTCTTGTGATGAATGTCAAAGAATTGGTAATATTAGTAGACGTCAAGAAATGCCTATGAATTATTCACTTGTTATTGAACCGTTTGATGTTTGGGGCTTTGATTATATGGGACCTTTTCCTGACTCTAATGGATATACACATATTTTAGTTGCTGTTGATTACGTTACTAAGTGGGTAGAAGCTATTCCAACTAGTAGTGCTGATCATAACAGTTATATTAAAATGCTTAAAGAAGTTATTTTCCCGAGGTTTGGAGTCCCTAGATATTTAATGAATGATGGTGGTTCACACTTTATTCATGGTCCTTTCCGTAAAATGCTTGCTAAATATGATGTTAATCATAGAATTGCATCTCCTTATGACCCACAGTCTAGTGGTCAAGTAGAGTTGAGCAATAGAGAGCTCAAATAAATTTTGCAAAAGACTGTTAATAGGTCTAGAAAGAATTGGTCCAAAAAACTTGATGATGCATTATGGGCTTATAGAACTACATATAAAAATCCTATGGGTATGTCTCCGTATAAAATGGTTTATGGAAAAGCATGTCACTTACCTCTCGAACTAGAACATAAGGCATATTGGGCTATTAAAGAGCTTAATTATGATTTTAAGCTTGCCGGTGAAAAGAGGTTATTTGATATTAGCTCACTTGATGAATGGAGAACCCAAGCATATGAATATGCCAAGTTGTTTAAAGAAAAAGTTAAAAGATGGCATGACAAAAGGATACAAAAGCGTGAGTTTAATGTAGGTGATTATGTATTTCTATACAACTCTCGTTTAAGATTTTTTGCAGGAAAACTTCTCTCTGAATGGGAAGGCCCCTATTTTATCGAAGAGGTCTATCGTTCCGGTGCCATAAAAATCAACAACTTCGAGGGCACAAATCCGAAGGTGGTAAATAGTCAAAGAATTAAACATTATATCTCAGGTAATCCCATAAATGTTGAAACCATAACCCCGGAGGAATACATAAGAGACACTTTCCGGAACGTTTCAGACTCCAAAAAGGAATAGGTATGTGGTACGGTAAGTAAACCGACTCCAAAACAATTTTTAAGGCAATATTTCTCCGTTTTGGAATATTTAGAAAAATAGAAAAATAAGTAGCAGTCCGGGAAGGACACGAGGGCCCCACGAGGGTGGTGGGCGCGCCCTACCCCCCTACGTCGTGAACACCTCGTGTGCCTTCCGGACTCCGTTTTCTTGCACGTTACGTATTTTGGTCGGTAAAATCTCCTGTCTTTGTTTCCCGTATCACGCAAAAGGTTTTGACTCCCGTATCACGCAAAAATCTCCTGTCTTTGTTTCGAGCTATTTTTCTGACAGATCTAGATTATCATGACGTCCCCAAGTGCTTCCAAGGACAAGTTCTTCGAGAAGGTCATCAACCCTTACATCGCAGAGGTGCTACGACACCCTCAAACCATTGAGATGCGTGATGGGTTGTTGCACATCCGTGATGCTGAGGGACCAAAGGGAACCGGAAGCGTGGAGACGAGGCTCGAAGCAATGGATCAACAAATTTTCAAGTGCCAGGGGATGGTGGAGCATGGAATCAACGCTAGCCACATGATGCTCGCGGAGTTCACTAACAACTACAAGCCTGATGCCAAGAACACTGAGGAGGCCATCTTCAACCTATATGAGAAGATCGAGCACCTCCAAGCCAAAATCTATGACCTGCAAAACCAAAACTATGAGTATGAATATAGATTCAAAAGAATGAGTTTGGCTGCAGATTCGAGGATTCCAGAGACTCGATCATCCTTCTATGATGGTAAACCTATGCCTTGGAAGATGGATGACAAGCCCGCATCATCAACAACACCTCCACCTTCTTCACCGACAAAGGAGATATAATCACATGGGTATGGGCAC
Source organism: Triticum urartu (assembly GCF_056163025.1). NCBI lineage: Eukaryota > Viridiplantae > Streptophyta > Magnoliopsida > Poales > Poaceae > Triticum > Triticum urartu. The sequence continues at coordinate 47,195,159 of NC_141876.1, read as the reverse complement.
TCCCCTTGGCAATTGCCAAGCTTGGGGGAGATTCCCCGGTATCGTATCACAATCACAACTCTTATCTTTACCGTTTTTCTTAGTTTGATCCTATTAGTAGTATCTTGATCTAGTAGAATAAAGTTTATGGCATGATCTAGTTTTGAGTTTTGCTTTATGATCTCTCTATGTAATCGAGTCCGTGAGCTATATATAATAAAGATTAGTGTTGAGTCAAGGGCTTGATTATTTTTCCATGATCTTGGGTGAATAAAAGAAAGAGAAAAAGAATAAAAAGAAACAAAAAGTTCCTATTGATCTTATTGAGAGTAATGACTTCACATAGAAAGAGTATGATGATTAAAAGTTGTTGGGAGTTGGCAGACATAGCTTTGGTCATTGTTGCAATTAATAGGAAGTAATAAGGAAAGAGAGGTTTTCACATATAGATATATTATCATTGACATCTTTTATGATTGACAGCACTCATTAAAATATGACATGCTAAAGAGTTGATGTTGGACAAGGAAGACAACGTAATGAGTTGTGTATTTCTTATATCTGAGATAAAGTATGTTGTCATGGATCCTCTAACTTGTTGAGCTTGCCCTTCCCCCTCATGCTAGCCAAATTCTCAGCACCAAGTAGAAATACTACTTCTGCTTCCAAATACCCTTAAACCAGTTTTGCCATGAGAGTACACCATATCTACCTATGGATTGAGTAACATCCTTCAAGTAAGTTGTCATCCGTGCAAAGCAATAAAAATTGCTCTAAATATGTATGATTGATTGGTGTGGGAGAAATAAGCTTTATACGGTCTTGTGATGTGGAAGTAATAAAAGCGACGGACTGCATAATAAAGGTTCATATCACAAGGGGCAATATGAATTGATGTTCTTTCGCATTGAGATTTTATATACCCGACCATAAAAGTGCATGGCAACCTCTGCTTCCCTCTGCGAAGGGCCTATCCTTTATTATTATCTTCTACCTTATGCAAGAGTCATGGTGATCTTCACCTTTTCTTTTTCATTTTATCCTTTGGCAAGCTCGGCATGTTGGAAAGAACATGATATATATATATATATATATATATATATATATATATATATATATATCTAATTGGATGTAGGGGAGCATGAACCATTATTGTTGAAATTACCCTTGAGGTAAAAGGTTGTGGGGCAAAACTATAAGCCCCTATCTTTCTCTGTGTCCGATTAAAACTCCGTAACCACAAGTATCGCGTGAGTGTTAGCAATTATGAAGGACTAAATGATAGTTGAGTATGTGAACTTGCTTTTTAGCTCTGACATAGGCTCTTTCCGATGTTATGATAAATTGCAATTGCTTCAATGACTGAGATTATAGTTTGTTGGAGCCCAATAAAGTTTATGATTTATACTTTTGCATTGTGAATAGATCATCACTTGAACATAAGTAATCATATGACAAAATCTATATATGTTTTTGTTATCAGAATAATCATGATGCCTTCATGTTCGTATTTTATTTTTATCGACACCTCTCCCTTTAAACATGAGGACATATTTATTGTTATCGGCTTTTTGCTTGAGGACAAGCGAGGTCTAAGCTTGGGGGAGTTGATACGTCCATTTTGCATCATGCTTTTATATTGATATTTATCGCAATATGGACTGTTATTTCATTTTATGTCACAATACTTATGGCTATTCTCTCTTATTTTACAAGGTTTACATAAGGAGGGAGAATCCCGGCAGCTGGAATTCTGGTCTGGAAAAGGAGCAAATATTAGAGACCTATTATGCGCAACTCCAAAAGTCCTGAAACTCCATGGAACGTCTTAAAAGAAATAAAGAAAAATCCACGCCAAAATGAAGGCCAGGAGACCCACACCCTGCTCACGAGGGTGGGGGGCGCCCCCCCTAGGGCGCGCCCCCTACCTCGTGGGCCCCCTGGTGGCACTCCGATGCCCATCTTCTCCTATATGAGGTCTTTCGATGAGAAAAAATTAAGAAGGAACTTTTCGGGACGAACCTCCGCCGCCACGAGGCGGAACCTTGGCGGATCCAATCTAGAGCTCCGGCAGCGCTGTTCTACCGGGGAAACCTCCCTCCTGGAGGGGGAAATCATCACCATCGTCATCACCAACGCTCCTCTCATCGGGAGAGGGCAATCTCCATCAACATCTTCACCAGCACCATCTCATCTCCAAACCCTAGTTCATCTCTTATATCTAATTCTTGTCTCAAAGTCCGGGATTGGTGCTAGTAGGTTGCTAGTAGTGTTAATTACTCCTTGTACTTGATGCTAGTTGGTTTATTTGGTGGAAGATTATATGTTCAGATCCTATATGCATATTATTACCCCTCAGATTATGAACATGAATATGCTTTGTGAGTAATTACGTTCGTTCCTGAGGACAAGGGAGAAGTCTTGCTATGAGTAGTAATGTGAATTTGGTATTTGTTTGATATTTTGATAAGATGTATGTTGTCTAGCCTCTAGTGGTGTTATGTGAATGTCGACTACATAACACTTCACCATTATTTGGGCCTAGAGGAAGGCATTGGGAAGTAATAAGTAGATGATGGGTTGCTAGAGCGATAGAAGCTTAAACCCTAGTTTATGCGTTGCTTCGTTAGGGGCTGATTTGGATCCATATGTTTCATGCTATGGTTAGGTTTACCTTAATACTTTTGTTTTAGTTGCGGATGCTTGCAATAGAGGTTAATCATAAGTGGGATGCTTGTTCAAGTAAGAACAGCGCCCAAGTACCGGTCCACCCACATATCAAATTATCAAAGTATCGAACGTGAATCATATGAACGTGATGAAAACTAGCTTGACGATATTCCCATGTGTCCTCGGGAGCACTTTTCCTATTATAAGAATTTGTTCCGGCTTGTCCTTTGCTATAAAAGGATTACGCCATCTTGCTGCACTTTATTTACTTTTGTTACTTGTTGCTCGTTACAATCTATCTTATCACAAAACTATGTGTTACCACTTATTTCAGTACTTGCAGAGAATACCTTGTTGAAAACCGCTTATCATTTCTTTTTGCTCCTCGTTGGGTTCAACACTCTTACTTATCGAAAGGACTACGATAGATCCCCTATACTTGTGGGTCATCAGAAGCTTAACCCCGCCATGGAAGCCGCATACTCATCGGCGTTGGAGCCGCACACAGACTCAGCTTTGAGCGGGGTCTGCATCACCGGACCCCCGGATTCATCTCCGGTCACTGGTTCCGAACTACATGCATTCGCGTCCGCCGAGCCTTACTAGGCGCCGATTATCGAATTCAGTTCTGTGGACATCTTCCGGCACTCACCTTTAGCCGATGTGTTAAACTCATTAAAAACCCTCTCTTTAGCAGGGGACTCACAACCGAATTATATCCGGTTTGAAATGGGGGCTGGTGACGGGGAATTTCGTTCCCACTCACATCCCACCTAATAGCCACTGTCGAAGATCTAACCAACATGCTCGACTACGACTCTGGAGGCATCGACGGTATGGGCGACGATGCCGAAGAGGAGCAGGCCCAAACCCGCCATTTACCGGGTGTTGGACTGCCACCTCCTCCTATGATGTATACATGGTGGACACACCGAAAGAAGTTAACGACGATGACAAAGAAGACCCGGTGGAAGATAAACCTCCTGAGATACAGCCAAAGCGCCAACGACAGCGGCGCCGATCTAAGTCACGCCATGAAAAAGATAGCAATACCGGCACAGGACAAAATAGTACTCTAGACGATGTCGAAGACAATGAAGGCCCCGTTGATCCAACTTCCGAACAGGACGAACAGGAAGATGGGCGAGTTAGCCCTGATGAACAAGCTGAACACGAAGACTCGGAGGACAGTAACTATCTTCCACTCTCCTAGGATAAGGTGAGCCTCGGCGACGAGGATTTTATCGTGCCTGAGGAACCTCTCGAGTAGGAGCGCTTTAAGCGCTAGCTAATAGCCACTGCCAGGAGCCTGAAAAAGAAGTAGCAACAGCTTCAAAGCTGATCAGGATCTGCTCAATGATAGAAGGACTAACGTCCTGGCAGCCGAGGAATACAGCCTCGAGCGACCACCCAAAAGCTACCCGAAGCGCAAATTACTACCACAATTAGATGATGAGGCGTTGGGGCCCGTGCCCTCAGTGCACAAGGCGGCTGACCGACGACCACGTGGTCGGGACAAAGCAGCAACCCAAGACGAACACCAGCCCGTACTACCTTGCTGTAAAGGCAGGGATAAAATAGCTCGGGCATATACATATGACCTTCAGTAGGACCTGGAAAGTAGAGCAGGACATACCAGATTGATCTACGGACCGTGGGGGCGTGCCCCGACACGCGACGATGGCCATCTATTCGGACGTGACAAACCCAATCATGCCCGGTCCGGATGCCGCAGACGGACTCCATCCGAGCTACGTCGCGATATGGCCCAATATAGAGGCGCCGCACACCCTCTTTGGTTCACTAATGAAGTAATGGGGCATGAATTCCCGAAGGGTTTAAACCCGTGAACATAGAATCATACGATGGAACAACAGATCCCGCGGTATGGATTGAAGATTTTCTTCTCCATATTTATATGGCTCGCGGTGATGACCTTCATGCCATCAAATATCTTCCATTAAAATTCAAAGGGCCAGCTCGACACTGGTTAAACAGTCTGCTTGAAAACTCTATTGGCAGCTGGGAGGACTTGGAAGACGCCTTCCGCGACAACTTCCAAGGTGCATACGTACGACCTCCAGATGCGGACGACTTAAGTCACATAGTTCAACAACCCGGAGAGTTAGCCAGGAAATTCTGGACCAGGTTCTTAACTAAAAAGAACCAAATCGTCGACTGTCTGGATGCCGAAGCCCTAGCGGCCTTTAAGCATAGCATCCGCGACGAATGGCTAGCCCGTCACCTCGGCCAAGAAAAGCTGAAGTCCATGGCAGCCCTCACGGCACTCATGACCCGTTTTTGCGCGGGCGAGGATATATGGCTAGCCCGTAGCAAAAACACTGCAAGCGAGGCTGGCACCTCTGAGACCAAAAACAGCAATGGCAAGCCCCGACGCAACAGGCACAAGCATTGAAGCAACGGTGACAATGCCGACGACACGACGGTCAACGCCGGATTTAGTGGCTCCAAGTCCGGCCAGCGGAAGAAGCCATATAAAAGAAACAATCAGGACCCATCCAGCTTGGACCACATACTCGATCGTCCATTCCAGATACATGGCACACCAGACAAACCAACCAATCATACCAACAGAAACTGCTGGGTTTTTAAATAGGCCAACAAATTAAATGTCGAGAACAAGGAGAAGGGGTCGCAAAGCAAGGACGATGACGAGGAGTCCTGTCCGCCGAACAAAGGGGGACAGAAGAAGTCCCCCCCCCCCCAGTTAAAACAGTGAACATGATATACGCTACTCATATCCCCTAGAGGGAGCACAAACACGCGCTCAAGGATGTCTACGCGATGGAGCATGTCGCCCGAAAATTCAACCCATGGTCTTCCTGCCTGATCACCTTTGATCACAGGGACCATCCGACCAGAATCTGTCATGGCAGTTCGGCCGCACTGGTCCTTGACCCAATCATTGATGGAATCCATCTCACACGAGTCCTCATGGATGTTGGCATCAGCCTGAACCTGCTCTATCAGAATACAGTGTGCAAAATGGGCATTAATCCCTCAAGGATCAGGACCACAAAGACTACCTTTAAAGGAGTCATACCAGGTGTAGAGGCCCGCTGAACGGGCTCAATCACAATAGAGGTTGTCTTCGAATCTCTGGACAACTTCCGAATCGAAGAGTTGATCTTCGATATCGTCCCCTTCCGCAGTGGCTATCACGCACTGCTCAGACAAACCGCATTTGCTCGATTCAACACGGTGCCACACTATGCTTATCTCAAGCTCAACATGCCCGGACCACGCGGCGTCATAACAGTAAACGGAAACACATAACGCTCCCTCCATACTGAGGAGCACACCGCCGCTTTAGCAGTAGAAGTACAGAGCGGCCTCTTCAAGCAGAACCTCAATTCGGTGGCCGAGCTCCCAGACACCATCAAACGAGTCCAGACTACTCCGTAGCAGGACAGCCCAACTCATCAGGAGCTCGACTAGAAATTCGGCCTCCGTCCCAGCCCCTACCAAGTGGCAGCATTCGTACCGCGCGTACATAACTAGGCACTCAAAATACCATGGGCATAGACGGAGGCATAACTAGAGTGTGATCCATAATACGGCTCGACCTCCCCTGGACACACATACTTTCATTTTTTCCCTTTTTAGGTTTCTTTTCCACGGGCCCTTCCTGACGGCCTGATCATAGGTCCTTTCGAAAGGATAGATAAACCAAGACGGCAAAAGATACTGATGTATAAGGGAATTTCTAGGTGGGCTCTTTAACGGTCACTCTACCTGTTTTCAGGACCCGCACGCTGATGCGTCCATTTTGCCTCATGCTTTTATATCGATATTTATTGCATTATGGGCTATTATTACACGTTATGTCACAATACTTATGCCTATTCTCTCTTATTTTACAAGGTTTACATAAAGAGGGAGAATGCCGGCAGCTGAGATTCTGGGCTGGAAAAGGGCAAATATTAGAGACCTATTCTGCACAGCTCCAAAAGTCCTGAAACTTCACAGAAGTCATTTTCAAAATATATAAAAATACTGAGCGCAAGAAGTTCACCAGGGGGCCACACCATGCCCACGAGGGTGGGGGCGCGCCCTACCCCCCTGGGCGTCCCCCCTACCTCGTGGGCCCCCTGGTGGCCCTCCGATGTCCATCTTCTGCTATATGAAGTCTTTTGATGAGAAAAAAATCATAAGCCATCTTCCTGGACGAGACTCCGCCGCCACGAGGCGGAACCTTGGCGCAACCAATCTAGGGCTCTGGATGAGCTGTTTTGTCGGGGAAACTTCCCTCCGGGAGGGGGAAATCATCACCATCGTCATCACAAACGCTCCTCTAATCGGGAGAGGGCAATCTCCATCAACATCTTCACCAGCACCATCTCCTCTCAAAACCCTAGTTCATCTCTTGTATCCAATTCTTGTCTCCAAGTCTAGGATTGGTACTTGTGGGTTGCTAGTAATGTTAATTACTCCTTGTAGTTGATGCTAGTTGGTTTATTTGGTGGAAGATCATATGTTCAGATCATATATGCATATTAATACCCCTCTGATTATGAACATGAACATGCTTTGTGAGTAGTTACGTTTGTTCCTGATGACATGGGGGAAGTCTTGCTATTAGTAGTCATGTGAATTTGGTATTCGTTCGATATTTTGATGAGATGTATGTTGTCTCTCCTCTAGTGGTGTTATGTGAACGTTGACTACATGACACTTCACCATTATTTGGGCCTAGAGGAAGGCATTGGGAAGTAATAAGTAGATGATGGGTTGCTAGAGTGACAGAAGCTTAAACCCTAGTTTATGTGTTGCTTCGTAAGGGGCTGATTTGGATCCATATGTTTCATGCTATGGTTAGGTTTACCTTAATACTTTTGTTGTAGTTACGGATGCTTGCAACAGAGGTTAATCATAAGAGGGATGCTTGTCCAAGTAAGGACAGCACCCAACCACCGGGCCACCCACATACCAAATTATCAAAGTACCGAACGCGAATCATATGAACGAGATGAAAACTAGCTTGACGATATTCCCATGTGTCCTCGGGAGCGCTTTTCTCTATATAAGAGTTTGTCCAGGCTTGTCCTTTGCTACAAAAAGGATTGGGTCACCTTGTTGCACTTTATTTACTTTTGTTACTTGCTACTCGTTACAAATTATCCTATCACAAAACTATTTGTTACCTATAATTTCACTGCTTCCAGAGAATACCTTGTTGAAAACTGCTTATCATTTCCTTCTCCTCCTCGTTGTGTTCGACACTCTTACTTGTCGAAAGGACTACGATAGATCCCCTATACTTGTGGGTCATCACACGCAGCTCTCCCTTGGTTGTGGCATATTAAATAGCCCTGTTGCTTATTGCACTACTTGTACAAATACGCTTTGATGTACTAATCAAACTATAATGGAAACAGTTTGCAGCCCAACTCCTGCGGCACTAGCTTGCTCTTTTGATAATCTTATCAAATAGCAGCCGTACACTTTGGAATGGTTTAATCCGCGAGGGGCTTCATTGCGCCCCATAATACATCAACAAAGTCCAAACACTTTTTACAGTATAATTCGGCACCCCGAATTTAGCATTATATGCATTGGCTCTAAATCATGTCTTTGGTCAATAGTTGGGTTGCCCGGCTCCTGTGCTTACTACCTTACATTGCGCTATATCGACCATGGTAGTAAAGGGAGAACTACTGCAATTTGTGTCCTGGTTTATCGGATGAGTACCTCAGTAGAGAAAGCCAAAAACTGACTGTCATGATGTGGCGTGAGCCGGTCAGCTATTCGGAGGTTTCAAATCTTTAGTGGATTTTTCCGCATTATGCGATGAATCGGTTCTTATCTGATCATGTGTTTAAAACACCCTAGTTCGGATACTAGGGGCTGCGCCTAAATTTTTATTGTCAAACTCCTATGGCTAAGTGAGGGTGGTAAAGCCACATAGTCCGATTGCCTAGTTCGTTGAGCTAAACACCTCCTTCAAGGACAAAAATTGTGGATAAAGAGTGTTTAGATTCATCCCGAACACCCCCATACTACCTACGTGGGGGATGAAGCCGACGACTGGCCAACTCTCAGACTTGATAAAACGGCCACACATGAGGTAAAACTTTAAATAATAAACAACAAAGCATTATATTACATATCAGCATTGTTTTCATCATACCGGACGGGATAACATGAATGTATTCATTCAAAAATAATGTCCTTAGCACATTGCTCCGCTACAATGCGGGATCCCTTCAGAACATCTTCAAAATACCGCTCGGGCGTGCGGTGCTCCTTGCCCGCGGGCGGTCCTTCAGTCGCGAGCTTGACGGCATCCATCTTCGCCCATTGTATCTTGACATGGGCGAAGGTCATCCGCGCACCTTCCATGTAGACCGACCGCTTGATGGCGTCAAGCCGAGGGCAGGCATTGACCAGCCGCTTCACGAGTCCGAAGTAGCTGTCGGGTATAGCTTCTACAGGCCACAACCGGATTATTAAATCCTCCATGGCTAGTTCGGCCACCCTATGCAGCTCGACCAACTGTTTTAGCTGGTCGCTAAAGGGCACCGGATGTTCTGGTACAAGGTATTGCGACTAGAACAGCTTCTCCGTTGAGCTCGCCTCTTCGGCTCGGAAGAATTCCGCAGCGTCAGGAACACTGTGCAGCAAATCCACAAACGCCCCTGGAGAACTCCAAATCCGGGTCAGTAAGAGATACCTCTTCCTCACATACTTGCTTTGCATAATAAAAGCCTTACCCGTCGCCATCTTCTTGGCCTCTTGGATCTCCCGGGTGGCGCCTTGGGCTTTGGCCCGGGCCTCTTGTGCGCTTTGGCGGGCCTTAGCAAGTTCGGACTCTTGGTCCGCATTCTGGCGCTCCAAGGACTCGTATTTCTTCACGGTGACCTGCAGCTTCTGCTGGATCTCACCAACCCTGGCCTCATGCTTTTCTAGGGCGGCTTTTTCCTTTACTACTCTCTCCTCGGCATTGGCCAGCGCCTTCTTGAGGGCCTCCACCTCGGTCACCACCCCTACGAAAATATCACGGCAGTGTGGTCAGCGCAAAAACATTCATACTTTCCGGACATGCATAAAATGATTGAATACCTTGATTGTCCTCCAGCTGCTTTTTCGCACGACCAACCTTTCCTCGGTCTGCTCCAACCTCTACTTCAGTCTGGAGACCTCGGCAGCATGAGAAGTCGCGGCCAACAGCGACGCATGCTTATTCACATAGACATATATGGTTAGTCTCCTGCAAAAAACAATTTGATCCTCTGTTCGGCTCTTGTTTCCAAACCCCGGACAGAGTCTCAAGGGCTATTGTCCACACTGTGACTTTCTTTTTACATGATTGTATTGCTTACCTCAAAGCCTGTTAGAAGGCTTTTGCAGGCTTTGGTCAGTCTGCTCTTTGTGGACTGAATCTTCTCAATCACCACACCCATGAGGGTACGGTGTTCCTTAACGATGGAAGCGCTTCGCAGCACTTCCAGTAGAGTATCTGGTACCTCTGGTTGGACAGAGGTCACCGGTGGAATGGGCACACCTCCTTCTGACGAGGGAGGCTGCTCGCTAGACTCCGGAGCCGTATAGGTCTCCGGGACCGTATTCGGCTGGGGGCCGAATGGGACATGGCCCCCATCGCTAGTCTCCATGGGGATTTGTTCCCCCATGTGTCCGATGGACGAGGTCTCGCCCTCTGGCGCCGCCCCGACAGCCTCCTACGTCTCTCCTTGGCTTGGGATCCTTCGGGACAACACCTCAGTGTCATCCATGGCCCTGGGAGAGGAGGCCTCCGGAAGGGACCCACTGTCCATCACCTTTGGGTCCAGCAAGTTCCCTGAAGATGAGGATCACTCAAGGGCAGAACAAGCCGGACTGCAAGAACATGAGTCAACATGTTAAAATTATGAAGTAAAGAGGCTGATATATTAATTTGTCAGGGCCTTTGAATACTCATGATTCGGCCAGGGGCTTATCTCGGGGGCGCCGCTCTGGGCTGTTGTCGACGTCCCACGCGGAGCTATCCGCGAGGGAGACCTTCCTCTTCTTGGACGCCTCCGCCTCCAGATTTGTGGAGGCCGCCTTCTTCTTCATTCCCCCTCAGGGTGGGGGGAGTTGCTTTCTTCATCCTCTTCCCGCTCCTCGTCATCTTTGGTGACAGAGTGGGTTTCGGCATCTTCGGACACCACGTCCGAAGTACCCTTGGGATAGAGGCCACCTCTAGTCCCCTTGGCCTTCTTCTCCAGCGCCTTGTAGGGCGCTGGAACCAGCATCTTTGTCAGAAGTGGGATGGCTGGGTCCTCGGGTATCAGAGCCTGATAACACACAAGTATAGGGGATCTCAACAGTTTTCGATAAGTAAGAGTGTCGAACCCAACGAGGAGCTAAAGGTAGAACAACTATTCCCTCAAGTTCTATCGACCACCGATACAGCTCTACGCACGCTTGACATTCGCTTTACCTAGAACAAGTATGAAACTAGAAGTACTTTGTAGGTGTTGTTGGATAGGTTTGCAAGATAATAAAGAGTACATAAATAAAATGTAGGGGCTGTTTAGATAAAGAAACAATAAAGTAAATATAGCGAGTATGGAAAAGTGGTGGTAGGAGTTGTGAAATTGCCCCTTAAGCAATTGACTACTTTACTAGACCGATAGCAAGTATTATGTGGGAGAGGCCACTGCTAGCATGTCATCCCTGACTTGGAATTCTATGCACTTATGATTGGAACTATTAGCAAGCATCCGCAACTACTAACGTTCATTAAGGTAAAACCCAACCATATCATTAAGATATATTGGTCCCCCTTCAATCCCGTATGCATCAATTTCTATGCTAGGTTGAAGCTTTTGTCACTCTCGCCCTCCAATACATAGTCCTATCAACATACAACTAACCCTAGGGTGTGATCAACGCACGCAATCATATGATGGGCACCAAAGGACAGCAACATAACCACAAGAAAATTAAATCAATCATAGCAATTCATCAACCACCGATAGGACAACGAAAATCTACTCACACATCATACGATGGCAACACATCATTGGATAATAATATGAAGCATAAAGCACCATGTTCATGTAGAGGGTACAACGGGTTGCGGGAGAGTGGACCGCTGTAGATAGAGGGGGGAAGGTGATGGAGATGTTGGTGAAGATGGCGGAGGTGTTGGTGTAGATCGCGGTGATGATGATGGCCCCCGGCGGCGTTCCGGCGCCACCTGAAGCGAGGGGGAGAGAGCCCCCCTCCTTCTTCTTCTTCCTTGACCTCCTCCCGAGATGGGAGAAGGGTTTCCCCTCTGGTCCATGGTCTCCATGGCGTGGGAGGGGCGAGAGCCCCTCCGAGATTGGATCTGTCTCTCTGTCTCTCTCTGTTTCTGCGTTCCCAGATTCCTCCCTTTCGCCGTTTCTTATATTCCCGGAGATCCGTAACTCCGATTGGGCTAAAATTTTGAAACGATCTCTATCCGGATATTAGCTTTCTTGCGGCGAAAGAAGGGCATCAACCGCCTTACGGGTGGCCCACGAGGTTCAGGCGCGCGCCCCCCTGCCTCGTGGCCACCTCGGGCACCATCTCGCGTGGATTTTTCTTCCCAAAAATCATATATATTCCAAAAAAAATCTCCGTCAGCTTTTATCCTGTTTGGACTCCGTTTGATATGGATATTCTGCGAAACAAAAAACATGCAAAAAACAGGAACTGGCACTGGGCACAGGATCAATATGTTAGTCCCAAAAATAGTATAAACATTTGCCAAAAGTATATGAAACTTGAATAATATTGGCATGGAACAATCAAAAATTATAGATACGACGGAGACATATAAGCATCCCCAAGCTTAATTCCTGCTCATCCTCAAGTAGGTAAATGATAAAAAGATAATTTTTGATGTGGAATGCTACCTAGCATAATCTTGATGATGCAATCTAATCATGGCATGAATATTAAGATACGAGTGATTCGAAGCAATAGTCTATCATTTGACATAAAAACAATAATACTTCAAGCCTACTAATAAAGCAATCATGTCTTTTCAAAATAACAAGGCCAAAGAAAGTTATCCCTACAAAATCATATAGTCTGGCTATGCTCCATCTTCTTCACACAAAATACTCACATCATGCACAACCCCGATGACAAGCCAAGCAATTGTTTCATACTTTTGACGTTCTCAAACCTTATCAACTTTCACACAATACATGAGCATGAGCCATGGACATAGAACTATAGGTGGAATAGAGTGATGGTTGTGGAGAAGTCAAAAAGGAGAAGATAGTCTCACAACAACTAGGCGTATCAACGGGCTATGGAGATGCTCATCAATAGATATCAATGTGAGTGAGTAGGGATTGCCATGCAACCGATGCACTAGAGCTATAAGTATATGAAAGCTCAAACTGAAACTAAGTGGGTGTGCATCCAACTTGCTCGCTCATGAAGACCTAGGGCATTTGAGGAAGCCCATCGTTGGAATATACAAGCCAAGTTCTATAATGAAAATTCCCACTAGTATATGAAAGTGATAACTCAAGAGACTCTCTATATGAAGAACATGGTGCTACTTTGTAGCACAAGTGTGGTAAAAGGATAGTAACATTGCCCCTTCTCTCTTTTTCTCTCTTCTTTTTCTTTTTTTGTAGGCTTCTTTGGCCTCTCTCTTTTTTTGTGGGGCTTCTTTGGCCACTTTTATTTTGATAACCTCACACGGGACAATGTTCTAATAATGATGATCATCACACTTTTATTTACTTACAACTCAATATTACAACTCGATATCTAGAACAAGGATATGACTCTATATGAATGCCTCCGGCAGTGTACCGGGATGTGCGATGATCTAGCGTAGCAATGACATCAAAAAACGGACAAGCCATGAAAACATCATGCTAGCTATCTTACGATCATGCAAAGCAATATGACAATGAATGCTCAAGTCATGTATATGGTGACGATGAAAGTTGCATGGCAATATATCTCGGAATGGCTATGGAAATGCCATGATAGGTAGGTATGGTGGCTGTTTTGAGGAAGGTATATGGTGGGTTTATGGTACCGGCGAAAGTTGCGCGGTACTAGAGAGGCTAGCAATGGTGGAAGGGTGAGAGTGCGTATAATCCATGGACTCAACATTAGTCATAAAGAACTCACATACTTATTGCAAAAATCTATTAGTCATCGAAACAAAGTACTATGCGCATGCTCCTAGGGGGATAGATTGGTAGGAAAAGACCATTGCTCGTCCTCGACCGCCACTCATAAGGAAGACAATCAATAAATACCTCATGCTCCAACTTCGTTACATAACGGTTCACCATACGTGCATGCTACGGGAATCACAAACATCAACACAAGTATTTCTACAATTCACAACCACCCACTAGAATGACTCTAATATCACCATCTTTATATCGCAAAACTATTGCAAGGAATCAAACATATCATATTCAGTGATCTACAAGTTTTATGTAGGATTTTATGACTAACCATGTGAATGACCAGTTCCTGTCATCTCTCTAAATAGATATAAGTGAAGCAAGAGAGTTTAATTCTTTCTAGAAAAGATATGCCCGTGATCTAACAAATCTAAGTGAAGCAAAAGAGCATTCTACAAATGGTGGTTGTCAATGTAAAGAGAAACAGGCAATCCAAACTTCAAATGATATAAGTGAAGCACATGAAGCATTCTATAAAGCCATACTCAAAAGATATAAGTGAAGTGCATAGAGCATTCTATAAATCAACTAAGGACTATCTCATACCATCATGGTGCATAAAAGAAAAATGAAAACTAAATGCAAAAGACGCTCCAAGATTGCACATATTGCATGAACAAAACGAATCCAAAAACATACCGATACTTGTTGAAGAAAGAGGGGATGCCTTCTGGGGCATCCCCAAGCTTAGACGCTTGAGTCTCCTTGAATGTTTACTTGGGGTGCCTCGGGAATCCCCAAGCTTGAGCTCTTGCCTCTCTTCCTTCTTCTCACATCGAAACCTTCTCGATCATCGAACACTTCATCCACACAAAACTTCAACAGAAAACTCGGTAAGATCCGTTAGTATAATAAAGCAAATCACTACTCTAAGTACTGTGGCAAACCAATTCATATTTTGTTTTTTGCATTGTGTCTACTGTATTATAACTTTTTCAAGGCTTAATCCACTGATATAAATTGATAGTTTCATCAAAACGAGCAAACTATGCATCAAAAACAGAATCTGTCTAAAGCAGAACAGTCTGTAATAATCTGAACATTCACCATACTTCTGATACTTCAAAAATTCTACCAAAATTAGGAAAAATAAACAATTTTTATAGCAATACAGTGCAAAAATAATCAGAACCATTTGATGTTCCAGATAAAAATGTAAAATCGCGCACTACAGCCAAAGTTTCTGTCCTGCACCATACAAACCATCAAGCAAATGTAAACATCCTAAAGGAAAACCTTGGCACATTATTTTTATTTCTAAACTTTATAAAAGCACACAACAAAAATAAATGACTCTCTAAAACTTTTGGGTTGTCTCCCTGGCAGCGCTTTCTTTAAAGCCATTAAGCTAGGCATATAGTGCTCAAGTAATGGATCCAGCCGGATCCCAAGGTATATCAAAGCCAATTTTAATTAACATTGATTTATAATTTAGTGTTGAGCACAAAGCAACATATATCAAGTAATGACGAAATCTAACTCTCTTCCTATGGATCGGTATGTCATAAAAGAACAATTCATGCACACAAAGTAAAGGCCAATGCATAGTATAAACAGTTTCTTGCAATTTTATCATATTGGAAACATAGAGAGG
The DNA here is from genome assembly GCF_056163025.1 of Triticum urartu. Lineage (NCBI taxonomy): Eukaryota > Viridiplantae > Streptophyta > Magnoliopsida > Poales > Poaceae > Triticum > Triticum urartu. The sequence goes on along the minus strand of NC_141876.1, from coordinate 47,179,718 downwards.
TGGAGATATAGTTCCTCTCTCATAATAATTATAAGTAGGAGAAGCAAGCACATGCATATTATATCTATTAAAATCATCATGTGCAATAGTAAAATGCAACCCATCAATATAATCCTTAATAAGAGCAAACTTCTCTGATATAGTGTAGTCGGGAGAATTCAAAAAGATAATAGGACTATCATGTGTGGGTGCAACAGCAACAATTTCATGTTTAATATAAGGAACTATAGCAAGTTCATCTCCATAAGCATAATTGATATTGGCATCTTGGCCACAAGCATCATCAAAAAGGGATATTTCAAAAGAATCCAAGGGATCATAACAGTCATCATAGCAATCATCCTTCGGTAAGCACGAAGGGGAATTAAACAATGTATGAGTTGAAGAGTTACTCTCATTAGAAGGTGGGCATGGGTTATCAATCCGCTCTCCCTCCTTTTTTTCTTCGCTCTCTTCCTCATCTTTTTCATCCAATGAGCTCACAGTTTCATCAATTTCTTCTTCCATAGACTCCTGCAAAATATTAGTCTCTTCTTGGACAGCGGAGACTTTCTCAATAAGTGCATTAATTTCGGAATTGTATTTATAATTCTCATAGCAATATTTGAGGATAGCTAAATTTTCAGATCTATAAACAGCATCATCAAAATCTTCAAACTCTTTACACATAGATTCAATTTCATCAGCTCCCATAAAAGCAACAGATTCTTCTATTTGTTCCACATCATAGTAATCATATATACCATTAGCATAAGAAGCTAAGGTTTTATTATCATTGAATTTGCATGAAAAGGGAAGGTGTGGAGCCTTCATCCTAGAGCAACAAGTATAATCATAACTCATGCATAATTGCCAATCATACCACTTCAATATGTGAATTTGATCCCATAATAGTTTCCCTTTTTGTGTCAAGCGATAATACCTAAAGTATTCGCGTTGATCCAACGTTACTCCCATTACATAATTGAATGGGGTTTTGGTATTTCGTGTTCCATATCCATAACTAAAGATAAAGAACAACTAAGAATAGCAAATAAAAATTACTTAGTGATAAAGCAAACAAGCACACACGAGAATATTCACCCCACGCTATTGCTCCCCGGCAACGACGCCAGAAAAAGGTCTTGATAACCCACAAGTATAGGGGATCGGAACAGTTTTCGATAAGTAAGAGTGTCAAACCCAACGAGGAGCTATAGGTATAATAAATATTCCCTCAAGTTCTATCGACCACCGATAGAACTCTACGCATGCTTGACGTTCGCTTTACCTAGAACAAGTATGAAACTAGAAGTACTTTGTAGGTGTTGTTGGATAGGTTTGCAAGATAATAAAGAGTACGTAAATAAAATGTAGGGGCTGTTTAGATAAAGAAACAATAAAGTAAATATAGTGAGTGTGGAAAAGTGGTGGTAGGAGTTGCGAAATTACCCATTAAGCAATTGACTACTTTACTAGACCGATAGCAAGTATTATGTGGGAGAGGCCACTGCTAGCATGTCATCCCTGACTTGGAATTCTATGCACTTATGATTGGAACTATTAGCAAGCATCCGCAACTACTAACGTTCATTAAGGTAAAACCCAACCATAGCATTAAGATATATTGGTCCCCCTTCAATCCTGTATGCATCAATTTCTATGCTAGGTTGAAGCTTTTGTCACTCTCGCCCTCCAATACATAGTCCTATCAACATACAACTAACCCTAGGGTGTGATCCATGCGCGCAATCATATGATGGGCACCAAAGGACAGCAACATAACCACAAGCAAATTAAATCAATCATAGCAATTCATCAACCACCGATAGGACAATGAAAATCTACTCAAACATCGTAGGATCGCAACACATCATTGGACAATAATATGAAGCATAAAGCACCATGTTCAAGTAGAGGGTACATCGGGTTGCGGGAGAGTGGACCGCTGTAGATAGAGGGGGGAAGGTGATGGAGATGTTGGTGAAGATGGCGGAGGTGTTGGTGTAGATCACGGTGATGATGATGGCCCCCGGAGGCCTTCCGGCACCACCGGAAGCGAGGGGGATAGAGCCTCCCTCCTTCTTCTTCCTTGACCTCCTCCCTAGATGGGAGAAGGGTTTCCCCTCTGTTCCATGGTCTCCATGGCGTGGGAGGGGCGAGAGCCCCTCCGAGATTGGATCTGTCTCTCTGTCTCTCTCTGTTTCTACGTTCCCAGATTCTTCCCTTTCACCGTTTCTTATACTCCCGGAGATCCGTAACTCCGATTGGGCTGAAATTTTGACACGATCTCTCTCCGGATATTAGCTTTCTTGCGGTGAAAGAAGGGCATCAACCGCCTTACGGGTGGCCCACGAGGGTCAGGGGCGCGCCCAGGGGGGCAGGCACGCCCCTGCCTCGTGGCCACCTCGGGCACCGTCTCACGTGGATTTTTCTTCCCAAAAATCATATGTATTCCCAAAAAAATCTCCATCTGTTTTTATCCCGTTTGGATTCCGTTTGATATGGATATTCTACGAAACAAAAAACATGCAAAAAACAGGAACTGTCACTGGGCACTGGATCAATATGTTAGTCCCAAAAATAGTATAAAAAGTTGCCAAAAGTATATGAAAGTTGAATAATATTGGCATGGAACAATAAAAAATTATAGATATGATGGAGACGTATCAGAGCCGGACACTGAATCCGCTCCGCCTTCTTCGTCCAACCCTGAAAAGACAAATAGGGAAGTTCGGACATCCTCCTTGAGTAAGCAAGTAAGGGATACACCTTGAAACACGAAAAACTTACCGAACTGGCGGGATGGGCTAGATTGTGCCCACGGTCCTCGGTCGTCTTCGACCACGTCTCGTTGGCCTTGAAGAGCACCTTCTAGATATCTTTGTCCGTAGTTTCGAAGAACTTTTTCAAGGTCTTGTGCTCGGCCGGATCGAACTCCCATAGGTGGCAAGCTCGGTTCTGGCATGGAAGGATCCGGCGAACTAGCATCACCTGAATCACATCTACAAGCTTGACGTTCTTGTCCATCATACTCCTGATGCGCGTCTGGAGCGTGGTCAGCTCGTCCAACGAAGACCAATCCAGGCCTTTCTCTTGCGAGAAGGTAAGCCGCATTGGGGACCCAGATTTGAATTCGGGAGTCGCGGCCCAGGTATTGTCGCGGGGCTCTGTGACGTAGAACCACAACTTCTGCCACCCCTTGACAGTCTCCACGAAGGTGCCTTTGGGCCATAGTACATTGGACATTTTGCTCACTATGGCGCCCTCGCACTCTGCGTGTTCGTCGCCCACCACCTTCGGCTTCACATTGAAGGTATTCAGCCACAATCCGAAGTGGGTTTGGGTGCAAAGGAAAGCCTCACACACGATGATGAATGCCGAGATGGAGAGGAAGGAATTTGGGGCCAGATCATGGAAATCCAGCCCACAGTAGAACATGAGCCCACGGACGAAGGGGCGGAGTGGAAATCCCAACCCACGGACGAAGTGGGGGATAAAAACTACCTTCTCAAGGGGCTTCGGGTAGGGACGACCTGTCGCTCGGTCAGAAGCCGATGGGCGACCTCCTTGGCCAAATATCCGGCCTCCCGAAGTTGGGTGATGTCCTTCTCCTTGACGGTGGAGGCCATCCACTTGCCCTGCGCTCCGGACATGGTCGGAGTGCTTTATTGAGGCAGAAAAGATGAGAACTTGGGCGCTGGAGCTCGAGAGGGGGTAGGCGGAAAGAGAGAAGGCATGGGTGAAAGAGGTGAATCCTTATATCCTTATAAAGACAGTAAATATCAAGCGCCTCCCCACTCGCCATAAAACTTGCTTATTTCCCACGGGCCGTGCAAGCGGCACAGTTGGATTACCCATACCTGTATTGATGAGAATCCCGCAATAAGGGGACATGATCTCCGCTTTGACAAGACGTGCCAATAAAGCCGCATCTCGAAATATGGAGTGACAGGCCGAAAAATGGTTTGAAATAATAACCGGACAGGGACGTGATGTCACGTTACAAAAAAGTTGTCAGCAGATTGGACTCGTGAAATATTATACACTCTGTGGTGGTGTGTGGTACTTGCTTTGCAGATCCGGACACGTTCGTTGTGTTCGAAGACTGTGTTAGAGTATTCGGAGGAGGAACCTGCCTTGCAATACCAAAGACAATCTGCGCACCGGATACCTCGTCATTGAAGCCTAGTTCAGGGGCTACTGAGGGAGTCCTAGACTAAGGGGTCCTCGGGTGTCCGGCCTGTTGGACATGGGCTGGACTGATGGGCTATGAAGATATAAGACCGAAGACTCTCAGTCGTGTCCGGATGGGATTCTCCTTGGTGTGGATGGCAAGTTTGGCGTTCGGATATGAAGATTCCTTTCTCTATAACCGACTTTGTATAACTCTAGTCCCCTCCGGTGTCTATATAAACCGGAGGGTTTAATCCATAGAGGCAGAGATGATCATAATCGCATAGGCTAGACTTCAAGGGTTTTAGCCATTACGATCTCGTGGTAGATCAACTCTTCTAATACTCATATTCATCAAGATCAATCAAGCAGGAAGTAGGGTATTACCTCCATAGAGAGGGCCCAAACTTGGGTAAACATCGTGTCCCCTGTCTCCTGTTACCATCAACCTTAGATGCACAGTTCGGGACCCCCTACCCGAGATCCACCGGTTTTGACACCGAGAGGGGGAGGGTTTACCATTGAACCCACCATGGAGCGATGTCTGCATGACATTGTATTGCGGCGCAAAACTCTTCTCTTTTTCTCTACATGTTCAGCATGACTGTGTACAATATCTGACATGCATACAAAAAAATAGTAATGGTAACAACTAGTGGATGGATCCAAAAATAATGATAGCAGGCTGATGATTGCTTTAATTAAATAAAAAAATAGATGGTGATTGCTTTACTATTTGTTTCCCACCCAAGATGAACAACATAAGCATACCCTAGGTGAACCAGATATTAGATAGAGATACTATTCATTGTTGCCTCGATATGTGCCCCACAACTAATTTAGAACTCAAGTTTGAACATCAATTTGGACTTGACTTGGAGTCTAAGAGGTGAACAGGACAATAAAGTAGCAGGTAATATTAAGCAATGCATAACATAAGCAGAGACAAAAGAGTGCGACCTCTCTTGTGGACCCTTGTACTCCTCAGGTTCATCTGCTGAGTCGATGATGGTGATGCCGTTGTGGTGGGTGTTGATGGCAGGGAAGGAGATCTGAGGCGGCGAAAGACAGTCAGGAGTCGTGATGTCGGGTTTGGTGGATGCTTCTGTCGATGGAGCAGCTCAGGTGAGGTGGACGACGTCGCGGCATGAGCAGGACAAACCACAAAAAGTTCTCTTTGACACCTACTTGTAACTCAAGTAATTCTGTAAGGGCTCATTTGGCTTGCATGATTCTAAAAGCGCATGGATAGGAGGAAAAACACCAGAATAGGATAGGAATGCACATGCAAACAGAGCATTTGTGAACACATGATTTCTGTCAACTTGGGTGTTTGGTTCACAGGAAAAGGAGGAGCAGGGGAATGCAAAGAAACATGGCAAAAATAAAGTGAAACCATATGAAGGCATGTACAGATAGAATGTTATTTTGCCACTAATGCACTTGGTCTTGTTTTCATGCATACGATTTTGAGAAGTAGGTCCAAGTGGATGTTTTGCTCCATTCCTTTCAACAAAATGCATGAATAATTGAATAGTAGAGCGCCATAGGAAAATTTCCTATTGCTATGTTTTCAGTTGAACCACAATAGCCCTAATGGATCGGCATGAATGTAGAGTAATAAGTGATGTGACAAGTGTACAACCTCTTTGCCATAGCCGTGTTGACCTCAGCATCATTGGGTTGGTCGCTGAAGAAGTTGAGGCAATGGTGATTGTGGAAGGTGTGGAGGAAGATCTGAGGAATCTGTAGACGGCGTCCAGGGCACTGCTCTATTGTGATGGACCGTTCCGTCCTTGGAGCAGTTCCAGTGAGCTGTAAGACATCAAGGCTGAAGCAGCGCAAGACATACATCGTTAATCTCAAGTAGGATTCTAATAGCATCTCCAATAGATGATGTAAAATGCATTACCAAAAAGTGATAGATGTAAAATTTACATCACCAAAAAACATCTGACTACAACAGATGAGGTAAAACTGTTGACTCTGAACTTAACTATTGAAACTATAATTTACTGTGGAATCTGAATGTTACTGTCGAAACTGAATGCAATGGTAGCAGAGAGGCACTTCACGTGGGATAGTTTAGGGAGGGCCTGCAGTTCATCTTGAACTTGCACCCCCCTGAGCCGCCAGCCACCACTGGCCGAACCCCGCGCCACCTCGCCGCCCCGAAACAAATCCCCACCGCCGGTCCGCCGCCGCCTCGCCGCCCCAAAACAAGTCCCCATCGTCGGTCCGCCGCCGCCCCGGCTAGCCCTCTAGCCCCCCCTGCGCCAAGCTTTTTCTCCGGTGATCCCCACGCCACCGCCCCACCACTACGCCCCCACCGCCGGCGAGTAGCACCCCACCCAGAACCCTAAGATAGATAGTGGGGTACCTCTCCGGCGAGCCCCCCTCCCCGCTGCGGGTGGTTCGTCCTTAACTCCGGCAAGACCCACCACCCCCTGAAAATCGACTGACCCAAAAGTCGATTTAGTCGACTGAAGAGTAGCTAAATCGGAGTAGGGCAGTAGCACGAGCGATGGGGGAGCAGCAGTGCGAGCGAGCGAGCAAGTGCAGGAGCAGCAGCAGTGTGAGCAAGCGAGCGAGAGCCCGAGCAGCATTAGCAGCGCGGGCGAGCGAGAGCTGGAGCAGCAGCAGCTCGAGCAAGCGAGTGAGAGCCTAGGCAGCAGCAGTAGTGCGAGCGACCAAACGAGAGTCGGAGCAGCAGCAGCTAGGCACGCGAGCGAGCAAGCGAGATCCGGAGCAGCAAGAGCAGTGTGAGCGACCGAGCGATAGCCGAAGCAGTAGCAGTAGATCCAGATGGCATGGATGCCGCCACCGAAGGGGCCTCGCACTGGGGAGAGCCGCCGTGGAGATGTCGCCCGCAGCGCCGGCTTCGATGTAGCCAGTCCATGGGGGTGCGGGATGGAGCACCGTCGGCGTCGGGAGGTTAAGTTAAGGAGATGGTGTGATGCGATGAGTGTACAACCTCTTTGGTGGCGCCGAGTAGGCCTCGACTTCGTCCGAGGAGTTGGTGAGCATGTTGCAGTTCCGGTGGAGTAGGTTAAGGCGGCGCTGTGGGGATGGAGTAGCCGGGATAGACGAGGCGATCGACGGAGTAGCTCCTTGGAGGTGGAGGACGGGGCGGCTGAACCGGCAGGACGACAGGATGGACGACTGATCCTCATCTGGGGAGGCGGATGCGGGACGTCGAGCTGTTGCGGTGGACGAGTCATCAGGGAAGAGGCTCCGGTTGGGCAGCGGTGAGGTGGCGGACGGAGGAAGGTGGGGTTTAGCGGCTGGAGCGGAGAGGTTATGGCGCCCTGGGATTTCGAATGGCGAAAAGGAGGCGATGGGAGGGGGGAACCATGACTTAGGGACGCGCTTGTCCAAAATGTAGGGTGTGTTACAAAAGTACCCCCATCGATTTGAACTAGCGGCCCTTTCGGCTCAGGTTTAGAAGGGGGATTTCGCGTGTCGGGATTTGGCAGGTGGAGGGAGTTTTCGCGCGCGTTGTAATTTCGGGATCGCAAGGCGCGGGTTGTGAAGGCGCCAATTTTGGGAGCACGATATCAGAATTTTCGGGATATAACAAGGTGCTGGTGAATTTTAAGGACAAGCCTAACATGTAATATTGTACTTGTACGTACCAAATCAATTCACACTTCCCTCAACAAAAAAACGAAAAAATAAAACTATTCACACCACAGAAAGAGATAGTCTTGTCCCATTTTACTATACAAATGCTATTCAAAGTTACAAAAAGAGAGAGTATGAATCCATGTTATGTCCAATTAAATTTTTTCGTTGGCTGTATAATGCATGTAACCTACTCATACCAACATTTTAGTGCATTCCAAATGTTTATACTACCGCTGCAATTCGAACTGAATTTGAATTCATTTATCTATTTCAATAAGAATCTACAATCATGATTGTTGCCAACTTCAACCATCATTCATGTATTACCTTAACAACACACCACATGATTACTATAGAGATAGATATAAACTATGTGTACTATATGAACTCGAATTCAATCTTTTGAATACACTTGATGTTGATTCCAAATAATAGTACATTTGATGTACTAACTATATATTCATAATCTAAACCATGTTCCATACGTACACCGTGTTTATCACACAAAGTATAGTGCCCCGCCCCCTACATCATGACAAGTATTTAGCCCTGAGCTGCAAAAGCCACACATTAGCCCAAATTATAATCAATGTTCTACATTATGATATCTTCTTCAAGTATCCGTATCCTCTTTAATAATGAATTATGATCTATGTTCGTCTTTAACACATTCACGACCCCCTTCTCTTTGTAGCTACCTAGCGCTAATTTTCCATCATGCATGCACACGCCCGCCCCCCTCTCACCCTCCCTCAGCGCTCCCTCCATCGCACACGTTCATTATTTCTCTTTAGGTCGTTCACTCGTGGTGTGTGTAGGGCCCTGACTCCTTCTTTCCGGCACACACCAGGTCGATATACCTCTCTAGCCAAGTGTGCCTACCACAAACACATACTTCCCCTCATCTTTTCTCACCGTCCATGCACCCTATGTCCAATATGGTTCCACGCGGGTGCACACTCCCGCCCCTCTTTTCATCGATCTCATAGTCGCACACTCCTCCCCCTCGACATAGTAGGCCTCTCGCACCACCTCCTAGCCGCACCCCTCTCCCCCTGTCTGTCTCTCCGGACCTTATTTGCTTCTAACACATGCATGCATGTATACGTATTGATCTCCCTACATATAGCTAGGTCGACTATAATTCTTTTCCCCACGCACCGATAGACTTACCTCACTAGTTATGTATCTCCCTTTCTCGGACACACGATAGTTGATCTTCCTATGTAGTTACGTATGCTTGTCACAACCATATCGCCTCCCCTCATAATCCTTGCATACCTCCCGACCCAGCTCTCACACGCACGTGCATAGACAGACATACATCCCTGCCCTCTCTTATTGATATTGCACTCGTACACTCCTTTTGTCTAGTAGGCCTCTCCCACCATTTGTGAGAAGTCACTCCACCACCAACCCTCCGACACTCTACCTTTGTCTTTCTCCCAACCTTATTCCTCTCCTACACATATCCATGGATGCTGATCGATCTCCCTCTATACGTAGCTAGGTTTCTCTCCTTCTCCACACATATACTAGTCGATCTACCTCTCTATAGTTAGGTCTCTGCCCCCTCCTCCCCCCACCGATAGTCGAACGTTGTAGGTAGGTATCCATGCCACAGAGAAAAAATGCACCTATGCCCTCTCAAATTCCAGTAGGCCAGCCTCCCTATATCTTTAACATGGGCAAACTCAAATTCGATGGCACTCCTTATCGATCGCGCAACCACACACTTCATCCCTGTTTTTGATTCTATCGATATGTCACGCCAACGATCCCTCCACTCTCTTCTCGTGGATCGCTCCCTCTATATATGATATATCCATGACTCTATTTCACACACATTGCATATGTTATATTTTTTTTGTTTGAGATATCATCGACACATTGCCTCGGTTTCGCACAAACCATCTCTCTCACACCCACCCACATGCGTACCTACACCTAAAGAAGAGGTGCACGCAGGACACATGTACTCACATCTCGTTCCTGACCACACCTGCTCAGGTACACGGTGGAGTTTGTTTCTGTACGAAAAGGCCGCCCACGTGATAATTTGACACGTGTAGCGATTGTTTACTCGAAGGAGGGTCAGGTACCACGCCTAGACGGAACAAAGTTTCACTTGAGGCATTTGTATTAAATAAAGTTATATATTCCTCCTCAGTGGCACGTAGTACAGAATATAAAACGATTTCCATGGGGAAAATGGAAAAATCCGTTCCACTATATACAACGGAGCCTGCCTGCCGGGGTTTGTCTCTAGTCACACCATCTCACACAAGGTGGCGGTGGCCTCTCTCTCACTGTTGGTCAGTGATCCGGCCGCATCCCGTCCACCGGCGGAAAGGGAGGATGTGCATAGTTTCTCCATTCGACGGTGTTGAGGCAGCACGTCCCGATCTGCGATACCCGCTGTTCTCTCTTACCAAGCTCCAGCGCGGTAGGGCCTTCGCCACTTGCTCGCTGCCGCAGTATGGGTAGATCCCAGCCGCCGGCACCCTCCTAGTAACATCCCGACGACCCTCAGGTACAGCTTCCTCCAGCCTTGCTCCACTGCCCATCTTGGCACATTGCTGCATGTGGATCATCTTTAGTTGTTTGGTTAAAACGTATCTCGGCCGGCGTACTTTCCATCTTGCAATCTCGTCCTCAAACCATTTTTGATAAACCCCCATGCTACTATCTTTCCCTTATTACATGGAATATGCTTCTTTTTTGTCGGCGTATGTGTCTTCAACTCGTGTTATTCGCCAATAATTGTTTCCTTTCTACCTCTTTTTTGCAAACAGGGCTAGCCATTTCACCTTGTTGCTATTGCGACCTTTTGGTGAACAGCACAAATCACTTTTTTTCTTATGAGTGTTTTGTGCAGTTCTGCCAAAATGTCACAAGGGCAACGATTTTACATTTCTATGGGACTGCAGAAAGGGAGATTGGTTTTGCTATCCTCCTCAGCCAACTCCTGCCTAATCTTCTCCAACAAGTAGTTAGTCCTAAAGAGAGATTGCAGAGGTGATCGGCTTCTATTTGTGTGTGTTATGTTTCATCATCTAGTTCCACTATTATTGTAATCACACTAACTGGACATCTTTGCAAACAGGGATGGTCAGCTCGATTTTAGTGGAGCTACACAAAATGATCGGATTGTGGTGTCCTCCGTACACTCCCTTTTTGGCTACAACACTGGGTGAAACTAGCTGCCAAGCAATGAACACTGTGCCCGAGAAATGGACCCATGCCTACGAACAACATCGATCAATTATATTTTTTTCTTTATTTGTACACCTTCTCACAACTTTGTCTTCAATTGTGATGTGAATATTGGCGTTGATCTTCTAACCATTGACATGCAGCCATGGTATCATTTGTATTTGATGGAATGTTGTAACGAGATAATCTTGCGGCAAGAGGACACACAAATCCTAAGTTGAAACCTTTTTTTCCTGCGGGAACCAAAGTTGAAACCTTCATATCATCACAGTACAATTTCATTAAAATAATGCATACATATAAACAAATCCTAAAGGATTGATAGCAATGCCACAAACAATTCAACTTTTTTTCACCGACACGTGGGACATCCTTCATCCGTCTCCACCTGCCGTGCAACAATATTGAGTGCACAACTGCAGGGAAAGATTCACCCTGGTCGTTGTGCCGCATTAGTAATGAGTAGTGAGTAGTCAAATCACAAAGCCCCACCTTCGCCACAGTATGTTGCTCGGACGAAGCAACCATCATTTCTCTGTTCCTTGAATTCGCTGGTACTCCCATATTCCCAGAGTAATAAGTTGCTCAGGCGAAGCAACTATCACTTCACCTTTCCCACAGTAAGTACCTCCTTGGGCCCACTGAAAAAACACTTTTCTCTCTCCATCAAGTGCATTTATTGTCAATCTAACCCTGTCACTGAAACACCTCTTTGGCTACAGTTAGTTCAGGGTTAGTCATGAGTTAGTCTAACCTCTAGCTAAGTTAGAGTATCCAAATAGTAGTAGTAAAGGACATGCAAGTTGCTCAAAGCATACAGTCAAATTTGTACGTGAAAGGATCTTTTTTCTTTTTGAAAACGGAACGTGAAAGGATCTTTTTAGAATGCTCTTAGCATGTCACTAACATGTGATGAGTTAACCGACCTCAATAGACGGCAAAAACACCAGCCCGCCGCACTTTGAGAGAGACGAGGAGCGAGAAGCGATACGTGCTGGTGGATCTTCCCGTACGTGCTCGTATGCTCGCAGCGTGCGTACTTTTCCATCGGTGCTAGCTCTAAGGCCGAGGCTGCGGTCGTCTTCGTCTCCGGCTAGTCGTTGAGCAACGACGAAAAAGTGGTGCTGCAAGAGATGCGTAGGCACCGTTGTGTGCGAGCTTCGCCGTAGCACGATGAACCGAACGTCACCGCAGATGGTGCACGCCTCCATGGGTCCAAGTGTGTGCTCATGCATGCGTTATTCACATGCATTCTGCGGCCGAGTGTGTGTGCATGCATGTGTTGTGTACGTGTGTTGTGTGCTCCAAGTTGTGCGCGTTTGTGCATGAGTTGGATCGGAATGAGTTAGTGCGTTGGCGTGTGTACATGTGTGGCTTCTTGCGTGGTTATCAATATAAACTAATAAAATATCTTCAACTTCGCATCCTGATGTATCGTCTCTAGTGGATAGTGAAGAACTCATGTTCTTTTATTTGTTTATAGGCAGGCACTCAACAAAAACAGGGGAAAACGCGCAAGGTTCCTTGTAGACGCTCCACCGCGAGGTTCCTTGCTCCTTCTCGGTCGTCGGGAATCTATGTTCTTCCACTCTTTTTTTACATGAGCTTTGTTCATCGTTTTGCCAACACGCGAGACATCTAACATCAGGGTGCACGTGTCATGCAAGAAAATGGGGACAATAAGATAAGCAGTGCGTAAGTGAGTCATGCACTTCGATGGCACCTACTCCTGTACGCAATATTTTTTCTCCTCAATGGCACATGAATAGTGCACGTACTCAACGACGGAGCACGGGATGGTAGCCATGACATGGTCAACCCTTTTTTGGAGAGTACGTACTAAATAACTTTGATGTGTCCCGTCAACTCGCAGAACGACGAGAAGCTTGCTTACTACGCCTTCTCCCTCGCCAACGCGTGCGTGGTGGCTCTCAACACGAGGAGAAACTTTTGCTTACAAGCGGTGGATGTGCAGCAATTCATTCGGTGTCCGATTGCCAGAAGTACTACTGTAGTACAACCATTATTGTTCGACTTCCGGAAGAGGCGAAGAGCAAAACATGATCATCTGGACGAAGGGGATACTGACCTGCTTGAGGAAGATTATATATGATTTCATAAGTCCTTGGTTGATTTCCACCTTTGGCTACACTACTTGTTTGCTACTCCACACAAGACAGGATCGTTCTGCACTGCAATCAGCAAGTCAACGTACGAATAAGCTTATTTCATCTTGCGGTGGTGATTGTACCTAGTTACGAATGTAGGAATACTTGGAGCACCATGAGGTTAGCTGACATCAGGTAGATGCAGCCATGTAAGTTTTGTGCCCCACCTTTTGGATCACAAAGTATGTGTAGTCTGAAATGCCGGGTGTGCAGCGGGCGGTGCCCTCGGTCGGCGCACCGCTTCAACGGCGGAAGCAGTGAGAGGTCGCGTTTCCCTGACTTGCCATCAATGTGGAGCAGCGGGCTCAGCTGGCGCCGGGTGGGCAGGTTTTGATTTTTGATTCAGTTGCTGTGCTGCTACCGTCCAATATTCGCATGTGGTTGTTTCTAGAATTAAAAAGGAGGTACTCCTACTTATGTGCTAGCCTTGCGCTTTGTCATGTAGAGCTAGTGATATTGTCACAGCCCTAGCTCAGCCCCTATTGTCTTTGCTTGATCGTCATGTCATCATGTTTAAAATTCAAATGAATTTGAAATGGGGACTATTAAACCCTAGCAGCAAATGAAATTCAACTAGGGTCAAAATTAAATCTTTTCAATGAACCTGAATTGCCCTTCAAAAATGTTCGTTATCTTTGCCTTGGGCTAGAACCTCTGACAAAAATAGTTCACATTTTTCTAGGACAACATTGGGTTACTGAATTAAATCATACCTTATTTGCATTTGGGCATTTAAATTTCATATAGTATTTTAAATGTCCAAATATTAATGAACTGAAGTGTTTGCTGTTGGAAATAATCCAAAGAGTGGCCACAAGCAGTCGCATGATTTTTTAAATGATCTGGCATTTTTTAATAAACCCAAAACAATTACAGAAAATAGAAAACATAAAGAATTAGAAAAGAGAGAGGGAGAAGGACTTACCTGGGCTCGCCCGGCGCCCCAGCTGGCCCAACACTGTTGCAGGCCTAGCCTACACCGCCGCCGTCGTCAAGCTGCTGCCAGGAGGACGCCGGGTGTGTGCTCGCCGCGCGCGCGCCACCTCCACTCTGCCTGGATGCCCCCCCATTTCCCTGGGCCTCCCGCGCGATGTCACGCACCCCCTGGCCGCCTCTCAATCTCTCTCGAGCTCACCCCCCTCCTCTGCTCTCTCTCCCTCTAACCGGCCGAGCGCCCCCGTTGCTGCCTCTCGCAGCCCCCGTATCCACCGGCCACCGTAGACCTCTCTGTCCTGTCCAAAGGCTCCGCCTCATCCCTATCTTCGTCCTCATCGAGCTACACTTCATCGGAAGCCCCCGAACGACCTCACCGAGCGCGTCTTCAACCTTCCGACGACGAGATCGCCTCTGCCGCCCCGCTCGCTTCGGACCTCCCCCGAGCTCATCGTCTACATCGCTGCAATCTATGTGAGCCACTGACCCTAACCCCCCTCTTATGCGCTCTATTTGCATGCCGTAGCTGTCGTTTCGTCAGAGACAAAACCACGCTGCCGCCCGAGCTTCTCGCCATCGTGCCCCCATTCGCCGTAGCTTCCAACCGAGCACACCCACGTGTTCACAGCGCCATGTAGGTGCCGTAGGAGCCAAGCATGCCAATCCACAGCCACTGCAGCCCCACTCCCGAGTGCGCCCGAACTCCGGCCGCCGCTGAGGTCGACGCCGCGCTCAACTCCGGCCGTCCCAGCCCCTGCCGCTTGCACATATGGACGCGGAGCACTTCCAGCACCACGTATAGCCGCTCCGCAACTCTTTTGGTCGCCGGAGGGTGAAACCCGATGCCCTCCGCCAGCGATGAGCTGCGGGTCAACTCCGGCAAGTTGACCCGGGTTTGACCCCCTCTAGGTCACTGATGTGTGGGCCCAAGCCCTCAACTATTCCTGTTAGGGATTAGATTAGTACTAATTAACTTAGGTTAGTTAGTTAGACACTGACGTTTGGGCCCCTGTGTCAGGTTTGACCTGGGCTTACGCTGTTGACCTGATGACGTCACACAACGTCATGCTGACACAGTAACTATTTTCTAGATTAAAAATAATCCAAGAAATTCCAAAAAATGTTATAAACTTCAAAAATTCATATAAAATCAACCGTAACTCCAAATGAGATAATTTATATATGAAAAATGATTAGAAAAATCCAATCTATCTATCTGCACCTTTTTCATATATGTTAGAACAACTTATAGCTGATGTTTAGGAGCAATCACACAAATGGCATTTGAATATCCACATATGGAGTTTGAATTTGAATCTTGGATTCAAACCAACTCCATTTAACCTGTTGCCAGTTCCATTAGCTCAAATCGCAGCATATTGACATGTCATGAACATGCATCATTTTCGTTGCATTGCATTGCTTGTGTTCTTCCTTGTTTGCTGGTATTTGTCCCCTCTCAGTAGACGTGCTTCCGCCGATGAGTTCGATAACACTGATGAAGAGCTATACTATCTTCGGAAGTGCTAGGCAAGCAAAACCCCCTTGTTCATTCCGATACAATCCCACTCTCTCGCTCCTGATCTCTTTTACTGCATTAGGACAACAACGGTTCAACTGTTACATGCTGAGGTAGTTGAACCCCTTTCCTTTGCATGACCTGTCATTGCCATAGTAACTAGACGAAACCCACTAGCATGAGTAGGAGTTGTTTGAGCCCTGATGTGCCTACTCATTCATGCTTGTTTGTCATGCCTGCTACTGCTTAGAGTTGAGTCAGGTCCGATTCATCGGGGATGAATTGGAATGTGGTGAACATGTCCTACTGTTGAGAGCTAAGTGTGTGAACACGATTTGGTAAAGGTAGCGTTGAGAGGCCATGTAGGAGTACATGGTGGGTTGTCTCATTTAAGCCGTCCTCAGGAACTGAGTTCTGTGTTTTTGACCCATGAACAGCGAGTACCACACGTTGGGCCCTGAAATATGACCCCGCTCGACTTATTAACCGCCCCTGTCCTCTTTCCAGGAGTTGTGATACGTCTCCAACGTATCTACTTTTCCAAACACTTTTTCCCTTGTTTTGGACTCTAACTTGCATGATTTGAATAGAACTAACCCGGACTAACATTGTTTTCAGTAGAATTGTCATGGTGTTATTTTGTGCAGAAATAAAAGTTCTTGGAATGACCTGAAAATCAACGGAGATTATTTTTGGAATATATAAAAAATATTGGCGAAAGAATCAAGGCCAGGGGGCCACACCCTGTCCACGAGGGTGGGGGCGAGCCTACCCCTCCTGGGCACGCCCCCAGCCTCATGGGCCCCCTGATGCTCCACCGACATCCATCTTGACTCCATATATTCGTGTTCGGGGAGAAAAAAATAAAAGAGAAGGATTCATCGCGTTTTATGATAAGAAGCCACCGCCAAGGCCTAAACTCTCTTGGGAGAGCTGATCTGGAGTCCGTTCGGGGCTCCGGAGAGGGGAATCCGTCGCCATCGTCATCATCAACCTTCCTCCATCACCAATTTAATGATGCTCACCGCCGTGCATGAGTAATTCCATCGTAGGCTTGCTGGACGGTGATGGGTTGGATGAGATTTATCATGTAATAGAGTTAGTTTTGTTAGGGTTTGATCCCTAGTATCCACTATGTTCTGAGATTGATGTTGCTATGACTTTGCTATGATTAATGCTTTTCACTAGGGCCCGAGTGCCATGATTTCAGATCTAAACCTATTATGTTTTCATGAATATATGTGAGATCTTGATCCTATCTTGCAAGTCTATAGTCACCTATTATGTGTTATGATCCGTTAATCCCGAAGTGACAATAATCGGGATACTTACCGGTGATGACCGTAGTTTGAGGAGTTCATGTATTCACTATGTTTTAATGCTTTGGTCTGGTACTCTATTAAAAGGAGGCCTTAATATCCCTTAGTTTCCAATAGGACCCCGCTGCCACGGGAGGGTAGGACAAAAGATGTCATGCAAGTATTTTTCCATAAGCACGTATGACTATATTCGGAATACATGCCTACATTACATTGATGAATTGGGGCTAGTTCTATGTCACCCTATGTTATAACTGTTGCATGATTGATCGCATCCGACATAATTATCCATCACCAATCCAATGATTATGAGATTTTCATATATTGTTCTTCGTTTATTTACTTTTCCGTTGCTACTGTTACAATCACTATAAAACCGAAACTGCTACCGTTACTTTTACCACTGTTACCACTACTATCATATTACTTTGCTACTAAATACTTTGCTGTAGATATTAAGTTTCCAGGTGTAGTTGAATTGACAACTCAGTTGCTAATACTTGAGAATATTCTTTGGCTCCCCTTGTGTCTAATCAATAAATTTGGGTTGAATACTCTACCCTCGAAAACTGTTGTGATCCCCTATTCTTTGAGTCACTTGGGATTTATATCTGCTGGTCACTATGAAGTACTTGAAAGATCAAAGAACCAAGATTTGTCCCTCAACTACAAGGGGAGGTAAGGAACTGTCATCTAGCTCTGCACTTGATTCACCTGCTGTTTTGAGTAAACTTGCAACACCTACACCTGCTATTCATTCTGATATGTCGCTCGTTATTGATGATGCCACTTCTGCTTTGCATGATAATTATGATGAAACTACTTCTATGCTTGATAATACTATGCCACTAGGTGAATTTCTTGATAAACAACTTGCTAGGGTTAGAGAGAATGAAATTATTGAAACTGATAATATTAATGAAAGTGATGATGAAGATTCTCCCCCTAGATATGAATTGCCTGTTGTGCCTGAGGGTTATGTTATGGATGAAGAAACTGCTAGAGACTTTCTTGCCTACAATGATTGATCTGATCTTAAGAAATTATTAGCTAAGCTTAAAGAAAAGTCTTTGAATGCTAGAATGAAATATGACCCCACTTTTGCTACTTCACCTATCTTTATTACTGATAAGGATTATGATTTCTCTGTCGATCCTGAGTTAATTACTTTGGTTCAATCTGATCCTTTTTATGGCTATGAATCTGAAACTGTTGTGGCACATCTGACTAAATTAAATGATATAGCCACCATATTTACTCATGATGAGAAAACTCATATTACTTTATCCTTAAGTTGTTCCTGTTCTCATTAAAGGGTGATGCTAAAACATGGTTTAATTCTCTTGATCCTGGTTGTGTGCGTAGTCCCCAGGATATGATTTATTACTTCAACGCTAAATATTTCCCCGCTCATAAGAAACAAGCTGCCTTAAGGGAAATATATAATTTTGTGCAAATTGAAGAAGAGAGTCTCCCACAAGCTTGGGGGGGGGGGCTTCTCCAATTACTTAATGCTTTGCTTGATCATCCTCTCAAGAGAAATGAAATACTTGATATCTTTTATAATGGACTAACCGATGCTTCTAGAGACTACCTAGATAGTTGTGCTGGTTGTGTTTTCAGGGAAAGAACTATTGATCAAGAAGAATTTCTATTGAATAATATGTTGAGTAATGAAAATGATTGGACACTTCCTGAACCAACTTCTAAGCCAACTCCGAAGAAAAGGGGTATTCTATTTCTTAGTCCTGAAGATATGCAAAGAGGAAAAGAAATCTATGAAAGAAAAAGGTATTAAAGCAGAAGATGTTAAGAATTTACCAACTATTGAAGAAATGCATGGTCTTGATAACCCGACATAGGTAGTAAAGGTAAATTCTCTCTATAGATTTGATGAAGGTGATATTCCTCATAATAAGTCTGCTAGCGAATGCTTGGATGAGTTTGATAATTTTATTGTTAGGCAAGAAGACTTGAATGTTTATGTTGGTAGACAATTGAAACGTAATGCTTATATGATTGAACACTTGAGTGATTGTATGTCTAGAGTTAAAGGTGAACTTAAACTTGTTAGTAAACATTCTTCTATGGTTACCACTGAAGTAGAACAAGTGCTTAAAGCTCGGAATGATTTGCTCAATGAATTAAATAATAAGAAGAATGATAATGTTGTTAGAGTTATGACTAGAGGAGGTAAAATGAATCTGGAACCTTTGTATCCTGAGGGCCACCCCAAGAGAATTGAACAAGATTCTTAGAGAGCTAATGTTGATACACCTAGTCCTTCTAAGAGGACAAAAAAGAAAAATGATAGGACTTTGCATGCTTCTAGTGAACCTGTTGTTGACACACCTAAGGATCCCAATGATATTTCTATTTCTGATGCTGAAACACAATCTGGTAATGAACATGAACCTGGTGATAATGTTAATGACGATGTTCATGTTGATGCTCAACCTAGTAATGACAATGATGTAGAGATTGAACCTGTTGTTGATCTTCATAACCCTTATCCCATCTAGGGGAAACCCTTCTCCCATCTAGGGAGGAGGTCTAGGAAGAAGAGGAAGAAGGGGGCCCCTCTCCCCCTCTCCTCCGGTGGCGCCGGAACGCCGCCGTGGCCATCATCATCATCACCGCGATCTTCACCAACACCTCCGCCATCTTCGCCAACATCTCCATCACCTTCCCCCCTCTATCTACAGCAGTCCACTCTCACGCAACCCGATGTACCCTCTACTTGAACATGGTGCTTTATGCTTCATATTATTATCCAATGATGTGTTGCCATCCTATGATCTCCGAGTAGATTTTCGTTGTCCTATTAGTGGTTGATGAATTGCTATGATTGATTTAATTTGCTTGTGGTTATGTTGCTGTCCTTTGGTGCCCATCATATGAGCGCGCGTGTGGATCACACCATAAGGTTAGTTGTATGTTGATAGGACTATGTATTGGAGGGCAAGAGTGACAGAAGCTTCAACCTAGCATAGAAATTGATGCATACGGGATTGAAGGGGGACCAATATATCTTAATGCTATGGTTGGGTTTTACCTTAATGAACGTTAGTAGTTGCGGATGCTTGCTAATAGTTCCAATCATAAGTGCATAGAATTCCAAGTCAGGGATGACATGCTAGCAGTGGCCTCTCCCACATAATACTTGCTATCGGTCTAGTAAAGCAGTCAATTGCTTAGGGGCAATTTCACAACTCCTACCACCACTTTTAGACACTCGTTATATTTACTTTATTGTTTCTTTATCTAAACAGCCCCTACCTTTTATTTACTTGCTCTTTATTATCTTGCAAACCTATCCAACAACACTTACAAAGTACTTCTAGCTTCATACGTGTTCTTGGTAAAGCGAAGGTCAAGCATATGTAGAGTTGTATCGGTGGTCGATAGAACTTGAGGAAATATTTGTTCTACCTATAGCTCCTCGTTGGGTTCGACACTCTTACTTATCGAAAACTGTTGCGATCCCCTATACTTGTGGGTTATCAAGACCTTTTTCTGGCGCCGTTGTCGGGGAGCTATAGCGTGGGGTGAATATTCTCGTGTGTGCTTGTTTTCTTTATCACTAAGTAATTTTTATTTGCTATTCTTATTTGTTCTCTATCTTTAGTTATCGATATGGAACACGAAATTCCAAAAATATTAGGTGTACTTTCTGCTCATGGAGATGGGGAACCTCCTAAAACCCTCGATGCTGGTTATGTGAAAGATATTATGTACTACTTTAATAATCCTGAGAAAACCCCATTTAATTATGTAATGGGAGTAACGTTGGATCAACGTGAATACTTTAGGGATTATCGCTTGACACAAAAAGGGAAACTATTATGGGATCAAATTTATATATTGAAGTGGTATGCTAGACAACTATGCTCAAAATATGATTATACTTGTTGCTCTAGGGTGAATTCTCCACACCTCCCCTTTTCATGCAAATTTAATGATAATGAAACCTTGGCTTCTTATGCTAGAGGTATATATGATTATTATGATGTTGAACAAATAGAAGAATTTGTTGCTTTTATGGGTGCTTATCACAAAGTACTTCTAGCTTCATACTTGTTCTAGGTAAAGCGAACATCAAGCGTGCGTAGAGTTGTATCGGTGGTCGGTAGAACTTGGGGGAATATTTGTTCTACCTTTAGCTCCTCGTTGGGTTCGACACTCTTACTTATCGAAAACTGTTGCGATCCCCTATACTTGTGGGTTATCAGGCACGCTTGAAGGTGTCCGGGTCCTTAATCACCGAACTAGTGGATTGCCTTAAGAGGCTGCTTTGTGCTTCTGCTGCGAGGGCCGTAGTGTGCTCCTCCGTGCGGAGAGAGCACTCTGTGTTTTCGTTGACTATGATGACCCCCCGAGGTCCTGGCATCTTGAGCTTGAGATATGCATAATGCGGGACCGCATTGAATCTCGCAAATGCGGTTCGTCGGAGCAGTGCATGGTAGCCACTGCGGAATGGGACTATGTCAAAGATTAACTCTTCGCTTCGGAAGTTATCCGGAGATCCGAAGACCACTTCCAGTGTTACTGAGCCTGTGCAATGGGCCTCTACACCTGGTATGACGCCTTTAAAGGTCGTTTTAGTGGGTTTGATCCTTGAGGGGTCTGTACCCATTTTGCGCACTGTGTCCTCATAAAGCAGGTTCAGGCTGCTGCCGCCATCCATAAGGACTCGAGTGAGGTGAAATCCGTCAATGATTGGGTCTAAGACAAATGCGGCGAATCCGCCATGACGGATACTAGTGGGGTGGTCCCTGCGGTCGAAGGTGATCGGGCAGGAAGACCATGGGTTGAACTTTGGGGCGACTGGCTCCAATGCATATACGCCCCTGAGCGCACGCTTCCGCTCCCTCTTGGGGATGTGGGTTGCGTATATCATGTTCACCGTCCGCAGTTGTGGGGGGAACCTCTTCTGTCCTTGGGTGTTCAGCTGCCGGGGCTCCTCCTCGTCATCGCTATGTGACCCCTTATATTTGTTTTTGGCATTTATCTTGCCGGCCTGCTTGAACACCCAACAATCCCTGTTGGTGTGGTTGGCTGGCTTGTCGGGGGTGCCGTGTATTTGGCACGAGCGATCGAGTATACGGTCCAAACTGGACGGGCCCGGAGTGCTTCTTTTGAATGGATTTTTCCGCTGAAAGGGTTTAGAGCCTTTGAATCCGGCATTAACTGCCGCATCCTTGGTATTGTCGCTGTTAATGCGGCGCTTATGTTCGTTGCGACGTGACCTGCCATTGCCATCCTTGGTATCCGAAGTACCATAGTTCTTTGATATGTTATTGCTGCGAGCCAGCCAGCTGTCTTCTCCCACACAAAAGCGGGTCATGAGTGTCGTGAGGGCTGCCATAGATTTTGGCTTTTCCTGGCCAAGGTGCCGGGCGAGCCATTCATCGCGGATGTTGTGCTTGAAAGATGCTAGGGCCTCTGCATCCGGACAATCAACGATTTGATTTTTCTTTGTTAGGAACCGTGTCTAGAATTGTCTGGCCGATTCCTTTGGCTGCTGAATTATGTGGCTCAAGTCATCGACATCTGGTGGTCGCACATGAGTGCCCTGAAAGCTGTCGAGGAATGCGGCTTCCAGATCCTCCCAACAGCCAATGGACTCTGCTGGCAAGCTATTGAGCCAATGCCGAGCTGGTCCTTTGAGCTTGAGTGGGAGATATTTAATGGCGTGTAGATCATCACCGCGGGCCATGTGGATATGCAGGAGCAAATCCTCGATCCATACCGCGGGATCTGTTGTGCCATCGTATGATTCTATATTTATGGGTTTGAAACCCTTTGGGATTTGATGATCCATTACTTCGTCTGTGAAGCATAGGGGGTGTGTGGCGCCTTTGTACTGGGCTATATCGCGACGCAGCTCAAATGAGTCTTGCCCGCTGTGTTCGGCCCGACCGGACTTACTTTTACTGTGTCCGGCGTGACGATGATCGTCTCGCATAGTGGCGCACCCTCTTGATCCGTAGATCGATCTTGCATGTTTTGCTTTGTCCTCCAATATGTCTCGCAGGTCTGCCGTATTTCCCCATGCCTTTTTATTTGAATGGCATCGGGGTGCGGGTTGAGCTTTTGGCTGGAATGCCTCTCTGTCGCGGCCACGAGGTGGCCGGTCAGTCGCGTCATACGCTGGGGATGTAGGTTTCAATGCTTCCTCCTCCAGTCGGGGTAGCAACCTGCACTTTGGGTAATTCTTGGAGGGGCGTTCGAGTTTATATTCCTCGGCCGCAAGGACTTTGGTCCATCTGTCGGCTATCAAATCTTGATCAGCTTGAAGCTGTTGTTGCTTTTTCTTAAGGCTATTTGACGTGGCTATAAGCCGGCGCTTGAAGCGCTCTTCTTCGACGAGATCCTCAGGCACGACGAATTCGTCATTGTCGAGGCTTGCCTCGTCTTCGGAGGGAGGCATGTAATTATCATCCTCCGCCTCTCCATCTGCCGCTCTCTCTGGATGACTGGCTTCTCCATCCTCCTGCCCTAAATCTTGCTGGAGGGGATTGTTGCCGTCTTCAGCACTGTCTGGAGTGCTATTATCTCATGTGCCGGTATCACCGCTTTTGCATTGGCGGGACTTAGAGCAGCGCCGCTGACGCTGGCGCTTGGGTTGCTTCTTGGAGGGGTCATCCTCTGTTTTCTCGTCGCCATTGCCTTCTTTGGGTGTGTCCACCATGTATATATCGTATGATGAGGTGGCTGTCCAGTGCCCTGTGGGCAGTGGTTCCTCTTCGTCTCCTGCACCGTCGTCCATACCGTCGATGTCTTCGGAGTCGAAGTCGAGCATGTCGGTTAAGTCGTCGACAGTGGCTACTAAGTGGGTGGTGGGTGGGCGGCGAATTTCTTCGTCATCCGCATCCCAATCCTGCCGGACATAGTTCGGCCAGGATCCTCCTAACAAGGAGAGAGACCTTAATGAGTTCAGTATGTCGCCGAAGGGCGAGTGCTGAAAAATATCCGCGGAGGTAAACTCCATGATCAGCGCCCAATCGGATTCGATAGGAATGGGCGCAGGCGGTTCGGAGTCCCTGGCCGGAGAAGGATCCGGTAGTTTGGCAACACGACTCTCGTGAAGGGTAAGGTCGATATTCGGCTCGATCGCCGCTGAGGATACAGCCTCTGTGACGGGTCTATCCACCCGTCCATGGATGGCACAACTGGCTCCGAATTGAGGCTCAGAGCGGCTGTCGGTGCGATCTCCTGAATACGGTCCCATGGTAGAGCAAAATCGTACTCATCGTGGCCTCATGGTGCACAAGGCAGGGGCTCAAATCCGTCGAAGATCAAGTCTCCGCGGATATCGGCCGTGCAATTTAAGCTTCCAAACCTGACCTCGTGGCCAGGGGCGTAACTTTCGATCTGCTCCAGATGGCCAAGCGAGTTGGCCCGTAGTGCGAAGCCGCCGAACACAAAGATCTGTCCGGGGAGAAAACTCTCACCCTGGACTGCATCGCTATCGATGATAGTAGGAGCCATCAAGCCTAACGGCGACGACACAGAGGAACTCTCAATGAAAGCACCAATGTCGATGTCAAAACCGGCGGATCTCGGGTAGGGGGTCCCGAACTGTGCGTCCAAGGCGGATGGTAACAGGAGGCAGGGAAGACGATGTTTTACCCAGGTTCGGGCCCTCTTGATGGAGGTAAAACCCTACGTCCTGCTTGATTTATTCTTGATGATATGTGTATTACAAGAGTTGATCTACCACGAGATCGGAGAGGCTAAACCCTAGAAGATAGCCTATGGTATGATTGTATGTTGTCCTACGGACGAAAACCCTCCGGTTTATATAGACACCGGAGGGGGCTACGGTTGCACAAGGTCGGTTACAAAGGAGGAGATATCCATATCCGTACTGCCTAGCTTGCCTTCCACGCCAAGTAGAGTCCTATCCGGACACGGGACGAAGTCTTCAATCTTGTATCTTCATAGTCCAACAGTCCGGCCAAAGAATATAGTCCGGTTGTCCGGAGACCCCCTAATCTAGGACTCCCTAACCGGTCAAAATATTATTCATCTCTATTTCAAAACTGAGCTCTGACATCTCTACAAATCCCTGCTTTCATCTGCGAAGGGCCTATCTATTTACTTTTATGTTGAGTCGTCATCCTCTTATTAAAAAGCTCCAGTTGGAGAGCACCGCTGTCATTTGCATGTATTATCGTTAGTTTACATTGAGTATGACTTGACCATATCTCTTTTACCATGAATTACAATGTCTAGTCAGTCCTTGATCTTTAAAGGTGCTCTGCATTTATGTTTTGCGGTCTCAGAAAGGGCTAGCGAGATACCATCTTGTTATATCATATTATGATTTTTTGATAAAGTGTTATCATCCGAGATTTATTATTATTGCTCGCTAGTTGATTATGCCATTGATATGAGTAAACATGAGACCTAAATGTTATTGTGAATATGGTTAGTTCATAATCTTTGTTGAAAACTTGAATGTTGGCTTTACATATTTACTACAACAAGAGCAAACAGAGTTTGTAAAAGTTTTTCCTTATCACTTTTAGTTTATCAACTGAATTGCTTGAGGACAAGCAAAGGTTTAAGCTTGGGGGAGTTGATACGTCTCCAACGTATCTATTTTTCCAAACACTTTTGCCCTTGTTTTTGGACTCTAACTTGCATGATTTGAATGGAACTAACCCGGACTGACGCTGTTTTCAGCAGAATTGCCATGGTCTTATTTTTGTGCAGAAATAAAAGTTCTTGGAATGACCTGAAAATCAACGGAGATTATTTTTGGAATATATAAAAAATACTGGCGAAAGAATCAAGGCCAAAGGGGCCACACCCTGTCCACAAGGGTGGGGCGCACCTACCCCTTCTGGGTGCGCCCCCTGCCTTGTGGCCCCCTGATGCTCCACCAACGTCCATCTTGACTCCATATATTCGTGTTCGGGGAGAAAAAAATAAAAGAGAAGGATTCATCACGTTTTACGATACGGAGCCGCCGCCAAGCCCTAAACTCTCTCGGGAGGGCTGATCTGGAGTCCGTTCGGGGCTCCGGAGAGGGGAATCCGTCGCCATCGTCATGATCAACCTTCCTCCATCACAAATTTCATGATGCTCACCGCCGTGCATGAGTAATTCCATCGTAGGCTTGCTGGACGGTGATGGATTGGATGCGATTTATCATGTAATCGAGTTAGTTTTGTTAGGGTTTGATCCCTAGTATCCACTATGTTCTGAGATTGATGTTGCTATGACTTTGCTATGCTTAATGCTTGTCACTAGGGCCCAAGTGCCGTGATTTCAGATATGAACCTATTGTGTTTTCATGAATATATGTGTGTTCTTGATCCTATCTTGCAAGTCTATAGTCACCTATTATGTGTTATGATCCGTTAACCTCGAAGTGATAATAATCGGGATACTTACTGGTGATGACCGTAGTTTGAGGAGTTCATGTATTCACTATGTGTTAATGCTTTGGTCCGGTACTCTATTAAAAGGAGGCCTTAATATCCCTTAGTTTCCAATAGGACCCCGCTGCCACGGGATGGTTGTCGGGGGTTGGGTGCGACATATGCCAAAGGATGGCTTATCATGGTGGGGGCGAGTAGAACGTCGCTGGTGCCTAGAAACGGGATGAGGCGATGGCGTGCACGCCGGCGAATCTTACCCAGCTTCAGGGCTCTCCGGGGAGATAATACCCCTACTGCTGCTCTGCGGGGTCTTCGCATGATCACTATGGCAAAGTGTTTACATGATTGCTCCTAGAGCTGTTTCCTGAAGGTACGAGAAGGCAAGGCTAGCTCTCTCCTTCCTGTATGGTCTGGTCTAGTGATAATGGATTCCAACCCTTTGCATGGGCGCCCTGGGGGGTTTATATAGGCCTACCCCCAAAGGGTACAATGGTAATCCGGCTGGACGCGGCCCCAGCCGTCAGTGCCTCCGGCCTCTGTCTTCTCCACCGACTGGTGGGCCCTGCCGACTGGCCCAGTACGGAGCCGACAGGCCGCGTCCGCCGCGGGCGGGTCTTGCCGGCTGCTGATTACTGTAGCCATGCTTCTAATGGCGCGGGCTTCGTCATGGAGTCGTGGCAACAGCCCCGCTGCCTGGCGGGCGATCACTATTGCCACTTTCCATCACATCTGGTTAATGGTGCGTGGGCCCCGGGGGAGGAGCCGGCCGACTCTTGGGGGATGACTCCCGACGGGTCCGACTTGTGGCGCACTTGTCATCTTCTGGATCCCGCTGGCCGGTGGGACCCGCCGCCCGAAGGTCGTACAGACAAGCCGTCGTGGGCGCAGGATTCGGTCCACCGGTGCTGATGTCAGGGCCAGCATGGCAACAGTGCCACGCCGCACGGAGATCTCCTCGGGTACGGCGTACTGTGACCATGCCTGCCTTTGGAAAGGGGTTGGAGCAGTCTTCACTGTAGCCACTCCCCTGTCCTGTCCCTCTTGATGAGGACGTGGGTGAGGGAGTCCTGGATTAGGGGGTGTCCGGATGGCTGGACTATACCTTCAGCCGGACTCCTGGACTATGAAGATACAAGATTGAAGACTTCGTCCCGTGTCCGGAAGGGACTTTCCTTGGCGTGGAAAGCAAGCTTGCGATATGGATATGCAGATCTCCTACCGTTGTAACCGACTTTGTGTAACCCTAACCCTCTCCGGTGTCTATATAAACCGGAGGGTTTTAGTCCGTAGGACAACAAACACAACAGCAATCATACCATAGGCTAGCTTCTAGGGTTTAGCCTCTTCGATCTCGTGGTAGATCTACTCTTGTACTACCCATATCATCAATATTAATCAAGCAGGACGTAGGGTTTTACCTCCATCGAGAGGGCCCGAACCTGGGTAAAACTTCGTGTCCCTTGCCTCATGTTACCATCCGGCCTAAACGCACAGTTCGGGACCCCCTACCCGAGATCCGCCGGTTTTGACACCGACATTGGTGCTTTCATTGAGAGTTACTATGTGGCGTCGCTGTTAGGCTTGATGGCTCCTACGATCATCAAAGGCGATGCAGTCCAGGGTGAGACCTTCCTCCCCGGACAGATCTTCGTCTTCGGCGGCTTCGCACTGCGGGCTAATTCACTTGGCCATCTGAAGCAGATCGAAAGCTATGCCCCTGGCCGTCAGGTCAGATTTGGAAGTTTAAATTACATGGCTGGCATCCGTGGGGACTTGATCTTCGACGGATTCGAGCCACTGCCGAGCACGCCGCACTGTCACGACGAGCATGATCTACCTCTGCCGCCGAATAGTGCCATGGAGGCTGCACCCGCATCAGCTTCAACCCTTAATTTGGAGCCAACTGCGTCGATCGAGGATGGGTGGTTGGACGCCGCCTCGGGGGCTGCGATCCCAACGGCGATCGAGCCGAACACCAGCCCCGCACTCTGCGAGACTTGTGACTCCAAGGAGCCAGACTCCTCTCCGGACTCCGAACCCTCTGCGCCCCTGCCGATCGAATCCGATTGGGCGCCGATTATGGAGTTTACTGCCGCGGACATCTTTCAGCACTCGCCTTTCGGTGATATTCTGAAGACACTGAAGTCTCTCTCTTTATCTGGAGATCCCTGGCCGGACTACGGTCAGCAAGGTTGGGATTTGGACGATGAAGAAATTCAAAGCCCACCCACCACCCACTTTGTAGCCACTGTCGACGACTTAACTGACATGCTCGACTTCGACTCCGAAGACATCGACGGTATGGACGCCGACGAAGGAGACGATGAAGAACCAGCGCCTATCAGGCCCTGGAAAGCCACCTCGTCATATGACATATACATGGTGGACACCCCAAAAGAAGGAGATGGCGATGGAACAGCGGAGGATGACCCCTCCAAGAAACAGCCTAAGCGCCGGCGTCAGCGGGGCCGCTCAAAATCCTGCCAAAACAAATACGGTGATTCCAGCACGGGAGATAATAATACTCCGGAAAGTGCCGATGAAAACCCCCTCCAGCAAGATTTAGCACAGGAGGATGGAGAAACCAGCCCTCATGAGAGAGCGGCAGACAGAGAGGTCGAGGACGATAACTATATGCCTCCCTCCGAAGGCGAGGCAAGCCTCGATGATGACGAATTCGTCGTGCCAGAGGATCCCGTCGAGCAAGAGCGTTTTCAACGCAGGCTTATGGCCACGGCAAGAAGCCTCAAGAAAAAACAGCAACAGCTTAGAGCTGATCAAGATTTGCTAGTCGACAGATGGACTGAAGTCCTCGCGGCCGAAGAGCATAAACTCGAATGTCCCTCCAAGAGCTACCCAAAGCATAGCTTGCTACCCCGATTAGAGGATGAAGCACTTAAACCTACATCACCTGCACTCAATACGGCCGATCGGCCACCCCGTGGCCGCGACAGAGAGGCCTCTCGAACCTCCACTCAAGCCGCACCCCGTACCAAGGCACGGGAAAATGCGTCGGACCTACGAGATATGTTGGAGGACAAGGCAAGGCCAACAAGATCGATCTACGGATCGCGCGGGCGCCCCACGACTCGAGACGGTAACCGTCACGCCGGCCACAAATTCGGCAGGGCCGAACACACTAGACAAAGCTCATTGGAGCTACGTCGTGATATAGCCCAGTACAGAGGCTCCGCACATCCACTATGCTTCACAGATGAAATAATGGATCATCAAATCCCCGAGGGTTTCAAACCCGTAAACTTCGAATCATATGATGGTGCAACAGATCCTGCGGTATGGATCGAGGATTATCTCCTTCATATCCACATGGCTCGCGGCGATGATTTCCACGCCATCAAATACCTCCCACTCAAGCTTAAAGGACCAGCTCGGCATTGGCTAAACAGCTTGCCAACAGGATCAATCAGTTGTTGGGAGGACCTGGAAGCCGCATTCCTCGACAATTTCCAGGGCACTTATGTGCGACCCCCAGACGTCGACGACCTAAGTCACGTAATTCAGCAGCCAGAGGAATCGGCCAGGCAATTCTGGACATGGTTCCTAACAAAGAAAAATCAAATAGTCGACTGTCCGGACGCCGAGGCCCTAGCAGCCTTCAAACACAATATCCGTGACGAGTGCGGACGGTGAACATGATATACGCAACCCATGTCCCCAAAAGGGAGCGGAAGCGCGCGTTAACGGACGTATACGCGATAGAGCCAGTCGCCCCAAAGTTCAACCCGTGGTCCTCCTGCCCGATCACCTTTGATCGAAGGGACCATCCCACTAGCATCCGTCATGGCAGATTCGCCGCATTGGTTCTAGACCCAATTATTGACGGATTTCATCTCACTAGAGTCCCTATGGACGGTGGCAGCAGCCTGAACCTGCTTTACCAGGATACAGTGCGGAAAATGGGCATAGATCCCTCGAGGATTAAGCCCACCAAAACGATCTTTAAAGGTGTAATACCAGGTGTAGAGGCCAACTGTACAGGCTCAGTCACACTTGAAGTGGTCTTCGGATCTCCGGATAATTTCTGAAGCGAGGAGTTAATCTTCAACATAGTCCCATTCTGTAGTGGCTATCACGCACTGCTCGGGTGAACCGCATTCGCCAAGTTCAATGCGGTACCGCACTACGCATACCTTAAGCTCAAAATGTTAGGCCCTTGAGGAGTAATTACGGTAAATGGAAACACGGAACGCTCCCTCCGAACGGAGGAGCACACGGCGGCCCTTGCAGCAGAAGTACAAAGCAGCCTCTCCAGGCAGTTCTCCAGTCGGGCCATTAAATGACCGGACACCGTCAAGCGCGCCCGGAGTAACCTACAACAAGACCGCCTGGCACGACCCGAACAGGCGTAGCAATGCGGCCCCAACCCCAGCCCTCGCAAAAATGTGATACCAGTACTTCGCGTACATAACTACGCTCTAGAAATACCATGGGTATAGGGGGAGGGGCACCATCACGGCACGCCCGAAACACGGCTTAAACTGCACCAGGGGCTGCCGATTTTTTAATTTTCTCTTACTTTCAGGACTCCACTCTTTGGAAGGCCCGTTCGGCAGTTCAATTGCCGAACAAACGATGCAAGAACCAGGGAAGCAGACAAGCCACGCCGCATTACGGAACTCCCAGGTGGTCTCTATCACGAGCAGTATACCTGTTTCGCATACTATTCCGCAGCTTGCCCCTGGAACGGACACGTTAAATAGTCCAACCTTTTGCTTATCACATTATTTGTATCGTTCTGCTTTGATCGTAGCCCTCTTTAATAAAGAATGCATAGCTTTTGTCTATCTTTGCATTACCCTTTTTTTACAAATATATGTTTCTTAACGACATGTTGCACCCGTACACTTTGGTATGGCCAAAATACGCCAGGGGCTTTAGTACCCCTCAATATGGTGTGAGAAGTCCGAACACTTTAACAAGTGCGGCACCCCGAACTTATAGCATTATATGCATCGGCTCCGAATCATGTCTTGGGTCAATAGTTGGGTTTGCCCGGCTCCTATGTTTTGGTGCCTTACGTTCCGCTAAATCAGCTAAGGTAGCACTAGGAGAACCACTGCGATTGTACCCCAGTTGAGATGGGTCGAGCACCTCAGTGGAGAAAGCTAAAACTGACTTTATCATGATGAAGCGAGAGCTGGTCGCTGTTCGAGAGATTTTCGAGTCCCTAAAGACTTATGACGCTTAGAGCGAGGAGTCGGCTCTGTCCGGCCAAGGCGTGGATAGCGCCCCGAACTCGGTCTTCCGAATACCAGGGGCTTCGCCTAAATTTAAAATTATAGAATTCTATGGCTAAGTGAGAGTGTTCACGCATTATAGTCCGATTGCCTTGTTCATTGGGCTGAGCGTGTCCCTCTAAGGACCCAAACATGGGAAAAAGAGCGCTCAGGTTTATCCCCGAACACCCCAGCACTAGCGGCACGGGGGCAGAAGCCGACGACTCGCCATCTCTCAGAATTGATAAACAGCCGCACAGAAGGTAATATTTTAAATTCCAACAGCATTGCTTAGCGCATATGAACAAGTTTTCAGCGCACAGGACAAAACGAGCAAGTTTCACTCAAAAATTACATCCCTAGAACATTCATCCGCCACAAGGCAGGCACCCTTCAGAACATCCTTATAATAATTCTCGGGCTTGCGATGCTCTTTCCCCGGCGGTGGCCCGTCCTTCACAAGCTTCTCAGCATCCAGCTTGCCCCAGTGCACCTTAGCATGGGCAAGGGCCCTACGGGCACCTTCAATGCAGACGGAGCACTTGATGACTTCGAGCCTTGGACAGGCCTCCACCAGCCGCCGCACCAGCCTGAAATAGCTCCTAGGCAGAGCCCCTCCAGGCCACAGCCAAACTATGAGGCCCTTCATGGCTTGTTCGGCCGCCTTGTGGAGCTCGACCAGTTGCTTCAGCTGGTCGCTCAGGGGCACGGGGTGTCCGGCCTCAGCATACTGAGACCAGAACACTTTCTCTGTCGTGCTGCCCTCCTCGGCTCGATAGAATGCGGTTGCATCGGACACACTCCGGGGAAGATCTGCGAATGCTCCTGGAGAGCTCCGGATTCGGGTAAGTAACAAGTAACTCATGTTTATGTGTTTGCTTTGCATAAAGAATGCCTTACCCCCCCGCTATCTTCTTCACCTCATCCAACTCCTGGAGGGTCTTCTGGGATTCGTCCTTGGCAGACTTGGCATTTTCAATAGCCACCGCGAGCTCGGACACTCGCGTCTTTGAGTCAAGCTCGAAACTCTCATGTTTTTCCATGAGAGCCTGGAGCTCTTGCCGTACCTTGCCAACCTCGGCCTCATACTTCTCCCGCTCGGTGCGCTCCGTGGCCGCCCTCTTCTCGGCCTCGACCAACGCTTGCTTAAGGGTCGTCACCTCAGACGTGGCCCCTACAATAGCCATGATAATCCTGTCATTTTTTGCAATTGCACCCTTTTTATATATATTTAAACAAGGTATTTCTTGCCTTCATTGTCCTCGAGCTGCTTCTTGGCATGCCCGAGCTCTTGCTCGGACTGCTCGAGGTTCTGCCTTAGTGTGTCCACATCCGCAGTCAGTGCGGCAGACGCAAGCAGAGAAGCCTACATACGCATATTGACTCCTTTTTGTTAGACTCCTACGAATTTTATTTGAATGCCAAACAGAGCATCAGGGGCTACTGTCTATGCGGTAATATTATTTACACATTCTTTACTTACCTCAAAGCCTGTTAAAAGGCTAGTACAAGCTTAAGTCAGTCCGCTCTTGGCGGACTGAACCTTCTGGACCACCGCACTCATAATGGTGCGGTGCTCCTCGTCGATGGAGGCGCCTTGGAGCGCCTCCAACAGATTGTCCGGCGCCTCCGGTTAGACAGGGGTCACCGGCACGGTGGGCTTGCTACTCTTGGAAGGAGGTCCCCCGCCGGACTCTGGAACCTTTGAAGGTTCCGGAGCGGTGTCCGGCCTAGAGCCGGACTTGGAGCCCTGGGGGGTTTCATCCCCTTTACTCCTGGAGTCCGGGAGGTCGCCTTGCGGCGCCTCCAGGACCACCTCCTCCCGGCTTGGAACTTGTTGGGACAACACTTCGGTGTCATCCGTAGGGCGGGGGGAGGAAGCCATCGGAAGCGAGTTCACATCCGACGAGTCGAGTGAGCCACCCGACGATGCGTCGAGCCGGTCTTTGGGTGGGCTGCATAAACATATTCGACATAAGGGAAAGCTGTGCAATAAACGAATACTATGAATTACTCTGGTATCCGGATACTTACGATTTTGCCAGGGGCTTGGCCCTGGGCGGCCACTCCTCTCCGTCGTTGTCGTCGTCTGTGGAGTAGTCCGGAAGAAGGGTTTTCCCCTTCTTGGACCCTCCGGCCTCCCCAGAGAGGGCGGCCTTCCTTTTCTTCTCTCCTCCCACTGGAGGGGGAGAGGTCTCTTCTTCTTCCTCCTCGTCTTCATGGGAGGAATGCGCCTCGGAACTGTCGGATGATGGATCCGACACCTCCTGGCGCCGGGCACTCTTTCGAGTCCCCGTGGCCTTTTTCGCGGCCTTCTTCTCCGGGACCACATAGGGTGCCGGAACCAGCAGCTTCGCCAAGCGAGCATCCGCTGGGCCTTCGGGCAAAGGAGCCGGATAGTTGATCTGTCCGGACGTCACCTACCAATCCTGTCAAAGGTAAGGGAGCTTAGATCCCACATGGAGTCAAATTATGAAAAACTGATACCATGTAAAAGGAAAAAACAGCTTACCGCATGAGCGTGACGCTGCGTACTGAATCCGCGATCCTCGGTAGCGGATGCGGGGGCCTCGGCGCCCTTGAAAAGCACCTTCCAGGCATCTTCGTACGTCGTGTCGAAGAGCCTGCTCAGAGTTGGTGCCGCGTTGGGTCGAACTCCCACAAGTTGAAAGCCCGTTGTTGACACGGGAGGATCAGGCGGATGAGCATAACCTGGACTACATTGACAAGTTTGAGCTTCTTGTTCACCAGGGTTTGGACGCATGTTTGGAGTCCGGTCAGCTCTCCTTTTTTACCCCACGATAGGCCCGTCTCCTTCCAGGAGGTGAGCCGCGTAGGGGGACCGGATCGAAACTCGGGGGCTGCGACCCATTCGGGGTCACGCGGCTCGGTGATGTAAAACCACCCCGATCGCCACCCCTTCAGGGTCTCCACACAGGAGCACTCGAGCCATAAGACGTTGGCCATCTTGCCCACCATGGCGCCTCCGCACTCCGCCTGGTTGCCGCGCACCACCTTCGGCTTGACATTGAAAGTCTTGAGCCATATGCCGAAATGGGGGCGGATGCGGAGGAAGGCCTCGCACACGACGATAAACGCCGAGATGTTGAGGACAAAGTTCGGGGCCAGATCGTGGAAATCCAGGCCATAGTAGAACATGAGCCCCCAGACAAATGGGTGAAGAGGGAAGCCCAGTCCATGGAGGAAATGGGGGAGGAACACCACCCTCTCATGGGGCCTAGGGGTGGGGATGAGCTTCCCCTTTTCGGGAAGCCGGTATGCAATGTCGTTACACAAGTATCCGGCCTTCCTCAGTTTTTTGATGTGTCCCTCTGTGACGGAGGAGACCATCCACTTGCCTCTCGCTCTGGACATGGCTGGAGAAGGTTGAGGTGGGGAGTGCGGACTTGGGCGCTGGAGCTCGAGTGTGCGAGAATGGATAAGCAAGGGAGGAAGAAGGCATAGGTGAAAAGGTGGATCCTTATCCCCTTATATGGGTGGACGCAACTACGCGTCCCCACCAGCCTGGTAAAACTCGCTTATCTCCAAGCGCC
This sequence comes from Triticum urartu, assembly GCF_056163025.1. Lineage (NCBI taxonomy): Eukaryota > Viridiplantae > Streptophyta > Magnoliopsida > Poales > Poaceae > Triticum > Triticum urartu. The sequence continues at coordinate 47,144,595 of NC_141876.1, read as the reverse complement.
ATAATCAATGGCGCGGTTGGGTTACCCACACCCGTATTGATGAGAATCCCGCAATAAGGGGACACGATCTCTGCTTTAACAAGACGTGCCAAGGAAACCGCCTCGCATGACGCGCTGAGGTGGGATAATGAAACGACTCGGATAAAGGCTTGGCCGTGGTGTGTCACACTATGGAATACGTCAGCAGATTAGATTTGTGTAAATATTATTCTCTCTATGGCAATATGTGGAAACTTATTTTGAAGAGCCGGACACTATCTTTGTGTTCAAAATCTTCTATGAAGTACTTGCAGGATGAACCCGCCTTGCAATGCCGAAGACAATCTGCGCGTCGAACTCGTCGTCATTGAAGCCTGGTTCAGGGGCTACTGAGGGAGTCCTGGATTCGGGGGTGTCCGGATGGCCGGACTATACCTTCAGCCGGACTCCTGGACTATGAAGATACAAGATTGAAGACTTCGTCCCGTGTCCAGAAGGGACTTTCCTCGGCATGGAAGGCAAGCTTGGTGATACGGATATGCAGATCTCCTACCATTGTAACCGACTTTGTGTAACCCTAACCCTCTCCGGTGTCTATATAACCCGGAGGGTTTTAGTCCGTAGGACAACATACAAAACAACAATCATACCATAGGCTAGCTTCTAGGGTTTAGCCTCTCTGATCTCGTGGTAGATCTATTCTTGTACTACCCATATCATCAATATTAGTCAAGCAGGACATAGGGTTTTACCTCCATCGAGATGGCCCGAACCTGGGTAAAACTTCATGTCCCTTGCCTCCTGTTACCATCCGGCCTAGACGCACAGTTCGGGACCCCCTACCCGAGATCCGCCGGTTTTGACACCGATAGTGGGGTTTTGCTAGAGTCGCGGGCCGACTCCCCAAGGCTAGCTTCTCTGGAAGTCGCCAGTCCGGAGACGGCTTATCCTGAAGTCGTCCCCGGGACTCGGCCGCGAGTGGGCAGTCGGTCGCCTTGCCGCCGACTTCTCAGAAGGCGGCTCTTCGTCCTGGGGTCTTGAGGGGCGCAGCATGCCCCGATGTCTTGAAAGGTTCTGGGGCTCGGGTTAGCCTACCCGTGGCCCATTACTCCGACAGTAGTCCCCGAAGCTGGTGAGGCGCCGCGGACGATCGGCCGAGATGCCTCAGCAGTTTCTCTTTCCGGGTGCTCGACACATGGTTCTCGCTTGACTTCTGCCGAGCCTGCTAGAAGGAGTCGGACTCGCACAATATTTCGAACGTCGCGGCGGGATCCAAGTAGCGTGCTGGCTAAGCCTCCAGGCCGCCGCCCATTCCGGGCCTGTCACGTGATGACACGCGGCCGGGCCAGTCTGCGAGCCTACGCGCGTGACGGGACATGCCCGTAGGCGGGGCCCGCCACTACCGTGCCTCGGCGCCCGAGCGGATCCGCTGTGGCCCAGGCGGACGGTTGGGATTCCCGTGGAGTTACTGCGCGCAGTAACTTTGTCGTGGAAACGTGGGGGTCGTGGGTCCATGGTCGCAGTAAATCCCACGGCCGCCCCCTCGGCTTCGCAGCCCATGAGGCTATAAGTAGGGGGAGGAGGGGGCGCGGCAGAGCACACGCGCCCCTCCTTCCCACTACTCCTTGCTCTTCTCCTTCTTCTTCTTCTTCTTCGCTCCGCCGTGCGCCCAAGCTTTGTCGAACGCCGCAGCGACCAGCTCACGATGAGTTCTTCTTCTGCCGCCGTGCCTCCCTCAGTGCATTCCATCACCTGGGACGGCTCTGAAGTTCACGACGACCACATCGAGTTCCTCCGCAAGACTCGTCGGCTCCCCGGCAAAGATTACGTGCGGGTGCGTCTTGCGCCGAGGGGGGAGATTTCCCCAGCGCCGGAGGAGGGCGAGCGGGTCATCTTCCGCTCGCACTGCCTGCGCGGATTGGGGCTGCCGGCGAGCAGCTTCTTCCGCTCTTTTCTGGAGTTCTACGGCCTCCAGCCGCACCACCTCACGCCCAATACGGTGGTGCTGCTGTCCGCCTTCGTGGCTTTGTGTGAAGGCTTCCTCGGAGTCCTCCCCACCCTCGAGCTCTAGGGGGGAGTTCTTCTTCGACAAGCTCGGCACCCAGGATGCAGGCGTGCCGGCTCAGTGTGGCGCAATCATCGCCGTGCGGAGGTTGGGGGCCGACAACCCCTTCCCCACCATCAGGCTGATAAAGTCGTAGAAGATGTGGCAACGATCGTACTTCTACGTGAACAGCGTCTTCGCAGGGGGCGATTGGGTCAACCTGCCGACCTTCGAAGCCGGGCCGCCGGCTAGGAGACTGCCCAACTGGTCGTACCGGGCCAAGTCGCTCACGCTTGCGGGAGCCGGCGCCGTCACACGACTCCGAGTGCTAACACAGTCGGAGGGCCTGACTGGTCCGGACCTGCTGGCCGCCTTCGTGGCGCGCCGAGTTCTCCCGCTCCAAGGCCGCCCCCACATGATATACCAAATGAGCGGGCGCCGTGACCCGAGTCGGATGTGCACCAAGGACATGGCTCACGAGGAGGTGGCCTGTACATGGTGAACTACCTCTTGGACAGCAAGCTACTGGAGGACTGGCGGTTCGGCAAGGAGCCGTACTCCCGCGCCAACCCCCCACCTACAGTGAGTTGCCCTTTCTTTCTTTCTTCGAGTCGTCTTCTTTCTTGCCGAGTCTGTTTTGTGCGACCTGACCAGTCGGCTTTGGTCAGAATCCCCTGCTCCATCCACCAGCCGGCACTTCGGGGCCGGCCCGCGAGTTCCTTGCCGACCGAGGGAGGAGGCAGCCCGCGGCTCAGGGCCAGTCTAGAGGACTGGCCTGACGATGATGAGGAGGTCGCCCCCCGCCCCCGGCCAGGAGCCAGCCATCCCAGCGCGGGCTCTTCTGCCTTGCCGGGCGCTCCAGGCGGCGGGAAGAAGTGCAGGGCCGTGCCGACTTTGTTCGGTAGTTGGCCGAAGAAGCCCAAGAGTTCGGCTGCGGCGACCAAGCGGGACGAGGCAGCTGCGAAGGCCATCCGCTTTCGCAAGGAAGTAAAGAAGCCGCCACTGGTCTCCACGTGAGTATTCCGTCTTGATGCTTTATTCTTTTTTGTAGCTTTTGTCTGAGTCTTTTACTTGCTTCCCTCGCTTTAGGGCTTCCCTCACTCTTGAGAGGGTTGTCGCCGCCTCCGTCATGGGGTCAGCGGAGACGTCCGCCACCACTCGGCAGATTGACCCCACTGCTGACCTCCGGGAGGCGACGGAGCGGAATGCACAGGAGAAGCGCAACGAGGACGAGGCCGCCCGCCTAGAGAAGGCGGAGGCCGATAAGGCGGACGCCTCTGCCAACAAGAAACTGGCGGAGGCCGAAGCCGTCGCCGCGACGAAGTGGCTGGCTGAGGAGGCCGCGCACCGCCAATCGGTGGTGTTTGTCACCCCGCTGAACTCTACGCCGCCGCCTCCGGAGTTCACGGGGCAGACTGGGGAAGCCGGCAGCGAGGACCCCATCGTGGAGAGGGAAGGCGGCGGCTCCTCCACGCCGGACGTGATCGTTCCGCCGCCACCTCCACCGCTGTCTGGGAGCGCGCCAGGCGAATAGCCGGCAGATCCGCCGGTGCCGCCAACTGAAGACGAGGCCGTGGAGAGGCTACTTCTTCAAGTCGGCTCGCCAACACGCCGCCGTCTTGAGAAGGAGACTTCGGCGCCACGCCCCCTGGAGACCGGCACTGCCAGCTCGGCGATCCCAGACGCCGAAGCAACGAGCGTCGCACCCATTGGGTGGGTGCAAGGAGGAGGCACAGGGCCACTAAATCAGGCGCTTCTGGACGTCCAAACGAAGCTTCGAGCTGAGGGCGATGCCATCCAGAACTGCACCAAGGCGTACCTGGCATCGCGGGCAACCGTTCGGGTATGTTTTCTCTTTGGTCCTTGTTTTCTTGTTTTTGTTCCTCTCTGTGGGGGCGCGCCAGCGCACCCACTGGGTGTAGTCCCCGAGTTTCGGGCCGGCTGCTGAGTAGGCAGCCCGGAACTCCAATTGGTGAGCTCCGGGTACTAATTTTTGTCTGAAATATTTGTCGCAGGACTACCACAACCTCCGCGTTACTGCCTTCAATCGTAACGTTGAAGAGCTGAGCAAGCGGACCACTGACTTGTCGGAGAGCCGGAGTAAGTCTGTTTTCTTTTATGCGGGGGCGCGCTGGCGCACCCGCGGGCTGTAGTCCCTGAGATTCGGGGCGACTGCTGAGCAGTCAGGCCGGATCTCCCCGGCGACCTTCTTTATTGATGACTTAACGCCTTCTTCCTTCCTTCTCTTCAGAAGCCAAGGCTGTTCTTCAACAGCAGCTGAGAGACGCCAACTCCGCATTGCGCGCCAAGGGGGAGGAGTGCAGCAAGCTCGCCACAGAGCGCGATCTGCTGGCCACTCAATTGGCAGAGCAGAGGGAGCTGCTTGCGAAGACGCAGAAGGAGGCAGAAGAGGCGGAAACCGCCCTCCTGGCCGAGTTCGCGAGCGAGCGCTCCTCCTAGACTGACAAAGAGGCAATGCTGGCCTCCGGCTTCCATGAGATTGAAGACATTGTTGATGGTGAGTTTCTTTACTTTCTTTTTTCGAGCTGCCGATTATAAGTTGTGCCAACTCCTTGTTTTTGACTTGTTTCTTCGTTTCTTCCATCTTGGCAGACTTCTTCCCTGGGCACTCGCAGGCCGCCATCCAAGCCATCGAGGCTGACCGTGAAGGTCGGAGGACGGAAGGTGCAGAGATCACCGCCGACGCCCCCCGAACCCTTGATGAGCATATCCTGAGCATCGAGGCTCGCCTTCGGCCGACTGACCGGATGCTGCGCCGGCTTCAACGTGTCGGTGCCCAGGCGATTGCCGCCCTGTGGCTGGACATGCAGGCTCCGTGCACCCCCAGCCCGACTGCCGACTGGCTAGAGGTCGCGGCTGGTCGTCTTGAGGCCTGGAAGGGTTCCTCGGCCCGAGCTATAGCGCGCCGGGCCTTGGAGTTCGTCAAGGCATGGTATCCGGGGCTGGATCTAGACCGGCTGGCCATACTCCGGTCAGAGGGCCCAGCCGGAGCTGGCAGCCGCAGAAGACGCCCTCGTCAAGTGTCCCATGGTGATCGCCGAGTACATCGACACTAGCATCTTCATCCCCGAGCGGTCTGAAGACGGCGAGGAGGTACCGCCGGAGTGGTTTGGGATGAACCCAGACTACGGCGAGGACTCGGCGGAGGTGATCGGCTCCAGCGTCGACGAGGAAGGCGAGGTGGAGGACGGAGGTGAGACGGAGGCACCACAAGAGGGGGTAGACGGCCAGCCTCAGCTCGACCGCGCCTCCAGCAACGAGCCGCGTGCGACCGAGCCAACTGCCGCCGGAGGCGATCAAGCCGAGACTGCCCGGCCGGCCGCCCCAATGCCTAACGCTGCCGCCTCCTCCGACCCTCCGAATCCATCTGCCGCTTCCTAAGCTGCCGCCTTATCTTTATTTTATCTGCTTTAGTAGTCTTGAAGAACTTGTTAATTCACACAATTCCACCCGCGGGGTGTATTTTGAACTTCTGCTCGAAGATTCGGCCAAGGGCCTTTGTTATGTAAATATTTATCTGAATTCTATCTTTTCTTGCTCATTGCTCTTTTGGCTTTTTTCCTTTGCCGCTTTCCCTTAGTTGCCTATCTTGCCAGTCGGACAGCTGCTCTGCAGACTGCCGTTGAATCAAATGCTTGGCTACTTTGGGAAGGCAAGTACTTAGCCTTTTTAGAGTTTTTTAGCAAGTTGGATAGAAAGCGGTGAGCCGACTGGTTAATAGTCGGTTTGCGAAAAAAGGCTGGAAGCCGTCTTAAGCTATGTTTCATGCTTTTAGTCCTTAGCCATTTTTCATGTGAACGCCCATTCTACCTTACTCCTGCCCACCATACAGTCGCTCTGCGAGCTGCAGCTTCTGACAGGAGACGGCTTAGGCGTCACACACTACTTGTCCGGCTGCAGGAAGCATTTCATAGTGCAAGGCGGCAAGTCCCCGGGCTGACCTATCGAGCCCGGTGCCAAGCGGCATAACAAAGAGTAACATACTCGTAGGCATAACTTTTATCATATAGACAAAAGAGGGCAGTCCCCGAGCTCATCTCGGGGGGGCCGAAGTCTTGGTACTTTAATACAAAAGGTAGTGTGGTACATACTGCATCAACTGTAAAATCTTCAGAGGAGATTTGCATTCCATGGTCGCTCTGCCTCTTTGCCGCAGTCGTCCCTCTTGCGTGCTCGGGGCTTCTGAGCGACAATCAGGTAGCAGGAGTCATTGCCCAGCACTTTGCTGATGATGAAAGGGCCTTCCCAAGGTGTCAACAGCTTGTGCTGGCCGGCTGTTCGCTGGATCATCCTGAGCACAAGGTCGCCTTCTTGGAAAGATCTTGGCTTGACCTTCCTGTTGTAGTATTGGCGCAGGCTCTACTGGTAGATGCTGGACCGGTTAAGTGCCAACAGCCGGCCCTCTTCCAGCAGATCGATGCCGTCTTGACGTGCTTCTTCTGCTTCCTCCTCGGTGTACATGGTGACTCGCGGGGAGTCAAACTCTATGTCCGTTGGGATGACGGCTTCGGCACCATAGACGAGGAAGAAAGGCGTGAAGCCGGTTGACTTGTTTGGAGTCGTGCGCAGACTCCATAGGACGGCTCGCAACTTGTCGAGCCAGCAGCCAGCTGACCGCTCCAGAGGCTCGACCAGTCGGGGCTTGATGCCGGACAGGATGACGCCGTTTGCTCGCTCCACCTGGCCGTTTGACTGTGGGTGGGCGACGGACGCTAGGTCCAGTCAGATGCCCTGTGTTGCGCAAAAACGGGCCAAAGCACCTTTGGCAAAATTTGTGCCGTTGTCGGTGATGATGTTGTGTGCTATGCCGTACCGAATTGTGATATCGGAGATGAAAGTCACGGCAGTCGGACCATTCAGTTTCTTGATTGCCTTCGCTTCTATCCACTTGGTGAACTTGTCCACTTCGACAAGTAAGTGAGTTAAACCACCTTGTGCTGTCTTGAATGGTTCCACCATGTCTAGACCCCATACTGCGAAACGCCAGCCAATGGGGATGGTCTTGAGTGCAGAAGCCGGCTGGTGCGGTTTGGAGCTGAACTTCTGGCACCCTTTGCATTTTTGGACCAATTCCTTGGCCTCTTCTAAGGCAGTCGGCCAGAAGAAACCATGTCGAAAGGCTTTGGAGACGAGTGCTCTTGAAGCCGCATGGTGGCCGCACTCGCCTTGATGGATGTCTTTAAGAATTGCTTAGCCTTGCTTTGGCTCTCCGCAGCGCTGGTAGACACCAATGACGCTGCACCTGACCAGCTCTTTGTTGACTATGGTGTAGGCTGCCGCTCGGCGTTGTACTTGCCGAGCTGAGGTCTCATCAGTCGGCAGCTCTTTGCTCACCAGGAATTTGAGGATGGGCTGGGCCCATGAGGGTGCTGCTATTTCTTCGACTGCCAGAACTGCGACTTGGACGAGGGCGGCTGGGCTGGGAGGCGGCGGGTTGGAGTCAACAACCGCTTGCTGGGTTAATGAAGTCCCTAGGCCGACTGGCGCGGCTCTTGGGCCGAGTTTTGGAGTCTTCGAGCCCGTCGCCGCAGTCCCCGGGCCGGGTACTGCAGTCCCTGGGCCGGCTTTGACTGTGGCGCCTTTGGAGCCATTTGCCAAAATCCCCGTACTGTCTGCCAGGGCTCTGGAGTCGGATCCGGCTTCTTCGGGAGGAGCCGGCATGAAGATGGAGTCTGATTCTGGTGAAGGCTTGACAGACAGCTTGAGGAGGCGTTGAAGGGCGACGCCTGATGGTATTGCTTGGCGTGTAGAGCCGATTCGTGCCAATGCGTCTGCTTGGTCATTGTCATTTCTTGGCACATGAAGGAATTCGCACCCCTCGAAATACCCACTGAGTTGCTGCACGAGGAAACGGTAACTCGCCATGTTCGCATCCTTGGCGTCCCAGTCGCCAGACGACTGATGGACCACTAAGTCCGAGTCGCTATAACACAGGATCCGGCGAATGCCGAGTTCTTTGGCAAGCCGGAGCCCGTGAATGAGTGCCTCGTACTCGGCGACATTGTTGGAGGCGGCAAAATGGATTTTCAGTGCGTATTTGAGCTTGTCACCTTTAGGAGAAGTGAGGACAATGCCGGCTCCCAAGCCGGTGCGCATCTTGGAGCCGTCGAAATGCATCCGCCAATGGGTGCAGTCGGGCGCAGGAGGCAGGTACTGGGTCTCGGCCGAGTCGACGAAGAAGTCGTCCAGTGCTTGCGACTTGATGGCGGTGCGGGACTGGTAGTAGTTGGTGTAGGGAGCCAGCTCTATGGCCCATTTGTCCACTCAGCCAGAGGCATCTCGGCTTCCAATGATCTTGGCAAGTGGGGCCGCGCAGACCACGGTGATTGGATGCTCTTGAAAGTAAGGCTTCAATTTCTTGGCGGTACAGTGTACGCCATAGCACATCTTCTGGTAGTGGGGGTAGTTTTGCTTGGAGGTCGACAGTACTTCACTCAAGTAATATACCGGTCTCTGGACAGGTAGTGCCTTGCCTTCCTCCTTGCGCTCCACTACAATGACTGTGCTGACTACCCGGCTGGTGGCGGCGATGTACAGGAGCATAGGTTCCTTAGGAGTCGGAGCCGCCAGAACGGGTGGAGTAGTCAGCATCTTCTTCAGCTGGAGAAAAGCTTCGTCCGCCTTGTGGTTCCACTCAAAAAAGTGGTCTTCTTCATGAGTTGGTATAAGGGGAGAGCTTTCTCGCCCAGCCGACTGATGAACCGGCTAATGGACGCCAAGCAGCCGGTGAACTTTTGCACGTCTAGCAGTCGGCTGGATACCTCCATCCTCTCGATGGCCTTGATCTTTACAGGCTTGCACTCTATGCCGCGTTCAGAGACCATGAAGCCAAGGAGTTGGCCGGCTGGTACTCCGAAAACGCACTTCTCGGGGTTGAGCTTGATCTGGAATTGGCGCAGGTTCTCAAAGGTCTCCTTGAGGTCTTCCAGCAGTGTTCCATGCTTTTCCGTCTTCACCACCACGTCATCCACGTAGACGTGGGCGTTCCTGCTGAGTTGCTTGAGGAGGCACTTCTGCATGCAACGTTGGAAGGTGGCGCCGGCATTCCTCAAGCCGAACGTCATGGTGAGGTAGCAGAAGGCTCCAAACGGTGTGATGAAGGCGGTCTTTAGTCTGTCAGCCGGGATCAGCTTGATCTGGTGATATCCTGAATATGCATCCAAAAAACTCAACAGCTCGCATCCGGGGGTGGAGTCTATCACCTGATCAATTCTTGGTAGAGCAAACGGGTCCTTCGGGTAGGCCTTGTTGAGGCTCGTGTAGTCAATACACATTCGCCACTGCTTGTTCTTCTTCAGTACCAGGACCGGGTTGGCTAGCCACTCTGGAAAGAATACTTCCATAATGAAGCCGGCTGCTAGGAGTAGGGCTATTTCTTCTCCGACAACTCTTCTCTTCTCTTCTGATAGGCGGCGCAGGGGCTACCTGACCGGCTTTGCATCAGATCGGACATGTAGCTTGTTCTCGGCGAATTCCGTCGGTACACCTGGCATGTCTTTGGGGGACCATGCGAAGATGTCCCGATTCTCATGGAGGAAATCGGCGAGCTCGCCTTCCTATTTGCTGTCGAGCTTTGCGCCTACGACTGCGTACCTCTCTGGGTGCTCCGGATCCAAGGGTATCTTCTTTGTCTCCTTGGCCGGCTTGAACGAACCCTCAGCCTCCGACTCCTTTGGGTTGGGTGATACCTCTGGCTGCTTGCCGGCCATCGCCACAACCCGCTCAAGGAGCCGTTTCTCGGCTGCGATTACCAGAGACTCGGCTAGCCAACTGATCTCAGCCGCACAGGCAGACGACTTCCGGTAGTCGCTGGCTACAGTCAGAATTCCCCTGAACTGGGCATCTTCATTTTGAGGTAGGCGTAGTGGGGGACCGCCATGAACTTGGCCAAGGCGGGTCGGCCGAGTAGCGCATGGTATGGGCTCTCAAGGTCCACCACCTCAAACCAAACTGACTCTCGGCGGAAGTGATCTTTGTCTCCAAAGAGGACATCCATCAGGATCTTGCCGATCGGTGAGCAGGAAAGCCAGGAACAATGCCGTGGAACACAGTCCGGCTGTTCTGAAGTTGTCTTTGCTTGATTCCTAATTTCTCCATGGTGTCCTTGTACAGGATGTTAATGCTGCTGCCTCCGTCTATCAGAACTCGCGAGAAACAAGAAGCTCGTCTATCCATGGCAAAGGTGGCATCTAAGACCAAGGCATAGGAGCCTGGACTCGGCATCACCTCTGGGTGATTAGCTCTGCTCCAGCTGATAGGCTTCTCGGACCAGTGCATGATCTCTGGGGTCTCTGATGCTACTGCATTCACCTCTTGTCGCTGCAGCCGCCTGCTGCGTCGATCATCAGCCATACTGGTGAATACCACGTAGGCTCCGTGTTCTTCGGGGTATTCGTCTTATACTGCGCCGACTGGCCTGACAGCCGGCTGCTGGGGCGGAGGCGGCGGCGGCTGCCCAGCAGGCGGGGGAGGTAGGAGGCCGTCTCCCTTGGCGATCCTGGTGAGCCAGTGGCACTTACGGGTGGTGTGATTCGACGGCTTCGTGCTGCTATGGAACTTGCAAGGTCCATCCAGAGTCTGCTCGTAGGAGAAGGCCGGCAACCAGTTGGGCTTGCCGCCTTTCTGTCGCTTGGGCGGAGGCTGCCCATCCGGCTGCTGGGCTTCAACTGTCGCGACCTGCCGGCTGCTGGAAGCCGGCTGCGGGACCTTGCGCTTGTGGTCGCTCTGCTGTTGCCGCCGACTGGCATCTCCCACTGGAGTTCTTGGAGCTCGAGGGACCACTTTGCCAGTTGCGCTAACTTGAATCTCCGCCTTCATGGAGGAGTCGGCCATGGTGTACTTGTCTACTATGATCAGCAGCTCGTCGATGGTTTCTGGCACATCGCAGAGGAGCTTGTGCTTGAGGAGGGTGCCTTCTCTGCACCCGGCGGTGAAGTACTCGATAGCCTGCACCTCGTGCACGCCCTCGCAGGAGTTTCGAAGCTCAGCCCAACGCGTGAGGTAGTCGTGAGTCGACTCGTCGGGACCTTGCATGCACAAGGACAGCTGACGAGGCTTGGGAGGACGCTTGTACGTGCTGGTGAAGTTGCGGATGAATGCTTCGGTGAAGTCGACCCAGCTGTTGATGCTGCGGGGCTTCAGGCTGTTCAGCCATGTCCGGGCCGTGCCCTGGAGCATGAGCGGAACGTATTTTACGGCGACACGCTTGTTGCCGTTCGCTATGCTGACAGCCGTGGAGTAGTCGACTAGCTAGTCTTCTGGCTTCATAGAGCCGGTGTACTTGGGCGTGTCTCTTGGGAGCGTGAACCCTTTGGGAAAGGGCTCGTCTCGAATGCGGGGCCCAAAACAAGGCAGACCCAACTCGTCTTCTTCTTCCAGCGCCAGGGATCGGTGAAGCTGGTCGATCCGGTGGCGGGCGTCGTTTTCCCCGACTCCCTCTCGGCGGCCAAGGCGGTCGCCAAGAGTCGGACGATCAACAGGCGGCGGGGAGACTCGCCTCTCCTTGCGAGGAGGAGGAGGCGGACAGTCGTCCCGTCGTTCCACTGCTCTCGGGCGGCCGTCTCGGTAGCGCTCTATGGTAATGTGAGTCCGACTGTGGCTGACAGTCGGATCCTTGTCTCTTCTTCCTCGGGCGCCGTCAGTCGGTGTCCGAGATGTCGCGCCTTGGTCTCGGCGAAGGTCGTCGTTGCCACTGCGGCGCCTCCATGCGGCAGCCGGCCTTGTTCTGCGCGGCAGCCGCGTCGAGGAGCCGCTGGACTCGCTCCATCATCAGGCGGCGCTCTTCGCCCTCGAAATTGTCCAGCTCATCCGCCGTCGCCTGGGCGGCTCGAATGTTCTCCGCAGGGGTGGCATACATAGGGCGGCTTGCCCCGAACAGGTTGGCGATGGCTACACCGCGCTGCTGGACCGCGCCAAGGCGGCTGGGCCCCGTGGGGGCCGGCGAGCCGCCAATAGCGCGATCCATCTCGCGCTGGTAGGCTTCTGACAAGCGTCTCATGCTAGCCATCTTCTTCGCGCCTTCGACGAGCTGAAGGCGGCACACCTCCAACGTCTCCGCTTCAGCGTCTTCCGGAATGGGCGCAGTCAGGTCTTGTAGCACCGTGCCAAGCGGATCATGCGCTCCTCCGTTGGGGAGCTCGTCATGACCGATGACGAGCACCTCGGTGACGGTGCTTCCGCCTCTCTCCGCACGAGGGAGAGGCTCATCATAGACCACCACATTAGTGGGGAACGCGTCGAGCGACGCGGTGTTGGAGTCGACCAGCATCGGGTCGGTGGAGCCTACAGACTCCAAGTCCACGGCAGGCTCGCCGAAGACATGGAGTTGATCGAGGAGGCCCACGAGGAGGCTTTCGGAGCCGCCCGTGCCTGCGTCGGATGCAGGTTCGTCGGAGATGCGAACCTCGCCGACAAGTTCGGCGAGGCGGCTAGCTGCGCAGGCGATCTCAACGCCGTGCAGCGCGTCAGCACTGACTCCGTCTGGCGTGCTTGGCTGGCTGCGCTTGCCAGGGAGGAAAAGGGTTCCCGTCCAGAACAGGTCTCCGGACAGCGGTGCACCAGGCCCCACGGTGGGCGCCAAATGTCGGGGGTTGGGTGCGACATATGCCAAAGGATGGCTTATCATGGTGGGGGCGAGTAGAACGTCGCCGGTGCCTGGAAACGGGATGAGGCGAAGACGTGCACGCCGGCGAATCTTACCCAACTTCAGGGCTCTCCGGGGAGATAATACCCCTACTGCTGCTCTGCGGGGTCTCCGCATGATCACTATGCCAAAGTGTTTACACGATTGCTCCTAGAGCTGTTTCCTGAAGGTAGGAGAAGGCAAGGCTAGCTCTCTCCTTCCTATATGGTCTGGTCTAGTGCTAATGGATTCCAACCCTTTGCATGGGTGCCCTGGTGGGTTTATATAGGCCTACCCCCCAGGGGTACAATGGTAATCCGGCTGGACGCGGCCCCAGCCATCAGTGCCTCCGGCCTCTGTCTTCTCCGCCGACTGCTGGGGCCCGCCGACTGGCCCGGTACGGAGACGACAGGCCGTGTCCGCCGCGGGTGGGTCTTGCCGGCTGCTGATTACTGTAGCCGTGCTTTTAATGATGGGGGCTTCGTCATGGAGTCGTGGCAACAGCCCCGTCGCCTGGCGGGCGATCACTATTGCCACTTTCCATCACATCTGGTTAATGGTGCGTGGGCCCCGGGGGAGGAGCCGGCCGACTCTCGGGGGGTGACTCCCAATGGGTCCAACTTGTGGCGCACATGCCGTCTTCTGGGATCCCGCTGGCCGGTGGGACCCGCCACCCGAAGGTCGTACAAACAAGCCGTCGTGGGCGCAGGATTCGGTCCACCGGTGCTGATGTCAGGGCTAGCATGGCAACAGTGCCACGCCGCACGGAGATCTCCTCGGGTATGGCGTACTGTGACCATGCCTGCCTTTGGAATGGGGTGGGACCAGTCTTCACTGTAGTCACTCCCCTGTCCTGTCCCTCTTGATGAGGACGTGGGGTTTTGCTGGAGTCGCGGGTCGACTCCCCAAGGCCGGCTTCTCTGGAAGTCGCCAGTCAGGAGTCGGCTTATCCTAAAGTCGTCCGCGGGACTGGGCCGCGAGTGGGCAGTCGGTCGCCTTGCCGCCGACTTCTCAGAAGGCGGCTCTTCGTCCTGGGGTCTTGAGGGGCGCAGCCTGCCCCGATGTCTTGAAAGGTTCTGGGCTCGGGTTAGTCTACCCGTGGCCCATTACTCTGACAAGGGTAGGACAAAAGATGTCATGCAAGTTCTTTTCCATAAGCATGTATGACTATATTCAGAATGCATGCCTACATTACATTGATGAACTGGAGCTAGTTTTGTGTGACCCTATGTTATAACCGTTGCATGATTGATCGCATCCGACATAATTATCCATCACCGATCCAATGCCTACAAGCTTTTCATATATTGTTCTTCGCTTATTTACTTTTCCGTTGCTACTGTTACAATCACTATAAAACCAAAACTGCTACCGTTACTTTTACCACTGTTACCACTACTATCATATTACTTCTCTACTAAATACTTCGCTGCAGATATTAAGTTTCCAGGTGTGGTTGAATTGACAACTCAGCTGCTAATACTTGAGAATATTCTTTGGCTCCCCTTGTGTCGATTCGATAAATTTGGGTTGAATACTCTACCCTCGAAAACTGTTCCGATCCCCTATACTTGTGGGTTACCAAGACTATTTTCTTGCGCCATTGCCGGGGAGCATAGCTCTATTCTTTGAGTCACTTGGGATTTATATCTTCTGGTCACTATGAAGAACTTGAAAGATCAAAGAACCAAGATTTTTCCCTCAATTATGAGGCGAGGTAAGGAACTACCATCTAGCTCTGCACTTGATTCACCTTCTGTTTTGAGTAAACTTGTGACACCTACACGTGCTATTCATTCTGATATGTCGCTCATTATTGATGATGCCACTTCTGATTTGCATGATACTTATGATGAAACTACTTCTATGCTTGATAATACTGTGCCACTTGGTGAATTTCTTGATGAACAACTTGCTAGGGTTAGAGAGAATGAAATTATTGAAACTGATAATATTGATGAAAGTGATGATGAAGATTCTCCCCTAGATATTAATTGCTTGTTGTGCCTGGGGGTTATGTTATGGATGAAGAAACTGCTAGATACTTTCTTGCCTGCAATGATTGATCTGATCTTAAAAAATTATTAGCTAAGCTTAAAGAAAAGTCTTTGAATGCTAGAATGAAATATGACCTTGCTTTTTCTACTTCACCTATCTTTATTACTGATAAGGATTATGATTTCTCTGTCGATCCTGAGTTAATTACTTTGGTTGAATCTGATCCTTTTTATGGCTATGAATCTGAAACTATTGTGGCACATCTTACTAAATTAAATGATATAGCCACCCTATTTACTCAAGATGAGAAAACTCGCTATTACTTTATCCTTAAGTTATTCCCGTTCTCATTAAAGGGTGATGCTAAAACATAGTTTAATTCTCTTGATCCTGGTTGTGTGCGTAGTCCCCAGGATATTATTTATTACTTCTCCGCTAGATATTTCCCCGCTCATAAGAAACAAGCTGCCTTAAGGGAAATATATAATTTTGGGAAAATTGAAGAAGAGAGTCTCCCACAAGCTTGGGGGAGACTTCTCCAATTACTTAATGCTTTGCCTGATCATCCTCTCAAGAAAAATGAAATACTTGATATATTTGTTGATACTGATGCATATGTAGCTAGATGTAATGTAAGTCCTGTTGGGTACATTTGTACTCACGTTTTCTTAATTTATGTTTCTGGAGAGACTAGAGTCTCGCTAGTAGTTCCGCATGGACTTCGACGTTTAGCTTGTTACCTCAGCTACGATCTTGTACCCTCAGCAGGGTCTTGTTGATAGTCAGGCTTCTCAGCCTTTTTCATTCGTAGTTGTCTGTACTCAGATAAGTTAAGCTTCTGCGTGTGCTTATTGCTTGTATGACTTGAATGCTAGGTCATCAGACCCATGTTTGTAATATCTGGCTCCTCGGAGCCTAATGAATAAATACTTTGAGTCGTAGAGTTTTGTTGTGATGCCATGTTGTATTTGCACATATCGAGCATAGTGTGTGTTTGTTATTGAAATGCTTGGTATGTGTGGGATCCGACAACCTAGTTGTTTATCCTTGGTAGCCTCTCTTACTGGGAAATGTCTCCTAGTGCTTCCACTGAGCCATGGTAGCTTGCTACTGCTCCGGAACACTTTGGCTGGCCGGCATGAGTCCTTCATTCCTGTGTTTGTTCCTTCGGGGAAATGTCACGCGGTGTCTACCGGATTCCTGTTAGCCTGCTACAGCCCTGTCATAGCCCTAGCTTAGACCTTGTCTGTCTTTGCATAAGCATCCATGCATGATGTTTAAATTTTATGAAACCTTGAAATGGGGATCGATTAAACCCTAGCACCAGAAAGAATTCAATAGGATGAAATAAAATCTTTTTCAAGAACCCAAAATGCCCTTTAAAAATGTTCATGTTTTTATTTAAAGGTGAAAACCTCTGCCAAAAATCATGAGCATAATTGTTAGCCATTTATGGATTTTTGAATTAACCCATATTATATTTGAATTGGGGCATTTGAATTTTATAAACATTTTAAATGCTCCAAATATTCTGAAATCACTTGGGGGCCTCTGGATTAATTCAGTTAGTGCCCATATTCATGTTCAGAATTTAATAAAATGATTTAGTTCTAAAACTAAATCAAAACAAAGAGGAAATAAATAGAAAACTGAAACAAAAGAAAAAGGACAGAATACCTACATGCACTTACCTGGCTCTCACCTGGCAGCCCATCTGGCTGGCCCAGCCCACCAGGGGCAGGGAGGTCTTCTTCCTCCCGCCAGTCGGACGCACAGCGCGTGCCCGACGCGCGCACGGCCACCGCATGCCACCTCCAGCCTGCGTGCTCGCTCTGCACGGCTCTAGACGATGCCACGCACCCCCTTGACCTCTCTCTCTCTCTCTCGCACCGCAGCCTCTCCCCTCCCCTGGCTCCCTCTCTCTCAATGGCCGAGCAGCACCGTCGCTGCCCTTCGTCGCCCTCGTAGCCACCGGCCCTCCCTCACTTCCCCGACTGGTCCACGAGCTCCGCGACGTCGTCCTAGACCCCCTCACCGAGCCATGCCCCGCCGGACGCCCTCGAACGCAGACCACGCCGTCTTCTTCAACCTCGGTCCGCCGAGATCGACCTCGCCGCCCTGCTCAGCTCTGACCTCCCCTGAGCCTGCTTCAAGGGCCGTCGCAACCGCCGTGAGCTTCTACGCCACCTCCCCCTCTTATTTGCTTTGTTTGCGCCCTCTAACCGCCTCCTCCACCGGAGCTGAGACGCTCCGCCACAAGAGCTCGTCGTCGGTGTTGCTCCGACGACCATTTGGTTGCGCCAATGTGCCAAACACGCCCGCCACACCACGTAGTGCCTTGCCCGCGCTTTAGTTTGCACTTTTCCTCGCTGCAGTCGCGCCCCCGTGCATAGCCGAGGTCCGGCCGCCGCCCAAGTGCTCGCCGTCGTCGACTCCGGGCTCCCCACGTCCTGCTGCTGCCTCCCCTAGATGCGCGGGAGCATGGGCTCCCTGCTGGTGCCCTCAGCACGCACAACTGCTGCCCCTAGCGCCACTCCAGCGCGCCTCCGCCGCTCTGTTTGGTCGCCGGGGACTAACCCCGGAAGCCGCTGACGTGGCACCATCATTAGGGCCTAAGCACCCTACTGATTACCCCTGGAGTCAATGACAACCGGGCCCCACCGCCCAACTAAACGGCTAACTAAAATAGATTAGGTTAGTGTAAATTGTCTGTTTAGATTAGTGCTAACCCTGTGGACCCCACGTGTCAGCTTTGACTTTGGTCAAGTCAGCATTGACCGGTCCCACCTGTCATCCACCCAAACCAGCCTGAGACACTGACGTATGGGTCCCACAGGTCAAGTTTGACCTGGTTGACCCAGTTGACCTGCTGACGTCACACCAATGTCATGCAGACGCAGTAAGTGATTTTCTGGATTTTTAAAATAATTCAGAAAATTCCAGAAAATGTTTAAAACTTCAATAATTCATAGAAAATCAACCGTAGCTCAGAATGAAATAAATTATATACGAAAAATGATCAGAAAAATCCAAAGAATCTGTTTATGGAATTTGCATGCATGTTAGAGCAACTTATATCCTCTGTTTAGGACAATTCAATTAAATGGCATTTAAGAAAGCACATATGGGGTTTGAATTTGAACCTAGGGTTCAAACCAACTTCATTTAATATGGTTGCTAGTTGCATTAGTTCAATCGACAGCATATTGCCATGTCCCGAGCATGCATCATATTGTTGCATTGCATTGATTGTGTTTCCTTCTTTATTGCCGGAAGTTGTCCCCTCTCGATAGACGTGGTTTCGATGATCAGTTCGATGACACCGATGAAGAGTTATACTCTCTTCAGACCTGTCAGGCAAGCAAAACCCCCTTGTTCATTCCGATACAATCCCACTCTCTCGCTCCTGCTCTCTTTTACTGCATTAGGACAACAATGATTCAACTGTTACATACTGCGGTAGTTGACCCCTTTCCTCTGCATGACCTGTCGTTGCCACAGTAAATAGATGAAACCCACTAGCATGAGTAGGAGTTGGTTGAGCCCTGATGTGCCTACTCATTCATGTTTGCTTGTCATGCCTGCTATTTCTTAGAGTTGTGTCAGGTCTGATTCATCGGGGATGAATTGGAAAGTTGTGAACATGTCCGAATGTGTGTGAGCTAAGTGTGTTGAACACGATTTGGTAAAGGTATCGATGAGAGGCCATGTAGGAGTACATGGTGGGTTGTTTCATTGGAACCGTCCTTAAGCACCGAGATCTGTATGTGTGATTTAAGAACCAGTTACTACCATGCATTGGGATCCTTAATTGACCCTCTCGGCTTCTTAACCACACTAGTCCTCTATCCAGGAGTTGCAAGTAGTTTCTGGTGTTTGTAGGATATGTGTTGGCAACCGTGCATAGCGCTGACCCCAGGGGTGGGCTATGTTGCGGTACATACACCGTGGCCAGGCATGCCGGGCGCCCGTCTGGTGTCTCGGAACACTGTACACATCATTCGGGGCCGTATGTGGAAACCTCGGCCGGACTCCCTGCGGATGGAACCTGGATAGGCGATAAACCAGGACTAGAGACTTGAGTTTTAGGTAGGCCGTGGCCGACACCCTCGTTGGGCTTCCGCTTGAAGGTTGCCGAGTACATGTCGTGTAAACGATGGTAAGTGGTGAGAGCGTGTATGAAGAAGTACACCCCTGCAGGGTTAACATCATCTATTCGAATAGCCGTGTCCGCAGTAAAGGACTACTTGGTTGCCTATACAGTTCATAGACAAGTGAAAGTGGATACTCTAAAATGCGCAAGATAAGCGTGAGTGCTATGGATGGCGTTCTCGTAGGGAGTCGGGAGCGGATCCATAGTGGTGTATTGATATGATGAATATGTGGACCCGTGTGCGCCACCTCAAAAGAGCTACTTGCATTCGTAGTTTAAGATAGCCACCGAGTCAAAGCTGGCTTGCTGTAGTTAAACTCCACCACCCCCTATGTTGATACCGATGCATATGTAGTTAGTTCTGATGTAAGTCTTGCTGGGTACTTTTGTACTCACGTTTGCCTATTTTATGTTTCCACATGTGCTCGTTGCTTGTATGCTCTGTATGTTGGGGTCATTAGACCCACGTTTGTAATATCTCGCTCCTCGGAGCCTAATGAATCAATACTTTGAGTCATAAAGTCTTGTTGTGATTCCATGTTGTATTTACACATATCGAGCATATTGTGTGTATGATTGAAATGCTTGGTATGTGTGGGATCCGACAACCTAGATGTTTATCCTTGGTAGCCTCTCTTACGGGGAAATGTAGTCTTGTGCTTCCATGAGCCATAGTAGTCCGCTACAGCCCGGTTCACCGGAGTCCTGCTAGCCCAGCACTACTGCTCCGGAACACTTGATTGGCCGGCATGTGATTCACTTCATTCATGTGTCTGTCCCTTCGGGGAAATGTCATGCGGTGACATCCGAAGTCCTGCCTAGCCTGCTACAGCCCGGGTTCCCGGAGTCCTGTTAGCCCAGTGCTATAGCCCGGATTCACACGCTGCTGACCGACATGCTCGATGTTGATTCATGTATGCCTGTCCCGGTAAGTTAGTGCCACTTTGGGTTCACGACTAGTCATGTCGGCCCGGGTTCTTTGTCATATGGATGCTAGCGACACTATCATATACGTGAGCCAAAAGGCGCAAACGGTCCCGGGCCATGGTAAGGCGACACCCGTTGGAATACCGTGCGTGAGGCCGCAAAGTGATATGAGGTGTTACCGGCTAGATCGATGTGACTTGGAATCGGGGTCCTGACAGCTTTGGTATCAGAGCCTGACTGCCTGTAGGATTACCAAGCCAAACTGGTCGAAGTTGAGTCTAGAAATGCTTTAGTTATGTAAGGGAATTGATTGTGGAAGGGAACGTAAGGCTCTTTTTACTCCTTTACCTTATGCCCTTCTGATCTGAGTCAACCTCTTCTTTTCTACGGGGTTAATAAACTAGGCCTTCTCATCTATCTATCAGGATGACGTGTTACTAATCCATAGACTTATAGGATTGATGGATTCATGTCTCAGTTCAGTTTCTAGTACTTCCATGTGTTCTTAGTTGGTCTCGGAACCTTGATATGGTGATGTTGAGTGGTTATGCCACAATTTTTGCAGGATGCCTCAAATAATTTTGAGCATTTATAGCCGTTATGCTATTCGAGTCATCCCAGGTCTCTAACTAGTCTGATGCATTTGCAAATCCCTTCTTCTCATTTCCGATGTCCTTTTGAGCAAAATTAAGCACACTAACGGTCTATTGAGGTACTCTATTGCCTCGACATATATGTTGGAGCTATTATTATGACCCTAGGTGTTTTAGGGAGTCACCTAGTAATCTAGCCATGTTTTGTGTTCCGGTGTGATGATTCTGGCCACCATTCTCGAAAGCATCCCGTGATGCCATTTAGTAGTAGGTATTCTATTCCTGGGTTCTTGAGCCCAAGATTCACTCTACTTAATTCGTGTAGATAGTGTTACTCGTTCCTTCAGGATATTAGTAACCCTTGCGATAGTCCTCGAGGTCCGTGGTATTTCCTTCTTCCAAATACCATGAACCATTCTTGGCAGAAGTTCTTTTAACCAAAAGATCACAGCCAGAGTGCTCTTGATGAGTTCCCCATTCATGATTGTGATTCTGCCAGTTCTATCTTTCCGCATGGGTTATCCGGATGAAACCTTGTGAACTTATTTTGACATACCTATCTATGCATCCACAACTCAAAATGTTATATGTTCCTTGAGTTGACCCTCTTCGGTTATATTCCGACCTTCATCTATCAATTGATAGTCAGGAATAGTTGTGCATTCGTGTTCATCGATGCCTATTATTCTTGCGGTCCGTCAAGCCACTCTATTCCGGAATTACTAGGAGAAACAAACTCCAGTACCCTGTCCACTTCGAGGATTGGGTCAAAGTAG
The DNA here is from genome assembly GCF_056163025.1 of Triticum urartu. Taxonomy (NCBI): domain Eukaryota; kingdom Viridiplantae; phylum Streptophyta; class Magnoliopsida; order Poales; family Poaceae; genus Triticum; species Triticum urartu. The sequence goes on along the minus strand of NC_141876.1, from coordinate 47,123,483 downwards.
TTGTATGCCATGAATCAAAATGCCAACCCAGCTTTTGATTCTGTTCTACCCTGAAGTGTTACCCACTTTATGTCAGGAATATCATGAGAATTGCACCATCTCTTATGAATTCTTGTTGCAGTGATACTTCTTGCCATCATTGTTCATTCCTCGGTTCCCGTGTTATTGTAACCGGAATGCCGACAAGTGAATCGTGATGTGTGAAATCAATACTCCGAGCAACTCGTTGCTTGGTAGTAAATGGACAATATTCTCATTCTTAGTGTGTTGGTTATTGAACTATCATTCTAAGATTGATCTTGCTACCTAGTCCATATTTCCTGGTGCATTCCTCGATCAACGGGTTAGGATTTTGCCAAACCCTTGCTCTTTTGATCATATCGTCTCCCTGAAAAGCAAGATTGATCTCGAGCTTAGTATCATGTCGGTAGTTCGTGATTTTCCAAATATCTTCTCGGAAGAATTACCAGGTTGTCACCTGACCGCTATGTGGAGTTCGTGATCAAGTTGGTTTCTTGCAAACCAGCCATTCTCCAAGAATCTGTGTCGGTACCCCCCTGAGCTAGTTGGTTAAGCTAAACGATAACTTGGAGAGTTGGAAGATAAGAGCTTGCCAGCTTAGTTCATCTCAAGGGATATATTTGCGTGTGTTGAAGATAGATGATATCTTCATCGATTGGTCCCTGTGATCAGTTGTTGAATCTATTGCCTTGTCAAAACTTTGACTTGAGTATGGGCCATCGTCAAGTCAAATCAGAACCAGCGATGTTCATAATGTTGTCTTACTCATTCTTGATCCCTCGAGCATACACCATTACATCTTTTGGTCTGACCAATGCTATCACCGTGTTCAGATGATGGTGGAAGTCCAGCGATATGGAAATTCTGATGAGTTGCTTTTGAGCCCATCAGCAGCATTTTGTCTCCCCCATGATTCATGTTGAACATCAACCTAGTGTTGAAAACTTTGTAAGCAATGCCTTCGTGTTCCGTTCATGAAGCTTATGCTTGGATGAAAGAAGTGACTTTCTCCAAGTTCACGTGCATTAGGTGTAAGTTGCCGCCATGAATTGGAGAAAGGTTTGTTTTGTTTCCCTTGGAATCATCCCAAATCAGTCATGCATACGTGCGAAGTATTCTATGGTTTGGTATATTAATTACCTCCACTCCATATGTGTTCCTAGCACACCAAGCCACTGATTGGTTTGTTCAAGGAGAAGAAGTTTCTTCTTATGAGCTAGACTTATGCAAGGACATCGATATCCTCGTTGATGGTTCCCTCCTGAACTCGGTAGTGTTTCGTTGTAAGGCTACTAGGTGGCTATGCTTGTCTAGGACAGCGTGTTCACATGCTTGTAGCAGAACCGACTCATGTTTTGGAGCTTACTATCGTAGTTCATTCCCCTGAGAATCTCGCAACGTCATCTCGTCGATTTGTGTTGCAAACTTTCATTTTTCTTTCAAGACCCGATGAGTCTGGATTATCCTGACACCAACCAGATCTGAATCCCAGGCAGATATGATCACTACTAGGGAAAACCCTAGCAGTAGCGCTGGTTTTGTGCCCACTAGTAACGCCGGTAGGCGCGCTACCAATAAGGCGCTACAGCTATTTCTTAGCAGTAACGTGTGCCCGCACGCGCGACTGCTAGGACAAGTAGCTGCAGCATTTGTTCAATCCCTCGCTACTGCTAATGTAACTACTGGCAGCGCGTTTTCTGTCCATCACTACTATTATTCTTTTTATTTTTTTTATTTTTAGTGTATTTATGCGCCGTCATACAAATATTGGTACAATACCGGTTATGAGGTTTACATCATTATGTCCATAACAGTATGTCAAATGAAGGTGGATTAGTTTCAAGTGGAGGCAATATGTGGTGCGTGTCAAAAGTATACTACAAATCCAAACTTGATCTAGTTTGGACTAGTAGTACTTTCGATGTGCACCACATGTTGCCTCCACTTGAATCTAATCCGCCAACACAAGCTATTTAATCATCATCATAGTCATTACCACCAACATTAGCTATTTAATCATCATAGTCATAGTGTAGCACACATCCTCATCTTCAAACTCTCATTCTAGCTAGCTAATCACCACCAACACTAGCTAATCACTCTTGCTGCTCTCTCTTAGGTAAAATAACATAAAACATGTGTAGCTCTCCTCCTTGATCAAGTTGGAGCATGCAGATGAACCTGTCTCCTAAATGTGGGTAGCACATCTGTTTGCTGCCCCCTAGTACTTCTCTGCGCTCCCCCATCACATATTTGGTCCAGTCTTGCACTATTAAGCATGCATCGCTGATCTTGAATTCACTAAAGTAACATGTAGGATATCTTGGCCGTAAGCTAATAATACTCATGGTACCTTTAGTCTCGATCCCATAAGGCACAACATTCATCGGGAGTCCCTGTTGAAGAACATCGTATGGTAACATACTTAGCAATGAAGTTTAGCTTCACAAATAATGTATGGAAAAGATGCACTGAGGACAAATAGTAAAAGTCTTACCATCCTTCCTAAATAGATGTGACCGTAGTTCATTACGAACACTATTGGTCGCACGTTTTCAGTACTAACATTTTTAAGTGCAGGAAGAAAATTTGTCTTGACAGTATCAAGATCCTAAAGCCATACAACATAATGACTTAGCTCCTCGCAGTTTAGTTCAGCCCCGGGATAGTAGTAGGTCCTGTCAACCAAGCGCTGGACATGTTTGCTTGCACCGAAATAAGCTGACAATACAAATTAGTTGTCAACTATTTTTGAATAAACAATATCAAAGACATAAATATGGTTGAGAAACTTACATAATGGTGTAACTGGAGGCGTCTGCACATCGACCCAGATGTCGGTATTACCTTCAATATCATCTTCCGGACGAATATCAAAGGTGATAACCATATCAGGCTCAAATGCATAAGTCTTGAATAGTGCTCGCCATGTTTTGCATCCAGAATAGGTGTAGTCGTCTGAATTGTATAATTTTGCGTGGAAAACGTAACCATGCTCGGTCTTCAAGTAAACTTTCTTTACCTCCATAGTATGACTGAAACCTATCTTATCCAATACAAAAACTCTTGCATGGAAGGGGATACGCTAGTAGAATAGTAAAAAAATATAAGTTGAAGCAAATGAAGCAGATGTCATGCTTAATTACGAAAAAAGACTTGTCCTTGTGACTTACTGTATCCACTTCAAAGTTCTCGTCCAGCTTGATGCTGAAGTGCCTATCAACATCTAAGAAGATTCCGTCGCACAGGCCGCGCTCGTCTTTGCAGTATTTGCAAATACCAAAATCCTTTTTGTCGTCAGACATTTCCTATGTTCATAGTTAAAACATTAATTGAAAATCGATTGAAGACAACTACCAGGATACTCAACACACAAATCCGGGGCACTCGATATTTCCTACATATTCTCGCAAAAGTCATGCCAAAATTCACGGAAAAATCTGGCATGACCTTTGCTAAAATAGGACATATCGAGCGCCTGAAATTTGCCAGAACGGAAATGAATCAACACTCCGGCAAAACATAGGACACTCGGAGGTGTAACCTGCAAACATGACCGGCCACTTGGATATTGAGCAACACAAGATATACATTTCAAAATATCTTATAGGACTGCTAAGTAGCATGCATTCAATAAGCAAAAGTAAATCATCTCATGCGTCCGTACATTGTCGAATATTATCACTAATACATCTCGAATAGTGTCATACATATAACATCACTAGTGCAACTAAAACCCTAGCACACGACGGGTATTGGCGCGGGCAGTGGACACCCACAGAGAAGGAACAATCACGGGATCATAGCTCTAGTGAGATCCCTGGAGAACCTGCCAGGAATTAGAGAACCTGTGCTCCAACGCAAACAAGTAGCGACAGATGTGCGCGTCCTCCTCACTGACACGGTGACGCACCACCTCCGCGGAGTCCTCGAGCCTCTGGACTGCCACTGGCCCACGCGACCGCCACCAAAGAAGGTTCGGGTCAACGAGAGGCTGGCTCCTCAACAACCTGCGCGCCCCGGTAGGTAGCGCCTCCCAGTACCACCCCGGCGGAGCCCAGTCCCGGACATGGCCCATCTGGTCAACCAGGTGTCGTCCTCCGCCGACTCGACGACGAGGATGCGGGATAGGCATCGTCCACGTCGATGCGAGAAAAATTGCTTTAACTAAAAAAATAGCAACAAGTTCTTACTAACAAGTTCTATTAATTCAATTAGTTCTTAATAAAAATAAACTTACTATAAATAATACTCATGGTACGTAATACCTAATTAGTACCTAGTTCTTACTAACTAATTAGTGCCTAGGAACTAGTGCCCTAATTACCATATAAGTAATTAACTAACTAGCACTAACAATAGCCTAGGGTTCATACTAACTAGCACTAAATAGCTAGGGTTCATACTAAGCAGAGAAGAGGGATCGGAAGGGGAGAGTGCTTACAGAGGGCGGGGAGAGAGATGGGGTCGGGGGAGACGGCGGCACCGAGGCGCGGCGAGGCGGGGTCGGGGGAGACGGCGGTGAGGCGGAGGCGAGGCGGGGTCGAGGGAGACGGCGGCGAGGCGGAGGCGACGAGGAATAGTAGAGGAGAATTGGGGGAGGAAGTAGAGGAGAGCGAATCAGGCCGCACGTGCGGGGGGGGGGGGGGGGGTAGGTGAAAATAGCTTTAATAGCTTTAATAGCTGCTAAAATTCGTAGTAGTAGCGCTGTCCGTAGAAGGGCGCTACTACTATACCTAGCACGCCGGGAACGGTGGGGCAATTATAGGAGTAGCGCGTTCTGTCCCTGCCGCGCTACTGCTAAGTGGGTAACAGTGGCGCCGTTCTAGCAGACGCGCTACTGCTAAGTAGCAGTAGCTCCTCTTTTTAACAATCGCTACTCGTAACATTCTGTGTATAAGGTTTTCCCTAGTAGTGGATGGTTGGAACGTTTCTCAAGGACTGTAATATTGGTCTCTCTATAACCCGGTAAAGTGGATGTTGTGTCCAACACACCCAACCGAAAGACTTATTATTGCAGTATCTTGATTGAGAAAGTTGGCTACCTGCCCATAAGGATCTCGTAGAGTTTATTCCAAATAGTTGTTCCTTATGGATTTTTTGTGTTCCCGAAGTCCGACCTTTTACTTGGTGTTCTAGATATCAAACCATATCTATGAATGGACTACGCTAGGACAGCAAGGAGAACATTAGAAGAGGAGTGCTAAATGTCTCTCGGACGATCATCCAGATTCTATTTCCTTAGCCTCGCTAAGGGGAAGTCTGAGAAGGTGTTATCTTCCTTTGTATCCGCATCATCCATCACTAGTCATCCTGGTAGTATGTTGTGTGGCCAGGATCCATGCCACGGATGTTGGTAAAACCTTGATGAATATGGAACTGCTCAAGTTCTTGAGAGCACGTGCAAGCAAAATCATCCATTGCGTTGTCTTCAACAAGGTAGTCCACATCATCAATTCTAGTCTGGGTAAGCCATCCCTTCTTACTCCGCCAAGTGATTGTTGTGAATTTCCTTAGGCTGGTATAAAGAGTTTCAATGATCTAGTTATCAAAAGTAATTCTTTTGCGATTTAGGGGAATAACTCCACAAGTCACCTTCCCTGAGGTGCCCCATTATGGAATCATGGCAAATTTTCCTCGCTACTTTGAAACCCTCGTCAATTGTTTCTTCCGTCCCTCCTCATGCATGTTTTGCCTCTCAGCTCCAGAGATGTTTCTATGTCTCATCCCATGAGTTGATCTTGTGATCATTAAGATGATCCTGAGTTGCTCTAACCTCAAGAAGATCGATTCTTCTAAAATTCTCCCTTTCTTCTCGTTGTCATGTTGGATATCGATGGAGTTCTCAAAGCAAGATGTCGAGACAAAGATGATGATCGAATCAACGTTCTTATGGAGTGCAACCTGGATCGTGAAGATTGTGTTAGCTTTGTGTCCCCTCTATCTTCTTACCTCACGTCTTGAATCTCGGGACGAGATTCTTGTTTAGTGGGGGTGAGTTGTCACAGCCCTAGCATAGACCTTGTCTGTCTTTGCATAAGCATCCATGCATGATGTTTAAATTTTATGAAACCTTGAAATGGGGATCGACTAAACCCTAGCACCAGAAAGAATTCAATAGGATGAAATAAAATCTTTTTCAAGAACCAAAAATGCCCTTTAAAAATGTTCATGATTTTCTTTAAAGGTGAAAACCTCTGCCAAAAATCATGAGTATAATTGTTGGCCATTTATGGATTTTTGAATTAACCCATATTATATTTGAATTGGGGCATTTGAATTTTATAAACATTTTTAAATGCTCCAAATATTCTGAAATCACTTGAGGGCCTCTGGATTAATTCAGTTAGTGCCCATATTCATGTTCAGAATTTAATAAAATGATTTAGTTCTAAAACTAAATCAAAACAGAGAGGAAATAAATAGAAAACTGAAACAAAAGAAAAAGGACAGATACCTAAACGCACTTACCTGGCGCTCGCCAGGCAGCCCATCTGGCTGGCCCAGCCCACCAGGGGCAGGGAGGTCTTCTTCCACTACAAGAAATATGTCAACTTATGACCTTCTGTCAGAGACCCTCGAAGAATTGGTCATAAATTTATGACCATTTTAGACCAATTGGTCAAAAGCTGTCTCGGGGCTCTAAACCCTAAACCATAATGACCATTTTGGTCAGAAAGGTCATAATTTCCTTACATAAAATGGTCATAAAGCAAACAATGCTAGTCCGTTGCCTTATTTCTAGTTGTTAACGACCAATATAGATGGTCATAGCCTTGTAAATTGTGGTGGGTTGCTATGACTAAGCGCCACCTCATCAGTTTTGCCTATGTGTCATGTCTATGGCGCAGTTTTTGCCCTAGGTTGTGAAGCAACCTATATTTCTGTCATTCCCAAAATTCCCAAAAAAATCTCATAAATTCTTTGGGTCATATCTTCGTCAAATATGTAAGAACCTTCCTTGTCTAGTTCAAAAATAATTCAAAAATATTCATTTTCCTATTCTGTTCAGAACAATAGTTTGTGAAGGAAGTACCACTTTGGCATGTCCAAATAGTATCAATTTTCTACAGTGCTTTCCTATGCCCAAATAACCATCCTCCACCAAATGCCAGCTCAATCCATTCATTATTTTGAGTCGAGCTTCAACATTTGTATTTATGTCTAGTGTGGTAGTTTGCAAAGCAAGTACCACCTAGTCTCCTCCTTTTGAGCTGAAAATTTGTGAAGACGGTCTTCTTAGTAACTGATCATCCTCAGCCAAAACGCACACCCATTAGCCATGTACATTTTCCGTACCGCTAATCAAACACTTGGCTGCTAATTCATGTTTGAGCATCGATCGGTCTCTTTGTGAGAATCTTATGTTGTAATTTTCTCCCTAGCACCTACCTGGGGAGTGCCCAACCCACTAGACATGCCTAGGCCGCCCAGAACACATGGCAACGCCACGGTCACGCGGTGACCACGCGGCGGCATGCGAGTTTACGCACTCTAGAGTTGGGGCCCTCGACCATTGTCCAAACCTCGACGTATCGCCACCAAACCATGTATTTATGATTAAATAGGTACTTATGTAACTAGAAATTATTATTTTTTTAAAAAAATAGCAAACTATGAGACAGTTGCAGTTCAAATTTGACCCGCTTCCTACTAAATCAGCGGGAATTTGTCTTTTTCACCAGAGGTGGATCAAAACTTTTGACACCCAACCATTTTGTCAATTGTGCATTAAATATGGCCTAGTATTTTAGAAAATTGATTTGGTCCAATTTTGCAACAATTATTTGGGAGGTCCTTCACAAAAAAACCTCATTTCAGGCACTCGGAAAATGGAAAATGAATTTTCCGTGCACAGAAAATGAAAACTTCCTTAGGCAACATTTTTTGCCATTCCAAGATGCACCCTTGTGCACAATATGAGATCATTTGAACAAACTATGCCATGAATGTGGCCATAAGATTGATCATTTGGCTTGAAAGCCATGAATCTTCACGCATGACAGCTCATTTTTGAGAACACTTTTTTAAAATAATTGCCGTATTACAAGTTTGTTAATTTTTCCTGGGAACTTGGCCACATATAATGACACAATGCGAAGGTTTCCCAATTTTTTGAATTTTTTTTGAATTTTTTATGCCCGTTTCAAAATGCGGTCAAAACGGCGGGAATGACCGTTCCTAGCTAGTTGTTGAATCTTGGAATTTTTTTGGTGTTTCTCTGATAAAATAGATACTTTGTACCTAAAAATTATTTTTAGAAAAAATAAAAAGCAAACTATGTGGCAGCTGTAGTTCAAATTTGACCCGCTTCCTACTGAATCAGCGGAAATTTGTCTTTTTCACGAGAGGTGGATCGAATCTTTTGACACCCAATCATTTGGTCAATTGTGCATTAAATATGGCCTAGTATTTTATAAAAATGATTTGGTCCAATTTTGCAACAATTATTTGGGAGGTCCTTCACAAAAAACCTCCTTTTGGGCACTCGAAAAATGGAAAATGGCTCTTTTGTGCAATGAAAGTGAAAACTCCTTTAGGCAACATTGTTAGGAATTCCAAGATGCACCCTTGTGCACAATATGAGGTCATTTGAACAAACTATGCCATGAATGTGGTGCCATTTTGCAAAATAATACGCGCAGTTGCTTCACATTTTACTATGTTTTAGCACTTAGAAACTATTTTAAATGACAAAAATATCGAACCAATCAGGATCTCTCACGTAGATCGCCCCTCTCTATGAAATCTGAGCCGTCCACGGCGGATGGATCCAACGTCCACCCTCTCACCCACCCACACCCACCCACTCTCCCTGCACACCACTCGTCCCCCGCACGACTTCCCCTCCTATCTCTCCCAGATCCATAAACCACCGCCGCCGTCGTCATCCTCTCCCCTTCCCGCAGATCCAAAACCACGGTGACGGTCGTGCGGATCGGAAAGCCATGGCAGCGGACCTCATGGATCCATCTCCCTCACCCCCTCACCCCCCACGCACCCACGCCCGCCACCCCAACCCTCTCCCTCCCTCTGTGATCTCGATCGGCCCTGCTCTCTGCCGGAGATAGAGGCGTCGCCGCCCAGCAACCACGGCTGTCTTGCTCGCCGACAAGCATGGCGCTCCATCAATCTGGCCGGACCCGACACACGCGTGGCCTGTCTAGGGTCTCCGGCCACCAGGACGGGACAGCGCCATTGGCTCCCTCGGCTCCGGCGACTGCGACCGCGACCGGCGACTGGCAGCGGGCGTCTCTCCCAGGTAATAGATGAGATACATCTCCCTCCCGCCTTTATCCTTGGTTCGTTCTCGCTTGCCGCGTCAGATCTGTTTGAGATATGCACTAGATAGTGATGCCGAGGTCAAGAGTTGGTTAGTCCTTGATGGATCTCATCCGTAGGTTAGGAGCTGGAGGCTATTTCTTGATGGTGCCTCCAGTGCAGCAACGGTTGACACCCTCCTCGTCTTTGCGTAGTTTCAGTCCCCTGAAGCCAACGCATAAATACATGCAAGGTATTTTTGTTTCTTGTGCACGTGAGTTAGTTTCAAATGAACTATAGAGCAGGGCTTACAGACGTAGTTGGGGGGTGTCAAGTGCCTACAAGTGTAGCTCAACTTTGTGTAGTCGGAACAGGTTGCATTTTGCATCCGCCCCTTCACTACCACTGCTGTTGAGTCGCTCAGATACCAAGGTCAGATCTGTTCATGTGGAATTTTGTGTACATATACGCTAGTCTAGTCACCGTCTCCCGCCGTGCACTCCGGGGCAAATTATGCGATCCATGTTCGCCCGTCGGTGATTCAATTTTTTCCGTCGACCTCATTGTCAGTTGTTGGGGTACTTGGCCATCATACAGCAGTACCAATCGAGTACGGACGTGGTACTGGTAGCAACATTGTGCCCGCAATCAATGCATGCTTTCCATCCTGTTTGGTCGTCGGTCGTTAGATCGGCGACTTGGTTTACTTCTTCTGTACTACTCCTGTTATACTAGATAGGAAGCTATTCACTTATTTATTTTTACAGGAAGCTAACTTGTTCATGCAAATAGATAGGCATTGGCATCATACATGGCTTGACTTTGTTCCTTATCGAATGAACCAAACATGATTCATTTCAGAAACTCTGAAAGTGCAACTATCCCTAGGTGGTTTTGGTAATTCATAACAACATATAGCTCATTGAGCTAATGCTATTCCAAGATGATTATTTCAGGAAAGCTCAATGATTGGCATGGCATGGATGTGAAAGTGGAACCCTCAAAATGCTAAGGACAAAGGATTGGCTCAAGCTCAAAAGCTCAAGACTCTTCATTTTATATTTTAGTGATCCAAGATCACAATGAGTCTTTAGGAAAAGCCAATACTATCAAGGAGGGATGAGGTGTTGCTTAATGAGCCTCTTGCTTCATGTGTGTAGTGATATGCTCCAAAACCCTCAACTACTTTCCCATATCCACATATGACCTAAACCCTAAGCCAAACTCGGTCCTACCGATTCTTCCTATCCGGCGCCACCGAGTTTCACTTGTCAAAAGCCACTGCCAAACCCTAGCATTTCGGTTCTACCGATAGGGATCTCGGTCTCACCGAGATGGGGTTGCAAACTCTCTGTTTCCCTTTCGTAACTTTTCGGTCTCACCGAAAGAGCGAATCGGTCCCACCGAGATTGCAATGTAAATTCAGTGTTTCCCCTTTGTAACTTTCGGTCTCACCGAAAGAGCAAATCGGTCCCACCGAGCTTGCCTGACCAACTCTCTGGTTAGCTAATTACCAAATTCGGTCTCACCGAGTTTGTGTAATCGGTCTCACCGAGATTACGTTATGCCGAAACCCTAACCATATCGCACTGAGTTGCATGTCGGTCCCACCGAAAATCTCTAACGGTCACTAGGTCTACATTTTCGGTCCGACCGAGTTTGTTGATTCGGTCCCACCGAGATTGGAAAACTGTGTGTAATGGTTGGATCTTGTGTGGAGGCTATATATACCCCTCCACCTCCTCTTCATTCGTGTGAGAGCCAGTGGAGAGAGCCATCAGAACACATACACCATTCCAACTCATATGTTCTGAGAGAGAACCACCTACTCATGTGTTGAGACCAAGACATTCCAATCCTACCATATGAATCTTGATCTCTAGCCTCTCCAAGTTGCTTTCCACTCAAATCTTCTTTCTACCAAATCCAATCCTATGAGAGAGAGTTGAGTGTTGGGGAGACTATCATTTGAAGCACAAGAGCAAGGAGTTCATTACCTACACACCATTTGTTACTTCTTGGAGAGTGGTGTCTCCTAGATTGGCTAGGTGTCACTTGGGAGCCTCCGACAAGATTGTGGAGTTGAACCAAGAAGTTTGTAAGGGCAAGGAGATCGCCTACTTCGTGAAGATCTACCGCTAGTGAGGCAAGTCCTGTGTGGGCGATGGCCATGGTGGGATAGACAAGGTTGCTACTTCATGGACCCTTTGTGGGTGGTTGCTTCTTCGTGGACCCTTCGTGGGTGGAGCCCTCCGTGGACTCGCGCAACCGTGACCCTTCGTGGGTGGAGCCCTGTGTGGACTCCCGCAACCGTTACCCTTCGTGGGTTGAAGTCTCCATCAACGTGGATGTAGGATAGCACCACCTATCCGAACCACGGGAAAAACATCCGTGTCTCCAATTGCGTTTGAAATCTCCAAACCCTTCCCTTTACATTCTTGCAAGTTGCATGCTTTACTTTCCGCTGCCAATATACTCTTTGCATGCTTGCTTGAATTGTGTGATGATTGCTTGACTTGTCCTAAAATAGCTAAAATCTGCCAAGAACTAAAATTGGGAAAAGGTTATGTTTTTATTTGGTCAAGTAGTCTAATCACCCCCCCTCTAGACATACTTTCGATCCTACAAACTCGACTCAACATATCAGCAGGAACAATACAACGTTTCCAAAGTATCCCCCCCGGTTTTTGGGTCAACAGTGAAGTAGGAGTAGGAGTAGCCCACGCTAGGGGTGTTCACGTAGCATTTCTTACCTTTTTTATCAAATTTGCATCACATATTTGTTATATATATCAGAATCATTAAGAATCTTAATATTTCACTGTTTTCAGTTATCTTGCAGTTTCTGGGACGAGCGGGAGCACGAAGTGCTTTGGCTATTCGGCAACTCCGAGTGACCACGGTACAGGGCAGGTGGCATGGCGGCAGGTACTTGTGTGGTGAGAAGCAACCTCCAGCTGATCATCAGGAAAGGCAGCAAGCATGATTATTAGTATTTCAGTGACGCTGATGCTCATTATTGTTGTTGCCCTTTTAGCTGAAACTCACAAATACAGTTAGAATTTTCCTTGAGATGTCTATGTGTGAGTGTCAATACAACTTCTTCAAGGTAATTATCCGGGCCTACTACACAATAACCTTCATCTAGTCACCGTTACTGTATGAAAGAATTCGGAACTAGGATTTTGTTTAAGTAGCTACTGAATCTGCTTGCTTGGTTATGGCAGACATACATGTCTTACAAATTCGTTATTCTTGTTTGAAGCTAAGCTAGGATACTATAGTTCCAGCAAAAAAAAGGGGAGCCGCTCTTTTTGTTCTTCACTAATAAATTCTTGTTTGAATGCATATCCTGGGGGTGGCGAAGCTGGGAGCCTTTCCTCCCCATAAAAATACTTTGCTCTTCATTATGAGAAATGCCCTTATATAATTAGCTGCTAGGAGTGTTTATATACTTGATCACCACACCTCTACTATTCTGGTTACTTTTGCTTTCTTCTCTGTAGTTGTCCAGGGCATAACAGTTTTATGTGTGGCTTGTTATTTTGTTACCAGCCTACTTTCTTGTGCTCCTGGTCGAGTCTTGTGGAGAAGCAGGGCGAATCGGGCATCATCTCACTTGTGCCTATGTCGTAAGAATAGAACACCACTCTCGCTTGATGTGCATGTATTAGTACAAAAAAGCATTCTTACATGGTGATTGTTAGCGACACAACAATTATCTTGCAACATATCTTGCCAAATTGCTTGCTTGCTTACTATATAACATGTACTGCTAAACATGTTATCCCACTCCATGATGTTGTATCATTTGCAAATACTCCTGGACATCGGCTCCCATTAGCTATAATCTGTACCTCTAAAAGAGGAGTATAAACTAGACTAATCTGTACTCTATTATGCTTGAGACTTGATCCAAGCCGTATTAATTGTTGCCAGTGATGTTATTATCTACTCTAATGGCTGATGAATCTGTACTTGCCATACCATGTGGAATGACTAATGAATTTGTACCCGAATACCATGTGTAATAATTGTTATTTTTGCATCATTTAAACATTTTTTCTGCTATATAGTTTCTCACTCATGATTGATCTACTACAGGTGAATGAGGTTTTCAAATGTTGGAAGGAGGAGGACAATAGGAACTTCTGTTATGTCTTAGCATCTAAATTTTTGTTTTAATTTTCTTTGTTGTAGAATAGTTTTGTTTGGCAGTTACTGTTCCTGGGATGTAAAGATATCTTAGATATGTATTGCTGGAATGAATGGTTGTAATATAATAACATTGCACGTTGCCCAAGATAGCTTGTGGTGTGATGTGTTGTAATGTCAATGGCATAATAACTTCTTTTGTATTGGATCAATTTTTTCGGAACTGGGCTAGGCCCAAGTTATATTGGACAATTATTTTTGAGGGAAAAACATGAGAGGCCCAGCAAAGAAATGGCCCAGAAAAATACATGATCAAAAAGAAAATATGCTGTTAAAAGGGCCACACAAAGAAATCAATAAGGCTGAATTGTTGGGCCAGACCCATGTAGCTAATAAAAGCACAGGAAAAAAATACTTTAAAAAGGCCGAATTGTTGGGCTAAGCCCATGTAGAAAATCAAATTGGACCGGGCTGAATCTTGTGCCACGTCAGATTGCCACGCTGGATGCCTACGTGGCCTGGGGAGGTTGCTAGTGACCAAAACGCCACAGTAGACGTATTTTGGTCATAAACGTCTTCGACCATTTCAGAAGAAAGGTCGCTATAGTCAGTTTATGACCGCCAGCTTTTGACCTTCTGTTTTTGGTCACAAAAAGGTCACAAATGAAAAACCATGACCTTTCAGTGACCAATAGTGGTGGTCACAAGTTGACATATTTCTTGTAGTGTTCCTCCCGTCAGTCGGACGCACAGCGCGTGCCCGATGCACGGACGACCACCGCATGCCACCTCCAGCCTGCCTGCTCGCTCTGCACGGCTCGATACGACGCCACGCACCCCCTGACCTCTCTCTCTCGCATCGCAGCCTCTCCCCTCCCCTGGCTCCCTCTCTCTCACCGGCCGGGCGGCACCGTCGCTGCCCTTTGTCGCCCTCGTAGCCACCGGCCCTCCCTCACTTCCTCGAATGGTCCACGAGCTCCGTGACGTTGTCCTAGACCCCCTCACCGAGCCATGCCCCGCCGAACGCCCTCGAACGGACCACGCCGTCTTCTTCAACCTCGGTCTGCCGAGATCGACCTCGCCACCCTGCTCAACTCTGACCTCCCCCGAGCCTGCTTCAACGGCCGTCGCAACCGCCGTGAGCATCTACGCCACCTCCCCCTCTTATTTGCTTTGTTTGCACCCTCTAACCGCCTCCTCCACCAGAGCCGAGACGCTCCACCGCAAGAGCTCGTCGTTGGCGTTGCTCCGGCGACCATTTGGTTGCGCCAATGTGCCAAACACGCCCGCCACACCGCATAGTGCCTTGCCTGCGCTTTAGTTTGCTCTTTTGCCCGCTGCAGCCAAGCCCCCGTGCACAGCCGAGCTCTGGCCGCCGCCCAAGAGCTCGCCGTCGTCGACTCCGGGCTCCTCACGACCTACTGCTGCCTCCCCTGGATGCGCGGGAGCCCGGGCTCCCTGCTAGTGCCCTCAGCATGCCCAACTGCTGCCCCTAGCGCCACTCCGGCGCGCCTCCGCCACTCTGTTTGGTCGCCGACGACTAACCCCGGCGGCCGCTAACGTGGCACCTTCATTAGGGCCTAAGCACCCTACTGATTACCCCTGGAGTCAATGACAACCGGGCCACACCGCCCAACTAACCGGCTAACTAAAATAGATTAGGTTAGTGTAACTTTTCTGTTTAGATTAGTGCTAACCCTGTGGACCCCACGTGTCAGCTTTGACTTTGGTCAAGTCAGCGTTGACCGGTCCCACCTGTCATCCACCCAAACCAGCCTGAGACACTGATGTATGGGTCCCACAGGTCAGGTTTGACCTGGCCGACCCAGTTGACCTGCTAACGTCACACCTATGTCATGCTGATGCAGTAAGTAAATTTCTCGATTTTTAAAATAATTCAGAAAATTCCAGAAAATGTTTAAAACTTCAATAATTCATAGAAAATCAACCGTAGCTCAGAATGAAATAAATTATATATGAAAAATGATCAGAAAAATCCAAAGAATCTGTTTATGGAATTTGCATTAATGTTAGAGAAACTTATATCCTCTGTTTAGGACAATTCAATTAAATGGCATTTAAGAAAGCACATATGGGGTTTGAATTTGAACCTAGGGTTCAAACCAAATTCATTTAATATGGTTGCTAGTTGCATTAGTTCAATCGATAGCATATTTCCATGTCCCGAGCATGCATCATATTGTTGCATTGCATTGATTGTGTTTCCTTCTTTATTGCCGGAAGTTGTCCCCTCTCGATAGACGTGGTTTCGATGATCAGTTTGATGACACCGATGAAGAGCTATACTATCTTAAGAAGTGCCAGGCAAGCAAAACCCCCTTGTTCATTCTAACACAACCCCACACTCTCGCTCCTGCTCTCTTTTACTGCATTAGGACAACAACGATTCAACTGTTACATGCTGCGGTAGTTGAACCCCTTTCCTATGCATGACCTGTTGTTGCCACAGTAATTAGATGAAACCCACTAGCATGAGTAGAAGTTGGTTGAGCCCTGATGTGCCTACTCATTCATGTTTGCTTGTCATGCCTGCTATTGCTTAGACTTGTGTCAGGTCTGATTCATCGGGGATGAATTGGAAAGTGGTGAACATGTCCTAATGTGTGTGAGCTAAGTGTGTTGAACACGATTTGGTAAAGGTATCGATGAGAGACCATGTAGGAGTACATGGTGGGTTGTTTCATTGGAACCATCCTTAAGCACCGAGATATGTATGTGTGATTTAAGAACCAGTTACTACCATGCATTGGCTCCTTAATTGACCCTCTCGGCTTCTTAACCACCCTAGTCCTCTGTCTACGAGTTGCAACTAGTTTCTGGTGTTTGTAGGATATGTGTTGGCGGCCGTGCGTAGCACTGACCCCAGGGGTGGGCTATGTTGCGGTAGATACACCGTGGCCGGGCATGCCGGGCGCCCGTTTGGTGTCTCGGAACCCTGTACACATCATTCGGGGCCGTATGTGGAAACCTCGGCCGGAATCCCTGCGGATGGAACCTAGATAGGCGATAAACCTGGACTAGAGAATTGAGTGTTAGGTAGGCCGTGGCCGACACCCTCGTTGGGCTTCCGCTTGAAGGTTGCCGAGTACATGTCGTGTAAACGACGGTAAGTGGTGAGAGCGTGTATGAAGAAGTACACCCCTGCAGGGTTAACATCATCTATTCGAATAGCCGTGTCCGCGGTAAAGGACTACTTGGTTGCCTATACAGTTCATAGACAAGTGAAAGTGGATACTCTAAAATGCGCAAGATAAGCGTGAGTGCTATGGATGGCGTTCTCGTAGGGAGACGGGAGCGCATCCATAGTGGTGTATTGATATGGTGAATATGTGGACTCGTGTGCGCCATGTCAAAAGAGCTACTTGCAGTCGTAGTTTAAGATAGCCACCGAGTCAAAGCTGGCTTGCTGCAGTTAAACTCCACCACCCCCTATGTTGATACCGATGCATATGTAGTTAGTTCTGATGTAAGTCTTGCTGGGTACATTTGTACTCACGTTTGCCTATTTTATGTTTTGCAGAGAGACGTCAGTCTCGCTAGTAGTTCCGCGTGGACTTGGACGTTTAGCTTGATACCTCAGCTACGATCTTGTGCCCTCGGCAGGATCTTGTAGATAGTCAGGCTTCTCAGCCTTCTTCATTTGTAGTTGTCTGTACTCAGACAAATTAAGCTTCCGCATGTGCTTGTTGCTTGTAAGCTATGTATGTTGGGGTCATGAGACCCATGTTTGTAATATCTCGCTCCTCGGAGCCTAATGAATAAATACTTTGATTCATAGAGTCTTGTTGTGATGCCATGTTGTATTTACACATATCGAGCATATTGTGTGTATGATTGAAATGCTTGGTATGTGTGGGATCCGACAACCTAGTTGTTTATCCTTCGTAGCCTCTCTTATGGGGAAATGTAGTCTTGTGCTTCCATGAGCCATAGTAGTCCGCTACAGCCAGGTTCACCGGAGTCCTACTAGCCCAGCACTACTGCTCCGGAACACTTGATTGGCCGGCATGTGATTCACTTCGTTCCTGTGTCTGTCCCTTCGGGGAAATGTCACGCAGTGACATCCGGAGTCCTGCCTAGCCTACTACAGCCCGGCTTCCCGAAGTCTTGTTAGCCCAGTGCTACAGCCCGGATTCACACGCTGCTGATCGACATGCTCGATGTTGATTCATGTATGCCTGTCCCCATAAGTTAGTGCCACTTTGGGTTCACGACTAGTCATGTCGGCCCGGGTTCTCTGTCATATGGATGCTAGCGACACTATAATATACGTGAGCCAAAAGGCGCAAACGGTCCCGGGCCATGGTAAGGCGACACCCGTGGGAATACCGTGCGTGAGGCCACAAAGTGATATGAGGTGTTACCGGCTAGATCGATGTGACTTGGAATCGGGGTCCTGACAAGCCCGGATTCTCCGGAGTCCTGTTAGCCCAGCTGCTACAGCCCGGATTGACTTGCTGATGACCGACCCATTCATTGCTGGGTCATGTATGCCTGTCTCTGTAAGTTAGTGCCACTTTGGGTTTACGACTAGTCATGTCGGCCCGGGTTCTCTGTCATATGGATGCTAGCGACACTATCATATACGTGAGCCAAAAGGCGCAAACGGTCCCGGGCCAGGTAAGGTGGCACCCGTGGGAATACCGTGCATGAGGCCGCAAAGTGATATGATGTGTTACATGCTAGATCAGTGTGACATAGGATCAGGGCCCTGACAGATATGTGCTATTGTTTTGCAACGCCGTTTAAGTATAGCTATTGTTTTCCTATCTTTTCAGATTCAGGACAATGAAGATGATTTCAGGGGAACTGCACAATATGGACTCATGTTGAGTCATCTCTATTGCCTCATGTGTTTGCTACAAATGTGTCAGCATCAATTGCAAGATGAGGCAGCTAGCTAGCTATGGAGTTGCCAACATGCTCAAAGTGCTCGCGACATTGAGAAGAAACAAGCATGCCTAGGAAATGAAGGAAATTAATGCGTGCGCAGGGAGGCCCTTTGCTCAGAGAAGCATCGAACGATTTTCTTTATTTCCACACCTTCTCACAGCTTTGTATTGGTTATAGTATGGTGAATCATTGAGATGCATAAACATGCTGAACTTCTGTTCTTCTGAATGTTAGTATGCATACTGTATCTTCTGAAGCTTAGTTTAATGTAAATGTTGACTAGCCTGTGAACCTTCACAATCTAGTAAGTATATTGTAGGCATGTTATTTGACACCTCACTTTGCCGCGCTACGCGACCAGTGTGAGTGTCTGTATCTAGTACTGCATCCTCTAATTTGGTGGATGCCAAGTTGAAAAAGGTTACCAATGAGTAGCCATAAGCTTGAGTTGTCTTTTTTTCTTTCAAATGGGCAATAAGCTGGAGAGTGTCTCGGGCTGCCTCTAGCACAAGGACCTCCAGTACGAAACACATGCAGCCGACTGGGCCGATACAAAACCCTATCCATCTTAAAGCCCATTTGTTTTTGTTTTTGCGAGGAGAACCCCATATTTCTTGAAGAGGGGGCGATCCCAGGAAACCCCTCCTTCCTCCTCGCTTCCACTTATACTACAGCTTGCTGGACTCTCCGGCTTCCATCGCCCCCCAATTCCCCCCACTCCCCATCTTCCTCACTCGTCCAGAAAACCCCCGCTCACCTTCTTCCTCACTAGTACAGAAAACGACTGCTCCTCTTCTTCCACTCCTACAGAAAACCCCAGCCCTCCTTCTTCCCCAATCGCACTGCCACTAGGCTCGTCTCTGGCTACTCTGCTTAAACCCGTGAGCTCGGCGCGACGCCCACAAGGAAAATGGAGTCGGTTGTCCCTAGTGCCAAGAAGATGAGGCTCCCGCCAGCGGCGAGGCCGATTGTAGATCCCGCACCCTGCAGCACGGGGAGAAGCGGCGAGCCCCCCCCCCCCACCCGAATCTGAGGAACCTGTAGAATCTCCCACTACTAGGAAAAGGCCTACTAGTGGCACACCAGTTTTGCCTACTAATGGCGCACTACTGGTGCGCCACTAGTACCACGCCACTAGTATTTTTTACTAATGGCGCACCACTGGTGCACCATTAGTATCTGGTATACTAATGGCGCACCACGCCGTGCGCCATTAGTATAGACCACCATGCGCCATTACTATGCCTCCCAGGGGGCCATATTTACCCACGTGCTTTGGCATACTAATGGCGCACTGTGGGGTGATGCGCCATTAGTATCCTTTGGCATACTAATGGCGCATTGTGTAGTGATCCGCCATTAGTAACCTTTGGCATACTAATGGCGCACTTTGAGGTGATGCGCCATTAGTATGAATATTAGGTTTTATTTTTTTACTTTTCTGATTTTTTCACAGGTTACAAAATATATTATTGGACAGAATATAGACAGCAGCACACAGCAACAGCAGATTCATCGAATACAATAGAAGATTAGTCTCTGAATACAATTCATCATATTAGTCTCCGAATTCAAAAGACCGAACAAAGATAAAACATTACAAGTCTCGAGACCGCGAGTAGCTAGTTTTTCTATACATTACAAGTCGATATCGATCATCTAAACTACCATCACATAGAAGAGAGCTATGGTCATCACGATGAGCATCATCGCGATGAAACTGGCCTTCACCCGGTTCCTCCAACGCTCCCTCCTCTCTCCCGCTAGATAGCAGGCGTATCTATATTCCGCCTCCGCCCTAGTGGTGTACCCTTTGTAACTGTTACCGCTGAAATGATGAACCTGTCTCCGACACTCCTCCCAATCGTCGTAGACTCCGATAACCTTACCCTTGTACACGACATACGACGGCATCTCTATGCACAAGCCAAACAACAGACAATACATAAGCAATATATAAGTATGCAACAAAAGGATCGAAAGAGAAAAGCAAGACATTAATAGCACGATTCATGGTCCTACTAATAAATAGCATCGATTACATCTAAGTTGAATGACTGTCCAAACCAAAGAGACATACAATTCATTAAAGTTTAATTACAACATGAGCCAATCAATGTTTCGGAACTACACATAGCATCACTACTTTTGACTCGACTAATGGGACCGGAGCGTGGATGAAGCCGCCGTCTGTCGTGATGGTCATGAAATCGCGGGCGTTGTCAGCCTGCATTTGTAGCGTTGTGTCTATCTCACTATTGGACGGTTGATATCTGAGGTAGAACTGCCCCGAGGTATGAAGGACATCTTGATGGATGATTTCCACAAACTCCGACTGGATGCGAAAGAGTTCTTGTCTGATGTTCGCGTCCTGGATTGCGGACAAGCTCGCGGCCCAATCTTTGAGATTATCTGGTAGCAGAAGGTGAAGATGGTCCCGTACGATCACCCGCATGTGATGGAGGGCGTAGTAGGCATCCTTCTGACCGCCAGGCGGCTGCTTGACGTAGCAGAACTTAGTATTGTGGGCGAACACATGCCTGTCGTACTGATGAACTGGCCTGGTGAAGGTGCGTCCAGATTTGGCGTAGCCGGGGAGAACATCATCAAGAACTTTCTTGATATTTGTGTACTCTATCTTGGAGTCACGGTTCGGGTCGAAATACGTGGCCATGGAATATTTCGAGCTTAAGAGGATGAGTGTGCAATGTGTGTCACTGCATAGAACACGGAATGTTAGAAAAAAGAAAGAATGATCGAAATCTAAGAAATCATTTGTTTCGGGGCGGTTAAGGGATGACTTAATCGGGAAAGTAAGACACGAGGAAGTTATCCTTATCTGGGTTTGCCAGAATAACGCCTTCGAGGTGTGAACTCGCGACTTGGCGGTCCCCAGCGCTGCCCAAGAGCTTGGCACGCATGTAGAAGGCGTCAACTATCACGATGTCCGGGGTCTTGTCTCTAATGATCCGCATCTCCATACTCAGCGAAAACAACCGAACGAAGGTGTAGTGCAGCGGATGAAGGTTAAACATAGCAAAGATGTCATCAAACTGCAGGACGATCGTACCCCCGATGGCGCCATCCACGAAGCCCTTGCCCTCTGGCACCTTGGCCACGAAAACCGGGTATGCCACATCATTCTCTCTGAGACGCCGCTTCTCCCAATAAAGAACACTGTCATGCAGACTCCGCATAGCACCGGTTGCAGCATTGAGCATATTTGTCGGTAGCATCGCCCTACCAGCCACATGCACCCTCCTCGAGATATCCTTAGGTGAAGGTGGCCCGTCCTGAGCATGAACCGTACTCGGTGCTGGCTGGCTCGCACCGGCGTCCTTTTTAGCCTTTTGTTTCCGTCCCTTCTTCTTGATCTACGGTACTTGGACCGAGTTCTGCTCACAGACCGCCTTCTTGAGCTTGTTGGGGCTGATAATATTTCGCACCTCAGCAATCTGAGGCTCGGTGAAGGCGGCAGCTGGAGGCGTCTCCTGAGAACTGAACGCCAGACGACGCCTGTTGCAATTGGGTTTCTCCGCCGTACCAACTAGATCGCGATCGTCTTGGTTGGGTTCTTGAGAAGGAGGCCCGCAGAAGTCGTCATCGTACCGATGTTCGGCAAAGTACTTATCGACGTTGGTAAATGTACCGTCATCATTGTCGTCGTTGTCCGGGTCCTGTGCCATATGCGTGTCCGGATCCTGTGCCAGAGGGATGTCCGGCATGTCCGGTAGCGTTGCGGCGTTCTTGCCATGGCTTGGCGCCGGCACGACTGGCGGTCTTGTCTGTGGGGTGGTGTCCCCCGCCCCCAAACAAATCTGGCTCTTTGGCCAAAGCAGGGGCCAGCTTACGCAGGCGCTGAGGGTCATCGTATCTTCTTCATTGGCCCCAGCGGGTCGAATCGGAGGTAACAGCTCATCGCAGCCTGGCAGCACCCGAACCACTTCAACCCTATACAATTTTGGTGGCATCAGATTACCGTGGAACACGGGGTTGCCCGGTTGAAGATTCTGCCCTTGGCGACATCGACCAACTCGCCGCCCAGGAAGTGCAAGAGAGTGCAAGGAACGTCGGCGGCGCCCTGCGAAAACATGTAGGGCGTCAGGGATGCCCAGTCAAAGGCAAGGAGATGAAGTCATCGGCCGAGAGGCTTAGTTACCATGATACCGTCGAGCTCGGCTAATGTCGAGGCACCGCCAACGGCGGGCGTGCAATTGACGGAGGGGCCGCTTGCTGGCGTGGTGCCGGTTGGCGTACACCCGGGTGCATTAAGCTCCAATGCCCGTGCCGGCACCAGAGACACGAATACCGCCTCCGCCGAAGACACCAATGGCGCCGCCGGAGACACCAATGGCGCCGCCTGCGCATTGTGCGAGTTGCTGGCCGTGAAGCTGGGAACCGGCGGAGGCCCCTGTTGGCCGCCCGTAATCCACGTCGTCAGCCCATGAATCAACGTAGGCACCATGGCGTTGAGCGTCGTTCCCAGTTGTTGTTACACTTGCTCTTGGACAATCTCCGGAATCCGCGCCACTTGTGCCTTGAGTGCTTCAACCTCGCGCAACTGGCTTTCCGAGTTGGTCTTTTTCTCCTTTCGCCCACCAGTGGTATAGTATGACAACCATTTTGTGGACAAGCCTTTGCCGGCCACACGACCAGCTGACGTCGGCTTACTGAGCTTATCCTTGTTTTTCATTACGTTCAACACCCTATTTAAAGGGGTGTCGAAAGGGGAGCTCTAAGACGACCCCGCGCTACTGCTTTCATTGTCCTGTGGAAGGAACGTGAACCATTTAGAAATATTGGGGATTAATTAGAATGAAACCATATGGAGCTAATTATGCGGGGTGTATTCCTTACCAGAACAAGCTCAAGCGCCTTGGTCTTCGGATCTGTGGTAAGCTCCTTTGTTACTGGGTCCTCCTTGTACCAGGCCCTGAGAATGTTCCTGGTCTACTTGTCACGGTATTTCTCGAAGCGGGGCGGTAGGCCTTTCTTGGCATGCTCCGCGTCCTCCTTGTCCCATATAGGCTCCGCCACTCTGTAACCGTCGGGACCGAGTTGGTGGACCCCTAATTTCAACTTTTGCATTTCTTTCCCCCGCTGACTTGATTCGGAGGTTGCGCTGCTCTCGCACTTGATCTTGAACTCCTTGTAGTCATTTTCGCTCATCAAAGGATATTTCACCTTGATCTTCTCATAACTATCACCTTTTTCAATCATTGCCTTCACCGTGCTTTTCCAAGTAGACAGGGCCGTGCTCATCCTCGTGAGGGCGGCACCGTTCACTTTATTCCCTGAGAGGCGTGTGTTTGCAAACTCAGCAGGGAACTTGTATCGTTCGTGTAGCTTCATAAAGAGGAGGCGGCGCAAATTCCCTCGGTCCTTATGCCTTAGGTTCTCGGTGTTGATCGAGATGGTGCTCCGGAGAATGCACCCGAGCTGAACCGAGTACCCCTTGACTACTTCTTTGGGCGCCGCTAGATACCCGTCGGAGTTCACTTCAGTAAATTCCTCCCTGACGGTGCAGAGCACGCTCGGGCACCGGTCCTTCTGTTTCCTCTTCGGTTGGCTGCCATCTGTGCGTGCGCCGCCATCATCAGTGGTGGCATCCGTGGCACCATCATCAGTGGTGTCATCCCCGACGCCACTAGGGGTTGTGTAGTCAGGATCGGTGTCTTCTGCGACGTCCTCATAGCGGTGAGGTTCTTCCTCCAACTCCTGGGACAGCTCCCAGAATTGCTTGCTGCCCGAACCGCCGGCCTCATCGTTGTGGGCCATGTTTCGCTATAAATAGGAAAAAAGTTTGGTCAAAAAGTTGATTATTGTCAAGGAACATGATCATGGTCTCATCATTTAGGGTTTTTCGACAACGAGGCATCCTAAAAGCTAAGTTTTTATCATTTAGGGTTTGTCGACGCCGAGGCACCCTAAAAGCCTAAGCATACATCATTTAGGTTCTCATCGACACCGAGGCACCCTATAGAAGCCAAGTTAAGTTTTCATCATTTAGGGTTTATCGATGCCGAGGCACCCTAGGTTGGGCCTAATCACTTGGCACTAATCACTTGGCTCTATTGCCACCTATGTTGGGTTTATCATCTAGGGTTTATCGATTGTAAGGAGAATTCTAAGTTGGGCCTAATCACTTGGCTCTATTGCCACCTATGGTTTAATGCAACAAGAATGGCGGGGCAGTTGATCCTACTTAACTAAGTACTAAGATACCCCGGCCCATGCATTAGTCGCAAGTACCCCATATGTCCTATTTTTAGCAAAGTCATGCTAAAATTCACGGAAAATTTCAGCATGACCTTTGCTGAAAATAGGACATATGGAGTACCCGAATTTGCTGGAATGGAAGTTAATCGACATTCCGGCAAACTCAAGGGCCTCTCGGGGTACTTGCAAATTCATCACGACACAATGGTCGGAGACAAAAACCCAGCAACTTTACAAGTCTTTCACAGATTTTTTTGCAAGTTCTGATATGTAATAAAGATGAGCCTCCAATGTTGATTTGTTTCCCTCAAGACAAGATGAACCTCCAATGCAACAAGTAATAAAATTTTTGCAAGTTCTGATATGTTTGCAAGATGAACCTCCAATGCAACAGTCTTAGACATTAGGACACTACAATGATCTACAACCTTATGTAAAGTGCCAACTCCACAGATTTCTTTTTCACAACTTTTATATTATTACTAGAAGCAACACAACAGGGTTAAACACCAGAATCTTGAGTTTAATTTGATTAAGCTACATTGTCTTGAGGCCTGGCTTACTTGTCTTTGTCTGTCAGCCAGCTCATGCATGCATGGGCATCTAACTCACTGGTATCAGATCTGGTTATCAACAGAACAACAGGAGAAAAAAGAAAAAAAATCATATAGAAGCACATATGAGAAGATTCATCGAATCTGCATGACTTCACAGAAAAGATACCTTTACCTAGCACCATCATGTTTGTTGGACAGAAAGAAGAAAATCAACCTCTTGTTAATGTTTAATTATCGTGCAGCTCTGTTAGGCATGCGGTGCTGCTGTACTACTTAGGTACAAAGACAATACAATTCTCCTTAAAATGCACCTATTTTTACCTTACAAAAGTAACAAAAACATTTTTGTCAAAAGAGCACTACTACTGAAATAAGATGTTCTGCATGCATAGAAAATGAGGATTAAACATACTCAGGTCAGGCATTGTGACAGGTTCTCAACATGAACATGAACATGCATTGACAGTCATATCACCTGGGCTGGGCACCATGCCACTCCCCTAATTAAACCCTAAAATAAACATTTCTCTTTCCCCTCCCCCCTCCTATCCCTCTGTCTCTCTTTCCCAGCTCCAACCCCAAACACAAATTAAACCCTATATTTACTAGTAATTAAGATTCAGCCCTGGATAATCAACATACTCATCTTGAACCCTATATTTACTTGTAATTAAGAGTCCATATCTCTTGACTAGAACCACAGCAAACCCATCTTGTGTTATGTATCACACCAAACAGACCAGCAACTGAATACCGGGGCTTTAAGTTGCTTGCAGAGACTAGATAGCTCTACTCATTCTCAGGAGCCAGCACTACATACTTTATTCCATATTTTATTTTACTGGGATATAATAAAGAGCATAGTTTGCAATTAGTCTATATCTAGTTGCAAACAGGACTGGATCCAGTTTCAGTCCTACATGTCTCTTACCTTGCAGGACAGTGGTAGCAGCACACTGCTTGCAATGGTTAATGTCCAAAATAACTAATTTTCATCTATAAACCATGGACAAATACATGATACAATGCATTTTTCTTCGGGTATAACCATGGTGGTGAAATACCGGTCTTCTTTTAGGACGCTCTTGGCCCATCTGACATGGAACATCGTGACCTTCTCTCCAGCGGAGCTCAGCTCCCAGATCTCCTCAATCCTTCCGTAGTATCTGTCCTTGTTGTTACCGGTGTAGGATTCCATCGTTACCCCGAAGTTCTGATAACCATCGCTCTTCATGTCCTTGTCCTCGGTGTAGAATGTGTAGCCGTTGATATCGTACGCCTCATAGGTCATCAGGTTGTGCTCGGCGCCCTGTGACAAGGCGAATATGAGTTGTTCTTCCGCGGAAGAATCCTCATGTAAAGGGTACGACAGAAGCTTCTGCTTGAACCAACGCGTGAAACATGAGTTGTGCTCTTTGATTATATCTCCGTCCGTCCTCTGTTGGCCTCATTCATTGTACGTCCTCTCAATAAAGGTTTTGTGCTCTACCACCCAAGGATCGACCATGTCTATGTGTTGTAGCACGACTAGGTTTGCTCTTTCAAAGTCGGCGAGTCGACCCTCGAAGTCAACATGCATTTCGCGGCGACCCTCACGGTGACCCCATCCAGCGAGCCTGCCGAGGTGCCTGTTGACGGGCAGACCAACGGGGTTCTCGATGCCTAGATAATTCGTGCAGTAGGAGATGCACTCTTCGGTCAGAAAGCCCCTGGCTATACTTCCCTCTGGACATGACATGTTGCGAACGTACCCTTTGATGATACCATTCATCCTTTCGAACGGCATCATGCTGTGCAGGAACATCGGCCCGAGTTAGATGATATCCTCCACCATATGGACCAGCAGATGCACCATAACGTCGAAGAATGCGGGCGGGAAGTACATCTCAAGCTCGCATAGTATCACCACGATCTCTTCATGTAGCCTTCTGAGTTGCCTCATGCCAACCGACTTCCGAGAGATGACATCGAAAAAGTTGCATAGGCCAAATAGCATTTCACGGACGTGCGCGTCCATGATCCCACAGATTGCAACTGGAAGTATCTGCGTCATCAGCACGTGACAGTCGTGAGACTTCATCCCGCTGAACTTCTGCTTCGCTGGGTCTAAGTATCTGCTTATCTTCCCCGCGTAACCATAAGGAAGTTTTACTCCTATGAGGCAGGTGAAAAACTACTCGATCTCCTCCTGACTTAGAGTGAAGCACGTGGGAGGGTAGTCATTTCTGGTCTTCTTGGCCTTTTTGCCTTTGCGACGACTTTCTGTGTCCTGCTTCACCTCATCATCATCATCATTAGTGTGAAGCTCCTGCCTGATGCCCATTGATTTCAAGTCTGCCCTTGCTTTCGGCCCATCTTTGGTCCTCTCTGGCATGTTGAGCAGGGTACCAAGCAGACTCTCGCACACGTTCTTCATGATATGCATGACCTCAAGGCTGTGAGGCACACGGTGGATCTTCCAGTACGGCAAGTCCCAGAAAATAGACCTTGTTTTCCATACCTTTAGCAGCGGCTCTAGCGCCTTTCGCTTCTTTCCCAGCTTTGGCGCCTTTTGCTTCTTTCCCGACAGTGGGCAATCTTTCCGATTTTTCAACAGCTCGTCTATTTCCTCGCTGCTCTTCGTACGCGGGCGTCTTCGGGGTTCGGTTTCACCATCGATCAGATCCTTGCGTTTCCTCCACGGGTCATCGTCGCGAAGGCACCTTCGATGTCCCATGAACACGGTTTTCAAAAACCCGGGATCTCTATCTAGCTGGCGATACGTTGTGTCATCCATGCACCTGATGCATACAAAAAATCCGTGGACCACCTGCCCCTTGAGATATCTATAATCGAGATAGTCATGCACCGTCGTGAGCAGTGCGGCTCTCATAGGGAAATATTCTTTCTCTGCGGCGTCCCACATATTGGCTGGCGTTTTCCACAGCATGTCTAGCTCCTCTTTCAGCAGCCCTAGATACAGATTGATGTCGTTCCATGGTTGTTTCGGCCCGTCAATTAGCATACTCATGTGAATGTACTTCCTCTTCATGCACAACCAGGGGGAAGGTTGTACATCCACACAAACACAGGCCAGGTGCTATGTGTGCTTCTCTGGCTGCCAAACGGATTGACTCCATCGGTGCTCGCACCCAGCACGATGTTCCTTGGATCCTTCCCAAATTCTGGGTGTTCGAAGTTCAACGCTTGCCACTGGCTCCCATCCTTAGGGTGACTCAGCATCTTGTCTTATTTATTTATCTCCGGATCATTTGCGTCATCTTCTCCCTTCTTCTCCTCCCTATTCGCGTGCCAACACAGGAGCTTTGCTACCTTAGGGTCCGCGAAATACCGCTGCAGACGAGGAGTGATCAGAAAGTACGACACCACTTTTCGAGGAGCTTTCTTCCTCTTCTTGTA
Source organism: Triticum urartu (assembly GCF_056163025.1). Taxonomy (NCBI): domain Eukaryota; kingdom Viridiplantae; phylum Streptophyta; class Magnoliopsida; order Poales; family Poaceae; genus Triticum; species Triticum urartu. The sequence continues at coordinate 47,094,957 of NC_141876.1, read as the reverse complement.
TCGAGTGACGCCGCAGACCAGACATATGGTAGACTCCGCATCCTCATCCCGATAAATGATGCAATTTTTCATGCACACATGGTATTTCACATGCGGTAAATCCAGATGACACACGATTTTCTTCACCTCCTCGAAACTGGTAGGGCACTTGTTCCCCTTGGGAAGACGTTCGTGCCAGAATGACATGTTCTCGTCGAAGCATGCGTCGGTCATTTTGTGTTTTACCTTCATCTCCAGAGCCATGAGCGTTACTTTCAGGCGGGTATCCTCGGGCCTGCATCATTCATACAATGGAGTAACCACATCTATCTCCAGTTGATCCAGCTTGGCTTTCTCTCAGGCGGCAGCTCTTGCGTTATCCGTCTGCTTGAGAAGTAGCTCTTGAATATGAGGGTCCTGCACCCAGCCCATCGATGGTCCATCGTCGTCTGCTCCGCCGGCATCTTCATCTTCATGATCATGCCCTTCGTCTGCTCCGCCATCTTCCTCATCATCTTGCCCGGCATCTTCTACATGATGACTGTGTACAGCATCACCGTCGTGATCATGTCCTGGAGATTCTTCGTCTTCTCGCCCGCCCGAGCCATGGTGGTTGTCTTGCTGCCCTTCCTCATTTCTTGCCCGGCCCCCATGGACGACTTCATAGTCATCTTCATCACCTTGCCACCGATAGCCATCCATGAAACCACGCACCTGCCCGGAATCCGGACCCGCAATAAGGCTCTCTAGCTTGCATCTTCGACACGGACATCTTATCTTCGTCTCATTCTTTTGAAGCATCTCGGCCTTCGCGGAGCTCAAAAACCTATTCACGATGCCTTCGGTCATCGTGCGGACCATGGTCGCCTGTGGGGTAGAGCAAAACGATATTGTAGAACCAAGAAAAAATTTGGCATGACTTTCCCTAAAAATAGGACCAAAAAGAATGCAAAGTGCCAAAATTCTCGCCGAAACGGAAATGAATCAACATTCCGGCAAAATGTTGGCAACTATCGCATTTCAAATACCGGTACCTGCAAACACAAACATATATGCAACACCACAAACATGCATAGATCTAGCTAGGCCACAAAAAGTGCATGTGCACGTTGTTGGAGCGAGCTAGGGAGAAAAAAAGTAGATCTATAACATAAAGATAGCTTTCCCCTTACTTACCTATCAAAAAAGGTAATTTAACCACTTAATTTTGATGAATCTATGGTGCAAATGTGGTGAGGAGGAGGAGGCAGCCGACAAGCTTGGAGAAGGAGGTGGAGGGAATGAAGTGGGGAAAGTGAGTGTGTAGGTGTGGCTGTCCAACATATCTAGCTGGTCCCAGGTTAATAATGGCGCACCACCCACCCATGCGCCATTAGTAACCCAACATACTAATGGCACACCTGCTGGCCGTGTGCCATTAGTTGTTTTGCAAATAAAAATAAAAAATATATATATACTAATGGCGCATCGCTGCGTAGTGCGCCATTACTAGTTTAAACTAGTAATGGCGCACTATGCCACGGTGCGCCATTAGTAGTTTTGCAAAAAAAGAATAAAAAAATACAGTAGTGGCCCACTGTGTGGCTGGTGCGCCATTACTAGTTAGAACTAGTAATGGCGCACTTTTCCTGGATGCGCCATTAGTATGTTTGGAAAAATGAAAAAAAATTGTTACTAGTGGCGCACCATGTGTCTGGTGCGCCATTAGTGTCTTCCACACTAATGGCGCATCAGCACATGGTGCGCCATTAGTATATAGTAGTAGTGCACCACTTGTCTGGTGCGCCATTAGTGTCAATTTCATCTATAGCCCTTTTCCTAGTAGTGTCCGGTGGACCGCATCAGCGATCTCCCGGACGTCATTCTTGAGGAGATCATCTCGCTTCTCCCCACCAAGGAGTGCTGCGACACACAAGTCCTCTCAACTCGGTGGCGCCCTCTATGGCACACCGCGCCCCTCAATCTCGACTGTCGTCAGATATCTATCCTTCCTGAATTTGATCTCCTCAGATCCATTGTCTCCTCTCACCAGCAGGGCCCCGTTCAACGCCTCTGCTTCCCAACATGCTACCTGCTATCCATACCCCGCACGGTGGACGCTTGGCTGACATCCCCTGAATTCGGAAAACTCCAGCGGTTTGAGTTCTACCATTACCACAAAAGTTTCATATCATGAACACGCCAAGAATTCGTGCCCACGCCACCGTTGTCCATCTCGTGGTTTTCCTCCTCTATCCACACCGCCACCTTCGCCTGGTACCATCTACCAGACAATCTAGTACAAATACTTCAACTCCCACTGCTAAAAAAACTTTCGCTTGTGGTGGTTTATCTATCGGAGGCCTCACTACACAGCATCATCCACTCCAGTTGCCCTGCCTTGGAGTGCTTGTTGATTGTTTTGGGAATAGAAATGCCTATCAGTTGTCTCAAAATAAAGTCACCTCACCTTAAAAGCATTAGAATTTGTTTTGAAGGACAGCAGCTTGATAATTGTTATACACCTTCGCAAATAACTGTCGTCTCTGCGCCCAAACTGGAGACCTTGGGTGTAATTCGTGATCTGTTTGATGATCACAACAAGTTGGTGTTCAGGTCCACACTTATTCAGGTACCGTATATTATCATCTACACATTTGTAATCATAAGCTGCATTTTTCATTTGTGCGCATAAGTTTTATATCATCTTGGAGTACACTTCGAGTAATAATATTATGTATGCTCAATGAAGAGTTCGTCCATGGATAGCCTATCAATGCTGCTGGATTCTATCAAGATCTTATATATCGGAATGTTTAGTTTTGATCTGAACATAAGTATTGGCTTGCTATGATGCTTTCCTTCCCTGGAGAATTTATATATAGAGGTGATGATTTCATGCACATTGAAAGCCCGTATATATTGTACTAGAATTAATCGTTCAGCCGTCGCTCTTTCAACATACTCTTTGTTCAGACCTTAACTGTTTTCAATCTTCATGTTTACTTAGGCAGTGCTACCACATGGAAAAAAACATATAACCAATTGGTGGCGTAATAAGCACCAAGATTTTCTTAGTTCTCATGACATTCGTTTGAGGACAATATTGATGGAAGGATATGCATCCAACCAGGCAAACAGAAACGTTGTCACATTCTTCCTGTTGAATGCGAGGTTACTATTGTCCATAAGGCTTAAGTTCTGTCGCAAGAGATTTCTTACGGACGGACACGTTGGACAGCAAAAAAATGAAGTTTCATGTGGACAAATGGGCTTCTAAACATGCTTGGCTTCTATTTACAACAAGTTGTAGTCATCCTGAAATAATTTTTTTTGCACAGGTTGTTGATTTTATGGATCAGGCCGATCCATTTGTTTGTGACTGCGAAAAAGAGTGGTTGGGTTAGATGTTACTGCCATGTTCAATCTGGGTTTTGTCTAAAAATTTGATGAACAATTAATTCTTGGGCTTTTTGTACCATTTGTAAGCTTGAGTTGCATGTTGTTGCCCTCGTACTCACTCCACCTGCCACTACACTTCCGCATCTTCCATGGCTACTATTCGTTCCCGTCCGAGGCCTTGTTGTCATTCTCCACCTTGGTTCGATCGCTGTGCCCACCGCCGCTTGGCGTTGTCAACATGAACAATAACCTCCCCGCAAAAAACATGGTCAACAACCAAGAGGAATCAGGAGATGACTGTATGTGGAGAGGCTGACAGTAGGGACCCACCAGGGTCATTGCATTACGCAAGCAGGTGCCTCATTATTACAAGCCAAAAAATACTTCCTCCTAATTCCTCACTGCTAGAAAATCACTTAAATGTCTTAGAAGGTCAAATGACCCCTGAAATTTACCAAAATTTGACATGACAGTTGTATTAGTACTACAAAATTTCTCATTCATTTAAAACACAATCCGTTGCCACTTTACTCCAAATTCGTCTTTCATAGCTAATAAAAAATATGTACAACATCACACACAGTTGTTTTCTAGGAACCGTTTGCGATGAAAATGTCTGGGTCTATTTAAGTCTCCCTCCTTAAGCTTCGTCGACTCGTCTGCTCCCGTGCCGGCAACTCCCGAATCCACAAATCCCAATCCCCATTCCCGCACCCCCTTCTTGCAAAGATGACACCGTGGAAATGCTTCATGAAGGCCCGTACAATGGCTGCGTCCCCCCCAAGCGCTGCCGCCTGCGCCGAGAGCGTGTCCGCCTACACCGAGAGTGCCGCCGCAGCCGCATTGAGCGCGGCCGCTTCCGCCGAGAGGGCGTCTGCGGCAGCTGACAGGGCAGCCGAGGCAGCTAGAGTTGCTGCTACAACGGCGGCTGCAAACGCCGAGAGCGCTCAAGCTACCGACCGTGTCGCCGATGTCGCCCTGGCCCAGGTCAAGGCCATCCATGCCAAGATCGAGGATGCACATGCCAACATATTCCAGGCCACCTCAGACTCCAGCATGCAACCCATGTCTGAAAAGGCGGCTGTGGCAATGGAGCACCTACTTCCTCATGAGGTCGCTGAGCGAGAGCTGGAGCTGCAGGAGGTGGCGGAGATCGAGGAGCACCGGTAGGAGGAGTTGCACCTGGCCGAGGTCGAGGTAGAGAAGAGTCTGTCCATCGAGGAATCGGTGGTGGAGTACCAACGCGAGCTCTGGCGTAGCCACTACTACGAGTACTACAACCTTGAGGGCAGCACCGACGATGAGGACGAGGACGAGGACGTAGTCGACTTCAGCAAGGGGTGCGTGGAGTCCACCAATGGCGGCATGTCGCCAGGACAAGTCATCGACGTCTCATCTCACACAGGCAATGCATAGGCCGGCACGGCGGCGGATTTGTTAAAATTACACGACGAGCGGATAACACCAGGGACCCAACAGCTCGCCCAGTTGTTTTTTTAGTTTCAGAGATGGACCTCAACTGCGCGCTATGCGGGGGCTGTGGCCCGTCTAGCCCACGCTTACGCTTTTATTTAAGCACATGACGAGCCCAGTTGATATCTTTTTTCTTTCTGAAAATGGCTAGCCTAGTTCCTTTTTTTTGGAGAACACCAAAACCAAGGCCTACTTGCTTTTCTCAGCGCTGCTGGGCAGCAAATCTTTCAAGACGAGGAGGGAGGGATGTAAAGTAGTAAGAAATGGTCTTCCCCAGAAAATGGGCTATAAGTTGTAAGAAATGGGTTATAAATTTTTAAACCAAAGCCAACCGGCAATTACATTAAAATATCATTTTTTTTGGATTTCTCTACTCTCTACTCTTATAAAAACCAAGCCCAACTGGCAATTACATTAAAAGATCGTCTTTTCTCCCACAAGATAAACTACTCATACAAATGCATCTTCATGTTCCGTGCAACGCACGGGCATCTTGCTAGTTAAGATTTTAAATTTCCTTCATTTTTTGTGGAGAATTCTTTTTTGAATTTTATTTTGATATAATTTTTAAAAAATTATTTTTAACATGACTCGAAATTTCATGATTAAAAGAGTTCGAACCCCACCGAAATATGAAAAACCTCTTTGAATTTTTTAGCAGTGCCCAGAATATATGCTCTGTAATGCTAATAAAAAGAATTAGCAGATGGGCTGTAAATTATTGAAAATAATAGCTAATGGGTTGTATGTTCTTTTCCACAGATTTGGAGGCTGACTTCTAGGTCTACTAGGTTGACGATGACGTTGTCCTAAAAAAAATTTGACGCGTATGGAAGGCTTTGTCAACTTAGTCAACACAGAGTAGTGACTGTGGGATGTACATCCAACGACCACCGTGCTTCTTCAATCTCTAATCTTCCTGCTCCAGCCGCCCAAACCAGTGCCGGCGGGACTGCCTGCTCCCTCCCCCTGTGGGTGGTTGCGCTACTGCCAGGCCATCCCTCTACACACCCGCACATCCTGTTATTTTCCGACGACATCAACCTCACCCCACAGCCGACCAGTCAACGCTCGTACACCCCTCAGCATGGGCATCCGCTGCGGTGGCTTAGCCGGCTCCGGGTCGTTCCCTTCCTGGGCCTCGCCCTCGTCCACCGTGTTTGTGCTCTCGGTGCGGCGAGGTCAACATGGCCAACAAACAACAACCATCGAAAAGGCTGACAGTAGGGGTCCACACAAGGAAATGCCTCCTTATTACGCGCAAAATAATTATTCCTCCACCTGACAGCTGGGACCCACCAGAAGGGCCTCTGTATTTCTTGAAAAAAACGTTCCCCCCACTATCAACTTGGACCCACTAGCTATATCTTCGCACACAAGGAAGTGCCTCCTTATTACGCACAAAAAAAAATGTAAAATCCCCCTGCTAGCTGGGACCCACCATTGTGGGAGGCTGACTTGTGGGGCTACTAAGATGACAGGGACAGAGGGCTTTGTCAACTTAGTCAATATGAACGACTCTAGGTCAAGTGACCGTACGATGTCCATCCAATGGCCGTAGTGCTTCTTCAACCTCTGGTCTTCTCGCTCCAGCCGCCCAAAGCAGCGCCGGTCGTGCCGCCTGCTCCTGCCTCCCGTGGCCGGCTTTGCTACCGCAGACGCCTCACCGCCCCCTACTACTCCCACTGCTGGCCAGGCCATCCCTCCACTCACCCACACCCTGTGTTATTCTGCGGTGACGGCAGCCTCACACCGAAGCCGGACCAGTGAACCCTCATACTCATCTCCGCGTGGGCATCCACTGCCTTGTCTTCCCCGGCTCAGCGTCGTCCCCTTCCTAGGCCTCACCGTCGTCCACCGCCCTAGAACGGAATGACTTCCATCGGAAGAGTACTGTACGTGGAGAGTACTATACATGGAGAGGCTGACAGCTGGGTCCACGACCGCAGCAAGGAAGTGCCTCCTTATTACATGGAAAATAATGATTCCTCCACCTGACAGCAGGGACCCACAGGACGGGCAACCTATTTCACGAAAAAAAACGTATCCCCCCTGATAGCTGGGACCCACCAGCAACATCTTCGCACACAAGGAAGTCCGTCCATATTACAGGTAAAACATGATTCGCCCCCCTGACTGCTGGGACCCACCAGCTACATCTTCACACGCAAGGAAGTGCCTAACAGTCGGGACCCACCCGGTCTACATAGCGTTGTCGTTCTGGTCGCAAACATGTACGTACATACTGGTCGATCGGTCTATCTGCAGGCTGCATCGATGAACCGTGGCCGTGTAAGGAAGGGCACGTGTGGTAGTAGAGGCATGCACGTTTGGTAGTAGAGGCGCACACGTGTGGTAGTAGAGGCGCGCACGTAGCATGTACACGTATGTACAGCGGCCAGGGTGCAAGAAAGTAAATATGGCCATGTACGTACATACGGGCGGGGTCTCGAACACCTACTCGCGCATACGTACGGCCAGGGCTCATGTACATGGCTGTGGCTGGGCCGGAACGGAGAAACCACATCGTCATCGTGTTCATGGGGAGGCAACGGGATGCGGCGTGTTCATCGGGAGGCAACGGAACGCGTGTTGTTCATCGGGAGCTAACCAGCTTGGACGGAACAGGCGATGGAAACAAGGCCTGGCAAACCTCAGAACGGAGGAAACGGCTTGTGTTCGACCGGTCATGGTGGAAACAGGATCCAGTTCATCGGGAGGGGTCTGGCGTACCGTAGAACTAAGGAAACGGACCTCCTATGGTCGAAATGGGGTCCTGTTGATCGGGAGGGGTGTGGCATACCGCAAAACGGAGGAAACGAACTTGTGTTGGAGCGCTACCGTTCGAAACGGGGGTCCTGTTCACCAGGAGGGGTGTAGCGTACCGCAAAACGAGACTCCACGGGATACTGTTCATGTTCACCGTCGACCTCCTCCAGCCTCCACGGGCTACTATTCATCCACCGTCGACCTCCTCCAGCCTCCACCTGCGACTGTTCATCAACGGGCTCCTGTTCATCCAACCTCCACTGGCTACTGTTCAACCAGCCCTCTCCACGGGGTCCTGTTCAACCACCCCTCCACGGGCTACTGTTCATCTAGCCCTCCACCGGCTACTGTTCATCCAGCCCTCCACCGGCTACTGTTCATCCAGCCCTCCACGAGGTCCTGTTCATCCAGCCCTCCGCGGGGTCCTGTTCATCCACCGGCTCGATCGACCAGGGTACTGTTCATCCAGCGGCAACGGCCTCTACTACCACGGGTTCCTGTTCATCCAACCCCCACTGGGAACTGTTCATCCAAACCCCCCAACAACGCTCACTGTTCATCCTGAGGCAGCATCGATCGGCTTCAGTTAGCAGCAGTAGCAAAGGAATCGCTCGATCGGGTTCAGTTAACAGCTATCGATCGATCGCTCGGGTTCAGTAACGCGTAGCCTGCAATGCAATCACTCGGGTTCAGTTAGAGCCCAATGCCTCGCTCGGGTTTAGTTAGAGCGCAACACCTCGCACACACGCGCGTATGTACGAGAGAAATGCGCATCGCTCGGCCCCCGACCAGCCACCGTAACCGGGAACTCCCCGCTATTTTCCTCGCGCTCGCTTCTACCACGGTTTTTTCTGTCATGGACGGCCCATAGAATGTCATGCATCTACGTCTCTGGCCCGCCCAGGACAAAAACCCATTTTCTGTCATGATTTTTTGTCATAGAAGTAGGAACCCACCACATCTATGATTATACCGGGTTTTGTCACAATTATTGTCATAGAAGTGTCATAAGTATGACAGAAAAAATTTCGTTCGGCCCAAAATGTCACGGATGTGTCTTTTTTTGTAGTGGTGCGTCGTCACAAAAAACTGCACACGGGAGACGTGGTCGATCAGAAGACCCCGTATACACTGCATGCGGCCCGAAAATATGTACGGGTATGGTGGTGTGTGATATGTTTAAATCCTGAATGCACAACTTCGATGGGCCACCAACTACATTACAAACCAAACACCGTACCCAACTCCAAGCCTGGTTCAATACGTACAATGTCGGTTTCCCAACTTTGAGGCGGCGACTGGGGGGTGGGGTCATCCCACGCATGCGCTCAAACTTTATTTGGTCTAGCATGGGCCGCATCCATATCTATACGCCTATATACTGTGCGAATGACTTTGAAAGTTTGTCGTTGGATGAAACCAATCCAACGGTACAGAGATGGCAAATCCGAGCACTACTAGCCATTGGATATCATCTACATTCCACCAGATTCTGCCACATGTACAATCTAGAAGACTCCATGGTTGAACTTAAGCATAATGCACAAACCTCAAAACACAAGCACTTCTCCTTTGTTCTCTAGAATCTTCCATATCTTAATTGCCCAAACTTTTTCTTCTAAATGAATTGTCACTTTTTGTTTTTACTTTATGCTTTACTATGCACCATGAATCTTAAAATAGATTTTTTTAAAAAACTAATTTATTTTGGATGAGATGAACTATAAGAATTAAACAAACATCTACATCATGCATATATGACTCAAAGCTTACATGCTATAGTGTGGTATTTTTATTCATAATTTGGTTACCATATCTCATGCGTGCAATGCACATGTACCTTAGTAGTATCAATAGGAAACCATCATGGACAAACCCTTCTCGTTGTTGGGTCAAAGGGATAGATTGTGTGGGCCCCCCTAATTGTTCGTAAAGGATTTATATATACCTCGGGGAGCCCACAGATATTGTGTCGCGTTTATAAGCTGCACAAGGGACACATGCTCGAGAAGAACACCCTACCCTCTATACCCTGCATGCAACCTAAAAAGGTTTATTTAATCACCAGGACAGGTCAAGTCAATCATTCTTTAATTATTTTTTGAGCAAAAAATAACCCATAAAAACTTAGTAGGTTCTAATAATCGCCATGACAGGTCAAGTCAATCATTCTTTAATTTTTAGAGCAAAAATAACTCATAAAAACATAGTCTACAAATTAACAAAACAAGGATCCCAAGGTTTGTATAATTGCAATGATAGGTTACTATAGAGATATAATATATCTCTATAATGACCATGCCATGGCATTTAAATAAATGCTTGAGATATGCAACTTCACAATGGGTCACCCATCCTTGGACTACTCTAGCCCAGGCACGCTTAACTTCTGCGTTCTGTTCGACTAGGCTAGCGGATGGGAAGCCTCCCCTTGTTGATAAGAATTGCCTCCTTGCCCTTAAGGCGTTTCACGCTGGTCACCCTATGGGACCTACTCCCTCCTATCACACACATTTGTGCTTTTAGAAACTGTGTGAGATATTTACATGGCCGGTGTGTCACCGCTAGCCTTCAATGAGCACTGACACTGGTAGCAGGAAAACGATGGGAGAAGAGGCGGGAAACCGTTGAGAGGAGTGGCGATAAATGGTAGTCTGTTTAGAAAACCTACTAGAGAAGGAAGTGTGAGCTAGCACGACGCATGCGCACAGTGCTTACCCATGTACTTCATGTGTTGTCGAAAGGGCTCGGGGTTGCCGTTCGATCTAGGAGAATCCAACGGTGCACACATACGATCAGTGGGGTTTGGGTTCTGGCCAATCAGAATGCACGACTCAGATCACGCGCGCAGCAAGGGGAGGGGACATCGGCCACGGTTTGGTAGGCACGCAGCTTTCGTGAGTGAACCGTGTGCTATTTGAAAACATTTCATGAGAAGAATCTCGGTTTTTAAATCCCCGTAAATCCAAAACTCACCCAAAAATCGTGAAACCTGGCATGGTGTCATGACATGGCACATATATGTCGAGGAATTATTTCATCCATTTTGGCGCAAGTTTATTACAAGCCTCTTACAAACCGGAGCTTCTCTCAAAGAAGCCTCGTGGTTCTGATAGAGAAACGTATCCCCCTTGTGGGCAAAACGTTATCACTGCCTCTTTTTGCCTTGTATTTTATTCTACGGACAACATGGAACGACAGGATATCCGTGCTAAAATTTAAACTTATTCAGGGTTCGTTTGGCCTTTTTATACACTAATTGAGTTTCCTAGGCATTTAAGGTCCATAATTCAAATCTGAACTTCAAATACATGCTCCAGTTCACCAAAATGGCTTGAAAATTTATACATGTGTCCTTGCGTGCATGTTTATGTCCCATGCCAGGAATGGGAACGAATAACAACCGTACACGCATCCTGGCTCGTCCTCAAACATTTGGAATCTCGGTTTTTAAATCCTCGTAAATCCTAAACTCACCAGAAAAGGCATCAAAGGTGGCATGGTGTAACGTCATGGCACATATATGTCATTGTAAAAACATTGCCCAATTTGGGCCATGCTATATTACAAACCTCTAACAAACCGGATCTTCTCTCAAACAAGCCTCATGGTTCTGGTCGGGAAACGTGTTCCCCTTGTGGGCGAAACGTAATCACTGCCTCTTTTTGCCTTGTATTTCCTTCCACAGGAAACATGGAACGATATGATATTCGTGCTGAAATTTAAACTTATTTAGGGTTCGTTCGGCCTTTTTATGCACTAATTGAGTTTCCTAGGCATTTAATGTCCATATTTCAAATCTGAACTACAAATAGATGCTCCAGTTCCCCGAAATGGCTAGAAAAATTATACATGTGTCCTTGGGTGCATGTTTAGGTCCCATGCCAGGACTGGGAATGAATTACAACCGTATCGGTGTCCTGGCTCATCCTCAAACATTTCTAATCTTGGTTTTTAAATCCCCGTAAATCCACAACTCACCAGAAAGTCATCAAAGGTGGCATGGTGTCACGTCATGGCACATATATGTCGTGGTAATAACATTGCCAATTTGGCTAAACTTTATTACAAACCTCTTACAAACCGGAGCCTGTCGCAAGAACCCTTGTGGTTTTGATAGGGAAACGTGTCCCCTTGTAGGCCAAACAATAATCGCTCCCTCTTCTAGCCTCGTATTTTCTTCTACACGCAACACGGAATAACGGGAGATTGGGTTTTCTAGGCATTTAATGTCCATAATTTAAATCCAAACTACAAATACATGCTCGAGTGCACCAAAATGGCTATAAAAAACGTACATGTTTCCTTGGGGTGCATGTTTAGGTCCCACGGGACGAATGGGAAAGAATTCAACCGTCTCGGCATCCTGGCTTGGCCATAAACGTTGCGAATCTCGGTTTTTAAATCTTTGTAAATCCAAAACTCACTAGGAAATCACGAAACTTGGCATGGTGTCACTACATGGTACATATAATTGTCCAACTTGGGCGAAGCTATATTACAAGCCTCTTACAAACCGGAGCCTGCCGCAACCCTCGTAGGGAAACAATCCCCCCTCGTGGGTAAAACGATAATCGCTGCCTCTTCTCGCCCTGAACTTTGTTTTCTACAGGCAACATAGAATAACAGGAGTGTCATGCTGAAATTTGAAACTATTCAGGGTTCGTTTGGCCATTGTATATATTACTAATTAAGTTTTCTACGCATTTAATGTAGTCCATAATTCCAATTTGGAACTACAAGCACATGCTCCAGTGAAGCAAAATGAGTGGGAAATCGTACATGTGTCATTGGGTGCATGTTTAGGTCTCATTTAAGTAATGGGAATGAATTACAAACTTGCCATCGTCCTAAAACATTGAGAATCTTGGTTTTAAATCCCAATAAATCAAAAACTCACCCCAAAAAATGAAACTTGGCATGGTTTCATGACATGGCACATATATGTCGTGGTAAAAAAATCGTCCAGTTGAGAAGAGGCGTACACATTAGTAGCCAACAAAGTCCTTTTTGAAACAAAAAGCTGACACATCAATATCACAAACGGTTGTATTATATTAACCGTGTCGAAATTTAACCATACTCGGTGGCGTGCGTGCAGCTGTTTGATTAGAAAGGACGAGTGCGAGAAGTCCGGCGTGCAGGCTCGACGGGACGCGTACGAGCAGTCCGCCGCGCAGGCTCGACGGGACACATGCATCTTGTGCACCTCACAGGCTCAACAAAACATGTGCGAGCAGCAAGGCCACCCATGTTCACCAGGAACCGAGCTCTTTGACCTTCATGCACCAGCCGCCGCCCGCCTCGCTCACAACTTCTCTATTAATGGGTTAATTAAAGCACATGGACAGAGGGTGTTTGCTTGTGATCCCATGGCAACATTTGCATTGTTCGTGTTTTCAACTGGTATTCCGCCCTAATTTAAATTAGCACATAGGGCAACGGATAATACGACCACAAATAAAATGGCAACGGATAATACGACGACAAATTTACAATGGAGCAGATAATAATTGTCTTACATCTTTTGGATAATTTAAAATGCCACATGCGGCAAAGCCTGGAAGACACGGGGGCAAGAGAAGAAGGAAATTGCAGACAACGATCTAGGTCGCTACTATCTCTACTCGTCGATGGATCTCCGGGAGACGACATCCTCCAACTCCTTCTTCAATTCCTCACGACTTTGCTTGAAAGCAGCCACGGATTCCTCCACCTCCTGCTCGCGCTCGATCTGGTGCTTCCTCAAGTGGCCCATCAGTTCCTCAACGACCATTGTCAGTGTCATCCCCGAGGCAGTGTTGTGCTTATGCGGCATCTTCCAGCCGGCGACCTCCTCCTCCTTCACGGCGAGCGCCTTGAGGAGCTTCACATTGTCACCCATGAGTTGCTCGACAAGGCCGGTTGCCTTGTCAACTGAGGCATCATTGATCTTGAGCAGCTTCATCAAGCCGCCGACCGGCTCCTGCTGCATAGTGACGCCAGCGAGAATTTCGCTGTCACCGGTGAAGGACTTCAGGAATGCTGGCTCGTCGTGATGGCCGACGCCGCGAATGCGCTTGTGAGAGCCATCGCGTGCCCGTGAAAGATCGTTCAAGGGCTTCGCGGCGCGATGAGACATCTCTGCTCTGGCCTCATGGTGGGACCTGTCTAGTGCTTCCGCAGCCTTGGTCTTTGCTTCCTGGTTACATGTCCACCCTAAACTCCTCCTACCGGTCATGGTGGAACGACTTGACAGGAGAGACCAGTTTTGTGGGTGATGAGGATAGGAACTGTGAAGTAATTTTCGAGTGGGTAGTTTTTATAGCCCGGTGCTAAGTGTGAACACATATTAGTTTGATAGGTGTGAAGAGATTTGCAATTACTTATTGTGTTGTAATCTGCAATGTGACGAGAAACAAGGTCAAAATTTATTGATGGCAGAAGGTTGACCACGTGGTTGCTCGCCATTGAGGCGTCCACAACGCCTCTACTTGCGTCCGTCCAAGCGTTTTTATCGCCATTGAGGCGGCCGCGGCGCGCTCCGTTCATCCGAGTCGGTTGTTTTCCACGTATCACACACATCTTGTTAAGTTGAACCATTTCTATTGTGTTCCCTAATCAAAAACAGTTTGTCCGAGTGAACCGTATGATGTATATCACACACACCTTGATCTGGCTAACCGTTTCGGTTGCACTCCCTAATAGCAAACAGTTCTGTCGGATTTTGGGTTCCTGCAAAACCCTTGAGGTTCGAACACTAGGGTGCGCACGAAGATCTCTCCCCCTCTCTAGCTCGCGCACTCTATGATCTCACAGCCTAGCTCGACGAACCCAAAGAACACGAGACACAAGATTTATACTGGTTCGGGCCACCATTGTGGTGTAATACCCTACTGCAGTGTGGTGTGGTGGATTACCTCTAGGGCTGAGGATGAACAGTACAAGGGCAGAACAGCCTCCTGAGGAGAGGTGTTCTTGTGCTTGATGAACTTGTTTGGTTCGGGGTGATCTAGGTTTGAATCCTCTTCCCAAATATTGAGCGGGAAGGGATCCAACAACGGCCAAATTCGAAGGGAGACAACTAGTACAAGCTATCCTGACAAAAATGGTCTTCGCCTGCCAAAGGCTCTGGCGGTGACGTCGGCTTGGGCTCCACGATGACCTCCATCTTGTCGTCCTGCTGGTCTTAGTCTTGTTGCGCCGATATGGAAACCTTTGTCTGATGCCTTGGGACTCCTCTCTTGCACTTGCCCCTTTAGCACCAAAGAGGAAACGAGGACACTGTGCGCGCCCGCGCCCGCCTGGCTCCAGTCGTCATGGCTTGCATCACAGGAACCTCGTGAAGTGCCCCTCGCCTTGATCTCTCCGCCCCTCGTGCGCCAGCCTGGTGAGGCTGCCCCTTAGGAGGTCTTGCGTCATCCGCCTTGCGAGGCTTGGCCCCTCGTGAGGGTCTTGAATGTTTGCTGGTGAAGATGGGCCGTACAGCGCCACTAGTGGAGTCATGTTGTGGGCCGCAGGAAGGCAAGTCTGGGGACCCCCGCTCCCAGAATGCTGACAGTAGCCCCCGGGCCTAAGGCGCGCTCGAGCTTGGCTTCAAGGCGAAGCCAAAGGGCAAGCGCGGAGCGCCGCGGGCCCCATCGGCCTGTGGCCATGGTTGGCGCGTGGCGACTAATTGGACGTGGGTGTCTCCGCTTCCCCATGCAGCCTCGGCAACTGCCCGACTGACAAAAGGCCGGCGCAAGGAACGCTTGCCTTCATTGCCTTCCTTCGCCTTGCTCCAGATCCCCTCTCTTGCTCCTTACTTCCGAAATCTCCAGATTTTCTCTGATCTCCTTCCAAGCTTTCAACGAATGGCGCCCAAAAGACCAAGGTTGATTCGTTGCCCGCTTGGTATGAGCTGGGCCTGGAGGCGCCCAATGTCTCGACGAAGAACCTTGCCGTCATGCAACTGCTGACGATGGGGGAGAACAACGAGAAGGGGGAGACCACACTCCGGGATGGCTCCGCCGTGCCCGAAGCTCTGAAGAGCTCCTTCTACCCCTTCTTCATGAGCAGCGTCGTCGCCGGCATCGTTCCCCCTTCTCCGACTTCTTCTACGCGGTCCTCCGACACTACAGGTTGCTGGCTCTTCTTCTCCATCCCAACTCCGTTCTTCTCTTGTCCAGCTTTGCCTTCTACTGTGAGGCGTAGGTCGGGGTGATGCCGTCTGTGGCACTGCTGCGCCACTTCTTCTACCTCTGGGTCAATAAGGGCCACACCACAGGGTGCGCCAACTTCATCACTGCCAGCAAGGCTGTAACGCCCTCGATGCGGCTATATCTCCCACGTGTCGAAGCATGACTTAGAGGCATAACCTCATTGAAAGCAATGTCGCAAGTGAGGTAATCTTCACACAACCCATGTAATACATAAGGGAAAAAGATACATAGTTGGCATACAATCGGCACTTCACACAATTACATGAATAAAGCATTACATCAACCAGATACAATCAGGGTCCGACTACAGAACCAAAATAAAAGAAGACTATCCCAAATGCTACACAGATCCCCGATCGTCCCAACTGGGCTCCACTACTAATCAACTAGAATGAAACAACACAAAGGACAAGGTCTTCATCGAGCTCCTCCTTGAGCTTGGTTGTGTCACCTGCTCGGTAACATCAGCACCTGCAAACTGGTTTTGGAAGTATCTGTGAGTCACGGAGACTCAGCAATCTCACACCCTCGCAATCAAGACTATTTAAGCTTATGGGTAAGGTAAAGGTATGAGGTGGAGCTGCAGCAAGCGACTAGCATATTTGGTGGCTAAACATACACAAATGAGAGCGAGAAGAGAAGGCAAAGCACGATCTAGAAACTATGATCAATAAGTGATCCTAGAAGTACCTACGTCAAGCATTGCTCCAACACCGTGTTCACTTCCCGGACTCCGCCGAGAAGAGACCATCACGGCTACACACGCGGTTGATGTATTTTAATTAAGGTCATCTTCAGGTTTTCTACAACCGGACATTACCAAATTCCCATCTGCCCATAACCACGGGCACGGCTTTCGAAAGTTCATAACCCTGTAGGGGTGTCCCAACTTATCCCATCACAAGCTCTCACGGTCAACGAAGGACATTCCTTCTAGTGGGAAGACCCGATCAGACTCGGAATCCCGGTTACAAGACATCCTCGACATGGGTAAAACAAGTCCAGCAAGACCGCCCGATGCGCCGACATCCTGATGGGAGCTGCACATATCTCGTTCTCAGGGCAACACCAGATGAACACTACGTACAACTAAAACCAGCCCTCAAGTTTCCTCGAGGTGGCGCCGCAAGTGGCTCTGTTTCGGACCAACACTTAGACAAGCACTGGCCCGGGGGGGTTAAAAATAAAGATGACCCTTGGGCTGGCCTAACCCAAGGGAAAAAAGGCTAGGTGGCGAATGGAAAACCAAGGATGGGCCTTGCTGGAGGAGTTATATACAAAGCGAACTGTCAAGGGGTTCCCATTATAACCCAACCGCGTAAGGAACGCAAAATCCGGGAACATAACACCGATATGACGGAAACTAGGGCGGCAAGAGTGGAACAAAACACCAGGCATAAGGCTGAGCCTTCCACCCTTTACCAAGTATATAGATGCATTAATTAGATAAGAGGTATTGTGATATCCCAACAAGTAAACATGTTCCAACAAGGAACAACATCTCCATGTTCCAACAAGGAACAAACTTCAATCTTCACCTGCAACTAACAACGCTATAAGAGGGGTTGAGCAAAGCGGTAACATAGCCAAACAACGGTTTGCTACGACAAGGTGGTTAGAGGCTTGGCTTAACAATATGGGAGGCATGATAAGCAAGTGGTAGGTATCGCAGCATAGGCATAGCAAAAGAGCGAGCATCTAGCAAGCAAAGATAGAAGTGATTTCGAGGGTATGGTCATCTTGCCTGAAATCCCGAAAGGAAGAAGAACGAGTCCACGAAAAAGACAAACGGACGTAGTCGAACGAATCCTCACAAACGCGATGTTATCGAAACTAACCCGAAGAAGCAATACTGGAAAGAAGCAAACAATATAATAAGCAACCAACACATAATCATGGCATGATGCACAACCAAGTATGATGCATGTCCGGATTAAGGAGGCATGGCATGGCAAAGAGCACAAACAATCCTACAAATTAAATGGAGCTCAATATGCAACGAGTTGCATATTGACGAAACACCACATCAATTATTTAGTTCTCTCTCGGTTAGGTACTCAACAAAATTAAATGTTGGTTAACATGGCAAGAGGTGAAGCATAACAAAACTATACTATCGAAACAAATTAAATGGGGCTGGGTACAATAAACAACAAACCCGGTAAAACCCCATATGCCTTAGTAATTTAAAGCAACAACAATTTAAACATTTTAATTGTTGTTATCATGATGCGGGTGACATGTTCAAGTTATGCAAGTTTTAAGAAAATGTTAACAAGAGCATATTATGAGGCATTTGTCATCGTGGCGGAAAGGAAAGGGGTGCCACGGCAACGATAACGAAAATGGTGCCACGACAGCGTTCCGGTTCGAGATACCGATGCAAAGGAGAAGTGTGCGGTTGCATGCAAAAGATGGTGGGGCGCTCCCGGATACCGAGTTCCCACATGTCGTTGGCAAGGCAAAAAGAGGGGCGACGTGCAAACGCGATCATCTCATATCACATAACATGCATTCGGTCCATGGACGGTCGTGTCGATGGTTATACCTTTCGAAGC
This sequence comes from Triticum urartu, assembly GCF_056163025.1. Taxonomy (NCBI): domain Eukaryota; kingdom Viridiplantae; phylum Streptophyta; class Magnoliopsida; order Poales; family Poaceae; genus Triticum; species Triticum urartu. Next base: position 47,076,617 of record NC_141876.1, on the reverse strand, counting down.
GTGCCTTATCGGAACGGATCAAGTTCGTAGAGGGAAGTAGGCGTTCTCGCGACGGCGGTAGTGGAAGTAGTTGTTCATGCGACGGTAGTCGGACTTGACGATACCGTTACACGGGTCTTCGGCAACGGTAGTGGTACCCATTTTGTAGTCGTGCACATTCCGTAGATGTTCAAGGTCACGGCGAGGATCTTGATGACCACGGAGTCTTTGCGGGTCGACGGTAGTGGTTCACGTTTTGTAGCTGTTCGAGTCATCGGTGGAGGAACTTGGCGGTCCATGTAGTCGAACTTGGTGCATCCGAATGGTACTTGGCGAATCCCCATAGTCGAACTTGGTGGCCTTGACGTCCAACACAAAACAGCACAAGGGGCCTCGGTATGCCAATAGCAAGGAGGTGATGGTAGTAGCTGCGAGCTTTTGTGCGCTGGAAGGAGAGGGCAGCCTCCTGGTCGTGCTGGTTGCTGTCAGGGGCGACTCTAGCCGAGGCCAGGTGCAAAGGAGGGAGGCGGCCATGGTGCGTCCGTGGCCTAGTTCTGCGGATGCGAGGCGACGAGGTGGAGTAGGGCCAGGGGCACGTCAAGAGGGTTCAGCAGCAGCTACTGCTACCGGCGGTAGAGGTCGAGGTGCGGTCGCGCGTGGGGTAGAAGGGACACCATGGATAGGGCCTGCTGAGGGGAGGAGGCACGACGGAGGGGGAAAACTTGGGGCACCGGCGAGATGGATATGGCACGGCTGCGGGGTGGACCTTCAGCGGCTCTATGGATCGAGGAGGAATGACGCTGAGGAGATCAGGCACCGGGTCAGCCTCCGATGGTGGCAGAGCAAGGGCTCACTGGAGCAGGGGGCCACGGGCGCCATGGGGCTCGGGGTCACGGGGAAGATGGGGAGCGAGGTGGGGCGCTGCTCTCCTCTCTGCGAGTGGCGGCGGCAGTGGGAGGACGCGAGGGAGCGATGGGAGAGGGAGAGAGCGATGCGGGAGTAGGCAGCGACATGGGAGAGATGGGATCGAGCGATGGGTGTTCTGGCGGCGCGAGGGAACGAGGAGGAGGGTGAGAGATCGATCGGGATGTAACCTCGCTCGGGCCTAGAGTTAGGTAGGCAGGTTGGGCCTTAGAGGCCGGCCCAGTAGAGGGGTTGTGTCTAGGGGGAGGGCGCCGGCTAGCCTAGAAGGAGAATGGGCCTGCTGCTCTCTCTCTCACTCCTCTCTAATCTTCTTTTAAGAGAAGAATTAGATATAAAAAGAAAAGGAGGGTTAAGGAAAGGATTTGTGCAAGGGGGCTATTTTCCCGGTCTCACAAAAATGAGTTTGAACTAGGAAAAATAGAAGTGGTCAAGACCGAAAGTTTAAATTCAAACTCATTTGATTTAAGTTCAAATGATTTGAATAGGTAGTGAGGGTTGGGAAGGTCCAAAAATGTTCGGATTTTTGGTGGAGCTCCAGAAAACGACGAAAGAATTTACGGACAAGGTTCGAGGTCAAGAAGCGAGATAACAAAGGCATGGGGAAAATTTGCAATTGTGTTTGCGGTAAATCCAAAAGAATGGAAATATTTATAATAGCTCCCTAATATCGGGAGGATATGTTATAAAGAGAATCACCATGTGAATCCCCTCGATTTAAATGGACCGAAGATCCATGCAATTTATTTAGTTGAGCTAAGAAAAAGAAATGACATGATGGCATGATGACATGATGCAATGCACACGATGCAAAGATGAATGCAACAGACGAAACAAATCACACAACGAATCTCAGAAACTCTGGAAGGACTCTGAAGCTCCGGTCTTGGGGCGTCACAACACTCCACCACTACGAGAGGATCTCGTCCCGAGATCTAGGATGACACCGGAGGGAAAAGGAAGAGGAAGATAAGAGGTAAAACTAAGGTGCTTCTTTGACAAATGAGTGAAACCACGAACCTTGAGAGGTTGAACAAATTGAAAGAAATGAAACAACAGAGAAGAACAAAGTTGAAATCACCCCGTTCGGAAAAAGAACAAGGAAGAACAAATTCGGGCAGCACTCCGGTTGAGAAGGGATGCAAGACTTGATAAGGCGAAAAGAACTTGAGCAAAAAGGGCACAACACTCCAGTTAAATGGATAGGCATGAAAAGAACATGATGTTTGACAAAACGAGATGATGGGTGAAAAGAATAACATCGCAATGCCTCCGGATGAAAGAATCAAAGGTAGATCATCGGAACAAAAGAACAGAGAAGAAAATGACAACTCCTACCACAAATGAACTTGGAAAGCATCCTTAGGAGAGGGGTCGAACGGAGTTGTTGGAAACCCAACAACGAAAAGATAGGCTTGAAGTGGGCTTATGGAAAACATCTCAAAACCAAGAGGTGAAAATCTGCCACTAACGGAAACGATAGATTGGATTGATAACAACAAGGAGATGAGAAACTTATTTCACCGGGAGGATAGATGAATAACTTGGGTCATTTATAAACACCATAGATAGCAACAATCCTTAGGGAAGGCTATAGGTGAAATATAACCCAAGATAACTTCAAAGAAGAGATTGATGGATTTAAAATACCTCATTCCTAACAACATGTGAATCATGAAACATGAACCCAAATTATCAAGAATGGCATAATACCAACTCCAATAATATGGTAGAAAGAATTGCACTCCGGATAGCAAGATGAAGAATTCTTCAGCTCCTCTGAAAAGAATGTTGATGAACACTTCGAGAAGGAAATTAAATCCTTGATGAACCATCATGTATAGCCTCCAAAACTCCGGTAACAAAAGAATAAAAAGAAAGAGAAATTGAAAATACAAGGTGAATCCTTGCAATGATTTAGATTTATCTTCATGATGATGAAAGCTTGGAACTCCGGGAAAAAAGAAAAGATGAACCAATTGAAACCGAGAATTTGATGAACCTCCGGAATAATTGAATTTACTCGATGAAACAAGAATAAGAATTACATTATGCTTATCCTTCACCAATTTAAATTGATGACAAGCAATGGATTTGGCATACTACTTATTCTCGTAGAAAGGATTAAGATAGATATAGCGTAAACTTGAGAAGGTCTTCGACGAACCACCGGTAGGGTTGAAACAATGAATAAATTGATATGATAACGAAGGAAGAGAAATCTTGAACGAACCACTGTAAGAATTAAAATGACCGAGGAAAAGATAAGGACAACACTGGGAAGCATTAGCAAATGAACGAAGAAGCTTGAGAGAATTTAGATACATGAGAACGAAGCGATCACGAGCTGATAAGAGAATACTTGAATGATGCACCAGTAAGATTTGGAGTATGAGAGCTGAAAGCTGGAATGAATAATTCTGATATGATGGCCTCCAGAGAATCAAACTGAAAAGACTCCTGAATTGCTCCGGATAGGTTAAAAGAAATCTCACATTCAAAAACAATTATGAGAGGATGGTCTCGAACTAGAACCATGAATCCCCGAGAGAACGGATAAGATATGGAGGTAAGGCTCTTCTTTGGTCTTCAAATGATGAGAAAGACGATGAGAAACACCACCGTGAATTTTTGAGACACTTCGGAATAGAGAAGAATAGAAAAGTTGAACCAATGATGAAAAGAATTTGGAAGATCTTGGAGAAAGACATTTGACTGATGATAAATCATTCTTACGTCAAAATTCAAAAAGAAATTTGAGGATAGCTCCGGGAAATAAGAAGAGTTGGGTAAGATCCTGGGAAAAGACCTGTGGGTTAGGGCCCACTCAAAATAAAACACCATTGAATGATTTGAAAGAGAGGTTGCACCGGTTGAATTAAAAGGCTTGAATGAGATAAACATCCTCAAAATAGGATTAACGGATCTTGAATGACAAGACGATCCTTCTGAGATATCTTCGGCACTCCGGAACAATTGAATAGCGAGAAATGAATGAATATGATGAGCACCAGTATGATAAAACTTCTGAAACGAGGAAAGGATATGATCAACACCAAAAGCTTGAATTGAATCCATCGGAGAAGAAAAGAATGGAGAATGAAGAAGGAGTTGAGAAACACCCGGTAAAAACATGAAGCAAAAAAAGAATGGAGAGACTTCCATCAATAAAATGGATACTTGAATAAGAAACCTAGTTCCTTGAAGAAAAGGGTGGGAGGGCGGGAAAACAAAGGCAATTTGGGACGAATGAAATGAACACCGTTGAAAAGAACTGAGATTGGATCTTGCAAATGTTGAAGTGATCGGATCCACTTGAAGAGAAACACGTCGGTAGAGAAGGAATTTAGATGACAATATCGATGATCAAGAAGGATTTGTATTCACATAGAAATATGAGAACACCGCTTGGAAAAGGTATGGAATCAACATTTGACTTCGAAGCAACTCGAATACCACAACTCAAATCAAAACAAGGATTGGCTGGCAGAATAAGCCGGAACAAACATATGATAGAGATTTCGTCTGAAGTTTTTCGTGGTGGGGCCTACACGAGCTCGATCGTACAGCACCATCATGTACAAGGCAGTGCACATGACATACGAAGCGTCCCCAAGTTGGCTAGCCAAGGACTCTTTAAGACACAACGAGACCACTGTAAAACCAACCGTGAATAGGCGGACCACTAGACGTCGAACCCCAATTTCATATCATACATCTGTCGGAAAGATATCCTGAGAGCTACTTGAATTCCCACTTATAAACTCCCGAAACTTTTCGGTTATGCAATCAGGTGTTGGGGATACAGGGGAAGCATAATATCTCACCCAAAACTAGCAAATCCTACATCCAGCTGTATCCATCCTTCAACACATAACCAATAAACCTTCGGAAATCGTCTACCTCAACCTTCGAAAAGCATCCGTTATACGAGTTATGGCAATACTCCCGAACTCCCGCCCCAGTACTGGGTGGCATCGAGGTTATCTCACCAACAACTGCATAAAAGAGATTTTCGATGTCGGCGAAACTAATCTCAGGTATTCCAGAACTACAACGATAAAATTGTGACGACAACACCTCGGAACTCAACTCCCCGGGACACTGCCACAACCCCTAAATGACAGGAGGCACCAAGAATAATGTTCTCGTCACAAATCGATCGGAACGATTCCAAGATACCCGCGTGATCCTAAATTTTTTTAGTGAAATTTGAGAAGAGAAGAGTCAAAACTCTATGTCAGGATGCCTTACCAGAGCGATGAGGAGACTGGGGAGTAAAAAGAATTCCTAAACTCTCCGATATATAATTCCTAATTGACTCAAAACATTTTTCTAGACTCAACAACGTCAGCAAATTCGATCAAGTAGTGGGGGCTCCTAAGGTCGGGGAAGGCTCTGAGTACCAACTTGTAACGCCCTCGATGCGGCTATATCTCCCAGGTGTCAAAGCATGACTTAGTGGCATAACCGCATTGAAAGCAATGTCGCAAGTGAGGTAATCTTCACACAACCCATGTAATACATAAGGGAAAAAGATACATAGTTGGCTTACAATCGCCACTTCACACAATTACATGAATAAAGCATTACATCAACCAGATACAATCAGGGTCCGACTACGGAACCAAAATAAAAGAAGACTACCCCAAATGCTACACAGATCCCCGATCGTCCCAACTAGGCTCCACTACTGATCAACTAGAACGAAACAACACAAAGGACAAGGTCTTCATCGAGCTCCTCCTTGAGCTTGGTTGCGTCACCTGCTCAGTAACATCAGCACCTGCAAACTGGTTTTGGAAGTATCTGTGAGTCACGGTGACTCAGCAATCTCACACCCTCGCGATCAAGACTATTTAAGCTTATGGGTAAGGTAAAGGTATGAGGTGGAGCTGCAGCAAGCGACTAGCATATTTGGTGGCTAAACATACGCAAATGAGAGTGAGAAGAGAAGGCAAAGCACGATCAAGAAACTATGATCAATAAGTGATCCTAGAACTACCTACGTCAAGCATTACTCCAACACCGTGTTCACTTCCCGGGCTCCGCCAAGAAGAGACCATCACGGCTACACACACGGTTGATGTATTTTAATTAAGGTCATCTTCAGGTTTTCTACAACCGGACATTAACAAATTCCCATCTTCCCATAACCGCGGGCATGGCTTTCGAAAGTTCATAACCCTGTAGGGGTGTCCCAACTTAGCCCATCAGAAGCTCTCATGGGCAACGAAGGACATTCCTTCTAGCGGGAAGACCCGACCAGACTCGGAATCCCGGTTACAAGACATCCTCGACAATGGTAAAACAAGTCCAGCAAGACCGCCCGATGCGCCGACATCCTGATGGGAGCTGCACATATCTCGTTCTCATGGCAACACCGGATGAACACTATGTACAGCTAAAACCAGCCCTCAAGTTTCCTCGAGGTGGCGCCACAAGTGGCTCTGTTTCGGACCAACACTTAGACAGGCACTGGCCCGAGGGGGTTAAAAATAAAGATGACCCTTGGGCTGGCCTAACCCAAGGGAAAAAAGGCTAGGTGGCGAATGGTAAAACCAAGGTTGGGCCTTGCTGGAGGAGTTTTATTCAAAGCGAACTGTCAAGGGGTTCCCATTATAACCCAACCGCGTAAGGAACACAAAATCCAGGAACATAACACCGATATGATGGAAACTAGGGCTGCAAGAGTGGAACAAAACACCAGGCATAAGGCTGAGCCTTCCACCCTTTACCAAGTATATAGATGCATTAATTAGATAAGAGGTATTGTGCTATCCCAACAAGTAAACATGTTCCAACAAGGAACAAACTTCAATCTTCACCTGCAACTAACAACGCTATAAGAGGGGCTGAGCAAAGCGGTAACATAGCCAAACAACAGTTTGCTAGGACAAGGTGGTTAGAGGCTTGGCTTAACAATATGGGAGGCATGATAAGCAAGTGGTAGGTATCGCAGCATAGGCATAGCAAAAGAGCGAGCATCTAGCAAGCAAAGATAGAAGTGATTTCGAGGGTATGGTCATCTTGCCTGAAATCCCGCAAGGAAGAAGAACGAGTCCATGAAGAAGACAAACGGACGTAGTCGAACGAATCCTCACAAACGCGATGTTATCGAAACTAACCCGAAGAAGCAATACCGGAAAGAAGCAAACAATATAATAAGCAACCAACACATAATCATGGCATGATGCACAACCAAGTATGATGCATGTCCGGATTAAGGAGGCATGGCATGGCAAAGAGAACAAACAATCCTACAAATTAAATGGAGCTCAATATGTAACCAGTTGCATATTGACGGAACACCACATCAATTATTTAGTTCACTCTCGGTTAGGTACTCAACAAAATTAAATGTTGGTTAACATGGCAAGAGGTGAAGCATAACAAAACTATACTATCGAAACAAATTAAATGGGGCCGGGTACAATAAACAACAAACCCGGTAAAACCCCATATGCCTTAGTAATTTAAAGCAACAACAATTTAAACATTTTAATTGTTGTTATCATGATGCGGGTGACATGTTCAAGTTATGCAAGTTTTAACAAAATGTTAACAAGAGCATATTATGAGGCATTTGTCATCGTGGCGGAAAGGAAAGGGGTGCCATGACAACGATAACGAAAATGGTGCCACGACAGCGTTCCGGTTCGAGATACCGATGCAAAGGAGAAGTGTGCGGTTGCGTGCAAAAGATGGAGGGGCGCTCCCGAATACCGAGTTCCCACATGTCGTTGGCAAGGTAAAAAGAGGGGCGACGTGCAAACGCGATCATCTCATATCACATAACATGCATTCGGTCCACGGACGGTCGTGTTGATGGTTATTCCTTTCGAAGCGTGCCTTATCGGAACGGATCAAGTTCGTAGAGGGAAGTAGGCGTTCTCGCGACGGCGGTAGTGGAAGTAGTTGTCCACGCGATGGTAGTCGGGCTTGACAATACCGTTACACGGGTCTTCGGCAATGGTAGTGGTACCCATTTTGTAGTCGTGCACATTCCGTAGATGTTCGAGGTCACGGCGAGGATCTTGACGACCATGGAGTCTTTGTAGGTCGATGGTAGTGGTTCACGTTTTGTAGCCGTTCGAGTCATCGGTGGAGGAACTTGGCGGTCCATGTAGTCAAACTTGGTGCATCCGAATGGTACTTAGCGAATCCCCGTAGTAGAACTTGGTGGCCTTGACGTCCAACACAAAACAGCACCAGGGGCCTCGGTATGCCAACAGCAAGGAGGTGATGGTAGTAGCTGCGAGCTTCTGTGCGGTGGAAGGAGAGGGCAGCCTCCTGGTCGTGCTGGTTGCTGTCAGGGGCGACTCTAGCCGAGGCCAGGTGCAAAGGAGGGAGGCGGCCATGGTGCGGCCCTGGCCTAGTTCTGCGGATGCGAGGCGACGAGGTGGAGCAGGGCTAGGGGCGCGTCGAGAGTGTTCAGCAGCACCTGCTGCTACCGGCGGCAGAGGTCGAGGTGCGGTCGCGCGTGGGGAAGAAGGGACGCCATGGATAGGGCCTGCAGAGGGGAGGAGGCACGACGGAGGGGGAAAACTTGGGGCGCCGGTGAGATGGAGATGGCACGGCTGCGGGGTGGACCTTCAACGGCTCTATGGATCGAGGAGGAAGGACACTGAGGAGATTGGGCACCGGGTCAGCCTCCGATGGCGGCAGAGCAAGGGCTCACCGGAGCAGGGGGCCGCGGGCGCCATGGGGCTCAGGGTCACGGGGAAGATGGGGAGCGAGGTCGGGCGCTGCTCTCCTCTCTGCGAGTGGCGGCGGCAGCGGGAGGACGCGAGGGAGCAATGGGAGAGGGAGAGAGTAGGCAGCGACAGGGGAGAGGTAGTATCGAGCGATGGGTGTTCTGGCGGTGCGAGGGAACGAGGAGGAGGGTGAGAGATCGATCGGGATGTAACCTCGCTCGGGCCTAGGGTTAGGTAGGCAGGTTGGGCCTTAGAGGCCGGCCCAGTAGAGGGGCTGCGTCTAGGGGGAGGGCGTCGGCTGGCCTAGAAGGAGAATGGGCCTGCTGCTGCTCTCTCTCACTCCTCTCTAATCTTCTTTTAAGAGAAAAGAATTGGAGATAAAAAGAAAAGGAGGGTTAAGGAAAGGATTTGTGCAAGGGGGCTATTTGCCCGGTCTCACAAAAATGAGTTTGAACTAGGAAAAATAGAAGTGGTCAAGACCGAAAATTTAAATTCAAACTCATTTGATTTAAGTTCAAATGATTTGAATAGGTAGTGAGGCTTGGGAAGGTCCAAAAATGTTCGGATTTTTGGTGGAGCTCCGGAAAACGACGAAAGAATTTACGGACAAGGTTCGAGGTCAAGAAGCGAGATAACAAAGGCATGGGGAAAATTTGCAAGTGTGTTTGTGGTAAATCCAAAAGAATGGAAATATTTATAATAGCTCCGTAATATCGGGAGGATATGTTATAAAGAGAATCACCATGTGAATCCCCTCGATTTAAATGGACCGAAGATCCATGCAATTTATTTAGTTGAGCTAAGAAAAAGAAATGACATGATGGCATGATGACATGATGCAATGCACACGATGCAAAGATGAATGCAACAGACGAAACAAATCACACAACGAATCTCGTAAACTCTGGAAGGACTCTGATGCTCCGGTCTTGGGGCGTCACAAAGGCCAACGTGATTTCGAAGACCGCAAAGAAGGCTGAGGGCTTCAGGAGCAAGTGGGTTATGATGGATGCCAAGTGCGTCCACCCATGGCTGAGGCTGCCGACAGGGATGCCTCGGCCGGATGAGGGGTGGTGAGGGAGTCCTGGACTAAGGGGTCCTCGTGCATCCGGCCTGTTATCTATGGGCCGGACTGATGGGCTGTGAAGACATGAAGGCCGAAGACTGCACCATGTCCGGATGGGACTCTACTTGGCGTGGAAGGCAAGCTTGGCGACCGAAGATTCCTTCTTATGTAACCGACTCCGTGTAAACCCTAGATCCCTTCGGTGTCTATATAAACCGAAGGGGATAGTCCGGAAAGGACAACACACATATACTCATTACCATACTCACATAGGCTAGACTTCTAGGGTTTAGCCATTATGATCTCGTGGTAGATCTACTCTTGTAACAATCATATTCATCAATATCAATCAAGCAGGACGTAGGGTTTTACCTCCATAGAGAGGGCCCGAACCTGGGTAAACATTGTGTCCCCCGTCTCCTGTTACCATTGATCCTGGACGCACAGTTCGGGACCCCCTACCCGAGATCCGCCCGTTTTGACACCGACATTGGTGCTTTCATTGAGTGTTCCACTGTGTCGTCGAAAAAAGGTTCGATGGCCCCCTCAATCGTCAATAATGACGTTGCCCGAGGAGGAACCTTCTTCCCCAGACAGATCCTCGTATTCGGTGGCTTCGTACTGGAGGCCAACTCGCTTGGACATCTGGAGCAGATCGACAGCTACACCCCTGGCCATCAGGTCAGATTCGGAAGCTTGAACCATGCCGCGGATGTCCGTGGAGACATGATCTTCGAAGGACTTGGGCCCGCGGCGATCGCTCCCCCTCATCTCAATGAACGTAACTTAAATCTGTCATCGGATCACACCCAGGAGATGGTTCTTGCGGCTGCAACAACCTTAGAGCCGAAGCAGATCGAGCCATCCGAGGCCTCAGAGTCCGCGGCGTTGGAGCCACGCATGGACTCGACGCCCTGCAATATTCGCTTTAAACGGAACTTCAGACTTGTCTCCGGATATAAGTTCCGGACTATGTACACCCGCGGACACCGAGCTAGATCGGTTATCGATCTTCGAGTCCAGCACCGCTGATGTTTTCCAACACTCGCCTTTGGGTGACGTGCTAAAATCATTAAGGAATCTGTTCTTGGAGAAGGACACCCAGCCAAACTATGCCCGGTTCGAGCTAGAGATGGATGATGAGGAATTTTTCTTCCCACCCGCCACCCACTTCATAGCCACCGTCGACGACTTAACCGACATGCTTGACTATGGCTCCGAAGACATCAACGGAATGGATGACGATGCCGACAAGGAGCAAGGCCAAGACCCGCCATTCACTAGACGTTGGACGGCTACCTCTTCATACAACGTGTACATGGTTGATACACCTAAAGGATCTGGCGACGACAAAGAAGAGCCGGATGCGAACAAGACCTCCGAGACATAGTCCAAGTGCCGGCGGCCCAAACGCCGCCCTAAGCCCCATCGCTCAAATGACGGCAACACTGGCATCAGAGAAAATAGTACTCCGGGAGACGCCAAAAATAGTGAAGACCCCACCGGGGCTACATCCAAACAGGAACATGACAGCAGGCAAGACAACACTGACGAACAGGCCATAGAAGATGACCCGGAGGATGATAGTTACCGTCCACCCTCCGAGGAGGAAACAAGCCTTGGCAATGAAGACTTCATCATGCCTGAGGATCCTCTCGAGCAGGAGCGCTTCAAGCTTCAGCTCATAGCCACTGCAAGGAGCCTGAAAAAGAAACAACAGCAGCTTCAAGATGAACACGACCTGCTCGTCGACAGATGGACTGACGTCCTGACAGCCGAGGAATACGGCCTCAACCTCCCCGCCAAGAGCTACCCGAAACGCAGGCTGCTACCTCAATTCGATGAGGAGGCACCAGAGCATATATCTCCCTCGTGCAATGCGGATCAACCACCACATGGTCGGGACAGGGCGGCGGAACATCCAACCCGCGGTCGAGCTGAAGCGACAACTCAGGCCGAACAGCAGACCACCCCACCACTCCATCACAATAGGGAAGGAAGAGTCCGGGGCCGTATGTACGACCTCCGACAAAACTTGGATAGTAGAGCAGGACACACAAGATCGATCTACGGATCACGAGGACGTGCCTCGAGGTGAGACGACGGCTACATATTCGGACGTGACAAACCTAACCACGCTCGAGCCGAATGCCGCCGACAGACTCCTTCAGAACTCCGCCACGATGCGGCCCGATTTAGAGGCGCCGCACACCCGCTCTACTTCACAGATAAAGTACTGGATCATGAATTCCCCGAGGGGTTCAAGCTTGTCAATATCGAATCATACGACGACACAACCGATCCTGCAGTATGGATCGAGGATTTCATTCTCCACATCCACATGGCCCGAGGGGACGACCTCCACGCCATCAAATATCTCCCATTAAAACTCAAAGGACATGCTCAGCACTAGTTAAATAGCCTTCCTGAGAACTCAATCGGCAGCTGGGAGAACATGGAAGAGGCTTTCCTCGACAACTTCCAAAGAACTTATGTCCGGCCACCAGATGCCGATGACCTAAGCCACATAGTCCAACAACCCGGAGAATCGACCAGAAAATTTTGGACTAGGTTCCTAACCAAAAAGAACCAAATCGTCAATTGTCCGGACACCGAGGCCCGAGCAGCCTTCAAACATTGCATCCGGGATGAATGGCTAGCACGCCATCTCGGACAAGAAAAGCTAAAGTCAATGGCAGCCCTTACGGCACTCATGACCCGCTTTTGCGCAGGGGAGGACAGTTGGTTGGCTCGTAGCAAAAACACAGCCAACGAGGCAGGCCCTACAGAGGGCAAGAACAGCACCGGCAAGCTCCGACGCAATAGACACAAACGCAGAAGCAATGGCGACAACACCGAAGACACCACAGTCAACGCCGGATTCAGTGGCTCCAAGTTTGGCCAATGGAAGAAACCCTACAAAAGAAACAACGAAGGACCTTCCAGCCTGGACCGCATACTCGACCGCCCGTGCCAAATTCACGGCACCCCGGATAAGCAAGCCAATCACACCAACAGGGACTGTTGGGTCTTCAAGTAGGCTGGCAAGTTAAATGCCGAAAACAAAGAAAAGGGATCACAATGCGAGGACGAGGAAGAAGAGCCCCGGCAGCCGAACACCGGGGGACAGAAGAAATCCCCCCCCCCAAGTCAAAACGGTGAACATGATATACACCACGCACATCCCTGGAAAGGAGTGCAAACAAGCACTCAGGGACGCCTACGCAGTAGAGCCAGTCGCCCCAAAGTTTAATCCGTGGTCATCATTTCCGATCACCTTCGATCGACGAGATCACCCGACTAGTATCCGCCACGGCGGTTCGGCCGCACTAGTCCTGGACCCAATCATCGACGGATTCCACCTAACACGAGTCCTAATGGATGGTGGCAGCAGCCTCAACCTGCTCTATTAGGATACAGTTTGCAAGATGGGCATTAATCCCTCACGAATCAAACCCATGACAACTACCTTTAAAGGAGTCATACCAGGCGTAGAGGCCCGTTGTATGGGCTCGATCATGCTGGAGGTGGTCTTCGGTTCCCCGGATAACTTCCGAAGCGAAGAACTAATCTTCGATATCGTCCCATTTCGCAATGGCTATCACGCCCTGCTCGGACGAACCGCATTAGCTAGATTCAATGTGGTACCACATTACGCTTATCTCAAGATAAAGATGCCCGACCCACGTGGCATCATTACAGTAAATGGAAACATGGAACGCTCCCTCCGTACAGAAGAGCACACTGTCGCCCTATCAGCAGAGGTACAAAGAGGCCTTCTCAAGCAGCATTATAATCCGATTGCCGAGCCCCTAGACATCAGCAAGAGGGTCCAGATCACACTACAGCAGGACAGCTCGTCTCGACAGAGCCGGATTAGCAATATGACCTCCGCCCCAGCCCCGATGAGGCAATGGCACTAATATCGCGTGTACATAGACCACACACTCAAAACACCATGGGAATCGACGGAGGCATAACTCATCCGCAATCCACTGTACGGCTCGACCGACACCGGGATTCACACGCCTTTACTTTTGCTTTTTATTATGGGTTTTTTCTCTTTTCGAGGTCTGTGCGGACAACTCGTTTGCAGAACATACCAAGGAGGCAAGGAGCTCTGGCATACAAAGGCACCCCCAGGTGGTCTCTATTAACGATCGCCATACTTGTTTTACATACCCTCACGCAGCCCACCCTTGGTTACGTCTTGATAAATAGCTTTACTTGTTTATCGCACTATTTGCACAAAGTACGCCTCGACGTACCAATCACATCACAATGGTGAATGAATATGGCGTTAGCTTATTACCTAATCTTCCTGTTTTCTCACCTTTGTAAATATTACTTATTGCACACATACACTATGGTACGTATTACTGCGTGAGGGGCTTCGTTACACCCAACACTACGGCAATAAAAAGTCCAAACACTTTTATAGTATAGTTCGGCACCCCGAACTTATAGCATTATATGCATCGGCTCCGAATCATGTCTTTGGTCAATAGTTGGGTTGCCCGGCTCCTGTGCTTACTACCTTACGTTCCGCTATATCGTCTAGGGTAGTAAAGGGAGAACTACTGTGATTGTGTCCCGGTTCTTCCAGACGAGCACCTCAGTAGAGAAAGCCGAAAACTGACTGTCATGATGCGGCATGAGCCGGTCAGCTGTTCGAGAGGTTCCAAATCGTTAGAGATTTTTTCTGCTTCATGCGAAGAATCGTTCCCTCCGATTAGGCCTGTATAGCGCCCCTAGTTCGGCCTTCCGAACACCAGGGGCTTCACCACAGTTTTTTAATTGTCAAACTCCTATGGCTAAGTGAGGGCGATAAAGGCCGCATAGTCTGATTGCCTTGTTCGTTGCGCTAAACACCTCCTTTAAGGACCAAAATGTGGAGCAAAGAGTGTTTAGATTTATCCCGAACACCCCCATACTATCTACGTGGGGGCAGAAGCCGACGACTGGTCAACCCACAGATTTCATAAACGGCCGCACATGAGGTAAAATGTAAATCATAAGCATTATAATACATAACATCACTGCTCCATATTACAGGAAAGTATAATAGAAATGTTCTCATGGGAAAATGATATCCTTCGAACATTGCTCCACTACAAGGCGGGACCCCTCCATGATGCCGTAAAAATAGAGCTCGGGTCGACGATGCTCCTTGCCCTCTGGCGGTCCCTCGGTCATCAGTTTCTTAGCATCCAGCTTTGCCCGATGCGTCTTGACGCGGGCAAAGGGCATACGCGCACCTTCGATGCAGACCGACCGCTTCACGGTTTCAAGCTGCGGACAGGCGTTAAGAAGCCGCTTTACTAGTCCGAAATAGCTACTAGGTACAGGCTCGGCAGGCCACAGCCAGACTATCAGGTCCTTCATGGCTAGCTCCGCCGACTTGTGCAGCTCGACCAACTGCTTCAGCTGGTCAATGAAGGGCAACGGATGTTCGGGTCCAAGATACTGGGATCAGAATAGCTTCTCCGTAGACATTCCTTCTTCGGCTCTGTAATACTCTGCAACATCCGATATACTGCGCGGAAGATCCTTAAAGGCCCCTGGAAAACCCGAATTTGGATAAGTACAAGGAACGTTTCTTACACAAACTTGCTACGCAGGGTGAAAGTTTTACCCGTCGTAATCTTCTTAGCCACATGAATCTCCTGGAGAGTGTCCTGGGCTTCGGCTCGTACATCCTGTGCGCTCCGGCGGACCTCCGCTAGTTCGGACTCCTGCGCCTTACAATAGCGCTCCAAGGACTCAAATCTCTCGATCACGCCCTGGAGCTGTTGCTGCACCTCGGCAACCTGGGCCTTGTGCTTCTCGCGTGCGGCTCGTTCCATGGCCGCTTTGTCCTCGGCCTTGGCTAACGGCTTCTTAAGTGCCGCCACCTCGGTCGTGGCCACTAATAAAGTTTATGACACTTTAGTCCGGCTGGACGGCTCATTTTTTGAAACATACCCATAGGTTACTGCATACCTTGGCCATCTTCCAGCTGCTTCTTCATGAGGCCGAGCTCCTCCTCGGCCCGCTCCAGCTTCCGCTTCAGTCCAGAAACTTCCGCAGCATGAGCAGTGGCAGCCTGCAGCGATACCTGCCTATTCACATAGACAACTCATGTTAGACTCCTGCGATATTTATTCTCGATCCTCTGTTTGGCTTTTCCTCCCGAACACCAAACAGAGCATCAGGGGCTACTGTCTATACGGCGATATTTTTCCTACAATCACATTACTCACCTCAAAGCCCGTTAGAAGGCTGGTGCAGGCTTCGGTCAGTCTGCTTTTGACAAACCGAACCTTCTCTATTACCGTGTCCATAAGAACATGATGCTCATCCACGATAGAGGCGCCTTGTAGCGCCTCCAGCAGATTATCCGGTGCCTCTGGTTGGACAGAGGTCCCCGATGGAACAGGCACATTCCCTCCTTGGGGGGAATGCCGTTCGCTGGACCCCGGAGCCATGTAGATCTCCGGAATGGTATCCGGCTGAGGCCCGAAGGGAACTCAGGCCCCGTCACGGGTCCCCACGGAGACTTTTTCCCCCGTATGTCCTGTGGTCGAGGAGCCACCCTGGGGCATCACCCCGATGGTCTCTGGAATCTCCCCCCGGCCCGGGAAAGTCTTTTTGGATGCCACCTCGTCGTCGCCCTTGGGTGAGATGGAATAAGCAGGCGGCGGAGACATGCTAGCCATCTCCTTTGAGTCCAGTGAATCCTCTGTCGAGGATCGCGGCGAGCCGTCGTGTGCCAGACTGCAACGACAACGTTTAATATGCGTCAATATTGGAAACCAAGAATGCCGGATGTTTTTGATTCTGGTACTCACGAGGCGGCCCGAGGCTTGGTCCGACGAGGTCGCTCCAGACTGCTGTCAACATCCCACGCGGAGTTATCCACGAACGAGCCTCTCCCCCTCTTGGGCGCATCCGCCTCCAAACTCAGGGAGGCCTCCCTTTTCTCCCTTCCACTCGCAAGGGGGAGTCGCCTCCCTCCTCGCCATCGTCTTCGGCAGCTGAGAGGTATGTCTTGTCATCAGACGAGACTACCAAGGTGCTCCATCGGCGAAGCCCACGCCTGGTCCCCTTGACCGTGGTTTTGACCTTCTTCTTCAGCACGTCGTAAGGCACCGGAAATTTCATCTTGGTAAGAAGTGGGGTTTCTTCATCTTCAGGAAGCGAAGCCGGACTGTTAATCCGTCCCGCTAGATCAACCCAGACCTGAAAAAGAAATTGACAAGAAGGCTTAGTATCCTCCCTCGAAATGTGTCCTTAAACACTACACCTTGACGGCTTACCGAATTGGCCTGACGTTTAAAGTTGAGCCCGCGACCTTTGGTCAAGGGTGGCGGCGTCTCGCTGCCCTTGAAGAGCACCTTCCAGATATCTTCGTGCGTTGTGCCGAAGAGCCTTAGCAACGTCTGATGCTCGGCCGGATTGAACTCCCACAAATAATAGGTCCGACACTGACATGGAAGGATCCGGCGTACAAGCATGACCTGGATCACATCAACTAGCTTGATCTTCCGGGTTATCATATTCTAGAGGCACGTTTGGAGCCCCGTGATCTCTTCCAGAGATCCCCAGGTCATGCCCTTCTCCTGCTAGGAGGTAAGCCGCATAGGGACTCCAGATCGAAATTTGGGAGCCACCGACCACTTGGCGTCGCGCAGCTCGGTGATATAGAAACACCCCAATTGCCATCCCTTCACCTTCTCTATGAAGGAGCCTTCGAGCCAGGTGGTATTGGGCATCCTACCCACCATGGCACTTCCGCACTCGGCCTGTTGGCCGCGCACTACCTTTGGCTTTACATTAAAAGTCTTTAGCCATAGGCCAAAGTGAGGTGGGATGCGGAGAAATGCTTCGCACACAACTATGAATGCGGAGATATTGAGGATATAGTTGGGGGCCAGACCATGGAAGTCCAACTCATAGTAAAACATCAATCCACAGACAAATGGATGAAGAGGGAATCCCAGCCCATGGCGGAAGTGTGTGAGAAACAGAACCCTCTCATGGGGATCGGGGGTAGGGACGATCTGCCCTTTTCCCGGGAGTCGGTGAGCAATCTCCTTGGCTAGATAGCCGGCCTCCCGGAGCTCCGTGATGTTCTTCTCACTACAAGGAAAAGGCCTACGGCGCACCTAATTTGGCCATTAATGGCGCATTAGTGGTGCACCATTAGTAGCACGCCATTAGTATATTTTACTAATGGCGCACCATAGGTGCGCCATTAGTATCTGGTATACTAATGGCGCACCCCAGATGCGCCATTAGTATATACAACAGTGCGCCATTAGTATGCCTCCCAGGGGGCCATGTATACCCAGGTGCTTTGGCATACTAATGGCGCACGACAGCAAGATGCGCCATTAGTAACTTCGGCATACTAATGGCGCACTCTTTAATGATGCGCCATTAGTATCCTTTGGCATACTAATGGCGCACTATGATGTGATGCGCCATTAGTATGAATATTAGTTTTTTTTTTTTTCTGTTTTTTGCACAGGTTACAAAATGTATAATTGGACAAAATATAGACAGCACACATCAACAACAGATTCATCGAATACAATAGAAGATTAGTCTCTGAATACAATTCATCATTTTAGTCTCCGAATACAAGTCATCATATTAGTCTCCGAATTGAATAGACCGAACAAAGATAGAACATTATATTACAAGTCTCGAGACCGCAAGTTTGTCTGCACATTACAAGTCGATATCGATCATCTAAACTACCATCACATAGAAGAGAGCTGCGGTCATCACGATGAGCATCATCACGATGAAACTCGTCTTCATCCGGTTCCTCCAACGCTCCCTCCCCTCTCCCGCTAGATAGGGGGCGTATCTAGATTTGGCCTCGGCCCTAGTGGCGTACCCTTTGTAACTGTTACCGCTGAATCAGTGAACCTGTCTCCGACACTCCTCCCAGTCGTCGTAGACTCCGGGAACCTTACCCTTGTACACGACATACCACGGCATCGCTATGCAGTAGCCAAACGAAACGTTAGTACCAATTCACATACAATACATAAGCAATATATAAGTATGCAACAGAACGATCGGAAGAGAAAAGCAAGACATTAATAGCATCGATTACATCTTAAGTTGAACGACTCTTGAAACCAAAGAGACATACTACAAGTTCATTAAAGTTTAATTACAACATGAGACTCAAGGGACCGGAGCGTGGATGAAGCCGCCGTCTATCGTGGGAGTCATGAAAGAACGGGCGTTGTCAGCCTGCATTTGTAGGATTGTGTCGATGTCACTGTTGGACGGTTGATTTCTGAGGTAGAACTGCCCCGCGGTACGAAGGACATCTTGATGGATGATTTCCGCAAACTCCGACTCGATGCAAAAGAATTCTTGTCTGATGTCCGCGTCCTGGATTGCCGACACGCTCGGCCCAATCTTTGAGTCTACTCGGTAGCAGAAGTTGATGATGGTCCCGTACGATCGCCCGCATGTGATGGATGGCGTAGTAGGCACCCTTCTGACCACCAGGCGGCTGCTTGACGCAGCAGAACGTCGTATTGTGGGAGAACACGTGCTTGCCGTACTTACGAATAGGCCTGGTGAAGGTGCCTCCAGATTTGACGTAGCCGGGGAGAACATCATCAAGAACCTTCTTGCCATTTGTGTAGTCTACGTTCGACTGACGGTCCGGGTCGAAATATGTGGCCATGGAATATTTGGGGCTTAGGAGGATGAGCGTGCAACGTGTGTCACTGCAGAAAACACGGAATGTTAAAAGAAAAACGATCGAAATCTAAGAATTCATATGTTACGGGGCGGTTGAGGGGAGGACTTACTCTGGAAAGTAAGGCACGAGGAAGTTATCCTTATCTTGGTTTGCGAGAATGATGCCTTCGAGGTAAGAACTCGCGACTTGCCGGTCCCCAGCGCTGCCCAAGATCTTGGCACGCATGTAGAAGGGGTCGACTATCACGATGTCTGGGGTCTTGTCGCGAATGATCTGCATCTCCATACTCAGCAAAAATAGCCGAACGAAGGTGTAGTGCAGCGGATGAAGGTTCAACATAGCGTGGATGTCATCAAACCGCAGGACGATCGTACCCCCGATGGAGTTATCCACAAAGCCCTTGCCCACTGGCACCTTGGCCGCGAAAACCGGGTATGCCACATCCTTCTCTCCGAGACGCCGCTTCTCCAAAGAAAGAACACTGTCATGTAGACTCCGCATAGCACCGGTTGCAGCATCGAGCATATTTCTCGGTAGCATCGGCCTACCCGCCACATGCACCCTCCTCGAGATATCCTCAGGTGAAGGTGGCCCGTCCTGAGCACGGATCGTACTCGGTGCCGGCTGGCCCGCACCCTTGTTAGTCTTTCTTTTGCGTGCCTTCTTCTTCTCCTGTAATGGGACCAAGTTCTGCTCACAGACCGCCTTCTTGAGTGTGTTGGGGCTGATCATATTTCGCACCTCGCCTATCTGAGGCTCGGTGAAGTCGGCAGCTGGAGGCGTCTCCTGAGAGCTGAAGTGCAGACGACGCCTGTTGCAACTTGGCTTCTCCGCGGTACCAGCTAGATCGCGCACGTCTTTTGTTGGGTTGGGTTCTTGAGAAGGAGGCCCCATGAAGTCGCCACCGTACCCATGATCAGCAAAGTACTGATCGACGTTGGCAAATGTATCGTCGTCGCCGTCGTTCTGATCATGTGCCATATGCATGTTTGGATCCAGTGGCATAGGGATGTCCGGCACCGTTGCGGCGGTCTTGCCATGGGGCCGACTTGGCGCCGGCACGACTGGCGGTGTTGTCTTTGGGGTGGTGTCCCCCGCCCCCAAACGAATCTGGCTCTTCGGCCAAAGCAGGGGCCAGCTCAGGCAGGCGCTGAGGGTCATCACGTCATCATCGTCGGCCCCGACGGGTCGAATCGGAGGTAACAACTCGTCGCAGCCTGGCAGCACCCGAACCAGTTGAACCCTAAACAAGTTGGGTGGCATCTGGGTACCGTGGAACAAGGGGTTGCCCGGTTGAACGATTTTGCCCTTGGCGACATCGACCAACTCGTTGTTCACGAAGTGCAGGAGAGTGCACGGAACGTCGGGGGGCCCTGCGAAAACATGTAGGGCGTCAGGGATGCCCAGTCAAAGGCAAGGAGATGAAGTCCTCGGCCGAGAGAGGCTTAATTAGTTACCGTGATGATGGCATCGAGCTCGGCTAATGTCGAGGCACCGCCAACGGCGGGCGTGCAGTTGACGGAGGGGCCGCTTGCTGCAGAGGTGCCGGCCGACGTACACCCGGGTGCATTAAGCTCCCGTGCCGGCGTTGGAGACACCAATGGCCCCGCCATCGCGTTCTGCGAGTTGCTGGCCGTGAAGCTAGGAATCGGGGGCGGCCCCTGTTGGCCGCCCGCAATCCACGCACTAATCCCCTGGATCAAGGTAGGCACAATGGCGGTGATCGTCGCTCCGAGTTGTTGTTGCACTTGCTCTTGGACAATCTCCGGAATCCGCGCCACCTGTGCCCTGAGTTCTTGAACCTCGCGCGCCTGGCTTTCCGAGCTGGTCTTTTTCTCCTTTCGCCCACCAGTGTTATAGTATGACGACCACTTTGTCGACAAGCCTTTGCTGGCCACACGACCAGCTGACGTCGGCTTACTGAGCTTATCCTTGTTCTTCATTACATTCAACGCCCTATTTAGAGTGGTGTCCCAATGGTTGCTCTTAGTCGACCCCGCGCTACTGCTTTCAGTCGCCTGCGGAAGGAATGTGAACCATTTAGAAATTTGGCTTCATTAATTAGAATGCAACCATATGGAGCTAATTACGCGGGGGTGTATTCCTTACCAGAACAAGCTCAAGCGCCCTGGTCTTCGGATTCGTGGTAAGCTCCTTTGTTTTCGGGTCCTTCTTGTACCGGGCCCTGACAAAGTTCCTGGTCTGCTTGTCACCGTATTTATCGAAGAGGGGCGGTAGGCCTTGCTCGGCACGGTCCGCCTCCTCCTTGTCCCATATAGGCTCCGCCACTCTGTAACCGCCGGGACCGAGTGTGTGTTCCCCTAAGTTCAGCTCCCGCATTTCTTTCCCCCACTTACTTGATTCGGAGCTTGCGGTGCTCGAGCAATTGATCTTGAAGTTGTTGTAGTCATCTTCGGTGATCGAAGGATTTTTCTCCTTGATCTTCTCATAACTCTCACCTTTCTCGATCATTTTCTTCACATTGCTTTTCCAAGTAGACAGGGCCGTGCTCATCTTCGTGAGGGCAGCATTGTTCACTTTATTCCCTTTGAGGCTTGTGTTTTCAAATTCAGCGGGGAACTTGTATCGTTTGTGCAGCTTCGTGAAGAGGAGGTTGCGCAAATTCCCTCGGTCAGGATGCCGGAGGTTCTCGGTGTTGATCGAGACGGTGCTCCGGAGAATGCACCTGATCTGAAGCGAGTACCCCTTGACTATTCGTTCGGGCGCCGTTGGATTCCCGTTGGAGTCCACTTCAGTAACTTCCTCCTTGAGGGTGCGGAGCACGGTCGGGCGCCGGTCCTTCCGTTGCCTCTTTGGTTGGCTGCCATCTGTGCGTGCGCCACCATCATCAGTGGTGGCATCCTCGGCGGCACCATCAGTGGTGGCATCAGTGGGGTCATCCTCGGCGGTACCATCAGTGGTCTCAGGATCGGTGGGGAATGCGGCGGCCTCATACAAGTGAGGTTGTTCCTCCATCTCCTGGGACAGCTCCCAGAATGCCTTGACGCCCGAACCCCCGGCCTCATCGTTGTTGGCCATGTTTCTCTCTAAATAGGAACAAAGTTTGGTCAAAAAGTTGGTTATTGTCAAGGAACAAGATCTCTAAGTTGACCAAATAACCTAATTCTCGAGGAATGTCGCCAAAAAGTTGGTTATTGTCAAGGAACAATTGAGAGATGTTTGTGATATTGCCTAGGTGTTTTGGGATAGAACCTGTTAGTGTGTTGTTGCTAAGGTCCAAGTCCACGTTCTCAGGGTAACCTAGTTCTTGAGGGGTGTGTCTAGAAAGTTGGTTGCTGCAAAGATACAAGGTTGTGAGTTTGGTCAAATTGCCTATGATGTTTGTGATATTGCCTTGGATCTTGAAGGCACTGTTGCATGGTGCCTTCCTAACCCCCTTCTTCTTGTCTCCTCTCACTATCTCTCTCACACACATGGCAAGCAAGGGTGTCTGAGTGTGTGAAAAAAATACTAAACTAATCCAACCACTAAAGCAAATTAATTTTTATTTCGGTTGAGAATCGGGCACCTTCTAGGTCAAGAAAATTGGGCATGACCTTTGCTAATTTTCTTGACCTAGGAGTGCCCCATTTCTCAACCGAAACGGAAATTAATCAACGTTTCAGGACAAAGGGGTTATTTTAGAAGATCACAAGTAGCAGCAGCATCACTTGACAAAATCACAACTAGCAGCAGAAACTCGCAGATAGCAGCAGCAGCATCACTTGACAAGTAGTACAGCAGCCGCGTGGGCTGGATTAGCAGGAAAATAGTTAAACTGTTAGGAATTATGTGTCACAGGTACTGCTACAGTTTTAATTAAGAAGATAAAAAAGAAAGCTGATGTACAAAACCTCAAAACAATGCCAAGTGCTGTGGGCTAAAAAACAATTACAGTAGACTAAAAAACAGGAATCATTATCTTCTATATGAAGCTGAACTAGGCAGACTGAACTGATTTTGATTTTCAAGTTCCAAAGTACCATCAAAACCATTGGTTTACGTATCAAGGTTCAGTATGGACTTTTTACTTATGAAATGATTCCCCACCCCTAGCAAACAACTATCTTCAGACAACCTTCTAGCATCTGTCCATAAACCCAACAGGCACAATGGTGTGCCTGTTAACCATGTACTGATTTAATCCAACAGCAGTTCATACTATTTCCTAGTCTTAACTCCTAACTGAAAGTCTGAAACAGATTATCAAAAGTTCGGAACAATTACAGTAGGCTAGAAAATAGGAACCTATGTGAAGCTGAACTAGGCAGACTGAACTGATTTGGGTTTTCAAATTCCAAAGTCTTGCACTAGCAGCATATCATATTAAAGCACAGTAGCATCAAAACGAATAGTTCCCATATCAAGGTTTAGTGTGGATTTTAAATCTGTCCATAATAGCATCAAAGAACTGATTTGATTCAACAACTTTTACTGAAAGTCTGAAACACATTAGGAAAAGTTTCAGACCACATAAACTGTTTTTCAGACTAGTAGTTTCGAATACCCAAACTTTTACTAAATTTGGAATTTGGAGGTCACCGACCTCTTCATCCCTTTTACTGTCAAAAAACTACTAATAGCACAAGTGACATAAAAATTCAGGAGTAGGAGATCACAAAGGCCATGTCATGCTTGGCAATATTTGTTTACTGAAACTAAATGAACATTTTACTGGTAGTGTACTGATAGTGTAATCTAGCTATTATACTGATATTTCTGTTTCTTTGAACATTTTACTGTCAATAAAAATGATGTACTGCTGCTTTCAGTTAATTCAAATTAGCTAAAACCTTTTACTGTCAAATAGTGCTAATGTTTACTCTATGAAATAAACTACTCCTCTCTTCTCTTCTTCAGTTAATTAGGAATAGTTTTAGAGGTAACTAACTGAAACTATTTATCATGTTGACAACAGTAGCATGTGGACCTATCATGGTGATTTCATATCAAAATAGAGGAGTACTCCTATTCATTTGGAGAACTCATACAACAATTGTTATGCATCAAACTTGGGATCAACAGTAGCATGTGGCCTTATCATTCTGGTTTTTGGATGATTTAGTTAATCAAATTCCTCAGTTGAGGAACACCTGGACTTGTCATTCCGGTCTTGGGATCAACAGTACCATATGGACTTATCATTCTTGTTTCTGGATGATTTAGTTAATCAATTTGACATCAATTGACCTGGTTTTTGGATCAATTACAGTTGCTGCTGCTGTGAATCAACTATACAAAGGCCCAAAATTACACTAATAATTACAGTGTAAAAACCATGGAAATACACAGTAATTCCACTAAAAATGCCACTTGCAAATACAGAGCAAAAATCCACTAGAAGTACACTGTAAACCCACTAACATTTACAGTGTAAATTCCACTAACAATTACAGTGTAAATTTCACTGAAAATGCACAGTAATTACACTAAAAGTACACTGTAAATACCACTTAAAACACACAAAAGAATTACACTGCTGGAGAGGGCGATTCCTCCATGATCTAGAGTTCTAGACACAAACATGGCTGGAGAAGCAAAAAAAATCATAGGTAACCAGTCAAGAGGGGAGAGGGGAGAGGGGGAGAGGAGGAGGGGGAGCTCATGGGGGCCGGGGAGTGGGGCGCGGGGAGGATGCCGGGGAGTGGGGCGTGGGGAGGATGTCGGGGACGAGGTCCGGGTGGTGGTGGTGCTCCGGCGACGGTGGTGTGGACGGGGCGGCGTCCGGGCAGCGGGGTCGCGTCGAGGCGGCGGGGCAGCGTCGAGGTGGCGGGGCAGCGGCATCGGGGCGGGGTCGAGGCGGCGTCGGGGCGGCGTCGGGGCGGTGGGGCAGCATCGAGGCGGCGCCAGGGTGGCGGGGCAGTGTCGAGGTGGCGGGGCAGCGGCGTCGGGAGAGGAGAGGAGAAGGGGATTGAGGGCGAGGGCGAGGGAGAGAGAGGGGATAGGGAGGGGCCGGGAGGAAATATGGATGGGGGATACTAATGGCGCACCACCCCTCGGTGCGCCATAAGTACATCCATACTAATGGCGCACCTCACCGTGGTGCGCCATTAGTATTTTTTTTGATTTCTGCTCGAGCCAACAGGTTATCTTCCACCTGACCTGATCCACACCAAGTCCCCTCTACTAGCTCGACTGGTCAGCAGCCAGTTCTCACACCAGGAGGTCCTGGGTTCAATTCCCAGGCTCCACAAATTTTTTTATGCATTGAGTAGGGGAGGGGTGCGGGGGGTCGGCGGCGGCGGTTGAGTAGGGGAACCGAGGGTGCGGGGGGTCGGCGGCGGCGGCCGGTGGACCGCGGGGTGCTCGGCGGCGAGGGGGACCGGATCTGGCGAGGTGGGATAGCGATCGAGATGGAGGGGGATCGAGATCGAGTGTCCATGAAATTTAAAAATATTCATGATATTTGAAAAAGTGCCCATGAAATACAATCGAGAAATGAAGGCTACGATTTAAATACAATCGATCTTAGCTAGCTATATGTTCACAATCTTCTTGCCCTTCTTTTTCGCAAATGGAGTGCTTCTATGGAACGGATGTCCTTTAGGTACGGTGGTCCTGCTTCTTCTTGTGGTGTATGCTGCTACTTCATCATCGTCGTCATGTTCGATCCTCGGGTCGCCGTACTTGTCGAAGTCTTGCTCATTGGCTACTCCATCCATTCCGATGATCTTCCTTTTGCCTCTCCTCACGACAACACGACTGGGCTTTGATGGGTCGGTAATGAAGAAGCATTGGTCCACTTGGGAAGCCAGTACCCATGGCTCATTTTTCGCGGTGACGTTTGCGCCCGCAGTCTTGGATTTGGCTTCGGGTATAACCATGGTGGTGAAATGCCGGTCTTCTTTTAGGACGCTCTTGGCCCATCTGACACGGAACATCGGGACCTTCTCTCCAGCGTAGCTCAGCTCCCAGATCTCCTCGATCCTTCTGTAGTATCTGTCCTTGTCGTTACCGGTGTAGGATTCCATCGTTACCCCGGAGTTCTGATAACCATCGCTCTTCATGTCCTTGGCCTCGGTGTAGAATGTGTAGCCGTTGATATCGTACGCCTCATAGGTCATCAGGTTGTGCTCGGCACCATGTGACAAGGCGAATATGATTTGTTCTTCTGCGGAAGAATCCTCATGTAAAGGGTACGACAGAAGCTTCTGCTTGAACCAATGCGTGAAACATGAGTTGTGCTCTTTGAGTATATCTCCGTCTGTCCTCTGTTGGCATCGGTCATTGTACGTCTTCTTAATAAAGGTTTTGTGCTGTACCACCCAAGGATCGACCACGTCTATGTGTTGTAGCGCGACTAGGTTTGCTCTTTCAAAGTCGGCGAGTCGACCCTCGAAGTCGACATGCATTTCACGACGACCCTCACGGTGACCCCATCTAGCGAGCCTGCCGAGGTGCCTATTGACGGGCAGACCAACGGGGTTCTCGATGCCTAGATAATTCGTGCAGTAGGAGATGCACTCTTCGGTCAGAAAGCCCCTGGCTATGCTTCCCTCTGGACATGACATGTTGCGAACGTATCCTTTGATGACACCATTCATCCTTTCGAACGGCATCATGCTGTGCAGGAACGTCGGCCCGAGTTGGATGATATCGTCCATGATATGGACCAGCAGATGCACCATAACGTCGAAGAATGCGGGCGGGAAGTACATCTCAAGCTCGCATAGTATCACCACGATCTCTTCCTGTAGCCTTCTGAGTTGCCTCACGCCAACAGACTTCCGAGAGATGACGTCGAAAAAGTTGCATAGGCCAAATAGGGTTTCACGGACGTGCGCATCCATGATCCCACGGATTGCAACTAGAAGTATCTGCGTCATCAGCACGTGACAGTCGTGAGACTTCATCCCACAGAACTTCTGCTTCGCTGGGTCTAGGTATCTGCTTATCTTCCCCGCGTAACCGTAAGGAAGTTTTACTCCAACGAGGCAGGTGAAAAACTGCTCGATCTCCTCCTGACTTAGAGTGAAGCACGCGGGAGGGTAGTCATTTCATGTCTTCTTGGCCTTCTTGCCTTTGCGAGGACTTTCCGTGTCCTGCTTCACCTCATCATCATCATCATCATCATCATGATCATCATATATAGCGTGAAGCTCCTGCCTGATGCCCATTGATTTCAAGTCTGCCCTTGCTTTCGGCCCATCTTTGGTCCTCTCTGGCATGTTGAGCAGGGTACCAAGCAGACTCTCGCACACGTTCTTCGTGATATGCATGACATCAAGGCTGTGAAGCACACGGTGGATCTTCTAGTACGGCAAGTCCCAGAAAACAGACCTCATTTTCCATACCTTCAGCAGCGGCTCTGGCGCCTTTCGCTTCTTTCCCGGCCGTGGGCAGTCTTTCCAATTTTTCAACAGCTCGTCTATTTCCTCGCCGCTCCTCGTACACGGGCGTCCTCGGGGTTCGGTTTCACCATCGAACAGATCCTTGCGTTTTCTCCACGGGTCATCGTCGCGAAGCCACCTTCGATGTCCCATGAACACGGTTTTCGAAGACCCGGGATCTCTATCTAGCTTGCGATAAGTTGTGTCATCCATGCACCTGACGCATCCAGAAAATCCGTGGACCACCTGCCCCGCGACATATCCGTAACCGAGATAGTCGTGCACCGTCGTGAGCAGCGCGGCTCTCATAGGGAAATATTCTTTCTCTGCGGCATCCCACGTATTGGCTTGCGTTTTCCACAGCGTGTGAAGCTCCTCTTTCAGCAGCCCCAGATACAGATTGATGTCGTTCCCTGGTTGTTTCGGTCCTTGAATTAGCATACTCATGTGAATGTACTTCCTCTTCATGCACAACCAGGGGGGAAGGTTGTACATCCACACAAACACAGGCCAGGTGCTATGTGTGCTTCTCTGGCTGCCAAACGGATTGACTCCATCGGTGCTCGCGCCCAGCACGATGTTCCTTGGATCATTCCCAAATTCTGGGTCTTCGAAGTTCAACGCTTGCCACTGGCTCGCATCCTTAGGGTGACTCAGCATCTTGTCTTTTTTATCTATCTCCGGATCATTTGCGTCATCTTCTCGCTTCTTCTCCTCCCTATCCGCGTATCAACGCAGGAGCTTTGCTACCTTAGGGTCCGCGAAATACCGCTGCAGACGAGGAGTGATCGGAAAGTACCACACCACTTTTAGAGGAGCTTTCTTCCTCTTCTTGTATCGAGTGACGCCGCACACCGGACATATGGTAGACTCCGCGTGCTCGTCCCGATAAATGATGCAATTGTTCATGCACACATGGTATTTCACGTGCGGTAAATCCAGAGGACACATGATTTTCTTCGCCTCCTCCAAACTGGTCGGGCACTTGTTCCCCTCGGGAAGACGTTCGTGCCAGAATGACATGTTCTCGTCGAAGCATGCGTCGGTCATTTTGTGTTTTACCTTCATCTCCAGAGCCATGAGCGTTACTTTCAGGCGGGTATCCTCGGGCCTGCATCCTTCATACAATGGAGTAACCGCGTCTAACTCAAGTTGATCCATCTTGGCTTTCTCTCGGGCGGCAGCTCTTGCGTTATCCGTCTGCTTGAGAAGCAGCTCTTGAATATGAGGGTCCTGCACCCAGCCCATCGATGGTCCAGCGTCGTCTGCTTCGCCGGCATCATCATCTTCATGATCATGCTCGTCGACTGCTCCGGCATCTTCCTCATCATCATGTCCTGCATCTTCTACATGATGACTGTGTACAGCATCACCGTCGTGATCCTCTCCTGGGGATTCTTCGTCTTCTTGCCCGCCCGAGCCGCGGTGGTTGTCTTGCTGCCCCTCCTCATTTCTTGCCCGGCCCCCATGGACGACTTCGTAGTCATCTTCATCACCTTGCCACCGATAGCCATCCATGAAACCACGCAAGAGCAGGTGGTCCCGCACCTGCCCGGATTCCGGGTCCTCAATAAGGCTCTTCAGCTTGCATCTTCGACACGGACATCTTATCTCCGTCTCGTTCTTTTGAAGCATCTCGGCCTTCACGGACCTGAAAAACCTATTCACGATGCCTTCGGTCATCATGCGGACCATGGTCGCCTGCGGGGTAGAGAAAAACGATATTTTAGAACCAAGAAAAAATTTGGCATGACTTTCCCTAAAAATAGGACCAAAAAGAATGCTTGATGCCAAAATTCTTGCCGAAACGGAAATGAATCAACATTCCGGCAAAATATTGGCAACTATCGAATTTCAAATACCGGTACACTTCCAAACACAAACACATATGCAACACCACAAACATATGCAACACCACGAACATACATAGATCTAGCTAGGCCATAAAATGTGCATGTGCACATTGTTGTAGGGAGAACAACATAAATATAGCTTCCCCCCTTACTTACCTATCAAAACAAGGTAATTTAACCACTTAAATTGAATGAATCTATGGTGGAAATGAGGTGAAAAAGAGGAGGCACCCGAGACAAGGAGGAGGTGGAGAGAATGAAGTGGGGAGAAAGTGAGTGTGGGTAGGAGAGGCTGTCCAAAATATCTTGTTGCTGCCCACTTACTAATGGCGCACCAACTCTAAATGCGCCATTAGTAATCCAGGTTACTAATGGCGCACCTCCTGGTGGTGCGCCATTAGTAGTTTTGCAAAAATAAAATACTAATGGCGCACTGTCCCACAGTGCGCCATTACTAGTTTAAACTAGTAATGGCGCATGGTGGAACAGTGCGCCATTAGTAGTTTTGCAAAAAAGGGAATAAAAAATATAATAAAAAAACAACATTAGTGGCGCACTTTCCGGCTGGTGCGCCATTACTAGTTACAACTAGTAATGGCGCACTGTGTCTGGATGCGCCATTAGTATGTTTGGACAGGCGCACTAGTTAAAAAAAAATTGATACTAATGGCGCACCCTGGGCCAGGTGCGCCATTAGTAGTTTCAACTCTAATGGCGTATCAGTAGGTGGTGCGCCATTAGTATATACTAATGGCGCACCGCTTGTCTGGTGCGCCATTAGTATCAATCCCATCTATAGCCCTTTTTCTAGTAGTGTCTCCTTAACGGAGGAGGCCATCCACTTGCCTCCAGCCCAGATCCGGACATGGTTGGAATGTCTTCTTGAACAAGGAAAAGCCGAAAGCTTGGGTGCTAGAACTCAAGGACTAAGGGACTGGAGATGAAGAAGGATGTGGGTAAAGGAAGAGTGTCCTTATCCCCTTCTAAAGACCGCGAATGTCGAGCGCCTCCCCACTCGCCTTGAACTCGCCTATTCCCGAGAGCGGTGCAAAATGGCACGGTTGGGTTGCCCATGCCCGTATTGATGAGAATCCCGTAATAAGGGGGCACGATCTTTTCTTTGACAAGACGTGCCAATGACAACCGCGTCTCACAACATGGAGGAGTAGACGAAAAACGGTTGGAAATTACGACCGGACAAACGCGATGTCATGTTGTAAAAGCTGTCAGCGGATTAGACTCATGTAAGAATATATATTCTCTCTGCGGTTATATATGGTATGTGTGAATGGTCCGGATACAATCATCGCATCTGAAGACTATCTTGGAGTTAGGAGAAAGGGGAACCCGCCTTGCAATTCAGAAGATAATCTGCATGCCAGACTCCTCGTCATTGAAGCCAGGTTCAGGGGCTACTGAGGGAGTCCTGGACTAAGGGGTCCTTGGGCGTCCGGCCTGTTATTTATGGGTCGGGCTGATGGGCTGTGAAGACATGAAGGCCGAAGACTGCACCATGTTCGGATGGGACCCTACTTGGCGTGGAAGGCAAGCTTGGCGACCGAAGATTCCTTCTTATGTAACCGACTCCATGTAAACCCTAGATCCCTTCGATGTCTATATAAACCGAAGGGGATAGTCCGGAAAGGACAACACACATATACTCATTACCATACTCACATAGGCTAGAATTCTAGGGTTTAGCCATTACGATCTCGTGGTAGATCTACTCTTGTAACACTCACATTCATCAATATCAATCAAGCAGGACATAGGGTTATACCTCCATAGAGAGGGCCCAAACCTGGGTAAACATTGTGTCCCTCGTCTCCTGTTACCATCGATCCTAGACGCATAGTTCGGGACCCCCTACCCGAGATCCGCCGGTTTTGACACCGACAAGTGGTCCTGCGCGAAGCTTACTCACGACTGGGCGAAGTTGGTGTTGGAGAAGATAAACGCCGATCTGAGTCCGGGCAGCACGAAGGCAGCGAAGCTGACAGGGGCTATGCTTCTGAAGGAATTCTTGGCGCAGCGGGTGGCTCCTCGCCAGACATGCACGCGTCCCCTATGGATGCTTGTGGATTAAGAAGACAAGCTCCACTTGAGCCTGAAGGCCTTGTCCGACGAGGAGCTGGTCGTGGCCCTCCGTCTCCTGGTTGGAGAAGTCCAAGAGTATCCGCCAAATCCTCACGCTCCCTTGTTCCTATTGAAGGACAGGGCGCAGGGCGTGGCCGCCATGCCCAGCTTTGACGGGCACGGCCTGGTTCCGCCAGCGCCTTATGAGGTTCCTGTGGTGACGGTGATGGTGGACGTATCTTCTGGTGATCCCCGTAGAGACGAGGAGGAGGAGGAGGACAAGGAGCGCAACCCAGAGGCAGCCCCCGAGGAGATGGGGGAGACCTCCCCCTTGCGTAAGGCCGACATCCTCCGCCTTCTGCCTGACAATGATGGCGAGGACGATATTATCCCGGAGAAGGGGGAGCCGTCCGTGGTTCCCACGAAGAGTAGGTCGGTGTTGTACCCGGGACGACGCTCCTGCCTTACCATCACGTGGAGCCGCTTCTGGCCCAGCTGTTGCCCCTGCTTATGCTTCTGGAGCTGGCGTGCCCGCGACTCAGGTCGCGAAGCTCTGCGGCTTCAAGCTCCCGAAACGGAGGGATTATGCCGCGGTGGACTAGAAAGTGTTCTCGTCCTGCCTTGTTCTTGCTTCCGATGCTTGCTTCTGACTCTTCCTCTTTGTTGTGTAACCATCCCGACGCCTGCGGTGAAGAGGAGGAGGGAGGGCGAAGTGGTACAGCTTGACCCAGATCGCCTCCTGCGACCACACCCCTCTCCATGAGCAAGGGTGGAGACAGCACTCATGCTTCTCCAGCCCGATCATCCTCGCGAGGCTGGGTGGAGCATCCTCGAGAGGAGTCAGCCCCCGAGGCCCCACTGGTTCCGGAGGTGCCAGTGTCCGGCTCAGGTGCTGGGGTCCCAGAGGCTCAGGAGCCTCAATCCTCCGAGGCCATGGTGACGATGATGCCTCTTCCTCCTCCTTCCACCATGCTGCTGACCCCAGGTTCCTCCGCTTCTCCTGACGTCCCGGAGTGGGCTCTTTCTGCGGAGGCCCTGCTGCGGAAGACCTTCAAGGCACCGACTGTCGCCTGGTGGCCGGGCGCCTGGAATTGGTCTCCAGCTGGCTGCATTCCGATGCGTCCATCCGGGCGACACTAAACCAAGCTATCACTGACTCCGCGAAGGACAGGGAGGTCGTCGCCCAGGCCGTGGCCACCCGCGAGGTGGCACTGAAGGACACCAAGGCCGCCTAGGACCACTGCCGGTCGCTGGCGGCCAAGCTGGAGACCATGCGGAGGGAGCACGTGGAGGAAGCCCGAGGTCGCAAGGCAGAGGAGGAGAAGATGAAAGCCCTAGAGGACGTTGTGAAGGAACGCGATGCCGAACTGGAGCAATTGGCGAAGGCGCTGGCCGCAGAGAGTGGCCGGCTGGAGGAGTTGGAGTAGAAGCTGAAGGCAGAGAAGGTCGAGCTTGACGCCAAGGCGAAAGTCCTGACTGAGGATCGCACGGCCTTCCAGCTCCTTGAAGAGATGGCTCGGACGGCGCTGAAGTCGTTCTACGGGAAGGGCTTGGAGGAGCCGCTGGTTACCGGTGACGAGGGCCCCAACCAGCTAGTTCCTTTTCTGGTTGATGCGCTAGAGGACGTTGTGAGCGGCATCGATCCCATGGCGGAGGGAGAAGCCCGCTTTCTCTCCTCAGCCGCGCTGACGCGCGTCTTCAGCCACCTCTACCTTCGCGATCTCGCCGCCCATCTTGATGAGCTGCTGGAGCCTGTGAAAGACGAGCATTATGAGGCCGCTGCTGCAGCTGTGAAGGGTCAGGTGGAGGCCCTGCTGAAGAGGTTCTGGGCCTTCGCTCTGGTGCCGTCGACCGGTGGCGCTACCGATCTGCAACTCCGGCAGGTGTTGCAGTTGAAGGCGATGCCGTTGGAGAAGAAGCATCCCTAGCAGGCGACGGCGGCGTCCAGGGGTGATGAGGAAACCTGCTGGCGGCTCCCTTCCTGTTTTAACTTCTGCAATATGCACCATGCCTTGTGGAGGAGTTAAACTCTCATTTGATTTCACGGGAACAATATGTCCTGTAATATTTTCTTTGAAATTCTGTGATTTCCTTTCTATTTGCTTTATGTTCTACATCGGCAGGGCCCGACCCCGCGCATACCTCAGCCGCCATTGGGCCGATCGGATCACGAGGACGGACCAAGGAGTGAGGGGGTACGTGATCAGTTAGGCTCCTAAGTCATGATGCTCGGGAGTCCCTCTTGACACTTAAACAGCTTATAAAAGGGAGATCCGGGAGTAGGTCTAGTGTTCTACGTCAGCAGGGCCCGACCCCGTGCATACCTCAGCCGCCATTGGGCCGACCGGATCACCAGGACAGACCAAAGAGTGAGGGGCTACGTGGTCAGTTAGGCTCCTGAGTCGTGATGCTCATGAGTCCCCCTTGACGTTCAAACGACCTTCGTACCTTAGCTCCGCTTGGGAGGGCCCGCGACGGCCAGGTCCGCGGGACCTGGCAGGGTAGGGTATGCTTGGGCGTTACCCGAGCGCAGCCCCCGTGGCCAGCCCCCTCGCGCGGCTCTCCCGAGGGGAGGCGTTGCGATGAGGCTAGACACCGAGCCTGGAGGCTCCCTGAGGTTCCACGGCCGTGAGGCCGCCCTCAGTTGTTTATCACCAGGACGGACCATGGTGCTTCCGCACTTGCACGGGCATAGCCGCTCCTTGGCAGTGTCGATTGCCAGCACAGGGCATGGTGCTTCCACTCAGAGGGAGCCCCAGGTGCGTGTACAGCCTCGCCCTGACACATGGCTTTCCCAACAGGGCTAGACAAGGTGTATCTAGGCACTCGTGAGCCAGCGCAGGACACACGAGGCCCTACCTCAAGGCGGGTTGCTCCTAGTCTTGATTCTTGATGGTTGTGGTGTTCCTGCGAGATGGTCACATAACCCGCGCCGAGTGGATTTCCTGAGGCTATCGCATGAGAAGGCCAAGCACCAACGACCCCAGGAGGTGACGTGAACGGGGCCGACCCGCCAGACAGAGCTTAGCCATTGGATTTATCTATGCTGCAGGGACGGGCCCGAGCATAGACGCCGTGCCTAGCCTTCTAATGCGAAGGATCCCAAAGAAAGACAATCGGCGTGCGGTTCCCATGGTAGGTGACAATCGAGCAGGTGATATCCATACATAGATTACGCATGAAAAGCAACTAGCTTAGGTAAATGTGAGAATGATACATGCCACTAGGTGGGACCCGAGCGGCCTAGGGTTAATGCAGCCTGTGGGGCGCTCCAAGCAGAGTGAACTGAAGATGCAAGAAGATACATGCCGCAGGGAAGGACCCACGCGGCCTGGGGACGATGCAGCCCAGGGGGCGCTCCCAGCTAAATGAACTTGGAAAGATGTCACCTGGTTTGGTTGCCGAAGGAGTGTTGGGGTAGCTGAAGACACGTAGCGAAGGAGTTGCTTCTCACAAGCCACTGGGGCCCTGAGCCTCGGGAGACTCTGGAGGCTCAGGTAGCCTCCAGAGGACCGTCTCCATTTCCGCCAGGACCGCATGATGCCTGGTGAGGGAGTCCTGTATTAGGGGGTCTCTGGACAGCCGGACTATATCCTTTGGCTGGACTGTTGGACTATGAAGATACAAGATTGAAGACTTCGTCTCGTGTCCGGATAGGACTCTACTTGGCATGGAAGGCAAGCTAGGCAAGACGGATATGGATATCTCCTCCTTTGTAACCGACCTTGTGTAACCTTAACCCTCTCCGGTGTCTATATAAACCGGAGGGTTTTAGTCCGTAGGGGACAACAACCACAACATACAATCATACCATAGGCTAGCTTCTAGGGTTTAGCCTCTCTGATCTTGTGGTAGATCTACTCTTGTACTACCCATATCATCAATATTAATCAAGTAGGACGTAGGGTTTTACCTCCATCAAGAGGGCCCGAACATGGGTAAAACATTGTGTCCCCTGCCTCCTGTTACCATCCGGCCTACTAGAGATCCGCCGGTTTTGACACCGACATTGGTGCTTTCATTGAGAGTTCCTCTGTGTCGTCACCTTTATGCCCGATGGCTCCTCCGATCATCAACAACGATGCGGTCCAGGGTGAGACCTTTCTCCCCGGACAGATCTTCGTGTTCGGCGGCTTTGTACTGCGGGCTAATTCGCTTGGCCATCTGGAGCAGATTGAAAGCTACGCCCCTGGCCATCAGGTCAGATTTGGAAGTTTGAACTACACAGCCGACATCCGCGGAGACTTGATCTTCGACGGATTCGAGCCACAGCCGGGCGCGCTGCACTGTCACGATGGGTATGACCTAGCTCTGGCGCCGAACAGTACCACAGAGGCCGCGCCCGCATCAGCTCTGACCCTTAGCTCGGAGCCAACTGCGCCAATCGAGGACGGGTGGCTAGACACTGCCTCAGGGGCGGCAGTCTCAATGGCGATCGAGCCAAACACCAGCCTAATCCTCTGCGAAGCCCGTGACTCCAAGGTGCCGGACTCTTTTCCAGACTCCGAACCGTCCGCGCCCCTGCCAATCAAATCCGATTGGGCTCCGATCATGGAATTCACCGCTGCGGATATCTTTCAGCACTCGCCCTTCGGCGACATTTTGAATTCACTAAATTCTCTCTCTTTATCAGGAGAGCCCTGGCCAGACTATGGCCAACAGGATTGGGATGCGGACGATGAAGAAATTCGACGCCCACCGACCACCCACTTCGTAGCCACTATCGATGATTGAACTGACATGCTCGACTTCGACTCCGAAGACATTGACGGTATGGACGACGATGTAGGAGACGAACATGAACCAGCGCCTATAGGGCACTGGAAAGCCACCTCGTCATATGACATATACATGGTGGATACACCCAAAGAAGGCAATGGCGACGAGATAACGGAGGATGGCCCCTCCAAGAAGCAACCCAAGCGCTGACATCAGTGGCGCCGCTCTAAGTCCCGCCAAAGCAAAAGTGGTGATACCGGCACAGGAGATAATAACACTCCGGATAGTGCCGAAGACAACAACAATCCCCTCCAGCAAGATTTAGAGCAGGAGGATGGAGGAGCCAACCCTCCTGAGAGAGCGGCAGACGGAGAGGAGGAGGATGACAATTACATGCCCCCTCTGAAGACGAGGCAAGCCTCGGCGACGATGAATTCGCCGTACCAGAGGATCCCATCGAACAAAAGCGCTTCAAGCGCCAGCTTATGGCCACGGCAAATAGCCTGAAGAAAAAGCAGTAGCAGCT
This sequence comes from Triticum urartu, assembly GCF_056163025.1. Lineage (NCBI taxonomy): Eukaryota > Viridiplantae > Streptophyta > Magnoliopsida > Poales > Poaceae > Triticum > Triticum urartu. Next base: position 47,039,735 of record NC_141876.1, on the reverse strand, counting down.
TCAAGCTGATCAAGATCTGCTAGCTGACAGATGGACTGAAGTCCTCGCGGCCGAGGAATATAAACTCGAGTGCCCCTCTAAGAATTACCCAAAGTGCAAGTTACTACCCCGACTGGAGGAAGAAGCATATGATACGGCTGATCGGCCACCTCGTGGCCGCGATAGAGAGGCATTCCAGCCAAAAACTCAGCCTCCACCCCGACGCCATTCAAATAAAAAGGCATGGGGAGATACGCCAGACCTGCGAGATATATTGGAGGACAAAGCAAAGCATCCAAGATCGATCTGCGGATCACGAGGGCGCACAACTCTGCGAGACGATAAACGTCACGTCGGATACAGCAAAAGAAAATCCGGCCGGGCCGAACACAGCGGGCAAGACCCATTCGAGCTGCGTCGCGATATAGCCCAATACAGAGGCGCCGCACACCCCTTATGCTTCACAGACGAAGTAATGGATCATCACTTCCCAAAAGGTTTCAAACCTGTAAATATTGAATCATACGACGGCACAACAGATCCCGCGGTATGGATCGAGGATTTCCTCCTCCACATCCACATGGCCCGCGGTGATGACTTACACGCCATCAAATACCTCCCACTAAAGCTCAAAGGACCAGTGCAGCATTGCCTTAACAGCTTGCTAGCAGACTACATTAGCTATTGGGAAGATCTGGAAGCCGCATTCATCGACAACTTTCAGGGCACTTATGTGCGACCACCAGACGCCGATGACTTGATCCACATAATTCAGCAGCCAGAAGAGTCGGCCAGGCAATTCTGGACTCGGTTCCTTACAAAGAAAAATCAAATCGTCAACTGTACGGTTGCAGAGGCCTTAGCGGCTTTCAAACACAACATCCGAGACGAGTGGCTAGCCCGGCACCTTGGTCAGGAATAGCCGAAATCTATGGCAGCTCTCACGACGCTCATGACCCGCTTTTGTGCGGGAGAAAACAGCTGGCTGGCTTGCAGTAATAACATACCAAAGAACCATGGTACCTCTGATACCAAGGATGGCAATAGCAGGTCACGTCGCAACAAACATAATCGCCGCATTAACAGTGAAAATACTGAGGATACGGCAGTCAATGCCGGATTCAAAGGCTCTAAACCCGGTCAGCGGAAAAAGCCATTCAAACAAAGTACGTCGGGTCCATCCAGCATGGACCGTATACTCGATCGCTCATGTCAAATACACGGCACCCCGGACAAGCCAGCCAATCACACCAACAGGGATTATTGGTTGTTCAACCAGGCCGGCAAGTTAATTGTCGAAAACAAGGACAAGGGGCCGCATAGCGATGACGAAGAGGAGCCCCGACAGCCGCACACCAGAGGACAGAAGAGCTTTCCCCCGCAAGTGCGGACGGTGAACATGATATACGCAACCCACATCCCCAAAAGGGAGCGGAAGCATGCGCTCAGGGACGTATATGCGTTGGAGCCAGTCGCCCCAAAGTTCAACCCTTGGTCCTCCTGTCCAATCACCTTCGATCGCAGGGACCACCCCAGTAGTATCCGTCATGGCGGATTCGCCGCACTGGTCCTAGACCCAATCATTGACGGATTTCACCTCACTCGAGTCCTTATGGATGGCGGCAGCAGCCTGAACCTGCTTTATCAGGACACAGTGCGCAAAATGGGTATAGACCCCTCAAGGATCAAACCCACAAAAACAACCTTTAAAGGCGTCATTCCAGGTGTAGAGGCCCATTGCATAGGCTCAATTACACTGGAAGTGGTCTTCGGATCCCCGGATAACTTCCAAAGCGAAGAGTTAATCTTCGATATAGTCCCGTTCCGCATTGGTTATCACGCGCTGCTCGGGCGAACCGCATTTGCTAGATTCAATGCGATACCGCATTATGCATACCACAAGCTCAAGATGCCAGGACCTCGCGGAGTTATTACAGTCAATGGAAACACAGAGCGCTCTCTCCGAACAGAGGAGCACACCGTGGCCCTCGCAGCAGAAGCGCAAAGCAGCCTCTCAAGGCAATCAACCAGTTCGGTGCTTCAAAGCCCGGACACCTTCAAGCGCGCTCGGAGTAATCGGCAAATAGACCGCCTGGCGCGATCTGAGCTCGCGTAGCAATACGGCGTCCACCCCAATCCCAGCCCAACGGTAAAACTCGTGCCACGCGTACATAATTACGCATTAAAAATACCATGGGCACAGGTGGGGAGGGGGGCACAACTGCGGCACGCCCCAAGATGCGGCTTAAACCGCACTAGGGGCTCCCATTTGGTTATTCTTCTTTTTTTAGGACATTAATCTCTGGAAACACTGTCCGGCAGCACTATTGCCGAACACATGATGCAACAACTAAGGAGGCAGACAGCTACGTCATACCACGGAATTCGCAGGTGGATTACAGTAACGAGCGAAATATTCAATTTAATATCATTCCTTAGCTTGCCCTTGGAAGGGACATAGTCCTACTCTTTGCTTATCACACTATCTGTATCACTCTGCTTTAACGCAATTTTTTGAATAAACAATGCATGACATTACGACTATTATTGCATTCTTGTTATATATATATATATATATATATATATATATATATATATATGCGTGTGTGTGTGTGTGTTCATTAATGACGCCCTGCAATTGTACACTTTGGTACCGCCAATACACCAGGGGCTTACATACCCCACAATACGGTGTGAAAAGCCCGAACACTTCCACAAGTGCGGCACCCCGAACTTATAGCATTATATGCATCAGCTCCGAATCATGTCTTTGGTCAAATGTTGGGTTTGCCCGGCTCCTATGTTTTGGTACCTTACGTTCCGCTCTATCGGCTAAGGTAGCACTAGGAGAACTACTGCGATTGTGCCCCGGTTCTGTTGGGTTCAGCACCTCAGTAGAGAAAGCTAAAACTGACTGTCATGATAAGGCGAGAGACTCGTCGCTGTTCGGTGAGGTTTTCGAGTCCCTAAAGACTTATGCCGCTTAGAGCGAGGGGCCGGCCCTGTCCGGCTTAAAGGCATGTATCGCGCCCCAAATTCGGCCTTCTGAATACCAGGGGCTTCGCCAAAATTTAAAATTATAGAATTCTATGGCTAAGTGAGAGTGATAAAGCATTATTAGTCTGATTGCCTTGTTCGCTGTGCTGAGCACCTCCCTCGAAGGACCCAAACATGGGAACAAGAGTGCTCAGGTTTATCCCGAACACCCCAGCACTCGTGGCATGGGGGTTGAAGCCGAGGACTAGCCATCTCTCAGATTGGATAAACAGCCAAACAGAAGGTAATATTTTAAATTCAAACAAGCATTGCATAGCGCATATGAAACAAGTTTTCATAAATACAGGATAAAACGAGGAAGTCTCACTCAAATATTACATCTTTTGAACACTCGTCCGCTATGAGACGGGCACCCGGCAGAACACCCTCATAGTACATCTCGGGGTGGTGGTGCTCCTTGCCCTCCGGCGGCCCGCTCCTTGATCAGCTTCAAGGCGTCTAGCTTGACCCGCTGCAATTTCACATGGGCGAAAGCCCGGCGTGCACCTTCAATGCAGACAGATCGCTTGACGACCTCCAGCCGCGGGCAGGCATCCACAAGACGCCTCACCAGGCCGAAGAAGCTGTTCGGAAGGGCGTCGCCAGGCCACAGCGGGACTATAAAGCCCTTCATGGCCCGATCAGCTGCCTTATGTAGCTCGACCATCTGCTTCAGTTGGCCGCTCATTGGCAGCGGGTGTTCGGCCTCAGCATACTGAGACCAGAACAACTTCTCCGTCGAGCTTCCATCCTCGGCCTGCTAAAATTGTGCGGCATCAGACACGCTGCGGGGCAAATCTGCGAATGCTCCTGGAGAGCTCCGGATTCGGGTAAGTAATCGGTAATTTACTTTTACATGCTTGCTTTGCATATAGAAAGCCTTACCCGCCGCTATCTTCTTCATTGCGTCGATCTCCTGGAGGGCCCTTTGGGCTTCGGTCTTGGCACTTTTTGCGCTCTCGAGGGCCGCGGCAAGCTCAGACTCTCGCGTCTTTGAGTCAAGCTCCAACGCCTCGTGCTTCGCCACGAGAGCCTGGAGCTCTTGCTGCACCTCGCCCACCCGAGCCTCGTGCTTCTCTCGCTCGGTGAGCTCCTTGGCCGCGTTATTGTCGGCCTTGGTTAGCGCTTGCTTCAGGGTCGCCACCTCGGTCGTGGCCCCTGGCGAACATACGATGATCCTGTCATTTTGCAATCGTGTCTTCTTTTATATATATACGTATCTATAGACAGGGTATTACTTACCCTTGTTCTCCTCGAGCTGCCTCTTGACAAGGCCGAGCTCTTTCCTGGACCCCTCGAGGTCCTGCTTCAGTACGACGACCTCCGCAGTCAGTGCGGCGGACGCCAGCAGCGAAGCCTGCATATGCATATTGACATACTTATATTAGACTCCTGCGATATTATTTGATCCTCTGTTCGGCTTTTCTTTGTGAACACCGAACAAAGCATCAGGGGCTACTGTCTATGCGGTAATATTTCTACTACATTTTAAAACACTTACCTCAAAGCATGTTAGAAGGCTGGCACAGGCTTCAGTCAACCCGCTCTTGGCGGACTGAACCTTCTGGACCACCGCACCCATAATAGTACGATGCTCCTCGTCGATGGAAGCGCTGCGAAGCGCTTCCAGCAGATGGTCCCGCGCCTCTGGATGGACAGAGGTCACCAGCACAGGCGTCTTGCCCCTCTTAGAAGGAGGCCGCCTGCCCGAGCCCAGAACCACTGGAGGTTCCGGCACGGTGTTCGGCTGAGGGCCGAACTCGGAGCTCTCAGGGGCCCCGTCCCCTCGGCTCCCGAAGTCTGGATGGTCGCCTTGAGGCGCCTCCGGGACTGTCTCCCCTCGATCCGGTGCCTCTTGAGATAGCACCTCGGCGTCGTCGGCAGGATGATGGGAGGTGGCGGTCGGGACTGGATCGCTATCCATGTCTGACGAGCCCAGGGAGTCGTCCGATGATACATCAATACTGGCTCGTGGCGGCCTGCATAATTATGTTCGGCGTTAGGGAAAGCAGTGCGACAAAGGAATGCTATGAGTTACTCTGGTATCCGAATACTTATGATCTCCCCAGGGGCTTGGCCCTGGGCAACCACTCGTCTTCGCCTTCGTCGGCGCCGGTGGAACTGTCCGGAAGGAGAGTCCTTCCCTTCTTGGACCCTTCGGCCCCCAGTTGGGGTGGCCTTCCTTTTCTTATCTCCCCCAGCCGGAGGGGGAGCATCTTCTTCTTCTTATTCTTCCTCGTCTTCGGGGAAGGAGTGCGCCGCAGAGTCATCGAACGATGAGTCCGACAACGCCTGGCGTCGGGAACTCTTTCGGGTTCCCTTGGCCTTCTTGGTCTTCTCCGGCACCGTATAAGGAGCCGGAGTCAGCATCTTCACCAGAAGAGCATCTGCTGGGCCTTCGGGCAAAGGAGCCGGACAATCGATCTGTCCGGTCATCTCCTGCCGGTCCTGTCAAAGGTACGGGAGTTTAGATCCCGCATGGAGTCAATCTATAAAATTAAGTATCCTGTGAAAGGTAAAGCAGCTTACCACACTGGCTTGGCGCTTCGCGCTGAATCCACGATCCTCAGTAATGGGAGGGGGGACCTCGGCGCTTTTGAACAGCACCCTCCAGGCATCTTCGTGAGTTGTGTCGAAGAGCCTGTTCAGAGTTCGGTGTTGTGCGGGGTCGAACTCCCACAATTTGAACTCCCGTTGTTGGCACGGTAGGATCCGGCGGTGGAGCATGACCTGGACCACGTTGACGAGTTTGAGCTTCTTGTTCACCACGTTTTGAATACATGTTTGGAGTCCGGTCAGCTCTCCTGAACTACCCCAGGACAGGCCCTTCTCTTTCCAGGAGGTGAGCCGCATGGGGATGCCATATCGGAACTCAGGGGCCGCTGCCCATGCAGGGTCGCGCGGCTCGATGATGTAGAACCACCCCGATTGCCACCCCTTTATGGTTTCCATAAAGGAGCCCTCGAGCCATGTTATGTTTGGCATCTTGCCCACCATGGCGCCTCCACACTCCGCCTAGCGGCCGCCCACACCTTCGGCTAGACATTGAAGGTCTTCAACCATAAGCCAAAGTGGGGCTTGATGCGGAGGAAGGCCTCGCACACAATGATAAATGCCGAGATGTTGAGGATGAAGTTCGGGGCCAGATCGTGGAAATCCAGGCCGTAATAGAACTTGAGCCCCCGGACGAATGGGTGGAGAGGGAATCCCAGTTCGCGGAGGAAATGGGTGAGGAACACTACCCTCTCATGGGGCCTGGGGGTGGGGATGAGCTGCCCCTCATCTAGAAGCCGGTGCGCGATGTCGTTGGGCAGGTATCCGGCTCTCCTCAGCTTCTTGATGTCTCCATCCGTGACGGAGGAGACCATCCACCTGCCTCCCGCTCCGGACATGGTTGGAGAAGGTTGAGGTGGGAAGTGCGGACTTGGGCACTAGAGCTCGAGTGTGCGAAAACGGATGAGCAAAGGAGGAAGAAGGCGTGGATAGAAAGGTGAATCCTTATCCCTTTATATGGGCGGACGAAACTAAGCGTCCCCACTTGCCTGGTAAAACTCACTTATCCCCCCAAGCGCCGTAATCGATGGCACGGTTGGGTTACCCACGCCCGTATTGATGAGAATACCGTAATAAGGGGACACGATCTCTGCTTTGACAAGACGTGTCGAAAAACTGCCTCGCGTTATGTGCGTGGCTAGTTAAAGGAAACGGTTCGAATAATCACCGGGCCATGACATAACGTCATGCTGCCAAAACAAGTCAGCAAATTAGATTTGCGAAGATATTATTCTCTCTACGGTGGTATGTGGAACTTATTTTGCAGGGTCGGACACTATCCTTGTATTCAAATTCTTCCGTGGTGTATTCGGAGGAGGAACCCTCCTTGCAATGCCGAAGACAATACTGCGCGTCGGACTCATCGTCATTGAAGCCTGGTTCAGGGGCTACTAAGGGAGTCCTGGATTAGGGGGTCTCCGGACAGCCAGACTATATCCTTTGGCCGGAGTGTTGGACTATGAAGATACAAAATTGAAGACTTTGTCTCGTGTCCGGATAGGACTCTACTTGGCGTGGAAGGCAAGCTAGGCAAGACGGATATGTATATCTCCTCCTTTATAACCGACCTTGTGTAACCCAAACCCTCTTTGGTGTCTATATAAAACGGAGGGTTTTAGTTCGTAGGGGACAACAACCACAACATACAATCATACCATAGGCTAGCTTCTAGGGTTTAGCCTCTCTGATCTCGTGGTAGATCTACTCTTGTACTACCAATATCATCAATATTAATCAAGTAGGACATAGGGTTTTACCTCCATCAAGAGGACCCAAACGTGGGTAAAACATTGTGTCCCCTGCCTCCTGTTACCATCCGTCCTAGACGCATAGTTCGGGACCCCCTACCCGAGATCCGCCGGTTTTGACACCGACACCTGGCCTCCTGACCTGCCCGGATGCTCCGCAGATTGCACTGGAAGGTGACAGCCACGCTCGACGGGCCAAACGGCATGCGAACGTAGCTGTGAGGCGGGCCCTCACACCGGCCAGCACACGAAGGCCAGAAGCACTCCTGAGATGCGGCCTGTTGAGCCCTGGGATGTCGATGCAGATGCGCAGCTCACCACCCACGCCTGGGTGGGGAGCGGTGCCAGGTGGGCGGCGGTCGCCGCGTATTGCTCTTGCTTCCTGAAGCTCCTGAGATGCCTCGGTGATGAACTCCTGACCGTCGGGCACTCTTCGCCCGGTGTCCTCCTGAGGGAAATGTGCTGCGAAGCATGCCTCCACGTTGTGCCCGAGCGCCTCCCTCATGATGTTGGCCAGGTCTGAGGCCCTCCAGAAGAGAGCCCCCAAGCACTGCCGAGGAGGGCGCCGGGCGTGCCTCCCTATGCGAGGGAAGGAGGCGCCCCAGGCGCTGGCGCGGATCCTGAAGTGGTGCAAGCTGGAGGTGCCGCTCCCCTGAGGCCCAGCGCGGAGTTGTTGGGGATCGTAGCAGAAATTAAAAAAAATTCTACGCATCACCAAGATCAATCTATGGAGTATTCTAGCAACGAGGGGAATAGGAGTGCATCTACATACCCTTGTAGATCGCGAGCGGAAGCGTTCAAGTGAACGGGGATGATGGAGTCGTACTCGCCGTGATCCAAATCACCGATGACCAAGTGCCGAACGGACAGCACCTCCGCGTTCAGCACACGTACGGTTGGGAAGACATCTCCTCCTTCTTTATACAGCAAGGGGGAAGGAGAGGTTGATGAAGATCCAGCAGCACGACGGCGTGGTGGTGGATGCAGCAGGATCCCGGCAGGGCTTCGCCAAGCACAAGCGGGGAGGAGAGGTGTTACGGAGGGAGAGGGAGGCGCCAAGAGCAAGGTGCGGCTGCCCTCCTTCCCTTCCACTATATATAGGGGCTAGGGGGGCGCATGCCCCATTGGAGATCCCATCTAAAAGGGGGCGGCGGCGGCCCCTGGGGGCAACGGCCCCCTTAGGGTTTCCAACCAGGGGGGCGCATGCCCCCTCGGGGGGCAACGGCCTCCTAGGGTTTCCAACCCTAGGCGCCTTGGGCCCTTGGGTTGGGCGCACCAGCCCATCAGGGGCTGGTTCCCACGCCACTTCAGCCCATGGGACCCTCCGGGATAGGTGGCCCCATCCGGTGGACCCCCGAGACCCTTCCGGTGGTCCCGGTACAATACCGGTAACCCTCGAAACCTTCCCGCTGGCCGAAACTGGACTTCCTATATATATACCTTTCGTGATGCCGGCCTTCTTTTCCGCTAAGTATTTGGGGCAGTTCCGCTTCCAGTGACCACTTCCCTTGCAATAAAAACACTCAGTCTCGGGCTTGGGTCCATTCTTTGGCTTCTTCCCGGCAGCTTGCTTACCGGGCGCGGCAACTCCCTTGCCGTCCTTCTTGAAGTTCTTCTTACCCTTCCCTTTCTTGAACTTAGTGGTTTTATTCACCATCAACACTTGATGTTCCTTTTTGACTTCTACCTCTGCTGATTTCAGCATTGCAAATACTTCAGGAATGGTCCTTTCCATCCCCTGCATATTGAAGTTCATCACAAATCTCGTGTAGCTCGGCGGAAGCGACTAAAGGATTCTGTCAATGACCGCATCATCCGGGAGATTAACTCCCAGCTGAGTCAAGCGGTTATGCAAACCAGACATTTTGAGTATGTGCTCGCTGACAGAACTATTTTCCTCCATCTTACAGCAGAAGAACTTGTCGGAGACTTCATATCTCTCGACTCGGGCATGATCTTGAAAAACCATTTTCAGCTCTTCAAACATTTCATATGCTCCATGTCTCTCAAAACGCTTTTGGAGACCCGGTTCTAAGCTGTAAAGCATGCCGCACTGAACGAGGGAGTAATCATCAGCACGTGTCTGCCAAGCGTTCATAACGTCTTTGTTCTGTGGGACGGGTGCGTCACCTAGCGGTGCTTCTAGGACATAATCTTTCTTGGCAGCTATGAGGATGATCCTCAGGTTCTGGACCCAGTCCGTATAGTTGCTGCCATCGTCTTTCAGCTTGGTTTTCTCTAGGAACGCGTTGAAGTTGAGGACAACGTGGGCCATTTGATCTACAAGGCATATTGTAAAGATTTTAGACTAAGTTCATGATAATTAAGTTCATCTAATCAAATTATTAAATGCACTCCCACTCAGATAGACATCCCTCCAGTCATCTAAGTATAACATGATCCGAGTTAACTAGGCCGTGTCCGATCATCACGTGAGACGGACTAGTCAACATCGGTGAACATCTTCATGTTGATCGTATCTTCTATACGACTCATGCTCGACCTTTCGGTCTTCTGTGTTCCGAGGCCATGTCTGTACATGCTAGGCTCGTCAAGTCAACCTAAGTGTATTGCGTGTGTAAATCTGTCTTACACCCGTTGTATTCGAACATTAGAATCTATCACACCCGATCATCACGTGGTGCTTCGAAACAATGAACCTTCGCAACGGTGCACAGCTAGGGGGAACACTTTCTTGAAATTATTATGAGGGATCATCTTATTTAAGCTACCGTCGTTCTAAGCAAATAAGATGTAAAACATGATAAACATCACATGCAATCAAATAGTGATATGATATGGCCAATATCATTTGCTCCTTTGATCTCCATCTTCGGGGCTCCATGATCATCATTGTCACCGGCATGACACAATGATCTCCATCATCGTGTCTTCTTGAAGTTTTCTCGTCATCTATTACTTCTACTACTATGGCTAACGCTTTAGCAATAAAGTAAAGTATTTACATGACGTTTATGTTGACACACAGGTCATAAATAAATAAAGACAACTCCTATGGCTCCTGCCGGTTGTCATACTCACCGACATGCAAGTCGTGATTCCTATTACAAGAACATGATCAATCTCATACATCACATATATCATTCATCATTCATCACAACCTTTGGCCATATCACATCACAAAACACTTGCTGCAAAAACAAGTTAGACATCCTCTAATTGTCGTAGCAAGTTTTTACGTGGCTGCTATAGGTTTCTATCAAGAACGTTTCTTACCTACGCCAAAACCACAACGTGAATTGCCAATTTCTATTTACCCTTCATAAGGACCCTGTTCATCGAATCCGATCCGACTAAAGTGGGAGAGACAGACACCCGCCAGCCACCTTATGCAACTAGTGCATGTCAGTCGGTGGAACCGGTCTCACGTAAGCGTACGTGTAAGGTTGGTCCGGGCCGCTTCATCCCATGATGCCGCCGAATCAAGATAAGACTAGTAACGGCGAGCAAATTGACAATATCGACGCCCACAACTACTTTGTGTTCTGCTCGTGCATAGTAACTACGCATAGACCTAGCTCATGATGCCACTGTTGGGGATCGTAGCAGAAATTAAAAAAATTTCTACGCATCACCAAGATCAATCTATGGAGTATACTAGCAATGAGGGGAATAAGAGTGCATCTACATACCCTTGTAGATCACGAGCGGAAGCGTTCAAGTGAATGGGGATGATGGAGTCGTTCTCGCCGTGATCCAAATCACCGATGACCAAGTGCTGAACGGACAGCACCTCCGCGTTCAACACACGTACGGTTGGGAAGACGTCTCCTCCTTCTTGATCCAGCAAGGGGGAAGGAGAGGTTGATGAAGATCCAGCAGCACGACGGCGTGGTGGTGGATGCAGCAGGATCCCAGCAGGGCTTCGCCAAGCACAAGCGCGGAGGAGAGATGTTACGGAGGGAGAGGGAGGCGCCAAGAGCAAGGTGCGGCTGCCCTCCCTCCCATCCACTATATATAGGGGCTAGGGGGCGCATGCCCCCTTGGAGATCCCATCTAAAGGGGGGGCGGCGGCCCCTGGGGGCAACGGCCCCCTTAGGGTTTCCAACCAGGGGGGCGCATGCCCCCTCGGGGGGCAACGGCCCCCTAGGGTTTCCAACCAGGGGGGCGCATGCCCCTCGGGGGGCACCGACCTCATAGGGTTTCCAACCCTAGGCGCCTTGGGCCCTTGGGTGGGGCGCACCAGCCCATCAGGGGCTGGTTCCCATGCCACTTCAGCCCATGGGGCCCTCTGGGATAGGTGGCCCCATCCGATGGACCCCCGGGACCCTTCCGCTGGTCCCGGTACAATACCAGTAACCCTCGAAACCTCCCCGCTGGCCGAAACTAGACTTCCTATATATAAATCTTTACCTCCGGACCATTCCGGAACTCCTCGTGATGTCCGGGATCTCATCCGGGACTCCGAACAACTTTCGGGTTACTGCATACTAATATCTCTACAACCCTAGTGTCACCGAACCTTAAGTGTGTAGACCCTACATGTTCGGGAGACACGCAGACATGACCGAGACGCCTCTCCGGTCAATAACCAACAGCAGGATCTGGATACCCATGTTGGCTCCCACATGCTCCTCGATGATCTCATCGGATGAACCACGATGTCGAGGACTTAATCAATCCCGTATTCAATTCCCTTTGTCAATCGGTACGTTACTTGCCCGAGACTCGATCGTCGGTATCCCAATACCTTGTTCAATCTCGTTACCGGCAAGTCACTTTACTCGTACCGTAATGCATGATCCTGCGATCAACCACTTGATCACATTGAGCTCATTATGACGATGCATTACCGAGTGGGCCCAGAGATACCTCTCCGTCATACGGAGTGACAAATCCCAGTCTCGATTCGTGCCAACTCAACAGACACTTTCGGAGATACCTGTAATGTACCTTTATAGTCACCCAGTTACGTTGTGACGTTTGGCACACCCAAGGTACTCCTACGATATCCGGGAGTTGCACAATCTCATGGTCTAAGGAAATGATACTTGACATTCAGAAAAGCTACAGCAAACGAACTACACGATCTTTGAGCTAAGCTTAGGATTGGGTCTTGTCCATCACATCATTCTCCTAATGATGTGATCCCGTTATCAATGACATCTAATGTCCATAGTCAGGAAACCATGACTATCCTTTGATCTACGAGCTAGTCAACTAGAGGCTCACTAGGGACGTGTTGTGATCTATGTATTCACACATGTATTACGATTTCCGGATAATACAATTATAGCATGAATAATAGACAATTAACATGAACAAGGAAATATAATAATCATTTTATTGTTGCCTCTAGGGTATATTTCCAACAGGAGTAGCCGCTTCTTCTTCTTCTTGGGTTGGCCTCAGGAGGGTACTGCGCACCCGCGCTGCTAGGGTCTTCGATTGATGCAGCTTGGAAGGCGTGGTTGAGGGAGCGCACCGCGTCTCTTTCCTTGCAAGGGACCGTGATGATTCCGCCGCTTCCTGGCATCTTGAGGATGTTGTATCCATGGTGGGTGATTGCCATGAACTTGGCGAGTGCTGGGTATCCAAGGATGGCATTGTATGGCACGCGGATGTGGTTGACATCGAAGTCGATAAGCTCGGTGTGGTAGTTGTCACGCTGACCGAAGGTGACAGGGAGGCGAACTTGCCCTATTGGGTGGTGGAGCCGTCTGTCACTCCTGAGAAAGGCTTGGTGGGCTGGAGCTGATCGTATGGCACTTGAAGGATGTCGAACGTTTCGACGGACAGGACACTGAATCCTGCGCCACCGTCGATGAGGGTCTTGGTGACTTGGACATTACTGATGACGGGTGAGCAGAGCATCGGGAGGACGCCGGTGGTTGCCGCGCATTTGAGCTGGTCCGTCGAGCTAAAGGTGATGGCGTACTTGGACCACCTGAGCGGGCGCGTAGCCTCGAGCTTGGGGAGGGCTGCGTTCACCTCTCAGGGGGACAGTTTGAAGATGCGCTAGGAGGCTGGGGCCTGAGTGCCACCCAAGATGCAAGCGATGGCGCGCAGCTCCTGGAAGCCCCCAGCCCCTTCGTCATGTTGATGGTCGTCGTTCCTTCTTGGCGGTGGCAGCGGAGGAAGACCAGGGTGGCCCTGAGGGTGATCCTCACGAGCAGCGCTGGTTTTCTATTAGAACGGGAGAGGAGCGACGCTGGTTTTGGATTAGAACGGGAGAGGAGCAGCACTGGTTTTGGATTGGAACAAGAGAGGAGGGTGGTGGTTTTGAAATGGAAGAGGAGAGGAGCGGCGCTGGATTTAGATTGGAACAGGAGAGGAGCGGCGGTGGTTTAATAGGAGAGGATCGGCGCTGGTCTTGGAAGTATTTTTTTTGTTTTGCGTATTTTGGGTCAAAGTTTGACCACGTACTGTATTTGACAAACAAAATGTGAGTGCATGTCACCAAAAATTGTATCATTTGGTTCGTATATGAATGTACTTTCAAATTATATTATTATTGCAATGTATAACATATAATTTATTTGTGAAAATCATGGTCAATTATGTTTCAGAATAAAAGGGAGAGTAGTTAATGTGGGGTCGCTTTCTTAATTGAAGGGTAAATTGATTTTGATTTTGATCCAGTCACAACACGCCGACCCTCTCGTCCAATCCTAAATCACTTCCGCATGCTCCTCTCCCTCTTCTCCATTGCAAAACCACCTCCTCTCCTCTCCATCATCTCCATTCCAAAACCACCGTCTCGCCTCTACCTCTTTGTCGTTGCAAAACCACCTCCTCTCCTCCCCATCATCTCCATTCAAAAACCACCGTCTCACCTCTCCCTTTTCTCCATTGCAAAACCACCCCATCTCCTCTCCATCATCTCCGTTCCAAAACCACCGTCTCGCCTCTCCCTCTTCTCTATTGCAAGACCACCGTCTCTCCCTCATCGGACCACTCAAAAGGACATCTATAGAGAGGATGCAGCAGCGAATCAGGCAGATCGTCAGCGGCAACCAGGCAAAGTTAGCCAGGTCGAAGGAGATCCTTACTTGGTTTGACAATTAGTGGTAGATTTCGAGGACGGTGAGGGCCATGTGGCAATGTATGCAAAAGAGCGAGACAGTGGTGATGAGGGCGGCAGTGTACTCCTGGGTGGCAGTCATGTCGCAGTCCTTCGAGTTCATCAAGTATCTCCTCTAGGCGATGGAGCAGACAGATTTGCCCGTGGCAAAAGTCAGGCGGAGGTGGTGGGCGTACAGGTCGAAAGTCGAGCACCCAGAGGATAACGACTCGATCGAGTACGATGTGCCGTTCGTGAGGGTGCAGAGCCAGCCGCAGCCACAGGAGTATTCGTTCAACCACCGCAAGAGGAGCCGGATGGCGCGACGTCGCTTCGCTGCCGTTATCCATGGTTCCCTCGACGCTCACCTCATTTCAACGGTGGCGGTAGGGTTTAAGGTAAGCTTCGCACTAACCTAATCTTCCATATGCTCATGCTTACAATCAGTGTGACAGCTAATGAAAATTATGCTTACAATCAGTCTCTGAGTACTATGCCAATCACCCTAAAATAGCTCTGGACCTTTGGGTCAAAGTTGTGACACCGTGTACAAATAAAGAAAAATAGATTGGTGCTTCTTTCAGAAAAGAGTACTCCCTAGAAAACTGCTGATATAAGCTCATGTATTTGGTTAGAGGATTTGCTGCCGAGAAAGATCCGTCCACAGAGAGCGCCACACATCCCACTGGTGGTGGTGGATGCCAATGTGTACATGGAGTATGGTTGGTGTCGGTAATTTTTACTTGGCACACCTCGCACTCTGCATATATGCCGGTTCCATCCGTACAGTTGTGCAGTTCCACCAAAATGCAGCTCAATAACCCTATTTGCATAGATAATGAAAAGGCGTGATTACATTATAGTGGCACTAGTTGATGAAACATACACTAATAAATAGAAGAGAATATTGCGATGGTATCATAGTATGTCATGCTGCGAGGGCGAGATGGGCCCTGCGACGCCTCATACGGTATGCCTCATACTGGAAATCGACCCAAGTTTACATGATACACCTTCTGCCAGTATGAACATCAGTGTAAAACGGTAGTACAAGGAGGGGCCTTGAGACATTCCAATCTCTGTTTTTGTGCAGATCAACTAAAATTAAGCACCCCAGTTTGCGGAAACGCTTAAACATTCACAATGGGACTAGTTGATGAAACATATACTAACAAAGAGAAGCACTTTCTTTATCTACATTGGAAATGAAATGATAGAGAGGACACTCGCTCTAGCTTAATTGTATTATTACTTCATTTTATCAGTGGCACTAGGGTCGAGCAGGTGGAAAACGAGGTGTACTGTGCGTCGCAAGGATGGAGGTCGGGGGTGCTTAGACTGGGATGCTGAAGCTGGCTCTTTCAGTCCCTATCTACCCCCCTGATGTTTCTGTGGTAACATTTGGGTTGTAATTCAAACTTGGTCGAGCTGGTGCTATGTACCCCTACCTACCTAGCTTATGTGGCGAACTTGTCTCCTGCTAGTACTCAGTCCATTCAAGTAGTAGTTGCATAACTGCCCGTTTACACTGAGATGTTGTCGGATAATGGTTCTCTATGGTTGGGTTTCTTTATTGAAATCGAAGGAAACCTAAGTACTAGCACTAGTACTAAAACCTGCATAGTGGGAACACGTTTAGGTTTGGTACGTACTAGTAGGTGTGAGCAGGCTTGCACTTAATTGTAGCACTAGTACTTTGGAATGTGATGGGAACGAGGTAAAGATTAATTGATGGTTTTGGTTTCGAGGCCTGAAACGGCTCCTGATGAGTTCAGTGGAACATAAATTTCAAGTACTCCCTCCATCTCAGTTTACAAGGCTTGCACGTGTATCTAGGTCGTCAATGTAACTGATATAAATAAATTTTTTAACATAAAAAATATATCATTAAAAAATATAATATTTGAAGTTTGTAATGCTATATTTTTTGTAATGTATGCCTCTTATTAAGTTGGTCAAATTAATGACCTAGGTACACGTGCAAGACTTGTAAACTGAGATAGAGGGAGTACTACACTTCTCAAATGCGGTCGCACAAGTCAGTGATGTAACTGGTCGTACATGTCAGACCAAGCCGATATGTGTCCCTCGATGAGACGCGGGTCCGACCGACCGTCTGTTGGTGTGACCGACCGTAAAGTATTACGCGATGAAGACTTCTGGTTGTGGCTTTGGTTGATTGTCACGACCAAGCATTCTAAAACTAGTGATAAATCAATTACCATCTTTTTCCAAACGACCAAGTATTTTCACAGGAATACAATAAGTACATATAGATGGAGTGATTGTCAAGGTTGCAAACCGACATGACATTGCAAGTTCACTGCAGCAGCAACCGACTAGGTCACTGCATCGCTGGCGGGGAAGGAGGGAAGCTCACCTCACCTATGATGCATGCCCAGTGGCGCCACCGCAACTGGTCCCGAGGTTTGGCTTCTCCTACCGCCCATTTGAACAGTTGCACCGGCTGCTCATGCCATTGCGCAGGCATGCACGTTCTTTCCTCCGCATTTGACTCCGTGAATATGATCTCTACCATATTAGCCCTAGCTTGAAAATAACGCGACGCTGCCAGATGATGACATCCCTCAGCATCTTTCCCCTGAGATCGACTTGCGCCTCTGCCTTGTGTTGCACCAGGCGTAGCTCCTTGGAACTTCTCTCCAATCGATGTGACGCTTCCTCGATTCGATTTGGCCTTACTGCCAACCACCTGAAACGCAGCCCTGGCATGTCCTCCGGCGCCACCGATCTGTGATTCCAGAGCAATGGATCCCCACTAAAACACATGTGGGTTTTGCTTAAAGGCGACAGTGTTGTGGGCCGCAGTGAAAGGGAATCCCACGGGATCCTGGGATCTTAGCGATTGTCCATGGTGGAGATCCTCCAAGGCGGGATCCAGTGGGCAAGGCGGGGAGGTGAGCCTAGGCGCTGGGAGAGCCCTACGAGGCTAAGATAAAGATAGTACTACTCCACTCCGTCCATATTTAAATACAAAGGCAACCAACAGTAGCCCTGGCAAAAATTGATCATGCTGCCTGCGTCCTGGTTTATTGGCCACCTTTTTTGTGCCACTTTTTATGACATGCATAAATATTATTTTAATTAAAATATGGTAAAAAATTGGCACAAAATATGAAGGAGACCAATGGAAGTAGCAACCATGATTTAACTACTCGCATGCATGCAGTGGAGTAGTAATGTCTTTCTTCCTCCCTCACGTCCACTCAATTTGCATGCGCTGTATTAATTGACCATAAATGAAGTGAAGGACTTTACACGCGTCAAATTATCACATGAGGTGGATCTTTGTACAAAAATGCGTCCCCCCGTGTACCCGCGTGTGCATGCGAGGTAATGAGTGCGTGCGTGGCGTGCGTGCACATCTTTGCTTCGTGCATGTACCGCCAGTGTGCCTTAGAAAGGACGAGTACATTCTTCTGGAACCAGCAACACGTCATTGTGTTCAATCCACACAAGGAGGTCGCGACAACACCTCCACATGTGCCACGTGGCTTCATGAACTGTAAGAGAGACACAGTGTAACGTGCCATTGGAATTCTAATTTACGGGTTTTGCACACACTCGAAGTACTAGTAAGGTACACGTGCATTGCACGCATCAGATTTGGCAACCAAATTATGAATAAAACCATACTATAGCATGTAAGCATTGAGTCATATATGCCTGATGTGGACGTTCGTTTAATTCTTATAGTTCATCTCATTCAAAATCAATTAGTTTTTATAAAAAAGCAAGGGCCTCTTTGATTCATAGGATTTCCAAAACGCGGGAATAGGAAAAACATGGGATTAGAGTGGAATGTCATCTTGAATCCTATAGGATTGTACGAGTGTTTGATTGTACATAGAAAAAATGCAGGATTCTTCAAAGAGGTTTGAGTGGATGGGACGTTTCCTATGAAATCTAGTGCAAATGAATCCTATGGAAAAATTCCTATGGTTTACAATCCTACAAATCAAACAACCAAGATAGGAAAAATTCCTAAGGATTAGAATCCTCCAAATTCCTTTGAGAATACTTTGAATCGAAGAAGCCCTTAATCTATTTTATGATTCATGAAATTGTGCATTGTAAAGCATAAAGTAAAAAACAAATAATGGCAATTCAACTAGAAAAAAAGTTTAGGCAGTTATGATACGGAAGATTCTAGAACAAAGGAGAAGCACTTGTGTTTTGAGGTTTGTGCATTATGCTTAAGTTCAAACAAGGAGTCTACTAGATTGTACATGTGGCAAAATCCGGTGGGGGGCTAGAAGATGGTGTGAGGGGCCACCTGGAGGGAGACTATGAAGGAGTGCACAAGTGCGAGGTCGATATTTAAAGAGAGGGGGCAAGAACGTGCGCTGTTGCGCGTAGTGGAGGAGCCATGAAAAATAAATATAGCTAGGGGGGCAAGCATTACTAGTCCTTTACGCGGAGGGTCAATTCATCAACTTAAACCATTTTACCAGCAATTGTCTAATGATCACACTCATATTAGCCTCGATATATAGTGATGTTAGGGGGGCAGGGCCCTTGCTGACCCCTATCTCTGCCACTGTGCACGCGTCTGAGAGATGAAGCGGACGGCATGGATGATGAGAGGGGGGGTGTTGGATATATAATTAATGTGGGTGTATTAGCTATGTAATCCTATATAGAGAGGTATAGATTGACCGATGTGGACGTTGGAAAGAGGGTGACACCTCACTAGATATATAGATTGATCGGTTTGTGTGGAAAACTAGGAAAGACCTAGCTATATATACACGCACATAGAGGAACATCGATCGCTATGCATGCACATGAGAGATAAAGAATGCCCGATATGATGGAGAGGGGAAGGTGTGTGTGTGCATGCATGGGAGACCGACCTGAAGAAAAAGATTGCATGTGTGCGATGGATAATGCCGACTGGTAGTGTGTGTGCATGCATTGACGAGCGAAAGTTATTGGTACAATTATAAAGAGAAGACGAATGTGTGGCTGTAACAGACTAGGTTGTCGGATTTCGGATTCCGGCAGACCGTTGAGGTTCGAACACTGGGGTGCGCACGGAGATTTCGCTTCCTACCTTCCTGCACCCCTCCGCCTCGCTAAGATCTAAGCTATGGAAAGAACAACACAAGAGACACGGGGTTTATACTGGTTTGGGCCACCGTTGTGGTGTAATACCCTACTCCAGTGTGTGGCGTGGTGGATTGCCTCTTGGGCTGATGATAATGAATGATACAAGGAAGAACAGCCTCGCGAGGGTCTGTTCTTGGCTGGGCAATGAACTGCTGGGAGGAGTTCAGGCACCCTTCTCTCTCTCTCTCTCTCTGATCGAACCCCTCCCCCCCTCCTCTATGGGTGGCTGGTCCTATTTATAGAGGCCCTGGTCCTCTTCCCAAATATCGAGCGGGAAGGGAGCCAACAATGGCGGGCTAATTTGAAGGGGGACAACTAGTACTAGCTACCCTGACAAAAGTAGTCTTCGCCTGCACAAAGCTCTAGTGGTGACGCCGTCTTGGGCCCCACGATGACCTCCGTCTTGCAGTCCTCCTGGTCCTGGTCTTGTTACACCAAAATGGCAACCTTTGCCTGATGCCTCGGTACTCCGCGGCTGCGCTTTCCCCCTTTGCACCAAAGAGGAAAGAAGGACACCGCGCGGGCTGGTACCCGCCTGGCGCCCTTGGTCGTCATGGCTTGTGTCACGGGAACCTCGTGAGGTACCCCGCCTTGATCTCTCCGCCTCTTCACGAGCCAGCCTGGTGAGGCCGTGCCTGAGGAAGCTCCGCGTCGTTCGCCCCGCGAGGCTTGGCCCCTCGTAAGGGTCTTGGGTCTATGTTGATGAAGATGGGCCATGCCGGGCCCCCTTTTAAGCCACGCCGCAGGCCGCAGGCAGACAAGTCTGGGGACCCCCGTTCCCAGAACGCCGACAGTAGCCCCCGGGCCCAAGGCGCGCCCGGACTTGGCCGTGCAGGGAGGCAGAAGGGCAAGAGCGAAGCGCCGCGGGCCCTAACAGCCTGCGGTCTTGGGCGCCGCGTGGCGGTTGATTGGACGTGGGCGTCTCCACTTCCCCATGGCGCCTCAGCAACTGCACGGTTTGGACAAGTCCCTGCATGCAAAGCGGGTCATGATTACCTGTGATAGTGGGGCCGACGGTTGGCCTTCGCCGGCTATAAGTACGGATTGGCGCGCGCCCTTCCAGTTCATTCTCCCTTGCTTCTCCTTCTTCTTCAGGGCCCCATCGAGGAGGTTCTCAACCGCAGAGAAGGGGAAGGCTCGCCGAGTAGAGCCTGCCTCTTCCCCGCCCAAGCGCGGCCGAGGGCGCCCTCGCAAGCATCCTGTGGCCTCCACGGCAGCTCCCCGCGGCCGCGGAGACGATTCCCAACATGGTGACGGTCGGACTGCTGTGGCCGGGGGGTGCGCTTCGGTCGCGCGTCCCCCTAGACCGCGCTTTCGCGCTGCAGAGGTGCTGCTGGAGTTCGTTGTGTGGTCAGTGGAGTCGACTAGCACCCGGCTTCCACTTCCACGCTTCCTCCTTGGCGAGCTCCCGGCCGGCGCCCCGGGCGGCCTCTGGCTCCAGGCTGACGGCTGCTGCAGCCGGGCCTCATGGGCTTCACTGGAGGTCTCCGCAGCTGGGAGCCTGGCCTTGGCCCGCGGTTGGCAGACGTTTGCCCGCACGCGCAGCCTGAGGCGTCGGTGCACCCTGCACTTCAAGTTTGACGGCGATGCCACCCTCTATGTGAGGGTGTTTTGGGAGGATGGTCGCCGCGCGGGGTGCTGCCCTGAGGACGACGACCGCGGCCGGGAACCCAGCTCCGACGACGATGGAGAGGACAACGCTCAGGTGACTGGCGGCGCTCAGGGTTCCTCAAGCTTCTCCGGTTCTTCTTCGAGCGGCGACTCCTCCAGCGGTGGCCGCGGTCAGCCTCCACGCCGTCGTATCTGCTTGGGAGGTGGTGGCATGTCTGCCCGCCGTCGCGCCCCCGTGAAGCGCGAGAGGGAGTCTGCCTGAGCCCCGTGGGCGGCTCGAGTCCTCCCTGCAGGCCGGTGTGAGGCGAGCTGCGCCTGATTTGTTCTTTCTTTTCCTTTTTCCTGTGCAAAAAGACAGTAGTGTGGAGCCCCGCGGGGGCATGTTTGGGTTATTGCCGTTAATCATCATTTGCTTCTGCTATCGTGCCTTCCGGCTACGTGCTCGCTCGTGGGTAGTTCCCGGCGTCAGCCGTGGGGGGCGACCGACCCAGGCCCTGTGTTCGTGTAGCGGTGCCCGTGGGGCACGGACTGGAGGGGTGCTCCTGTAATGGACCCAGGTCGCGAAACCTTTGAATGACTAGGATAGGAACACTCGCGAGGGCGCTCGGCTGTCCCCCTCCCTCGCGAGGCCTCGCAAAAGAGAAATCGAGGCGGGTGACCGAAAAGTCAAAGAACCACAAGCCAAAGACGGCAACAACTTCAATAAAACTTCGAATGGGAAGGAGCAAGCCAACTGCGGAAAGCAAATGAAAAGCCGTGTCCGGCACCTAATCTAGTCTTCGATGTCTTCTCACCAGCGCGGAGCTAAGTGCTGCCACTGGGCGTGGGAGGGAGCCCCAGGGCCTGAGGCCGGCTCTCCTGAGACTCCGAGGCGTGTACAGCCCCAACTCATTATTACGTGAGAGTGTCACGGGCGGCGAGCTTCACAGGCATTGGCCTTCTTCACCGGCTCCGGGCCTTTTCCAAAACGCGACAGCTTCACAGGCATTCGCCTTCTTCATAGGCTCTGGGCCTTTTCCAAAATGCGACAGCTTCACAAGCATTCGCCTTCTTCACAGGCTCTGGGCCTTTTCCAAAACACGATGGCTTCATAGGCATTCGCCTTCTTCACAGGCTCCGGGCCTTTTCCAAAACACGATGGCTTCACAAGCATTCGCCTTCTTCACAGGCTCCAGGCCTTTTCCAAAATGCGATGGCTTCACAGGCATTCTCCTTCTTCACAGGCTCCGGGCCTTTTCCAAAACGCGATGGCTTCACAGGCATTCGCCTTCTTCACAGGCTCCGGGACTTTTTAGGGGTAGAACCTCCGGAGGTGCTGGATGTTCCATGCGTTCTGGACTGGCACCCCCTCCTGAGTCTCCAAGAGCGCGGAGCCGGGCCTGGAAACATGAACAACTTTGAACGGGCTCTCCCACATGGGAGAGAGCTTGTGTAGCCCCTCCCTGGAGAGAACCCGCCTGAGCACGAGGTCTCCTACCTCGAGAGTTCTGGGGCGGATGTTGCGGCAGTGATATCGCCGCAGTGCTTGTTGGTACCTCGCCGCTCGTAGCGCGGCTTCTCGGTGACGTTCCTCCCCCAGCACGAGGTCCATTCCCCGCATGGCGTCCTGCTGCGCCTCGTCGAACGCCAGGACCCGCGCGGAGCGACGTCTGACCTCGTGAGGGAGGACTGCTTCGGCTCCATAGACCAGGAAGAACGGGGTCTCTCCAGTCGGCTTGGTCGCGGTTGTGCGGATGGACCACAACACGGACTAAAGCTCGTCGTACCAACCTCTGCCGCAGGCCTCCAGCTTCTTCTTGAACGTCTGGTCTTGAGGCCCCTTAGGACCTCCACGTTGGCTCACTCGGCCTGGCCGTTGCTTCGGGGGTGCGCCACCGAAGCGTAGCATATCTGCGTTCCAAGGTTAGCACAGTATGTTTTGAAGAGGTTACTGGTGACCTGCGAACCGTTGTCTGTGATGATGCGGTTCGGCACCCCGAACCGGCTCACGATGCCCTTGATGAACTTGACCGCGGAACCCGCGGGAATGGTGCAGACAGCCTCTACTTGAACCCACTTGGTGAACTTGTCCACGGCGACGTAGAGGTAGCGGTAGCCGCCTCGCGCCCGAGGAAACGGGCCCAAGATGTCCAGCCCCTAGGCTGCAAATGGCCACGAAAGGGGTATAGTCTGTAGGCCTCCTGCTGGCTGATGGATCTGCTTGGCGTGGAACTGGCAGGCCTCACAAGCTTTCACTAGTTCGACGGCGTCATTGAGCACGGTGGGCCAATAAAACCCACTACGAAACGCCTTGCCAACGAGGGTCCGTGATGATGAATGATGTCCACAGTCTTCGCCGTGTATATCTTCCAGCAGTTCCTTCCCTTGCTCCCTGGAGATGCCGCAGGGATACATCGTTTGGTCGCTTCTGGTAGAGCTCTCCATCCTTGATGCAGTATGCCGTGGCCTGGCGTGCCACTCGCTCCGCTTCCTCCTCCTTCTCCGGCAGGGTCCCTTGCTTTAAGTAACTCCAGAGCTCCGTGATCCAACATCCCTCCTGAGGTTCCATCGTCAGGAGCAGGCGTGCTCCTGAGGCCGGGCCATAGGCCGGAGCTCCTGAGGCAGGTGGCTGGGGGAGTTCCTCCCGGGGCTGAGCCGTGTTTGATAATGATGGCAGGGCTGAGGGCTTGAAGAGCCGGTCCTCGAAAATGCCAGGCTCCTGAGGTAACCGTCTGGACGCCCGTTTGGCGATGTCGTCGGCCTCCTGATTGGTGCCACGGGGCACATGCTGCAACTCCAACCCCCAGAACTGCTTCTGCATCCTGCAGACCTCCGCAAGGTAGGCTTCCATGTGCTCATCCTTCGGCTCGTACATCTTGTTGGAGAAATTGACAAGGAGCTGTGAATCGCCCTTGATGGTGAGGCGTTTCACCCCCAGGGCAGCTGCGGCCTTCAAGCCCGCTATTAAATCTTCATACTCTGCTATGTTGTTGGAGACCTTTTCACCTTGCTGGAAACAGAGCTGCACAGCGTAATAGAGCTTGTCCTGAGTGGGCGATATAAGCACCGCCCCAGCCCCAGCGCCATGCCTGGAGAACGCCCCATCGAAGTACATGACCCAGCCTTCTGGCGCCTCGCTTCCCGGGGATAGGGACCGATCCTCGTCGGCCTTGAGGCCTGGCGCCTCCGTCCATTCTTCCACAAAATCCTCCAACGCTGGTCCCTTGATGACTCTAGTCGTGCTGAATTCGAGCTGAAACGCTTGTAGTTCTATGTTCCACTCAGCGACCCTTCCAGCTGAGTTAGGGCTCCTGAGCACTCTCTCCAGGGGGTATGACGAGACGACCTTGATGGGGTGACCCTGAAAATAGTGCCGCAGCTTGCGCGAGGCCACCAGTAGCGCGAGGAGGAGTTTCTGAGGCATTGGGTACCGTGCCCTCGCATCCCGCAACACCGTGCTGACGAAGTACACCGGGTGCTCTACGAGGTTGGGCGCATCAGTGCTGGCGGATCCCTTCGGAGACCATGGCGCCTCTTGAGGCGACGAGGCCTCTTGAGGCTGGCTATCTGGGGGAGGAGCCTCTTCCGCCTCCAGTACACTCCTCTGCGGCGGCTGATCCTCCTCAGCCGCGTTGGCGGTTTCTGTGGGTCTTCCTTGTTCATGCTTTGCCTTATCCCGAGCTGCTACTGCGGTTTTGATTCGACGCTACTCTCTAACCGCCACCAGGGCTGCGCTTGCCGAGTACGGAGTGGCGGCGAGGTAAAGCACCAGGGGCTCTTGAGGGTGCGGAGCCACCATGACTGGTGGGCTGGTCAGGTATCTCTTGAGATCCTGGAACGCCTTGTCGGCCTCTTCAGTCCACTCAAAGGGCCCCTTTTTCTTCATTAGCTGGAAGACGGGCAGCGCTCGTTCCCCCAACTTGGAGATGAAGCGCCCTAGCACGGTCACGCGCCCGGTGAGCTTCTGCATTTCTCTGAGGGTCTTTGGCGGGCTCATGTCTTCCACCACCTTGACCTTTTCCGGGTTAGCCTCGATGCCTCGGTGGGACATGAGTAAACCCAAGAGCTTGCCCGAGGGGACTCCGAACACACACTTCTTTGGGTTGAGCCGTAGGTTCACTGCGTTGAGGCTCGCGAAGGTTTCCTCCAGGTCTTGTATCAGGGTCCTGGCCTCTCAAGACTTTACCACGATGTCATCGAAGTAAGCTTCAACATTCTTCCTGAGCTGCGGGCCCAAGGTGATGTGCATCAGCCGCTGAAAGGTCACCCCTGCGTTACGCAGCCCGAATGGCATGCACGTGTAGCAGTACACCCCACACGGGGTTAGGAAGGCTGTCTTTTCGACGTCTTCCACCGCCATCTTGATCTGGTGATACCCAGAAAAGGCATCCAAGAAGCATAGCAGGTCGCATTCCGCGGTGGAATCGACGATCTGGTCGATGCGGGGAAGCGGGAACGGATCTTGTGGGCATGCTTTGTTGAGGTTGGTGAAGTCGACACACATGCGCTCCTTCCCTCCCTTCTTTGGCACAACGACAGGGTTGGCCAACCAATCCGGGTATCGGACCTCGCGAATGAACCCAGCAGCTTATAATTTGTGGGTCTCTTGGACGATGAAGGCCTGCTTTTCTGTGGACTGCCGCCTGGCCTTCTACTTCACAAGGCGCACGTTGGGGCACACATTGAGGTGATGCTCGATTACTCTCCTAGGGATCCCTGCCAACTGGTCAGGCTCCCAAGCAAATACCTTCTTGTTTGCGCACAGGAACCCGACCAGGGCCTCCTCCTGCTCGGGTTCGAGGTTGGCGCCTATGGTGAAAGTGGCGTTGGTGGACCCGTCCTCATCGACGGGTATCTGCTTGGTTTCTGACTTGTCCTGGGTGAACAATTGTTTCTTCTTGGCGGGTGCAGCCCCCTTGGGCTCGGGGGTCTCCAAGTCGGCGGGCCGCGCCGACGCCGCCGTCTTGAAGGCGAGCTTGAGCACCCGCAGCGCGTCTCCAGTGTCCCCATGCACGGTGAGAGCACCACTGCTCCCGGGCATCCTCATGAGGTTGTACGCTGGGTGCGTCGCGGCCATGAATTGGGCCAGCGCTGGGTAGCCGAGGATGGCGTTGTAGGGGAGGCCGATGGGGGTGATGTTGAAGTCGATCAGCTCCGTACAGAAGTTGTTGTAGGTGCCGAAGGTTACTGGGAGCCGGATCTGTCCCAAGGAGCTGGATGATCTGCACCCAACGCCTGAGAAGGGCTGGCTGGGTTGCAGCCGTTCCAGGGGTATGCGTAGGAGGTCGAAGGCCTCGACTGAGAGCATGCTGAGGCCCGCACCGCCATCGATGAGAGTTCTGGTGACGACCACCTGGCAGATGGTGGGGGTGCACAGCATGGGGAGCGCACCCGAGCAGGCCGAGTTGGGAGGGTGGTCCTCTGAGCTGAAGGTCATGCCAGCCTTGGGCGCCGCCCGGTCCAGGAGAGCCCCCTGCCGCGTGGAAGCGGCACTGACCCGGTGGATGAACGGCTTGACATGGTGACTTGTAGGCGGCGCCTGCGAGCCGCCCAGGAGGGCAGCGACGACCGGGGTTGTTGGTGTAGCGCGATGGGCGGGGAAGAGGCCGCAGGGCTCTTCCCAAGAGGCCACGGAGGTTACCGGCTGGTGGAGTAGCCATGTGCGCGGAGCACCGGTGGGGGCCATGGGGAGCCAGTTGGCCATGACCCTATCATCACCTCCAGCTTCGAGAAGGGCCTCCTCGCTCGCCAGCGAGAAGGCCAACGGATCTGTCGCGCCGCCGTAGCGCGGCGGCGTCGTTGGCTTGAACTCGTCCGGCCACCGTACCCGTTGCAGGGCTGGGGCCAGGGCTCGGAGCCCCCTGGCCCCAGTGCTGGCGCCAGCGGCCGGAGCGGGCGACGCGCTACTCATCGCGAGGCAGGCTGTGGCGGTGGCGGAAGAGAAAACTCCGGTGCACCCCTACCTGGCGCGCCAAATGTCGGATTTCGGTTTCCGGCAGACCCTTGAGGTTCGAACACTGGGGTGCGCGCGGAGATTTCGCTTCCTACCTTCCTGCACCCCTCCGCCTCGCTAAGATCTAAGCTATGGAAAGAACAACACAAGAGACACAGGGTTTATACTGGTTCGGGCCACCGTTGTGGTGTAATACCCTACTCCAGTGTGTGGCATGGTGGATTTCCTCTTAGGCTGATGATAATGAATGATACAAGGAAGAATAGCCTCGAGAGGGTCTGTTCTTGGCTGGGCGATGAACTGCTGGGAGGAGTTCAGCCACCCTTCTCTCTCTCTCTCTCTCTCTCTCTCTCTCTCTCTCTCTGATCGAACCCCCCTCCTCTGTGGGTGGCTGGTCCTATTTATAGAGGCCCTGGTCCTCTTCCCAAATATCGAGCAGGAAGGGAGCCAACAATGGCGGGCTAATTTGAAGGGGGACAGCTAGTACTAGCTACCCTGACAAAAGTAGTCTTCGCCTGCACAAAGCTCTGGTGGTGATGCCGTCTTGGGCCCCATGATGACCTCCGTCTTGCAGTCCTCCTGGTCATGGTCTTGTTGTACCGAAATGGCAACCTTTGCATGATGCCTCGGTACTCCGCGGCTGCGCTTGCCACTTTGCGCCAAAGAGGAAAGGAGGACACCGCGCGGGCTGGTACCCGCCTGGCGCCCTTGGTCGTCATGGCTTGCGTCACGGGCACCTCGTGAGGTACCCCGCCTTGATCTCTCCGCCTCTTCACGAACCAGCCTGGTGAGGCCGTGCCTGAGGAAGCTCCGCGTCATCCGCCCCGTGAGGCTTGGCCCCTCGCGAGGGTCTTGGGTCTGTGTTGATGAAGATGGGCCATGCCGGGCCCCCTTTTAAGCCACGCCGCAGGCCGCAGGCAGGCAAGTCTGGGGACCCCCGTTCCCAGAACGCCGACATAGGTGAGGTCATAATCAATATAAAGTTGAATTCAAATGTTTGAATAAGAGATCATGATGTTGGAAACCCATACATGCATGAATATAACTGAGATATGTGCAGTGTGGTTTGGAAACGAGCATGTTATACTGTATACACATTGAACAAGGTCAGACTGATTTGAATTTGAGATACGGATGGCAGACATCGTTTGGCCACATTGCATCCGCGCATGGACACACTATTCTAATTGGAGATGACGAGTGGCTTTCGCATCACATATCTATATCTATACCCCTATATATTATATTATATATTTTTTATATAGTGTGCGGATAACTTTAACTTTGAAAGATGGTCGTTGGATGAAGCCAATCCGATGGTGCAGAGATGGAAAATTTGAGCACCCCTGGTTGTTGGATATCATCTAGATTCCACCAGATTTTGCCACATGTACAATCTAGAAGACTCCATGGTTGAACTTAAGCATAATGCACAAACCTCAAAACACAAGCACTTCTTCTTTGTTCTAGAATCGTCTGTATTATAATTGCCCAAATGTTTTTCTACATGATTTGCCATTATTTGTTTTTACTTTATGCTTTACAACACACAATTCCATGAATCTTAAAATAGATTGGCTTTCTAATAAAAACTAGATGATTTTGAATGAAATGAACTATAAGAATTAAACGAACATCTACATCATGCATATATGACTCAAAGCTTGCATGCTATAATGTGGTATTTATTCATAATTTGGGTGCCAAA
Source organism: Triticum urartu (assembly GCF_056163025.1). NCBI lineage: Eukaryota > Viridiplantae > Streptophyta > Magnoliopsida > Poales > Poaceae > Triticum > Triticum urartu. The sequence continues at coordinate 47,011,011 of NC_141876.1, read as the reverse complement.
TCTCATGCGTGCAATGCATGTGTACCTTACAAGTCTAAATGGTGTTTGTGTGTGTGTTCTGCGTCTTAAACACATTGTACGTAGTATCATACATGGTTTAGATTCCGAACATCTAGCTAGATCATACATGTACTTTGATTTGAATTCAACATAAAATGGATACATATATTTGAATTTGAGATTGTATGTACATGTAGTTCGTATTTATGTAGCAATTTATTTCTCCTATATTCATGTCATGTGTTGTGAAGATAATATTTAGATGGTTGTATAACTAACCCGAGTACAATCCCATTCAAAGAGGGAAACTGTACGCAAATTTAGTCCATATGCTAAACAACACACATTGTTTTTTTATTGTTGAGGGAAGTGCAAATTGTTTTGGTACTGTCATATAGGAATGAATGTTTTTGTCCCTATTTTTTAGTTTTTTTGTTGTATTTGAATGCATTTCTAGTAATATAATAAAACGGGACATGGCTCTCTCTAGTGATGAGGTGCAAATTGTATTTTTCGGGTACATGTTAAGCTTGTTCTCCCGAAATTTCAAGCTAGCATCTCTTTCATCGTGTTGCAAAACTCCCGCCTCTTCAACCCGCGCCTTGTTAACCCGAAATATTAAAGATGTATCTTTGTATCGTTGTGCTCAAAAAACTCCCTCCATCTCAACCCGCGCCTTGCTATCCCAAAATTACAACGCGCACGAAAAGTCCCACCTCATGCGAAATCTCGACACGCAAAATGCCCGTGATACCCGAAAGTGCGTTAAGTCGACTAGAGGGGGGTGAGTAGGTGATTTTTATAAATTCTTCACTAAGGAATTTCAGGGTGAGGATATTCCTAAGCGTAGAACTACTTGCAGCGAAATAAGTAATCAGATGCAGACATGGCATTACATAAGCATGGACATCATGATGAATTGGAAACAAAATACTGAGTACAGAAAGCGTAAGCACAGGATAAAATAGAATGAAGACAAACAGACTGAAGAAATTGAACTAGGGAAATTGAGAATGTCTTCAGTCAAAGTCTTCAAACAGATATGAACAGGTACACAACATAGTAATGAAGAAATGAAAGGGTTGAGGAAATAGAACCAGTTAGTTTGGTGAAGACAATGATTTGGTAGACCATTTCCAACTGTTGTGACAGTTGTACGTCTAGTTAGAGTGCCTAGGCATTTAAACCTAAGGACACACAGTCCCGGACACACAGTCCTCACCATATTCTCCTTGAACTAAGGTCACACAGACCTCGTCCCATCACTCGTGGTAAGTCTTCAGGTGACTTCAAAACCTTCACAGACTAGGTCACTCGGCGATCCACAATTTCCTCTTGGATGCTCTAGGCCATGACGCATGCCTGTCTAGTGGATGCACAGTCCTCAAAGGTAACAAGTGTCGGTTCCACACAGGAACAATCTCTTCAATTATGCTCAATAACTTTGGGTTTGTAGGTGTTTGGTTTGGGGTTTTGGGTTTTTCCTCACTTGATGATTTTCACTCAAAGTCCTCGGAGGATGGGATGCTCTCAATGACAAATGTCAGTTTCTCGCAGAGTAGCCAACTAGCTAGTGGTTGTAGGGGGCATCTATTTATAGCCTAGGGAGTAGCCCGACATGATAATACATAAATGCCCTTCAATGATATGACCGTTAGGTGAGTAGATATTTTGGGACAGCTGGCGCATAGCACAGCCATGGTCAGAAATTTGAGGTTCAAGTTCCTCAAGGCTATCATGTTCCTCACTTGTAGGCAATCCGCACTGGCGAATTCCTAACTCCTCAGTCAGGAAAAATTCCTCAGAGACCAGAAGAACTTCGTCTCTGTCACTGAAGAAATTGACTGAACTGTATGAGATTTCCAATGGCTTCACTCGAAGGGATTGGTAGGTGTAGGATTTTCAGTTGAGCATCACTTGGAAACTTTTCCTTAGTTTTATCTCGACCCCCTTTAACAGTACGATGTTCCCTATGACTCAAGAAAGAGTAAATGAAACTACGAAAACAAAAGTCTTCACGCCTCATGTTCCTTGCATGAATATCAAGTCTTCACGGTCACACCAATTTCTTCACTTTCAAAGTCTTCAGAAAGTCTTCAGAAATCCAAAGTCTTTAGTTCAAGACATTCAATTTTAGGGGTCAACTTTCTCTATAAATATCAAACTCCTCATAGACTTATAGACATGTGTACACTCACAAATGCATTAGTCCCTTAAGCTATAAGTCTTCAATACACCAAAATCACTATGGGGCACTAGATGCACTTACAATCTCCCCATTTTTGGTGATTGATGACAATATAGGTTAAGTTTTCAACGGGGATAAACATATGAAGTGTAAATAATGATATTGAGGGATTTGATTGCAAGATATAGAAGAACTCCCCCTGAAGATGTGCATAGTGAGGAATATGCTTTTGAAGCAGTGCACATTTGAAGAGTAGAATCATGGAGATCTCCCACTATATCTTGTAATTCATACATGCATTTAACATATGATATGAAGAATTTGAAATGCATGATGAAATATGGTGGCTGATGTAATACAGCATGCATGCATTATCATACACGAGGAAATAGCATGCAGAGGAACATAGCAAAAGTATCAAACCACCATCGGACTTAAGTTTACAACTCGATCCAATAAATCTTCAGAAGAATGAGAGTTGTAACTTAGAAAAAAAAACACCCATATAAATAGACCCGCTTGAAGACTAACTCAAATTTCTCCCCCTTTGTCATCAAATGACCAAAAGGGACAAAAAGTGAGGACTAACGTCCCTAAAGAATATCATCGCTGAGTCGATGGAGGACCGCCAGCATTGTTGGGGTCGGTTGTTGGAGTAGGGCCTGCCGTAGTGTCGTCCAAATCTTCATGTTCATCAATCTCGTGCGAGGAAGAATATGAGCTAGCTACCAAGGATGGAACTTTGATTTGCTTGAATTTCATCGGCGGTGGCTGAGACCAGTCAAAGTCCTACTTGAAGCCCATTTGCTTCAGATCTTCTTCACCATAAAGGTGAGACAGAGCAGCCCAGGTGCCATTGAATACTTCATGGAGGTAGAAATGTTTCTTCTTCACTGCATTATGTGTAGCAGTCATGTTGTGAAGAATGGAACCAAGCTGACGCTTAACCCATTTGTGGATGCGATCGACCTTCTGGTGCAGACTGAGGAGAAGCTCACGATCAGTCATCACTCTGGGAGCTGTGCCTTGAGGATTTTTCTTTGAGGCATTGGCAGCAGAGTTATAAGTGGCAGAGTCATCATTGGTGGAGTAAGATGAAGCTTTGCAGAACTGACCATCCAATGGATGAGTGCCTTCATCAATAACAATAGTAGCCTTGCCCTTTTCATCAGCTGAGGAAAATGTCCGCTTGAGGACTTCTATTGGGGGCAAGTAGCTGACGTGATTCTGCAAATTAGCCTTGTAGTTGATTAAAGACCTTGATCTGATGAATCTCATAATCCAGGGTGCGTAAGGCTTCAATTCAAATGGAGATAACGCAACATTGGCTAGAGTCCTCATGAAGAAATCATGGTAGTTGATAGGAATGCCATGGTTGATGTTGAATAGAAGATTTTTCGAGATACCAACAACCTCTTCTTCATTAGAGTCATGGCCCTTGATTGGACTCAAAGTCTTGGTCAAGATGCGATATATTGTCCGTGGCACATATAGCAATTCCTTCATGAGGAATTTGGTCCTTGAGGCTTGACCGAACTTCAACGGCTTCATCAATACTTGCATATAGTGGTCAGTAAGTTTAGGTTCATGATATGTACAACGTGCACCTTCAAGGGGAGGACTGATAGGCAGGGCATGAAGCAATTCAGAGGCTGGTGCCTTGAAGTGGGTATTCTCTGTCATCCAGTCCAATACCCAAGAGTTCACATCTTCAGCATTTCCTGTGATGTGCAGCGTTGCATAGAACTGAAGAATTAGTTCTTCATTCCAATCACATATATCTGTGTAGAAGTTGAGCAGTCTAGCATCATGAAGAACACTGAGGACTAGCGTGAAGCAAGGCAGTGATTCCATGTCCACATGAGGAATATGCGCATGGGCGAAGACTTTGTTCTTATCAAAAAGTAGTGAAGAATAGAAGTTTGCCTGGCTGGCAGTCCAGAAACGCTTCCTTCTAAGACGACCAGAGTCCTATGGGTTGTAATCTGTGAAGAACACATGCTCATGGAAGAAGTCATCGGCCTTGAAGGTTTGCTTCTTAGAGAAGGGATTCTTCGGCTTGGGATGAGGAGTATCAGTCAGTGTCATCACAGCCTCAGGAATCACGTTCTCCGAAACCACAGGCTGAGGAATTTCAGTTTCCGCTTCAGTAGCAGCCTGGATCGTCAATTCTTCATCAACATTATCATTAGCACAAGTGGCTGGAATTTCTTCATCAATGGAAGGAGTGGAGTGATGATCTGCAGATCCCATTTGAACTTTAGTGTGCACTGGGGACTGAGGGATTTGTTGCAGAGGTGCGAAGAGTGGAGCACCCAATGTCCAGGTCTTCATCTTCTTCATTTAATTCTTCAACACCTGCCTCTTCATCTGTGAACTGAGGCATAGGCGATGAGATGACTGGGGTTGAAGGGATATTATCCACTTCAATTTATTCGTCCAACTGCTATGAAGAAGCAGCAGAAGGAACATCTTCATCAGATCCGCTTGGGATCTCATAATCTTCACCAAAGGGAACGGGTTCCTTTGATGGCATGGTTGAAATGGGAACAACATCTATGGGATTCTCAAAAGAGCTTGTCAATGTCTTCATCTTCTTCGGTGCTGAAGAATTTGATGAAGCAAATGCTTTCATCTTTTTCACTACTGCTCGCTCCGTAGCTCTGGTTTTCTTCACTTCTGATGCAAAAGGAAGAATTGTACTTGGTGTTGGTGCAGGAGGAGCAGAGAAAATAGGTTCAGTTTCCCCAGGCACAACTGTTTCAGTGTGCATAGTTGGTTCAGATTCTTCGGGCTCAGCGGTTGATGCCTCAGCTGACCTGGCTTGTCCTTCAGGCGCAACACTAGTGGTTTCTATGGGAGTCCTGGATTAGGGGGTCTCCGGACAGCCGGACTATATCCTTTGGGGCAACTGTTGGACTATGAAGATACAAGATTGAAGACTTCGTCCCATGTCCGGATGGGACTCTACTTGGCGTGGAAGGCAAGCTAGGCAATACGGATATGTATATCTCCTCCCTTGTAACCGACCTTGTGTAACCCTATCCCCCTCCGGTGTCTATATAAACCGGAGGGTTTTAGTCCGTAGGAAAACATACAATCATACAATAGGCTAGCTTCTAGGGTTTAGCCTCTCTGATCTCGTGGTAGATCAACTCTTGTAATACTCATATCATCAAGAACAATCAAGCAGCATGTAGGGTATTACCTCCATCAAGAGGGCCCGAACCTGGGTAAACATCGTGTCCCCTGCCTCCTGTTACCATCCGCCATAGACGCACAGTTCGGGACCCCCTACCCGAGATCTGCCGGTTTTGACACCGACATTGGTGCTTTCGTTGAGAGTTCCGTTGTGCTGTCACCGTAAGGCTCGATGTACCCTTCGATCATCGGTAACGATGCGGTCCAGGGTGAGGTTTTCCTCCCCGGACAGATTTTCGTATTCGGCGGCTTCACACTGCGGGCCAATTCGCTTGGCCATCTGGAGCAGATCGAGAGCGACGCCCCTGGCCATCAGGTCAGATTTGGAAACTTGAACTACACGGCCGACATCCGCGGAGACTTGATCTTCGACGGGTTCGAGCCCAGGTCAGACGCACCGCACAGTCGCGACGAGCATGACGTAACTCTGCCGTCGGACAATGTTCGGGAGATCGCATCTGCAACTACTCCGGCAATAAATCCGAATCAAGTCGCACCATCTGAGAGCGGAGGGATAGACCCCGCCATGGAGGCCGCACTTTCAGTGGCGATAGAGCCAGATACTGACTTCACCCCTTACGAGAGCCGCGTTGCAGAACCACTGGATTCTTCTCCGGCCACGGGCTCCGAGCCGCCTGCATCCGCACCCATCGAATCCAATTGGGCGCTGATCATGGAGTTCACCTTCGCGGATATCTTTCAGCACTCACCTTTCGGCGATGTGCTAAATTCATTATGGTCTCTCTCCCTGTCAGGAGAACCTTGGCCGAACTATGTCCGCCTAGAATGGGATGCGGACAACGAAGAAATTCACTGCCCACCTACCACCCACTTAGAATCCACTATCGACGACTTAGCTGACATGCTCGACGTCGGTTTCGAAGACATCGATGGTATGGACGACGATGCAGGAGACGAACAGGAACTACTGCCGACAGGGCGCCGGACCACCACTTCATCACATGACATATTCATGGTAGATACACCCAAAGAGGGCAATGGCTAAGAGACAGCGGAGGATGCCCCCTCCAAGCAACCCAAGCACCAACATCACCGGCGTGGCTCTAAGTCCCATCATAGCAAGAACAACGATAATAGCGCAAGAGGAAATAATAGTCCAGTCGACTCTAGGAGAAACGACGACTGCACCACCCCGGTGGCACAGCACGATCAAGATGCAAACTGCGAACATAGTATGGATCCGGGGTCCGAAGACAGCGACGCCAAGGATAAACCTCATCAAACCCTATCTGGGGAAGAAAACAGTCCGGACGAAGATGCACGCATCATCTCGGAAACGCACTTGGAGCAAGAGAACCTCCGCAGAAGGCTTATTGCCATAGCGAGGAGCCTGAAGAAACAGAAGCAAAGGCTTAAGGCCGCACAAGATACGCTCAACGGTAGGTGGAACAAAGTAACAAAGTATGGTGGTGTTTGAAATATGCCCTAGAGGCAATAATAAATGGTTATTATTGTATTTCCTTGTTCATGATAATTGTCTATTGTTCATGCTATAATTGTATTAACTAGAAACCATAATACATGTGTGAATACATAGACCACAACATGTCCCTAGTAAGCCTCTAGTTGACTAGCTCGTTGATCAATAGATGGTTATGGTTTTCTGACCATGGACATTGGATGTCGTTGATAACGGGATCACATCATTAGGAGAATGATGTGATGGACAAGACCCGATCCTAAGCATAGCACAAGATCGTATAGTTCATCTGCTAAAGCTTTTCTAATGTCAAGTATCATTTCCTTAGACCATGAGATTGTACAACTCCTGGATACCTAGGAATGCTTTGGGTGTGCCAAACGTCACAACGTAACTGGGTGGCTATAAAGGCACACTACGGGTATCTCTAAAAGTGTCTGTTGAGTTGGCACAAATCGAGACTGGGATTTGTCACTCCGTGTGACGGAGAGGTATCTCTGGGCCCACTCGGTAATGCATCATCATAATGAGCTCAATGTGACTAATGAGTTAGCCACGGGATCATGCGTTACGGAACGAGTAAAGAGACTTGCCGGAAACGATATTGAACGAGGTATGGGGATACCGACGATCGAATCTCGGGCAAGTAACATACTGATAGACAAAGGGAATTGTATATTGAATCCCCAACATCGTGGTTCAGCCGATGAGATCATCGTGGAACATGTGGGAGCTAATATGGGTATCCAGATCCCGCTATTGGTTATTGGCCGGAGAGATGTCTCGGTCATGTCTATGGTTCCCGAACCCGTAGGGTCTACACACTTAAGGTTCGGTGACGCTAGAGTTGTTATGGGAAATAGTATGTGGTTACCGAAGGTTGTTCGGAGTCTCGGATGAGATCCCGGACGTGACGAGGAGTTCTGGAATGGTTCGGAGGTGAAGATCGATATATTGGATGAAGGGTATTGGAGTCCAGAATTGTTCCAGCGGTACCGGGTGATGACCATCGTGTCCGAAAGGGGTTTCGGAGGCCCCGGCAAGCGTTGGGGGGCCTTATGGGCCAAGGGGAGGGGGCACATCAGCCCACTAAGGGGATGAGCGGCCCTCCCACCCCATCTCACGTAACTTGGAGAGGTGAGGCGCCTCCCCTAGGGCAGCCACCCCTCCCGTCTTGGGGGGCAAGTTTCCTGGGGGTGGGGGCGCCCAAACCCATCTAGGGTTTTCCCTGTGGCCGCCGCCCCTCCCCAAGGGAACCCTAGGGCGCCTCCTCCACGCCCTTCCCCCTATATATAGTGAGGAAGATAGAGGGCAGCCACACCCCTTCCCAGGCGCAGCCCCTCCCTCCTGCAACTCTTCCTTCTCCTACGTAGAGCTTGGCGAAGCCTTGCAGGAATACCACAAACTCCACCACCACGCCGTCGTGCTGCCGGAGTTCTCCCTCAACTTCTCCTCTCCTCTTGCTGGATCAAGAAGGAGGAGACGTCCCTGGGCTGTACATGTGTTGAACACGGAGGCGCCGTCTGTTGGGCGCTAGATCGGATCTTCCGCGATTTGAATCGCCGCGAGTACGACTCCATCAACCGCGTTCTTCTAATGCTTCCGCTTAGCGATCTTCAAGGGTATGAAGATGCACTCCCCCTCTCTCATTGCTAGAATCTCCTATATTGATCTTGGAGACACGTAGGAAAATTTTGAATTATTGCTATGTTCCCCAACAGTGGCATCATGAGCTAGGTCTATGCGTAGATTCTATGCACGAGTAGAACACAAAGCAGTTGTGGGCGATGATTTGTTCAATTTTCTTACCGTTACTAGTCTTATCTTGATCCGGCGGCATTGTGGGATGAAGCGGCCCAGACCGACTTTACACGTACGCTTACGTGAGACTGGTTCCACCGACTGACATGCACTTGATGCATAAGGTGGCTGGCGGGTGTCTGTCTCTCCCACTTTAGTCGGATCGGATTCGATGAAAAGGGTCCTTATGAAGGGTAAATAAAATTGGCATATCACCGTTGTGGTTTTGCGTAGGTAAGAAACGTTCTTGCTAGAAACCCATAGCAGCCACGTAAAACATGCAACAACAATTAGCGGACGTCTAACTTGTCTTTGCAGGGTATGCTAGGTGATGTGATATGGCCAAAAGAATGTGATGAATGATATATGTGATGTATGAGATAGATCATGTTCTTGTAATAGGAATCACGACTTGCATGCCGATGAGTATGACACCCGGCAGGAGCCATAGGAGTTGTCTTAATTTATTTATGACCTGCGTGTCAATGAAAATGCCATGTAATTATTTAACTTTATTGCTAACTGTTAGCCATAGTAGTAGAAGTAATAGTTGGCAAGGTAACTTCATGAAGACACGATGATGGAGATCATGGTGTCATGCCGGTGACGATGGTGTTCATGCCGCACCTCGAAGATGGAGATCAAAGTTGCAAGATGATATTGGCCATGTCTTGTCACTTTATGATTTGCATGTGATTTTTGTCATGTTTACATCTTATTTGCTTAGAACAACGGTACCATAAATAAGATGACCCCTCACTAAAATTTCAAGGAAGTGTTCCCCCTAACTGTGCACCGTTGCGAAGGCTCGTTGTTTCGAAGCACCATGTGATGATCGGGTGTGATAGATTCTAACGTTCGCATACAACGGGTGTAAGCCAGATTTACACATGCAAAACACTTAGGTTGACTTGACGAGCCTAGCATGTACAGACATCGCCTCGGAACACAAGAGACCGAAAGGTCGAACATCAGTCGTATAGTAGATATGATCAACAGGAAGATGTTCACCGATGATGACTAGTCCATCTCACGTGATGATCGGACACGGTCAAGTTGACTTGGATCATGTATCACTTAGATGACTAGAGGGATGTCTATCTATGTGGGAGTTCATTAAATAATCAGATGAACTTAATTATCATGAACATAGTCAAAAGGTCTTTGCAAATTATGTCGTAGCTTACACTTTAGTTCTACTTCTTAAGATATGTTCCTAGAGAAAATTTAGTTGAAAGTTGATAGTAGAGATTATGCGGACTGGGTCCATCAACTGAGGATTATACTCATTGCTGCGCAGAAGGCTTATGTCCTTAATGCACCGCTCGGTGTGCTGAACCTCAAGCGTCGTTTGTAGATGTTGGGAAACATCTGACATACGTGTTTTGATGACTACGTGATAGTTCAGTGCGTAATGCTAACGGTTTAGAATTGTGGCACCAAAGACGTTTTCGAAACGTCGTAGAACATATGAGATGTTCCAAAGACTGAAATTGGGATTTTAGACTAGTGCCCACGTCAAGAGGTATGAGACCTCTGACAAGTTTCTTAAGCCTGCAAACTAAGGGAGAAAAGCTCAATCGTTGAGCATGTGCTTAGATTGTCTGAGTACTACAATCGCTTGAATCGAGTGGGAGTTAATCTTCCAGATGAGATAATGATGGTTCTCCATAGTCACTGCCACCAAGCTATTAGAGCTTCCTGATGAACTATAACATATCAGGGATAGACATGATGATCCTTGAGCAACTCGCGATGTTTGACACCGCGAAAGTAGAAATGAAGTAGGAGCATCAATTGTTGATGGTTAAACCACTAGTTTCAAGAAGGGCAAGGGAAAGAAGGGATACTTCATGAAACGGCAAATCAGTTGCTGCTCTAGTGAAGAAACCCAAGGTTGAACCCAAACCAGAGACTAAGTGCTTCTGTAATGAGGGTAACGGTCACTGAAGTAGAACTACCCTAGATACTTGGTAGATGAGAAGGCTGGCAAGGTCGACAGAGGTATTTTGTATATACGTTATATTATTGTGTACTTTACTAGTACTCCTAGTAGCACCAGAGTAAAAAATACCGATTTGGTTGCTAAGTGTTAGTAACTCGAAATGAAAGGCTACGGAGACTAGCTAAAGGTGAGATGATGATATGTGTTGGAAGTGTTTCCAAGGTTGATGTGATCAAACATCGCACGCTCCCTCTACCATCGGGATTGGTGTTAAACCTAAATAATTGTTATTTGGTGTTTGCGTTGAGCATATACATGATTGGATTATGTTTACCGCAATACAGTTATTCATTTAAGGAGAATAATGGTTACTCTGTTTATTTGAATAATACCTTCAATGGTCTTGCACCTAAAATGAATGGTTTATTGAATCTCGATCGTAGTGATACACATGTTCATGCCAAAAGATATAAGATAGTAATGATAGTACCACATACTTGTGGCACTGCCATTTGAGTCATGTTGGTATAAAACGCATGAAGAAGCTCCATGTTGATGGATCTTTGGACTCACTCATTTTTGAAAAGATTGAGACATGTGAACCATGTCTATTGGTAGATATGCATGAAGAAACTCCATACAGATGGATCATTTGGACTCACTTGATTTTGAATCACTTGAGACATGCAAATCATACCACATCGGCAAGATGACTGAAAGGCCTCGTTTTCAGTAAGATGGAACAAGAAAGCAACTAGTTGGAAGTAATACATTTTGATGTGTGCAGTCCAATGAGTGCTGAGGCACGCAGTGGATATCGTTATGTTCTTACTTCATAGATGATTTGAGTAGATGCTGAGTATATTTACTTGATGAAACACAAGTCTAAATTATTGCAAGGTTTAAGTAATTTCAGAGTGAAGTTGAAGATCGTCGTGACAAGATGATAAAATGTCTATGATATGATCATATAGGTGAATATCTGAGTTACGGGTTTGGCACACAATTAAGACATTGTGGAAATTGTTTCACAACTAATACCGCCTGGAACACCATAGTGTGATGGTGTGTTCGAACATCATAACTGCACCCTATTGGATATGGTGCATACCATGATGTCTCTTATTGAATTACCACTATCGTTTATGGGATAGGCATTAGAGACAACCGCAGTCACTTTAAATAGGGCACCACGCAATTCCGTTGAGACGACACTGTATGAACTATGGTTTAGAAAAACCTAAGTTGTTATTCCTTAAAAGTTTGGGGCTGTGACGCTTATGTGAAAAAATTTTCAGGCTGATAAGCTCGAACCCAAAGCGGATAAATGCATCTTCATAGAATACCCAAAACAGTTGGGTATACCTCATTTTTCAAATCCGGAAGCAAAAGTGGTTGTTTCTAGAAACGGGTCCTTTCTCGAGGAAAAGTTTCTCTCGAAAGAATTGAGTGGGAGGATGATGGAGACTTGATGAGGTTATTGAACCGTCACTTCAACTAGCGTGTAGCAGGGCACAGGAAGTTGTTCCTGTGGCACCTACACCAATTGAAGTGGAAGCTTATGATAGTGATCATGAAACATCGGATCAAGTCACTACCAAACCTCAAAGGTCGACAAGGATGCGTACTACTTCAGAGTGGTACGTAATCCTGTCTTGGAAGTCATGTTGCTAGACAACAATGAACCTACGAGCTATGGAGAAGCGATGGTGGGCCCGGATTCCGACGAATGGCTCGAGGCCATAAAATCCGAGAGAGGATCCATGTATAAAAACAAAGTATAGACTTTGGAAGAACTACTTGATGGTCGTAAGGCTGTTGGGTGTAGATGGATTTTAAAAGGAAGACGGACAATGATGGTAAGTGTCACCATTAAGAAAGCTCGACTTGTCATGAAGATGTTTTCCGACAAGTTCAAGGAGTTGACTACGATGAGACTTTCTCACTCGTAGCGATGCTAAGAGTCTGTTGGAATTATGTTAGCAGTTACTGCATTATTTATGAAATCTTGCAGATAGGATGTCAAAACATTGTTTCCTCGATGATTTTCTTGAGGAAAGGTTGTATGTGATACAACCAGAAGGTTTTGTCAATCCTGAAAGATGCTAACAAGTATGAAAAGCTCCAGCAATCCTTCTAAGGACTGGAGTAAGCATCTCGGAATTGAAATGTACACTTTGATGAGATGATCAAAGATTTTGGGTTTATACAAAGTTTATGAGAAACTTGTATTTTCCAAAGAAGTGAGTGGGAGCACTATAGAATTTTTTATGAGAATATGTTGTTAACATATTGTTGATCAGAAATGATGTAGAATTTCTGTAAAGCATACAGGGTTATTTGAAAAGTGTTTTTCAATGGAAAACCTGGATTAAGCTACTTGAACATTGAGCATCAAGATCTATAAGGAAAGATAGAAAACGCTTAATAGTACTTCCAAATGAATACATATCGTGACAAGATTTTGAAGGAGTTCAAAATAGATCAGCAAAGAAGGAGTTCTTGGTTGTGTTACAAGGTGTGAATATTGAGTAAGACTCAAGACCTGACCACGGCAGAAGAGAGAGAAAGGACGAAGGTCGTCCCCTATGCTTTAGACGTAGGCTCTATAGTATGTTATGTTGTGTACCGCACCTGAAGTGTGCCTTGCCATGAGTCAGTCATGGGGTACAAGAGTGATCCAGGAATGGATCACATGACAACGGTCGAACTTATCCTTAGTAACTAGTGGACTAAGGAATTTTGTCGATTATGGAGGTGGTAAAAGAGTTCGTCGTAAAGGGTTACATCGATGCAAACTTTGACACTAATCCAGATGACTCTAAGTAGTAAACTGGATTCGTATAGTAGAGCAGTTATTTGGAATAGCTCCAAGTAGCGCATGGTAGCTGCCTCTACAAGATGGCATAGAGATTTGTAAAGAACACATGGATCAGAAAGGTTTAGACCCATTGACTAATAAACCTCTTTCGCAAGTGAGATATGAACAAACCCCATGGGTGTTGGATTCACTACAATCACATAGTGATGTGAACTAGATTATTGACTCTAGTGCAAGTGGGAGACTGTTGGAAATATGCCCTAGAGGCAATAATAAAATGGTTATTATTTTATTTCCTTGTTCATGATAATTGTCTATTGTTCATGATATAATTGTATTAACTGGAAACCATAATACATGTGTGAATACATAGACCACAACATGTCCCTAGTAAGCCTCTAGTTGACTAGCTCGTTGATCAATACATGGTTATGGTTTCCAGACCATGGACATTGAATGTCATTGATAACGGGATCACATCATTAGGAGAATGATGTGATGGACAAGACCCAATCCTAAGCATAGCACCAGATCGTATAGTTCGTCTGCTAAAGCTTTCTAATGTCAAGTATCATTTCCTTAGACCATGAGATTGTGCAACTCCCGAATACCGTAGGAATGCTTTGGGTGTGCCAAATGACACAACGTAACTGGGTGGCTATAAAGGCACACTACGGGTATCTCCGAAAGTGTCTGTTGAGTTGGCACAAATCGAGACTGGGATTTGTCACTCCGTGTGACAGAGAGATATCTCTGGGCCCACTCGGTAATGCATCATCATAATGAGCTCAATGTGACTAATGAGTTAGCCATGGGATCATGCATTACGGAACGAGTAAAGAGACTTGCCGGTAACGAGATCGAACGAGGTATGGGGATACCAACGATCGAATCTTGGGCAAGTAACATACCGATAGACAAAGGGAATTGTATATGGGATTGATTGAATCCCCGACATCGTGGTTCATCCGATGAGATCATCGTGGAACATGTGGGAGCCAATATGGGTATCCAGATTCCGCTATTGGTTATTGGCCAGAGAGATGTCTCGGTCATGTCTGCATGGTTCCCGAACCCGTAGGGTCTACACACTTAAGGTTGGTGACGCTAGAGTTGTTATGGGAAATAGTATGTGGTTACCGAAGGTTGTTCGGAGTCCCGGATGAGATCCCGGACGTGACGAGGAGTTCCGGAATGGTCCGAAGGTGAAGATCGATATATTGGACGAAGGGTATTGGAGTCCGGAATTGTTCCGGGGGTACCGGGTGACGACCAGCGTGTCCGAAAGGGGTTTCGGAGGCCCCGGCAAGCGTTGGGGGTCTTATGGGCCAAGGGGAGGGGGCACATCCGCACACTAAGGGGCTGAGCGCCCCTCCCACCCCATCTCACGTAACTTGGAGAGGTGGGGGTGCCTCCCCTAGGGCAGCCACCCCTCCCGGCTTGGGGGGCAAGTTTCCTAGGGGTGGGGGCGCCCAAACCCATCTAGGGTTTTCCCTGTGGCCGCCGCCCCTCCCCTAGGGAACCCTAGGGCGCCTCCTCCACCCCCTTCCCACTATATATAGTGAGGGAGAGAGAGGGCAGCCACACCCCTTCCCTGATGTAGCCCCTCCCTCCCCCAACTCTTCCTTCTCCTCCGTAGAGCTTGGCGAAGCCCTGCAGGAATACCACAAACTCCACCACCACGCCGTCGTGCTGCCGGAGTTCTCCCTCAACTTCTCCTCTCCTCTTGATGGATCAAGAAGGAGGAGACGTCCCCGGGCTGTACGTGCGTTGAACGCAGAGGCGCCGTCCGTTCGGCGCTAGATCAGATCTTCCGCAATTTGAATCGCCGCGAGTATGACTCCATCAACCGCGTTCTTGTAACGCTTCCACTTAGCAATCTTCAAGGGTATGAAGATGCACTCCCTCTCTCTCGTTGCTAGCATCTCCTAGATTGATCTTGGAGACACGTAGGAAAATTTAGAATTATTGCTACATTCCCCAACAGGTGGAAGTTACCACACAAATAGCTATCCAAAGCGCAAGCTATTACCGGAATTCGACGATGAGGCCTTAGAGCCCACACTGCCGAAGAATGATACGGCCAGCCGGCCGAATCCACCAGGTTGTGAACAAGATAGAGTGGCTAAAAAGTCGCGCATAAGTCAACACATGATCTACGTGAGAACTTGCGCCAAAAATCCGGCGCGACCAGATCCATCTATGGATCTAGGAAGCACGCTCCGGTACAAAACCAAAACCGAATACTACAACCGTCCGAACACCATGGCACATCCCAATACAGGGGTGCCGCACACCCCTTATGTTTCACTGATGAGGTGCTAGATCATGAATTCCTAGAAGGATTCAAACCGGTGAACATAGAGGCGTACGACAAGACCACAGACCCCGGAGTCTGGATCGAGGACTTTATCCTCCATATACATATGGCTCACGGAGACAATCTCCATGCCAATAAATACTTGCCCGTCAAGCTTAATGGGCCAGCTCGGCACTGGCTAAAAAGCCTCCCCGAAAACTCAATTGGAAGTTGGGAGGAGCTCGAGGATGCTTTTCGGGCTAATTTCCCAGGGACTTATGTCCGACCTCCGGATGCAGACGATTTAAGTCATATAATCCAACAGTCCGGGGAGTCTGCCCGAAAGCTTTGGAACAGGTTCCTCACTAAGAAGAATCAAATTGTCGACTATCCAGATGCCGAAGCCTTAGCAGCTTTGAAACACACCGTCCGAGACGAATGGCTCGCAGACACCTCGGCTAAGAAAAACCGAGAAATATGGCAGCCCTAACAAGCATCATGACCCGCTTTTATGCGGGCGAAGACAACTGGTTGGCCCGTAGCAGCACCAGTGACCCAAGCACATCCGAAGTCAGGGATAGCAATGGAAAACCACGACGCAACAAAAACAAGCATCGAAATAAAGAAGGTAGCCCAAATAACATGGCGGTAAATGCAGGATTCAGGGGCTCTCGACCAGGTCAGCGGAAAAAGCCTTTCAAAGGCAGCAGAGAAGGACAATCAGGCCTAAACAAAATTCTTGACAAGCTCTGTCAGATTCACGGCACCCTCGACAAACCTGCAAATCATACCCACAGAGAATGTTGGGTCTTCAAGCAAGCCGGTAAGCTAAACGCCGAACACAAAGGGGAATAGACACCAAGCAAAAATGAGGATGAACCTCACTAGCAAAGCACCCGAGGACAGAAAAAGTTCCCACCAGAGGTTATAATGGTAAACGTGATCCATGCGACGAAGAGGAGACGCAAGCATGCACTCCCAGACACATGCGCCATAGAGCCCGTCACCCCTAGGTCCAACCCCTGGTTGGCCTGCCCAATCATTTTTGATCGTATGGATCACGCGACAAGTATCCGGCACAAAGGACTGGCGGCCTTGGTGTTAGACCCAATAATAAACGGGTACCATTTCACACGAGTCCTCATGGACGGCAGCAGTGATCTAAATCTGATATATCAGGACACACTCCGCAAAATGGGGATAGAACCGACACAAATAAACAACAGTAGTACTACCTTCAAGGTAGTAATACCAGGTCAAGAGGCCCGCTGTACGGGCTCTCTACTGCTAGAGGTTGTATTCGGTTCTCTCGATAACTTCCGAAGCAAAAGGCTAACTTTCCACGTCGTTCCATTCCGAAGTGGTTATCAAGCACTACTCGAAAGAAAGGCTTTCGTTCGTTTTAATGCAATACCGCATTATTCTTTTCTCAAGCTTAACATGCCCGGTCCACGTGGCATCGTCACAGTAAGCAGAAATACCGAACGTTTTTTTACATGTGGAAGAGGATGTGACGGCTTTAACAGTCGCGAACTAGACGGCCTCACCAACCAGAAAAAATGACAGGTCGTCAAGACTACGAAC
This sequence comes from Triticum urartu, assembly GCF_056163025.1. Lineage (NCBI taxonomy): Eukaryota > Viridiplantae > Streptophyta > Magnoliopsida > Poales > Poaceae > Triticum > Triticum urartu. Next base: position 46,993,732 of record NC_141876.1, on the reverse strand, counting down.
ACGGTTAGACAAGTTCGGTGCTCCACCACACATACAGTAAATTGGTTTGATGATCAAACCCTCACAGACGATACCAGGGGCTTCCCGCGTGTAATCAGGGCCAGCCCGGCTCAAGCTGACTTCTCTTGAATTTTGATAGTTCATTAAAAATAACCAATTCTTTTTTTGGCACGACAACTTTCACCTAAGTTCTTTCCTTTTACATATGACAATCGTGCTACACCCGTCCAGGACCCGGCACAACGGAAATACAGGTGCAGACGTGCAGCAGGGACCTGCCCAAAGGTTTCTTTTTAGATTACGACCCTACGTAAACCTTTTTTACTGTCTCTTGTTGCTCACATCCTCCGGATACTCCACACAACCAAGAAGGATGCTGACGTTATTGGCATGTGGCCATGTCAGGATATCGCACGTACCTGGACACATGGGGTTTATTATTAAGGGCACTGTTTAGCCCGGTATATATTATAAAGACCGAACACCTTAGGGAGTGTTCGGCATCGCGAGTTTGGCCCTATATGCATCAGCTCCGAATCATGTCTTTGGTCAAATTTTGGGTTTGCCCGGCTCCCGCGTTTTGGTACCTTACGTTCCGTTTATCGGCTAAGGTAGCACTGGGAGAACTACTACGATTGTGCCCTGGTTCGCCCGGATGAGCACCTTAGTAGAGAAAGCCGAAAGCTGACTGTCATGATATAGCGAGACACTGGTCAACCACTCAATGACTCAGCAGAATCTTCGGGATTCCTCCGCATTAACAAAGGGCCGTTTCCCGGTCAGGTACGCATGCACCCCGTATTCGGACGAGCGCAGAAGTACCAGGGGCTATATAGTAGCCCCACCGTCAAACTCCTATGGCTAAGTGAAAGTGTTAAAGCAATATAGTCTGATTGCCTCGTTCGCTGCGCTATCACCTCCTTAACGGACTAAGACATTGGATCAAGTGTGGATATGTGTTTTCTGTGAACACCCCCGCATTATATGCGTGGGGGCGGAAGCCGACGGCTGCAAACTTTTAGGTTATATACATATATACATGAACGGCCACACAGGAGGCATCACAATACTTTCAGGAAAAAGTATAAATACAGCCTTGATAATTCAATAAACATTGTTTTTACAACGGGAGTACATGTCACTCAAACATAATATTCTTCGAGCACTAAGCCTCTATCAAACGAGCTCCTTCAAGAACTTCTTCAAAGTAGTGCTCGGCAGCCACTCGGCCTACGGCCGAAGCCTGTGTCGCAATAGTGGTGGCCTCCATCTCCGCCCAGTATGTCTTGACACTGGCAAAGGCCATCTGCGCACCCTCTATGCGTGCCGATCTCTTTACAGCATCGATACGTGGCACAGCACCAAGGAATTTTTGCACTAAACTAAAGTAGCTATTCGGCCTTGGCCCTCCCGGCCACAGATGATCCACAACGGACCTCATGGCAAGTCCGGACAACCTATGGATCTCGGCGCACTCGGCCATTCGCTCATTCAACAGTAGCGGACGGACTGGACCATGAAACTGTGACCAGAACAGCCTTTCCACTTCGTGATCTTTCTGATCCTTGAAGTACTCGGCCGCATCAGCAGCACTTGCAGCCAAATCCACATAGGCGTCCGTAGAACTCCATAGTCGGTCAAGAGGAGCATACTTCGGGTCTCCGAATTTAGTCCGCAACAAGAAGGGCTTCCTAGACATGATATCTGCAGCTTGATGCAGCTCCTCCTTCGTCGCTCTAATTTTGGAGCGGGCTTCCTTGGCAGCTACCAGGGCCTTCTCCAGGTTCGTCGCCCTCGCTCGGCTTTCTTCTTCAAGAAGCTAGTAATGGTCGGCGGCATCTTTTAACTCTACAGCCATTTTGGCTATTCTTTCCTTACTCTCGCAATGTGCGGCCTGTTCGTCCCTCAACTCTTCGGCCGCCTTTAGAGCGGCCGCATTGCTACTCCTTGCTTGCTCCTTGGCTCGGGCAAGCTCCGCCCGAAGGGTCTCCACGATGGCAGCTCCATCTGCAGTCACAACATATTAAAGATACTGGCATCATGCTCCTCTTATTATGTGACGATCACCAGAGAAATCACTCATCCTGTGCCTCGTCAAGCCGCTAGTTGACAAGCACGATATCGACATCGGCCGCATCAAGTTGCCGCTTTAGCTCGGTAAACCCATCAGTTTAGCTAGCCACCGTAGCCTCAGCCAACTGCACATAAAGGCAGTCGGGTTATTACCTAGGAATATGATCCTCGAGTTGCCGCCGTTCTAGACAACCACAGTCTCAGGGGCTACTGTCTGCATAGGGCACACCTAACATGTGCGGTACTATCAAAAACATACACTATTTCACGTACCTCAAAGCCTTTCAGCAGACTCATAAACGCTTCGTGCAAACTGCTTTCAGCGGATGAAATCCTTTCAATTACCGTACCCATTAGCGTACGATGCGCTTCTGAGACGGCCGCTTGCCCCAGAAGATCCTTTAGTGCGTCCGACCACACACTGTACGGTTCCGGACCCTTGCTGCCGCTCTCCTTAGGAGCCGGATACTGGGAATTCCGGGTAGCCAAAGGGTTATCCTTTGGTCGTGGCGGATCCGGAGATACCCTCCGCGACGACACTTCAAGGTCGCCCGCCTCATGAGGCGGGTCTCGGGGGGAGGTGTTTCGCTCTCCATCATCTCTGGAAGGAGATCCCCTGAAGATGAACTCTGTCGAGAAGGGCTACGCTGCGGACTACAATTTATAAGCATTGTTTATTGTCTTCAGAAGTAAGGTAGGATATTTTCACTATTAAATACTTTCCGATTACTTACAGCTCGGTAGAGGGCTGATCCCCGCGCGGACATTGTGCGGCAAGAATACCCTCTGAGGCAGGACCCTCTGACGAAGATTTCTTCTCCTGTTTGGAAACCTTAGTTCCTGGATCTTCAGAGGTAGTCCTCTTCCTTCCCTGGGGAGAGAGAATGTCAGATTCTTCCTCCTGGTTATCCACCCTCGTGGAGGCGCTCATTCTCCCGGTTGGAATAAGTGGCGAGTGAGGCCCGCTTTCGCCCTCTTTATTCGTCCCTTCATCTTCCTCTGAGGGCACTAGATGAGGTGTCGGCTTGAGCATCTTGTCCAGCACTGGATTGTCCAAGCCCTCAGGAAGGGGGGCCGGACACTTGATCATCTTCGCATTTGTTATCCAGTCCTGGTCATAGAGCGACTCTTTAGAATGGTGCCATGATAAATAAAAGGACAGCGGGTTCGGCCATGGGATTACTTACTTGATCAGCAGGGCGGTTGCAGCTCAAACCCACGTCCTCGGTGGTGTCCGGACACTCTATTTGGGGCCCGAAGAACGATTTATACATCTCTTCGAGCATCATGCCGAGGAAATGTTGAATAGCTCGCGGTCCTTCCGGGTTGAATTCCCACATATGAAGGGGCCATCGTTTGCAAGGCTGGACTCGATGAACTAGCATAACTTGCATTACCATAACCAGACTGAAATCTGTCTCAAAGAGATCTCGGATACGGCTCTGCAGTATTGGCACGTCCTTTGCTGGACCCCAGCTCAGCCCCCTGCTGATCCATGACATCAGTTGTGGTGGGGGGGCGAGCGAAAGGTGGGGTGGGCTACCCACTTGGCACTTCGGGGAGCTGTGATGTAAAACCACTCCCGCTGCCACAATCTGGACACCTCTGGGAAGGAACCCTTTGGCCATGGAGCGTCGGCGATTTTGCTTATTAAAGCACCTCCGCACTCTGCGTGTCGCCCCTCGCTCATCTTAAGCTTCACATCGAAGGTCTTGAGCCACAGACCGAAGTGACGGGTAATGCGGAGGAAGGCCTCACATACGACAATAAATGACGAGATGTGAAGAAGGGAGTCCGGGGCCAGATCATGGAAATCCAGCCCATAATAGAACATAAGACCCCTAACAAAGGGATCCAGAGTGAGGCCTAGTCCTCGGAGGAAGTGGGAGACGAACACGACACTCTCGGTGGGTTCGGGAGTAGGGACGACCTGCCCTCAGGCAGGCAGCCTATGTGAAATTTCGGCAGTCAGATATCTGGCCTCTCTCAGCTTCTTGATGTCCTCCTCTGTTACGGAGGAGGGCATCCACCGACCTTGAAGGTTGGATCCAGACATAGTTGAACATCCGAAGCGCCCGACCTGAGCTTTGGGTGTTAGAAGTCGAGGTGGGGGAAGGATTCGATTGAGCACGAGAGGGAAAAGGAAAATGCCTCGTCCTCGTTATAAAGGAGGTGAATATCAAGCGTCCTCCTCCTGGACGTTTTGGACTTGCCTAAGATCTAGGAGTCATACCAACATGCAAGGTTGGGTTACCCACGTCTGTATTTATGAGAATCCCACGATAAGGGGAACACGATCTCTGCTTTGACAAGATGTGTCAAGAAAATCGCCTCGCAATATGTGCGGTGCTGGTTCAGAAAAATGGTTCGAATAATAACCGGGCTGTGGCGTGATGTCATGCTGTCAAAATGTGTCAGCAGATTAGATTGGTGGAAATATTATTCTCTCCACGGTGGTATGTGGAACTTGTTTTGCAGGGCTGGACACTATCCTTGTGTTCAAACTCTTCCATGGAGTATTCGGAGGAGGAACCCGCCTTGCAATGCCGAAGACAATACAGCACGCCGGACTCATCGTCATTGAAGCCTGGTTCAGGGGTTGCTGTGGGAGTCCTGAATTAGGGGGTCTCCGGAGAGCCGGACTATATCCTTTGGTCGGACTGTTGGACTATGAAGATAAAAGATTGAAGACTTCGTCCCATGTCCGGATGGGACTCTACTTGGCATGGAAGGCAAGCTAGGCAATACGGATATGTATATCTCCTCCCTTGTAACCGACCTTGGGTAACCCTAGCCCCCTCCGGTGTCTATATAAACCGGAGGGTTTTAGTCCGTAGGACAACATACAATCATACCATAGGCTAGCTTTGTCGGTGTTCTGGGAACGGGGGTCCCCAGACTTGCCTGCCTGCGGCCTGCGGCGTGGCTCAAGGGGGGGCCCAGCACGGCGCATCTTCATCAACACACACCCAAGACCCTCGCGAGGGGCCAAGCCTCGCGGGGCGGACGACACGGAGCTTCCTCAGGCACGGCCTCATCAGGCTGGCTCGCGAGGAGGCGGAGAGATCAAGGCGGGGTACCTCACGAGGTGCCCGTGATGCAAGCCATGACGACCAAGGGCGCCAGGCGGGTGCCAGCCCGCGCAGTGTCCTCCTTTCCTCTTTGGTGCAAAGGTGGCAAGCGCAGCCGCGGAGTACCGAGGCATCAGGCAAAGGTTGCCATTTTAGTGCAACGAGACCAAGACCAGGAAGACTACAAGATGGAGGTCATCGTGGAGCCCAAGACGGCGTCACCACCAGAGCTTTGTGCAGGCGAAGACTACTTTTGTCAGGGTAGCGAGTACTAGTTGTCCCCCTTCAAATTAGCCCGCCATTGTTGGCTCCCTTCCCGCTCGATATTTGGGAAGAGGACCAGGGCCTCTATAAATAGGACCAGCCACCCACAGAAGAGAGGGGTTTGGAGGGGTTAAGAGGAGAGGTTCGATAGGAGGTCGAATCGGATAAAGACAATCAGAGAGAGAGAGAGAGAAGGGTGGCTGAACTCCTCCCAGCAGTTCATCGCTCCAGCCAAAACAGACCCTCGCGAGGCTATTCTTCCTTGTATCATTCATCATCATCAACCCAAGAGGCAATCCACCACACCACAAACTGGAGTAGGGTATTACACCACAACGGTGGCCCGAACCAGTATAAACCATGTGTCTCTTGTGTTGTTCTTTCCATAGCTTAGATCTTAGCGAGGCGGAGGGGTGCAGGTAAGTAGGAAGCGAGATCTCCGCGCGCACCCCAGTGTTCGAACCTCAAGGGTCTGCCGGAACCCGAAATCCGACATTTGGCGCGCCAGGTAGGGGTGCGCCGGAATTCGTCTTCCACCACCCCGTTCTCCTCCGACCATCGCACCCATGTCTAACGCTCGTCGGGCCCGCGCCGAGCGCCGGGCCGCTCTCGCTTCCCGCGTCGCCCAGACGGCTCCTGTCGGCGGGCATCCTCACTGTTCCCCATCACCTGCCATCAACGCCGCCACCGGCCCGGCGGGGGACGAGCAGCAAGCATCGTCTCAGCATCCGTCCGTGCGGCAAGACGGCCGCACCGCAACTCCCTCGCTCCCCCCGGCTGGTTCTTCGTCCCGCGCGCTCCGCGCACCCATGGGGGCTCGAGCTGCGCTCATTGCGGCAAACGAGCTCCTGCACTACCGCCCCGTCGACGATGTCTATGAAGAATGGCTCGACCGCGTCGCCGAGCTCGTCCGCGCCGCAGGGGGCTCTCCTGCGCCGTCCGTTCCGCTGCACCGCACCCCGCCCTGCGTGGGCGACGAAGCTCCGGCGGCGCCCCGGCCGCCTCCTCCTCAAGAAGGTGCCATGGCTCCAAGGCGAGTGGCCCCTGGGCGGAACCCGCTCCGTCAGGTGCCAGCGCAGCAAGAGCAGAGCTGCCAGGAAGTCCCTCGCCCGCAAGAAGCTGCCCGGGCGCTCCCTGCTCCAGCACGTCGCGACCATGCTCCTGCTCCCGCACGTCAAGACCCAGCTGCAGCGCGTGGGGACATGCAAGACCAAGCTCTCCGTCACCCAAGACCTCTCGTGGCCACAGCAGGCTGCCGTGCCTTCACCGCCGAGCTACGCAGTGTCGCGTGGCCTGGCAAGTTCAAGCCAGACCTGCCTCCTCGCTATGATGGCACGGCTGACCCTGCGGAGTTCCTCCAGCTCTACTAGCTGGGCATCGAAGCTGCCAACGGAGACGAGAAGGTCATGGCGAACTGGTTTCCGATGGCGCTCAAGGACGGGGCCTGCACCTGGCTCCTGAACCTGGCTCCAGGCACGATCTCCTCCTGGGACGAGATGCGCACCCACTTCATCGCCAACTTCCAAGGTACTCGCGACCGGCCACCCGCCGTGAGCGACATGCGCCGCATCAAGCAACAACCCAGGGAGACCCTGCAGAAGTACATCCGGCGCTTCAACAACGCACGCCTGAAGATTCCCAGGGTGACTGAAGAGGCCATCATCTCAGCTTTCTCCGATGGCGTGCGCGATGTCAGGATGAAGGAAGAGCTGGCGATGCATGAAGACCTGTGCACTTCTTTGGAGCTGTTCAACTTGGCAACCAAGTGCGCCAGGGCTGAGGAAGGGCGTCTCTCCCTCCTTGAGCTGCCTGCCGTGGACCCGGAAGAGAAGAAGCCCAAGGCCAAGGATGTGAAGCGCAAGGGGGCTGCCGTGCTCGCGGCAGAACCAGACACCAAGCGGGGCAGAGATCAGCCCGAGCCTTCCAAGGGCAGCCGGTACTGCGTGTACAACGACCTCCAAACCCACAACACCAATGAATGTCAAGAGCTCCGAGCCATGCGAGAAGGAAGGATCGGCCGTCGCCCCAACCGCGGTGACCGGGGCTACGGTCGAGGAGGAGGAAGGAACGCGGGACGCTGGGAAGACCGAGGCCCGCGCCAATGGTGGCGCGATCAACCTCACGAGGATCGCTGGCAAGACCCGCCTCGCGAGGGAGACTGAAGGGGTCGGCCTCGCGAGGATCGCCCGCAAGGCAACGCAGGCCTCCGTCCGCTGCGGCCGCAACCAAGGAGAAATGAGGACCGCCACCAGGACGAGGAGGCTGGGGGCTTCCAGGAGCCGCGCGCGATCGCTTGCATCCTGGGCGGGGCTTAAGCCCCAGCCTCTCAACGCATCTTCAAGCAGTTCGCCCGCGAAGTGAATGCAGTCCTCCCCAAGCTCGAAACCACGCACCCTCTCAGGTGGTCGGCGTGCGCCATCACGTTCAGCTCGGCAGATCAGCTCAAGTGTGCGGCTACAGCCGGAGTCCTCCCGATGCTCTGTTCCCCAATCATCAGCAACGTGGTGGTCACCAGGACCCTCATCGATGGCGGGGCAGGGCTCAACGTCCTGTCCGTGGAAACATTGAACAATCTCCAAGTGCCCTACAGCCAGCTTCAGCCAACCAAGCCTTTCTCCGGAGTCACCGACGGCTCCACGGTCCCGATTGGGCAGGTCCGCCTCCCTGTCACCTTCGGGGCACGTGACAACTACCGCACCGAGCTCATCGACTTTGACATCGCTCACATTCGCCTGCTGTACAACGCCATCCTTGGGTACCCAGCACTGGCCAAGTTCATGGCCATAACTCACCACGGCTACAACGTCCTCAAGATGCCAGGAAGTGGCGGAGTCATCACGGTGCCCTGTGAAGAGAAGGATGTGGTGTGTTCCCTGGAACGAGCCTTTTAGGCCGCGTCACTAGAAGACCCGGATCGCGGAAGCAGGAGGCTTCCCAAGACCGCCCCCAAGAAGAAGAAGACATCGTCCGGCCTGGCTCCTCAGGTGGCAGGCCCCTATGGGCCCGTGCCTGCCCAGGGGGAACCTCCTTCCATCGCATAGGAAAGCGCGCCCGGCGCCCTCCTCGGGCAGGGCTCGGGGGCTCTCCCCTGGAGGTCCACCGACCTGCTAGGGTCACGAGGGAGGCGCTTGGGCACCACATGGAGGCGTGTTTCGAAGCACGTTTCCCTCAAGAAGGAGTAAGGCAAGGAGAGCCAGACCCTCAAGAGTTCGTCATCAAGGCCATTCAGGAGCTACAGGAGTCAAGAGTCATGAAAGGCGGCCGCCATCTACCAGTAGTGGCTCCCCATCCAGGCGAGGATGGTGGGCTGCGCGTCTGCATCGACATACCAGGGCTCAACCGAGTCGCCTCTCTGGAGCGCCTCTGGCCCTCGTGAGTGGGGCGCTGCGGAGGTCCACCCCACAGCTACGTTCGCATGCCTTACGGCTTGCCGAACGCGGCTGCCATGTACCAGCGCCTCATGAGGGGCATCATGGAGGCACGAGAGGCCAGGCGTTCCGCAGCCCTGGCGGAGATGGAGATGGTCCGCGGGGAGCCGCCAGCACCTCCGGAGCGTCCCGAGGCCCCCGGGCCTAGGGGCTCATGAGGATCGGCTTCTGCAGCCCACCGAGTCTGCTACACCAACACCCCTTCGTCCTCAACGTCATCAGGTGACATCTTTCAAGTTTCACTTCCAGCTGGGAGCGCCTCCCAGGGATGCATTATTCCCAGGCCGCGTGGGTCCGTCCCTGCGGCATGTATCCCTTTTATTTCATGTTGTTAGCTTACCTTATTGGGGGCGCCCCTCGGGCTGCATGATCCCCAAGTCGCTCGGGCCAGACCCAGCGGCTTGTATCCCATTTGCGTTTATTCCCGGTTATGCGTTATACCCATCATGTTAGATTATTTGATGTCGGTCCACGGCACCTCTTCTTCTCCATGCCGACCACTTGCACGTTAAAGGGGGGTACCTGAGCATCGCGACTCAGGGCTCTTACTGGCTCTCCAGCCCTCACCCTCTGGCCTTGTCCACGCGACCTGGCATACCAGCGACGACTGAGACCAGCTTGAGGGCCGGGACCCGAGGACGTAGAGTGCTGACATCTAACCGAATTTGCAGGGACACATCACAAGATAAGGCCCAGTGCCAGGCGCAACCCGCCTAGAGGTAGGGCCCCGTGAGTCCCGCGCTGGCTCACGGGTGCCCAGATACACCTCGCCAGGCCCTACCGTGCCAGCCACGTGTCAGGGCGGGGCTGTACACGCCCCGGGGGCTCCTCCCAGAGGGAGGCCCCCTCCCACATGCCAGTGGAAGCACCATGCTCCGTGCTGGATGACGACACTGCCGAGGAGCGGCTATGCCCGTACACATACAGAAGCGCTATGCTCCGCGCTGGTGATAAACAACTGAGGGTGGCCCCCGGGCCGCATCAACCTCAGGGAGCCCAGAGCTCAGTGTCTAGCCTCATCGCAACGCCTCCCCTCGGGAGTGCCGCGCGAGGGGGCTGTGCCTGGGTCATGCCCAGACGGACGCCGCCCAGCCCCCCCCCCCCCCCGGCGCCTGGTTCGTCGCGCATCTCTCCCTGAGCGGAGCCAAGGTACGAAGGCCGTTTGAGCGTCAAGGGGGACTCCTGAGCATCGCGACTCAGGAGCCTAACTGGTCACGTAGCCCCTCACTCCTTGGCCCCGTCCTGGTTTCCGGTCGGGACTAACGCTGGGTGAGGTATCCGCGCGGCCGGGCTCTACAGACGTAGAACGGTAGATTCACCCACTTCACACCTCCCTACTTGCTGTTCGTGCGCCAAGGGGGACTCCTGAGCATCGCGACTCAGGAGCCTAACTGGTCACGTAGCCCCTCATGCCTTGGCCCCGTCCTGGTTTCTGGTCGGGACTAACGCTGGGTGAGGTATGCGCGCGGCCGGGCTCTGCAGACGTAGAACGGTAGATCCACCCACTTCACACCTCCCTACTTGGTGTTCGTGCGCCAAGGGGGACTCTTGAGCATCGCGACTCAGGAGCCTAACTTGTCACGTAGCCCCACACTCCTTGGCCCCGTCCTGGTTTCCGGTCGGGACTAATGCTGGGTGAGGTACGCGCGGGGCCGGGCTCTGCCGGCGTAGAACATAAGCAAGTAGGAAGGAAAAGCGCAAATTTCGAGGAATTCAGAAGGAAATATTACAGTCCACACTGTTATCTCAATGCCAAATGCAAGTTTAAACGCCTCCCCGAGGCATGATACATGTGCAGGAATTACAGGCAGGACAGGAGCCACGTCGGAGTCACTTGTCGGCGGAGAGCGCGGAATGGGCTTGCCTTACGGAGTAGTGGGGTCGGCAGCGCCTTGCTTCGGCTTGGTGCTGAAGGCCTGGAACTTCCCCAGCAGAGCCTCCGCGCGACCCTTCACGGCCTCGGCAGCGGCAGCGGCACGCTCGCCGCTTACTGGCTCCAGCAGGCTGTTGAGGTCGACGCCGGGATCGTGAAGGTAGATGTGGGTGAGGACCCGCGTCAGTGCTGCAGTAGACAGGACACGCGCCTCGGCCTCAGCCGTGGGGCCAAGGGCGACATCTTCAAGAGCACGAACCAGGAAGGGAAGCAGCTTGGTGGGGCCATCCTCGGCGCCAGCCAGCGGGCTCTCCAGGCCGCTGTCGTAAAGCGTCCTCAGCGAGGAGCGAGCCTTCACCTCCATCTCCGTGAAGGCCACGCGGTCCTCAGCAAGAACCAGGGCCTTGTCGTCCAGCTCGGCCTTCCTCGCCCCCAACTCCGACTCCAGCGCCTAGGCGGTCGCGGCGCTTCCTGAGCTTGGCCTCCCTCTCCTTGACGGCCGCCTCGCGAGCCTTCACGCCCTCTTCCTGCTCTTGGCGAAGGCGGGCCTCTTTCGCGAGCTGGTCCCGCAGGCCTTGCAGCTCGTCCTCCAGCGCCTTGCAGCGACCACGGGCGTCGACCGCCTCCCCCAGGGCTGCATCACGAGTAGCCTTCGCCTCAAGAACGACCTGTTTCTCCTCATCGCAAGCCGTCGGGGCCTGGACCAGCGCCGCCCGAATCGAAGCGTCAGAGCGAACCCATCCTGAAGCCAGCTCCAAGCGCCCGGCCACCAAGCGAGGGTCGGCGCCAAGAAGATCCTGCCGCAGTCGGTCCAGCTCAGCAGCAGCATGGTCCAGAACGGCAGAAGGAGTCAGAGAGACAATAGCCGGTGGAGTAGGAGGAGAAGGCGGCAGCGTGGCCACAGCATCCTGAGGCGGAGTCTGCTGCGCCCCAACGGCTGAAGTGGCGGCCGCAGGCAAGGACACCTCGGGAGTCACATGGGCCATGGGGGCTGAGCTCGCCCCAGCCGGCTCAGCCTGGCCTCGTGAGGACGACCGGGCAGGAGAAGCCCATGTGTCGCGGTCACCCTCCTTCGCGGGCAGAGGCGCTGCCACGGGTGGAACCTCAGGAGCTCCCTTTGGCTTCTTTGATGCGGGTGCCAGCCTATCCAAGAGATGCAGACATCAAGCTCAGAAGCAGGACAAGAAATAAAGACAAGGATCAAACGCTTACGGCCGTCGCCAGTGAGCTCGAGCAGCCTCCGGCCAAATTTGAAGCCTGAAAGCCGGCTAGAAGGGTCAACCTCCGGAAGCTTGGAAGCGGAAGGTGCGTCTGCGGCCCGCCTCGGGGCCGGGGTAGACCCACGGGAGATCAGCCCGGTCCTGTCCTTCTTCGGGATCGGGGGCAAGCTCCCGCCGTCCTGCTCGCCGTCATCCTCGTCGTCATCGCTCGGAGAGAGGCGGAGAACGCGGGACCTGCGCCGGGAGAGGGGAGCCCTCGACTCTCCGTCAGTCGCCTCGGAGTCAGGCCCTTTTTCCCGCTCCCCTCCTTCCTCCTCTTCGCTGGAATCGGCAGAGGGCACGTCCACCGGTTCCTCGGGAGTTTCCATGGGCACGGGCCCATCCCCGTTGAAGACGGGCATGGACTCCACTACCTGCTCCCAGTCGTCGCGGAGGAACAAGGGCGTAGGAGCACCCTCCAACCTCGCCACATTGCCCCCGACCAGAGATTGGAGGACCGCAGCCACATCTCCATCGGCCCAGGCCGCGGGGCTCGGATGGGGCCTCCACATCGGAAGTGATTACCGCCGAAGCGGAGCCAGCTGGTGCTCCAGGAATTCCCTCAGCAGCGACGCGCCAGTCAGCTTCGCCGCCGCCATGTTGGCCGGCCTCAGATCCGCGTCCATCTTCTCCAGCACCAGCTTCGCGCGGGGGTCTGCGAGCTCAGCTCGACCCCAATCGCTGGAGCTCGTGGGCTGCTCCGTGGGCAAGATCAGCCAAGGGTGGATGCGCCCAGCATCCACCAGGACCCACTTGCTCCTGAAGCCCTCAATCCTTTTCCCGGGATTCGAGATGGCAATGGCGCCACCGTACGCGATGAAGCTCGCGCACGCGGAAGCAGGACCGCGAGAGGTCCGGAGGAAGAAGTAGTGGCGCAGCAAGGCCACTAAGGGCTGCACCCCTATGTGAGCCACGCAGTAATAGGTGAAGATTGCCAGGAGAAGGACGGAGTTGGGGTGGAGATGCAGAGCATGTAGCTTGTAATGGCGGAGGACAGAGAAGAAGAACTCAGAGAAGGGAGGCACCAGGCTGGCGGCAATGGCACTTACGAAGAACGGATAGAAGGTGCTCCCTTGGCCTTCCGGGGTGGCGGAGCCGGCCTTGAGCGCCTTCGCCCTGTTGATGCCCTGTGCCGCCGCCATCCGGCGCAACCGGGCAAGGCTCGCCTCCGATACGTTTGGCGAGTCCAGGGCAGACGAGTACCAAGCTTCGGCCGGGGACTGACGAGGCGCCATGGCTTCCTAGGGCACGCGGTCGGAGTAGATCTGGAGATTTTGGAGGAAGGAAGGAGAGGCGTAAGAAAGGGGACCTGAGCAGCAAATGGAGAAAGCAAAAAGCGAAGCCTGGGCAGATGCCGCTCCCTTATCAACTCACGCGGTTGCTGAGGCGCCCACGTCCAGTCAACCGCCACGCGGCGCCCAAGGCCGCAGGCTGTTAGGGCCCGCGGCGCTTCGCTCTTGCCCTTCCGCCTCCCTGCAGGGCCAAGTCCGGGCGCGCCTTGGGCCCGGGGGCTACTGTCGGTGTTCCGGGAACGGGGGTCCCCAGACTTGCCTGCCTGCGGCCTGCGGCGTGGCTCAAGGGGGGGGGCAGCACGGCCCATCTTCATCAACACAGACCCAAGACCCTCGCGAGGGGCCAAGCCTCGCGGGGCGGATGACACGGAGCTTCCTCAGGCACGGCCTCATCAGGCTGGCTCGCGAGGAGGCGGAGAGATCAAGGCGGGGTACCTCACGAGGTGCCCGTGACGCAAGCCATGACGACAAAGGGCGCCAGGCGGGTGCCAGCCCGCGCAGTGTCCTCCTTTCCTCTTTGTTGCAAAGGGGGCAAGCGCAGCCGCGGAGTACCGAGGCATCAGGCAAAGGTTGCCATTTCGGTGCAACGAGACCAAGACCAGGAAGACTGCAAGACGGAGGTCATCGTGGAGCCCAAGACGGCGTCACCACCAGAGCTTTGTGCAGGCGAAGACTACTTTTGTCAGGGTAGCGAGTACTAGTTGTCCCCCTTCAAATTAGCCCGCCATTGTTGGCTCCCTTCCCGCTCGATATTTGGGAAGAGGACCAGGGCCTCTATAAATAGGACCAGCCACCCACAGACGAGAGGGGTTCGGAGGGGTTAAGAGGAGAGGTTCGATAGGAGGTCGAATCGGAGAAAGTCAATCACAGAGAGAGAGAGAGAAGGGTGGCTGGACTCCTCCCAGCAGTTCATCGCCCCAGCCAAGAGCAGACCCTTGCGAGGCTGTTCTTCCTTGTATCATTCATCATCATCAACCCAAGAGGCAATCCACCACACCACAAACTGGAGTAGGGTATTACACCACAACGGTGGCCCGAACCAGTATAAACCCTGTGTCTCTTGTGTTGTTCTTTCCATAGCTTAGATCTTAGCGAGGCGGAGGGGTGCAGGTAGGTAGGAATCGAGATCTCCGCACGCATCCCAGTGTTCGAACCTCAAGGGTCTGCCGGAACCCGAAATCCGACAAGCTTCTAGGGTTTAGCCTCTCTGATCTCATGGTAGATCAACTCTTGTAATACTCATATCATCAAGAACAATCAAGCAGGATGTATGGTATTACCTCCATAAAGAGGGCCCGAACCTGGGTAAACATCATGTCCCCTGCCTCCTTTTACCATCCACCTTAGACGCACAGTTCAGGACCCCCTACCCGAGATCCGCCGGTTTTGACACCGACAGTTGCCCTGGCAATGTCATCAGCGGCTGGAATGCAGTCATCAACCCTAGTACTCTCATTTTCTTCAGCAGCCTGATTTTCATCAGCGGTACTGGCATGTTCTTCAGTTTGATGAGCAGATGCTTTAGCCTGAGGAGATTCAGCTTTCGAAGTAAATTTCTCAGCCAACTTCACAAATCTGACTTTGGCTCCAAGCCAATCTGTGAGGTACACATTGAATTCATCACTGAGTCCTTTGATCTCAGTTTGTATAGCAACAAGTTCATCAGTTGTCATATTGACAATGTTTTTCTTCATAAAGCGCTCCTTTTTGTATTGAGCTTTCTTCAGTTGCCTAGCCTTCTCAAACTTCCATTTTTCTTTGCCAATGAAGGCGGTCAGCATATGACTTTGGCCAGGAGTGAGCTTGAAGTTAGGCACAGGTGTGTTGGGGTACTTGTGCTAGAGATCAATGAAGTCAAGGATCATCTTTGGATCCAACATTAATGGCTCATTTGTGCCTTTGGCTCTAGCGGCCCTTTCTTTCCTGTCTCTGATGATTTCGGCGAGTTCATCATCATCAGAGGACGGTACTTGGAATACGACCTGCTACTTTTGAGGACTTGGTCTAGTGCCTCATCCAGTAGTGGCCTTAGTCTTTAGTGATGTGGGGCCTGTTGAGGAATGCAGAGGAACTGAAGAACTTGTTGAGGCTCCTGAGGCAATTGATTTGCCTATGGTCCTTTGACACGAGGCAATATGCACGTACTCGCGTCGACCGCAGAAATCTTCACACCGCCACCACCGTAGCCGTCTTCCTCCGCCGAGTTAGGGTGTGGAAGATCTACACAGACGAACTTCATCTCTACACCTCACTATTCGTCGTGTTCTTCATCCAGGGTAATTAAAAGTTACTTTTACTGCCCTCGCTGATTCGAATGATTATCTTCAAAATCTTCAAAGGTGTTTTTCTTCATAGCTTCACACACTAAACACCTCACAAGTCATCTATTCTTGATTCATTTCTCTAAGCATCATTTTTCTTCAAGATTCCTCAATTGTGTGGGTCTTCGATCTATACAACTCTGGAACCTAAGACAAAGAACGCTTAGTGAAATTCTTCAAGACTCATCTGGTCAAATTCCTCAAACTTGTTCTTTTTGAAAAACCCTTTGAGAACGCATATGACCTCTCCAAATTCCTCGCAACTATACTCTGTTCACAGGTACACATGTCAGCTGCTGAATCACTAGGTTCTCATCAACTTAACTCATTTGCAGTGTTCCTCAAAGAAAAGTTGCATACTTCTTGAGAGAATTCAATTGTCCAAATTCCTCAAGTAAAGAAAATGGCTGACGGTAAGAAGCCACAGAAGGGAGGAAAGAGGCCTGAGGTCAATACAACATTTGAGATCCCTGATGAAATATATGCTGGGTACTGCACACCTACTTAGGAAACCAAGAATGAGCACAAGGTGCGCATTCAGAAAATAGAAAGGAGATGGGCAAGAGAGTGGAGGGAGTACAGGTATGTAACTCCAAAGTACATGAAGAAATTCACACTCAATCCTCCATGCCCAAGAGCTCCATTGGCACCTGGCCAAATCGCTGATCCCACCAGCCTCAAGCGTAGTGAGGACTATCCTGATGAATGGGCTAAGCGCCAAGCCAAGTTGGCTAAGCAAGCCAAAGAAGCAGTGAGGAAATTCAATGAAGACTCTGTTGCTGCCTCTGCTGAGGCCTTTGCTGTCAAGCCAAAGAAGGCTATGTCAAAGAAGCCTGCGCGCAAGCCAAGTGCTTCACCAACAATGCCCTCAAGGCCAAGTTCCTCAGCAGTGCCCTCACGGCCAGAATCCTCCAAGCCCTCACGGCCAATTCCTCATGCTGCTCCTGTTCCTCCAAAGTCCTCAGCTCCTCCGCCAAAGCCCTCAGCTGCTCCGACTAAATCCTCAGCACCTGTGCATCTTGCCTCATGCCAAAGGACTGCAGGCATCTCCATTGCCTCAGGTGTCTCAGCTAGTTCCTCAGCTGCACCAAGTTCCTCAGTTGGCCCCTCACTGCTGAAGACAAAGGCCACTGATGGACGAGGTCCTTGCCCAAGTCCTCAAAAGAAACAAGTCGCTTTCCAAGTGCCGTCTAAAGAAGACGAAGCTGATGATGATGAACTTGCAGAAATCATCAGAGACAGGCAAGTCAGGGCTGCTAGAGCCAAAGGAACAGAGGTGCCACTGCTTTTGGATCCCAAGTTGATCCTCGACTACATTGATGTTTGGCACAAGGACCCCAACACTCCCATGTCTGACTTCAAGCTGACTCCTGGCCAAAGTCACATGCTGACCCACTTCATTCAAGAAGAAAAGTGGAAATTTGAGAAGGCCAGGCAGATCAAGAAAGCGCAGTACAAGAAAGAGCGCTATCTGAAGAAAAATGTTGTCTCTATGACAACTGAAGAACTTGTCACTATTTAGACTGAGATCAAGAAACTCAGTGATGACTTTGTCGCATATCGCGTTGATTGGCTTGGAGCCAAGGTTCGTTTTGTGAAACTTGCGGATAACTT
This sequence comes from Triticum urartu, assembly GCF_056163025.1. Taxonomy (NCBI): domain Eukaryota; kingdom Viridiplantae; phylum Streptophyta; class Magnoliopsida; order Poales; family Poaceae; genus Triticum; species Triticum urartu. The sequence goes on along the minus strand of NC_141876.1, from coordinate 46,976,537 downwards.
CACTTCCAGTGTTGCAGCCCCAAGGCAACAGGAAATTCCTCAGGCTGAAGCATCTGCTCAGCCTACTGAAGAAAATGCCAGCACCGCTAATTACAATCAGGCTGCTGAAGAAAATGTGAGTTCCAGGGCTGATGACTACATTCCAGCCACTGAAGAAATTGCCAGGGCACCAACTAGTGGTGCGCCTGAAGAAAATGAAGAACTCAGGGCAACTGCATTAGTTGTGCCTGAAGAAAATCAACCAGATTCCTCAGCTACTCCTGCACCAACTTCAACTCCAATCCTTCCATCTGCATCAGATGTGAAGAAGACCAAGGCTGCAGAGCATGCTGCAGTGAAGAAAAGGAAAGCATCAGCTGCTTCAGATTCTTCAGCTCTGAAGAAAATGAAGCCTATGACAAGTTCATTTGCTAATCCGATTGATGTTGTTCCCATCTCAACCAGGCCATCAAAGGACCTTGTTCCTTTTGATGAAGAATATGTTATCCCCAGCGAATCTGATGAAGAAACTCCTTCTGCTGCTTCGTCTGAGCCGTTGGATGAAGAAATTGAAGTGGATGCAATCCCTTCAACACCTATCATCTCCTCGCCCATGCCTCAGTTCACAGCTGAAGAGGCTGGCGTTGAAGAAATGGAAGGTGAAGATGTGGACGTTGGCTGCTCCACACCCGTAATCAGTGATGAATTCTGGGAAAGTCAGCATCCAAACTCTCCAATGTTCACACCGCTGCAGCAAATACCTCAGTCGCCTGCACCAACTGTTCAAATGGGCTCTGAAGAAACTCATCCCACTACATCTGTCCATGAGGAAATTCCAGCCACTAGCGCTAAAGAAACTGCTGCTGCTGAACAACCAATGACGCAGGCTGCCACTGAGGAGGAACCAGAAATTCCTCATCCTGAAGAACCTGCGATTGAGATTCCTGAGGTCGTGATGAAACTCATTGACACTCCTCTGCCGAAGCCAAAGGATCCATTCTCACGCAAGCAAAAGTTCAAGGCTGATGATTTCTTCAGCGAGCACGTATTCTTCAAAGATTACAACTCATATAACTCTGCTCGCATTAGGAAGAGGCATTTCTGGACTGCTAGTCAAGCCAATTTCTATTCCTCAGTGTTGTCCAACAAGTAGAAAATCTTCTACCATGAGCATATTCCTCACGTGGATATGGAATCTCTGCCGTGCTTCGCCCCAGTCCTCAGTGTTCTTCACGACGCTAGACTGCTAAACTTTTGCTCTGACATCTACGATTGGAATGAAAAACTGATTCTTCAATTCTATGCAACGCTGCACATCACCGGAGATGCTGAAGATGTGAATTCATGGGTGCTGGACTGGATGTCTGAAAACACTCACTACAGTGCACCAGCCTCTGAATTGCTTTGTGCTCTACCACTCAGTCCTCCCCTTGAAGAAGCTCGCTGCATCTACAGTGAACCTGAGCTCACACATCATTACATGCAGGTGCTGATGAAACCTTTGAAGCCAGGTCAAGCACCAAGAACCAAATTCCTCGTGAAGGAATTGTTGTACGTGCCCAGAACTGTCTATAGTATTCTTACGAGGACAATCAGTCCTATCAAAGGCCATGACTCATCTGATGAGGCAATTGTTGGCATCATGAAGAATCTGGAATTCAACATCGTTTATGGCATTCCTGTCAATTATCATGATTTCTTCATGAGGACTATGGCAAATGTTGCACTATCTCCATTTGAGCTGAAGCCTTATGCACCTTGGATTATGAGATTCCTCATGACAAGGTCTTTACTCAACTACAAAGATGATTTCCAGAATCACCTCAGCTACTTGCCCCCAATTGAAGTCCTCAAGCAGACATATTCCTCAATTGATGGAAAGGGCAAGGCACCAGCTGTAATAGATGAAGGCATTCGTCCATAGGATGGTCAGTTTCGCAAAGCTGCATCTTATTCCACCAATGATGACTCTGCCACACATGACTCTGCCAATGCACCCAAGTCCACTCCTCAAGCCACTGCTCCGCGCGTGATGACTGACCGTGAACTTCTGCTTAGTCTTCACCAGAAGGTGGATCGAAATCACAAATGGGTTAAGCGTCAGTTTGGTTCACTTCTTCACAACATGACTGCCACACACAATGCAGTGAAGAAAAACCATTAATACCTCCATCAAGTCTTCGGTCGCACCTGCGCAATCCTGTCACATCTGTATGGTGAAGAAGACCTGAAGAAAATGGGTCTCAATGAAGATTTTGACTGGTCTGCACCTCCACTGAAGAAATTCAAGAAGGTCAAGGTTCCTTCTCTGGTGGCCAGCTCATATTCTTCATCGCGCGACACTGATGAAAATGAAGACTTGGACGACACTATGGCAGGCCCTACTACAACAAACGACCCCAACAACGTTGGCGCTCCTTCATCAACTTGATATTCTTCAGGGGCGTTAGTCCTCATATTCGATCCTTTTGGTCATTTGATAACAAAGGGGGAGAATTTTGAGTTAGTCTTCAAGCGGGTCTTTCTATATGGTCGTTTTTTTGTTAAGTTACAACTCTTGTTCTTCTCGACTTTATTGGATCGAGTTATAAACTTAAACCCAATGGTGCTCTGATACTCTTGATACGTTTTTCTGCATGCTTATTCCTTGTTAATATTATTGCACGCATGCTGAATTACATCAGTCACCATATTTCATCATGCATTTCAAATACTTCATTGTTATATGTCAAATGCGTGTATGAATTACAAGATATAGGGGGAGATCTCCATGATTCAACTCTTCAAGTGTGCATTGCTTCAAAACAAATTCCTCACTATGCACATCTTCAGGGGGAGTTCTTCTATATCTTGCAATCAAATTCCTCAATATCAGTAGTTACACTTCATATGTTTATCCCCGTTGAAAACTTAACCTATATTGTCATCAATCACCAAAAAAGGGGGAGATTGTAAGTGCATCTAGTGCCCCATAGTGATTTTTGTATATTGAAGACTTATAGGTTAAAGGACTAATGCATTTGTGAGTGTACACAGGTCTATAAGTCTATGAGGAGTTTGATATTTATAGAGAAAGTCGACCCCTAAAAATGAAGTTCTTCGACTGAAGACTTTGGATCTCTGAAGACTTTCTGAAGACTTTGAAAGTGAAGAAATTGGTGTGACCGTGAAGACTTGGTATTCATTCGAGGAACATGAAGCGTGAAGACTTTTGTTTTCATAGTTTCATTTTCTCTTTCTTGAGTCATAGGAAACACCGTACTGTTAAAGGGGGTCGAGGAAATACTAAGGAAAAATTTCCATGTGATGCTCAACTCAAAATCCTACACCTACCAATCCCTTCGAGTGAAGCCATTGGAAATCTCATATAGTTCAGTCAATTTCTTTAGTGACAGAGACGAAGTTCTTCTGGTCTCTGAGGAATTTGTCCTGACTGAGGAGTTAGGAATTCGCCAGTGCAGATTTCCTACACAGTGAGGAACATGATAGCTCTGAGGATTTTTCTACTCAAAATTCCGATCGTTGTTGTGCTATGCGCCAGCTGTCCCAAAATATCTATCCACCTAACGGTCATATCATTGAAGGGCATTTATGTCTTATCATGTCGGGCTGCTCCCTAGGCTATAAATAGCCGCCCCCTACAACCACTAGTTGGTTGGCTGCTCCGAGAGAAACTGACACTTGTCATTTGAGAGAAACCCATCCTCCGAGGACTTTGAGCAAAAATCATCGAGTGAGGAAAAACCCAAAACCCAAACACCTACAAACCCCAAGTGATTGAGCATCACTGAAGAGATTGATCCTGCATGGATCCGACGCTTGTTACCTTTCAAGACTGTGCTTCTTCCAGACGGTTAGGCGTCATGGTCTAGAGCATCCAAGAGGAATTGTGGATCGTCGAGTGACCAAGTTTGTGAAGGTTTGGAAGTCACCTGAAGACTTACCACGAGTGATTGGACGAGGTCTATGTGACCTTAGTTCAAGGAGAATACGGTGAGGACTGGGTGTCCTGAGCTGCGTGTTCAGGACTGGGTGTCCGGGACTGTGTGTCCTCGAGTTTAAATACTCAGCCGCTCCAACCAGATGTACAACTGAGACAGCAGTTGGAACTGGTCTACCAAATCATTGTCTTCACCAAGCTTACTGGTTCCATTTCCTCAACCCTTTCATTTCCTCATAATTGAGTTGTGTACTTGTTCATATCTGTGTTTGAAGACTTTGACTGAAGACTTTCTCAATTTCCTCAGTTCAATTTCTTCAGTCTGTTTGTCTTCATCCTGTGTTATCCTGTGCTTACGCTTCCTGTACTCTGTGCCTATCTTCATTTCATCATGATGACTATGCTTGTATTCTGTTATGTTTACTTTTGAGTACTTATTCCACTGCTAGTAGTTCTTCGCTAAGGAATTTCCTCACCGGCAAATTCCTCAGTGAAGAATTTCATAAAAATCACCTATTCACCCCCCACTCTAGTCAATATAATGCACTTTCACTTAAGCACATCACAAAGAGCCTGATGCCCTTTGAGGCTTTTGAAAATGCCTGTCAGATACAATTCCTTCAGCCATGCATGGTCAGTGATACTAGCAGCATCCTCAGATGAGGAATTAGTGATAGCAAAGACAGTTGAAGAATTTGCAGCAATAGAAGCATTTGAACTTTCAGGTGAAGAATTAGCAGATTCATGTTGAATGCACTTCAAACATGGAGTATTAAATTCTTCCTAAGTAGCGCTGATTTGTTGAGCAAGTAATGAATCATGCTCCTTCTGAAGATCTTCAGAACTCACTCTTAACTTCTCAAGATCTTGCTTTCTTTGAAGAAATTTATAAGAAAGCTTCTGATGATCAGATAAGAGAGTGTTATGATGACTCTGAAGATTATCAAACTTAGTCTGAAGTCTCTGAAGATTTTCAGTCAAAGTTTTAGTGTGATCCATTTCTTCAGCCAACATATCATCGCTTTTGTCTAGCATATTTTGAACCTTTTCAAGAGCCTTTTGTTGTTTCACAGCAATCTTAGCAAGCTTAGAATAGCTAGGCTTGAGGTTTTCATGAGATTCTTCCTCACTTGATTCAGAGGAGGGATATTTGAGTACCTTTGCACATTTTTCCATGAAGCAATAGGTGGCAGCGTAGTCATCATCGTCGTTGTCAGTGGTGTTGGGGAGGTCCTTTTCCTCAGAGTTGAAGATGGACTTGTTGACGAATGCAGTAGCGAGGGCTAGGCTCGCAACACCAGAGTCTGAATCCTCAGATGCCTCCTCTTCCTCATTTTCCTTAGATTCAGCCTTAGAGTCCATTTCCTTGCCAATGAATGCCCGAGCATTCTTGGAGCTGCTCTTCTTGTGATATGAAGACCTTGAAGGTTTTGATGAAGAGGACTTTCAAGATTTCTTCTTCTTCTTTGAATCATCAGAACTATAGTCCTTGTACTTCTTCTTCTTTGATTCCTTTTCCCACTGAGGACAATCTTGAATGTAGTGACCGGGTTTCTTGCATTTGTGGAGAAGTCTCTTCTTGTAATCACAGGATGATGAATCTGATCTTAAGTCATCACTTCTTGAGGATTTGCCAAAACGACCACGTCTTGAGAACTTCTGGAATTTCCTCATGAGCATTGCTAGCTCATGGCTCAGTTATTCAGGATCACCAAGGCCGCTACCAGAATCTTCACCTTCAGATTCAGACATTGATTTGGCCTTTAGAGCTCATGATCTTCCATAGCTCGGTCCATAGAGATCTCTCTTCTCAGCAAGCTAGAACTCATGAGTGTTTAGCCTCTCGAGGATATCAGCGGGATCAAGTGACTTGTATTCTCCATGTTCTTGTATCATCAGTGCAAGGTTGTCAAATGAGGAATCAAGCGATCGAAGCAATTTCTTCACCACCTTGTGGTCGGTGATGTCAGAGGCACCAAGTGCTTGAAGCTCATTTGAAATGTCAGTGAGGCGATTGTCGGGGGTTTGGTGCGACATATGCCAAAGGATGGCTTATCATGGTGGGGGCGGGTAGAACGTCGCCGGTGCCTGGAAATAGGATGAGGCGAAGACATGCACGCCGGCGAATCTTACCTAGCTTCAGGGCTCTCCAGGGAGATAATACCCCTATTGCTGCTCTACGGGGTCTCCGCATGATCACTATGGCAAAGTGTTTACACGGTTGCTCCTTGAGCTGTTTCTTGGTGGCAGGAGAGGCAAGGCTAGCTCTCTCCCTTTTATCTGATATGGTCTAGAGCTACTGGGTTCCAACCCTTTGCATGGGTGCCCTGGGGGGTTTATATAGGCCTACCCCCCAGGGGTACAATGGTAATCCGGCTGGACGCGGGCCCAGCCGTCAGCGCCTTTGGACTCCGTCTTCTTCGCCGACTGCTGGGGCCCGGCGACTAGTCTGGTACGGAGCCGACAGGCCAAGTCCGCCGCGGGCGGGTCTTGCCGGCTGGTGATTACTGTAGCCATGCTTCTGATGACGCGGGCTTGATCATGAGGTCATGGCAACAGCCCCGCTGCCTGGCGGGCGATCACTATTGCCGCTCCCCATCACGTCTTGATTAATGGTGCATGGGCCCCGGGGGAGGGCTCGGCCGACTCCCCGGGGCCGGCTCTCAATGAATCCGACTGGTGGTTCTCCTGCCGTCTCCTGGGGTCTCACTGACTGGTGGGTCCCGCTGCCTCTGGGCCGTTCAGACAAGCCGTCGTGGGCGCAGGATTCGGTCATGTGGTGCTGATGTCAGGGCTGGCAGGGCAACAGTGCCAGGCCGCACGGAGATCTTCCTGGGTACGGCGCACTGTGGCCATGCCTGCCCTCGGTAAGGGGCGAGAGCGGGATTCACTGTAGCCACGCCCCTGCCCCATCCCCTTTGATGAGGCCATGGGATTTGTTGGAGTTGCAGGCCGACTCCCCAAAGCCGGCTTCTCTGGAAGTCGCCAGTCGGGAGTCGGCTTTCCCTGAAGTCGTCCCTGGGACTCGGCCGCGAGTGGTCAGCTGGCCATCCTGCCGTCGGCCTCTTGAAGGAGGCTCTTCATCCTGGGTTCTTGAGGGGCGCAGCCTGCCCCGATGTCTTGAAAGGTTCTGGGGCTCGGGTTGGCCTACTCGTGGCCCATTACTCCGACAGTAGTCTGTCGGATTTCGGGTTCCGGCAGACCCTTGAGGTTCGAACACTGGGGTGCGCACGGAGATTTTGCCTCCTACCTAGCTGCACCCCTCCGCCATGCTAAAATCTAAACTAAGGAAAGAACAACACAAGAGACACAGGGTTTATAATGGTTCGGGCCACCATTGTGGTGTAATACTCTACTCCAGTGTGTGGTGTGTGGATTGCCTCTTGGGCTGGTGATGATGAACAATACAAGGAAGAACAGCCTCGCGAGGGTCTGTTCTTGGCTAAGGCGATGAACTGCTGGGAGGAGTTCAACCACCTTTCTCTCTCTCTCTCTCTGACCTCCTCTTCTAACGAGCCTCTTCCTCCCTCTCTTTTTCGTCCTCTCCCAGCTATGTGGGTGGCTGGTCCTATTTATAGAGGCCCTTGTCCTCTTCCCAAATATTGAGCGGGAAGGGAGCCAACAATGGCGGGCTAATTTGAAGGGGGACAACAAGTATCAGCTATCCTGACAAAAGCGGTCTTTGCCTGCGCAAAGCTCTAGTGATGACGCCCTCTTGGGCTCCATGATGACCTCCGTGTCGTAGTCCTCCTGGTCTTGGTCTCGTTGCACCGAAATGGCAACCTTTGCCTGATGCCTCGGTACTCCGCGGCTGCGCTTGCTCCCTTTGCACCAAAGAGGAAAGGAGGACGCTGCGCGGGCTGGCACCCGCCTGTCGCCCTGAGTCGTCACGGCTTGCGTCACGGGCTCCTCGTGAGGTACCCCGCCTTGATCTCTCCGCTTCCTCGTGAGCCAGCCTGACGAGGCCGTGCCTGAGGAAGCTTCGCGTCGTCCACCTCGCGAGGCTTGGCCCCTCGCGAGGGTCTTGGGTTTGTGTTTGTGAAGATGGGCCGTGCTGGGCCCCCCTTTGAGCCACACCGCAGGCTGCAGGCAGGCAAGTCTGGGGACCCCCGTTCCCAGAACACCGACAGTAGCCCCCGAGCCCAAGGCGCGCCCGGACTTGGCCGTGCAGGGAGGCGGAAGGGCAAGAGCGAAGCACCGCGGGCCCTAACAGCTTGCGGCCTTGGGCGCCGCGTGGCGGTTGACTAGACGTGGGCGTCTCCACTTCCCCACGACGCCTCGGCAACTGCACGGATGGAACAAGTCCCTGCATGCAAAAACGGGTCATGATTACCTGCGATCGTGGAGGCCGGCGGTTGGCCTTCGCCGGCCATAAGTACGGGACGGCACGCGCCCTTCCAGTCCACTCCTCCTCGCTTCTCCTTCTTCCCGATCCTTGCTCTGTCTTGCCGCGATGGCTCCGATCCGCCAGTTCTCGGCGGCAGAGAAGGGAAAGGCTCCCCGAGAGGGGCCAGACCCCCTCCCGCCGAAGAAACGGCTCATCCCCCATGGCCCGGACGAAGGGGCCCTTCAGGTGGTGCCGAGGCCTTGGGGCGAGCGGGCGCCGCCGAGGTTCCCGCTTCCATTGCACGCCCACGTCGAGGGCCCCGAAGGAGCTGATGCTGACCGCCACAGGCGGTGCCATCGTTGGTGCCGACGGGTCACGAAGGTGTGGGTCGTCCCCCCTGGGGTCCACACCGAGGGCTCCTCCCAAGAGTTCGTGCTCCACGTCGCCATTCCTCTTCAGTCTTGGATTCGCCTGCCTCCCTTCTTCGCCTCCATCATCCCGCAGGGGGAGCCCCTAGAGCTCTGGCTGCAGCACGCCGGCTGTAACACCCTCGCGACTGAGGCAGAGGTCGCGGTCGTCGCCCCGGGCGAGGTCTACATGACCCGCGGCTGGAGGGAGATCGCCCGGGTTTGCAGGACAAGGGGAGTCTTCGCGATCCACTTGGACTATGACGGTGCTTCGATGATGCTCTTCAAGGTCTTCGATGCGAGCGGGCACCGGTTGGAGTGCTGCCCCGGGGAAGGTGGCCAGGGCCCTGCTGTGACGAGGACTGGGCACGCCACCCACTCCCTTGGAGGCTCCTCAGGTGGTGGAGGCATCGGAGGTTCCAGCGACTCCGGCGAGCTCTTCGCGACTCCGGAGACGAGCGACGACAGCTACGAGCCCCAGAGCCGGCGCCGCTCCTCGAGCAGGGCAGGCTCGTCAGGCCGCCGCCAACTCTGATCTGGATGGGGTTGGCGTCGATGCTTGACGGCCCACTGTTAATGATGGCGTCTTTTGCAGGGACGCGCGTAGTTTGTGTCCCTTTAGGATCCGTTCCCTGCGAGGAATCAAAAACGCGTCCCGTAGGGGCTTGTAAGGTGCCTGTGATCCTATCTTGTATATATAACACTTGTCGTAGAATTGCGCGAGTTGCTCATTCCATCTTAGCTCAGTCCTCCCTTTTGAACCTCACGAGGGCTTGGTGCTCTGCGCCGACAGGTCCCAGTCCCAAGGCGGCTTCAGCCGTCGCTGGTATGCCAGGTCGCGATGCCGTGGTCAAGGCCAGGAGGTGAGCGACCCGGAGTCCGGTAAGAGCCCCTGAGTCGCGATGCTCAGGAGGTCCCCTTTGGCGCCCAAGCAACCGTCGTTCGGTGAGAAAGGGGAGTGGCGTCGCTAACAAGGGATAGCATTAGGTGCGGGGATAGTGCCACGGTAGCTGGCGCTTCCGGGCGATAACTTATCTCGAGGATCAGGGGCCGCTCTCTGGTGTGTGGCCGGGTTCGTGCGTCGGCAGGAGCGGGGTTGCTTGGCGAGGTCCTCGTGTGTCTCCTCCCTCTCGCCTTAGCTCCCCTTTCTGCTCTACGTCCTCGGGTCCCGGCCCCCGAGCGAATCTCAGCCGTCGCTGGTATGCCAGGTCGCGATGCCGTGGTCAAGGCCAGAGGGTGAGGGCTGGAGAGCCAGTAGGAGCCCTGAGTCGCGATGCTCAGGCACCCCCCCCTTTAACGTGCAAGCGGTTCACGCGGACGAGGGCGAAGGAGGCACAGCAAGAGCCTCACCTGACACAGCTCCTTCAGGAGGTCCTGCAGGTCCATCATAGAAAAAAGCAAGGGGTTGCTATACAATTGACGGTCAGCCGTTGGTTGCTTCCGAGGGGTAGTGAGGCACTGAAGGCTTGACAAGGTGAAGCTGTGCGGGGCTGCCGCGGCCAGAGCTCAGCCATCCAGGTTTGTCGGCGTTGCAGGGATGGACCCATGCGCAAGCGTCGTGCCGTTCGGGAGCAGTTCTATTAGTTCGCGTCAGCTGAGTAGGCAACTAGGTAAAACACGTTAGCCGCGAAGGAGTGGATTCGTTCGAATAGATGCTGGGAATGCGGAGATCACTGGGTCAGGCCTGAGCGACTTGGGGGTGATGCAGCCTGAGGGGCGCCCCCAATAAGGTAAGCTAACAACGTGAAATAAAGGGATACACGCCGCAGGGACAGACCCATGTGGCCTGGGAATAATGCAGCCCTGGGGGCGCTCCCAGCTGGAAGTAAAACTCGAAAGATGTCACCTGATGATGTTGAGGACGAAGGGGTGTTGGTGTAGCAGGCTCGGGGGGCTGCGGGAGCCGATCCTCACGAGCCCCCAGGCCTAGGGGCCTCGGGAGGCTCCGGAGGCGCTGGCGACTCCTCGCGAGCCATCTCCATCTCTGCCAGGGCTGTGGAATGCCTGGCCTCTCGTACCTCCGTGATGCCCCTCATGAGGCGGTGGTGCGTGTCAGCCGCATTCGGCAAGCCGTAAGGCATGCGAACGTAGTTGTGGGGTGGACCTCCGCAGCGCCCCACTCGCGAGGGCCAGAGGCGCTCCAGAGAGACGACTCGGTTGAGCCCTGGTATGTCAATGGAAACGTGCTTCAAAACACGCCTCCATGTGGTGCCCAAGCGCCTCCCTCGTGAACCTAGCTAGGTCGATGGCCCTCCAGGGGAGAGCCCCCGAGCCCTACCTGAGGGGGGGCGTCGGGCGTGCTTTCCTATGCGATGGAGGGAGGCTCCCCCTGGGTAGGCGCGGGCCCAGAGGGGCCTGCCACCTGAGTGGTCGAGCCGGACGATGTCTTCTTCTTCTTGGGGCTGGTCTCGGGAAGCCTCCTGCTTCCGCGATCCGGGTCTTCCTGTGATGCGACCTGAAAGGCTCATTCCAGGGAACACACCACGTCCTTCTCTTCACAGGGCACCGTGATGACTCCGCCGCTTCCTGGCATCTTGAGGATGTTGTAGCCGTGGTGAGTTACGGCCATGAACTTGGCCAGCGTTGGGTACCCAAGGATGGCATTGTACGGCAGGCGAATGTGAGCGACGTCGAAGTCGATGAGCTCGGTGCGGTAGTTGTCGCGTGCCCCGAAGGTGACAGGGAGCCGGACCTGCCCAATCGGGACCGTGGAGCCGTCAGTGATACCAGAGAAGGGCTTGGTCGGTGAAGCTGGCTGTAGGGCACTTGGAGGTTGTTGAACGTCTCCACGGACAGGACGTTGAGCCCTGCCCCGCCATCGATGAGGGTCTTGGTAACCACCACGTTGCTAATGATTGGGGAACAAAGTATCGGGAGGACTTCGGCGGTTGCCGCACACTTGAGCTGATCTGCTGAGCTGAACGTGATGGCGCACGCCGACCACCTAAGAGGGCGTGTGGCTTCGAGTCTGGGGAGTACTGCGTTCACTTCGTGGGCGAACTGCTTGAAGATGCGCTGAGTGGCTGGGGCTTGTGCTCAACCCAAGATGCAGGCGATCGCGCGAGGCTCCTGAAAGCCCCCAGCCTCCTCGTCCTGATGGCGGTCCTCGTTTCTCCTTGGCTGCGGCGGCTGCGGTGGGAGGCCTGCGTTGCCTAGCGGGCGATCCTCGCGAGGCTGATCCCTCCAGTATCCCTCGCGAGGCTGATCTCTCCATCCTCTCTCGCGAGGCGGGTCTTGCCAGCGATCCTCGCAAGGTTGATCACGCCACCCTTGGCGCGGCCCACGGTCTTCCCAGCGTCCTGCGTATCTTCCTCCTGCTCGACCGATCCTTCCTTCAGGCACGGCTCGGAATTCTTGGCATTCGTTGGTGTTGTGGGTGTGGAGGTCGTGGTACATGCAGTACCGGCTGCCCTTGGGAGGTTCGGGCTGATCTCTGCCCCGCTTGGTGTCTGGCTCTGCCGCGAGCACTGCAGCCCCCTTGCGCTTCACATCCTTGGCCTTGAGCTTCTTCTCTTCTGGGTCTGCGGCAAGCAGCTTGAGGAGGGAGAGACGCCCCTCCTCAGCCCTGGCGCACTTGTTTGCCAAGTTGAACAGCTCCAAGGAAGTGCACAGGTCTTCATGCATCGCCAGCTCCTCCTTCATCTTGACGTCGCGCACTCCGTCGGAGAAAGCTGAGATGATGGCCTCCTCAGTCACCTTGGGGATCTTGAGGCGTGCGTTGTTGAAGCGTTGGATGTACTTCTGCAGGGTCTCCCTGGATTGTTGCTTGATGCGGCGCATGTCGCTCACGGCGAGGGGCCGGTCGCAAGTACCTTGGAAGTTGGCGATGAAGCGGGTGCGCATCTCTTCCCAGGAGGAGATTGTGCCTGGAGCCAGGTTCAGGAGCCAAGTGCGGGCCCCGTCCTTGAGCACCATGGGAAACCAGTTCGCCATGACCTTCTCGTCTCCGTTGGCAGCTTCGATGCCCAGCTCGTAGAGCTGGAGGAATTCCGCAGGGTTGGCCGTGCCGTCGTAGCGAGGAGGCAGGTCTGGTATGAACTTTCTAGGCCACGCGACGCTGCGTAGTTCGGTGGTGTAGGCGCGGCAGCCTGCTGTGGCCACGGGAGGCCTTAGGTGATGGAGAGCCTGGTCTTGCATGTCCCCACGCGCTGGAGCAGGGGGAGGGTCGCGACGTGTGGGAGCAAGGAGTGCCCGGGCAGCTTCTGGCGGGCGAGGGACTTCTTGGCAGCTCTGTTCTTGCTGCGCTGGCACCTGACGGAGCGGGTTCTGCCCAGGGGCCATGCGCCTTGGAGCCATGGCGTCTTCTTGAGGAGGAGGCGGCCGGGGCGCCGCCGGAGCCTCTTCGCCCACGCGGGGCGGGGTGCGGTGCAGCGGAACGGACGGCGCGGAAGACCCCCCTGCAGCGCGGACGAGCTCGGCGACGCGGTCGAGCCATTCTTCATAGACGTCGTCGACGGGACGGTAGCGCAGGAGCTCGTTTGCCGCGATGAGTGCAGCCCGAGCCTCCATGGGCGCGCGGAGCGCGCGGGACGAAGATCCAGCTGGGGCGAGCGAGGGGGTTGCGGTGCGGCCGTCTTGCCGCACGGACAGATGCTGGGACGATGCTTGCCGCTCGTCCCCCGCCGGGCCGGTGGCGGCGTTGATGGCAGGTGACGGGGAACAGCGTGGATGCCCGCCGACAGGGGCTGTCTGGGCAACGCGGGAAGCGAGTGCGGCCCGGCGCTCGGCGCGGGCCCGACGAGCGTTAGACATGGGCGTGATGGTCGGAGGAGAATGGGGCGGTGGAAGACGAATTCCGGCGCACCCCTACCTGGCGCGCCAAATGTCGGATTTCGGGTTCCGGCAGACCCTTGAGGTTCAAACACCGGGGTGCGTGCGGAGATTTCGCCTCCTACCTACCTGCACCCCTCCGCCATGCTAAGATCTAAAGTAAGGACAGAACAACACAAGATACACAGGGTTTATACTGGTTCGGGCCACCGTTGTGGTGTAATACCCTACTCCAGTGTGTGGTGTGTGGATTGCCTCTTGGGCTGGTGATGATGAACAATACAAGGAAGAACAACCTCGCGAGGGTCTGTTCTTGGCTGAGGCGATGAACTGCTGGGAGGAGTTCAACCACCTTTCTCTCTCTCTCTCTCTCTCTCTCTCTCTGACCTCCTCTTCTAACGAGCCTCTTCCTCCCTCTCTTTTTCGTCCTCTCCCAGCTATGTGGGTGGCTGGTCCTATTTATAGAGGCCCTGGCCCTCTTCCCAAATATTGAGCGGGAAGGGAGCCAACAATGGCGCGCTAAGTTGAAGGAGGACAGCAAGTATCAGCTATCCTGACAAAAGCGGTCTTCGCCTGCGCAAAGCTCTGGTGATGACGCCATCTTGGGCTCCACGATGACCTCCGTCTCGTAGTCCTCCTGGTCTTGGTCTCGTTGCACCGAAATGGCAACCTTTGCCTGATGCCTCGGTACTCCACGGTTGCGCTTGCTCCCTTTGCACCAAAGAGGAAAGGGGGATGCTGCGCGGGCTGGCAACCGACTGTCGCCCTGAGTCGTCATGGCTTGCGTCACGAGCTCCTCGTGAGGTACCCCACCTTGATCTCTCTGCTTCCTCGTGAGCCAGCCTGACGAGGCCGTGCCTGAGGAAGCTTCACGTCGTCCGCCTCGCGAGGCTTGGCCCCTCGCGAGGGTCTTGGGTTTGTGTTGGTGAAGATGGGCCGTGCTGGGGCCCCATTTGAGCCACGCCGCAGGCCGCAAGCAGGCAAGTCTGGGGACCCCCGTTCCCAGAACGCCGACATAGTCCCCGAAGCTGGTGAGGCGCCGCGGTCGATCGGCCGAGAAGCCTCAGCAGTTTCTCTTTCCGGGTGCTTGACACATGGTCTTTGACTGACTTCTGCCGGGCCGACTAGAAAGAGTCAAACTCGCTCAATTCGGACTCACTCAATATTTCGAACATCGCGGCGGGATCCAAGTAGCATGCTAGCTAAGCCTCCAGGCCGCCACCCGTTCTAGGCCTGTCATGTGATGACACGTGGCTGGGCCGTCCTGCCAGCCTACGTGCGCGACGGGATAGGCCCATAGGCGGGGCCCGCCACTACCACACCTCGGCGCCCGCGCAGATCCGCTGCGGCCCCAGCGGACGGTTGGGATTCCCATGGAGTTACTGCGCGCAGTAACTTTATCGTGGAGCGTGGAGGTCGTGGGGCCGTGGGCGCAGTAAATCCCCACAACCGCCCCTTCGAGTTCACGTGCTGGTGCGTCTTGCGCCGGAGTTCCTCCGCCGGACTCGTCGGCTCCCCGGCGAGGATCACGTGCGGGTGCGTCTTGCGCCGGAGGTGAAAGTGCGTTATATCGACTAGAGGGGGGGTGAATAGGCGATTTTTATGAAAGTCTTCAAAACGTGGAACTTATGAAGACAAACAGCAGAGATATGCCTATTACTATGCAGCGGAAGTTAGATTACACTAGACAAGCCATGGTCAAGTATTCAATAGAGTGAAAGCACAATGACAAGTAGCTACAGTGTAATAAGGATCAGGTAGGAAGAAGTTATGAAGCCAAACAAATCATACAGTTACGTTGTGAAGACAAAGGATATAGCAGGCATGTAATGGCTTCACAATGAGTAACAGTAAGTAAAAGGAAGTGAAGATGAAACCAGTGACTCATTGAAGACAATGATGTGTTGGACCAGTTCCAGTTGCTGTGACAACTGTACGTCTGGCTGGAGCGGCTAGGTATTTAAACCTTAGGACACACAGTCCCGGACACACAGTCCCGGACACACAGTCCTAAACACGCAGCTCAGGACACCAAGTCCTCACCGTATTCTCCTTGAGCTAAGGTCACATAGTCCTCGCCCGATCACTCAGGTAAGTCTTCACGGTAGACTCCCAAACCTTCACAGACTTCGTTCACTGGCAATCCACAATGTCTCTTGGATGCTCAGAATGCGACGCCTAACCGTCTGGTGGATGCACAGTCCTCAAGTGTAATAAGTCTTCAGATCACTCAGACAAGAAGACTTAAGTGATGCCCAATTTTCTCTGGCTCTGGGTGGTTAGGGCTTTCTCCTCGCTAGGAATTTTCTCTCAAAGGCTTCGAGGTGGGTTGCTCTCAAACGACAAAAGCCATGCACTGAAATCTGAGCAGCCAACCGCTTATGGTTGTAGGGTGTGGGCTATTTATAGCCACTTGGCAACCCGACCTGATTTGTCCGAAATGACCCTGGGTCACTAAGGAACTGACACGTGTTCCAACGGTCAGATTTCAAACTCACGCGACAACTTTACTTGGGCTACAAGCAAAGCTGACTTGTCCGGCTCTGGACAAGATTCGCTCTCATTGTCTTCACTCGAAGACATAGGTTTTTGGTTTAGGCATCACTTCAGTCATTCTGACTGGTTCTCCTGGACCCCACTTAACAGTACGGTGGTTCCTATGACTCAACACAACAGAAAAAGAACTACGTAAGATCTAAGTCTTCGAGCTACATAAGCTTCATATCGTGTCTTCTCTTGACATAGTCTTCAATGTGAATATCTTCATATACCACCTTTGACTTCAATGTCTTCATACATTTTTAGGGTTCATCTCTGGTAGTAAAACCGAATCAATGAGAGACTTCTACCTGTGTTATCCTGCAATTCTCACAAACACATTAGTCCCTCAACTAGGTTTGTCGTCAATACTCCAAAACCAACTAGGGGTGGCACTAGATGCACTTACAATCTCCCCCTTTTTGGTGATTGATGAAAAACTAGTTGAAGTTTTCAACGGGGAATATAGTCTGTGAAATGGTAAAGGATAAGGAATTGTCTTCATAAGTTGCAAGGGCTCCCCCTGAAGATGTGCATATAAGTTAATTTGCTTTTGGAATGCAAATGCACATGGCAGGTTGTACTTGTGGAGATCCACTTCAGCTTATGATGACAATCCACTATGCATGTGAAAGTATATGAAGATAATGACATGCATAATGGAAAATGGACGTCTGCAGAATGAGATAAGTGCGGAATTTATCGTCGCACATGCGGAATTTATCTTCGCAAAACAGGGTGGCAAACAAGTAGCAGACGACCATCTGGTTTAAGTGTTACAACTCATAAGAACCAAATGTAGCAAAAACGAGAGTTGTAAGCACGAAGCAAAATATAAGGCACCCGCCCATATGAACCCGCTTGAAGACTATCAATATCTCATATGCTTCTCCCCCTTTTGTCAGTAATGACCAAAAAGGTTTGAAGACATAGAGTCTCTACTCGTTCCCATGAGGAGTAGGTGAAGTAGCAGGGTTGTTGGTGTTGGTTGGCGGTGCAGAAGCATATGGTGGTGAAGTAGCATCGTCTTCTTCCTCAATGATTCTGGCAGTGACTGTGGCAGCAGAGGAAGAGAACTCAGAATCTTCAAAGGATGGAGTTCCCAGCAGCACATCTCTTCGAGGAGGTGTGGAGTCAAACTTGAATCTTTCAGTGAAGCCATCCTCTTGAAGATCAGCTTCAGAAAGCATCATCCTTAGCCCTTTCCATGTGCGGCGACAGGTTTCACGTGCAACGAATGCATTCTTGGTGGCAAGATTTCGGATGCGATTTACATCCACCAAGAGGCTTTTCATCTGTCTCTTCAACCAGTCATGATGCCTATCCTGCTTTTGATGAAGGGCCACAAGAAGTTCTTGGTCGTTGAGAACACGAGTACGTTTCTTGGGTCTTGAAGCAGTTGCACTATCAGTGGCTTCAGTTGAAGCAGGGTGTGGTGCACGTGTAGTGCCAGCCAAAGGATACACCCTTGAGATGGCTTCAACACCTTCAACGTTTTGAGTGAAGCTCTGGTGCTCTGCATTCTGAAGACTCAGAGGTTGCTTGGCAGGTTCAGGATAGATGGCTTCAGCAGAGGTATCCACATCAGGCAAGAAGATCCGATGGTTGCGGGCTGAGGGCTGATACGAGACGGCAGAGTGAAGTTTGATCAGCCTCATTACCCAAGGAGCATAGAACTTTAAACCAAACAGATCTGAGCCTAAAGGATACAAAATATCAGAGTCTTCATTACACCCTCGATCTTGGCATTTGGAGAGTGTCCTTTAATGGACCAGAGAGTCCGCCGGATGATGTGATAGATGGTCCTGGGCAGCTACTCAAGGTCTTCAACGAAGAACTCTGTGGGATAAGGAGCATCGTGGGGCAATGGCTTCATCATGGAGAGCATCTGACTCATATTCGGTTCAGGCCTCTGAAATATGCTCTCAATAGCTTCAGTGTGTAGCCGACAGCCTTGCTCGAAGAATTCGCCTGGAGTGGGCAGGCCAGTGAGCTCAATGATATCAAATGCATTGGATTCGTGATGAACGTTGCCGGTCATCCACTCCAGGACCCAAGTCTTCGGATCTCTGTTGTATCCTTTGATGTGCAGTGTGGCATAGAATTGTAGCAGGAGCTCTTCGTTCCAATGCTCTTCATCAGTGACAAACTGCAGCAGACCCACTTGTTTGAAGCAATCCAACGCTTCCTCTAGATAGGGCAGACCAGCAATAGCTTCAACATCAAGGCGCTTGTGCGGAAAAATGCGACCTTGGTTGTACAGTATGCAAGAGTAGTAGCTGCGCTGAGGATAGCTCCAGAACCTATCTGATGAAATCCTTTCCCTTGAATAGGGGTTCTTGGAGCTATTGAAGAAAGTATTATCTGCCCTGAAAACCATTGATGTTGAAGGAGCCAGGTGCTGATGCAGGACCTAGAAACCTTGGCAGTCTTGGGATTGGCTTCTGGACCTGAGGCCTGTGCTCAACATGATAGTTGAATTGGGGACGGGCAGCAGACTCAGGAACAGAAGCAGTGGGTTCAGTGGCTTCGCTGTCTTCAGAAGCTTTTGCTGGGGAGGGCTCCACATTAGCTTCGTTGTTGGTTGTGGCAGCCTCAAGATTTTCATCCTCCGCTTGACTAGCAGGAGGGTCTGTCACAAGCACGTTCTCCTGGAGAACTGCTTCTTGGTGGAGCAGAGGCATGGGCTCTTGTGGTACTTCTTCTACGGCTGATGCAGCCGGAATGTCTTCAGCATAGACTTGGGGCCTCGGACCTTTGCGAAGCCTGTGGAACACAGACGACGCCTGTGGGGTTGGAGTGGGCTGAGCCTCATAGTCTTCTTCCTCTTGAGGGCGATCCGCCCATGAAGCATCCTGTGCAATTGGCGTCAGTGGATGACCAATGCTGATGAGTTCGTTGTGTTCTAACTGAGGAAGGGCTGCATCATCTTCTACATTGTCACGATGACCAATGTCCTCAGCAGCGATGGGATCAGCTGCTGGAATATCTTCAGCTTCAGGAGCCTCTGTGGAAGCAGGCTCATGAACCATCAGTTGACGTTCTGCGTCAGGGTGAACCATAGAGATGGGTTCAACTATCAAGGGCTCTGTGGGAGCAGCCCGAGCGTTCTTGATCTTTCTCTTTTTCTTGCTGGGGGCAGTAGGAGAGGCTTCAGAGCTTTTCCTCTTCCTGGCTTCAGCCTCAGCAGTTCTTGTCTTCTTGACCTCTGAAGCTGTTGACCGGCTCTTTGGCTTCGAGCCAGTCGTTGCAGTTGGGAAGACAAGCAGAACTGCGTCCTGCCTTGGTGCCTCTGATTCAGCTAGAACAGTCTTCTTCTTTTTCTTTGCGGCCATCTTGGGGTCGATGCCAGGACGCCCAAGTGCCTTGCGCTTCTCAGCCTCATTGTAGGCTTGCACACATCTGTCAGCCAGAGTCTTCATCCGCTCACGTGAACCCTGAGCTTCTGCACGCTTCTTCAAAAAGTTTTCCTTTAGCTCATGCATCATTGTCTTGAAGTTCTTCACTTCCTGCACGCTGAGCTTACCATGTGCTTCTTGAACTGAGCCTTTTCATAGTCAATCTTCTGCTTCAGTTCAACAATGCGCTAGGCAATTGCAAGTTCTGAAGCAATGGCGCCTTGGAAGGCGACACTGAGGCCAATAGGTAGCTGCAGATCTTCAAAGCTGATGTTTGGCGTGTCAAACCACTCGTCAATGAAGCTGTCGATGATGGCAATATCAAAGAGAGGCAGATTATTGAAGATTTCTGTTTCTTCTTTGCTCTTGATGAGCTGCTCAAGAGCGTCATCTGCAAGATCTTCATCACTTGACAGATCAATGGCTTCACTGCGCAGGATGGCAGCAGCTGTGAGCTCTTTGCCAGTGTGAGACAAAGGCATCTTGGCCTTCTGGTGCCTTGAGACGCGTGATAAGTCTTCAGACTGCACACTGTCTTCAGGAGGTGCAGTCGCCAATGGCTTCGCCTTTGAGATTTTTGGTGAAGGGGCCGGCTTTGAAGCTTTTGGCCTCTTCAACTGTTTTGGCTTCGGCACTGCAGGCACTGCAGGCGCTTCATCAGACTCAGTGTCAGCTGCAGGCTCATTCACTGCAGTCCCTTGAACCAAGAGGTAGGTGATGAGGCCTTCAAGGTTGGCATACGGACCGATGACATTGGGCTCTGCTTCTCGTGTGCCATCTGCCCTTGGTGCTGAAGGACCAGGGTTGAAGTCTAACCCAAATTTCTTCTTGTTCTGCTTCACTGAGTTTTGGGCAAACTGGAAGTTGCGCTTGAACAGATTGTCGTCATGACACCAGAGTAGTGACGACGGATGTGCATCATCAGGCTGTGGTCCACGAACCATGCATGGGTAGAAGCTTTGGGCAATAGCTTCATCTCTGGACCTGGGTACAGGTTCTTGAATAAGATGTCTCCCCACGGTCTTTTGATGGCACTCTTCTCAGCATACTCTTGGGTTGTGAAGCGGTACTTGAACCATTGTTCTTCCCAATAGCATCGAATCCATTGGATTCGGGTCTTGCGCTGACCATAATTCTCTTCAGGATCTGTTTTATACATTTCTGCCAGTTCATCAGGCAGATCTTTGGATGTTCCTCCACGTCACTGTCTGCCCCCTTCCTTGCTGCTGTTTCTGAAGCCATAAACTTTAACTTGAAAGGCTTCAAGACGTTCAAAGGCTTCAAAGGCTTTTTCTTGCTGGACCAACATGAACTGGCTTCAGGAGAATTTATGTGATGCTGTAGGAATTCTGCAAATGAATGCAGACTATGAGAACCAAAGGATTCTCCCACGGACATGTACCTGTGACAGCATTAAGGTGCAAGGGAAGGGGAAGAGGTCATATGCATTCTCAGAAGATTTTGAAGATAAATCAGTTTAGAAGACATTGACCACATCGTGCGAAGACATTCACTCATAGATAAGAAGTTGGTTCCAGATTTGTATGAATCCACAAATCAGTACAAGTGAGGAATCTAACTACCTTTTGAAGCACAAGTGAATATTCTAGGCATGTTATGAGATGCAGTTTGAGAGAGATCTAGTTTGTGTGAGCAGAAACTGCTTGTGGTAGAATGTGACAGATCAATAGGATCAACGGTGCTGTAAAAAGGGAGTTTTATTTACCACACTGAGAACTGCTAGACAGAGTGGGAGATGAGGCCGAGCAGTTCACTCGTCCGTGCCCTAACTTGGCGACGGAGGAGACCTACGGTGACGGCGGAGAGGACGATGTCCGCGGTCGGCGTGAAGACGGCGTCGGAGAGGTTGCGGCAGCGAAGCGCTTCGTTGCCGGCATCGTCGAGAGCTAGCGGTGGCGCTAGGGTTCGTGCGAGGGTAGAAGAAGAGATAGTTACCGCTGTAAGTGTGTATTTATAGGCACAGGGGCGGCACTGTGCTATTACACAGGTGCCCCTGGCGATTCGCATTTGAGTAATACATGCCCATCATGCAGTATTTTGGGGGCAGTTCCACGTCCCACGCATGCCTGGATTGTCGGGTGGTCGTTCCTACTTCTCCGGATTTCATGTGGATAAATGAGCATTGAAAACGGACTTAAATGTTGTCTCTGTGTCTTCTGCTGACAAGGACGCAGAGAAGACATTCGACAGTTTCAATAGAATGCATATGACTTGGAGAGATAGAATTTTGAGATAGAGAGCATAGAGAGGTTTGGGTCCGATCTCATTCACTTAGTTCAAAAGATTCAACAAGAAGACATAGCTATAAGTGAATGCTATAGAGGACAGAACACCAGTATATATATATATATATATCTATATAATCAACATAGTGAAGATAATCATGAAGACATGTTGAGATTGAAGCCAAACCAAATGTGAAGACATTGCAAGGTAACGCCATGAGAGAAACACTTCAAAATAGAACGTTTGGTGGTGGCGTTACCCACCATATAGGAAGTATTAGACCCAGACACGGCGCACAATTATCGCGGCGCTCCAAAGTCAAATTTCACATTAATGTATTCACACTTAGAATGTATGTCTTCATTGATTGAAGATATACTTCACTTCATGTGTTGCACATCTAAGTCATCAATATGCATAAGGGTTAGGATGTGTGCCTGATCACAGGACATTTGAGGATTCCAGGATATTTAGCTCACACCGTAACTTGCAAAACCTCTTCTCATCCAAGGGCTTGGTGAAGATATCTGCCAATTGCTCTTCAGTGTTGACGTGTATGATATCAATGTCTTCCTTCACAACATGATCTCTGAGAAAGTGATGACGAATTTCAATGTGCTTTGTCTTCGAGTGCTGAACTGGGTTGTTGGCAATCTTGATGGCGCTTTCGTTGTCGCAGTAAAGTGGCACTTGCTTCAGATGAATGCCATAGTCCTTGAGTGTTTGCTTCATCCACAGAAGCTGAGCGCAGAAAGATCCAGCAGCAATGTATTCAGATTCAGCAGTGGAGAGAGATACACAGTTCTGCTTCTTTGAAGACCAACATACAAGTGATCGTCCCAGAAAGTGACAAGTGCCTGATGTAGACTTGCGATCAACTTTGTCACCAGCATAATCAGCATCCGAGAATCCAACCAAATCAAACTCTGAGCCCTTTGGATACCATAATCCTAGAGTTGGGGTGTGAGCCAAATATCGAAGAATTCGCTTCACAGCTAAGTGATGCGACTCCTTTGGTGCCGCTTGAAATCGAGTACACATGCAAACACTAAGCATAATATCTGGCCTAGATGCACATAAATAAAGTAAAGAACCAATCATGGAGCAGTATACCTTTTGATCGAACTCTTTACCATTGTCATCAGGACCCAGATGATGTTTGGCTGGCATTGGTGTTGTGAAGCCTTTGCAGTCTTGCATACCGAACTTCTTCAGGCAATCTTTGAGATACTTCTCTTGAGATATGAAGATGCCATTGCGTTGTTGTCGTATTTGAAGACCAAGGAAGAACTTCAGCTCCCCCATCATGGACATCTGATATTGCTCTTGCATTATATATCCAAACTCTTCACTGTACTTCTGATTGGTGCAGCCGAAGATAATGTCATCCACATATATTTGGCACACAAACAGTTCACCATCATATGTCTTTGTGAAAAGAGTGGGATCTAGGGAACCAGGTATGAAGCCTTTGCTCTTCAGGAAGTATTTGAGTGTGTCATACCAGGCCCTAGGGGCTTATTTGAGGCCATACAGTGCCTTGTTGAGCTTGTATACCATGTCAGGATGTTTTGGATTTTCAAAGCCAGGCGGTTGTGCAACATACACTTCTTCTTCAATCTTGCCATTGAGAAAGGCACTCTTCACATCCATTTGATATAGAAGTATGTTATGATGATTTGCATAGGCCAGCAGTATGCGTATGGCTTCAAGCCTAGCCACGGGAGCAAATGTTTCATCGAAGTCAATGCCTTCCACTTGAGTATATCCTTGAGCAACGAGACGAGCTTTGTTTCTGACAACTTGACCATGCTCATCTTGCTTGTTGCGATATATCCATTTGGTGCCTATTATGTTGTGCTTCCGTGGATCAGGACGCTTAACTAGTTCCCGTACATTATTCAGCTCAAACTGTTGAAGCTTTTCTTGCATAGCTTGAATCCATTTAGGTTCCATGAAGGCTTCTTCAACTTTCTTGGGTTCTGATATTGAGACGAATGCGAAGTGCCCACAGAAATTTGCTAGCTGAGTTGCTCTTGAACGAGTGAGTGGACCAGGTGCATTGATGCTACCAATTATTCTTTCAATCTGCACTTCATTGGCAACGCGAGGATGTACAGGGCGAAGACTCTGCTCTTGCCGTTCATTGTCGTTGTAGGTAGGAATGTCTTCAGGCTGAGCATTGTCTTCATGTTGATCAGGTGTTGAAATGATAAGTTCTTCTTCAGGATGAGCTTCAGAAGGTATAATTTCTCCAGTTCCCATTAGCTTGATTGATTCACTGGATGGAACTTCATCTAGCACACTTGGCAGCTGTTCTCTTTGTGATCCGTTGGTCTCATCGAACCGCACATCCACTATTTCAACCACTTTGTAATGAAAGAGATTGAAGACTCTGTAGGAGTGTGAATCCTTTCCATATCCAGGCATAAAACCCTCATGTGCTTTTGGTGCAAATTTTGAGGTGTGATGTGGGTCCTTGATCCAGCACCTTGCGCCAAATACTCTGAAGTAACTGACATTTGGCTTTTTGCCAGTAAGAAGCTCATAAGATGTCTTGTTCAGAAGCTTGTGAAGATAAACACGATTGATTGTATGGCATGCAGTGTCAATGGCTTCATTCCAGAATTTTCTTGGAGTCTTGTATTCATCTAGCATCGTTCTGGCCATCTCAATGAGTGTTCTGTTCTTGCGTTCGACGACGCCATTCTGCTGTGGCATGTACGGAGCTGAGAATTCATGTGTGATGCCCAAGGTATCAAGATATGTATCAAGGCCAGTGTTCTTGAATTCAGTGCCATTGTCACTTCTGATGTGCTTTATCTTGACGCCGTAATTGTTCATAGCTCGATTGGCGAAGCGTCTGAAGACATCCTGCACTTCAGTCTTGTAAAGGATTATGTGCACCCAAGTATATCTAGAGTAATCATCAACAATGACAAAGCCATAGAGGCAAGCAGTAGTAGTAAAAGTTGAGTAGTGAGTGGGACCAAAAAGATCCATGTGAAGCAGTTCGAAGGGTCGACTAGTGGTCATGATTGTCTTCGAGGGATGTTTTGCCCTCGTCATGTTCCCTTCTTCACAGGCACCGCATAAGTGATCTTTCTTGAACTTGACTCCCTCGATGCCTATGACATGTTTCTTCTTCGCAAGGGTGTGGAGGTTCCTCATGCCAGCATGCCCAAGCCTCCGATGCCATAGCTAGCATTCTGAAGCCTTTGCTAGAAGACATACTGCAAGCTGTGGCCCTGCTGAGAAATCTACCACGTACAAATCATCTTTTCGATACCCTTCAAACACTAGAGACTTGTCAGATTCCATTAGTACAGGGCAACGATATTTTGCAAACATTACGATCATGTTCAAATCGCAAAGCATTGAGACAGACATTAAGTTGAAGCCAAGGGATTCAACAAGCATGACTTTATCCATGTGTTGATCCCTTGAGATTGCAACTCTACCTAGACCCAATACCTTACTTTTACCAGTGTCAGCAAATGTGATGTGGCTCTTGTCGGATGGACGTAAGGTTGAGTCCATAAGAAGACTTCTTTTACCCATCATGTGATTTGTACACCCACTGTCAATAATCCATTCTGAAGACTTTGAAGACGCTGGTGTCGTACCCTACAGTGCAGTTAGGGGGATAGGCTTCACGAAGAGAATTGTGAAGCAAAAACATTTGACGAACCAGTGGGTTATGAAAACTTAGATCCAGATTAGGACTAATAGGGAGAGTAGCATGCGATTCAGGAACGAAGTACATAATGATGCCATTCGGGCATTTTATGTTGCGCCCTACAAGATTTTTAAGGTCCCCAGCAATAGCGTCAGAAGATTTTGTTTTTCTGCTGGACACCTTTCCCTGCAAAAGAGAGTTAAGCTTTCTTAACCACCCACATCTTCAAGGGTGGCTTAGAAGTAATAAGTCTAAGTGCAGCATCTGAGAATTTTGGTTTGGAGCCCTAGCAAACAGTCTAGCAGGCGGACAATAGTACTCATAAGAATAGGCAGAATAATTTTTGGTCATATGAACATGACGGTTTGATGAACCGCTCTCATATTCATATGCCTGAGTATGGTTTCCCTGCAAAACATTTGCGTTAGTGTGACTCAGTGAGTCCTCTGTCTGCATGAAGCCTTTGGACTGAGGTTTGTCTTCTTCATGTGAGGTGTCATGAAGACATTCACAGGAAGATTTTCCAGACACTTTTTCGGAACCCAGATCTTCTTCATAGGCGGTCCATTCCTGCAGTTAGTACCAATGTACCTGGCAAACACTACACCATTCTGATTTTTAAACAGTACATAGTTTGCATCAAAGTATTCATCAATGATAATGGGGTTAGCACAAGTGAAGCCAGATAAATTGGATGGATCTGCTGAAGGTTCCTTTGCAGCAACTCACTTGGTTTTGGGGTACTGCTCAGGTTTCCAGTAAGTGCCATCTGCATTTATTTTCCTTACGAACCCTACACCCTCTTTCCTGGGGTTTCGGTTCAAAATCTGCTTTTTCAGGACATCACATAGCGTCTGATGCCCTTTAAGGCTTTTGTACATCCCTGTTTCAAGCAATGTCTTCAACCTAGCATTCTCATCAGCAATAGCAGTGGTATCCTCAGCAGAGGGGTTAGTTACCACATCAACAGTTGAAGATATTGCAACAGCAGTAGCAGTGGAACATTCAGCAACAGAAGTAGCATTATCACGCTCAATGCATTTAAGACAAGGTGGTTCAAATCCTTCCTGAGCGGAACTGATCTGTTCGACGCGAAGTGACTCGTTTTCCTTTTGAAGATCTTCATGAGCCGCTCTCAATTTCTCAAGTTCTTGCTTCCTTTGAAGATAATCATAGGAGAGCTTTTCATGAGTTGTTGAGAGAGTATCATGACGATCTTCAAGTTCCTGATACTTAACGTGAAGATTTTTTATGCCTTCAATTAAAAATTCAGATCAAGTCATTTCAGCACCCAACAGATCATCGCTTCTGTCTAACAGTTTTTGAACATGTTCCATGGCTTTCTGTTGTTCAGTTGCAATTTTAGCTAGTGTTCTGTAACTGGGTTTTGAATCACAATTAGAGTCATCGTCACTAGATGTTTGATAGTGAGTAGTGCGTTTGTTTACCTTGGCACCGCGTGCCATGAAGCAGTAGGTAGGAGTGGAGTAGTCCTTGTCATTTGCATCGGTGTTGGTGATGAGGTCATTGTCTTCAGTGTTGAAGATGGACTTGGCGACGTATGCTGTAGCCAGACTTGCAATGCCAAAATCAGACTCCTCCTCAGACTCCACCTCTGCCTCCTCAGAAGCGGACTCCTCCTCTGAATCCATTTCCTTGCCAACAAACGCACGTGCCTTGCCAGATGAGCTCTTCTTGTGTGATGAAGACTTTGAGGAAGACTTGGAAGAAGACTTTGAGTATTTCTTCTTCTTCTTCTTCTTGTCGTCAGAGTCATATTCCTTGCTCTTCTTCTTCTTTTTGTTCTCATTGTCCCACTGTGGACACTCAGAGATGAAGTGGCCAAGTTTCTTGCACTTGTGACATGTTTTCTTCTTGTAGTCATGAGCAGAAGCTTCATCATTCCTTAAGCTTGATCATGAGGACTTTCTGACGCCTTTCTTCTTGGTGAACTTTTGGAACTTCTTCACAAGCATTGCAAGTTCCCTTCCAATGTCTTCAGGATCATCAGAACTGCTGTCAGATTCATCTTCAGATGAGGAAACAGCTTTTGCCTTCAAGGCACGAGTTCGCCCATAGTTTGGACCGTAGATTTCTCTTTTCTCAGAAATCTAAAACTCATGTGTGTTGAGCCTCTCAAGTATGTCAGACGGATCGAGTGTCTTGAAATCAAGACGTTCTTGAATCATCAGGGCTAGGATGTCAAACGAACAATCAAGTGATCTCAGCAGCGTCTTAACGATTTCATGTTTGGTGATCTCAGTAGCGCCGAGGGCTTGAAGCTCATTTGTGATGTCAGTGAGCCGATCAAATGTGTGCTGGACATTCTCATTGTCATTTCGCTTGAAGCGGTTGAAGAGATTGCGAAGAACGCTGATTCTCTGATCTCTCTGGGTTGAGATGCCTTCATTGACCTTGGAGAGCCAGTCCCAGACCAGCTTGGATGTCTTCAAAGCACTCACACGGCCATACTGTCCTTTGGTCAGATGACCACAGATGATGTTCTTGGCAGTAGAGTCCAGTTGAACGAATTTCTTGACATTAGCAGCAGTGACACCTTCTCTAGCCTTGGGAACGCCGTTCTCGACGACATACCATAGGTCGACGTCAATGGCTTCAAGATGCATACGCATCTTATTCTTCGAGTAGGGATATTCAGTTCCATCGAAGACGGGGCACGCAGCGGAGACTTTAATTATCCCTGCAGTCGACATAGCTAAAACTCCAGGTGGTTAAACCGAATCACACAGAACAAGGGAGCACCTTGCTCTGATACCAATTGAAAGTGCGTTATATCGACTAGAGGGGGGGTGAATAGGCGATTTTTATGAAAGTATTCAAAACGTGGAAGTTATGAAGACAAACAGCAGAGATATGCCTATTACTATGTAGCGGAAGTTAGATTACACTAGACAAGCCATGGTCAAGTATTCAATAGAGTGAAAGCACAATGACAAGTAGCTACAGTGTAATAAGGATCAGGTAGGAAGAAGTTATGAAGCCAAACAAATCATACAGTTATGTTGTGAAGACAAAGGATATAGCAGGCATGTAATGGCTTCACAATGAGTAACAGTAAGTAAAAGGAAGTGAAGATGAAACCAATGACTCGTTGAAGACAATGATGTGTTGGACCAGTTCCAATTGCTGTGAAAACTGTACGTCTGGTTGGAGCGGCTAGGTATTTAAACCTTAGGACACACAGTCCCGGACACCCAGTCCTGAACACGCAGCTCAGGACACCAAGTCCTCACCGTATTCTCCTTGAGCTAAGGTCACATAGTCCTCGCCCGATCACTCAGGTAAGTCTTCAAGGTAGACTCCCAAACCTTCACAGACTTCGTTCACTGGCAATCCACAATGTCTCTTGGATGCTCAGAACGCGACGCCTAACCGTCTGGAGGATGCACAGTCCTCAAGTGTAATAAGTCTTCAGATCACTCAAAAAAGAAGACTTAAGTGATGCCCAATTTTCTCTGGCTCTGGGTGGTTAGGGCTTTCTCCTCTCTAGGAATTTTCTCTCAAAGGCTTCGAGGTGGGTTGCTCTCAAACGACAAAAGCCGTGCACTGAAATCTGAGCAGCCAACCGCTTATGGTTGTAGGGGGTGGGCTATTTATAGCCACTTGGCAACCCAACCTGATTTGTCCGAAATGACCCTGGGTCACTAAGGAACTGACACGTGTTCCAACGGTCAGATTTCAAACTCACGCGACAACTTTACTTGGGCTACAAGCAAAGCTGACTTGTCCGGCTCTGGACAAGATTCGCTCTCATTGTCTTCACTCGAAGACATAGGTTTTTGGTTTAGGCATCACTTCAGTCATTCTGACTGGTTCTCCTGGACCCCACTTAACAGTATGGTGGTTCCTATGACTCAACACAACAGAAAAAGAACTACGTAAGATCTAAGTCTTCGAGCTACATAGGCTTCATATGGTGTCTTCTCTTGTCATAGTCTTCAATGTGAATATCTTCATATACCACCTTTGACTTCAATGTCTTCATACATTTTTAGGGGTCATCTCTGGTAGTAAAACTGAATCAATGAGGGACTTCTACCTGTGTTATCCTGCAATTCTCACAAACACATTAGTCCCTCAACTAGGCTTGTCGTCAATACTCCAAAACCAACTAGGGGTGGCACTAGATGCACTTACAGGAGGGGGAGATTTCCCCCGCGCCACAGGAGGGCGAGCGGGTCATCTTCTGCTCGCACTGCTTGCGCGGGTTGGGGCTGCCGGCGAGCAGTTTCTTCCGATCTTTCCTGGAGTTCTACGGCCTCCAGCCGCACCACCTCACCCCCAACACAGTAGTGCTGCTGTCCGCCTTCGTGGCCTTGTGCGAAGACTTCCTCGGAGTCCTCCCCACCCTCGAGCTCTGGGGGGAGTTCTTCTTCTCCAAGCTCGGCACCCAGGCCGCGGGCGTGCCGGCTCAGTGCGGCGCCTTCATCGCCGTGCGAAGGTCGGGGGCCGACAATCCCTTCCCCTCCATCTCGCTGATAAAGTCGGTGAAGATGTGGCAGAGATCCTACTTCTACGTGAGGAGTGTCTCCGCGAGGGGCGACTGGGTCAACCTGCCGGCTTTCGAAGCCGGCCCGCCTGCTGGGAGACTGCCCAACTGGTCATACCGGGCCAGGTCGCTGACGCCTGCAGGAGCCGGCGCCATCACGCGGCTCCGAGTGCTGACGCAGTCGGAAGGCCTGACTGGTCTAGACCTGTTGGCCGCCTTCGTGGCGCGCCGAGTCCTCCCGCTCCAAGGCCGCCCCCACATGATATGCCAGATGAGCGGGCACCGCGACCCGAGTCGGATGTGCACCAAGGACATGCCTCACAAGGAGGTGGCCTTCATGGTGAACTACCTCTCGGACAGCAAACTCCTAGAGGACTGGCGGTTCGGCAAGGAGCCGTACTTTCGCGCCAACCCCCCGCCCGTGGTGAGTTACCTCTCCTCTCTTCCTTTGGATTGTCTTCTTTCTTGCCGAGTTTGTTTTGACCAGTCGACTTTGGTTAGAATCCCCTCCTCCACCCGCCAGCCGGCACCTCGGGGCCGGCCCGCGAGTTCCTCGCCGATCGGGCGGAGAGCGACGTCGACGACACCGATCTGGGGGCGGCGGCTCTGGAGGACAACGCTGAGGGAGGAGGAGGAACAGCAGGCGACTTCAGGCCTTCGGCTACTTTCGCCGACTAGCCTGACGACGACGCCGAGGGGGAAGTCGCCCCCCGCCATCGGCCAGGAGCCAGCCAGCCTGGTGCGGGCTCTTCTGCCGCGTCGGGTGCTCCAGGCGGCGGGAAGAAGCGCAGGGCCGTGCCAACTTTGTTCGGCAGTCGGCCGAAGAAACCCAAGGGTTCGGCTGCGGCGACCTGGCGGGATGAGGCGGCCGCGAAGGCCATCCGCTACCGTAAGGAAGTGAAGAGCCGCCATTG
Source organism: Triticum urartu (assembly GCF_056163025.1). Lineage (NCBI taxonomy): Eukaryota > Viridiplantae > Streptophyta > Magnoliopsida > Poales > Poaceae > Triticum > Triticum urartu. The sequence goes on along the minus strand of NC_141876.1, from coordinate 46,945,828 downwards.
GTTTCCGCGTGAGTATTCTGTCTTAATGTTTTGTTCTTTCTCTGTGGCTCTGTCTGAGTCTTTACTTGCTCCCCTTGCTTCATGGCTCCCCTCACTCTTGAGAGGGTCCCCGCCGCCTCCGTCATGGGGTCAGCGGAGACGTCCGCCACCACCCGGCGGATTGACCCCGCTGCCGACCTCCGGGAGGTGACAGAGCGGAATGCGCAGGAGAAGCGCAACGAAGAGGAGGCCATTCGCCTGGAGAAGGCGGAGGCCGGCAGGGCGAAGGCCTCCGCCAAGAAAAAACTGGCGGAGGCCGAAGCCGCCGCTGCGACGAAGTGGCAGGCTGAGGAAGCCGCACGCCGCCAATCGACGGTGTTTGTCACCCCGTTGAACTCTGCGTCGCCGCCTCCGGAGTTCATGGGGCAGACTGGAGAAACCGGCGGGGAGAACCCCGTCGAGGAGAGGGAAGGCGGCGACCCCTCTACGCCGGACGCAAACGTTCCATCGCCGCCTTCGCCGCCGTCTGTAGGCGCGCAAGGCAAGCGGCCAGCGGACCCTCCGGTGTCGCCGACCGAAGACGAGGCCATGGCGAGGCTACTCCTCCAAGTCGGCTCGCCAACGCGCCGCCGTCTGGAGAAGGCAACTTCGGCACCCCGCCCCCTGGAAGCTGGCACCGCCAGCTCGGCGATCCCAAACGCCGAAGCGACGAGCGCCGCGCCCATTGGGTGGGTGCGAGGAGGCGGCACAGGGCCGCTGAACCAGGCGCTTCTGGACGTCCAGGCGAAGCTTCGGGCTGAGGGCGATGCTCTCCAGAATTGCACGAAGGCGTACCTGGCGTCGCGGGCAGCCGTCCGGGTATGTTTTTTCCTTTGGCCTTTGTTTTCTTGTTCCTCTCTGTGGGGGCGCGCCAGCGCACCCACTGGGTGTAGTCCCCGAGTTTCGTGCCGGCTGCTGAGCAGGCGGCCCGGAACTCCAATTGATGAACTCTAGGTACTAACCTTTGTCTGAAATGCTTGTCGCAAGATTACCACAACCTCCGCGTCACTGTCTTCAACCGTAACGTTGAAGAGCTGGGCAAGCGGACCGCCAAATGGCAGAGAGCCGGAGTAAGTCCTTTTCCTTCTTTGTGAGGGCGCACTGGTGCACCCGCGGGCTGTAGTCCCCGAGATTCGGGCCGACTGCTGAGCAGTCGGGCCGGATCTCCCCGGCGACCTTTTTTATTGATGACCGTTATCTTTCTTCCTTTCCTTCAGGAGCCAATGCTGCTCTTCAACAGCAGCTGAGCGAAGCCAACTCCTCTTTGCGCGCCAAGGAGTAGTGCGGCAAGCTCGCCACGGAGCGCGATCTGCTGGCCACTCAATTGGCAGAGCAGAAGGAGCTGCTTGAGAAGACGCAGAAGGAGGCGGAGGAAACGGAAACCGCCCTCCTGGCTGAGTTCGCGAGCGAGCGCTCCTCCTGGACTCACAAGGAGGCGCTGTTGGCTTCCGGCTTCCACGAAATTGAAGACATCATTGATGGTGAGTCTCCTTATTTATCTTGGAGCTGCCGATTATAAATCGTGCCTTCCTTGGCTTTTGACTTGCTTCTTCGTTTCTTCCATCTTGGCAGACTTCTTTCCTGCGCACTCGCAAGCTGCCGTTCAAGCCATCGAGGCTGGCCATGAAGGTCGGAGGGCAGAGGCGCAGAGATTGCCGCCGACGCCCCCCAAACTCTTGACGAGCACATCCTGAGCATCGAGGCTCGCCTTCGGCCAGCTCACCGGATGTTGCGCCGGCTTCAGCGTGTTGGTGCCTAGGCAATTGCCACCCTGTGGCCGGACATGCAGGCTCCGCGCACCCCTAGCCTGACGGCCGACTGGCTAGAGGTTGCGGCTGGTCGTCTTGAGGCCTGGAAGGGCTCTTCGGCCCGAGCTGGAGCGCGCCGGGCCTTGGAGTTCGTCAAGGCATGGTATCCGGGGCTGGATCTAGACCGGCTGGCCACGCTTCGGTCGGAGGCCCAGCCGGAGCTGGCGGCTGCAGAAGACGCCCTCGTCAAGCATGCTGCGGCGATCGCTGAGTACACCGACACCAGCATCTTCGTCCCCGAGCGGTCTGAAGACGGCGAGGAGGTACCGCCGGAGTGGTTTGGGATGAACCTAGACTACGGCGAGGACTCGACGGAGGTGATTGGCTCAAGCGTCGAGGAGGAAGGCGAGGCGGAGGACGGAGGCGAGATGGAGGCACCAGAAGACGGAGCCGGCGGCCAGCCTCAGCTCGACCGCGCCTCCAGCAACGAGCCACGTGCGACCGACCCGACTACCGCCGGAGGCGACCAAGCCAAGACTAGCCAGCTGGCTGCCCCGACGCCTGACGCTGCCGCCTCCTCCGACCCTCTGAATCCGTCTGCTGCTTCCTAAGCTGCCGCTTTACCTTTGTTTTATCTGCTTCAGTAGTCTTTGAAGAGCTTGTTAATTCGTACAATTCCACCCGCGGGGTGTATTTTGAACTTCTGCTCGAAGATTCGGCCAAGGACCTATGTTGTGTAAATATATTTATCCGAATTCTATCTTTTCTTGCTCATTGCTCTTTTGGCTTTTTTCCTTTGCCGCTTTCTCTTAGTTGCCTGCCTTGCCAATCGGACAACCGCTCTGTGGACTGCCGCTGGGTCAAAATGCTTGGCTACTTTGAGAAGGCAAATACTTAGCTGTTTTTAAGAATTTTTGAGCAAGTTGGATAGAAGGCGGCAATCCGACCTCTCGAGGGTCGGTTTGCAAAAAGGCTAGAAGCCGTCTTGAGCTATGTTTTATGCTTTGAGTCCTTAGCCATTTTTCATGCGAATGCCCATTCTACCTTACTTTTGCCCACCGTACAGTCGCTCTGCGAGCTGTGGCTTCTGACAGGAGACGGTTTAGGCATTTACACACTACTTGTCCGACTGCAAGAAGCATTTCATAGTGCAAGGAGGCAAGTCCCCGGGCCGACTTGTCGAGCCCGGTGCCAAACGGCATAAGAAAGAGTAACATACTTGTAGGCATAATTTTTGTCATACAAACAAAAGAGGGCAGTCCCCGAGCTCGTCTTGGGGGGCCCGAAGTCTTGGTACTTTAATACAAAAGGTAGCGTGGTACATATTGCATCAACTGTAAAATCTTTGGACGAGATTTGCGTTCCATGGCCGCTCTGTCTCCTTGCCGGAGTCGTCCCTCTTGCGTGCTCGGGGCTTCAGAGCGTCAATCAGGTAGTAGGAGTCGTTGCCCAGTACTTTGCTAATGATGAAAGGGCCTTCCCAAGGCGCCGACAGCTTGTGCTGGACGGCTGTTCGCTGGATCAGCCGGAGCACAAGGTCACCTTCTTGGAAAGATCTTGGCCTGACCTTCCTGTTGTGGTATCGGCGCAGGCTCTACTGGTAGATGCTGGACCGGCTGAGTGCTAACAGTCGGCCCTCTTCCAGCAGATCGACACCGTCTTGTCGTGCTTCTTCTGCTTCCTCCTCGGTGTACATGGTGACTCGTGGGGAGTCGAACTCTATGTCCGTTGGGATGACAGCTTCGGCACTGTAGACGAGGAAGAAGGGCGTGAAGCCGGTTGACTTGTTTGGAGTCGTGCGCAGACTCCAGAGGACGGCTGGCAGCTCGTCGAGCCAGCAGGCAGCTGAGCGCTCCAGAGGCTCAATCAGCCGAGGCTTGATGCCGGACAGGATGAGGCCGTTTGCTCGCTCCACTTGGCCGTTTGACTGTGGATGGGCGACGAACGCTAGGTCCAGTCGTATGCCCTGTGTTGCGCAGAAACGGGCCAAGGCGCCTTTGGCGAAATTTGTGCCGTTGTCGGTGATGATGCTGTGTGGTATGCCGTACCGAATTGTGATATCGGAGATGAAAGTTACGGCAGTTGGACCGTTCAGTTTCTTGATTGGCTTTGCTTCTATCCACTTGGTGAACTTGTCCACTGCGACAAGTAGGTGAGTTAAACCACCTCGTGCTGTCTTGAATGGTCCTACCATGTCTAGACCCGAAACTGTGAAAGGCCAGGCAATGGGGATGGTCTTGAGTGCAGAAGCCGGCTGGTGCGGCTTGGAGCTGAACTTCTGGCACCCTTTGCATTTTTGGACCAGTTCCTTGGCCTCTTCTAAGGCAGTCGGCCAGAAGAAACCGTGTCGAGAGGCTTTGGCGACGAGTGCTCTTGAAGCCGCATGGTGGCCGCACTCGCCTTGATGGATGTCTTTGAGAATTGCTTGGCCTTGCTCTGGCTCTACGCAGCGCTGGTAGACACCAGTGACGCTGTGTCTGACCAGCTCTCTGTTGACTATGGTATAGGCTGCTGCCCGGCGTTGTACTTGCCGAGCTGAGGTCTCATCAGTTGGAAGCTCTTTGCTCACCAGGAATTTGAGGATGGGCTGGGCCCATGAGGGTGCTGCTATTTCTTCGACTGCTAGAACTGTGACTTGAACGAGGGCGGCTGGGCTGGGAGGCGGCGGTTTGGAGTCAACAACTGCTTGCTGGGTTAATGAAGTCCCCAGGCCGACTGGGGCGGCCCTTGGGTCGAATTCTGGAGTCTTTGAGTCCGCCACCGTAGTCCCCGGGCCGGGTTCCGCAGTCCCTGGGCCGGCCTCGACTGTGGCGGCTCTGGAGCCATCTGCCGAAATCCTCATGCCGCCTGTCGGGGCTATGGAGTCGGATCCGACGTCTTTGGGAGGAGCCGGTACGAAGATGGAGTCTGATTCTGGTGAGGGCTTGACGGACGGTTTGAGGAGGCGTTGAAGGGTGACGCCGGATGGTATTGCTTGGCGAGTAGAGCCGATTCGTGCCAAGGCGTCTGCTTGGTCGTTGTCGTTTCTTGGCACATGGAGGAATTCGCACCACTCGAAATACCCACTGAGTTGTTGCACGAGGAAACAGTAACTAGCCATGTTTGCATCTTTTGCGTCCCAGTCGCCAGATGACTGTTGGACCACTAAGTCCGAGTCGCCATAACACAAGATCCGGCAGATGCCAAGCTCTTTGGCAAGCCGGAGCCCGTGAATGAGCGCCTCGTACTCGGCGACGTTGTTGGAGGCGGCAAAATGGATTTGCAGTGCGTATTTGAGCTTGTCACCTTTAGGAGAGGTGAGGACGACGCCGGCTCCCAAGCCGGTGCGCATCTTGGAGCCGTCAAAATGCATCCGCCAATGGGTGGAGTCGGGTGCTGGAGGTAGGTACTGGGTCTCGGCCCAGTCGACGAGGAAGTCGGCCAGTGCTTGTGACTTGATGGCGGTGCGGGCCTGGTAGTAGATGGTGTAGGGAGCCAGCTCTATGGCCCATTTGGCCACTCGGCCAGAAGCATCTCGGCTGCCAATGATCTCGGAGAGCGGGGCCGTGCAGACCACCATGATTGGATGCTCTTGAAAGTAAGGCTTCAATTTCTTGGCAGTAAAGTGTATGCCATAGCACATCTTCTGGTGGTGGGGGTAGTTCTGCTTGGAGGTCGACAGTACTTCGCTCAAGTAATATATCGGTCTCTGGACGGGTAGTGCTTTGCCTTCCTCCTTGCGTTCCACCACGATGACCGTGCTGACTACCCGGCTGGTGGCGGCGATGTACAGGATCATAGGTTCCTTGGGAGCCGGAGCCGCCAGGACGGGTGGAGTAGTCAACATCTTCTTCAATTGGAGAAAAGCTTCGTCTGCCTTATGGTTCCACTCGAAAAAGTGGTTTTCTTCATGAGTTGGTATAAGGGGAGAGCTTTCTCGCCCAGCCGGCTGATGAATCGGCTGATGGACGCCAAGCAACTGGTGAACTTTTGCACATCCAGCGGTCGGCTGGGTACCTCCATTCTCTAGATGGCCTTGATCTTTACGGGGTTGCATTCTATGCCGCGCTCAGAGACTAGGAAACTAAGGAGCTGGCCGGCTAGTACCCCAAAGACACACTTCTCGGGATTGAGCTTGATCTGGAATCGGCGTAGGTTCTCAAAGGTCTCCTTGAGGTCTTCCAGCAGTGTTCCATGCTTTTCCGTCTTCACCACTACGTCATCCACGTAGACGTGGGCGTTCCTGCCGAGCTGCTTGAGGAGACACTTCTGCATGCAACGCTGAAAGGTGGCACCGGCATTCCTTAAGCCGAACGTCATGGTGAGGTAGCAGAATGCTCCAAACGGCATGATGAAGGCGGTCTTCAGTCTATCAGCCGGGTTCAGCTTGATCTGGTGATATCCTGAGTATGCATCCAAGAAACTCAATAGCTCGCATCCGGCTGTGGAGTCTATCACCTGATCGATTCTTGGTAGAGCAAACGGGTCCTTGGGGCAGGCCTTGTTGAGGCTCGTGTAGTCAATACACATTCGCCACTGCTTGCTCTTCTTCAGTACCAGGACCGGATTTTCCAGCCACTCCGGAAAGAACACTTCCATAATGAAGCCGACTGCTAGGAGTCGGGCTATCTCTTCTCCAACGACTCTTCTCTTCTCTTTTGATAAGCGGCGCAGGGGCTGCCTGACTGGCTTTGCATCAGATCGTACATGTAACTTGTGCTCGGTGAATTCCGTCGGTACACCTGGCATGTCTTTGGGGGACCATGCGAAGATGTCCCGATTCTCACGGAGGAGATCGACGAGCTCGCCTTCCTATTTGCTGTCGAGGTTCGCACCTACGACAGCGTACCTCTCTGGGTCCTCCGGATCCAAGGGAATCTTCTTTGTCTCCTTGGCCGGCTTAAACGAACCCTCAGCCTATGACTCCCTTGGGTTGGGCGATACCTCTGCCTGCTTGCCGGCCATCGCCACAACTCGCTCCAGGAGCCGCTTCTCGGCTGCGATCACCAGGGACTCGGCTAGCCGACTGCTCTCGGCGGCACAGGCAGATGACTTCTGGTAGTCACCGGCTACAGTCAGAATTCCCCTGGAACTGGGCATCTTCATCTTGAGGTAGGCGTAGTGGGGGACCGCCATGAACTTGGCCAAGGCGGGTCGGCCGAGCAGCGCATGGTATGGGCTCTCGAGGTCCACCACCTCAAACCAAACAGACTCTCGGCGGAAGTGATCTTTGTCTCCAAAGAGGACATCCATCAGGATATTGCCGATCGGTCAGCAGGAAAGCCCAGGAACAATGCCGTGGAACACTGCCCGGCTATTCTGAAGCTGTCTTTGCTTGATTCCTAACTTCTCCATGGTTTCCTTGTACAGGATATTGATGCTGCTGCCTCCGTCTATCAGAACTCGCGAAAAATGCGCAGCTCGTCTATCCGTAGCAAAGGTGGCGTCCAAGACCAAGGCATAGGAGCCCGGACTCGGCATCACCTCTGGGTGGTCAGCCCGGCTCCAGCTGATAGCCTTCTCGGACTAGTGCATGAATTCCGGCGTCTCTGAGGCTACTGCATTCACCTCCTGTCGCTGCAATCGCCTGCTGCGTCGATCATCAGCCATACTGGTAAACACCATGTAGGCTCCGTGTTCTTCAGGGTATTCGTCTTGCACTGCGCCGACTGGCCTGGCAGCCGGCTGCTGGGGCGGCGGTGGAGGCGGCTGCCCGGCAGGCGGGGGAGGCAGGAGGCCATCTCCCTTGGCGATCCTGGTGAGCCAGTGGCACTTCCAGGTGGTATGATTCGACGGCTTCGCGCCGCTATGGAACTTGCAAGGTCCATCCAGGGTCTGCTCGTAGGAGAAGGCCGGTAACTAGTTTGTCTTGCCACCTTTCTGTCGCTTGAGCGGAGGCTGCCCATCCGGCTGCTGGGCTTCAACGGTCGTGACCAGCCAGCTGCTGGAAGCCGGCTGCGGGGCCTTGCGCTTGTGGTCGCCCTGCGGTTGCCTCCGGTTGGCGTCTCCCACCGGAGTCCTTGGAGCTTGAGGGGGCACTTTGCCGGTTGTGCTGACTTGAATCTCCACCTTCATGGAGGAGTTGGCCGTGGCGTACTTGTCCGCTATGATCAGCAGCTCGTCGAGGGTTTCTGGCTCGTCGCAGAGGAGCTTGTGCTTGAGGAGGGTGCCTTCTCTGCACCCGGCCATGAAGTACTCGATGTCCTGCACCTCGTGCACGCCCTCGCAGGAGTTCCGCAGCTCAGCCCAATGCGTGAGGTAGTCGCGAGTCGACTCGTCAGGACCTTGCATGCATAAGGAGAGCTGTCGAGGCTTGGGGGCGCTTGTACGTGCTGGTGAAGTTGTGGACGAACGCTTCGGTGAAGTCAACCCAGCTGTTGATGCTACGGGGCCTCAGGCTGTTCAGCCATGTTCGGGCCGTGCCCTGAAGCATGAGTTGAACGTATTTTACGGCAACACGCTTGTTGTCGTTTGCTATGCTGACAGCCGTGGAGTAGTCGACCAGCCAGTCTTCCGGCTTCATGGAGCCGGTATACTTGGGTGTGTTCCTTGGGAGCGTGAACCCTCTGGGAAAGGGCTCGTCTAGAATGCGGGGCCCGAAACAAGGCGGACCCAGCTCATCTTCTTCTTCCAGCGCCAGGGATCGGTGTAGTCGGTCGATCCGGTGGCGGGCGTCATTCTCTCCAACTCCCTCTCAGCGGCCAAGGCGGTCGCCGAGAGTCGGATGGTCAACAGGCGGCAGGGAGACTCGCCTCTCCTTGCGGGGAGGGGGAGGCGGACAGTCGTCCCATCGTTCCACTGCTCTCGGGCGTCCGTCTCGGTCGCGCTCTATGGTAATGCGAGTCCGACTGTAGCTGACGGCCGGCTCCTTGTCTCTTCTTCCTCGGGCACCGCCAGTCGGCGTCCGAGACGTCGCGCCTTGATCTCGGTGAAGGCCGTCGTTTGGCTGTTGCAGCGCCTCCGTGCGGCAGTCGGCCTCATTCTCCGCGGCAGCCGCGTCGAGGAGCCACTTGACTTGCTCCAGCATCAGGCGGCGTTCTTCGCCCTCGAAATTGTCCAGCTCATCCGCCGCTGTGTGGGCGGCTCGGATGTTCTCTGCTGGTGTAGCGTACATAGGGCGGCTTGCCCCAAACAGGTTGGCGATGGCTACGCCGCGCTACTAGACCGCGCCAAGGCGGCTGGGCCCTGCCGGGGCCGGTGAGCCGCCAACGGCGCGATCCATCTCCCGCTGGTAGGCTTCTGACAAGCGTCTCATGCTGGCCAGCTTCTTCGCGCCTTCAACGAGCTGAAGGTGGCGCGCCTCCAACGTCTCTGTGTCAGCGTCTTCCGGAATGGGCACAGTTAGGTCTTGTAGCGCTGCGCTGAGCGAGTCGTGCGCTCCTCCGCCGGGAAGCTCGTCATGGCTGATGACGAGCACCTCGGTGACGGTGCTTCCGTCGCTCTCCGTGCAAGGGAGAGATTCATCGTAGACCACCACATTGGTGGGGAACGCGTCGAGCGACGCGGTGTCGGAGTCGACCAGCATCGGGTCGGTGGAGCCTACAGACTCCAAGTCTACGGCAGGTTCGCCGGAAACGTGGAGTTGATCAAGGAGGCCCGCGAGGAGGCTCTTGGAGCCGCCCGCGTCCGCGTTGGACACAGACTCATCGGAGAGGCGAACCTCGCCGACAAGCTCGGCCAAGGAGCTGGCTGCGTAGGCGATCTCAACGCCACGCAGCGCGTCGGCGCAAACTCCGTCTGGCGTGCCTGGCTGGCTGCGCTCGCCAGGGAGGAAAAGGGTTCCCGTCCAGAACAGGTCTCCGGACGGCGGTGCACCAGGCCCCATGGTGGGTGCCAAATGTCGGGGGTTTGGTGCGACATATGCCAAAGGATGGCTTATCATGGTGGGGGTGAGTCGAACGTCGCCGGTGCCTGGAAACGGGATGAGGCGAAGACATGCACGCCGGCGAATCTTACCCAGCTTCAGGTCTCTCCGGGGAGATAATACCCCTACTGCTGCTCTGCGGGGTCTCCGCATGATCACTATGGCAAAGTGTTTACACGGTTGCTCCTTGAGCTGTTTCTTGGTGGCAGGAGAGGGCAAGGCTAGCTCTCTCCCTTTTATCTGATATGGTCTAGAGCTACTGGGTTCCAACCCTTTGCATGGGTGCCCTGGGGGTTTATATAGGCCTACCCACCAGGGGTACAATGGTAATCCGGCTGGACGCGGGCCCAACCATCAGCGCCTTTGGCCTTCGTCTTCTCCGCCGACTGCTGGGGCCCGCCAACTGGTGGGCCCCGCCGACTAGTCTGGTACGGAGCCGACGGGCCGCGTCCGCCGTGGGCGGGTCTTGCCAGCTGCTGATTACTGTAGCCGTGCTTCTGATGACGCGGGCTTGATCATGAGGTCGTGGCAACAGCCCTGCCGCCTGGCGGGCGATCACTATTGCCGCTCCCCATCACGTCTTGATTAATGGTGCATGGGCCCCGGGGGAGGGCTCGGCCAACTCCCCGGGGCCGGCTCTCAATGAATCCGACTGGTGGTTCTCCTGCCATCTCCTGGGGTCTCACTGAATGGTGGGTCCCGCTGCCTCTAGGCCGTATAGACAAGCCGTCGTGGGCACAGGATTCGGTCCTGTGGTGCTGATGTCAGGGCTGGCAGGGCAACAGTGCCACGCCGCACGGAGATCTTCCCAGGTACGGCGCGCTGTGGCCATGCCTGCCCTCGGTAAGGGGCGAGAGTGGGCTTCACTGTAGCCACGCCCCTGCCCTGTCCCCTTTGATGAGGCCATGGGGTTTGTTGGAGTCGCAAGCCGACTCCCCAAAGTCGGCTTCTCTGGAAGTCGCCAGTCGGGAGTCGGCTTTCCCTGAAGTCGTCCCTGGGACTCGGCCGCGAGTGGTCAGCTGGCCATCCTGCCGTCGGCTTCTTGAAGGCGGCTCTTCGTCCTGGGGTCTTGAGGGGCGCAGCCTGCCCCAATGTCTTGAAAGGTTCTGGGGCTCGGGTTGGCCTACCCGTGGCCCATTACTCCGACATCGATCGAAGGTTTGTTGGACATTTTCATTGTCAAGTCTTTTGAAGCGGTTGAAGAGATTGCACGCTGGGTTGAGACTCCTTCATTGACCTTGGACAGCCTGTCCTAGATAAGTTTTGCTGTCTCCAAAGCACTCACTCTGCCATACTGCCTGAGGGACTCCTGGGTTAGGGGGTATCCGGACAGCCGGACTATATCCTTTGGCCAGACTGTTCGACTATGAAGATACAAGATTGAAGACTTCGGCCCTTGTCCGGATGGGACTCTCCTTGGCGTGGAAGGCAAGCTTGGCAATACGGATATGTAGATCTCCTTCTTTGTAACCGACTTTGTGTAACCCTAGCCCCCTCCGGTGTCTATATAAACCGGAGGGTTTAGTCCGTAGGACAACAGACAATCATACCATAGGCTAGCTTCTAGGGTTTAGCCTCTCTGATCTCGTGGTAGATCAACTCTTGTACTACTCATATTATCAAGAACAATCAAGCAGGACGTAGGGTATTACCTCCATCAAGAGGGCCCGAACCTGGGTAAACATCGTGTCCCCTGCCTCCTGTTACCATCCGCCTAGACGCACAGTTCGGGACCCCCTACCCGAGATCCGCCGGTTTTGACACTAACATTGGTGCTTTCATTGAGAGTTCCTCTGTGATGTCATCATTAGGCTTGATGGCTCCTTCGATCATCGATAGCGATGCAGTCCAAGGTGAGACTTTTCTCCCCGGACAGATCTTTGTATTCGGCGGCTTCGCACTGCAGGCCAACTCGCTTGGCCATCTGGAGCAGATCGAGAGTTACGCCCCTGGCCACCAGGTTGGGTTTGTAAGGTTAAACTACATGGCCGACATCCGCGGAGACTTGATCTTCGACGGATTCGAGCCCCTGCCGGGTGCGCCGCACGGTCATGATGAGCATGATTTAGCTCTACCGTCGGACAGTGTTCAGGAGACCGCACCGGCAGCCGCTCCGACCCTCAATTCGGAGCCAATTGCACCATCCATGGATGGGTGGATAGACCCCACCACGGAGGCCGCATTCTTAGCGGCGATCGAGCCGAGTATCGACCTTACCCTTCACGACAGCCGTGACGCCAAACTGCCGGATTCTTCCCTAGCCACGGACTCCGAACTGCCTGCGCCCGTGCCTATCGAATCCAACTGGGCGCCGATCATGGAGTTCACCTCCGCGGATATCTTTCAGCACTCGCCCTTTGGCGATGTACTGAACTCATTAAGGTCTCTCTCCTTGTCAAGAGAGTCCTGGCCAAACTACGGCCGGCCAGATCGGGATGCGGACGACAAAGAAATTCGCCGCCCACCCACCACCCACTTAGTAGCCACTGTCGACGATTTGACCGACACGATCAACTTCGACTCCGAAGACATCGACGGTATGGACGGCGATGCAGGAGACGAACAGGAGCCACTGGCCACAAGGCACTGGATGCCCACTTCATCATATGATGTATACATGGTGGACACACCCAAAGAAAATGATGACGAGGAACGGAAGGACGCAGCGAAGGACCGATCCCTCGAGAAGCAGTCAAAGCGGCGGCGTAAGCACCGCTCCAAATCCCGCCTCGGCAGAAACAGCGATCATATAGACCCAACGATAGAGCAGGGTGAGCCAGCGGACGACGAACACGGCATTGAACCACCGTCCGACCACGGCAACATGGAGAATCAAACCGAACAACCCGTCTCCGGCGAAGATAGCAATCCGGATGACATCACACCGGACTGGCACCCAGAGCAACAGAATCCCCATCAAAGGCTTGTTGCCACTGCGAGGAGTCTGAAAAAGCAGAAGCAAAGGCTCAGGGCTGCACAATACATACTCAGAATTAGATGGAGTAAAGTACTCAACACCGCAGCAAAGTACGGCGGCAGTCACCACACCAAGAGCTACCCAAAGTGAAAGCTGCTACCTGAATTCGATGATGAGGCCTTAGAGCCCCCGCAATCAAAAAACAAAACAGCCATCCGGCCGGATAGACGACCTCGTGGCCAACATAGAGCGGCAAAAGACGCTGCGCACAAGCCAGTAAGCGATCCACGTGAGGACGCTCATCAAAAGGACAGCACAACCAGACCCATCTACGGGCCAAGCAAGCGCGCTCCAGCAAGCAATGCAACACAACAAAAATCCGAACACCACGGTACACCCAAATACAGGGGTGCCGCACACCCCCTATGTTTCACCGATGAGGTGCTGGACCATGGATTTCCAGAGGGATTCAAACCCGTAAACATAGAGGCATACGACGGAACGACAGACCCTTGGGTCTGGATTGAGGACTACATCCTCCATATCCACATGGCTCGAGGAGACGATCTCCATGCCATCAAGTACTTACCCCTCAAGCTCAAAGGACCAGCTCGGCACTGGCTTAAAAGCCTCCCCGGATACTCCATTGGAAGCTGGGAAGAGATCGAGGACGCTTTTCGGGCAAATTTTCAAGGGATCTATGTCCAACCACCGAATGCAGACGATTTAAGTCATATAACTCAACAGCCCAGAGAGTCAGCCCGAAAGCTTTGGAACAGGTTTCTCACTAAATAGAACCAAATAGTCGACTGTCCGGACGCCGAAGCCTTAGCAGCTTTCAAGCACAGTGTTTGAGACGAATGGCTTACCACACACCTCGGCCAAGAAAAGCCGAGAACAATGGCAGCATTAACAAGCCTCATGACCCGCTTTTGCATGGGCGAGGACAGCTGGCTAGCCCGATGTAGCACCAGCGACCAATTACATCTGAAGTCAGGGACGGAAACAGGAAGCCACGATGCAGCAAAAACAATAGCCAGAATAAAGAAGACAGCCCGAAGAGCATGGCGGTAAACGCCGGATTCAGAAGCTCTCGGCCAGGTCAGTAAAAGCTGCCCTCCAAAGGCAACAGAGACGAACTGTCCAACCTAAACAAGATTCTGGACAAAATATGTCAGATCCACAGCACTCCCGATAAACCTGCATATCATACCCATAGAGAATGTTGGGTCTTCTAGCAGTCCGGCAAGCTCAACGCCGAACACAAGGGGAAGGTTACACCAAGCGAAGACGAGGACGAGCCTCGCAAGGAAAGCACTGGGGAACAGAAGAAATTCCCACCAGAAGTCAAAACAATAAACGTGTTACACGTGATGAAGGGGACAAACAAAGCGGCACTCCTAGAGACACATGCCCCAGGGCCTATCACCGCGGAGTTCTGCCACTGGTCGTCCCAACCGATCACCTTTGACCATCGGGACTACTCGGCAAGTATCCGACATACAGGATGGGCTGCCTTGGTGTTAGACCCGATAATTGACGGATACCACTTCACACGATTCCTGATGGACGGTGGCAGTAGTTTAAACCTGATATATCAGGACACAGTCCGCAAAATGGGGATAGACCCAACAAAAATCAGCCATAGCAATACTACCTTTAAAGGAGACACGCCAGACCCAGAAGCCCATTGCACAGGCTCCCTGGTACTAGAGGTTATATTTGGCTTTCCCGATAACTTCCGCAGCGAAAAGTTAACCTTCCACATCGCTCCGTTCCAAAGTGGCTATCAAGCACTACTCGGATGCGAAGCTTTTGCTCGCTTTAACGCAATACCGCATTACGCTTCCCTCATGCTTAAGATGCCCGGTCCACGTGGCATCATTACAGTAAATGAAAATATTGAGCGCTCCATGCATGAGGAAGACCGTGCGGCTGCCTTGGCAGCCGCACACTAAACGGCCTCACCAACTACAGCATCTGATAGGTCGTTAAGACCACGGACGCGGTTAGACGAGTCCGGTGTAGCTATATATAATTGATACATGTTTGATGGCTATACCCCTATAACAATACAAGGGGGTCAACGCGTGTAAACAAGTGGCAATTAGGCTCAACTTTACTCATCTTGAACTGTACATGGTTTATTTAGTATAACCTACCTTTTGCACGACAACTTTTCAGCTAAGTTCCTCTCTTTTACAGATGACCATCGTGCTACACCCGTCCAGGATACGGCACAACGGAGACACAAGCGCAGACGTGCAGCAAGGACCAGTTCCAAGGATTCTTTTTAGATTAAGACCCAGCGTAAACCTTTTTTGCTGTCTCTTGTTGATACACATCCCCCGGATTCTCAGTACAATTGAGAAGGATGCTGACGTATTGGCATGTGACCACGTCAGAATATTGCACGTACCTAGCCACCGGGGGCTTATTACAAAGGGAACCGTTTAGCCCGGTTTACATCATAAAGACCGAATACCTTAGGGAGTGTTCGGCGTCGCGAGTTTGGCCTTATATGCATCAGCTCCGAATCATGTCTTTGGTGAAATGTTGGGTTTGCCCGGCTCCTGTGTTTTGCTGCCTTACGTTCCGCTCTATCGGCTCAGGCGGCACCAGGAGAACTACTGCGATTGTGCCCTGGTTCATCTGGACGAGCACCTCAGTAGAGAAAGCCGAAAACTGACTATCATGATATAGCGTGAGACTGGTCAACCACTCGATGACCTAGCAGAATCTTCGGGATTCCTCTGTCTTAACGAAGGGCTGTTTCCCGGCCAGGAATGTACGTGCCCCGAATTCAGATGAGCACGGAGCCACCAGGGGCTATATAGTAGCCCCACTGTCAAACTCCTCTGACTAAGTGAAAGTGTTAAAGCATTATAGTCCGATTGCCTAGTTCGATGCGCTATCACCTCCTTAATGGACCAAGACATTGGATCAAGTGTGAACATGCGTCTTCTGCGAGCACCCCCGCATTATATGCATGGGGGCTAAAGCCGACGACTGCCATCTTTCAGGTTATATACATATATACATAAACGGCCGCACAGGAGGTATTATAATTCTTTCAGGCACAAGTATAAAATAGCCTTTACAACTCAGTAAAACATTGCTTTTCAATGGGAATTCATGTCATTAGAAAATAATATTCTTCGAGCACTGTGCTTCTATTGAACGAGCGCCCTCAAGAACTTCTCGAAAGTAGTTCTCGTCTGGTACTCGGCTCTCGTCCGAATCTTGGGCTGCAATGGCGGTAGCCTCCATCTACGCCCAGTATGTCTTCACACGGGCAAGGGCCATCCGCGCACCCTCTACGCATGCGACCTCTTCATCGCGTTGATGTGCGGCACTGCACCAAGGAACTGTTGCACCAAACTAAAATAACTGTTCGGCTTTGGCCTTTCCAGCCACAGATGGTCCACAACAGACCTCATGGCGAGTCCAGACAACCTATTCATCTCGGCCCATTCGGCCAACCGATCAGTCAATGGAAGCGGACGCTCCGGAACGTTAAATTGTGACCAGAACAGCTTTTCCACTTCACGATCTTTTTGATCTCGGAAGTATTCGGCCGCATCGGTAGCACTCGCCGCTAAGTCCAGATATATGCGTCCGCAGAACTCCACAGCCGGTCCAAAGGGGCGTACCTAGGATCTCCGAACTTCATCCGCAGCATAAAGGGCTTCCCAGCCACGATATCCCCGGCTTGACGCAGCTCCTCCTTCATCGCTCTCATTGCAGAGCGGGTGTCTTTGGTCCCCATCGTGGCCTTCTCCAGGTCTGTCCTCTTCGCTTGATCTTCCTTTTCAAGAAGCTCGTAACGGTCAGCGACATTCTTCAATTCCACAGCCATCCTGGCTATCTCCTCCTTGCTTTGGCAGTGAGCAGCCTGTTCGGCTTTCAGCTCCTTAATTGCCTTTAGGGCAGCCGCATCACTTTTCCTGGCTTGTTCTTTGGCTCGGGCAAGTTCCGCCCGAAGGTTCTCCACGGCCGCAGCTCCATCTGCATTCGCACACATGTTATAGATAATGGCATCATGCTCCTCTTCCATGTGTCGCCGGAGGAATCACATACCCGGTGCCTCGTCAAGCCCCTTGTTGGCAAGTACGATGTCGGCATCTGCCACGTCAAGCTGCCGCTTTAGCTCAGCAAACTCATCGGTCCGGCTAGCCACCGGACCCTCCGCCACCTCCATATTAAGGCGGCATGATTATTCCTGGGACTATGATCCTATGTGCATCGTCGTCTTCGACAGCACCCAGAGTCTCAGGGGCTACTATCTACACAGGGCACATATAAAAATGTGCAGTACTGTCAAAAATGTACATCATTTCGCATACCTCAAAACCCGTCAGTAGACTCATAAAGGCTTCATGCAACCCGCTTTCGGTGGACGAAATCCTTTCAATCACCGTACCCATCAACGTGCGGTGCACTTCTGAGATAGCCGCTCGCTCTAGCAGATCCCTCAGTATGTCCGACCGCACACCAGATGGTGCCGGACTCTTTCGATTGCTCTCTTCAAGAGCCGGATACTAAGGACTTCGGGTGGCCATAGGATTGCCTTCTGGCCTTGCCGGATCAGGAGAAACCCTCCGCGACGACACCTCGGGGTCGCCCGCCTCATGAGGCAGTATGGCAGGGGGAGGCGTTTCGCTCTCCATCATCTCTGGAAGAAGATCCCCTGAAGACAAGCTCTACTGAGAAAGGCTAAGATCCGAACTGAAAGATAAATGTTTCGGTTATTTTCCTCAGAAGTAAAGCGAGGTATTTTCATTATTATGTACCCTTTTACTTACAGCTCGGTGGAGAGCTGATCCCCTTGAGGGCATAGTGCGGCCGGGGTAGCCCCCGGGGCAGGACCCTCCGGCGAAGATTTCTTCCCCCGTTTGGAGACCATTGTCTCCGGGTCCTCGGAGGCGGTCCTCTTCCTTCCCTAGGGAGAGGAAGTTTCAGTCCCTCCTCCCCAGCTAACCTCCTTCGCGGAGGCACTAGCCTCCTTGTTCCCCCCTTTATCTTCTCCTAAGGGCGCTTGATAAGGCGCGATCTCCAGCATCCTGGTTAGCACGGGATTTGGTGAGGTCTCAGGGAGGGGGCCGGACACCTGATCAACTTTGCCTTCGCTATCCAATCCTGGTCAAAGAGCGGCTTTTTTAGGGCGACGTTGCGATAAATAAACAGACAGTGTGTTCGGATGCGGGGCTACTTACTTGGGTATCCGGGCGATTGCAGCTCACACCTGCATCCTCAGTGATGTTCGGACACATTATTTGTGGTCCGAAGAACAATTTGTACATCTCCTCGGGCATCATGCCGAGGAAGTGTTGGATAGCTCGCGGTCCCTCTGGGTTGAACTCCCACATGCGGAGGGGACGCGTTTGCAAGGCTGGACTTGACGAACTAGCATAACTTGCACTACCATAACCAGACTGAAATCTCTCTCAAAGAGATCTCGGATACGGCTTTGCAGTATTGGCACGTCCTTGGCTGGACCCCAGCTCAGCCCCCTGCTGATCCATGACATCAGTTGTGGTGGGGGGCCTGAGCGAAAGCTGGGGGCAGCTACCCACTTGGCACTTCGGGGAGCTGTGATGTAGAACCACTCCCGCTGCCACAATCCGGACACCTCTGGGAAGCTACCCTCAGGCCATGGAGCGTCAGCGATTTTGCTTATTGAAGCACCTCCGCATGCTGCGTGCTTCCCCTCGATCATCTTCGGCTTCACATCGAAGGTCTTGAGCCACAGGCCGAAGTGAGGGGTAATGCGGAGGAAGGCCTCACATACAACAATAAATGACGAAATGTGAAGAAGGGAATCCGGGGCCAGATCATGAAAATCTAGCCCATAATAGAATATAAGACCCCTAACAAAGGGATCCAGAGCGAGGCCTAGTCCTCAGAGGAAGTGGGAGAGGAACATGACGCTCTCGTTGGGTTCGGGAGTAGGGACGACTTGCCCTCGGGCAGGCAGCCGATGCAAAATTTCGGCGGTCAGATATCTGGCCTCTCTCAACTTCTTGATGTCCTCCTCCGTGACGGAGGAAGGCATCCACCAACCTTGAAGGTTGGATCCGGACATAGTTGAAGGTCCGAAGTGCCTAAACATGAGATTTGGGTGTTGGAACTCGAGGCGGGAGGCGGATTCGATTAAGATCGAGAGGAAAAAGCCTTGTCCCCTTTATAAAGAGGGTGAATATCAAGCGTCCTCCTTGTGGCCGTTTGGGACTTGCCTAAGATCTAGGAGTCCTACCCATAGGCACGGTTAGGTTACCCACGTCCGTATTAATGAGAATCCCGTGATAAAGGGGACACGATCTCTGCTTCAACAAGACGTGCCAAGGAAACCGCCTCGCAAAACACGCTGAGATGGGTTATGAAAAACGATTGGAATAAAGACCTGGCTGTAGTGTGATGTCACACTACGGGGTACGTCAGAAGATTAGATTTGTGGAAATATTATTCTCTCTATAGTGGTATGTGGAACTCGTTTTGTAGAGCCGGACACGATCCTCGTGTTCAAAATCTTCTATGAAGTATTCGGAGGAGGAACCCGCCTTGCAGTGCCGAAGACAATCTGCGCGCCGAACTCATCGTCATTGAAGCCTGGTTCAGGGGCTACTGAGGGAGTCCTCGATTAGGGGGTATCCGGACATCCGGACTATATCCTTTGGCCGGACTGTTGGACTATGAAGATACAAGATTGAAGACTTCGTCCCGTGTCCGGATGGGACTCTCCTTGGCGTGGAAGGCAAGCTTGGCAATACGGATATGTAGATATCCTTCCTTGTAACCGACTCTGTGTAACCCTAGCCCCCTCCGGTGTCTATATAAACCAGAGGGTTTAGTCCATAGGACTACAGACAATCATACCATAGGCTAGCTTCTAGGGTTTAGCCTCTCTGATCTCGTGGTAGATCAACTCTTGTACTACTCATATTATCAAGAACAATCAAGCAGGAAATAGGGTATTACCTCCATCAAGAGGGCCCGAACCTGGGTAAACATCGTGTCCCCTGCATCCTGTTACCATCCGCCTAGACGCACAGTTCGGGACCCCCTACCCGAGATCCGCCGGTTTTGACACCGACACTGCCCTTTGCTTAGATGGCCACATATGATGTTCTTTGCTTGAGAGTTGAGTTGCTTAAATCTCTTCACATCAGCAGTGTTGATGGTAGGAGTGACAGAGTGGACGCCATTTTCCACAACGTACCAGAGATCGTTGTCAATTGCCTCAAGATGCATTCGCATCTTATTCTTCCAGTAGGGGTAGTCCGTCCCATCAAAGGTAGGACACCCAGCAGAGACCTTGACCATACATGCGATCGACATAACTAAAACTCCATGCGGTTAAACCAAAATCACACAGAACAAGGGAGTACCTCGCTCTGATACCAATTGAAAGTGCGTTAAGTCGACTAGAGGGAGTGAATAGGCGATTTTTATAAATTCTTCACTGAGGAATTTCAGGGTGAGGAAATTCCTAAGCGAAGAACTACTTGCAATGGAATAAGTACGCAGATGCAGACATGACATAACATAAGCATGGACATCATGATGAATTGGAAACAAAACACTGAGTACAGAAAGCCTAAGCACGGGATAAAACGAATGATGACAAACAGACTGAAGAAATTGAACTGAGGAAATTGAGAATGTCTTCAGTCAAAGTCTTCAAAAAGATATAAACAGGTACACAACACAGTAATGAAGAAATGAAAGGGTTGAGGAAATAGAACATGTTAGCTTGGTGAAGACAATGATTTGGTAGACCAGTTCCAACTGCTCCGATAGTTGTACGTCTGGTTAGAGTGGCTAGGTATTTAAACCTGAGGACACACAGTCCTCACCATATTCTCCTTGAATTAAGGTCACATAGACCTCCTCCAATCACTCGTGGTAAGTCTTCAGGTGAATTCCAAACCTTCACAGACTCGGTCACTCGGCGACCCACAATTTCCTCTTGGATGCCCTAGACCATGACGCCTAACCGTCTGGAGGATGCACAGTCCTCAAAGGTAACAAGCGTCGGTTCCACACAGGAACAATCTCTTCAGTGATGCTCAATCACTTTGGGTTCGTAGGTGTTTGGTTTGGGGTTTTGGATTTTTCCTCACTTGATGATTTTCCCTCAAAGTCCTCGTAGGATGGGATGCTCTCAATGATAAGTGTCAGTTTCTCGCAAAGCAGCCAACTAGCTAGTGGTTGTAGGGGGTGGCTATTTATAGCCTAGGGAGCAGCCCGACATGATAAGACATAAATGCCCTTCAATGATATGACCGTTAGGTGAGTAGATATTTTGGGACAGCTGGCGCATAGCAGAGCAACGGTCGGAAATTTGAGGTTCAAGTTCCTCAGGGCTAGCATGTTCCTCACTTGTAGGCAATCCGCACTGGCAAATTCCTAACTCCTTAGTCAGGAAAAATTCCTCAGAGAATAGAAGAACTTCGTCTCTATCACTGAAAAAATTGACTGAACTATATGAGATTTCCAACGGCTTAACTCGAAGGGATTGGTAGGTGTAGGATTTTGAGTTGAGCATCACTTGGAAACCTTTCCTTAGTTTTACCTCGACCCCCTTTAACAGTACGGTGTTTCCTATGACTCAAGAAAGAGAAAATGAAACTACGAAAACAAAGTCTTCACGCTTCATATTCCTCGCATGAATATCAAGTCTTCACGGTCACACCAATTTCTTCACTTTCAAAGTCTTCAGAAAGTCTTCAGAAATCCAAAGTTAATTGAAGACATTCATTTTTAGGGGTCGGCTTTCTCAATAAATATCAAACTCCTCATAGACTTATAGACCTGTGTACACTCACAAACACATTAGTCCCTTAACCTATAAGTCTTCAATACAGCAAAATCACTATGGGGCACTAGATGCACTTACAATACCCCTGAACCAAAAGAACCGCCTAGCTCAAATCGGTGGGGGTACTTTCGTAACTTACCCCACATTTCGGACAAGTGCGTCCCTAAGCCATGGTTCCCCACTCCCATCCCATCCGCCCACCCATTCGTACACCGAGGCCGCAAAAACCCGCGAAGCCCCAGACCCTCCTCCATCCACCACCCAGCCAGAACCTCTTCCCTGACGATGTCGTCCACAGCAACACCTCGACGTCCCTCATCCATCGTACCGGATGAGGATCCGTCGTCGATCTCATCGTCCTGGTGGTTCAGCCACCCCGTCCTCCACCTCCAAGGAGCTGCCCTGACGTTCCCCTCATCTTTCGCGCCACCTTCATTCCCACAACGCCGTCTTCACCTGCACCACCGGAAGAGCAGCATCATCACCGTTTCCTCGGATGAAGCTGAGGCCTAATCGGCGCCACCAAAGAGGTTGTATACTAATCGCCGCATTTTCTTCTTGATTCGATCTCACGGTGCTGTTGGTGCTCGGTCCCGAGCCGACATGGCACGGCCGCATCCATGTCGGTGTCGCCGGCCACTTCCTCCATGGCGTCGCTCCCTCGACGGCGACGTCCACATCAGTAGGAGCT
This sequence comes from Triticum urartu, assembly GCF_056163025.1. Lineage (NCBI taxonomy): Eukaryota > Viridiplantae > Streptophyta > Magnoliopsida > Poales > Poaceae > Triticum > Triticum urartu. The sequence goes on along the minus strand of NC_141876.1, from coordinate 46,923,790 downwards.
GCTGCTGCTTTAGCTCTCGCTCGCGTTGCTGCTCTACTCTTGCTCTCGGTCCCCTGCCTGGTCTGCTCTTGCTATTGCTCTTTCTCTTGCTCGCGCTTCTGCTCTCACTCTTGCTCTTTCTTGCGATGCTGCTCCGATTTGGCTACACTTCAGTCGACTGAATCGACTTTTGGGTCAGTCGATTTTCAGGGGGTGGGGGGCTCGCCGGAGTTAAGGAAGAACCGGCCACAGTGGGGAGGGGGGCTCGCTGGAGAGGTACCCCACTATCTATCTTAGGGTTCAGGGTGGGGCAGTGGTGGGGAGGTGGCGTGGGGATCGCCGAAGAAATAGCTCGGCACGAGGGGGCCTAGAGGGATGGCCGGGGCGGTGGCGGACCGGCAGTGGGGAGTGGTTTCGGGGCGGGCGGGGCGGCGGTTTGGCCAGTGGTGGCTGGCGGCTCAGGGGGTGGAGGTTGAAGATGAATTGCTACATGACCAGCTGCCCCGGCTCTCGCACGTGCTACTGCTACTGCTTTTCTGCAACTAGTGTGTTCAGTTTCGACAGTAAAATTCAGTTTTGACAACAAAATTTAGTTTCAACGTTAAATTCAGTTTCGACAGTTAAGTTCAGAGGTGAGCGGCTGATGTATTTTACATCTAGCACTTTGTGGTTATGTATTTTACGTCATCTATTGGAGATTCTATTAGAATTCCACTCAGGTTAACATTGTCTATCTTGTCCTGCTTCAGCCTCGGCGTCGTACAACTCACGGGAGCTGCTCCAACGACGAAACCCTCCATCACAGCGGAGCAGTACCTCGGGCTCCATCTCTAGACGCCTAACATCTTCTTCCCCTCCTCCGACAGCCAAGTCAGCCGAAGCATCCTCACCGACTAACCCAATCACGCTGAGATCGACATGGCTTGGCCAAAGAGGTTGTACACTTGTTGCGTCTCTTTTTTACTCTACATGTTATATATATTGTCCAATAAGAACACGTAGTAACATGAAATACGATTATTTTATCTTACTATGTGACAAGCAGTGAGGTACCAGGCAACTTAGTTATCCACGATGGACTCTCTTGAACTCCATCATTATTTATATCTGCGTGTTTGAGCTGTGCATTTGTCGATGGGCCTGGGAGTTGAGCTAGTAGGGTAGTGGCCTGGGTCCAAAGTAGTAGAAGTAGCACAAAAACATTTTTTGAGTGTACACTTTTCCTTGCTCAAGCCTGCCTACTAGAATCGCCAGTGCTTGAAAGTAAAAGTGAAGGAAAAAGATAGGAATTGGAAAGTTTCCTATGGTACTACTATTCATGCATTTGGTTCAAAGGAATGGAGCAAAGGAAAACTGTAGGATTTGTTCCTTTAGTGTCTCCTTGAAAGAAAAACCGTAGGAATTTTAATTTCCACTTGTCCTCCTTTTCAAATTCCTATTCATGAAGCACAAGACTAAGAGATAGTAGCATAATATCATTATAACCGTACATTTGCTTGTGGTTTGACTTAATCTCATCATGCTTCTTTGCATCATGTGATCTTCCAATTCTTCTGAACCAAACACCTAGATTGGCAGAAATCATGTGTTTTTAAATTCTCTGTTTTGCACGTGCATTCCTATCCTATTCCTGTCTATTTCCTATCCCTGCATTGTTAGAATCCTCAAATTCAAACAAGTCCTTACACAATTACTTCTGTTACAGATATGTGCCAAAGAAAACCTTGTGTGGTTTGTTCTGCTCCTGCTGCGATGTGTTCCACCCCAGCTCAGCTGCTCCAATGATGGAAGGGTTCACCACAGCAGGGATTTGCTCTCCAGACTGTCTTTCGCGGCCTCAGATCTTCTTCCCCGCCGCCGGCAACCACGACAACTGCATTACCATCATCAACTGAGCAGATGACTGTGAGGACTACATGGGTCCGCAAGAGAGGTCGCACTCTTCTGTGTCTGCTTACGTTATGCATCGCTTAATATGATGACATGCTACTTTATCATTGTGTTCACCTATTAGACTCTGAGTCGGGTCCAAACTAATGCTGAAACTTGAGTTTTTAAATGGTTGTGGGGTACATGTTGGGTCAGCAGTCGGTACTATCTGTCTACTATCTGGTTAATCTCGGGTGTCTACTATGAGTTTCATGTTGGGTGCAAACAAACATTAAAGGAGCCATTATCGGTATTTTTTAACTAAAGCTATTATCTGCCTAGTATCATTGGTTTTGCGTCTATCCACAGTTTGCTACCATCACTCTGGATTTGTGCATGCACTCCTTACATAATCTCACTATGTTTTATTCCTATGCATGTCAGTTATTGTACACAATGGAACTGAACATGTAGAGAAAAAGAGATAAGCCTTGTGTGGCAATAAAATTTCATGCAGACGTCGCTCCATGGTGGGCGCAAAGGCAGCCCCCCTTCACCCATTTTGGATTGTAATCAAGAGGAAGATAACTGTTCTGAGGGGGATTCAGAAGGAGAAGACCACTCCTATTTACCCCCTGAGGTCTTCACTTTAACTTGGCATGTTGATGTTCGTAATATCATGCATATGGTGCCTTGCATTGCTTACTTTATACATCAAATATGTCATCTTCTTAGTTTAGACATGCTTTGTGTGAATGTCATCTGTTTAGTTTCTTTATCATAAATGTCAATCATGTAATGCCATCTTGTTTAGCCAGGCATCATATATGTGAATTTTGCAATGCCACCCTAGCTAGCCAGTCATCTTATATGTGAATTATATTATGCCATCATTTTTTTATTACGTGTTAAATTTGTCAACAATTTTAGTACATTCAATTACTCTTCCTGTGCATCATCCATTCGGCACGGTCATGGAAAAATCTATAGTGGAAACAAGGTCTTCAGAGCAGACAATGCTATCTGACGAAGCGCATGTCTTGCTGGTTACGGATAGCTCCTCAGCGGAGGATTCCGAGACAGATGACCAGTCATATCCCCCCACGTGAGGTGCATGCTCTAACTTGGAAGGGTTATATATGTTGCTGATATCGTGCATATGGTATCTTGCATTGCTATGTCATTTTCTTAGTTTAGACATGCTTTGTGTGAATGCCACCTATTTAGTGTCTAATTACCATATATGTGAATTATGCAATGCCATCTTGTTGCAAGACATTATATATGTGAATTATGCAATGCTATCTTGTTGCAAGGCATTATATATGTGAATTATGCAATGCCATGTTGTTTAGCCAAGCGTCATATACGTGAATTATATCATGCCATCCTTTTTTTGTATTTCTCGCTGCATTTGTCGACAATGTTTGTATATTCAACTCCTCTTCCTGTGCATCAGCCATTTGAATTGGTGATGGGGAAATCTGGAGTGAAAACAAGGTCTTTAGAGCAGACAATGCTACCTACTGAAGCAGATATCTTGTTGGTTACACATAGCTCTTCAGAGGAGGATTCAGAGGCAGATGACCAGTCCTATTATCCCCCTGAGGTGTATGCTCAAACATGGCAGGGTTATATTACTCATATCATGCATATGTTGTATTGCAATGCTTAGTTTTTACATCATATACACAATATTGAATGCCATCTCCTTAGTTGACACATCATATATGTGATTGCCCTCTGCTCACTTGCTTAGTATATAAATCATATATTTGAATTATATCATGCCATGATGTTTACATAGACAGCATCTATCTGAATTATGGCATGCCAACCCATTTTCTAAACACATAATATAGTTATATCATCTCATCCCGTTTACATAGTCATCATATTTTGAATTATGTCATTCTATCCGTGAATTATATCATGCCATCATGTTTCCATCGACGGCATGTTTGTGATTTATGCCATGCCAACCACTTTAATAGACACATCGTATAGTTATATCATGTCATCATGTTTACATAGTCATCATATTTTGAAGTATGTCATTCTATCCTGTTTAGTTAGCCATCATACATGTGAAATTGTGTCATGCTATCATGTTTAATTAGCCATCATATATGTGAAATTATGTCATGTTATTCTGTTTGGTTAGACAACATAAATGTGAATTATTTCATGCCCTATTTTCTTCCCTACTATCCATTGCACATGTCTATCTAACAATGTCTGTACATTCAATTACTTTTCTTGTTTATCAGCCATTTCAATTGGAGGGGTGATGGCAGTATCTATGGGAGTAAAAACACGATCTTCAGAAAAGATCGTGCTACCTGTCGATGCAGATAGAACCATGATTGTACTTGCCCAAGAACCAGCCCCACCACACATAACCCAGACTCACGCACATTGTACCCCTACCCAGTTGGACAGAGAACCAGCTACACCCCTTCTAACCCCAACCCCAGCAGATAGTAACCCAGTTCCAGTTGACACAGCACCGTCTCCACCATAGAGCACCCAAACACGAGCAGTTAGTAAGGCAACTGCAGTGCCCAAAGCACGAGGACCACCACTCCGAACCCCAAGTCATCGCTTAAAGTAGAAGAAGAATTGTTCTTAGGTCAGGTTTCGTAGCTATGGTTCATACTACTTTGCTCCTGCATCACTGTATTGACTCATACCAACTAATTTCAAATTTGAAGGATGCAATTGAAACTCCAATGGCGCAACAGGTATGTTTTAAACCTATTTCTTTAACGCGTTTGCTGTTGTAACTTGCTCTATGTTGATTTCAGTTTCAGTTCAATAAACAGTTATATTCTCATCCATGCACATTCCACGTGTTGTTATTGTTGTGTTGTTTCCCACACTTATATCCTGTCTATACTACTTTGTCTTAAATAGATAGGATTTGAACTGTCTCTATCTTGATTTGGTAACATAAACTAGAATGATATAGACCATACAGTGACCATACTACATAGATATATGTTTGTTTCATGTTGTTATCCTGTCCACCTTACTACTGAACTGGTTTACCAAAATGAGTTTCATATACAATATGGTAAACCTGTGATGTGTTTGTTTGTTTCTCTTTTAGAACGCGGATAAAATATTGGAGAAGAGTACCGCATTATGCAATGGTAAAGGAAGTAATGAAGATAAGGTTCAAGATAGTGAGACATCCCTGTTGGTCTCCAAGAAAGCTGATAAAAACTATATTAAAGACACTGAGACAACCCCAAAGTCATGTCTTGATGTAGTGTTCGAGTTACTGGCTACTACTATTGGCACCAGCTCTTCGAACTCCTTGCCTGAATTAGTTCAGCTTCTTGAGTCTCAACTTCAAGTTGAAAGACATCGATCATATGTTATGTGATAGGAAGCCGAAGGACTGAGGAATTCCCTGCAGAATTCAGATGCATACTTTCTGGTGCAACAACAAGTGCTGGAGAATTTAAGTGCCAAACAAGAGAAAGTTAATAAGCTTGCTAAGCATCTTGCGAGCATTATGGGTACCCAGGATATTGTTTCTTGAGCTCTTCTAAAGTGGTTTCATTTCTGGACTTGTTTTGCTGCGGCGTTTATTTACACTGGTCGCCAACTTTGACAACTAGTGTATATGATATGCTGCTTTGTTCCCTATATTTGCACTGGTGGCGAACTTTGATGCCCAGTGGGTGTAATATGTGTAATAGCCGTGATAGCCTAGCATAAGTTTCTTGCTTATTTATTTCCTTGTTGTCTTCTTTATTTGTTTGCTTGTAGTCAATGCAGTTCTTTTTCCATGGTTTGCTAGTGGCCACAATAACCTATTTTTTAAAATTAGGCCACAATAACCATGGGCTACATATTTACTGTAGTTACCATGGGTATCCTACGGGCCATAGAAACAATGGGCCTTCTAAGGGCTGTAGAAATAATGGGCCTTCTATGGGTCGTAGCATCAATGGGCCTTCTATGGGCCGTATGATCGATCGGCCAAACATGTGCCAATAACAGACCGCGTCATGGGCCGCAAACGGGCTAGATTTGGAATCGTCCGTTCATGGGCCGACAATAACAGGTCATCATTAATCGGCCGTATTTGATGATGCTATGAAAACAGCCCAACGGATTAATGGGCCGCAAATGGGCCGATTGTAACCACGGGCTGAATTTGGCCCACAAGCAGAAAAGGCTAGTAACGGGCCGTAAGTAACCGAATGCTGGAAATGAGCTCAAAAATAAATGGGCCCTGAGAAGGACGAAAGATAACACGGGTTGGAAATGGCCCAATGGAATAATGGGCCGGTAATGGGTATAAAGCGGTACACTGTTCATTGCGGGACAGATTCACCATGGGTCGTTAATGGGCCAAGAGTTACAGATGGCCTCGTATGGGCCGAAAGACATCATGGGCCACACATGGGCTGGAAGTTACAATGGGCTGGAATCATATTGGACGGCCCAGATGAAGCTATTGGGCTTAATTTCGTTAGGCCGTAACGGGTCGTGAGTTAGCGGGCCGTAAATGCGCTATATACGAACAGGCCGTTAACAGGCTTTCCGTGGGCCGGCCCGTTACCTTTTGACCAAGTCAAACGGGCCGGCCTTTTCATCGGAATGGGCCTCTGTTGGGTCGTGCCACGTGTCGATGTATCATAGGCGCCTCATGTCCAATGAATGGATGACATCTGTCCCAACGGTGAGCCAACACATGTTTCCTCCGGCGAATGAGAATTTTACACGTGGAAATCCTTATTGGTCTGGGCTATTACCGGGTTATCGCATCCAAAACCGGACCCGATAGCTTAATGGCGAACCGTTACGGTGGATGCCACGTGTCGGTCACCCTTGACGAAAGCACTTCCATGACGCGCCATTTATCGTCATGGAAGTGGACACTTCCGTGATGATAATTTTGGTAATTTCATGGAACACTTCTACAGCAGCACAGGTATATTTATCTTGATTATGTCATAAAATTGTCATGGATGTACATGCATGACAGAAAATGTGACCTACTGTGACAAACACGTATCATCACGGAAGTGTATTTTTTTGTAGTGGATGTGTTATTTGGGATTTGATGAATTGTGGGTTTATGATCAGATTGTTCTTTGAAAGTAATTGAGTTATTTCTGAACTTTATTATGTGTCATTTTTATAGCTATGCAATGGTTTCCAATCTATGAGTTTTCTTTGGCCATGTTGATGATTTGATCTTCAGTGGAAATGGCGCATGGTAGTAGGTTCAATCTTGCGGTGTGCTCACCTCATGACAGAAGGGGTAGCGAGGCACGTATTTGTATTGTTGCTACTATGGATAAATCGATGGGTTTAGAACATATTGATTGGTGTTACGTTGTCTACATTATGTCATCATGCTTAATGCATTACTCTATTCGGCATGAACTTAATACCTAGAGGGGCAAGCAAAGATGCGCTCTAGAAGTGGAGTAATAGTAGTAGATGCAGATGGATGTCGGTTATTTGTCACAGACATAATGTCTATGTACTGATCATGCCATGATAACATCATAACTATGCACTTTTCTATCAATTGCTCAACAATAATATATGTACCCACCATTTGCTATGTTCTTGAGAGAGATGCCTCTAGTGAAAGCTATGGCCCCCGGGTCCATTCACCTCATATTACTAAAACCCTAAATACCTTGTTGTAATTTATTTACTTTATTTAAATTTGCAATTTATATATCAACCACTATTAGAATTAATCCTTGCAATTAATGAGTACAAGGGGATTGACTACCCTCTTGACCGCGTTGGGTGCAAGTATTTGTTTGTGTGTGTGCATGTATTGACGACCTTTGTTTGCGTGAATCTCCTATTGGTTCGACAAACCTTAGTTCTTTACTAAGGGAAATAATTTCTGGTACTATACTACTTCACCCTTCCTCTTCAGGGAAATCCCAACACCTATCATAAGTTGCAGTACCACGTACATGCATGTATGCTGGTGCGCAAAAATATGTTTTTTACGAAATTGATTTGGATTCATAGGGTTATACTATGTCTTGGAGTGCATTCAGATAGGCAACGTATGGTTGTACACTGGCACTGCAAAAGAGGCGCACCAAAGCCGACATACCTTCACCTTCAAATGCAACAAGATCTACAATGGGTGGCCCATCTATTCACATGATTAAACTTTCTTTCTTGATTCCTATTTCATCTATACTTCAATTTAAGTTGTAAAAGAAGTATTAAAACTTGTTGTGCAAATGTTGTATCCTAAATGTGTGTATGTTTTCTGTAGAGAAAGGTTCATATGGACCCGAAGAATGCATTTACTGCAGAAATATGTGTTGGTATTTTAAGGAAATATGATCGCGAACATGAATTTCCTGATAATAATTATTACTAGAACAAGGTAAAAATGCGCACTCGTGAGCAGGCTATATCGCTGAAGCCTGAGTATATAAATGAATAATACAGTGGTGTGACGATCATAATCTTTGCTCTTCAACTTGTGCATCCGTACTTCTGGACACATCATACTAAATTTGAACTTCATATTACAGGCATTTCATTCCAAGAAAGAAGCAAAACCAGCTACTATGAAGCTAAACCAAAACACTAGACGTACAAGACGTGATTCCCACTATAGACATATGGTAAGTATTCCTACTACCTTATAGTAAACGCTTTATGTTGGATTACTATATGGCTTGCAATATTAATGTTTACCAATTGATAAATCGGATATAAGGCCAAGGACAACATTGATAATCAATTCGGTGGGGACATGTTTGAACGTAGAAACACTGCAAAGAAAGATCCTACATTTAGTCACACTGCTCAAAAATGAAACTTAAGTGCTGCCTAATTTGTAGACTTCATGTGTACAGTCTGACTATCATTATTCGAATTATGAAACGATGCTCTAATAGTGCCAACAATCATATTGCAAAATGAATCGAGGATCAAACAAATGGCATCAACACAAGTTGATGTGACAGCAATACCTACTATAAAAATTATTGAGGAAAAAGAGCTCATCAAGCACGTTACTTTCGAGCATGGGTGTCTCATCCGCCTCCAGGAAGAACTCATCCTCTCGTGAACACATCCGTGAGCTACAACACATCATTGCAACTCAGGAGGCAGATGAAAAAAAGGCAAGTGATATGGTTCAGCCAGACTTGAATGTAGTACTTTTCGCCCAGATAGAGGAAATAAAGAAATCAAAATAAGCAGCTACTAGAGATTGAAGATTCCAAAATGGACCGGCAGAGGAAAACCACTATATTTGAAAAAAAGGCAAAGACATATGGAGGCAATGCTTAGTCCCTTGTTAAGAAAGTCCATGCAGTCGTCACAACATAGCTTATGAGAAACAACTATGGCCTGATGCTTCATTACAGTTCGTTAACATAATTTTACTTTGTCTAGTTTATATTGTCCAAGACTATGTCTCATCGTTCTCATTGTAAGTTGTCGGGTTTCACTTGAAATGAAAGATCTATTGCCAATGTTTGAATTCTCATGTTTGTCGACATTCTGGGAACGGGGGTCCCCAGACTTGCCTGCCTGCGGCCTGCGGCGTGGCTTAAAAGGGGGCCCGACATGGCCCATCTTCATCAACACAGACCCAAGACCCTCGCGAGGGGCCAAGCCTCGCGGGGCGGACGACACGGAGCTTCCTCAAGCACGGCCTCATCAAGCTGGCTCGCGAGGAGGCGGAGAGATCAAGGCGACAAGACCAGGACCAGGAGGACTGCAAGACGGAGGTCATCATGGGGCCCAAGACGGCGTCACCACCAGAGCTTTGTGCAGGCGAAGACTAATTTTGTCAGGGTAGCTAGTACTAGTTGTCCCCCTTCAAATTAGCCCGCCATTGTCGGCTCCCTTCCCGCTCGATATTTGGGAAGAGGACCAGGGCCTCTATAAATAAGACCAGCCACCCGCAGAGGAGAAGGGGTTCGATCAGAGAGAGAGAGAGAGAGAAGGGTGGCTGAACTCCTCCCAGCAGTTCATCGCCCCAGCCAAGAACAGACCCTCGCGAGGCTGTTCTTCCTTGTATCATTCATCATCATCAGCCCAAGAGGCAATCCACCACGCCACAAACTGGAGTAGGGTATTACACCACAACAGTGGCCCGAACCAGTATAAACCCTGTGTCTCTTGTGTTGTTCTTTCCATAGCTTAGATCTTAGCGAGGCGGAGGGGTGCAGGTAGGTAGGAAGCGAAATCTCCGCGCGCACCCCAGTGTTCGAACCTCAAGGGTCTGCCGGAACCCGAAATCCGACATTTGGCGCGCCAGGTAGGGGTGCACCGGAGTTTTCTCTTCCGCCACCGCCACGGCCTGCCTCGCGATGAGTAGCGCGTCGCCCGCTCCGGCCACTGGCGCCAACACGGGGGCCAGGGGGCTCCGAGCCCTGGCCCCAGCCCTGCAACGGGTACGGTGGCTAGACGAGTTCAAGCCAACGACGCCGCCGCGCTACGGCGGCGCGACAGATCCGCTGGCCTTCTTGCTGGCGAGCGAGGAGGCCCTCCTCGAAGCTGGAGGTGACGATAGGGTCATGGCCAACTGGCTCCCCATGGCCCCCACCGGCGCTCCGCGCACATGGATGCTCCACCCGCCGGCAGCCTCCGTGGCCTCTTGGGAAGAGCCCCGCGGCCTCTTCCCCGCCCATCGCGCTACACCAACACCCCCGGTCGTCGCGGCCCTCCTGGGCGGCTCGCAGGCGCTGCCTACAAGTCACCACGTCAAGCCGTTCATCCGCCGAGTCAGTGCCGCTTCCACATGGCAGGGGGCTCTCCCGGACCGGGCGGCGCCCAAGGCTGGCCAGACCTTTAGCTCGGAGGACCACCCTCCCAACTCGGCCTGCTCGGGTGCACTCCCCATGCTGTGCACCCCCACCATCTGCCAGGTGGCCGTCACCAGAACTCTCATCGAGGGCGGTGCGGGCCTCAGCGTACGGAGCTGGTCGACTTCGACATCGCCCCCATCGGCCTCCCCTACAATGCCATCCTCGGCTACCCAGCACTGGCCCAATTCATGGCCGCGACGCACCCGGCGTACAACCTCATGAAGATGCCCGGGAGCAGTGGTGCCCTCACCATGCACGGGGACACCGGAGACGCGCTGCGGGTGCTCAAGCTCGCCTTCAAGACGGCGGCGTCGGCGCGGCCCGCCGACCTGGAGACCCCCGAGCCCAAGGGGGCTGCACTCGCCAAGAAGAAACAGTTGTTCACGTAGGACAAGGCAGAAACCAAGCAGATACTCGTCGATGAGGACGGGTCCACCAACGCCACTTTCACCATAGGCGCCAACCTCGAACCCGAGCAGGAGGAGGCCCTGGTCGGGTTCCTGCGCGCAAACAAGAAGGTATTTGCTTGGGAGCCTGACCAGTTGGCAGGGATCCCTAGGAGAGTAATCGAGCATCACCTCAATGTGTGCCCCAATGTGCGCCCTGTGAAGCAGAAGGCCAGGCGGCAGTCCACAGAAAAGCAGGCCTTCATCGTCCAAGAGACCCGCAAATTAGAACCGCTGGCGTCATTCGCGAGGTCCGATACCCGGATTGGTTGGCCAACCCTGTTGTTGTGCCAAAGAAGGGAGGGAAGGAGCGCATGTGTGTCGACTTCACCAACCTCAACAAAGCATGCCCGCAAGATCCGTTCCCGCTTCCCCGCATCGACCAGATCATCGATTCCACCGTGGAATGCGACCTGCTATGCTTCTTGGATGCCTTTTCTGGGTATCACCAGATCAAGATGGCGGTGGAAGACGTCGAAAAGATAGCCTTCCTAACCCTGTGTGGGGTGTACTGCTACACGTGCATGCCATTCGGGCTGCGTAACGCTGGGGCGACCTTTCAGCGGCTGATGCACATCACCTTGGGCCCGCAGCTCGGGAAGAATGTTGAAGCTTACGTCGATGACATCGTGGTAAAGTCTCGGGAGGCCAGGACCCTGATACAAGACCTGGAGGAAACCTTCGCGAGCCTCAACGCAGTGAACCTACGGCTCAACCCAGAGAAGTGTGTGTTCGGAGTCCCCTCGGGCAAGCTCTTGGGTTTCCTCGTGTCCCACCGAGGCATCGAGGCTAACCCGGAAAAGGTCAAGGCGATGGAAGACATGAGCCCGCCAAAGACCCTCAGAGAAATGCAGAAGCTCACCGGGCACGTGACCGCGCTAGGGCGCTTCATCTCCAAGTTGGGGGAACGAGCGCTGCCCTTCTTCCAGCTAATGAAGAAAAAGGGGCCCTTCGAGTGGACTGAAGAGGCCGACAAGGCATTCCAGGATCTCAAGAGATACCTGACCAGCCCACCGGTCATGGTGGCTCCGCGCCCTCAAGAGCCCCTGGTGCTTTACCTCACCGCCACTCCGTACTCCGCCAGCGCAGCCCTGGTGGCGGTTAGAGACGAGCGTCGAATCAAAACCGCAGCAACAGCCCGGGACAAGGCAAAGCATGAACAAGGAAGACCCACAGAAACCGCCACCGCGGCTGAGGAGGACCAGCCGCCGCAGAGGAGTGCACCGGAGGCGGAAGAGGCTCCTCCCCCAGATGGCCAGCCTCAGGAGGCCTCATCGCCTCAAGAGGCGCCATGGTCTCCGAAGGGAGCCGCCAGCACTGATGCGCCCAACCTCGTAGAGCACCCGGTGTACTTCGTCAGCACGGTGTTGCGGGATGCGAGGGCACGGTACCCCATGCCTCCGAAACTCCTCCTCGCGCTACAGGTGGCCTCGCGCAAGCTGCGGCACTATTTTCAAGGTCACCCCATCAAGGTCATCTCGTCATACCCCCTGGAGAGAGTGCTCAGGAGCCCTAACTCAGCCGGAAGGGTCGCTGAGTGGAACATAGAACTGCAAGCGTTTCAGCTCGAATTCAGCACGACCAGAGTCATCAAGGGAGCAGCCTTGGCGGATTTTGTGGCAGAATGGACGGAGGCGCCAGGCCTCAAGGCCGACGAGGATCGGTCCCTATACCCGGGAAGCGAGGCGCCAGAAAGCTGGGTCATGTACTTTGATGGGGCGTTCTCCAGGCATGGCGCTGGGGCTGGGGCGGTGCTTATATCGCCCACTCAGGACAAGCTTTATTACGCTGTGCAGCTCTGTTTCCAGCAAGGTGAAAAGGTCTCCAACAACATAGCGGAGTATGAAGGTTTAATAGCGGGCTTGAAGGCCGCAGCTGCCCTGGGGGTGAAACGCCTCACCATCAAGGGCGATTCGCAGCTCCTTGTCAATTTCTCCAACAAGGTGTACGAGCCGAAGGATGAGAACATGGAAGCCTACCTTGCGGAGGTCCGCAGGATGGAGAAGCAGTTCTGGGGGTTGGAGTTGCAGCATGTGCCCCGTGGCACCAAACGGGCGTCCAGACGGTTACCTCAGGAGCCTGGCGTTTTCGAGGAGCGGCTCTTCAAGCCCTCAGCCCTGCCGTCATTATCAAACACGGCTCAGCCCCGAGAGGAACTCCCCCAGCCACCTGCCTCAGGAGCTCCGGCCTGTGGCCCGGCCTCAGGAGCACGCCTGCTCCTGACAATGGAACCTCGGGAGGGATGTTGGATCACGGAGCTCCGGAGTTACTTAACGCAAGGGACCCTGCCGGAGAAGGAGGAGGAAGCGGAGCGAGTGGCACGCCAGGCCACGGCATACTGCATCAAGGATGGAGAGCTCTACTGGAAGCGACAAAACGATGTATCCCTGCACTGCATCTCCAGGGAGAAAGGGAAGGAATTGCTGGAAGATATACACGGCGGAGACTGTGGACATCATTCATCATCACGGACCCTCGTCGGCAAGGCGTTCCGCAGTGGGTTTTATTGGCCCACCGCGGTCAATGACGCCGTCGAACTAGTGAAAGCTTGTGAGGCCTGCCAGTTCCACGCCAAGCAGATCCATCAGCCAGCAGGAGGCCTGCAGACTATACCCCTTTCGTGGCCATTCGCAGTCTGGGGGCTGGACATCTTGGGCCCGTTTCCTCGGGCGCCAGGGGGCTACCGCTACCTCTACGTCGTCGTGGACAAGTTCACCAAGTGGGCTGAAGTAGAGGCTGTCCGCACCATTCTCGCGGGTTCCGCGGTCAAGTTCATCAAGGGCATCGTGAGCCGGTTCGGGGTGCCGAACCACATCATCACGGACAATGGTTCGCAGTTCACCAGTAACCTCTTCAAAACATACTGTGCTAACCTTGGAACGCAGATATGCTACGCTTCGGTGGCGCACCCCCGAAGCAACGGCCAGGCCGAGCGAGCCAACGCGGAGGTCCTGAGGGGCCTCAAGACCAGGACGTTCAAGAAGAAGCTGGAGGCCTGCGGCAGAGGTTGGTACGACGAGCTTCAGTCCGTGTTGTGGTCCATCTGCACAACCGCGACCAAGCCGACTGGAGAGACCCCGTTCTTCCTGGTCTACGGAGCCGAAGCGATCCTCCCTCACGAGGTCAGACATCGCTCCGTGCGGGTCCTGGCATTCGACGAGGCGCAGCAGGATGCCATGCGGGGGATGGACCTCGTGCTGGGGGAGGAACGTCGCCGAGAAGCCGCGCTACGAGCGGCGAGGTACCAACAAGCACTGCGGCGATATCACTGCCGCAACATCCGCCCCAGAACTCTCGAGGTAGGAGACCTCGTGCTCAGGCGGGTTCTCTCCAGGGAGGGGCTGCACAAGCTCTCTCCCATGTGGGAGGGCCCGTTCAAAGTTGTTCATGTTTCCAGGCCCGGCTCCGCACGCTTGGAGACTCAGGAGGGGGTGCCAGTCCAGAACGCATGGAACATCCAGCACCTCCGGAGGTTCTACCCCTAAAAAGGCCCGGAGCCTGTGAAGAAGGTGAATGCCTGTGAAGCCATCGCGTTTTGGAAAAGGCCCGGAGCCTGTGAAGAAGGCGAATGCCTGTGAAGCCATCGCGTTTTGGAAAAGGCCCGGAGCTTGTGAATAAGGCGAATGTCTGTGAAGCCGTCGCGTTTTGGAAAAGGCCCGGAGCCTATGAAGAAGGCGAATGCCTGTGAAGCCATCGCGTTTTGGAAAAGGCCCAGAGCCTGTGAAGAAGGTGAATGCCTATGAAGCTGTCACGTTTTGGAAAAGGCCCGGAGCCTATGAAGAAGGCCAATGCCTGTGAAGCTCGCCGCCCGTGACACTCTCACGTAATAATGAGTTGGGGTTGTACACGCCCCAGAGTCTCAGGAGCGCCGGCCTCAGGCCCTGGGGCTCCCTCCCATGCCCAGTGGCAGCACTTAGCTCCGCGCTGGTGAGAAGACGTCGAAGACTAGATTAGGTGCCGGACGCGGCTTTTCATTTGCTTTCCGCAGTTGGCTTGCTCCTTCTCATTCGAAGTTTTATTGAAGTTGTTGCCATCTTTGGCTTGTGGTTCTTCGACTTTTCGCTCTCCCACCTCGACTTCTCTTTTGCAAGGCCTCGCAAGGGAGGGGGACAGCCGAGCACCCTCGCGAGTGTTCCTATCCTAGTCATTCAAAGGTTTTGCGACCTGGGTCCATTACAGGAGCACCCCTCCAGTCCGTTCCCCACGGGCACCGCGACACGAACACAGGGCCTGGGTCGGGCGGCCCCCACGGCTGGGGCCGGGATCTACCCGCGTGCGGGAACGTAGCCGGAAGGCACGATAGCGGAAGCAAATGATGATTAACGGCAATAACCCAAACACGCCCCCGCGGGGCTCCACACTACTGTCTTTTTGCACAGGAAAAAGGAAAAGAAAGAACAAATCAGGCGCAGCTCGCCTCACACCGGCCTGCAGGGAGGACTTGAGCCGCCCACGGGGCTCAGGCAGACTCCCTCTCGCGCTTCACCGGGGCACAACGGCGGGCAGGCACGCCACCACCTCCCAAGCAGATACGACGGTGTGGAGGCTGACCGTGGCCACCGCTGGAGGAGTCGCCGCTTGAAGAAGAACCGGAGAAGCTTGAGGAACCCTAAGCGCCGCCAGTCACCCGAGCGCTGTACTCTCCATCGTCGTCGGAGCTAGGTTCCCGGCCGCGGTCGTCGTCCTCAGGGCAGCACCCCGCGCGGCGACCATCCTCCCCAAACACCCTCACATAGAGGGTGGCATCACCGTCAAACTTGAAGTGCAGGGTGCACCGACGCCTCAGGCCGCGCGCGCGGGCAAACATCTGCCAACCGCGGGCCAAGGCCAGGCTCCCAGCTGCGGAGACCTCCAGTGAAGCCCATGAGGCCCGGCTGCAGCAGCCATCAGCCTGGAGCCAGAGGCCGCCCGGGGCACCGGCCGGGAGCTCACCGAGGAGGAAGCGAGGAAGTGGAAGCCGGGTGCTAGTCGGCTCCGCCGACCACACAACGAACTCCGGCAGCACCTCTGCAGCGCGAAAGCGCGGCCTAGGGGGACGCGCGACCGAAGCGCACCCCCCGGCCGTAGCAGTCCGACCGTCACCATGCTGCGAATCATCTCTGCGGCCGCGGGAAGCTGCCGTGGAGACCACGGGATGCTTGCGAGGGCGCCCTCGGCCGCGCTTGGGCGGGGAAGAGGCGGGCTCTGCCCGGCGAGCCTTCCCCTTCTCTGCGGCCGAGAACCTCCTTGACGGGGCCATGAAGAAGAAGGAGAAGCAAGGGAGAATGAACTGGAAGGGCGCGCGCCAATCCGTACTTATAGTCGGCGAAGGCCAACCGTCGGCCCCCACTATCACAGGTAATCATGACCCACTTTGCATGCATGGATTTGTCCAATCCGTGCAGTTGTCGAGGTGCCATGGGGAAGTGGAGACGCCCACGTCCAATCAACTGCCACGCGGCGCCAAAGACCGCAGGCTGTTAGGGCCCGCGGCGCTTCGCTCTTGCCCTTCCGCCTCCCTGCACGGCCAAGTCCGGGCGCGCCTTGGGCCCGGGGGCTACTGTTGGCGTTCTGGGAACGGGAGTCCCCAGACTTGTCTGCCTGCGGCCTGCGGCGTGGCTTAAAAGGGGGACCGGCATGGCCCATCTTCATCAACACAGACCCAAGACCCTCGCGAGGGGACAAGCCTCGCGGGGCAGACGACACGAAGCTTCGTCAAGCACGGCCTCATCAGGCTGGCTCGCGAGGAGGCGAAGAGATCAAGGCGGGGTACCTCACGAGGTGCCCGTGACGCAAGCCATGACGACCAAGGGCGCCAGGCGGGTGCCAGCCCGCGCAGTGTCCTCCTTTCATCTTTGGTGCAAAGGGGGCAAGCGCAGCCGCGGAGTACCGAGGCATCAGGCAAAGGTTGCCATTTCGGTGCAACAAGACCAGGACCAGGAGGACTGCAAGACGGAGGTCATCGTGGGGCCCAAGACGGCGTCACCACCAGAGCTTTGTGCAGGCGAAGACTACTTTTGTCAGGGTAGCTAGTACTAGCTGTCCCCCTTCAAATTAGCCCGCCATTGTTGGCTCCCTTCCCGCTCGATATTTGGGAAGAGGACCAGGGCCTCTATAAGGACCAGCCACCCGCAGAGGAGAAGCGGTTCGATCAGAGAGAGGGAGAGAGAGAGAGAAGGGTGGCTGAACTCCTCCCAGCAGTTCATCGCCCCAGCCAAGAACAGACCCTCGCGAGGCTGTTCTTCCTTGTATCATTCATCATCATCAGCCCAAGAGGCAATCCACCACGCCACAAACTGGAGTAGGGTATTACACCACAACGGTGGCCCGAACCAGTATAAACCCTATGTCTCTTGTGTTGTTCTTTCCATAGCTTAGATCTTAGCGAGGCGGAGGGGTGCAGGTAGGTAGGAAGCGAAATCTCCGCGCGCACCCCAGTGTTCGAACCTCAAGGGTCTGCCAAAACCCGAAATCCGACAATGTTCGAGCGATTCATATTACGAATCTACCCTCCTAAAATTTCAAATTAAATTCAAATTTGGATGGTAAATACTACTATATGAACTATAGTTTTTTCTACATGTGATGATAATTGTGATGGAACAACATGTCGTCACACTTGACTGGTCCCACATGTAAGAAGCCACGTCGGCATACTCTGGGCCCATATGTTAGCAGTGTTGACCAGCCAAAACTAACAACCGACTTATTACTGTCAGGGATCGTCGGTGATAAAACCTACACCGGACCCACTTGGGAGTTGCCACATCAGCAATTGCGACCCCATTTGTCAGAATCTTTGACCGGCCAAACCCATAGAACGATTAATGGTGATGGATTATTGTCACCAAAAATCAATCGTAGATGAAAGATTGTCCTAACGTAGGTGACAGTCCGGGCTGTCACAAAAAATGGTCGTTAGTGACAAATTGGGTTCGTCACCTAAGATGCGATCTTGCATGATGGAAAAAGTGGTACCGACAAGGATTTATTTTTTGTGACGATGCTTTAATGATGGTAGGGGCGACAGCTGGAGAACATCACCAGTCCATATTTAGTGACGAAAAATTGTTTTAGTGACACAAGCAAAATGTCGCAGAATAGCGCTTGTTTTGTAGTACGACCAACACATGAAATGGTGATTCATCCTCCTTCCTACATAATGGACAAATCGCGCTCGTCTGCATATGATGTGTCATTCTATTTTTTGTAGTTGCTAGTGCCCTGAGCACGCCTTCCACGCATGAATTTTCATCCTTGGCGGAACTTTGGCTTGCCAAATAAGGCTCCATTACCATATTGAACAATTGGGGTGCAAGCTATAAGCACCCCTCCCCAAACTGCTCTACATGATCATACATCGCAAGCTAGTAGGCACTACGTATAGTAAACAAACATGTTTTCTCTAGCAGCCAAGTTGTGAAGTCATCCCGCTGCCTTGGTGACGTACGGATTTTCAGAATTTCCATAACATTCATTGGCCAGAAATACTATGCTAAAAGTTGGGACCTCCACGCCCCATATTCATATAATTGAATCTACAGTTACCCTTTTGTGATCGGACTATAAGATGGACCTCTAGGAATCCAGGGGTCACACCATGTTCTCATGCATTGACCATTACCAACACACCATATCACACCTTTCTTTAATAGTTCTAGGCTATATTCAATGCCTTTCCACATTGCCAACACATTCCCTGAGAAAACCATATCATGCAAGTCACCTTCTGCATAATACTTTGCGCGTAGAAGTCATGCACATAAACACTGTGGGGACTCCACAGTCTCCACGCTTGTTTCGCAGGAAGTGCTTGGTTGAAAGCACACATATCATGGAATCCCATTCCCTCTCTTGATTTAGGAACAATCATTTTATTTAAACTCAACCATGTCATCTTCGTTTACCTTTTTGCGCACCCCCCACCAATACTGTCACATCATCCTCATGAGATCATCGCATACCGATGACGGTAACTGAAACACACTCATAACATTTGTGGCAATAACTTGAGCAACGACTTTAATCAAAATCTCTTTGATTCTAACTAACATATACTACTCATTGCAGTCAATTAGTCACTTACTTATACTCTCCTGAGCCATTTCAAATATACCCTTATTCATCCTCCCATCGGGCACCAACAGGCCCAAATATTTAGGGTCAAAAACTTGCTGAGAGATATCCAGAATCCCTTTCATTTCCTCCACCACCGCATCCGGACAATTGTCAGGAAAATGAATGGAACACTTTGAGGGGTTAATGAGTTGCCACGTTGAAGAAAAATAAGTGCTCAACAAACCTTTAACCAACGTGGATTGATGCTACACCTTTATTTAATACCAAAATAATAACAAATGAATTTAGGAAAATGCCTAACTTTGAGAAGAAGAATATAATGTCATATATTCCATGTAGAAATTTTTTGAACCCTTTTAGATAAATATTTTTGGATATATATATAGTTGTTGTAGATTTGTGTATATTTTCTCGAATACGCACGAGTGTGGGCGCTTTATATTAAAGAAGGGATGGGGAAAGAACCCTTCCACGTTGGTTCTTACATGCTAGACATTACATGCGGATAGAGGCTCTACTTCTCCCTTGAGGATCCCAGCTAAAGTAGGACAACTAGTCTAACTACTCTCGCTCACCCACCTCCTAAGCACTCCGAACAGAGGCTCTACTTCTCCTTTGAGGATCCCAGCTTTGCTCCAAGCACGCCCCTCGTCCTGAATGCGGTGAACAATCATGCGTATGGAGGGCGAGGCCCCCCATCGAACATGATGGCGTTGCGATGTTTCCATAGCTCCCACATCATCAGTAGAAAGACGGCCCTGCCATCCTTCGTCCGATCACCAAGGTCCCGAGTGATAGTGCACCAGTACGAAAGTGATGAGCCATGTCATGGTGTCCATTTAGGCTTGCCCATCGCCGAACAAATGATGGACCAAACCTGTCATGGAAAGACGTAGTGAACCTGAATATGTTCGATGCTCTCGTCATGCTAGTCGCAGAAAGGGCACGCCTCCTAGTGGTCGAGCCCGCGTCTCGCAAGCCTATCGGAGGTCCAACATTTGTTCTGCGATGCTAGCCAAGCGAAGAAGCGGCATCTCAGTGGTGCCCTCAATTTCCAAGTGAAGTCTACCATAGGTATGATCTCGCGTCCCATGAATCTTGCTTGGTATGCCGATCTGGCCGAGAATTCGCCGCTCATTTCCCAGGCCCATGCAATGGAGTCCACGGCCTCGTGTTTCAGGCGGGTGTAGGCGAGGCGGTCCCAAAGGGTCATGTATTCGTGGAGTGCTTGTACGGAGAGCTCAGGTCCCACGTCTCTACCTCATGTCAAGTTCGCCATGGCCTGCGCTACTGTCCGCTCAGCCCTGGTGGATGACCGCACCATCTCGTAAATTATCGGTGCCAGCTCTTGCACCCTAAAGCCGTCAAGCCATCTGTCATCCCAGAATTTGGCACGCCGTCCATCTCCAACCTCCCAGCGCATCGCCGCCCAGTAAAGCTACCTAGAGCCCGCCGGTACCTCGATGTCGAACTATGACCATGGCCGGGAGGGGTCGGTTCGTTGTAGCCATGGCCACCTAGCTTGCATGGCGATGTTCAACCACTTCAGTTTGGGAAGGCCGAGGCCACCCGCCCACGTCAGGACACACATTGTCTCCCAAACCACGGTACATTGCCCGCCATTTGCCGCGCTGCTTGCATACCAGAGAAACCCTCTGCAGATCTTTGTCATCGCTGTAAGGACTTTTTGCAGAATGTCGATTGCCATCATGACGTGGATCGGCATGGCGCAAAGGACTGATTGGACCAAAAGTAGTCGTCCACTCTTCGGCATGGAAAAAAATCCATGGCTCCTTGCTCGCTCGCCTCCCCGCGAGCAGTGGCGCCACCCACCGCAGGCACCGCTTTCACGGCCGGCGCTACACTTCCTTCCCTCACTAATAAAGTGACAGGCCGCATCCTGCCCTGTATCGCTCTTCGGGAGGCAGTGGAGAGCCCTCTCGTGAGCTGGGTGGATCAGATCTCCGGGAGAATCCTCCCATGTGTGGCCTTGAATGCCTTGGAGGAGGCCACCGCTGACCAAGTAAACATCCTACCCCCTCTCCCTCCCCTTCCAGGAACACCGCAGTGCGCTCAGCCAGGATCAACAGAGATTCCTCCCCGTTCTTGGGCGGTTGTGGTTGCGCCCGTCAGGCCGCGGCTTCAGTCCATCATTGTGGCGGGGGCAAATCTGGGGCAGGCACGCGCGGATCCGGTGGTGCGAGATGCTGCGATTCGTCCATCCCCAGCTGGGCCTCCTGCGGCGGCCTGCGCGGCTGAGAGCGAGGGCCTGCCATGGACGGTGGCTACCTCTCGGCGTGCCCTGCGTCTGGCTAAGCGCCAGGAGAATCGCCCCCCGCAGCGTCCAAATGATACGGCGCAGCGGCGCCAGGATAGGTCTACAGGATCTGTGGCCTTGGCATTCAAGCTGCGATTCGGGAACCGCTATTTCAGATGCCTCTCTCCGCGCCATAAGTTCTTTGAATGCCGAGACCCGCAAATCTGCTACACATGCAAGCACACTAGGCACCTTGAGCGCTCATGCCCAGTTTGCCAAAGAAGAGCTCCTCCAACAGTCAAACCGCCTAGCTCCACACCAGCTCCAAGCTCCATCGCTCCGCTCACCAATGCATTGCCGCATCAGGGCACGGATCTTGACAGCCGGCTAGTGCCGTAGTGGCCACCCCTGACTGCTCCTGCGACTGCTGCCCCGCTGCCCGGCCTCCCTGCGATCGCGGCGTCCATGGCCTCAATCCCTGGGGCGGCGCACCGGCGGCCTGAGACGTCCAGCTGCACCGTCGTGAGCACGCCGGCGATGGAAGAGGAGGCCTACCGTCTCAAGACCACGGCGCTCATGCTCACAGCTGCTGGGCCATGGTCTGACATCACCGCGGACATGGTGGCCAGGGCGGTGGAGCGCGACTACCGTTTCCCCTGCCGTGACATCGACGCCGCGCCATGCTTCCCAGAGGATTTCATCCTCACCCTGGCCGAGCAGCACCAGCGGGACCTGGTGTTTGAAGGCAGGTTCGTGGAGGTCGCCGGCGTCTAGTTCAAGCTCCGGCCTTGGTTCCCCGCGCCGGGCAGCCACAAGGTGTGGCGTTTCTACTGCCGCGTCGCCCTCGATTGCCTCCTACTAAACGCCTGGGACTAGGACAACGTGCAGGAGGTCCTGGGCAGGGATTGTTGGCTTGATCTGATTGAGCGACAATCCTCGACCAAGACCAATCGCACTGCCCTGTTCGTGTGGTTCTGGACGTGGAATCCGGACAGGATTCCGCGCGCCTCCGAGTTCAACGTGCTCAACCGCCCCGACGTCGTCCGGCCGCGGGGATCGGTTCCTGAAGGCACGCCAACGGAGGAGGGGAAAGAGGGGCCTGACTTCTAGGTGCTCATTCACCTCGACGAGGTCAAGGACTATACCCCCATCCCCCTCTCGGAGACCGGCGAGGTGCAGGAGTGGCCGTAGTGCCATAAGTTGACTGATTGGCGCATGGGCACCAAGGATGGGGAGAGAAGGGGCCGCCCGGCGGCGTCGGCCGGCTCCTTTACAGCCGGCCGCAGTTTCGACGGCGACAGAGACGATGGCAACAACAGACGCCGCGGGCAACGCGGAGGTGAAGGTGCAAGGAAGAGGTTCTGGAGAGGGCTCCGTGACCAGGCTCCATGCAGAGACACAGCCACATACGATCCTTAGCTGCGCCGGCACAGACGCCATGACGGGACTCCAAGCAACGCCCAAGAGGCCATGCAACGTCTAGTGCTCGTCGGCGTGCGTAGCGCAGCGGAGTCGCATCAGGAGAGGGGTAGCGCGAGCCACACATGCGTGCTCGTGACCCCTTCCTTGCATGTGTTGCCCGTACAGCCTGTGGAAGAGGCAGGGGAGCAGGCCGACCAGCCGGGCATGGAGGATGTCCAGAGTGAGGCAGGGGAGCAGGCCGACCAGCCGGACGAGGAGGACACCCAGAGTGACGCGTAAAGCACTGCTGCCTTGCCAGCAAACGTGGGCAACTTTGAAAGACTGGCTGGAGGGCCAGCTCTTCCGCCCTTGGACCTGGCTGCTCGTGCTTTGGCGAGTGTGGGCGCGGATGACTGGGGTCTGTCCTTCCCTGGGTCTTTGCCTCGTTTCTCCCCGCCCCGACAAGAGATGGCGCCCTCCCCAGCCAGACAGCAACAACAACAGGCCTTTGGCATCCCAGTCCCGTGGCTCAATCAGAATGCGCATGACGCAGCTTCCATCACCGCTGTCGGAGTGGCCACCTTTTTCTCTCAGAGCCACCAGAGCAGCTACGAGCTCCCCCCGCTGCCACCGTCCTTGGGATCAAGTGCTCTGAACTGCTGGGAACCACCCGCCCCCCAGGACACGCTGCCGTGGCTCCAGGACACGCAGCCGCGGTTAGACTGGGGGAGCTCAACTCCGCAGTTTGGACCTTGTTGGCTGCCCAGCCGGGAGTCGGCCCAGTGCAGTAGCCTTCCTTGGGAGCAAGTATGGGTCACGGGCCCGGAGGTGGTGTTTGGGCCTGGCACGGATAGCAACAGCATTGCTCACATCCCCTCTGTAGAAGAAACACGAGCCAGGCGTGCACTAGTGGAAGCAAATCTGTCTGGCCCTGGGCTTATCACAGCAATCACGGCACAGGTCTCCAAGCTGCAGATTGACGAGCAGCGGGCCTTCATCAGCAAACTTGCTACGGTGCTGTCTACGTCAATCCTGGGCACGCCAGCCCCGGCGACGCGCGTGTCTCGCCCCATCAAGCAGCGCCTGCTCGGCATCATGAAGGGCTCCAGGCAAAGCACCCGACTCCTTCGCCAACGCTCAAACTTCTCCTCCTCCAGGCGCTCCCAGGCGGCGATCAGCGTTGCGCTGGGGCTCATCGGGAAGGCAGAAGACTTCACCGACGACACGCTCCTGAAGTACATCGACTTCTTCCGCAACCCCATGCCGCCAGAGAACATCGCCAAGCTCGCGGATCTCGCCGGCCTGGCCTCCCCGTCGCAGCTGCGCCTGCCGGACGCGGAACTCCGGGCCATCCTGGATGAGCTCGCTGCTCGGGTGGTTTAGCGCATCGACTGTCTGAGCGCACCCTCTGAAGCATGTCCTAGTTTCCCAATGATTAGCCGTTATCAGAACCTGAACCTGTGTGATGTCTGTATGTGCGCCACTATGGCTGCCTGGCGATCCATCGCCCTGAACCGTTTCCTTTTAGTTGTTGCAGCCTGCACCCGGCTGTTAACTTTGTGTGCTCTTATCGTTCCTTATGATTGAACACCTATCGCTTGTCAATTGGAATGTGAGGGGTTTGAATGACCGGGCGAGGCGCACGACAGTTCGTGCTATGGTCGACCGCATGCGCTGCTCAATTGTGTGTCTTCAAGAGTCAAAACTAGCTGCTTTCACCGATGCTGATCGGATGGAAATCGTTGGGGCGCATTTTGACAGGCATGCTGTTCTGAATGCTGATGGGACTCGCGGTGGGGTGCTGTTGTGCTGGCAGTCAGAGTCCCTAACCGCTAGCGGCATCTCGGTGCGAGAGTTCTCCATCACCGTGTGTTTCACGCTGTCGAACAGCGGGCCGGTTTGGTCCCTGACAACTGTATATGGGCCTCACGATGACGCTCGCAAACCAGATTTCCTAGCGGAGCTTGCCGCCATTCACAATTCCATGGGAGGGCCCTGGATCGTGATCGGCGATTTCAATCTCATCAAGGACCCCTAGGACGAAAACAATAGCAGGATCAGCCACCGATGGATGAACAAGTTCCGCAGCATGCTAAATAGATCAAACTTGCATGAAATCCAACTGATTGGGCGTCGTTTCACGTGGAGCAACGAGCAAACCTCACCAACGCTTGTCAGGTTGGACGAAGCGTTCTGCAATATAGACTGGGAACTGCTCTTTCCTGGGGTAAAGCTGCTTCCCCAATCATCTGCCATATCAGATCATTGCCCTCTGCTCTTGGTGAATGATGTAATCACTAAGACGAACAGGCGTTTTCGCTTCGAGGCATACTGGTAGTATATTCAGGGGTTCCAGGAGGTGGTGAATCAATCCTGGAACCTTCCCACCAGGAACTCCTGCCCGCTCACTAGATTTAGCGCAAAGCTACATCGACTCAGCAAAGCCCTTCATGCATGGAGTAAAACGCTTGTCGGCGACATTCAGAAACAATTCTTGATGGTGAACGAGATCATTCTTCAACTAGATGCGGCACAAGATTACAGACCACTCAATTTGGATGAAAAGGAACTGAGATCAAAGCTGAAATCGCGATCCATGGGGCTTGCTGTTCTGCTAAAAATCAAGCTAAGGCAACGAAGCAGAATTCTTTGGCTGAAGGCAGGGGATGCCAACACAAAAAAAATTCAAAGGAAAGCCAATGCTAGACATAAACGCAACACAATCCACATTCTTCAGGGACCATCTGGACCGATTTCTGCCTCGGATGAGATGAGTGCACTAGCTCATCACCACTTCCAGAATATATTTGGCAATGAGAAACCACGATCTGCGGCACTCAACTGGGATGAGCTTGAGTTGGAGCACATGGACTTCTCCGACCTGGAGGGTGATCTATCACTTGAGGAAATCAAGCGAGCAATTAACGAGATCCCAGCGGACAAGGCTCCGGGGCCGGACGGCTTCTCGGGTAGTTTCTTCAAACAATGCTGGGAGATCATCAAACATGACCTATTTGACGCCCTGAAACAATTGCAACGCCTAGACAGCCGGGGTCTAGCACGCATAAACACTGCCATCCTGGTGCTAATCCCAAAAAAAGAGGGGGTGGACTCTCTTCAGGATTTCAGGCCCATATCGCTGCTGCACAGCCTAATCAAAATCTTCTCCAAGATCTTGGCAAGCCGACTCGCCCCCAAGCTTGCGGGCCTAGTTGACCAATGTCAAAGTGCCTTCATAAAAAAACGTTGTATCCAGGAGAACTTCCTCTATGTGCAGAACACAATTCGGAAGCTGCACAAATCAAAGAAACCGTCAATATTCCTAAAGCTATACATTGCCAAGGCTTTTGACTCTCTATCATGGACTTACTTGTTGGAGATGCTGGAGGCAAGAGGTTTCGGCATTCGTTGGTGTGAGTGGATTGCCATGTTGCTCCGAACTTCAACCTCCCGAGTGCTTATAAACAAACAATGCTCAGAGGCCATCCAACACCGGCAAGGACTAAGACAAGGGGATCCAATATCCCCTTTTCTATTCATATTGGCCATGGACCCTCTTCAAAGAATGATGAACTTGGCCACGTCCCGCGGTGTCCTCACAAAGCTCCCTGGGCGAACACCACTAATGCGCTGCTCCTTCTATGCCGATGATGTGGCAATGTTCATGAACCCAAAAAAGAGTGATGCTACAATGATACATCTGATACTGTCATGTTTTGCCCAAGCCTCGGGACTTCACGTCAATGCCACCAAGAGCTCAGCCATGGCCATTAGATGTGGCTCAACCAACCTCGACGACATCCTAGCGCCGCTCGGCATCCCTCGAAGAAGCTTCCCAGCCACTTACCTGGGAATGCCATTGTCCCTTAGAAACCTTTCCAAAGCTGACCTAGACCCGATGTTGGCCAAATTTGGCAACAAAACCGCAACGTGGAAAGGCGGCCTCATGGCAAAAAGCGGCCGTCTGGTGCTCCTGAAGTCCGGTCTCACCGCGCTGGTGATTTACATGATGACGATGCACAAACTCCTGGCTTGGGCATTGAAGAGACTAATTCAACTTTGCTGTGCATGGCTCTGGAGCGGTGAGAGCGCCTGCACTGGGGGAAAATGCAGGGTCAGTTGGAACCAGATCTGCCGGCCAAAGCACCTTGGCGGCCTTGGAGTGCTGCACCTCGCAAAATTTGGCACCGTCCTACGCCTCCGATGGCTCTGGCTCGCTTGGCAAGACCCTCCTCGACCTTGGTCGCGATCGCCGCTGCCATGTGATGGAAAAGACCGGGCGCTGTTTGCAATGGCAACAGAGATAACACTTGGAGATGGCAGGAAAACGAATTTTTGGCACGACCGATGGCTAGGTGGACAGTGCCCAAAGGTCATCGCGCCATCACTCTTCAAGATTTCCACTCGGAAAAATCGCACTGTTCAAGAAGCCATGAGTGCAGATACTTGGCTCTCGGACCTCGCCAATAGCCTTTCTGATGAGCATTTACCTGAACTGACCAACTTGGCTGCAATGCTTGACGAGGTGGTGCTGCTGGAGGGGCAGCCGGATACCATCTCTTGGCGCTTCACGCCGTCCCGTGAGTACTCTGCGAGATCCGCATACCTGCTGCAGTTCGAGGGCGCAATCCCAATGGAACGTTTCAAGCTGATATGGGCGGCCTGGGCACCCGGAAAATGTCGTTTCTTCCTATGGACCGCCATGCTGGGCAAAGTCCTGACAGCGGACGTCTTGCTGCGTCGAGGCTGGGAAAATAACTATTTCTGCCCCCTCTGCGAGCGAAACCTTGAGACAGTGCCACACCTTCTGATCGAATTCCCTTGGCCTCGATATGCCTGGCAGAAGATCGCCACCCTGTCACGTATGTCGGCGCTACTGCCTGAGTCATGGAATGGACTGGTTAATATTAAAGATTGGCTTCTAAGCTGTGTCGGCAGAGCAACAAAAGAGACAAAGAAAGGAACGCTATCCTTGATCCAGTTGATGTCCTGGGAGCTCTGGAGGGAGCGGAACAGAAGAGTCTTTCAACGGGAGTTCATGAGACAGGAAGTGTTTGTACAAAGAGTGAGAGATGAATTAAAGCTTTGGAATCTGGCAAGAGCGGGTATACCGTTCGACCCAGGCTGAGTCTTTCACTTGTTTTCTCTTTTCCTTTCTTTCCTTCTTCCTTGTCTCTTTTTTCCCCTTAGTGCAGCCGCTTAGCGTTGACCCACCTTGGGTTCCCCTGTAGCTCGCTTTTCTCCTCACTGATCAATGAATTTGATAGCTGAACTGCCAACATTCAAAAAAAACTCTTCGGCATGGAGGAGCCCCTCCATTTCCGCAAGTGGCGGGCACGGCTGTCAACCAATCCGGTGAGCTGGGTCGTGGTCTGATTGTGTATATGATGTGTATGTATATGTGATGGATGTATGTAATATTAGTAAATACAATCTATTTTGTAAGGTCGAAAACGATTGTGGGCTGAACAAAGGAGTTAGTCATAGGTATATGTAAGTTGACTGAATTTGTAACTTGGGTAAATCAATTTTGTGAGAGAAGGAATGGTTGGGGAAGCAGAAAGCTAAAGGAAGAAAAAAGAAGGACGATGGTTGGATCTTAATCTATTGGCCAAAAAATTGACTTATCCAAAATAAATTTTCAGACGACTTACAGATAGCCAGTCCCATCTTAGTGATGGGCTTAGCGATGGAGCTCGCCACTGGTACATACTCCCTTCATTTCAAAATAGATGACTCAACTTCGTACTAACTTTAGTATAAAGTTGGATCATCTATTTTAGAACGGAGGGAGTAGATACCAATGATGGGCAAAACTAGTCAACACATCACTCGTTTGTAAAAAATACCAGTGGTAGACAACATGTCTGTCACTGGAAGCCCATGACCAGTGGCAAGTTACTAGTGATGCCTGCCCCGCTTGCCACTGATGAGCCTTTTGGACCCGTAACTCATGGTAGGTTTTGTTGTAGTGATAATTCTTCTCAACATTGTATACAGTCTGCTATCATAATCATCAAGTTTCTTATCTACTCATTGATTAAGCTCTTGCAACATAATCACTAGAATCACACATTATTTATCATTTTCACTCCTTAAACGCGTGTTAATGGCATGCCGGATGAGAAGGACGTTGGACATGCTCCAAGACACTTGTCTAGCTTGTTGGTACTGTAAAAACCTCCAAACAGTGAATATCCATGGGTTCCATGAGTGCAGAATGAGCATCGATAGGGCCCATTTGATTTGTACTTCCTCCGTTTCTTTTTAGTCTGTATATAAGATTTAGCCAAAGTCAAACTGTATAAAGTTTGACCAACTTTGTTGGAAAAAATATCAACATCTACAATACTAAACCTATATGGTATGAAAATTAATTTCATGATGCATCTAACAACATTGATTTCATATTGTGAATCTTGATTTTTTTTCTATAAACTTAGTCAAAGTTGACAAAGTTTGATTTTGACCAAATCTTATATGCTGACTAAAAAGAAACGGATGGAGTACTAATACAAAGTTATACCACTAGAGGTGCGTGAATTAATTCAGATTAGAGGGAGTAGTAAGATTCTAAAGACGAGGAAATAATATGTATTCTCGAATTGTGGTATTTATACAGACTGACATCGTATACACTATAAGATTCTGGGTCTTTCTTTTACGTCATGGAGAAAACACATCATTCTTAAATAAACAAGATTAGTAGGAGTATCACTCTCTCGTGTTTACTACTACTGGATAAGTAGCACTCAAGTAGAGACAATGATTAGTTGGCGCTGACAAGTCCAAAAGGGGAACCCACTCCATGTCTCCATCAATAGCAGCAGCAGTCGCAGCAGGGGCAACAGATTGCATGAGCTTCACAGGTTCGGCATTTCCGGCAACACAGTCAGACCGCTTTCTTCATTTTCAAATGTACAATCACCAAACATATGCACGCTAAAATGATCTTCACAACAGTGCAGAAAAGGTCAGTCCCACGATTAGATACATATGCATATATATATATGGTGGACCGAGCCGAACGGCCACAGTTCCCTCCACTGCTTGTGCTCCACCAAGGTGGGATCGCCAACGAGTTCAGTCCTAAATTTAGGGGCCCATATTTGAACCGAAACACATGATCCTGCCGAGCCGAGGAGGACGCGCAACATGGGCCAATGAATTAACCGAGCGACAGACATGAAGGTGGTTAGCGAGTTCAATCACATGCACAAGCACACACCAGGCCGGTGATTGATCGCCCGAGATTTCAAACTCAGCGATGGTCGATCAGAGGAAGCACTGCACATGCGATAACACCGCTTCTAATCGACCTCAGCTGGCAAGACACTTCTATGGGAACAAGGCTGGCATGCATTGCAATGCAAGATGGACAAGTATCAGAGCTCGCTCGGTTCCGAGGTTCAAAACTCGCCATCCATGAGAACAAGGGGAGAACTGCTACTGGTCCTGGAGGCACAGTGTGCATGTCACAGATAATGGACTCAAACACCATGGCGTTTAAAGCGGCCGGCATGAATGAAGCAGCCCCGGATGGTGCCAAGAGGCATCAAAGACGAGGGCCTGAAAAGTTGCCCTGCAGCAGCTGCAGGCCTGCAGGCGAGGCAGTACTGGAGGCAGAGATAGATGGATAGAGAGAGAGGGGGAGAGAGAGCCTGATGATCGCTGCTGATCAGACACAGACAGGCAGAGGAGAGGAGGGAGGAGAGGACGACGGGCACTAGCTGATGGGGGCATGCAGATGCAGTGCGGGGGCAGGCGCGGCAAGGGGGCGCAGGTGCGAAGGGACACCCCGTGGGGACCCGGACCCGCCCCGCACACAGCACGTACGCGCGCCCAGCGAACCCGGCCCCCGAAAAAACGAGACCGAATCTTTGACCGCGCGCGCGCCATGCGCCTAGCGCGCAGCAGCTCGTAGTAGCACGTAGAGTAGCGGCATGGATGTGCCGGGCCGGGCCATGTAGGTAGGGCTGCAGGCATAACGGAAATGGGCAGCTGCGCAACGGCTGTCCCTGTCCGGGAGCCCGTCATGTGTCAAATCGAAATCCAGAGACGGACGCGCAGGGCTAGGGGGCCGGCCTAGGGGTGGCGAGGCTAGGGGGGCTACGGCGAGTGCAAGTACGGCGATGGTGGAGATGGGATTTGGACGGGGGCGGCCACGTACGTACGTACCACCTGACATGCACTACCCACTTCTCTCTTCTCGCATTTGAATCATTGTCAGTAGGGGTTTAATTAATGTCCTTGCTTTTATTTTTCTTATGCTGGAGCACTAGTATTTTTTACTTGTCGTGACTGAGACGGGTGGTACTGCAAGTACGTCGTACAGCTGGCATAGACCGTCGTGACCACTTGCATTGCACCGGTTCGGGACGCGCCACATTTTTCTACACTCCACTTGTGAACTCATTTTTCTACATTTTTCTGAGTTTTGGCTTAATGTACCTTGCTTCAGTTTACTACTCAGTGCGTTGCAACAGGAAATTGACGAGTTTCGCTGCGAAGCAAACGTCAGTTGTCACGAATCAGGTCGGCTGAGTAGAGGATAAGTTCGATGATGGCAAAATAATAGACCAATTGACAGTTGGGTTCTTTGGGGGCTAATTTGAAGCATGGGACATGATTTTAGTCAAGTGATCAGGTGAACAACTTTATCTACTTTATCTTTAGATTATTAGTTTATGTACTGGACATGCATCCATATCAACTAATTGCTCCTGTAAATTTGGTAATAAATGTATCAAAAAAAATCTAGCAACTACATTGGAGAACTTAACATGATAACTATTTCAAAACAATCTCATAGGTGGTCAAACAGAACTCCTTTTCTTCAAACACATGCTTCGTATGTGTGTGCAAGCTAGTGAGAAAGAGATGATGAAAATGAGAAATAAGAACATAAATTGGCCGAAACAAGCTAATGGGGATGATCGATATGCGGTTCATGGTGGCAGCTGGAGAGCTTCAGAGATCTGGCCGAGTTGAGGCTCACTGTATGAACTCCAATGGATGGGGCTAACAAAGTGACATGGAAAGTTTGGGCGCCATTCCCACGTCGAGTTGACGTGGGAGTTGGAAACATCCAGTTCACATTCGCAGATGACACATGCCATAATGCGCGCGGCCAACGATGACAATAGGACGAGCGACAATGTCTAGGAGGTTGCCAACATCTTGGTGAATATATGGGTGAGAGTAATGATTTTTTTTTCACCGAGGATGACGTAGGCTTGCGATGTTTCATGTAGATTGAACGGCAAATTTTTCGTCCATGATGCATGATTCAAGCTCCTCTTAGGCTGAATGGATTTTTTTTCCTTAATACGATTCCGATGGCGTGGAGGCTTAGCCAACGGAACTCCAATGCAACAGAGATGATGACATGGTCCAATGGTAGATGGCATCTTAGAATATGAATTATGGTACATGAGAGAAGTAGGAGTCAAGCATGGTTGTGCGTGTGATTGTGTCTCGTACGATAAAAAGTCATGGATGGTCGCAACGGAAGGAAACTAAAAGTAAAGAAAGTGTTCTGACACACGAACTCTTGTGAGGCCACATGGTTGGTCGTCAAAACACCGGAGGTTGCTTCTTGGTTCGATCCCTACACTTCGCACCAAACTTTTCTTGTAAAAGGCAATTTTTCGTTCATGTGCAAGTCTAGGCAGAGACCCAAGGTGGGACTTCAGACGCGATGTACCAAGGCCCAAAGTGGCCTAGCTCGGATGCGACGAATCAAAACTCGAGACGACTTACCAAGGCTAACCAAAAAAAGTGAAAAGCAATCCTTCCTTTAATATTAGGTATAGATTTAGAGAAAAATCATCAGCGTCAACTCCCCTTCGTCTCCTCTCCTGAGGGAAAAGGCGACTAGGGTTCATGCCTCCCGTAGGGGCGCCGCCGATCTATCGCGTTATCTCTGGCCTTAGGGCCATGAGGCGCGACGGATCCCTGCCCTTGCCAGCGGGAGGGCTCCGTTCTTTAGTGTTCCTTTGAGTTTTGTTAGGGTTTGTGTCCTGCTCTGTAAAGCAAGACGACAACAGCTCCTTTAAAATGGAATAAGGTTCTCCCCATCTATTCCCCGTCTCGGTGATGCGTCTAGTATCGTCAGATGGCGCGTGGAGGTGTGTCTTCAGTGGATCTCGTGGGATCCCATCGGTGGTTGTCTTTGGTGGATCTGCTTGGATCCAGTCTTCGTTCATCTATGTCCGTGGTCTTCAGGTTGGATCCTTCTGATCTACACTTCTCTCCGTCATCGGAGGTTGCATTTTTTGTGCGCTAGTCCTAAGGGGTCTTAGCACGATAATTTTCCGACTGTCTACTACAACAAATTTTGTCCGGCTCCGGTGAAGGAGGGGCATTGACGGCGACGCGCCTTCAGATCGCTTCTGTGCTTGCAGTTGTCGCTAGGTGGTATACGGATCTGGATATAATTTTTATTATTTCTTATGTTTGTTGTACTGCTTTGATTGAAAATGAATACATCGGATGTTTTCCAAAAAACTCTATCAATGTATTATTCTGTTGAACCTTTCACGGGAACGATTGCTCCTAAACAGGACAAGGCATTCAAGGAAGCCACCGTCATATTTTTGGGAGCAGTTCTTAGCATGATCAATGATAAGTTGGTGGATGCATATTTACATGTGCATGTTGCCAATGACTTGTGGGAGGCGCTCGAATCTTAATTCGGGGCCACCGATGCTGGGAGTGAGATATATGTACAGAGTAGTTCCATGATTACAAGATGGTTGAGAAGCGTCCTGTATCGGAACAGGCTCATAAGATAATATGCATTGCTAAGGAGCTTGAGCTTCTTAAGTGCGATTTACCGGGCAAGTTTGTCTTGGGATGTATAATCTCTAAGCTCCCTGATTCATGGAGAAACTTTACTACCACTCTGAAATATCAGAGGCGTGAATTCTCGGTAGAGGATGTGATGGCCATCTGAGTGTTGAGCAGAATTCGAGGGCAAAGGACTCGCACGAAAAAGGGGCCGAAGGAACTTCTGTCACCAACATGGTGCACTAGAGGAACTTCAACTCCCACAAGCCCAAAGGTGGAAAGAAATACTTCATGACATTGATAGATGATTCCACTAGATATTACTATGTGTATATGTTAAATACTAAAGATGAGGCTCTACACTACTTTAAAATCTATAAGGTAGAAGTTGAGAATCAACTTGAAAAGAAATTAAACGAGTCCGGTCAGATTGTGGTGGAGAGTACTTGTCGAGTGAGTTTGATTCCTTCTGTGTGGAACACAGCATTATTCATAAGAGGACGCTTCCGTATTCACCCCAGTCAAATGGGGTTGCCAAGCAGAAAAAATGTACTCTAACTGATTTGGTTAACGCCATGTTAGATACATCGGGTTTATCCAAGGCATGGTGGGGGAGGCTATATTGACGGCATGTCATGTCCTGAATGAAGTTCCAACAAAGGATAATGAGATCACTCCCTATGGGAAATGGATGAAGAGGAGGACAACATTCTCGTACTTGTGTACTTGGGGCTGTTTGGCGAAAGTCCATGTGTCGATCCCCAAAAAGCGTAAGCTTGAACCAAAGACTCTGGACTACGTTAATTTGGGGTACACTAAGAATAGCGTTGGCTATAGATTTCTAGTAGTGAAATCTAAGGTACTTGACCAGAAGGTCGGTACAATTATCGAGTCCGAGGATGCTACATTCTTCGAGGATATTTTTCCTACGAAAGATATGCAAAGCACTTCTAGACACTGAAGAGACTCATGAGCCTGCCATTCCTATGGAATATTATGAACAAACACATGATGAAAATCCTGAGGAGGATGACAAGGAAACCCTTGGTAGGGCAAGAGACAAAGGATTGCAAAGACCTTTGGTGATGATTTCTTCGTGTACCTCGTGGATGATACTCCCACTTCTATTTCAGAAGCGTATGCCTCTCTAGAAGCTGACTACTAGAAGGATGAGATCTGTAGCGAGATGAACTCCATCATGGCTAACGCGATATGGGAAAGCACTGAACGTCCCTATGGTTGCAAACCATTGGGATGTAAGTGGGTGTTCAAAAAGAAGCTTAGGCCCGATGGTACGATTGAAAAGTACAAGGCTAGGCTTATGGCCAAGGGCTATGACCAGACACTAGTAGAAAAAGGTCCATTTATCCCGGTTCATAAGGCCCAATTGTCCCGGTTCGGGAACCGGGACTAAAGGGTTGGTACTAAAGCCCAATACCTTTAGTCCCGGTTTTTATAAGAACCAGGACAGATGGGCACTAGTAGAAAAAGGGTCAAACGTGAAGCACATTAGTGCCGGTTTGTATTTGAGCCGGCACTAATGTGTACATTAGTGCCGGTTCCAACGGCTAGCCAGGCCGCTTTCATTAGTACCGTTTCGTGGCGAACCTTTAGCACCGGTTCGTGCCACGAACCGGTACTAATGAGAGTGGTGGCAGGATGTTGTCAGACTGGGGCCCCTCCAGCCCCTTTAGTACTGGTTCTTGGCACGAACCGGTACTAAAGGTCGTCCTACATAAACCCTTCGTCCACCCGAGCTCGCTCTGTTCTTCCCCTTTCCCCTCTCCTCTCTCCGTTCTTACCCTCTTCCTCTCGAACTCATCACACATTTTGCCCAAAATTTGTCAAGATTTGAAGGCCTCCATCCATTCAAATGATCACAAAGGTTAGCAACTTTGTCCTTTCATCTCTCATTGCTAGATTAGCTCTTGCAATGCTTTATATAGTGATTAATTTGTGAGTTTAGTAATTTGGGAGGATATATATATGTGCTAGTATTTGATTTATATGCAATTTGAGGTCAAAAATAACACTTAGTTTGCATATGTAGGTGTGGTTTACTTAGTGCCTTCTAAATCTCCGTCTTAACCACCGTCGATCGCCCGCACCGTCCCGTCGCCGGCACCACCTTGTGGTGAGCCTCTTGTTCATGAAATTTTATATAAAAATTGATGTTTGTGTGATTTGGATATATAGTTACTCGTATAATTATCTTACCCGTACGTTGTTTGTTATACATATAGTGCCATGGTTTTGATATCCGTCCCCGTCGGCCCTCGTCCTTGTTATGATTCGGATGTGGTATATATATTCTCTTTTAAAACTAGTTGCATTTCGTGTTTATGACAAATTATGCCCATCAAGTTGACATAGAAATTTTTTCTAGGAGGTATGTGAACCGGAAATTCCAACCGACCCTATTGTCGAGAGGTTAAATTTAGTTGAAAGAGAAAACGAGTACTTGAAAGAAAAATTGAAAAGAATTGAGGGGGAGAAGATAGAATTGGAGTTGCATGTTGCTGATGTCGTCGATGATCACAAGATCAAGATGGAGAAAATGCGCTTGAAGATTAGAAAGATTAGAAAATATGCCATCGATAGTGAGGCTTGGTATCATTATGCTGTTGGATCCATTGTTACCTTAGTTGCGATCTTGATCGCATTTGTTGTTGCATTTAAATGCTTTAGCTAGAGAGTTATTTGTTTGTTGAATTTAAGTGTTGTATGAACTTTATGTATGAACTTGTATTAATTTGGTCTATTCGGTGTTGTGTAATGAAGATGAGCCGGCAATGGATGTACGATGACCGATGCTCTCCCCAGTTCGTTGAGGGCGTACATACTTTTCTGCTTGCGGCTGAGGCAAACAAGTGGGCGGATGGTTTTATGCCTTGTCCATGTGCTGGCTGTAAGAATGGTCAGAATTACTCTACGTCAAGAACCATTCACGTCCACCTGTTTAAGTTCGGTTTCATGCCCCACTATAATGTTTGGACCAAGCACGGAGAAAGAGGGGTTATGATGGAAGACAATGAAGAAGAAGAGGACGACGACAGCTATCCTGGCCATGGGTTCCCTGAATACGATGATACAACAATGGGGGAAGAAGCTGAACCGGTAATGCGGGAAGAAGCTGAGCTGGCAATGCGGGAAGAAGCTGAAGAAGAGGCATCAGATGAGCCCGTTGATGATCTAGGTCGGGCCATTGCCGATGCAAAGAGAAACTGCGCAAGTGATTTGGAGAAGAAGAAGTTGCAGCGCATGTTAGAGGATCACAAAAAATTGTTGTACCCGAATTGCGTAGGTGACAAGAAAAAGCTGGGCACCACACTGGAATTGCTGCAATGGAAGGCAGAGAATGGTGTATCTGACAAGGGATTTGGAAAGTTGTTGGTAATGATAAAGGATATGCTTCCAAAGGACAACGAATTGCCCGAGAGTACGTACGAAGCAAAGAAGGCTGTCTGCCCTCTAGGGTTAGAGGTGCAGAAGATACATGCATGCCCTAATGATTGCATCCTCTACCGCAGTGAGTATGAGGATTTGAATGCTTGCCCAGTATGTGGTGCATTGCGCTATAAAATCAGCCGCGATGACCCTGGTGATGTCGAGGGCGAGCGCCCCAGGAAGAAGATTCCTGCCAAGGTGATGTGGTATGCTCCTATAATACCACGGTCGAAACGTTTGTTCCAAAACAAAGAGCATGCCAAGGCGATGCGATGGCACAGAGAAGGCCGTAAGAAAGATGGAAAGTTGAGAGTACCCGCTGACAGGTCGCAGTGGAGAAAAATCGAAAGAAAGTACGGGAAGGAGTTTCCAGATGGCGCAAGGAGCGTATGGTTTGGTCTAAGCGCAGATGGCATTAATCCTTTTGGGGAGCAGAGCAGTAACCATAGCACCTGGCCTGTGACTCTATGTTTGTATAACCTTCCTCCTTGGTTGTGCATGAAGCGGAAGTTCATTATGATGCCAGTGCTCATCCAAGGCCCTAAGCAACCCGGCAACGACATTGATGTGTACCTAAGGCCATTAGTTGAAGAACTCTTACAACTGTGGAATGGAACAGGTGTACGTGCGTGGGATGAGCACATGGGGGAAGAATTTGACCTAAAGGCGTTGCTGTTCGTGACCATCAATGATTGGCCTGCTCTCAGCAACCTTTCAGGACAGACAAACAAGGGATACCGCGCATGCACGCACTGTTTGGACGATACCGACAGTATATATTTGGCTAATTGTAAGAAGAATGTGTACCTGGGACATCGTCGATTTCTTCCGAGCAGGCATCCCGTAAGAAAGAAAGGCAAGCATTTCAAAGGTGAGGCGGATCACCGGACGAAGCCTCGCCACCGTACTGGTGCTGATGTACATGATATGGTCAAGGATTTGAAGGTGGTCTTTGGAAAGGGTCCTGGTGGACAACCTGTTCCGAATGACGCTGACGGACGCGCACCCATGTGGAAGAAGAAATCTATATTTTGGGACCTTCCCTATTGGAAAGACCTAGAGGTCCGCTCCACAATCGACGTGATGCACGTGACGAAGAATCTTTGTGTGACCCTGCTTGGCTTATTGGGCGTGTATGGGAAGACAAAAGATACACCTGAGGCACGAGAGGACCAGCAACGTATGCACGGAAAAGACGGCATACATCAGGGTCATGCAAGCTATGCTCTTACCAAAGAAGAGAAGGAAATCTTCTTTGAATGCCTGCTCAGTATTAAGGTACAGTCTGGCTTCTCGTCGAATATAAAGGGAATAATAAACATGGCAGAGAAAAAGTTCCAGAACCTAAAGTCTCATGACTGCCACGTGATTATGACGCAACTGCTTCCGGTTGCATTGAGGGGGCTTCTACCGGAAAACGTTCGATTAGCCATTGTGAAGCTATGTGCATTTCTCAATGCAATCTCTTAGAAGGTAATCGATCTAGAAATCATACCAAGGTTAGAGAATGATTTGGTGCAATGTCTTGTCAGTTTCGAGTTGGTGTTCCCACCATCCTTCTTCAACATCATGACGCACATCCTAGTTCACCTATGCGAAGAGATTAACGTTTTGGGTCCTGTATTTCTACACAATATGTTCCCCTTTGAGAGGTTCATGGGAGTCTTAAAGAAATATGTTCATAACCGTGCTAGGCCAGAAGGAAGCATCTCCAAGGGCCGTCAAAATGAGGAGGTCATTGAGTTTTGTATTGACTTTATTCCTGACCTTAAGCCGATTGGTGTTCCTGAATCGCGGCATAAGGGCAGACTGGATGGAAAAGGCACGCTAGGAAGGGAACAAATAATATGTATGGACGGACATTCTCTCACTGAAGCACACTACACAGTTCTACAGAATTCCACCTTGGTGGCTCCGTATATGGATGAACACAAGAATTTGCTACACTCCAAACACCCGGAGCGGTCTGATGACTGGATTACACGTGAACAAACCAGGAGTTTCACCAGCTGGTTGCAGACACGTACCATGCATGACACCTCTATTGAAGATGACCTGTACTTGCTGTCCCAGTTACCATCTTCGAATATAATGACTTTCAAAGGGTACGAGATAAATGGTAATACATTTTACACGATCGCCCAAGATAAGAAGAGCACCAACCAAAACAGTGGTGTTCGCTTTGATGCAGAAACCAAGACGGGAAAGGAAACATATTATGGTTATATACAGGACATATGGGAACTTGACTATCGACGTGGTTTGAAGGTCCCTTTGTTTCGGTGCAAATGGGTCAATATGACACGAGGCGGGGTAACGGAAGACCCGCAGTACGGAATGACAACAGTGGATCTCAACAATCTTGCGTATGCAGACGAACCATTCGTCCTAGCCAATAATATGGCACAGGTTTTCTATGTGAAGGACATGTCTACCAAGCCAAGAAAAAGAAAAGATAAGGAAGCGAATGCATCATACGATGAGCCAAAGCGGCACATAGTTCTTTCTGGGAAGAGAAACATCGTGGGAGTGGATGACAAGATAGACAAGTCAGAAGATTATGAAAAGTTTGATGAAATTGCTCCATTCACGGTGAATATTGACCCGAGCATCACGTTAAATGATGAAGATTTTCCATAGTTACGGCACAAAGGGACACGCGCGAAGAAAAAGTTTCACACCCAAAGATCTGGGATGTGACCGGCTTCACTATCATCACTTTCTTCTGTGTTTCACACCCAGAAGGGAATCTCTGTAATAGTTAGGGTAGTTAATTATGTGTTTTGGCATTTGATACGCGAAGAAATTTTATGTGCAAACAAATTCTTTCATGCCTTTACTGATTTTTAAAGTTAAGTTATTCACAAACTAGTGATTCACACTAATTTCAAATAATTCAAAATTTAAACTATTCAAATTTGAAAACTACGGGCACTAACAGAAAGTTTGTAATTTTTTGTACCTAAAGCAAAAATATTCACAAAGAAACTCTAAATACACAAAAAAACAACTCAAAAATAAATAAAGCAAAAAAAAGCCCGCCTACTAGGCCAGAGCGGCCTGCATACGACTAGAAACCCAACCTGTTGTTGGGCCAGGATGCAGGCCCGCAAAGGCCCAGTAGGCCAACAGGGCAGCACAGAACATGTAGGCCCAGTAGGCCTGCTTTGGAGAGGAGCTCGAGAGAGCTACCGCATGGGTGTTTATAAACCAGTGCGGTCGCCCCTCGGCTAGCGAGGTGGGACTAAACTTGCACACCGCACCTGCGCCAGCGCACCCCCTTTAGTACCGGTTCGTGGCACCAACCGGTACTAAAGGGGGGCCTTTAGTACCGGTTGGAACCACCAACTGATACTAAAGGGGGTGCGGTTCCCGCCGCTTGGCCTGGCCAGAACAGGCCTTTAGTACCAGTTGGTGGCTCCAACCGATACTAAAGGTGCCTTCTATATATACAAACTTACGAAAATTGCATTCTCCCTCTGTTTCTTCCTCTGT
Organism: Triticum urartu; assembly: GCF_056163025.1. Lineage (NCBI taxonomy): Eukaryota > Viridiplantae > Streptophyta > Magnoliopsida > Poales > Poaceae > Triticum > Triticum urartu. Next base: position 46,883,213 of record NC_141876.1, on the reverse strand, counting down.
TTCCCCATTGAAGCACCGCCCGCGCGCCCCGATCGATCGACGCCGTCGCTGTCGCCGCCCCCGTCCCCGTCGCCGCCCCCATCCCCGTCGCCACCCCGGGCCCGTCCCCATCGCGCCGTCCCCGCGTCGCCGCCCTGCGTCACGCCCCGGCCCGTCGCCGCCCCCGGCCGTCGCCTCGCCGTCGCCGTCGCCCCGCTGTGAGCTCTCCCCCTCTAACCCCTCTCCCTCGCCCCCGACGGCCACCATGGGCGCCACCCCTCCCCGAGCCCATACACACACACACAAGCATGATGAACACACACACACACACACACACGTACATATGTATGAATTAATGCATGTATATATTAGTATATACGTATTTTGTATGTTTAATTAGTTTAGATTTTTTAGATTATTATTTTTTCACTACTATATATGTATGAATGCATGTTAGATGGATATAATTAGTGTTTAATTAGTATGGAAATTTTTTATATAATGTTGTTTTTCAGTTTTTTAATGGATGTATAAAAGTTGTGTTTTCTGTTTTTAGTGTTAGATGCTTAATTAGTATGAAATAGCATATAGAATTTTGACATATGCAATGATAGCATAATTAGTGTTATATAGAAATGTTAGAAATTTTAGTTATCAAAATCCAATCATTAAAAAAATGTTACTTTTTGCGGGCATATAGCTAGTATTTGTTCTCGACGATGCCCGGTCCGCATCCTCGCCGTCGACCCATTCGCGACGACGTCCGACTGACCCATGTCCGGGACTGGGCTCCGCCGGGCTGGCACTGGGAGGTGCTGCCTGGAGGGGCGCGCCGCTTGATGAGGAACCCGGCCCCGGGTCCCGTCGTCGACCCTGATCTCGTTTAGTGGCGTTCGCGTGGGCCAGTTTCGGTGCGGAGGGAGCCGGCCCCGCCGGAGGTGGTACGTCGCCGTGTCAGGGAGGAGGAGAAGCACGTCCATCGCTACATGGTTGCGTTAGAGGGCGGCAGGTTCTCCAATACCTGGCAGTTTCTTCAGGGATCTCACTTCAGCTATGATCCTGTGAGGGTTCCTTCTCTTTGGGTGTCCACCGCCCGCGCCGCAGGAACCGTGAGTGTCCTAGATTCTTCTATAGTATTCGATCTTTAATTAGCTACCTAGCCAGTGATGTACTATTCAATATTATATATTATTCGAGACAATGTATTCGAGATTATATCTATTATTCGAGACGATGTATTCGAGATTATATCTATTATTCGAGACGATGTATTCGAGATTATATCTATTATTCGAGACGATGTAATTTGAATACTAAATTGTTTTATATTTCTTTTGGCATAGTTAAATAAAAGCTATGGCGGACAATACCGACAGAGAGGGAGAACAGACCATGTTCGATATAATACGCGGGCCAGATGATGATCAGAATGAAGAAGATTATGACGGCTCCGAATTTCTAAACAACACCGGAGAGGGTGATATGATATTCGATCGTGACGACCGAATTGATGAAGTCATGACCGGCGAGGTATATATATTTATATAAGCAGGCATCTGGTGATCATCACATGTTTTAAATGAGTTGAAGATATATTAACGAATCGATCTTTCTTCTTTCAGCCATCCGGATCGAGCAAATCTTCAGGCAACAGGACGAAACGAGGCCCGAACAAAAAGTTGAAGGAGGGCGTAAAGTATAATATCGAGGCAATCAAACCTAATGGCGAACCATTAGCGCCTAAGAAGATTGCGGACAAGTTCGTTCGTTAGTGCGGAGTTCTTGTGAAGGACCAACTCCCGATCTCCCTTCAAGAATGGAGAGAGCTAGCAAAGCCACGTCCAGATCTTACTTTTGTCGACGACAGACAAAAAAGTCTGCTTTGGGATACTCTCATGGAACATTTCACCCTACCAGATCATTTCACAGAAGCAGATGTGCAGAAAGTCAAGGACGCTGCTCTTAGGAAGATGGCGGTTGCATTCAAGAACCACAAGAATCGTGAATGGGACAAGTACGTCAAGGGAGGAAGGAAGACTCCAGTATTCGAGGGAACACTAGAGAATCAAAGTGCTCATTGGGACGATTTCGTGAAATTCAAGGATTCAGAATTAGCTAAGGAACGGCCGAGAATAAACAAGAAGAATGCCGAAAAAAGGATAAGTTCCATAAGCTGGGGCCAGGTGGCTACGCGGTGGCAATGCCTAAGTGGGATAAGTCTGAGAAAGAGATGGAGGATGCAGGTGTCACTCCGGTTACTAAGAGCTGCCCCCCAGGTGCAGGACTTGGTTCTATGCGCATGGGGGGGAGTTGGACCCGAAGACAGGCAAAGTTTCGACGAAGGCATGTCTGAACGGAGCCGACGATAATATACTTGTTGCAATAGAAGAGGCTCGAACAGGGGTGTTCCAGCCCAACAGAGAGAACGACGAGCTTACGCGTGCCCTGGGAAATCCTGAACACCCGAGAAGAACACGAGGCAAGGGCGCTATTCCGTGGTATCAGGGGTTTTCGGACTAGAACGCCGACTACAGAACCCGTGCGAGAAGGAAGATTGCGGAGGAGAAGCAGAGGAAGATGGAGGAGGAGAAGAGGAAGCTGGACTATGAACGCCTTCAAGGCCTAGAATCAGCGCACGCGGACTTGGTAGTCAAATTCCAGCGGCAGCAGGAGCAGATCGACTCACTTAGCCAGCAAAGGGGGTCTCAGCAGTTGCAGCAGCTAGCGGATGATCCAGCATTGGATACCACCGCCCCATCCATGCCGAGAAGCAGCGTGGGTTCTGCCCCGTTTGACGCAATGCTGGATAGATACCTCGTGGATGACATCGCGGAGAACACTAACTGCGAGCTACACTTCAAAATTAAGAACATATCCTTGAAGGTGGCGGACGGCGTTGCTTATACATATTCCCCCGATGCAACCTTCCATTGCAACCCGATTCCAGCAGGCTATGCTCGTGTCGTGGTTGATAAGGTGGTGGACCAATATTCGGGGCTAGAGTTTGACATTCCTGGAGGTGACAGGAGCACACACTCGGAGATGCCAAACATCGTATCATCCTATGGAGAAAGGATTGCATCATCTTTCAAAGGCCACCGACACCGCGTCACCCGACTCCTCGTCGAAGTCCGCCACCGAGTCAGCAGACTCCCGCTCCTCCAAGTCCACCAATGCGTGAGGCCACTCCTCCTCCTCCAAGTCCGGCAAAGTGTCAAGCCACTCCTCCTCCAAGTCCGGCACAGCGTCAGACGTCCACTCCTCCTCCAAGTCCGGCACAACCTCAGGCCACTCCTCCTCCAAGTCCGGCACAGCTTCAGGCCACTCCTCCTCGTCCAACTCAGCCCCGTCAGCGGTCTCCGCTGCCTCAGCAATCGCAGAAGAGACACCCCGCAGCTATGGTGCGTAGCGGTACGAGTCGAGGTCATAGTATAGGAAGTACAGGCGGAGGCAAGCGATATAAATATGGTCCAAACCTCACTACTCCTCTTCCTGAGAGGGCTTACGACATGACCGAGGAGAAAACCAATGCCATAGTGCGGGCAGAAGTCGACGCCCATTTTGGACCGAAACCGCCACCGCCGCCAAGGGAGAAAGTGCCTGTGGAAGTAGTTGACCACTTCATTCATATGGCTCAACCACCAGCTCCTAAGCATGTTGACACAGACTATGAGCGCCACATCAGGAAGTTACATCGACAACGTCTACAGAAGGAGGCGAGCTCGAGCTCGAGCAAACAACAAGCAGCTGTCAAAAAATGCGGGAAAACCGTTGCCCAGCTGGGAGAACAGGCGGCACAATCAATCCCCCCGTTTGTTGTGCCGCCAACAACACGTGACAGTACGCGCGCCCAATATTATTGTGGGCAAACAGTTTACGTTCCCGAGGTGGGCGATGTGGTAATAACCCAGGAGCATATAATGCAAGCTGAAACTCTCAACATCACTGTTGGATAACTCCTCGAGATCGAGGACATGCCTGTGCTTACAGAGGAGGAAATAAAACGGAAATATGCCCGGGGCCAACCTTTGGTCAAGCCAGAAGAGGTCAAGAAGCTCCCAGCGAGAATGTATGAATTGCATCAATGGTACATGGACATTACCAAGAGATCCGATCGAGAGTCCCTCATGGTGCAAGTCAAGAAGGATCATTACTACCATCAGAAACCTGTGACCGTTGAGTATTCTGAATTGTTTCAGTTATACAATCAAGACACACTCGACAAATCTATCATCAGTTGCTATTGTCTGTAAGTGATTTCTTTCTGTAATTTAAGTCTCAAGCTAGCTGTAGTGATCCTTTTGATCAATCATTACCTGTAATTATCCTCACTATATTCTTTTCTGTGGTATTATGCAGGATGAAGATGTATGAAATGAGAAAAGGTGGACGCTATGGCATTGGGTTCATTGACCCAAACACTGTTAATGAATACACATGGAAAATAAACAAGCATCATGAAAAGCAGGTAGAGGACAGCATGCTAGAGTTCTTGAAGCGCCTCAAATACAATGAAGATATACTACTTCCTTACAACTTCCAGTGAGTCACACTTTCTTGTACTACAAATTCTCTGTTTTTGCCTACTAGCTAGCTACATGTTTTTGCTTACATATGCCCGCTTAATTAAGACATGCAAACATGTGTGCATGCAGATTTCACTGGATCTTGTGTATCATTAAAGTTGACGCCGGAACAGTTGAAATACTGGACTCACTACTCAAAGCAAATAGTGACTATAACATCTTGTTTGGGATAGTCAACAGGTAATTTCAATCATTATTAACTATACATCTCGGCCTATTTAGTTCGTCATTTCATGATATGAACTATTTAATAACCCCTTTATTCATTTTCTTTGTCGGCGGGCAGGGCTTGGGCAAGGTTCATCAGCGTCACGGAAGGCGAATGGAAACGACAGCTGAAATGGTTTCGACCCAAGGTAAGTAATTAAGTAGTACTAGCTAGCTAGCTAGCTGCCATCTCTTTAATTATCATGCTTGATTAATTATTATCTGATCAGATTAAATTCCATTCTCGTAATAAAGGCCCTGAAGCAGGCGCAGGGGACTGATCTGTGTGCATTCTGCGTTTGCGAGAACATTCGCATGATGGCGTCCAAAAGGAGCAGATCTCAAAGACAGGAATGGGTACGCTTATCAGAACACTATTCAGAATTTTTACACCATTATCGATATCTAGTCACACAACTAATACACATACATATTGATCTCCTTCTTAACAGTTCACAGAGGTGCGGGACAAGCTCCTAGAAACGGAGCGCGTAGAAGCACTTCAAGAGGAAATAGCGGGATTTTTGCTCGACCAGGTCATAAATCCGAAGGGAGGATACTATTACACGCTACCGCCCCCATCGACCAGGTCATGAACCACTTCCAATTGTCATCGTGCTCCGAAGGCACCAATTAGGCTAATGCCACTGGCTCCGAAGGCAACATGCATATGTAGGAGAAATTGTATATAGCTATACATGTGTGTATGTGTGAATTAATATGGTGGTTTGTGAGACATTGATGATATATATATGATTGGTTCTACTAGAAATTCTATTTATATATATATATATATATGCATAACGTGTACAATGTGTAGTATCGTAAAATACCAGCAAACGAAAAAGAATTAAAATGGAAAACACAAAATTAAATGAAAAAGAAATCATAAAACCAACCCCCCCCAAACATTTTAGTACCGGTTGGTGTTACCAACCGGTACTAAAGGGCTCCTGGCCACCGGAGCTAGCTCGTGCCACGTGGTTGCCCTTTAGCACCGGTTCGTGCTGAACCGGTACTAAAGGGGGGGGGGAGCTTTAGTGCCCACACTTTAGTGCCGGTTATGGAACCGGCACTAAAGGGCCTTACGAGCCGGTGCTATTGCCCGGTTCTGCACTAGTGGGGGCTCCACGTGGCCGCTGCGGCTTGCCTATGCAGGGGGGCCTTTTGTCCCGGTTGGTAGCACCAACCTAGACCAATAAGCGTCCACGCGTCAGCAGATCAGTGTCTGGGATTTTTGTTGTTTTTTTGAAAGGGGGTGAGGGGTTTTGGTGGTTTTGTACGGTTAATGTAGGGTTTTCATATATTAATTGTGTTAGCTAGCAGGTTCAGGCTGCTGCCACCATCCATGAGGACTCGCGTGAGATGTAATCCATCAATGATTGGGTCAAGGACCATGCGGCTGAACCGCCATGACGGATACTGGTTGGTTGGTCCCTGCGATCGAAGGTGATCGGGCAGGAAGACCAATGGTTGAACTTTGGGGAAACTGGCTCCATCGCATAGACGTCCCTGAGCACGCGTATGTGCTCCCTCTTGGGGATATGGGTTTCATATATTAATTGTGTTAGCTAGCTAATAGAGAGAAGTGTCCTCTCTTATCTGCGTGCTTGGTCGACGCTACGTACTATACGTATAGAGAGGACTCGACACGTTAGCTAGTAAGCAAATGAAGGAAACCATTAAGTACAGAAGATCGTCACGAACATATACGGAGAGAAGTGATCGACCTCTCCTTCTCCGGGAGATTGGTCATACAACAAGTTTTCGTATATCTATCCGACGCTACTGGCTACATCTATACAATATTAAAATCTCTTACAATCCCCTAACTTCTAAACTCAAGTTCCAAATGGTATTCTCCTGCTTTACTGATGACGTGGTCAAGAAAGAATCCCGCCAATTCCTCTTGACTTGCTCATATGCGATCTTGTGGTAGGAGTTCACCCCGCATCTGCCACGTCTAATTTGAAGAAGGGGGTCAATACATATATATGAATGAAACTCAACACAAATTATGGTATAATAAAATGAAATTGTGAATATTATTGCTTACGCACTTCAAATTGTCTTTTAGAGTAGGCCCGGTTATTTTTGCAAGTCGCGTTGTAGATGAACTCGCAAACGTAGTATCCACAGTAATTATTCCCGGGTTCCTGCTGAAGGAAATATGCCCTAGAGGAAATAATAAAGTTGTTATTGAAATTTCCTTATATCATGATAAATGTTTATCATTCATGCTAGAATTGTATTAACCGGAAACTTAGTATATGTGTGAATACATAAACAAATAGAGTGTCACTAGTATGCCTCTACTTGACTAGCTCGTTGAATCAATGATGGTTATGTTTCCTGACCATAGACAAAAGTTTTCACAAGATTAATGGGATCACATCATTAGAGAATCATGTGATTGACTTGACCCATCCGCTAGCTTAGCATGATGATCGTTTAGTTTGTTGCTATTGCTTTCTCCATAACTTATACATGTTCCTATGAGATCATGCAACTCCCGAATATCGGAGGAACACTTAGTGTGCTATCAAAGGTCACAACGTAACTGGGTGACTATAAAGATGCTCTACAGGTGTCTCCGATGGTGTTTGTTGAGTTGGCATAGATCGAGATTAGGATTTGTCACTCCAAGTATCGGAGAGGTATCTCTGGGCCCTCCCGATAATGCACATCACTATAAGCCTTGCAAGCAATGTAACTAATGAGATAGTTGCAGGATGGTGCATTACAGAACGAGTAAAGAGACTTGCCGGTAACAAGATTGAACTAGGTCTTGAGATACCGACGATCGAATCTCGGGCAAGTAACATACCGATGACAAAGGGAACAACGTATGTTGTTGTGCGGCTTGACCGATAAAGATCTTCATAGAATATGTAGGAACCAATATGAGCATCCAGGTTCTGCTTTTGGTTATTGACTGGAGACGAGTCTCGGTCATGTCTACAGAGTTCTCGAACCCGTAGGGTCCGCACGCTTAACGTTCGATGACGTCGGTATTATGAGTTTATGTGTTTGGATGTACCGAAGTTAGTTCGGAGTCCTAGATTTTATCACGGACATGACGAGGAGTCTCGAAATGGTCGAGACATAAAGATCGATATGTTGGAAGCCCATGTTTGGACATCAGAATGGTTACGGATGAGTTCGGACATGTTCCGGAGTACCGGGAGGTTACGGGACCCCCCCCCCACCCGGGGGAGTATATGAGCCTTATTGGGCCTTAATGGAATAGAGGAGGGGAAGGGAAAAGGTGGGAGATGCGCCCCCTAGCCCAATTTGAGTTGGGTGGGGGCTGTCGGTGTCAGAACCGGCAGATCTCGGGAAGGGGGTCCCGAACTGTGCGTCTAGGGTCGATGGTAACAGGAGATAGGGGACACGATGTTTACCCAGGTTCGGGCCCTCTCTATGAAGGTAATACCCTACTTCCTTCTTGATTGATCTTGATGAATATGAGTATTACAAGAGTTGATCTACCACGAGATCGTAATGGCTAAAACCCTAGAAGTCTAGCCTATATGATTATGATCATCTCTACGGACTAAACCCTTCGATTTATATAGACACCGGAGGGGACTAGGGCTATACAAAGTCGGTTACAGAGAAAGGAATCTTCATATCCGAACGCCAAGGAGAGTCCCATCCAGACACGGATGCGAGTCTTCGGTCTTCTATCTTCATAGCCCATCAGTCCGGCCCATGTCCAGCAGGCCGGACGCCCAAGGACCCCTTAGTCCAGGACTCCCTCAGTAGCCCATGAACCAGGCTTCAATGACGAGGTGTCCGGCATGCAGATTGTCTTCGGCATTGCAAGGCGGGTTCCTCCACCGAATCCTCCAACACAGTCTTCGAACAACGAACGTGTCTGAATCTACAAAACCAATACCACACACCACCGCAGAGAGTATAATATTTCACGGGTCCAATCTGCTAACAACTTTTTGTAACGTGACCCTGCTCGGTTATTATTTCCAACCGTTTTTCGGCCTGCCGCTCCATATTTTGAGATGCGGATTTATTGGCATGTCTTGTCAAAGCAGAGATCGTGTCCCCTTATTGCGGGATTATCATCAATAAGGGTATGGGTAATCCAACGGTGGTGCCTGCACGGCCCCTGGGGAGTAGGCGAGTTTTATGGCGAGTAGGGAGGCGCTTGATATTCACTGCCTTTATAAGGAGATAAGGATTCACCTCTTTCACCCACGCCTTCCTTCTTTCCGCCTACCCACTCTCGACCTCCAATGCCCAAGTTCTCATTTTTCTGCCTCAAGAAAGCACTCCGACCATGTCTGGAGCGCAGGACAAGTGGATGGCCTCCACTCTCAAGGAGAAGGACATCACCTAGCTTCGGGAGGCCGGATATTTGGCCAAGGAGATCGCCCATCGGCTTCCGGCCGAGGAACAGATCGTCCCTACCCCAAAACCCCATGAGAGGGTAGTTTTCATCCCCCACTTCGTCCGCGGGCTGGGATTTCCACTCCACCCCTTCATCAACGGGCTCATGTTCTACTACGGGCTGGATTTCCATGATCTGGCCCCAAATTCCCTCCTCACCATCTCGGCATTCATCGTCGTGTGTGAGGCTTTCCTCTGCACTCAACCCCACTCGGATTGTGGCTGAAGACCTTCAATGTGAAGCCGAAGGTGGTGGGCGGCGAACACGCAGAGTGCGGGGGCACCATGGTGAGCAAAATGTCGAACGTATCGTGGCCCAAAGGCACCTTCGTGGAGACCGTCAAGGGGTGGCAGAAGTTGTGGTTCTACGTCACAGAGCCCCGCGACACTACCTAGGCCACGGCTCCCGAATTCAAATCCAGGGCCCCAATACGGCTTACCTCCTGGTAAGAGAAGGGCCTGGATTGGTCTTCATCGGACGAGCAGATAGCGCTCCAGACGCACATCAGGAGCATGATGGACAAGAACATCGAGCTTGTCGATGTGATTCAGGTGATGCTAGTTCACCGGATCCTTCCATGCCAGAACTGGGCTTGCCACCTATGGGAGTTTGATCCGACCGAACACAAGACCTTGCAACAGTTCTTCGGAACTACACACGAAGATATCAGGAAGGTGCTCTTCAAGGCCAATGAGACGTGGCCGAAGACGACCAAGGACCGCGGGCACGACCTGGCCCATCCCGCCAGTTTGGTAAGTTTTCTGTGTTTCAAGGTGTATCCCTTACTTGCTTACTCAAGGAGGATATCCGAACTTCCCTATTTGTTTTTTCAGGGTTGGACGAAGAAGGCGGAGTAGATTCAGTGTCCGGCTCTGCTACCCGAGGACCCAGCCATCCTGCTTTTGATGAAGATGCTAGTTCCGACGCCCTACAAGGCGGCGGAGAAGAAGGCCAAGAAGAAGGCCAAGGGGGCCAGAGGTGGCCTCCGTCCCAAGGTAACTTCGAACGTGGCGTTCGAAGACGCCGAAACCCACTCCGCGTCCGAAGATGACAAGGAGGAGGAATTGGAAGAAGAAAGCAACTCCCCCCACCCCGAGGGGGGAATGAAAAATAGGGCAGCCACCACAAATCTAGAGGCGGAGGCGTCCAAGAAGGGGAAGGTCTCCCTCGTGGATAGCTCCACGTGGGACGTCGACAGCAGCCCAAAACAGCGCCCCCGAGATAAGCCCCTGGCCGAATGGTGAGTATTCAAAGACCCTGATGCATTCATATATCAGCCTCTTTACTTCATAATTTTAACATGTTGAACAATGTATTTGCAGTCCGGCTCGTTCCGCCCTCAAGCGATCCTCGTCTTCAGGGAACTCGCTCGACCCAAAGGTGATGGACAACGGGTCCCTTCCAGCGGCCTGCTCTCCCAGGGCCATGGATGACACCGAGGTGTTGTCCCGAAGGATCCCATGCCAGGGAGAGACACAGGAGGCTATTAGGGCGCCGCCAGAGGGCGACACCTCGGCCGCCGGACACATGGGGAAGCAGATCCCCATGGAGACTGGCGATGGGGACCATGTCCAATTTGGCCCCCAACCTAATACAGTCTCGGAGACCTATATGGCTCCAGAGTCCGGCGAGCAACGTCCCTCGTCAAAAGGAGGTGTGCCCATTCTACCGGTGACCTCTATCCAACCAGAGGCACCGGATACTCTACTGGAAGCGCAGCGAAGCGCTTCCATCATTGAGGAACACCGTACCCTCATGGGTGCGGTGATTGAGAAGATTCAGTCCACAAAGAGCGGACTGACCGAAGCCTACACAAGCCTTCTAACAGGCTTTGAGGTAAGTAATACAATTATGTAAAAAGAAAGTCACAGTGTGGACAATAGCCCCTGAGACTCTGTCCGGGGTTCGGAAAGAAGAGTCGAATAGAGGATCAAATAGTTTTTCGCAAGAGACTAACCATATATGTCTATGTGAATAAGTAGGCGTCGTTGTTGGCCGTGACTTCTCATGCTGTTGAAGTCTCCAGACTGAAGCAGAGGCTGGAGCAGACCGAGGAAGAGCTCGGTCGTGCGAAAAAGCAGGTGGAGGACAATCAAGGTATTCAATCATTTTATGCATGTCCGAAAAGTATGAATGTTTTTGCGCTGTCCACAGTGCTGTGATATTTTCGTAGGGGTGGCGACCGAGGTGGAGGCCCTCAAGAAGGCGCTCGCCGAGGCCGAGGAGAGAGCGGTAAAGGAAAAAGGCGCCTGATAAAAGCATGAGGCCAGGGTTGGTGAGGTCCAGCAGGAGCTCCAGGACGCCGTGAAGAAATATGAGTCGTTGGAGCGCCAGAATGTGGACCAAGAGTCTGAACTCGCTAAGGCCCGCCAAAGCGCACAAGAGGCCTGGGCCGAAGCCCAAGGCACCATCCGGGAGATCCAAGAGGCCAAGAATATCGCGGCGGGTAAGGATTTTATTATTCAAAGCAAGTATGTGAGGAAGAGGTATCTCTTACTGACCCGGATTTGGAGTTCTCCAGGGGAGTTTGCGGATTTGCCACGCAGTGTTTCTGACGCTGCCGAATTCTTCCGAACCGAAGAGGGAAGCTCAACGAAGAAGGTGTTCTGGTCGCAATACCTTGCACCAGAACATCCGGTGCCCTTTAGCGACCAGCTAAAACAGTTGGTCGAGCTGCATTGGGTGGCTGAACTAGCCATGGAGGATTTAATAATCCGACTATGGCCTGCAGAAGCTAACCCGGCAGCTACTTCGGACTCGTGAAGCGGCTGGTCAATCCATGTCCACGGCTTGACGCCATCAAGCGGTCGGTCTGCATAGAAGGTGCGCGGATGGCCTTCGCCTGTGTCAAGATACAACGGGCGAAGATGGACGTCGTCAAGCTCATGACCAAAGGACCGCCCATGGGCAAGGAGCACCACACGCCCGAGCTATATTTTGAAGATGTTCTGAAGGGATCCCGCATTGTAGCAGAGCAATGTGCTAAGGACATTATTTTTGAATGAATACATTCATGTTATCTCGTCCTGTATGATGAAAACAATGCTGATATGTAATATAATGCTTTGCTGTTTATTATTTAAAGTTTTACCTCCTATGCGTCCGTTTTATCAAGTCTGAGAGTTGGCCAGTCGTCGGCTTCAGCCCCCACGTAGGTAGTACGGGGGTGTTTGGGATGAATCTAAACACTCTTTATCCACGGATTTGGTCCTTGAAGGAGGTGTTTAGCGCAACGAACCAGGCAATCGGACTATGTGGCTTTACCACCCTCACTTAGCCATAGGAGTTTGACAATGAAAATTTAGGCGTAGCCCCTAGTATCCGAACTAGGGTGCTGTAAACACCTGGTCGGATAAGAACCGATTCATTGCATAATGCGGAAAAAATCACTAAAGATTTGAAACCTCCGAAGAGCTGACCAGCTCAAGCCGCATCTTGACAGTCAGTTTTCGGCTTTCTCTACTAAGGTGCTCATCTGGATAAACCAGGACACAATCGCAGTAGTTCTCCCTTTACTACCCTAGCCGATATAGCGGAACGTAAGGTAGTAAGCACAGGAGCCGGGCAACCCAACTATTGACCAAAGACATGATTCAGAGCCAATGCCTATAATGCTAAACTCGGGGTGCCGAACTATACTGTAAAAACTGTTCGGACTTTGTTGCCGTATTATGGGGCGCAATGAAGCCCCTGTCGGATTAAAGCGTACCAAAGTGTACGGGTGCGATTTGATAAGATTATCAAAAGAGCAAGCTAGTGCCACAGGAGTTGGGCTACAAACTGTTTCCATTATAGTTTGATTAGTACGTCAAAGTGTATTTGTACAAGTAGTGCAATAAGCAACAGGGCTATTTAATATGCCACAACCAAGGGAGAGCTGCGTGCGAGTCCTGAAAACAGGTCGAGTGACCATTAAAGAGACCACCTAGAAATTCCCTTATACGTCAATATCTTGTGCCGCCTTGGTGTATATATCCTTTTGAAAGGACCTGTGATCAGGCGTCAGGAAGGGCCTATGGAAAAGAAGCCTGAAAAGGAAACAAAAGAAAAAGTGAAAGTATGTGTGTCCAGGGGAGGTCGAGCAGTATTATGGATCAAACTCTAGTTATGCCTCCGTCTATGCCCATGGTATTTTGAGTGTGTAGTTATGTACGCTCTATACAAATGCCGCCACTTGGTAGGGGCTGGGATGGAGGCCGAATTGCTAGTTGAGATATTGACGAGCTGGGCTGTCCTGCTACGGAGTAGTTCTGACTCGTTTAACGATGTCCGGGAGCTCGGCCGCCGAATTGAGGTTCTGCTTGAAGAGGTCGCTCTGTACTTCTGCTGCTAAAGCAGCGGTGTGCTCCTTAGTACGGAGGGAGCGTTCCGTGTTTCCATTGAGTGTTATGACGCCACGTGGTCCGGGCATCTTGAGCTTGAGATAAGCATAGTGTGGCACCGCGTCGAATCGAGCAAATGCGGTTCGTCCGAGCAGTGCGTGATAGCCACTGCGGAAGGGGATAATATTGAAGATCAACTCTTCGCTTCGGAAGTTATCCGGGGATTCGAAGACAATCTCTAGTGTGATTGAGCCCTTGAAGCGGGCCTCTACACCTGGTATGACTCCTTTAAAGGTAGTCTTTGTGGGCTTGATCCTTGAGGGATTAATACCCATTTTGCCCATTGTATCCTGATAGAGCAGGTTCAGGCTGCTGCCCCCATCCATGAGGACTCGTGTGAGATGGAATCCATCAATGATTGGGTCAAGGACCAGTGCGGCTAAACCGCCATGAAGGATACTGGTCGGTTGGTCCCTGCGATCGAAGGTGATCGGGCAGGGAGACCAATGGTTGAACTTCGGGGCGACTGGCTCCATCGCATAGACGTCCCTAAGCGCGCGTTTGCGCTCCCTCTTGGGGATATGGGTAGCGTATATCATGTTCACTGTTTTAACTTGAGGGGGGGACTTCTTCTGTCCCCCTATGTTCGGCAGACGGGACTCCTCGTCATCGTCCTCGCTTTGCGACCCCTTCTCCTTGTTCTTGGCATTTAATTTGCCGGCCTGTTTAAAAACCCAGCAGTCTTTGTTGGTATGATTGGTTGGTTTGTCTGGGGTGCCATGGATCTGGCATGGATGATCGAGTATGCGGTCCAAGCTGGATGGGCCCTGATTGTTTCTTTTATATGGCTTCTTCCATTCGCCGGACTTGGAGCCACTAAATCCGGCGTTGACCACTGTGTCGTCGGTATTGTCACCGTTGCTTCGACGCTTGTGCCTGTTGCGTCGGGGCTTGCCGTTGCTATTTTTGGTCTCAGAGGTGCCAGCCTCACTTGCAGTGTTTTTGCTACGGGCTAGCCAGCTATCCTCGCCCACGCAAAAACGGGTCATGAGTGCCGTGAGGGCTGCCATGGACTTCGCCTTTTGTTGGCCGAGGTGACGGGCTAGCCATTCATCGCGGATGCTATGCTTAAAGGCCGCTAGGGCTTCGGCATCTGGACAGTCGATGATTTGGTTCTTTTTATTTAAGAACCTGGTCCAGAATTTCCTGGCTGACTCTCCGGGTTGTTGAACTATGTAACTTAAGTCGTCCGCATCCAGAGGTCGTACGTATGTACCTTGGAAGTTGTCGCGGAAGGCGTCTTTCAAGTCCTCCCAGCTGCCAATAGAGTTTTCAGGCAGACTGTTTAACCAGTGCCGAGCTGGCCCTTTGAGTTTTAGCGGGAGGTATTTGATGGCATGAAGATCATCACCGTGGGCCATATGAATATGGAGAAGAAAATCTTCAATCCATACCGCGGGATCTATTGTTCCATCATATGATTTGATGTTCACTGGTTTAAACCCTTCGGGGAATTCATGCCCCTTTACTTCATTAGTGAAGCAAAGAGGGTGTGCGGCGCCTCTATATCGGTCCATATCGCGACGTAGCTCGGATGGAGTCCGTCTGCGGCATTCGGCCCGAGCGTGATTAGGTTTGTCACGTCCGAATAGATGGATGATATGTCTCCAACGTATCTACTTTTCCAAACACTTTTGCCCTTGTTTTCTACTCTAACTTGCATGATTTGAATGGAACTAACCCGGACTGACGCTGTTTTCAGCAGAATTATCATGGTGTTATTTATGTGCAGGAGCAAACGTTCTCGGAATGACCTGAAACTTCATGGAGACACTTTTCAGAAAATAAGAAAAATACCTGCCAAAGATGAAGGCCACAGGGCCCACCGTCTTGTCACGAGGGTGGGGGCGCTCCCCCCTACCTCATGGGTCCCCTGTTGCGTCTCCGACTCCAACTCCACCTCCATATATTGAGTTTCGATGAGAGAAAAATCAGAGAGAAGAAATCATCACGTTTTACGATGGAGCCGTCGCCAAGCCCTAAAACCTCTCGGGAGGGCTGGTCTGGAGTCCGTTCGGGGCTCCGGAGAGGGGAATCCATCGCCATCGTCATCATCAACCATCCTCCATCACCAATTTCATGATGCTCACCGCCATGCGTGAGTAATTCCATCATAGGCTTGCTGTACGGTGATGGGTTGGATGGGATCTATCATGTAATCGAGTTAGTTTTGTTAGGCTTTGATCCCTAGTGTCCACTATGTTCTGAGATTGATGTTGCTGTGACTTTGCTATGCTTAATGCTTGTCACTAGGGCCCGAGTGCCATGATTTCAGATCTGAACCTATTATGTTTTCATCAATATATGAGTGTTCTTGATCCTATCTTGCAAGTCTATAGTCACCTACTATGTGTTATGATCCGTTAACCCCGAAGTGACAATAATCGGGATACTTACCGGTGATGACCGTAGTTTGAGGAGTTCATGTATTCACTATGTGTTAATGCTTTGTTCCGATTCTCTATTAAAAGGAGGCCTTAATATCCCTTAGTTTCCGTAAGGACCCCGCTGCCACGGGAGGGTAGGACAAAAGATGTCATGCAAGTTCTTTTCCATAAGCACGTATGACTATGTTTGGAATACATGCCTACATTATATCAATGAACTGGAGCTAGTTCTGTGTCACCCTAGGTGATGACTGTTACATGATGAACCGCATCCGGCATAATTCTCCATCACTGATCCATTGCCTACAAGCTTTCCATATATTGTGCTTCGCTTATTTACTTTTCCTTTGCTATTGCTATCATCACTACAAAATACCAAAAACATTGCTTTTACTACCGTTACCTTTTGTTACCGTTATCACCACTATCATATTACCTTGCTACTAAACACTTTGCTGCAGATATTAAGTTTCCAGGTGTGGTTGAATTGACAACTCAGCTGCTAATACTTGAGAATATTCTTTGGCTCCCCTTGTGTCGAATCAATAAATTTGGGTTGAATACTCTACCCTCGAAAACTGTTGCGATCCCCTATACTTGTGGGTTATCAAGACTATTTTCTAGCGCCGTTGCCGGGGAGCATAGCTCTATTCTTTGAGTCACTTGGGATATATATATCTGCTTATCATTATGAAGAATTTGAGAGATCCAAAAACCAAGATCTATCCCTCAACTACGAGGGGATGTAAGGAACTGCCATCTAGCTCTGCACTTGATTCACCTTATGTTATGAGTAAGTTTGCGACACCTACACCTGCTTCTGCTATTCGTTCTGATATGTCGCATGTTATTGATGATGCCACTTCTGCTATGCATGATACTTATGATGAAACTACCTCTATGCCTCATGCTACTATGCCACTTAGTGATTTTCTTGATGAACAACTTGCTAGGGCTAGAGAAATTGAAAATATTGAATCTGATGATACTAATGAAAGTGATGATGAAGAACCACTTGCTATTCCTAAGGGTTCTGTATTTGATCAAGATGCTTCTTTACCTATTTTAGCTTGCAGAAATAGAACTAAACTTAAAAAATTATTAGCTAAATGGAGTAAGCAATCTCTAAATGATAGAATGAAACCTGACCCTGCTTTGGCTACTTCACCTATCTTTGTTACTGATAAGGATTATGAATTCTCTGTTGATCCTGATATAATTACTTTGGTTGAATCTGATCCTTTTCATGGTTATGAATCTGAAACTATTATGGCACATCTTACCAAACTGAATGATATAGCTACCCTGTTCACTAAAGATGAGAGAACTCGCTACTTTTATATCCTTAAAATATTTCCGTTCTCATTAAAGGGTGATGCTAAGATATGGTTTAATTCTCTTGATCCTGGTTGTGTGCGTAGTCCCCAGGATATAATTTATTACTTCTCTGCTAAATATTTCCCTGCTAATAAGAAACAAGCTGCTTTAAGAGATATATATATATATATATAATTTTGTGCAAATTGAAGAAGAGAGTCTCCCACAAGCTTGGGGGAGGCTTCTCCAATTACTTAATGCTTTGCCTGATCATCCTCTCAAGAAAAATGAAATACTTGATATCTTTTATAATGGACTAACCGATGCCTCCAGAGATTACCTGGATAGTTGTGCTGGTTCTGTTTTCAGGGAAAGAACATCGGATGAAGCTGAAATTCTATTGAATAATATGTTGGCAAATGAAAATAATTGGACACCACTGGAGCCAATTCCCGAGCCTATTCCTAAACCAACTCCGAAGAAGAGGGGTATTCTATTTCTCAGTCCTGAAGATATGCAAGAGGCAAAGAAACATATGAAACAAAAAGGTATTAAAGCTGAAGATGTTAAGAATTTACCTCCTATTGAAGAAATACATGGTCTTAATTTACCGCCTGTTGAAGAAACATATAATCCAAATCCTTTACCTATTGAAGAAACTCATGGTCTTGATAACCCGACACAGGTAGTAAAGGTAAATTCTCTCTATAGATATGATAAAGCTGTAATCCCATTTACTAAAAATGCTAGCCCATGCTTAGATGAGTTTGATAAATTTATGGCTAAGCAAGAAGATTTTAATGCTTATTTTGGTAGACAATTAAAATATAATTCAGATATGCTTGGACACTTGGGTGATTATATGGCGAATGCAAAGGTGAACTTAAACTTATTAGTAAACATGCTTCTATGGTTACCACTCAAGTAGAACAAGTACTTAAAGCTCAAAATGATTTGCTCAATGAATTGAATAGTAAAAATAATGATAATGTTGTTAGAGTGGCTACTAGAACTGGTAGAATGACTCAGGAACCTTTGTATCCTGAAGGCCATCCTAAGAGAATTGAGCAAGATTCTCAGAGAAATAATATAGATGTACCTAGTTCTTCTAAAAAGAACAAAAAAGAAAAATGGTAGGACTTTGCATGCTTCTAGTGATCCTATTGTTGAAACACCTGAGAATCAAAATGATATCTCTATTTCTGATGCTGAAACACAATCTGGTAATGAACCTGAAACTAATGACAATGTTAATAATAATGTTCATGATGATGCTCAACCTAGTAATGATAATGACATGGAAATTGAACCTGTTGTTGATCTTGATAACCCACAATCAAAGAATCAATGTTATGATAAGAAAGACTTTGTTGCTAGGAAACACGGTAAGGAAAGAGATGTTGGGGAGCGTTGCAGAAAACAAAAAATTTCCTACTCGTTTCACCAAGATCCATCTAGGAGTTCATCTAGCAACGAGTCATCGGATGCATCTAGATACCTTTGTAGATCGCGCACGGAAGCGTTCAAAGAATGGTGATGATGTAGTCGAACACGACGTGATCCAAATCACCGATGGCCAAGCGCCGAACGAACGGCACCTCCGCGTTCAACACACGTACGGGACGAGAGACGTCTCCTCCTTCTTGATCCAGCAAGGGGGAAGGAGAGGTTGATGAAGATCCAGCAGCACGACGGCGTGGTGGTGGATGCAGGGCGTCACCGTAGCAGGGCTTCGCCTATACTACGCGAGAGAGACGTAACGGGGAGAGAGGGAGGCGCCAGGGGCTGGTGTATGAAGTCCTCCCTCTCCTCAACTATATATAGTGGTGCCAAGGGGGGGGCGCCGGCCCTATTAGATGGATCTACTAGGGGGGGCGGCGGCCAAGGGTGGGGGGCTTGCCCCCCAAGCAAGGGGGCGCCCCCTTTAGGGTTTCCCCCCCAACCCTAGGCGCATGGGCCCTTGGGGGGTAGCGCCCCAGCCCACTATGGGCTGGGTTCCCTCCCACTTCAGCCCATGGGGCCCCCCGGGATAGGTGGCCCCACCCGGTGGACCCCCGGGACCCTTCCGGTGGTCCCGGTACAATACCGGTGACCCCGAAACTTGTCCCGATGGCCGAAACAGCACTTCCTATATATAATTCTTTACCTCTGGACCATTCCGGAACTCCTCGTGACGTCCGGGATCTCATCCGGGACTCCGAACAACATTCGGGTTACTGCATATACATATCTTCACAACCCTAGCGTCACCGAACCTTAAGTGTGTAGACCCTACGGGTTCGGGAGACAAGCAGACATGACTGAGACGACTCTCCGGTCAATAACCAACAGCGGGATCTGGATACCCATGTTGGCTCCCACATGCTCCACGATGATCTCATCGGATGAACCACGATGTCGAGGATTCAATCAACCCCGTATGCAATTCCCTTTGTCAATTGATATGTTACTTGCCCGAGATTCGATCGTCGGTATCCCAATACCTCGTTCAATCTCGTTACCGTCAAGTCACTTTACTCGTACCGTAATGCATGATCCTGTGACCAGACACTTGGTCACTTTGAGCTCATTATGATGATGCATTACCGAGTGGGCCCAGTGATACCTCTCCGTCATACGGAGTGACAAATCCCAGTCTTGATCCGTGTCAACCCAACAGACACTTTCGGAGATACCCGTAGTCTACCTTTATAGTCACCCAGTTACGTTGTGACATTTGGTAGACCCAAAGCACTCCTACGGTATCCGGGAGTTACATGATCTCATGGTCTAAGGAAAAGATACTTTGACATTGGAAAACTCTAGCAAACGAACTATACGATCTTGTGCTATGTTTAGGATTGGGTCTTGTCCATCACATCATTCTCCTAATGATGTGATCTCGTTATCAATGACATCCAATGTCCATAGTCAGGAAACCATGACTATCTGTTGATCAACGAGCTAGTCAACTAGAGGCTTACTAGGGACATGTTGGTGTCTGTTATTCACACATGTATTATGATTTCCGGATAACACAATTATAGCATGAATAAAGACAATTATCATGAACAAGGAAATATAATAATAATGCTTTTATTATTGCCTCTAGGGCATATTTCCAAAAGTCTCCCACTTGCACTAGAGTCAATAATCTAGTTACATTGTGATGAATCGAACACCCATGGAATTCTGGTGTTGATCATGTTTTTCTCTAGGGAGAGGTTTAGTCAACGGATCCGCTACATTCAGGTCCGTATGTACTTTACAAATCTCTATGTCTCCATCTTGAACATTTTCACGAATGGAGTTGAAGCGACGCTTGATGTGCCTTGTCTTCTTGTGAAACCTGGGCTCCTTGGCAAGAGCAATAGCTCCAGTGTTATCACAGAAGAGCTTGATCGGCCCCGACGCATTGGGTATGACTCCTAGGTCGGTGATGAATTCCTTCACCCATATTGCTTCATGTGCTGCCTCCGAGGCTGCCATGTACTCCGCTTCACATGTAGATCCCGCCACGACGCTTTGCTTGCAACTGCACCAGCTTACTGCCCCACCATTCAAAATATACACGTATCCGGTTTGTGACTTAGAGTCATCCAGATCTGTGTCGAAGCTAGCGTCGACGTAACCCTTTACGACGAGCTCTTCGTCACCTCCATAAACGAGAAACATCTCCTTAGTCCTTTTCAGGTACTTCAGGATATTCTTGACCGCTGTCCAGTGTTCCTTGCCGGGATTACTCTGGTACCTTCCTACCAAACTTACGGCAAGGTTTACATCAGGTCTGGTACACAACATGGCATACATAATAGAACCTATGGCTGATGCATAGGGGATGACGCTCATCTCTTCTATATCTTCTGCCGTGGTCGGACATTGAGCTGAGCTCAATTTCATACCTTGTAACACAGGCAAGAACCCTTTCTTAGATTGATCCATATTGAACTTCTTCAATATCTTATCAAGGTATGTGCTTTGTGAAAGACCTATGAGGCGTCTCGATCTATCTCTATAGATTTTGATGCCTAATATGTAAGCAGCTTCTCCAAGGTCCTTCATTGAAAAACTCTTATTCAAGTAGGCCTTGATGCTGTCCAAGAGTTCTATATCATTTCCCATCAATAGTATGTCATCTACATATAATATGAGAAATGCTACAGAGCTCCCACTCACTTTCTTGTAAACGCAGGCTTCTCCATAAGTTTGCGTAAACCCAAACGCTTTGATCATCTCATCAAAGCGAATGTTCCAACTCCGAGATGCTTGCACCAGCCCATAAATCGAGCGTTGGAGCTTGCACACCTTGTCAGCATTCTTAGGATCGACAAAACCTTCCGGCTGCATCGTATACAATTCTTCCTTAAGGAAACCATTAAGGAATGCCGTTTTGACGTCCATTTGCCAAATTTCATAATCATAAAATGCGGCAATTGCTAACATGATTCGGACGGACTTCAGCTTCGCTACCGGTGAGAAAGTCTCATCGTAGTCAACCCCTTGAACTTGTCGATAACCCTTAGCGACAAGCCTAGCTTTATAGATGGTCACATTACCATCCGCGTCAGTCTTCCTCTTAAAGATCCATTTATTTTCTATGGCTCGCCGTTTAACGGGCAAGTCAGTCAAAGTCCATACTTCGTTTTCATACATGGATCCTATCTCGGATTTCATGGCCTCCAGCCATTTGTCGGAATCCGGGCCCGCCATCGCTTCCTCATAGTTCGAAGGTTCACCGTTGTCTAACAACATGATTTCCAAGACAGGGTTGCCGTACCACTCTGGTGCGGAATGTGTCCATGTGGACCTTCGAATTTCAGTAGGAGCTTGATCAGAAGTATCTTGATCATTATCATTAACTTCCTCTCTAGTCAGTGCTGGCACCTCAGGAACATTTTCTTGAGTTGCGCCATTTCCCGGTTCAAGAGGTAATACTTCATCAAGTTCTACTTTCCTCCCACTTACTTCTTTCGAGAGAAACTCTTTCTCTAGAAAGGACCCATTCTTTGCAACAAAGATCTTGCCTTCGGATCTGAGGTAGAAGGTATACCCAATAGTTTCTTTTGGGTATCCTATGAAGACGCATTTTTCCGACTTGGGTTCGAGCTTTTCAGGTTGAAGTTTCTTGACATAAGCATCGCATCCCCAAACTTTTAGAAACGACAGCTTAGGTTTCTTCCCAAACCATAATTCATACGGTGTCGTCTCAACGGATTTCGGCGGAGCCCTATTTAAAGTGAATGCGGCAGTCTCTAAAGCATAGCCCCAAAAAGATAGCGGTAAATCGGCAAGAGACATCATAGATCGCACCATATCTGATAAAGTGCGATTACGACGTTCGGACACACCATTACGCTGTGGTGTTCCAGGCGGCGTGAGTTGTGAAACTATTCCACATTTTCTTAAGTGTGTGCCAAATTCGTGACTCAAGTATTCTCCTCCACGATCTGATCGTAGAAACTTGATTTTCCTGTCACGTTGATTCTCAACCTCACTCTGAAATTCCTTGAACTTTTCAAAGGTTTCAGACTTGTGTTTCATTAAGTAGACATACCCATATCTACTCAAATCATCAGTGAGGGTGAGAACATAACGATAGCCACCGCGAGCCTCAACACTCATTGGACCGCACACATCAGTATGTATGATTTCCAACAAGTTGGTTGCTCGCTGCATTGTTCCTGAGAACGGAGTCTTGGTCATCTTACCCATGAGGCATGGTTCGCACGTGTCAAATGATTCATAATCAAGAGACTCTAAAAGTCCATCTGCATGGAGCTTCTTCATGCGTTTGACACCTATGTGACCAAGGCGGCAGTGCCACAAATATGTGGGACTATCATTATCAACCTTACATCTTTTGGTACTCACACTATGAATATGTGTAGCATTACGCTCGAGATTCATTAAGAATAAACCATTCACCATAGGAGCATGGCCATAAAACATATCTCTCATATAAATAGAACAACCATTATTCTCGGATTTAAATGAGTAGCCATCTCGAATTAAACGAGATCCCGATACAATGTTCATGCTCAAAGCTGGCACTAAATAACAATTATTAAGGTTTAAAACTAATCCCGAAGGTAGATATAGAGGTAGCGTGCCGACGGCGATCACATTGACCTTGCAACCATTCCCGACGCGCATCGTCACCTCGTCCTTTGCCAGTTTCCGCTTATTCCGCAGCCCCTGCTTTGAGTTACAAATGTGAGCAACTGCACCGGTATCAAATACCCAGGAGCTACTACGGACACTAGTAAGGTACACATCAATTACATGTATATCACATATACCTTTTGTTTTGCAGGCCTTCTTGTCTGCTAAGTATTTAGGGCAATTCCGCTTCCAGTGACCGCTTCCCTTGCAATAAAAGCACTCAGTCTCGGGCTTGGGTCCATTCTTTGGCTTCTTCCCAGCAGCTTGCTTGCTGGGCGCGGCAACTTCCTTGCCGTCCTTCTTGGAGTTCTTTTTACCCTTGCCCTTCTTGAACTTAGTGGTTTTATTGACCATCAACACTTGATGTTCCTTCTTGACTTCTACTTCCGCTGATTTCAGCATTGAGAACAACTCAGGAATGGTCTTTTGCATCCCCTGCATGTTGAAGTTCATCACAAAGCTCTTGTAGCTTGGTGGAAGCGACTGGAGGATTCTGTCAATGACCGCATCATCCGGGAGATTAACTCCCAGCTGAGACAAGCGGTTATGTAACCCAGACATAGTGAGTATGTGCTCACTGACAGAACTATTTTCCTCCATCTTACAGCTGAAGAACTTACCGGAGACTTCATATCTCTCGATCCGGGCATGAGCTTGAAAAACCATTTTCAGCTCTTCGAACATCTCATATGCTCCATGTCTCTCAAAACGTTTTTGGAGCCCCGGCTCTAAGCTGTAAAGCATGCCGCACTGAACGAGGGAGTAGTCGTCAACACATGTCTGCCAAGCGTTCATAACGTCTTGGTTCTGTGGGACGGGAGCTTCACCTAGCGGTGCTTGTAGGACATAATCTTTCTTGGCAGCTATGAGGATGATCCTCAGGTTCCGGACCCAGTTCGTATAGTTGCTGCCATCGTCTTTCAGCTTGGTTTTCTCTAGGAAAGCGTTGAAGTTGAGGACTACGTGGGCCATTTGATCTACAAGACATATTGTAAAATATTTTAGACTAAGTTCATGATAATTAAGTTCATCTAATCAAATAATTAATGAACTCCCACTTAGATTAGACATCCCTCTGGTCATCTAAGTATTACATGATTCGAGTTAACTAGGCCGTGTCCGATCATCACGTGAGACGGACTAGTCAACATCGGTGAACATCTTCATGTTGATCGTATCTTCCATACGACTCATGCTCGACCTTTCGGTCTTCTGTGTTCCGAGGCCATGTCTGTACATGCTAGGCTCGTCAAGTCAACCTAAGTGTTTGCATGTGTAAATCTGTCTTACACCCGTTGTATGTGAACGTCTGAATAAAACACCCGATCATCACGTGGTGTTTTGAAACAGCGAACTGTCGCAACGGTGCACAGTTAGGGGGAACACTTCTTGAAATTATTATGAGGGATCATCTTATTTACTACCGTCGTTCTAAGTAAACAAGATGCAAAACATGATAAACATCACATGCAATCAAATAATAAACGTGACATGATATGGCCAATATCACATAGCTCCTTTGATCTCCATCTTGGGGCTCCATGATCATCTTGTCACCGGCTTGACACCATGATCTCCATCATCATGATCTCCATCATCGTGTCTCCATGAAGTTGCTCGCCAACTATTACTTCTACTACTATGGCTAACGCGTTTAGCAATAAAGTAAAGTAATTTACATGGCGTTTCTCAATGACACGCAGGTCATATAAAAGAATAAAGACAACTCCTATGGCTCCTGCCGGTTGTCATACTCATCGACATACAAGTCGTGATTTCTATTACAATAGCATGAACATCTCATACATCACACATAGATCATTCATCATTCATCACAACTTTGGCCATATCATATCACCAACCACTTGCTGCAAAAACAAGTTAGACGTCCTATAATTGTGGTTGCAAGTTTTTACGTGGCTGAATTAGGGTTCTAGCAAGAACGTCTTCTTACCTACGTTAAAGCCACAACGTGATTTGTCAACTTCTATTTACCCTTCATAAGGACCCTGTTCATCGAATCCGCTCCAACTAAAGTGGGAGAGACAGACACCCGCCAGCCACCTTATGCAACTAGTGCATGTTAGTCGGTGGAACCGGTCTCACGTAAGCGTACGTGTAAGGTTGGTCCGGGCCGCTTCATCCCACAATACCGCTGAAGCAAGAAAAGACTAGTAGCGGCAAGAAAGTTGACAAATCTACGCCCACAACAAATTGTGTTCTACTCGCGCAAGAAGAACTACGCATAGACCTAGCTCATGATGCCACTGTTGGGGAACGTTGCAGAAAACAAAAAATTTCCTACTCGTTTCACCAAGATCCATCTAGGAGTTCATCTAGCAACGAGTCATCGTATGCATCTACATACCTTTGTAGATCGCGCACGGAAGCGTTCAAAGAACGGTGATGATGTAGTCGAACACGACGTGATCCAAATCACCGATGACCAAGCGCCGAACGAATGGCACCTCCGCGTTCAACACACGTACGGGACGAGAGACGTCTCCTCCTTCTTGATCCAGCAAGGGGGAAGGAGAGGTTGATGAAGATCCAGCAGCACAACGGCGTGGTGGTGGATGCAGGGCGTCACAGTAGCAGGGCTTCGCCTATACTACGCGAGAGAGACGTAACGGGGAGAGAGGGAGGCGCCAGGGGCTGGCGTATGAAGTCCTCCCTCTCCTCAACTATATATAGGGGTGCCAAGGGGGGGCGCCGGCCCTAGTAGATGGATCTACTAGGGGGGGCGGCCAAGGGTGGGGGGCTTGCCCCCCAAGCAAGGGGGCGCCCCCTTTAGGGTTTCCCCCCCAACCCTAGGCGCATGGGCCCTTGGGGGGTGGTGCCCCAGCCCACTATGGGCTGGGTTCCCTCCCACTTCAGCCCATGGGGCCCCCCGGGATAGGTGGCCCCACCCGGTGGACCCCCGGGACCCTTCCGGTGGTCCCGGTACAATACCGGTGACCCCGAAACTTGTCCCGATGGCCGAAACAGCACTTCCTATATATAATTCTTCACCTCCGGACCATTCCGGAACTCCTCGTGACGTCCGGGATCTCATCCGGGACTCTGAACAACATTCGGGTTACTGCATATACATATCTTCACAACCCTAGCGTCACCGAACCTTAAGTGTGTAGACCTTACGGGTTCGGGAGACAAGCAGACATGACTGAGACGACTCTCCGGTCAATAACCAACAGCGGGATCTGGATACCCATGTTGGCTCCCACATGCTCCACGATGATCTCATCGGATGAACCACGATGTCGAGGATTCAATCAACCCCGTATGCAATTCCCTTTGTCAATTGATATGTTACTTGCCCGAGATTCGATCGTCGGTATCCCAATACCTCGTTCAATCTCGTTACCGGCAAGTCACTTTACTCGTACCGTAATGCATGATCCTGTGACCAGACACTTGGTCACTTTGAGCTCATTATGATGATGCACTACCGAGTGGGCCCAGTGATACCTCTCCGTCATACGGAGTGACAAATCCCAGTCTTGATCCATGTCACCCAACAGACACCTTCGGAGATACCCGTAGTCTACCTTTATAGTCACCCAGTTACGTTGTGACATTTGGTATACCCAAAGCACTCCTACGGTATCCGGGAGTTACACGATCTCATGGTCTAAGGAAAGGATACTTTGACATTGGAAAACTCTAGCAAACGAACTATACGATCTTGTGCTATGTTTAGGATTGGGTCTTGTCCATCACATCATTCTCCTAATGATGTGATCTCGTTATCAATGACATCCAATGTCCATAGTCAGGAAACCATGACTATCTGTTGATCAACGAGCTAGTCAACTAGAGGCTTACTAGGGACATGTTGGTGTCTGTTATTCACACATGTATTATGATTTCCGAATAACACAATTATAGCATGAATAAAGACAATTATCATGAACAAGGAAATATAATAATAATGCTTTTATTATTTCCTCTAGGGCATATTTCCAACAAGAGAGCCTTGGGTTCAGAAACCCATGCCTTTTCCTCCTAAACCATCTAAGAAAAAGGATGATGAGGATTTTGAGCGCTTTGCTGAAATGATTAGACCTATCATTTTACGTATGCGATTAACTGATATGCTCAAAACCAATCCTTATGCTAAGTATATGAAAGATATTATTACAAATAAAAGAAAGATACCGGAAGCTGAAATTTCCACCATGCTTGCTAAGTACACTTTTAAGGGTCGAATACCAAAGAAACTTGGAGATCCATGAGTACCCACTATACCATGCTCCATTAAAAGAAATTATGTTAAAACTGCTTTATGTGATCTTGGAGCCGGTGTTAGTGTTATGCCTCTCTCTTTATATCGTAGACTTGATTTGAATAAGTTGACACCTACTGAAATATCTTTGCAAATGGCTGATAAATCAACTGCTATACCTGTCGGTATTTGTGAGGATGTACCTGTTGTAGTTGCAAATGTTACTATTTTAACGGACTTTGTTATTCTTGATATTCCCGAGGACGATAGTATGTCTATTATTCTTGGAAGACCCTTTTTGAATACTCCAGGGGCTGTTATTGATTTCACTAAAGGCAATGTCACTTTTCATGTTAATGGTAATGAGCATACGGTACACTTTCCGAGGAAACAACCTCAAGTTCATAGTATCAATTCTATTGGAAAAATTCCATCGATTATATTTGGAGGTTTTGAATTTCCTCTTCCTACTGTCAAGAAGAAATATGATATTCTTATTATTGGTGATGTGCATATCCTCGTTGAGGTAACATAGTGTTATTCGAAATTTCTCCGGTTCCATGTTATTCGGAATGAGTTCGTTAACAAGACTTGATCAACCTTGTTAGTGGATTCCTTTTGATGAGCATGAGATGGATGAAACCAGAAGGCAGAACCTTCTGCGCCTTCTTCTTCCGCATCACAGTACGACCCCAACAACTATTATTATGGATATCCGCCAGGCCAGCCGTGGCCATAGACCAACTTAGGCCAAAAGCCTAAGCTTGGGGGAGTATGTTTTTCTCACCGACATTACATTTATGCTCACACACTCATTGCTAGATGGCGGTGCTCATACTTTTTCATTGTATCATCCATGCTTGTTTATTTTCCTTTTTATGCTTTCTTCTTGTGTGTTTAATAAACCTTAAGAAAAATCAAAAAAATTAGTTGTAGCTTTTAATTAGTTTACTTTCCATGCTTGTAGTAGTAATTAAAAAGAAAACCCAAAAAGATTTCATGTTCTTCTTTTGCTTGTTGGGAGCTTTCCCGTGTAAATAGTTTTATTTCTTTTCTTTTCTTTGGGGGTCGATAGGAGAAGACCATAATTAAATTGTTGAGGTGGCTCTTATATGCATTATTGTTGATCTGACAAAAGAGCCAATATTGCCTTGTCTTCTCCTGTTTATTGAATGCCTGCAGATCCCAGCTTAGTCCAATGCACGTGCACTATTATTATTATTCACATCGTTCGGTCATGCAAGTGAAGGGCAATTATGATGATATATGATGGACTGGCTGAGATGAGAAAAGCTGGTATGAACTCGACCTCTTTTGTTTTTGTAAATATGATTAGTTCATCGTTCCTGATTCAGCCTATTATGAATAAACATGTGTGCAGTGACAACTAGAGATCATAGTTTCTTGTGACATGCTTGATTAGCTATGAGTTATAATGGTTTACCTTGCGTTCCAACATGCTATTGAGATGGTTATGATGTGGTATGATAGGGTGGTATCCTCCTCTGAATGATTTAAGTGACTTGACTTGGCACATGGTCATGCATGTAGTTGAAACAAAATCAACATAGCCTTCACGATATTTATGTTCATGGTGGATTATATCCTACTCATGCTTGCATTCGATGTTGATCAATTTTAATGCATGTTCATGACTGTTGTTGCTCTCTAGCTGGTCGCTTCCCAGTCTTTTGCTAGCCTTCACCTGTACTAAGCGGGAATACTGTTTGTGCATCCAAACTCTTTAAACCCCAAAGTTATTCCACATGAGTCCACTATACCTACCTATATACGGTATCTACCTGCCGTTCCAAGTAAATTTGTATGTGCCAAACTTTAAACCTTCAAATAAATATCATGTTTTGTATGCTCAAATAGATCATGTATCTACTAGGGCTGTCTGTATCTTCCATATTAGGCGGGTTATTCTCAAGAGGAGTGGACTCCGCTCCTCACTCACGAGATAAATGGCTCGTCACCGGGATGCCCGGTCCCATGCTTTATGCAAACTAAATCAAAATAATTGCAAACAAAACTCCCCCTGGGACTCTTGTTAGTTGGAGGCACTCATTGTTTCGAGCAAGCCATGGATTGATGCTTGTTGGTGGAAGGGGGAGTATACACTTTACCATTCTGTTTGGGAACCGCCTATAATGTGTGTAGGATGGAAGATATCGCCATCTCTTGGTTGTTATGTTGACAATGAAAGTATACCGCTCAAAATATTATTCACCTCTGTTTCAAAATCGAGCCTTGGCACCTCTACAAATCCATGCTTCCCTCTGTGAAGGGCCTATCTATTTACTTTTATGCTGAGTCATCATCCTCTTATTAAAAAGCACCAGTTGGAGAGCACCGCTGTCATTTACATTCATTATTATTAGTTTACATTGAGTATGACTTGACTGGATCTCTTTTACCATGAATTACAATGTCTAGTCAGTCCTTGGTCTTTAAAGGTGCTCTGCATTTATGTTTTGCGGTCTCAGAAAGGGCTAGCGAGATACCACCTTGTTATATCATATTATGATTGTTTTGAGAAAGTGTTGTCATCTGAGTTTTATTATTATGGCTCGCTAGTTGATTATGCTATTGATATGAGTAAACTTGAGACCTATGCGTTATTGTGAATGTGGTTAGTTATAATCTTTGCTGAAAACTTGAATGCTGGCTTTACATATTTACAACAACAAGAGCAAACAGAGTTTGTAAAAGTTTTTCTTTATCACTTTCAGTTTGTCAACTGAATTGCTTGAGGACAAGCAAAGGTTTAAGCATGGGGGAGTTCATACGTCTCCAACGTATCTACTTTTCCAAACACTTTTGCCCTTGTTTTGGACTCTAACTTGCATGATTTGAATGGAACTAACCCGGACTGACGTTGTTTTCAGCAGAATTACCATGGTGTTATTTATGTGCAGGAGCAAACGTTCTCGGAATGACCTGAAACTTCACGGAGACACTTTTCAGAAAAGAAGAAAAATACCTGCCAAAGATGAAGGCTAGGGGGCCCACCATCTTGCCACGAGGGTGGGGGGCGCGCCTGCCCCCCTAGGGCGCACCCCTACCTCATGGGCCCCCTGTTGTGTCTCCGACTCCAACTCCACCTCCATATATTGAGTTTTAATGAGAAAAAAATCAGAGAGAAGAAATCATCGTGTTTTACGATACGGAGCCACCGCCAAGCCCTAAAACCTCTCGGGAGGGCTGGTCTGGAGTCCGTTTGGGGCTCCGGAGAGGGGAATACGTCGCCATCGTCATCATCAACCATCCTCCATCACCAATTTCATGATGCTCACCACCGTGCGTGAGTAATTCCATTGTAGGCTTGCTGGACGGTGATGGGTTGGATGGGATCTATCATGTAATCAAGTTAGTTTTGTTAGGGTTTGATCCCTAGTGTCCACTATGTTCTAAGATTGATGTTGCTATGACTTTGCTATACTTAATGCTTGTCACTAGGGCCCGAGTGCCATGATTTCAGATCTGAACCTATTATTTTTTCATCAATATATGATTGGTCTTGATCCTATCTTGCAAGTCTATAGTCACCTATTATGTGTTATGATCCGTTAACCCCGAAGTGACAATAATCGGGATACTTACCGGTGATGACCGTAGTTTGAGGAGTTCATGTATTCACTATGTGTTAATGCTTTGTTCCGGTTCTCTATTAAAAGGAGGCCTTAATATCCCTTAGTTTTCGTAAGGACCCCGCTGCCACGGGAGGGTAGGACAAAAGATGTCATGCAAGTTCTTTTCCATAATCACATATGACTATATTCGGAATACATGCCTACATTACATCGATGAATTGGAGCTAGTTCTGTGTCACCCTAGGTTATGACTGTTACATGATGAACCGCATCCGGCATAATTCTCCATCACTGATCCATTGCCTACGAGCTTTCCATATATTGTTCTTCGCTTATTTACTTTTCTGTTGCTATTGCTATCATCACTAAAAATACCAAAAACATTACTTTTGCTATCATTACCTTTTGCTACCGTTACCACTACTATCATGTTACTTTGCTACTAAATACTTTGCTGCAGATATTAAGTTTCCAGGTGTGGTTGAATTGACAACTCAACTGCTAATACTCGAGAATATTCTTTGGCTCCCCTTGTGTCGAATCAATAAATTTGGGTTGAATACTCTACCCTCGAAAACTGTTGCGATCCCCTATACTTGTGGGTTATCAATGGCCATCGTCGCATGTCGGGGCACGCCCCCGCGATCCGTAGATCGATCTGGTATGTCCTGCTCTACTGTCCAGGTCCTGCCGAAGGTCATATTTATATGCCTGAGCTATTTTATCCCTGCCTTTACAGCAAGGTAGTATGGGCTGGTGTTCGGCTTGGGTTGCCGCTTTGTCCCGACCACGTGGTGGTCAGTCAGCCGCCTTGTGCACTGATGGCACGGGCTCCAATGCCTTGTCATCGAATTGAGGTAGTAATTTGTGCTTCGGGTGACTTTTGGTTGGTCGCTCGAGGCTGTATTCCTCGGCTGCCAGGACATTAGTCCATCTATCGTTGAGAAGATCTTGATCAGCTTGAAGCTGTTGCTGCTTCTTTTTCAGGCTCCTTGTAGTGGCTATTAGCCGGCGCTTAAAGCGCTCCTGCTCGAGAGGTTCCTCGGGCATGATAAAATCCTCATCGTCGAGGCTCACCTCATCCTTGGAGAGTGGAAGATAGTTATTGTCCTCCGAGTCTTCGTGTTCGGCCTGTTCATCTGGGCTAACTCGCCCATATTCTCGTTCGCCCTGTTCGGAAGTCGGCTCAATGGGGTCTTCATTGTCATCAGCATCTTCTAGAGTATTGTTTTCTCCTGTGCCGGTATTGCTATCTTTTTCACGGCGTGACTTAGAGGGGCGCCGCTGTTGTTGGCGCTTTGGCTGTATCTCAGGAGGTTTATCTTCCACTGGGTCTTCTTTGTCATCGTCGTTAACTTATTTGGGTGTGTCCACCATGTATACGTCGTAGGAGGAGGTGGCCGTCCAGCGCAAGGTAAATGGCAGGTTTTGGGCCTGCTCCTCTTCGGCATCGTCATCCATACCGTCGATGTCTTCAGAGTCGTAGTTGAGCATGTCAGTTAGATCTTTGACAGTGGCTATTAAGTGGGAGGTGGGTGGGAAACAAAATTCCCCGTCATCAGCCCCCCAGTTCGAACCGGATATAATTCGATTGTGAGTCCCCTGCTAAAGAGAGAGTTTTTAATGAGTTTAGCACATCGCCTAAAGGTGAGTGCCGAAAGATGTCAGCGGAACAGAATTCAACGATCGGTGCCTGGTAAGGCTCGGCGGACGTAGATGCATGTAGTTCGGAACCAGTGAACGGAGATGAATCCGGGGGTCCGGTGATGCAGACCCCGCTCAAAGCTGCGTATGTGTGCGGCTCCAACGCCGATGAGTCTGCGGCTTCCGTGGCGGGGTTAAGCTTCCCTTCTTCGGATGGCACAGGCTGCTCCGGATCTAGGGCCAGAGCGCTTACACGGGCAATCTCCTGGGTATGGTCCGATGACAGATTTAGGTCTTGTTCATCGCGGTCGCAGGGAGCGGCTGCCATGGGCTCAAATCCTTCGAAGATCAAGTCTCCACGGATATCAGCTACATAGTTCAAGCTTCCAAACCTGACCTCACAGCCAGGGGCGTAGCTATCGATCTGCTCTAGATGGCCAAGCGAGTTGGCCCGCAGTGCGGAGCCGCCGAATACGAAGATCTGGCCAGGGAGAAAGACATCCCCGGGCAGCGTTGTTGTAGATGATGGATGGAGCCATCGAACCTTCTGATGACGACACAGTGGAACTCTCAATGAAAGCACCAATGTCAGTGTCAAAACCGGGGGATCTTGGGTAGGGGGTCCCGAACTATCCGTCTAGGGTCGATGGTAACAGGACACAGGGACACGATGTTTACCCAGGTTCGGGCCCTCTCTATGGAGGTAATACCCTACTTCCTGCTTGATTGATCTTGATGAATATGAGTATTACAAGATTTGATTTACCACGAGATTGTAATGGCTAAAAGGCTAGAAGTCTAGCCTATATGATTATGATAATCTCTACGGACTAAACCCTCAGGTTTATATAGACACCGGAGGGGACTAGGGCTATACGAAGTCGGTTACAGAGAATGGAATCTTCATATCCGAAGGCCAAGCTTGCCATCCACGCCAAGGAGAGTCCCATCCGGACACGGGTGAGAGTCTTCGGTCTTGTATCTTCATAGCCCATCAGTCCGGCCCACGTCCAGCAGGCCGGACGCCCGAGGACCCCTTAGTCCAGGACTCCCTCAGGGGTCGCCCCCCTTTCCTTCCTTCTCTCCTCCCCTTCCTTCTCTCCTACTCCTACTACTTGGAAGGGGGGAATCCTACTCCCAGTGGGAGTAGGACTCCCCTAGGGCGCGTTATAGAGGGCCGGCCCTCCCCCTCCTCCACTTCTTTATATACGGGAGAGGGGGGTACCCCATAGACACACAAGTTGATCATTGTCTTAACCGTATGCGGTGCCCCCCTCCACCATAATCCACCTCGGTCATATCGTAGTGGTGCTTAGGCGAATCCCTGCTCCGGTAGCATCATCATCACCGTCATCACGCCGTCGTGCTGACGAAACTCTCCCTCGACAGTCAGCTGGATCTAGAGTTCGTGGGACGTTGTAGGATCAAAAGTATGTCTAGAGGGGGGGTGATTAGACTACTTGACCAAATAAAAATCTAGCCTTTTCCCAATTTTAGTTCTTGGCAGATTTTAGCTATCTTAGCACAAGTCAAGCAATCTCCACACAATTCAAGCAAGCATGAAAAAGAGTATATGAGCAGCGGAAACTAAAGCATGCAACTTGCAAGAATGTAAAGGGAAGGGTTTGGAGGATTCAAACGCAATTGGAGACACATATGTTTTTGTCATGGTTCCGATAGGTGGTGCTATCGTACATCCATGTTGATGGAGACTTCAACCCACGGAGGGTAACGGTTGCGCGAGTCCATGGAGGGCTCCACCCACGAAGGGTCCACGAAGAAGCAACCTTGTCTATTCCATCATGGCCATCGCCCACGAAGGACTTGCCTCAATAGCGGTAGATCTTCACGAAGTAGGCGATCTCCTTGCCCTTACAAACTCCTTGGTTCAACTCCACAATCTTGTCGGAGCCTCCCAAGTGACACCTGGACAATCTAGGAGACACCACTCTCCAAGAAGTAACAAATGGTGTGTTGATGATGAACTCCTTGCTCTTGTGCTTCAAATGATAGTCTCCCCAACACTCAACTCTCTCTCACAGGATTTGGATTTGGTGGAAAGAAGATTTGAGTGGAAAGCAACTTGGGGAAGGCTAGAGATCAAGATTCATATGGTTGGAATGGAATATCTTGACCTCAACACAAGTGTAGGTGGTTCTCTCTCAGAAAATGTGTATTGGAAGTGTAGGTATGTTCTGATGGCTCTCTCCACGAATGAAGAGTGGGTGGAGGGGTATATATAGCCTCCACACAAAATCTAACCATTACACACAATTTGCCAAACTCGGTGGGACCGAATTGTTAAACTCGGTCGGACCGATTCAGCAAACCTAGTGACCGTTAGGATTTTCGGTGGGACTGAGATGCAACTCGGTAGGACCGATATGGTTAGGGTGAGGGCATAACGTAATCTCAGTGTGACCGATTACACAAACTCGGTGGGACCGATTTTGCTAATAAGCTAACCAGAGAGTTGGTCAGGTAAACTCGGTGGGACCTATTCGCTCATCTCGGTGAGACCGAAGTGTTACAAAAGGGAAACAGAGAGTTTACATTGCAATCTCGGTGGGACCGATCGCTCATCTCGGTAAGACCGAAACGTTATGACGGGAAACAGAGAGATTACAATCCCATCTCGGTGAGACCGAGATCCCTATCAGTGAGACCGATTTTCCTAGGGTTTGTGGCAGTGGCTATGACATTTGAAACTCGGTGGCGCCGGATAGAAAGAATCGGTGGGGCCGAGTTTGACTTTTGGTTTAGGTCATATGTGGATGTGGGAAGGTAGTTGAGGATTTTGGAGCATATCACTAAGCATTTTGAGCAAGCAAGCCATTAAGCAACACCTCATCCCTCCTTGATAGTATTGGCTTTTCCTATAGACTCAATGTGATCTTGGATCACTAAAATATAAAATGTAGAGTCTTGAGCTTCAAGCTTGAGCCAAACTTTTTGTCCTTAGAATTTTGAGGGATCCACTTTCCTCATCCATGCCATGCCATTCATTGAGCTTTTCCTGAAATATTAATCTTGGAATAATGTTAGCTCAATGAGCTATATGTTGTTAGGAATTACCAAAACCACCCAGGGATAGTTGCACTTTCAATCTCCCCCTTTTTGGTAATTGATGACAACATATAGATCAAAGCTTCGACAAATGATAATAAGAGTGAAAGATATTGTCGCTTTGAGAAGTATGTGAAAAGCAAGAGCTCCCCCTAAATTTGTGCATATCTTAAGATTTGCTTTGGACTGCAAATGCACAATGAGTTAGGATCATGGGTTACACTTCCATGTCACATACATCTTGGTGGAGCGCTCAAAATAATAAAGATTGAATACATGCACTCATCACCAAGTAAAGTGAATGATCATATAAGGATAAGTAAGATAATATCATCTAACAAGCATAAGTGTAGCTTATGATCAACCACATGATCATCAATGTCTCACAGATAATAGCATAGTATCTCAAGCAATCAAAAGACAAACAAAGTTCAACCACCAAAGCAAGAGAGAATAAAAAGCAACGCTCTCTCTCGAAGCCTATGATCTATACATGTTTCTCCCCCTTTGGCAACAAGTTACCAAAAAGTTCATAGAAAATGCATAGCACTAAAACGTCTCTCAAGCTTGGTCTTCAGGTGGTGGCGTAGAGATGGCTCCTTGGACGAAGACTTCAGTTGATGTGGATGGAGCTGAAGGAGTTGGTGCTGGAGCTGATTGCACTGAAGCTGTAGCTGGTGCAGATGAAGTGGCTCTAGTGTCTGGAACAGGCACTTCAGCAGACCTCTAAGCTCTAGGCACTCTGGCAAATGCATCAGTGGTTGTCTTTCCCTTCCTCTCCTGCATATCATCTTGAAGTTGCTCCACAACAGACTGGATCTCAGTTAGCTTCACATCCAAGTCATAGAATTTTTGCTCCACGATTCTTCCCAAGCTCTCCTGGTTTTGAGTCAGGGTGGCCAGTCCCTTCTCAATCCTCAGAGTGGATGCAATCAGGTAGCCAAGCTAATCTTGCTTCCTCTTCAGGAGATACCGAGATGCTTCTTCAGTAGTTGGCATCCTAGCAGCCTTTTCAGCTTTTGCCTTCTCCTTCTTGGCTTGTGCGTGCACAGAAGATGGTTCATCCTCATTCATAACCACAATGTTGTCCTCGAAGTCTAGATGGATAGGCATGTGCTCCTTGTCCAGCAGATATGTACCAGTGCCCATCTTGGAGTTGATTAGCTCCTGGATCTGTGGGGCATACCCACAACTCCTCTTCTGATCTGCAGCTGTCCTCTTGATAGTTTCAACTATTAGGCTCATGACTTTGAACTTCTGTGGGACATCAAAGATGTGAAGCAAGTTAATTGCATGGCCTCTGATCATCTTGTGATCAGCTGACTTTGGCAAGAGAGTGTGCCTCAGGATCCAGTTGATGGTTGGCAAGCCTGACAGAAGGTAATGTACAGATCCAAACTTATGTGTCTCAAGAGCAGCATCTGGGATCTCCTTGTACATGTGTGCCATTGTGTTGTGATCCTTCTTCCCGTTGTCATAGACATCCAAGTCATCTTCACTCTCTTTTGGGGCATTGATCAACTTCGCCCATTTAGCAACTGTGGACTGGTTCCTCGTACCTTCAAACATCCAGACAATCCTTCCATCTGGGTAGAAATGAGCTGTGGAGTAGAACTGCATGATGAGCTCATCATTCCATTTTGTGAGGTTCTGAGCCACAAACTCATCGACTCCACAATCCTTGAAACTATCATGTACACCTGGATAGTGATCCTCATTCTCCTTGATGTAGTCCCAGTCGACCCATCTCATGTCACACACTATGGGCTTCTTGTCAAGCAACACTGTCTCATAGAAGTCCTGTTGTTCCTTTGTGTGGAACCTGTAATCAACAGCAGTCCTTCTCCTGGTGGCATATGGATCTGACTCTCTCCACCTCAGACCTGAGTCCTTCCTTATCTTCATGTTCTCAGCTACTGGATGAGCATCATTGTGATCTGGGATTTCTGGCTTCAGCTTCCTCAATACATGTGACTCATCATCTTCTTCTTCCATTTCAGCTTTAGGCACTGGGGCCTTGTTCTTTTCAGCAGCTGGTATACTCCTGGTATTCCTCTTAGGTGCACTCTTGGGCTTGGAGGCTGCTTTGGGTGCTTCTTTGGCCTTTGATGTTGCAGCCGCTGACTTTATAGCATCACCCATCAGCTTTTGTGCCTTGGGTGCTGGTGCAGAAACCTCTTCTTCCTCTTCCTCTTCAGAATCTCTCATGATTGAGGATCTCCCAAGCACTCTAGCAGTGGTCTTTTTGATCCTCTCCTTCCTCTCCTTCCCTTCTACAGCAGCCTCTTTGGGTTCAGATCCCAAAGGGACTTGAGTAGATGCTCTGGCCTTAGACATTGGAATTCTCTTTGCAGGAACCTTTTGCTTCATGCCTGGCTTGGTGGCAGCAACAGTGCTATATTCCTTCTTAACCACTTTCTTCTTGGAAGTGGCCTCATCCTCAACTGCCACATAGTCTTCGTCCTTAGATTCAGAGGTCTTCTTCTTTCTGGCCCGGGTGGCAGCTTTGGGTAAGTTGCTTGGGGTGCTCCGGCTACCATCATCTGAACTGCTAGAGGGACTAGTGCCCTCACTCAGGTGAACCTGCTCCTCTGACCTATTCTGGCTGTCACTCTGATCAGACATATTGCAAGCACTGACAGCAGACCCTGTGAATAGATATAGATGAGATAGAGTGGATGAGCATCACAAAATGCAGAGGTTTTAGCAAAAGAATGAGTCAAGAACTTAGTTTTAGTTTTCCACAGAAAGCATTTCGGATCAACCGATTTGTAAACTCGGTGATACCGAAGCAGCTGCTGGAACCTAAACTAGTGAACTCGGTCAGACCGAGTCACAGTTCGGTGGCACTGAGACTGCTAGGGTTTCACAAATTCCTGAACTCGGTCACACCGATTTGCAATTCTCGGTCAGACCGAAAATTACATGTGCAATGGCCTGAGCCGAATCGGTGATACCGAGTTCCACAACTCGGTGGGTCTGAGATGGTTTCGGCAGAAACCTAACCCTAAATTTTCAATTCACGACTAAACTGTGGAGTGTTTTGACTGGATAAGAATGATCTCAATCATGGCAAGATACATGGCGAACACAATGTGCTAGGAATCAGATAGGGATAGAACAGTGATCGAGTTCATACCCTAGTTCGGCGATGAACTCGCTACGACGGCAATGGCGGGGATGATTCCCGTTGACGGCGGCGGAGACCAGCAGCAGGAGGCGGCTGGCGATGAGGAAGACGATCCGGAGACCCTGGAGGCAGAGCGGGCTAAGCGCGGATCGAGGAGGTTCGGAAAGTTTTCCAAAATTTGACCCGTGGGTATATATAGCCCGACCCTGTCGGTGTGACCGAGTGGAACAAGTCGGTGGCACCGAGATTCATAACTGCAATCAGTTACTGAAACTCAGTGTGACTGAAAGGTTCAAATCGGTTGCACCGAGATTGAAAACCTAGATCGACTTAGTGATCTCGGTATGACCGAAATGGATGAATTGGTCAGACCGAAATGCACAAAGAAGTTTTGGAAGTTTAAGTCTATGACGAATCGGGGACTCCGAGTGCTCCTCACACAGAGTGGTTCGAATCTGACTTGATCAAATTTTGTGATGTAGCATGAATAGAGTTTGAGACGAGAAATCATAGATAGCTAGGGAGGGTTCTTAGGCATTCTTGTCCATCCACTTGGCAAAAGAAAAGAAAACCAATCAATCAAAACAACAAGTGGATGTCCTCGAATGAGTAAAATAAGCAATCAACATGCTCACACAATAAAATGGCAATTGAAATATGTGGCAAAGCATGCACAACCAATTCTAGCATCTATCAAACAATTTGCGATGACTAGGTCATCTATATATGAGTATATTGACTTAGGAGTCAAATGAGAACATTTGATCATAGGTCATACTCATCATTTAAGCACAAGTGGGGTTACCACTTTTACATAAAGCATTGTTGTGTTCACACCATTAGAGTTGCTTTAGCTCAATTCTTAGAGTAAAGCTCCCCCTAGATGTGAGATCCCCCCTAAGAGGGATGAACTAACCTTGATTTTTGTCGATGATGACTTCATGTAGATGTTGAAGATGTGGATGCTCAATGTTGATGTAGATCATTTGAAGCTATCCATTGGAGTGAGTTGCACTTTCAATACCTACATGGGTTAGTCCCACAAGGAACAAACAAGGATATCCATAGACATAAAGTGATGCACACACAAGATGATGTCTATGAAAGCTTTTAGGTTACCTTGTCCCTTGTCTTACCAACAAGAGGGTTTGTGACTCCTTGAACTAGTGCAAGATGTGGAAGTTGATTGCACTTGTTCTTGCCAAGATGATAAGAGTGAAGTATGTTGGCGGAGTCACCCTCAAGAACTCTCTAGTTCTTCTTCTTCAGGATCCACACCATCTTGATGGGAATCCTCGGTGTTGTAGTTGTACTTGATGAAGTGGAACTTGAAGTAGTCTTGGGAACCCACTTGACCAAGGCCTTAGGAGCTTCTTCAAATGCATCAATTTCCTCTTGAAGCTTGTCCTTGCCTTTTTGCTTGTGGTCTTGTGGTGGAAGATCATCTTGAGCTTGTGTCCCTTTGAAAGAAGTAGGATCATACTTCTCTTGTTGAGGAACAAACTTCGTCTTGGGGTATTGATCTTCTTCCCACTCAACTCCATTGGCATTGAACTTTCGTTCAAAACCAATACCTTGATTCTTCCGGTGCCTTCCTTGCTTGCGTATAATTTCCTCGAATTGCTTACTTCCGGCAAGGCTCATGTAAACACCTTTCTCTATAATTCCCTTTAATAAGCTATTTTCTTGCTCAAGTGTAACTTGGCTAAGAGAATCATTAGTGGAATCAAGAGAACTACTAGAAGCAACAATATTGGATTTAGCATGATTATTGTTACTACTAGAGGAAGAATCTTTCTTGTTCTTGTTACTAGACTTGACTTGAGGCATGTAAGTGGATAAGAGTAAACGCTTGGCAATGTAAGAAGAACTTTTCTTACGAAGATCATCATTGATTACTTTTAAGAACTCATGCTCTTGCTCAAGGTTGAGCTTTTCAAAGCGTAATTTCTCATGAGTCCTTAAAAGTTCTCGATGATCTCCTAAGATAGTTTCATGAGCTAACTTAAGAGTGTTTAGTTCTTTAGTTAGAGACTCAATCTTCTCCTTATCATTGTCATTCGTTTTATCTTGATTAGCATGATTAATTCACGTTTCATCACAGTATTCATCACTAGAGTTGTCAACAAGTAAATCATCATCACCTAACAAGTCATCTTCATCACTATTGAAATCAACATACTCAGGGTGTGATACCTTTGGGCCTTTAGCCATGAAGCATGTTCCAACTCCTTCATTTGGTGAGTCAAATATGTCGTAGGAGTTGGTTGTCACAAGTGCTAGACCGACAACACCTTCATCTTGAGTATATTCGGAGTCGGAGTGATAGCTTCTCTCAGAGTGGTTGTCGGAGTCGGAGCCGGATACCCATTCACCAACATGAGCTTGATGTCTTCGTTTTGTGTAGCTCTTTGATGACTTGTCCTTTCTTTCTGAATCCTTGCTTCTCTGTGAGGGTCTTCGTTCATAACGATCATCTCTACTCCTTCTTTCTCTAGATGGTGATTCTTCTCTTCTCTTGTAGGGGGCCATACACTCATTGGAATAGTGTCCGGGCCTTCGACAATTGTAGCAGTTTCGCTCTCGACTAGAAGATCTTTTGTCATTGTAGGACCTTGACTTGGAGCTTCTCTCTTTGCTTCTACTCTTGTAGAACTTGTTGAAGTTCTTCACCATTAAGCTCAATTCTTCATTGAAGGTTTGTTTCTCACTCGATGATGTGGGGGCTTCACATGAGGCTTTGTAAGCACCACTTGATTTGTCGTGAAGTTCCTCTTTATCCTTGAGTGACATCTCATGAGCAACAATTCTTCCGATGACTTCCGTTGGCTTGAAATCTTTGTAATTTGGCATCATTTGGATCAATGTGCACACGGTATCATATTTTCCATCCAAGGCTCTTAGGATCTTCTTGATGATGAATCTATCGGTCATCTCTTCACTCCCTAAACCGGCAATCTCATTTGTGATAAGAGCAAGCCTAGAGTACATTTCAGCAACACCTTCACCATCCTTCATTTTGAACTTGTCAAGTTGACTTTGAAGCACATCCAATTTGGATTCCTTGACGGAGTCGGTACCTTCGTGCATATCAATCAAAGTATCCCAAATCTCCTTTGCATTCTCAAGACGGCTGATTTTGTTGAATTCTTCGGGGCACAATCCGTTGAAGAGGATATCACAAGCTTGAGCGTTGTATTGCAGCATTTTCAACTCTTCCGCGGTGGCTTCACAGTTTGGTTCTTTCCCGTCAAAGAATTCACCTTGTAAGCCAATACACACAATAGCCCAAACGGCGGGGTTATGTCCAAGAATATGCATTTTCATCTTATGCTTCCAACTAGCAAAATTAGTTCCATCAAAGTAAGGACCTCTACGATGATAATTTCCCTCGCCAATCGCCATACTCTCCTAGGTTGTGAAACCAAGGCTATGACCGCCAAAAGCTATAGAAATCAAAGCAAATGGAGACCAAAGCTCTGATACCACTTGTAGGATCGAAAGTATGTCTAGAGGGGGATGATTAGACTACTTGACCAAATAAAAATCTAGCCTTTTCCCAATTTTAGTTCTTGGCAGATTTTAGCTATCTTAGCACAAGTCAAGCAATCTCCACACAATTCAAGCAAGCATGCAAAAGAGTATATGAGCAGCGGAAAGTAAAGCATGCAACTTGCAAGAATGTAAAGGGAAGGGTTTGGAGGATTCAAACGCAATTGGAGACACATATGTTTTTGTCGTGGTTCCGATAGGTGGTGCTATCGTACATCCACGTTGATGGAGACTTCAACCCACGGAGGGTAACGGTTGCGCGAGTCCACGGAGGGCTCCACCCACGAAGGGTCCACGAAGAAGCAACCTTGTCTATCCCATCACGGCCGTCGCCCACGAAGGACTTGCCTCACTAGCGGTAGATCTTCACGAAGTAGGCGATCTCCTTGCCCTTACAAACTCCTTGGTTCAACTCCACAATATTGTCGGAGGCTCCCAAGTGACACCTAGCCAATCTAGGAGACACCACTCTCCAGGAAGTAACAAATGGTGTGTTGATGATGAACTCCTTGCTCTTGTGCTTCAAATGATAGTCTTTACAACACTCAACTCTCTCTCACAGGATTTGGATTTGGTGGAAAGAAGATTTGAGTGGAAAGCAACTTGGGGAAGGCTAGAGATCAAGATTCATATGGTTGGAATGGAATATCTTGACCTCAACACAAGTGTAGGTGGTTCTCTCTCAGAAAATGTGTATTGGAAGTGTAGGTATGTTCTGATGGCTCTCTCCACAAATGAAGAGTGGGTGGAGGGGTATATATAGCCTCCACACAAAATCTAACCGTTACACACAATTTGCCAAACTCGGTGGGACCGAATGGTTAAACTCGGTCGGACCGATTCAGCAAACCGAGTGACCGTTAGGATTTTCGGTGGGACTGAGATGCAACTCGGTAGGACCGATATGGTTAGGGTTAGGGCATAACGTAATCTCGGTGTGACCGATTACACAAACTCGATGGGACCGATTTGTGTAATAAGCTAACCAGAGAGTTGGCCAGGTAAACTCGGTGGGACCGATTCGCTCATCTCGGTGAGACCGAAGTGTTACAAAAGGGAAACAGAGAGTTTACATTGCAATCTCGGTGGGACCGATCGCTCATCTCGGTAAGACCGAAACGTTACGGAGGGAAACAAAG
Organism: Triticum urartu; assembly: GCF_056163025.1. Lineage (NCBI taxonomy): Eukaryota > Viridiplantae > Streptophyta > Magnoliopsida > Poales > Poaceae > Triticum > Triticum urartu. The sequence goes on along the minus strand of NC_141876.1, from coordinate 46,839,448 downwards.
AGATTACAATCCCATCTCGGTGAGACCGAGATCCCTATCGGTGAGACCGATTTGCCTAGGGTTTGTGGCAGTGGCTATGACATTTGAAACTCGGTGGCGCCGGATAGAAAGAATCGGTGGGGCCGAGTTTGACTTTTGGTTTAGGTCATATGTGGATGTGGGAAGGTAGTTGAGGATTTTGGAGCATATCACTAAGCATTTTGAGAAAGCAAGCCATTAAGCAACACCTCATCCCTCCTTGATAGTATTGGCTTTTCCTATAGACTCAATGTGATCTCGGATCACTAAAATATAAAATGTAGAGTCTTGAGCTTCAAGCTTGAGCCAAACTTTTTGTCCTTAGAATTTTGAGGGATCCACTTTCCTCATCCATGCCATGCCATTCATTGAGCTTTTCCTGAAATATTAATCTTGGAATAATGTTAGCTCAATGAGCTATATGTTGTTAGGAATTACCAAAACCACCCAGGGATAGTTGCACTTTCAGACGTCACTGAGCTGAACGTGTGCAGATCGCGGAGGTGACATACCTTCGGTGCTAGGATCGGTCGGATCGTGAAGACGTTCGACTACATCAACCGCGTTGTCATAACGCTTCCGCTTCCGGTCTACGAGGGTACATGGACAACACTCTTCCCCTCTCATTGCTATGCATCACCTAGATAGATCTTGCGTGTGCGTATAAATTTTTTAGAAATTTTTACGTTACCAAATAGTTGTATCCGAGCCAGGTATATGCGTAGATGTTATATGCATGAGTAGAACACAAAGGAGTTGTGGGCATGGGTATATACATATTGCTTGCCGTCACTAGTTGTTTCTTGATTCGGCGGTATTGTTGGATGGAGCGGCTGATACGTCTCCGACGTATCTACTTTTCCAAACACTTTTGCCCTTGTTTTGGACTCTAACTTGCATGATTTGAATGGAACTAACCCGGACTGACACTGTTTTCAGCAGAATTGCTATGGTGTTATTTATGTGCAGAAACAAAAGTTCTCGGAATGACCTGAAACTTCACAGAACACCTTTTTAGAAAATATAAAAAATCCTTGCAAAAGGTGAAGACCAGGGGGCACCACCTGTCCACGAGGGTGGGGGGTGGGCCTGCCTCCCTAGGGCATGCCCCCCTACCTCATGGGCCCCCTGGAGCTCCTCCGACCTCAGCCCCAGGTCTATATATTTGCTTTCGGGGAGAAAAAATAAAAGAGAAGAATTCATCGCGTTTTACGATACGGAGCCGCCGCCAAGCCCTAAAACCTCTCGGGAGGGCTGATCTGGAGTCCGTTCGGGGCTCCGGAGAGGGGAATCCGTCGCCATCGTCATCATCAACCATCCTCCATCACCAATTTCATGATGCTCACCGCCGTGCGTGAGTAATTCCATCGTAGGCTTGCTGGACGGTGATGGGTTGGATGGGATCTATCATGTAATCGAGTTAGTTTTGTTAGGGTTTGATCCCTAGTATCCACTATGTTCTGAGATTGATGTTGCTATGACTTTGCTATGCTTAATGCTTGTCACTAGGGCCCGAGTGCCATGATTTCAGATCTGAACCTATTATGTTTTCATCAATATATGAGAGTTCTTGATCCTATCTTGCAAGTCTATAGTCACCTATTATGTGTTATGATCCGTTAACCCCGAAGTGACAATAATCGGGATACGTACTAGTGATGACCGTAGTTTGAGGAGTTCATGTATTCACTATGTGCTAATGCTTTGTTCTGGTACTCTATTAAAAGGAGGCCTTAATATCCCTTAGTTTCCATTAGGACCCCGCCACGAGAGGGTAGGACAAAAGATGTCATGCAAGTTCTTTTCCATAAGCATGTATGACTATATTCGGAATACATGCCTAAATTACATCGATGAATTGGAGCTAGTTCTGTGTCACCCTATGTTATGACTGTTACATGATGAACCGCATCCGGCATAATTCTCCATCACTGATCCATTGCCTACAAGCTTTCCATATATTGTTCTTCGCTTATTTACTTTTTCGTTGCTATTGCTATCATCACTACAAAATACCAAAAACATTACTTTTACTATCATTACCTTTTGCTACCGTTACCACTACTATCATGTTACTTTGCTACTAAATACTTTGCTGCAGATATTAAGTTTCCAGGTGTGGTTGAATTGACAACTCAGCTGCTAATACTCGAGAATATTCTTTGGCTCCCCTTGTGGCGAATCAATAAATTTGGGTTGAATACTCTACCCTCAAAAACTTTTGCGATCCCCTATACTTGTGGGTTATCAAGACTATTTTCTGGCGCCGTTGCCGGGGAGCAAAGCTCTATTCTTTGAGTCACTTGGGATTTATATCTGCTTATCATTATGAAGAACTTGAGAGATCCAAAAACCAAGATTTATCCCTCAACTACGAGGGGAGGTAAGGAACTGCCATCTAGCTTTGCACTTGATTCATCTTCTGTTTTGAGTAAGCTTGCGACACCTAAACCTGCTTTGGTTATTCGTTCTAATATGTCGCATGTTATTGATGATGCCACTTCTGCTAAGCATGATACTTATGATGAAACAACTTCTATGATTGATACTACTGTGCCACTTGGTGCATTTCTTGATGAACAACTTGATAGGGCTAGAGAGAATGGAAATATTGAATCTGATAATACCGATGAAAGTGATGATGAAGATTCACCTGTTATTCCTAAGGGTTATGTTTTTGATAAAGAAGCTTCTTTAGCTATTTTAGCTTGCAAAGATAGATACGAACTTAAGAGGTTATTATCTAAATGGAATAAGCAATCTCTAAATGCTCGAATGAAACCTGGCCCTGCTTTTGCTACTTCACCTATCTGTGTTACCGATAAGGATTATGAATTCTCGGTTGATCTTGATATAATTAATTTGGTTGAATCTGATCCTTTTCATGGCTATGAATCTGAAACTGTTGTGGCACATCTTACTAAATTAAATGATATAGCCACCCTGTTCACTAAAGATGAGAGAACTCGCTACTTTTATATCCTTAAAATATTTCCGTTCTCTTTAAAGGGTGATGCTAAGATATGGTTTAATTCTCTTGATCCTGGTTGTGTGCCTAGTCCCCGGGATATGATTTATTACTTCTCTGCTAAATATTTCCCTACTCATAAGAAACAAGCTGCTTTAAGGGATATATATAATTTTCTGCAAATTGAAGAAGAGAGTCTCCCACAAGCTTGGGGTAGGCTTCTCAAATTACTTAATGCTTTGCCTGATCATCCTCTTAAGAAAAATGAAATACTTGATATCTTTTATAATGGACTAGCCGATGCTTCCAGAGATTACCTGGATAGTTGTGCTGGTTCTGTTTTCAGGGAAAGAACACCGGATGAAGCTAAAATTCTATTGAATAATATGTTGACAAATGAAAATAATTGGACACTTCCTGAACCAGTTCCTGAGCCAGTTCCTGAACCAACTCCTGAGCCAATTCCTAAACCAACTCCGAAGAAGAGGGGTATTCTATTTCTCAGTCCTGAAGATATGCAAGAGGCAAGGAAACCTATGAAAGAAAAAGGTATTAAAGTTGAAGATGTTAAGAATTTACCTCCTATTGAATAAATACATGGTCTTAATTTACCGCCTAATGAAGAAACATATGATCTTAATCCGTTACCTATTGAAGAAACTCATGGCCTTGAGAACCCGACACAGGTAGTAAAGGTAAATTCTCTCTATAGATATGATAAAGCTGAAATCCCATTTACTAAGTTTGCTAGCCCATGCTTAGATGAGTTTGATAAATTTATGGCTAAGCAAGAAGACTTTAATGCTTATTTTGGTAGACAATTCAAATACAATTCAAATATGCTTGAACACTTGGGTGATTATATGGCTAATGTTAAAGGTGAACTTAAACTTATTAGTAAACATGCTTCTATGGTTACCACTCAAGTAGAACAAGTATTTAAAGCTCAAAATGATTTGCTCAATGAATTGAATAGTAAGAATAATGATAATGCTGTTAGAGTTATGACTAGAGGTGGTAAAATGACTCAGGAACCTTTGTATCTTGAAGGCCATCCTAAAAGGATTGAGAAAGATTCTCAGAGAAATAATATAGATGCACCTAGTCCTTCTAATAGGAAGAAAAATAAAAATGATAGGACTTTAAATGCTTCTAGTAAACCTATTACTGAAACACCTGAGAATCCAAATGATATTTCTATTTCTGATGCTGAAACACAATCTGGTAATGAACCTGAAACTAGTGATAATGTTAATGATAATGTTCATGATGATGCTCAACATAGTAATGATAATGATATAGAAATTGAACCTGTTGTTGATCCTGATAACCCATAATTAAAGAATCAATGTTATGATAAGAAAGACTTTGTTGCTAGGAAACACGGTAAGGAAAGAGAGCCTTGGGTTCAGAAACCCATGCCTTTTCCTCCCAAACCATCTAAGAAAAAGGATGATGAGGATTTTGAGCGCTTTGCTGAAATGATTAGACCTATCTTTTTGCGTATGCGATTAACTGATATGCTTAAAATGAATCCTTATGCTAAGTATATGAAAGATATTGTTACTAATAAAAGAAAGATACCGGCAGCTGAAATTTCCACCATGCTTGCTAATTATACTTTTGAGGGTGGAATACCAAAGAAACTTGGAGATCCAGGAGTACCCACTATACCATGCTCTATTAAAAGAAACGATGTTAAAACTGCTTTATGTGATCTTGGAGTCGGTGTTAGTGTTATGCCTCTCTCTTTATATCATAGACTTGATTTGAATAAGTTGACACCTACTGAAATATCTTTGCAAATGGGTGATAAATCAACTGCTATACTTGTCGGTATTTGTGAGGATGTGCCTGTTGTAGTTGCAAACGTTACTATTTTAACGGACTTTGTTATTCTTGATATTCCCGAGGACGATAGTATGTCTATTATTCTTGGAAGACCCTTTTTGAATACTGCAGGGGCTGTTATTGATTGCACTAAAGGCAATGTCACTTTTCATGTTAATGGTAATGAGCATACAGTACACTTTCCGAGGAAACAACCTCAAGTCCACAGTATCAATTCTATTGGAAAAATTCCATCGATTATATTTGGAGGTTTTGAATTTCCTCTTCCTCCTGTCAAGAACAAATATGATATTCTTATTATTGGGGATGTACATATCCCCGTTGAGGTAACATAGTGTTATTCGAAATTTCTCCGGTTCCATGCTATTCGGAAAGAGTTCGTTAACAAGACTTGATCAACCTTGTTAGTGGATTCCTTTTGATGAGCATGAGATGGATGAAACTAGAAGGCACAACCTTCTGTACCCCACTTTTACTTTCTGTTATTTATATTAAATAAAATAAAAATAGCATTTTCTATCTGTTATCTGAATTATCCATGCAATATAAAAATACCCCGAAAATAAAAGTTCTCCAAATGCCCTAAAATTTAAATATGATTTTTTTCTAGAATATTTGGCACTGAGAACACATCAGGAGGAGCTGGCACCTGGCCATGAGGGTCAGGGGTGCGCCCTACCCCCCCTGGGCGTGCCCCTGCCTCGTGGGCCCATGGTGGCCCTCCTCCACTTATTCCTGCACCCACACACTTCTTCTTCCTCCTACAAACACGAATATTCAGCTCAAGCACGAGTTCTAGCTCATTTTGCTGCCATTTTCGATCTCCTTGCTCAAAGCACCTCTCACAAAACTGCTTGGGGAGATTGTTCCTTGGTATGTGACTCCTTCGTTGGTCCAATTAGTTTTTTTTCTAGTTCTTTATTCATTGCAAATTTGTGCTGCCTAGGTGACCATGTTCTTGAGCTTGCATGTCAAATTTATATGGTTCCAAGTAGTTTTGATGCATGATATAGGCTCTAGGCACTTGTATGAGTAGTTGCTATCAGTATTATTGAGTTTGGTTCACTTTTATTTTTGAAGTTACTAAAAAATTTAGAATTTTTCAGAAAATGATGAAGAGATTTTTGAGGGGCTCATCGAGCCGAAGCTCAAGGGAAAAGCAAAATGAAGAGGCACAGAAGCCTAAGTATAATCTGCCTCGCACCGCGGAGGTTAGGCCGTGTGAGTGGCCCTCCGATGATTTCTTGAGAGCCACCGAGATTTATAAGGATTTTTATGAATTGGCTAATAATGCAGGCCTCACCGACTTCCTCCACGACCAACGCGAACAGTATCTCTTACTCACCAATACTTTTGTGCAAAACTTCTACTATTATCCTAGGGAATCACCTCCTTTAGTAGAGTTTCATTTATATGATGTGGTTAAGAAGATGTCACTTTATGATTTTTGTCGGGTTTGCTTGATCCCTTTCGAGGGAAAAATAGAGGAACCACATCGTGACGATGTGGATGGGTTTATTGATACCATCACTGTAGGGGAAACGAGGAAGGTTTCCGATGCACGAATCACTAGCATACATTTTCCTGTTTTATGCTACTTTGCAATATTCCCTAGTCGTTGCTTAATTGGTCGCAGAAACTATGGAAATCTTAGTGTTCCTGATATTATTATTTTGTTCCATGGTTTATTCTGTGATAACTCTGTGAGTATGGGCAGTATTATTGCTAAACGGTTGAGTCTGAACCGTACAAAGGGCCCCATCTTTGGTGGTATTTATGCTTCACGCCTAGCTGCACATTTTAACATACCTATTAGGCATTATGAGAAGGAAGAAAAATTGTTGCCTCGTGTTTATTTAGATTATAAGAGTATGGTAGCACATGATTTCATTATAAAGAATAGGGAAGGGGAGCTTAAATACAAATTGTTCTTTGATAAACATCATCCGAAGACTATTACCTTGCTTGCTCCTTCCTTGTTTGATTTATCTGCAGGCCAGTACCTCGTCTCACCGGAGGACATTCACGCCTACCGGAACCCTGCACCGGACACAGAGCCAGAGTCGGAACCACCAGTTGATCCTCCACGACAGTCTAATTACCAGTGGGATCCGGAGATGATTGCCAACCAGTGGCAGTCAGAGTCTTCTTCTTCGCAGTACAACCCCAACTATTATTATGGATATCCGCCAGGCCAGCCGTGGCCATAGACCAACTTAGGCCAAAAGCCTAAGCTTGGGGGAGTACGTATTTCCCATCGACATTACATTTATGTTCACACACTCATTGCTAGATGTCGGTGCTCATACGTTTTCATTGTATCATCCATGCTATTTTATCTCCTTTTTATGCTTTCTTCTTGTGTGTTTAATAAACCTTAAGAAAAAACCAAAAAATTAGTGGTAGCTTTTAGTTAGTTTACTTTCCATGCTTGTAGTAGTAATTAAAAAGAAAACCCAAAAAGATTTCATGTTCTTCTTTTACTTGTTGGGAGCTTTTCCGTGTAAATAGTTTTATTTCTTTTCTTTTCTTTGGGGGTCGATAGGAGAAGACCATAATTAAATTGTTGAAGTGGATCTTATATGCATTATTGTTAATCTGACAAAAGAGCCCATATTGCCTTGTCTTCTCCTGTTTATTGAATGCTTGCAGATTCCAGCTTAGTCCAATGCACGCGCACTATTATTATTATTCACATTGTTCGGTCATGCAAGTGAAAGGCAATTATGACGATATATGATGGACTGACTGAGATGAGAAAGGCTACTATGAACTCGACCTCTTTTGTTTTGTAAATATGATTAGTTCATCGTTCCTGATTCAGCCTATTATGAATAAACATGTTTGCAATGACAACTATAAATCATAGTTTCTTGTGTCATGCTTGATTAGCTATGAGTTATAATGGTTTACCTTGCGTGCCAACATGCTATTAAAATGGTTGTGATGTGGTATGATAGGGTGGTATCCTCCTCTGAATGATTTAAGTGACTTGAGTTGGCACATGTTCACGCATGTAGTTGAAACAAAATCAACATAGCCTTCATGATATTTATGTTCATGGTGGATTATATCCTACTCATGCTTGCATTTGGTGTTGATTAATTTTAATGCATGTTCATGACTGTTGTCGCTCTCTAGCTGGTTGCTTCCCACTCTTTTGTTAGCCTTCACCTGTACTAAGCGGGAATACTGCTTGTGCATCCAATCCCATAAACACCAAAGTTATTCCATATGAGTCCACCATACCTACCTATATATGGTATCTACCTGTCGTTCCAAGTAAATTTGTATGTGCCAAACTCTAAACCTTCAAATAAATATCATGTTTTGTATGCTCGAATAGCTCATGTATCAACTATGGCTGTCCGTATCTTCCATGTTAGGCGGGTTATTCTCAAGAGGAGTGAACTCCGGTCCTCACTCACGAGAAAATGGCTGGTCACCTGGATGCCCAATCCCATGCTTTATGCAAATCAAATCAAAATAATTGCAAACAAAAATCCCCCTGGGACTCTTTGTTAGTTGGAGGCACTCATTGTTTCGAGCAAGCCATGGATTGATGCTTGTTGGTGGAGGGGGAGTATAAACTTTACCATTCTGTTTGGGAACCGCCTATAATGTGTGTAGCATGGAAGATATCGCCATCTCTTGGTTGTTATGTTGACAATGAAAGTATACCGCTCAAAATATTATTCATCTCTATTTCAAAACCGAGCGCTGGCGCCTCTACAAATCCCTGCTTCCCTCTGCGAAGGGCCTATCTATTTACTTTTATGCTGAGTCATCATCCTCTTATTAAAAAGCACTAGTTGGAGAGCACCGCTGTCATTTGCATTCATTATTGTTAGTTTACATTGAGTATGACTTGACTGGATCTCTTTTACCATGAATTACAATGTCTAGTCAGTCCTTGATCTTTAAAGGTGCTCTGCATTTATGTTTTGCGGTCTCAGAAAGCGCTAGCGAGATACCATCTTGTTATATCATATTATGATTGTTTTGAGAAAGTGTTGTCATCCGAGATTTATTATTATTGATCGCTAGTTGATTATGCCATTGATATGAGTGAACTTGAGACCTAAGCGTTATTGTGAATGCGGTTAGTCATAATCTTTGCTGAAAACTTGAATGCTGGCTTTACATATTTACAACAACAAGAGCAAACAGAGTTTGTAAAAGTTTTTCCTTATCACTTTCAGTTTGTCAACTGAATTGCTTGAGGACAAGCAAAGGTTTAATCTTGGGGGAGTTGATACGTCTCCAACGTATCTACTTTTCCAAACACTTTTGCTCTTGTTTTGGACTCTAACTTGCATGATTTGAATGGAACTAACCCAGATTGACGTTGTTTTCAGCAGAATTGCTACAGTGTTATTTATGTGCAGAAACAAAAGTTCTCGGAATGACCTGAAACTTCACGAAACACCTTTTCGGAAAATATAAAAAATCCTTGCAAAAGATGAAGACCAGGGGGCCCACCACCTGTCCACGAGGGTGGGGGCGCGCCTGCCTCCCTAGGGCGCGCCCCCCTACCTTGTGGGCCCCCTGGAGCTCCTCCGACCTCAACCCCAAGTCTATATATTTTCTTTCGGGGAGAAAAAATAAAAAGAAGAATTCATCGCGCTTTACGATACGGAGCCGCCGCCAAGCCCTAAAACCTCTCGGGAGGGCTGATCTGGAGTCCGTTCGGGGCTCCGGAGAGGGGAATCCGTCGCCATCGTCATCATCAACCATCCTCCATCACCAATTTCATGATGCTCACCGCCGTGCGTGAGTAATTCCATCGTAGACTTGCTGGACGGTGATGGGTTGGATGGGATCTATCATGTAATCGAGTTAGTTTTGTTAGGGTTTGATCCCTAGTATCCACTATGTTATGAGATTGATGTTGCTATGACTTTGCTATGCTTAATGCTTGTCACTAGGGCCCGAGTGCCATCATTTCATATCTGAACCTATTATGTTTTCATCAATATATGAGAGTTCTTGATCCTATCTTGCAAGTCTATAGTCACCTATTATGTGTTATGACCCGTTAACCCTGAAGTGACAATAATCGGGATACTTACCGGTGATGACCGTAGTTTGAGGAGTTCATGTATTCACTATGTGCTAATGCTTCGTTCCAGTACTCTATTAAAAGGAGGCCTTAATATCCCTTAGTTTCCATTAGGACCCCGTTGCCACGGGAGGGTAGGACAAAACATGTCGTGCAAGTTCTTTTCCATAAGCACGTATGACTATATTCGGAATACATGCCTACATTACATTGATGAATTGGAGCTAGTTTTGTGTCACCCTAGGTTATGACTGTTACATGATGAACCGCATCCGGCATAATTCTCCATCACTGATCCATTGCCTATGAGCTTTCCATATATTGTGCTTCGCTTATTTACTTTTCCGTTGCTATTGCTATCATCACTACAAAATACCAAAAACATTACTTTTACTATCATTACCTTTTGCTACTGTTACCACTACTATCATATTTCTTTGCTACTAAATACTTTGCTGCAGATATTAAGTTTCCAGGTGTGGTTGAATTGACAACTCAGCTGCTAATACTCGAGAATATTCTTTGGCTCCCCTTGTGTTGAATCAATAAATTTGGGTTGAATACTCTACCCTCGAAAACTGTTGCGATCCCCTATACTTGTGGGTTATCAGCGGCCCAGACTGGCATTACGCGTACGGTTATGCGAGACTGGTTCTACCGACGTGCTTCACACACAGGTGGCTGGTGGGTGTCAGTTTCTCCAACTTTAGTTGAATCGGATTCAATGAACAAGGTTCTTTCTGAAGATCAAAAAGCAATCACTATACCGCGTTGTGGTTTTTGATGCGTAGGTAAGATCGGTTCTTGCTCAGCTCGTAGCAGCCACGTAAAACTTGCAACAACAAAGTAGAGGATGTCTAACTTGTTTTGGCAGGGCATGTTGTGATGTGATATGGTCAAGACATGATGCTAAATTTTATTGTATGAGATGATCATTTTTTGTAACAGAGTTATCCGCAACTGGCAGGAGCCATATGGTTGTTGCTTTATTGTATGAAAGCAATCGCCATGTAATTGCTTTACTTTATCACTAAGCGATAGCGATAGTCGTAGACGCAATAGTTGGCGAGACGACAATGATGCTTTGATGGAGATCAAGGTGTCAAGCCGGTGACGATGGTGATCATGACGGTGCTTTGGAGATGGAGATCAAAGGCACAAGATGATGATGGCCATATCACATCACTTATATTGATTGCATGTGATGTTTATCCTTTATGCATCTTATTTTGCTTAGTTCGGTGGTAGCATTATAAGAAGATCTCTCACTGAATTTCAAGGTATAAGTGTTCTTCATGAGTATGCACCGTTGCTACAGTTTGTCATGCCGAGACACCACGTGATGATCGGGTGTGATAAGCTCTACGTTCACATACAACGGGTGCAAGCCAGTTTTGCACACGTGGAATACTCGGGTTAAACTTGACGAGCCTAGCATATGCAGATATGGCCTTGGAACACTGAGACCAAGGTCGAGCGTGAATCATATAGAAGATATGATAAACATAATGATGTTCACCATTGAAAACTACTCCATCTCACGTGATGATCGGACATGGTTTAGTTGATATGGATCACGTGATCACTTAGATGATTAGAGAGATATCTATCTAAGTGGGAGTTCTTAAGTAATTTGATTAATTGAACTTTAATTTATCATGAACTTAGTACCTGATAGTATTTTGCATATCTATGTTGTTGTAGATAGATGGCCCGTGCTGTTGTACCATTGAATTTTAATGTGTTCCTAAAGAAAGCTAAGTTGAAAGATGATGGTAGAAACTACACGGACTGGGTCCGTAACTTGAGGATTATCCTCATTGCTGCACAGAATAATTATGTCCTGGAAGCACCGCTAGGTGACAAACCCACTGCAGGAGTAACGCCAGATGTTGTGAACACCTGGCAGAGCAAAGCCGATGACTACTTGATAGTTTAGTGTGCCATGCTTTACGGCTTAGAACTGGGACTTCAACGACGTTTTGAACGTCATGGAGCATATGAGATGTTACAGGAGTTGAAGTTAATATTTCAAGAAAATGCCTAGATTGAGAGATATGAAGTCTCCAATAAGTTCTACAGCTGCAAAATGGAGGAGAATAGTTCTGTCAGTGAACATATACTCAGAATGTCTGGGTACCACAACCACTTGACTCAGTTGGGAGTTAATATCCCGGATGATAGTGTTATTGACAGAGTTCTTCAATCACTGCCACCAAGCTACAAGAGCTTTGTGATGAACTATAATATGCAAGGGATGGATAAGACAATTCCTGAGCTCTTCGCAATGCTAAAGGCTGCGGAGGTAGAAATCAAGAAGGAGCATCAAGTGTTGATGGTCAACAAGACCACCAGTTTCAAGAAAAGAGTAAACGGAAGAAGGGGAACTTCAAGAAGAACAGCAAGCCAGTTGCTGCCCAAGTGAAGAAACCCAAGTCTGGACCTAAGCCTGAGACTGAGTGCTTCTACTGCAAAGGAACTGGTCACTGGAAGCAGAACTGCCCCAAGTATTTGGTGGAGAAGAAGGATGGCAAAGTGAAAGGTATATTTGATATACATGTTATAGATGTGTATCTTACTAATGCTCACAGTAGTGCCTGGGTATTTGATACTGGTTCAGTTGCTAACATTTGCAACTTGGAATAGGGGCTACGGATTAAGCGAAGATTGGCTAAGGACAAGGTGACGATGCGCGTGGGAAATGGTTCCAAAGTCGATGTGATCATCGTCGGCACGCTACCTCTACATCTACCTTCGGGGTTAGTTTTAGACCTAAATAATTGTTATTTGGTGCCAGCGTTGAGCATGAACATTATATCTGGATCTTGTTTGATACAAGACGGTTATTCATTTAAATCAGAGAATAATGGTTGTTCTATTTATATGAGTAATATCTTTTATGGTCATGCACCCTTGATGAGTGGTCTATTTTTACTAAATCTTGATAGTAGTGATACACATGTTCATAGTATTGAAGCCAAAAGATGCAGAGTTGATAATGATAGTGCAACTTATTTGTGGCACTGCCGTTTCGGTCATATTGGTGTAAAGCGCATGAAGAAACTCCATTCTGATGGACTTCTGGAATCACTTGATTATGAATCACTTGGTACTTGCGAACCATGCCTCATGGGCAAGATGACTAAAACTCTGTTCTCCGAAACAATGGAGCGAGCAACAGAGTTATTGGAAATCATACATACTGATGTATGTGGTCCAATGAACATTGAGGCTCACGGCGGATATCGTTATTTTCTCACCTTCGCAGATGATTTGAGCAGATATGGGTATATCTACTTAATGAAACATAAGTCTGAAACATTTGAAAAGTTCAAAGAATTTCAGAGTGAAGTGGAAAATGATCGTAACAAGAAAGTAAAGTTTCTACGATCTGATCGTGGAGGAGAATATTTGAGACATGAGTTTGGTCTTCATTTCAAACAAAGCAGAATAGTTTCGGAACTCATGCCACCTGGAACACCACAACGTAATGGTGTGTCTGAACGTCGTAACCACACTTTATTAGATATGGTGCGATCTATGATGTATCTCACTGATTTACCGCTATCGTTTTGGGGTTATGCTTTAGAGACGACTACATTCATGTTAAATAGGGCACCATCAAAATCCATTGAGACGACACCTTATGAACTGTGGTTTGGCAAGAAACCCAAGTTGTCGTTTCTTAAAGTTTGGGGCTGCGATGCTTATGTGAAAAAGCTTCAACCTGATAAGCTCGAACCAAATTCGGATAAATGTGTCTTCATAGGATACCCAAAGGAGACTGTTGGGTACACCTTCTATCATAGATCTGAAGGCAAGTTATTCGTTGCTAAGAATGGATCCTTTCTAGAGAAGGAGTTTCTCTTGAAAGAAGTGAGTGGGAGGAAAGTAGAACTTCGCGAGGTAATTGTACCTTCTCCCTTATTGGAAATTAGTTCATCACTGAAATCAGTTCCAGTGATTCCTACACCAGTAAGTGAGGAAGCTAATGATGATGATCATGAAACTTCTGATCAAGTTACTACCGAACCTCGTAGGTCAACCAGAGTAAGATCCGCACTAGAGTGGTACGGTTATCCTGTTCTGGAAGTCATGTTACTTGACCATGACGAACCTACAAACTATGAGGAAGCGAAGATGAGCCCAGATTCCGCAAAATGGCTTGAGGCCATGAAATCTGAGATGGGATCCATGTATGAGAACAAAGTATGGACTTTGGTTGACTTGCCCGATGATAGGCAAGCCATAGAGAATAAATGGATCTTCAAGAAGAAGACTGACGCTGACGGTAATGTTACTGCCTACAAAGCTTGACTTGTTGCAAAAGGTTTTCGACAAGTTCAAGGAGTTGACTACGATGAGACCTTCTTAACCGTAGTGATGCTTAAGTCCGTCTGAATCATGTTAGCAATTGCCGCATTTTATGATTATGAAATTTGGCAAATGGATGTCAAAACTACATTCCTTAATGGATATCTTAAAGAAGAGTTGTATATGATGCAACCAGAAGGTTTTGTCGATCCAAACGGTGCTAACAAAGTGTGCAAGCTCCAGCGATCCATTTATGGACTGGTGCAAGCCTCTCGGAGTTGGAATATATGCTTTGATAGTGTGATCAAAGCATATGGTTTTATACAAACTTTTGGAGAAGCATGTATTTACAAGAAAGTGAGTGGGAGCTCTGTAGCATTTCTGATATTATATGTAGATGACATATTGCTGACCGGAAATGATACTAAATTTATGAATAGCATAAAAGGATACTTGAATAAGAATTTTTCAACGAAATACCTCGGTGAAGGTGCTTATATATTGGGCATCAAGATCTATAGAGATAGATCAAGACGCTTAATTGGACTTTCACAAAGCACATACCTTGATAAAGTTTTGAAGAAGTTCAAAATGGATCAAGCAAAGAAAGGGTTCTTGCCTGTGTTCCAAGATGTGAAGTTGAGTCAGACTCAATGCCCGACCACTACAGAAGATAGAGAGAAAATGAAATTCATTCCCAATGCTTCAGCCATAGGTTCTATCATGTATGCAATGTTGTGTACCAGACCTGATGTGTGCCTTGCTATTAGTTACCGGGAGGTACCAAAGTAATCCAGGAGTGGATCACTAGACAGCGGTCAAGAACATCCTGAAATACCTGAAAAGGACTAAGGATATGTTTCTCGTTTATGAAGGTGACAAAGAGCTCGTCATAAACGGTTATGTCGATGCAAGCTTTGACATTGATCTGGATGACTCTAAGTCACAAACCGGATACGTATTTTTATTAAATGGTGGAGCTGTCAGTTGGTGCAGTCCCAAGCAGAGCGTCGTGGCGGGATCTACGTGTGAAGCGAAGTACATAGCTGCTTCGGAAGCAGCAAATGAAGGAGTCTGAATGAAGGAGTTCATATCCGATCTAGGTGTCATACCTAGTGCATCGGGTCCAATGAAAATCTTTTGTGACAATACTAGTGCAATTGCCTTGGCAAAGGAATCCATATTTCACAAGAGAACCAAGCACATCAAGAGACGCTTCAATTCCATTCGTGAGCAAGTCAAGGAGGGAGACATAAATATTTGCAAGATACATATGGATCTGAATGTTGCAGACCCGTTGACTAAGCCTCTCTCACGAGCAAAACATGATCAGCACCAAGACTCCATGGCTGTTAGAATCATTACAATGTAATCTAGATTGTTGACTCTAGTGCAAGTGGGAGACTGAAGGAAATATGCCCTAGAGGCAATAATAAAGTTGTTATTTATATTTCCTTATATCATGATAAATGTTTATTATTCATGCTAGAATTGTATTAACCAGAAACTTAGTACATGTGTGAATACATAGACAAATAGAGTGTCACTAGTATGCCTCTACTTGACTAGCTTGTTGAATCAATGATGGTTATGTTTCCTGACCATAGACAAGAGTGGTCACTTGATTAACGGGATCACATCATTAGAGAATGATGTGATTGACTTGACCCATCCGTTAGCTTAGCATGATGATCGTTTAGTTTGTTGCTATTGCTTTCTCCATAACTTATACATGTTCCTATGACTATGAGATCATGCAACTCCCAAATACCGGAGGAACACTTAGTGTGCTATCAAACGTCACAACATAACTGGGTGACTATAAAGATGCTCTACAGGTGTCTCCGATGGTGTTTGTTGAGTTGGCATAGACCGAGATTAGGATTTGTCACTCCGAATATCGAAGAGGTATCTCTGGGCCCTCTCGGTAATGCACATCACTATAAGCCTTGCAAGCAATGTAACTAATGAGTTAGTTGCGGGATGGTCCATTACGAAACGAGTAAAGAGACTTTCCGGTAACAATATTGAACTAGGTATTGAGATACCGACGATCGAATCTCGGGCAAGTAACATACCGATGACAAAGGGAACAATGTATGTTGTTGTGCGGTTTGACCGATAAAGATATTCGTAGATTATGTAGGAACCAATATGAGCATCCAGGTTCCGCTTTGGTTATTGACCGGGGATGAGTCTCGGTCATGTCTACATAGTTCTCGAACCCGTAGGGTCCGCACGCTTAATGTTCGGTGACGATCGGTATTATGAGTTTATGTGTTTTGATGTACCGAAGGTAGTTCGGAGTCCCGGATTTGATCACGGACATGACGAGGAGTCTCGAAATGGTTGAGACATAAAGATCGATATATTGGAAGCCTATATTTGGACATTGGAATGGTTTCGTATGAGTTCGGGAATTTTCTGGAGTACCGGGACGTTACCGGAACCACCGGGGGAGTATATGGGCCTTATTGGACCTTAGTGGAATAGAGGAGGGGAAGGGAAAAGGTGGGAGGCGCGCCCCCCTAGCCCAATCCGAATTGGGTGGGGGCGGCCCCCCTTTCCTTCCTTCTCTCCTACTCCTACTACTTGGAAGGGGGGAATCCTACACCCGGTGGGAGTAGGACTCCCCTAGGGCGTGCCATAGAGGGCCGGCCCTCCCCCCCTCCTCCACTCCTTTATATACAAGGAGGGGGCACCCCATAGACACACAAGTCGATCATTGTCTTAACCATGTGCGGTGCCCCCCTCCACCATAATCCACCTCGGTCATATCGTAGGGGTGCTTAGGCGAAGCCCTGCTCCGGTAGCATCATCGTCACTGTCATCACGCCGTCGTGTTGACGAAACTCTCCCTCGACACTCAACTGGATCTAGAGTTCATGGGACGTCACCGAGCTAAACGTGTGCAGATCGCGGAGGTGGCGTACCTTCGGTGCTAGGATCGGTCGGATTGTGAAGACGTTCGACTACATCAACCGCGTTGTCATAACTCTTCTGCTTATGGTCTACGAGGGTACGTGGACAACACTCTTCCACTCTCGTTTCTATGCATCACATAGATAGATCTAGCATGTGCGTAGGAATTTTTTTGAAATTACTGTGTTACCCAACACCTGCCACAAGCACTTTCCGAGAAATAGAGGTCAATCAAACTGATAATGAAGCATTATAAATGGTATTGATGAAAGTAGCTAGAATCAACGGGAGATGCGCGGAACTAGCTAGCTAGTAGTACTTAGTTTCGAGCGTGTAAATCGCAGCTCCCCCGGCAGTCCCGGAGCTTGTGCAGTGAATACTTTCCAAACCCTGCGGGACAAAGAAAACAATTACTTGATATCAAGAAATGAACAAAGTTGCGGATATGGTGCGATAATGATCGATTGAACTTACTTCTCGAGCATTTTAGTCATGTCCGCATAGTCCTCGGGATTTTTTCGTCTCGAGTCTAAGACGGTTACTAGTCCCTGCTCAAGCTTAATCTCTAGGAGAATAAAGTGGAAGTTGCGCACACATGCATAACTCATCAATTACATTACTATAACCTCGAGTAATACTGGAAACCGAATGTGCACAAGACAATAACACTCACTTGAAGTTGTAAGGAAAGAGTATTGATACATCTCCGTCGTATCTACTTTTCCAAACACTTTTACCCTTGTTTTGGACTCTAACTTGTATGATTTGAATGGAACTAACCCGGACTGACGATGTTTTCAGCAGGATTGCCATGATGTTGTTTTATGTGCAGAAAACAAAAGTTCTCGAAATGACCTGAAACTCCACGGAATATCTTACAATAAATAATAAAAAAATCTCGCCAAAGATGAAGACTAGGGGGCCCATACCCTTCTCACGAGGGTGGGCCCCCCCCCTAGGGCGCGCCCCCTACCTCGTGGGCCCCCTGGAGACATCCCGACTCCAACTCCAGCTCTATATAACTGCTTTCGGGGAGAAAAAAAATAGGAGAGAAGAAATCATCACGTTTTACGATACGGAGCCGCCGCCAAGCCCTAAAACCTCTCGGGAGGGCTGATCTGGAGTCCGTTCGGGGCTCCGGAGAGGGGGATTCGTCGCCGTCGTCATCATCAACCATCCTCCATCACCAATTTCATGATGCTCACCGCCGTGCGTGAGTAATTCCATCGTAGGCTTGCTAGAGGGTGATGGGTTGGATGAGATTCACCATGTAATCGAGTTAGTTTTGTTAGGGTTTGATCCCTAGTATCCACTATGTTCTGAGATTGATGTTGCTATGACTTTGCTATGCTTAATGCTTGTCACTAGAGCCCGAGTGCCATGATTTCAGATCTGAACCTATTATGTTCTCTTCAATATATGAGAGTTCTAGATCCTATCTTGCAAGTCTATAGTCACCTATTATGTGTTATGATCCGTTAACCCCGAAGTGACAATAATCGGGATACTTACCGGTGACGACCGTAGTTTGAGGAGTTCATGTATTCACTATGTGCTAATGCTTTGTTCCGGTTCTCTATTAAAAGGAGGCCTTAATATCCCTTAGTTTCCATTAGGACCCCACTGTCACGGGAGGGTAGGACAAAATATGTCATGCAAGTTCTTTTCCATAAGCACGTATGACTATATTCGGAATACATGCCTACATTACATCGACGAATTGGAGCTAGTTCTGTGTCACCCTATGTTATGACTGTTACATGATGAAACGCATCTGGCATAATTATTCATCATTGATCCAATGCCTACGAGCTTTCCATATACTGGTTTACGTTTATTTACTTTCCTGTTGCTATTGTTACAATCACTACAAAATACCAAAAACATTACTTTGCTTTCGTTACTCTTTTGTTACCATTACCATCACTATCATATTACTTTGCTACTAAACACTTTACTGCAGATACTAAGTTTCCAAGTGTGGTTGAATTGACAACTCAGCTGCTAATACTTGAGAATATTCTTTGGCTCCCCTTGTGTTGAATCAATAAATTCGGGTTGAATACTCTACCCTCGAAAGCTGTTGTGATCCCCTATACTTGTGGGTTATCAAGTATTTTATCTTTGTTTTGATTCTGAAGCAACGATTTTAGCAAGTTGGCCTCGGCTTCTTTTGCATCATGTTTAACCGTCCATTCATCTATGATATTTGTGTTAATGAACCCAATATCATAGATTTCTGCCTTTCTGCATTCGATGATCTTCAATCTGCATAATATAGTAAGGATAATTATATATACATGCAATGAAAGAGCTGAGCTATATATAGAGACTTAATTATAGAAGTAGTACTTAAAGTAAGTAGCAAGTGACCATTATTTTATCGAGGGCCTTTTGATGGAAAAACGGGAAGAACTCCTCAAATGGAACAGACAACAGATCAATTCCAACGAGGTCGTGCTCCTCTTTAACTCTCAAAGTCAAAGTATCCTGCCCAGACTCGCTATAGGTTTTCATGTACCAGTTATGGAATCTTCGCATCATCGTTGTTACAGGAGGATGACCAGGTTTGACAAAAGGCTTCCCGTGCCGGTATTTGAAATCGTCCACCTCCATTGTATCAAAATGTGCATCATCGGGCAGGTAATCTCCAGGATTGGTACCAGGCAGCACCCTTGGATGATTAGCGACGATATAGCTAGGCACCTTGAGCGGGGGGCACGATTGGTTAGCTTGTCCGCCGAGCTGGGGAAATGTTTTCCCACTTCTTCCTTCTACTAACCTTTGATCACTACAAGTACTTCCCGACCGCTCCACTTTGATATATGACCTTTCAATAATGCGCTCATAGTTGGTTTTTAGCGGAGACCGTGGTGGTCGCTTCAGGGCATCCAAAGTGCGTTGAACTTTCACCTTATCTATCTTCTCCTCTGGAGGTGGATGTTTCTTAGCTCTTTGCGTTTCAAAGAAGTCCTTCACTTGGGCAGCACAGATCTTTGCATTTTCCTCCTTGGTCATCTCGTATGGTAACCTCTCTAGAGGCTTGAGAGATGGATCGAATCTGTATTGCCTCCAGCCTCTGGCTGTAATGCTAGACGCCAGAGCAGCCGGAGCGGCTGCGGATGTCTTCTTGCATTGCTTACGAGGCGGAGAAGAAGGAGGTGGAGTGCTACGACGCGCCGGAGCAGCCGGAGCAGCGGTGGCTGGCTTCCGCTTTTGCTGACGAGGCGGGCTGCTCGGACGCGCCGGCGCAGGCAGAGAAGGAGGCGGAGTGCCGCCACGCATCGGAGAAGGAGGCGGAGGAGGAGGCGGAGTGCCCTGACTCGCTAGAGGAGGAGGAGGAGGAGGAGGAGGAGGAGGCGGAGGCGTCCAGTTCGGAAGGTTGATGAGCTCCTTCCGCCATAGACATGGAGTCTTCAGAGCAAGACCCAGCCGAGTCTCCCCTTCACCGGTAGGGTGGTCAAGCTCGAGGTCCTCAAATCCCTCTGTTATTTCATCCACCATCACAGCAGCATATCCTTCTGGAATCGGACAGCGGTGAAAAGTTGCGCCGGGTTCATGAGGTGCAACAGAGCCGACAACCGCCTTGACTTTGAAGTTCTGCCATTGCGTCATAAGGTGGCAAGGTTGAGCCTTCATAATAGCATCCACGGGGTAGCTAGCAGGAGTCGTGAAGTTAGGCTGCTGAAGGAGCTCGGTGGAAGTCACGTTGCTTCTCCGTTGAGATGGTGGGGTAGCTTCTGGGGTAGCTCCGACATGATGTTGGCTATCCTTTTCCTCTAGCGCTTGTACCCTTGCATGCAGCTTCTGTAGTTCGGTCTGCTCCACTTTCCTCTTCCTCTCCCAGGTTTTGTAACCGCGTGCCTCGGGAAACCCAGCCTTCCACAAAACGGAGCCTGGCGTGCCTCGTGTTCGTCCAGGGTGCTCGGGATTCCCAAGGGCCCGTGTGAGCTCGTCGTTCTCTCTATTGGGAATGAACGTCCCTTGCTGCGCTGCGGCGATATACTCATGAAGCTTCGTGACGGGTATATTCAGTTGCTGGTTCATCCAACGGCACTTCCCGGTTTCAGGGTCCAAGGTTCCCCCAACCCTGAAGAACCAAGTCCTTGAACGGTCTGGCCAGTGCAATGTCTCTGGTTCAACCCCTTTATCAAGCAGGTCATTCTCAGCCTTGTCCCACAACAGTTGGACTTTGAGGTAGCCACCTGACCCCGTGTGATGGTGAAGCTCCTTCTTTGCAGCATTTTTCTTATTTGTCGCTGACATCTTCTTGCTCTTGTCCGTTGTCTTGTGGGCCACAAATGCTTCCCAGTGATCTCTTATCTTCTCAAATCGGCCGGTGAATTCTGGAGTCTTTTCTTTGTCGACAAATGTTGTTTTCAACTCATTCTTCCACCTCCTGAATAGATCTGCCATCTTCTTAAGAGCATGAGGCTTGACCAATGGCTCTATAGCTAGCTTCTCCGGATCCTCCTCTGGCGGTAGGGTGAAATTTTCCTTCAGCGCGGTCCAAAGATCATCTTTCTGCCTATCGTTGACATAAGACACCTCAGGGTCTTCGTTCTTAGGCTTATACCATTGGTGGATGCTGATCGGGATCATGTCCCAAACAAGAACCCCGCACTGAGCAGAAAATGCTTCCTTGGTCCAGATGGGTTCAATCGGTTGGCCATCGCGCGCGATTGCTGTGATCGTGAAACTTTCATCTTGGTGCCACTTCTTCTTCGGGCCTCGTCTCATTACTAAAGTTTTGCTTGATCCGGAGGGCTAGAAAAGAAGAAAGAAGAGAGTTAATATGTGTACATACCAAAACAATTAATGCATCAATTAGCTATAGTCAGCACAGGCTTAATTAATGTATATACCTGGCCGGACTCCGTTCGATCACCGGAGTCGTCATCACGGTCTCCTTCTTCCACCGGCATTCGGTCACCGGAGCCATCATAATCATGCCCTTCCTCCTCCATTCTTTGATAACCATAGTCTGCTTCACCCTCTCCTTCCAGACCATCGGTGTCGTTGAGATAGTATGAGACATCACCTCCGGCTGCGATTATGTCCCCCAACACCTGTTCTGCTTCCAAGTCTCAGTGCTCCATAGTTTCTGCAAATATTACAACATGGAAATTATTATACAAAACATGACAGATGGATATATTAGTGGCAAACGTATACCTAGCTAGCTAATCACAACAAGGAATCATATTCGTGGCCTCGACGCTTCTCTAGGGTTTGGGGTGGCCTCAGCAACGCTTCTAGGGTTCGGGGTGGCCTCGACGACAACGCTCTTTTAACTTGGTAAATTTGGGTGGCCTTGGAAAATGGTCCATATTTTTCCTGATCTCATCTACCCTTCTATATGTCACGGTTATCTAGTGTCAAAGGATTCAACAAAACCATGTCTTCATCATTAGGCGAAAGTAACAGGCGCATGATGGTCCAAAGTTCTCCAAAGTTGTTCTGGAACGAAGTCCCGGATAGGATAATTCGTCTTTTTGTACGAATTTCAGCAAAGGCCTTCCAAACTCCATTCCAGAACAACTTTGGAGAGCTTCATACCATCATGCCCCGGTTACTTCCGGCTAATGATGAAGCAATGGATTTCTTCAATACTTTGACACAAGGCAACCTGTCGACCCCTTGGCGATCCTCGACCCTCGACCCCTCGACGACCCTCAAACGCTCGGTGATCCACGACCCTCTACCCTAGTTCTCGACCCTCGACCCCCTCATGTCACGTTTGTATAGTGTCAAAGGATTCAACAAAACCATGTCTTCATCATTAGGAGAAAGTAACAGATGCATGATGGTACGAAGCTCTCCAAAGTTATTTTGGAACGGATTCCGAGATAGGATAATTCGCTTTTTGGTACAAAGTTTAGCAGAAGCCTTCTGAATATCGCTATTTGGAAGGCCTTTGCTGAAATTCGTACCAAAAGACGAATTATCCTATCCGGGACTCCGTTCCAGAATAACTTTGGAGAACTTCGTACCATCATGCCCCAGTTACTTCCGGCTAATGATGAAGCCATGGATTTCTTCAACACTTTGACACTAGGCAACCTCTCGACCCCTCGATGATCCTCGACCCCTCGATGACCCTCGACCCTCGAACCCTCGGCCCCTCGACCCTCGAACCCTCGAACCCTCGGCGACCCTCTACCCTAGTTCCCGACCCTCGCCCCTCGAACCCTCGACGACCCCCCCCCTCATGTCGAAGTTATCAGGGAGGGGGTATATCGAACCCTCCCCCTCATGTCGAAGTTATCAGGGAGGGGGTATGTCGACCCCTCCCCCTCATGTCGAAGTTATCGGGGAGGGGTGATACGTCTCCAACGTATCTATAATTTTTGATTGCTCCATGCTACTTTATCTACTGTTTTGGACTATATTGGGCTTTATTTTCCACTTTTATATTATATTTGGGACTAACCTATTAACCGGAGGCCCAGCCCAGAATTGCTGTTTTTTGCCTATTTCAGTATTTCGAGGAAACAGAATATCAAACGGAGTCCAAACGGAATGAAACCTTCGGGAACGTGATCTTCTCACCGAACGTGATCCAGGAGACTTGGCCCCTACTCCAGGAAGTTTCCGGGGAGGTCACGAGGGTGGAGCCCCCCCCCCCTGGGCGCACCCCCCTGCCTCATGGGGCCCCCGTGGTTCCTCCGACGTCCTCCCTGCACCCATATATACCTACGTGACCTAAAACTTCCAGAACAGAACATAGATCGGGAGTTCCGTCGCCAGAAGCCTCCGTAGCCACCGAAACTCAATCTAGACCCGTTCCGGCACCCTGCCGGAGGGGGCGATCCATCTCCGGTGGCCATCTTCATCATCCCAGCGCTATCCATGACGAGGAGGGAGTAGTTCACCCTCGGGGCTGAGGGTATGTACCAGTAGCTATGTGTTTGATCTCTCTCTCTCTCGTGTTCCATCTATGGCACGATCTTGATGTATCCCGAGCTTTGCTATTGTAGTTGGATCTTATGTTTCTTCTCCCCCTCTACTCTCTTGTGATGAATTGAGTTTCCCCTTTGAAGTTATCTTATCGGATTGAGTCTTTTATGAACACTTGATGTATGTCTTGCCGTGCTTATCTGTGGTGACAATGGGATATCACGTGCCACTTGATGTATGTTTTGGTGACCAACTTGCGGGTTCCGCCCATGAACCTATGCATAGGGGTTGGCACACGTTCTTGATTCTCCGGTAGAAACTTTGGGGCACTATTTGAAGTACTTTTATGTTGGTTGGATAAATCTGAGATTGTGTGATGCATATCGTATAATCATGCCCACGGATACTTGAGGTGACAATGGAGTATCTAGGTGACATTAGGGTCTTGGTTGATTTGTATCTTAAGGTGTTATTCTAGTAAAAACTCCAGGGTTGTTTGTGACACTTATAGGAATAGCCCAACGGATTGATTTGAAAGAATAACTTTGAGGTGGTTTCGTACCCTACCATAATCACTACGTTTGTTCTCCGCTATTAGTGGCTTCGGAGTGAATCTTTGTTGCATGTTGAGGGCTCGTTATATGATCTATCTATGTTATTATTGTTGAGAGAACTTGCACTAGTGAAAGTATGAACCCTAGGCCTTATTTCCTATCATTGCAATACCGTTTACGCTCACTTTTATCATTAGTTACCTTGCTGTTTTATATTTTCAGATTACAAATACCTTTATCTACCATCCATATACCACTTGTATCACCATCTCTTCGCCGAACTAGTGCACCTATACAATTTACCATTGTATTGGGTGTGTTGGGGACACAAGAGACTCTTTGTTATTTGGTTGCAGGGTTGCTTGAGAGAGACCATCTTCATCCTACGCCTCCTACAGATTGATAAACCTTAGGTCATCCACTTGAGGGAAATTTGCTACTGTCCTACAAACCTCTGCACTTGGAGGCCCAACAACGTCTACAAGAAGAAGGTTGTGTAATAGACATCAAGCTCTTTTCTGGCGCCGTTGCCGGGGAGGCTAGGTAAGCGGCACTCACACCCCGTCAACTAAGCTCTTTTCTTGCGCCGTTGCCGGGGAGGTGAGTGCTTGAAGGTATATCTTTAGATCTTGCAATCGAGTCTTTTAGTTTCTTGTTTTATCACTAGTTTAGTTTATAAAAGAAAACTGTAAAAAATGGAATTGAGTTTGTCTCATACGCTTCACCTTTTTAATATCTTTCGTGAGTATGATGGAAAGGATAATTGTGCTCAAGTGCTAGAAGAAGAAATATCTAAATTGTTTGGAACTAAATATGTGAATGATGAGCATGATTGCAATGTTGTTAGTATGAATTCCTTGAATATCCATGATGCTAATGATATGCAAAGCCACAAGCTTGGGGAAGCTATGTTTGATGAAGATGATATTTTTTGTCCCCCAAGCTTTGATGAGCAAATTTACTATGATGAAAGAATGCGTCCTATCTATGATGATTATTGTGATGACACGTATGCTATAAAGAATAATTATAACCATGAAACTTGTCATCTTGATCTTAATTTTCAATCACATGATAGCTATTTTGTTGAGTTTGCTCCCACTATTATTCATGAGAAGAATTTTTCTTATGTGGAGAGTAGTAAATTTTCTATGCTTGTAGATCATGAAAAGAATGCTTTAGGTGCTGGTTATATTGTTGAATTCATTCATTATGCTACTGAAAATTATTATGAGGGAGGAATATATGCTTGTAGGAATTGCAATAATATCAAGTTTCCTCTATATGTGCTTAAAATTTTGAAGCTATGCTTGTGTTACCCTCCTATGCTAGTTGATTATTGTTCTCATAAGTTGTTTGCTCACAAAATCCCTATGCATAGGAAGTGGGTTAGACTTAAATGTGCTAGTCATATTCTTCATGATGCTCTCTTTATGTTTCAATTCTTATCTTTTATGTGAGCATCATTGAAATCATAATGCCTAGCTAGGGGCATTAAACGATAAGCGCTCGTTGGGAGGAAACCCAATTTTATTTTTGTTTCTTGCTTTTTTGTTCTGTTTAGGAATAAATAATCCATCTAGCCTCTGTTTAGATGTGGTTTTATCTTTTAATTAGTGTTTGTGCCAAGTTAAACCTATTAGATCTTCTTGGAAGATAGTTATTTGATCTTGCTGTAATTTCCAGAATCTTTGCGCTCAGTACCCGAATTGTCAAAAATCACCAGAACGTGATAAAATAGTGATTCCAATTGCTTCTGATCAATAAACAAATTTCCCAGGTCGTTTAATTTTAGTAGAATTTTTTGGGTTCCAGAAGTTTGCGTTAGTAACAGATTACTACAGACTGTTCTGTTTTTGACAGATTCTGTTTTGCGTGTGTTGTTTGCTTATTTTGATGAATCTATGGCTAGTAAAATAGTTTATAAACCATAGAGAAGTTGGAATACAGTAGGTTTAACACCAATAAAAATAAAGAACAAGTTCACTACAGTACCTTAAAGTAGTCTTTTGTTTTCTTTCTCTAACGGAGCTCACGAGATTTCTATTGAGTTTTGTGTTGTGAAGTTTTCAAGTTTTGGGTGAATTCTTTTGATGGATTATGGAACAAGGAGTGGCAAGAGCCTAAGCTTGGGGCTGCCCATGGCACCCCCAAGATAATCCAAGGACATCAAAAATTCAAAGCTTGGGGATGCCCCGGAAGGCATCCCCTCTTTCGTCCACTTCCATTGGTAATTTACTTGGAGCTATATTTTTATTCACCACATGATATGTGTTTTGCTTGGAGCGTCTTGTATTATTTGTGTATTTGCTTGTTAGTCTAACACAATCATCCTTGCTGTACACACCTTTTGAGAGAGCCATGTATGAATTGAAATTTGTTAGAATACTCTATGTGCTTCACTTATATCTTTTTGAGCGTGATAATTTTTGCTCTAGTGCTTCACTTAGATCTTTTAGAGCACGGTGGTGGTTTGTTTTAAAGAAACTTGATCTCTCATGCTTCACTTAGATTATTTTGAGAGTCGTTAATAGCATGGTAATTTGCTTAATGTTAATATACTTGGTATTCAAGATATGTGAAACTTTCTTTTTAGTGGGTTGAATACTAAGATAAGTTTGATGCTTGATAATTGTTTTGAGATATGGAGGTGATAATATCATAGTCGTGCTAGTTGAGTAGTTGTGAATTTGAGAAATACTTGTGTTGAAGTTAGCAAGTCCCGTAGCATGCACGTATGGTTAAAGTTGTGTAACAAATTTGAAGCATGAAGTGTACCTGGCTTGTGCATCCTTATGAGTGGCGGTCGGGGACGAGCGATGGTCTTTTCCTACCAATCTATCCCCCTAGGAGCATGCGCGTAGTACTTGATTTTTGATGACTTCTAAATTTTTGCAATAAGTATATGAGTTCTTTTGACTAATGTTGAGTCCATGGATTATACGCACTTTTACCTTTCCGCCATTTGCTAGCCTCTTCGGTACCGTGCATTGCCCTTTCTCACATTGAGAGTTGGTGCAAACTTCGCCGGTGCATCCAAACCCCGTGATATGATACGCTCTTTCACACATAAACCTCCCTATATCTTCCTCAAAACAGCCACCATACCTACCTATCATGGCATTTCTATAGCCATTCCGAGATATATTGCCATGCAACTTCCATCATCATCATCATCATCATCATCATGACATGCTTTACTTTTGTCATATTGCCATTGCATGATCTTGTAGTTGACATTGTATTTGTGGCAAAGCCACCATGCATTATTTTTCATACATGTCACTCTTGATTCATTGCACCATCCCGGTACACCGCCGGAGGCATTCATATAGAGTCATATCTTGTTCTAGTATCGAGTTGTAATCATTATGTTGTAATCAATAGAAGTGTGATGATCATCATTATTAGAGCATTGCCCAATCAAAAAAAAGAGAGAAAGGCCAAAAAGAAAAAAAGAAAGGCCAAAAAAAAGAGAAAATAAAAAGGGCAATGCTACTATCTCTTTTTCCACACTTGTGCTTCAAAGTAGCACCTTGTTCTTCATGTAGTGAGTCTCATATATTGTGCTTCAAAAGTAGCACCATGATTTCATATAGTGAGTCTCATAAGTTGTCTTGTTCATACTAGTGGGAATTTTTCATTATAGAACTTGGCTTGTATATTCCAACGATGGGCTTCCTCAAAATGCCCTAGGTCTTCATGAGCAAGCAAGTTGGATGCACACCCACTAGTTTTCTTTTGTTGAGCATTCTTAGCTCTAGTGCATCCGTTGCATGGCAATCCCTACTCCTTGCATTAACATCAATTGATGGGCATCTCCATAGCTCATTGATTAGCCTCGTTGACTTTTTGTCTTCTCCACACAATCCCCATCATCATATTCTATACCACCCATAGAGCTATGTCCATTGCTCGCGCTCATGTATTGTGTGAAGGTTGAAAAAGTTTGAGATTATTTGAGTATGAAACAATTGCTTGGCTCGTCATCGGGGGTATAGAAGTTGGGAACATCTTTGTGTGACGAAAATGAAGCATAGCCTAACTATATGATTTTGTAGGGATGAACTTCCTTTGGCCATGTTATTTTGAGATGACATAATTGTTTGATTAGTATGCTTGAAGTATTATCATTTTTTATGTCAATATGAACTTTTGTCTTGAACCTTTCGGATCTGAATATTCATACCATGATTAAGAAGATTTACATTGAAATTATGCCAAAGTATCACTCCGCATCAAAAATTCTCTTTCTATCATTTACCTACTCGAGGACGAGCAGGAATTAAGCTTGGGGATGCCTGATACGTCTCCAACGTATCTATAATTTTTGATTGCTCCATGCTACTTTATCTACTGTTTTGGACTATATTGCGCTTTATTTTCCACTTTTATATTATTTTTGGGACTAACCTATTAACCGGAGGCCCAGCCCAGAATTGCTATTTTTTGCCTATTTCAGTATTTCGAGGAAACAGAATATCAAACGGAGTCCAAACGGAATGAAACCTTCGGGAATGTGATCTTCTCACCGAACATGATCCAGGAGACTTGGACCCTACTCCAAGAAGTTTCTGGGGAGGTCACGAGGGTGGAGGGCGCCCCTCCCCCCTGGGCGCACCCCCCTGCCTCGTGGGGCCTCCGTGGCTCCTCCGACGTCCTCCCTGCACCCATATATACCTACGTGACCTAAAACTTCCAGAACAGAACATAGATCGGGAGTTCCGCCGCCAGAAGCCTCTGTAGCCACCGAAACTCAATCTAGACCCATTCCGGCACCCTGCCGGAGGGGGCGATCCATCTCCGGTGGCCATCTTCATCATCTCGGCACTATCCATGACGAGGAGGGAGTAGTTCACCCTCGGGGCTGAGGGTATGTACCAGTAGCTATGTGTTTGATCTCTCTCTCTCGTGTTCCATCTATGGCACGATCTTGATGTATCCCGAGCTTTGCTATTATAGTTGGATCTTATGTTTCTTCTCCCCCTCTACTCTCTTGTGATGAATTGAGTTTCCCCTTTGAAGTTATCTTATCGGATTGAGTCTTTTATGAACACTTGATGTATGTCTTGCCGTGCTTATCTATGGTGACAATGGGATATCACGTGCCACTTGATGTATGTTTTGGTGACCAATTTGCGGGTTCCGCCCATGAACCTATGCATAGGGGTTGGCACACGTTCTTGATTCTCCGGTAGAAACTTTGGGGCACTATTTGAAGTACTTTTATGTTGGTTGGATAAATCTGAGATTGTGTGATGCATATCGTATAATCATGCCCACGGATACTTGAGGTGACAATGGAGTATCTAGGTGACATTAGGGTTTTGATTGATTTGTATCTTAAGGTGTTATTCTAGTAAAAACTCCAGGGTTGTTTGTGACACTTATAGGAATAGCCCAACGGATTGATTTGAAAGAATAACTTTGAGGTGGTTTCGTACCCTACCATAATCTCTACGTTTGTTCTCCGCTATTAGTGGCTTCGGAGTGACTCTTTGTTGCATGTTGAGGGCTCGTTATATGATCTATCTATTTTATTATTGTTGAGAGAACTTGCACTAGTGAAAGTATGAACCCTAGGCCTTATTTCCTATCATTGCAATACCGTTTACGCTCACTTTTATCATTAGTTACCTTGCTGTTTTATATTTTCAGATTACAAATACCTTTATCTACCATCCATATACCACTTGTATCACCATCTCTTCGCCGAACTAGTGCACCTATACAATTTACCATTGTATTGGGTGTGTTGGGGACACAAGAGACTCTTTGTTATTTGGTTGCAGGGTTGCTTGAGAGAGACCATCTTCATCCTACGCCTCCTACGGATTGATAAACCTTAGGTCATCCACTTGAGGGAAATTTGCTACTGTCCTACAAACCTCTGCACTTGGAGGCCCAACAACGTCTACAATAAGAAGGTTGTGTGGTAGACATCAAGGGGGTATATCAGCAATGGCATACCCGATAAAAAATAAGAAGAGGAAGAAGAAGAAAAAAAGAGGAGAAGAAGAAAGGAATAGAGGAGAAGATCGAAGAAAAAAAGAAAAAAAGAGGAGAAGAAGAAAGGAATAGAGGAGAAGAAGAAAAAATAGAATATTGGTTCGAGGTGCTTCATCATCACCATGCTAGTGATCTATTCATGTATTAAATTAATCAAAAAATTGTCTATTTACTCAACATTACGTTCATTGTTATGGGTAATGTTAAGACTATCTGGTCTTTGACAAAACAAAATTTTCTATTCCGATACATATGTTCTGTCGGCAATTGCAACAAATGGTTAGGGAGCTTCTACATAGCATGGAAGGTCAGCTTGTGCTCCGTTGGATTACGTTCTCGCTTTTTTTGAGGGCGGGGGTATAGACGTTATCGTATCTATGTTTGTATACTTGTTTTAATTGTTTTTGCTTGCAGTGTGAAGTGTGTGTTCTGATTGTATGCATGATTGTAAGAAAATACCAGGAATTGAATTTTTGTGTGGTTTTACGAGATTGACGGCTAATAAATAATTTTCATTAAAGCACCTAATCCCTTTTTCATTAATTTCTTAATAAAAATAGAAAAAAAATTAGAGCATCTACAGTCGGGCGCTCCAAACCCATCTCAAACGCCTGGGCGGGCGGCCTGGTCAGCGACCGGCCACAAAAAAGTTGCCCAGACGGGCGCATCAAACGAGCCTCAAACGTCCGAGCTGACCGACACCCCTCATATCCAAACCAAATATAGGATGGATATGGAGCGCCCGAGCGCGTCTACGACGTCGGAATGACGATGGGGCCCCACACAGAATCTCCTGGAAACCCGGCAGTCCGACGGACGTCTCCTCCCATGAAGGGTGTGAACGTTGTGTGGCGCTGTTGGGGAACGTAGTAATTTCAAAAAAATTCCTATGCACACGCAAGATCATGGTGATGCATAGCAATGAGAGGGGAGAGTGTTGTCCACGTACCCTCATAGACCGAAAGTGGAAGCGTTAGCACAACGCGGTTGATGTAGTCGTACGTCTTCACGATCCGACCGATCCAAGTACCGAACGTACGGCACCTCTTAGTTCAGCACACGTTCAGCTCGATGACGTCCCTCGAACTCCGATCCAGCCGAGCTTTGAGGGAGAGTTCCGTCAGCACGACGGCGTGGTGACGGTGATGATGATGCTATCGACGCTGGGCTTCGCCTAAGCACCGCTACGATATTATCGAGGTGGAATATGGTGGAGGGGGCACCGCACACGGCTAAGAGATCAAGAGATCAATTGTTGTGTCTATGGGGTGCCCCACTCCTCCGTATATAAAGGGAGGAGGAGGAGAGGGCCGGCCAAGGGGAGGAGGCGCGCCCAAGGGGGGCAATCCTACTCCAAGTAGGATTCCCCCCTCTTTCCTAGTCCAAGTAGGAGAGGGGAAGGAAGGGGAGGAGAAGAAGAAGAAGGAAAGGGGGGCGGCCCCCTAGTCCAATTCGGTTTGGGCTAGGGGGGCCGTGTGCCCCTAGCTGGCCGCCTCTCCTCTTCCACCACTTGGGCCCATGAGGCCCAATAACCCCCCGGGAGGTTCCGGTAACCTCCTGGTTTCTCCGGTATTTATCCGATAACCCCCGAAACTCATCCGGTGTCCGAATATAACATTCCAATATATCAATCTTAACGTATCGACCATTTCGAGACTCCCTGTCATGTCCATGATCACATCCGGGACACCGAACTACCTTCGGTACATCAAAACACCAAACTCATAATACCGATCGTCATCTAACTTTAAGCTTGTGGACCCTACGGGTTCGAGAACTATGTAGACATGACCGAGACACGTCTCTGGTCAATAACCAATAGCAGAACCTGGATGCTCATATTGGCTCCTACATATTCTACAAAGATCTTTATCGGTTAAACCGCATAACAACATACGTTGTTCCCTTTGTCATCTGTATGTTACTTGCCCGAGATTCGAACGTCGGTATCTCAATACCTAGTTCAATTTCTTTACCGGCAAGTCTCTTTACTCGTTCCGTAATACATCATCTCACAACTAACTCATTAGTCACAATGCTTGCAAGGCTTATAGTGATGTGCATTACCGAGAGGGCCCAGAGATACCTCTCCGACAATCGGAGTGACAAATCCTAATCTCGAAATACGCCAACCCAACAAGTACCTTCGGAGACATCTGTAGAGCACCTTTATAATCACCCAGTAATGTTGTGACGTTTGGTAGCACACAAAGTGTTCCTCCGGTAAACGGGAGTTGCATAATCTCATAGTCATAGGAACATGTATAAGTCATGAAGAAAGCAATAGCAACATACTAAACGATCAAGTGCTAAGCTAACGGAATGGGTCAAGTCAATCACATTATTCTCCTAATAATGTGATCCCGTTAATCAAATGACAACTCATGTCCATGGCTAGGAAACTTAACCATCTTTGATTAACAAGCTAGTCAAGTAGAGGCATACTAGTGACACTATGTCTGTCTATGTATTCACACATGTATTATGGTTCCGGTTAATACAATTCTAGCATGAATAATAAACATTTATCATGATATGAGGAAATAAATAATAACTTTACTATTGCCTCTAGGGCATATTTCCTTCAGTCTCCCACTTGCACTAGAGTCAATATTCTAGATTACACAGTAATGATTCTAACACCCATAGAGCCTTGGTGCTGATCATGTTTTGCTCGTGGAAGAGGCTTAGTCAATGGGTCTGCAACATTCAGATCCGTATGTATTTTGCAAAGCTTTATATCTCCCACCTGGACTTGGTCCCAGATGGAATTGAAGCGTCTCTTGATGTGCTTGGTCCTCTTGTGAAATCTGGATTCCTTTGCCAAGGCAATTGCACCAGTATTGTCACAAAAGATTTTCATTTGACCCGATGCACTAGGTATGACACCTAGATCGGATATGAACTCCTTCATCCAGACTCCTTCATTTGCTGCTTCCGAAGCAGCTATGTACTCTGCTTCACACATAGATCCCGCCATGACGCTTTGTTTAGAACTGCACCAACTGACAGCTCCACCATTCAATGTAAACACGTATCCGGTTTGCGATTTAGAATTGTCCGGATCAGTATCAAAGCTTTCATCGACGTAACCATTTATGACTAGCTCTTTGTCACCTCCATAAACGAGAAACATATCCTTAGTCCTTTTCAGGTATTTCAGGATGTTCTTGACCGCTGTCCAGTGATACACTCCTGGATTACTTTGGTACCTCCCTTCTAAACTTATAGCAAGGCACACACCAGGTCTGGTACACATCATTGCATACATGATAGAGCCTATGGCTGAAGCATAGGGAACATCTTTCATCTTCTCTCTATCTTCTGCAGTGGTCGGGCATTGCGTCTCACTCAACTTCACACCTTGTAACACAGGCAAGAACCCTTTCTTTGCTTGATCCATTTTGAACTTATTCAAAACTTTGTCAAGGTATGTACTTTGTGAAAGTCCAATTAAGCGTCTTGATCTATCTCTATAGATCTTGATGCCCAATATATAAGCAGCTTCACCAAGGTCTATCGGGGGACTGATCCACGAACA
The DNA here is from genome assembly GCF_056163025.1 of Triticum urartu. Taxonomy (NCBI): domain Eukaryota; kingdom Viridiplantae; phylum Streptophyta; class Magnoliopsida; order Poales; family Poaceae; genus Triticum; species Triticum urartu. The sequence continues at coordinate 46,805,309 of NC_141876.1, read as the reverse complement.
CCTATGGGACCGGCGGGCCGAGTCCCTTTCGGTTCGGCGGGGGCGGAGGTCGCACAAAGAGCAGATCGAGGCGAAGCACACGAGCGATTTACCCAGGTTCGGGCCGCACGGATGCGTAAAACCCTACTCCTGCTTTGTGGTTTGTATTGATTTCTTGCTCGGGAGCGCGGAGTGCTACAGTACACACCAGCGGCTAACGAGACCGAGCGTGAGTGTTTTTTTGAACCCCCCTCTACGTTGCACACGGGCCTCCTTTTATATGCTCAAGGGGTCACCAACAGGTGGCAATGGAGGCAAAGGGTAAAAATGGAAAGGTGCTGCAGTAGGTACAGCTACCTGCTACAGTGTATCATACCTAACCCTGATGGCAGGGGACAAGGGCCTTAAATGCCCGTCTGTGTCGCCCAAACAGTGCAAAAAGGGACCGCCAGGGACGCCACCGTTCGCCACGATGGCGATCTTGTCAGCGCCGCTTGCCACTGCACGCTGCTGGCTGCACAGCCTCCCGCCACGTACGCCTGGAAAGGCCCCAGAGCGACACGTTGGTGGATGTGCTGGAGCGCGGGCCCAGAGAGGTGGCTTGCCGTGGCAAGTGCCTTGCCGCTGTCATTGTCTTGTCGTGTCCGGGAGCTTGTCGCTCACCGGGCCTTGCCGGGACGCGTGGTGCGTCGTGGCAAGTACCTTGAAATGCCTTGGGTGGCCTTCCCGGCAAGCTCCTCTTGCCGGGGTCTTGTCTCTTTGACTTGGATACTTTGTTCTTGAATGGCTCCAAAGGAGCCACGGAGGACCTTGGCAGTTACCCGGCAAGCCTTGCCGCGGGATGCTGCGACTGCCCATGCACAAGTTCGGGATACTAGGGTACCCCTACTCTAGTACACCGACAGGAGCCCCCGGGCCTGGGCCATACACGGTGCCGAGCGTTGTTGGGCCAGGCCCAAAACAGGGCACGGGCACGCGCGGCCTAGGTTACGCCGTATGTCACTCTGTATCCACCGCGTCCTCCCCGAACGGCACGCGTTGAATGCGGCGTTGTGGGAGAGGTCGTGGGTGGTTTCTTTATTCGGAAATGCGGAACGTCCGTCCCCTCCCTCTTTATAAGCAGGGGAAACAGGGGCAGTTTTCCCATTCGCCCGTTGCTGTTCCAATCTCAGAAATCTCCGCCGCTCCCTCGTCTTCCCAAAGCCGAAAGAGAGCAGCGCTCCGCCCCCCATTGCCACCAGCCCCACCAACGCCGTCGACCTCCTCCACTACTTCCGCCATGGCTCCAAAAGCCGACAAGGGGAAGGTCATGAAGTCGACCGAGGCGCAGCGGCTTGCGGCGCTGCGGAAGGAGTGAGCAGTCTTCCCCCCCAAGCTTGCCGCGAAGGAGCTGAGGGAGAACTACTACCTCTTCTGGTCGACGGAGACGCGAGCGCACCGCGCACGAAGGTACTCCCCGCCGCCGCTTGGAAGAAGGCCCCAAATGGATACCCCTTCTTCGCATTGTTCTTCTACTGCGGGCTCTGCCCGCCTTTCTCTGAATTCTTCTGTGACATCATGAATACCTACGGATTCCACCTCCTTGACTTCACCCCCAACGTCGTTCTGACCATGGCAGTTTTCGCACATCTCTGCGAAAACTTTGTCGGAGTCCATCCCAGCGTAGCCCTCTTTCGCCATTTCTTCATACCCCGAGTAGAGAGAGGAGAGCCTCTATCCGGCGGAATCGCCTGGATTTCAAGGGCCGGCAAGAAAGAAACCTATCTGGAGGGAGAGTTCCGCGGCAAGTGGGAGGAGTGGAGAGCAGATTGGTGCTGGATTGACGAGGAGAACCCGCAGCCACTCACCACCCGGCGCCAAACCCCAGTAGCACGCGGCAGCGATTGGAGTAACGTGGCCCCGGAAGATGACAGGCTGAAGATTGCCGTCACCAGGATCCTGCGCCTCAGGCTTGCCGGGCTCACTGTAGGCGCTGTTGGCGCGGATTTCCTTCGCCACCGCATCGCCCCTCTGCAGGAACGGGGGAGGCCCACTTGGGAGTTCAAGAATGCGGCAGACATCATGAGGCTGCGGCCGGGCCTCAACTTCAACTTCACAGTCCTGGAGCTCAACGCGATGCTTCAGGAGCTTTTCAAGTATGACCCCCAACATCCCGAAGTCTTTAGGTTGCCGGGGGGTGTTGTTCCGTTGTGCAACAATTCCGCGCTCGACCGCATCCGTGCGATGATGCCGGAGTGCGACTCGCATGGAATTGTGCCAACTTGGCAGGAGCCTGCAGACGACGTCGTGCAGCAGTTCTTCGATGACTTGGTGGAAGTGCCGATCCGCTCCGACGAGAAAGACAGCCTCACCCGCGACACCACCGATGCAGAGATGGCGCTCATCGCCACTAGGCTGGAAGAGGCAGCGGCAGCCGCAGCCGCGGGCGAATTTGGATTCACCGTGGAGGAGGCAGATGCAGCAGAAGCGGCAAGCCGTGCCGAGCGAGGGGAGCCCGCCGGCAAGAAGGAACTTGCCAGGCGTGACGCCGAGCCGAGCGAGCCCGCCAAGGACACGAGCGGCTCGCTGGAAATCAACTCCTCTTCCACCTCGTCTTCAGACAGCTCGCTGCAAGCAGAGCCTCCATCTCCACCAAGGAGGCGTCTCCGCAAGGTCGGTGACGTAGCGGAGCGACAAGCGGGTCAATAGTCGCCGCGCCGCGTGACACGCTCCACCGCGGCAAACACCGTTGCCACGGGAGCGCCTCATGCTGCGACGGCAACTGGAGCGGGGTCTAGCCGGACCACCGCTTCAGTTCCTGCCGCTGCTCACGCCGCGCCAGCAGCCGGGGCGGGGTCGTCTCAGACCACCGCCACTGCTCCTGCCAAGCGGTCAAGGGAAGCTTCTCCTCCGCCTCCTCGCGCCGGGCGCGCGCCGGACTTCGACTTCTCCGCGTTCAGCTCCGACGAGGAAGCAGAAGAAGAGTAAGCTTCTCTTGCTGTACTTGCAGTTCTTCAATTCTTGCTGTTTGTCTTGTTTCTCACTTGCTTTTCTCTGAACTTGTTCCTCTTTAGGACTCTGGCCCAGAGAGCAGCAAAGAGGGCCAAGGTCCCGGTGATCGTCATCGAGGACGAGCCCACTGCGACAGCAGGTGGCACGCCCGAGACAACCTTGCCGGACCCGGTGACTTTTCTCCAGAGCAGCCCCCAGCGTAAGTGTATGGTTTGCTTTCCGCTTGTGAGGTGCGCATGGATACTCTATCTTTGCTGATATTTGATTGCTAATTTGTGTAGGAGCAGAGCAGCCCCACCAGGAGCCAAGGGAGAATCCCCCGACAAGGGAGAACTCTACGGCAAGGGAGGGTTCTCCGGCAAGGGACAGCACCAGCGGCCCCCCGACGGCGGAGACCACGACTGCAGAACCCGGCACAGGTACTCCTCTTGCTTCAAAATTTCCCTGAGGTTCTTCTTCTCTTGATCTTCTTTTTGTTGGATTTTTGCTTGACTCTTCTCCCCTTGTCGGCTGTCAGACCCATCTGCTGCGGAGCAGATGGAGACCGAGGTCGCCGCCGAAGAAGCAGCCGGCGCTGACGATCCCACCGGCGCCGAGGCCACCAAGGCTGCCGCCGTAGCAACTGGCGAGGGGTATGGCAATTGTACTGACGGCCCAGAGGCCGCAGGAGCGCCAGGCGCTACGCCGACCGCCGACCCGTCCGCCGAAGCCGCAGCGCCAAGCTCCGAGGAGCCCCAGCCGGGCGTCTACTTGAAGGCCGGCGAAGGCGTCTTCATCAACCTCCCCTGGGCGTCAAGCTCCAGGGCGCCGGTCGAGGGAGAGATCTTCGACGGGGAAGTGCTCGCCTCCGCTGGGTTGACGGTGGTTGACACGCCAAGCAGTAGCAACGAGCCTGAGGAGGAGCGGCTGCTGCGGAAGCTGGTGTCGCTCTACCGCGCGCGGCAAGCCAAGCTGGAGTCCCGCGAGGCGCTTGTCGCAAAGGCGGGAGCAGACATCGAAAAGCGCGCGGAAGAGCTCGGGGGTTTCCACCGGGAAGCCCTCTGGTCCCTGGCGGAGGAGCGGGAGCAGCTCGCTGAAGCGCAGAAGGCCTTCCTCCTCGAGAAGGCTGAAGTCGAAGAGCGGCAGCGACTTGCCGCTGTGAAGCTAGCCACGGAGGAGGGCGAGCTAGCGCAGCGGAAGGTCAATCTTGACGCCCACAAGGAGGAGCTTGTCGTGCGCGAGGAAAAACTCGGCGGAGCCCTCAAGCAAGCAGAGGACGCTGCCGCCGCCGCCGAGGCCGCCAAGAAGGAGTTGGAGACGAAGGTGGCGCAGTTAGAAGCCGATCTTGCCGAGAAGGGCAAAGAGCTCAGCTCCGCCAAGGACTCCAATGCGGGTCTTGAGTCGAAGTTGACTGCTTTGACCAAGACGCTGGACGGCGCCAAGAAGCAGGAGGCGACCTTGAAAGAAGAGATCAAGGCCGACAAGGCGCTGCTGGAAAGTGTTGCCGCCACCCAAAACGCCTTCAGGGAGACTGTGGAGCACTGGACAGAAAGTCTTGTGAATGCCGCCACAGACATTGACAGGGAGTTGGCGCAGCTGGGGATGGAAGATCTCGCGTATCCTTCCGACGACAACCTCCAACCCAGCGCCAAGCTTGTCATGTTCTTCAAGGGCGTGGCGATGGCCCTCCAGCGAGTCCGGGAGAGGATCCCGAAGCAGCTGGCCGACGAGTCGCGCAAGATCTGTGCGGGAGCTCTTCAGAAAGTGTTGATGAAGGTGGCCTTCCGCAATCCGGGCCTCAATTTCACCAACGTCCTCAAGACCCTGCCGCCGGATGCTGATCTAGAGGCGCTCAAGACCCTTGTCGCACCCATTATGGACAAGGTGAGCGGGATCAAGAGGATCGAAGGCGATCGCGTAGACTAGGCCGCCCATTTCTTCTTTTCTTGTCGCTGTTTGTCATGTTATGAAAACAATCTATTAGAGCCGCGACAAGCTATCTTTGTAATATAACTCTATTCTGGGTATTGATTGCAATGTTATTCCCTTTACTTGATTCCTCCCTTTGTATGTTTTTGCCCTACGCTTTCAGGGAACTTGCCGGTGCAGGCACCTGAGCCGCGAGCGCTGAGTGCGGGACGTCAGCAGCCTGCTGGCGGTGCCGCTACCGGCAAGAAACCTTGTCGCAACTAGTTGCAGCTCACTTAAGTTGTTGAGCGGACTCGAAACAAAGTAAGGGCGCAACTAGCTATGAGTTGGTTCCACCGCGCACAGGTTTTCCATACAAAGTGCGGTCGTTCAAGGGAGATAACTTAAAATTTAAAAAATCAGATTGCTCAAACTTTGGCAACTTAGCTTTTCTGTTGTTTGTTTCCCGGTAAGGCGAAACTTTCTTGAACGACGCCTGGTCTATATCATCGTCTTCTCCTTTCCCCCCGGCAAACTTGTGGGCGAGGGGAACCTTCCTTTCAAAATAAAGAAGAGACAATACATATATGGAGCTTTACGGCTCATTATTGCTTACCGTGGAGTAGGTGCTGCACAAAGTGTCAGATCATATATGCCAAAAAATAAGAAGCATGAAATCGACAAAATGTGCGGAGCACATGAGCTTTACTTATGCACGGGGTCTGCGCCCGGCTTTGTACAAAGGATTACATGCAACAGCGGCAAGACTTGTACAAAAGGTGGTTGCCGGAACAGGTTCCGGCAACCGCGCCTTACGGGTAAAACTTACGAAGATGCTCAATGTTCCAGGAATTGCTCACCGGAATGCCATCTTCGGTCTCAAGGCGGACAGCGCCAGGCCTAGTGACTCGTTTCACCCGGTAAGGGCCTTCCCACTTCAGCGTCAACTTGTTGGAATTCTTGGCGGACTGAACACGCCGAAGAACAAGGTCGCCTTCCTCGAGACTTCTGGCATTAACTTTGCGGCTATGGTAGCGGCGCAAAGCTTGCTGGTAGCGAGCAGCTCGCACAGCAGCCTGAAGACGGTCTTCCTCAAGGAGCAGCGCGTCATCTTGTCGCAACTGCTCTTGCTCGAGCTCATCATAAGCGAGCACTCGAGGTGACCCGTATACGAGTTCCGTGGGGAGAACTGCCTCTGGTCCATAGACTAGAGCGAAAGGTGTCTGGCCAGTGGCTCGATTTGGCGTCGTCCTGATCGACCAAAGAACCACCGGCAGCTCCTCGATCTAGTTTCTTCCGCACTTGTGCAGCCTGTCGAAAGTTCTAGTCTTGAGCCCGCGCAGCACTTCAGCATTTGCCCTCTCCGCTTGACCGTTGCTTCTCGGGTGAGCAACAGAAGCGAAGCAGACCTTGGCGCCAAGATCTTGGACGTACTGCATGAAGGTGCGGCTCGTGAATTGTGTACCGTTGTCGGTGATTATCCTGTTAGGGATCCCGAAGCGGCAAACAATCGACCTGAAGAACTTGACTGCTGACTGTGCTGTCACCTTCCTCACTGGTTCCACTTCCGGCCACTTTGTGAACTTGTCGATTGCAACGTACAAGTACTCAAAGCCCCCGATTGCTTGGGGAAAGGGGTCGAGGATGTCGAGCCCCCAGACCGAAAATGGCCAGGATAAAGGGATTGTCTGGAGAGCTTGAGCTGGTTGGTGTATCTGCTTGGAATGGAACTGGCACGCTTCACACTTGGACTTGTGCAATTGCATCCTGGAGGGCTGTTGGCCAGAAGAAACCTTGCCGGAATGCTTTGCCGACAAGTGCTCTTGCGCCAATGTGGTGTCCACATATGCCTCCATGTATCTCTGCCAACAGCTTTTGTCCGTCTTCCCCGTAAATACACTTCAATTTCACACCGTTGAGTCTTCTTCTGTACAGTGTCTTGTCGACAAACTGGTACATACTTGACTGCCGGGCTACTCTCTCCGCTTCTTCTTGCTCCTCGGGAATTTCTCCTGTCTGAAGGAAACGGACAATCTGCTGCGCCCATGCTGGAGCTTGTGGCTCGACAACAAGGACTAAAGGCAAATCTGCCGCTGCGGGAACATCCGCTTCTACGGCGAGAACCTGCGGGTCTGCCGGAGCTTGACGTTCCCCGGCAAGCTTGCCGGAGCAAAACTTGTCGGGAGCTTCTGCTTCAACGGAACAAACCCTAGGGCTTGCCGGAGCAGACTGCTCCTCAGCGCTTTTGGCGTTGATCTTGGGGACCTTCTTGGCGGCGGCTTCGGGAAGCTCTGCCGGCAAATAGTCACCAGAAATCAACTTCCTCTTTTTGCTCTGTCCAGTTGATGGCGTTACGGACGGCTGAGTCAGCTTGAGCACAAAGATCCCTGGTTCCACAGGTAACTTAAGTGCGGCGCACTTTGACAGGCCATCGGCAATGGCGTTCTGAGCTCTTGGAACATGTTCCATTTGTAGGCCTTCAAAGTGCTCTTCTAGCTTTCTCACTTCGTCGACGTAAGCTTCCATCAACAGACTCTGATAGCTCTTGTTTACTTGGCGGACGACAAGCTGTGAGTCACCTCTGACAATGAGCTTCTTGATCCCAAGGTCTGCTGCGATCCTGAGACCGGCAAGCAAGCCTTCATACTCTGCAGTATTGTTTGTTGCTTGCTCCTTGGGAAAGTGCATCTGGACTACGTACTTGAGGTGCTCTCCGGCGGGTGCGACAAGCAGCACGCTAGCGCCGGCGCCTTGCAGCGAAAAGGCACCATCAAAGTACATCAGTCACTCTTTGCTTGCTTCCTTGACGGGGATGCTCGTTTCTGGAATCTCTTCATCTGGTGTTGGCGTCCATTCTGCTATAAATTCTGCCAATGCTCTGCTCTGGATAGTTGAAGTACTTTCAAACTTGAGGCCAAAGCTTGACAGTTCCAGTGCCCACTCAACAATCCTGCCTGTCGCTTCTGGATTCTGCAGTATCCTCTTCAGCGGAAAGCGAGGGACAACTGTGGTCTCATGTGCTTGGAAATAATGGCGCAGCTTTCTCGAGGCCATGAGAAGGCCGAAAAGCAACTTCTGCACGCCAGAGTACCTTGACCTAGCCCCCTGCAGAAGGGAACTGACAAAGTAAACTGGGCGCTGCACCATTTTCTTCTGTATCTCCTCTCGCATCTGCGCAGATCCATCTTTGTCGGGACCAGAGCTTGCCGGGGAAGCCTCCTGCTTGTCGCTGGATGCGCTTGCCGTGGTTGCTGGCTCATCATCTGCCTCCCTCTCTGCTACTAACGCAGCACTAACCACTTGATTGGTTGCCGCTACATACAGCAGCAACTTCTCTTGTGGCTTAGGTGCGACAAGTATTGGAGGGGAGGACAGGTATCTCTTCAAGTCTTGCAGCGCAGCCTCCGCTTCCGGAGTCCATCTCATTGGACCTGCCTTTTTCAATAATTTGAAAAACGGCAGGGCGCGCTCAGCAGACCTAGAGATAAACTTGCTGAGAGCAGCCACGCAACCGGCAAGTCTGTGTACATCCTTGACGCGCTTTGGTGCTTCAATCTTCTCAATGGCCTTGATTTTGTCGGGATTGGCTTCAATTCCCCGCTGAGACACGAAGAACCCGAGAAGCTTGCCGGAGGGAACTCCAAACACACACTTCTCTGGGTTGAGCTTGAGGCTGATCTTGCGCAGATTTGCAAAGGTCTCGTCTAAATCTTGAATCAGGGTTGCTCTGTCCTTGCTCTTGACCACTATGTCATCCATGTAGGCTTCCACATTTCTGTGTATTTGTGGCTCAAGAGCGACATGGACTACTCTTGCAAATGTTGAGCCAGCATTTTTTAATCCGAAAGGCATCCGTATGAAACAGTACGTGCCACATGGAGTAATAAATGCGGTCTTCTCCTCATCTTCTTCTGCCATGAAGATCTGATGATATCCTGAGTACGCGTCAAGAAATGAAAGCAAATCACATCCGGCTGTGGAGTCAACAATCTGGTCAATGCGCGGCAAGGGAAATGGGTCTTTGGGACAAGCTTTGTTAACATCGGTAAAATCGATACAAAGTCTCCATTTCCCGTTTGCCTTGCGCACGACTATAGGATTGGCCAACCACGTAGGATGGAGCACTCCTCTGACAAGGCCTGCTGCTTCCAGCTTCTTGATCTCTTCTGCAATGAATTCTTGGCGCTCCACTGCTTGTTTCCTAACCTTCTGCTTGACGGGCCGCGCATGAGGACAAACGGCAAGGTGGTGCTCAATCACTTTCCTGGGAACACCGGGGATGTCAGACGGTTGCCACGCAAACACGTCGACATTCGCCCGCAGGAAAGCAACGAGCGTGCTTTCCTATTTAGGGTCGAGAGTGGCACTGATGGTGAAGGTACCACCAGTGCCGCCCTCCTTGGTGGACACCTTTTTCGTCTCTGGCGGAGCTGCCATCGTCTTCTTACACTTGCCGGTGGAGCTCGATGGTGCGTCCTCGACGGCAGCGCAGCACTCCGAAGAGGTGCGCTTGCCGGAGTGGGCATCAGAACTCTTGCCGGACTTGGTCTTCTTCTTCCCCCCGGGAGCTTCAGCGGCAAGTGACTTGTGATCTGCTGCGGCTGCTGCTTCCCGGTAGATCTTGTCGGCGCAGATAAGAGCATCCTTCTTGTCGCCAGGGACAGAGATGACGCTTATTGGGCCTGGCATCTTCAGCATGTTGTATGCGTAGTGAGAGGCTGCCATGAACTTGGCGAGTGCTGGACGGCCAAGTATCCCATTGTAAGGTAATGGAATATCAGCAACGTCAAAAGTGACTCTCTCAGTCCTGAAGTTTAGCTCGCTGCCAAATGTTATTGGCAGCGTGACTTTCCCCTTCGGCTTGCTCCTTCCCGGGTTGATTCCTTGGAATGTGCCGGTCTCTTCAAGCTCGTTGTCAGGGATCTGGAGTTTTTGGAGTACAGCGGAGGAGATCAGGTTCAAGCCGGCCCCGCCGTCAACTAGCATCTTAGTGACCTTGAGGTTGCGGATAGTTGGTGAAACCAACATCGGCAAGCACCCGACCGCAGTTGTGCGATCAGGGTGGTCCTCAATGTCAAAGATGATAGGCGTGCTGGACCATTTCAGAAGCTTGCGCGACTCGACAGGTGGTTCCGCTGCATTGACTTCCCGCACCCACTGCTTGAGTTGGCGGTGTGAAGTATGCAGAGAAGCACCACCGTCAACGCACAAGACCTTTGTGGCTTTTTGGAACTCCTGCTCGTTGGTCTCGACATCGTCCATGTCTTCGTCGTCGTCGTCTTCATCGTTGTCGCGGCCGCGGGGAGGTCTATCTCCTTGCCGCTGCTTGGCCTTGCCGCGGCGTCCTCCCCGGCCGGCGCGCTTCTTGCCGGATTCTCCAGCACCTCCTTGGGCCCTATCCTTGTCACGTCACTCGTACTCAGCCTTTTGCTGCTGGACAAGCTGCTCGACCTTTTTGCAGCTCTGGAGGTCATGGCCCTTGGTGCGGTGAATCTTGCAGTACTGCTTGTCGGTGCCGTCCTGCTTGTCGGCGACTGCCACAGCCTGGCAGTTGGTGCATGCGGCAATCTCCTTGCCGGAGCTACCAACTTCGGCTTTCTTGGCTCCACCTTCGTTGCCGGACTGCTCAACGACTAGCACCTCTTTGCCTTTCTTCTTCCTGTTCCGCCGCCGGTTTCTCTTTGTGGACTGCTCAAAGATGTCGGGGGACTGATCCATGAACACCTATGGGACCGGCGGGCCGAGTCCCTTTCGGTTCGGCGGGGGCGAAGGTCGCACAAAGAGCAGATCGAGGCGAAGCACACGAGCGATTTACCCAGGTTCGGGCCGCACGGATACGTAAAACCCTACTCCTGCTTTGTGGTTTGTATTGATTTCTTGCTCGGGAGCGCGGAGTGCTACAGTACACACCAGCGGCTAACGAGACCGAGCGTGAGTGTTTTTTCAAACCCCCCTCTACGTTGCACACGGGCCTCCTTTTATATGCTCAAGGGGTCACCAACAGGTGGCAACGGAGGCAAAGGGTAAAAATGGAAAGGTGCTGCAGTAGGTACAGCTACCTGCTACAATGTATCATACCTAACCCTGACTGCAGGGGACAAGGGCCTTAAATGCCCGTCTGTGTCGCCTAAACAGTGCGAAAAGGGACTGCCAGGGACGCCACCATTCGCCACGATGGCGATCTTGTCAGCGCCGCTTGCCACCGCACGCCGCTGGCTGCACAGCCTCCCGCCACGTACGCCTGGAAAGGCCCCAGAGCGACACGTTGGTGGATGTGCTGGAGCGCGGGCCCAGAGAGGTGGCTTGCCGCGGCAAGCGCCTTGCCGCTGTCGTTGTCTTGTCGCGTCCGGGAGCTTGTCGCTCACCGGGCCTTGCTGGGACGCGTGGTGCGCTGCGGCAAGTTCCTTGAAATGCCTTGGGTGGCCTTCCCGGCAAGCTCCTCTTGCCGGGGTCTTGTCTCTTTGACTTGGATACTTTGTTCTTGAATGGCTCCAAAGGAGCCACGGAGGACCTTGGCAGTTACCCAGCAAGCCTTGCCGCGGGATGCTGCGACTGCCCGTGCACAAGTTCGGGATACTAGGGTACCCCTACTCTAGTACACCGACAAGGTCCTTCATTGAAAAACTCTTGTTCAAATATCCCTTTATGCTATCCAGAAATTCTATATCATTTCCAATCAATAATATGTCATCTACATATAATATCATAAATGCTACAGAGCTCCCACTCACTTTCTTGTAAATACAGGCTTCTCCAAAAGTCTGTATAAATCCATATGCTTTGATCACACTATCAAAACGTTTATTCCAAGTCCGAGAGGCTTGCACCAGTCCATAGATGGATCGCTGGAGCTTGCACATTTTGTTAGCTCCCTTTGGATCGACAAAACCTTCCGGTTGCATCATATACAACTCTTCTTCCAGAAATCCATTCAGGAATGCAGTTTTGACATCCATTTGCCAAATTTCATAATCATAAAATGCGGCAATTGCTAACATGATTCGGACAGACTTAAGCATTGCTACGGGTGAGAAAGTCTCATCGTAGTCAATCCCTTGAACTTGTAGAAAACCTTTTGCAACAAGTCGAGCTTTATAGACAGTAACATTACCGTCAGTGCCAGTCTTCTTCTTGAGGATCCATTTATTCTCAATGGCTTGCCGATCATCGGGCAAGTCAACCAAAGTCCACACTTTGTTCTCATACATGGATCTCATCTCAGATTTCATGGCCTCAAGCCATTTTGCGGAATCTGGGCTCACCATTGTTTCTTCATAGTTCGTAGGTTCGTCATGGTCTAGTAACATAACTTCCAGAACAGGATTACCGTACCACTCTGGCGCGGATCTTACTCTGGTTGACCTACGAAGTTCAGTAGCAACTTGATCTGAAGTTTCATGATCAATATCATTAGCTTCCTCACTGATTGGTGTAGGTGTCACGGGAACCGGTTTCTGCGATGAACTACTTTCCAATAAGGGAGCAGGTATAGTTACCTCATCAAGTTCTACTTTCCTCCCACTCACTTCTTTCGAGAGAAACTCCTTCTCTAGAAAGGATCCAAATTTAGCAACATAAGTCTTGCCTTCAGATCTGTGATAGAAGGTGTACCCAACAGTTTCCTTTGGGTATCCTATGAAGACACATTTCTCCGATTTGAGTTCGAGCTTATCAGGTTGAAGCTTTTTCACATAAGCATCGCAGCCCCAAACTTTAAGAAACGACAGCTTAGGTATCTTGCTAAACCACAGTTCATACGGTGTCGTCTCAACGGATTTAGATGGTGCCCTTTTTAATATGAATGCAGCTGTCTCTAATGCATAACCCCAAAACGATGGTGGTAAATCGGTAAGAGACATCATAGATTGCACTATATCAAATAAAGTACGGTTATGACGTTCGGACACACCATTATGCTGTGGTGTTTCAGGTGGCATGAGTTTATGAAACTATTCCACATTGTTTTAATTGAAGACCAAACTCGTAACTCAAATATTCGCCTCTGCGATCAGATCGTAGAAACTTTATTTTCTTGTTACGATGATTTTCCACTTCACTCTGAAATTCTTTAAACTTTTCAAATGTTTCAGACTTATGTTTCTTCAAGTAGATATACCCATATCTGCTCAAATTATCTGTGAAGGTCAGAAAATAACAATACCCGCCGCGAACCTCAACACTCATCGGACCTCATACATCAGTATGTATTATATCCAATAAGTCAGTTGCTCGCTCCATTGTTCTGTAGAACGGAGTCTTAATCATCTTTGCCCATGAGTCATGGTTCGCAAGCATCAACTGATTCATAATCAAGTGATTCCAAAAGCCCATCAGTATGGATTTTCTTCATGCGCTTTACACCAATATGACCTAAATGGCAGTGCCACAAATAAGTTGCACTATCATTATTAACGTTGCATCTTTTGGCTTCAATATTATGAATACGTGTATCACTATGATCTAGATTCAACAAACCATTTTCATTGGGTGTATAACCATAGAAGGTTTTATTCATGTAAACAGAATAACAATTATTCTCTAACTTAAATGAATAACTGTATTGCAATAAACATGATCAAATCATATTCATGCTCAATGCAAACACCAAATAACACTTATTTAGGTTCAACACTAATCCCGAAAGTATAGGAAGTGTGCGATGATGATCATATCATTCTTGGAACTACTTCCAACACACATCGTCACTTCACCCTTAACTAGTCTCTGTTCATTCTGCAACTCCCGTTTCAAGTTACTACTCTTAGCAACTGAACTAGTATCAAATACCGAGGGGTTGCTATAAACACTAGTAAAGTACACATCAATAACATGTATATCCAATATACCTTTGTTCACTTTGCCATCCTTCTTATCCACCAAATACTTGGTGTAGTTCCGCTTCCAGTGACTAGTCCCTTTGCAGTGAAAGCACTTAGTCTCAGGCTTAGGTCCAGACTTGGGCTTCTTCACTTGAGCAGCAACTTGCTTGACGTTCTTCTTGAAGTTCCCCTTCTTCCCTTTTCCCTTTTCTTGAAACTAGTGGTCTTGTTAACCATCAACACTTGATGATTTTCTTGATTTCTACCTTCGTCGATTTTAGCATCACGAAGAGCTTGGAAATCGTTTCCGTTATCCCTTGCATATTATAGTTCATCATGAAGTTCTAGCAACTTGGTGATAGTGACTAGAGAACTCTGTCAATCACTATCTTATCTGAAAGATTAACTCCCACTTGATTCAATTGATTGTAGTACTGAGACAATCTGAGCACATGCTTACCGATTGAGCTATTCTCCTCCATCTTGTAGGCAAAGTAATGTCAGAGGTATCATACCTCTCGACACGGGCATGAGTATGAAATACCAATTTCAACTCTTGGAACATCTTATCCGCTCCGTGGCGTTCAAAACATTTTTGAAGTCCCGGTTCTAAGCCGTAAAGCATGGTGCACTAAACTATCAAGTAGTTATCATACGAGCTTTTGTCAAAACGTTCAAAACATCTGCATCTGCTCCTGCAATAGTTCTGTCACCTAGCGGTGCATCAAGTCCATAATACTTCTGTGCAGCAATGAGGATAATCCTCATATCACGGAGCTAGTCCGCATCTTTGCTACTAACATCTTTCAACTTTGCTTTCTCAAGGAACACATTAAAATTCAACGAAACAACAGCAGGGGCCATTTATCTACAATCAACATAGACAAGCAAAATAATATCAGGTACTAAGTTCATGATAAATTTAAGTTCAATTAATCATATTACTTAAGAACTCCCACTTATATAGACATCCCTCTAATCATCTAAGTGATCACGTGATCCAAATCAACTAAACCATGTCCGATCATCATGTGAGATGGAGTAGTTTCATTGGTGAACATCACTATGTTGATCATATCTACTATATGATTCACGCTCGACCTTTTGGTCTCAGTGTTCCGAGGCCATATCTGCATATGCTAGGCTCGTCAAGTTTAACCTGAGTATTCTGCGTGTGCAACTGTTTTCCACCCGTTGTATTTGAACGTAGAGCCTATCACACCCGATCATCATGTGGTATCTCAGCACAAAGAACTTTTGCAACGGTGCATACTTAGGGAGAACACTTTTATCTTGAAATTTAGTGAGATATCATCTTATAATGCTACCGTCAATCAAAGCAAGATAAGATGCATAAAAGATAAACATCACATGCAATCAATATAAGTGATATGATATGGCCATCATCATCGTGTGCTTGTGATCTCCATCTCCGAAGCACCGTCATGATCACCATCGTCACCGGCGCGACACCATGATCTCCATCGTAGCATCGTTGTCGTCTCGCCAATTTATGCTTCTACGACTATCGCTACCGCTTAGTGATAAAGTAAAGCATTACAGGGCGATTGTATTGCATACAATAAAGCGACAACCATATGGCTCCTGCCAGTTGCCGATAACTCGGTTACAAAACATGATCATCTCATACAATAAAATATAGCATCATGCCTTGACCATATCACATCACAACATGCCCTGCAAAAACAAGTTAGACGTCTTCTACTTTGTTGTTGCAACTTTTACGTGGCTGCTACGGGCTGAGCAAGAACCGTTCTTACCTACGCATCAAAACCACAACGATAGTTCATCAAGTTAGTGATGTTTTAACCTTATCAAGGGCCGGGTGTAGCCACACTCGGTTCAACTAAAGTTGGAGAAACTGACACCCGCCAGCCACCTGTGTGCAAACCACGTCGGTAGAACCAGTCTCGCATAAGCGTACGCGTAATGTCGGTCCGGGCCGCTTCATCCAACAATACCGCCGAACCAAAGTGTAACATGCTGGTAAGCAGTATGACTTGTATCGCCCACAACTCACTTGTGTTCTACTCGTGCATAAACATCTACGCATAAAATCAGGCTCTGATGCCACTGTTGGGGAACGTAGTAGTTTCAAAAAAATTCCTACGCACACGCAAGATCATGGTGATGCATAGCAACGAGAGGGGAGAGTGTTGTCCACGTACCCTCGTAGACCAAAAGCGGAAGCGTTAGCACAACGCGGTTGATGTAGTCGTGCGTCTTCACGATCCGACCGATCCAAGTACCGAACGTACGCACCTCCGAGTTCAGCACACGTTCAGCTCGATGACGTCCTTCGAACTCCGATCCAGCTGAGCTTTGAGGGAGAGTTCCGTCAGCACGACGGCGTGGTGACGGTGATGATGATGCTACCGACGCAGGGCTTCGCCTAAGCACCGCTACGATATTATCAAGGTGGAATATGATGGAGGGGCACCGCACACGGCTAAGAGATTAAGAGATTAATTGTTGTGTGTATGGGGTGCCTCCCTCCTCCATATATAAAGGGGGGAGGAGGAGAGGGTCGGCCAAGGGGAGGAGGCACGCCCAAGGGGGGCAATCCTACTCCAAGTAGGATTCCCCCCTCTTTCCTAGTCCAAGTAGGAGAGGGGAAGGAAGGGGAAGAGAAGAAGAAGGAAAGGGGGCCGGAGCAAGAACTGGCGGCAACCAATGCGCTATTAGACGAGTTGGAGGCAGAGATGGAGGTGGAGGCTGACGTGGAGCAACCGGACGAGCCGGAGCTGCGGCAGCTGCCCTTGTACTTGAAGTCGGGCACAGAGATAGTGGACATCTCCAACTAGGATTAGGATAGTATAGATTGCTTGATCTACGTAGTACGTGGATTTCCCCGCTTGCATGCTTTTCTATGGATAGATTTGTAGTATGAGGTATCCGGATGCAGAGAAGCAAATTCAAGATATTGATCAAATTTGTTGCCCGCGGCTGTAGATGCTCTTGCAGAAGGTAGGGACGGGGGACGAGAAGCAGGGAGTTTGAGCATTGTGGCAACCCACTACATATGCTAGCAGTTGATACATATATTATTGGACGAAAACCCGACATCGCTTACATCAAAGTTTTACTCTCATTGAATGAAATTATAAGACATATTTTAGTTTCATGTACAAAACTTTTCATCAATATTGTTCTTGTTTTCCGGTCTATCACTGGCTTTGATATCACATATTTTGTTAAGCACGGGCGTGAACAAAAACGGCTGTTATTTCATGAAGTTTTCCTACCATCCTTCTATGCCCTCGCAGCCTTGACGGCTGCCTTCTGTGCAGCGGCGGCGGTGTTAGGCACAGCCATCACAAATGATGTAGGCATAAATGATGGAGCCATAACTTACCCCTCGAAGACATCTGAATTCAGAGGCATGCATGCAGAACAGATACATGCACACATTCAAAAAGCTCTTTGTTTACTTCTGCTCACCCGAAGCACATATGTGGGCAACCAAATAAAGGCCTTAAAATGGCCACCAATTTAATGCGGGCAACCAAAGAACATGTAGATGTTTGATTTTTTGGCGGTTTTTTTGGCAGTTTTTTGCCAACCAGGTCTCAATTTTTATTTTTATTTTGAACATACCAGGCCTCAATTAAGGCATAGATACAGTGCGGACAAAAGTAACCAAACACGCCCGTAGAGCTTCTTCGTTTTAGTTGCGCCGCAGATCAAAAGCTATAGTAAACCTGCAACTCCGCCGCGCTGCATTCTGCGAGAAGGTCAGACGCGGCATGCAAGAATGGCTGGCGCTCTCAAGTCTGAGCAACATTGAACGGCTCGAATGCGTCCAGGCTTCCGAAAGGAGAGGCGGCGATCGACCATCTATCGAAGGGACCCGGGAAGCAAGCTGCAGTGCAACAGCAACACCCTCCTCCTCCCGGTTCCGGTCACGAGGAGTGCAGCGCGTGCAGGGTGTCTGCGGGCGCGGGCCGGCCTATTCTGGGTGGCACCCAGGTACGACGATCCCGACACAAACTTGTGCGAGGTAGACTGATAATCATGCCATATTCGGAGAACAAGGATCGCAATCGAGAGCATACTACACACATTTTACTTCGTTCCTGCGGAAACTATGAAACATTCATGCGTACTCAGCTCTTCTATAAGAAATGGAAATTATATATATGTATATGTTCTGAGACTGCACCGGACC
Source organism: Triticum urartu (assembly GCF_056163025.1). Classification (NCBI taxonomy): domain Eukaryota; kingdom Viridiplantae; phylum Streptophyta; class Magnoliopsida; order Poales; family Poaceae; genus Triticum; species Triticum urartu. Next base: position 46,787,444 of record NC_141876.1, on the reverse strand, counting down.
CCAAGCTGGCCTTATTCTCTGGGGAACACTAGCCGTTCACGTGCCACATATGCTGTCCTACTTCTCGATCTCTGTACAAGTCCAGGTGGAATGTTGATGAGCAGTAGCGCCGCATCCGCGTGTACCAAGTAGTGCGACCACGTGGCCAGCGTACGTCCACGGCAGAGCATCAAGCCACACACTGTTCACGTGCGCTAGCTCACACACACATTACCTCCAAGAAATTCCTCCCAGAGCTCATCGAAGCTCCATGACTCCATCACATCTGCTACCACGAGCTCAAGGACAAAATGCTCCAAAAAAGAAAACCAATCCGTTGGTGTCCTCAAGGCGACACGCTGCGCAAAAGGATCTTTGCAGCAACTTGCCATGCATCGCACACGTCAGATTACTGCCATGGCTTCTCTCACCGCTACTACAACCACCATATACTTGGGATTGGGATTCAAAACTCCTACTACTCGGCTGGCTGGGCTGAACCGGCGGGCCGGTGGGCGGGCCCGGCATATTCCGCTTTGAACTCCGGCCCCAAGCGCGTGAGGACACGGGCCGCACTGGCCCACCCCACCGGATGCATACGCATATGCATACATATTACTAAACGATATCTCTCCGAAAGAAGCAACCAAACAAGCTGGCGCTGCTCTGTTCCTGCTCCCCCGCATGTGTCTAAGCTAAGCTAAGCTGAGCTGAGCCGCTTGGTTATTCGGAACGATGTGTTTTTGGCGCATGAACCATCGCTTTCGCGGCTTGTCCATGTCAGCCACCCAACCCTAGTCCGGCCAGCCAGCCAGCGGCCAGTGACTAGTCCGTCCGTCAGATCACCATGCCATTGCCATGATACTGTACCACCCGGCTGGGTGGGTGGGTTCCACCTGGGCTAGTTTAGTTCCGGGAGAAAAATCCAAGAGTGTGTACCCGCTTTTCTTTTCTTGCATGCGGCGATCTGCGAAAAGGAACGGCTGATGTTGCAATGCTGTGGCCGTTCGCTATCTTGAAGGCCTTGTCTTGGAACCGTTGCGCCCCCTGCCCGCTAATGTGTCGTCGTCGTAGATTTGATGGTAAGATTTAGAAATGTTGTCGTGAGGCTTATCCTGTGAGGATGGCTTTGAGATTGTTTTCTTTCTTCTTGTATGTCGATTTGTTTGGTATTATCAACGGTAAATAATACTCTCTTTGTCCGTAAATACTTGTCGAAAAAGGGGTATTTCCAGAGGGAGGGAGTATATAGTTGTGAGTATTTTGTTGGCAATTTTAGTTCACTCGAGATAGGTAAACATGACAATTTTCCGATAAAAGAACTAACAGGGACAAAGTTGCCACATTCTAACATCTAAAGTTGCCACCTCGCGTTAACTAAAGTTGCCATAAAAAACATTCACGATGGCATGCTTAAAATCAGAATGTTCGGGATTTTATTGAATATGCCATCAGTAAGGGAGGTTGAAACGGTGACCATAGGACAAAATGAAAGCCAACCCCAGACTTGAAAAACCTGCAGATGGGAACGCATGCGCCATTTTCCCTGTAAGCAAATGATTATGATGCTGCCGAAACTGCACCACTTTTCCTCAACAAAACGCAGCGTGGCGCCGCTTGATGCTCTGTAAGGCTGTGTAACAGCCTGCGGGCAGCAGGCAGGCCGATGGGAGCTGCCGGCCGGCCGGCCTGTCCCGGCGCCGTTGAAGTCGCTGCGTATGATCAGTCTGCTCTGTGCTCGATCACGGGTGTGCCTGACAGCCAGCCATCAGTGGCTTTCAGGCGGCGCCCACAGCGTACACCGACGAGAGAGATGCCCTCCGGCGGGCCGTGCCTTTGACCGACTGTTGGACGGGAGCGGGGGGCTCCGACGGCGGCCTTCCTTCTCTAATCTCCGGCTGAGCGCCGGTGAGGTCCTGCCCTCTGCCACAAGAGCGTCAAGAACCTGCCTGTACCTCGGCCATTTGATATTCTGCTGCTTCTGTTACTGTAACTGTGTTCAGTTCTGCCACACCATGGGATGGGAGCGTGGATGTGACCAAGCTCTTCTTTACGGACATTGTTGGCTACAGCGACGGCCTCTTCTTTTCCTCGCCGCATCACTGGCCTGCTTGCAGCAGGCTTGACATATGTATGTGCCAAAGTAGTCTGATACAAGGAAGCTCCATGACCGATCACTGTGTATCCCACTAGCTCCTGCTCTCTGCGACGCAACCAGCATGTGCTAAACTCCAGCGCCATCCTCATAATAGGTTGAGCATATAATAGTCACAATGTACAACAAAGTTTCGAGTTAGAAGGCATCATCTATCACTGTTTTGCTGGTGGTAGGACCTCCCACCTCGGCTCCTTCCTCGCAACAAGATTTTCACCTAGTGGAGCATCTACTCCCTCGTTTCTAAATACTCCCTCTGTCCCATAATATAAGAGCGCAGTGTCAAAAGCGCTCTTATATTATGGGACGGAGGGGGTATAAGACATTTTAGAGATTTCAGTACAGATGTATATTTAGGAACAGAGGGAGTGGTTTATAAAATCTTCCAATATCATAGTGACCATCTTCTATAACTCATTTTCGGATGAGATTTTAGTTGTTTACAAACTGGCGACCACGGCACACGCTATCTTTCCCGTCATTTCCAAGAATGATGGAGAACATATAATCAAGTCGACAAAACATACCAACCGTTTGGATTGACAAACGGCCTTACCTTGTCAGCATTCATATGTATTATCAGTCAACTGAGGAAAGATAAAATGTTGCTAACTGGAAGTTCGACAGAAAAGAGGTGGAGTCTACACTACATACAAAATTTGAAAGGGATATGTCCCACTAAAACTGAAAGAAAAAAGGGGGTAAACTTGTCTTTGTTTGGCTTCCAAAGTTTTCTAGTATATATCTTTTGTCTACGATCTGTAGAACCCTAGGAAGCAGCTCCCTGCATGTACATCACTTTCCCAGTATGGAGAAGAGGAGTTATAAAAACAACTTGCCCTCTTGCATCTTTGCAGAATACCTGTAAAAACAAATAGATAGAAAAACAAGGACGTGAGGAATCAAAGTCAGGACAACAAATCTATACCACTGAAGAGCAGGAGAGAACACTTACGGTTTCACATTTGGTCAGGAAGCACCCTTTTGCAAAGGTGAAAAGCTCTGTTGTTTAATGATTTCCTGGCTGGACGATCCTGTTTCATGTACAAACTTGACAGATTCTGACAGCCTATTCAGAAGATTTACCAGTGCAATGACCTCATTTCGCTGCAGCTGGAACTGAATGATTACCATGAAACATTATTAGACAAATTGACATCTAAATGAACTCAAAAGGTAAAACCTGTTATTCCATAGGAAATGTAGAAAACAATACAGCAAAGCATCATGAACTGTGAGCTAGTGTTGTATAAAGACGGTACAACGAAGACTACTCTCACCAATCATACATCACATACCTTATACTATTAAGTTATACATTGCAAAGCGGTTGCGAATAAACTGCAAATGAACAGCATACCTGTTGATTCAAATTGTTCTCTCCATCAACAGAAAAAAGAATCTTCAGCGCTGTTCCAAGCCCAAGAACTTGAAGCTTTCCCCATAATCGACACTTCTCACAACCAACACAGTCCATAATTGCACTGTAAACAAAATGTTGCAGTGGGTACGGTTTCATGTTAGTGAAACGCATAATATAAATTAAAGCAGAGAGATTAAGGCACATACCTGATATTTCTAAACTGCTTCTGGATCTCCTGCTTTAACTCAGGGCCATTTTCACCTTGCCAGAGTTTTGCTTCATCAAAAGGTAATGGGCATGCAGATCTTAACTTGTGGTTGTAAAGCAATTGCCTCACTAAAGATTGTGTTTTCAAATCCTCTTCAGGATTGCCAGTGTTGTACTCTGCCTGCTCAAGGTAATCTGCCGCCTAAAAGATAGCAAACAAATTGTCACTCACGACAAGCTTTAGGCCAAAGCAACTCGACAGATTAATCTTTAAAATCAAAGATTAAGTTTTAATCAAGGAAGAAATGGGAACCTTAGTCACTGCCCGAAGAACAAATAGGTATGTGAAGTACAGATTTTCGACACGCTCTGGGTACTTCAGAACACGGTCATGCAACAACGAAAGGTTATGTCCCCACTGTAATCATATACACCAAACTTGTCAAATCAAGTACAAAAATCGTTTAATAAGCACCAAACTAAGTGTAGAGTAGTAGATAGATACCAAGTTAGCGGATTCATCAAGAAGATAGTCATAAGCAATATGTACAGATATTGAGGAGTGCAATCCTGAAATTAGCTTGTAAAGTGCCTTCTTCTCCTGGCACATATCTTCTGAAGGATCTGCGAAAATAAATGAAGTTTGACTAATGCTTGTCCAGACTATTGTAGTGATATAAGCAACGCTAGACACTACACCATTCAACTTGGCTAGGACAGGCAACTGTACCATTAGGGATGCAAGCGGGCGTCCCACATATCCGCAAATCAGTTCACTTCTGGCCAGATGATTAGCACTAAACTAGAGACGAATTTGTACTATCATGTACTCCCTCTGTAAAGAAATATAAGAGCGCTCAAACCCGCTCTTATATTTCTTTACGGAGGGAGTAGCGCTCAAACCCGCCTGCTTTGCATCCCTATGTACCATTACCATAGAAGAGAAATAAATAAGCAACACACACTGCTCATAAGCGGTTGTTTAGAGCACTGCCAGCAGACTGAAACTTGAAGGTACTTCAACAACAACAAAGCCTTTAGTCCCAAACAAGTTGGGGTAGGCTAGAGGTGAAACCCATAAGATCGCGCGACCAACTCATGGCTCTGGCACATGGATAGCGAGCTTCCACGCACCCCTGTCCAAACTTGAAGGTACTTCCTTTTGTTATATACTCCCTCCGTCCGAAAATACTTGTCGGAGACATGGATGTATCTAGATGTATTTTAGTTCTAGATACATCTGTTTTTATTCATTTCTGCGACAAGTAATTTCGGACAGAGGGAGTATAAGTATACCACAGAAGGAACCATCCAATCTTAATCTTAGAGCACAACCACACAAGTAAACTTAGTTTGAATTGTTGTGCATTCTCTAAGGGAAGGATCATGCAACTTACAGGCACATCAATGATTCATTTAATATGTTGTGGATTCAGCCATAATGTACTTACAAACAAAGGATTCTATAGGTCAACTGCCGTCAGAATGGACATGTGAGAAAAAACGGAGAACATATGCTTACATTTTGGGCAATTTTCTTTGTAGATAGCGTCCCATATCCTTCTAGCTGAATCACCAGTATAACCAGTATAACGTTCAGGATTAAGTTGAAGATTCACATAAGTCATCTCAGCTGGAACAGGGATAAATTTTTGTTAATCATCAGATTTTCAGGGACGCATAAAAAAGAATTGAAGGAAGAACGATGTACAAAAAGGAGGGTAAACAATGTACCATTATCCGTCTCATCATCTGATGTCCATGGATTATCGGTTTCAACCCACCCTTTGAAAACCTTGGTGTCGAGGGTTCTATCAACCGTGGCTTCTGGTTTTCCTTCTTGACAGATCATGTTTTCAGGAGAAAGGCCACTGTAAGGCTTCTTGAATGGTTCGGGAAATTCATTATCTGGGCACTCGCATACACTACAGTCCCTGAGCCGACACATGCCATCATCAGGCCAAAAAGGGCAGTCACACCACAACTTAACCTAAACAAGGAAATAAATAACCCAAGACTTAGAACAAATAAATGAATGGTTGTAATGTTGATTTTCAGGGATAGCATCTCTGTACAATCATACAGTAGCTAACAATTATAGTAACCACAAAACATGTAACATTGGCTATGTTATCCTTAGCAGCAGCAACATCAAATAACAAACATATATCAATATCTTATCCTTAAAAAAAGAAAAACTGGTTCGATGCTCTATCAATTGGCTAAAAGGCCATCAACCTTATCCGAGCTAAGAATGATGTACAAAAGAAAGGGATAGGGAACCACAAGTCGCCCTAACAGACCCAACAGCTATCATCATATTATGCTCAGTCCTCCATATCAGGATGTATTCTTTATATTGCTAACGTCAAAATGCCCTAAAGGTTTGATCCTTGAGCTTAATGCTCTAATCAAGCAACCAGCACTCTTTTTCCACATCCAGCCCAATTGACAAGTAAAAAATGGCACCGTATTAATGCAAGCCAGAACATTGTAGTAAATAAAGTGCAGCAACCTAGTGGAGAATTATACAGTTGTGACCAGTCTCCCACATATATATCCAATTCCGTTATACAAATAGCAGGGAGAAAAAATTGGCTCCATAGTTATGGAGCAAATGCTCCGATCAAATATACGCTGCTACATAACTCTAACATGTGGAGCTGGCTATCACAGTTCTTAACATCGGAACATCACAATATGCACTTCCCATAAGCCAGGTCACACATAAAAAAAAAACCGTTAAAAAACAGAAGAGCAAAATTTGCTTACCTTGAAGTACCTGAAGAAGGGCAGAGCGACGAGGTCCTGTAGGATCGGGTTGAGCACCTCCTCGTTGATGGCGTCCACCGTCTCGTAGTCGCAGCAGCAGTCCTCCACCATCCCCGTGTACTTCCTGGCACCCTGACGAAACACGCAGCACCGGCCGCCCCAAAACCACGTCGTCAGATCAAAACCTCCCGGAGCAGAAGGCCAAATCACGAGACCAGGGGCGGGGGGAGCCTTACGGGGCAGCCGCAGCCTCCGCCGCGCGAGAGGGACGAAATGGAGGGGAAGCTGCGGGAGCTCACGGCCACGGCGAGGAGCGCCACGAGGAGGGCCGCCGCCGCCGCCCACCATCGCCTCCGCCTCTGGCGCACGGCCCCGCCGTTCGCCGCGGGAGGGGGCCCCTCTGACATCCCGCGCCGGGTGGGTGGAAGCTTCTAGAAGCAAGCGAGATCTGACCGAACAACGGCGGCGGAGGAGGAATTTTCTCGCCGTGTTCGCAGTTGGGGCGTTGGCGGTTGGGGAAAATCGCGTAGGCGGCTGCTACTAATACAGAGGCTGCGGTGGAAGAATCCGCGTGCGTGCCTCGGTTTACCCTCTGATTGTCGGAACCGGCGATGCTGCGCACGGAATGATGGATCGGACGGCGTGTGTAGGGCCTGGGCGCAGCTGGACGGCTGGATTTGCCCCGATGACGTGTCTGTGCACCTGTGGGCCGCGTTTGCCCAACAGCTCATTGACCAGCTCGCACGACACGTTAACTAAACTTCGCACGGTGCCGACGTCAAAAAGAGAAAAGGAACTTCGCACGGTGCCTTCGCGGGGTTGGCGTCTAGAAGAAATTTCTCCGTTCCTCTGCGTGTACACAAACTCAAAAAATAACTGAAACTTGTCATCCGAAAATAAAGTTGCCACGCTTCACAATTAAAGTTGTCATCCTCGCGTTATCAAAAACATTCGGAGGTGCCATGTGTTCGTGCCACACATGTAACGCTTATCAGGTTCTATATCAGGAGATACATCTCAAAGCTCATACAAGGACTCGAATAAAGTAAATATAACACCTAAGTCCTTGAATTTTCAAGAAGGACCCCGGACTGGAAACAAGAGCTGCAATCAGGTCCAAAACAAGATCTATCCAGATTGAGCATCTTCATCTCGGACGAGACTTACCTGCTCCTTGCTTGTGCGCCCATCCGTGCTCCCGCATACGTGGCTTGATTTGATTGGAATAAAGTAAGGACCGACTCCATCCCCTTAAAATCAGGAGGGAAGATGATTAGATTAGAAAGAAAAAAAAAGGAAAAAAAACAGCCGTAGGATGAGGTGAAAGCATGAATGAGAATATGAAGAGGGAGCAGACAAACCGGATCCCTTCATCTCTGGGGACGAACCACAAGTGCTCGTGGGATGGAGTGATGATGGGTCAGCAAGATCATCACAAGGTGGCGCAAGTGCTTATCGAATGGAGCGATGATGGCCACGTAATGCTACTTGGGAAGATTTTGAGTCCCTGCATCAAGGTTCTCCATTGACACATTCGTCGGCAAGATCATCGGAAGGCGACGTAAGTGCTTCTCGAATGAAGTGATGTTGGCCTACAGAATGCTACTTGAAAAAAAAAACTCGGGAATATTTTGAGTCCCTATGTCAAAAGTTCCCACATGCTCTGGTTACAAGCCAAAACTAAATGATGGAAAGGAGGGGAGTTCCATTTCGTGACCAGCGTGATGAAAAGCGAGTAATCATATAGGGTGAGCAAGTTCAACGTCGGTGCTGTGCTGGGCTAACTACAACTTGCTTGCATTTTTTTTCGAATGTCCGCTGGCTCGCGTTTACTTTCACGTTCGTTTGTCTAAAAGACAAAAAAAATCATTCAGCGCACATTGATTTCCGTGTCCGTTTTTCGAATTTTTTTCTATTTTTTCCTTTCGGCCTGCTTCAGTTTTTCTTTCGTTTTTCTATTTTGAATATTTTTTCTCTTTTAGTCTTTTCTAGTATTTTTTTTCAGTTCACAAATCTAAAAAAATGTTCGCTTATTTTGAAAATGTTCATGCTTTAAAAAAAGTCCGGCAAATCATAAAAATTCGTGGATTAAAAAAAGTAGTGATTTTGAAAAAGTGTTCGATTGTTCAAAAAAAAGTTCATGGTTTTGAAAAAGTATTTGCGAATATTTTTGTTTGTCGGATATGTTTTTAAAATTGTGAACATTTTGTCTTTGCAAATTTGAAAGTAATGCTTATGATTTAAAAAAAGTGTTCGTGAATTCAAAAGGTGGTCATGATTTTCAAAAACAATAGTCACATATTCAAAAAATGTTCATGAATTTGGAAATTTATTCAAAATTTTGAAAGAAAAAAATCTGGGAGATCATAAATTTTTCATGGGTGCAAACTTTGTGTGGCTTTGAAAAATGGATCATGTATTTAAAAAATGTTCATGGTTTTGAAAAAAAAGTTTGGAAAATCACAAACTGTTGGCATATTCAACAAAATAAGAGTTTGAAAAATGTCCATGCATTCATAAGATGTTTTATATTTTTCAAAAAAAAATGAGATTTAAAAAATAATCATGATTTTAAACAAATGTAAATATTTGCGGTTTCAAAATATGTTCATGATTTGAAAGAAATGTCCAGGAAAATAGAAAATATTCGCGGTCCCAAAATAGGTTAATGATTTTAAACAATTGTTCCTCAAAAAATATAAATTTAATAGCAAAAAGAAAAAGAAAAAGAAAAAAACCTAACGCTCTGTTTGGATGTTTAATTGAAGGAAAAGAAGTAAAAGCATAAATGAAAAACGAAAATAAAAAACAAAATAAAAAATTTAGAATAAACCAAAATAAAACGAAAAATGGTGCGGGACGGTTCTCCATCCTTTTCAAAAACAGAAAAAAAAAACTAAATGTAGGAGTTACTTGAGCCGGCCCAACTATAGGTCACGCCATGAGGTACATTGTACCTGTCTATTCGCTGACCCTGAAGGACAACTAAGGGAAGCTCATTGGACCGGTCTTCCCAACCGGTTCGTAACAAGAGAGATCTGGCATGTCTATGTTTGGGCCCTTGTTAGGCCTTGTAACTCACCCTTATATACTTGCAAGCCTAGTTTAGGCTCCATTCGGCCTTGTAACTCCAAAAATGTCAAATGGATGCGCCCTTGTAAAGCCTTGTACCGAACCCTTACATACTTTGTAAGCCAAGTTTGGGCTCCATTAGGCTTTGTAACTCCAAAAATGTCAAAATGGGGGTCTTCATTTGAAAACTATATCAAAATCAAACGTCTTAGGTTTTTTTTTTCAAACAATACACATATACCTAGAGACATACTAATATACATGTGTGAAAATGTTTAGGTCAACTTGTAAATATGAGGCCTTTTAGCAAATGTACTGTTCATTCATTCTTGATAAAAACTCCATGATTTTCTATTTCATCCTGAAATTTTACAGAACATACAAGATGTATATTTTTCTAAAAAAAATAAAACTCTTCAGTTTGAATTTTGCTCGGTCTCCGAGATGCCCTACTCCTGTAACTCGCCTTATATCCCCCTCAACAAAAAATACTCGCCCTTATATACTCTGTATCTGGATGTATCGCAACTGCTCAAAAAAAAAAACAAGTATCTGGATGTATCGCAATTTGGACTGGAAGGATTCTGTAAGATGATTCTGCAAGCTGCAAGGTGGATGGGTGGAACAGCAACAATTCAAGATATTCCAAAAAACTTCGCTATTGATACCAAGCCAGATCTTTGTCAGAGACGCTGGCCATTGGGCGTTGCCAATGACTTTAGTCCCATCTCGGATATGGGAAGAGGCTAGGACCATCTTATAAGGAGTGCCACACTCCCTTCAGACTAGTCTTTTAGGATGTGACGTCTGCTGGAGGTTGGGAGCGACGCTAACAATCTTCCCATTAGCATAGTAGTTGTTGTAGCTCATCACAGTATTGCAACATCCATCATCCATCACACGGATAAAAAAAGGGCGAACCAACCAGACAAAACGTACTTAGAAACCAGGCCATGTCACAGTACTGCAACATCTATCACACGGAGAAAAAAGATGACATGAAAAACTTAACACTATGCCCTTAGATTGTGCACACGGCGGTTCCTCGAGTCTTTATTCTTCACTGGACTGAACCCGAGGCCGAGGCAAGTTAGGCTCAGTTCAGTGGTGGCCGCCGGGGAGCTTCTCCTTGATCTTCTCCATCATGCCTTTCTTCTCGTGGGTGCCCTCAGTGGCGCCGTGCGTCCCCGCGGTGCCGGTGGTGCCTGTACCATAGCCGCCGCCGGTGCCAGTGGTGCCATGCCCGTAGCCGCCTGTCGCGGTGGTGTGCGGCTGGGTGTCCTTGTGCCCGCCAGGGAGCTTCTCCTTGATCTTCTCCATGACGCCCTTCTTCTCGTGTGTCCCCTCAGTGGTTCCGTAGGTCCCGCCGGTGCCGGTCGTCCCCGTGTACCCTGGCCCACCTGTGCCGGTGGTCCCCGTGTACCCTGGCCCGTAGCCGCCGGTGGCTGTGGTCTGCTCCTTGTTACCGCCGGGGAGCTTCTCCTTGATCTTCTGCTTCATGCCTTTCTTCCTCCTGCCGCCCATCCCGTCGTCCTCGGAGGATGACTGCACAATCGACGAGAGAAAACAAGTGAGTACACTAAAGATTGGTAGGATCATACACAATGTAAGCAAGGAATCTGCTTATGTACCGAGCTGGAGCTGGAGCTGCCAGAGCGGTGGAGGATGCCACGAGTCTTGTGCTCGGGTAGCCCACCATGAGGGTGTGTGCCAGCGGCGCCGTGGGTCCCGGTGATCCCGGTGCCGGTCGCGCCGTACCCGGGCGTGTGCCCTGTGCCATGGGTCCCGGTGATCCCGGTGCCGGTGCCGCCGAGCCCGGCCGTGTGCCCTGTGCCATGGGTCCCGGTGATCCCTGTGCCGGTGCCGCCGAGCCCGGCGGTGTGGCCTGTGCCATGGGTCCCGGTCATCCCTATGCCGGTGTGGCCTGCGCCATGGGTCCCGGTGATCCCTGTGCCGGTGCCGCCGAGCCCGGCGGTGTGGCCTGTACCATGGGTCCCGGTCATCCCTGTGCCGGTGTGGCCTGTGCCATGGGTCCCGATCATCCCTGTGCCGGTGCCGCCGAGCCCGGCGGTGTGGCCTGTGCCATGGGTCCCGGTCATCCCTGTGCCGGTGCCGCCGAGGCCGGCGGTGTGCCCTGTGCCGTGGGTACCGGTCGCGGCATGCCGCGTGTCCAAACCACCGGCGTCGTGAAACCCAGCGTCGGTGGCGCCGTGCCGAGGGGCAATTCCAGAGCCTCTATAGCCCCCAGCGTCGTGGGTGCCTGTGCCAGTGGCACCGTATCCCACCTGGCGGCCGTGGCCGCCAGTGTCGTGGGCGCCGGTGCCGGTAGACCCGTACCCACCGTGCCCAGCGCCGTGCACTCCCGTGCCGGTGGATCCCAGCCCAACGCCGTGGCCGGCGGTCACCGGGTTGCCGTACTCGTCGAGGCGGGTGGTGGGGTGGCCGTGCTGCTGGCCGTGGCCCTGGAAGTGCCCCAAGCCTTCGGTCCCGGTGACGCCGTGGCCGGCCGTCACAGGGTTGCCGTACTCGTCGACGCGGGTGGCCGGGTGGCCGTGCTGCTGGCCCTGGAAATGCGCCATCGCTTCACGGACTGCTTGCTGCGGTGAGTGTGTTCTTGGGTGTGGCTCACGGTGGATTGAATTGAGTTGTCAACTGGATGCCGATGGATTGAGGCAATGGCGGTGGCGCTGTTTTTATAGACCGTTTGAGCAGGGTCGCGCTGTCCAACGGGTTGCCACGTCGCGTGGTACGTGTACCTCCATGCAGCGCAACGTGAGGGGCGGGCGTCGGGTGTCGGGCTGGTATCATGCCTGGGAGACGCGTGTAGTGAGAGGCCTGTGATCTGTATGACGCTCGTGCTAGCCGTCGGTGGGCGGCATGGGAGACGAATCTGCTCCCTTCGGGGTCGTCTGACCCAAATCTATGTGCTATAGTGAAACGCCTCCGTGCAATAATTTCACATGCGTCTGTGATATCATGGTAACATTTGATCACATGGTGTTTTAATAACGGTGCATCAAACATCCTAGTATCTTAAACATATACTTGTGTGCGTATAATACCTGCTGGAACATCGTGGAAGTATTAAGAACACGAGAATAAAACATTCATGTTCATAGACTACATAGCGACATTAAACAAGCACTAAAGTGAGCCAAAGGTATGCCGCCACATCGCTCCTCCCTCACTGAAGCCGGACAAATCTTCTCGTAGTAAATAGTTAAAAAATCATCGTGCTGAAAATAGCCCAATCTTTATCAGAGAACCGGGATTCACAAAGGATATCCTTTGCCTATGTGTGAGGATGGAGACGTGGCAGATGAACTTCAAAAATAAGTCGAGCCTCCTCCCAAAAACGACGCGCATGCGTACAATGCAGCAGGGCGTGTTGTAAGTCCTCGTCCATAGCCAAGCAGATCTTGCACATGCTTGTTTCTTTTATGTGGCGATACCTTAGGGTGCACTCATCCGGAATGATGCCCCTCAAAACTCGCCACCAGAACACTCTGACTTTTGAGACTACTTTAAGTTTCCATACCGCATTCCACATCTGTTGTTGATCCACTGAAGTGCCGGTAATCTGCCCCTCATTTAGAGCCAAACGCTCTTTTTGATTCACTAGAGCTCGATATGCCGATTTAACAGAATAAATGCCTGATTTCTCATGTGCCCAAGCAAGAATATCCTCGCTGCCGCCCTGCCGCAATGGTATGTTAAGAATGGCGGCATCATCGGGTGCTATAAAGATCCCTCGCACCAACTCCTGACGCCATGTCCAGTTAGTTGTGTCAATCAGCTCGTTTACGATCTGGAACACCGTATTTGCTGGACGCAGCAGTGGAGTCATTGATATCGTGGAGGGAATCCACTTATCTTCCCATACGGAGATGGAAGTACCGGATCCGACTCGCTTCATCAGCCCGGTTTGTAGAGCTTCCCGGCCTGCAATAATCGCCTTCCAGGTAGCTGAGGAGGACTTGGGAACCGTTGCATGAAGGAAATCCGAGTCAGGAAAGTATCTTCCTTTCATAACCCTGGCGCACAAGGAGTTAGGATTCATCATAAATCGCCATCCGTGCTTCCCCAACAGCGCCAGATTAAACAAACGAAAGTCGCGGAATCCCATTCCACCTTTGCACTTGGGTGTAGCAAGTTTCTCCCACGCGATCCAGTGAAGGGAATTCCTGTCAATTGAGCTGCCCCACCAGAATTTTGCCATGAGCGAGGTGAGACTTTTGCACACCTTTTTTGTTAACAGAAAGCAACTCATGCTAAACGTCGCAATGGCCTGAACAATGGATTTTAAAAGTGTCTCTCTTTCGGCGCAAGCAAACAGCCTTTCTGCCCAGCCTTGCATGCTGCCTCGTGCCCGATCCACCAAATATTCAAAGGTTCCACTATTTATCTTGCCAATAGCAGTGGGTAGACCGACGTAGCGTTCTGAAAAAGCTTCAACTTGGACTCCAAGATGTTGCTTCAATCTTTGTCTAAGAGCCGTCGGCGTGTTTGGGCTGAAGAATATAGAGCTCTTACTCCTGTTGACACACTGTCCAGAAGCATCCCCATATATTGCAAGGATATCATTCAGCCTAGCCGCGCTCTCCTCATTCGCCTTGATGAAGATGAGTCTATCATCAGCGAATAGCAGGTGATTCACCCATGGTGATCTGAAGTTCACTCGGATACCCCTGTCAACAGAGTCCCCGTAGTGTTTCAGAAGTGAGGTAAAACCTTCGGCGCAGAGCAAGAACAAATAAGGGGAGATTGGGCACCCCTGCCGAAGCCCTCTGGATGGGTTGAAATAAGGCTGCAGTTCTCCATTCACGCGTACAGAGAACCTAACAGACGTGACGCACTTCATGATCAGCCTGACTAGATTAGCATTGAAACCCAGCTTCAAGAGTATGGCTTCCAAAAAGTGCCATTTGACTCTATCGTAAGCCTTCATCATGTCAGGTTTGATCGCACAAGTGTAGTTCTTCCCTTTCTTCCGTCGCTTCATCGTATGAACACTTTCAAAGGCAACGAGAACATTATCTGTGATCAGACGACCTGGGACGAAAGCACTTTGTTCCTCACTGATAATATCGTCCATGCATACTCGCAGTCGGTTAGCTATAACCTTTACCGCCAATTTGTATAAAACCGGACAAAGAGCAATTGGTCGATATTGTGAGATGCTTTGGGGGTGACGTACCTTGGGGATCAATGTGATGGATGTGTCGTTGAGACCCACTGGTAGTTCACCTCCATTAAGAAAAGCCAGCACCGCTTGTGTTACTTCGTCTTGGAGCAACTTCCAGTGGCGTTGGAAAAAACCCGCCGTAAAGCCATCCACCCCAGCGCCTTAGATGGAGCCATTTGGAACAGTGCGTGCTGAACCTCGGCTGACTCATAGGGTTTGCTCAGAAGTTCATTCATCTCCGGCGTGACCCGAGTGGGCACATGCGATAACAGCACATCAGTGTCATTGGCACCCTGCGAGGTGTAAAGTGCTTGATAAAATGCTAATATCTCAGCCTTATCCTCTGTTTCATTGGCACAAGTAGAACCATCGTTTCTCTTGAGACCCGATATACGATTAGTTCATTTCCGTTGTCTAGCTTGTGCCTGAAAATATGCCGTGTTACGATCGCCTGATCGAAGCCACGGAACGTGGGATCGTTGCCGGGCTATTTTCATCACTGTGATGTGGGCAATATGGATGTCTCGCAATCGATTGACTCATGACAAGGAAGGGTGGGATCCAGCCTCTTCAGTAAGGAAAATACGAGAGGATCTCACCATTTTGGATATACCCGGGCAGCTCACTTCACCACTGCCGGGTTATGGATGGCAACCCCCTGATAACCCGTACATAAAGATTAATACAGATGCCGCTGTTCATCTCGACGGCGGGAATGCAGGGCTGGGGGGTGTTGCACGCTCTTCATCGGGATTCAAGGGTGCATGGTGTAAGCCGTTCTCAGGTGTCACGGACCCCCTCATCGCGGAGGCTTTGGCGCTGAAGGAAGAAGTGAGATTCGCAATATTGCGAGGCTACACGCATGTGATCATGGAGACCGACTGTCTAGAGGCAGTTAACCTCTGGAATACTCGCTACATCGACCAGTCGGTGATAGCACCTATCTTGTCTGAAATTGGAGAGCTAGCTCCTAGTTTTATTTCCTTTAACATTCAACATGTAATAAGATCAGCAAACAGTCCCGCACATCTATGTGCTAAGCGCGGTACTACGCTTAATGTGACTGAGAGCTGGTTAGACTCTACCCCTAGTTTCCTGATCAGCAACCTTCTGGCTGACTGCTCAGTGAATGCTTTTGTTGAATAAAGCTCTCTGAAGTTCCCCGCAAAAAAATCGTCGTGCTAAGACCACAAAGGACCAACGCACTAGAACAACAACCGCCGTCGATGAAGAGAAACGTAGATCAGAATGATCCAATTTGTAGACACATGGACGCAGACGAACCTCCAAAGACAAACGACGACCAGATCGTGTGAGATCGACGGGAGACACATCTCCACACACCATCCGACTATTCAAGGTGCATCACCGAGACGTGGGCTAGGACCATTATGAAGAACCTTATTCCATTTTTAAAAAGTCACCGCCGCCTTATTTTTATGAGCAGGACACAAACCCTAAACATACTAAAAAAAGCCGAAACAAAGCATGAGTCCTTCCGCCGGCAAGGGCCGGGATCCACTGCGTCTTCATCTATATCTATACCTAATAATAAAGGAGCTATGACTTTTTATCACCGTAATTTTGTCCTTTTTGGTCCGTCCACCTTGTCTATACTAGTAAGCTTGCACGTGCAACCCACGTCTCGATCGAAGTAGCCTATTAAAATCACATGAGTATTGAATTCTTAATTCATATTCTAGAAATTTGGGGAAAAATAATATCTATAGTGCCTGATGATCCCACATGTCTTTTGATGATGTAATTTGAAGTTCAAGAAGACCAAAATGATTGTATAGTAAAGATTTCAGGATATCTAATTTTTCTTGTCTGAACTTTAAGGACTTATAATAGGTATAGGTATTGCCCAAGTGAACATGGCTGCAAATTTTTAATAAATATAAAAAATAGTTGTCCTGGAAAAACTAAATCCGTTCCCTCTTGGGTTCGGGCTACATGTTATCTTCACAAGTTGAATTGTTGAGCTTGACTACAACGCCACCAGTGGGAACACGGCGAGCTAGAAGAATTCGCCAGTAGTCAGGACTATTTTGCTCCCATTCTGAGTTTGTCTCATCTCATGTAGTGCAACATATTGATGTAGAAAAATGAAGAAATGGAATTTAACATTTTTGTATGACACAGATGGCATGCAGCAAGCCACAGTTTCTCCTAAGCTAACCTTAGCTCTGGAAGGATTAAACATGAATTAAACTTTTCATATCAACATCCTAACTATGGAGAAAAGTCTAGTGTTCTAGAATGATAAACTGTACAATAAGGTAAAAAGCCCTTAGTAGATCATGCGCTAGAATAATAATTGGTTAGCTAACCAGGAAAAGAACACGCGAAATTTAGGAAGACAAAAGGCACACAAAATAAATTTTCATTACGAGATGAATATACCTTTAGGAAAATAAATCGCACCAATATCATGATGGACACACAAGTAACTTGGCAGGTTTAAAATCAAGGAAATGCATAATGTGATGCAACTATTAGTACATATTCCATTTGAAGCAACCTTATGTCAGTGAACTCACAAAAGAGGGGGGAAATAACATACTGAAAATGCTAAATACTCGAATTTCCATGATAGCCATAGTGACTCACTTCTTGTGTAATGAAACTTCAGAGGTGTTCTTTAGAAAGAAAATGATTAGGGGAAGACCTGAAATACAGATACAAAATTGTCAAGTTACCTATCATCATGGTTATCGAATCACGCAAACTCTATACACAACATGCCTGCCATATTTGGCTGCCGAACTTAAGCTCCTCCTCCATCCATTTTAGAGCCCCATTCTTAAAATAAAACAGGGTTATTGTTCGTGCATAAAAATCTGATCATTCTACAAAGGGGGAGTGGTAGTTAAAAATTAATTCAGGAGCTATTATCAATATAAATAAGAAGAAAAGAGAGAAATTTATTGTTAGCACTGATTCTGTACAATGTAAACTTGTCATAGTCTGGATCCTCTTTTATTTGGCCACTATTAGCAAAAAGTAGATTTATTTTTAGTTGCAACTATTAACAAACGTATTGGTAGACCACAAATTAAATCGTCTTATTGTTTAACATGTATGGCCGCAAGCCCTAACAGCAAAAGAAAATAAAAAACAGTTGTTGCAGCTAATTGTCGGAACTAGATGTATACAGAAAAAATTGGCAAAAAGTGCACTGATGATGGGCATATGTTTCCCCAATTGACATGTGGAAATTGTTGTTAGTGATTGGACCAAATGCACTGGCCAATTTGTGCCAGCAACTATGAATCAAAGATGGAAAAACAAACTCACCTGATTGAGCATCAAGCGACAAAGAATACAGTTGCAAATACTCCACGGATAATGGCGCAGAGCATTGCGTAATACATGAGTTATCTAGTTACGGCTGGTGTACGTAGGAACTTATTCTGAATTTTCTAAAACCCAAAGGTAGATTTCAAACAGACTTCTTCCAATCTAGAAGTCTAGAAAGCCCGACCAGTCACATGAAAAATATAGTGCTAAATCCTTGTAATAGCATCTATGACAACCATATAGAGATTTCAACAATAAAAAATAAAAAATGAATGATAAAGGGATCTACATGAAGCAACAATGGTGTAAGATCATGGAGAAAAGTAAAATATCTGGGATCTTCAATCTTGCAGGCACACATAGCGTTGGCCTTGTTTCCTGCGGATCGTCGTTCTGTTAGGAACATTTGGCTTCAAGCCTTTGGCTCTTCACCTCAAACCATTTTCTTTAGTAAATAATATGCAAATAAACCCACATCGAACCCATGAGTTGGCGCGGCGATGGTCAGCCTCGGCTGTGACCTCGTTAATCTAGCAGGTACAGTTTGGCGATTACTGAGAGCAGCTTCGGTGGTGGCCCATCTTCCCAGATGCCATGGAGGATTGCAAGGGAACGACCAGAGATGGGGAAGCGGTGCTGGGGTAGAGCTCTTATGTTGGAAAAGGACAAGAATACATCATATATTTGTCATGCTTATGGTCATAAATTTGTTATACGCACAAGGATACTTCAAGAGAAAAAAAACTATCATCTGTTAATTCATGGAAGTACCTAAGCAAAATCCCTACCGATGATCCACTTCCCGTTTTGAAAATGTTGATGACCAAAGTCTATATGAAGTACTGAAATTTCAATAAGTGTGCTTAGTAAAGGTTATGTTGACATACCTGGTTTCATTGGGGGTACATGAAATTAGCAGTCACCTGGACGTACTTCCCTTCATGACACCAGCCGAGCCTCCCCTGAATCCATACATGGTGCTGCCTTTTTGCACGCTTCCGCGGGTAATCAGATCCACAACACCAACCATGACAAGTCAACGACAAGAATTATTCAGGAAACACATCAAAGCAACAAAATCGAAAAAGATCTATCCTCATATTTTCCATCAGAGAAGAGACTGACGCAGTGCACTAACACCTTTTTAATTCAATTACGAACACCTATTTCCAATTTCAATTGGTCTCAGCTAGTGCTAAACAAACGTGCAGCTAGAGATCACTCGCACTTACCAAAAACGTTGCAGATCACATTCTGCCCCCCTAGAGCCTAGCCACCAGAAAGCACGAGGCTGATCTTGAGCAGCTTCGCTGCGACCGGCTCAGCCGAAGGCTGGCCGTACAAGTTGGGGAACAGCTTGGCGATCTCATATGCGACAGATCGAGTCAAGGCCGTCAAATCCCAAATTCAAAGAAGTCCAGACCGCGATTCTGCTGGCCAAGGTCCGGGAGCGACGCATCCAAGGAAATAGGGAGTTCATTACTCACCGGGGCTTCCCGCGGCGGCAGTGGTGGGCCCGTCGACGAGCGTGAAATGGAAGTGGAGGACGGAGGGGAGGGGCAGCGTGTGCTGATGCGGCTCGTCTGCACCTCGCTGTACACGGCGGCGGCTTGGGCGGCGACCTGCGGCGAAGGGCGCGGCGGCTCCCGCGGCCCGCGGTGAAGGGCGGCTCCGGCAGTGGCTCGGCGACCTGCGAGCGGCGGCTTCGGGGCGGCGACTCAGCGACCTGCGGCCCGCGCCCGACTGCGGGAGGAGGAACGGCGCGGGGGCGTGAGGTCGTGCGGGCGGGACGAGAGGTCGTGCGCGAACAGTTTCTTTTTTTTTAAGGCGGGTCAGGGTTTGGGTTAGCGATCGATGATCGATGGATTGTTGGCTTAATGCGTGGTTTGCAGAGTTAAACACCGAAGGATTAAGGGTCATTGGATTTTGCTGATGGATGGATGAGATGATTTGGTTCTCCGCCCTCTCTTTTTTTTATCTTTTACAGAGATTATATTTTCTATATCCTCGAGATGGTACTAATCTATATAACTGCCCATACAGTAAAAGCATCACTTTTTTAGGGGTACAAAAGCATCACATTCGTTGCATTCCTACCGACTTGGGCCTGCAGGCTGGCCCATTGGCCCGGCTACAGTGCAATACGAGAAGGAAAAAAATACCCACGCGTGTGTGAGGAATCAAACTCGCAACCTTCCATCCTGATCCTGTACTATATAGACGCCAACCAACTGAAC
Organism: Triticum urartu; assembly: GCF_056163025.1. Classification (NCBI taxonomy): domain Eukaryota; kingdom Viridiplantae; phylum Streptophyta; class Magnoliopsida; order Poales; family Poaceae; genus Triticum; species Triticum urartu. The sequence continues at coordinate 46,767,171 of NC_141876.1, read as the reverse complement.
TAGGCTAACCGATGTCAATTGGTAGCTGTTGGTATTATTATCAAAGAGTACCACCTTGCCCTTTTAAAAGCACAGCCATCAATTTATATACGTGTTCAAAATTACCTATCATCAATCATCTTAATATAAGCCAGCTCGGAAATTGGTGATCAAAGGATGAGGAGTTGGTGCCCACAAAGAAATAAAAGTAAGGATTCTCGAGAAAAAGAAGGACGAACCATGTACGGCAGAAATATTGTGGGCAATCGAATAAGGCCAAAAAGAATCACTACTACTCCCTCCGTCACGGTTTAGAAGGCGCGCTTGGAAATTCTCTGAGACCTAGGTGGTTATTTATTGGTTGTGGGATGGGCTAAAAAATAGCATTCACACTACGCATGCATATAGAAATAGTATATCAGAGTACTAATTAGCTACTAGAAATAAATGCAATGTGCTCTAAACCTTGTTTATTGTGAAAATACACGCAAATTTAACTGTGCCTTCTAAACCATGACGAAGGAAATATTGTAGAATAATTAAGGAATGGGATTCCGAATGCTTGCTTGAGAAATATGGTCGCATGCGTGCTGCATAATAAGAGGATTCGTCAAAAATATGGTGGGCAATTAAATGAGATAATTACACCCACTGTCCTTGTACTCTCGGGCATGTAACAAGATGGTCCTCGGACTCGCGGAATGCTTCACTACAGCCTTCAAATACATGAACACGCTCCAATACGGTTCTGGCTACATCTCTCGGTGGCCGCTATGCCCCGCACGTAGATGCCATATCAGCAGACATTAGAAGTGCAGGTCCCACATGTCAGCAGAGAGAAATAACATAGTAGAAAAATAAATTGGATGAAGATGGGTCAAAGATAAGACTTCATGACATGAGAAGTGCATGGATGAACCCGGGTACATATGAACCCACTTTGAAAAACACATTTCTAAATTAAAAAATCTGGAAAAAAAATTGCATGGGTACGTCTCCATGTTCTATGTGCGTGCATAAAGTTTCACGGGAAAATAACTTTTTTTGTGGCCTGTGCAAAAAAGGCAAAAAATTATGCCGTGAAACACTATTTAGAAGCACTGAAATTTGTCTTTTTTGCGGAGACAAAACAAAAAGACATTTTTTCATAAAACTTTGTGCCGCGTACACACATTTGCGAACATGTATGCGTGATATTTTCTTTTGATTTTTTTTGACATTTTAAAACATGCTTAAAATGCATTTTATGAAAAGTGGGTGCATATGCCCATGGGTTCAGATGATGCCCTCTCTTCATGACATTTTTTTTCGAGCGTACGCCAATGGCGTACCATATCTTTATAGAAGGTAGAAAGAGTATTTACAAGATGTGCCGTTCGAATGCGCACATTCGGTCGGACACACAACCTTTATCACCCACACCTACAAGCAATACCCTATGGTTACTCTCTCACAAAATGTTGTAGACCACCAACTCCGCCCACAGCTTGCTTCCATTCTGCTAACTCTGTTAAGATCATCATGGCCACCTCCCTCGGTCTCCTTTGGTGGTCCGTCCTGCAGAACACCCTCGCATTTCTCTGCTTCCACAGTGCCCATATTGTCGCAATGAATACCGTGTCAAACCCTCTCTTCTCCGCCTTGTGGTAGTTACCCATCTCTCTCTCTCTCTCTCTGAGCCACCATTGCAATGTTGTGTCCGTCGATTGCAGGCCATTTACTTGAATCCTTATAGTGTCCCAGATCGTGTACCAAATCTCCCGCGCATACGTACACCGAGCCAATATATGGTCTGCATCATCTTGGTCTTGCAAGCATGTGTAGCAAGGAGAAGCCTCATCTTGTAGACCATGTCTTGCTCGTCGGTCCGATGTCCATATCCTGTATTGCATTGCCAGCCATGCAAAGATTTTGCACTTAAGCGGTGCCCAACTCCTCCAAATACACTTGGCCATTGGGGATCTCGGTAAGGAAGAGCAGAGGTTGTTGTAAACGGAGCGCGCTGAGTATCTGTCTGATGCCGAGCATGTCCAGCTGAAGGCATCCGGTACCTCCGTGTCCCTTCTCACCGAGGCGACAGCTTGACACAGGTGCATGCACTGCAGCTGCGCCATAAAGGAAAATTCCGGCTGGCACTCAATCACCCATTTGTTGTCCATCATGGCTTGTTGCACCATGCGGGTATTGGTCGTTCTAGGTTGCACCGTATCAAGCAGCAGAGGTGCAATATCAGCCACATCAAATCCGTGGATCCATCGATCGCGCCAAAACAGCACCCTGTCTCCCGTTCCCACCTCGATGCGCACGAGGTTGTCGAACACCACACGAACTTCTCGATCCTCGGTCCTAGGTAGTCCTTGCCACGGTCTGTTCGGCTCTGTCCTACGAAGCCATTCCCATCTGACTCTTAAGGTGATAGCTTGTAACTTCAAGTTCTTGATCCCTAGCCCACCATAGCACTTTGGTCTACAGATGGTGTCCCACGCGACAAGGCATTGGCCACCATTCACCTTCTCCTTTCCCGCCCAAAAGAACGATTTCATCCACTTGTTGATATCCTCAAACACCCAAGCCGGTGCATCCACAATCATAACGTGATGTAGTGGCCTTGCCGATATTACTGACAGAACCAGTATGAGTCTTCCGGGGCGCTGTATTAATCCTCTTTGCCAAGCTAGAACAAAGTGTCACACTTGATCGAGCATGAGCTGCAGTCGGTCCTAGTGAGGTTCCTTATGGTAACTGTAGCCCAAGGTATTTGCATGGGAACCCCGCAAGCTTGCAATGCAGTAAACCTGCCACCCTTTGTTTATCCTCCAAGTATCCTCTTATCACCACCGTCGATGATTTCCGATAGTTTACATGCAGTCCCGAGGCCTCCCCAAAAGCATCCAACGCCGCTCTGACAAATGCAAGCTCTTGAGCGGTAGGTCTGATAACAAGGCCACATTGTCTGCGTAGATCGAAATCCTTTGTACTGACGATATACCAGGTAATGTGCTAAGCATGCCTTGCTCTAAAGCCTTTTGCACAAGCACCCTGAGCACATCCATTACCAAGATGAAGAGCATAGGAGAGATGGAATCCCCTTGGCGCAGCCCACATGCATATCCAATGCTCTTTCCTGGGATTCCATTCACAATCACCTTCGTGCTTGCAGTTTGTAGCAAGGTTGCCATCCAAGTCCTCCATTTCAGTCCAAACCCCTTGGCAATCAATACATAAAAGAGAAAAGGCCAGGACAGCGAGTCAAATGCCCTCGATATGTCAAGCTTGAGAAAAACTCCAGGTTGCCTGCGAGCATGTATCTTTCTGGCCACTTGTCGAACGAGTAGGAAATTATCATGTAAGTGCCTTCCCTTAACGAATGCCGACTGGTTTGTCTCCACAATCCTCGGCAGTTGCTTCTGTAGGCGATTTGCTAGAACATTGGCAAAAAGCTTAGGTACACTATGTATTAAGCTGATAGGTCGAAAGTCTCCAACCTCCTCAGCATCCGATCTCCTTGGGATGAGAACAATGTGCTCCTTGTTTAATTTTGTCAATCCCCTACCATCTCCCACATAGAACTTCATCATAGCAGCCATGACGCCCCCGTTGATAATTGGCCATGCCCTCTGATAAAAAGCCATGATGTATCCATCAGGTCCTGGTGCCCAGTCCGAAGGCATCTCCTTAATCACGCCCCAGACCTCTTCCTCCATAATTATTCCCTCAAGGTCGCTCAAATTATGTTTTCACATTCCCAGGAAGTGAAGGTCCATGGAATGTCTCTCGCACGATCTCTTCCTTAAGTTGCCGATCCGTAATGATATCTCCATCTCACTTGATGTGTGTAATGAAATTTTTTGTTCTCCGTCCATTTGCCACCGCTTGAAAGAGTTCTGTGTTCACGTCTCCTTCTTTTATCCACCTCATACGCGATCTTTGACGGTCTATCGTGCGTTCCAGCACAGCAAGTCCCAGAAGTGCATGTTTCAGCGTACGTCGCAACCAAATCTCTGCTGTCTCAAGTGAGCATTGTTCTTGCGCTATGTCCATCATGTGTATTACCCACGTAGCCACTCGCATGAGTAGCTTGATGTTGCCTATCTTTCGTTGGCCCCAAGCTTGAAGATATATGGCTGTGTTTCTTAGCAACGCATCCAGACGCTTGTAGGGGTCAACAATCTCTGGATCACAAGCCCAAGCCTCCTTGACGCCCCCTCAAAGCCTTCCAGCTTCGTCGAGAGCATCTCGAATCTAGATCTCCTTTTGGTGCAGAAACCAACGCTCGTAGTCAAGAGTATGGGTGCGTGATCCGAGACATCCGTCGACAGAGCTTGTAACAGATAATCTGTATTATCTAGCTCCCAGTCCACCATGTGAGAACGCGGTCAATTTTTGTCAGTGATAGCTATGTTCCGCGACTTTGTGGACAACCAGGAGTTAAAGGAGATGTACATGCATGGACGTAGGTACACGTGGTCAAATGAAAGGGGAGCACCTACTCTGACAAAAACTTCATGACATCTGACACCACGAGCAAGCCACCCATTCAGACTCTGCATCATGTTTAACACGGATCACAAGTTTTATATAATTTGTCAAATCACTTGCCTTCAGCAGCACCATAATTGGTAATTTGCCGGTTAGGAGCATAGCGTATCTCTTTTTCTATCTTCAAGCTATTATTCCAGCGGTTTTAATATCATTTTACCCACAAAAAGGTTTTAATTTATTTTTTGATAGAAATATTGTGTTTATATTTATTTGTTTGACAATATAATTTTTACATATAATCAAAAATAATAATGTGTATTTTAAATCTTTATTGTATTTTTGTTATTTTGTAAGAGGTAAACAAGAATATTTTTCTACAATTTATGTGGATTTAAAAAGAAGAAATGTAAGGAAAAATTTGTATATCTCCATTCAGGACCACAAACAAGCATAGTTATTTTTCCTCCTCATTGTATTTTTAAAATACAAAACTACTAAAAAAACTAGAGACGTGTATTTTGAATAATGTCCTTCGTGGTTATAGAAAATGGTTATTTCCCAATTATATGCCCAACTATCTTTTTATCAAGCTTATATATAGTTTTTCTTTTTAGCTTTTCAATTAAAAATAAATTTAAGAAAAATTATTATAATTACTAATACTCCATTATTGTGTATTTAAAATCTTTGTTTTATTTTCATTGTCGAGTAACTTGAAGAGGTAAACATGAACTTTAATAAAATACATGGATTTAAAAAATAGATTTAAAATTTTTGTATATATTTGTTATATTTTATTTAAAATGCATAATTATTAAAATAATTGAAACATTTTCGAAAACAATTCTGAACATTTTTTCAAATGCACAAACACTTTATTTACGTTTCATGACAAATATAGTTTTCTCTTACATTTTTTCAAATGCGACATATATAAACCAGGAAGGGAAATAAACGTGAACTGAAAAAAAGTAAAAAAGAAAATCGATGCAAAACGAACCTCAGAATAGTGGCCTCGGGAGGTAGGTAAATGCACTCTATATAGGCTTCTAAGAGCACCAATAGCAGACCCCGCAAAATCCCGACCCGCAAACCGCGTTTGCAGTTCGACGAAGATCTCGTTTGCGGGTCGAAAACGTGCGCAGTCGAACAAAAACCGTATATGGCATTGCATAATTTTAAAAAAGAGTTTCACCGGAGAAATTGCAACCATAGTAGTATTGGGGAACGTAGCATATAATTTCAAAAAATTTCCTACGATCACGCAAGATCTATCTAGGAGATGCAGCAACTAGAAAGGGAGAGTGTGTCCACGTACTCTCATAGACCGAAAGCGGAAGCGTTAGTTTAATGCGGTTGATTGATACGTCTCCAACGTATCTATAATTTTCTATTGTTTCATACTGTTATATTATCAATCTTGTATGTTTTATAATTATTTTATAGTCATTTTATATCATTTTTGGTACTAACCTATTGACATAGTGCCAAGTGCCAGTTGCTGTTTTTTGCATGTTTTTTACATCACATAAAATCAATACCAAACGGAGTCCAAACGCAGCGAAACTTTATGGAGATTTTTTATGGACCAGAAGACACCTAATGGGCCAAGGTTGCGCCTAGGGGTGTGCTCCAAGGAGAGCACAACCCACCAGGGCGCGCCAGGAGGCTCAGGTGCGCCCTGGTGGGTTGTGCCCACCTCGGGTGCCCCCCGGACCGCCTTTTTGCTCTATAAATATCCCAATATTTCAGAAACCCCAGGGGAGTCGATGAAAATCAATTCCAGCGGCCGCAGAGTCTAGAACCACCAGATCCAATCTAGACACCATCATGGATGGGGTTCACCACCTCCATTGGTGCCTCTCCAATGATGCGTGAGTAGTTCTTTGTAGACCTTCGGCCCGTAGTTAGTAGCTAGATGGCTTCCTCTCTCTCTTTTGATTCTCAATACAATGGTCTCTTGGAGATCCATATGATGTAACTCTTTTTGCGGTGTGTTTGTTGGGATTGGATGAACTTTGAGTTTATGATCAGATCTATCTTTTTATATCCATGAAAGTATTTGAGTTTCATTGATATGTTTTATGCATGATTGCTTATAGCCTCGTATTTCTTCTCTGATATTTGAGTTTTGTTTGGCCAACTTGATCTATTTATCTTGCAATGGGAAGAGGTGCTTTGTAGTGGGTTCGATCTTACAGTGCTTGATCCCGGTGACAGAAGGGGAACCGACACGTATGTATCGTTGCTACTAAGGATAAAACGATGGGATCTATATCTACATAGATAGATCTTGTCTGCATCATGTCATCGTTTTTATTGCATTACTCTGTTTCTTCATGAACTTAATACACTAGATGCATGCTGGATAGCGGTCGATGTGTGGAGTAATAGTAATAGATGCAGGCAGGAGTCGGTCTACTAATCTTGGACGTGATGCCTATATAATGATCATTGCCTGGATATCGTCACGATTATTTGAAATTCTATCAATTTCTCAACAGTAATTTATTTACCCACCGTTTGCTATTTTTCTCGAGAGAAGCCACTAGTGAAACATACGGCCCCCGGGTCTTTTTCTCATATTATTTGCCTTTACGATCTATTTGCCTTACTTTTATTTTTAGATCTATTAAACCTAAAAATACAAAAATACCTTGTTGCAATTTATTTTTATTTATTTTATTTGGCGTTCGATCTATCAATCTACTATGATTTATTCACGTCCGTTTGCCAATTTTTGGCGCTGTTACCCGAAAGGGATTGACAACCCCTTTAATAGGTCGGGTTGCGAGTATTTGTTATTTGTGTGGAGGTGCCGTTTACGTATTGTTGCTTGGTTCTCCTACTGGATCGATAATCTTGGTTTCATCACTAAGGGAAATACCTACCGTCACTGTGCTGCATCATCCCTTCCTCTTTGGGGAAATACCGACATAGCTTCAAGCCGCATCAAAAAGAATTTCTGGCGCCGTTGCCGAGAAGGATCTTAAAACATATACCAGGTTCCTAATCACAAATCTCATCTTCTCGCAATTTACATTATTTACAATTTGCCTCTCATTTTCCTCTCCCCCACATCACAAAAAATTTGCCCTTTTATTCGCCCTCTTTTTCGTTCGCCGTTTTCTCGTCAGATCTATCTTTTGCTGGCAATCATGAGTGATTTCGTTATGACACCAATAGATGATGACCTAACTCCTAAGATTGGACATATGGGCAATCTGGATGCTAAAACTTTTATCTTGGGGGAATGTTATGGGTGACGAAGCTATGTACCTGGGGTAGGGTCATGGATCTGTTCAAGATACCCTCCCCAAGGACATCCCTAAAGGTACCAGGAGCATTCGAAGAAAAATCATCATCCACTCGACCATGAAGTTATGTTCCACTCGACAATCCTGAAGACACTCGACCGTATAGATAATCACTCGACTACCAGAAGATCTAGAGCCTCTCCACTCTACAACGGTCGGGAATTAAGTCATAGCTTTAATGGTCATTATGTATCTTTATTGCAGGCGTTACCAGTAACGTCTCCATCTTTATGTACCTTAAACCCCTTTGTAACTGAGGGCGGGAGGGGTCTGGCGAACTCTATATAAGCCACACCCCTCCTCAGGGACAAGGGTTCGCACTTTCTGTAACACACACGCATATAATCCAGTCGACCGCCTCCGGGATCCGAGACGTAGGGTTGTTACTTCCTCCGAGAAGTGCCTGAACTCGTAAAACTCCCGAGTACAACTCCTCCATAGCTAAGATCTTGCCTCTACATTCCTACCCCCATTCTACTATCAGACTTAGAACCACGACAGTTGGCGCCCACCGTGGGGCAGGTGTCTTTGCGACTTGTTGGAGAAGTTGCGATATTTTCCGAGCTTCATCGACATGGTTTTAGGCGGAGGTTTCGCCAAGGGCCACGAGATCCGTCTCGGTGCGCTCGTATTCATCGCCGACGCCTCCGCTTGGCTCCAGGAAGCGCTACTCGACGTCGAGGCACTCCCCGTCCGCGGGGCAACGCACTTTCGCGCGTGCGTCCATGGCATCCTCCTTCGGCAGCCGTCGACTCAGTATCAGTCGGCTCCCGTGCCGACCTCCCTCCCCGCAGCCCGCCGGGGCAAACGTTCCAGTCGGTCGAGGCTTCAGCGGTGGGTGAGGCATGCGGTGGCTCGCCAATCAGCCACCCCCAGGTCGCGGCAATCAAGCATGACGAAACTCTCTACGGCCTGTTCGACTGGCTCCGTAGAGACTGCATCCGAGTGCGATAGTAGCGACCCCGCGACGGAAGTTTTGATGGTCAATGGACCACGTAGTCCTCCTAGCTTCACCCGTGAGGACGGAGGCGATGGTGGCGGCGATCCGTCGCGTGTCCACGAAGAGTACCGGCCCGAACCCCTCTCTTCACAGAGGAGGGAGGAACTTCGCCGCCGGAACATGGATGCACTTCACACTCCTATCGTTGGAGAAATCCCTGAGGCTCAGGCCTTGGAGGAGGCGCGCCTAGCCAACTTGGCTGAGCGCACTCAACTGGAGAACCTCCAGCGCGCACTCGACGAGCGTGCTTGGCAGCGTATCCCCGAGTCCAGTCGACGCCAACTTTTTCCGCCTCCGACTCAGGTATACCGAACCCCGATCCAGAATCTCGCAGTTGCGGGCCGAATAGCGGAGTCAATCCAACCTTCCCAGTCAGAACCTGGTCGACGTCTGGTGCAGATCCGAGCCTTGCTCCGTGCGGCGGGAGAGCAGAATACAACAGTATCTCAGTCGCGGAATAGGATCCATAGCAGATCCGTGGTGGCAGACACTGTCCAGTCGGCTCACAGTCCGAGATCGCCTCCGAGGCGTGAAGGACGTGGAGACCGGCGAGACCAGTACAGAAGCCGCGAGCAGTATGATCACTGACTCGATCACGACGATCGTCATCGAGTGCCCACGCCTCCCCCAAGGAGTGGATCATACGTGCCTCAGCAACAGGATGACAGACGCCCTCACAGTGGTGGGCGAAGGATTCCAGTCGACCCCAAGGAACCGGGCTTTGATGCGAGATCTATTCTCGTTCAAGGTCTGGTCGACAGAAACAGAGCTCACAGAGAAGGTCCCGACAGAGATTTTCCAACCAGCAGCAGAGTGCATGTCTCAGGACCAGAGTGCTTCAGCAGAGCCATCAGGGCTGTGGTGATTCCTCCCAACTTCAGGTTGGCGACTGGAGTCAGTAAGTTTACTGGAGAGTCCAAGCCTGATACTTGGCTTGAAGATTACCGAGTGGCTGTTCAGATCGGTGGTGGCAATGATGAAGTGGCCATGAAGCACCTTCCTTTGATGTTGGAGGGCTTAGCCAGAGCGTGGCTGAATTAGTTAGTGCCTGGTAGCATTTATACTTGGGAAGATCTTGCCCGAGTATTTGTCAGAACATTTGAAGGTACTTGCAAACGGCCAGCAGGGTTGACAGAATTACAATGTTGCGTTCAGAAACCGAATGAAACTTTGAGAGATTATATCCAGAGATGGATCACATTGCACCACACGGTGGAGAATGTGTCTGATCATCACGCAATTTGTTCCTTTAAAGAAGGCGTCAAATATCGGGAGTTGAATCTGAAATTCAGTCGGACAGGAGATATGACTCTGACTCGGATGATGAAAATTGCCACCAAGTACGCCAACGACGAAGAATAAGACCGACTCCGGAGTGGCAAGCACAAAAAAAGTCGCCCACGAAACCGGAGGAGGAAATTCCAGTCAGAAGCAGAAGCGCAAAGCCGAACCAGCCGCTCCTGGTGAAGCCTTAGCCGTGACTCAAGGAAAGTTCAAGGGGAAGCCCAAAGGGCTGTGGAACCCCAAGAAAGTAAAAGATCAAGATGGAAATGATGTGCTGGATTTACCATGCCACATTCACACCAAAAAAGATGAAGAGGGTAATTTCATTTACCCGAAGCATACCACTCGACAGTGTCGACTCCTAATCCAACAATTCCGAGAGAAACAGCCCAAGGAAAAGGAGAAATAAGCAGACAAGGTTGAGGACGAGGAAGAGGATGATGATGGTTATGTCACATCCCTAGCTTTTGGTACTGCCTGGTGTTTGCATTTTGTTGCATCATGTTTAAATTTTATTTAAGTTGAAATGGGGATTGATCAAACCCTAGTGTCAGAAAGAATTCAAATAGGATCAAATAAAATCTTTTTCAAATAACCCAAAATGCCTTTAAAAAATGTTCATGATTTAGGGAAAAAGGTGTAAACCTTATCCAATGATTATGCATATTTTGATTGGCATTTTGGTTTTTGAGTTAAGTCACTAAGTATTTGAATTAGAGCTATGAATTCCTATAAATAATTCTATAGCTCCAATAATTCTAGAACTTTATGTGGGGCTCTGAAATAATTCAGTTTGCATCCACAAATAAGTTCAGAAGCAACAAAAGTAATTTGGTTAGGAAACCAAATTCAAACTTACTTCAGGAAATAGAAAACCAGAGAGAGATGAAAAACCTACCTAGCCACTTACCTGGCAGCCCAAGTAGGCAGCCCAGCTCACCAGCACCCTGCCGTCGTCTCCCTCCCCTCGCCCCGAAGCAGCTGCGTGCCAGCAGCAGCGCACACAGGAGCTCCACCTCCTGCTTGCCACGGAGGCGCCCCCGAGCCCATCCGACGCGCCTGGAGAAGCCCCGCGGACCTCCTCCCTCACTCCCCCATCTCTCTGGTCTCTCCCTCACCCCTAGCTCCTCCTTGAGCTCCATCCGAGAGCAACCGCCGGCCGCCGTCTCGCGTACGCGCAGCCACAGCCGTCCCCTCGCCCTCCGGTCGTGTCCCCGAGCTCTGAATCCTCACGCCGTTTCTCCAAGACGAAGGAACCAAGCCCGGACGGCCTGCATCGCCGTTGCCATCGTCTTCTTCAACCTCGGGTCACCGAGATCGCCGGCGACCTTCCGACATCACCAGCCCCTCCCCGAGCTCTCCGAGGCCCCCGTTGCAACCGTTGTGAGCCCCCGGTCATTTCCCCCTAACCCCGCCTCCGTTTGATTGCCGTAGCCGCCGCCCCGTTGATAACAGTAGCCGCCGCCACACAGGCTCATCGTCGGCGAAGCCCCGGTGACCATTTGGTCACGGGCGTGCACCCGTTGTGCTTGCCGCGACCCGTAGAGCACCCCCAGTGCCTCAGCTCGCTCGTGTGTGAGCAGCAACGCCGAACCAGACCGCACCTGAGCTCCGTCCGCCGCTCACGAACTCGCCATCGTCGGTTCCGGCCACCACAGGCCCGCCACCACCACCGTTCGACGCACGCCAGCGAGGGCTCTCCAATGAGCCCAAGCACACCTCGAACCGAGCCCTGTGGGCGATTCCCGAACACCTCCGCCGCGTCTGGCCATGGCCGGCGGCCTAATTCCGGCGAAAACGCCATTAGGCACTAACCAAATGACCCCTGGCTCAGTGACAGGTGGGGCCAGCCCCTGTTAAGTTTTGTTTTAGGTTAAACCTAATCACCAATTAGCATTGTTTCAATGACTTGTGGGTCTCGCATGTCAGGTTTGACTCTGGTCAAGTCTGTTGACTGGCTGACGTCACACTAACGTAATGCTGATGCAGTAATCACTTTTCTGGATTTCAAATAAATCTAAATGATTATTAATTTCAGAAAAATGTCCTAAACTTCTAAAAATCATAGAAAATCAACCGTAGCTTAGAATTAAATAAATTATATATGAAAAATTATCAGAAAAATCCAATCTGTCCATCTATGGCATTTTCATGCATGTTAGAACAACTTATAGCTGCTGAATTGTACAAATCAATAAATGGCATTTGAAATGCCTTACATGGAGTTTGAATTTGAACCTTTGGTTCAAACCAACTTCATTTAATCTGGTTGCTAGATGCATTAGCCCAAACACCAGCATGTTGTCATGTCATGATCATACATCATATTGTTGCATTGCATTGATTGCGTTCTTTCTGTGTTTGCCGGTGATTGTTCCCTCTCGGTAGACGTATGTTTCGACGATGTGATCAATGACACCGATGAAGAGCTATATCATCTTCAGAAGTGCAAGGCAAGCAAAACCCCCTTGTTCATTCCGATACAATCCCACTCTCGCTCCTTCTCTCTTTTACTGCATTAGGACAACAACGATTCAACTGTTACATGCTGCGGTAGTTGAACCCCTTTCCTTTGCATGACCTATCATTGCCACAGTAAATAGATGAAACCCACTAGCATGAGTAGGAGTTGTTTGAGCCCTGGTGTGCCTACTCATTCATGCTTGTTTGTCATGCCTGCTATTGCTTAGAGTTGAGTCAGGTCTGATTCATCGAGGATGAATTAGATGTGTGAGAACATGTCCTACTGTTGTGAGCTAAGCGTGTGAACACGATTTGGTAAAGGTATCGGTGAGAGGCCATGTAGGAGTACATGGTGGGTTGTCTCATTGAAGCTGTCCTTAGGAACTGAGTTCTGTGTTTGTGATCCATGAACAGCTACTACCACACATTGGAATGCTTAAGTGCCCTCTCGACTTATTAATCAACCTGATCTCTGTCCAGGAGTTGCAACTAGTTTCTGGTGTTTGTAGGTTGTGTTAGTAGTCTACCAAGTGGCACCCGGTACAGGTGGGCTTGGGACAGACTAGGCACAGTGGCACGGTGTACCAAGTGGCACCCGGATGGTGGGCTTGGGAACCCTGCTCATATCGTTTGGGGCCGTGAGCGACACCCCAGCTGGATCTCCTTGCGGATGGAACCCGAATAGGCGATAAACCTGGACTAGAGACTTGTTGGTTAGTCAGGTCATGGCCGACTCCCTCGCCAGGCTTCCGCTTGAAGGTTGCCGAGATACACGATGTGTACATGGTGGTAAGTGGCGAGAGCGTGTGTGAAGAAGTACACCCCTGCAGGGTTATCATTATCTATTCGAATAGCCGGATTCCTTGGATATGGAAACTTGGACCCCTTGCATAGCTCATAGACAAGTGAAAGTGGATACTCTAAAATGCGTAAGATAAGCGTGAGTGCTACGGATGGCGTTCTCGTAGGGAGACAGGAGTGGATCCATAGTGGTGTATTGATATCGTGAATATGTGGACTCGTGTGCGCCACCTCAAAAGAGTTACTTGCAGTCGTAGTTCAGGATAGCCACCGAGTCAGAGCTGGCTTGCTGCAGTTAAACTCCACCACCCTTTTATTGATACTGATGCATATGTAGCTAGTTCTGATGTAAGTCTTGCTGGGTACATTTGTACTCACGTTTGCTTAATTTATGTTTTTGCAGAGAGACTTCAGTCTCACTAGTAGTTCCACTTGGACTTCGACATTTAGCTTGTTACCTTAGCTACGATCTTGTGCCCCCGGCAGGATCTGGTAGATAGTCAGGCTTCTCAGCCTTTTCATTTGTAGAAGTCTGTACTCAGACATGTTAAGCTTCCGCATGTGCTTTGACTTGTATGCTCTGAATGTTGGGTCATGAGACCCATGTTTGTATTATCTCGCTCCTCGGAGCCTATTGAATAAATACTTGAGTCGTAGAGTTATGTTGTGATGCCATGTTGTATTTACACATATCAAGCATATTGTGTGTATGATTGAAATGCTTGGTATGTGTGGGATCCGACAACCTAGTTGTTTATCCTTGGTAGCCTCTCTTATGGGGAAATGTGGTCTTGTGCTTCCATGAGCCATAGTAGTCCGCTACAGCCCGGTTCACTGGAGTCCTGCTAGCCCAGCACTACTGCTCCGGAACACTTGACTAGCCGGCATGTGATTCACTTCGTTCCTGTGTCTGTCCCTTTGGGGAAATGTCACGCGGTGACATCCGGAGTCCTGCTAGCCTGCTACAGCCTGGGTTCCCGAAGTCCTGTTAGCCCAATTGCTACAGCCCGGATTCACACGCTGCTGACCGACATGCTCGATGTTGATTCATGTATGCTTGTCCCCGTAAGTTAGTGCCACTTTGGGTTCACGACTAGTCATGTTGGCCCGGGTTCTCTGTCATATGGATGCTAGTGACACTCTCATATACGTGAGCCGAAAGGCGCAAACGGTCCCGGACCATGGTAAGGCGACACCCATGGGAATACCGTGCGTGAGGCCGCAAAGTGATATGAGGTGTTACCGGCTAGATCGATGTGACTTGGAATCGGGGTCCTGACAGGTTATCCCCACGTGAATTCCACTCTGATGATTTTCACTGACGTTGAGAGCAAGAGTCGACTGAAAGTCATCAACAGAGAAGTGAACATGGTCACTCCGGTGACACCCAGTTATTTGAAGTGGTCCCAGACTGCCATTACATTCGACCAGTCCGATCACCCAGCGCACATAGCTACCCATGGGAGGCAAGCGTTGGTGGTCGACCCAGTAGTCGAAGGCACCCGATTGACTAAGGTTCTGATGGATGGTGGCAGTGGCCTGAATATACTGTATGCAGAGACATTGAAAGGAATGGGCATTTCGATGTCCAGACTCAGTGGAAGCAATATGAGTTTCCATGGAGTCATCCCCGGCAAGAAGGCTGCATCACTCGGTCAGATCGCTCTCGATGTAGTGTTCAGTGACTCCAAGAATTACCGCAAAGAAAAGTTGACATTTGAAGTTGTGGATTTCCAGAGTGCCTATCATGCTATTCTGGGCAGGCTAGCTTATGCACGTTTTATGGCTCGACCATGTTACGTGTACCTCAAATTGAAGATGTCTGGTCCCAAAGGTGTGATCACCATCACTGGTAGTCGGAAGAAGGCGGAAGAGTGCTTCCAGAAGGGCTCAAAGATCGCCGATGCACAGATGGCCATAGTGGAATTGCAGGAATATCAAAAAATGCAGATCTGAGTGATTTGTTGCGAACCAAGAAGCCTGCCACGGATTCAGCATTCCAGTCGTCTGGCGAAACAAAGTTGGTTCACATTCACCCGACGGATCCCAATGCTGCCCCGACTCACATTTCAACAACACTCGACTCCAAATAGGAAGAAGCGCTCATCCAGTTCCTCCGTGAGAACTGGGACATCTTTGCATGGAAACCTTCTGACATGCCAGGTGTTCCCAGGGGACTGGTTGAGCATCGTTTGCGAGTCGACCCAAAAGTGAAACCAGTCAAAGAACATCTTCGATGGTCCGCCGTGCAGAAAAGGAAGGCAATCGGTGAAGAAGTGGCTCGGCTTCTGGCAGCTGAGTTTATCCGAGAGATTTACCACTCCGAGTGGTTAGCTAATGTTGTTATGGTTCCAAATAAAGACGACTCACTTCGCATGTGCATCGACTTCAAACATATCAATCGGGCCTGCCCGAAAGATCACTTTCCTCTCCCTCGCATCGACCAAATAGTCGACTCGACTGCGGGGTGTGAGCGTTTGTCCTTTTTGGACGCTTATTCCGGGTTTCACCAGATCCGTCTGTACGGACCCGATGAGATAAAAACAGCTTTCATCACCCCATTTGGGTGCTTCTGTTATGTCACTATGCCATTCGGTTTGAAGAATGCTGGAGCCACATTCATGCGGATGATTCAGAAGTGCTTGCTCACTCAGATCAGTCGGAATGTGGAAGCATACATGGATGACATTGTGGTCAAGTCACGTAAAGGTTCTGGCCTACTGGCTAACCTTGCTGAAACCTTTGCCAACCTCAGAAGGTATGATATCAAGCTTAATCCATAAAAGTGCATGTTTGGAGTTCCAGGCGGAAAATTACTCGGTTTTCTCGTTTCTGAACGAGGGATCGACGCCAACCCAAAGAAAGTGGGTGCCATACTCCGGATGAAACGCCCTGTGCGTGTGCACGATGTACAGAAGCTTACTGGTTGCTTGGCCGCCCTAAGTCGATTCATTTCTCGCCTCGGTGAAAAGGCACTGCCTCTTTACCGACTGATGAAGAAGTCAGATAAGTTCGAGTGGACTCCTGAAGCTGATGCAGCATTCGTAGAGCTTAAAGCCCTACTTTCCACCCAGCCGGTGCTTGCTGCTCCAATCAGCAAAGAGCCTTTACTGCTTTACATTGCAACCACTGGACAAGTCGTCAGTACAATACTTACGGTCGAGCAGGAAGAAGAAGGAAAAGCTTACAAAGTTCAGCGCCCAGTATTCTATGTCTCTGAAGTTTTGACTCCATCAAAGCAAAGATATCCACATTATCAGAAGCTTGTTTATGGGATTTATATGACCACGAAGAAGGTTGCACATTACTTCTCTAATCACTCCATTACAGTCGTCAGCGACGCCCCATTATCAGAGATTCTGAACAATAGAGATGCAACTGGTCGAGTGGCAAAGTGGGCGATTGAACTTCTTCCCTTAGATATCAGGTTTGAGGCAAAGAAAGCTATTAAGTCCCAAGCAATAGCAGATTTCCTCGCCGACTAGATTGAACAACAACTGCCGACTCAAGTTCACTCGGAGCACTGGACCATGTTCTTTGATGGTTCCAAGATGCTGAATGGTTCCGGTGCTGGGGTGGTTCTGGTATCCCCCCGAGGAGACAAGCTCAGATATGTCCTCCAGATTCACTTTGATTCCTCCAATAACGAAGCAGAATATGAAGCACTCCTGTATGGGTTGCGTATGGCCATCTCACTCGGCGTCCGTCGCCTCATGGTCTATGGCGACTCGGATTTGGTAGTCAATCAAGTGATGAAGGAGTGGGACATCAGAAGCCCAGCCATGACTGGTTACTGCAACGCGGTAAGGAAGTTGGAAAAGAAGTTTGAGGGGTTAGAGCTCCATCATGTACCCCGACTGAAAAATCAAGCAGCAGATGATTTAGCAAAGATAGGCTCCAAGAGAGAAGCTATTCCCAACAATGTGTTCTTGGAGCATATTCATGCACATTCAGTTCAAGAAGATCCCTTCGCTGAAGAGCCCCCGCAGCCTAGGAGTGCCACGGATCCAACTGAAGTCAAGGTCCCAGCCGTGGTCGACTTAGTCATGGAGGTGTTGGTCATCACTCCCGACTGGACTGTGCCATACATTGCATATATCCTGAGGAAAGAGCTCCCAGAGGATGAAGAAGAGGCCCGACAGATCATCCGTCGATCCAAGGCCTTTACTGTAATAAGAGGTCAACTGTTTAGAGAAAGTGCAACTGGGGTCAGCCAGAAATGCATAACGCCAGAAGAAGGCCGAGTGATCCTCCACGACATCCATTCGGGGACCTGTGGTCACCATGCGTCCTCTCGGACCATTGTGGCTAAAGCATACCGAGCTGGATTTTATTGGCCACAGGCAAATGAAATGGCGAAAGATATAGTCGACAGATGTGAGGGCTGCCAGTTCTACTCCAATATGTCACACAAACCTGCATCAGCCCTGAAGACCATCCCGCTTGTCTGGCCCTTTGTTGTTTGGGGATTGTACATGGTTGGTCCACTGAGGACTAGTAGGAGCGGCTTCACCCGTGTGCTTGTAGCAGTTGACAAGTTTACCAAATGGATCGAAGCCAAGCCTATTAAGAACCTTGAAGCTAGTATTGTTGTCAGTTTCATCAGAGAGTTGATTTTCAGATATGGAGTTCCGCACAGCATCATCACTGACAACGGATCGAACTTCAATTCTGATGAGTTCAGGACCTTTTGCGCCTCACAAGGCACACGGGTCGACTGTGCTTCAGTCGCCCATCCTCAGTCGAATGGACAAGCAGAAAGAGCAAATGACCTGATTCTCAAAGGACTGAAACCCCGACTGATGCGAGATCTCAAGCACGCGGCGGGCGCCTGGGTTGACGAACTTCCATCAGTTCTCTGGAGATTGAGGACAACTCCTAATCGGTCAACTGGTCGAACTCCATTCTTCTTGGTCTATGGAGCTAAAGCTGTTTTTCCGAGCGACCTGCTTCATAATGCACCACGAGTTGAGATCTTCTCTAAAGATGAAGCAGAACAAGCTCGGCAAGACGCAGTCGACCTCCTAGAGGAGGAACGAGAGATGGCCTTGATCCGGTCGACCATTTATCAACAAGACTTGCGTCGATTCCATGCTAGACACGTGAAGGGTCGAGCCTTTCAAGAGGGAGACTTAGTTCTTCGAGTGGATCAGCAGAAACCACACAAGCTTGCCCCAGCTTGGGAAGGTCCCTTCATTGTCACCAGAGTGCTCCACAATGGAGCATACCACCTTTACAGTGTCGAGCATAAGAAGGACGAGCCATAGGCTTGGAACGCGGAGCTGCTCCACCCCTTTTATACTTAAGCACTCATTCGAATAAAATGTAATAAGAAATACCTTTGTAATTTGTTCATCAAAGACAAGAGCTTTACAGCCTTCTCGTACGATTGTTGTTGTTTTTATTTACCTCTAAAATCCCCCAGTGGGTGGGCTTAGCCACGAATCCGTTTCGCCTAAGTTCGAAAGAAAATCCTACCGAGTGATGAGCAAGCCTCTCACTCGGGGGCTTAGCCGCGAATCTGTTTCGCCTAAGTTCGAAAGAAAATCCTGCCGAGTGGTGAGCAATCCTCTCACTCGGGGGCTTAGCTGCAGCCCAGTACTTGCCTAAGTTTGTAAAATCCTACTGAGTGGTGAGCAAGCCTCTCACTCGGGGGCTTAGCTGCAGTCCAGTACTCACCTAAGTTTGTAAAATCCTACCGAGTGGTGAGGAAGCCTCTCACTCGGGGGCTTAGCTGCAGTCCAGTACTCGCCTAAGTTTGTAAAATCCTACCGAGTGGTGAGCAATCCTCCCACTCGAGGGCTTAGCTGCAGTCTAGTACTCGCCTAAGTTCGTAAAATCCTACCGAGTGGTGAGCAATCCTCCCACTTGGGGGCTTAGCTGCAGTCCAGTACTCACGTAAGTTTGTAAAATCCTAGCGAGTGGTGAGCAATCCTCCCACTCGGGGGCTTAGCTGCAGTCCAGTACTCGCCTGAGTTTGTAAAATCCTACCGAGTGGTGAGCAATCCTCCCACTCGGGGGCTTACCTGCAGTCCAGTACTCGCCTGAGTTTGTAAAATCCTACCGAGTGGTGAGCAATCCTCCCACTCAGGGGCTTAGCTGTAGTCCAGTACTCACCTAAGTTTGTAAAATCCTACCGAGTGGTGAGCAATCCTCCCACTCGGGGGCTTAGTTGCAGTCCAGTACTCGCCCAAGTTTGTAAAATCGTACCGAGTGGTGAGCAATCCTCCCACTCGGGGGCTTAGCTGTAGTCCAGTACTCACCTAAGTTTGTAAAATCCTACTGAGTGGTGAGCAATCCTCCCACTCGAGGGCTTAGTTGCAGTCTAGTACTCGCCTAAGTTTGTAAAATCCTACCGAGTGGTGAGCAATCCTCCCACTCGGGGGCTTAGCTGCAGTCCAGTACTCGCCTAAGTTTGTAAAATCCTACCGAGTGATGAGCAATCCTCCCACTCGGGGGCTTAGCAT
The DNA here is from genome assembly GCF_056163025.1 of Triticum urartu. Taxonomy (NCBI): domain Eukaryota; kingdom Viridiplantae; phylum Streptophyta; class Magnoliopsida; order Poales; family Poaceae; genus Triticum; species Triticum urartu. Next base: position 46,747,378 of record NC_141876.1, on the reverse strand, counting down.
GAGCAATCCTCCCACTCGGGGGCTTAGCTGCAGTCCAGTACTTGCCTAAGTTTGTAAAATCCTTTCCCTAAGAGCTACGCCACAAATACAACGTACGCTCCATCCTTGTCCGCAAGGACGACGAAGCGCAGGTCGACTGCAACCTTCTCCTCCGAGCTACGCCACAAATACAACGTACGCTCCATCCTTGTTTGCAAGGACGACGAGGCGCAGGTCGACCGCAACCTTTTCCTCTGAGCTATGCCACAAATACAACGTACGCTCCATACTTGTCCGCAAGGATGACGAAGCGCAGGTCGACTGCAACCTTCTCCTCCGAGCTACGCCACAAATACAACGTACGCTCCATCCTTGTTCGCAAGGACGACGAGGCGCAGGCCGACTGCAACCTTTTCCTCCGAGCTACGCCACAAATACAATGGAGCAGATCCCAAAAGCAATCTCAAGTATACTCAAAAGCAGTTCGGATAAATCCTAAAGTTCCAAGAAACAAATCAAAAGTATTTGAGCATCAAGCCCGAAGGAGTTTAATGGTTACAGCAACCACTCGGCATTCCGAGGCAAATTTAAGACAGGTTTAAATCTCATAGTTTGTTCACTCGGTAGGAGGAGGGCTGGCGGGTTCGACGAATTCGTCCAAGTCAATTCCATCTGCGATCCGAGTGGCAGCAGCGATGAAAGTCTCCATAAAGGACGGGAAGTCGTGCCTTTTGGTGTTGGCGACCTTGAGCGCCGCCAGCTTGTCTTCACGAGCTTCCTTGCAATGGACTCTGACCAAGGACAACGCCACGTCAGCACCACACCGGGCAGAGGACTTCTTCCATTCTTGCACTCGACCAGGAATCTCGTTGAGCCGAGCCATCAGAGATTCCAGGTCATTTTGAAGCGTCTCCCCTGGCCAGAGTGACAAGTCAATCCGTGAAACTGCCACCTTTAGGCGTGCGAGATAAATTGTGATGGTAGCGACACGGGATTCCAGTCAAAGCACGTTCATGGCAGTCTCGTCGCAAACCGGAGAAACGATAGGGTCTAGACCAGTCTCGATCCTTCCGGTTTCCTCGTCAAAGTTTTGGCAGAATTCTGCAGTCAAAGAGTTAGTGAGTCGACTGGACAGGATTAACTTGCAAGCAGCAAAGCAGTCGGATTAAAAGGAATACCTTCCAGCATAAGATAGAGCTTCTTGGCAAGAGTTCTCAGATAGGCTTCCGTGTCATTTCTCTTGCGGACCACAGACTCCAGCTTCTCATTCAGGGCAATCTTATCCTTCTTTAGACGACTTACTTCTCGGTTAGACTCATTGAGACAGGACTTCAGCTTGTTCACCTCCCCTTCCAACGCTCTGACCGAAGCCAGCTTCTGGTCTGCAAGGGCAGTCTTGTCTTGAGCTTCCTTCTGTGCAGCTGCAAGGTCCAAGTCCTTCTTCTCTAGAGCCAACCTCATTTTCTCTGCAAAAGAAGCAATCGGATCAAACAAGAGATCAAAGAAATATCTTAAAAGACGATCAACGTGAACAATCGACAGGCAGCTACCTTCCATACCAGCGGCATCATTTTTGGCTTTCTTCAACTTTTGTCGGGCCAACTCCAAGTCGAGGTTGAGTTGCCTTTGCTTCTCCTCAAACTCAGCAAACTTAGAAATGAGAGAACAAGATTTCTGCAGGAGGTAAAAGACGTGTCAATCGACAAGATCAAAGGTTATTTACTTCCGAGTGAATAAATTTAAAAGTTCACTTAAACCCCAGCCGACTGCCCGCAGTCGACTGCGGTCTCGGGGACTACACCCAGCGGGTGCACTTGGCGTGCCCCCACTGATTCAGACCCAACTTGGCTAGTCCGCCCGGGTCAAGTAAAAAAAGAGAAAAGAACTATTCAGACCCCGGCCAACTGCCAGCAGTCGACCGCGGTCTCGGGGACTACACCCAGTGGGTGCACTTGACGTGCCCCCACTGGTTCAGATCTCATTCGACCGGTCCGCCCGGGTCGAGTGGAAGAAAAGAAAGAAAAAAGAACTCAGACCCCAGTCGACTGCCCGCAGTCGACTGCGGTCTCGGGGACTACACCCAGTGGGTGCACTTAGCGTGCCCCCACCGGTTCAGATCCTACTCGCCTAGACCGAGTGGAAGAGCGCAAATACCAAAGACAACAAAACACCCAGTGGGTGTACAGATTCGACGCAAACAATAAGAGATTGTATGGAAGAAAATATTTCAGGTAGTATATCCTAATAGAACAAGGTCAGTCGAAAGTTTACTTACCTGGACATTGGCCCGGAGAGCAGCGCTGGCGTCATAAGCAGCCTGGCTATTCTCGTGCACCGTCTTCATCCGCTCCATCATCACGTTAGCCTGACAAATGGCTTCCGCAGCCGCGTCCAACTGGTTTTCCGGAACATGGTAGTTGGTGAAGAAGGGGCAGACGACCCAGGTGCGGCATCTTGGAGCTCCGAAGCGTGAGGTTGGACGACTGAAGGGAACACCGGTACAATCGACGGTGCAGGGCGCTCACTCGACAATGGTACAGCGAAAGTTAGAGAGGCCCCGCCTGCGTCTTCAGATTGACGGGCGGTTGGTGTTGTCATCGGTCCCTGCTGAGACGTCTTGCCAGCTGCTACCTTTTTGTTTTTTCTAGGCCTAGGGGCCACATCTTCATCATCATCTGGACGATTGATGACGTTGGGTGGAGCTGCAGAGAGATCAGTCGACCCCAAGTGAATCGCTAGAATTTAATCGACCAAGTAATCAAGACCAAGATCATAAGAGTTTTTACCTGGGTTGGAGGTAACCGCGTCCTCCATCTCCTCGTCTCGATATTGGTAAGAGGAAGTTCCAGATGTAGCAGCACTGAAAATGTCAACATTCAGTCGGTTATGTTCTGTTGCTCGAGTCGACCAAAAGAACGGATCAAATGATTACCCGAAGATGGTGGGGACGGTCACTTTGATTCTGGGCAAAGCCTTCGGTGGTTTAGAGGAGGTGGCTTTCGATGCTTTGGGCGCAGGAGGCGGCACAGTCTTGAGCTGTTTAGATACCTTCTCAGTTGGCGCTGGGGAAGACGTCTGAGGGCGGTTCAAAGAATGCCCAGTCGGTGCGGCCGCCAGGACCGGGGCACTCGCCGGGTCTTGAGCATGCTTGGACCTCCTCTCTCTGCGAGGAGGCGAGTCGACCTCTTCATCATCACTTGATTCGTCGCTCTCCTCATCCTCCTCTGCATCCGAGTGCCACTCGCCACTCTCGCCCCCGCTCGCCCCTTCCTCGACGTCTTGCTCCTGCACTCCATTGGGCATCGAGTACATATCAATGAGAGCCTGAAAAGACAATGAACAAAAGAAATACAGTCGACCATCAACAAGGTGTTACACAGTGAATCGAGAAGATACTTGACAATGCAGAATCATACCTGTTCCGGCTGGCGCGAATGGTCGAATGGAATCACCCTTCTAGACCCCCGGGGATTATCTTTGTTGCCGGTGATTCCTCTCAGCCACTTCTCCACCGTGTCTTCACTAACGTCCTCTGGGTGGATCCGAGTGGAGTCCTCGAGTCCCGAGTACATCCACATCGGATGGTCACAGGCTTGGAGTGGTTGGGTGCGTCGACTGAGGAAGACCTCCAGCAGGTCCATTCCAGTCACCCCGTCGCGGACAAGTTGGACGACCTGCTCGACCAACGCCTTCACCTGCGCCTTCTCTTCCGGGACCACCCTCAAGGAGGAGGGCTTCTCCACTCGACCCAAGGAAAATGGGGGAAGTCCAGTCGACTGACCCGGGGTCGGCTGGTCCTTACAGTAAAACTAGGTCGACTGCTAGCCCCGGACCGAGTCGGGAAGGATCATAGCTGGGAAGGTGCTCTTGTTCCTCATTTGGATTCCAAGGCCCCCGCACATATAGATAACGTGCATCCTCTCATCACTCGGGTTGGCCTTCTTGACCGACTAGGAGCGGCAGGTGAATATGTGCTTGAAGAGACCCCAGTGCGGTCGACAACCCAAGAAATTTTCGCACATTGACGCAAATGCAGCAAGATACACTATGGTGTTTGGAGTGAAGTGGTGGAGTTGAGCCCCGAAGAAGTTCAAAAAACCACGAAAGAAAGGATGGGGAGGCAAAGAGAACCCGCGGTCGACATGAGTGGCAAGGAGAATGCACTCACCCTCCAGCGGCTGCGGCTCAGTCTCGTTCCCCGGGAGCCGCGCCGATTCGTGGGGGATCGATCCCCCCTCAAACAGGTCGTCGAGGTCGTCTTGGCTGATCGTCGAGCGGATCCAATCGCCATGGATCCAGCCCGGCGGCAGGCCGGACCTTGACGAGGATCCGCCCCGGCTGGTCCTCTTTCCTTTCGCCTTCGCGGTTGCCTTCTTCGCGCGCTCCAACACCACCGTCTTCTCCTTTCCCATGGCGGCGGATCGAGTCCGAGCGAGGCTACGACGCCGAGAGCGGAAGCGGGCGCAGTGGAGAAATCTGAGGAAGAAGAAAGAGAATGAGGGTGCACTATTCAAAAGCCCGGTCCGGTGCCTTTTATAAGGTCACTTCTGAGTGACTGACTTGTAGGCCCGGACAATCTTATCAAATCCCGCAACAGTCGCGCGCGCGATACGTGGCGAAAAAGGTGGTGCGGGAATCGAGACGACCTGCCTAATCCATCCCGATTACCATAGCCTCGCACGTCCGGCGCGCTTCCCAAAATTCGAATCCCGCGAAATCCGCGGACAGCAGAACAACTTGTCAGACGGAAGACATCCTCCGCATCATCATTCGGAACTCTTCCGTAAAAGTTCACTCGACAAAAACTAAGAATGGACCAAGGCGACTGAAAAATAAGTTAGTGTCATCTCCTCAGTTCATTGATCTAGAGCAAGATATACTCATATCATGAAAAATGAGTCGGAAGTGTTCTCAACTCCTTCCTCACTCAAACCCTGATCCATTCGGGGGCTAATGACGAAGCTATGTACCTGCGGTAGGGTCATGGATCTATTCAAGATACCCTCCCCAAGGACATCCCTAAAGGTACCAGGAGCATTCGAAGAAAAATCATCATCCACTCGACCATGAAGTTATGTTCCACTCGACAATCCTGAAGACACTCGACCGTATAGATAATCACTCGACTACCAGAAGATCTAGAGCCTCTCCACTCTGCAACGGTCGGGAATTAAGTCATAGCTTTAATGGTCATTATGTATCTTTATTGCAGGCGTTACCAGTAATGTCTCCATCTTTATGTACCTTAAACCCCTTTGTAACTGAGGGCAGGAGGGGTCTGGCGAACTCTATATAAGCCACCCCCTCCTCAGGGACAAGGGTTTGCACTTTCTGTAACACACACGCATATAATCCAGTCGACCGCCTCCAGGCTCCGAGAGGTAGGGCTGTTACTTCCTCCGAGAAGGGCCTGAACTCGTAAAACTCCCGAGTACAACTCCTCCATATCTAAGATCTTGCCTCTACATTCCTACCCCCCATTCTACTATCAGACTTAGAACCACGACAATGGGAAAGGAACATATCTAAGAATTTTTCAATTGTGTGGGAAATCTAAGTCTTGATGATGCTCCTATACTTAGAACTACTAGATGTTATGTGGATGCTATTTCAGCACTAGTTCCGAAACTTGAAAGTAAATTTATCCGTACCCATCCTACTTTGCAAAGATTGTTTTTTTATCTCCCCGTTATAAAGAATCCTAAGGCTAAAAAGTTGGCCACTCTCATTCTTATGAATGAGTTTGACTATATCATACGGGAAGCTAGGGAAATCTTTGATTTTTACGGTATGAATCGTGAAAAGTGAGTAACAGATGAAATTCTTTACAATAGTGATTACCCGTTAAGACATTTGCTTGGGGATAATAAAATCTTTGATGAGAATCTTGAAAAGGAAGTCCCCATTCTAGATGTAATTCAACAAGTTTTTAATAATGTTAATCAATATTACTCTTGGATTGTTGCCGGAAATCAACGCGGTTATGATAATGGGCAACTTAATATTGCTAGAGTTTCTATGGATAATATGTTTTATGTTGTTTTCACAAAACCCCATGATGAAAACACCTCTAAGGGAATTAAGAACAAAGATGACAAAACTTAGATCCTTGCTTTATGCCTAGCTAAGGGCGTAAAACTATAGCGCTTGTCGGGAGGCAACCCAATAAATAAAATTTATTTTTTCTTTTTGCTTTCTGTTCTTGAGTGATAGAACAATTACGCTGTTGTTATGATTGTGTTTTTATGTTTCAATTAGTGTCTGTGCCAAGTAAAGCCTTTAGGATCTTCTTGGATGATAGTTGTTTGATCTTGCTGAAAAACAGAAACTTTTGTGCTCACAAAAACAATTCTCAGTTCTAACCAGAGAGCGATAAAATACCAATTCTTTTTACAGAAGATTAATATACAAATTGCCCGGGTCGTCCTAATTATTCAGAGTTTTGGGTATTACAGAAGTATTCGAAATATCCAGATTGCTACAGACTGTTCTGTTTTTGATAGATTATGTTTTCTTTGCGTTGTGTGCTTGTTTTGATGATTCTATGGTTTTCTTTGATGAGTTTTTGCCATAGAAAAAGGAATATGGTAGATATAATGCAAGAACAAAATATGAATTGGTTTGCTGAGTTTTGTGTGATTGAAGTTTTCAAGTTTTGGGTTATCTTACGATGGATGAAGGAATAAGGAGTAAGAAGATCCTAAGCTTGGGGATCCCCCGGCATCCCAAGATATTATCCAAAGAGAGCAAGCAACTAAGCTTGTGGATGCCCCGAGTGGCATCCCCTCTTTCTTCTAACAACCATCGGTATTTTACTCGAAGCTATATTTTTATTCGTCACATACTATGTGTTTTGCTTGGAGCGTCTTGTATGATATGAGTCTTTGCTTGTTTTATTTTGTGTTTGAAGTCTTGATTCCTTTTTGGACACACCTATTTGAGAGAGCCAAAATTATGCCATGACTTGTTAGAATTGCTCTCTATGCTTCACTTAAAATTTTTATGAGTATGGATTTGCTCTATTGCTTCACTTATATCTTTTTGAGCACGGTGTGCTTTAGTACTTTTGAAGAAATTCTCTCTTGCTTCACTTAAATTAATTTGAGAGAAAGAAATATTATGCTCATGATCTTCACTTATATTTTTTTGAGCTTATCAAAAGCAACACATGAAATTAGTCCCAAAGTGATAGATATCCAAGAAGGATATAATAAGAACTTTAATGAACATCATTGGAAAAAATAAACTTGATTCTTAGTAATAGTTTTGAGATATTATGATGTGATATGTGAGTCATCTTGATGAGTAATTATGCTTTAGTAAGAATATTGGTGTTAAGGTTTGTGATTCCCTATGCAAGCACGAAAGTCAATAGTCATGCAATGAAATTATATCCAACTTGTGGGGCATTATTCAGTGTTAATTATGAAGGAAATATGCCCTAGAGGCAATAATAAAGTTGTTATTAACCGGAAACTTAGTACATGTGTGAATACATAGATGATGACCCACAAGTATAGGGGATCTATCGTAGTCCTTTCGATAAGTAAGAGTGTCGAACCCAACAAGGAGCAGAAGGAAATGATAAGCGGTTTCCAGCAAGGTATTCTCTGCAAGTACTGAAATAAGTGGTAACAAATAGTTTTGTGATAAGATAATTTGTAACGAGTGTCGGTGTCAAAACCGGCGGATCTCGGGTAGGGGGTCCCGAACTGTGCGTCTAGGCCGGATGGTAACAGGAGGCAGGGGACACGATGTTTTACCCAGGTTCGGGCCCTCTTGATGGAGGTAAAACCCTACGTCCTGCTTGATTAATATTGATGATATGGGTAGTACAAGAGTAGATCTACCACAAGATCGGAGAGGCTAAACCCTAGAAGCTAGCCTATGGTATGATTGTATGTTATGGTTGTTGTCCTACGGACTAAAACCCTTCGGTTTATATAGACACCGGAGAGGGTTAGGGTTTCATATGGTCGGTTACAAAGGAGGAGGTATCCATATCTATTGCCTAGCTTGCCTTCCACGCCAAGTAGAGTCCCATCCGGACACGAGACTAAGTCTTCAATCTTGTATCTTCATAGTCTAACAGTCCGGCCAATGGAGATAGTCCAGCTGTCCGGAGACCCCCTAATCCAGGACTCCCTTAGTAGCCCCTGAACCAGGCTTCAATGACGATGAGTCCAGCGCATTGTATTGTCTTCGGCATTACAAGGCAGGTTCCTTCTCCGAATACATCACAGAAGAATTTGAATACGAGGATAGTGTCCGACCCTACAAAGTAAGTTCCACATACCGCCGTAGAGGGAATAATATTTTCGCAAATCCAATTTGCTGACTTGTTTTGGTAGCATGACGTTATGTCATGGCCCGGCGATTATTCGAACCGTTTTTCTTCAACCAGCTCCACACATAACGCGAGGCAGTTTCTTGACACGTCTTGTCAAAGCAGAGATCGTGTTCCCCCAATTACGGGATTCTCATTAATGCGGTCGTGGGTAACCCAACTGTGTCTAGGACTCCTAGATTATAGGCAAGTCCTAAACGGCTACAGAGAGGACGCTTGATATTCACCCTCTTTATAAAGGGACAAGGTTTTCGCTTTTTCCCTCTCGTGCTCAATCGAACCCTTACCCCGCCTCGAGTTCTAACACCCAAAGCCCAGGTTAGGTGCTTCGGATCTTCAATCATGTCCGGATCCAGCCTTCAAGGCCAATGGATGCCCTCCTCCGTTACGGAAGAGGACATTAAGAAGTTCAAGGAGGCCAGATACCTGACCGCCGAGGTTTCGCATCGGCTGCGTGCTGGAGGGCAGGTTGTCCCTACTCCCGAACCCAATGAGAACGTCGTGTTCGTCTCCCACTTCCTCCGAGGCCTAGGCCTCACTCTGGATCCCTTCGTCTGGGGTTTGATGTTCTATTACGGGCTAGATTTCCACGATCTAGCTCCGGACTCCTTTCTCCACATCTTGACATTTATTGTTGTGTGTGAGGCCTTCCTCCACATTACCCCTCACTTCGGCCTGTGGCTCAAGACCTTTGAAGTGAAGCCGAAGATGATCGAGGGGCAACATGCAGCGTGCGGAGGTGCATCAATAGGCAAGATGGCAGGAGCTCCATGGCCGAAAGGTTCCTATCCAGAGGTGCCCGAATTATGGCAACGGGAGTGGTTTTACGTCACGGCTCCCAGAAGTGCCAAGTGGGCGGCTGCCCCCACTTTCCGCTCGGGCCCCCCACCACAACTGATGTCATGGATTAGCAGGGGTCTGAGCTGGGGTCCAGCCAAGGACGTGCCTATACTGCAAAGCCGCATTCGAGATCTCTTCGAGGGAGATTTTAATTTGGTTGTGGTAATACAAGTTATGCTGGTTCGTCAAGTCCAGCCTTGCAAACGCTGGCCCCTTTGCTTGTGGGAGTTCAACCCAGAGGGACCGCGTGCCATTCAAAGTTTCCTCGGCCTGACGCACGAGGAGATGTACAAGTCATTCTTTGGACCTCAAGTAGAGTGTCCGGATATTACCGAGGATGTGGGCCTGAGCAGTAACCGCGCCGCCGAACAGGTAAGAAATCCTCTGGCCGAACACACTGTCTTTTATGAAGTTATTTCTGAGAGTTCGCTTTTTGACCAAGACTGGCTAACAAAGGCGAAGATGATTCAGTGTTTGGCCCCCTCCCTGAGGGTTTGGAAAATCCGGTATTGGAAAAGATGCTCGAGGTCGCACCTTGCCCGGAGCCCTCGAAGGAAGATACATGGGGGGATAATACGGGCGGACGCAGGCCCCCATCGCTGCCAGTTCCAACCGAGGGAATGAGCGTCTCCATAAAGGAGGATAACCGAGGGAGGAAAAGGACTGCTTCCAAGGATCCGGAAGCCGAAGCCTCCAAACGGGAGAAGAAGTCTCCCACAGAGGGTCCTGCCTCAGGGGGTGCTTTTGCCGCACAAAGTCCGCGGGGGGATCATCCCTCCAACGAGTCGTAAGTGATCCAAAATACTTTAATAGTAGAGGTATGCTATCTTTTTTCTGAGAAAATAACCACCGCATATACCTTGCAGTTCGGGCCTTAGCCCCTCTCAGCTGAGCTCGTCTTCGGAGGATCTTCTTCCAGAGATGATGGAGAGCGAAACGCCGCCCCCGGACTCCTCCGCTCAAGAAGCGGGCGACCCCGAAGTGTCGTCACGGAGGGCCTCTCCGGATCCGGTGAGGCCAGAAGATAATTCCATAGATCCCCGAAGTCCCCAGTGTCCGGCTCCCAAAGAGAGCAAACAAAAGAGTCCGACACCGTCTGGTATGCGGTCGGACGTTCTGAGGGAGCTGGTGGGGCGAGCGGCCATCTCAGAAGAACACCGTACGCTGATGGGTACGGTGATGGAGAGAATTTCGTCCGCTAAAAGCGGATTACATGAAGCCTTTATGAGTCTACTGACAGGCTTTGAGGTACGTGAGATAATATGTGATAGTACTCCACATGTTAGGTGTGCCCTGTGTAGATAGTAGCCCCTGAGACTCTGGTTGTCGTCGAGAACAGCGGCGAACAGAGGATCATAGTCCCAGGCAATAACCAGACTGCCCCTATGTGCAGGTGGTGGAAGCTCCGGTGGATAGCCGGACTAGTGAGTTTGCCAAATTAAAATGGCAACTGGATGCGGCAGACGCCGACATCGAGCTTGTTAACAAGAGGCTTGACGAGGCACAGGGTAAGTGTTATTATCTGGTGAACGCCACATAGTAAGAGCAGCATGATGCCAGTATCTTTAATATGTTGTGACTGCAGATGGAGCTGCCACCGTGGAAACCTTGCGGGCAGAACTTGCCCGAGCCAAGGAACAAGCGAGGATTAGTAATGCGGCTGCTTTGAAGGCGGCCGAAGAGTTGAAAGCCGAGAAGGCCGCACATTGCGAGAGCCAAGAGAAGGTGGCCAAGATGGCCGTAGAATTAAAAGACACTGCCGACCGTTGTCGGGTCCTTGAAAAAGAAAACCAAGCGAAGGCAACGGACCTTGAGAAGGCCACGATGGCGGACAAAGACACCCGTTCTGCTATGAGAGCGAAGGAGGAGTTGCGGGAAGCCGGGGATATTGCGGCTGGGAAGCCCTTCATGTTACGGAGGAAGTTCGGAGAGCCACGGTATGCCCCTATGGATCGGCTGTGGAGTTCGGCAGATGCGTATATGGATTTGGCGGCGAGCGCTGCCGATGCGGCCAAGTACTTCCAAGGTCAAACAGATCGTGAAGTGGACAAGTTGTTCTGGTCGCAATTCAACGTTCCAGAGCATCCGCTTTCATTGACTGACCAGCTAGCCGGATTGGCCAAACTGAATAGGTTGTCCGGACTCGCCATGAGGTCTGTTGTGGATCAGCTATGGCCGGAAAAGCCAAAGCCGAACAGCTATTTCAGCTTAGAGCAACAGTTCCTTTGTGCGGTGCCGTGCATTAATGCGATGAAGAGGTCGGCGTGCATAGAAGGCTCGCGGATGGCCCTTGCCCGTGTTAAAGCATACTGGGCGGAGATGGACGCTACCACTGTTGCGGCGCAGGGTTCGGCCATAGGCCGAGTGGCTGCCGAGCACTATTTCGAGGAGGTTCTCGAGGGTGCTCATTTGATAGAGGCCCAGTGCTCGAAGAATATTATGTTTGAGTGATATGTATTCTCATTGTAAGCACAATGCTTTTATGAAATTTTATAAGGCTATCTCTATACTTTTGCCTGAAAGTAGTATGATGCCTCCTGTGTGGCCGTTTATGTATACATGTGTATAACCTGAAAGATTGCAGCCGTTGGCTTCAACCCCCACGCATATAATGTGGAGGTGCTCGCGAAAAATGCGTGTTCACACTTAACCCAACGTCTTGGTCCTATTAAGGAGGTGATAGCGTAGCGAACGAGGCAACCGGACTATAATGCTTTAACACTTTCACTTAACCATAGGAGTTTGACAGTGGGGCTACTAGATAGCCCCTAGTGGCTCCGCACTCTCCCGATCTCGGGGTGCATACATGCCTAGCCGGAAAATGACCCTTCGTTAAGGCGGAGGAATTCTAACATTTTGATAGGTCATCGAGTGGTTGACCAGTCTCACGCTATATCATGACAGTCAGTTTTCGGCTTTCTCTACTGAGGTGCTCATCCGAATGAACCAGGGCACAATCGCAGTAGTTCTCCTGGTGCTACCTTAGCCGATAAAGCGGAACGTAAGGCACCAAAACACAGGAGCCGGGAAAACCCAACATTTGACCAAAGATAATGATTCGGAGCTGATGCATATAAGGCCAAACTCGCGACACCGAACACTCCCTAAGGTATTCGGTCTTTATGGTATAAACCGGGCCTAAATAGTGCCCTTTGTAAGAATCCCCTTGTGTCCAGGTACGTGCATTGTTTTGACGTGGCCACATGCCAAGATGTCAGCATCCTTCTCAATTGTGCTGAGAATTCGGTGGATGTGTATCAACAAGAGACAGTAAAAAAGGTTTACGCAGGGTCTTAATCTAAAAAGAATCCTTGGAATGGGTCCCTGCTGCACGTCTGCGCATGTGTCTCCGTTGTGCCGTATCCTGGACAGGTGTAGCATGATGGTCATCTGTAAAAGAGAGGATTTTAGGTGAAAAAGTTGTCGTGCAGAGAGATAGTTTTTAAAGAAACCATGTATAATTCAAGATGAGTAAAAATTGCCACTTGTCTGCGTGTGTTGAGCCCCTTGTAATTGTAATAGGGGTGTGACCGGTATGAATTACATATAGCTGCGCCGGACTTGTCTAACCGTGTCCGTGGTCTTGACGACCTGTTAAATGCTTTAGTTGGTGAGGCCGTTTTTAGTGTGCGGCTGCCTCTTCGGCGCCCAAAGATCGCTTAATACTTCCGTTCACTGTAATGATGCCACGTGGGCCGGGCATCTTGAGTGTGAGGGAAGCGTAGTGTGGTATTGCATTAAAGCGAGCGAAAGCTTCGCGTCCGAGTAGTGCTTGATAGCCACTATGGAACGGAGCGATGTGGAAGGTTAAATGTTCGCTACGGAAGTTATCGGGGAAGCTGAATATAACCTTTAGTAGCAGGGAGCCCGTGCAATGATCCCCTGGGCCTGGCGTTACTCCTTTAAAGGTAGTATTGCTATGGTAAATTTTCGTTCGGTCTATCCCCATTTCGCGGATTGTATCCTGGTATATCAGGTTTAGACTGCTGCCACCGTCCATCAGGACTCGTGTGAAGTGGTATCCGTCAATTATTGGGTCTAATACCAGGGCAGCCCATCCTGCACGCCGGATACTCGCTGAGTAATCACGATGGTCGAAAGTGATCGGTTGAGACAACCAGTGGCAGGACTCCGCGGTGATAGGCCCTTGGGCATATTTTTTGGGGAGTGCCGTTTTGTTTCTTCCCTTGATCGCATGTAACACGTTTACTGTTTTGACTTCTGGTGGAAATTTCTTTTGTTCCCCAGTGTCTTGCTTGAGAGGCTCATCCTCGTCTTCGCTTGGTGTATCCTCTCCCTTGTGTACGGCGTTGAGCTTGCCGGACTGCTTGAAGACCCAACATTCTCTATGGGTATGATTAGCGGGTTTACCAGGGGTGCTATGGATCTGACATATTTGGTCCAGAATTTTGTTTAGGCTGGACAGTTCGTCTCTAGCGCCTTCAGAGGGCGGCTTTTGCTGACCTGGCCGAGAGCTTTTGAATCCGGCGTTTACTGTCATGCTCTTCGTGCTGTCTTCTTTATTTCGGCGTTTGTTATTGCTGTTGCGCCGTGATTTCCCATTTCCATCTCTAACTTCGGATGTACTGGGGTCGCTGGTGCTGCATCTGGCTAGCCAGCTATCCTCACCCGCGCAAAAGCGGGTCATGAGGCTTGTTAATGCTGCCATTGTTCTCGGCTTCTCTTGGCCGAGGTGTCTGGCAAGCCATTCGTCACGGACGCTATGCTTAAAAGCTGCCAAGGCTTCGGCGTCCGGACAGTCGACAATTTGGTTCTTTTTAGTAAGAAACCTGTTCCAAAGCTTTCGGGCTGACTCTCTGGGCTGTTGAGTTATATGACTCAAATCATCTGTGTCCGGAGGTCGGACATAAGTCCCTTGAAAATTTGCCCGAAAGGCGTCTTCGAGCTCTTCCCAACTTCCAATGGAGCTTTCAGGGAGGCTCTGAAGCCAGTGCCGAGCTGGCCCTTTGAGTTTGAGGGGTAAATACTTAATGGCGTGGAGATCATCTCCCCGAGCCATGTGGATATGGAGGATATAGTCCTCAATCCAGACCCCAGGGTCTGTTGTTCCATCATATGCCTCTATGTTTACGGGTTTGAATCCCTCTGGAAATTCATGGTCCAGCACCTCATCGGTGAAACATAGGGGGTGTGCTGCACCCCTATATCTGGGTGTACCGCGTTGTTCGGATGTTTGTTGTGTTGCATCGTATGCTGGAGCATGCTTGCGTGGTCCATAGATGGATCTAGTTTCGCCCTCCTTTTGATGCGAGCCCTCGCGTAGACCGCGTATTGGCTTATGTGCGGCGTTGCTTGCCACTTTATGTTGGCCGTGAGGTCGTCTATCTGGCAAGATGGCTGTTTTAATTTTTGGTTGTGGGGGGTCTGAGGCCTCCTCATCGAATTCGGGTAGCAACTTCCGCTTTGGGTAGCTCTTGGTGGGGCGATTGCCGCCGTACTTCGCTGCTGTGTTGAGTACTTTACTCCATCTGATTTGGAGTGTGTCCTGCGCAGCCTTGATCCTTTGCTTCTGCTTTTTCAGACTCCTCGCGGTGGCAACAAGCCTTTGGCGGGCATTCTGCTGCTCCGGGTGCCTGTCCGGCGTTATGTCGTTCGGACTATTATCTTTGACAGAATTGGTTTGTTCGGTTTGATTCTCCGTGTTGCCGTGGTCCGGGAATGGCTCGCCCTGCTCTAACGCTGGGTCTGTATGATCGTTGTTTCTACCGAGGCGGGATTTGGGGCGGTGCTTACGCCACCGCTTTGACTGCTTCTCGAGGGGACAAGCCTTCGTAGCGTCCTTCTGTTCCTCGTCGTCGTCTTCTTTTGGTGTGTCCACCATGTATACGTTATATGATGAGGTGGCTTTCCAATGCCCTATAGGCGCTGGTTTATATTCGTCTCCTACATCGTCGTCCATACCGTCGATGTCTTCAGAGTCGAAGTCGAGCATGTCGGTTAAATCATCGACGGTGGCTACGAAGTGGGTGGTGGGTGGGCGTCGAATTTCTTCGTCGTCCGCATCCCAATCCTGTTGGCCATAATCCGGCCAGGGCTCTCCTGACAAAGAGAGAGACCTTAGTGAATTCAGAATGTCGCCGAGGGGCGAGTGCTGAAATATATCCGCGGCGGTGAATTCCATGATCGGCGCCCAATCGGATTCGATTGGCCGGGGCGCGAGCAGTTCGGAGTCCGGAAAAGAGTCCGGCACCTTGGAGTCACGGGCTTCGCAGAGGATTAGGCTGGTGTTCGGCTCGATCGCCGTTGAGACTGCAGCCCCTGAGGCGGTGTCTAGCCACCCGTCCTCGATTGGCGCAGTTGGCTCCGAGCTAAGGATCGGAGCTGATGCGGGCACGGCCTCTGGGTACTGTTCGGCGGCAGAGCTAGGTCATACCCATCGTGACAGTGCGGCGCGCCCGGCTGTGGCTCGAATCCGTCGAAGATCAAGTCTCCGCGGATGTCGGCCGTGTAGTTCAAACTTCCAAATCTGACCTGATGGCCAGGGGCGTAGCTTTCAATCTGCTCCAGATGGCCAAGCGAATTAGCCCGCAGTGCAAAGCCGCCGAATACGAAGATCTGTCCGGGGAGAAAAGTCTCACCCTGGACCGCATCGCTATCGATGATAGTAGGAACCGTCAAGCCTAACGGCGACGACACAGAGGAACTCTCAATGAAAGCACCAATGTCGGTGTCAAAATCGGCGGATCTCGGGTAGGGGGTCCCGAACTGTGCGTCTAGGCCGGATGGTAACAGGAGGCAGGGGACACAATGTTTTACCCAGGTTCGGGCCCTCTTGATGGAGGTAAAACCCTACGTCCTGCTTGATTAATATTGATGATAAGGGTAGTACAAGAGTAGATCTACCACAAGATCAGAGAGGCTAAACCCTAGAAGCTAGCCTATGGTATGATTGTATGTTATGGTTGTTGTCCTACGAACTAAAACCCTTCGGTTTATATAGACACCGGAGAGGGTTAGGGTTACATAAGGTCGGTTACAAAGGAGGAGATATCCATATCCGTATTGCCTAGCTTGCCTTCCATGCCAAGTAGAGTCCCATCCGGACATGAGACGAAGTCTTCAATCTTGTATCTTCATAGTCTAACAGTCCGGCCAATGGAGATAGTCTGGCTGTCCGGAGACCCCCTAATCCAGGACTCCCTCAACGAGCATATGATTCGCGTTCAGTACTTTGATAGTTTGGTATGTGGGTGGCCCGGTGCTTGGGTGCTGCCCTTACCTGGATAAGCATCCCACTTATGATTAACCTCTATTGCAAGCATCCGCAAATACAACAAAAGTATTAAGGTAAACCTAACCATAGCATGAAACATATGGAACCAAATTAGCCCCTTACGAAGCAACGCATAAACTAGGGTTTAAGCTTCTGTCACTCTAGCAACCCATCATCTACTTATTACTTCCCAATGCCTTCCTCTAGGCCCAAACAACGGTGAAGTATCATGTAGCGACGTTCACATAACACCACTAGAGGAGAGACAACATACATCTCATCAAAATATCGAACGAATACCAAATTCACATGACTACTAATAGCAAGACTTTTCCCATGTCCTCGGGAACAAAAGTAACTACTCACAAAGCATAAACATGTTCATAATCAGAGGGGTATTAATATGCATATAGGATCTGAACATATGATCTTCCACCAATTAAACCAACTAGCATCAACTACAAGGAGTAATTAACACTACTAGCAACCTACTAGCACCAATCCCGGACTTGGAAACAAGAATTGGATACAAGAGATGAACTAGGGTTTTGAGATGAGATGGTGCTGATGAAGATGTTGATGGAGATTTCCCTCTCCCGATGAGAGGAGCGTTGGTGATACGATGGCGATGATTTCCCCCTCCGGGAGGGAAGTTTCCCCAGCAGAACAGCCCCGTCAGAACCCTAGATTGGTTCCGCCAAGGTTCCGCCTCGTGGCAGCGGAGTTTCGTCCGAGAAGATGGCTTATGATTTTTTTCCCATCGAAAGAGTCCATATAGCCGAAGATGGTCACCGAAGGTCCACCAGGGGGCCCACGAGGTAGGGGGCGCACCTAGGGGGGTAGGGCGCGCCCCCACCCTCGTGGGCACGGTGTGGCCCCCCTGGTGAAGTTCTTGCGCTCAATGTTTTTTATATATTTGGAAAACATCATCCGTGAAGTTTCAGGACTTTTGGAGCTGTGCAGAATAGGTCTCTAATATTTGTTCCTTTTCAAGCCAGAATCCCAGCTGCCGGCATTCTCCTCTTTATGTAAACCTTGTAAAATAAGAGAGAATAAGCATACGTATTGTGACATAATGTGTAATAACAGCCCATAATGCAATAAATATTAATATAAAAGCATGATGCAAATGGACATATCAACTCCGCCGAGCTTAGACCTCGCTTGTCCTCAAGCGAAAAGCCAAAATTGAAAAATATGTCCACATGTTTAGAGATGAAGGTGTCGATAAAAATAAAATACGGACATGAGGGCATCATGATCATTCTTAGAGCAGCAACTTATATAATTCTTGTCATATGATATCTCATGCTAGAGTAATAATTCAATCACAATATCAAGTATGAATCGTAAACTTCATTGAAAACTAACAAACTATAATCTCAGTCATTGAAGCAATTACAATTTATCATAACATAGGAAAGAGTCTATGTATAAGAGCTTTTCAGCAAGTCCACATACTCAACTATCATATAGTCTTTCACAATTGCTGACACTCACGCAATACTTATGGGTATGGAGTCTTAATCGGACACAGAGAAAGATAGGGGCTTATAGTTTTGCCTCCCATAGTTTTACCTCAAGGGTAATGTCAACAGTAATAGTTCATGAAAAACCACATCCAATTAGCCATATATACCAGGATCTTTCAAACATATTGTGCTTGCCAAAGGATAAAATGTAAAAAGGAAGGGTGAAGATCACCATGACTCTTATGCAATGTAGGAGATAAAAGCAAAAGATAGTCCCTTCGCAGAGGGAAGCAGAGGTTGTCATGCGCTTTTATGGTTGGATGCACAAAATCCTAATGCGAAAAAATGTCACTTTATATTGCCACTAGTGATATGGACCTTTATTATGCAGTCTGTCGCTTTTATTACTTCCATATCACATGATCGTATAAAGCTTATTTCTTCCACACCAATCAATCATACATATTTAGAGAGCAATTTTTATTGCTTGCACCAATGACAACTTACTTGATGGATCTTACTCAATCCATAGGTAGGTATGGTGGACTCTCATGGCAGAACTGGTTTAAGGGTGTTTGGAAGCACAAGTAGTATCTCTACTTGGTGCAATGAATTTAGCTAGCATGAGGGGGAAAGGCAAGCTCAACATGTTGGGGGATCCAAGACAATATAATTTATCTCAGATGTAAGAAAACATAACCCATTACGTTGTCTTCCTTGTCCAATGTCAACTCTTTAGCATGTCATATTTTAATGAGTGCTCACAATCATAAAATATGTCCAAGATAGTATATTTATATGTGAAGATCTCTCTTTCTTTATTACTTCCTATTAATTGCAACGATGACCAAAACTATGTTTGTCAACCCTCAATAACTTTTATTCATCATACTCTTCCTATGTGAGCTCATTACTCTCCATAAGAGTCACATGATCTCCTTGTTTCTTTTTATTTCTTTCTCTTTTCTTTTATTCACTTAGGATCATGGAAAAATAATCAAGCCCTTGACTCAACACTAATCTTTATTATATAGCTCACGGACTCGATTACATAGAAGGATAATAAAGCAAAACTCACAACTAGATCACACTAAGAACTTTTATTCTACTAGATTAAGATATTACCAATGTTTGAAATATGCCCTAGAGGCAATAATAAATTAGTTATTATTATTATATTTCATTGTTCATGATAATCGTTTATTATCCATGCTAGAATTGTATTGATAGGAAACTCAGATACATGTGTGGATACATAGACAACACCATGTCCCTAGTAAGCCTCTAGTTGACTAGCTCGTTGATCAATAGATGGTTACGGTTTCCTGACCATGGACATTGGATGTCGTTGATAACGGGATCACATCATTAGGAGAATGATGTGATGGACAAGACCCTATCCTAAGCCTAGAACAAAGATCGTGTAGTTCGTTTGCTAAAGCTTTTCTAATGTCAAGTATCATTTCCTTAGACCATGAGATTGTGCAACTCCCGGATACTGTAGGAGTGCTTTGGGTGTACCAAACGTCACAACGTAACTGGGTGGCTATAAAGGTTCACTACAGGTATCTCCGAAAGTGTCTGTTGGGTTGGCACGAATCGAGACTGGGATTTGTCACTCCGTGTAAACGGAGAGGTATCTCTGGGCCCACTCGGTAGGACATCATCATAATGTGCACAATGTGACCAAGGAGTTGATCACGGGATGATGTGTTACGGAACTAGTAAAGAGACTTGCCGGTAACAAGATTGAACAAGGTATCGGGATACCGACAATCGAATCTCGGGCAAGTATCGTACCGATGGACAAAGGGAATTGTATACGGGATTGATTGAATCCTCGACATCGTGGTTCATCCGATGAGATCATCATGGAACATGTGGGAGCCAACATGGGTATCCAGATCCCGCTGTTGGTTATTGGCCGGAGAGTTGTCTCGGTCATGTCTGCATGGTTCCCGAACCCGTAGGGTCTACACACTTAAGGTTCGATGACGCTAGGGTTATTAGGAAGACTTGTATGTGATTACCGAATGTTGTTCGGAGTCCCGGATGAGATCCCGGACATCACGAGGAGTTCCGGAATGGTCTGGAGGTAAAGATTTATATATGGAAAGTTGTTGTTCGGGTTCCGGAAAAAGTTCAGTTTTTTCCGGTATTGTACCGGGAAGCTTCCGGAAGGTTCCGGAGGATTCCGGAGGGGTCCGGAGGTCCGGAAAATGTTCCACCACGTCCAATACAGCAGCATGGGCTGTAAGGGGGCGCCCTAACCTTAATGGGCCAAGGGCACCAGCCCCCCAAGGCCCATGCACATGGGAGAGGGGAAACCCTAAGGGGGAGGGCCTCCACTTGACTTGGGAGGCACTCCTCCCCCCCTTGGCCGCCGCCCCCAACCCTAGATGGGATCTAGGGGGGCCGGCCCCCCTCTCTCCCCACCTATAAATAGTGGAGGGGTGGGAGGGCGGCCATACCCTTGAACCTGGCGCAGCCCTCCCTCCTCCTACACCTCCTCCTCCTCCATAGTGCTTGGCGAAGCCGTGCTCGAGAACCACGAGCTCCATCACCACCACGCCGTCGTGCTGCTGTTGGACTCTCTTCCTCAACCTCTCCCTCCTCCTTGCTGGATCAAGGCGTGGGAGACGTCTCCGTTCCGTACGTGTGTTGAACGCGGAGGTGCCATCCGTTCGGCGCTAGGATCATCGGTGATTTGGATCACGACGAGTACGACTCCATCAACCCCGTTCACTTGAACGCTTCCGCTTAGCGATCTACAAGGGTATGTAGATGCACTCACCTTCCCCTCGTTGCTAGATTACTCCATAGATTGATCTTGGTGATGCGTAGAAAATTTTAAATTTCTGCTACGATCCCCAACAGTGGCATCATGAGCTAGGTCTATGCGTAGTTTCTATGCACGAGTAGAACACAAGTTGTTGTGGACGTTGATTTTGTCAATTTGCTTGCCGTTACTAGTCTTATCTTGATTCGGCGGCATCGAGGGATGAAGCGGCCCGGACCGACCTTACACGTACTCTTACGTGAGACTGGTTCCACCGACTGACATGCACTAGTTGCATAAGGTGGCTAGCGGGTGTCTGTCTCTCCCACTTTAGTCGGATCGGATTCGATGAAAAGGGTCCTTATGAAGGGTAAATAGAAATTGGCATATCACGTTGTGGTTTTCGCGTAGGTAAGAAACGTTCTTGCTAGAAACCTATAGCAGCCACGTAAAAACTTGCAACAACAATTAGAGGACGTCTAACTTGTTTTTGCAGCATATGCCTTGTGATGTGATATGGCCAAAAGGATGTGATGAATGATATATGTGATGTATGAGATTGATAATGTTCTTGTAATAGGAATCACGACTTGCATGTCGATGAGTATGACAACCGGCAGGAGCCATAGGAGTTGTCTTAATTTATTTATGACCTGCGTGTCAACATAAACGTCATGTAATTACTTTACTTTATTGCTAAAGCGTTAGCCATAGTAGTAGAAGTAATGGATGACGAGACAACTTCAAGAAGACACGATGATGGAGATCATGGTGTCGTGCCGGTGACAACGATGATCATGGAGCCCCGAAGATGGAGATCAAAAGGAGCAAAATGATATTGGCCATATCATGTCACTATTTGATTGCATGTGATGTTTATCATGTTTTACATCTTATTTGCTTAGAACGACGGTAGCTTAAATAAGATGATCCCTCACTAAAATTTCAAGAAAAGTGTTCCCCCTAACTGTGCACCGTTGCGAAGGTTCGTCGTTTCGAAGCACCACGTGATGATCGGGTGTGATAGATTCTAACGTTCGAATACAACGGGTGTAAGCCAGATTTACACACGCAATACACTTAGGTTGACTTGACGAGCCTAGCATGTACAGACATGGCCTCAGAACACGGAAGACCGAAAGGTCGAGCATGAGTCGTATAGAAGATACGATCAACATGAAGATGTTCACCGATGTTGACTAGTCCGTCTCACGTGATGATCAGACATGGCCTATTCGATTCGGATCATGTTTCACTTAGATGACTAGAGGGATGTCTATCTGAGTGGGAGTTCATTAAATAATTTGATTATATGAACCCAATTATCATGAACATAGTCTAAATTGTCTTCGCAAATATGTTGTAGATAAATAGCTCACATTGTAGCTCCCTATTTCAATACGTTCCTAGAGAAAGACCAAGTTGAAAGATATTGTAGGCAATGATGCGGACTAGGTCTGTAGTCCGAGGAGTGTCCTCACTGTTACACAGAAGGCTTACGTCTTTGATGCACCGCTCGATGTGCAAACCCCTACAACGTCGTCTGTGGATGTTGTGAACACCTAACAGACACGTCCTGATGACTACTTGATAGTTTAGTGCACCATACTTTACGGCTTAGAATCGGGATTCCAATGACGTTTTGAACACCATAAGACATATGAGATGTTCCAAGAGCTGAAATTGGGATTTCAGGCTCATGCCCGTGTTGAGAGGTGTGAGACCTCTGACAAGTTCTTTTGCCAACAAGATGGAGGAGAATAGCTCAGCTAGTGAGCATGTGCTCAGAATGTCTGGGTGCTACAATCACTTAAATCAAGTGGGAGTTAAACTTCCAGATAAGATAGTGATTGATAGAGTTCTCTAGCCACTACCACTAAGCTACTAGATCTTCGTGATGAACTATGACATGCAAGGGATGGAGTTGATCCCGGAGCTGTTCGCGGTGCTTAAGACCGCAAAAGGTAGAAATCAAGAAGGAGCATCAAGTGTTGATGGTTTAACAAGACCACTGGTTTCAAGAAGGGCAAGGTCTAGAAAGGAAACTTCATGGATGGCAAACCAGTTACCGCTCCAGTGAAAGAACCCAAGGTTGAACCCAAACCCGAGAATAAGTGCTTCTATTGTAAGGGGAACGGTCACTGGTAGCGGAATTACCCCAAATGCATGGTAGATAAGAAGGCTGGCAACTTCAACAAAGTATATACGTGTTATTAATGTGTACCTCACTAGTACTCCTGGTAGCACCTGGATATTGGATACCGGTTCAGTTACTATTATTGGTGACTTGAAGCAAAAGCTACGGACTAAACGGAGACTGGCTAAGGGCGAGGTGACGATGTGTGTTGGAAGTGTTTCCAAAGTTGATGAGATCACCATCGCACGCTCCATCTGCCTTCGGGATTAGTATTGAATCTAGATAAATGTTATCAGGTGTCTATGTTGAGCATGAATATGATTAGATCATGTTCATTGCAATACGGTTATTCATTTAAATTAGAGAATAATGGTTATTCTGTTTACATGAATAATACCTTTCATGGTCATGCACCCTATGTGAATGGTTCATTGAATCTCGGTCGTGGTAATACACATGTTCACGCCAAAGGATGTAGAGTTAATAATGATAGTACCACTTTCTTGTGGCACTGCCGCTTAGGTCATATTGGAGTAAGATGCATGAAGAAACTCCATATCGATGGATGTTTGGAGTCACTTGATTTTGAATCGCTTGACACGTGCAAGCCATGCCTCATGGGAAGGATGACTAAGACCCCGTTTTCAGGTACAATGAAACGGGCAAGTGACTTGTTGGAAATCATACATGCTGATGCGTGTGATCCAATGAGAATTGAAGCATGCGGTGGATATCGCTATTTTCTCATCTTCACTGACGATTTGAGTAGATATAGGTATATTTACTTAATGAAGCATAAGTCTGAAACGTTTGAAAAGTTCAAGCGATTTTAGAGTGAAGTTAAGAATCATCATAACAAGAAGATCAAATTCCTACGATCTGATCAATGAGAATTTCTGAGTTATGAGTTTGGTGAACACTTAAGAAATTGTGGAATTGTTTCACAGTTGAAGCCACCTGGAACACCACAGGGTAATGGTGTGTCCGGACGTCGTAATCGAACCTTATGAGATATGGTGCGATCTATGATGTCTCTTACCGATCTACCGCTATTATTTTGAGGTTATGCATAAGAGACATCTGCATTCACTTTAGATAGGAGACCATATAAGTCCGTTGAGATGACGCCGTGTGAACATTGGTTTGGCAAGAAACCAAAGTTGTCGTTTCCTAATGTTTGGGGCTGCGATGCTTAAGGCTTCAGCCGGAGAATCTCGAACCCAAAGCGGACAAACACATCTTCATAGGATACCCAAAGGTGACAGTTGGGTATACCTTCTATCTCAGATCCGAGGGCAAATTGTTTGTCGCTAAGAACGGGTCCTTTCTCGAGAAGGAGTTTCTCTCGAAAGAATTGAGTGGGAGGAAGATAGAACTTGATGAGGTTGTCGAACCTTTACTTCAACCAGAGAGTGATGCAACACAGAAATATGTTTTCTGTGGCGCCTACGTCTGTTATTGTGGCCTAGTTCTAAAAAATCGGTTATTGCAGCCACTAGTTAACCGCGGAAAAAGAACTGCAATGACTACAAGCAAACAAATAAACAAGACAACAAGGAAATAAATAAGCAAGCAACTAATGCTAGGCTATCGCGGCTATTACACATATTACATCCACTGGGCATCAAAGTTCGCCACGAGTGCAAATATAGGGAACAAAGCAGCATATCATATACACAGGCCGTCAAAATTGGCCACCAGTGCAAAAAAACGCGACAGCAAAACAAGAGCATAACTGAAACAACTTCAGAAGAGCTCAAGAAACGTTATCCTGGGTATCCACCATGCTGGCAATAAGCTTAGCAAGCTGATTAGCTTTGTCCTGTTTGGCGCTAAAATCCTCCAACGCTTGCTGTTGCACCAGAAAGTATGCATCTGAATGCTCCAGGGACTTCTGTAGTCCTTCCGCTTCTTGTCGCAGCACAGCCGATCGATATCTTTCAGCTTGTAGTGGAGACTCAAGAAACCGAACTGATTCAGACAATGAGTTTGAATAGCTTGTGCAAGCGGTAGTGGCCAGTAACTCCAACACTAAACCAAGACAGGATGTGTCACTATCCTGAACCTTATCTGCATTACTTCCTTTACCGTTGCTTAATAAGGCACTCTTCCCCAATATTCTGTCAGCATTCTAAAAGAAGAAACAAGCAGACACATAACAAGTTTAGCATGTACTAGTATATGAAACTCATTTCGGTGAACCAGTTCATTAGTAAAGTGGACAGGATTAACTACCAAGTCTTCTATTGCCAAGTACTAGTACATAATAAAAGCATCAAACAAACTTATATCTATGTCCTATGGTAGCAATGGAATCTTTAAATTAGAACAGTTGTTCTTCAGGTTTAGGCACTTGTTCTACATGAACAGAGTACAATAAGACGCAAGAATATAATACTTAAAAATAGAAAATGAGCTCATAGACCTTACCACATTCTTGGTTCGGGACCAGTACAGAACAAGGCGTTCCTAGTCATCGTCCAGTAAATGTGTCTCAGGAGAACGTAAGGGAATTTGATGAGTTTCTTTGCCGGTGAAGTACGTTTTCTTTAGGTAATTCCGATACTGCCACCAAGCATTCTTGAAGATAGCAAAGGTATTAGCACAGGTTACCTCATCCCGAGTTTCCAAATCGGTCCTTCTCTATAGAGAAAAATGGGAAAATTTGCTGTATTATAACCATCACGGAGGTAGGATGTATGGGACGAAGCAAAGTAATTGCCATGAATAACATTACTTACACATAACTCCTGGACAAACACCTGCAACTGGCATTTTCCTTCATCTTCAGCATAATATTTCCAAGATGGGAAGATACTCACATACAATTGTTAAACATCAAATGCGATAGATGCTAAACTACGACTAGCTGGTTGTGCTTCCTCCACGGGAATAGGCGTACTAACTGGTGGAGTTGGGGTTCGCCATGATAGTATTGGCCCTTTGGGCACTGGAGCTGCCTTACTAACTGCTCTTGTTTGGGAGCTCTGTGGTGGAGATGGTGCTGTGTCAACAGGAACTGGGTTACTATCGGCTAGGGTTGGGGTTAGATTGGGTGAAGCTGGTTCTCTGTCCATCGTAGTAGGGGTACAATCTGCGAGAGTTTGGGTTATGTGTGGTAGGGCTGGTTCTTGTGCAAGTACAACCGGGGTGCTATCTCCACCAAGAGGTAGCACTGTTCTATTTGAAGACCGTGTTTTTAGTCCGCTAGATACTGGCATCACCCGCTCCAATTCAAATGGCTGAAAAACAGGAAACATAGTTGAATGTACAGACATTGTATGAGAGACAAATGCAATAGATAGTGTGGAAAAAAGAGGGCATGAAATAGTTGACATGTATATTGTTTAACTAAAACGGATAGCATGACATAATTTCACATATATGATGTCTATCTAAACTGGATAGCATAGCATAACATAATTCAAAGATATGATGAATAACTAAACAGGATCGCATGACATAATTCACCTACATGTTATCTAAGTAATCAGGATCGCATCATTTAATTCACATATGTGATTTATATGCTAAACAGAGGGCATTCAATATGATGTCTGAACTAAGAACATGGTGTTGAATATTGTGTATATGATGTCTAAACTATGCAATGCAAGACACCGTATGCATGATATGAGTAGTATAACCATGCCAAGTTAGAGCATACACCTCAGTGGGGGAATAGGACTGGTCATCTGTCTCTGAATCCATCTCTGAGGAGCTATCGGGACCCAACAAGAGATCTGCTTCGACAGGTAGCACTGTCTGCTCTGAAGGCCTTGTTTTCACTCCAGATTTTTCCATCTCCCACCCAAATGGCTGATTCACAGGAAGAGTAGTTTAATGTACAAACATTGTCGACAAATGGAAATGTAATGAAGAAAAGGATGGGCAAGATATCATTCAAATATATGATGCCTGGTTAAACAGGATGGCATTGCACATTTCACATATATTATGGCTGGCTAAAAGACATGAGACTGCATAATTCCCATATATGATATAGAAACTAAACAGGTGGCATTACAGAACATGTCTAAACTAAGCAGATGACATATATGATGTCAAAAGTAGGCACCGCAAGGCAACATATGCATGATATGACTAACATCATCATGCCAAGGTAGAGCAAACACCTTGTGGGGTAAATAGGAGTGGTCAGCGGCGTCCGAATCTGCCTCAGAACAGATATCTTCCTCTGGATTACAATCTGGAGAGGGGTGGGGAGGGTTTTCCATTGAACCCACCATGGAGCGATGTCTGCATGACATTGTATTGCCGCGCAAAACTCTTCTCTTTTTCTCTACACGTTCAGCATGACTGTGTACAATATCTGACATGCATACGAAAAAATATGGTGAGATTATGTAAGGAGAGCATGCAGAAATTTAGAGTGATGGTAACAACCAGTGGATCGATGTTTTACCGTTGAACCAAAATAGCCCTAATGGATCGACGTGAATGTATAGTAATAAGTGATGCAACAAGTGTACAACCTCTTTGCCGTAGCCGTGTCGACCTCAGCATCATTGGGTTGGTCGCTGAAGCAGTTGAGGCAGAGGTGGCTGTCGGAGGTGTGGAGGAAGATCTGAGGAATCTGTAGACGGCGTCCAGGGCACTGCTCTGTTGTGATGGATCGTTCTATCGTTCGAGCAGCTCCGGTGAGCCATAAGACGTCAAGGCTGAAGCAGCACAAGACAGACATCATCAATCTCAAGTGGGATTCTAATAACATCTCCAATAGATGATGTAAGATGGATGTAAAATTAACATCACCAAAAACCACCTGACTACAACAGATGAGGTAAAAACTGTTGACTCTGAACTTAACTATCGAAACTGAAATTTACTATGGAATCTGAATGCTACTATCGAAACTGAACGCAATGGTAGCAGAGAGGCACTTGACATGTAGTTTAGGGAGGGCCTGCAGTTCATCTTCAACCTGCACCCCCCTGAGCCGCCAGCCACCACCGGCCCCAGCACCGCCTCGCCGCCCCGAAACAACTTGCCACCGCTGCCCCGGCCAGCCCTCTAGGCCCCCCGCCCCCACCCTGAACCCTAAGATAGATAGTGGGGTACCTCTCCGGCGAGCCCCCGTCCCCGCTGCGGGTGGTTCTTCCTTAACTCCAGCGAGCCCCCCCCAACCCCTGAAAATCGACTGACCCAAAAGTCGATTCAGTCGACTGAAGTGTGGCTTAATCAGAGCAGAGCAGCAGCACAAGCGAGGGGGAGAGCAGCAGGAGCAGCTGGGCGAGCGAGCGATCGAGCGAGAGCCGAAGCAGCAGCAGCAGATCCGGCTAGTATGGCCGCCGCCGTCGAAGGGGCCTCGCACTGGGGGAGAGCTGTTGGAAATATGCCCTAGAGGCAATAATAAATTAGTTATTATATCATATTTCATTGTTCATGATAATCGTTTATTATCCATGCTAGAATTGTATTGATAGGAAACTCAGATACATGTGTGGATACATAGACAACACCATGTCCCTAGTAAGCCTCTAGTTGACTAGCTCGTTGATCAATAGATGGTTACAGTTTCTTGACCATGGACATTGGATGTCGTTGATAACAGGATCACATCATTAGGAGAATGATGTAATGGACAAGACCCAATCCTAAGCCTAGCACAAGATCGTGTAGTTCGTATGCTAAAGCTTTTCTAATGTCAAGTATCATTTCCTTAGACCATGAGATTGTGCAACTCCCGGATACCGTAGGAGTGCTTTGGGTGTGCCAAACGTCACAACGTAACTGGGTGGCTATAAAGGTACACTACAGGTATCTCCGAAAGTGTCTGTTGGGTTGGCACGAATCGAGACTGGGATTTGTCACTCCGTGTAAACGGAGAGGTATATCTGGGCCCACTCGGTAGGACATCATCATAATGTGCACAATGTGACCAAGGAGTTTATCACGGAATGATGTGTTACGGAATGAGTAAAGAGACTTGCCGGTAACGAGATTGAACAAGGTATCGGGATACCGACGATCGAATCTCGGGCAAGTACAATACCGCTGGACAAAGGGAATTGAATACGGGATTGATTGAATCCTCGACATCGTGGTTCATCCGATGAGATCATCATGGAACATGTGGGAGCCAACATGGGTATCCAGATCCCACTGTTGGTTATTGGCCGGAGAGTTGTCTCGGTCATGTCTGCATGGTTCCCGAACCCGTAGGGTCTACACACTTAAGGTTCGATGACGCTAGGGTTATAGGGAAAGTATGTACATGGTCACCGAATGTTGTTCGGAGTCCCGGATGAGATCATGGACGTCACGAGGAGTTCCGGAATGGTCTGGAGGTAAAGATTTATATATGGGAAGTCATCATACGGTCACCGGAATAATTCGGGGGTTTACCGGTATTGTACCGGGACCACTGGAGGGGTTCCGGGGGTCCACCGGGAGGGTCCACCTGCCCCGGAGTGCCCTATGGGCTGTGTGTGGAGAGGGACCAGCCCCTTAGTGGGCTGGGAGCCTCCCCCCTAGGGCCCATGCGCCTAGGGTTTGGGGGAACCCTAAAGGGGGGGCGCCCCCCTTGCCTTGGGGGGCAAGGCAACCCCCCTGGCCGCCGCCCCCTCCTCAGATTGGATCTGAGGGGGCCGGCCCCCCTCTCCCTTGCCCCTATATATATGTGGGGGGTGGGAGGGCAGCCGCACCCCAAGTTCTGGCGCAGCCCTCCCCCTCTCCCAAGTCCTCCTATTCTCCCGCAGGTGCTTGGCGATGCCCTGCAGGATTGCCACGCTCCTCCTTCACCACCATGCCGTCGTGCTGCTGCTGGATGGAGTCTTCCCCAACCTCTCCTTCTCCCCTTGCTGGATCAAGGCGTAGGAGACGTCACCGGGCTGCACGTGTGTTGAATGCAGAGGCGCCGTGGTTCGGCACTTAGATCAGAATCAACCGCGATCTGAATCGCTACGAGTACGACTCCTTCATCCGCGTTCTTGCAACACTTCCGCTTAGCGATCTACAAGGGTATGTAGATGCACTCACCTTCCCCTCGTTGCTAGATTACTCCATAGATTGATCTTGGTGATGCGTAGAAAATTTTAAATTTCTGCTACGATCCCCAACAGTGGCATCATGAGCTAGGTCTATGCGTAGTTTCTATGCACGAGTAGAACACAAGTTGTTGTGGACGTTGATTTTGTCAATTTGCTTGCCGTTACTAGTCTTATCTTGATTCGGCGGCATCGAGGGATGAAGCGGCCCGGACCGACCTTACACGTACTCTTACGTGAGACTGGTTCCACCGACTGACATGCACTAGT
This sequence comes from Triticum urartu, assembly GCF_056163025.1. Lineage (NCBI taxonomy): Eukaryota > Viridiplantae > Streptophyta > Magnoliopsida > Poales > Poaceae > Triticum > Triticum urartu. Next base: position 46,717,310 of record NC_141876.1, on the reverse strand, counting down.
TGCATAAGGTGGCTAGCGGGTGTCTGTCTCTCCCACTTTAGTCGGATCGGATTCGATGAAAAGGGTCCTTATGAAGGGTAAATAGAAATTGGCATATCACGTTGTGGTTTTCGCGTAGGTAAGAAACGTTCTTGCTAGAAACCTATAGCAGCCACGTAAAAACTTGCAACAACAATTAGAGGACGTCTAACTTGTTTTTGCAGCATATGCCTTGTGATGTGATATGGCCAAAAGGATGTGATGAATGATATATGTGATGTATGAGATTGATAATGTTCTTGTAATAGGAATCACGACTTGCATGTCGATGAGTATGACAACCGGCAGGAGCCATAGGAGTTGTCTTAATTTATTTATGACCTGCGTGTCAACATAAACGTCATGTAATTACTTTACTTTATTGCTAAAGCGTTAGCCATAGTAGTAGAAGTAATGGATGACGAGACAACTTCAAGAAGACACGATGATGGAGATCATGGTGTCGTGCCGGTGACAACGATGATCATGGAGCCCCGAAGATGGAGATCAAAAGGAGCAAAATGATATTGGCCATATCATGTCACTATTTGATTGCATGTGATGTTTATCATGTTTTACATCTTATTTGCTTAGAACGACGGTAGCTTAAATAAGATGATCCCTCACTAAAATTTCAAGAAAAGTGTTCCCCCTAACTGTGCACCGTTGCGAAGGTTCGTCGTTTCGAAGCACCACGTGATGATCGGGTGTGATAGATTCTAACGTTCGAATACAACGGGTGTTGACGAGCCTAGCATGTACAGACATGGCCTCGGGACACATGCGAAACACTTAGGTTGACTTGACGGACCTAGCATGTACAGACATGGCCTCGGAACACAGAAGACCGAAAGGTCAAACATGAGTCGTATAGAAGATACGATCAACATGAGATGTTCACCGTTGATGACTAGTCCGTCTCACGTGATGATCGGACACAACCTAGTCGATTCGGATCATGTTTCACTTATATGACTAGAGGGATGTCTATCTGAGTGGGAGTTCATTAAATAATTTGATTAGATGAACTCAATTATCATGAACATAGTCTAAATTGTCTTTGCAAATATGTTGTAGATAAACAGCTCACGTTGTAGCTCCCTGTTTCAATATGTTCCTAGAGAAAAACCAAGTTGAAAGATATTGTAAGCAATGATGCGGACTGGGTCCGTAGTCCGAGGAGTGTCCTCACTGCTACACAGAAGGCTTACAATCGATGTGCAAACCCCTACAACGTCATCTGTGGATGTTGTGAACACCTGACAAACACATTCTGATGACTACCTGATAGTTTAGTGCACCATACTTTACGGCTTAGAATCGGGATTCCAATGACGTTTTGAACGCCATAGAACATATGAGATGTTCCAAGAGCTGAAATTGGGATTTCAGGCTCATGCCCGTGTTGAGAGGTGTTAGACCTCTGACAAGTTCTTTTGCCAACAAGATGGAGGAGAATAGCTCAGCTAGTGAGCATGTGCTTAGAATGTCTGGGTGCTACAATCACTTAAATCAAGTGGGAGTTAAACTTCTAGATAAGATAGTGATTGATAGAGTTCTCTAGCCACTATCACTAAGCTACTAGATCTTCGTGATGAACTATGACATGCAAGGGATGGAGTTGATCCCGGAGCTGTTCGCGGTGCTTAAGACCGCAAAAGGTAGAAATCAAGAAGGAGCATCAAGTGATGATGGTTTGACAAGACCACTGGTTTCAAGAAGGGTAAGGGCTAGAAGGGAAACTTCATGGATGGCAAACCAGTTGCCGCTCCAGTGAAGGAACCCAAGGTTGAACCCAAACCCGAGACTGAGTGCTTCTATTGTAAGGGGAACGGTCACTGGTAGCAGAATTACCCCAAATGCATGGTAGATAAGAAGGCTGGCAACTTCAACAAAGTATATACGTGTTATTAATGTGTACCTCACTAGTACTCCTGGTAGCACCTGGGTATTGGATACCGGTTCAGTTACTATTATTGGTGACTTGAAGCAAAAGCTACGGACTAAACGGAGACTGGCTAAGGGCAAGGTGACGATGTGTGTTGGAAGTGTTTCCAAAGTTGATGAGATCACCATCGCATACTCCATCTGCCTTCGGGATTAGTATTGAACCTTGATAAATGTTATCAGGTGTCTACGTTGAGCATGAATATGATTAGATCATGTTCATTGCAATACGGTTATTCATTTAAATTAGAGAATAACGGTTACTCTGTTTACATGAATGATACCTTTCATGGTCATGCACCCTATGTGAATGGTTCATTGAATCTCGGTCGTGGTAATACGCATGTTCACGCCAAAAGATGTAGAGTTAATAATGATAGTACCACTTTCTTGTGGCACTGCCGCTTAGGTCATATTGGCGTAAGATGCATGAAGAAACTCCATGTCGATGGATGTTTGGAGTCACTTGATTTTGAATTGCTTGACACATGTGAGCCATGCCTCATGGACAGGATGACTAAGACCCCGCTTTCAGGTACAATGAAACGGGCAAGTGACTTGTTGGAAATCATGCATGCTGATGCGTGTGATCCAATGAGAATTGAAGCGTGCGGTGGATATCTCTATTTTCCCATCTTCACTGACGATTTGGGTAGATATAGGCATATCTACTTAATGAAGCACAAGTCTGAAACGTTTGAAAAGTTCAAGCGATTTCAGAGTGAAGTTAAGAATCATCATAACAATAAGATCATGTTCCTACGATCTAATCAAAAGGGGATTTTCTAAGTTATGAGTTTGGCAAGCACTTAAGACATTGTGGAATTGTTTCACAGTTGAAGCCACCTAGAACACCACAAGGTAATGGTGTGTCCAGACGTCGTAATCAAACACTATGAGATATGGTGCGATCTATGATGTCTCTTATCAATCTACCATTTTCATTTTGAGGTTATGCGTTAGAGACAGCTGCATTCACTTTAGATAGGACACCATCTAAGTCCGTTGAGACGACGTCGTATGAACATTGGTTTGGCAAGAAATCAAAGTTGTCGTTTCTTAATGTTTGGGGCTGCGATGCTTAAGGCTTTAGCCGGAGAAGCTCGAACCCAAAGCAGACAAACACATCTTCATAGGATACCCAAAGGTGACAGTTGGGTACACCTTCTATCTCAGATTCGAGGGCAAATTGTTTGTCGCTAAGAACGGGTCCTTTCTCGAGAAGGAGTTTCTCTCGAAAGAATTGAGTGGGAGGAAGATAGAACTTGATGAGGTTGTCGAACCTTTACTTCAACCAGAGAGTGATGCAACACAGAAATATGTTTTCTGTGGCGCCTACGTCTGTTGAAGAGGAAGTTAATGATAGTGATCATGAAGCTTCGGATCAAGTTGCTATCGAACCTCGTAGGTCGACAAGGATATGTACTACTCCTAAGTGGTACGGTAATCCTGTCTTAGATATCATGTTGTTAGACAACAATAAACCTACGAGCTATGGAGAAGCCATGGTGGGCCCGTATTCTGACAAATGGTTAGAAGCCATGAAATCCGAGATAGGATCCATATATCAAAACAAAGTATGGACTTTGGTAGACTTGCCCGATGATCAGGAAGCCATTGAGATAAATGGATCTTTAAGAAGAAGACGGACATGGGCGGTAATGTTACCATCTATGAAGCTCAACTTGTGGGAAAGAGTCTTTTCACAAGTTCAAGGAGTTGACTACGATGAGAATTTCTCACCCGTAGCGATGCTTAAGTCCGTCGGAGTCATGTTAGCATTAGCTGTATTTTTCGATTATGAAATCCTACAGATGGATGTCAAAACAAGTTTTCTTACCAGTTTTCGTAAGAAAAGCTGTATGTGATACAATAAAAGGTTTTGACGATCCTAAGGATGCTAAAAGGTATGCTGGCTCCAGCAATCCTTCTATGGACTAGAGCAAGCATCTCGGAATCGGAATATATGTTTTGATGGAGTGATCAAAGCTTTTAGGTTTATACAATGTTTGCTAGAAACTTGTATTTACAAGAAAGTGAGTGGGAGCACTACAACATTTCTGATAAGTATATGTGGATGACATATTGCTGATTCGAAATAATGTAGAATTTCTGGAAAGCATAAACGGTTGTTTGAAGAGTGTTTTTCAAAGGAAGACCTGGATAAAGCTGTTTACAAATTGGGCATCAAGATCTATAGAGATAGATCAAGACGCCTGATGATACTTTCAAAGAACGCACACCTTGACATGTTTTTTGAAGGAGTTCAAAATAGATTAGCCAAAGAAGGGGTTCTTACCTGAGTTGTAAGGTGTGAAGTTGAGTAAGACTCAAAGCTTGACCATGATAGAAGAAAGAGGAAGGACGAAGGTCGTCCCCTATGCTTTTGTCATAGGCTCTATATGGTATGCCATGCTGAAGTACCGCACCTGATGTGTGCCATGCCACATGTCTGGCAAGAGGGTACAAAGGTGATCTAGGAGTAGATCACGAGATAGCGGTCAAAATTATCCTTAGAGAAATAAGGAAATGTTTCTCGGCTATGGAGGTGATAAAGAGTTCGACATAAAGAGTTACGTCGATGCAAGCTTAACACCTATCTGGATAGCTCTGAGTAGAGATACCGGATACGTATAATGGAGCAATAATTTGGAATAGCTCCAAGTGGAACGTGGTAGCAGCATCTACGATATAAAGTTTTGTGAAATACATAGGGATCTGAATATGGCAAGACCCGTTGACTACAACCTCTCTCACAAGCATAACATGATCAAACCCAGAACTCTTTGAGTGTTTATCACATAGTGATGTGAACTAGATCATTGAGTCTAGTAGACTCTTGGATGTTGGTCACATGGCGATGTGACCTGTGAGTGTTAATCACATGGCGATGTGAACTAGATTATTGACTCTAGTGCAAGTGGGAGACTGTTGGAAATATGCCCTAGAGGCAATAATAAATTAGTTGTTATTATTATATTTCATTGTTCATGATAATCGTTTATTATCCATGCTAAAATTGTATTGATAGGAAACTCAGATGCATGTGTGGATACATAGACAACACCATGTCCCTAGTAAGCCTCTAATTGACTAGCTCGTTGATCAATAGATGGTTACGGTTTCCTGACCATGGACATTGGATGTCGTTGATAACGGGATCACATCATTAGGAGAATGATGTGATGGACAAGACCCAATCCTAAGCCTAGCACAAAGATCATGTAGTTCGTTTGCTAAAGCTTTTCTAATGTCAAGTATCATTTCCTTAGACCATGAGATTGTGCAACTCCCGGATACCGTAGGAGTGCTTTGGGTGTACCAAATGTCACAACGTAACTGGGTGGCTATAAAGGTTCACTACAGGTATCTCCGAAAGTGTCTGTTGGGTTGGCACGAATCGAGATTGGGATTTGTCACTCCGTGTAAACGGAGAGGTATCTCTGGGCCCACTCGGTAGGACATCATCATAATGTGCACAATGTGACCAAGGAGTTGATCACGGGATGATGTGTTACGGAACGAGTAAAGAGACTTGCCGGTAACGAGATTGAACAAGGTATTGGGATACCGACGATCGAATCTCGGGAAAGTATCGTACCGATGGACAAAGGGAATTGTATACGGGATTGATTGAATCCTCGACATCGTGGTTCATCTGATGAGATCATCGTGGAATATGTGGGAGCCAACATGGGTATCCAGATCCCGCTGTTGGTTATTGGCCGGAGAGTTGTCTCGGTCATGTCTGCATGGTTCCCAAACCCGTAGGGTCTACACACTTAAGGTTCGATGACGCTAGGGTTATTAGGAAGACTTGTATGTGATTACCGAATGTTGTTCGGAGTCCCGGATGAGATCCCGGACGTCACGAGGAGTTCCAGAATGGTCCGGAGGTAAAGATTTATATATGGAAAGTTGTTGTTCGGGTTCCGGGAAAAGTTCGGTTTTTTCCGGTATTGTACGGGGAAGCTTCCGTAAGGTTCCGGAGGATTCCGGAGGGGTCCGGAGGTCCGAAAAATGTTCCACCACGTCCAATACAGCAGCATGGGCTGTAAGGGGGCGCCCTAACCTTAATGGACCAAGGGCACCAGCCCCCCCAAGGCCCATGCGCATGGGAGAGGGGAAACCCTAAGGGGGAGGGCCTCCACTTGACTTGGGAGGCACTCCTCCCCCCTTGGCCGCCGCCCCCAACCCTAGATGGGATCTAGGGGGGCCGGCCCCCCTCTCTCCCCACCTATAAATAGTGGAGGGGTGGGAGGGCGGCCATACCCTTGAACCTGGCGCAGCCCTCCCTCCTCCTACACCTCCTCCTCCTCCATAGTGCTTGGCGAAGCCCTGCTGGAGAACCACGAGCTCCATCACCACCACGCCGTCATGCTGTTATTGGACTCTCTTCCTCAACCTCTCCCTCCTCCTTGCTGGATCAAGGCGTGGGAGACGTCTCCGTTCTATACGTGTGTTGAACGCGGAGGTGCCGTCCGTTCGGCGCTAGGATCATCGGTGATTTGGATCACGACGAGTACGACTCCATCAACCCCGTTCACTTGAACGCTTCCGCTTAGCGATCTACAAGGGTATGTAGATGCACTCACCTTCCCCTCATTGCTAGATTACTCCATAGATTGATCTTGGTGATGCGTAGAAAATTTTAAATTTCTGCTACGATCCCCAACAACCAAAAGGATCAAACTAATAAAAACGGTAAAGATAAAGAGATGGTGATACGATACCGGGGCACTCCCCCAAGCTTTGAAGTTGCCAAGTGGAGTGCCCATACCAGATACTCAATTCTTCTTTGTTGGAGGAGAAGGTGGAGTTGTTGATGATGGATAGTCGCACATCGAGCGTAGTAGGTCTTCTAGCTTGCGGATAATGCCCTTGAGTGCGATGATATGCTCCTTCAACAAAATATTTTCACGTGTGTGTACTTATTTGGTATACGAGCCAACTCAATCATCTTGGAAGCTTAGATTTCTGTTGGGGTAAGAAGATTGTGATCCAGTTGAAGGGTGTCCTCTGTTGCTGGAACTTGGTCCTCCATGGCCTTCTTGATCCCTTCATCCTTGTTGATCTCCATAGGTTCTTCTCTCTTCAGCTCTATCTTCATTAGCCAAGCATCATTGCCCTCATGGTTGGAGGAGGAGGGAGACGACATAGTGCCTGGCCTTGAGAACCCTGACAGAAAACAGCTCGAAACAAAGACAGGGGATTTTTGCGTGATACAGGAGTCAAAACCCCCGGGAGGTTATATAATGAATTTTTACCGACCAAAATACGTGTCCTGTAAGAAAACGGAGTCCGGAGAGCACAAGAGGTGCCCACGAGGTAGGGGGCGCGCCTTCCACCCTCGTGGAGCCCTCGTGTCCTTTCCGGACTACTGCCTATTTTTCTATTTTTCTAACTATTCCAAAACGGAGAAATATTGCCTTAAAAAATGTTTTGGAGTCGGTTTACTTACCGTACCACATACCTATTCCTTTTCAGAGTCTGAACCATTCCTGAAAGTGTCCTTTATGTATTCCTCTGGGGTTACGGTTTCAATAACATTGGTTTGAACATTTACGGGATTACCTAAGATATAATGTTTGATTCTTTGACCGTTCACCACCTTCAGATTTGTGCCTTCGAAGTTGTTGATTTCTATGGCACCGGAACGGTAGACCTCCTCGATAACGTAAGGACCCTCCCATTTAGAGAGAAGTTTTCCTGCAAAAAATCTTAAACGAGAGTTGTATAGCAATACATAATCACCTACATTAAACTCACGCTTTTGTATTCTTTTATCATGCCACCTTTTAACTTTTTCTTTAAACAACTTGGCATTTTCATAGGCTTGGGTTCTCCATTCATCAAGTGAGCTAATATCAAATAACCTCTTCTCACTAGCAAGTTTAAAATCATAATTAAGTTCTTTAATAGCCCAATAAGCCTTGTGTTCTAGTTCGAGAGGTAAGTGACATGCTTTTCCATAGACCATTTTGTACGGAGACATACCCATAGGATTTTTGTATGCAGTTCTATAGGCCCATAATGCATCATCAAGTTTCTTGGACCAATTCTTTCTGGACCTATTAACAGTCTTTTGCATAATTAATTTGAGTTCTCATTGCTCAATTCTACTTGACCACTAGACTGAGGGTGATAAGGAGATGCAATTCTATGATTAACATCATATTTAGCAAGCATTTTACGGAAAAGCGCCATGAATAAAATGTGAACCACCATCAGTCATTAAATATCTAGGGACTCCAAACCTTGGAAAAATAACTTCTTTAAGCATTTTAATAGAAGTGTTACGATCAACACTACTAGTTGGAATAGCTTCTACCCACTTAGTAACGTAATCAACAACAACTAAAATATGTGTGTAACCATTAGTGGAAGGAAAAGGTCCCATATAGTCAAAGCCCCAAACATCAAATGGTTCAATAACAAGTGAATAATTCATAGGCATTTCTTGACGTCTACTAATATTACCAATCCTTTGACATTCATCACAAGATAAGACAAACTTACGGGCATCCTTGAAGAGAGTAGGCCAATAAAAACCAAATTGCAGTACCTTATGTGCAGTTCTATCTCCATCATGGTGTCCTCCATAAGCTTCGGAGTGACACTTGCGTAGGATCTATTCCTGTTCATGCTCCTGTACACAACGTCTAATAACACCATCTACTCCTTCTTTATAAAGATGTGGGTCATCCCAAAAATAATGCCTCAAATCATAGAAGAACTTTTTCTTTTGCTGGTATGTGAAACTAGGTGGTATAAACTCAGCAACAATGTAATTAGCATAATTAGCATACCATGGAATAGTATGAGAAGCATTTATGACATTTAATTGCTCATCAGGAAAGCTATCATCAATAGGTAGTGGGCCATCAAGCACATTTTCTAACCTAGACAAGTTGTCTGCAACAGGGTTCTCAGCTCCCTTTCTATCAACAATATGTAAGTCAAATTCTTGTAGCAAGAGAACCCATCTAATAAGTCTAGGTTTAGCATCTTTCTTTTCCATAAGATATTTAATAGCAGCATGATCAGTGTGAATAGTTACCCTAGAATCAACAATATAAGGTCTAAACTTATCACAAGCAAATACAACTGCTAAGAATTCTTTTTCAGTAGTAGCATAATTTCTTTGAGCATTGTCTAGAGTTTTACTAGCATATTGAATAACATTTAGTTTCTTATCAACTCTTTGCCCTAGAACAACACCTACAGCATAATCACTAGCATCACACATAATTTCAAAGGGTAAATTCCAATCAGGTGGCTGAATGATAGGTGCAGAGATCAATGCTTTCTTAAGTATTTCAAATGCTTCTACACAATCATCATCAAAGACAAATGGTATATCTTTTTGTAATAAATTAGTCAGAGGTCGAGAGATTTTTGAGAAGTCCTTGGTGAACCTCCTATAAAAACCGGCATGACCAAGGAAACTTCTTATACCTTTGATGTGCTTGGGACATGGCATCTTTTCAATAGCATCAACCTTGGCTTTATCAACTTCAATACCTCTTTCAGAAACTTTATGCCCCAAGACAATACCTTCATTAACCATAAAATGGCACTTTTCCCAATTCAAGACAAGATTAGTTTCTTCACATCTCTGCAAAACTCGATCAAGGTTGCTCAAGCAATCATCAAAAGAAGATCCATAGACGGAAAAGTCGTCCATGAAAACCTCACAAATATTTTCACAAAAGTCGGAGAATATAGCCATCATGCATCTTTGAAAGGTAGTAGGTGCATTACATAAACCAAAAGGCATACGTCTATAAGCAAAAGTACCAAAAGGGCATGTAAAAGTAGTCTTTGATTGATCTTTGGCTGACACGGGTATTTGAGAGAAACCAGAATAACCATCTAGAAAGCAAAAATGTGTATGTTTGGATAATCTTTCTAGCAATTTATCGATAAAAGGTAGGGGGTAATGATCTTTTTTAGTATCCTTATTTAATTTGCGGAAATCAATTACCATCCTATAACCAGTAATAATTCTTTGAGGGATCAATTCATCTTTATCATTAGGAAAAACACTAATACCTCCCTTCTTAGGGACACAATGGACAGGACTTACCCACTTACTATCAGCAACGGGATAAATTATACCTGCCTCAAGGAGCTTTAGTATCTCCTTTCTTACCACTTCTTTCATTTTAGGATTCAGTCGGCGTTGATGATCGCGAACTGGTTTAGCATCTTCTTCCAAATTAATTTTATGTTGACATAGAGTGGGACTAATGCCCTTAAGATCATCAAGAGTATAACCAATAGCAGCGCGGTGCTTCTTCAGAGTTTTCAATAATCTCTCTTCCTCATGCTGTGAAAGGTTAGCACTAACAATAACAGGGTATATCTTTTTCTCATCAAGATAAGCATCTTTAAGAGTATCAGGTAACAGTTTAAGCTCAAACACGGGATCACCCTTGGGTGGAGGAGGATCCCCTAGGATTTGAACAGGTAAATTGTTTTTCATAATAGGTTCCTGTTTAAAGAATACTTCATCTAATTCCCTTCTTTCATTCATAAACATATCATTTTCATGGTCTAGCAAATATTGTTCTAAAGGATCACTAGGAGGTACGGCAATAGAAGCAAGACCAATAATTTCATCCTTACTAGGTAATTCTTCTACACGGTGTTGTCTACTAAATTTAGAGAAATTAAATTCATGAGTCATATCATCTAAACCGACAGTAACAACATCCCTTTTGCAATCTATGGTAGCATTAACAGTATTTAAGAAGGGTCTACCAAATATAGTGGGACAAAAACTATTTTGTGGGGAACCAAGAACAAGAAAATTAGCAGGATATTTAGTTTTCCCACACAAGACTTCAACATCTCTAACAATTCCCATTGGTGAAATAGTATCTCTATTAGCAAGTTTAATTGTGACATCAATATCTTCTAACTCAGCGGGTGCAATGTCATGCATAATTTCTTTGTATAAGTCAATAGGTATTGCACTAGCACTAGCACCCATATCACACAAGCCATGATAACAATGATCTCCTATTTTAACAGAAATAACAAGCATGCCTACCACAGGTCTAGGTTTATCTGTATCACGGGGATTAGCAATTCTACTAGTTTCATTATAGAAATAAATAACATGCCCATCTATATTATCAGACAAGAGATCTTTAACAATAGCAATATTAGGTTCAACTTTAACTTTCCCAGGAGGTGTATATGTTTTAATATTGCTTTTACGAACCACAGTTGAAGCTTTAGCATGATCCTTTATCCTAACAGGGAAAGGTGGTTTATCAACATAAGAAGTAGGAATAATAGGATCATTACAAGTAATAGTCTTTTCTCCAACTTTAATAGGTGCAACTACTTTTACTTCTATGGGAGGATGATATTTAAACCACTTCTCCCTGGGGAGATCAACATAAGCAGCAAAAGATTCACAGAAAGAAGCTACTATCTCAGAGTCAAGTCCATATTTAGTGCTAAATTTACGAAAAATATCGGTATCCATAAAAGATTTAACACAATCAAAACTAGGTGTCATACCTGACTCCTTACCATTGTCGAGGTCCCAATCTTCGGAGTTGCGTTTAATTCTTTCCAATAAATCCCATTTGAATTCAATAGTCTTCATCATAAAAGAGCCAGCACAAGAAGTATCAAGCATGGTGCGATTGTTACCAGAAAGCCGAGCATAAAAATTTTGAATAATCATTTCTCTCGAGAGCTCATGATTGGGGCATGAATATAACATTGATTTAAGCCTCCCCCAAGCTTGAGTGATGCTTTCTCCTTAGCGAGGCCAAAAATTATATATATAATTGCGATCATGATGAACAAGATGCATAGAATAAAACTTTTGATGAAATTCCAATTTCAATCATTTGTAGTTCCAAGACTCCATATCATCACATAGCCTATACCATGTCGATGCATCTCCCCTCAAAGATAAAGGGAAGACCTTCTTCTTAACAACATCTCCGGGTACACCTGCAAGCTTTAATAATCCACAAACTTCATCCACATATATTAGATACTCATTGGGATGTTTTGTTCCATCTCCTAAAAAAGGATTAGCTAGCAGTTTTTCTACCATACCCAAAGGAATTTCAAAGCAAGCATTTTCATTTTCAGTAGGTTCAGTAGGTTGAGGAGCAACTCTTTGCTCTACTGGTCGGGGTGAAGATACCCCGAACAAGCCCCTCGGAGGATTACTTTCCATAGTAACAAGCGACAGTAAATTTCAGCACACTATATAAATTTTTCCTTACCAAATTCCACCTTCCAAAGGCACTTCACTCCCCGACAACGGCGCCAGAAAAGAGTCTTGATGACCCACAAGTATAGGGGATCTATCGTAGTCCTTTCGATAAGTAAGAGTGTCGAACCCAACAAGGAGCAGAAGGAAATGATAAGCGGTTTCCAGCAAGGTATTCTCTGCAAGTACTAAAATAAGTAGTAACAGATAGTTTTGTGATAGGATAATTTGTAACGAGAAACAAGTAAAAAAAGTAAATAAAGTGCAGCAAGATGGCCCAATCCTTTTTGTAGCAAAGGACAAGCCTGGACAAACTCTTATATAGATAAAAGCGCTCCCGAGGACACATGGGAATATCATCAAGCTAGTTTTTATCACGTTCATATGATCCGCGTCGGTACTTTGATAATTTGGTATGTGGGTGGACCGGTGCTTGGGTGCTACCCTTACTTGGACAAACATCCCACTTACGATTAACCTCTATTGCAAGCATCCGCAAATACAACAAAAGTATTAAGGTAAACCTAACCATAGCATGAAACATATGGATCCAATTCAGCCCCTTACGAAGCAACGCATAAACTAGGGTTTAAGCTTCTGTCACTCTAGCAACCCATCATCTACTTATTACTTCCTTATGCCTTCCTCTAGGACCAAACAATGGTGAAGTGTCATGTAGTCGACGTTCACATAACACCACTAGAGGAGAGACAACATACATCTCATCAAAATATCGAACGAATACCAAATTCACATGACTACTAATAGCAAGACTTCTCCCATGTCCTCACGAACAAAAGTAACTACTCACAAAGCATAAACATGTTCATAATCAGAGGAGTATTAATATGCATATAGGATCTGAACATATGATCTTCCACCAATTAAACCAACTAGCATCAACTACAAGGAGTAATTAACACTACTAGGAACCTACTAGCACCAATCCCGGACTTGGAAACAAGAATTGGATACCAGAGATGAACTAGGGTTTTGAGATGAGATGGTGCTGATGAAGATGTTGATGGAGATTGCCCTCTCCCGATGAGAGGAGCGTTGGTGATGACAATGGCGATGATTTCCCCCTCTGGGAGGGAAGTTTCCCTGGCAGAACAGCCCCGCCAGAACCCTAGATTGGTTCCACCAAGGTTCTGCCTCGTGGCGGCGGAGTTTCGTCCGAGAAGATGGCTTATGCTTTTTTTTCCCATCGAAAGAGTCCATATAGCAGAAGATGGTCACCGGAGGGCCACCAGGGGGCCCACGAGGTAGGGGGCACGCCCAGGGGGGTAGGGCGTGCCCCACCCTCGTGGGCAGGGTGTGGCCCCCCTGGTGAAGTTCCTGCGCTCAATGTTTTTTATATATTTGGAAAAGATCATCTGTGAAGTTTCAGGACTTTTGGAGCTGTGCAGAATAGGTCTCTAATATTTGCTCCTTTTCCAGCCAGAATCCCAGTTGCCGGCATTCTCCCTCTTTATGTAAACCTTGTAAAATAAGAGAGAATAAGCATAAGTATTGTGACATAATGCGTAATAACATCCCATAATGCAATAAATATTGATATAAAAGCATGATGCAAAATGGACGTATCAATAGACAAAACAGAGTGTCCCTAGTATGCCTCTACTTGACTAGCTCATTAATCAAAGATGGTTATGTTTCCTGACCATAGACATATGTTGTCATTTGATGAACGGGATCACATCATTTGAGAATGATGTGATGGCAAGACCCATCCGTTAGCTTAGCATAATGATCATTTAGTTTTATTGTTATTGCTTTCATCATGACTTATACATGTTCCTATGACTATGAGATTATGCAACTCCCAAATACCGGAGTGTAGCGATCCGACCTCAAACGGTCAAATCTCTGTGTATAAGTGTCATCCCTGGATCGGTACTGCTGACACACACAGTACTTGAAGGATTTATAACAGAGTTCAATCACACACTTATTACATCGAATGTCTCAAAGATAGTACTTATTACAATAATATGGCTGAAGGCCATCTAAATAAGATCACATCGGAAGCTTCGAAGGTAAATGAGTCTATCAAGTCCAACGGCATAGCTGAGTGCACGACAATGACCTAGCGCACCTTACTCTTCGTCTGAAAACTCTGCAACATAATACGTTGTAGCCTGTGTAGGTCAGCACATCGAATATGCTGGCAAGATAACACTATAGAGCAATGAACAAGTAACAGCTATAACTATATGCATATATGGCTGGTGGAGGCTCTATGGTTATGGAGGGAGTCCTGGATTAGGGGGTGTTCGGATAGCCGGACTATACCTTCAGCCGGACTCCTGGACTATGAAGATACAAGATTGAAGACTTCGTCCCGTGTCCGGAAGGGACTTTCCTTGGCGTGGAAGGAAAGCTTGCCGATATGGATATTCAGATCTCCTACCATTGTAACCGACTTTGTGTAACCCTAACCCTCTCCGGTGTCTATATAAACCGGAGGGTTTTAGTCCGTAGGACAACATACAGAACAACAATCATACAATAGGCTAGCTTTTAGGGTTTAGCCTCTCTGATCTCGTGGTAGATCTACTCTTGTACTACCCATATCATCAATATTAATCAAGCAGGACGTAGGGTTTTACCTCCATCGAGAGGGCCCGAACCTGGGTAAAACTTCGTGTCCCTTACCTCCTGTTACCATCCGGCCTAGACGCACAGTTCGGGACCCCCTACCCGAGATCCGCCGGTTTTGACACTGACATTGGTGATTTCATTGAGAGTTCCTCGGTGTCGTCGCCGTTAGGCTTGATGGCTCCTACGATCATCAATAGCGATGCAGTCCAGGGTGAGACCTTCCTCCCCGGACAAGTCTTCGTCTTCAGCGGCTTCGCACTATAGGCCAATTCACTTGGCCATATGGAGCGGATCGAAAGCTATGCCCCTGGCCATCAGGTCAGATTTGGAAAACTACACGGCTGACATCCGCGGGGACTTGATCTTCGACGGATTCGAGCCACTGCCGAGCGCGCCGCACTGTCCCGACGAGCATGATCTAGCTCTGCCACCGAACAATGCCCTGGAGGCCGCACCCGCATCGGCTTCGACCCTTAATTCGGAGCCAACTGCGTCGATCGAGGATGGGCGGTTGGACGCCGCCTCGGGGGCTGCGATCCCAATGACGATTAAGCCGAACACCAGCCCCGCACTCCGCGAGACTCGTGACTCCAAGGAGCCGGACTCCTCTCCGGACTCCGAACCCTCCGCGCCCCTGCCGATCAAATCCGATTGGGCACTGATCATGGAGTTTACTGCCGCGGACATCTTTCAGCACTCGCCTTTCGGCGATATTCTGAAGACACTGGAGTCTCTCTCTTTATCAGGAGAGCCCTGGCCGGACTATGGTCAGCAAGGTTGGGGTACGGACGATGAAGAAATTCAAAGCCCACCCACCACCCACTTTGTAGCCACTGTCGATGATTTACCCGACATGCTCGACTTCGACTCCGAAGACATTGACGGTATGGACGCCGATGAAGGAGACGATGAAGAACCAGCGCCTATCAGGCCCTAGAAAGCCACCTCGTCCTATGACATATACATGGTGGACACCCCAAAAGAAGGAGATGGCGATGGAACAGCGGAGGATGACCCCTCCAAGAAACAGCCTAAGCGCCGGCGTCAGCGGCGCCGCTCAAAATCCCGCCAAAACAAATACGGTGATTCCAGCACGGGAGATAATAATACTCCGGAAAGTGCTGAAGAAAACCCCCTCCAGCAAGATTTAGCACAGGAGGATGGAGAAACCAGCCCTCATGAGAGAGCGGCAGACAGAGAGGTCGAGGACGATAATTATATGCCTCCCTACGAAGACGAGGCAAGCCTCGACAATGACGAATTCGTCGTGCCAGAGGATCCCGTCGAGCAAGAGCGTTTTCAACGGCTTATGGCCATGGCAAGAAGCCTCAAGAAAAAACAGCAACAGCTTAGAGCTGATCAAGATTTGCTAGTCGACAGATGGACTAAAGTCCTTGCGACCGAAGAGCATAAACTCGAACGCCCCTCCAAGAGCTACCCAAAGCGCAGGTCGCTACCCCGATTAGAGGAGGAAGCACTTAAACCTACATCACCTACACTCGATACAGCCGATCGGCCACCTCGTGGCCGTGACAGAGAGGCCTCTCGGCCCTCCACTCAAGCCGCACCACGTACCAAGGCACGGGAAAATGCGCCGGACTTGCGAGATATGTTGGAGGACAAGGCAAGGCAAACAAGATCGATCTACGGATCACGTGGGCGCCCCACAACTCGAGACGGTAACCGTCACGCCGGCCACAAATTCGGCAGGGCCGAACACAGTAGACAAAGCTCATTGGAGCTACATCGTGATATAGCCCAGTACAGAGGCGCCGCACACCCACTATGCTTCGCAGACGAAATAATGGATCATCAAATCCCCGAGGGTTTCAAATCCGTAAACATCGAATCATATGATGGCACAACAAATCCTGCGGTATTGATCGAGGATTATCTCCTTCATATCCACATGGCCCGCGGCAATGATTTCCACGCCATCAAATACCTCCCACTCAAGCTTAAAGGACCAACTCGGCATTGGCTTAACAGCTTGCCAACAGGATCAATCAGTTGTTGGGAGGACCTGGAAGCTGCATTCCTCGACAATTTCCAGGGTACTTATGTGTGACCCGCAGACGCTGATGACCTAAGTCACGTAATTCAGCAGCCAGAGGAATCGGCCAGGCAATTCTGGACATGGTTCCTGACAAAGAAAAATCAAATAGTCGACTGTCCGGACGCTGAGGCCCTAGCAGCCTTCAAGCACAATATCCGTGACGACTGGCTTTCCCGGCACCTTGGACAGGAAAAGCCGAAGTCTATGGCAGCACTCACGACACTCATGACAGCTGGCTTGCTCGTAGCAACAATATGACCAAGAACCCTGGTAATTCGAATACCAGGGACAGTAGTGGCAGGTCGCGTCGCAACAAGCAGAAGCGCCGCATTAACGGCGACAATGCTGAGGATACGGCAGTTAATGCCGGATTCAGAGGCTCTAAATCCGGTCAGCGGAAAAAGCCATTCAAAAGGAATCCTAGGGGCCCGTCCAGTTTGGACCGAATACTCGACCGCTTGTGCCAGATACATGGCACCCCCGAAAAGCCGGCCAATCACACCAACAGGGATTGTTGGGTGTTCAAGCAGGCAGGCAAGTTAAATGCCGAAAATGAAGACAAGGGGCTGCATAGCGATGACGACGAGGAGCCCCGGCCGCCGAACAACAGTGGACAGAAGGGTTTTCCCCCACAAGTGCGGACGGTGAACATGATATACGCAACCCACGTCCCCAAAAGGGAGCGGAAGCGCGCGTTAAGGGACGTATACGCGGTAGAGCCAGTCGCCCCAAAGTTCAACCCATGGTCCTCCTGCCCGATCACCTTTGATCGAAGGGACCAACCCACTAGCATCCGTCATGGCGGATTCGCCGCATTGGTTCTAGACCCAATTATTGACGGATTTCATCTCACCAGAGTCCTTATGGACGGCGGCAGCAGCCTGAACCTGCTTTACCAGGATACAGTGCGGAAAATGGGCATAGATCCCTCGAGGATTAAGCCCACCAAAACGACGTTTAAAGGCGTAATACCAGGTGTAGAGGCCAACTGTACAGGCTCGGTCACACTTGAAGTGGTCTTCAGATCTCTGGATAATTTCCGAAGCGAGGAGTTAATCTTCGACATAGTCCCATTCCGCAGTGGCTATCACGCACTGCTCGGGCGAACCGCATTCGCCAAGTTCAATGCGGTACCGCACTACGCATACCTTAAGCTCAAAATGCCAGGCCCTTGAGGAGTAATTACGGTCAATGGAAACACCGAACGCTCCCTCCGAACGGAGGAGCACACGGTGGCCCTTCCAGCAGAAGTACAAAGCAGCCTCTCCAGGCAGTTCTCCAGTCCGGCCATTAAACGACCGGACACTGTCAAGCGCGCCCGGAGTAACCTACAACAAGACCGCCTGGCATGATCCGAGCAGGCATAACAATGCGGCCCCAACCCCAGCCCTCGCAAAAAGGCGACGCCAGTGCTTCGCGTACATAACTACGCTCTAGAAATACCATGGGTACAGGGGGAGGGGCACCATCACGGCATGCCCGAAACACGGCTTAAACCGCACTAGGGGCTGCCAATTTTTTAATTTTCCCTTACTTTCAGGACTCCATTCTTCGGAAAGCCTGTTCGGCAGTTCAATTGCCGCACAAACGATGCAAGAACCAGGGAAGCAGACAAGCCACGCCGCATTACGGAACTCCCAGGTGGTCTCTATCACGAGCAGTATACCTGTTTCGCATACCATTCCACAGCCTGCCCCTGGAACGGACATGTTAAATAGTCCAACCTTTTGCTTATCGCGTTATTTGTATCGTTTTGCTTTTATCGCAGCCCTTTTTAATAAACAATGCATAGCTTTTGTCTATTTTCGCATTACTCTTTTTTATATATGTTCCTTAACGACATGTTGCACCCGTACACTTTGGTATGGCCAAAATACGCCATGGGCTTTAGTACCCCTCAATATGGTGTGAGAAGTCCGAACACTTTAACAAGTGCGGCACCCCGAACTTATAGCATTATATGCATCGGCTCCGAATCATGTCTTGGGTCAATAGTTGGGTTTGCCCGGCTCCTATGTTTTGGTGCCTTACGTTCCGCTATATCGGCTAAGGTAGCACTAGGAGAACCACTGCGATTGTGCCCCAGTTGAGCTGGGTCGAGCACCTCAGTGGAGAAAGCTAAAACTGACTATCATGATGAAGCGAGAGCTGGTCGCTGTTCGAGAGGTTTTTCGAGTCCCTAAAAACATATGCCGCTTAGAGGGAGGAGCCGGCTCTGTCCGGCCAAGGCTTGAATAGCGCCCCGAACTCGGTCTTCCGAATACCAGGGGCTTCACCGAAATTTAAAATTATAGAATTCTATGGCTAAGTGAGAGTGTTCACGCATTATAGTCCGATTGCCTTGTTCGTTGGGCTAAGCGCCTCCCTCGAAGGACCCAAACATGGGAAAAAGAGCGCTCAGGTTTATCCCCGAACACCCCAGCACTAGCGGCACGGGGGCAGAAGCCGACAACTTGCCATCTCTCAGAATTGATAAACAGCCGCACAAAAGGTAATATTTTAAATTCCAACAGCATTGCTTAGCGCATACGAACAAGTTTTCAGCGCACAGGACAAAACGAGCAAGTTTCACTCAAAAATTACATCCCTAGAACATTCATCCGCCACAAGGCAGGCACCCTTCAGAACATCCTTATAATAATTCTCGGGCTTGCGATGCTCTTTCCCCGGCGGTGGCCCATCCTTCACAAGCTTCTCAGCATCTAGCTTGCCCCAGTGCACCTTAGCACGGGCAAGGGCCCTACGGGCACCTTCAATGCAGACGGAGCGCTTGATGACTTCGAGCCTTGAACAGGCCTCCACCAGCCGCCGCACCAGCCCGAAATAGCTCCCAGGCAGAGCCTCTCCAGGCCACAGCCGAACTATGAGGCCCTTCATGGCCTGTTCGGCCGCCTTGTGGAGCTCGACCAGTTGCTTCAGCTGGTCGCTTAGGGGCACGGGGTGTCCGGCCTCAGCATACTGAGACCAGAACACCTTCTCTGTCGAGCTGCCCTCCTCGGCTCGATAGAATGCGACGGCATCGGACACACTCCGGGAAAGATCTGCGAACGCTCCTGGAGAGCTCCAGATTCGGGTAAGTAATAAGTAACTCACGTTTATGTGTTTGCTTTGCATAAAGAATGCCTTACCCGCCGCTATCTTCTTCACCTCATCCAACTCCTGGAGGGTCTTCTGGGATTCGGCCTTGGCAAACTTGGCCTTTTCAATAGCCGCCGCGAGCTCGGACGCTCGCGTCTTTGAGTCAAGCTCCAAACTCTCATGTTTTTTCATGAGAACCTGGAGCTCTTGCCGCACCTTGCCAACCTGGGCCTCATACTTCTCCCGCTTGGTGCGCTCAGTGGCCGCCCTCTTCTCGGCCTCGAGCAGCACTTGCTTAAGGGTCGCCACCTCAGACGTGGCCCCTACAATAGCCACGATAATCCTGTCATTTTTTGCTATTGCACCTTTTTATATATATTTAAACAAGGTATTTCTTACCTTCATTGTCCTCGAGCTGCTTCTTGGCACGCCCGAGCTCTTGCTCGGACCGCTCAAGGTTCTGGTTTAGCATGTCCACTTCCGCAGTCAGTGTGGCGGACGCAAGCAGAGAAGCCTGCATACGCATATTGACTCCTTTTTGTTAGACTCCTGCGAATTTTATTTGATCCTCTATTCGGCTTTTCTTCCCGAACGCCACACAGAGCATCAGGGGCTACTGTCTATGCAGTAATATTATTTACACATTCTTTAACTTACCTCAAAGCCTGTTAAAAGGCTAGTACAAGCTTCAGTCAGTCCGCTCTTGACGGACTGAACCTTCTGGACCACCGCACTCATAATGGTGCGGTGCTCCTCGTCGATGGAGGCGCCTTGGAGCGCCTCCAACAGATTGTCCGGCACCTCCGGTTGGACGGGGGCCACCGGCACGGTGGGCTTGCTCCTCTTGGGAGGAGGTCCCTCGCCGGACTCTGGAACCTTTGAAGGTTCCAGAGCGGTGTCCGGCTTAGAGCCGGACTTGGAGCCCTGGGGGGTTTTATCCCCTTTACTCCTGGAGTCCGGGAGGTCGCCTTGTGGCGCCTCCAGGACCACCTCCTCCCGGCTTGGAACCTGTTGAGACAACACTTCGGCGTCTTCCGTAGGGCGGGGGGAGGAAGCCGTCAGAAGCGAATTCACATCCGACGAGTCCAGTGAACCGCTCGACGATGCGTCGAGCCGGTCTTTGGGTGGGCTGCATAATCATATTCGACATAAGGGAAAGTTGTGCAATAAAGGAATACTTTGAATTACTCTGGTCTCCGGATACTTACGATTTCGCCAGGGGCTTGGCCCTGAGCGGCCACTCTTCTCCGCCGTCGTCGGCATCGGTGGAGTAGTCCGGGGGAAGGGTTCTCCCCTTCTTGGACCCTCCGGCCTCCCCAGAGAGGGTGGCCTTCCTTTTCTTCTCTCCTCCCGCTGGAGGGGGAGAGGTCTCTTCTTCTTCCTCCTCGTCTTCACGGGAGGAATGCGCCTTGGAGCCGTCGGATGATGGATCCGACACCTCCTGGCGCCGGGCACTCTTTCGAGTCCCTGTGGCCTTCTTCGTGGCCTTATTCTCCGGCACCACATAGGGTGCCGGAACCAGCAGCTTCGCCAAGCGGGCATCAGCTGGGTCTTCGGGCAAGGGAGCCAGACAGTCGATCTGTCCGGACTTCGCCTTCCAACTCTGTCAAAGGCAATGGAGCTTAGATCCCACATTGAGTTAAACTATGGAAAACTAATACCGTGTAAAAGGTACAAACAACTTACCATGCTAGCATGACGCTGCGCGCTGAATCCGCGATCCTCGGTGGCGGATGCGGGAGCCTCGACGCCCTTGAAAAGCACCTTCCAGGCATCTTCGTACGTCGTGTCGAAGAGCCTGCTCAAAGTTCGGTGCTGCGCCGGGTTGAACTCCCATAGATTGAAGGCCCGTTGTTGACACGGGAGGATCAAGCGGATGAGCATAACCTGGACTACATTGACAAGCTTGAGCTGCTTGTCCACCAAGGTTTGGGTGCATGTTTGCAGTCCAGTCACCTCTCCTTTGTTGCCCCATGACATGCCCGTCTCTTTCCAGGACGTGAGCCGCGTTGGGGGTCCGGACCAGAACTCGGGGGCTGCAACCCACTCAGGGTCGCACGGCTTGGTGATGTAAAACCACCCCGATTGCCACCCCTTCAGGGTCTCCACAAAGGAGCCCTCGAGCCATAAGACGTTGGGCATCTTGCCCACCATGGCGCCTCCGCACTCCTCCTGGTTGCCGCGCACCACCTTCGGTTTGACATTGAAAGTCTTGAGCCAAAGGCCGAAATGGGGGCGGATGCAGAGGAAAGCCTCGCACACGACGATAAACGCCGAGATGTTGAGGATGAAGTTTGGGGCCAGATCATGGAAATCCAGGCCGTAGTAGAACATGAGTCCCGGACGAATGGGTGGAACGGAAAGCCCAGTCCGCGGAGGAAGTGGGGAAGGAACACTACCCTCTCATGGGGCCTTGGGGTGGGGAGGAGCTGCCCCTTTTCGGGAAGCCGGTACGCGATGTAGTTAGAGAAGTATCCGGCCTTCCTCAGTTTTTTAATGTGTCCCTCCATGACGGAGGAGACCATCCACTTGCCTCCCGCTTCGGACATGGCTGGAGAAGGTTGAGGTGGGGAGTGCGTACTTGGGCGCTGGAGCTCAAGTGTGTGAGAATGGATAAGCAAGGGAGGAAGAAGGCGTAGGTGAAAAGGTGGATCCTTATCCCCTTATATGGGTGGACGCAACTACGTGTCCCCACCAGCCTGGTAAAACTCGCTTATCTCCAAGCACCATAATCAATGGCGCGGTTGGGTTACCCACGCCCGTATTGATGAGAATCCCGGAATAAGGGGACACGATCTCTGCTTTAACAAGACGTGCCAAGGAAACCACCTCGCAAGACGCGCTGAGGTGGGATAATAAAATGACTCGGATAAAGGCTTGGCCGTGGTGTGTCACACTATGGAATACGTCAGCAGATTAGATTTGTGTAAATGTTATTCTCTCTATGGCAATATGTGGAAACTTATTTTGCAGAGCCGGACACTATCTTTGTGTTCAAAATCTTCTATGAAGTACTTGGAGGAGGAACCCGCCTTGCAATGCCGAAGACAATCTGCGCGCCGGACTCGTCATCATTGAAGCCTGGTTCAGGGGCTACTGAGGGAGTCCTGGATTAGGGGGTGTTCGGATAGCCGGACTATACCTTCAACCGGACTCCTGGACTATGAAGATACAAGATTGAAGGCTTCGTCCCGTGTCCGGAAGGGACTTTCCTTGGCGTGGAAGGCAAGCTTGGCGATACGGATATTCAGATCTCCTACCATTGTAACCGACTTTGTGTAACCCTAACCCTCTCCGGTGTCTATATAAACCGGAGGGTTTTAGTCCGTAGGACAACATACAGAACAACAATCATACCATAGGCTAGCTTTTAGGGTTTAGCATCTCCGATCTCGTGGTAGATCTACTCTTGTACTACCCATATCATCAATATTAATCAAGCAGGACATAGGGTTTTACCTCCATCGAGAGGGCCCGAACCTGGGTAAAACTTCATGTCCCTTGCCTCTTGTTACCATCCGGCCTAGACGCATAGTTCGGGACCCCCTACCCGAGATCCGCCGGTTTTGACACCGACAGTTATGATTTTGCGAAAAGCCAGTTTTTCCCTACAACAATGGAGTATATTTTATTCAACTACAAAGTTTGTTGAAAACATTGAGAATGGTAACCCCATCTCAATCCCAAAATTAATAATCATTAACCCAACAAATTAATTAAGTAAAGTGATGAGACCAACATAGTAATTCAAGCACCAGATACTCAAGATGTCCATAACCGGGGGCACGGCTAACCATGATTAGTCTTTACACTCTGCAGAGGTTTGCGCACTTTTCTCCACAAGACTCAATCTCCTCTGTTGAATTTCTCACACTGCATTATGTTTGAGAAATGGATGACCGAGACACAGTCTTTCCGAAGAGGCCCCCTTAACCAATAGATAGGCCGGTACACCTACAATCCCCTACATCTGCTAGCCCATCATGGAAAGGATTCCCACAACTTACTCAACTATTCCAGAGCCCATAATGGCTTGTGGCTGCACACAGAAGTTTCCAGCATGAATAACATAATGATCCCTTTGAGCCTGGGTGGCGAACCATAGGAAAATCACACGGATACCCTGGGATCTCCTTTGGACAATACTGGATTTACCCAGGTGCCCACAAACCAATCCACCCAGATGTGTGTTAAAGTAGCCACCTTAAGTAAACCCTTAGTTCATAATAATACTCACAACTATCATGAATCGCTCAAACCAAACCACGCCTATGAGCATAGCATAACAAGGTATAATAAGCGTAACGTAGTGACTCCCAAGGTTTGAATAAAAGGGCAATAGGTACTACCTCAACAACTACCTCCCAATACCCACATGTTAAGCAGATCCTACTCATGCAATGTTTGAGGATTGAGACTAATGCATAAAAACTGGGTAATAAGGGATATGATCAAAGTGTTACTTGCCTTGCTGACGATCTGAAAAGCCTAGTGACTCGTAGTAGCACGCTTCACACTTCGGAAACTCTTTCGTGAACAAACAATAGCATACATAAGCAATCAAGCATAAGATGCAAGGGTAAAACTCAAATGAAAAGATCAAACTGAAAGTTCAACTAAAGAGCTTTGATTTGCAAAAAGAATCAACCAAATCGGAGCAACGAAACTCAAACTACGATCAAAAGAAGTTCGAATTCAAATCTGCTTGCAACCAAGTTTTAATTTGTTAAAACCATGTTCAAGTTGGTTATCTGGAAAGAGGGGAACAAGATGAAGATTTTGGCATTGGTTTCACTGGATTTGGACAAGCGAGCAAAAAATTGCGAGGGTTTGAAGATCAGGGACTGATTTGTGAGAAAAGAAAATCGCGGATAGGTCCCTGGTCGAAAATAAAATAAAATAAAAAACCTAATGAACGAACGTTCGTTATGAAACCCTAATGAACGAAAACATTCGCTACTAAGTATTAACGGACGAACGTCTGCAATTTAGATCCAACCGGAAAATCGAGAGAAAACCCTAAAAATGATCTAGGTTTTATACCTAAAACCGGCAGAAAAACCGGCAGGCGGCGATGAGGGAGTCTTGGATTAAGGGGTCCTCGGACATCCGACCTGATAGCCATGGGACAGACTGATGGGTTGTGAAGATACGAAGACCGAAGACTGTACCCGTGTTCGGATAGGACTCTCCTTGGCATGGAAGGCAAGCTTGGCGACGAAATATGTATATTCCTTTCTTTGTAACCGACCTTATGTAACCCTAGATCCTCCCGGTGTCTATATAATCCAGAGGACTTAGTACGGATGGGAGGATACTCAATATCGTAGTCATACAGGTTAGACTTCTAGGGTTTTAGCCATTACGATCTCGTGGTAGATCAACTCTTGTAATACTCATATTCATCAAGATCAATCAAGCAGGAAGTAGGGTATTACCTCCATAGAGAGGGCCCGAACCTGGGTAAACATCGTGTCCCCTATCTCCTGTTACCATCGACCTTAGATGCATAGTTCGGGACCCCCTACCCGAGATCCGCCGGTTTTGACACTGACATTGGTGCTTCCATTGAGAGTTCCACTGTGTTGTCGCTAAAAGGTTTGATGGCCCCTTCAACCATCAATAATGACGCTGTCCAAGGAGAAACTTTCCTCCCCGGACAGATCCTCATATTCAGCAGCTTTGCACTGCGGGCCAACTCGTTTGGCCATCTGGAGCAGATCGAAAGCTACGCCCCTGGCCATCAGGTCAGATTTGGGAGCTTGGACTACATTGCGGACATCCGCAGAGACTTGATCTTCGCTGGATTCGAGACCACGGTAGCCGCTCCCGGTCACCCCGATGATCATGACCTAAATCTGTCATCGGGCTGCATCCAGGAGATTGCTCCTGTAACCGCTCTGGCCCTAGATCTAAAGCAAGCTCCTGGGTTCCACCCCATGGTGATACAGACCATTATAGGTAACGCGGAATTTCCTTGCGGTTAGTAATGGGTGCGACAAGGCGCAAAAAAGAAAAAGAACTAATGGGTGCGACAACTACCTTTGAGTGTTTACCATTCTCCAGTCTACACATATGGCATTTGCTAATTAATTGTATTCTTTTTCTTCCTTGAATAGTGCCCGTGAGAACTGTTTCATTTTTAAAGAAGACAATATGTCATCTTTCGTAGTACATGAGGACCATTTCATTGATTTCCTAAAGTTAAAAATAAAAACGTCAAATGATGGTAAAGCGAGAAGATAAAGTTTGGAATTTGACAATAATACTAGAGTAAGGGTGAATGAAGAGATAGAGGTAAAATTTGGTCCCATAGAGAAAAGACCCCGCTCGAGTGCCGCTCCTGGCGGCACCAGGGTGCCAAACCTAGCCGCCAGAGGATAGGCCAAATCAAGCGGCCTGCTGCCACTTCTGCTGGCGCTTGCGTGGCGGCCGCGGGGCACCCATACGTCGTTCTGACAACGGTGCTAGGAGCTCGCGGCGGCAGCCCCGAGGTTGGTCGCGACGCTGGTCTGGTCGGTGTGACTGCAGATGTGGCGGTCCCCTTCGGCTGGGTGGGCGACGACGAGGCAACCGGGAGATGGGTGTCCTTCTTCATGTTGCTTGGGGAGCGGCCTTGGGTCGCCTGGACGACATTTGGCAGGGACGGCATGGCGGTTGGCGGCGCTCCGGCGGCTACTGGCGTGTGGATCCGACGTTTGGCTACTTACCATCCACTCCAAGGGCAGGGTTGCGGCTGCTGCGGGTTACTCAGGCTTCAGCCCGGCAGCTCTGCTCTGCGGGATGGGGCGGGGTGGCGGGCCCCCTCCAGGCTTGGTGAGACAAATATGGCCATCTTGCTAGCCCGGAGTGGTTGTGGCATGGTGGAGGCTGCTGGAGAGGTGGCCCCGGATTTGGTGTTAGCGGCTTTGGCTGGGGGGAGTGGATGGTGCGTGCGTCTAGACATGGTGCATCGTGGGACCCCATGACAAGTTCATTGTTGGCCTCGGCATGATGGGGTTTGTTTGTTGTGTCGGTGCGAGCAGTTGATGGTTGAGTATCTCTGGGAGATATCCTATGTTTGGCCTTTGCCGGGTCCGGTGACGACGATGCTCTTTCTTGGAAGCGTTGTTGCTGTGTGATGCTCCTCTCGGCCCGTCCCCGCGGCCTTGTCTCCGGAGGGAAAGCTTAGATCCTCAGGATCGGGTGACAAAGGGGCCTTCACGTCTTCTTCCTTCTTTGGGGCATCATCTCAGAGTCGGCCACTACCCGGAGACTGGTGGATGGCGGCATGTTCGCTGCATGCTTTGCGGCATCTTTGCCATGTAGTTTGTTGAGGCAGCCATTTCAGGGGCGATGGTGTCTGCTTGGCAACGATGATGGAGTCGAGAGGAGCTTCGTTCATGGCTCGGGCTTCGGTAGTCAAATCTTCTCGACGTGTCCGAGGTGCTCTTTCGTTGGTTGTTTGGTTGCTTTGAAGTCAAAGCTGCAGCGCTGCAAGTCCTACACATTTCCCTTGTGATGCACGTCGTCAGAGTCGGAGTTGTCGGTTGTTTGCGTGTGTGGCCTTCTGTTGGCATGTGTCGTCATGGTTTCGGTGCAACTGCTTGTGGGGTTGTCTTCGACGATGAAGGTCTATGGTGAAGTCGGAGTTGCTCGTTCGGAGGTAACCGGTGATGATGATGACGCTTGCGACTACTCGCCAGATGTCTTTTCCTCTTTGTAGCTTTATGTTCTATGTCGATAGCCAGGTTGGCCGGTATACCCATGTTATGCGGGTTGGATATATCGATTTTAGCCTAGTTTCCCATCAATTAACGGGCAATTCTCACTCTCTAATCAGTGAAAATGGCAAGTCTTTTACCTCGTTTCAAAAAAAGAGATAAAGGTGAATGGGGAGGAGGGACGACAAGAGATAGGCTGCTTTGTTTTTCACTGATGGTTAAGGAGATGTTGCCTCCGTGAGAAGAAAGACAAGGATAGAAAGAATTGGGTTGCGTTCGATCTGGAGGTATCCAAAATATAGGATTGGAAGCATGTGTAGGAATAGAAGATGATTGCAGCTATTAAATGGAGGAGCAAGAAACCAGAAAAAAGCTTACAATGAGGCCCGCGACAACGTTTACAATGGAAGATGATTGCAGCTATAAATTGAGCATTGTTTACATATTCATTTTCGGCCCGTGGCAACGCACGGGTTGTCTAGTAGTAAAAAGTAGCAATGAACTGATAATATAGTTTCTACAATCATCTTCAAAGAGAACACCATTGGTATGATGAACAATGAATTTACAATCCTTAATCTTGGCGGACACAACATACAACCTTTACAACTATAAAATATAATAATTTAAGCTTTGACTTGCAGTAACCCAAGGGACATCCTGTACTTAAGTTCCTAGATTCTTTCTAACTATATATACCCCTCTCCCACTCCGGGAGAGGGTTGACCACTCCATTCCAAATATCCCAAGAACCCTAGAAGGGAACTCTCTCACTCTTCCACACCAAATCCTACATCCCGAAAGCGTTTGTGAGAGTTCTTGAGAGTTGTTCCAATCAAGTGATAGATCCACTCCCTCTCCTTGTGACCAAAGAAAATCGTGATTTGAGCAAGTCTTCAGCTTTCCTCTTTGATATTGTTACTCTTGAAGGTTGGAGAATCATAGGTGGTAGGAGTACTTCAGCGAGGAATCGTTCATTGTGATTACCCCCAAAAAACTTGTCAATGTTGTTGGGGAACGTAGTAATTTCAAAATTTTCCTATGCACACGCCGGATCATGGTGATGCATAGCAACGAGAGGGGAGAGTGTTGTATACGTACCCTCGTAGACCGTAAGCGGAAGCGTTTATTGATGACCCACAAGTATAGGGGATCTATCGTAGTCCTTTCGATAAGTAAGAGTGTCGAACCCAACGAGGAGCAGAAGGAAATGATAAGCGGTTTCCAGCAAGGTATTCTCTGCAAGTACTGAAATAAGTAGTAACAGATAGTTTTGTGATAGGATAATTTGTAACGAGCAACAAGTAACAAAAGTAAATAAAGTGCAGCAAGGTGGCCCAATCCTTTTTGTAGCAAAGGACAAGCCTGGACAAACTCTTATATAGAGAAAAGTGCTCCCGAGGACACATGTGAATATCGTCAAGCTAGTTTTCATCACGCTCATATGATTCTCGTTCGGTACTCTGATAATTTGGTATGTGGGTGGACCGGTGCTTGGGTACTGTCCTTACTTGGACAAGCATCCCACTTATGATTAACCTCTATTGCAAGCATCCGCAACTACAACAAAAGTATTAAGGTAAACCTAACCATAGCATGAAACATATGGATCCAAATCAGCCCCTTACGAAGCAACGCATAAAGTAGGGTTTAAGCTTATGTCACTCTAGCAACCCATCATCTACTTATTACTTCCCAATGTCTTCCTCTAGGCCCAAATAATGGTGAAGTGTTATGTAGTCGACGTTCACATAACACCACTAGAGGAGACACAACATACATCTCATCAAAATATCGAACGAATACAAAATTCACATGACTAGTAATAGCAAGACTTCTCCCATGTCCTCAGGAACAAACGTAACTACTCACAAAGCATAATCATGTTCATAATCAGAGGGGTATTAATATGCATATAGGATCTGAACATATGATCTTCCACCAAATAAACCAACTAACATCAACTACAAGGAGTAATTAACACTACTAGCAACCTACTAGTACCAATCCAGGACTTGGAGACAAGAATTGGATACAAGAGATGAACTAGGGTTTTGAGAGGAGATGGTGCTGGTGAAGATGTTGATGGAGATTGCCCTCTCCCGATGAGAGGAGCGTTGGTGATGACGATGGCGATGATTTCCCCCTCCCGGAGGGAAGTTTCCCCGGCAGAACAGCTCCGCCAGAGCCCTAGATTGGTTCCGCCAAGGTTCCGCCTCGTGGCGGCAGAGTTTCGTCCGAGGAGATGGCTTATGATTTTTTTTCTCATCAAAAGACTCCATATAGCAGAAGATGGCCATCGTAGGGCCACCAGGGGGTCCACGAGGTAGGGGCGTGCCCAGGGGGTAGGGCGCCCCCCACCCTCGTGGGCAGGGTGTGGCCCCCGGTGAACTTCTTGCGCTCAGTATTTTTTATATATTCTGAAAACGTCTTCCGTGAAGTTTCAGGACTTTTGGAGCTGTGCAGAATAGGTCTCTAATATTTGCTCCTTTTCCAGCCCAGAATCCCAGCAGCCGACATTCTCCCTCTTTATGTAAACCTTGTAAAATAAGAGAGAATAGGCATAAGTATTGTGACATAATGGGTAATAATAGCCCATAATGCAATAAATATCGATATAAAAGCATGATGCAAAATGGACGTATCAACTCCCCCAAGCTTAGACCTCGCTTGTCCTCAAGCGAAAGCCGAAATCGAAAAATATGTCCACATGTTTGGAGATCGAGGTGTCGATAAAAGTAAAATACGGACATGAGGGCATCATGATCATTCTTAGAACAGCAACTTACATAATTCTTGTCATATGATTTCTTATGCTATAGTAATAATTCAATTACATTTTCGAGTATGAATCGTAAACTTCATTGAAAACTAATAAACTATAATCTCAATCATTGGAGCAATTGCAATTTATCATAACATCGGAAAGAGTCAATATATAAGAGCTTTTCAGCAAGTCCACATACTCAACTATCATATAGTCTTCCGTAATTGCTGACACTCACGCAATACTTATGGGTATGGAGTTTTAATCGGACAAGGAGAAAGATAGGGGCTTATGGTTTTGCCTCCCAACGTTTTACCTCAAGGGTAATGTCAACAATAATAGTTCATGAAAACTCACATCCAATTAGCCATATATACCAGGATCTTTCCAACATACTGTGCTTGCCAAAGGATAAAATGTAAAAAGGAAGGGTGAAGATCACCATGACTCTTATGCAAGGTAGGAGATAAAAGTAAAAGATAGGCCCTTCGCAGAGGGAAGCAGAGGTTGTCATGCGCTTTTATGGTTGGATGCACAAAATCTTAATGCGAAAGAACATCACTTTATATTGCCACTTGTGATATGGACCTTTATTATGCAGTCTGTCGCTTTTAGTTCTTCCATATCACACCATCGTATAAAGCTTATTTTCTCCCACACTAATAAGTCATACATATTTAGAGAGCAATTTTTATTGCTTGCACCGATGACAACTTACTTGGTGGATCTTACTCAATCCATAGGTAGGTATGGTGGACTCTCATCGTAAAACTGGTTTAACGGTATTTGGAAGCACAAGGTATCTCTACTTGGTGCAATGAATTTGGCTAGCATGAGGGGGAAAGGCAAGCTCAACCATGTTGGATGATCCATGACAATATAATTTATCTCAGATGTAAGAAAACATAACCCATTACATTGTCTTCCTTGTCCAACGTCAACTCTTTAGCATGTCATATTTTAATGAGTGCTCACAATCATAAAAGATGTCCAAGATAGTATATTTATATGTGAAGACCTCTCTTTCTTTATTACTTCCTATTAATTGCAACGATGACCAAAACTATGTTTGTCAACTCTCAACAACTATTATTCATCATACTTTTTCTATGTGAGCTCATTACTCTCCATAAGATCCATATGATCTCTTTGTTTCCTTTTTTTATTCTTCTCTTTTCTTTTATTCACTTAGGATCATGGCAAAATAATCAAGCCCTTGACTCAACACTAATCTTTATTATATATAGCTCACGGACTCGACACTAATCTTTATTATATATAGCTCACGGACTCGATTACATAGAAGGATCATAAAGCAAAACTCACAACTAGATCATAATAAAAGTTTATTCTACTAGATCAAGATATTATCAAAAGGATCGAACTAAGAAAAACGGTAAAGATAAAAGTGATGGTGATACGATACCGGGGCACTCCCCCAAGCTTGGCAGTTGCCAAGGGGAGTGCCCATACCAGTGTGATTATGTTTCTCTTTTCGGGGATGGTGATGTGATATTCTTGGCGATGATGCCCCTCAGGATACGATTCTCCTCCTCGAGCTTATTGACTTGCTGCTTGAGGTCCATTATTTCCTTTCGGAGTTTTACTGTAACAACCAAAGCTCCCTGCACCCATGGGTGCTGCATAGCTGCGGGAGAACCAGTGACACTCTTTTTCAGATTCTCATAAGAAAGAAATCTAACATTGGAAGGGATAACCGAGTTTGGAATAGCCGAGCTCTGCAGTTCTCCCATTGTGAATCCAGCTCGGAAGCGGGAAGTGACTTCTTGATCCTCTTCCATGGCATGTATCCTCTTCAAATCAGCCTCCATTTCTTCCTCCGTTGCTAGCCCAAAGAGGTCAACATTGTTGTTTGTCATTGATCTCGGTGCCGGATGAGACACCCGGCTCTCCCCGACTGACTCTTACGAAGACATCTTGCTCTAATCTGCAGCAACAACAGCTCGAAACACAAACAGAGGATAATTGCGTTATATGGGAGTCAAAACCCCCGGGAGATTATATAATGAATTTTTACCGACCAAAATACGTGTCGTGTACGAAAACGGAGTCCAGAGGGCGCACGAGGTGCCCACGAGGTAGGGGGGCGCGCCCAGGGGGGTAGGGCGCGCCCTCCACCCTCGTGGAGGCCTCGTGTCCTTCCCGGATTGCTTCCTATTTTTCTATTTTTCTAAATATTCCAAAATGGAGAAATATTGCCTTAAAAACTGTTTGGAGTCGGTTTACTTACCGTACCACATACCTATTCCTTTTCGGAGTCTGAAACATTCCGAAAAGTGTCCCTTATGTATTCCTCCGGGGTTACGGTTTCAATAACATTGGTTTCAACATTTATGGGGTTGCCTGAGATATAATGTTTGATTCTTTGACTGTTCACCACCTTCGGATTTGTGCCTTCGAAGTTGTTGATTTTTATGGCACCGGAACGATAGACCTCCTCAATAACGTAAGGACCTTCCCATTTAGAGAGAAGTTTTCCTGCAAAAAATCTTACACGAGAGTTGTATAGCAATACATAATCACCTACATTAAACTCACGCTTTTGTATCCTTTTATCATGCCATCTTTTAACTTTTTATTTAAACAACTTGGCATTTTCGTAGGCTTGGGTTCTCCATTCATCAAGTGAGCTAATATCAAATAACCTCTTCTCACCGGCAAGTTTAAAATCATAATTGAGCTCTTTAATAGCCCAATATGCCTTGTGTTCTAGTTCGAGAGGTAAGTGGCATGCTTTTCCATAAACCATTTTATACGGAGACATACCCATAGGATTTTTATTTGCAGTTCTATAGGCCCATAATGCATCATTAAGTTTCCTGGACCAATTCTTTCTAGATCTATTAACAGTATTTTGCAAAATTAATTTGAGCTCTCTATTACTCAATTCTACTTGACCACTAGACTGAGGGTGACAAGGGGATGCAATTCAATGATTAACATCATATTTAGCAAGCATTTTACGGAAAGCACCATGAATAAAATGTGAACCACCATCAGTCATTAAATATCTAGGGACTCCAAATCTTGGAAAAATAACTTCTTTAAGCATTTTAATAGAAGTGTTCTGATCAGCACTACTAGTTGGAATAGCTTCTACCACTTAGTAACGTAATCAACATCAACTAAAATATGTGCATAACCATTAGAAGCAGGAAAAGGTCCCATATAGTCAAAGCCCCAAACATCAAATGGTTCAATAACGAGTGAATAGTTCATAGGCATTTCTTGACGTCTACTAATATTACCAATTCTTTGACATTCATCACAAGATAAGACAAACTTACGGGCATCCTTGAAGAGAGTAGGCCAATAATAACCAGATTGCAATACCTTATGTGCAGTTCTATCTCCAGCATGGTGTCCTACATAAGCTTCGGAGTGACACTTGCGTAGGATCTATTCCTGTTCATGATCATGTACACAACGTCTAATAACACCATCTACTCCTTCTTTATAAAGATGTGGGTCGTCCCAAAAATAATGCCTCAAATCATAGAAGAACTTTTTCTTTTGCTGGTATGTGAAACTAGGTGGTATAAACTTAGCAACAATGTAATTAGCATAATTAGCATACCATGGAATAGTATGAGAAGCATTTATGACATTTAATTTCTCATCAGGAAAGCTATCATCAATAGGTAGTGGGCCATCAAGCACATTTTCTAACCTAGACAAGTTGTCTGCAACGGGGTTCTCAGCTCCCTTTCTATCAACAATATGTAAGTCAAATTCTTGTAGCAAGAGAACCCATCTAATAAGTCTAGGTTTAGCATCTTTCTTTTCCATAAGATATTTAATAGCAGCATGATCAGTGTGAATAGTTACTTTAGAATCAACAATATAAGGTCTGAACTTATCACAAGCAAATACAACTGCTAAGAATTCCTTTTCAGTAGTAGCATAATTTCTTTGAGCATTGTCTAGGGTTTTACTAGCATATTGAATAACATTTAATTTCTTATCAACTCTTTGCCCTAGAACAGCACCTACAGCATAATCACTATCATCACACATAATTTCAAAGGGTAAATTCCAATCAGGTGGTTGAACAATAGGTGCAGAGATCAATGCTTTCTTAAGTATTTCAAATGCTTGTACACAATCATCATCAAAGACAAATGGTATATATTTTTGTAATAAATTAGTCAGAGGCCAAGATATTTTTGAGATGTCCTTAATGAACCTCCTATAAAATCCGGCGTGACCAAGGAAACTTCTTATACCTTTGATGTCCTTGAGGCATGACATCTTTTCAATAGCATCAACCTTGGCTTTATCAACTTCAATACCTCTTTCAGAAACTTTATGCCCCAAGACAATACCTTCATTAACCATAAAGTGGCACTTTTCCCAATTCAAGACAAGATTAGTTTCTTCACATCTTTGCAAAACTCGATCAAGGTTGCTCAAGCAATCATCAAAAGAAGATCCATAGACGCAGAAATCATCCATGAAAACCTCACAAATCTTTTCACAAAAGTCAGAGAATATAGCCATCATGCATCTTTGAAAGGTAGCAAGTGCATTACATAAACCAAAAGGCATACGTCTATAAGCAAAAGTACCAAAAGGACAGGTAAAAGTAGTCTTTGATTGATCCTTGGCTGACACAAGTATTTTAGAGAAACCAGAATAACCATCTAGAAAGCAAACATGTGTATGTTTGGATAATCTTTCTAGCATTTGATCGGTAAAAGGTAAGGGGTAATGATCCTTTTTAGTGGCCTTATTTAATTTGCAGAAATCAATTACCATCCTATAACCTGTAATAATTCTTTGAGGAATCAATTCATCTTTATCATTAGGAACAACAGTAATACCTCCCTTCTTAGGGACACAATGGACAGGACTTACCCACTGACTATCAGCAACGGGATAGATTATACCTGCCTCAAGGAGCTTTAGTATTTCCTTTCTTACCACTTCTTTCATTTTAGGATTCAGCCGTCGTTGATGATCACAAACTGGTTTAGCATCTTCTTCCAAATTTATTTTATGTTGACATAGAGTGGGACTAATGCCCTTAAGATCATCAAGAGTATACCCAATAGCAGCACGGTGCTTCTTCAGAGTTTTCAATAATCTCTCTTCCTCATGCTCTGAAAGGTTAGCACTAATAATAACAGGATATATCTTTTTCTCATCGAGATAAGCATATTTAAGAGTATCAGGCAACGGTTTAAGCTCAAACACGGGATCACCCATGGGTGGAGGAGGATCCCCTATGATTTCAACAGGCAAATTGTGTTTCTGAATAGGTTCCTGTTTAAAGAATACTTCATCTATTTCCCTTCTTTCATTCATAAACATATCATTTTCATGGTCTAGCAAATATTATTCTAGAGGATCACTAGGAGGTACGGCAATATAAGCAAGACCAATAATTTCATCCTTACTAGGTAATTCTTCTTCACGGTGTTGTCTACTAAATTTAGAGAAATTAAATTCATGAGACATATCATCTAAACCGATAGTAACAACATCCTTTTTGCAATCTATCCTAGCATTAACAGTGTTTAAGAATGGTCTACCAAATATAATGGTACAAAAGCTATCTTGTGGGGAACCAAGAACAAGAAAATCAGCAGGATATTTAGTTTTCCCACACAAGACTTCAACATCTCTAACAATTCCCATTGGTGAAATAGTATCTCTATTGGCAAGTTTAATTGTGACATCAATATCTTCTATCTCAGCAGGTGCAATATCATGCATAACTTCTTTGTATAAGGCGTAAGGTATTGCACTAGCACTAGCACCCATATCACATAAGCCATGATAACAATGATCTCCTATTTTAACAGAAATAACAGGCATGCCTACCACATGTCTGTTTTTATCTTTTGCACAAGGTTTAGCAATTCTAGCAGTCTCATCAAGGAAATGAATAACATGCCCATCAATATTATCAGACAAGAGATCTTTAACAATAGCAATATCAGGTTCAACTTTAATTTGCTCAGGAGGTGTATAAGTTTTAATATTGCTTTTACGAACCACAGTTGAAGCTTTAGCATGATCCTTTATCCTGATAGGGAAATGTGGTTTCTCAACATAAGAAGTAGGAACAATAGGATCATTATAAGTGATTGTCTTTTCTTCAACTTTAATAGGTGCGGCTACTTTTACTTCTATGGGAGGATGATATTTAAACCACTTCTCCTTGGGGAGATCAACATAAGTAGCAAAAGATTCATAGAAAGAAGCTACTATCTCAGAGTCAAGTCCATATTTAGTGCTAAATTTACGGAAAACATCGGTATCCATAAAAGATTTAACACAATCAAACTTAGGTGTCATACCTGACTCCTTACCTTCGTCGAGGTCCCAATCTTCAGAGTTGCGTTTAATTCTTTCCAATAAATTCTATTTGAATTTAATAGTCTTTATCATAAAAGAGCCAGCACAAGAAGTATCGAGCATGGTGCGATTGTTACCAGAAAGCCGAGCATATAAATTTTGAATAATCATTCCTCTTGAGAGCTCATGATTGGGGCATGAGTATAACATTGATTTAAGCCTCCCCCAAGCTTGGGCGATGCTTTCTCCTTCGCGAGGCCAAAAATTATATATATAATTGCGATCACGATGAACAAGATGCATAGGATAAAACTTCTGATGAAATTCCAATTTCAATCGTTTGTAGTTCCATGACCCCGTATCATCACATAGCCTGTACCATGTCAATGCATCTTCCTTCAAAGATAAAGGGAAGACCTTCTTCTTAACAACATCTCCGGGTACACCTGCAAGCTTAAATAATCCACAAACTTCATCCATATATATTAGGTGCTCATCAGGATGCATTGTTCCATCTCCTGCAAAAGGATTAGCTAGCAGTTTTTCTAACATACCCGAAGGAATTTCAAAGCAGACATTTTCATTTTCGGTAGGTTCAGTAGGTTGAGGAGCAACTCTTTGCTCTACTGGTCGGGGTGAAGATACCCCGAACAAGCCCCTCAAAGGATTACTTTCCATAGTAACAAGCGACAGTAAATTTCAGCACACTATATAAATTTTTCCTTACCAAATTCCACCTACCAGAGGCGCTTCACTCCCCGGCAACGGCGCCAGAAAAGAGTCTTGATGACCCACAAGTATAGGGGATCTATCGTAGTCCTTTCGATAAGTAAGGGTGTCGAACCCAACGAGGAGCAGAAGGAAATG
Organism: Triticum urartu; assembly: GCF_056163025.1. Lineage (NCBI taxonomy): Eukaryota > Viridiplantae > Streptophyta > Magnoliopsida > Poales > Poaceae > Triticum > Triticum urartu. Next base: position 46,679,697 of record NC_141876.1, on the reverse strand, counting down.
ATAAGCGGTTTCCAGCAAGGTATTCTCTGCAAGTACTGAAATAAGTAGTAACAGATAGTTTTGTGATAGGATAATTTGTAATGAGCAACAAGTAACAAAAGTAAATAAAGTGCAGCAAGGTGGCCCAATCCTTTTTGTAGCAAAGGACAAGCCTGGACAAACTCTTATATAGAGAAAAGCGCTCCCGAGGACACATGGGAATATCGTCAAGCTAGTTTTCATCACGCTCATATGATTCGCGTTTGGTACTTTGATAATTTGGTATGTGGGTGGACCGGTGCTTGGGTATTGTCCTTACTTGGACAAGCATCCCACTTATGATTAACCTCTATTGCAAGCATCCACAACTACAACAAAAGTATTAAGGTAAACCTAACCATAGCATGAAACATATGGATCCAAATCAGCCCCTTACGAAGCAACACATAAAGTAGGGTTTAAGCTTCTGTCACTCTAGCAACCCATCATCTACTTATTAATTCCCAATGCCTTCCTCTAGGCCCAAATAATGGTGAAGTGTTATGTAGTCGACGTTCACATAACACCACTAGAGGAGAGACAACATACATCTCATCAAAATATCGAACAAATACAAAATTCACATGACTACTAATAGCAAGACTTCTCTCATGTCCTTAGGAACAAACGTAACTACTCACAAAGCATAATCATGTTCATAATCAGAGGGGTATTAATATGCATATAGGATCTGAACATATGATCTTCCACCAAATAAACCAACTAGCATCAACTACAAGGAGTAATTAACACTACTAGCAACCTACTAGTACCAATCCCGAACTTGGAGACAAGAATTGGATACAAGAGATGAACTAGGGTTTTGAGAGGAGATGGTGCTGGTGAAGATGTTGATGGAGATTGCCCTCTCCCGATGAGAGGAGCGTTGGTGATGACGATGGCGATGATTTCCCCCTCCCGGAGGGAAGTTTCCCCGGCAGAACAGCTCCGCCAGAGCCCTAGATTGGTTCCGCCAAGGTTCCGCCTTGTGGCGGCGTAGTTTCATCCGAGGAGATGGCTTATGATTTTTTTCTCATCGAAAGACTCCATATAGTAGAAGATGGCCATCGGAGGGCCACCAGGGGGCCCATGAGGTAGGGGGCACGCCCAGGGGGTAGGGCGCGCCCCCACCCTCGTGGGCAGGGTGTGGCCCCCCGGTGAACTTCTTGCGCTCAGTATTTTTTATATATTCTGAAAACGTCTTCCATGAAGTTTCAGGACTTTTGGAGCTATGCAGAATAGGTCTCTAATATTTGCTCCTTTTCCAGCCCATAATCCCAGCATTCTCCCTCTTTATGTAAACCTTGTAAAATAAGAGAGAATAGGCATAAGTATTGTGACATAATGTGTAATAACAGCCCATAATGCAATAAATATCAATATAAAAGCAGGATGCAAAATGGACATATCATTTATTAACGTGGTTGATGTAGTCGTACACCTTCACGATCCGTCCCGATCAAGTACCGAACGTACGGCACCTCCGTGTTCAGCACACGTTCAGCTCGATGACGTCTTCGCCTTCTCGATCCAGCAAGAGGGGCGAAGTAGTAGATGAGTTCCGACAGCACGACGGCGTGGTGACGGTGTTGGTGAAGAACAATCTCCGTAGGGCTTCGCCTAAGCACTACGAAAACTATGACGGAGGATAAACTAGAGGGGATGGGGTAGCCGGCACATGGCTTGGTATTTCTTGATGTGTCTTGGGTGCTAGCCCTACCCCTCTATTTATATGCTGAGCCTTGGGGTCGAAACTTGGAGTAAAAGCCTCCACAAAGTCGGTTTTACCCGAAAGGTAAGAGTCCTTCTCGGACTCCAGGGCCAGACGCCAGGGTTCCCGGCATCTGGACCCAGATGCCAGGGACCCTGGCGTCTGGCCCCTGGACTCCGCAAAACTTCCTTTTGCACTTTTCCAAAAACCTTGTGGGCGTTCCCCTTTGGCCCAAACAAAGTGTTCTCGTACCCAAACATTTCGGGAAACATCCGGAACCCCTTCCGGTGAATTCCGGAACCCTTCCGAAGACTAAACACTATTATCCCATATATCAAACTTTATCTTCGGGCCATTCCGGAGTTCCTCGTCATGTCCGTGATCTTATCCAGAACTCCGAACAACATTCGGTTACCAACATACATAACTCATAAATACTATATCGTCAACGAACGTTAAGCGTGCGGACCCCGCGGGTTCGAGAACTATGTAGACATGACCGAGACATTTCTCTGGTCAATAACCAATAGCAGTACCTGGATGCCCATATTGGCTCCTACATATTCTACGAAGATCTTTATCGGTCGAACCGCATAACAACATACGTTGTTCCCTTTGTCATCGGTATGTTACTTGCCCGAGATTCGATCGTCGGTATCTCAATACCTAGTTCAATCTCTTTACCGTCAAGTCTCTTTACTCATTCCGTAATATATCATCCCACAACTAACTCATTAGTTACAATGCTTGCAAGGCTTATAGTGATGTGCATTACCGAGTGGGCCCAGAGATACCTCTCCGACAATCGGAGTGACATATCCTAATCTCGAAATACGCCAACTCAACAAGTACCTTCGGAGACACCTGTAGAGCACCTTTATAATCACCCAGTTACGTTGTGACGTTTGGTAGCACACAAAGTGTTCCTCCGATAAATGGGAGTTGCATAATCTCATAGTCATAGGAACATGTATAAGTCATGAAGAAAGCAATAGCAACATACTAGACAATCAAGTGCTAAGCTAACAAAATGGGTCAAGTCAATCACATCATTCTTTAATGATGTGATCCCGTTAATCAAATGACAACTCATGTCTATGGCTAGGAAACTTAACCATCTTTGATTCAACAAGCTAGTCAAGTAGACTCATGTTTATCAACGCGGTTGATGTAGTCGTACACCTTCACGACCCGTCCCGATCAAGTACCGAACGTACGACACCTCCACGCTCAGCACACGTTCAGCTCGATGACGTCCTCGTCTTCTCGATCCAGCAAGAGGGGCGAAGTAGTAGATGAGTTCCGGCAGCACGACGGCGTGGTGACGATGTTGGTGAAGAACAATCTCCGCAGGGCTTCGCCTAAGCACTACGAAAACTATGACGAAGGATAAACTAGAGGGGACGGGGTAGCCGGCACAGGCTTGGTGTTTCTTGATGTGTCTTGGGTGCTAGCCCTACCCCTCTATTTATATGTTGAGCCTTGGGGTCGAAACTTGGAGTAAAAGCCTCCACAAAGTCGGTTTCACCCGAAAGGCAAGAGTCCTTCTCGGACTCTAGGGCCAGACGCCAGGGTTCCCGGCGTCTGGACCCAGACGCCAGGGACCCTGGCGTCTGGCCCGTGGACTCTATAAAACTTCCTTTTGCGCTTTCCAAAAACCTTGTGGGCTTCCCTTTGGCCCAAATAAAGTGTTCTCGTACCCAAACATTTCGGGAAACATTCGGAACCCCTTCCGGTGAATTTCGGAACCCTTCCAAAGACTAAACACTATTATCCCATATATCAAACTTTATCTCCGGACCATTCCGGAGATCCTCGTCATGTCTGTGATCTTATCCGGAACTCCGAACAACATTCGGTTACCAACATACATAACTCATAAATACTATATCGTCAGCGAACGTTAAGCGTGCGGACCCTACGGGTTCGAGAACTATGTAGACATGACCGAGAAATTTCTCTGGTCAATAACCAATAGTGGAACCTGGATGCCCATATTGGCTCCTACATATTCTACGAAGATCTTTATCGGTCGAACCGCATAACAACATACGTTGTTCCCTTTGTCATCAGTATGTTACTTACCCGAGATTCGATCGTCGGTATCTCAATACCTAGTTCAATCTCGTTACCGGCAAGTCTCTTTACTCGTTCTGTAATATATCATCCCGCAACTAACTCATTAGTTACAATGCTTGCAAGGCTTATAGTGATGTGCATTACCGAGTGGGCCCAGAGATACCTCTCCGACAATCGGAGTGACAAATCCTATTCTCAAAATACGCCAACTCAACAAGTACCTTCGGAGACACCTGTAGAGCACCTTTATAATCACCCGGTTACATCCTGACGTTTGGTAGCACACAAAGTGTTCCTCCGGTAAACGGGAGTTGCATAATCTCATAGTCAAAGGAACATGTATAAGTCATGAAGAAAGCAATAGCAACATACTAAACGATCAAGTGCTAAGCTAACGGAATGGGTCAAGTCAATCACATCATTCTCTAATGATGTGATCCCGTTAATCAAACTAGCTGAATGCCCGTGCGTTGCCACGGAATAAAAAAAGTTTACACCAAAATGTATGTCGTTCTTGATGGCATGTGGTTTCCATTTATACATCGATAAGATGCAATTCTCAGTCACTTCTTACATCATTAACAATTGTGATGTCTCCTTAGCAACATCTTAGCATGTCCCCTCGTACCCATCAACTTCCATTTTCTTCAACTCCCGTCTCTAGCATTGCTATTGCTTAAATGGGATATCATCTAGCGAGACATAACATCATGTTCTATCTCTAATTCACAATGCAAACACTTCTCATCTATCACCTGAAATGGTAAGTCAATGACAATGACAATGTCTCCTTAGGAACAACTTTAGCCCGATCCCTCACACCCACCGACTTCCATTCTCTTTAACCCCCTTGATCTAGCATTGGCATTTCTTAAAAGGGCTACCATCTATGGAGAGATACCATCATGTTGTACCTCTGACTTAAAATCAGAACACTTATCATCTGTCGTGGGAGATAATGATAGTCCAGTGACAATGACAATGTCCCCTTATTCTTCAATGACAACAAAGAAACACTTTTGTACTCGTGAGAAACATAAACAGAAATACGGTTCTGAGAAAATCAAACTAAAACAACAACATGATTAACTAAACTGGCCCTTTCCTTAAAATTCTCCTATTTATTGTGTCGCGTGGTGACTTGCGGTGTACAAATTTAACTATAATAGATAGTTAGTGAGAACACTTAAACGAAGTCTCTTCGCTGGACGTCTCACTCACTACTCCCCACGACCATTGAAAAAACACATGGAAGCAAGCCCCCTCAAGCAGCTCTGTCGGTGAGGTCTGCCATATCTAAGAAGATCAAGGGAAAAGCTAGACAATCCTCCATCGCCGATCCCTTTCTCATCCTCCTCCGGCACCCCTCGTAAGTTGGGCCCGCCGACAACATCGAAATGGAGATGACAAGCTAATACTTGTTTTCCCATCGTCCTTCCTACTGGCCAGGAATTTTTCCTCTCCATCTACTTCCCCACCGTTTGTTGTTGTAGACCCCTAACTCCAATGAACTCTTTAGACATTGGAACAAATACCAATATTTATTCCCGTATTACTTTATAAATATCACTACACAACTAAACGTTTCAGATTACTATCCCTAGGCAAAGTAAAATTTTGATCTAAATGCAACATTTGTACGATTAATGTCTCAAATCCAAATGAAGGACCAGTTCACATCTTTTGAAACTTACAGAAATTGCGGTTTGACCATATCTTGCCCCTCTATTTTTAACAGATAAATAAGAAAAGCCTCTAGTAATTTAGAAACAGCATGCTCTTGATTATCCATGCTTCCCTAGTATTTTCAACTGTTCCAACGAAATGTACAATGTATTTTTACTTGTTTTTGGTTGCACAACAGTACAATATTACAGTGCCCTCAAACAGTACAATATTACATGCCCCATCCAAACTTTGCTAATCCTATCAGCCTGGGCGATGACCAAAAGATCATGGGCTGGTTTGTTATATCCTCTACCCACTTTCTAAATTTGCAAGATGCAAAGTGGCTGTGACGTGGACCTGGTTTCTCTGCACACTACATGGATCCTGTACGCAGCATCCTGGTCAATGTTAACTTTGGTGATTACTACATAACAATCAGATCCAGACATTATAGAAAGTATCAGCAATGCATACCAACCTAGATCTATGCATCAAGCATTATATCCCTGAGCCGATCAGCAAAATCATATATTTTGAAAAGCTGAAATTATTTAGTGCAATCGTAGTGTGTTCTTTTAAATATCATCCGACACACTAATCCAAGACTTTTGTTGATACCTCCTTTCATTTCTCACACTAAACGACTGAAACATATAAGCAAAATACAAATAATTACTCAACCTGTTGCACGTATACATTGTTTTGTTCTCATATTTGCACTGCTCGTCTAACGATGCAATGGTTCTTGAACCCAAACATTATATCCAAATCATAATATGAATAAAAATGGAATGAAATATACCAGAATTAATTCTAGGTCGTAAATAAGAATTAGTAAATGTGTCGTGCACCAACATCATATCAAGTTGCATACAAGAAAAATTCTTCATAAATATGAAAATCCAGGTTTCGTCACTTATCAGGGTATCGTCTTGAATGCACTGTGTTTCTTTATATCAGTGTCAGAACAACCTTCAACCAAACAGTGCACATTGTAAGGCATAAATAAAGAACCGAGTTTCCCAATGTGTTTTGAGTTTTCCAATCAAACTTCAGTCATAAGCTTCTCTCCATTATGGCTAAATGTAGCCACCAGAAGATTGCAATTCATAATCTTCTGACACTCAAGAAAATCACAGCCCTGACCACTTGCAGTCCCTATCCACTTGGGGCAAGATATTGGATTAGTGTGTCGGATCATATTTTTTAAAACGCACTACAGTGGACACTACCTGTGTCCACTTGCAGTCCATGCGGTCGACACTACCTGTCCACTGGTAAGGTGTGCATGCAAAAAGGTGTCAGACGCCGTCCTCGCACACTCTTAGTCCCGGTGTTCCTGGGATAATGAGGCCCTAACAGGACAAGTTTTTGCATGACCGTCAGATTGCATCACCTGCCACGATATTGTGGTTACATACCTGGCAACAAATAAGGGTATGAGTGAACAAGGTTTTATTGAAGCGATTAAGAAATAGAACAACGGAAGCAATGGTCCCTTTAATCGACCAGAAAAGCTAAATAGAAACCTCAATGTTTTTTTGTAAAGTAAGGCAGGAGCACTGCCCATTCTATTAGCGGGAAAGAAAAGGTCTTGGTTACTTAGCCTAGATCATCACTAATAACCCTGACAACATTTAACAAATATGAACACCTGACATGCAATGCAATGCTGGTCGGCTTTGTTTCTAACTCCGTTTCTCCTCCAGGGAATCGACATCCTTTAGTTCCTGTATATTGCCGAAGGCTCTTTCTTTTAGTACTGACACCTGAGACACACCTTAGTTTTTATCTCCAATTTGCAACTTGGCATAGAAATTGAATAAGCCTAAAAAATCAAGAATTACAACATCATGATGTCTATTGATCAATCTAGGCACTCTAAAAATCTACAAAAAAATCTGCTACCTTAACTGTGTAATCACCTAAATAAAAACATTGCTTTGTTGCTAGGATAATCCTGCTAGTACAACCATAGCTGTTAGGATAATCACCTTGCTGACCAACCTTCGTGAGGTCCTTCCTGAATCTGGTCTGCTATAAAATATTAAAATATACCCTTATGTTCATAATATTCAGAACTTTCAAGTGGAAAAAACTCCTAGCATTTGCTGAATAAAACAAAACCTGGCATACAAGAACGTTCATGCTTCTAGGACTGAAGGGATATATAGCATAGGTATGAATTTATGTAATTTCTTTCGAAACATGTGTCAATTCAACACAGCTTATGCAGACACATCCTGAACATTTCACAGATTAGCCTAAATAAAAACATCCATCACAACAGTGTGATAATGTTCTGTCATGAAGTTCAGATAGCAAGAAAACAATGTATCATATCCATATTAGCTCAAGACAAATGCAGAAATAAGGAGAATAGCTTCAGGTGATGAGTTAAAGTAATATTAAGATATGCTTCACATACGTATTCCAGATGCAGCCGTTGACCATGAAGGTATGGAATTTTGTTGAGTCATAAATATCATTGGTGGAAGGAAGAAGAGAGCATGAAGGCACGCTGATGTTGCAATGAACCGGACCCTTTAACAGATAACATCAATGAGCACTTGAGCATAGAAATTGAATGTGAAATCTTGCCATAAATAACATAGTAGAAAATAAGGCAACCAATTTGACCAGTCCAAATCGACCATGGACAAGCCTGAAATTGTTGAACCTAGATGACCTGGCAAAAGATGATTACAAGGGCAACGGTGTTGGGCAGAAATTAAAGATGGAAGCGCTTCATTAAGAAAAGATGAGAAGGGTCCCATCGCCTCCTATCTTGCTGCAACCGCATGCACGGGCCTTCCCACTAAGAAAAGGCCCCAACGAGGCGTACCTGCGGAAGCGGCGACCTAGGTTTAGGGGTCGGATCCATCACTGCGCCGAATCATTGGAGCTCAACCCAGATCGTGGTGGGCCAAACCTGTTCTAGAACTGGTGAACGAACTGCTTGCCGATGACGACAACGGGGAAGAGGCTATGGGATCGGCTCAGAGCCCTACTGGTGGCAACTTCGCCTTCGAGCTAGCAAATCGGTGCCTCGCCATCTCGCCTCCCGATGAAGTGGAGGTGGAGATCGCAGGAGGGGAGACGAACTGCTCGCCGACAACGACAATGGGGAAGAGGCTATGGGATCGGCTCGGAGCCCTGCCGATGGCATCTTCACCTTCGGGCTAGCAAATCGGTGCCTCGCCGTCTCGCCTCCCGATGAAGTGGAGGTGGAGATCGCGCGAGGGGAGACGTGCGTGCCTATTTTGGGGGCTGGGTTCGGCGGTTGTAAACGCTTACACTTAGGGGAGACTGCGTGCGTGGGTAAGTTGTTTCTTTTTTTTCTTTGGTTTAAATCACTTTAAACCGGACGTGGGAGTGGAACTTCTACGATGATAAAAAAATCGGCGGGATGCGAGAGGGTGGGAGCATGTATCGATAGGGATGGGAGGGGAGGTCGAACCATTACGACGTTCGATTATCCTTTAATAGTAGAGATGACAACTCATGTCTATGGCTAGGAAACTTAACCATCTTTGATTCAACGAGCTAGTCAAGTAGAGGCATACTAGTGACACTCTGTTTGTCTATGTATTCACACATGTATTATATTTCTGGTTAATACAATTCTAGCATGAATAATAAATATTTATCACGAAATAAAGAAATAAATAATAACTTTATTATTGTCTCTAGGGCATATTTCCTTCAAATGTTTGGAGACCACCTCAAGATCTACGGCTCGTGGTTGTGAAACGCCTTTGTGGTGTTGTCTCAAGGGGAGAATAGGGTGAGCCTTTGTGACGTTGGTGTGGTGTTCTGGTAACATCCGCCCCTTCAACGGTGACTAACTTCCCTCCAAGAAAGTGAACATCGGGATACATCCTTGTCTCTCCGAGTCATGGTTATCCCTTAACCCTAACTCCATATTGTGATTATTTATCTTCTAGTCTTTACTTTACATGTTATTATGCTTGCTCACCTTGCTACTTGGTGTTGTTGAATATATTGTTTAGCATAGATTCACCTTACCAATTGTTAGACTCACTTTCATATTTCGCATTGTTGCCTAAAATTGCTAAGTTCTTCCTCTGTAAACTAATATAAGAGCGTTTAGATCACTAACTTAGTGATCTAAACGCTCTTATATTAGTTTACAGAGGGAGTAACAATTAAGTATTAACTTAAGAGCATCTCCAACAACATTGCTATACCGAATTGCTAAAGATTAGGTATAGCAAGAAGAGAGATAAGCTTTAGCAAACACACTTTTTTTTGCTCCAATGGCATTGCTATAAAATAAAATTTTAGCAATCCTCTCAATGACACGTGGGGACCGGTGCCAGACGCGGGTCAGCAGGAATTTAGGGGGGCGATGTGGTCCACTTGTCAATGGAACAAAGGGATGTAGGGGACCACAAAAACTGAACTGCTAAAAAATATAGCAAGTGCCTTTTAACTTTGCAAATATAAGTGTAGGAGCAAATATAGCAAGCTTTGTATTTTTTTTCTTCAGTTTTTAGCAATCCTAACCAAATATACAAAGGCAAATATAAGTGTTGAAGATGCTCTAAACATGTAGAATTGACATTTTGTTATGGTGACAACGGCACCGAACAGGTGCCAGAGAAAGACCCAATGATCTTCCGCGGGGGTAGAAACACGTCACATGCATGTTGTTAAGAAAACACTAAAAAAATGTTGTCAAAAAAGAAAAGGCAATCCATATCCATCCGTGCAGATTAAAACCAAACGGGGGCTTTCGTGGTGTATGTGACAAACCAAAACTGCAACCTAATTAAATTCCTAATAAAGCCCAACCCTCCTTTTGTTGTGCTTGGCGGTATAGCTTGCCAAGGCCACGGCGAGGCGCAGATCAGCGGGCAGGCCCGTGCCCGCGGTGTTCGTTCGCGGCTCACCAAGCTCGAGCAACGCGAAACAGTCTCCGAGAATGCAGAGAAACGATTCCGCCGCAAGCCGGCCGACCCACCACGCGCCCCACCGACGGTGGCCCGGCCGGCAGCGGCACGGGTGCACCGATAACTGCCTCCCCGCCCGCGCGGCCCCGATGGGCCGGGACCCGTGATGAGCCCATCGAAACGTCACTCACTCCCCTCCTCCCCCTACCAAAGAAATTCTCCCCCATCCACCTGCTACAAACGCCTCCCCCGTCCCGCACCTCCCCTCACCCCCCCGCAAAAACCAGATCTACAATCTCGCACTGCGCCTCGCTCGGCCTTGCGCTTCTTGGGCCGAGCCCTAGCTGGGGCGCCCCCGATCATCTCCTCCTCCCATCTCGCTCTCAGTAAGTAAGCTCCCAAAACTTTCCAAATCCCTCCCCTTTCCCGACTCAACCGCCCGTCGTCCTGCGCCGCGGGTTTTAACTTCCTTCCCGTTCCTCCTCGTCCAAGCTCAGATCTGAGCCCGTTTGGGCTCGTTTCGCTCGGATCTGCGCCGAGCTTCGGGAATTTCTGGGCTTTTTTCCTTTCCGGGCGCGTTTGTTCAATCGCTGTTTGCTTGCGGGGGTTTCGTTCGCTCGCGCGGCCCGATTGGGCCGAGGGCGGGCCCTGCGAGGGATTGATTCATCTAGGGTTCGTTCGCTACGCAAAAAAAAGTTTGTTTTACCCATGGGGATTCTCCGCTCATGGCCCAAATCTTACTGTTGTGCGGGGCGAGCTCGTAGTTCGAAAGCCATGGCTTCTTGTGTCCAGTTCTTCCTGTGGAATGTTTTTCCATTCAGCGATCTCGTATGGAAGCGGGTAGGCGAGATTTATTATTCCGGCATTCGGCAGGCGCCATGGGGGAATCTGGAGGGAGATCAGCTCGATTCGTGGGTCTGGGGAGCTACATGGAGGCGTGCAGACGCTGTGCCTGTTTCTTTTGATCCGTAAGCTTTTGTGATTGCACAAACACGTGGAGCCATAAATTTTCAAGCATAAATTTGTGAACTTGAAGTCCTGTCTCTAGCCACTTCCAGCGTGAGTTTGATTGTGCTCCCATTAAACTTGTATATAGTTTTAAAAAGGAAAGAGCTTAAGCTAATATTCAGAAGGAACAGTGACCACTGAGGTTGTGGATGAACAAACTTCTCTGGAGCTGTTACCAATTTAATTGAGACTAGACTACTAGAGCTACCATTTAACTGTGTTGGACCATCCTGGAGTAACTTAACTGGGATGGGGTGTCGTTTCCCAAAAGCTTCCTCTGAATGACAGTGGTTCATACTACTTAATAGCTTAGCTCAATACAAATTTGTGTATACGTCGTGCTTTTAAGCATTTTAACTGAGGCAGGCCAGCGAAACATACTTCTTTTGAAAGGCATATTAAAGGCTATGATTTCTTTTGTGCATTACTTCTTTTGACAGTGGTTCATTACATCATTGAACGAACCCTTTGCAGATTATTATTTAAATATAGAAATCTCGTAATATATCCATTCTCGTTTCTTATTTGTTACATGCATGCAAATGTAAAATAAACGTACCTGAAGAACTTGTAGAAGTTTATGGATCTTGCCTCACTACTACTCTAGAAAAACCGGTGCTCTGGCATCTGACTTTACCATGTTATATGTATGCCAGGTTTTGGGACTTCCAGCATGGCTGATGAAACTGGCAATGACAGTCAGATGTTCGAAGGTAATGAGATTGTTGACCCTGGTAATGAGGCAGTCCATGGTGGCGAGTTGGTGGAAGTTGATGAACTAGCTCAAGGTGATGAGTTGGCTCAAGGCGAGGACTTAACACAGGGTGACGAATTGCTCCAAGGGAATGAGATGGCCATCACTGAGGTGGCCACTCCTCCAACCACGAGGCGCCGGAGAAAGAAGTCCCTGGTGTGGGAGCACTTCACTATTGAAGATGCTGCTGGAGGGGCCACTCGGGCTTGCTGCAAACTTTGCAAGCAAACCTTTGCGTACAGCTCTGGTTCAAAAATTGCTGGGACTAGCCATCTCAAGAGGCACATCACCTTGGGTTCCTGTCCTAAGATAAAAGGCCAAGGGCATAAGCTAGCAATTACAATTGGGACTGACAATGATGGTGATGGTACTGTGGAGAGGCGGTCTAAGAGGCGTTACAGATATACTGGTTATGCGAATGCGTCTTTTGATCAAGACCGCAGTTATTCATACTTGGCAAAGATGATCATTTTGCATGACTATCCGCTCCACATTGTTCAACAACCAGCCTTCACTGCTTTTATTGATAGTCTGCAGCCTCGTTTCAGGGTTGTTGATGTTGATGCAATGGAGGTGGAGGTTTATGCTGTTTATCAGAAAGAAAAAGAGAACCTTTTGCAAGCATTCAGCGCTATGCCTGGAAGGATCAGCCTCACCATTGGATTGTGGACAACTAGTCAAACTCTTGGCTATGTTTCAGTTTCTGGGCAGTTCATTGACTCTGAATGGAAATTACATCGAAGAATGCTTAGCTTCATGATGGTGTCTTCGCCTCATTCGGACAATGCACTTAGTGAAGCTATTAGCTCAAGCCTTACTGACTGGGGTATGAAGGAGAAGCTATTTACCATCACGTTGGATAATGATTCCTTATCTCATGACATCTACAGTGCAAATCTGAGAGATCAGCTCTCCAGTAAGAATAACCTCATGCTTAAGGGTCAGCTATTTGTTGTGAGGTGCTATGCCCATATCCTGGATGCGGCTGCACAAGATGTCATTGCTTTAATCCACGGTGTCATCTACAGCATCCGTGAAAGCATAAAGTTCATAAAAGCTTCTCCTAGTCGTGAGGAAAAGTTTGCTGAGATTGCTCTGCAGCTGGAGATCCCCAGTACGAAGACCCTTTGTCTGGATGTTACAACCCAGTGGAACACAACCTATCTGATGCTCTTGGCTGCCTTGGATTATAGGCAGGCTTTCATTACACTAGAAACAGTTGATGAAAACTACAATGAAGCACCTTCAGCTGAGGACTGGAAAAAAATTGAGGCTGCCTGCAATTACTTGAGGCTGCTCTATGACTCGGCTCATAGCATCATGGCAGCAGGAAACCCAACCTCAAACATTTTCTTCCATGAAGCTTGGAAACTGCAGCTAGAGCTGGGAAATGGTTCAGCACACGAAGATCCAATTTTCAGTAGCATCGCCAAAGACATGTATGAGAGGTTTGACAAATACTGGAAAGATTGCAACCTTGTGTTAGCTGTTGCTGTTGTGATGGATCCACGTTTTAAGATGAAGCTTGTTGAGTTCAGTTACTCAAAGATTTATGGCGTTGAGGCTGCAAAGTATGTTAAGGTGGTAAATGATTCGGTGCATGACCTTTTTAAGGATTATGTGGCACAGCCGCTCCCCTTAACACCGGCCTATGCTGAACAAGGGAAAACTGATAATGCTACTGCCAATGGGAACAACACCCAAGCAACTCAACCTTCAACTGGTGATGGCCTTCAAGACTTTGATATATATCTTTCTGAGATTGCTACAACCCAGCCCTCAAAATCTGAGCTAGAGCAGTACCTGGACGAGTCTCTTACTCCTCGCATCCAAGAGTTCGACATTCTCAATTGGTGGAAGCTCAACATGCAGAAGTATCCGACGCTCTCAAAGATGGCGCGGGATATCTTGGCCATCCCAGTGTCCATGGTGACCGGCGGCACCTCTATATTTTCTGCAGGAACAGGGTGCCATGTGCTCGACGACTACAGAAGCTCGCTCCGTCCGGAAATCGTGGAGGCGCTCGTCTGTGCAAAGGACTGGCTTCCGAATTCGACCGCCGCACCGGAGGCCGTGCCGGGCTCTGGGCTTCTCAAGATGGACTAGGCTCGCTTCCTTTGCTGAAGCATGCATATATATCTTCTGGTGCCTGTGAGTGGTCCTTTAACCGTAGTCGTATTGTAGGCAGAGTTTGTGGACTGGCTGCGATCGATGATTTCATTGGAATCTGTCCTAGAATGTAATTTGTCGTGTAGAACTCTGTTAACTCCTCATCCATGCTGTTATGTCCGCCCCTTCCTTGTGTTGTAATATGTGACCAGAGATGTTATCTCACGTTGCTAGGGATGTGTATGGCCCTACAAGCAACGTAATGTACCAGCCGGTGGATTGTGTTTGTGCTTCAGTTTTTTTTTGTGTGTGGTTGTGATGACTTTGGTGGAGTTAGCTCTAGCATTTGGTTTCTCTCACTTTCTACCCATGTAAATTCTTCCACGGATCCCATAATTATCATCCGGTTCGCCTGTTCTTGCTCGTCCTGCTCCGGCTCTTGGAGCCACCGGCTATCTCGTTCTCCTCCAGAGATAGCCGGGGGGGGGGGGGGGGGGGGGGGGTGGCAGAGACCATCAGGAAGCAGGTTTTGCCTTACAAGGCCTCAGGTTTGGCCTTCTTGTTTATGTGTGTTGTACATTCGATTTTCCGTCAGGCTGATGCCCTCCGTTTCAATTTGAACTGTCAAAACGTCTTATATTTAGAAAGAGAGGGAGTATTACCCTAATTCAATCCCTGGAGGGAACTTAATTGTTTGTCTATTTGTGATGATTTCGGTCACGGCTGAACACCACATTAGTTAGAAACTGCTACAGAAGAGAAGACAGAGATCGCTATGTTTGGCCGTAATATCCCAGATGTGTTTAGCCTGCACTGCTAGAACCCATGGCTACTGTAGCTTCACTGTCCAGCAATACCATCATGCTAACTCACAAAAGAACAATCTTCACTATCCAATATTTCCTTCCAAATTTTGATTCTTTGTCTGAAGGTAGCTTTAGAAATATGCTGATTCAACGAAATAGTTTGTGCAGAGAATATACTACTCCGTATTTTACTACACTTTGCTAAGTACAGAGAAGATGATTTTGCTACGCTTCCGCATGTTCAGAGAAGATGAATTTGCTATTTGCCACAATTTCATTGTGTTATTTACATAGGCAACTCGTGCGTAAATAATGAGTTAATATGTGCTCATGCATAAACTGTCAATCAATGCAATGCAATGCAATTCTAGTTGTGAGAGGACTTGGCCTAGCCCTAGTTGCTTTTGCATGCGCTTAAATGATGTTGTCCGGAGATGTACACATATTGTTGCCGAAATTTCTTGGTGTGACAAGTTGTAATCTGCTAGCAATTTTCTGAATTGCTTTGCAAACTCTGCTCCTGGTACTGAGATCTTGTTTTGGCTGTGATCCTCATACTTCATAAAATCTTACCAAACAAAGCCTCGGCTCAGCATATCTCAGTAGATACACACGTCACCATACAACATCTCATCTTGCATGTCTCAACATGAGAACATGCTATTAAATACTTACATCATCGCAGTTGTATATACACAAACTTGCTCTGGTCTGGTCAACATGTCTCGGGAGAGAATAGCCATACCAGAGTGAGGAGACTGTCTATCAAACACACCTATAATCTACAACATGTATGTGTTTCATCAATGCTATACGCCATACGGGAGGCGAAAGCAGCACCTCCAGTTGATCTTTACATTCTCTTGAAGGACCGAACTGATCGTTCATCTCCTATCACTCGTGTCTTCTTCCTGCACGCACTTGCCGGACGGTGTGCCGCCGTGCTGCAGCCGTATCACCCCTGTTGTGTAGGTGCGGACGCCGCCGTCCGATGAAGATAGCCGGAGGCCGTGAGAGGAGCCGCGACCGCCCCCGACGCGGCACGCGGAGTCCGGCGGAAGCTCCAGCACCTTGACTGAGCATGCAGTCTCTAGGCTCGGTGTAGCGTGGAGCCGGGACGGGAGCTCTATGGAGAAATTGCCGTACTCATTTGTTGTTGCAAACGCAGAGTTAGCCATCGTGTTGGGACCTTCGGTTGTGCAGGTTACTGCCACCTTACTACCTGCTTGGGCCAAAGAAAAAGAAACACAGAGTATGAGGATATTTTTCTTCAGTGCGTAGTTCTACTGCATTACCTTACATAAGAGGGTAGTGAAAAACTCATTACAGCCTTGTGAAAATTGAAAAAAAAAATCAGCAAATACTACTACCTCTATCCAGATTTGTAAGGTGGACACGAGTTTTCAGGTCGTCAATTTAACTAGCGGAACATGTGTTATATGCTACTAAAAATATACTCCCTCCGATCCTGTTACCACGTATATAAGATTTGTTTGATGTCAAACTTCGTAAAATTTGACCAATTTTGTAGAAAAAATATTAACATTCACAATACAAAAGCAATATCATTAGATGCGACATGAATTTAATTTTTCATATTTTTTAAACTTTAGTATTATAGATCTTGATTTTTTTTCATATAAATATGGTCAAACTTTATGAAGTTTGACTTCAGTCAATTCTTATATACAAAGTAAAAATGACTAGAGTGATTGTGTTCGTCACCAAATAAAATTTCTAAACATATGCTACCGTACATGCTACAACGACTCAGGGGGGGTATTGATCCTCAAAGCATATGCATATATTTAAATATTGACGCAGAAAGATAAACTGGCTGAAACAAAAAAAAAATTTATGCATATTTTAAATATTGACGCAGAAAGCTAAACTGGCTGAAACAAAAAATAATATTTTTTGACCACGGCACACCATACGGAATAGCAGCCACGCCTCCTTAGTGAGAATCCCAGATATATTCGATTCACGCAGGAGTCGAACTCTGGTCGCCGGGAGAACCACTGTGATCCCAGCCATTGGGCTACTGCCCCGTTCTCAACTGGCTAAAACAAATTCGACTTAAGTTTTTTCTTAGAAGTAATTCGAGTTAAGTTTTTTTTTAGACACAATTTGAGTTAAGTATATGGTCTAGGGGGGCGGAGACACAACCTGGGCATACCGAGCCACGGCCCAGCGGCCGCACGCAGGCCACGTTTAGCATTCTATACGGTCTAATAAGCAGGCCCAGGCCTAGTGGGATCCTGCCGCTGGCCATGGTCTAGTCAAGATTTTTTTTAGGTATAGTCTTCAAGATCTTTGTATAGGAAAGAAATAGTACAATGGTAAAGAGAACCACCATGTGGTTATATGGTTAGAAGGGTAGTTGTGGTAGTGCGATTGTTTTCATGAGATTTCCTAATGCCCTACATGTCTAGCACAAAATGATGCATGTGTTCGGTAGTGGAAACATTCGTGAGAAAGTGGCCATCAAGGATCTGGACATCGACGGGTTTTTGTCTTCCTCTCGGAGATCTCAGCTTTTGGTGGCGCTACTGGATATCTAGATCGGAATTGATCCGATCGGACGCGCCCTCATCTTCGGCTAGAGAGGCTTCATGAAGGCGTGGCGTGAAGCTTCACCATCTTGCCGGTGCCATGGGACATGTCTAAGTATAGATTTTCACGGCGTTGACAGAGGTGAAGAAAGTCATGGTGGCTGCGATTGGAGACTTGTAATGACGAAGATGATTTTTGGTTGCGTTGAAGAATGGTGGCACATGTTTTTTCTGTGTGTCGGGTGTTGAGTACTTGCAGTTGCGGCTTTGGCAGGAGGGGGCGACAACACAGGTGGAAAGCATTTTGGGTGGTGCTCTCGAGTACCGAGCCGCGATTTCCAGGGATGAAATCCAAGGTATGGCCTTCATTGGTTGTACCTGGCAATGGCCTTGCTGAAGACATTGTTTGGGGACCTCGGTCTTTCTTCAGGGTGAAAACTCAAGATCCTTTATCGGGCAACGACAACGCTTCTGCATTGTTTCTTTTTTGGAGGCGTTGTTTTTGGAGGACCTGTTTTGCGGTCCGAGTGTTGTCTTTGCTGGTGGTTAGAGTGTTGTGTTGCAAGTGTTTCGTCACTACGACGGGGTCTTTGTTTTTATATTTCTCTCTTTTTATTTTGCTTTTGGTTGTGTGCATCCTGAATGTATTTCAATATCTTGTTGGTGTGGACGTTGGGTGTAATTGATATCTTCGTGATATTAATACATCCCTCTTAAAAAAACTGTGCAAGATGATCAAAGGCATCTGAATCTCAGCAAATAGTTCCCGCAAAAAAAAAAAGAATCTTAGCAAATAATACACGGCCACTCCGCAAAATACAAACCACCGAAAATGAAGGTGGCAAACATATAATGACGCTGGCACCTTGCATTGCAAGCGCACTCTTGAGACGATGTAATGGGTGAATAATCAAGGTGCTGGGTGGTGATAGCAAAGCACGTCTCCAGTCTCCACGACGACGTGACCCCGGGCGCCCCGAAACCCCATGTCGGATGCCCTTGTTCCCGAGCACCTAAAGCGGCTTTGGAGAATCAATCCCTTTTAGCCCGTGCTGATAGCAAATGCGGTTTGCCACGCGTGGTGTTGTGTTCCTTGACCAAACATATCTGCTCTGCCATACCAAATCAGCTACTACTACTAGTATTATCTGCCCATGACGCTAGTGGGTTATCGTGTGCTTCCTCTTGGCTACTACGAGGTGCTAATGGGGTTGACTCGAGATAAAAAAAAGTGGGGAATTAGGCCAACAAAACATGGCCGCGAGCGTGACCTCTTGAGATAAAGTTTCTTCTCTCTGGTAGAGGGAGAAGATGGAGTGCCAAATTGGCATAACGCAAGCCTGCAACTCCGGTACAGCAAAGTGCTCTGTCTAGGCGATAAACCCCACATGACCAGAATTTGTTCCGAAGCAGCTCCGGTACAGCAAAATGCTCTGCTTTTCGCTTTGAACGTAAGCACTCCGTTTGGCAGAGAGGAGAGGAGGATGCTGCTCTGGCAAATTAAAGATGGTCGTCGTACATGAACTAACACAACGAGTACGCTTCTCGCCGCACATTGTACCGAAGCCGTTAAACCCAAACTTTGCTAACAGCAACATGGCACCGAACGGAACGCTGGCCGGCCTATCTACTTAGGCTGTGTAGGCCTGTAGTTGCGTTTCTAGCTAGGACTTGAACTTGTGAACTGCTTTCAACTGCGACCTGTACATGTGTGTGTTATCGACACGCATGACATCGACCTTCTGCCAACCTAAATCTCGACAGTACCTCGATGATTCCTCCGAGCACCGAGCTGCGCAATCTGGAGGTTAGGGGAGGAGGTTACAACGTCGCCCTGGCTACTCTACTTGCTCTGTCGCTTCGCTTCTTTTCTTTCCATTCTTCTCTCTCGGAAGGTCTTAATCGGCCGGCCAGCGACCGCGGCGACAGGGATCGTTCGTCTCTAAACAATTTCAATCATCGGTTTGGACGCAGGATCTTTTAGAATTCCTATTAAATATTTATGTGGAAAATTTAGAGATGGCACACTTGGCTGTCTGTGATCTCTGATGCTTCCGTTGGCATTTTAAACTGTTTACGGGACAGGACAGTGGGGCTTCCATCCAAATCCAAAAGTTTGTATACTTCTATTATTCAATCGCATGGCAACCGCTAGGCACATCCAACGGCCCAACTACTATAGTTTTTAGGCCTCCGGCCGGCCGATTGACGTGTTGAAATGTGCGAAATGATTAAAAATCATGCATTGTTACGTGTTGAAATCGCAAGAGGAAGATGCTGGAAGAAGTGGTAACTATCAATGTGTCACGGCGACAGCTTTTCTCCTAATCCTTGGCCTTGGCAGAATTTTCTTGTTACGCAACACGTCAAGCAGTCACCAGATACAATCCTTTGACGTAAATATTGGCAAACCATTTGATATTGACCACGCAGACCTGAGCATAGTAACTAGCGATATGACCGACGAACGGGCTGTTTGAGTCTCATTCTTAGACACACAAGAAAGAGTGCGCATGGAACGAGCGGGAACAAAGAAGACGGCGAAGAGAAAGAAGAATCTTCCAGACTGAGTCGGTTACGAGCGAGCTACTACTAACCTGGCAGGTCGAAGGTGAGCAGGTCAGAGCCCGGCCGGAGGCAGAGCTGGCACGCGACCTGCCCGGACACCAGCACCGTCGAGACCGGCTCCTCGCCGTACCCGGCAATGCGCGCCAGCTCCGCCTGCGAGAAGTAGAGCTCCATGGGCGCTGCCGCGGCCGCCGCCGTGGCGAACAGCAGGAAGAGGAGGAGCAACGACGAGGCAGCCCCCGGTAGCAGCACCATGTCGGGCTATCGCGGCGGTCGAGATCCTTTGCTCCGCCGAGCTTGCCGTGGGTTTCGGCCGAACGATCGATGTGGTGGGGAGGAGAAGGAAGGGAGGGAAGACGACGTGGGTGCGCTTGGCCGGCTTGGGGGATGTTGGTTGGGTTGATCGGTTCGTCCGTCAACGACTATCGGAAGCGATGGTGTCATCTCGGTGTGGTGTGTTGTGGCCTGCATGTATATACGCGCGTCTCCGTGTGCGCGTGTTGGATTGGATGGGCCAGGCGACGAGTCCAGGCAGGTGGCCGGAGTGGTTCGGGTGTCGTCTGGTGGTTCGGGTGTACGTGTTGGCGACAACATAGATGTCCGACCATGGATTTGCTTTGCTCTATGGGGCTGCTCACCTGTTGTATTGGTTATCTTTTTTTACGGCTTAGATATGCTTGGCATGATTGTCGATCGTACGCGGCGGTCAACTATTGTGGTGATTCAACGGATTTAATTTTGCAGGTGTTTCAGTTGTTGGATTTCTCGATGCTGTCCATTGCCGGCAATTCAATGATGATAAATTCAGTCACGGCTCCGGCAAGGATTTTAGGGCGTATAGCCGTTAGTCATAGTTGACGGTCTTACGGGTGTCTCATCTTGTCGGTTACCGGCCCAAGGTCCCCTGGGTCGATTCCGCCCTGTGCTATCATGCTGGCCCATGGACCCTCTAGGCTACAGAGTCCCTTGTTTCAAGCGTCAAGGCTTCCAGAGTCTTCTTGTTGTTCGCCATGAGCCGTCCAAAGTGTTACAGGACGGAACCGGCAAAGGGGTTCTCTTCCGTCCCACCTGGCCGCGAGTCGATATGGTGGGATGTTCCTTAACCGCGACAGCGTTAGTAGCCCATGAACAGGTCTTCAAGCTTGGTTGCACCTCGGGCCATCCAAGCTACACGTCGCCCTCGGTCACTAGGTTTGACCGGGTCAACGAACCATTCCCCGAACAGTGTCTTCATTCAGCCGACCTCCATCCATGAAGATGCATTCGAAGTGGCACGAACCACCTCAGATTTGAATTTGTTGATCAAGATTGCCACCCTCCGCAAAAAATAGTTTTCCCGCCAAGCCGGCTTATGCGAGCCGTTTTTTGTGGGCTTTTTTTTATTGGTGCAATTATTCCCTGTCGAGATATATAGCCATTAATATTGTCCCAAAATCCCATATGCACCCAGAGCTTAGCCAAAGTACTTAGCAATATTGTGTTCTGCCATTACCGAGGTGTAGCTCGGCAGGGAACCTAGTCTCGCCTCTAAGACTAACTCAAGTATTGTTTGTGATCATGTTTTCCCGATCTTAGAATATCATTAAGTGTAATGATAGTCCTAAAACAACTTTAAGAGCATGACGTTAGAAGAACGATCATATTGAATCAACCCAAACTTGTTTGTTATACTTTAAGATAATATCGTCTGAAATCAATTGTTATAACATGGGTTTTTAACACGTGTTTTAGTTTCTCATACCATGAGAGTATCGTACTCACTTCTTACCATACCGTGGACTTTGGGGTTGCTCAAATGTCATCTATAACACGGTGATCATAAGGACAACTTACAGGTTCATCGAAAAGTTTGACAAGAGACTAGATAGCTCGAAAGTGGAATTTGCTCCTCCGACAATGAAGAGATATTCTTAGGGCCCTCTCGGTGTGATGACATCCATATTATATGGCCAAACAGATGTGCTATTTCACGGGGATGCCAAAACACGTTAATAAGAAAGAAAAACAAAACAAGTAACGAGGAGATTGGTATAGTGAGCATGGTGATGTAAAGTATCGTGAAGCAAAGGGAACATCACATGATAATCAAAGGTTCACTCAAATGTCATTCATGTATTTATAGGGATTGATATGGATGTCCACGGTTCCGCTATTGGTCATTGAACGAATGGGTTTCGTTCAATTCTATGTTTTATCGAACCTACTGGGTCACAAGCTTAAGGTAATCACCATCTATTGATTGTTAGTAGGACGAGGGTATTGAGGATTTATTTATGAAATTGTTTCATTAACATTCAAAATAGTTTTGAGAGGAACCGGAAGCGTTCGGGGTCACTAGAAGGGTTTCAGAATTTATTGGGCAATACCGGGTATTACCAATAAATAATATACAAGTGAAAAATGTTTCCAGTGATGTTAAATTAATAAAGAAGGCTCCAGTAATCGTTAGGAGGCTTTTGTATTTAATTGGATGTCAACTTAAAAGGCCATGTGGTGGAGGGAGAATTGGGCCACCAAGGCCCATGTAGGGGAGGCACCCCCTTTTCCCCCTTTGGGAGGTTGAATTGGGGAGGGGGAAGGACTCCTCCTTCCCTCCTTGGTCAACGCAAGGGGAGGGGAGTCATTCCCCTCCTTGTGGCACCCCTCCTCCCCTCTGACTTATATATACTAGAGGGTCTAGGCACTTTTGTAGACAAGTTTTGAAGCCTCGTCGTTCTTAGTTCTAGTTCTAATTGGTCCTAGTTGATCACTTAGAGCTTGACCTAGATCCTCTAATCCTCATACTTAGAAGCCTGGTATGGTTCTAATCTCTTCCCCCCCTCTAATTCTTTGGTGATGATTAGCTCTGGACGGTGAAGCGCTGCCAGATCGTGAAGACCATATGCTTGCAATTCGTAGACGGGTCGTGCTTTCGGTCTTCCGTTTGAGGGACTGTTCATGGGCCCTAAGAACCCTAAGAAACCCCTTCCCTTCCCACGTGAGTCTAATGATAATGAAATCTTATCTTCTTATGCCAAGGGTGCTTGTAGTTATTATGATATTGAACAAATTGAATAATTTGTTTTTAAGGGTGCCTATGAAATAACTGCTTTGATTGAAAAGTATGACATTACTCTTTACGAATGTGAAAATGTTGCCATACTTAAACATTGCTATGTTATGATTCTAATGCCTATAATGATTATATTAAGAAAATATCCGTTATCCATAAGAGATTGATACTTTGCAGGAATCTATAGATGATTGTTATGATCCATTGATTCGATTGAAATATCCCCTCTTGATGAATGTGATGCTTTCTATTCTTATGACCATGATGCCAATATTAATGATGCTTATGGAGATGAACTTGCTATAGTTTCTTATGTTAAAATGGAATTATTTCTATTGCACCCACACTTGATAGTCATATTATCTTTTTGAATTCTCCCAACAACACTGTATCATAGACATTTGCACCTATTAAGAATTATATTGATGGGTTGCGTTTACATGGTGATTTTAATGGATATAATATGCATGGGTTTCTTCCCCTACTTGAGATTATTATGAGAGAGGGACATGTCTCCACCTTTCTATGTTTCTAATACAATAAAATTACAAGAAACTATCTACGCTATGTTTGTAGGCATTTTTTTATTTTGTTATGCCTGATACTTTATAATGATCATGATTGGGGTGATGGTCATAATGCTATGAATATTAAAAGCGGGTTTGGAAGAGTGTCAAGCCGACTTGAACCTAAGGGGTCATGCTTTTAAGGGAAGGAACCTACGAGGCCAGATCCTATTTCACTGGTCGGATGTGATTCGAGCTGAACTTGGATCACGACCAAGTAGACTTCTGGGCTTTAGGACCTGTGAAAGGCCCATGTGTTGAGTCCGCGGCAGATGCCTATATATAGTCGAGGTGTGGCACACGTGTTCGGTGGATCGCTTCAACATTTGTCGTTAGGGATTTGCATGTGTTGCAACTAGCCACCTCCACTCACAGTTGACTATGCGATCGAACCTAGCAGACTATCACACGCCGTTCCTTCTACACGCGGATCACTTGTACTATTCTGGTGAACCTGTATGGGGGATCCGACGACCTGCTATTCGAGGGAGATCGAGGAGGAGAAGGAAATGGCTCGTGATGAGCTACCCCGACTCTTCTTCTGCCACATGACACCGCGTGTCTAGTGGTATTGATCTCATGATCCATCTCCCTTATTATTTTCCTGGTTGTTCTGCACGCAGGAAACATTTTATATTGCAGTCGATGCACCTAGTGTATCCTAATAGATAGCGAGTTACTCTAGTACCCCGTTGTCTTTAGCATGCCTTTCACTCCCGTAATATATGTTTTCCTTGCAAAAGAAAGAAAAGGTCTTCAAAGTGTTCCCGCCAAGCAAGTGTTAACTAGAGGAAATATAAATATATGCTACTTTATTATTTTGTCTAAACTAGCAAGAACTTTGTGATAATTATCTTTGCTTCAATAACGCTTGCATAATAACCAAGCCATCGCTACAACTATACTGAGTTTATAGGTGAAGAAAGTGGAGGGTGATACGTCTTCAACGTATCTACTTTTCCAAACACTTTTGCCCTTGTTTTGGACTCTAACTTGCATGATTTGAATGGAACTAACCCGGACTGACGCTGTTTTCAGCAGAATTATCATGGTGTTATTTATGTGCAGAAACAAACGTTCTCGGAATGACCTGAAACTTCACGGAGCCACTTTTCAGAAAATATGAAAAAATACCTGCAAAAGATGAAGGCCAGGGGCCCACCACCTCTCCACGAGGGTGGGGGGCGCGCCTGCCCCCCTAGGGCGCGCCCCCTACCTCGTGGGCCCCCTGTTGCCTCTCCGACTCCAACTCCAACTCCATATATTGTGTTTTGGGGAGAAAAAAATCAGAGAGAAGAAATCATTGCGTTTTACGATACGGAGCCGCCGCCAAGCCCTAAAACCTCTCGGGAGGGCTGATCTGGAGTCCGTTCGGGGCTCCGGAGAGGGGAATTCGTCACCATCGTCATCATGAACCATCCTCCATCACCAATTTCATGATGCTCACCGCTGTGCGTGAGTAATTCCATCGTAGGCTTGCTGGACGGTGATGGGTTGGATGGGATCTATCATGTAATCGAGTTAGTTTTGTTAGGGTTTGATCCCTAGTATCCACTATGTTCTGAGATTGATGTTGCTATGACTTTGCTATGCTTAATGCTTGTCACTAGGGCCCGAGTGCCATGATTTCAGATCTGAACCTATTATGTTTTCATCAATATATGAGTGTTCTTGATCCTATCTTGCAAGTCTATAGTCACCTATTATGTGTTATGATCCGTTAACCCCAAAGTGACAATAATCAGGATACTTACCGGTGATGACCGTAGTTTGAGGAGTTCATGTATTCACTATGTGTTAATGCTTTGTTCCGGTACTCTATTAAAAGGAGGCCTTAATATCCCTTAGTTTCGGTAAGGACCCCGCTGCCACGGGAGGGTAGGACAAAAGATGTCATGCAAGTTCTTTTCCATAAGGACGTATGACTATGTTAGGAATACATGCCTACATTATATCAATGAACTGGAGCTAGTTCTGTGTCACCCTAGGTTATGACTGCTACATGATGAACCACATCCGGCATAATTCTCCATCACTGATCCATTGCCTATGAGCTTTCCATATATTGTTCTCCGCTTATTTACTTTTCCGTTGCTATTGCTATCATCACTACAAAATACCAAAAACATGACTTTTGCCACTGTTACCTTTTGCTACCGTTATCACTACTATCATACTACTTTGCTACTAAACACTTTGCTGCAGATATTAAGTTTCCAGGTGTGGTTGAATTAACAACTCAGCTGCTAATACTTGAGAGTATTCTTTGGCTCCCCTTGTGTCGAATCAATAAATTTGGGTTGAATACTTTACCCTCGAAAACTATTGCGATCCCCTATACTAGTGGGTTATCAAGACTATTTTCTGGCGCCGTTGCCGGGGAGCATAGCTCTATTCTTTGAGTCACTTGGGATTTATATCTGCTTATCATTATGAAGAACTTGAAAGATCCAAGAACCAAGATTTATCCCTCAACTACGAGAGGAGGTAAGGAACTGCCATCTAGCTCTGCACTTGATTCACCTTCCGTTTTAAGTAAGCTTGCGACACCTAAACCTACTTCTGCTATTCGTTCTGATATGTCGCATGTTATTGATGATGCCACTTCTGCTATACATAATAATTATGATGAAACCACCTCTATGCCTGATACTACTGTG
This sequence comes from Triticum urartu, assembly GCF_056163025.1. Taxonomy (NCBI): domain Eukaryota; kingdom Viridiplantae; phylum Streptophyta; class Magnoliopsida; order Poales; family Poaceae; genus Triticum; species Triticum urartu. The sequence goes on along the minus strand of NC_141876.1, from coordinate 46,653,227 downwards.
CCACTTAGTGATTTTCTTGATGAACAACTTGCTAGGGCTAGAGAGATTGAAAATATTGAATCTGATGATACTGATGATGAAGAATCACTTGTAATTCCTAAGGGTTATGTTTTTGATCAAGAAGCTTCTTTCGCTATTTTAGCTTGCAAAAATAGAAATGAACTCAAAAGGTTATTAGCCAAATGGAGTAAGCAATCTCTAAATGCTAGAATGAAACCTCACCCTGCTTTTGCTACTTCACCTATCTGTGTTACCGTTAAGGATTATGAATTCTCTGTTGATCCTGATATAATTACTTTGGTTGAATTTGATCATTTTCATGGTGATGAATCTGAAACTGTTGTGGCACATCTTACTAAATTGAATGATATAGCCACCCTGTTCACTAAAGATGAGAGAACTCGTTACTTTTACATCCTCAAAATATTTCCATTCTCATTAAAGGGTGATGCTAAGATATGGTTTAATTCTCTTGATCCTGGTTGTGTGCGTAGTCCCCAGGATATGATTTATTACTTCTCGGCTAAATATTTCCCTGCTCATAAGAAACAAGCTGCTTTAAGGGATATATATATACATATAATTTTGTGCAAATTGAAGAAGAGAGTATCCCACAAGCTTGGGGGAGGCTTCTCCAATTACTTAATGCTTTGCCCGATCATCCTCTTAAGAAAAATGAAATACTTGATATCTTTTATAATGTACTAACCGATGCCTCCAGAGATTATCTGGATAGTTGTGTTGATTCTGTTTTCAGGGAAAGAACACCGGATGAAGCTGAAATTCTATTGAACAATATATTGACAAATGAAAATAATTGGACACCTCCAGAACCAATTCCTGAACCTATTCCTAAACCAACTCCGAAGAAGAGGGGTATTCTATTTCTCAGTCCCGAAGATATGCAAGAGGCAAAGAAATCTATGAAAGAAAAAGGTATTAAAGCTGAAGATGTTAAGAATTTACCTCCTATTGAAGAAATACATGGTCTTAATTTACCGCCTGTTGAAGAAACATATAATCCAAATCCTTCTCCTATTGAAGAAACTCATGGTCTTGATAACCCGACACAGGTAGTAAAGGTAAATTCTCTCTATAGATATGATAAAGCTGAAATCCCATTTACTAAATTTGCTAGCCCATGCTTAGATGAGTTTGATAAATTTATGGCTAAGCTAGAAGACTTTAATGCTTATTTTGTTAGACAATTGAAATACAATTCAAATATGTTGAACACTTGGGTGATTATATGGCTAATGTTAAAGGTGAACTTAAACTTATTAGTAAACATGCTTCTATGGTTACCACTCAAGTAGAACAAGTACTTAAAGCTCAAAATGATTTGCTCAATGAATTGAATAGTAAAGATAATGATAATGCTGTTAGAGTGGCTACTAGAACTGGTAAAATGACTCAGGAACCTTTGTATCCTGAAGGCCATCCTAAGAGAATTGAGCAAGATTTTCAGAGAAATAATATAGATGCACCTAGTCCTTCTAAAAAGAAGAAAAAGATGATAGGACTTTGCATGCTTCTAGTGATCCTATTGTTGAAACACCTGAGAATCCAAATGATATTTCTATTTCTGATGTTGAAACACAATCTGGTAATGAACCTGAAACTAGTGGTAATGTTAATGATAACGTTCATAATGATGCTCAACCTAGTAATGATAATGATATAGAAATTGAACCTGCTGTTGATCTTGATAATCCACAATCAAAGAATCAATGTTATGATAAGAAAGACTTTGTTGCTAGGAAACATGGTAAAGAAAGAGAGCCTTGGGTTTAGAAACCCATGCCTTTTCCTCCCAAACCATTCAAAAAAAGGATGATGAGGATTTTGAGCGCTTTGATGAAATGATTAGACCTATCTTTTTGCGTATGCGATTAACTGATATACTCAAAACCAATCCTTATGCTAAGTACATGAAAGATATTATTACAAACAAAAGAAAGATACCGAAAGCTAAAATTTCCACCATGCTTGCTAATTATACTTTTAAGGGTGGAATACCAAAGAAACTTGGAGATCCCGGTGTACCAACTATACCAGGCTCCATTAAAAGAAATTATGTTAAAATGGCTTTATGTGATCTTGGAGCCGGCGTTAGTGTTATGCCTCTCTCTTTATATCGTAGACTTGATTTGAATAAGTTGACACCCACTGAAATATCTTTGTAAATGGCTGATAAATCAACTGCTATACCTGTCGGTATTTGTGAGGATGTGCCTGTTGTAGTTGCAAACGTTACTTTTTTAACAGACTTTGTTATTCTTAATATTCCCGAGGACGATAGTATGTCTATTATTCTTGGAAGACCCTTTTTGAATACCGCAGGGGCTGTTATTGATTGCACTAAAGGCAATGTCACTTTTCATGTTAATGGTAATGAGCATACGATACACTTTCCGAGGAAACAACCTCAAGTTCATAGTATCAACTCTATTGGAAAATTTTCATCGATTATATTTGGAGGTTTTGAATTTCCTCTTCCTACTGTCAAGAAGAAATATGATATTATTATTATTGGGGATGTGCATATCCCCGTTGAGATAACATAGTGTTATTCGAAATTTCTCCGGTTCCATGTTATTTGGAATGAGTTCATTAACAAAACCTGATCAACCTTGTTAGTGGATTCCTTTTGATGATCATGAGATGGATGAAACTAGAAGGCACAACCTTCTGTACCCCACTTTTACTTTCTGTTATTTATATTAAATAAAATAAAAATAAATATTTTTCTGTCTATTATCTGATTATCCATGCAATATAAAAATACCCCGAAAATAAAAGTTCTCCAAATGCCCTGAAATTTAAATATGATTTTTCTAGAATATTTGAGAATATTTGGCACTGAGAACACAGTAGGGGGGTCAACCACCTGCCCACGAGGGTGGAGGGCGCGCCCTACCCCCCTGGGCGCGTCCCCCTGCCTCGTGGGCCCATAGTGGCCCTCCTCCACTTATTCTTTCACCCATTCACTTCTTCTTCCTCCCACAAACACGAATATCCAGCTCAAGCACGAGTTCTTGCTCATCTTGCTGCCATTTTCGATCTCCTTGCTCAAAGCACCTCTCACAAAACTGCTTGGGGAGATTGTTCCTTGGTTTGTGACTCCTCCATTGGTCCAATTAGTTTTTGTTCTAGTGCTTTGGTCATTGCAAATTTTTGCTGCTTAGGTGACCATGTTCTTGAGCTTGCATGTCAAATTTATATGGTCAAAAGTAGTTTTGATGCATGATATAGGCCCTAGGCACTTGTAGGAGTAGTTGCTATCAATATTATTGAGTTTGGATTACTTTTATTTTGAAGTTACTAAAAATTTACAGAATTTTTCAGAGGAAGAAATATGCTTAGGAAAATGTTCCAAGGTGGTTCTTCAAGGAAGCAAGAACCGAGGCTTGCAATGTGTGATGATGATGACGAGCCACCAAGAGAAGCTCCAGTGCGTCCTTGTGAATGGCCTTCTGAGAACTTTATGGATCGAGCAGGAATTAAGGAAGAATTCATCGCATATTTTCGTAACACTGATCTTGTGAGCTTCGAGGAAGAGAAGTGCAGACAGTATCAGAACCTCACCAGTACCTTTGTGAGGAGGTTTGAATTTTCAACTTCACGTAATTCTCCAACTGTCATGTTTGATCTCTATGAAAATTCTTATACTATGGACTTAGAGGATTTTACCACTGCTTGCAAACTTCCACAATGGGGTAGTATAAGGGATCCTCGCAAATCTGAATTTAGAGATTTTCTTGCTAGCATAACTGTGGGAGAATCTAGAGATATTACACAAGCTACCATAGGGAGCATTCACTTTCCTGCTATACATTATTTTGATCTCTTCATAGGTAGATGCATCAATGGTAAAGATGAGGCATGTCACATGTGTGTCCCCGATCTCAATATTCTTAGGAGTGTTGTGTTAGGAGACCAATCTTATAATTTGGGAACCATTGTTGCACGTAGGTTGCATCTTAATAGATTTAATGAAGATTTCTTTGGAGGAATTTATGCAACCCGCATAGCTAATTTTCTTGGTGTAGCCATACGCGAAGATGATATTGAATTACCACCTGCTTACCTAGACTTTAGTGCTATGGTTCACCACCAGTTTGTTGAGAGAAATGAATCACCTCTCCAGTATCGACTAATCTTTGACAGACACCGTGCTGTCCATATTACTCTCACTACTCCTGCCTTCTTTGATCATCAGGTAAAAGGAAGATATACTATTACCAGAGAGGAGGCAGATGAGTACGAGAGGAGAGCGGAGGCCGCTCGTCGCCACGCTGCAGCTCAGCAGGCGGTAGCCGCTGCATCTCAGTACGACCCCAACTATTATTATGGATATCCGCCAGGCCAGCCGTGGCCATAGACCAACTTAGGCCAAAAGCCTAAGCTTGGGGGAGTACGTATTTCCCACCGACATTACATTTATGTTCACACACTCATTGCTAGATGTCGGTGCTCATACTTTTTCATTGTATCATCCATGCTAGTTTATTTCCTTTTTATGCTTTCTTCTTGTGTGTTTGATAAACCTTAAGAAAAACCAAAAATTAGTTGTAGCTTTTAATTAGTTTACTTTCCATGCTTGTAGTAGTAATTAAAAAAAACCAAAAAGATTTCCTGTTCTTCTTTTGCTTGTTGGGAGCTTTCCCGTGTAAATAGTTTTATTTCTTTTCTTTTCTTTGGGGGTAGATAGGAGAAGACCATAATTAAATTATTGAAGTGGCTCTTATATGCATTGTTGTTGATCTGACAAAAGAGCCCATATTGCCTTGTCTTCTCCTGTTTATTGAATGCCTGCAGATTCCAGCTTAGTCCAATGCACGTGCACTATTATTATTATTCACATCATTCGGTCGTGCAAGTGAAAGGCAATTATGACGATATATGATGGACCGACTGAGATGAGAAAAGCTGGTATGAACTCGACCTCTTCCGTTTTTGTAAATATAATTAGTTCATCATTCCTGATTCAGTCTATTATGAATAAACATGTTTGCAATGACAACTAGAGATCATAGTTTTTTGTGCCATACTTGATTAGCTATGAGTTATAATGGTTTACCTTGTGTGCCAACATGCTATTGAGATAGTTATGATGTGGTATGATAGGGTGGTATCCTCCTCTGAATGATTTAAGTGACTTGACTTGGCACATGTTCACGCATGTAGTTGAAACAAAATCAACATAGCCCTCGCGATATTTATGTTCATGGTGGATTATATCCTACTCATGCTTGCATTCGGTGTTGATTAATTTTAATGCATGTTCATGACTGTTGTCGCTCTCTAGTTGGTCGCTTCCCAGTCTTTTGCTAGCCTTCACCTGTACTAAGCGGGAATACTGCTTGTGCATCCAAACTCCTTAAACCTCAAAGTTATTCCGCATGAGTCCACTATACCTACTTATATACGGTATCTACCTGCCATTCCAAGTAAATTTGTATGTGCCAAACTCTAAACTTTCAAATAAATATCCTGTTTTGTATGCTCGAATAGCTCATATATCAACTAGGGTTGTCTGTATCTTCCATGTTAGGTGGGTTATTCTCAAGAGGAGTGGACTCCGCTCCTCACTCATGAGATAAATGGCTGGTCACCGGGATGCCCAGTCCCATGCTTTATGCAAACTAAATCAAAATAATTGCAAACAAAACTCCCCTGGGACTCTTGTTAGTTGGAGGCACTTGTTGTTTCGAGCAAACCATGGATTGATGCTTGTTGGTGGAAGGGGGGGTATAAACTTTACCATTCTGTTTGGGAACCGCCTATAATGTGTGTAGCATGGAAGATACCGCCATCTCTTGGTTGTTATGTTGACAATGAAAGTATACCGCTCAAAATATTATTCACCCCTATTTCAAAACCGAGCTCTGGCACCTCTACAAATCCCTGCTTCCCTCTGCGAAGGGCCTATCTATTTACTTTTATGCTGAGTCATCATCCTCTTATTAAAAAGCACTAGTTGGAGAGCATCACTGTCATTTGCATTCATTACTGTTAGTTTACATTGAGTATGACTTGACTGGATCTCTTTTACCATGAATTACAATGTCTAGTCAGTCCTTGGTCTTTAAAGGTGATCTGCATTTATGTTTTGCGGTCTCAGAAAGGGCTAGCAAGATACCATCTTGTTATATCATATTACGATTGTTTTGAGAAAGTGTTGTCATCCGAGATTTATTATTATTGCTCGCTAGTTGATTATGCTATTGATATAAGTAAACTTGAGACCTATGCATTATTGTGAATGTGTTTAGTTATAATCTTTGTTGAAAACTTGAATGCTGGCTTTACATATTTACAACAACAAGAGCAAACAAAGTTTGTAAAAGTTTTTCTTTATCACTTTCAGTTTGTCAACTGAATTGCTTGAGGACAAGCAAAAGTTTAAGCTTGGGGGAGTTGATACGTCTCCAACGTATCTACTTTTCCAAACACTTTTGCCCTTGTTTTGGACTCTAACTTGCATGATTTGAATGGAACTAACCCGGACTGACACTGTTTTCAGCAAAATTACCATGGTGTTATTTATGTGCAGAAACAAACGTTCTCGGAATGACCTGAAACTTCACGGAGCCACTTTTCAGAAAATATAAAAAATACCTGCAAAAGATGAAGGCTAGGGAGCTCACCACCTCTCCACGAGGGTGGGGGCGCGCCCCCTACCTCGTGGGCCCCCTGTTGCCTCTCCGACTCCAACTCCAACTCCATATATTGTGTTTCGGGGGGAAAATCATAGAGAAGAAATCATCGCGTTTTACGATATGGAGCCGCCGCCAAGCCCTAAAACCTCTCGGGAGGGCTGATCTGGAGTCCGTTCAGGGCTCCGGAGAGGGGAATCCGTCGCCATTGTCATCATCAACCATCCTCCATAACCAATTTCATGATGTGTGAGTAATTCCATCGTAGGCTTGCTGGACGGTGATGGGTTGGATGGGATCTATCATGTAATCGAGTTAGTTTTGTTAGGGTTTGATCCCTAGTATCCACTATGTTCTGAGATTGATGTTGCTATGACTTTGCTATGCTTAATGCTTGTCACTAGGGCCCGAGTGCCATGATTTCAGATCTGAACCTATTATGTTTTCATCAATATATGAGTGTTCTTGATCCTATCTCGCAAGTCTATAGTCACCTATTATGTGCTATGATATGTTAACCCCGAAGTGTCAATAATCAGGATACTTACCGGTGATGACCGTAGTTTGAGGAGTTCATGTATTCACTATGTGTTAATGCTTTGTTCCGGTACTCTATTAAAAGGAGGCCTTAATATCCCTTAGTTTCGGTAAGGACCCCGCTGCCACGGGAGGGTAGGACAAAAGATGTCATGCAAGTTCTTTTCCATAAGCACGTATGACTATGTTCGGAATACATGCCTACATTATATCAATGAACTGGAGCTAGTTCTGTGTCACCCTAGGTTATGACTGTTACATGATGAACCACATCCGGCATAATTCTCCATCACTGATCCATTGCCTACGAGCTTTCCATATATTGTTCTCCGCTTATTTACTTTTCCGTTGCTATTGCTATCATCACTACAAAATACCAAAAACATGACTTTTACCACTGTTACCTTTTGCTACCGTTATCACTACTATCATACTACTTTGCTACTAAACACTTTGCTACAGATATTAAGTTTCCAGGTGTGGTTGAATTGACAACTTAGCTGCTAATACTTGAGAGTATTCTTTGGCTCCCCTTGTGTCAAATCAATAAATTTGGGTTGAATACTTTACCCTCGAAAAATGTTGTGATCCCCTATACTTGTGGGTTATCAGAGGGCTATCTAGACATACCGATCGTAAGTGAACCAAAACCTTATCAATTTTTATTTAGACAACTGAGCTCCTTAAGGTTGAGTTCTTATTTGTTGCTCGTGGGCGATCAAGGTTTAATCTTGGGGAGGTTGATGAGTGATATTTTTTTCTCTCATCACACCATTGTTTAAACTGGGTAATCTTCAAATTTCTGAGAAAATCACTCTGATCTTGCCACTAATGACTAATGAATGAGAGAGGTCGCAAAACCATTTGTTTAATGTGTTTCTGCAAGAAAAAGGCTTAAATATGGAAGGAAATCATCACACAATAGGAATTACGAAGTTTGGTGGAAGAGGCAAGTCATGGAGTCACACCAAGGCTAATAGAGCGCAAGACGACGGTAGGTACGAGCGCATGCGCTTGTACTATGTGTCGTCTACTCCAAGAGGTCCACCTGACCAACTTCTATAAAGGGGTTGACGCTTAATTTTAAACATGGAGAACACCATTAGCGAAACGGATAAATAGAACCATCTTCCAACCCTAGCCCCTGCCATTTCACATGTCATCTCTGTTGGGTAACGTAGTAATTTCAAAAAAATTCCTACGCACACACAAGATCATGGTGATGCATAGCAACGAGAGGGGAGAGTGTGATCTACGTACCCTTGTAGACCGATAGCGGAAGCGTTATGACAACGCGGTTGATGTAGTCGTACGTCTTCACGGCCCGACCGATCAAGCACCGAAACTACGGCACCTCCGAGTTCTAGCACACGTTCAGCTCGATGACGATCCCCGGACTCTGATCCAGCAAAGTGTCGGGGAAGAGTTCCGTCAGCACAACGGCATGGTGACGATCTTGATGTTCAACTATCGCAGGGCTTCGCCTAAGCACCACTACAATATTATCGAGGACTATGGTGGAAGGGGGCACCGCACACGGCTAAGAGAACGATCTTAGAGATCAACTTGTGTGTCTAGGGGTGCCCCCTGCCCCCGTATATAAAGGAGCCAAGGGGGGGTGCGTCCGGCCCTAGGAGGAGGCGCGCAGGAGGAGTCCTACTCCTATCGGGAGTAGGACTCCCCTCCCTTTCCCTAGTTGGATTAGGACTTGGGGGGAAGGAGGAGAGGGAAGAAAGGAAAGGGGGGGCGCCGCCCCCCTCCTTGTCCAATTCGGACTTGGGGGGAGGGGCGCGCGGCAGCCCCTAGGCCTCCTCTCCTCTTTCTCCACTAGGCCCATTAAGGCCCATTAGGTTACCGGGGGGTTCCGGTAACCTCCCGGTACTCCGGTAAAATGCCGATTTCACTTGGAACACTTCCGATGTCCAAACATAGGCTTCCAATATATCAATCTTTATGTCTCGACCATTTCGAGACTCCTCGTCATGTACGTGATCACATCCGGGACTCCGAACTAACTTCGGTACATCAAAACTCATAAACTCATAATATAACTGTCATCGAAACCTTAAGCGTGCGGACCCTACGGGTTCGAGAACAATGTAGACATGACCGAGACACGTCTCCGGTCAATAACCAATAGCGGAACCTGGATGCTCATATTGGCTCCCACATATTCTACGAAGATCTTTATCGGTCAGACCGCATAACAACATACGTTGTTCCCTTTGTCATCGGTATGTTACTTGCCCGAGATTCGATCGTCGGTATCTCAATACCTAGTTCAATCTCGTTACCGGCAAGTCTCTTTACTCGTTTCGTAATACATCATCTCGCAACTAACTCATTAGTTGCAATGCTTGCAAGGCTTATGTGATGTGCATTACCGAGAGGGCCCAGAGATACCTCTCCGACAATCGGAGTGACAAATCCTAATCTCGAAATACGCCAACCCAACATTTACTTTTGGAGACACCTGTAGAGCTCCTTTATAATCACCCAGTTACGTTGTGACGTTTGGTAGCACACAAAGTGTTCCTCCGGCAAACGGGAGTTGCATAATCTCATAGTCATAGGAACATGTATAAGTCATGAAGAAAGCAATAGCAACATACTAAACGATCGGGTGCTAAGCTAATGGAATGGGTCATGTCAATCACATCATTCTCCTAATAATGTGATCCCGTTAATCAAATGACAACACATGTCTATGGTTAGGAAACATAACCATCTTTGATTAACGAGCTAGTCAAGTAGAGGCATACTAGTGACGTTTAGTTTGTCTATGTATTCACACAAGTATTATGTTTCCGGATAATACAATTCTAGCATGAACAATAAACATTTATCATGATATAAGGAAATAAAATAATAACATTATTATTGCCTCTAGGGCATATTTCCTTCAGTCTCCCACTTGCACTAGTGTCAATAATCTAGATTACACAATAATGATTCTAACACCCATGGAGCTTTGGTGCTGATCATGTTTTGCTCGTGGAAGAGGCTTAGTCAACGGGTCTGCAACATTCAGATCCGTATGTATCTTGCAAATCTCTATGTCTCCCACCTGAACTAGATCCCGTATGGAATTGAAGCGTCTCTTGATGTGCTTGGTTCTCTTGTGAAATCTGGATTCCTTTGCCAAGGCAATTGCACCAGTATTGTCACAAAAGATTTTCATTGGACCCGATGCACTAGGTATGACACCTAGATCGGATATGAACTCCTTCATCCAGACTCCTTCGTTTGCTGCTTCTGAAGCAGCTATGTACTCCGCTTCACATGTAGATCCCGGCACAACGCTTTGTTTAGAACTGCACCAACTGACAGCTCCACCGTTTAATGTAAACACGTATCCGGTTTGCGATTTAGAATCGTCTGGATCAGTGTCAAAGCTTGCATCAACGTAACCATTTACGATGAGCTCTTTGTCACCTCCATATATGAGAAACATATCCTTAGTCCTTTTCAGGTATTTCAGGATGTTCTTGACCGCTGTCCAGTGATCCACTCCTGGATTACTTTGGTACCTCCGTGCTAGACTTATAGCAAGACACACATCAGGTCTGGTACACAGCATTGCATACATGATAGAGCCTATGGCTGAAGCATAGGGAACATCTTTCATTTTCTCTCTATCTTCTGCATTGGTCGGGCATTGAGTCTTACTCAATTTCACACCTTGTAACACAGGCAAGAATCCTTTCTTTGCTTGATCCATTTTGAACTTCTTCAAAAAAATTTCAAGGTATGTGCTTTGTGAAAGTCCAATTAAGCGTCTTGATCTATCTCTATAGATCTTAATGCCCAATATGTAAGCAGCTTCACTGAGGTCTTTCATTGAAAAACTCTTATTCAAGTATCCTTTTATGCTATCCAAAAATTCTATATCATTTCCGATTAGTAATATGTCATCTACATATAATATCAGAAATGCTACAGAGCTCCCACTCACTTTCTTGTAAATACAGGCTTCTCCAAAAGTCTGTACAAAACCAAATGCTTTGATCACACTATCAAAGTGTTTATTCCAACTCCGAGAGGCTTGCACCAGTCCATAAATGGATCGCTGGAGCTTGCGCACTTTGTTAGCTCCCTTTGGATCGACAAAACCTTCCGGCTGCATCATATACAACTCTTCTTCCATAAATCCATTCAGGAATGCAGTTTTGACATCCATCTGCCAAATTTCATAATCATGAAATGCAGCAATTGCTAACATGATTCGGACAGACTTAAGCATCGCTACGGGTGAGAAGGTCTCATCGTAGTCAATCCCTTGAACTTGTCGAAAACCTTTTGCGACAAGTCGAGCTTTGTAGACAGTAACATTACCGTCAGCGTCAGTCTTCTTCTTGAAGATCCATTTATTTTCAATTGCTTTCCGATCAATGGGCAAGTCAACCAAAGTCCATACTTTGTTCTCATACATGGATCCCATCTCAGATTTCATGGCTTCAAGCAATTTTGCGGAATCTGGGCTCACCATCGCTTCTTCATAGTTCATAAGTTCATCATGATCTAGTAGCATGATTTCCAGAACAGGATTACCATACCACTCTGGTGCGGATCTTACTCTAGTTGATCTACGAGGTTCAGTAGTATCTTGTTCTGAAGTTTCATGATCATCATCATTAGCTTCCTCACTAATTGGTGTAGGTGTCACAGAAACTGGTTTCTGTGATGTACTACTTTCCAATAAGGGAGCAGGTACAGTTACCTCATCAAGTTTTACTTTCCTCCCACTCACTTCTTTTGAGAGAAACTCCTTCTCTAGAAAGTTTCCGAATTTAGCAAAAAAAAGTCTCGCCTTCGGATCTGTGATAGAAGGTGTATCCAATAGTTTCCTTTGGATATCCTATGAAGACACATTTCTCCGATTTGGGTTCGAGCTTATCAGGTTGAAGCTTTTTCACATAAGCATCGCAGCCCCAAACTTTCAGAAACGACAACTTTGGTTTCTTGCCAAACCACAGTTCATAAGGCGTCGTCTCAACGGATTTTGATGGTGCTCTATTTAACGTGAATGCGGCCGTCTCTAAAGCATAACCCCAAAACGATAGCGGTAAATCAGTAAGAGACATCATAGATCGCACCATATCTAGTAAAGTACGATTACGACGTTCGGACACACCATTACGCTGTGGTGTTCCGGGTGGCGTGAGTTGCGAAACTATTCCGCATTGTTTCAAATGTACACCAAACTCGTAACTCAAATATTCTCCTCCACGATCAGATCGTAGGAATTTTATTTTCTTGTTACGATGATTTTCAACTTCACTCTGAAATTCTTTGAACTTTTCAAATGTTTCAGATTTATGTTTTATTAAGTAGATATACCCATATCTGCTTAAGTCATCTGTGAAGGTGAGAAAATAACGATATCCGCCACGAGCCTCAACATTCATTGGACCACATACATCTGTATGTATGATTTCCAACAAATGTGTTGCTCTCTCCATAGTACCGGAGAACTGTGTTTTGGTCATCTTGCCCATAAGGCATGGTTCGCAAGTACCAAGTGATTCATAATCAAGTGGTTCCAAAAGTCCATCAGTATGGAGTTTCTTCATGCGCTTTATACCGATATGACCCAAACGGCAGTGCCACAAATAAGTTGCACTATCATTATCAACTCTGCATATTTTGGCTTCAACATTATGAATATGTGTGTCACTACTATCGAGATTTAATAAGAATATACCACTCTTCAAGGGTGCATGACCATAAAAGATATTACTCATATAAATAGAACAACCATTATTCTCTGATTTAAATGAATAACCGTCTCGCATCAAACAAGATCCAAATATAATGCTCATGCTCAACGCTGGCACCAAATAACAATTATTTAGGTCTAATACTAATCCCGAAGGTAGATGTAGAGGTAGCGTGCCGACCGTGATCACATCGACTTTGGAACCATTTCCCACGCGCATCGTCACCTCGTCCTTAGCCAATCTTCGCTTAATCCGTAGTCCCTGTTTCGAGTTGCAAATGTTAGCAACAGAACCAGTATCAAATACCTAGGTGCTACTGCGAGCATTAGTAAGGTACACGTCAATAACATGTATATCGCATATACCTTTGTTCACCTTGCCATCCTTCTTATCCGCCAAATACTTGGGGCAGTTCCGCTTCCAGTGACCAGTCTGCTTGCAGTAGAAGCACTCAGTTTCAGGCTTAGGTCCAGATTTGGGTTTCTTCTCTTAAGCAGCAACTTGCTTGCTGTTCTTTTTGAAGTTCTCCTTCTTCTTCCCTTTGCCCTTTTTCTTGAAACTAGTGGTCTTGTTGACCATCAACACTTGATGCTCCTTCTTGATTTCTACCTCCGCAGCTTTCAGCATTGCGAAGAGCTCGGGAATAGTCTTATTCATCCCTTGCATATTATAGTTCATCACGAAGCTCTTGTAGCTAGGTGGCAGTGATTGGAGAATTCTGTCAATGACACAATCATCTGGAAGATGAACTCCCAATTGAATCAAGTGATTATTATACCCAGACATTTTGAGTATATGCTCACTGACAGAACTATTCTCCTCCATCTTGCAGCTATAGAACTTATTGGAGACTTCATATCTCTCAATCCGGGCATTTGCTTGAAATATTAACTTCAACTCCTGGAACATCTCATATGCTCCATGCCGTTCAAAACGTCGTTGAAGTCCCGATTCTAAGCCGTAAAGCATGGCACACTGAACTATCGAGTAGTCATCAGCTTTGCTCTGCCAGACGTTCATAACATCTGGTGTTGCTCCAGCAGCAGGCCTAGCACCCAGCGGTGCTTCTAGGACGTAATTCTTCTGTGCAGCAATGAGGATAATCCTAAAGTTATGGACCCAGTCCGTGTAATTGCTACCATCATCTTTCAACTTTGCTTTCTCAAGGAACGCATTAAAATTCAACGGAACAACAGCACGAGCCATCTATCTACAATCAAACATAGACAAGCAAGATACTATCAGGTACTAAGTTCATGATAAATTTAAGTTCAATTAATCATATTACTAAAGAACTCCCACTTAGATAGACATCCCTCTAATCCTCTAAGTGATCACGTGATCCAAATCAACTAAACCATGTCCGATCATCACGTGAGATGGAGTAGTTTCATTGGTGAACATCACTATGTTGATCATATCTACTATATGATTCACGCTCGACCTTTCGGTCTCCGTGTTCCGAGGCCATATCTGTATATGCTTGGCTCGTCAAGTATAACCTGAGTATTCCGTTTTTGCAACTGTTTTGCACCCGTTGTATTTGAACGTAGAGCCTATCACACCCGGTCATCACGTGGTGTCTCAGCACGAAGAACTTTCACAACGGTGCATACTCAGGGAGAACACTTGTTGATAATTAGTGAGAGATCATCTTAAAATGCTACCGTCAATCAAAGCAAGATAAGATGCATAAAAGATAAACATCACATGCAATCAATATAAGTGATATGATATGGCCATCATCATCTTGTGCTTGTGATCTCCATCTTCAAAGCACCATCATGATCACTATTGTCACCGGCGCGACACCTTGATCATCATCGTAGCATCGTTGTCGTCTCGCCAATCTTATGCTTCCATGACTATCGCTACCGCTTAGTGATAAAGTAAAGCATTACAGCGCAATTGCATTGCATACAATAAAGCGACAACCATATGGCTCCTGCCAGTTGCCGATAACTCAGTTACAAAACATGATCATCTCATACAATAAAATTTAGCATCATGTCTTGACCATATCACATCACAACATGCCCTGCAAAAACAAGTTAGACGTCCTCTACTTTGTTGTTGCAAGTTTTACGTGGCTGCTACGGGCTTAGTAAGAACCGTTCTTACCTACGCATCAAAAACCACAACGATAGTTTGTCAAGTTGGTGCTGTTTTAACCTTCGCAAGGACCGGGCGTAGCCACACTCGGTTCAACTAAAGTTGGAGAAACTGACACCCGCTAGCCACCTTTGTGCAAATCACGTCGGGAGAACCGGTCCCGCATAAGCGTACGCGTAATGTCGGTCCGGGCCGCTTCGTCCAACAATACCGCTGAACCAAAGTATGACATGCTGGTAAGCAGTATGACTTATATCGCCCACAACTCACTTGTGTTCTACTCGTGCATATAACATCAACGCATAAAACCTAGGCTCGGATGCCACTGTTGGGTAACGTAGTAATTTCAAAAAAATTCCTACGCACACACAAGATCATGGTGATGCATAGCAACGAGAGGGGAGAGTGTGATCTACGTACCCTTGTAGACCGATAGCGGAAGCGTTATGACAACGCGGTTGATGTAGTCGTACGTCTTCATGGCCCGACCGATCAAGCACCGAAACTACGGCACCTCCGAGTTCTAGCACACGTTCAGCTTGATGACGATCCCCGGACTCCGATCCAGCAAAGTGTCGGGGAAGAGTTCCGTCAGCACAACGGCATGGTGACGATCTTGATGTTCAACTATCGCAGGGCTTCGCCTAAGCACCACTACAATATTATCGAGGACTATGGTGGAAGGGGGCACCGCACACGGCTAAGAGAACGATCTTAGAGATCAACTTGTGTGTCTAGGGGTGCCCCCTGCCCCCGTATATAAAGGAGCCAAGGGGGGGTGCGTCCGGCCCTAGGAGGAGGCGCGCAGGAGGAGTCCTACTCCTATCGGGAGTAGGACTCCCCTCCCTTTCCCTAGTTGGATTAGGACTTGGGGGGAAGGAGGAGAGGGAAGAAAGGAAAGGGGGGGCGCCGCCCCCCTCCTTGTCCAATTCGGACTTGGGGGGAGGGGCGCGCGGCAGCCCCTAGGCCTCCTCTCCTCTTTCTCCACTAGGCCCATTAAGGCCCATTAGGTTACCGGGGGGTTCCGGTAACCTCCCGGTACTCCGGTAAAATGCCGATTTCACTTGGAACACTTCCGATGTCCAAACATAGGCTTCCAATATATCAATCTTTATGTCTCGACCATTTCGAGACTCCTCGTCATGTACGTGATCACATCCGGGACTCCGAACTAACTTCGGTACATCAAAACTCATAAACTCATAATATAACTGTCATCGAAACCTTAAGCGTGCGGACCCTACGGGTTCGAGAACAATGTAGACATGACCGAGACACGTCTCCGGTCAATAACCAATAGCGGAACCTGGATGCTCATATTGGCTCCCACATATTCTACGAAGATCTTTATCGGTCAGACCGCATAACAACATACGTTGTTCCCTTTGTCATCGGTATGTTACTTGCCCGAGATTCGATCGTCGGTATCTCAATACCTAGTTCAATCTCGTTACCGGCAAGTCTCTTTACTCGTTTCGTAATACATCATCTCGCAACTAACTCATTAGTTGCAATGCTTGCAAGGCTTATGTGATGTGCATTACCGAGAGGGCCCAGAGATACCTCTCCGACAATCGGAGTGACAAATCCTAATCTCGAAATACGCCAACCCAACATTTACTTTTGGAGACACCTGTAGAGCTCCTTTATAATCACCCAGTTACGTTGTGACGTTTGGTAGCACACAAAGTGTTCCTCCGGCAAACGGGAGTTGCATAATCTCTAGTCATAGGAACATGTATAAGTCATGAAGAAAGCAATAGCAACATACTAAACGATCGGGTGCTAAGCTAATGGAATGGATCATGTCAGTCACATCATTCTCCTAATAATGTGATCCCGTTAATCAAATGACAACACATGTCTATGGTTAGGAAACATAACCATCTTTGATTAACGAGCTAGTCAAGTAGAGGCATACTAGTGACGTTTAGTTTGTCTATGTATTCACACAAGTATTATGTTTCCGGATAATACAATTCTAGCATGAATAATAAACATTTATCATGATATAAGGAAATAAAATAATAACATTATTATTGCCTCTAGGGCATATTTCCTTCAATCTCCATAGCCGACACCGCCACCATCATCACTGCAACAATCCCTCTCCAAGTTTGTCATACAATGTATCGCATCCGACAGTTATTGTAAGACATATTATTAATCAATCATTCATGTTCATGTCGTCTTAAATGTGTTCATCTTGTGATCTGATTGCCATGTGTGAGTAATTCAATAAGGCAATGGGTTGAGGCAAGGCCTTGCAAGCTGATGCATTTGTGCAGCAGATCGTTGGAATGACTTTGTGTATTTGATAATATGTCCAGTTGCAACAAAATTGTCTCTTGTCTTCTTTTCAATCTAAGACCCTGCAAGTACCCAGGATCCTGTAGATTGATCTAGGAGGAGTTAAGGAGCGAGGAGATCGTGGAACACTATGCTGAACAGCAGTGAGAGAAGGGGTTAGTATGCTAGCGGAATAATATTTCTTGAGATGAATGAGGTGTAGTTATTAAATGCCTAATGCTTTTGTCTGAATGTTTATTCTTAATAACCAAGGTAACCCGACGCGGTAGTAAGGGACATTGGTTAGACAACTGACTCTTGTTGTAGGTCGAGCACCAGTTAAGACGTACTTTTGACACATGGTTCACAATCATCGCGTCACAAGCACATCGTAGCGGTTGTCTTTCAGGGCATGTTTTAATAACATTAAGATCGATCCCAAGCAGAAATATAAGGTTGTAAGTGTAAGACCTCATACCCATGCATGTCTTTAATATCAGTGTTTACACCCTTAATGTCATTAAAGATTTAGTATAAAAAAGGAAATTACATTCTTTAGCAAGAACTTATCAACCTTTGTTGTAGTGCACGTGCTCTCGCGGGTTCAATAACTTAAGGCCACTCCTTGGGGGGAAAGTGATACGTCTCCAACGTATCTATAATTTTTGATTGTTTCATGCTAATATATTATCAATCCTGAATACTTTATATGCTTTAATATGCAATTTTATATTATTTTAGGAACTAACCTATTAACCTAGTGCCTAGTGTCAATTGTTGTTTTCTGCTTATTTTTTATTTTCCAGAATATCAGTACCAAACGGAGTCCAAATGCTACGGAACTTTTTAAGTGTGTGTGTAGGTGATGTTCACTAAGTTTTGAGTGATTCTCCTACAGGTTTGATAACTTTGGTTCTCACCGAGGGAAATACTTGTCGCTACTATATTGCTTCACCCTTCCTTTTCGGGAAAAATCTCAACGTAACTCGCAAGTAGCATAAAGGCACCAGAATCTTTGCTATCCAAACTGGATCTCAGAGGGCATCCGATTCATGATGTCTCCTTAGGACGGCCAGGTTAGATTTTCTCGTCGTGTGACGAGATTCGGTGTCAGGCGCTTGAGATCTATTTAAGGGTTTAACGATGACGATTGTGGCTCTAAAGTGTTGCGCTTAGAGACACGTGCATGAAAACTTTCTTGCCGTCATATAGAAGGTCAAGCCGGTTCTGGTCGGGGAGCGACGACAACGATGCGTCAGCGGCTTGTTCTGGTGGCGATAGTGGTCATTCGACGGTATCAAAATTTTAATGTAGTTTTTTGCGTGAACCTTCCAATCTATTCATCTTCAATCATGACAGTACAATAAACACAAAAAATGATAAAAAGTACATCCAGATCCATAGACCATCTAGCGACGACTACAAGCACTGAAGCAAGCCGAAGACGTGCCGCCGTTATCGCCCCTACCTTGGTTGAGCCAGTCCAAACTTGTAGTAGACAAACGGAAAGTCATCTTGCTAAGGCCTCATAGGACCATCGCATGAAAACAACAACCACCGCCGATGAAGAGTAGCGTAGACCGGAAGGAACCAACCTGAAGACCCACGAACGTAGATGAACAATGACAAGATCTGATCAAATTCACCTAAGATAGATCCATCGGAGACAGACATCCACACGCCCACCGACAATGCTAGATAGACAACCGAGACGGGGCTAGGCGGAGAGACCTTTATTCCATCTTCAGAGAGCCGTCGTCGTCTCGCCTTCCTGAGCAAGATACAAATCCTAACAAAACTTATAGAAACATCTAAAAACGGAGCCCTCCCACCAACAAGGGCCGGGATACACCGCGTCCCCATGGCCCTAAGGCCACCGGAGACGAGGTGGACCGGCGGCGGCGTCGGCGGGAGGCGAAGAAACCCTAAGTTTTTTTTGCGGGTAAACCCTAAGTTTTTATTATGTTTGATGTGCTTTGTACTTTCGGTAAACTTTGTTACTTTCTCCAATCCATATTATTTGTCCCATCTTTAGTATAACTTTATGGGAAAAGCTGTAAATCTGCCGGCAAAAAACAACAACAAGTCTGCCGCCTTGCACCCGTGCCACGCGTCCCATGGACCACACGCAGGCCACGTATGGAAACCTCCTCAAGTTATACACACGTTGATGCTTATCTTATCCTCCCAAGCAATGACCTCCATGATTTATTTATCCAGCAACACATTCCTTAGTGCGTCTTGCACAGCCGCAACCAACTGAATCATGCCAGCCGAGGCCCCGGCGCCGGCGAGCAAGTGCTCGGCCATCCGTGTCCCTCCTCATTTTCTTCCTCATCCATACTATGTCTCTCTCACCAATTTAATCAGCGCCATCTCTCACGAACTACACCGCCTCGCCGTCACCCGCCTCCGCGAGGCACACCGCCGTTGGAACCTCGTCTGCCGTCTCCCATCGTTCCACGTCGCGGTGTTCTAGAGGAGCACGACGTCCATGGTTGTCGCCTCCTCGAGCTCAGTCGCAAACACCGGTGCCGCTGCAGTACAGTTTCTGCAACATTATCTCTGTTACATAATTTTTCCGCAACAAGGCCTTTGTTGCAGAAAAAATATAAATATTTCTACAACATGATCTCTACTGCAAAAAAAATCTGCAACACAACCTTCATTGCAAATATTTCTGCAACATGATTTTTCTGCAAAGAAAATTGACAAATATTTCTGCAACATGATCTTTGCTGCAAGAAAATTCTGCAACACAACCTTTGTTGCAAATTTTTCTGCAACATGATTTATGTTACAAAAGGTTCCGCAACAAGGCTTTTGTTGCAAAAGTAAAGGACGGCACACGGTCGCTAGATTGTCTCGCATCTAATGGCTCGCATGGCGATGGATGTTTTGAAAAGATCCACCGGCCGACGCGTAGCATCTCCCTAACTTTATTACAAAAGTTCTATTAAAATTAGAGTTTTTATCATTTATGCCACTAATTGTATCCGACTACTCAATTTTGCCATCAGAAGTTATAATTGCTCAAAAATGCCATCGTTTCATGAGATGCTTGTTTAAAAATATCATTAGATATCTCAAAAATGACATCGTTCCATTAGATGTTTGCTTAAAAATGTCATTAGACATTGTTATTGTCAGGTCAAACCAGTTGACCATGTTATATGATGAACATACCCCTATACCCAGATTTCAGGTCTCTTTATCTCACAATGATAAATGTGGACGCCACTTGTCAGGAGTAAGCAAGCAAAAAAAAGAAGAGGAAAATAAGAACGCTATTGGGATCAAGTGGAACCCACATTTTATTGTACTGAGGTAGAGGGAGAACTGACATGTTGGTCTATAGATATTTTGATCATTATAACATGGCAAACGAGATGTGAGATGACAATAAGGATGTCTAGTGGCATTTTTGAGCATGCGCCTAACGAAGCGATGCCATTTTTGAGCAGTTGAAATTTCTAGTGGCAGAACTGAATAGTGAGACACAATCGGTGGCATAAAAACGGAGCCCTCCCGCCGACAAGGGCCGGGATACACCGCGTCCCCATGGCCCTAAGGCCGCCGGGGACGAGGTGGACCGCCGGCGGCGTCGGCGGGAGGCGAAGGAACCCTAAGTTTTTCTTTTTGCGGGTAAACCCTATGTTTTTATTATGTTTGATGTGCTTTGTACTTTCAGTAAAATTTGTTACTTTTTCCGATCCATACTATTTGCCCCACCTTTAGTATAACTTTATTGCAAAGTTGTATTAAAATTAATATGGATTAGAGGGAGTAATAGATTTGAATTTTGTTTTCAAATTAGAAGGATCGCACAAAAAAAAGGTGAACTTTTCAACTTCCCCAGACCCCCGATCAACGACTCTGGCCTTAACCGGGCCATTTTTCTTCCTTGGATCCGTACCCTAACGCAAGCTCTTTAAGCTTATCCGCCCACATAAATCGGACGGTCCAAATCGGAACCCGGCCACATCAGCCCAAACCCTAGTCGCTGACGCCGTAGCCTGCCTGGCCTGCGTCCGCGGTCCACCCCCCGATCCCATCCCATCCCATGGATAAAAATATTGAAAGCGAGCCGCGCGTCCCGAAAACTAGCCGGTCCACGCGGACGAGCCCCCACCCATGGCCCGCCGGCAGCCTCACGCCCGCGCCAGCTCGGCAGCCCATGGCCGTGGGCCGCGAGCCCATAAATCCCCGTCCATCCCCCGCTTCACCGTTTCCCCCAGACCCGACGAAATTTTCCGCCTCGCCCCGCTGGTCCGTGCTCGGTCCCTCTCCTCCCCCGTGGCCGCCCGCCCGCCCCCAGAAGAAAAAGGCGGATCTAGGGTTTGCTCGGCCTTCGTTCTTCTTGGGCCGAGCCCCAATCCCGCACCGCCCGCCTCGAGTTGGATCTCCGCCCGCCGGCCCCCCTCCGCCTCCGTAAGCCCCCCAAACTCTAAACAGCCTCCTCCTCCTCCTCCGCGCCTCTCCAGGCAGGCCTCCTCCCCATCCATCCATGCCCGCGCCGCTCGCGGCCTCGCGGATTGGATTCGATTGCATGTATAGATCTTGTTCCGTTCGCTTTTCGGGCCGTGCGCTCGGCCGTATGAATCTGCTGCGGAGCAGTATGCGCTTCGTTCGAGAATTGGCTGCGTGTGTTCGTATGGAGGTTTAGATTCAGATGGTTGCCGCGGGTGCTGAAATGGCCGCATGCGGGCTATGCCGTCGTTTTGTTTTTCTTTAGTTTGTCTCGTGCGGAGCTAATGGCGGGGGTTTCGCCGGTCCAAATTATGAGTAGTGCCTCTGTTCTTTTGTCTAGGAGGATGATTCATTCTCGTTGCCGTACCAAGCAGCTGCTACTCAGTCATATTTTGCATAGGGGTTGGTTTAGTCATGCGAGATGTGGCCGAATTTAGGCCTTGTTTGGCTGCAAACATGACGACTGTCGCAGCCGTTTGCAACAGATGATAATGTTCAGTTGTTCACACCAGGGGTAGAGGAGCAGGTGAAGTGACCACAGTCACTAATGTTAACATGTTTATAGCTGTAAATGTATTCTGTAATTTTATCGACCCCTAGAAGCCGTAATTCTGCGGAATGCAGTGGCACTTATCCCTGGAGATGTGATAGTTCTGTGAACAGAACATTCTTGATTGCCATTTGCATAGCCAATGCTTTGATGTTTTGGTTGTTTACACGAGCCTAGCTAGGTTCCATCCATTAGGTTGCTGTATATCAGCCCTTTGGTGCTGCACCTACTTATTGCTCAACAGTTCTGGCTATGGCTATGGCCTTTTTAGCTTGTTCCCAGCAATAACATGTATTCGCGTTTGTATATAAGAAGCTACTTAGGGTGGTGTTTCTTTTTTACAACGTATGTGCTGGTGTCTCTGAATTTCCCAATCAGGGCCTTCGTCCTATAACTTTAATCTTGTTTTCTGTTATGATTGTTTAGCGAATTGAATGGCCTACTTCCATGATTTTCCTGGCTTTCTACAGCTCCACTCTTCTATTGATTTCTTTCATCAAGTTATATTTGATACATGTATAATATTGCGAGCATCTATCCTGATGTGGACAATATACTTCAATTATTTACTGTTGGACATTTTACTTTTCAAGAGATCACAGTTCCTTGCATTGGCAAACTTGCCATCTTCCAGAAAATCTGCTCTACTTGAAATCTCAAACATAAAAATTTGCAGTAGTGATTTTTAGATTTCTTCTGGATAATGTACATTATCAAAGTGAAATTATGCAAGATTTCTCAGCCTTATTCCAACTTTCCAAGTGTTCTGATTTAACTACATTAGATCTGACATGATTTTATTTGATCAATTGTTCCAAATTGACAGGCTTTTGGGTTCCATCAGATAATCTTTCATAGGATGGGCGAACCAAATGGCAATGAAAATGCTATGGTGCATGAGAGTGAAATGGTTGTTGATGATGAGATGATCCATGGCAATGAAATGGTTCACAGTGGCGAGATGATCCATGAGCATGATATGGTTCAAGGGAATGAGATGGTTCATGGTGACGAGATGGTGGAAGGGAGTGGGATGGTCCATGATGATGAGATGATCCATGGTAATGAGATGATTCAAGTTAGTGACATGATCCATGGTCATGAGATGGTTCAAGTGAATGACATGGTCAATGGTGATGAGATGGCCCATGGTCACGAATTGGTCAGTGCTGAGGTGACCCCACCAACCATATCAAGACGCCGGAGAAAGAAGTCATTAGTATGGGAGCACTTTACTATTGAACCTGTTCCTGGGGAGAGGGGATGCCAACGTGCATGCTGCAACCTATGCAAGGCAACCTTTGCATACAGTTCTGGCACAAAGATAGCAGGTACTAGCCATCTCAAGAGGCACATCACGCTTGGCTCTTGCCCTATGATAAAAAGCCAAGAGAGGAAGCTGGCAATGAGTTCAATTGGAGGAGTGACTGACAACGATGGTGAGGGTACCGTAGAACGTCCTTCTAAGAGGCGTTACAGATATACTGGCTTTGCAAATGCTACATTTGATCAAGACCGTAGCAGCTCACATCTGGCGAAGCTTATCATTTTGCATGACTACCCACTTCATGTTGTTCAACAGCCAGCCTTCACTGCTTTTACTGATAGCCTGCAGCCTCGTTTCAGGGTTGCGGATGTTGAAACAATGGAGGCAGAGGTGTATGGTGTTTACCAGAAAGAGAAAAACAACCTAATGCAAGCATTGAACACTATGCCTGGAAGGATTAGCCTCACCATAGGATTGTGGACAACTAGTCAGACTCTTGGCTATGTTTCTATAGCTGGGCAGTTCATTGACACGGATTGGAAAGTGCATCGAAGAATGCTTAACTTCATGATGGTGTCTTCTCCTCATTCGGAGAATGCACTTGGTGAAGCTATTAGCTCAAGCCTTACCGACTGGAACATGAAGGACAAGCTATTCACCGTCACATTGGATAATGATTGCTCATCACATGATATCTACAGTGCAAATCTGAGAGATCATCTCTCCAATAAGAACAACCTGATGCTTAAGGGCCAGCTGTTTGTTGTGAGGTGCTATGCCAATATCCTCAATGCAGTTGCACATGATGTCATTGCTTCAATCCATGGTGTGATCTACAGTATCCGTGAAAGTATAAAGTTCATAAAAGCTTCTTCTGCCCGTGAGCAGAGGTTTGCTGAGATTGCTCTGCAGCTGGAGATTCCCAGCACTAAGACCCTGTGCCTTGATGTTACAACACAGTGGAATACCACTTACCTTATGCTGCTTGCTGCCTTGGATTATAGGCAGGCATTCACCACATTGGAGACATGTGATGATAACTACAACGAGTCACCTTCTGCAGAAGACTGGAAGAAGTTGGAAGCTGCCTGCAATTATTTGAAATTTCTGTATGATTCTGCACATAGCATCATGGCTGCGGCAAATCCAACTTCTAACTTATTTTTCCATGAGGCGTGGAAACTTCAGCTGGAACTGTCAAATGCCATAACCCATGAAGATCCAGTTTTCAGTAGCATCGCCAAAGAAATGCATGAGAGGTTTGACAAGTACTGGAAGGATTGCAACCTTGTTCTAGCCATTGGTGTTGTCATGGACCCTCGTTTCAAGATGAAACTTGTTGAATTCAGTTATTCTAAAATCTATGGTGTGGAGGCAGCAAAGTACGTTAAGGTGGTGGATGATGCTCTTCATGACCTTTACAAGGATTATGTTGCACAGCCCCTGCCCCTGACGCCAGCCTATGGCGCACCAGGGGAAGTTAATAAGAATGGGCCTGCCCATGCGAATAACAACACAGTAACTCCACCTTCTACTGGGGATGGACTTCTTGACTTTGACATGTATCTTTCAGAGATAGCAATAAGTCAGCCCTCCAAGTCCGAGCTGGAGCAGTACCTGGAAGAAGCCCTGACGCCTCGCATCCAAGACTTTGAAATCGTGGACTGGTGGAAGCTCAACACCCTGAAGTTTCCAACACTGGCGAAGATGGCCCGTGATATCTTGGCCATCCCCATGTCCATGGTGAGCAGCGGCTGCTCCATATTTGCCGCGGCAACAACAGGAAGCCGGATGCTCGATGACTACAGAAGCTCGCTGCGCCCTGAAATCGTGGAGGCACTTTTCTGCTCCAAAGACTGGCTTCAGTATTCTCCGCCGCCTCCTGCAGAAGCTCAGGGTTCTGTAGCGGTGAAGATGGAGTGATATTGGTCCCTTAGTCCTTAGATGGTAGCCTTCAGAAGAAGGCTACTTAGTTTGTGCCTAGTGCTCTCGATCATAGAATGTTACTGATAATGTTCGAGCTATCCGTTAGATGTAATGAGTACTCTTGATTATTCTTGTCGAATTCAAGATTCTGAGCCCGTGACATACTTGCAGGGTGAGGTTGTCGGCAGTGATATACTGTTTGCATGTTGTCCCGTGTGATCGTGGTCTGTTGGCTCGTGCTCGTCGTCTGTTTTGGTTGGCTTGATTTTGTACGTTTGCTTCTGTCCTGATTGTGCATCCAACCTCAACCTGGTGCTGATGTAGTGACGGCTGGTTTCAATGCTATTTGCATGGTCGTCTCTTGAGATCTCATGTGGTAATTTTACGCTCCCATTTTGTTCTTCCGGTCTAAAATGCCTTGTAATTCACGCGTGGGCCGGTGTCTGGGCTTTTCTGAGGGAAGAAAGGTACATTGCTGAGCACACCGTTTTAAGCTATAGCAGCAGTGATCTGAACTCTCGGTGAATCACTTATTATTCGCAGATGACAGCCTGTTGTTCTTCAAAGCTAATGCTACGGGTGGAGAAGAGATCAACCAATTGTTGAAACATTACTGTGCAGCAACGGGGCAGAGGGTTAATTACAGCAAATCCTCCATCTTTTTCAATAAAGGGGTTCCGGAAAATATTCGAGCAGATATCAAAGAGTTGCTTCATGTGCCTAATGAAACACTGAATGCAAAATACTTGGGGATGCCATCCGACGTTGGCTCTTCAAGAAATGGTGCCTTTAAGTTTCTCAAAGACCGTCTATGGAGTAAAATCCAGGGCTGGATTGAGAAGTCCTTGTCCACCGCAGGGAAAGAGGTACTTGTCAAATCTGTCGCTCAAGCGGTGCCAGTTTTTTCAATGTCATGTTTCAAACTTCCAAGGAGACTCTGCGAACACTTGAATATGTTGATAAGGAAGTTTTGGTGGGGCTCTAAAGATGGCCGTAGGAAGCCTCATTGGGTTTCATGGAAGGACATGACGCAACTCAAATCTTCTGGGGGGTTGGGGTTCAAAGATTTTGAATTATTCAACCTAGCAATGCTTGCAAAGCAGGGTTGGCGAATTCTCCAACAGCCTGACTCTCTGAGTGCTCAAATCTTGAAGGGGGTTTATTTCCCTAACTCATCCATCCTACATGCTCAAGTCGGCTCTCATACTAGTCAGATTTGGAGATCTATAATGGAGGGGGTGGAGGTTTTGAAACTAGGGCTCATCAAGAGGATCGGCAATGGTGAATCTACATATGTGTGGACGGAGAACTGGATTCCAAGGAACGAGATGTTGCGCCCCTATGGCTGCAGGGTACAGAACCCCATGAGGCTAGCGTCTCGATATATCGATCAAACTTCTGCGACTTGGGATAAGCAACGAGTTCAGCAAACTTTTTTGCCTATGGATGCTGCGGTGATCCTGACTATACCCATCGGTACAAGGAATTAATTTTGATGACTACTGGGCATGGAATTTTGAAAGAAATGGCATATTCTCTGTACGCTCGGCTTACAGAATGTTGGTGGCGACACGACAACGGAGAGAAGCATGGCTGGATGGCACTTCCGCAACGTCTAGTTCGAACATGGAAGAGAAATCATGGAAGACGCTTTGGAAGATTCAAGTCCCAGCCAAGGTGAGGATGTTTTTATGGCGTTTGTCGAAGCAGTCACTCCCTACAGAAGATGTACGTGCGCATCGGCACATGTCTAATACGGGCTCATGCGGAATGTGTGGTTCGCCGGATTCTTGGAGACACTCGCTACTGGAGTGCTCGATGGCGAGATGTGTTTGGGCTCTTGATAACAGTGATCTGGTGAGCAGAATGATCACTGTCATGGAGCCGAGGGCGAAGCATTGGCTGTTCGGAATGATGGAGTCACTGTCTCACTCAGAGTTTGTTCGGCTCTCCGTAACACTATCGGCGATCTGGTCTTCTCGCAGAAAATTCATTCATGAAGGCGTGTCCCAGAGTCCGCATTCTACCCATGTGTTTATCCATCGTTTTATTGACGAGATCACCATGCTACAGAACAAACCGGCTGAAGTGCAGAATCCCCCCCGAGGAATTAGGCAGTCACATGCAAGGCCTAGTCCCCCCCCCCCTGCAGGGTACGCAAAGATCCATGTCGACGGTGCTGTTTTTAGTAACAGAGGCGGTTCTACGGCTGCAGTGTGTCGAGATGATGCAGGGAACTATCTTAAAGCTCGTCGCTGGTGATTGAAGGCCAAACCGATCCGGCGACGCTCGAAGCAATCGCGTGCAGGAAGGCGCTGGCCTTGGCGGAAGATCTGCTGCTCCATGACTTCATCATATCATCGGATTGCAAGCAGGTGGTAGAGGATATTAACAGAGGAAATCAGGGGCGATATGGCTCAGTCATCACAGAAATTAGACTTAGACTCTTGAATTTTGATTGTAATTTTATTTTTGAAGGCCGAGCCACTAATGGCGAAGCACATAGTTTAGCTAAGCACTCTCTTTCTCTCGGTCTGGGACGCCATACTTGGTTGTTAAGTCCCCATGATCCGAATTGTATCCCACTACATGTGGATTATCATCAATAAAACTTAGTTTTATCCTTAAAAAAGAAGAAGCAGTGATCCGAACTCCCCCTACAAAAAACAAAAGCACTGATCTGTACTAAGTAGACAGCAGCACGGTCTAGCAAGTTGCCTAATCGAATAACCTCACTATTTTCTGCATGCATCTTCACAGTGCCCGCCGAATCGTCCTCGATGAGAATCACTTGGTCTTGGATCTATCCGCGCCTCTTCGTGACTACTGCGTATCTGTTTCCCCGACGTGCACAATCCCCATTGCTGGCCCCAACAGCTCAGCTCAGGTCACGCAGCCGATCGCCGCGCCCCTCACGCGCTCGGCACCGACCCGGTTGCGTTGCGTCCGTCCAAGCCTGGGGACGCCGTGCTGATCTGGATCTCGACACGGGAAAAACCGCATCAGATGCCGCGCGGGGCACTGACACGCACCCACAGGCCACAGGTGACGGACCCAACAACCCCCCGGATCTCGCCAGGTTCCCCGCTCCTCCCTCCACTTGCGGGCCGCGGGGCGGGATCGAGCCGGGACGGCGCACGCCATGCACCCGTACACGAGCTGTGGCGTCGCGTCGAGCCCCCAACATCAACGAGTGTACAAGTGAGCCATCGCCGACGCACCAGCGAACCAGCGGCTGCCGCGTAGCCATCGCTCGCCGCTGCCGGCTCCCGCTGAGCTTCTTAACTCGCTAGCTGACAACCCCTCGCGCGCACACTCCACTGTCCACTCGCTCGCTCACGCTCAGTGCTCTCACTTCACTGCCCATTGCTCGCCATTACTGGGCTCACCCACCCCAGATCTCATGGCTCCCCAGCGCCGCCACCACGCGGCGTGCCTCCTCGTCCTCCTCGCGCTGTGCGCCCCGCCGGCCCACGGCGGCCGCGCGCTGCCGGCCAGGGTCAGCAAGGCGCAGGCGGCGGCGGCGGCGGCCAACGCGACGGCGACGGCGGACGAGTTCCTGGCGCCGCACAACAAGGCGCGCGCGGCGGTCGGCGTGGCCGCGCTGCGGTGGAGCGCGGACCTGACGGCGGCGGCGGCGTGGACCGCGTCCCAGCAGCAGAAGCAGAAGAACTGCGCGTTCGCGGACATGGGCGCCAGCCCCTACGGCGCGAACCAGGGGTGGGCGAGCTACCGCGCGCGCCCGGCCGAGGTGGTGGTCTCCTGGGTGGCGCAGGGCAAGTACTACACCCACGCCAACAACTCCTGCGCCGCCGGCCAGCAGTGCGGCACCTACACGCAGGTGGTCTGGCGCCGCACCGCCGAGGTCGGCTGCGCGCAGGCCAGCTGCGCCTCCGGCGCCACGCTCACGCTCTGCCTCTACAACCCGCACGGCAACGTCAAGGGCGAGAGCCCCTACTAGCGGGCGGCCGGCGTGTCGGGCTGGTGGCGGCGCCTCTTGCGTTGGGGACGTCGCCGCCGGCGCCGGAGCATCGATCGTCGTTAGAGTTACAAGTACGATCTACCAGCTTCGTGTCTCTGGTTCAGTTAAGCATGATTTGTGTTGCGAACTTGTGGTGCCTAGAATAACTACTGCTTAGATATAAGAAACTCATGCGGTGGCGTGCCTAGCATATTGTGTGGAAAATGAACTTGTCATGTTCTCGGCGAGTCCCGACTTCCGAGGGTGAACTTGTTATCGGACAAGAAAATTGTTCTCGGTGGGTTGGATTCATGGCATCTACGCATGGCAGTCACCAGACTCACCACATTTGTTTGCACTTGGAGACGTGCATTTTTAATGAATATGCAGACATGAACTAAGTTGAAAATGGTACTCCCTTCACAAATATAAGATGTTCTAACTTTTTTTTTCTAGACCAGATGTATATAAATGTATTTTAGTGTTTTTTATGAGGACACATTTTAGTGTATTTGTTCACTCATTTCAATCCGTATGTAGTTTAAATTAAAATATCCAAAACATTTTAGGGAGTACTATTCTCATGTAAACTCTCCTTCCCTTTCTCGTCTCGACTTATCATCTTAGGTAATTTTTTGGACGAGGACAGGCCAAAATTTTGGGATTAGTAACAGCACTAGTTGGGGAGTTGGCATCTAATCTGGTCTTGTTCTGAAAGATTTGTGATATCAAACACCAAATTGTTTGGTCACGTCAGTCCTCACATAGATAATATCCCATTGGGATGGATTGACATCGGTCTTAGAGCATCTCCAACATATGCTCAATAATTAATTTCTAATGGCAAATGATTAGCATCAGCCGGCCGATCTCCTGTAGCGTTCCGCCGCTTGTGCAGCCGCCAGATCCAAGTTTCATCGGATGGGTGCACAATGCACATCTTAGTGCAAAACGCCTTATTCGTGACATCATATAACTCAGTCCACGCGCGACGCGTGCCTCTACCATCTTAACAAATTTTCTGCAACACTATCTGTGTTGCAAAAGTCCTTTCGCAACAACACCAATGTTTCAAAAAATTTAAGATGGAAAAATATTCCGCAACATCATTTGTGTTACAGAAGTCATTCCACAACAACACGCATGTTGCAAAAAGTTAAGACGAAAACAAAAAGGCTTCCTTCATTTCTTTTCCAGTGTTGTTATGTTTCTATTTTTATTTTTTTTCTTTCCCATTTCTTCTTTTTTGAATGACTTTTTAAACACATGAATAATTTTAAAAGTATCTATTTCTTATAAATATTTTTTCTTCTAAGATTACATGTTTTATAAGAATAGAAAACTTTTAATATTACACGGATATTTATGTAATTTCTCTTGCACATAACTATAGTAGCACATTCGTTGGCTATGCGCAGTTGGATGTTCATCATCGTTGTGAAACTCTTTTTTCAAAATTATTCAATATAATTGGTTTCTCATTTTGTAGGTTATACTTTTATTTGTATTTCTAGTTTCCATCCTTTTCACGCGTTTGTTTTTTTCGTTTTTGTAATGCACACATGTACCATCTGCATGCAATTCACATGAGCTTTTTGTGCCTAAGACATTTTTTTAATTTTACACGTCGGGTTGCAAGCGTGGGCAGTTGCATGTCTGTCACTAGAGACACAATTGCAAGTGTTGCCAACTACCCAGGGCCGGCCGTGTGCGTATATATATATATATATATATATATATATATATATATATATATATATATAGTGTTACTATTTATCACTCAGGGTGCAGAATAAGTTATTCTTCACCCGAGGTAATCTTACGATCATTTCATAATTAAATTACATTTCGAATTCAAATAGTTACATTCCTATTGATTCACTATGTAAAATTTGACATAAAAAAATAAAAATATATGTCATAAGACAAGAAATTTTACAGTTTATGTGTATTTTAGACTATGTTTTTATGTTTGTAATTTTACATAACATAAAATATTTTTTACGGCGATTATATATTTTCTTACGGTCTTTTTTTGCGTCGGAAATAAGACAAAACTTACGGAACGTAAAATAACGTAAAATTACGGTGCATTGATGGTAAAATAGAGGGGAGGGGGGGGGGGGGGGTGAAGAATAACTATTCCTCACCCAGGGTGACGAATAGCGCGACCCTGTATATATAAAACTTGCAACCACATCTTTACTCTGAGATTTGATGACTATAATAATTGTTGGATAATGCCATATTATGGCAGAAATATTAAAGGATAGCAAAATGAAACCTATATTTTTAGGCAACATGGCATGTTGATGTCCTAAAATTACATATTCGAATATAGTTTTTATGTCATAAAATAATAACCTCAAATAAGGACCATATTCGAAGAACCATTCAGTGTTCGAATTTTTGGATCACTTTCTCTTTTTTGTCTCCTATTTTCAGCACCCGACAAATGTTTTTTAGGCAACATGGCATGTTGATGTCCTAAAATTATGAAAAAAAGGATACAAAGGATTAGAAATTTATACATCGGATGATTGGAACCCTAGACATGTACGCAGAATGACAAAAAAATAGGGTGGTTGAATACGTACTGTGAAAGATTGAATTAGAAAATTATACACTAAAATTACTCCATATACACTGAAATTAGAGGACGAATCATGGATGAATAATTGATAGTTGAATACTTACTAAAGAATAAAATAAAAAAACTACTAAAATTGGGGTTTGGCGGTGGATTAGGACTGCCGCGCGGATGGACGGACTGCCGCCCGGCGCGCGCAGCAGCGACAACCAGCGGCGGCCGAGGCGCCGAGCGACAGGCCGACGGTCGAGGAGGGGACGAACAACGAAGATGAACCGACGAGCAACGAAGGCACGAGCTAATTAGCGAAACGATGACTCGATGAGATCTTGGATTGATTTGTTTCACACAAGCGAAAGGAGCGGCTGTGGCGCCGTGCCTTAGTCTCGCGTGATGCACTGATGCTTCACTAATCGCTACTAGCTCTATCTGATGGGCTTTTTTTTCTTATCTATTTTCTGCTGGGCTATATACTATGCATGTATACTTCATCATGGGACCCCCTGAACCATCGCCCCTCCGGCCATACCCCAGGGCCGGCCCTGCAACTACCGCAACTTCATGTTTTACAAGTAACTGCAAGTATCACCAACTATTGCCGTCTTGCCCTTCCATCGACCTCCCCCACTGTCGTGCTGACCGCCACCCCAACCATCCCTCTAAGCCGCACCACCAGTGAACAACTCCGGTGACCCCCTGCACGCGCACCCCTAAGAGATATAGTAATGAGGATGATGCTTAATGAAGCTGTTGCTCCCTCCAAAAATAGATAATGAGGATGTTGCTCCCCCGGCAAGGTCGGCCTCCCCATGTCGAGTTCCTGATGACTAGGAAAGTGATTGATGCAATGAAAATTTTCAGGTACCTTAAAATAGCAAAATCGGGATTCTAAAGACTACTAGCATCAACTGGATTGAGGTTTTGTGCATTAACGGACATGTGTATTGCAATGCACGTACACGATGAGTTCAGTGAGAGTAACCGGGAATAACAAGGGCAAAAGAAGAACCATTCATTATTTTAAATTAGGAGTATATTACTCCCTCCGATCCAAGTTTTTTTTAAAGTTAACTGCATGTATCATTAATCACAAATTAGATGAATACAAGCACGCGCACAGAATCAACCAGAAAGGGTCAAAAAACAACACGTGTTCACAGAACTTTGCAGAAGAAACTCAGGTAATCCTGCAATTGCCATCGCCGCCGCTAACTGTCGTCGCACTCGGAGGAAAGCCATAGCCCAGAAAAGCGTTGCGAGTCAGTGAAGAAGCCCGCCGTCGGCAAGGCCTTTCTCGCTGTGGTGCGTCGACCAGGGATCATCCCCACCCTCCTCGAGTCCAGAAGCCACCTGTCGGTGTCAAAACCGGCGGATCTCGGGTAGGGGGTCCCGAACTGTGCGTCTAGGCCGGATGGTAACAAGAGACAAGGGACACGAAGTTTTACCCAGGTTCGGGCCCTCTTGATTGAGGTAAAACCCTACGTCCTGCTTGATTAATATTGATGACATGGGTGTTACAAGAGTAGATCTACCACGAGATCAGAGAGGTTAAACCCTAGAAGCTAGCCTATGGTATGATTGTATGTTGTCCTACGGACTAAAACCCTTTGGTTTATATAGACACCGGAGAGGGTTAGGGTTACACAAGGTCGGTTACAAAGGAGGAGATATCCATATACGTATTGCCTAGCTTGCCTTCCACGCTAAGTAGAGTCCCATCCGGACATGAGACGAAGTCTTCAATCTTGTATCTTCATAGTCTAACAGTCCGGCCAATGAAGATAGTCCGGCTATCCGGAGACCCCCTAATCCAGGACTCCCTCAGTAGCCCGCGAACCAGGCTTCAATGACGACGAGTCCGGCGCGCAGTGTTTGTTGGAAATATGCCCTAGAGGCAATAATAAAAGCATTATTATTATATTTCCTTGTTCATGATAATTGTCTTTATTCATGCTATAATTGTATTATCCGGAAATCGTAATACATGTGTGAATAACAGACATCAACATGTCCCTAGTAAGCCTCTAGTTGACTAGCTCGTTGATCAACAGATAGTCATGGTTTCCTGACTATGGACATTGGATGTCATTGATAACGAGATCACATCATTAGGAGAATGATGTGATGGACAAGACCCAATCCTAAACTTAGCACAAGATCGTATAGTTCGTTTGCTAGAGTTTTCCAATGTCAAGTATCTTTTCCTTAGACCATGAGATCGTGTAACTCCCGGATACCGTAGGAGTGCTTTGGGTATACCAAACGTCACAACGTAACTGGGTGACTATAAAGGTAGACTACGGGTATCTCCGAAAGTGTCTGTTGGGTTGACATGGATCAAGACTGGGATTTGTCACTCCGTATGACGGAGAGGTATCACCGGGCCCACTCGGTAATGCATCATCATAATGAGCTCAAAGTGACCAAGTGTCTGGTCACGGGATCATGCATTACGGAACGAGTAAAGTGACTTGCCGGTAACGAGATTGAACGAGGTATTGGGATACCGACGATCGAATCTCGGGCAAGTAACATATCGATTGACAAAGGGAATTGCATACGGGGTTGATTGAATCCTCGACATCGTGGTTCATCCGATGAGATCATCGTGGAGCATGTGGGAGCCAACATGGGTATCCAGATCCCGCTGTTGGTTATTGACCGGAGAGTCGTCTCGGTCATGTCTGCTTGTCTCCCGAACCCGTAGGGTCTACACACTTAAGGTTTGGTGACGCTAGGGTTGTGAAGATATGTATATGCAGTAACCCGAATATTGTTCGGAGTCCCGGATGAGATCCCGGACGTCACCAGGAGTTCCGGAATGGTCCGGAGGTAAAGAATTATATATAGGAAGTGCTGTTTCGGCCATCGGGACAAGTTTCGGGGTTATCGGTATTGTACCGGGACCACCAGAGGGGTCCCGGGGGCCCACCGGGTGGGGCCACCTGTCCCGGGGGGCCACATGGGTTGTAGGGGGTGCGCCTTGGCCTACATGGGCCAAGGGCACCAGCCCCACTAGGCCCATGCGCCTAGGGTTTCCATGGGGAGGAGTCCCACTAGTGGAAGGCACCCCGAGGTGCCCTGGGGGGGAGGGAAACCTCCCCTTGGC
Organism: Triticum urartu; assembly: GCF_056163025.1. Taxonomy (NCBI): domain Eukaryota; kingdom Viridiplantae; phylum Streptophyta; class Magnoliopsida; order Poales; family Poaceae; genus Triticum; species Triticum urartu. The sequence goes on along the minus strand of NC_141876.1, from coordinate 46,618,034 downwards.
AGCCGCACCTAGGAGATTGGATCTCCTAGGCTGCGCACCACCCCCCCTTGGCCCTCCTATATATAGTGGGGGAGAGGAGGGACTTGACAGACCAGCCCCTGGCGCCTCCCTCTCTCCCCGTTACGTCTCTCTCGCGTAGTATAGGCGAAGCCCTGCTACTGTGACGCCTTGCATCCACCACCACGCCGTCATGCTGCTGGATCTTCACCAACCTCTCCTCCCCCTTGCTGGATCAAGAAGGAGGAGACGTCTCCCGTCCCGTACGTGTGTTGAACGCGGAGGTGCCGTCCGTTCGGCGCTTGGTCATCGGTGATTTGGATCACGTCGTGTACGACTACATCATCACCGTTCTTTGAACGCTTCCGCACGCGATCTACAAGGTATGTAGATGCATCTGATGTCTCGTTGCTAGATGAACTCCTAGATAGATCTTGGTGAAACGAGTAGGAAAATTTTTGTTTTCTGCAACGTTCCCCAACAGTGTTATCTTCGGCATTGCAGGGCGGGTTCCTCTCCAAATTCTGTGTACCTATTGAAATAATGTCCGGTTTCTTGTGATGGTTTGTACTCCTTGGCTTCTGCATCCAATAATGGCCACTTTTCACGTGCCGAGCGAATGTGAAGAGCCAGGGTGTTTTCACATTTACCCCTAGCTATGTAAATGAGCCGCCTATTTAAAAAGACGAGGATTCAGATCCAAATCACATCATCCTCCCTTGCCGAGTCTTCATCGGAGCGCACCCGACAGAGATCCATTCCACCATGGCCGGTCGACGCAGCTCCTCCTCTCGCACCCCCAGTTCCAAGCCTGGAGATTGGGAGAGATGTTCCATCCTGCACAGCAAATTGGTGATGCTTCAGTCTAAGGGATTTCTTCCCCCAGTGTACCTGGTCCCGATTCGAGCCGGGCTTGCCACCTATAATGGCGGAGAGCAAGCGGAGAGCCGTACCAATCCCTTTAAGGGAGAGCGGGTATGCCTTGTCCCTTATCTGGTAAGGGGGCCTGGATTTCCAATTCATCCGTTTCTCCGGGGGCTTCTGGAGTTCTATGGCCTCCAGCTACACAACCTCACGTCTGCCTCCCTGCTGCATATCGCGGGATTCGTAGCCCTTTGCGAGTTATTTTTGGGCTGTGAGGCTCATTTCGCTCTATGGAAGAAGCTGTTCTGCCTTGTTCCCCGTTCTAAAAAAGGATCAATATATCAAGTGGGCGGAGCCGAAGTGTGGCGTATTGCCGGGATTGGATACCTGTCCGGGACTTCGAAGAAGACGTCCGAAGACTGGCCTTCAGAATGGTTTTATATAGAAGATGTCCCCCTTCCGGACCCTATTCGGATCGGCCTTCCTGAGTTCGACAACGCCCCTTTGAAGAAGCGTCGGAGCTGGCGCCCTCGGAGCTCCCTGGAGGAAGACGACGGGGACATTCTTTATCTGATGAGCCGGATAAGTTCTTTAGCTCGATCCGGATTGACCATGATCGAGGTCATGGCTATATGCATTATGCGGGGGGTGCAACCGCTACAGTATAGAGGCCACCCCATGTGGGATTTCAACGGGGAGGATGACGCCACCCGCCACGGCCGCAAAGGGCCGGGATCGGCTGCTGATCTAATAAAGATCTTGTCCACTTTGTACAAGGGAGAAGAGGAGGAATTCCATCGTGTCAACCCGCAGGGCGGATTCTCCATGTACAATCCTCCGAGCTGGGTAAGCAGAGACTTTTTCTCGCCCATCTGTTTCGTATTCCCATAGTTTAAGTATTCATTCTAGCGATTTCATCGCAGGAGCTGCGCCAAGCAGTAAAGGAGATAAACAGCCCTCCTCCACAGCCCAAGGACCCTGGACGGTCCCTTGACCCGGCCTCTCAGGAGGATCCGGACATATCCGTGGAGCTGATTGACGGGGTATTTTACCAAGGGAGTAATGACAATACCTTGGTAGCCATTACGGCCGATTACCCTGGGCTAGTTCCAGCCTCACAGGTGACTGAGACCGAAGTCTCAGTACTTAAAAAGGGATCCGTCCTTGTGCTCCTTTTTTATTGCCGTATAACAGCCGTGTTTTGCAGGGGAGGTCCTCGGGGCAGAAGGCCGAGCCCGTGGCAACTAGCCAACAAGGGGCCGCTAGGCCAGGCAGGCTGAAAAGATCCGTAGTCCGGATTGAGGCACCGGCGCAGCGGTATGGCGCACCGTCTTTATTACAAGACATTATTTACAGAGGCATACTAACGCCCACGCCTTCTTTTCAGGAAAAAGAGCACTCCCGGACTATACCCGGAGAGGCTACCAATCGCGCCTCCACAAGCCAGGCTCCAAGGCCGGACTCAGAGGTGGGAACGAGTACAAGGCATGCGCCGGGTGCTCCTCCGACAGAGGATATGGATAGACTGTCCGCCACCCATTCCGAGGTGGAAAGTGCCATGAACCACAGGCGTCGCCGGACTGTTCTTCGTGACGCTTGTTTCTCCCCAGAGGCATTGGATGCCTTTAACTCGGGAGACGCGCACCTCCGTGCCGCTCAAAATGGTCTAGCCAGAGCCACGGAGCAGTATGTAAAAGACATACGGGTGAGAAAATTTGATGATTATATATATCAGTAGCCCCTGAGACTTGAAACAGTTAGGTTAACTGATTTAAGGATCATTTGTTATGTAGGTTCTTACAGAAAAGAATACTCAACTGTCCCAGGAGCTGGAAGAGTGCAAAGCCCAACTTCAGGCTGCACTGGCCGCAGCAGGGAAGCCCAAAGAGACCCACTATGGTAACATATCCGTCAAATGATAAGTATCCTATTAGAATGCGGCTTTATATGCAGATCTGACGATAAAATTGCAAATGACGTTGGAGTGTATCCGGATAAGCAACAGCTCATACGCCAGCTGAAGGCTGGTGAGAGCGTGCTTACAAGGGTGAGGCAGGAGAAGAATGATCTCCAAGATGCCAACACCAAGCTGGGCGTGAAACTAAAAGATGTTCGTGCCCAACTGTCGGACTCTGTTAAGGAGAATCGACGGCTTCGACGCGGCATATTTAGTAAGTGCTTGAACGAACTTTGAAAAAGAGTTCGGCGAGGAAGATGGCTGACAGAGTTATGTCTGTAGGTATGTTAATAGGTCGTCCTGCCGAGGAGATGCCTAGTTCAACGGGTGATCTTCTTCCCGAGCTCGCACAGTTGCACGAACGAGTTCGGCAGGTGATGCAAGGCGTTGCCCAGGCCTTGTGGTCGTCCGTCTTCATACCCGAAGGCCTTGGAGAGCTTGCAGAAAAGCTGAAGGGAGCACAGCGGCGCTTCCGATTATGGAAGATATCGGCCTGCCGTCAGGGCGCCAGGGAAGCTTGGGCGATGGTGAAGACACGGTACACGAAGTCTGACCCGAACCACATGGCCGAAGTCGGACCTGTGGGGCCTGATGGCAAGGAGATCCCTATGAATTTAGTGTACGACCAAGTAGAATTGGCCGCAAAGTATTCCCAACAGGACTGTAGACTAGACAGCCTATTGGATGGCATTGAAGAGGAATTCAACCAGTCAAATTGACTATGTAATTGTAAAGTGAATATATGATGCCTTCTAGCCGGATTGTAGATCGTTTGTCGTGGCGGACCTTTTCGCTTCAACCTCGGGACCCGACAATCCGGAGTGTATCCGAATACCCTCTCGGTTATATAAGAACCGGGGCATGCGTGGAGACCAGGCGTAGGGGTCATTAGTGCTTTATCAGACAAGTGCCCAACTAGTTATGTTATATTACATGGATAGTAAGAAACATCTTCCAGAGAGAATAGTTCCGTTAAGGGTTCCTTTCCCTAGGTAGGCATGACCTAAAGTGCATGTCCGGACTGCGACAAGAAGCACACTGAAAACGTCTGGGGGCAAATATGGATAATAAATAAAAGTCATCTTTTTTTCACCGACCGAATATTCTCTTAAGAACGCTAACTTTCGGCTTCACCTAGTCTGAGGTACATGTCTGGCTGACCCGACGGCAACAATCGCAGAGGTGCTCCCCTTATGCCCTAGCCGAATTAACGGGAACGTAGGGCATAAATACAAGAGCCAAGCAACCCAGCTTGGCCAAAACTTAAGTCATATCAATGCATATAATGGTGAAAAAAGGTACATGTGGAAGTATAACACATGTGTTGGGCGTGGGGCCCAGGTAAATAATTTAAGCTTCTGTGAGAGAAGCCCCCAGGTATGAAGAGTGCGGCTAGCGCATCTGTGATGTATGAGTGAGGCACAAGGTGACCCTTGAAGTCCTAGGGAAATAAAAAGAAAGAAAGGGAAACAAGACGGATGATGCATATGCAGAAAATGGATGAAGGGAGCGGACTAACATAAAGTCCGGAGCTAGGCGTAGAATCTTCAGAGCTTGGCTGCGTTCCATGGGTTCGGCTCGAGTCGACTGGTCGATGCATCCCGCAGTCGGTACGCTCCACCGGTCAGGACTTGGTCGATAATGAAGGGACCTTCCCATTTGGGCTCGAGCTTGTTCTTTTTCTTATCCGGCAGCCATAGAACTAGTTCGCCAACATTATAAGTTTTAGCCCGTACTTCTCTGCTTTGGTATCTGCGAGCCTGTTGCTGGTAAAATGCGGAACGGGCTTTGGCTACGTCGCGCTCTTCCTCCAATGTATCCAGACCGTCCTGCCGATCGAGCTCGGCTTCTCTTTCTTCATACATGCGCACTCGAGGTGAGTCATGAATTAAGTCACAGGGCAGGACTGCCTCTGCGCCGTACACCATAAAAAATGGTGTATATCCGGTACTACGATTCGGTGTGGTACGCAGTCCCCAGAGTACGGAGTCGAGCTCCTCTACCCAGTGCGTATCGGACTCCATTAAGGAGCGCACTAATCGGGGTTTAATGCCGCTCATTATAAGACCATTTGCTCGTTCGACTTGACCGTTAGTTTTTGGGTGATAGACTGAAGCGTAATCGAGCTTGATGCCCATTTTGCTGCACCAGAGTTTTACCTCGTCGGCCGTGAAGTTCGTGTCGTTATCAGTGATGATGCTGTGGGGGACGCCGTAATGGTGTACGACCCCGGATATGAAATCTATCACCGGTCCGGATTCGGCTGTTTTTACCGGTTTAGCCTCTATCCATTTGGTGAATTTATCCACCATGACCAATAAGTATTTTTTCTTGTGGGTCCCCCTTTAAGGGGTCCGACCATGTCAAGCCCCCAGACCGCGAAGGGTCATGTAATGGGGATCGTTTGAAGGGCGATGGGTGGCATGTGGCTTTGATTTGCAAAGAGCTGGCAACCGGTGCAACGTTGGACCAAGTCCTGTGCATCTGCCCAGGCCGTTGGCCAATAAAATCCTGTGTGGAAGGCCTTGCTTACAAGAGTCCGGGCTGCGGCGTGATGGCCGCCGAGTCCAGCGTGAATTTCTGCCAAAAGATTCCGCCATTCCTCTTCGAAGATGCACCTTTGAAGGACTCCGGTAGCGCTTTTTTTGTACAATTCTCCCTCATGGACCCTGTAGGCTTTGGATCGCCGCACTATGCATCGTGCCTCATTTTGGTCCTCCGGAAGTTCCTGTCTAATTAGGTAGGCCAGGAATGGTTCTGTCCACAGGGCAATGATGGCCATTATTTCGTGGGCTGATTGTGTTATTTCGGTGGCGGAGCCTCCGATTGTGTCAGAGAGTTCGGTATCGGGTATTTTGGCTGGGTCCGGACTGTTGTTACCGGTGTCCCCTTCCCATGCTACGGATGGCTTGAAAAGCCTTTCCAGGAAAATGTTGGGAGGGACCGCATCACGTTTTGCGCGAATGCGGGGCGAGGATATCCGCCGCCTGATTGTTTTCCCGAGCCACATGGTGAAATTCGAGCCCCTTGAACCGGGCTGACATTTTTAGGATGGCATTGTGATAAGTGGTCATTTTTGGATCCTTGGCATCAAAGTCTCCATTTATTTGGGATATTGCAAGGTTTGAATCCCCGCGCACCTCTAGGCGTTGAATGCCCATGGATACTGCCATCCGGAGACCATGTAGAAGGGCCTCATATGCGGGTGCATTGTTGGAGTCCGTATACATTATCTGCAGTACGTATTGAATGGTGTCTCCTGTTGGGGACGTCAAAACGACGCCAGCCCCCAGACCAGCCAACATTTTGGAGCCGTCAAAGTGCATGATCCAGTTTGAATATGTGCCGTACTCTTTAGGGAGTTCGGCTTCTGTCCATTCAGCGACGAAGTCAGCCAAAACTTGCGATTTAATAGCTCACCGTGGCTTGTAAGTTATGTCGAACGGGAGGAGCTCAATGGCCCATTTGGCAATCCGACCCGTCGCGTCGCGGTTGTTTATAATATCGTTAAGTGGTACTTCCGAGGCTACCATTATCGAACACTCTTGAAAGTAGTGTCGCAGCTTCCGGGATGCCATAAATACCGCGTACGCTATCTTTTGATAATGCGGGTATCATGATTTGCATGGAGTAATGATAGTGGACACGTAGTAAACCGGCTTTTGAATGGGAAATTTGTGTCCGTCCACTTCTCGCTCGACGACAAGCACTGCGCTTACTACTTGATGAGTTGCCGCAATGTATAATAACATTGGTTCGCCAATGTTTGGCGCGGCCAGGACTGGGTTTGTTGCCAATATGGCTTTTATTTTGTTGAGTCCGGCCGTGGCGGCGTCCGTCCACTCGAAGTGTTCGGTGCGCCGGAGGAGGCGATAAAGGGGTAATGCTTTTTCTCCCAAGCGGGAGATAAAGCGGGTTAGAGCCGCTACACATCCAGTTAGTTTTGTATTTATTTGAGGTCTGCTGGGGTAGCCAATTGTGACAACGCTCGGATTTTGGCCGGATTAGTTTCAATACCTCTACTGGTGACAGTGAATCCCAGGAGCTTTCCTGCTGGTACGCCGAAGACGTATTTTTCCGGATTGAGCTTGATGTCATATGTTCGGAGGTTGTCAAATGTGAGCCTCAAGTCGTCTACTAGAGTTTCGACATGCTTGGTTTTAACGACCACGTCATCCACGTATGCCTCCACTGTTTTGCCGATCTGGTTTGCCAGGCATGTCTGAATCATGCGCTGATATGTTGCACCGGCATTTTTTAGCCCGAAGGGCATTGTGTTGAAGCATAATGGGCCATATGGTGTGATGAATGCCATTGCGGCTTGGTCTGGCTCTGCCATTTTGATTTGGTGGTAGCCGGAGTATGCGTCGAGGAAACACAATGAATCGTGTCCTGCGGTAGCATCGATGATTTGATCGATCGGGGGAGGGGGAAGGGATCCTTTGGGCAGGCCTTGTTAAGGTCCTTAAAATCGACGCACAAGTGCCAGGATTTGTCCTTCTTTGGTACCATCACCAGGTTTGCTAGCCAGTCCGGATGTTTTATATCTCTGATGAATCCGGCCTCCAATAGCTTGGCTAGTTCCTCTCCCATGGCTTGTCTTTTAAGCTCGGAGAAACGTCGAAGAGCCTGCTTGACTGGCTTGAATCCTTTTAGGATATTTAGGCTGTGTTCAGCCAGCCTGCGTGGGATTCCTGGCATGTCTGAAGGGTGCCAGGGAAAAATGTCCCAGTTCTCGCGTAGGAACTGTCGCAGTGCGGCGTCGACATCAGGGTTTAATTGTGCCTCGATGGAAGCCGTTTTTGTAGGGTCCGTTGGATGGACTTGGAATTTGACTATTTCGTCCGCCGGCTTAAAGGAGGTGGACTTGGATCTTTTATCGAGTATCACGCCGTCCTTGTTCACCGTGGAGCACAGCGCAATTAGTTCTTCGGCCACTAGGGCTTCGAATAGTGCCTCAAGGGCCAGTGCAGCTGTCTTATTTTCGGCGCGGAGTGCTATGTCCGGATCACTAGCAAGAGTGATGATTCCGTTGGGCCCGGGCATTTTGAGCTTCATGTACCCGTAATGAGGTATGGCTTGGAAGATTGTAAACGCCTCCCGCCCTAACAGAGCGTGGTATCCGCTGCTGAACGGGGCCACTTGAAATGTAATTTCTTCGGGCCTGTAATTATCCGGCGTGCCGAATACCACGTCTAGTGTGATTTTTTCAGCGCAGCGTGCTTCCCGACTGGGGATGATTCCTCTAAAGGTTGTGCTGCTTTGCTTAATGCGGCTCCAGTCTATTTCCATCTTTTGAAGAGTTTCCTCATAGATGAGGTTTAATCCGCTGCCGCCATCCATGAGTACCTTGGTGAGTCGAAAGCCGTCCACGATTGGACTGAGGACCAGTGCGGCTGGTACTCGGGCTGTTCGGAATTTAGGTTCATCACTGGCATTGAAGGTAATAGCCGTGTTGCTTGTGACGCCCCCGATTTGATCGTACACTAATCATACACGCAAACGTGTACGATCAAGATCAGGGACTTACGGGAAGATATCACAACACAACTCTACAAATAAAATAAGTCATACAAGCATCATATTACAAGCCAGGGGCCTCGAAGGCTCGAATACAAGAGCTCGATCATAGACGAGTCAGCGGAAGCAACAATATCTGAGTACAGACATAAGTTAAACAAGTTTGCCTTAAGAAGGCTAACACAAACTGGGATACAGATCGAAAGAGGCGCAGGCCTCCTGCCTTGGATCCTCCTAAACTACTCCTGGTCGTCGTCAGCGGGCATCACGTAGTAGCAGGCACCTCCGGTGTAGTAGGAGTCGTCGTCGAAGGTGGTGTCTGGCTCCTGGGCTCCAACATCTGGTTGCGACAACCAGGTAGAAGGGATAGGGGGAAAAGAGGGAGAAAGCAACCGTGAGTACTCATCCAAAGTACTCGCAAGCAAGGAGCTACACTACATATGTATGCATTGGCATCAACTGGAATAAGGCTATCATATGTGGATTGAACTGCAGAATGCCGGAATAAGAGGGGGATAGCTAGTCCTTTCGAAGACTACGCTTCTGGCAGCCTCCGTCTTGCAGCATGTAGAAGAGAGTAGACTGAAGTCCTCCAAGTATCATCACGTAGCATAATCCTAACCGATGATCCTCCTCTCGTCGCCCTGTGAGAGAGCGATCACCGGTTGTATCTGGCACTTGGAAGGGTGTGTTTTATTAAGTATCCGGTTCTAGTTGTCATAAGGTCAAGGTACAACTCCAAGTCGTCCTGTTACCGAAGATCACGGCTATTCGAATAGATTAACTTCCCTGCAGGGGTGCACCACATAACCCAACACGCTCGATCCCATTTGGCCGGACACACTTTTCTGGGTCATGCCTGGCCTCGGAAGATCAACACGTCGCAGCCCCACCTAGGCCAACAGAGAGGTCAGCACGCCAGTCTAAACCTAAGCGCCCAGGGGTCTGGGCCCATCGCCCTTAGCACACCTGCACGTTGCGTGGGCGGCCGGAAGCAGACCTAGCCTAGTAGGCGTTCCAGTCCAATCCAGCGCGCGCCGCTCCGTTGCTGACGTCACGAAGGCTTCGGCTGATACCATGACGTCGAGTGCCCATAACTGTCCCCGCGTAGATGGTTAGTACGTATAGGCCAGTAGCCAGACTCAGATCAAATACCAAGATCTCGTTAAACGTGTTAAGTATCTGCGAACGCCGACCAGGGCCAGGCCCACCTCTCTCCTAGGTGGTCTCAACCTGCCATGTCGCTCCGCCACAAAGATCCACCCAAAGGGCCGTCGGGACAAAGGTCCTTTCAGCCCCCAATCCGTGAATCACTCGCGGGTACTCTTCGAGCCAACCCGACTTTAGTCATCACATGTATCATGTATAAAGTATAGTTATATACCCGTGATCAACTCCCGAGTGATCACGGCCCGATAGTATAGCATGGCAGACGGACAAGAATGTATGGCCACTGATGGATTACTAGCAACCTATACTAAGCATGTAGGATTGCAGGTAAGGTATCAACAGTAGTAGCAACAATGACAGGCTATGCATCAGGATAGGATTAACGGAAAGTAGTAACATGCTACACTACTCTAATGCAAGCAGTATAGAGGAGAGTAGGCGATATCTGGTGATCAAGGGGGGGCTTGCCTGGTTGCTCTGGCAAGAAAGAGGGGTCGTCGTCGATGTAGCCGATCACAGGGGGTATCAGCAACGGTCTCGGAGCCTACCGGAAAGAAGTAACGGAGGGGGAACACAATAAATAACAGAGCAATCAAATGTAACACAAAGCAAGACGCGACAATACGTTGTGCTAGGGGTGACATAACGCAGGGATATGTGATATGAGCGAAGGGGGGAAACATCCGGGAAAGTATCCCCGGTGTTTCGCGTTTTCAGACAGATGAACCGGAGGGGGAAATTTGCGTGTTCGCTATGCTAGGGATGCATGGCGGACGAATGGGCTGCGTATCTAGATTCGTCTCGTCGTTTTGAGCAACTTTCATGTATAAAGTATTTTCATCCGAATTACGGATTAAAAGATATGATTTTCTAAAGATTTAAATCATTTTCTGATTTTAATTATTTATTTAAACCCAACATTATCCAGAACAGTGTACGCTGACGTCAGCATGACGTCAGCAGTCAACAGAGGCGTTGACTGGTCAACTGACATGTGGGTCCCGTTCGTCATTGACTGTTTAGTCTAATTAGGATTAACTAATCTAATTACTGTTTAATTAAACGAACTAGTTAATTAGATTAATTAAATAGGATTAATTAACTTAATTAATTCCTTAATTAATCAATTAATTAATTTAATTATCATTATTTATTTAATTTTTTTTAATCCTTCTCTTTTTTTTGTTCTGGGGGGGCGTGGGCCCCGTTTGGCAGTGGCCCAGAGGGGGCCTAACGGACACTGGCGTTAGCGGGGCTGCGGGCTTCGGGCGGGGCGTACCCAGCGCCCAGCACGAGGGGGCAAGGCCGGCCGGCCGGAGCAGCATGCCGCGGCAAGGGGCAGCGCTGGCGGCGCGGCTAGTCGGAGCCGGCGAGGCAGGGGGAGGCGGTGCGGGTGACGGCGGGACACAGGGGGCCGGCGATAGCGAGCGGAGCCGGAGCAAGGAGGTTCACGGGAGCGGGCGCGGCCAGGGGGGCGCGTGCGGGCGTGGACGTCGGCCACGGCAAGCGTGCGGCGCAGGCGAGGCGCATCGGGGCGGGGCGACGGGCGCGGCCAAGCGGAGCGGCGCGCGGCCAGGGCGCGGCGCGGCAGCGGTGAGCGCGGGGCCGGAGCGCGCGCGGGGTGGAAGCCGCGGCCAAGGGCATGGCCGAGCGGCAGCGGGCGCGGGCGGCGGGCGAGTGAGCGGCGGTGACCGCGGGAAAAGGAGGAGGGGGCGGCTCACGGTGCGTTGTAGGGAGCGGGGCAGCGGGGGTCGATGGAGGCCGGGGAGGGCCGTTGTGGAGGGGGACGGGGATGCGCAACGGAGTGGAGGAGGACGGCGAGGTGGCGGCGTCCTGGCGTGGGGGGGGGGCGGCGAGCGGCGTCGGCCTCCTCTGGATCCCGATCCAGATCGGGAGAGAGGAGGGGGAAGAGCGAGTGGGGGGGGGGCGAGTGGGTGGCGGCTAGGGTTGCGGGGGGGGGGGGGGGTGAGGGGAGTGGATAAGGAGTGGGGCGGCTGGGCCGGTTGGGTTGGCCCAGTTGGGCCACGGCCCAGGGGGGGGCTTTCTCTTTCTTTTTTTTGTTTTCTGCTAGTTTTCTTTTTTTATTATTTCTTTTTTGTTTTAATTCATTTAATAGCATTTAGGCATTTTATAAAAATGTGTTTACTTCATCAAAATTACCGATGCAATAATAGACTTAGCCCAAACATTTTATTTTAATATTTGAAAACTTTTGTCGTTTGACTTATTTAGGATTTAAATTTGAAACGGTTTTGAATTAACCCGAGATTAATTACAGTGACAGAGGTGACGTGTCACCATTAACGTGAGATCACTGTAGCATGATTATCCGGGGGTTACATCGCTCCAAGGATTTGTTTTTGCTATGTGGTAGATTTCGGACATGCTGCGGAATGTTCGCTTCCGTCTATTATTTGACGCGAAGGTCTCAAAGACCGTTAAGACCGTATTGTTGTCTTCGGGGTGGTGCTCTGTGGTTTTTGGGAGGAGTAGATCCTCACCACTTTTGGCCACCTGCCGGAGTATCCAGCATGCTCGAAGGCTGTGCGTTGGTATCACATCCGCTGTACTATGAATTTTGCAGGGTCCGTTGAGCCATCCCTCCAGTATGGTTCCTTGCCCTGTAGAGGGCTTTTGCTTTTTGGTAGTTAACCCAGGTGTATTGTGATAATGCACCCTTTTATTTCGGACTGGGTTTGTGTTCAGGGCCGGATTATTCCAAAATTTTATTTCGGTTTTCCAGGCGCTTTCCATCGCAGAGTACTTTCGCACTATGGACACCAAGTCGGCAAAGCATGTAATTTCGCAACGACTTATGGCATTGAGGATTCCCTTATCCGTGCAATTATTGCAGAAGAATGAAATTGCGTCTTCCTCGCGGCAGTCCTTTATCCTGTTCTTGACTAGGAGGAATCTGGCCCAGTAATGGTGTATTGTTTTTTCGGGCTCTTGCCTAATTTAGGATAGATCGCGTATATTTGGGTGGGTGGGTGTAATTGAATCCGAATCCTCACCCGATTTGAGGCTCAGTGGCCAAGGAGTTTCCAAACTCGAAAGCTTGGATTTTTGGACGTTTACCGGTAAATCTAGCCCGCTGCCTGATTCTGGGTTCAGGCTTTGAGTGACATCCTCCCCTCCGCGGGTATCCGGCTTGGCGGGATCGGGAATCCGGACGTAGCTAGTCCTTAAGATGGACGAAGGGTTGCCGCATTGTTATTCCACCACTGCAACATGATGGGTGACCTGGGGAGAGTTAATTTCTCTCAGATCGGGTTGAGGCCCAATCTGATTGTAGTCTGTGGCGACTCCCAGGGTGGCGATGCGATCCAAGAGCTCGTTCAGGGAAGAGAGCTTCACTGGATCTAACTGCTCGGCGAGTTCCGAGTTGACGTGAAGATTGCTTTCGATGACCCGAGAAATCATCGTCGGCGCAGCGGCCGAACATGCGGTCATAAGAAAACCACCTAACTGGAGAGTTTGGCCGATAGCCAGAGCTCCCTCAGCGATAGTGCCGTCTTTAAAGACGGGACGAGACATCCTTCCTGGTGGCGATGGCACAACGGAACTCTCAATGAAAGCACCAATGTCGGTGTCAAAACCAGCGGATCTCGGGTAGAGGGTCCCGAACTGTGCGCTTAGGCCGGATGGTAACAGGAGATAAGGGACACGAAGTTTTACCCAGGTTCGGGTCCTCTTGATGGAGGTAAAACCCTACGTCCTGCTTGATTAATATTGATGATATGGGTGTTACAAGAGTAGATCTACCACGAGATCAGAGAGGCTAAACCCTAGAAGCTAGCCTATGGTATGATTGTATGTTGTGCTACGGACTAAAACCCTTCGGTTTATATAGACACCGGAGAGGGTTAGGATTACACAAGGTCGGTTACAAAGGAGGAGATATCCATATACGTATTGCCTAGTTTGCCTTCCACGTCAAATAAAGTCCCATTCAGACACGAAACAAAGTCTTCAATCTTGTATCTTCATAGTCTAATAGTAAGGCCAATGAAAATAGTCCGGCTATCCGAAGACCCTAATTCAGGACTCTCTCACCACCCCCTTCAGTCACCGGAGGAGGCAGGGACCAGCGGCGTTGCCCGAAGGAACGAAGGAGGCAGTTGTGTTCGCCTCTCTCAAGCGGTTAGGAGCGAAGCGGCTGTGGTGTGTTTGATTGACGTGTTTGTTCGTCCCTCCGATCGAAGTTGTACTAGAGATGCGACCATTAATTTGGACAGGAGGGAGTACATTTTTTGTCGACAGGGAAAGAAGAGCGAACTACCTACCGCTCAGCAAACGCACCGACTGTTTGGACCCAACGGGGGGAATGCTCGAGGTGGTAGACAGCGTCTGGTAGTCGTCGGCGGTCGGAGGCTGGCGGCCGTAATCGTGAGAGCTCATCCCGTGCTTTGCCTTCGACGCGTCCTCCGCGACATGCTTCTCAGTCGGATCGTAAGGCTGCACGTACATGGCCACGGGCATCCGAGGGGGCAGCGCCGGCACCCTGGCGGCCATGCCCGAGCGCAGCACCTCGACTGCTTCCCTGATGCTCGGCCGCGCCCTGGCGTCGGGGTGCGCGCACCACAGCCCGATCACCAGCACGAGCTCCACCTCCCGAGCGTCAAACTCTCCGCACAGCGCCTCGTCGGCCGCGTCCAGCACCGCGCCTCGACCATACATTCCCCATGCCCACTCCACCAGCCGGAAGATCCTCGTGTCGCCCGGCGGCGGCGGCGCCATGGGCCGCCTGCCGGTGGCCACCTCCACGAGCACGACGCCGAAGCTGTACACGTCGGACTCGCTGCTCGCCTTCCCGGTGGCGATGCACTCCGGGTCGAGGTATCCGGGCGTGCCGGCCACGGCGGTCATGGTCTGCAGGCCCACGCCGTGGTCGATGAGCCGTGCGAGGCCGAAGTCGCCTAGCTTGGCGCCAAAGGATTCGTCGAGCATAATGTTGCTCGGCTTTATGTCGCCGTGGACGACGCACTGGCCCCACTCCTCGTGCAGGTACAGCACGGCGGCGCCAAGCCCGAGGATGATTCTGTACCTCGCCGGCCATGGCAGCACCGCCGTTGCGCCGTAGAGGTGCCGGTCGAGGCTTCCGTTGGGCACGAGCTCGTAGACGAGGAGGAGCTTCTTGCGGCCGTCGCACCAGCCTATGAGTTGCACCAGGTTGCGGTGCCGCAGCCGGCTGATGACGGTGACCTCCGCCGTGTACTCTCGCTTCCCCTGCGCCGAGCCACCCCTGGAGAACACCTTGATGGCGACGTCGAGCTCATCGACGCGACCGCGGTACACCGACCCGGACGCGCCCTGCCCGAGCTTTGTCTCCTCACAGAAGTTTCTCGTCGCTGCCGTCAGCTTGCTCAGCTGGAACGGCCGTGGTCCCGACCCTGACTCGAGGTCCTCGTCGATCGCCCACGGGTCCTCGTCGTCGCCGTCATCGTCGTCGTCGTCGGCGGCAGACTGCTCCTGGCGTCTCGACCGCCACAACAGCACCCCTACGGCCGTGCTTAGCAGGAGAGCCAGCACCGTTGCCACGGTGACACCGGCCACGAGCCGCACAGCAGTGCGCCGCGGTTGTGATTTGTGAGATGAATTCGCAACCAGCGGCAGCGAAGAGCTGAAAGACCAGGACAGCACGTAGTGCAGCGCGACCCGCTCTGAGTTCGTCGCCGCTGAAAAGCCGACGATGACCTTCTCCGGCAGGAAGCTTCGCAGGTCAACATTGACGCTGAGATCATGGGTCGCGCCGTCGCTGCTGCCGTTGTGCAGCATGACCTCGAGCTGGCCCGTGCCGCTGTTGTAGTCGATCCGCGCGGACATGACCCGGCCGACGAAGCTGTCGTTCGGCAAGGTGGTGTAGCTGCCGAACGAGCTGATGTTGTTAAGATCGACTCCGATGTGACGGTCGCTGGGGTCCCACTCGTCCCTGAACGTGTCGAACTCCACGGCGACAACATGGTCACCGCCGGTGGCGCCAGGACTGAAGAGGCCGAGGTAGCCGCCGTAGGACTCCGCGGGTAGGCTAGACGGGACGTCGACTTGGGAGGTGAGGAAGAAGGCCATGCCATGGCCAACCGGCTGCCCCGGCACGGCGTCCATGCCGAAGGAGAAGATGGTGGTGAAGCTGGCCGTCTCGCCGGTGGCAGCGTCCCAGAGTTGCACCGGCTCGGGGTACACCAGGCGGCCGATGTTGTTGGTGTAGTTATTGACGCTTATGCTGGTGAGGTCGGCCCTGTGATCGCTGATGTTGCAGTCATCCCCGAGCGCGCCGAAATCGACCTTGTTGGTCGTGTTGATGGAGTCGTACCGGAAGCTGAGGGAATCGGCATGGTAGAGAAAGAGAGAGAGGAAGAAGACACGCTGAGTAGTAGCGCATTTCAGGGAGCACGGGAGCTGAGCCATTGCAAATTAATGGTGCTCGATCTCGTGCCAAGTTATGCAAAGGGAAATTAACACCATGCATGCTTATGTAGGTAGCACTCCCTCCCTCCCTCTGATTTCTTTTTTAGTTTGCCTGTTAGATTTATCTAAGGTCAAACTTTACAAAGTTTAATCAAATTTATATTAGAAAATCAGAAATAATAAATCCCGAACATTCGGATTTTGTCATGGCAAATCAAAACGTTTTTTATCGCAACTTTGGTTGATGTGAGTATGGCAAGTTTAGTTGGCAGGTATGACAATTTATGTAAAAAGAAGTAAAATAAAGACAAAATTGTAATGCTTAACAACTAAACTTGCCATCTTCGTGTTAGCATAAAAATGTTTGATTTGTCATGGGCGAATCCCGAACATTCGGGACTTATCGGGGTCCTATAAAATATATCAACATCTACAATACCTAATAAATATAATATAAAAGTATTTTCCATGATGAATATAATGATATTAATGTTGTATTTTGAATGTCAATATTTTTTTTATGAAATTGCCCAAACTTTGGACAGTTTGAGCGGAAAAATCTAATAAACGGAGTAAAAAGCAAAAGGAGTTGTAACAACATAGAACGTATACATGGTGAAAATATATTCTATAAAAAATAATTATTTTGTGGGGATGTTGACATTTTATTCTATAAATTTACTCATTTTTTTTTAAAAAAATAACGTAAGACAAATCTAAAACGTCAATTAATTTGGAGCGAAGCGAACTAATCTGTGCCCTAAAAAAAATAGTCGACGCATATATTCTGAAGGGTCTGTCTTGGACACATCTAGCCCGATGTCCACTATGTTTGTGGTCTATTTTTTATGTCAGTTGTTTTTATTCATTGTTGTTGCGTTATTTGTGGAAGGTTAGATGTGACATCCTTAAAAAACATCTAAATGTGAATCTTTCCTCCTAATAAAGCAGCTAGCGCTTCTGGTCATACGTCGTTGGTGTTTTTGCGAAAAAGTCCCTGTAGTTTTTGCTATTCAACCCGCAATCCTCACAATAAGTCAACCTGAACTGGTACGTACGTGAGAAAAGAAAAAAAAAACCATCCGCACGCACGACCGTGCCTCCTGATCCCATCTCAACCTGGAGCCCGCCGCCGCCTCCTCTCACGTCCCGCCCCGCCTCACCGTGCGCCGCCGGCCGCCGCCGCGCGCCGCCGCCGTCGCCTACCCCTACCCCAGGTGCCCCCACACCCGCGGCCTTCCCCTGTCGGTGACCCGCGGCCTTCCGCCGCCAGCGACGCTCGACGCCGCGGCCGTTGGTGGATCCGCCGGGTCTCCTCCATGCTGCTTCCACCTCGACAATGGTTTCTCCAACCACGCCGGCTTCGCCACTAGCCACTCCTTCCCCCACCAACATGCCGCCCTCCAAGTGGACCCCCTTCTCCGGTAAGATCCCCTCCCAGAGCAGGACGGCGAGTACGACCCAGCCCCATCCGCGCACGCCGCCGCCCCATCCGTCGTGGCGCCACCTTCCCCCTTCTCTTGTAGAGCAGGCGACAAGTCCATCCGTCATGGTACTGCCTCGCCCATCCCCTGTAGAGCAGGCAACAGCAGAGCTCCTAGCCAAATAGTTCATGAATTCTTTTGTGTGAGATCAATTTTATCGATTGTTTCAAATGTAGCAGAAAGAGACCATTACATGGATATGAATGGAGGTAATTTTATAATGCAAGATTAGAGATGGAATTTACTTTGCATAGTCTGTCACAAGATAAAGGAGGCAGTGGATGGGAGTGATACAACCGGAGCTGTTGCAGTACTGGCAGGTTACAGAAAGCATGTAAGAAAAAAGTTCTTTCCTTTCTCTAATTGACTTTGCATTATCCAAAATGATTAGCTGATGACATGAGGGAGAGGGGGATAGACCCCTTTGGCTACTGCACTAAGGTTATGCCTACAAATGTGCTACTCATATTCCACTTTTAGATGACAAGCAGCTTCAGAATTCAGATCCTTTTGATTTGCATTTCAGATCATCTTGCTCCAACTTGGTAGTAAACGACCATTTTTGGTATTCACATATAGCAGTTCTTTGGTTCTTCCATTTGTACATGGCCTTTCAATTTTCCCATCTGCTAACAGAAGAAAAAGGCAGATAGTTTGTACACTTGTTTATTCACCTAGATGTTCTACAGCAAGAAAAGAGCATGATAAACACCATGTGTTGGTAGTCTTTCTATTTGTCCTTAGCTGTTTGCATTCTACTTATGTTAGCTCAGCTAGGTCTTGATCGTAACAAACACTTGCAAATATATGTCTCTTGTGTACATAAATATGTGCTCTAGAAGACAATGGGGATAGTGATCACAGTAATTTAATCTGCTATTTATTGTATAATATTTCTATTCAGAAGAAGAGATAGTTATATGCTTTACTGCAGTTTTAATATCTGATGAGTTGAGAAAAAAATTATTAGTCTTCCTTTATAGAGGTATGTTGCCTTGCTGAGGCTGCTCTGCTTTTGCTATATTTGCTGCTCTTGGCTATACTATTGTTCCGTATATATAGAATCGGAGAAGAGAGCAGCAGCCTATTACTACTGATTTTGTTCAAGCTGCTACTTGCTTACTGTTACACATCTACACAGGCAAGGCTGCTGCTTGCTGATTGCAATCCATTCACGATATGTAGATATGTATGCTTCTGCTAGGTACTTGCGAACAGGGAGACAACGAATGGACGCTTCAGTGGTAGCCGGCCGGTGGCCACGCATTGGCAGCCACCGCTTAGATACATAACTCCAGCCAGCTATGGTGAGCAGACTTTGATCTTGATATGTTAGTCCGAGTGGATAAACATTACTAGATGTTCAATGTGATGTGACTTTATTGGTTGGACGTCGATTAGCATATAAGTAGGACATAGCCACATATGATATTTTTTCCAGTTGCCATATGATGGAAATCAGTAGCTTGATTTGCTGTTCAACAAACGTTCATGGTATGTGTGTGTGCGTGCTTTTGCCGATTCTCAAGAAAATGCTCGCTTTTTGGATGTGGTTCTTAGTTGTGGGCACTCGTCTTGCATGAAACGCTCCATGAAATCCACTCCAAAAAGTTAGATGGAGTAATTTTTAAGGTGGATTTCGAAAAAGCGTACGATAAGGTCAAATGGCCATTCCTCCAACAGTCATTGCGTATGAAAGGATTCGATGAAGCGTGGCGCCGCCAGGTTGAATCATTTACGTAAAAAGGTAGTGTGGGAACTAAAGTTAATGATGACATAGGCCATTACTTTCAGACACATAAAGGCCTAAGACAAGGAGATCCGATGTCCCCTATCTTGTTTAACATTGTGGTGGATATGTTAGCAATTTTGATAGGAAGGGCTAAGGAACATGGTCAAGTAGGTGGTTTGATACCTCATCTTGTTGATGGAGGTGTATCTATCCTTCAGTACGCTGATGATACAATTATCTTTATGGAGCATGACTTGGCCAAGGCGAGAAATATGAAGCTTGTGTTATGCCTATTTGAACAACTGACCGGGTTAAAGATCAACTTCATAAGAGCGAGCTGTTTTGTTTTGGTAGAGCCAAAGACGAACAGGAGGCTTATAGGCAATTGTTTGGGTGCAAATTGGGAGAGTTACCCTTCTCTTACCTAGGTATTCCCATCCACCATCGTAGGCTGACAAACAGAGAGTGGAAGTGCATCGAGGACCGATTTGAGAAGAAACTGAGTTGCTGGAAGGGTAAGCTCATGTCCTACGGAGGCAGATTAATCCTAATAAATTCGGTGCTCACGAGCATGCCTTGTTTCTCCTATCGTTCTTTGAGGTACCAGTTGGTGTTAGGAAGAGACTGGACTTCTATCGATCGCGTTTCTTTTGGCAGGGTGATGAGCTTAAAAGAAAATATCGGCTCGCTAAATGGGATATCATCTGTAGACCGAAAGACCAAGGGGGCCTCGGTATTGAGAACCTAGAAGTTAAGAACAGATGCCTTCTTAGCAAGTGGCTGTGGAAGCTCTCTACGGATAATGATGCCATGTGGGCTCAAATCCTTCGTAGCAAGTACCTCCAGACAAAAACTTTGTCCCAAGTTACAGTCAGGCCGACAGATTCACCTTTCCGGAAAGGTCTGATGAAAGTCAAACAATCTCTGTTTAATAGGATGAAGTTTGTTATTGGAAACGGCACTAGTACTCGTTTCTGGGAGGATACTTGGCTCGGCGAGACACCCTTGGCCATTCAATATTCGTCTTTGTACCGTATCGTTCAATGACGAGAGGTGTTCGTCGCA
This sequence comes from Triticum urartu, assembly GCF_056163025.1. Lineage (NCBI taxonomy): Eukaryota > Viridiplantae > Streptophyta > Magnoliopsida > Poales > Poaceae > Triticum > Triticum urartu. The sequence goes on along the minus strand of NC_141876.1, from coordinate 46,597,837 downwards.
TCGGTATTTCAATCTATCCCCCTTAATATTCGGTTCCGGCGGACGCTAGCGGGCAATCGTTGGGAAGAATGGCTCCGTCTAGTTAGGAGACTGATGGAGGTCCAGCTTTCTCAACAACCCGATGAATTATGCTGGAAATTGACTAAGTCTGGAGTATTCACTGTTAAATCAATGTATATTGATGTTATTAATTCGAACTCCATTCCTACCTCCAAGCATGTTTGGGATGTCAAAGTCCCTTTGAAAATAAAAGTGTTTATGGAGTTTGTGCATAAACAAATTATTTTAACCAAGGACAACTTGATAAAGCGTAATTGGACAGGACCTACTAGGTGTAGTTTCTGTGATCGGAGTGAGACAATCAAGCACCTTTTTTTTTGATTGCCCGTTGGCCAAAGTGCTTTGGCAGACGGCCCACATTGCTTTTAATATCAATCAATCAAATTCTGTTAACGCGTTATTTGGGACATGGCTTAATGGGATTGAGCCTGACTTAGCGAAACACATTCGGGTTGGAGTTTGTGCTTTGCTGTAGACTATCTGGACTTGCAGAAATGATTTAGTTTTTAACAGAATATCATGTATCCAATTTTTGCAGGTTATATTCCGAACTACGGCACTGATCCGTTCGTGGTCGCTACTCACCCCGATGGAGGCCAGGGAGCATTTGGTTACTAGATCTTTCCGCTGGGAGATGGTAGCTCGGGATATCTTCAACCGGTTTGGATGGCGGTCATGTAATAGGATAGGCGTTTAGTTTACCTACCTAGCTTTAGCCAGCCGGTTGTGGCGTCTGTTCATGGCTAGTTGGTGTTTCTAGCCTCTTTTTAGCTCTGTGTGAGCTTTCTTTGCTTTTCATTATTTTTGGAGACTTTGGAACCTTGTTGTCACTTCTTTATTTGGTTAATAAGATGGCCATATGCATCATTCTGATGCAGAGGCCGGGGAGTTCCCCTTTTCGAATTTTTTTTGTTACTTATGATATTGAGAAAAAAATTGATCATATGATCTTGTACCTTTAAATATGAAGTTCTGGCTGTGATTAGGAGTAATCAGATTATTTACAAATCATGTGCAGAAAACTTGGATCGGTTATGGTAAAACCTCTCATGCCATATGTATCATGTGGAGACCTACATATGATATTTTTTTTCCAGTGCTATTAGAAAAGATGTTGCTTTTGAACCTTCCATGTTGAGAAACTAAAAATAGTATTTATGTGTTTTACCTTGCTCTAATATTTGTTCCCCAAGTTGAGAATGGCAAGAAGATGCTTATTCTCCACGGTACAAAGTGCTATTGGTGCAGTTTTGAACTCCGTGCTGACAGATCATTTTCACCTGATGCGCGATCGTTGTGGTAGTGCACCAACAATAACAATATCATCAAGCCATTTGAGTGTAGTGGTGGAACTCCCTGGAGGTATTCTCCCTTAAATCTCATTGTAGCCTTTATTCACATATCCTATTGTGTAGTTTGTGACAATAAGGAATTGTTATTCACTTGAAAAAATAAAGATTAAATCGATGTTGCTATCAAAAGTAAAATGACTTCCTGAGCTAGATAGTGAAACCTTTCCCATGTCTGTCATAATGATTGTCGGTGTCAAAACCGGCAGATCTCGGGTAGGGGGTCCCGAACTGTGCGTCTAGGCCGGATGGTAACAGGAGGCAGGGAACACTTTGTTTTACCCAGGTTCGGGCCCTCTCGATGGAGGTAATACCCTACTCCTGCTTGATTAATATTGATGATATGGGTAGTACAAGAGTAGATCTACCACGAGATCGAGGAGGCTAAACACTAGAAGCTAGCCTATGGTATGATTGTTGTGTATGGAGTTGATTTATCGACTAGCCTGGCCTCGGTTTATATAATGCACCGGAGGCCTAGGATAACAAGAGTCCTAGCCGAATACACCGGTGGGGAGAAGTCCTTGTCTTGATCGCCAAGTCTTGTGGAATCTTCCTTGTATGCGGCAGCCGTCTGAACTGGCCCATGAATATACGGCCACGGGGGTCCTCGGCCCAATCTAATAGATCGGGAGACGACGTGGTGAGTACCCCCTAGTTCAGGACACCGTCAGTAGCCCCCTGAACCGGCCTTCAAGTTAGGGACGCCCTCGATTCTTTCGAACTGTTCTTCATCTTCGGTTGCCGGTCTTGAAAACTGGTTCAACAAATCTTCTTTATCTTCGATCTTGAGGATCGCCGAAATGCATTCGATGAGTTTACACGTCGGGTATCCGAGGAGCCCCTTTAAGTTTCCGGCCTTTATCAATGCCTTGTTTATTTTTATGCCACACCTCGGGTTTGAAATTGTTCCCGGGAGGCAGGGTCCTCTTGCGTCCGAGCTCCAACGCCGGACTGCATTCAAGGTATCATTTGCAGCCGAGCACCAACGTCGGACCGCTTCCCAGCTCTAGCGCCGGAATGTATCCGAGCTCCAACGCCGGACTATGTATCCGAGCTCCAACGCCGGATTGTATATCCGAGCTCCAACGCCGAAATATATCCGAGCTCCAACGCCGGACTGTGTCCAGGCTCCAATGCCGGACTATATCCGAGGTGTCATATCACCTTGGTTCAAAAAAGTTGAAAGAGTTTAGCCGAGCTTAATGCCGGAAACGCCCTCTATGGAGCCAGCCACTAGCGCCCGAGCTTTATGCCGGACTGCTTCCGAGGTGGTGCACCACCCCGACTATGGGCCGATTTTTTGTCAATATTTTTTATTGGTGCAATTTATTCTCTGCCGAGATATATAGCTAGTAGCCCTCAAGGTGTGTATCGGTCTAAAACCCGAGATGCACATGAAGGATGACATAAGACCGCTGATCCCAGTAGCCGCTGAGACTCAAGTTGATTTGCAAAATCGGCCTGAGGATCAAGTCCTAGCTCGGCAGAATACTTTGGGACACAAAAGCGGCGTGCTTAATCCTCAAGACTCAGATTGGGTGCGGCCGACCAACCTGAGGATCAAAATCTCCTCGGAAACTATATTGCACATAAAATTTTCTGCATTGGACAAGCAATGCAGTAGCCCCCGAGACACTGGTCGGGTGGCAACACCAGATCAGGGGATCGATGTGCCCCTTTAATATTTGTAAATAATAAGCCCGAAGCCTAGTAGCCCCCGAGCCTTAATGCGGGCACGGGTGGCCGAATTAAGGATCAATATCCATAGTAAAATCACAAATTATGTGTAATGACTCTATGTATCCAAGTACTTTATGTCATTAATGCTCGGATCCGCATTGTACAAAACTTTGTTGACCGACCATCGGCTTCCACCTCCTTGGCCAGTAGCCGAGGAGTGTTTGTCCTACTTTATAAAGCCTTTATGAGGGCAAAGATTTACAACAAACAAGACAATCTGGCCATACAGTTTTATAAACAAAGGTACGCAGAGAGTTATATTACTGTTTAACAGAAGAAATGTATTCCAAAGAAAATAGTCCCGCTATCGGTTCCTTTCTTTGGGTTGTCATGCTAGGCATGATCATTAAACCCCAACTCTAATGTAAGAGCAAAATATTGAAGATTTAGTTTGGGAGGCCAGTTAATAGCCCCCGGTAGTGTTCGGCGACAGTCGAGGTCAAGCCGTAAACACTTCGGCCAATGTTATGAATGGCCCGTCATAGTCATCGGATCGCTAGCCAGTTTACGCTTATTGTGATAGTCAGTTTTCGGCTTTCTCCACTAAGGTGCTTAACCATGTGAGCTGGAAGCACAATCGCAGTGGTTCTCCCTTTGCACGCCTAGCCGAACAAAACGGAACGTAGGAAGCAAGTGCAGGAGCCGGGCAACCCAACTATTGACCGAAGACACAATTCGAAACCGATGCATATATAGCAATATCTGAGAATGTTTTTGCCGAATCCCTAAAGGTGTCTGGCGTTGCACTGCGAGACTAATGCTGGAAAAGCACAAATAGTTTAAAAGTGCCAAAAAGCTTGGAAAACCAAGAAACGTCAGTAAAAACGTGACGTCCGAACAAGATCAAGTGTTCGGTGCCAATCCGAAAATTGGTCTTAGAAAAAGGAAGTGCTTCTGTCGTCCTTTAACATGACACATCCTATCTCAAGACTTCGAGCGGGTCAGCCTACGGCTTCAACCTCCTATCCCGAGGGCGGAGTACTTCTCATTAGGCCAGTTTAGCAAACTAAACTCTAGCGGCTTTGAGAGAGAAATTTGGCTCCCCGGCTAGTGACCGCACACTCGCGTCGAAAAAAGGAGTGATAAATAATAATAGAACTTTGCAACGACTGAGAAGAAGAACACTTATTATAGAACGGCTCAAATAAACTTAAGAGCCCCCAAGTGACTTGGGTAGAAGAATGATTGCATGTACCGAAGTACTTATATCATATCTATGTTCAACAGAACTTTAAACGCGTCTTAACCGACCGTCGGCTTCTCCCTCTTCGGTTAAGGACCGAAAAGTGTTATGTACTCCATCGGTCGAGAATATCGACGGTGTTTCCAATAACTAGGCAATCAGGCCATAAGGCTGTAACAGAGAAAGCACGCTCAGGGAACTTATGCTATATTACTGCGAAGAATAAGAAGCATCTTCAAAGAAAATAGTACCCCCACCGATACCTTTCTTCGGTGCTCATTGTTATTATGAGACTTGTGCAATAGATTTTTTGTACTCATGAGTTCCGTTGTGTGCCGACCATCATTGAATAACTATAAGAGCACTAGCTTTCGGCTTCACCCAGTCTGAGGTCCGGCTCGGGTGACCCGATCGTGACAATCGTAGAGGTGCTCCCTTTACTCCCTAGCCGAACAATCGGGAACGTAGGGGTAAACACAGGAGCGAGGCAACCCAGCTTGCAAATCGCTTAAGTCAATGTGGTGCATATTGTGGCGTAATACACGAACAAGGAACGAAGCCATACAAGTATAATCATATGCAACAGGAAAAGCTTCATAAAGGAAGCCCCCAAGTAAATGGGGTATTTGAATTTATGCGTCACAAACAAAGTTTGGACAAGAAATTTTTTTTACAAGCAACTTTTTTCCAAAAAAGTATAATGCTTGGTCGAACCGAACACAAGTTAAAAATTAAAACTTTGAGCATGAAAGCGACTTAGCTGGTTAATGTGTTCGGTATTGATGACGCGGTCCGAGCTTGATGCGGGGCAAGGTTCCATCCCCCAAGCTGGTCCTGAGGTGGCGGAGCGGAGAGCTCGACACGCCGAAGTGGTGACATAGCACGGTCAATGCAGACCGGCAGAGTGACGCCGAAGTCACCGGATCATTTTCCTGTGCACAAAAAATAGTGCAAACCAGAGATAGTAGTAATAATGATAATTTTAAAAAATCGTTGCATAATAAATAATTTATGCAAAGTGAGTAATAAAAGAAATATGGCCTGGCGCCGAAGTCAATATCGATGCAGGGCGTCGGCGTGATGCGGTAAAGGCGTGGCAAAGCCTGAATTCGCAGGTCAGTCCGAGCTCCGGATGCGGCGTTCGCCGGACTATGTACGGAAATTGACCGAACCACCATGCGACTATCGTGAATGCGGCTACCATTTGATAGACCTGTGTACATATGATGGACAAACCAGAGTAATAATTCCTTGGGAAAAATGAACCCAAACAAGCAAAAAATATTAGGAATTGATAGCACCTGGTTTATTTGTTGTAGCAATCCGAAGAAAGGTGATTCCCAAAATTGGGACTCGATCCGCACACCCATTGCCTGATGGGCGATAAAACGACGGCATGGCAATGCTGATAAAGGTTGGCTCGCCGAGGCAAAGCCCTCGGCCCAGCTAACGTGACGGAGCTGGTCGGCTAGTGACGCCGGAGTGTCCGGAGTAGGTTGATGAAGAGATGGCGAAGCCCCCGGTCCAGCCGAGATGTCGAAGCCCCGATGTCAGCCGATGAGTCGAAGTAGGTCGGCGTGATGGACACTAGCTTGAAGAAGCGATAGTGCGGCCCTGTCGATGCAGGTCGTGACGTGGTCGATGCCGGCTTGATGAAGCAACCGTGCGGCGATGCCGGTATGCCCGCTCCGTGTAATCCGTGGGGCGGCGATGTTGGTTATGATTTATCCTTCGCGATGCCGAACTCTTGTTCGGCTTGCCGAGATGATGATCCGAAGAAATTGAGCTCGGCTCAACAAAGTGACGCCGTGTCTTAGCGCAGGTCGGCAACCGTGGAGTAATATTGCCAGACTGGTTTGACACCAGCATGATGTTGAAGATCATGTTCAAAAGATCTTAAAGTTAGTGGGATGTGTTCGGAAACAAAACACAATACCCCATACAAAACTTCCTTCAAAAGGGATGTTTGAAATCCCGTTCATAGAAAAGATGAAATCGGGTCGGATTCGTTTTCGCGTAGAAAATAGATCCGAAAAGTGATGCACTAATCGAAAGGTTCCCGGAGTTTGGACGGTCGGATCGAGCTGAAATTTTGAGAGGTGGTAGATACAGGAATTTCACAGCCGATCAACGGTTGGATCTTCCAAAGGACGTCAGAGCTAGAAGCTGGACACCACGCCCTAAACACATCCAAATTCCCGTCCAGATTTGACAGGGCTCCGGTATATCGTGGATTGCCAGAGATTCCTCCATCGGAACTCAAAATTTTTTCAGGGTTGTTGTAGATCAATTCCGCACAATTCCACCAAAGAGATCGTCAAAGCGATACTCGAGGAGGTGGTGGCAGCAGATACGAGTTTGCTGTCCAGAAAAACAGCACGATCGCTTGAGGGCAATGTTGACGTTGAGCCCCCGAGCTCCATGGATGATTCCTCCGTGATCTTGATAGAGATCGGAGTTGATGTTTGATGAAGGCCCTCGTCCGAACATGGTGATCCGAACACGGGGCGCAATTTTTGGTCGAACCAAGGTGACCAGTCGAGCTGGTGACGAAGATGCCGAAGTCGCAATTGATCTGCAGGCGAGCCATCGATCCTTTTTGTCGATCACACAGCGGAACTCTCAATGAAAGCACCAATGTCGGTGTCAAAACCGGCGGATCTCGGGTAGGGGGTCCCGAACTGTGCGTCTAGGCCGGATGGTAACAAGAGGCAGGAAACACTTTGTTTTACCCAGGTTCGGGCCCTCTCGATGGAGGTAATACCCTACTCCTGCTTGATTAATATTGATGATATGGGTAGTACAAGAGTAGATCTACCACGAGATCGAGGAGGCTAAACCCTAGAAGCTAGTCTATGGTATGATTGTTGTGTATGGAGTTGATTTATCGACTAGCCTGGCCTCGGCTTATATAATGCACCGGAGGCCTAGGATAACAAGAGTCTTAGCCGAATACGCCGGTGGGGAGAAGTCCTTGTCTTGATCGCCAAGTCTTGTGGAATCTTCCTTGTATGCGGTAGCCGTCCGAACTGGCCCATGAGTATACGGCCACGGAGGTCCTCGGCCCAATCTAATAGATCGGGAGACGACGTGGTGAGTACCCCTAGTCCAGGACACCGTCAATGATCTTTTCATTTTTCTTTGTATATTAACCTAGAGAATATTATTCTACATTATTTTCAACCGCTACCTTTTATCTGTTTGCAGTATGACTGTATGGTTTTCATTTAAAGAAGAGGCCCAACAATCTCTTTTGGGACCTTTTATCACCACATATATAATCTTATTAAACTAGGAGTCGAGAACTACAATTCCCAAAAAGATCATATATGCTTGATGTGCATGAACATATTGCAGGCATACAGTTCCAATGATGATTCAGTTCCCTGCACAGCTTGACCAAGAGGCATCTGTTGCATGAGATGTTGTATGCTCACCTCTCAGACTATCTGTATTCTGATTTGCTCACTAGGTCGCCGGAGAAGAGGAAGAATGGGGAAAGGGGAAGCAATGGGCTGCGGCGGGCGGACAGGCACGGGCGAAGAGGTGGGTCCCGACGGCGGGCGGACGGGCACAGGCGAAGAAGTGGTGGGTCCCGCGCTTACTGGACAAGTGGTGGGTCCCGCGCTTAAGTGGATAAGTTGTGGGTCCAGCCCATAACAGCTAATGAGGGCATCAGTTCAGCTTAAGGGCCATGTCGTGTGTGGGCTATTTAGTCGCTCAAAAGTGTCGCCCAAAAGTCATTCTGTCGAACAACGTCGCACTCCATCCAATTCCCACGAAAGATGTCGCATAGGAGCTATTCACCCATAGTTGTACTGTACAGACCAAATGTTCTGCTGTTCATATACATGAACAGGTGAGTTGTTCTCACTCTATGACCTTGTCCCATTTAAGCTTGAGATTTGAAGCAATGTGTCCCTTGCATTATCTGACAATGTTTGAGGAACAGTGGCAGGTAAAGTAAATTGGGGGTCTACAAGACATACATCTTCACTAAGATTTCTGAATTCTTCAGAATACGCAATCACTAGCAGGAGCCAAATATACATAAGAACTTTCAAGGCAGTTTTCCAGCTAAATGCAAATTAGAGGAATTAAGAAAGTAAGGGAAGATCATACATGAGATCGCCAGAACATAAGAGGAGTGCTGTAATGGAAAAAGGAAATTAAGTTGGTACCTGTCCTTGCAGTTTCTATCAGATTGGCATCAAAATTCATCCGAAAGTAGAGAATAAGCAGGCGAAATGGGAATTGCATAAGCACAAGGTTTTAAAATATGTGATGTCTCCAATGAAAGATTGAAGTTTAAAGATGTGTGGCCTACAGTACGCTGTTGTCAGCTATTGTAAAAGTGGCTTTTAGATATTGGAATGCCACTTCAAAGTTCAAGTGAGTACGAGCCCACAACAGAAGCTGGAGATCTAAATTGATGCCCAAGCAATTTAGTTACCTCACTTGATATATCGATGAGCACCCATTACGTCTCCGACTGCACGTCACGGCCGTAGTCCCTGGCGGGAATGGTGCTCCACCACGTCTTGAAGTGGACCACGCTGAGGAACCTCCGGCCGATCAACCGGCTAATGCGGCACAACGCGCGGTCGGTGGGGGCAGGGGCCGTGAAGCCGAAGAAGGCGCCGCGGCCTCGTGAGCGTGCATGCCGCCGATGCGGGCGTCCGCGTGCCAGAGCAGGTCTATCAACGACATGCTCGCCTGGAGCCCCCGCGTGCAGGGTCGTGGCGAGGCGCTCCGTCCTCTGGTTGCTCGCTATGCCGAGGAAGAATTGCTAGCGGACAAAGGCGACGACTGAGCGTACAATAAAATGATTGGCTTTGCCTACGGCGAGATTCTTCATATAGCCAACGAGGGTTAAAAAAGGGACCCAAAAGTACGGCTGGCCAAATACAAAATACATAAAGGAAGAAACTTGCGTGTAGCCATGCTCGTGCGCTCTCCTTCACGTTGATCGTACGTTCAGTGTTCTCGCAACAACAACAAAAAAAAAGATCGTACGTTCAGTGTGTGCGGCTGCAGCCACATTTGCGGCGAGACTTCGATGAGATTCTGGATCAAGAACGACCCCTTTTGGAAGTGCGGGACGCCGTTCCAGATCATCGGCAGTGCCGCGCGCTGTCCCGAGGTGAATAATTTTCTATGGATTGGTTTTACACACATGGATGACACTGCAATCTCTTTTTTTTTTCTTTTGAGCTGGATGGCACTACAATCTGCTGTCATGGAGTGGTTCAGTCTGTAAAAGTGTTTTGGCACAATCAAAATTATTAGCTAGGTAATCACGAATTCATCTGGTTCTATATACATGTACTAGAGGTTCCGAGGTTTACTTTCAAGAGTACCATATCGTAAGATGTCATCATCTGAAGGTTAGATGTTTCAACAAATCGGGTGAACATGAGGTTGCATCGCTGTTATAGATTGGCGAAATTGGAACTTCTCTTTCAAATATTATACAAGATTTTTTTGTCATATTTGCAAAAAAACTCCGCTATAATCATTATGCATCCAACATGTACTTCTTGTCGAAGATAAAACCAAATTTTCCATGCTTTTATATTGATATATTTGATAGGTGAATTTTAAATTTTCTAATATTTTAAATCTATAGAAAAACTTTAATATTTTGTGTGTTCCCTAATTAACTAGCATGTGAAATAAAATATAGAATCTAAATAACTATCATATGCAAATCCATGGGTTTGTTGGCTATTTTGTTATAATAAAAAAAGAGTAACTTTTCCCCTCTGTTCCATTATCTATCGCCCTTTAAATCAATTTACCTTTTTTGTGGGTTATCATTTTTTATTTGTATGTTTCATTTCGCTGCAGAGTGTATTTCCATTGCAACGTATGGACAATTTTCCTAGTTAGACAAAAGAAACTAGGCTTACCTCGATCGCGGTTGGTAGGACGACAGTCATAGTCGGTCTCGTCACTCCGCATGGAGCCAAGGACCTAGTCCGACGGAGTGAGGGCTGCTAGTTGCTACTTGACCTTTCGGGTACCGCTAGTAATTAATTGACTGTTTAAGTTGATTTCTTGTTTCATCGGCGTCACATAACGTGGTATGTAGCATTATTCAGTTAGCTCAAGTGGGGAATATGTGAGTAGATAAGTGAGTGTATGTTACTAGTAAATATTTTGGTGTAGTGTGCCGCCGGTGAAGTAAACGTCCCGATCTTGACTTGCTCAAATGGGCAATAAAAAGGATGAATATATATTATACCCACACGATTTCTATCATTTCCGATGCAGGATCGTGACTTGTAAGAATTTAAGGAAAATACTCGACATGTATGTGTATTGATAGGTTCCGCGAGGTAGGTTTGTTCGTCAAACACTGGTAATACTACCCCGGTACCCCCCCCCCCCCCCTTTCACACACACACGCGCGCGAGTAAAATTCATCTATCCCCTATTTGAGCTAACTGAATAATTTTATGTTGTCCACAGGGATCAAAATGTCATCAAACTCAAAGAATTCAAATTTGTGGTACTCATCAGCTTGACACCGAAGCTTAACCCTGTAAGATTGAAGCGTTCCTACTCTCCGAGAGGAGACACGCGTGGGTATTTATTGATCTGGGCTAATATGCCGTGAGGTACAAGAAGCAGTCGATCGCTAGGATACAACTGTCGTACAGGAGACCAGGAAGAATAGAAGAGAAAGAGGGAGTAGAGATAGATACAAATGAGATTACAATAGCAGGTTTAAACTATTTCTAACACCCTCCCTTAATCTCAACTACCCTACATTAAAATTTCTCTTGAATTTTTCAAATGACCTGCTTGGAAGAGCTTTAGTGAACCCATCTGCTACCTGATCTTTGGAAAGAATAAACCGTATGTCCAACTTCTTCTCTGCAACTCTTTCTCGCACAAAGTGAAAGTCTATTTCAATATGTTAGGTTCTGCCATGAAAGACTGAGTTTGCAGAGAGATAGGCTGCTCCCAAATTATCACACCATAAACATGACACACGATGCTGCTTGATTCCCAGTTCACTAAGCAATGATTCCAACCAAATGATCTCAGCAGTAGCATTTGCCAATGACTTATATTCAGCCTCAGTACTCGACCTTGACACTGTAGCTTGTTTTCTAGCACTCCAAGAAATAAGATTAGAGCCAAAGAATACTGCAAATCCTCCAGTTGACTTTCTGTCATCACTAAATCTTGCCCAGTCAGCATCAGAGAAAGCATTAACAAGGATGGAACTAGAACGTCTGAACTGAAGGCCCAAGCTCACAGTGTGTTTTATATACCGTATAATTCTTTTAACAACTGTCCATTGTACAGTGGTAGGTGCATGAAGATACTGACAAACCTTGTTGACAGCAAAGGATATATCTAGGCTTGTCAATGTTAAGTACTGCAAGGCTCCCACGACACTTCTATACTTTGTGCTTTCTTCTTCCTTAAGTGGCTCTCCATCAAAGGCTGAAAGTTTTTCCGAAGAAGACAATGGTGTGGGAGAAAGCTTACAGTCCTTCATCCCCATACGAACCAATAGTTCAGTAGCATATTTCTCTTGATTAAGTACTATGACATCTTGAATCCTTTTTACTTCAATGCCTAGGAAGAAGTGTAGATCACCAAGATCTTTCAAAGCAAATTCTGAACTCAAATCATGCAAGAGAGCATTAGTAGCACTTTGTGAAGAGCTTGCAACTATAATATCATCAACATATATCAGCACAAAAATAACTGTGTTTGCCTTGTTATAAATAAAGAGCGATGTGTCAGCTTTAGATGCAGTAAAACCAAGGCGCCTTAATTGAGAGCTTAACCTTGAGTACCATGCTCTTGGTGCTTGTTTCAAACCATAAAGTGCCTTATCAAGTTTACACACATAATGAGGTGCCTTCTTTTCTGCATACCCGGGTGGTTGTCTCATGTAAACCTCCTCTTCCAGAACACCGTGTAAAAACGCATTCTGAACATCTAGCTGTCTCATGCTCCATCCCCTATACACAGCAATAGATAGTACAAGCCTAATGGTTGCAGCTTTAACAACAGGACTGAAAGTATCTTCATAATCTAAACCATAACGTTGTTTGAAGCCTTTTGCAACTAACCATGCTTTGTACCTGTCAATTGAGCCATCTGACTTCTTTTTGATTCTGTAGACCCACTTATAGTCAATAATATTTTTACCTCTTGGCTCCGGTACAAGATGCCATGTCTTGTTTCTCATCAGTGCCATGTATTCTTCATCCATTGCATTTTTCCACTTTAAATCTTTCAGTGCATCCTCTAATTTTGTTGGTTCTCCTGCAACACACAACATGCCATATCGTATAGTGCCATCAGTTTTAATCTTTGGGTTTTTTATACCTTTTTGTAGTCGAGTCATAACACGTGAAACTGGTTGCTGTACAGGAGGTGGTGTAGATGAATCAGCCACAGAGGATCCTGAAGAGAATCTGGAGCTGCTTTGCGCAACAGATCCTGTGGTCTGCTGTGTGGCGGAAGGAGAGGCTGCACCCGCTCCAATATCCGTAGAAGATCCCATGGAGGGCCCCCGCACATGGGCATGCAGCTCAGATCCCGCACCAGACGCGCCTGGCGACGCGATTTCTGGCGGCTCGGTCGCGGTCGCAGGCCCGCATGTGGGACGCGGGGTGGCATGCGGCGATGTGGCGCCTGATGGCTGGCGCGGAACGCCTCTGCCAGGCACGTGATCGTGGGAAGATCCGATGCGCACGCGATCCGAGAAATCCTGGAGCACTGGAGTTCCAGGTGACACCAGATCTTCCTCGTCTTCCGCACCGGCTGCGTCTTCATCCGCTGATGAAGCTATGTACCTAGGGTAGGGTCATGGACCTGTCCAGCATACCCTCCCCAAGGACATCCTTTCAAATAATTAGAAGCAGTCGAAGAGAAATCATCATCCACTCGACCGCGGAGATGCACTCACTCGACCACCTTGAAGACACTTGACCACCAGAAGATGAGGAACCCTCCACTCTGCAATGGTTGGGACTTAAAACCATAGCATTATGAGCATTTATGACATTTTACTGTAGACGTTACCAGTAACGCCTTTCCTTTATGAGCATTGAATCCTGAGTAACGGAGGAGAGCTGGGGTCCTGGCGCACTCTATATAAGCCACCCCCTCCTCTGGGACAGGGGTTCGCACTTTTTTGTAAACTCACACACACATATAATCCAGTCGACCGCCTCAGGGCACCGAGACGTAGGGCTGTTACTTCCTCCGAGAAGGGCCTGAACTCGTAAAACTCCTGTGTACAACTACTCCATAGCTAGGATCTTGCCTCCTCATACCTACCCCCATTCTACTGTCAGTCTTAGATCCACGACAGTCAGCGCCCACCGTGGGGCAGGTGTCTTAGCGACTTATTGGAGAAGTTGCAATTTTTTTTGATCCCCATCATCATGGTTCTAGGCGGAAGTTTGGTTGAGGGCCGCGAGATCCGTCTCGGCGCGCTCGTGTTTGTCGCCGACGACTCCGCTTGGCTTCAGGAGGCACCACTCGACGTCGACGCGCTCCCCGCCCGCGGGGCGACGCACTTTCACGCGTGCGTTCGCGGCGTCCTCCTGCGGCAACCGTCGACCCAGTACCAGTCGACTCCAACGGCTTCCCCCCTCCCTGCGACCCGCCGGAGCAAGCGCACCGGCCGGTCGAGAATTCAACGGTGGGTGAAGCATGCGGTGGCCCGCCAGTCGGCCACCCCTCAAGTCGCGGCACTCGAGCCCGACGAGTCTCTCTACGGCCTGTTCGATCTGTCGACTGGCTCCGTAGAGACTGCATCCGAGTGTGGCAGCAATGACTCGGCAGCAGAAGTCCTGATGGTCAATGGACCACGCGGTCCTCCTGGCTTCCATCGTGAAGACGGAGATGACGGGAACGGCGATCCGTCGCGCATTCACGAGGAGTACCGCCCCGAGCCTCTCTCCTCGCAGCAGAGAGAAGAACTCCATCGCCGAAACATGGATGCCCTGCATACTTCAATAGTTGGAGAAACGCCCGAGGCCCAGGCCTTGGAACAGGCTCGCTTGGCCAATCTGGCTGAGCGCACTCGGCTGGAGAACCTACAGCGCGCACTCGACGATCGCGCTCGTCAACGTGCTCCTGAGTCCAGTCGACACCAACTTTTTCCACCTCCAGCTCAGGTATACCGGACACCGATCCAAAACCTAGCAGCTGCTGCCCGGATAGCAGAGTCGATTCAACCTTCCCAGTCAGAAGCTGGCCGGGGTCTGGCGCAGATCAGGGCCTTGCTCCGGGTAGCAGGAGAGCAGAATACGGCCGTGTCTCAGTTGCGGGATAGGATCCATAGCAGATCTATGGTCGCAGATACGGTCCAGTCGGCCCATAGCCCGAGATCGCCCCCGAGGCGTGAGGGACGTGGAGAGCGGCGTGATTAGTACAGAAACCAGGAGCAGTATGATCGTCGAGCCGATCGCGATGGTCGCCGTCGAGTGCCCACGCCTCCTCCAAGGAGTGGGTCATACGTGTCGCGGACACATGAAGACATGCGCCCTAACAACGTCGGAAGAGGTATTCCAGTCGACCCCAGAGAGCCAGACTTTGATGCGAGATCTATTCTCGTACAAGGCTTGGTCGACAGAAACAGAGCTCACCGAGATGGCCATGACAGAGGCCCACAAACCAGCAATAGGGTGCATGTCTCTGGCCCAGAGTGCTTCAGCAGAGCTATCAGAGCTGCAGTGATTCCCCCCAACTTCAAGTTGGCGACTGGAGTCAGTAAGTTCACCGGAGAGTCCAAGCCTGACACCTGGCTCGAAGACTACCGAGTGGCTGTCCAGATTGGTGGCGGCAATGATGAGGTGGCCATGAAACACCTTCCTCTGATGTTGGAGGGCTCGGCTAGGGCGTGGCTGAATCAGTTGGCACCTGGCAGCATCTATACTTGGGAAGATCTCGCCCGAGTGTTTGTCAGAACGTCTAAGGGTACTTGCAAGCGGCCAGCAGGTTTGACAAAATTACAGTGTTGCGTCCAGAAACCGAATGAAACTTTGAGAGATTATATCCAGAGGTGGATCACCCTGCACCACACGGTGGAAGATGTGTCTGATCATCAGGCAATTTGTGCTTTCAAGGAAGGCGTCAGGTATCGGGAGTTGAACCTGAAATTCGGTCGGACAGGAAACATGACTCTGATTCGGATGATGGAAATCGCCACCAAGTATGCCAATGGTGAATAGGAGGAGCGACTGCAGAGCGGCAAGCACAAAGCAGTCGCCCATGAAACCGGAGGAGGAAACTGCAGTCGGAAACAAAAACGCAAGGCCAAACCAGCTACTTCGGGTGAGGCCTTGGCTGTGGTTCAAGGAAAGTTCAGGGGGAAGCCCAAAGGGCCGTGGAACCCCAAGAAAGTAAAAGATCCGGATGGAAATGACGTGTTGGATCTGCCGTGCCATATCCACACCAAAAAAGACGAAGAAGGTAATTTCATTTACCCGAAGCATACCACTCGACAGTGTCGGCTCCTGATCCAGCAGTTCTGAGAGAAACAACCCAAGGAAAAGGAGAAGGAGGTAGACAAGGATGAGAGTGAAGGAGAAGATGATGATGGTTATCCTCATGTGAATTCCACTCTGATGATTTTTGCTGATGTTGAAAACAAGAGTCGATTGAAAGTCATCAACAAAGAAGTGAACATGGTCGCTCCGGCGACACCCAGTTACTTGAAATGGTCGCAGACTGCCATTACATTCGACTAGTCTGATCATCCAGCGCACATCGCCACCCCTGGGAGGCAAGCGCTGGTGGTCGACCTGATGGTCGAAGGCACTCGACTGACAAAGGTCCTTATGGACGGTGGCAGTGGCATGAACACTCTATATGCAGAAATGTTGAAAGGAATGGGCATTCCGATGTCCAGACTCAGTGAAAGCCATATGAGTTTCCATGGGGTCATCCCGGGCAAGAAGGCTGCGTCCCTCGGTCAGATTGCACTCGACGTGGTTTTCGGTGATGCTGAAAATTACCGCAAAGAAAAGTTGACGTTTGAAGTCATGGATTTCCAGAGTGCGTATCATGCAATTCTGGGCAGGCCGGCTTATGCACGATTCATGGCTCGACCTTGTTACGTGTACCTCAAACTGAAGATGCCTGGTCCCAGAGGAGTGATCACTATCTCTGGTAATCGGAAAAAGGCGGAAGAGTGTTTCCAGAAGGGCTCAAAGATCGCCGATGCCCAGATGGCCGTGGCAGAATTGCAAGAAATACCAGAAAAATGCAGACCCGAGTGCCTTGTCGCGAGCCAAGAAGCCATCCAGGGATTCAGCATTCCAGTCGTCTGGCGAGACGAAGTCTCTTCACATCCACCCGACGGACCCCAATGCAGCTCCGACCCACATTTCGACCACACTCGACTCCAAATAGGAAGAAGCGCTCATCCAGTTCCTCCGTGAGAACTGGGACATCTTTGCATGGAAGCCTTCTGACATGCCAGTTGTTCCCAGGGGATTGGCTGAGCATCGTTTGCGAGTCGACCCGAAAGTGAGACCAGTCAAAGAGCATCTTCGACGGTCCACCGTCCAGAAAAGAAAAGCAATCAGCGAAGAGGTGGCTTGGCTTTTGGCAGCTGAGTTTATCCGAGAGATTTACCACTCCGAGTGGTTAGCCAATCTTGTCATGGTCCCAAAGAAAGATGACTCACTCCGCATGTGCATCGATTTCGAGCATATCAATCGGGCTTGCCCGAAAGATCACTTCCCTCTCCCTCGCATCGATCAGATAGTCGACTCGACAGCTGGGTGCGAGCGTTTGTCCTTTTTGGATGCCTACTCCGGGTACCACCAAATCCGTCTGTACGGACCCGACAAAATAAAGACAGCCTTTATCACCCCGTTCGGGTGCTTCTGTTATGTCACAATGCCATTCGGCTTGAAGAACGCTGGAGCCACATTTATGCGAATGATTCAGAAGTGCCTGCTCACTCAGATCAGTCAGAATGTGGAGGCATACATGGATGACATTGTGGTCAAGTCACGTAAAGGTTCCGACCTGCTAACTGACCTCGCTGAAACCTTTGCCAACCTTAGAAGGTATGATATCAAGCTCAATCCATCAAAGTGCACGTTTGGAGTTCCAGGCAGAAAGTTGCTCGGTTTTCTTGTTTCCGAACGAGGAATCGATGCTAACCCAGAGAAAGTAGGCACTATACTCCGAATGAAACGCCCTGTGCATGTGCATGATGTCCAGAAGCTTACTGGTTGCTTGGCCGCCCTAAGTCGATTCATTTCTCGCCTCGGTGAAAAGGCACTGCCTCTTTACCGACTGATGAAGAAATCAGATAAGTTCGAGTGGACTCCAGAAGCTGATACAACATTTGCAGAGCTAAAAGCCCTGCTTTCCACCAAGCCGGTGCTTGTTGCTCCAATCAGCAAAGAGCCTCTTTTGCTTTATATAGCAGCCACTGGACAAGTCGTCAGTACAGTACTTACGGTCGAGCGGGAAGAAGAAGGAAAAGCATACAAAGTTCAACGCCCAGTTTATTATATTTCCGAAGTCCTGACACTGTCAAAGCAGAGATATCCTCACTATCAGAAGCTTGTCTATGGAATTTACATGACCACGAAGAAGGTTGCACACTACTTCTCAGATCACTCTGTTACAGTCTTCAGCGACGCTCCATTGTCAGAGATTCTGCACAACAGGGATGCAACTGGTCAAGTGGCAAAATGGGCGATTGAACTCCTTCCCTTGGATATCAAGTTTGAGGCAAAGAAAGCTATCAAGTCCCAAGCAATAGCAGATTTCCTCGCCGAGTGGATCGAACAGTAACTGCCGACTCAAGTTCACTCGGAGCACTGGACCATGTTCTTTGACGGATCCAAGATGTTGAACGGTTCTGGTGCTGGAGTAATTCTGGTATCCCCCTGAGGAGACAAGCTCAGATATGTCCTCCAGATTCACTTTGATTCCTCCAACAATGAAGCAGAGTATGAAGCACTCCTGTATGGGTTGCGCATGACCATCTCAGTCGGCGTCCGTCGCCTCATGGTCTATGGTGACTCAGATTTGGTAGTTAATCAAGTGATGAAGGAGTGGGACGTCAGAAGCCCAACCATGACTGGTTACTGCAACACGGTGAGAAAGCTTTAGAAGAAGTTCGAGGGGTTAGAACTCCACCACATCCCCCGATTGAAAAATCAAGCAGCCGATGAATTGGCAAAGATAGGTTCCAAGAGAGAAGCCATTCCCAGCAATGTGTTCTTGGAGCATATTCACACGCTGACAGTTCAGGAAGACCCTTTCACTGAAGAGCCCCCACAACCCAAGAGCGCCACGGATCCGACTGAAGTTGAGGTCCCAGCTGTGGTCGACCTAATCATGGAGGTTCTGGCCATTACTCCCGACTGGACGGTGCCCTACATTGCGTACATCCTCAGGAAAGAGCTCCCAGAGGATGAAGAAGAAGCTCGACAGATCGTCCGCCGATCTAAAGCTTTTACTGTGATAAGAGGGCAGCTGTTCAGAGAAAGTGTGACTGGAGTCGGTCAGAAGTGCATAACACCAGAAGAAGGTCGAATGATCCTCAATGACATCCACTCGGGGACCTGTGGTCACCATGCGTCCTCTCGGGCCATCGTGGCTAAAGCATACCGAGCTGGATTCTATTAGCCATGAGCAAATGAGATGGCGAAAGATATAGTCGACAGATGTGAAGGCTATCAATTTTACTCCGATATGTCTCACAAGCCAGCATCAGCCCTGAAGACCATTTCCCTCGTCTGGCCCTTCGCTGTTTGGGGACTGGATATGGTTGGACCGCTAAGGACTGGCAAAAGCGGCTTCACTCACGTGCTCGTTGCAGTCGACAAGTTTACCAAATGGATCGAAGCCAAACCTATCAAGAACCTTGACGCTAGCACCGCTGTCAGTTTTATCATAGAATTGACATTCAGATATGGAGTCCCGCACAACATCATCACGGACAACGGGTCGAACTTCGATTCCGATGAGTTCAGAATTTCCTGCGCCTCTCAGGGCACTCGAGTCGACTATGCTTCTGTTGCTCACCCGCAGTCAAACGGACAAGCAGAAAGAGCCAATGGCCTAATTCTCAAAGGACTGAAGCCCCGGCTGATGCTTGATCTCAAACATGCAGCAGGTGCTTGGGTTGATGAACTTCCGTCAGTTCTGTGGGGTTTAAGGACAACTTCTAATCGGTCAACCGGAAGAACTCCTTTCTTCTTAGTCTATGGAGCCGAAGCTGTTCTGCCAAGTGACTTGCTCCACAACGCACCCCGAGTTGAACTCTTCTCTGAAGCAGAAGCAGAGCAGGCCCGGCAAGATTCAGTCGATCTCTTAGAGGAGGAAAGAGAGATGGCCTTGATCTGCTCGACCATTTATTAGCAAGATTTGCGTCGATTCCACGCCAGGAATGTGAGGGGCCGGGCCTTTTAAGAAGGAGACTTGGTTCTTCGAGTGGATCAGCAAAAACCACACAAGCTCGCTCCAACTTGGGAAGGCCCCTTCATCGTCACCAAAGTCCTCCACAACGGAGCATACCATCTTTACAGTATCGAGCATCAGAAAGACGAGCCACGGGCTTGGAACGCGGAGCTGCTCCGCCCCTTTTATACTTAAACACTCGTTTGAATAAAATGTAATAAGCAACACCTTTTGTAATTCGTTTATCAAAGACAAGAGCTTACGGTTCTCTCATTCGATTGTGTTGTTCTTATTTACTCCTGAAATCCCCCAGTGGGTGGGCTTAGTCGCGAATCCGTTCCGCCTAAGTTCGAAAAAATCCTACCGAGTGGAGAGCAATCCTCCCACTCGAGGGCTTAGCTGCAGTCGAGCACTGACCTAAGTTCTCTCACTAAGAGGCTTAACGGCAGTCCAGCACTCGCCTAAGTTTGAAAAAAATCCTACCGAGTGGAGAGCAATCCTCCCACTCGGGGGCTTAGCTGTAGTCGAGCACTCGCCTAAGTTCTCTCAATAAGAGGCTTACTGGCAGTCCAACACTCGCCTAAGTTTGAAAAAATCCTACCGAGTGGAGAGCAATCCTCCTACTCGGGGGCTTAGTTGCAGTCGAGCACTCGCCTAAGTTCTCTCACTAAGAGACTTAATGGCAGTCCAGCACTTGCCTAAGTTTGAAAAAATCCTACCGAGTGGAGAGCAATCCTCCCACTCGGGGGCTTAGCTGTAGTCGAGCACTCGCCTAAATTCTCTCACTAAGAGGCTTAATGGCAGTCCAGCACTCGCCTAAGTTTGAAAAAATCCTACCGAGTGGAGAGCAATCCTCCCACTCGGGGGCTTAGCTGCAGTCGAGCACTCACCTAAGTTCTCTCACTAAGGGGATTAACGGCAGTCCAGCACTCGCCTAAGTTTGAAAAAATCCTACCTAGTGGAGAGCAGTCCTCCCACTCGGGGGCTTAGCTGCAGTCGAGCACTCGCCTACGTTCTCTCACTAAGGGGCTTAACGGCAGCCCAGCACTCGCCTAAGTTTGGAAAAATCCTACCGAGTGGAGAGCAATCCTCCCACTCGGGGGCTTAGCTGTAGTCCAGTACTCACCTAAGTTTAAGACCCATTCTTATCCGCAAGGACGACGAGGTGCAGGTCGACTACAACCTTCTCCTTCGGAGCTGCGGCACAAATACAACGTCCGCTCCATCCTTATCCGCAAGGACGACGAGGTGCAGGTCGACTGCCACCTTCTCCTTCGGAGCTGCGGCACAAATACAATGTCCGCTCCATCCTTATCCGCAAGGACGACGAGGTGGAGGTCGACTACAACCTTCTCCTTCGGAGCTGCGGCACAAATACAACGCCCGCTCCATCCTTATCCGCAAGGACGACGAGGTGTAGGTCGACTGCAACCTTCTCCTTCAGAGCTGCGGCACAAATACAACGTCCGCTCCATCCCTATCCGCAAGGACGAAGAGGTGCAACAAGCAAAGTCCATCCGAAGGTAAACACAAGCACACTCGAAGATAAACCAAATTCAGATAAATACTAAAAGGTTCCAAGCAGCGAATCAAAGGTACTCGGGCACCAAGCCCGAAGGAGTTTAACGGTTACAGAAACCACTCAGCATTCCGAGGCAAATTTAAAGCATATCCAAGTGTCATAAGATTGTTCACTCGGCTGGAGGAGGGCTGGCAGGCTCCACGAACGAGTCCAGATCGATCCCATCAGTGATCTGAGTAGCGACAACAATGAAAGTCTCCATGAAGGACTGGAAGTCGTGCTTTTTGGTGTTAGAAACTTTGATCGCAACCAGCTTGTCTTCACGAGCCTCCTTGCAATGGACTCGCACTAGGGACAGCGCCACATCAACACCACACCGGGCGGAGGATTTCTTCCATTCTTGCAGTCGGTCAGGGATCTCGTTCAGTCGAGTCATCAGAGATTCCAGATCATTCTGAAGCGTCGCCCCCGGCCAAAGTGTCGAGTCGATTCGAGAGACAACCTCCTTCAGGCGTGCGAGGTAGCTTGTGGCGCTGGCGATACGGGACTCCAGTCGGAGCACGTTCATCGCAGTTTCGTCGCAGACCAGGGAAGCGATAGGGTCCAGACCCATCTCGACCCTTCCAGTTTCTTCATCAAAGTCTTGACAAAGTTCTGTAGCCAAAAGTCAGTTCAATCAACCGAGAAAAATCTGATGGCAAGCATCAACACAGTCAGATTAAAAGAAATACCTCCCGGCACGAGATAAAGCTTCTTGGCGAGGGTCCTCAGATAAGCTTCTGTGTCGTTCATCTTGCGGATCGCAGACTCCAACTTTTCGTTCAGGACGACCTTATCCTTCTTCATGCTGGTCACTTCGCGGTTAGCTTCATTAAGACAAGATGTCAGTCTAGTCACCTCTCCTTCAAGCGTTCCGACTGAAGCAAGCTTCTTGTCTGCGAGAACGGTTTTGTCTTGGGATGCTTTTTCCGCGGCGGCGAGGTTCGAGTCCTTCTTGTCCAGAGCCAACTTCATTTTCTCTGCAAAAGAAATAATCGAATCAAAAAAGAGATCAAAGAGATATATTGAAGTTCAGTCGGCAATCAGTTACCTTCCATACCAGCGGCCTCGTCTTGAGCTTTGTTCAGATTTTGCTGAGCCAATTCCAAGTCTAAGTTGAGTTGCCTCTGCTTCTCTTCGAGTTCGGCAAACTTGGAGATAAGAGTACAAGACTTCTGCAGGAGGCAAGAGACAGATCAATCGATAGGTTCGAAGGCAGTTCATTTTCGAGTGAATAAAACCTAAAGAAGTGGACAACAAGCTGTTTAGACCCCAGTCGACTGCCAGCAGTCGACCGCGGTCTCGGGGACTACACCCAGTGGGTGCACTTGGCGTGCCCCCACCGGTTCCGATCCCACTCGACCGGCCCGCCGGAGTCGAGTGCAAGGAGTAAAAAAAAGGAGAGAGAAAGAACAATTGGGCCGTCAAGAAAGAAGAACTCAGACCACAGCCGACTGCCAGCAGTCGACCGCGGTCTCGAGGACTACACCCAGTGGGTGCACTTGGTGTGCCCCCACCGGTTTTGATCCCATTCGCCCAGACCAAGTGGAAGAGCGAAACTACCAAAAATGACAGCAACACCCAGTGGGTGCTCTAATTCAACGCGAACAACAGGAGATTGTGCAGAAGAAGATTTTTCGAGAACAAAAACAGCCGGAAAGTCTACTCACCTGGACGTTGGCCCGAAGGGCCGCACTAGCGTCATAGGCAGCCTGACTGCTCTTGTGCACTATCTTCACCCGCTCCATCATCATATCAGCCAGTCGGATGGCTTCCGCAGCCGCTTCCGACTAGTTGTCTGGGACGGGGTAGCTGGTGAAAAAATGTGCAGACGACCCAGGTGCGGCTGCTTGAGGCTCCGTGGTGTGGAGTTGGATAGTTGAAGGAACCACAGGCGCGGTTGACCGCGTGGGATGCCCACTCGGCAAAGGTGCAGCGAACGTCATAGTGGCCCTGCCCGCATCTTCACCTTGACAGACGGGAGGCGTTGCAGTTGGTTCTTGCCGAGCCACCCTGCCAGCTGTTACCTTCTTGCTCTTCCTAGGCTTAGGAGCCACATCTTCGTCGTCGTCCGGAAGGTCAATGATGTTGGGTGGAGCTGCAAGACAGAACATTCGACCCCAAGTGAACCACTCGACCCTAAAATGATCAAGAATCGAAATCGCAAGAGTTCATACCTGGGTTAGAGGTTACCGCATCCTCCAGGTACTGGTATGAAGAGGTCCCTGACGTAGCAGCACTGCAAAGGCCCGCATTCAATCGGTTACACCCAGTTAATCGAATCCACATAAAGGGCAAGTCAGATGGTTACCCGGAGATAGTTGTTGGGGAACGTAGTAATTTCAGAAAAAATCCTACGCACACGCAAGATCATGGTGATGCATAGCAATGAGAGGGGAAAGTGTAATCTACGTACCCTCGTAGACCGACAGCGGAAGCGTTATGACAACGTGGTTGATGTAGTCGTACGTCTTCACGGTCCGACCGATCAAGCACCGAAACTACGGCACCTCCGAGTTTTAGCACACGTTCAGCTCGATGACGATCCCCGGACTTCGATCCAGCAAAGTGTCGGGGAAGAGTTCCGTCAACACGACGGCGTGGTGACGATCTTGATGTTCTACCGTCGCAGGGCTTCGCCTAAGCACCGCTACAATATTATCGAGGAGTATGGTGGAAGGTGGCACCGCACATGGCTAAGAAAACGATCACGCGGATCAACTTGTGTGTCTAGAGGTGCCCCTGTCTCCGGGGGTGTGCGACCGGCCCAAGGAGGAGGCGCGCCGGAGGAGTCCTACTCCTACCGGGAGTAGGACTCCCCCCTTTCCCTGGTTGGATTAGGACTTGGGGGGAAGGAGGAGAGGGAAGAAAGGAAAGGGGGGGGGCGCCGCCCCCCTCCTTGTCCAATTCGGACTTGGGGGGGGGGGAGGGGCGCGCGGCAGCCCCTAGGCCTCCTCTCCTCTTCCTCCACTAGGCCCATTAAGGCCCATTAGGTTACCGGGGGGGGGGGGGGTTCCGGTAACCTCCCGGTACTCTGGTAAAATGCCGATTTCACCCGGAACACTTCCGATGTCCAAACATAGGCTTCCAATATATCAATCTTTATGTATCGACCATTTCGAGACTCCTCATCATGTCCGTGATCACATCCGGGACTCTGAACAAACTTCGGTACATCAAAATATATAAACTCATAATGAAACTGTCATCGTAACGTTAAGCGTGCGGACCCTACGGGTTCGAGAATAATGTAGACATGACCGAGACATATATCCAGTCAATAACCAATAGCGGAACCTGGATGCTCATATTGGCTCCCACATATTCTACGAAGATCTTTTATCGGTCAGACCGCATAACAACATACTTTGTTCCCTTTGTCATCGGTATGTTACTTGCCCGAGATTCGATCGTCGGTATCTCAATACCTAGTTCAATCTCGTTACCGGCAAGTCTCTTTACTCATTTCATAATACATCATCTCGCAACTAACTCATTAGTTGCAATGCTTGCAAGGCTTATGTGATGTGCATTACCGAGAGGGCCCAGAGATACCTCTCCGACAATCGGAGTGACAAATCCTAATCTCGAAATACGCCAACCCAACATGTACCTTTGGAGACACCTGTAGAGCTCCTTTATAATCACCCAGTTACGTTGTGACGTTTGGTAGCACACAAAGTGTTCCTCCGGCAAACGGGAGTTGCACAATCTCATAGTCATAGGAACATGTATAAGTCATGAAGAAAGCAATAGCAACATACTAAACGATCGGGTGCTAAGCTAATGGAATGGGTCATGTCAATCACATCATTCTCCTAATGATGTGATCCCGTTAATCAAATGACAGCACATGTCTATGGTTAGGAAACATAACCATCTTTGATTAACGAGCTAGTCAAGTAGAGGCACACTAGTGACGTTTAGTTTGTCTATGTATTCACACAACTATTATGTTTCCGGATAATACAATTCTAGCATGAATAATAAACATTTATCATGATATAAGGAAATAAATAATAACTTTATTATTGCCTCTAGGGCATATTTCCTTCAGTCTCCCACTTGCACTAGAGTCAATAATCTAGATTACACAGTAATGATTCTAACACCCATGGAGCTTTGGTGCTGATCAAGTTTTGCTTGTGGAAGAGGCTTAGTCAACGGGTCTGCTACATTCAGATCCGTATGTATCTTACAAATCTTTATGTCTCCCACCTGGACTAGATCCCGGATGGAATTGAAGCATCTCTTGATGTGCTTGGTTCTCTTGTGAAATCTGGATTCCTTTGCCAAGGCAATTGCACCAGTATTGTCACAAAAGATTTTCATTGAACTCGATGCACTAGGTATGACACCTAGATCGGATATGAACTCTTTCATCCAGACTCCTTCGTTTGCTGCTTCCGAAGTAGCTATGTACTCCGCTTCACATGTAGATCCCGCCACAACGCTTTGTTTAGAACTGCACCAACTGACAGCTCCACCGTTTAATGTAAACACGTACCCGGTTTGCGATTTAGAATCGTCCGGATCAGTGTCAAAGCTTGCATCAACGTAACCATTTACGATGAGCTCTTTGTCACCTCCATATACGAGAAACATATCCTTAGTCCTTTTTAGGTATTTTAGGATGTTCTTGACCGCTGTCCAGTGATCCACTCCTGGATTACTTTGGTACCTCCCTGCTAGACTTATAGCAAGACATACATCAGGTCTGGTACACAGCATTGCATACATGATAGAGCCTATGGCTGAAGCATAGGGAACATCTTTCATTTTCTCTCTATCTTCTACAGTGGTCGGGCATTGAGTCTTACTCACTTTCACACCTTGTAACACAGGCAAGAATCCTTTCTTTGCTTGACCCATTTTGAACTTCTTCAAAACATTGTCAAGGTATGTGCTTTGTGAAAGTCCAATTAAGCGTCTTGATCTATCTCTATAGATCTTAATGCCCAATATGTAAGCAGCTTCACCGAGGTATTTCATTGAAAAACTCTTATTCAAGTATCCCTTTATGCTATCCAGAAATTCTATATCATTTCCGATTAGTAATATGTCATCCACATATAATATCAAAAATGCTACAGAGCTCCCACTCACTTTCTTGTAAATACAGGCTTCTCCAAAAGTCTATACAAAAGCAAATGCTTTGATCACACTATCAAAGCGTTTATTCCAACTCCGAGAGGCTTGCACTAGTCCATAAATGGATCGCTGGAGCTTGCACACTTTGTTATCTCCCTTTGGATCGACAAAACCTTCCGGCTACATCATATACAACTCTTCTTCGAGAAATCCATTCAGTACATCCATCTGCCAAATTTCATAATCATAAAATGCGGCAATTGCTAACATGATTCGGACAGACTTAAGCATCGCTACGGGTGAGAAGGTCTCATCGTAGTCAATCCCTTGAACTTGTCGAAAACCTTTTGCGACAAGTCGAGCTTTGTAGACAGTAACATTACCGTCAGCGTTAGTCTTGTTCTTGAAGATCCATTTATTCTCAATTGCTTGCCGATCTTTGGGCAAGTCAAGCAAAGTCCACACTTTGTTCTCATACATGGATCCCATCTCAGATTTCATGGCTTCATGCCATTTTGCGGAATTTGGGCTCACCATCGCTTCTTCATAGTTCGTAGGTTCATAATGATCTAGTAGCATGACTTCCAGAACAGGATTATCGTACCACTCTGGTGCAGATCTTACTCTGATTGATCTACGAGGTTCAGTAGTATCTTGTTCTGAAGTTTCATGATCATCATCATTAGCTTCCTCATTAATTGGTGTAGGTGTCACAGAAACCGGTTTCTGTGATGTACTACTTTCCAATAAGGGAGCAGGTACAGTTACCTCATCAAGTTCTACTTTCCTCCCACTCACTTCTTTCGAAAGAAACTCCTTCTCTAGAAAGTTTCCGAATTTAGTAACAAAAGTCTTGCCTTCGGATCTGAGATAGAAGGTGTATCCAGTAGTTTCCTTTGGATATCCTATGAAGACACATTTCTCCGATTTGGGTTCGAGCTTATCAGGTTGAAGCTTTTTCACATAAGCATCGCAGCCCCAAACTTTTAGAAACGGCAACTTTGGTTTCTTGCCAAACCATAGTTCATAAGGCGTCGTCTCAACGGATTTTGATGGTGCCCTATTTAACGTGAATGCGGCCGTCTCTAAAGCATAACCCCAAAACAATAGCGGTAAATCAGTAAGAGACATCATAGATCGCACCATATCTAGTAAAGTACGATTACGACGTTTGGACACACCATTACGCTGTGGTGTTCCGGGTGGCGTGAGTTGCAAAACTATTCCGCATTGTTTCAAATGTACACCAAACTCGTAACTCAATTATTCTCCTCCACGATCAGATCATAGGAATTTTATTTTCTTGTTACGATGATTTTCAACTTCACTATGAAATTCTTTGAACTTTTCAAATGTTTCAGACTTATGTTTCATTAAGTAGATATACCCATATCTGCTTAAGTCATCTGTGTAGGTGAGAAAATAACGATATCCGCCACGAGCCTCAACATTCATCAGACCATATACATCTGTATGTATGATTTCCAACAAATCTGTTGCTCTCTCCATAGTACCGGAGAACGGTGTTTTTGTCATCTTGCCCATAAGGCACGGTTCGCAAGTACCAAGTGAGTCATAATCAAGTGGTTCCAAAAGTCCATCAGTATGGAGTTTCTTCATGCGCTTTACACCGATATGACCTAAACGGTAGTGCCACAAATAAGTTGCACTATCATTATCAACTCTGCATCTTTTGGCTTCAACATTATGAATATGTGTGTCACTACTATCGAGATTTAATAAGAATAGACCACTCTTTAAGGGTGCATGACCATAAAAGATATTACTCATATAAATAGAACAACCATTATTCTCTGATTTAAATGAATAACCGTCTCGCATTAAACAAGATCCAGATATAATGTTCATGCTCAACGCTGGCACCAAATAACAATTATTTAGGTCTAATACTAATCCCGAAGGTAGATGTAGAGGTAGCGTGCCGACCGCGATCACATCGACTTTGGAACCATTTCCATCGCGCATCGTCACCTCGTCCTTAGCCAATCTTCGCTTAATCCGTAGTCCCTGTTTCGAGTTGCAAATGTTAGCAACAGAACCAGTATCAAATACCCAGGTGCTACTGCGAGCATTAGTAAGGTACACGTCAATAACATGTATATCGCATATACCTTTGTTCACCTTGCCATCCTTCTTATCCGCCAAATACTTGGGGCAGTTCCGCTTCCAGTGACCAGTCTGCTTGCAGTAGAAGCACTCAGTTTCAGGCTTAGGTCCAGATTTGGGTTTCTTCTCCTGAGCAGCAACTTGCTTGCTGTTCTTTTTGAAGTTCCCCTTCTTCTTTCCTTTGCCCTTTTTCTTGAAAGTAGTGGTCTTGTTGACCATCAACACTTGATGCTCCTTCTTGATTTCTACCTCTGTAGCTTTCAGCATTGTGAAGAGCTCGGGAATTGTCTTATTCATCCCTTGCATATTATAGTTCATCACGAAGCTCTTATAGCTAGGTGGAAGTGATTGGAGAATTCTGTCAATGACACAATCATCTGGAAGATTAACTCCCAATTGAATCAAGTGATTATTATACCCAGACATTTTGAGTATATGCTCACTGACAGAACTGTTCTCCTCCATCTTGCAGCTATAGAACTTATTGGAGACTTCATATCTCTCAATTCAGGCATTTGCTTGAAATATTAACTTCAACTCCTGGAACATCTCATATTCTCCATGACGTTCAAAACGTCGTTGAAGTTCCGATTCTAAGCCGTAAAGCATGGCACACTGAACTATCGAGTAGTCATCAGCTTTGCTTTGCCAGACATTCATAACATCTGGTGTTGCTCCAGCAGCAGGCCTGGCACCCAGCGGTGCTTCTAGGACATAATTCTTCTGTGCAGCAATGAGGATAATCCTCAAGTTACGGACCCAGTCCGTGTAATTGCTACCATCATCTTTCAACTTTGCTTTCTCAAGGAACGCATTAAAATTCAATGGAACAACAACACGGGCCATCTATCTACAATCAAACATAAACAAGCAAGATACTATCAGGTACTAAGTTCATGATAAATTTAAGTTCAATTAATCATATTACTAAAGAACTCCCACTTAGATAGACATCCCTCTAATCCTCGAAGTGATCACGTGATCCAAATCAACTAAACCATGTCCGATCATCACGTGAGATGGAGTAGTTTCATTGGTGAACATCACTATGTTGATCATATCTACTATATGATTCACGCTCGACCTTTCGGTCTCCGTGTTCCGAGGCCATATCTGTATATGCTTGGCTCATCAAGTATAACCTGAGTATTCCGCGTGTGCAACTCTTTTGCACCCGTTGTATTTGAACGTAGAGCCTATCACACCCGATCATCACGTGGTGTCTCAGCACAAAGAACTTTCGCAACGGTGCATACTCAGGGAGAACACTTCTTGATAATTAGCGAGAGATCATCTTAAAATGCTACCGTCAATCAAAGCAAGATAAGATGCATAAAAGATAAACATCACATGCAATCAATATAAGTGATATGATATGGCCATCATCATCTTGTGCTTGTGATCTCCATCTTCGAAGCACTGTCATGATCACCATCGTCACCGGTGCGACACCTTGATCACCATCGTAGCATCGTTGTCGTCTTGCCAATCTTATGCTTCCACGACTATCGCTACCGCTTAGTGATAAAGTAAAGCATTACAACGCAATTGCATTTCATACAATAAAGCGACAACCATATGGCTCCTGCCAGTTGCCGACAACTCGGTTACAAAACATGATCATCTCATACAATAAAATTTAGCATCATGTCTTGACCATATCACATCACAACATGCCCTGCAAAAACAAGTTAGACGTCCTCTACTTTGTTGTTGCAAGTTTTACGTGGCTGCTACGGGCTTAAGCAAGAACCAATCTTACCTACGCATCAAAACCACAACGATAGTTTGTCAAGTTGGTGCTGTTTTAACCTTCGCAAGGACCGGGCGTAGCCACACTCGGTTCAACTAAAGTTGGAGAAACTGACACCCGCCAGCCACCTATGTGCAAAGCACGTCGGTAGAACCAGTCTCGCGTAAGCGTACGTGTAATGTCGGTTCGGGCCGCTTCATCCAACAATACCGCCGAACCAAAGTATGACATGCTGGTAAGAAATATGACTTATATCGCCCACAACTCACTTGTGTTCTACTCGTGCATATGACATCAACACATAAAACCTAGGCTCTGATACCACTGTTGGGGAATGTAGTAATTTCAAAAAATTTCCTACGCACACGCAAGATCATGGTGATGCATAGCAACGAGAGGGGAAAGTGTAATCTACGTACCCTCGTAGACCGACAGCGGAAGCGTTATGACAACGCGGTTGATGTAGTCGTACGTCTTCATGGTCCAACTGATCAAGCACCGAAACTACGGCACCTCCAAGTTTTAGCACACGTTCAGCTCGATGACGATCCTCGGACTCCGATCCAGCATACTGTCGAGGAAGAGTTCCGTCAGCACAACGGCGTGGTGATGATCTTGATGTTCTACCGTCGCAGGGCTTCGCCTAAGCACCGCTACAATATTATCGAGGAGTATGGTGGAAGGTGGCACCGCACACGGCTAAGAAAACGATCACGCGGATCAACTTGTGTGTCTAGAGGTGCCCCTGCCTCCGTATATAAAGGAGCAAAGGGGGTGTGCGGCCAGCCCTAGGAGGAGGCGTGCCGGGGGAGTCCTACTCCTACCGGGAGTAGGACTCCCCCCTTTCCCTAGTTGGATTAGGACTTGGGGGGAAGGAGGAGAGGGAAGAAAGGAAAAGGGGGGGGGGGCGCCGCCCCCCCTCCTTGTCCAATTCGGACTTGGGGGGGGGGGGAAGGGGCGCGCGGCAGCCCCTAGGCCTCCTCTCCTCTTCCTCCACTAGGCCCATTAAGGCCCATTAGGTTACCGGGGGGGGGGGGTTCCGGTAACCTCCCGATACTCCGGTAAAATGCCGATTTCACCCGGAACACTTCCGATGTCCAAACATAGGCTTCCAATATATCAATCTTTATGTCTTGACCATTTCGAGACTCCTCGTCATGTCCGTGATCACATCCGGGACTCCAAAAAAACTTCGGTACATCAAAATATATAAACTCATAATGAAACTGTCATCGTAACGTTAAGCGTGCGGACCCTACAGGTTCGAGAATAATGTAGACATGATCGAGACATGTCTCCGGTCAATAACCAATAGCGGAACCTGGATGCTCATATTGGCTCCCACATATTCTACGAAGATCTTTTATCGGTCAGACCGCATAACAACATACTTTGTTCCCTTTGTCATCGGTATGTTACTTGCCCGAGATTCGATCGTCGGTATCTCAATACCTAGTTCAATCTCGTTACCGGCAAGTCTCTTTACTCGTTTCATAATACATCATCTCGCAACTAACTCATTAGTTGCAATGCTTGCAAGGCTTATGTGATGTGCATTACCGAGAGGGCCCAGAGATACCTCTCCGACAATCGGAGTGACAAATCCTAATCTCGAAATACGCCAACCCAACATGTACCTTTGGAGACACCTGTAGAGCTCCTTTATAATCACCCAGTTACGTTGTGACGTTTGGTAGCACACAAAGTGTTCCTCCGGCAAACGGGAGTTGCATAATCTCATAGTCATAGGAACATGTATAAGTCATGAAGAAAGCAATACCAGCATACTAAACGATCGGGTGCTAAGCTAATGGAATGGGTCATGTCAATCACATCATTCTCCTAATGACGTGATCCCGTTAATCAAATGACAACACATGTCTATGGTTAGGAAACATAACCATCTTTGATTAACGAGCTAGTCAAGTAGTGGCACACTAGTGATGTTTAGTTTGTCTATGTATTCACACAAGTATTATGTTTCCGGATAATACAATTCTAGCATGAATAATAAACATTTATCATGATATAAGGAAATAAATAATAACTTTATTATTGCCTCTAGGGCATATTTCCTTCAATAGTAGGAACGGTCACTTTGATCCGAGGCAGAGCTTTGGGCGGTTTGGAAGAGATGGCTTTCGGCACTTCCGGCGCTGGAAGCGGCGCGACCTTGGAGTGCTTTGGAGGCTTCTCAGTCGGCGTCGGGGAAGACGTCCTGGGGTGCTTCGAGGATTGCCCGATCGGTGCAACCACCAAGTCCGGAGTGCGTGCCGGGTCATGAGTGTGCTTGGACCTCCTCTCCCTGCGAGGAGGCGAGTCGACTTCTTCCTCATCGGTCGACTCATCGCTCTCCTCATCCTCCTCGGCTTCCGAATGCTCCGCATCGCTCTCGCCCCCGCTCCCTTCTTCTTCAGCGCCGGGGTCCTGCACTCCGTTGGGCATCGAGTACATTTCAATGAGGGCCTGAAAGGATAACAATCAAAAGACATTTAGTCAACCACAAACGGGACATCACGTGGTGAATCGGAAAGATACTTGATAAAACAGAAATATACCTGCTCCGGCTGGCGCGAGTTGTCGAATGGAATCACCCTCCTGGATCCCCCAGGGTTGTCATTGTTGCCAGTGATTCCCCTCAACCAGTTCTCCAAGATATCCTCTCTAACCTCCTCCGGGTGGATCCGAGTGGTATCCTCGAGCCCAGAGTACATCCACATCGGATGATCGCGCGCCTGAAGAGGTTGGATGCGTCGACCGAGAAATACCTCCTGCAGATCCATCCCGGTCACTCCGTCGCGGACAAGCTGGACGACCCGTTCAACCAGCTCCTTGACCTGTGATGAAGCTATGTACCTAGGATAGGGGCATGGACCTGTCCTAAGTACCCTACCCAAGGACATCCCTAGAAGAAGTCACCTTTCAATCGACTTGGAGGTATCCCACTCGACAGATTCAAGACACTCGACCACGAAGCAATCACTCGACCAAATTCCAACCACTCGACTGCCAGGAGATCTAAAGTCACCCTGCACGCAAACGGTCGGTCATTGAGTAGCTTTTATGGTCACCCTAGCACTTTATTAGGGGTGTTACCAGTAACCCCCAGTCTTAATGTACTTTAAACCTTGCATTACTAAGGGCTGGAGGGGCCTGGTGAACTCTATATAAGCCACCCCCTCCTCAGTATCAAGGGTTGGCACCCCTGTTATTCATACACACATAATTCAGTCGACCGCCTCCGGGCACCGAGACGTAGGGCTGTTACTTCCTCCGAGAAGGGCCTGAACTCGTAATCCTCGTGTGCTTACAACTCCTCCATAGCTAAGATCTAGCCTCTCCATACATACCCCCCTACATCACTGTCAGAGTTAGAACCACGACAGTTGGCGCCCACCGTGGGGCTAGGAGTCTTAGCGCCTAGTTTGAGAAGTTGCGATTTTTTTCCGATCTCCTTGATCATGGTTTCGGGCGGAGCTTTGGTGGAGGGCCGCGAGATCCGTCTCGGCGCGCTCACGTTCATCGCCGACGACTCCGCTTGGCTTCAGGAGGCTCCACTCAACGTCGACGCGCTCCCCGTCCGCGGGGCGACGCACTTTCGCGCATGCGTCCGTGGTGTCCTCCTGCGGCAGCCATCGACCCAGTATCGGTCGGCTCCCGTGGCATCTCCCCGCCCTGTTTCTCGCCGGCGCAAGCGCTCCGGTCGGTCGAGGCTTCAGAGGTGGGTGAGGCATGCGGTGGCCCGCCAGTCGGCCACCCCACAAGTCATGGCAATCGAGCCCGAAGAATCCCTCTGCGGCCTGTTCGACCTGTCGACTGGCTCCGCAGAGCCCGCATCCGAATGCGACAGCAGTGACCCAGCTGCAGAGGTTCTGGTGATCGATGGGCCACACAGTCCTCCCGGTTTCCCCCGCGCTGACGGAGGCGCGGATGGGGGCGACCCGTCGCGTCCTCACGAGGAGTATCTTCCCGAGCCTCTCACATCGTTGCAGCGGGAGGAACTTCGCCGCCGGAACATGGATGCACTCCACACTCCTATCGTTGGAGAAACCCCCGAGGCCCGAGCCTTGGAGGACGCGCGCTTGGCTAACTTGGCCGAGCGCACTCGACTGGAGAATCTCCAGCGAATACTCGACAAGCGAGCGCGTCAACGGGCTCCAGAATCCAGTCGACGTCAACTGTTTCTGCCCCCGCAGGTATATCGTACTCCGATTCAGAATTTGGCGGCTGCGGCCCGTATAGCAGAGTCGATTCAGCCCTCCCAGTTAGAGGCTGGCAGAGGCTTGTTGCAAATCAGAGCGTTGCTCCGGGCAGCGGGAGACCATAATTCCGCTGTTTCTCAGTCGCGGAACAGGATCCATAGTCGATCCATTGCAGCGGATACAGTCCAGTCGGCTCACAGCCCAAGATCGCCTCCGAGGCATGAGGGACGTGGAGACCAACGTGATCAGTACAGAAGGAATAAGCAGTATGATCACCGATTCGATCGTGATGATCGACATCGAGTGCCAACCCCTCCCCCGAGGAGTGGATCATATGTGCCTCGACAGCAGGTGGACAGATGCCCTCATAGTGTTGGGCAGAGAATTCCAGTCGACCCCAGGGAACCAGGCTTTGATGCGAGATCCATTCTCGTTCAAGGTTTGGTCGACAGGAATAGAGCTCACCGAGAAGGCCACGACAGAGATGCGCCTACCAGTAGCAGAGTACATGTTTCAGGGCCGGAGTGTTTCAGTCGAGCCATCAGAGCCGCTGTAATTCCTCCCAACTTCAGGTTGGCGACTGGAGTTAGTAAGTTCACCGGTGAGTCCAAGCCCGATACTTGGCTCGAAGATTACCGAGTGGCTGTCCAGATTGGCAGTGGGAACGATGAGGTAGCCATGAAGCACCTGCCTCTCATGTTAGAAGGCTCGGCCAGAGCGTGGCTGAATCAGTTAGCACCCAACAGCATTTACACTTGGGAGGATCTCTCCCGAGTGTTTGTCACCACATTTGAAGGAACATGCAAGCGACCTGCAGGCCTTATGGAATTGCGGTCTTGCATGCAGAAACCGAATGAAACTCTGAGGGATTACATTCAGAGGTGGATCACATTGCATCACACAGTTGAAAATGTACCAGATCATCAAGCAGTTTGTGCCTTTAAAGAAGGCGTTAAGTACAGAGAATTGAATCTGAAGTTCGGTCGAACCAGAGAGATGTCTCTGAATCGGATGATGGAGATTGCCACCAAATACGCTAATGGTGAAGATGAGGATCGACTCCGGAGTGGCAAGCATAAAGCAGTCGCCCAGGAAACTGGAGGAAATTTCAGTCAGAAACAGAAGCGGAAAGCCGAGCCAGCCGCTCCTGGGGAGGCCCTGGCCGTAACCCAGGGAAAATTTAAGGGAAAACCCAAAGGACCTTGGAACCCCAAGAAAGTTAAAGACCAAGATGGAAATGATGTTTTGGATCTACCGTGTCACATCCACACCAAGAAAGATGAAGAGGGTAAACTCATTTACCCAAAGCATACCACCCGACAGTGTCGGCTTCTGATCCAGCAGTTTCAGGGCAAGCAGTCCAAAGATAAGGAAAAGGAGTCGGACAAAAGTTGTGGACAAGGAAGATAGTGACGATGGGTACCCCCAGGTCAATTCCACCGTGATGATTTTTGCTGATGTTGAGAGCAAAAGTCGACTGAAGGTTATTAACCGTGAGGTAAATATGGTTGCTCCGGCAACACCCAATTATCTGAAGTGGTCCCAGACTGCCATCACATTCGACCAGTCTAATCACCCTACGCACATTGCCACCCCTGGGAGGCAAGCTCTGGTGGTCGACCCAGTTGTCGAAGGCACTCGACTAACCAAAGTCCTGATGGATGGAGGCAGCGGTTTGAACATACTGTATGCAGAAACATTGAAAGGGATGGGCATTCCGATGTCCAGGCTCAGCACCAGTAACATGAGTTTCCATGGAGTCATTCCTGGGAAGAAAGCTGAGTCACTCGGCCAAATTGCTCTTGATGTGGTTTTCGGTGATTCTAAGAATTACCGCAAGGAAAAGTTGACATTCGAAGTTGTGGATTTCCAAAGTGCTTATCACGCTATTTTGGGCAGGCCAGCTTATGCACGCTTCATGGCTCGACCATGTTATGTGTATCTCAAATTGAAGATGCCTGGTCCCAAAGGTGTGATAACTGTTACAGGCAATCGGAAGAAAGCAGAAGAGTGTTTTTAGAAAGGCTCAAAGATTGCTGACGCTCAGATGGCGGTGGTCGAGCTGCAAGAGTATCAGAAGACTGCAGATCCGAGTGAGTTTCTACGAGCTAAGAAGCCTGCTTCAGAATCAACTTTTCAGTCGTCCGGTGAAACGAAGGCAGTTCACATTCAGCTGACCGATCCAAATGCTGCTCCGACTCACATCTCAACGACGGTCGACTCCAAGTAGGAAGAAGCGCTCATCCAGTTCCTCCGTGAGAACTGGGACATCTTCGCATGGAAGCCTGCTGACATGCCTGGAGTTCCCAGGGGGCTGGCTGAGCACCGTCTACGAGTCGACCCAAAATTTAAACCTGTGAAAGAACATCTTCGACGGTCCGCCATCCAGAAGAGGAAGGCCGTTGGCGAGGAGGTGGCTCGGCTCTTAGCAGCGGAGTTCATCCGAGAAATTTACCACTCCGAGTGGCTCGCCAATGTTGTCATGGTCCCCAAGAAGGACAAGTCACTTCGCATGTGCATTGATTTCAAGCATATCAATCGGGCCTGCCCGAAAGATCATTTTCCTCTCCCCCGCATCGACCAGATAGTCGACTCGACTGCGGGATGTGAGCATTTTTCTTTCCTAGACGCCTATTCCGGGTACCATCAGATCCGTCTATACGGGCCTGACGAGATCAAAACAGCTTTCATCACTCCATTCGGGTGCTTCTGTTATGTCACCATGCCGTTCGGCCTCAAGAATGCCGGAGCCACATTCATGAGGATGATTCAGAAGTGTTTGCTCACTCAAATCAGTCGGAATGTGGAGGCATACATGGATGATATTGTGGTCAAGTCACGGAAGGGTTCCGACCTGCTGACTGACCTTGCTGAAACCTTTGCCAACCTTAGGAGGTATGATATCAAGATCAATCCGTCAAAGTGCATGTTCGGAGTTCCAGGTGGGAAGTTACTCGGTTTTCTCGTTTCCGAACGGGGAATCGACGCCAATCCTGAAAAAATTGGTACTATACTCCGGATGAAACGTCCTGTGTGTGTGCATGACGTCCAGAAGCTTACAGGATGCTTGGCCGCTTTAAGTCGATTTATCTCTTGCCTCGGTGAAAAGGCATTGCCTCTTTACCTACTGATGAAGAAGTCCGACAAGTTCGAGTGGACTCCAGAAGCTGATGCAGCATTTACAGAGCTCAAAGCTCTGCTCTCCACCCAGCCGGTGCTTGCTGCCCCAATCAGCAAGGAGCCTTTGCTGATTTACATTGCAGCCACAGGACAAGTTGTCAGTATAGTACTTACGGTCGAGCGGGAAGAAGAAGGAAAGGCCTTCAAAGTTCAGCGCCCAGTATATTATGTTTCTGAAGTTTTGACTCCTTCAAAGCAAAGATATCCTCATTACCAGAAGCTTGTATATGGGATTTATATGACCACGAAGAAGGTTGCACATTACTTCTCTGATCATTCCATTACAGTTGTCAGCGACGCTCCACTATCAGAGATTTTGCACAACAGAGATGCAACTGGTCAAGTGGCCAAATGGGCAATTGAACTTCTTCCCCTAGATATCAAGTTTGAGGCAAAGAAAGCTATCAAGTCCCAAGCAATTGCAGATTTCGTCGCCGAGTGGATCGAATAGAAACTTCCGACTCAAGTTCACTCGGAGCACTGGACCATGTTCTTCGATGGATCTAAGATGCTGAATGGTTCCGGTGCTGGGGTAGTATTGGTTTCCCCCCGAGGAGATAAGCTCAGATATGTTCTCCAGATTCACTTTGATTCCTCCAATACCGAAGCAGAATATGAAGCACTTTTGTATGGGTTGCGCATGGCCATTTCACTCGGCGTCTGTTGCCTCATGGTCTATGGCGACTCAGATTTGGTGGTTAATCAGGTGATGAAAGAATGGGACGTCAGAAGTCCAGCTATGACTGGTTATTGCAATGCAGTGAGAAAGTTAGAGAAGAAATTCGAGGGGTTAGAGCTTCATCACATCCCCCGACTGAAAAATCAAGCGGCTGATGATTTGGCAAAGATAGGCTCCAAGAGAGAAGCCATCCCCAGCAATGTGTTTTTGGAACACATCCACTCGCCATCAGTCCAAGAAGATCCTTTTACAGATGAAGCCCCGCAGCCAAAGAGTGCCACAGATCCAACTAAAGTTGAAA
Source organism: Triticum urartu (assembly GCF_056163025.1). Lineage (NCBI taxonomy): Eukaryota > Viridiplantae > Streptophyta > Magnoliopsida > Poales > Poaceae > Triticum > Triticum urartu. Next base: position 46,559,191 of record NC_141876.1, on the reverse strand, counting down.
TTCCGGCAGTGGTCGACCTAATCATGGAAGTTTTGGCAATCACCCCTGACTGGACAATACCGTACATCGCGTATATCCTGAGAAAGGAACTCCCGGAGGACGAAGAAGAGGCTCGAAAGATCGTCCGTCGATCCAAGGACTTTACAGTCATAAAGGGACAGTTGTATAGAGAAAGCGCGACTGGAGTCGGTCAGAAGTGTATAACACCAGAAGATGGTCAGATAATCCTTGATGATATCCACTCGGGGACCTGTGGTCATCATGCGTCCTCTCGGACCATTGTGGATAAAGCATACCGAGCGGGATTTTACTGGCCAAGAGTGAATGAAATGGCAAAAGAGATAGTCGACAAGTGTGAAGGGTGCCAGTTCTACTCCAACATGTCGCACAAGCCTGCATCAGCCCTGAAGACCATTCCACTCGTCTGGCCCTTCGCTGTTTGGGGACTGGACATGGTTGGCCCATTGAGAACAGGCAGGAGCGGTTTCACACATGTGCTTGTGGCAGTCGACAAGTTTACCAAATGGATTGAATCTAAGCCTATCAAGAATCTTGATGCTTGCACTGCTATCAGTTTCGTCAGGGAGTTAACATTCAGATATGGAGTCTCGCATAGCATCATCACCGACAATGGGTCAACTTTGATTCAGACAAGTTCAGAGCTTTTTGCGCCTCTCAAGGCACACGAGTCGACTACGCATCGGTCGCCCACCCCCAGTCGAATGGACAAGCAGAAAGGGCAAATGGTCTGATTCTCAAAGGACTAAAGCCTTGGCTGATGCGTGATCTCAAGCACGCAGCAGGCGCTTGGGTCGACGAGCTTCCATCGGTTCTGTGGGGATTGAGGACTACCCCGAATCGGTCGACTGGAAGAACTCCGTTCTTTCTGGTTTACGGAGCGGAAGCAGTCCTGCCGAGTGATCTACTTCACAATGCACCCCGAGTCGAGCTTTATACCGAAGATGAAGCAGAACAAGCCCGGCAAGACACGGTCGACCTCCTGGAAGAAGAAAGAGAAATGGCTATGATCCGATCGACCATTTATCAGCAAGAGTTGCGTCGATTCCATGCCAGAAATGTGAAGAGTCGAGCCTTTCAAGAAGGATATTTGGTCCTCCGAGTGGATCAACAAAAACCACACAAGCTCGCTCCTACTTGGGAAGGTCCCTTCATCGTCACCAGAGTCCTCCACAATGGAGCGTATCACCTTTACAATGTCGATCGCCAGATCGATGAGCCACGAGCTTGGAATGCAGAACTGCTCCGCCCCTTTTACACTTGAATTCTCACTCGGACGAGATGTAATAAGAAAAACTTCTGTAGTCTATTTATCAAAGACAAGAGTGTTACAAATTTTCCTATAATTGTTGTCGCTTTTGTTTGCGTGTGAAATCCCCCAGTGGGTGGCTTAGCTGCGAATCCGTTTCGCCTAAGTTTGTAAAAAAAGTCCTACCGAATGGTGAGCCAGACTCCCACTCGGAGGCTTAGCTGCAGCCCAGTGCTTGCCTAAGTGTTTAAAAATCCTACCGAGTGGTGAGCCAGACTCCCACTCGCAGGCTTAGCTGCAGCCCAGTGCTCGCCTAAGTGTTTAAAAATCCTACCGAGTGGCGAGCCAGACTCCCACTCGGAGGCTTAGCTACAGCCCAGTGCTCGCCTAAGTGTTTAAAAATCCTACGGAGTGGTGAGCCAGACTCCCACTCAGAGGCTTAGCTGCAGCCCAGTGCTCGCCTAAGTGTTTAAAAATCCTACCGAGTGGCGAGCCAGACTCCCACTCGGAGGCTTAGCTGCAGCCCAGTGCTCGCCTAAGTGTTTAAAAATCCTATCGAGTGGCGAGCCAGACTCCCACTCGGAGGCTTAGCTGCAGCCCAGTGCTCACCTAAGTGTTTAAAAATCCTACCGAGTGGCGAGCCAGACTCCCACTCGGAGGCTTAGCTGCAGCCCAGTGCTCGCCTAAGTGTTTAAAAATCCTACCAAGTGGTGAGCCAGACTCCCACTCGGAGGCTTAGCTGCAGCCCAGTGCTCGCCTAAGTGTTTAAAAATCCTACCGAGTGGAGAGCAGACCTCCCACTCGGGGGCTTAGCTGCAGTCCAGTACTCGCCTAAGTTTGAAAAAATCCTACGGAGTGAAGAGCAGACCTCCCACTCGGGGGCTTAGCTGCAGTCCAGTACTCGCCTAAGTTTGAAAAAAATCCTACCGAGTGGAGAGCAGACCTCCCACTCGGAGGCTTAGCTGCAGCCCAGTGCTCACCTAAGTGTTTAAAAATCCTACCGAGTGGCGAGCCAGACTCCCACTCGGAGGCTTAGCTGTAGCCCAGTGCTCGCCTAAGTGTTTAAAAATCCTACCGAGTGGTGAGCCAGACTCCCACTCGGAGGCTTAGCTGCAGCCCAGTGCTCGCCTAAGTGTTTAAAAATCCTACCGAGTGGAGAGCAGACCTCCCACTTGGGAGCTTAGCTGCAGTCCAGTACTCGCCTAAGTTTGAAAAAATCGTACCGAGTGAAGAGCAGACCTCCCACTCGGGGGCTTAGCTGCAGTCCAGTACTCGCCTAAGTTTGAAAAAATCGTACCGAGTGAAGAGCAGACCTCCCACTCGGGGGCTTAGCTGCAGTCCAGTACTCGCCTAAGTTTGAAAAAAATCCTACCGAGTGGAGAGCAGACCTCCCACTCGGGGGCTTAGCTGTAGTCCAGTACTCGCCTAAGTTTTTAAAAATCCTACCGAGTGGAGAGCAGACCTTCCACTCGGGGGCTTAGCTGCAGCCCAGTGCTCGCCTAAGTACGGAACACATCCCAACCCACAAGGACGACGAGGTGCAAATCGACTGCTACCTTCTCCTTCGGAGCTGCACAACAAATACAAAGTTATTTCGAGTGAAGAACAAGTTCCACTCGACAGATAATTCATGAAGATATTCAACGATAAATCAAGTTCAGATAAGATCCAAAGGTCCTAGACCACAGATCAAAGTACTCGAGCCTCCAGCTCGACAGAGTTTAACGGTTACAAAATCCACTCGGCATTCCGAGGCAAATTTAAAGTGAAGCATAAATGTTTTTATTCCTCAGGCGGAGGACTGGAAGGGGCGACGAACTCGTCCAAGTCGATCCCGTATGCAATGCGAGTGGCAGCAGCAATGAAAGTCTCCATGAAGTCTTGAAAGTTGTGCTTCCTGGTATTGGCAACTTGGATGGCGGCCAACTTTTCTTCTCGCGCCTCCTTGCAGTGGACGCGGACCAGAGACAGAGCAACGTCAGCGCCACATCTAGCAGAAGATTTCTTCCATTCCGCCACTCGACCTGGGACTTCATTCAGTCGAGTCATCAGGGACTCGAGGTCATTCTGAAGCGTTGTCCTAGGCTTGAGCGACGTGTCGATCCGCGACATCTCAACCTTCAACCGAGCAAGATAGTCAACAATGCCGGCAACACGAGATTCCAGTCGGAGCACGTTCATAGCAGCCTCGTCCTTCACTGGAGAATTGATGGGGTCCAAGTCTGTCTCCACTCGACTGGTCTCCTCTTTGAAGTTCTGGCAGAATTCTGTAAACACAATTCAAGGATAAGTCAGTGGCTCTACGCAGGTTTGGTAACTGCAAGTCAGTCGGGCCGGAGTAATTACCCTCGAGCATGACGAACAGCTTCTTGGCGAGTCCACCGAGATAAGCCTCCAGATCGTTCCTCTTCCCCGCCAGTTCACTTGCCTTGTCATTCAGAGCTATATTGCCATTCTTCAGACGGCTGACCTCTTGATTAGCCACGTCGAGAGCAGTTTTCAGCCTGGAGTTTTCCTTTTCAAGAGTACCGACTGAAGCCAGTTTTTCTTCAGCAAGCTTCGTTTTGTTCAGGGCCTCCTTCTGCGCTTCGGCAAGGTCTTGATCCTTCTTCTTCAGAGCCTCCTCCATTTTGTCTGTGAAACAGCAAGTGAGATCAACATCGAGGACGGCCAGAAAGAAAGGACAGTCGACAAAAGCTCACCAGCCATACCTTTTGCTTCGTCCCTCGCCTTCTGCAAGTTCTCCTGAGCAAGCTTCAAGTCAAGGTTCAGCTGGATCTGTTTGTTCTCCAACTCAGTGTAGCGAGCCACAAGTTCGCAGGATTTCTGCAAAAAAAATCAGTCGACAGACATCCAAGATAAGTTGCTTCCGAGTAACCAAGAGACAATGATGGCATTTCTAAGACTACAGCCGAATCAAAAACATTCGACAGTAGTCTCGGGGACTACACCCAGTGGGTGCACTCAGCGTGCCCCCACTGGTTCGACCAAAAAAAAATCGACTGCCCGCAGTCGACCGTGTATAGTTCCATTCGACATGGCCTGACCAGACCGAGTGAAGAAGTTCAACTAAAGCAAGACAATATAAAGACTACAGTCGACTGCCAGCAGTCCACCGTAGTCTCGGGGACTACACCTAGTGGGTGCACTTAGCGTGCCCCAACTCGTCAAAAAGATTAATAGACACACCCAGTGGGTGTACAGATATAAAGATCTTCGGAAAAGAGATCCTTCAGTTAGCATATCCTAACAGAACAAGCGGTGAATCGACTGACCTGGACGTTGCTCTGAAGAGTTGAGCTCGCGTCATAAGCTGCTTGGCTGGCTTCCCGAACCACCTTCACTTGCTCCATCATGATCCCCGCCTGGCGTATAGCCTCTTTAGCGGCACCCACTTGGTCCTCAGGGACGTGGTGTGTGGCAAAAAGCGAAGGCGGATTTGTAGTCGACGTCGAAGGCCGGACACTCTTCAGAGGTTCATCGAAGGTCACAGAAGCCCGAGTGGTATCACCACCCTCCCGGACTACGGCCTCAGGCGCCGAAGTGCTTTGTGGGGTCTTGCCAGCCGGCGCCCTCCTGTTCCTTCGCGCCCGCAGCGGCACTTCGTCGTCATCATTAGGGAGGTCAATGACATGAGGAGGAGCTACAAGAAAAATCCAATCGAACGGAATTATAAGAAATCGCCAGTCGACTAAGAGCAGAGCATCAGTAATCGTACCAGGGTTGGAGGTAACAACGTCTTCCATCTCTTGATCATCGTCCTTGGCAGAGATCTCCGAGGTGGCAGCACTGCAAATTTCGAAAGTCAGTCAGCTTATTCAATGAGTCAACCAAGAGTCCGTCACGTTCGACAAAGGAAAACAAATTCTACTATTACCCAGAAATGGTGGGGACAGTCATCTTCATCTTGGGCAGAGCCTTGGGCGGCTTGGACGGCGTCGCGCATGGGTGCTTGGGAGCTTTTTCTGCGGCACTGGAGATGAGGTCCGAGGGCGCTTCGACGACTGCCCAACAGGGACAGTCGCCTTACCACGTTCCCGCGCAGGGTCGTGTGTAAGCTTGGATCGCCATTCTGAGCGGGGAGGTTCAACTTCTTCCTCCTCCTCTTCACTGGAGTCGTCGTCATCCCCCTCTCCTTCGCCGTTAGATTCCCACTCTTCTCTCTCGTCTCCACTTTCGCCTCCGCTCGCCTCTCCTTCCTCGGCCTGCTCCTGTGCTCCATTGGGTGTCGAGTACATCTCAGTAATGGCCTAGAGGACAGCAAACAAGACAAAAGTCAATCGACTGATCCAAAGAGAACAAATAAAGAAAGCAAGATCACAGTCGGAAACGCAAGGTCAGACCTTGTCCACTTCGTATGTTTGGTCGAGTGGAGGAATCCTCCTGGCTCCTCGGGGGTTGTCCTTGTTCCCTGTGATACTCGACAGCCACTCTTCCAACATCTTGTCAGTGACCTCCTCTGGGTGAATCCGAGTGGTGTCTTCGAGACCCGAGTACAGCCACATCGGGTGGTCACGAGCCTGAAGCGGTTGGATGCGCCTCCGAAGGAAGACTTCCAACAAGTCCATGCCAGTCACACCCTCGCGGACAAGCTGAACCACTCGACCGACCAGCACCTTGACTTGCGCCTTTTCCTCCGGCGTCACTTTCAGAGAGGCAGGTTTTTGTGCTCGATTCAGAGAAAAAGGGGGAAGCCCAGTCGACTGTCCTGGGGTCACCTGGTCTTTATAGTAAAACCAAGTCGACTGCCACCCACAGACTGACTCAGGAAAAGTGATAGACGAAAAGGAACTTTTTCCCCTCATCTGGATCGCCAGACCCCCGCACAGCTGGATCACCTGCGTTCGTTCGTCACTCGACTTGGCCTTCTTGACCGACTGAGAGCGGCAAGTGAAGATGTGCTTGAAGAGTCCCCAATGGGGGAAGCAACCCAAGAAGTTCTCACACAAGGAAACGAAAGCAACAAGATACATAATAGAATTGGGAGTAAAGTGATGGAGCTGCGCTCCAAAGAAGTTCAAGAAGCTCCGGAAAAAAGGATGAGGAGGCAGAGAGAATCCACGATCGATATGGGTGGCGAGGAGGACGCACTCACCATCAAGAGGCTGGGGTTCGACTTCTTTCCCCGGGAGGCGCGCAGATTCGTGGGGAATGAATCCCCCTCGACCAGATCATCGAGATCATCCTGCCGAATCACCGACGGCATCCACTCGTCCTGGATCCAATCCTTGGGCAGAGCAGTCCTCGAGGAAGATCTGCCCCGAGCGGACTTCTTCCCCTTCGCCTGCACCACCGCCTTCTTCGCGCGCTCCAGAGCCAACGTCTTCTCCTTCACTATCGTCGCCGGCGAAGCTCGAACAGACCTACGGCACCAAGGTGGGAGCAGAGGTGGTGGAGGATCTTGTGAAGGAAAGGGGAAAAGTGAAGGCGCACTGTTCGGGGGTCCCGAGCTGGCAGCTTATAAGAGGTCGCTTCCGAGTGGCTGACTGGTAGGCCCAGGCAATCCCGTCAAATCCAGCAACGGGCGCGCACGTGGTACGTGGTGAAAAAGGTGGCGCGGGGATCGAGGAGCTTCCGTCCTATCTCATCCGATTACTGCGGCCACCCCCGTCCCGCGCGCTTCCCGAAATTCAAATCCCGCAAAATCCGCGGGCCGCAGAACAACTCGTCAAACAGAAGATCCCTTTCGCACCGTCACTCGGAACTTCACAAGTAAAGAAATTCACTCGACAAGAGGCCAAGACTAGATCAAGGCGACTGAAAGAAGTTGGCGACGTCATCCGTGACAATTGATCCAAAACAAGACGTTCATATAACATGAAGAACCAGTCGGAAAGATCCCCAACTCCTTCCCCACTCGAACCTCGATCCATTCGGGGGCTAATGATGAAGCTATGTACCTAGGACAGGGGCATGGACCTGTCATAAGTACCCTACCCAAGGACATCCCTAGAAGAAGTCACCTTTCAATCGACTTGGAGGTATCCCACTCGACAGATTCAAGACACTCGACCACGAAGCAATCAGTCGACCAAATTCCAACCACTCGACTGCCAGGAGATCTAAAGTCACCCTGCACGCAAACGGTCGGTCATTAAGTAGCTTTTATGGTCATCCTAGCACTTTATTAGGGGCGTTACCAGTAACCCCCAGTCTTAATGTACTTTAAACCTTGCATTACTGAGGGCTGGAGGGGCCTGGCGAACTCTATATAAGCCACCCCCTCCTCAGTATCAAGGGTTGGCACCCCTGTTATTCATACACACATAATTCAGTCGACCGCCTCCGGGCACCGAGACGTAGGGCTCTTACTTCCTCCGAGAAGGGCCTGAACTCGTAATCCTCGTGTGCTTACAACTCCTCCATAGCTAAGATCTAGCCTCTCCATACATACCCCCCTACATCACTGTCAGAGTTAGAACCACGACAACCTGCGCCTTCTCTTCTGGAACTACCTTCAAGGGAGCAGGCTTCTCCACTCGAGCCAAGGAAAAAGGAGGAAGTCCAGTCGACTGGCCAGGGGTTGGCTGATCCTTGCAGTAAAACCAAGTCGACTGCCAGCCCCGGACCGAGTCAGGAAGGATCATCGCTGGGAAAGTACTTTTGCTCCTCATCTGGATCCCCAGACCACCGCACATCTGGATCACCCGCGTCCTCTTGTCACTCGACTTGGCCTTTTTGACCGACTGGGAACGGCAAGTGAAGATGTGTTTGAAAAGCCCCCAGTGCGGTCGATGTTGGGGAACGTAGCAGAAATTTAAAATTTTCTATGCATCACCAAGATCAATCTATGGAGTAATCTAGCAACGAGGGGAAGGAGAGTGCATCTACATACCCTTGTAGATCGCTAAGCGGAAGCGTTCAAGTGAACGGGGTTGATGGAGTCATACTCGTCGTGATCCAAATCACCGATGATCCTAGTGCCGAAAGGACGGCACCTCCGCGTCAACACACGTACAACCCGGTGACGTCTCCTACGCCTTGATCCAGCAAGGGAAGAAGGGGAGGTTGGGGAAGACTCCATCCAGTAGCAACACGACGACATGGTGGTGAAGGAGGAGCATGGTAATCTTGCAGGGCTTCGCCAAGCACCGCGGGAGAAGAGGAGGACTTGGGAGAGGGGGAGGGCTGCGCCAGAACTTTTGGGGTGCGGCTGCCCTCCCACCCCCACATATATATAGGGGCAAGGGAGAGGGGGGCCAGCCCCCTCAGATCCAATCTGAGGAGGGGCGGCGGCCAAGGGGGGTTGCCTTGCCCCCCAAGGCAAGGGGGGCGCCCCCCTTTTAGGGTTCCCCCAAACCCTAGGCGCATGGGCCCTAGGGGGGAGGCACCCAGCCCACTAAGGGGCTGGTCCCTCTCCACATATAGCCCATAGGGCCCTCCGGGGCAGGTGGACCCTCCCGGTGGACCCCCGGAACCCCTCCGGTGGTCCCGGTACAATACCGGTAACCCCCGAATTATTCCGGTGACCGTATGATGACTTCCCATATATAAATCTTTACCTCCGGTCCATTCCGGAACTCCTCGTGACGTCCGGGATCTCATCCGGGACTCTGAACAACATTCGGTAACCACGTACATCTATTCCCTATATCCCTAGCATCATCGAACCTTAAGTGTGTAGACCCTACGGGCTCGGGAGTCATGCAGACATGGCCGAGACAACTCTTCGGTCAATAACCAACAGCGGGATCTGGATACCCATGTTGGCTCCCACATGCTCCACGATGATCTCATCGGATGAACCACAATGTCAAGGATTCAATCAATCCCGTATACAATTCCCTTTGTCTAGCGGTATAGTACTTGCCCGAGATTCGATCGTCGGTATCCCGATACCTTGTTCAATCTCGTTACCGGCAAGTCTCTTAACTCGTTCCATAACACATCATCCCGTGATCAACTCCTTGGTCACATTGTGCACATTATGATGATGTCCTACCGAGTGGGCCCAGAGATACCTCTCCGTTTACATGGAGTGACAAATCCCAGTCTCGATTCGTGCCAACCCAACAGACACTTTCTGAGATACCTGTAGTGTACCTTTATAGCCACCCAGTTACGTTGTGACGTTTGGCACACCCAAAGTACTCCTACGGTATCCGGGAGTTGCACAATCTCATGGTCTAAGGAAATGATACTTGACATTAGAAAAGCTTTAGCATACGAACTACATGATCTTGTGCTAGGCTTAGGATTGGGTCTTGTCCATCACATCATTCTCCTAATGATGTGATCCCATTATCAACGACATCCAATGTCCATGGTCAGGAAACCGTAACGATCTATTGATCAACGAGCTAGTCAACTAGAGGCTTACTAGGGACATGGTGTTGTCTATGTATCCACACATGTATCTGAGTTTCCTATCAATACAATTCTAGCATGGATAATAAACGATTATCATGAACAATGAAATATAATATAATAATAACCAATTTATTATTGCCCCTAGGGCATATTTCCAACAGTCTCCCACTTGCACTAGAGTCAATAATCTAGTTCACATCGCCATGTGATTAACACTCACAGGTCACATCGCCATGTGACCAACATCCAAGAGTCTACTAGACTCAATGATCTAGTTCACATCACTATGTGATAAACACTCAAAGAGTTCTGGGTTTGATCATGTTATGCTTGTGAGAGAGGTTGTAGTCAACGGGTCTTGCCATATTCAGATCCCTATGTATTTCGCAAAACTTTATATTGTAGATGCTGCAACCACGTTCCACTTGGAGCTATTCCAAATTATTGCTCCATTATACATATCCGGTATCTCTACTCAGAGCTATCCAGATAGGTGTTAAGCTTGCATCGACGTAACTCTTTATGTCGAACTCTTTATCACCTCCATAACCGAGAAACATTTCCTTATTCCTCTAAGGATAATTTCGACCACTATCTGGTGATCCAGTCCTAGATCACCTTTGTACCCTCTTGCCAGACATGTGGCAAGGCACACATCAGGTCCGGTACTCAGCATGGCATACCGTATAGAGCCTATGACAAGAGCATAGGGGACGACCTTCGTCCTTCCTCTTTCTTCTACCGTGGTCAAGCTTTGAGTCTTACTCAACTTCACACCTTACAACTCAGGTAAGAACCCCTTCTTTGACTGATCTATTTTGAACTCCTTCAAAAACATGTCAAGGTGTGCGTTCTTTGAAAGTATCATTAGGCGTCTTGATCTATCTCTATAGATCTTGATGCCTAATTTGTAAGCAGCTTTATCCAGGTCTTCCTTTGAAAACACTCTTCAAACAACCGTTTATGCTTTCTAGAAATTCTACATCATTTCGAATCAACAATATGTCATCCACATATACTTATTAGAAACCGTTTATGCTCCCACTCACTTTCTTGTAAATACAAGTTTCTAGCAAACATTGTATAAACCTAAAAGCTTTGATCACTCCATCAAAACAAATATTCTGATTCCGAGATGCTTGCTCTAATCCATAGAAGGATCGCTGGAGCCAGCATACCTTTTAGCATCCTTAGGATCGACAAAATCTTTTATTGTATCACATACAACCTTTTCTTACGAAAACTGGTAAGAAAACTTGTTTTGACATCCATCTGTAAGATTTCATAATCGAAAAATACAGCTAATGCTAACATGATTCCGATGGACTTAAGCATCGCTACGGGTGAGAAATTCTCATCGTAGTCAACTCCTTGAACTTGTGAAAAGACTCTTTCCCATAAGTCGAGCTTCATAGACGGTAACATTACCGCCCACGTCCGCCTTCTTCTTAAAGATCCATTTATCTCAATGGCTTGCCGATCATCGGGCAAGTCCACCAAAGTCCATACTTTGTTCTGATACATAGATCCTGTCTTGGATTTCATGGCTTCTAACCATTTGTTGGAATACGGGCCCACCATCGCTTCTCCATAGCTCGTAGGTTCATTGTTGTCTAACAACATGATATCTAAGACAGGATTACCGTACCACTTAGGAGTAGTACATATCCTTGTCGACCTACGAGGTTCGATAGCAACTTGATCCAAAGCTTCATGATCACTATCATTAACTTCCTATTCAACAGACATAGGCTCCACAGAAAACATCTTTCTATGTTGCATCACTCTCTGGTTGAAGTAAAGGTTCGACAACCTCATCAAGTTCTATCTTCCTCCCACTCAATTCTTTCGAGAGAAACTCCTTCTCGAGAAAGGACCCGTTCTTAGCGACAAACAATTTGCCCTCGGATATGAGATAGAAGGTATACCCACCTATCACCTTTGGGTATCCTATGAAGATGTGTTTGTCCGCTTTGGGTTCGAGCTTCTCCGGCTGCAGCCTTAAGAATCACAGCCCAAACATTAAGAAACGAAAACTTTGGTTTCTTGCCAAACCAATGTTTACACGACGTCATCTCAACGGACTTAGATGGTGTCCTATCTAAAGTGAATGCAGCTGTCTCTAACGCATAACCTCAAAATGAAAACGGTAGATCGGTAAGAGACATCCTAGATCGCACCATATCTCATAAGGTTCGATTACGACGTCCGGACACACCATTACCCTGTGGTGTTCCAGGTGGCTTCAACTGTGAAACAATTCCACAATGTCTTAAGTGATTGCCAAACTCATAACTCAGAAATTCTCATCGATTAGATCGTAGGAATTTGATCTTCTTGTTATGATGGTTCTTAACTTCACTCTGAAATCGCTTGAACTTTTCAAACGTTTCAGACTTGTGCTTCATTAAGTAGATATACCTATATCTACCCAAATCGACAGTGAAGATGAGAAAATAGAGATATCCACCGCATACTTCAATTCTCATTGGATCACACGCATCAGCATGCATGATTTCCAACAAGTCACTTGCCCGTTTCATTGTACCTGAAAACGAGGTCTTAGTCATCCTGCCGATGAGGCATGGCTCGCATGTGTCAAGTGATTCAAAATCAAGTGACTCCAAACATCCATCGACATGGAGTTTCTTCATGCATCTTACGCCAATATGACCTAAGCGGCAGTGCCACGAGAAAGTGGTACTATCATTATTAACTCTACATCTTTTGGCGTGAACATGTGTATTACCACGACCGAGATTCAATGAACCATTCACATAGGGTGCATGACCATGAAAGGTATTATTCATGTAAACAGAATAACTAGTATTCTCTAACTTAAATGAATAACCGTATTGCAATGAACGTGATCTAATCATATTCATGCTCAACATAGACACCTGCTAACATTTATCTAGGTTCAATACTAATCCCGAAGGCAGATGGAGCATGCGATGGTGATCTCATCAACTTTGGAAACACTTCCAACACACATCGTCACCTAGCCCTCGGCCAGTCTCCGTTTAGTCCGTAGCTTTTGCTTCAAGTCACCAATAATAGTAACTGAACCGGTATACAATACCCAGGTGCTACCAGGAGTACTAGTGAGGTACACATTAATAACACGTATATACTTTGTTGAAGTTGCCAGCCTTCTTATCTACCATGCATTTGGGGTAATTCCGCTACCAGTGACCGTTCCCCTTACAATAGAAGCACTCAGTCTCGGGTTTGGGTTCAACCTTGGGTTCCTTCACTGGAGCGGCAACTGGTTTGCCATCCATGAAGTTTCCCTTCTAGCCCTTGCCCTTCTTGATACCAGTGATCTTGTTAAACCATCAACACTTGATGCTCCTTCTTGATTTCTACCTTTTGCGGTCTTAAGCACCGCGAACAGCTCCAGGATCAACGCCATCCCTTGCATGTCATAGTTCATCACGAAGATCTAGTAGCTTAGTGATAGTGGCTAGAGAACTCTATCAATCACTATCTTATCTAGAAGTTTAACTCCCACTGCTTTAAGTGATTGTAGCACCCAGACATTCTGAGCACATGATCACTAGTTGAGCTATTCTCCTCCATCTCGTTGGCTAAAGAACTTGTCAGAGGTCTCACACCTCTCAACACGGGCATGAGCCTGAAATCCCAATTTCAGCTCTTGGAACATCTCATATGTTCTATGGCGTTTAAAACATCATTGGAATCCCGATTCTAAGCCGTAAAGTATGGTGCACTAAACTATCAAGTAGTCATCATGACGTGTCTATCAGGTGTTCACAACATCCACAGACGACGTTGTAGGGGTTTGCACATCGAGCGGTGCATCAAAGACGTAAGCCTTCTGTGTAGCAGTGAGGACACTCCTCGGACTACGGAGCTAGTCCGCATCATTGCTTACAATATCTTTCAACTTAGTCTTTCACTAGGAACGTATTGAAACAAGGAGCTACAACGTGAGCTATTTATCTACAACATATTTGCAAAGACAATTTAGACTATGTTCATGATAATTGAGTTCATCTAATCAAATTATTTAATGAACTCCCACTCAGATAGACATCCCTCTAGTCATCTAAGTGAAACATGATCTGAATCGACTAGGCCGTGTCCGATCATCACGTGAGACGGACTAGTCATCAATGGTGAACATCTCATGTTGATCGTATCTTCTATACGACTCATGTTCGACCTTTCGGTCTTCCGTGTTCCGAGGCCATGTCTGTACATGCTAGGCTCGTCAAGTCAACCTAAGTGTATTACGTGTGTAAATCTGGCTTACACCCGTTGTATTTGAACGTTAGAATCTATCACACCTGATCATCACGTGGTGCTTCGAAACGACGAACCTTTGCAACAGTGCACAGTTAGGGGGAACACTTTTCTTGAAATTTTAGTGAGGGATCATCTTATTTAAGCTAGCGTCGTTCTAAGCAAATAAGATGTAAAACATGATAAACATCACATGCAATCAAATAGTGACATGATATGACCAATATCATTTTGCTCCTTTCGATCTCCATCTTCGGGGCTCCATGATCATCGTTGTCACCGACATGACACCATGATCTCCATCATCGTGTCTTCTTAAAGTTGTCTCGTCATCTATTACTTCTACTACTATGGCTAACGCTTTAGTAATGAAGTAAAGTAATTACATGACGTTTATGTTGACACACAGGTCATAAATAAATTAAGACAACTCTTATGGCTCCTTCCGGTTGTCATACTCATCGACATGCAAGTCGTGATTCCTATTACAAGAACATGATCAATCTCATACATCACATATATCATTCATCACATCCCTTGGCCATATCACATCACAAGGCATATGATGCAAAAACAAGTTAGACGTCCTCTAATTGTTGTTGCAAGTTTTTACGTGGCTGCTATAGGTTTCTAGCAAGAACGTTTCTTACCTATGCCAAAACCACAACGTGATATGCCAATTTCTATTTATCCTTCATAAGGACCCTTTTCATCGAATCCGATCCGACTAAAGTGGGAGAGACATACACCCGCTAGCCACCTTATGCAACTAGTGCATGTCAGTCGGTGGAACCAATCTCACGTAAGCGTACGTGTAAGGTTGGTCCGGGCCGCTTCATCCCACAATGCCGCCGAATCAAGATAAGTAGTAACGGCAAGTAAATTGACAATATCGACGCCCACAACTGCTTTGTGTTCTACTCGTGCAAAGAAACTACGCATAAACCTGGCTCTGATACCACTGTTGGGGAACGTAGCAGAAATTTAAAATTTTCTACGCATCACCAAGATCAATCTATGGAGTAATCTAGCAACGAGGGGAAGGAGAGTGCATCTACATACCCTTGTAGATCGCTAAGCGGAAGCGTTCAAGTGAACGGGGTTGATGGAGTCGTACTCGTTGTGATCCAAATCCCTGATGATCCTAGTGCCGAACGGACGGCACCTCCGCGTTCAACACACGTACAGCCCGGTGATGTCTCCTACGCCTTGATCCAGCAAGGGAAGAAGGAGAGGTTGGGGAAGACTCCATCCAGTAGCAGCACGACGGCATGGTGGTGAAGGAGGAGCGTGGTAATCCTGCAGGGCTTCGCCAAGCACCGCGGGAGAGGAGGAGGACTTGGGAGAGGGGGAGGGCTGCGCCAGAACTTTTGGGGTGCGGCTGTCCTCCCACCCCCCACATATATATATAGGGGCAAGGGAGAGGGGGGCCGGCCCCCTCAGATCCAATCTGAGGAGGGGCGGCGGCCAAGGGGGGTTGCCTTGCCCCCCAAGGCAAGGGGGGCGCCCTCCTTTTAGGGTTCCCCCAAACCCTAGGCGCATGGGCCCTAGGGGGGAGGCGCCCCGCCCACTAAGGGGCTGGTCCCTCTCCACATACAGCCCATAGAGCCCTCCGGGGCAGGTGGACCCTCCCGGTGGACCCCCGGAACCCCTCCGGTGGTCCCCCGGAACCCCTCCGGTGGTCCCGGTACAATACCGGTAACCCCCGAATTATTCTGGCGACCGTATGATGACTTCCCATATATAAATCTTTACCTTCGGACCATTCCGGAACTCCTCGTGATGTCCGGGATCTCATCCGGGACTCCGAACAACATTTGGTAACCACGTACATCTATTCCCTATATCCCTAGCATCATCAAACCTTAAGTGTGTAGACCCTACGGGCTCGGGAGTCATGCAGACATGGCCGAGACAACTCTCCGGTCAATAACCAACAGCGGGATCTGGATACCCATGTTGGCTCCCACATTCTCCACCATGATCTCATCGGATGAACCACGATGTCAATGATTCAATCAATCCCGTATACAATTCCCTTTGTCTAGCGGTATAGTACTTGCCCGAGATTCGATCGTCGGTATCCCGATACCTTGTTCAATCTCGTTACCGGCAAGTCTCTTTACTCGTTCCATAACACATCATCCCGTGATCAACTCCTTGGTCACATTGTGCACATTATGATGATGTCCTACCGAGTGGGCCCAGAGATACCTCTCCGTTTACATGGAGTGACAAATCCCAGTCTCGATTCGTGCCAACCCAATAGACACTTTCGGAGATACCTGTAGTGTACCTTTATAGCCACCCAGTTACGTTGTGACGTTTGGCACACCCAAAGTACTCCTACGGTATCCGGGAGTTGCACAATCTCATGGTCTAAGGAAATGATACTTGACATTAGAAAAGCTTTAGCATACGAACTACACGATCTTGTGCTAGGCTTAGGATTGGGTCTTGTCCATTACATCATTCTCCTAATGATGTGATCCCGTTATCAACAACATCCAATGTCCATGGTCAGGAAACCGTAACCATCTATTGATCAACGAGCTAGTCAACTAGAGGCTTACTAGGGACATGGTGTTGTCTATGTATCCACACATGTATCTGAGTTTCCTATCAATACAATTCTAGCATGAATAATAAATGATTATCATGGACAATGAAATATAATATAATAATAACCAATTTATTATTGCCTCTAGGGCATATTTCCAACAGTCGACAGCCCAAGAAGTTTTCGCACATGGACACGAAAGCGGCCAGATAGACTATGGTGTTCAGAGTGAAATGGTGGAGCTGAGCCCCAAAGAAGTTCAAAAAAACCCGGAAGAAAGGGTGGGGAGGCAGTGAGAATCCGCGATCTACGTGGGTTGCTAGGAGGACACACTCACCCTCTCTGGGCTGCGGCTCGGTTTCGTCCCCCGAGAGCCGGGCCGACTTGTGGGGGATCAATCCCCCCTCCACCAGGTCGTCAAGGTCATCCTGTGTGATTGCCGAGCGGATCCAGTCGCCCTGGATCCAGCCCGCCGGCACGCCGGACCTCGACGAGGATCCGCCCCGGCTGGTCCGCTTGCCCTTCGCCTTCGTGGTCGCCTTCTTCGCGCGTTCCAGCACCGCCGTCTTATCCTTCCCCATGGTGGCGGATCGAGCTCGAGCGGAGGTCCGGCGACGAGGCGGAAGCGAGAGTGGCGGAGAGATCGGGAGAAAGAGAAGAGAGAATGGGAGCGTGCGGAGCAGAGGCCTGGCCCGAGACCTTTTATGAGGCCTTCCACCGAGTGGCTGACTGGTGGACCCAAGTGATCTAAACAAATCCCGCAACAGTCGCACGCGCAGTCCGTGGCGAAAAAGGTGGCGCGGGGATCGAGGAGACTTGCCTAATCCGTTTCGATAACCTCGGTTCCTCCCGTCTGGCGCACTTCCCAAAATTTGAATCCCGCGAGATCCGCAGAGAGCAGAACAACCTGTCAGACTGAAGACAAACACCCTCTACATCATCATTCGAAATTCCACCATGAAAGTTCACTCGACAACAACCAAGAATGGACCAAGGCGATTGAGAAATGAGTCGACGTCATCTCCTCAACTCGTTGTGTCAGGACAAGGCATATTCATAGCGCAAAGAGTGGGTCGGAAGTGTTCTCAACCCCTTCCTCACTCAAACCCTGATCCATTCGGGGGCTAATGATGAAGCTATGTACCTAGGGTAGGGTCATGGACCTGTCCAGTATACCCTCCCCAAGGACATCTTTACAAAGAATTAGAAGCAGTCGAAGAGAAATCATCATCCACTCGACCGCGGAGATGCGCTCACTCGACCACTAGAAGATGAGGAACCCTCCACTCTGCAACGGTTGGGACTTAAACCATAGCATTATGAGCATTTATGACATTTTACTGTAGACGTTACCAGTAACGCCTTTCCTTTATGAGCATTGAATCCTGAGTAACGGAGGGGAGCTGGGGTCCTGGCGCACTCTATATAAGCCACCCCCCTCCTCTGTGACAGGGGTTCGCACTTTTTTGTAAACTCACACACACATATAATCCAGTCGACCGCCTCAGGGCACCGAGACGTAGGGCTGTTACTTCCTCCGAGAAGGGCCTGAACTCGTAAAACTCGTGTCTACAACTACTCCATAGCTAGGATCTTGCCTCCTCATACCTACCCCCATTCTACTGTCAGTCTTAGATCCACGACATCCGCCACATGAAATATAGCACCATTTTCTTCAAAAAATTGATCATTTTCCGCACCGTTTACTGCACTGTTTGCTGCATGACTCTGCACATGAGAAGTACTAGTAGGATCATCAGTTGGGTTAGTACAATCATCGCCCCCTTGATCAAGGTTTTGGAGATTGGATGAAAGGAGGAGAATTTCTTTCCTAAGAAGTGCTCCGGCGCTGGGATGAAGAGACTCAAAAGGATATATGGATTCATCGAACACAACATCTCGAGAAATATACACCCTGCCGGTGGAAACATCTAAGCATTTAACACCTTTATGAATGGAACTATATCCAGGGAATACACACTTCTTGGAACGAAACACAAGTTTTCGTGTATTGTAAGGACGAAGGTTGGGCCAGCAAGCACAAGCAAACACACAGAGAGATTTATAATCAGGAGTAGTACCAAAAAGACGTGTGATGGGAGTTTCGAATTTGATGACTTTGCTAGGAAGCAAATTTATGAGATATGTGGCAGTCAAAAAAGCTTCATCCCAAAACTTCAATGGCATGGATGCATTTGCTAGCAGGGCTAACCCTACCTCAACAACATGACGATGTTTTCTCTCGGCAGAACCATTCTGTTGATGTGTATGGGGACACGAAACATGATGAGAGATACCAAGTTGATGAAAAAAGAGATTAAGCTTCTTATATTCACCTCCCCAGTCGGTTTGCATGGCAATGATCTTAGTGTTTAATTTTCGTTCAACAAGATTCTGAAAATTCTTGAAAACTTGAAACACTTCAGATCGTTTCTTAAGAAGATAGATGCAAGTAAATTTGCTATAATCATCAATGAAGCTTACATAATAGGAATGTCTACCAACAGAGGTAGGATCTGGCCCCCAAACATCTGAAAATACAAGTTGTAAGGGTGCAGTGGAACTGCTGACAGAAATAGGGTATGGCAAATGATGACTTTTAGCTTGTTGACATGGATCACAAACTGACTCAATGCTAGACTCATGAGATTGGGGAAGTTTATTCTTACTAAGGACGGGCTTAGCAATAACTGATGAAGGATGACCTAATCTACTGTGCCACTTTGATGAAGAAGGCTTGATAGCAACTAAAGCATGTTTATTTAATGATGATGATGACGATATGATTGGGTAGAGACCTCCCACGCACTTGCCTCTAAGAAGAACCCTCCTCATGTCCAAGTCCTTAACCAAAAAGAAGTAAGGATAGAATTCAATGAGAACACGATTATCAAGGGTAAATCTATGAACAGAAAGAAGATTTTTTGATGTTTCGGGCACATATATAATTCTGTTTAGATTGAAATTTTTTAATGGGGTTCTGACAATTGAACTACCAACATGAGTAATGTCCATACCAGAACCACTTGCAGTGTGCACTTGGTCATGTCCACGGTACTTGTTCCTGATGGTCAGCTTGTCGAGCTCCCCCGTGATGTGGTTGGTAGCACTAGTATCCGCATACCAATTTGTGTCGATGCCGTAGGAGTCGGTGAAAGCGTTTGCCTCCTTCTCCTCATACTCCTCGTCCTCCTCATAACGATCCCATCATGCACGAGCGCCTCCTCGATGATGCTTGAGACAGATCTGGCACTCGGGATAATCCCGGTGCTGTTGACGTTGCCGATTCTGTTGTTGGGGATGGCCACCTCGAGCGCCCCTGTTGCTGCTGCTTGGAGCAGAGGGAGAGCGCCTCCCTCGACCGCGCCCCCTGGTCCCACATGCGCGCGCCCTGGACCTGTACTGGCCGCGGCCTCTGTACGCTAGGTTCGCTGAAGTGTTGAATCCTCCTTCTCTATCGCCCAACATCTCCATGCGCTGGTCGAAGGCGGCGATCTGAGCAAAGAGCTCGTCAACGTTGATGGAGGTCTTGACAGCACCAATGGCCGCCACCACCAGATCATAGTCGCGATTCAATCCGGCGAGCACGTAGTCCACCATCTCGGGATCGGAGACCGGGCGTCCTGCCACCGCGAGTTCATCCCCGAGACTCTTCATCTTGGAGATGTACGCCGTGCTGGACATGCTGCCCTTCTTTGTCGTGGTGATGGCGATCCTCAAGTTGGTGATGCAGGATTGGGACTGCGATGCAAACAGGGTGGTGATGCCGGTCCACAAATCATAGTTATTTTCCTTACCAACGAACTGTGCGAGGACTTTTTTGGAGAGGGAGTTCATCAGGTAGCTGAGGACCTGTTGGTCCTTTGATAGCCATGGCGCATAAAGTGGATTGGGTACCACTTCCATGGTCTTGTCCGACTTCTGTTGCTCCACCGTGGTCGGGGGCGCCGCGTCGGTTCCATCCAGGAGCCCCGTGACCTGTGCTCCTCGCAGGCCGGGCATGACCTGGGCCTTCCACAAGAGGTAGTTCCCCTTGCTAAGCCTTTCGGCTGGTGGAGGTCCGAGGTTGAGGACGACTGGTGCCGAGCTGGAAGACATGGCGATGGGGATTGGCTTCTGGTAGCGATGGGGATTGGCTTCTGGTAGCTAGATAGGAAGAGAATAGGCTCTGTATACCATGTAAGATTGAAGCGTTCCTACGCTCCAGAAGGAGAGCTGCATGGGTATTTATTGATCTGCGCGTAATATGCCGTGAGGTATAAGAAGCAGTCGATCGCTAGGATACAACTGTCGTACAGGAGACCAGGAAGAATACGAAGAGAAAGAGGGAATAGAGATAGACACAGATGAGATTACAATAGCAGGTTTAAACTATTTCTAACAAACCCCTCCACAACTGCAGTTAGAGCGTCCACTACGACCGGTTCTTCATGTGGACGTTGCTGCTTGAGAAAATTTTAATGGTTGATGCTCTGCTATGACGTGGATGGGAAAACAACTATTTTTACCCTTTGTGTGAAAGAAATCTTGAAACACCATCACACCTGATTATTGAATGTCCTTGGTCACGCAAAATCTAGGATGCGATCGCTTCGTCGGCTAGCTGCCGACGCTAAAGCCCATGGCGTGGACAGGACGGGCGGTAATCATGGGCTGGATGGTGCAGTGCTACGCAAATGCATCAGGGGCAAATAAGAAAGGAGTGCTGTCACTTACCCTATTGGCAGCAGCACGGCTGTATTTCGTGGATGCTTAAGGGCGACTCGATCACTGATTTTTTTTGCGATTGCTAATGGACACCGTAGGAGATGCTCTATGGCTTACTAAGAATGTTTCCTATGGCTTACTAAATTCATACAAAAAAATGTTTTTTTCTTTTTTTCTTTTTGTCCTTTGCCTTTTCTATTTTGTTCTTCTTCGCTTTGATTTTTCTTCTCTTCTTTTTGGGCCGCTTTTGAAAATTATTCATTTGGATCAAGTGTTTCCACATCGGTGGCCTGGATCTTGTGGATGAGTGATAATAAGTTGCTTATTGAGAAGGTCCTTTTGTGTCATGCTACTGACTCTAGGTTTTAAGTTTTTGGCTTTTATGCAGCAGTGACAACCCCTCTTTAAGCGGTAGGACATGAGTTTGCTGGATGTCAGGATTGTCGTTCCTCAGTTAGTCCACTGTCACCTCTTTGCGATTTCCTAGTCATAAGGCTCCTTGGGCCATGAGGCGCCTTCGACCGTTTTCTTTCCCTCATTCGGGTATGCTTATAGTGTTTTCCCAACACACTATTTGTATGTTTTGCTTTCGGATGTGGCGTTGACATGGTGTATGAACATTAGTTATTGTTGCTTATACCTTTTTTTGCAGGTATTGTTGCTTATACCTATAAAGCGAGACAAAAACTTTTTCGGGAGATAGGATGAATAGGAGAGAGAAATATTATCACGTGGATAACAATTGGGGAAGACCACATTGGTCAGCATTGAAGCCGCGCTGGCTGGGTGGAGGGATGAAACTTTCCTGGTTTGGAAAATTAAGGTGAAACTTGCCCTGTTCTATTCACTGACTAAGTCTTGAAGTTTTTGCACATATAATCCGTTTGGTTTTGTAGAGACTGGTGATCTTTTGCCCTTCGAAGCATGTCAGTTGTTTTGTTCCTCTGTTGAGCCACTTGATGTTGTATGTATCTATGTGTATGTGAAATTTGCAATGTGAGAGCATATACTCATATACCATATTTTTTCGCTTTATTCAGAAAGCACAGGTTGGAACCGGATGTTCAATATCAGAACTTGCAAAGGGAGACGATTGAGGTCTCAACAAGACATCTTCGGCGATGTTCGCACACGTGGACGACGGCGGCCAGACGGAGCGCTCGGGTTCGGATAGGGGCCGGGGTCCAAGGCCGGACCGGACACGCCAAGCGTTTGTTATCACCTGCCGCATCCACCTGCATGCATGCAAACCACCAAAGGCCGTACGTATCTGAACGAACTCTCGACATCTCGGTTCATCGATCTCAAACCCTAATTAAACCCTTCCAAAGCTTCAGGCTTTCCACTTTTTATATTCCTCTGGCGGATCTCGCGCGTATATACACCGACCGCGCCCATATATATACGCGCTCATGCCGCCGGCTGTCGTGCCCGTCGAAGACGGCGGCTGCGGCGGCGCCAAGGAGGAGGCCGTCTGCGAAAGCTGCCACGTCGCGTGGTCGGCGTGGCTGACCCGCCTCGGCCGGTGCCTCCTCGCCTCCACGCTCCACCCGTGTCACGCCGCGCTCGGCCTCTCCCCGCCGCCGGCGCCCTGCTTCGCCTCTTCCCCCGCCGTCGTCCGGGCCACGCTCTTCCTCCCGTCAACCGGCGACCGCCGCGTCCGCCTCTTCCTGCACGAGCACGCGGCGCCCGCGGAATCCGCCGCGCCCGCGCCGATCCTGGTCCTCGACCTGCCGGCCGGCCTCGTGGGCGCGGACATCGCCGCCGCCGGCAGGATCGTGCTCGAGTGCCAGCGGGAGTGGTCCGGCAGCGGAGGCGCTCTCCTGGAGTCGCCGAAGTGGCTGGTGTACTGCAACGGCAGCCGCGTGGGGTTCGCGGCGAGGCGGGAGACCATGTCCGACGGGGAGGGGTGGGCGATGGAGAAGCTCTGGGCCGTGACCGCCGGCGCGGGGCGGCTTCCCAGCGGAGGGGTGGAGTACCTGCGGGGCCAGTTTGAGAGGATCGTCGGGTCGGCCGATGCGGAGTCGTTCCACCTCGTGGAGCCGCTGGGGTGGCTGGGAGTTCACGGCGACGGCGGCCTTAGCGTCTTCTTCCATCGGATTTGATGGAAAACTACATTGAACTTTTGCATATACAAGACGAGGTGCCAATTGGCTACTTACCATCAAACTCTTCACAAATCAGTGGATGGAAACATTTTTTTTTCCTTTGTGCTCCACAGCTATCAGAAGCAGTAAGTTAAGAGCATTCATGGTGGTGCACGGTGTGACAAATACAGTATTCTTTTCTTCTTTCCAAAACGGAATTACCCATGCACCCAAGTGCATATATCCATTGGACTGTACTCCCTCGATCCTTTTTATGTACTAGTCAATGTATACGTGCAATGCACGTTAATTTAAAAGTATATTAAGTGCATGCAGATATTAAGTATGATATTATTTGTCTGTTATTATGTGATTAACATTATATTTGGCATAAAATTAACTGCATGCTAAACGTGTTGAGCGCTCGACATTGAAGCACTCTAGGTCATTGGATTGACATGATTTGATGACCGAGATTAATTGAATCAACCCCTTTAGGTCTTTTTATTTACAATACTAGTATCAATTACTTTTTCGCGGGAATGGTAGGATATCAATTAAATGCCAGATTTCAAGGGATAGTGTTGAGTCAAAACGTGTTTATAATCAATGACATCGTGTTTGGTGCTCATCATTGGAGTGATTTAATCCGCTAGATAACATGATTTGACGGTCGATATGGTTTGGATCTGCTCATTTGGGTCTTTTTATATTGGTATAGATAACTAGTAATAATGTACGTGCAATGCACGTTTATATTAGGTAGGATATTAGTTGCACGTTATATTAGATAAGATATATTTGTTGCACGTTGATATTTGGTAATATATCAATTACTTTTTCGTAGGAATGGTATGATATTAATTACACGGCAGATTTCAAGGGATAGCGTTGAGTCAAAACGTGTTTATAACCAATGGCAATGGTGGGTAATTAGAGCGTTAAACATGTTTGATGCTCAATATTGGAGGGATTTGAACCGCTAGATAACATGATTTGACGATGGAGATGGTTTGGATCTGCACATTTGGGTCTTTTTATATTGGTATGTATGTATGTATGTATGTATGTATGTATGTATGTATGTATGTATGTATGTATGTATGTATGTATGTACGTACTCTCAGGAGTACACAACCATTTTCCTATATATATATATATATATAAATATAATATTGGTATAGATACAAAACCATTTAGTCTTATCCTAAGTTAAGACTAGTAGAATGCCCGTGCGTTTCCACAGGCAATGGATACATTTTTTGCTGGTTGCATATACAAATATTTTAGTGGTTCAACATCTGTCGTGTACTTGCAATTCTTATACACACCAACTGATATTGTCGAACTTTGTTACAACACCATATCCACACCCAGCCGCTACTATCACAGTGGGTACGTTACTACTTAGTAAACAAATAAATAATAATCATTTTAACTCTACAACATACCGTAAATTTATTATTAATGATGGGGAATCTACTTGGTTTTTGCTTGTTTGGTGGCATGGGGCTACCCCTTTATGTTCTTCCTTCCCTCTTCCTTTTTCCTTCTGTGGCAATTCTGAGATAACTATTTATCATCTTGCCTACTTTGGTTGCCATTTGGCCTTCCGTCGCTCCCTTTCTCATGCAGATTTGGAACAGTGGCATCAACTTGCTGCCACCTTCCCCTCGCTCTCGGAGACTTCAGATTCGGTGGTCTAGCCTCATTTCTCCTCGGGGTGTTTTATTGGTGAAGTCGCTTTACCGCAAGCTCATTTCGGGTTCTATTACTCTTTAGTTCAAGGGTGTTTGGAGGGCTTGTGTTCTGCTTGAAATCTAGATCTTCCTTTGGCAAGCTATTTGTGGAAAGCTCCATGCTGCTGCGTGTTGGGATCAAATTCGGAAGCGTAATGCTCGGGTTGCGCCTACGTGCTCTCTTTGTTCTCAGCCAGAAGATTCTAACCATATTTTATCTTCTTATGATTTTGCGATCCTACCGTGGAGCTGTACTCGGCGGTCTCCGTCTAGTTTCGCTCAGTTATTACTTATTGTCAGTTCTTTGTTTGGGTAGTTGTGGCGTGTTTTCTGGCCTGGCTTTGCTGCAGTCATTTGAGCTCTCTGGATGACCCGAAATAAGTTTACCATTGAACATGTGTTCCCTTCGAAATCAGTTGACATTATTTTTAAATCTCTTAAAGCCTTTGATTAAGACCTGCGATGTGGACGCCACAGATATGCTTATCTCACGCGCCAGGGCTATGGCTATCTCTCTATCTCCAAGGGCGCAACCTACTGCTTAGCAATCGTCAGGTTGTCTTTAGCTAGCTTCTATTTTTGGTACCTGGTTGTGGCCTGTGTGCCTAAAGTTGAACTTGGTCTGTTGGGTTGTGCGTGTTGTTGTGCTGCCGTGGCATTTGATTGTATGGGTGTGACAATGTTGTGAACCTTCTATGGCTTTATTTGTAAAGTTGGGCAATGGTCTTTTCTCTAAAAATAAGTGTTTACCATTGATTTGATGGCACCCAAACTATTCTTTTAAATGATATATCTCTGCAACCCTATACAAGAAATAAAGGCATTTCTTTGCAAATGGAACTAAATCCCAAGGAATATTTTTGTGAAAGATACTTTTGAACATTGTAACATAATAGCGATAAATAACTCTGACATGCTCCTTGCTTCTGTATGATTAAAATATCCACCTTTCAAATGAGAACGGGTGTCACCACCACCATTGCTGACCACAAACTCCCATTCGTAATATTGCTAAGAGTAGTAAAGATTACATGAACCCATCCTAGCAACAGGATAATTGGGAACAATGAAAGAACAATTAGAACTATACATACGAAAATAAGCTAGCGCTCGCAGTGTTCCCTAAAATAAAATTTGGACAACATGCCAACGCAGCAAAAAAAAACCTTCTCAACAGAAGTTGTTGTACTACATATAGAAAGTGATAATCAACATCAAGGCAGGGAAGAAATTAAAAAGAAGACGCATGCTACTTGCATCCAATTAGGATAAAGAACATGGCAAGTATCACTTGTGAACCGACTGGGATAGAAATACATAAAGGATCCATCAACACCCAACCATTTTACAATTAACTGCATTTATTTGACATTATTTAGCATAAAATAAATTGGAATGAAATAGTCCGACGTAAAAGGAAGTACTGCATAGGGGCATTGATGCATGTAACCCATTCCTTGCGCGTCCGACAACAGGAGGTGGAGCCTGTGGAAACACAAAGAAGGATAAGCCCAAAAGCATGATGCAACCCAATCCAACGTAAGGGAGAGGGAAAGTGGCACTCTAGCTCTGAAAAAAAGACCTCATTTCTAGAATTCACCTACACTCAATGTCGTCGTTCGCTCGCCAAAGGAGGGCTCGACGTGGACTCGCCGTTTCCATTCACGTGTTCGGCACGCCCATCCCCATAGTTGTGGTCGACTACACCATACCACACCATCAAGACCGATCTCAAACAATATTGGTCTTGTCCTCTGCGATGTCACTGCCCTAGCGCATGCCAGACATGTCCTACTATCGGCTTCAGGACACCGGCCATGACCTCCAAGAGGAGGAGCACAAGTCCGGCTCCAAGGCCTCATGGCAATAGCCGCCAGACCATTGGTTTCACAAGGAGAAGCAATGGTAGCACCGGAGGACGAGGTTAGAGCATTTTTAATAGATGGTCCATATGTAAAAATAACCAACTTTTGGATCTTTTGAGGCAAAAAACAGCTCTCCAACATATGGTTCATATGCAAAAAAATAATTACATCTCCGCCTCCCGGTGATGCAAAATTCAACACCTCGAGGTGCAAATTTACATCTCCGGAGGCAGGAGATGTAAAAACCGCGGCCGCGCGCCAACGCCCAACCGCTCTTCATTTCCTTTCCCCCTCCCCACTTCTTCCTACCACCCGCCGCGCTTGTAACACCCTCGATGCGACTATATCTCCCACGTGTCGAGGCACGACTTAGAGGCATAATCGCATTGAAGGCATATGTCGCAAGTTAGGCAATCTTCACAACATCCCATGTAATATAGATAATAAAAAGGGGAGATAACATAGTTGGCTTACACTCGCCACGTCAATCAAGTACATAAATAACATTACATCATCCAAACACTCATGGCCCGACTACGGCGCCAAAATAAAAGATAACCCAACATGCGACACGGTCCCGATCACCCCCAACTGGAAACCACTACTGATCATCAGGAAAGGAAACATAGTAACGTTGAGAGTCTTTGTCGAACTCCCACTTGAGCTCAAGCGCGTCTCCTGGAGCGGAATCATCAGGCCCTGCATCTGGTGTAATAGTAATCTGTGAGCCACAGGGACTCAGCAATCTCGCACCCTCGCGATCAAGGCTATTTAAGCTTATAGGTAAGGCAAGGTAAAATATGTGGAGCTGCAGCAAGCGACTAGCAAAAATATGGTGGCTATCCTGTTCGCAAGAGAGAGAGAGCGAGAAGAGGAGGCAAAGCGCGAGCGAGAAACTAGAGAGCAACTTACGCAAACATTACTCCAACACCGTGTCCACTTCCCGGACTCCGCCGAGAAGAGGCCATCACGGTAACACACTCAGTTGATTCATTTTAATTAAGTTAAGGTTCAAGTTATCTACAACCGAACATTAACAAATTCCCATCTGCCCATAACCGCGGGCACGGCTTTCGAAAGTTCAAATCCCTGCAGGGGAGTCCCAACTTAGCCCATGACAAGCTCTCACGGTCAACAAAGGAATAGACCTCCTCCCAAGACGTTCCGATCAGACTCGGTATCTCGGTTCTTCAAGACACTTCGACAGGTTAAAACAAGACCAGTAACACCGCCCGAATGTGCCGACAAATCCCGATAGGAGCTGCACATATCTCGTTCTCAGGGCACACTCAGATGAGACATCCTACGAGTAAAACCAACCCTCAAGTTGCCCCGAGGTGGCCCCGCAGTCTACTCGGTCGGACCAACACTCAGAGGAGTACTGGCCCGGGGGGGTTAAATAAGATTACCCTCGGGCTCCGGAAACCCAAGGGAAAAAAGAGGCTAGGTGGCAAATGGTAAAACCAAGGTTGGGCATTGCTGGAAAAGCCTTAATCAAGGCGGACTATCAAGGGGTTCCCATTATAACCCAACCACGTAAGGAACGCAAAATCCGGGAACATAACACCGATATGACGGAAACTAGGGCGGCAAGAGTGGAACAAAACACTAGGCGAGAGGCCGAGCCTTCCACCCTTTACCAAGTATATAGATGCATTAACATAACAAGATAATATAATGATATCCCAGCAAGTAAATAAATGTTCCAAAAAGGAACGGTCTCCAATCTTCACCTGCAACTAGCAACGCTATAAGAGGGGCTGAGCAAAGCGGTAACATAGCCAATCAACGGTTTGCTAGGACATGGTGGGTTAGAGGTTTGACATGGCAATTTGGGGGGCTTGAAAGAAAGTGGTAGGCATCGTAGCATTGGCATAGCAAAAGAGCGAGCAAACTAGCATAGCAAAGATAGTAGTGATTTCGAGGGTATGATCATCTTGCCTGCACAGTTGTCAGAGTTGACTGGATCCTCGAAAGCAAACTCAACGGGCTCCCCGTTAGCGAAATCGTCTCCCGGCTCTACCCAAACAAGACAAACAAGCAACAAGGACACAATCAACCACGTGCAAGGATCAAACAATAAGATGTAAGGATGGTATGCTATACGGGAAGCATATGCAAGATTTGACAAGGGATGCATGAACCTGGCCTCAACATGGAAATCCAAGTGTGCCACTAGAAAGGTGAGATGAAATCGCTTAAAAACGATATAAAAAACACCGGAATCGGAGTTACAGTTTGGAAATGGCAAGCGATTCAAATATGACATCGGTCTGTGATTTACAGCAAGTAGCCATCTAAATGCAACGAGATGAACATGCTACAACATCCAAACATGACAACAAAATACATGGCAGGGATGCATTCATGATGCTTAACAAAAGTCTAGCACTGAGCTACGGCGAAAACATCCATTAACAGGTTCAAACAAGCATGGCAAAAATGCATATGGTAAACAAATTTTAGACTTTGTGAAATTAACACTTGTCTGGAATTTCAGATCAGGTAGCACTCTTCGGAGCAACAAAACTCCATGCTACAGGACCTGAACATGTCAAAGTAAAACATGGCATGGAGCTACTCAAAGAGCTTAACAAAAGTCCCTTAGTGACCTTGAGCCAAAAGGGTTCAGAAAATATAATTGCAAGCATGTGAACATGGCAAAAATATAATCAGATCACAGACTTAGTGAAAACTGGAGCATGCTGAAAACAAATATCAAGTAGGCATGTTTACGAGCTCGATGCACTCACTACGGAGCAAGTCATGAAAAGCTAAGCATACACCTTTCAAGAACACACAAAATGCAAGCTAGACATGGCAAGAATAATAGCATAGCATGCACGGATCAACTAAAACATCATCGGCAAAATTGCAAACAAGTTGACAATCTGCCCAGATTCACAAAGTAGCAAAAGTAGAGCTCGATTGACTCAAGCTAGGGTGCTCCATAATTGAAAACAGAGACATGGATGGATAGAGCACTACAAAATTAACAAAACATCCTTACTTATCATCCTCAAAAGAGGCATAGATCACTAGGAAATAATATGAACATATGGCCATATGAGATAAACCGATCAAGGACTTAGTGGAATTGCTAAGTCCCTGAAATCAGAATTACCAAGTGTCTCACTTGGCAAGCTTGTGCTAGTCACCACATACATCACAAAAATACATGGGTTGCACCTCTGGAAAGATGACAAAACCTTTAACAAAACATATGTAGAACTCATGGGCATATCATGCACACAATAATCATGGCAAAAATGACAAAAAGCTAAATGGAGCAGCAGATCTGTCAATTCTCTCAAGTAGCCCTCTTCTAACAGCATTTCGGACATCAAGATGAACTCAAATGAAAATGATGCAATGGGATGAAATGATGTACTCTATGAGATGAACATTTTGATATGCTATATGCCCAAAACGGAGCTACGGATGCAAAGTTATAGCATTATGAAGATGGGCACATGATCTAGGGTTTTCTGAGAAAAGTCAACCCTAAAAAAACAGATCTCAGATCCGAAGCGCGGAAACCGAGGCGGCCGGATCTTCGCTGGAATCACTGTAGACGGCGGCGGCGGGCGAGGAAGAAGTGGCCGGAGCGGGGCGGTGGCCGGACTTCCACCGGCGATGAGGTGGACGGCGGAGGCGGGGCTCGGCCCTAGCGGAAGACGGCGATGTGGCGGCAGGCGGCGAGGCGGCGCGGCGCGGCTCCGGCCGGCCGGATTCGAGCGGCGCGCGGCGGAGCGGCGGAGGATGCGGCGGCGTCGGGCGCCGGTGCCGAAGGAGGCGGCGGCGCTAGCGGGTGCGGGGCGCGGCCCGGTTGGTGCGGGGAGGGGGCCGGCTTCGGGCCGGCGGGCCTCGGCGGCGGCACAGGCAGGAGCCGCCACGTGGCGTGCCCTGGTTCGCCGCGGGCGGCGGCGGCGGCTTGTCCGGCCGGCACAGACGTGTCCGGCGCGGCGCGGTAGATTTTTTTTAGGGTTTAGAACGAGGGGGGTCCGGATTTTCGGGGAGAGGCCTTTATATAGGCATAGAGGGAGCTAGGAGAGTCCAAATGAGGTACGGTTTTCGGCCACGCGATCGTGATCGAACGCTCTAGATGATGGAGAGGGTTTATGTGGGTTTTGGGCCAAGTTGGAGGGGTGTTGGGCTGCAACACACACGAGGCCTTTTCGGTCCCTCGGTTAACCGTTGGAGTATCAAACGAAGTCCAAATGATACAAAACTTGACAGGCGGTCTATCGGTAGTAAATCAAGGCCGCTTGGCAAGTCTCGGTCCAATCCGGAAATGTTTAATCCCCACACACGAAAGAAAGCTAGAAAAGACCACCGGAAGAGAACGAAGCGCCGGAATGCAAAACGGACAACGGGGAAAATGCTCGAATGCATGAGACGAACACGTATGCAAATGCAATGCACATGATGACATGATATGAGATGCATGACAAAGATAACAACACACGGAGACAAAAAACCGAACCCGAGAAAATAAAATAACTTAACGCCGGAAACGGCAAGAGTTGGAGTACAAATTGGGAAAGTTACATCCGGGGTGTTACAACACTCCACCACTACGAAAGGATCTCGTCCCGAGATCTAGGACTGAAAGAACGCCGGATACTCAGAACGGAGGTGATCCTCACGTTCCCAGGTAGCTTCACGGTCGGAATGGTGTGACCACTTGACTTTGAGAAATTTGATTGACTTGTTGCGAGTCTTGCGTTCAGTCTCTTCAAGAATAGCAACTGGGTGCTCACGATAAGAGAGATCTCCTTGGAGCTCGATGTCCTCGAAGTTGACGGTGCGGTCAGGAGTCTTGAAGCACTTTCGGAGCTGAGAGACATGGAACACGTCATGAACATTTGCAAAGTTTGAAGGAAGCTCTAGTTGATAGGCGAGGTCGCCTCTCTTGCTGACAATCTTGAAAGGTCCCACGTATCTAGGGGCAAGCTTCCCTTTGATACCGAAATGGCGAGTACCTTTCATTGGAGAGACGTGGAGGTAAACATGATCTCTGATCTCAAAAACCAAATCACGGTGCTTACTATCATAGTAGCTCTTCTGACGGGATTGGGCTGCTTTGAGGTTATCTCGAATGACTTTGCACATTTCCTCTGCCTCTGTGATTAAGTCATTACCCAAAATCTGACGTTCACCGATTTCAGACCAGTTGAGAGGGGTACGGCACTTCCTGCCATACAGAATTTCAAATGGGGCCTTGCCCGAACTTGCTTGAAAACTATTGTTGTAGGAGAATTCAGCATATGGAAGACAATCCTTCCACTTCATGCCGAAGGAGATCACACAAGCCCTTAGCATATCTTCAAGAATCTGGTTGACACGCTCGACTTGACTGCTAGTTTGAGGATGGAAAGCTGTGCTGAAGTGGATGTTACTGCCCATGGCCTTCTGAAAAGAATCCCAAAACTTTGAGGTAAAGATGCTGCCACGGTTTGAAGAGATCACTTGTGGAATACCGTGCAGAGAGACAATACGAGAGTATAGAGTTTCGCCAATTGAGCTGCAGTGATTGACTCTTTGATAGGTAGAAAATGAGCCACTTTGGTGAGTTTGTCGATGACAACGAATATAGTATCATTGCCACGCTTGGACTTTGGAAACCCAGTCACGAAGTCCATTTCAATGTGGTCAAACTTCCATTCTGGAATGGCAAGAGGTTGGAGGAGACCCGCTGGCCTTTGGTGTTCTGCCTTCACTCTTCTGCAGACATCACATTCATTCACGAATTGAGCAATCTCGCGCTTCATTCGAGTCCACCAATGAGCCTGCTTAAGGTCCTGATACATCTTCGTGCTCCCAGGGTGGATGGAGAGGAGAGAATTGTGAGCCTCGTTCATGATCACTTTACGAAGTTCACCTTTGGGTACAACAATACGATCCTCGAAGATCATAGTAACATTGAGGCACGACTATATCTCCCATGTGTCGAGGCACGACTTAGAGGCATAATCGCATTGAAGGCATATGTCGCAAGTTAGGCAATCTTCACAACATCCCATGTAATATAGATAATAAAAAGGGGAGATACCATAGTTGACTTACACTCGCCATGTCAATTAAGTACATAAATAACATTACATCATCCAAACACTCATGGCCCGACTACAGCGCCAAAATAAAAGATAACCCAACATGCGACACGGTCCCGATCACCCCCAACTGGACACCACTACTGATCATCAGGAAAGGAAACATAGTAACGTTGAGAGTCTTCGTCGAACTCCCACTTGAGCTCAAGCGCGTCTCCTGGAGCGGAATCATCAGGCCCTGCATCTGGTGTAATAGTAATCTGTGAGCCACAGGGACTCAGCAATCTCGCACCCTCGCGATCAAGGCTATTTAAGCTTATAGGTAAGGCAAGGTAAAATATGTGGAGCTGCAGCAAGCGACTAGCAAAAATATGGTGGCTATCCTGTTCGCAAGAGAGAGAGCGAGAAGAGGAGGCAAAGCGCGAGCGAGAAACTAGAGAGCAACCTGCGCAAACATTACTCCAACACCGTGTCCACTTCCCGGACTCCGCCGAGAAGAGGCCATCACGGTAACACACTCAGTTGATTCATTTTAATTAAGTTAAGGTTCAAGTTATCTACAACCGGACATTAACAAATTCCCATCTGTCCATAACCGCGGGAACGGCTTTCGAAAGTTCAAATCCCTGCAGGGGAGTCCCAACTTAGCCCATGACAAGCTCTCACGGTCAACAAAGGAATAGACCTCCTCCCAAGACGTTCCGATCAGACTCGGTATCTCGGTTCTTCAAGACACTTTGACAGGTTAAAACAAGACCAGCAACATCGCCCGAATGTGCCGACAAATCCCGATAGGAGCTGCACATATCTCGTTCTCAGGGCACACTCAGATGAGACATCCTACGAGTAAAACCAACCCTCAAGTTGCCCTGAGGTGGCCCCGCAGTCTACTCAGTCGGACCAACACTCAAAGGAGTACTGGCCCGGGGGGGTTAAATAAGATGACCCTCGGGCTCCGGAAACCCAAGGGAAAAAAGAGGCTAGGTGGCAAATGGTAAAACCAAGGTTGGGCATTGCTGGAAAAGCCTTAATCAAGGCGGACTATCAAGGGGTTCCCATTATAACCCAACCACGTAAGGAACGCAAAATCCGGGAACATAACACCGATATGACGGAAACTAGGGCGGCAAGAGTGGAACAAAACACTAGGCGAGAGGCCGAGCCTTCCATCCTTTACCAAGTATATAGATGCATTAACATAACAAGATAATATAATGATATCCCAGCAAGTAAATAAATGTTCCAAAAAGGAACGGTCTCCAATCTTCACCTGCAACTAGCAACGCTATAAGAGGGGCTGAGCAAAGCGGTAACATAGCCAATCAACGGTTTGCTAGGACATGGTGGGTTAGAGGTTTGACATGGCAATTTGGGGGGCTTGAAAGAAAGTGGTAGGCATCGTAGCATTGGCATAGCAAAAGAGCGAGCAAACTAGCATAGCAAAGATAGTAGTGATTTCGAGGGTATGATCATCTTGCCTGCACAGTTGTCAGAGTTGACTGGATCCTCGAAAGCAAACTCAACGGGCTCCCCGTTAGCGAAATCGTCTCCCGGCTCTACCCAAACAAGACAAACAAGCAACAAGGACACAATCAACCACGTGCAAGGATCAAACAATAAGATGTAAGGATGGTATGCTATACGGGAAGCATATGCAAGATTTGACAAGGGATGCATGAACCTGGCCTCAACATGGAAATCCAAGTGTGCCACTAGAAAGGTGAGATGAAATCGCTTAAAAACGATATAAAAAACACCGGAATCGGAGTTACAGTTTGGAAATGGCAAGCGATTCAAATATGACATCGGTCTGTGATTTACAGCAAGTAGCCATCTAAATGCAACGAGATGAACATGCTACAACATCCAAACATGACAACAAAATACATGGCAGGGATGCATTCATGATGCTTAACAAAAGTCTAGCACTGAGCTACGGCGAAAACATCCATTAACAGGTTCAAACAAGCATGGCAAAAATGCATATGGTAAACAAATTTTAGACTTTGTGAAATTAACACTTGTCTGGAATTTCAGATCAGGTAGCACTCTTCGGAGCAACAAAACTCCATGCTACAGGACCTGAACATGTCAAAGTAAAACATGGCATGGAGCTACTCAAAGAGCTTAACAAAAGTCCCTTAGTGACCTTGAGCCAAAAGGGTTCAGAAAATATAATTGCAAGCATGTGAACATGGCAAAAATATAATCAGATCACAGACTTAGTGAAAACTGGAGCATGCTGAAAACAAATATCAAGTAGGCATGTTTACGAGCTCGATGCACTCACTACGGAGCAAGTCATGAAAAGCTAAGCATACACCTTTCAAGAACACACAAAATGCAAGCTAGACATGGCAAGAATAATAGCATAGCATGCACGGATCAACTAAAACATCATCGGCAAAATTGCAAACAAGTTGACAATCTGCCCAGATTCACAAAGTAGCAAAAGTAGAGCTCGATTGACTCAAGCTAGGGTGCTCCATAATTGAAAACAGAGACATGGATGGATAGAGCACTACAAAATTAACAAAACATCCTTACTTATCATCCTCAAAAGAGGCATAGATCACTAGGAAATAATATGAACATATGGCCATATGAGATAAACCGATCAAGGACTTAGTGGAATTGCTAAGTCCCTGAAATCAGAATTACCAAGTGTCTCACTTGGCAAGCTTGTGCTAGTCACCACATACATCACAAAAATACATGGGTTGCACCTCTGGAAAGATGACAAAACCTTTAACAAAACATATGTAGAACTCATGGGCATATCATGCACACAATAATCATGGCAAAAATGACAAAAAGCTAAATGGAGCAGCAGATCTGTCAATTCTCTCAAGTAGCCCTCTTCTAACAGCATTTCGGACATCAAGATGAACTCAAATGAAAATGATGCAATGGGATGAAATGATGTACTCTATGAGATGAACATTTTGATATGCTATATGCCCAAAACGGAGCTACGGATGCAAAGTTATAGCATTATGAAGATGGGCACATGATCTAGGGTTTTCTGAGAAAAGTCAACCCTAAAAAAACAGATCTCAGATCCGAAGCGCGGAAACCGAGGCGGCCGGATCTTCGCTGGAATCACTGTAGACGGCGGCGGCGGGCGAGGAAGAAGTGGCCGGAGCGGGGCGGTGGCCGGACTTCCACCGGCGATGAGGTGGACGGCGGAGGCGGGGCTCGGCCCTAGCGGAAGACGGCGATGTGGCGGCAGGCGGCGAGGCGGCGCGGCGCGGCTCCGGCCGGCCGGATTCGAGCGGCGCGCGGCGGAGCGGCGGAGGATGCGGCGGCGTCGGGCGCCGGTGCCGAAGGAGGCGGCGGCGCTAGCGGGTGCGGGGCGCGGCCCGGTTGGTGCGGGGAGGGGGCCGGCTTCGGGCCGGCGGGCCTCGGCGGCGGCACAGGCAGGAGCCGCCACGTGGCGTGCCCTGGTTCGCCGCGGGCGGCGGCGGCGGCTTGTCCGGCCGGCACAGACGTGTCCGGCGCGGCGCGGTAGATTTTTTTTAGGGTTTAGAACGAGGGGGGTCCGGATTTTCGGGGAGAGGCCTTTATATAGGCATAGAGGGAGCTAGGAGAGTCCAAATGAGGTACGGTTTTCGGCCACGCGATCGTGATCGAACGCTCTAGATGATGGAGAGGGTTTATGTGGGTTTTGGGCCAAGTTGGAGGGGTGTTGGGCTGCAACACACACGAGGCCTTTTCGGTCCCTCGGTTAACCGTTGGAGTATCAAACGAAGTCCAAATGATACAAAACTTGACAGGCGGTCTATCGGTAGTAAATCAAGGCCGCTTGGCAAGTCTCGGTCCAATCCGGAAATGTTTAATCCCCACACACGAAAGAAAGCTAGAAAAGACCACCGGAAGAGAACGAAGCGCCGGAATGCAAAACGGACAACGGGGAAAATGCTCGAATGCATGAGACGAACACGTATGCAAATGCAATGCACATGATGACATGATATGAGATGCATGACAAAGATAACAACACACGGAGACAAAAAACCGAACCCGAGAAAATAAAATAACTTAACGCCGGAAACGGCAAGAGTTGGAGTACAAATTGGGAAAGTTACATCCGGGGTGTTACAACACTCCACCACTACGAAAGGATCTCGTCCCGAGATCTAGGACTGAAAGAACGCCGGATACTCAGAACGGAGGTGATCCTCACGTTCCCAGGTAGCTTCACGGTCGGAATGGTGTGACCACTTGACTTTGAGAAATTTGATTGACTTGTTGCGAGTCTTGCGTTCAGTCTCTTCAAGAATAGCAACTGGGTGCTCACGATAAGAGAGATCTCCTTGGAGCTCGATGTCCTCGAAGTTGACGGTGCGGTCAGGAGTCTTGAAGCACTTTCGGAGCTGAGAGACATGGAACACGTCATGAACATTTGCAAAGTTTGAAGGAAGCTCTAGTTGATAGGCGAGGTCGCCTCTCTTGCTGACAATCTTGAAAGGTCCCACGTATCTAGGGGCAAGCTTCCCTTTGATACCGAAATGGCGAGTACCTTTCATTGGAGAGACGTGGAGGTAAACATGATCTCTGATCTCAAAAACCAAATCACGGTGCTTACTATCATAGTAGCTCTTCTGACGGGATTGGGCTGCTTTGAGGTTATCTCGAATGACTTTGCACATTTCCTCTGCCTCTGTGATTAAGTCATTACCCAAAATCTGACGTTCACCGGTTTCAGACCAGTTGAGAGGGGTACGGCACTTCCTGCCATACAGAATTTCAAATGGGGCCTTGCCCGAACTTGCTTGAAAACTATTGTTGTAGGAGAATTCAGCATATGGAAGACAATCCTTCCACTTCATGCCGAAGGAGATCACACAAGCCCTTAGCATATCTTCAAGAATCTGGTTGACACGCTCGACTTGACTGCTAGTTTGAGGATGGAAAGCTGTGCTGAAGTGGATGTTACTGCCCATGGCCTTCTGAAAAGAATCCCAAAACTTTGAGGTAAAGATGCTGCCACGGTTTGAAGAGATCACTTGTGGAATACCGTGCAGAGAGACAATACGAGAGTATAGAGTTTCGCCAATTGAGCTGCAGTGATTGACTCTTTGATAGGTAGAAAATGAGCCACTTTGGTGAGTTTGTCGATGACAACGAATATAGTATCATTGCCACGCTTGGACTTTGGAAACCCAGTCACGAAGTCCATTTCAATGTGGTCAAACTTCCATTCTGGAATGGCAAGAGGTTGGAGGAGACCCGCTGGCCTTTGGTGTTCTGCCTTCACTCTTCTGCAGACATCACATTCATTCACGAATTGAGCAATCTCGCGCTTCATTCGAGTCCACCAATGAGCCTGCTTAAGGTCCTGATACATCTTCGTGCTCCCAGGGTGGATGGAGAGGAGAGAATTGTGAGCCTCGTTCATGATCACTTTACGAAGTTCACCTTTGGGTACAACAATACGATCCTCGAAGATCATAGTAACATTGAGGCACGACTATATCTCCCATGTGTCGAGGCACGACTTAGAGGCATAATCGCATTGAAGGCATATGTCGCAAGTTAGGCAATCTTCACAACATCCCATGTAATATAGATAATAAAAAGGGGAGATACCATAGTTGACTTACACTCGCCATGTCAATTAAGTACATAAATAACATTACATCATCCAAACACTCATGGCCCGACTACAGCGCCAAAATAAAAGATAACCCAACATGCGACACGGTCCCGATCACCCCCAACTGGACACCACTACTGATCATCAGGAAAGGAAACATAGTAACGTTGAGAGTCTTCGTCGAACTCCCACTTGAGCTCAAGCGCGTCTCCTGGAGCGGAATCATCAGGCCCTGCATCTGGTGTAATAGTAATCTGTGAGCCACAGGGACTCAGCAATCTCGCACCCTCGCGATCAAGGCTATTTAAGCTTATAGGTAAGGCAAGGTAAAATATGTGGAGCTGCAGCAAGCGACTAGCAAAAATATGGTGGCTATCCTGTTCGCAAGAGAGAGAGCGAGAAGAGGAGGCAAAGCGCGAGCGAGAAACTAGAGAGCAACCTGCGCAAACATTACTCCAACACCGTGTCCACTTCCCGGACTCCGCCGAGAAGAGGCCATCACGGTAACACACTCAGTTGATTCATTTTAATTAAGTTAAGGTTCAAGTTATCTACAACCGGACATTAACAAATTCCCATCTGTCCATAACCGCGGGAACGGCTTTCGAAAGTTCAAATCCCTGCAGGGGAGTCCCAACTTAGCCCATGACAAGCTCTCACGGTCAACAAAGGAATAGACCTCCTCCCAAGACGTTCCGATCAGACTCGGTATCTCGGTTCTTCAAGACACTTTGACAGGTTAAAACAAGACCAGCAACATCGCCCGAATGTGCCGACAAATCCCGATAGGAGCTGCACATATCTCGTTCTCAGGGCACACTCAGATGAGACATCCTACGAGTAAAACCAACCCTCAAGTTGCCCTGAGGTGGCCCCGCAGTCTACTCAGTCGGACCAACACTCAAAGGAGTACTGGCCCGGGGGGGTTAAATAAGATGACCCTCGGGCTCCGGAAACCCAAGGGAAAAAAGAGGCTAGGTGGCAAATGGTAAAACCAAGGTTGGGCATTGCTGGAAAAGCCTTAATCAAGGCGGACTATCAAGGGGTTCCCATTATAACCCAACCACGTAAGGAACGCAAAATCCGGGAACATAACACCGATATGACGGAAACTAGGGCGGCAAGAGTGGAACAAAACACTAGGCGAGAGGCCGAGCCTTCCACCCTTTACCAAGTATATAGATGCATTAACATAACAAGATAATATAATGATATCCCAGCAAGTAAATAAATGTTCCAAAAAGGAACGGTCTCCAATCTTCACCTGCAACTAGCAACGCTATAAGAGGGGCTGAGCAAAGCGGTAACATAGCCAATCAACGGTTTGCTAGGACATGGTGGGTTAGAGGTTTGACATGGCAATTTGGGGGGCTTGAAAGAAAGTGGTAGGCATCGTAGCATTGGCATAGCAAAAGAGCGAGCAAACTAGCATAGCAAAGATAGTAGTGATTTCGAGGGTATGATCATCTTGCCTGCACAGTTGTCAGAGTTGACTGGATCCTCGAAAGCAAACTCAACGGGCTCCCCGTTAGCGAAATCGTCTCCCGGCTCTACCCAAACAAGACAAACAAGCAACAAGGACACAATCAACCACGTGCAAGGATCAAACAATAAGATGTAAGGATGGTATGCTATACGGGAAGCATATGCAAGATTTGACAAGGGATGCATGAACCTGGCCTCAACATGGAAATCCAAGTGTGCCACTAGAAAGGTGAGATGAAATCGCTTAAAAACGATATAAAAAACACCGGAATCGGAGTTACAGTTTGGAAATGGCAAGCGATTCAAATATGACATCGGTCTATGATTTACAGCAAGTAGCCATCTAAATGCAACGAGATGAACATGCT
Source organism: Triticum urartu (assembly GCF_056163025.1). NCBI lineage: Eukaryota > Viridiplantae > Streptophyta > Magnoliopsida > Poales > Poaceae > Triticum > Triticum urartu. Next base: position 46,518,879 of record NC_141876.1, on the reverse strand, counting down.
ACAACATCCAAACATGACAACAAAATACATGGCAGGGATGCATTCATGATGCTTAACAAAAGTCTAGCACTGAGCTACGGCGAAAACATCCATTAACAGGTTCAAACAAGCATGGCAAAAATGCATATTGTAAACAAATTTCAGACTTTGTGAAATTAACACTTGTCTGGAATTTCTGATCAGGTAGCACTCTTCGGAGCAACATAACTCCATGCTACAGGACCTGAACATGTCAAAGTAAAACATGGCATGGAGCTACTCAAAGAGCTTAACAAAAGTCCCTTCGTGACCTTGAGCCAAAAGGGATCAGAAAATACAATTGCAAGCATGTGAACATGGCAAAAACATAATCAGATCACAGACTTAGTAAAAACTGGAGCATGCTGAAAATAGATATCAAGTAGGCATGTTTACGAGCTCGATGCACTCACTACGGAGCAAGTCATGAAAAGCTAAGCATACATCTTTCAAGAACACACAAAATGCAAGCTAGACATGGCAAGAATAATAGCATAGCATGCACGGATCAACTACAACATCATCGGCAAAATTGCAAACAAGTTGACAATCTGCCCAGATTCACAAAGTAGCAAAAGTAGAGCTCGATTGACTCAAGCTAGGGTGCTCCATAATTGCAAACAAAGACATGGATGGATAGAGCACTACAAAATTAACAAAACATCCTTACTGATCATCCTCAAAAGAGGCATAGATCACTAGGAAACAACATGAACATATGGCCATATGAGATAAACAGATCAAGGACTTAGTGGAATTGCTAAGTCCCTGAAATTAGAATTACCAAGTGTCTCACTTGGCAAGCTTGTGCTAGTCACCACACACATCACAAAAATACATGGGTTGCACCTCTGGAAAGATGACAAAACCCTTAACAAAACATATGTAGAACTCATGGGCATATCATGCACACAATAATCATGGCAAAAATGACAAAAAGCTAAATGGAGCAGCAGATCTGTCAATTTTCTCAAGTAGCCCTCTTCTAACAGCATTTCGGGCATCAAGATGAACTCAAATGAAAATGATGTAATGGGATGAAATGATGTACTCTCTGAGATAAACATTTTGATATGCTATTTGCCCAAAACGGAGCTATGGATGCAAAGTTATAACATTATGAAGATGGGCACATGATCTAGGCTTTTTTGAGAAAAGTCAACCCTAAAAAACAGATCTCAGATCCGAAGCGCGGAAATCGAGGCGGCCGGATCTTCGCCGGAATCACTGTAGATGGCGGCGGCGGGCGAGGAAGAAGTGGCCGGAGCGGGGCGGTGGCCGGACTTCCACCGGCGATGAGGTGGACGGCGGAGGCGGGGCTCGGCCGTGGCGGAAGACGGCGATGTGGCGGCGGGCGGCGAGGCGGCGCGGCGCGGCTCCGGCCGGCCGGCGCCGAGCGGCGCGCGGCGGAGCGACGAAGGATGCGCCCGCGTTTGTCTGGAATTTCAGATCAGGTAGCACTCTTCGGAGCAACCAAACTACATGTTACAGGACCTGAACATGTCAAAGTAAAACATGGCATGGAGCTACTTAAAGAGCTTAACAAAAGTCCCTTAGTGACCTTGAGCCAAAAGGGATCAGAAAATACAATTGCAAGCATGTGAACATGGCAAAAACATAATCAGATCACAGACTTAGTAAAAACTGGAGCATGCTGAAAACAGATATCAAATAGGCATGTTTACGAGCTCGATGCACTCACTACGGAGCAAGTTATGAAAAGCTAAGCATACACCTATCAAGAACAGACAAAATGCAAGCTAGACATGTCAAGAACAATAGCATAGCACGCACGGATCAACTACAACATCATCGGCAAAATTGCAAACAAGTTGACAATCTGCCCAGATTCACAAAGTAGCAAAAGTAGAGCTCGATTGACTCAAACTAGGGTGCTCCATAATTGCAAACAAAGACATGGATGGATAGAGCACTACAAAATTAACAAAATATTCTTACTGATCATCCTCAAAAGAGGCACTGATCACTAGGAAACAACATGAACATATGGTCATATGAGATAAACAGATCAAGGACTTAGTGGAATTGCTAAGTCCCTGAAATCAGAATTACCAAGTGTCTCACTTGGCAAGCTTGTGCTAGTCACCACACACATCACAAAAATACATGGGTTGCACCTCTGGAAAGATAACATATGTAGAACTCATGGGCATATCATGCACACAATAATCATGGCAAAAATGGTAAAGCTAAATGGAGCAGCAGAACTGTCAATTCTCTCAAGTAGCCCTCTTCTAACAGCATTTCGGGCATCAAGATGAACTAAAATGAAAATGATGCAATGGGATGAAATAATGTACTCTCCGAGATAAACATTTGATATGCTATATGCCCAAAACGGAGCTACGGATGCAAAGTTATAGCATTATGAAGATGGGCACATGATCTAGGGTTTTCTAAGAAAAGTCAACCCTAAAAAAACAGATCTCAAATCCGAAGCGCGGAAACCGAGGTGGCCGGATATTCGCCGGAATCACTGTAGACGGCGGCGGCGGGCGAGGAAGAAGTGGGCGGAGTGGGGCGGTGGCCGGACTTCCACCGGCGACGAGGTGGACGGCGGAGGTGGGGCTCGGCCGCGGCGGAAGACGACGATGTGGCGGCGGGCGACGAGGCGGCACGGCGCGGCTCCGGCCGGCCGGCGTCGAGCGGCGCGCGGCGGAGCGGCGGAGGATGCGGCGGCGTCGGGCGGCGGCGCCGAAGGAGGCGGCGGTGCTGTCGGGCGCGGGGCGCGGCCCGGTTGGTGCGGGGAGGGGGCCGGCTTCGGGCCGGCGGGCCTCGGCGGCGGCGCGGGCAGGAGCCGCCACGTGGCGTGCCCTGGTTCGCCGCGGGCGGCGGCGGCGGCTTGTCCGGCCGGCACGGACGTGTCCGGCGCGGCGCGGTAGATTTTTTTAGGGTTTAAAACGAGGGGGATCCGGATTTTCGGAGAGAGGCCTTTATATAGGCATAGAGGGAGCTAGGAGAGTCCAAATGAGGTGCGGTTTTCGGCCACGCGATCGTGATCGAACGCTCTAGATGATGGAGATGGTTTAGGTGGGTTTTGGGCCAAATTGGAGGGGTGTTGGGCTTCAACACAGACGAGGCCTTTTCGGTCCCTCGGTTAACCGTTGGGGTATCAAACGAAGTCCAAATGATACGAAACTTGACAGGCGGTCTATCGGTAGTAAACCAAGGCCGCTTGGCAAGTCTCGGTCCAATCCGGAAATGTTTAATCCCCACACACACGAAAGAAAGCTAGAAAAGACCACCGGAAGAGAACGATGCGCCGGAATGCAAAACGGACAACGGGGAAAATGCTCGAATGCATGAGACGAACACGTATGCAAATGCAATGCACATGATGACATGATATGAGATGCATGACAAAGATAAAAACACACGGAGACAAAAACCCGAACCCGAGAAAATAAAATAACTTAACGCCGGAAACGGCAAGAGTTGGAGTACAAATTGGGAAAGGTACATCCGGGGTGTTACAGCGCCCCACCACAGCTCCCGTCACGGCCGCCACCCCGCCGCAGCTCCCCGACGCTGGCCCGCCGTATATCCAGCCACCCATCGCCGATTCCACCCCGCCTGGGCCGCCGCCTACCGCTGCGCCACCCATCGCGTCCGCCTCCGCCCCGCCCCGACCACGTCCGCCTCCTCTCCGGCCGCCTCCGCCTCTGGTCCGGCCTTCGCCCGGCCCCGCCCGCACTGCATGCCGCCGTCCGCCCTCGCCCACACCGCACGCCGCCGCCCTGCACGACACGCCGCCGCCCCGCTCCGTCCGCCTCCGCCCGCACTGCACGCCGCCGTCCGCCCTCGCCCACACCGCACGCCGCCGCCCCGCTCCGTCCGCCTCCGCCCCGCCCAACACGCCGCCCGCTGCCCCACTGCATTTATTTGACATTATTTAGCATAAAATAATATGTCAAATTGCTGGAAGATGTCCGTTTAAATTTGGCCACAGCCACAAGACAATAATGCACTGAAAGTACATCGAGTCTCTATATCTCACCATGATTGTCCGCCGTCTCACCGCTCTGTTCGCCTCTGCCCTGCACGACATGCCGCCGCCCCACTCCGTCCGCCTCCGCCCCGCGCCGCACGCCGCCACCCCGCTCCCCGCTCGGCCGCCGCCCGCACCGCACACATGCCAACGCAGCAAAAAAAATCTTCTCGACAGAAGTTGTTGTACTACATATAGAAAGTGATAATCAACATCAAGGCAGGGAAGAAATTGAAAAGAAGACGCATGCTACTTGCATCCAATTAGGATAATGAACATGACAAGTATCACCTGTGGACCCACTGGGATAGAAATACATAAAGGATCCATCAACACCCAAGCATTTTACAATTAACTGCATTTATTTGACATTATTTAGCATAAAATAAATTGGAAAGTATTGCAGAGGGGCATTGATGCATGTAACCCATTCTTTATGCGTCTGACAACAGGAGGTAATTGCTCGTGCGTTGCCACGGGAGCACAAATATTCTAATGGTTCAAAATGAATGGTGTCGATGATATACCATATCCTCAAGCACATCAAGCAACATTGTCGTCCGACAATGTTTATTCACCTCAAAACTATAGTTCACATCCACAAATAAAGCATTTACATATAATGAAAATAAAGCATTTGCAAATAATGACAATTCCTTTGTTATGAAAACTTCCATGCAGGTTGATCTCTCAACTGTTGGAGATCGTGAACCAACCTATGGTTGCATGATTAGAGGGATAGTGGTATCCCCATCCCACAGGAGTTCAAATCCAGGTGCTCGCATTTATCCTGAATTTATTTCAGGATTTTTGGTTTTGTAGGAGGAGACATTCCCGTCGACTACGAGGCGCCTACTGTGACTTCATAAAATTTCAAGATGACATGTCGGCTCAGTCTCTCGGAGGTGCTCATAGATATAGGGTGTGTGTGTTCATAGGAGTGAGTGCATGCGAGTATATATGAGCGCTTGCATTTGTATTGTGTTCAAAAAAAACCATTGAAGGTCCGATGATAATCTACAAATAACTTTAAAGTACTTATAAAAAATAAACAATGAAAATAATAATGATGTGATATTATCCAAGTCCACTACAATACAACATGCCAACCTACACATCAGGAATGAGAAAAGCAGGAATAATTATGTCTGATGGTAACACACGTGAGAAGCTTCCAGCCGCAACCAAACACCAAACAAGATGATTCCTACACCAGCTTGTTTTCCCTAAAGTAAAAATCTGGTTAGCCATGTCAAAGAAAATTCACAGTTGGTAAATTAAAGAGAAGAAGATGTAACATACAATTATGCGATAGACATTTCCAAAAACACGAAAAGATCAAGGTAGTGCATTCTTTTGTAGATAGAAAAATGTGTTGTATTCTTTTTAGATAGATACACATGCTCTCAAATGGCCTGATATACTTCACGGCATGATAACACTTCGGGTGAAAAAGATCCGCCACCACGGAGTTAACTGCGCTAGTCTTTGTACCATGGAGAATAAACATCTTTTTGCCTTTCTTAACCTAGAACAAATATTAGAGCAACAGTCTGATGTGGAGCCAGGGAGAGAAACACATACATGCTATTGCTAATTTCACAACATACAAGTTTCCTAAGCATCAGAGCCTTGCAATGGCAACTAAATAACCTAGAACAAATATTAGAGCAACAGTCTGATGTGGAGCCAGGGAGAGAAACACATACATGCCATTGCTAATTTCACAACATACAAGGTTCCTAAGCATCAGAGCCTTCCAATAGGAACTAAATTAAGATTTACAGGTTGTTATATGTACAAAACATCGACTATGTGCCATCAGGCCCTTTTGTGTGTGACTTGGTTCCTATTACGAAAATGCAATGTTGCAATACACTACTCAAAAAATAATATGGCAAATTGCTGGAAGATGTCCGTTTACATTTGGCCATAGCCACAAGACAATAATGCACCGATAGTACATCGAGTCTCTATATCTCACCATGATTGTCCGCCGTCTCACCGCTCCATCGGCACCAACGACTGGTACAGTGGCAGCTCAAACAAATAGGTCAGCAGCAACAGCCAGGACCTCGTCAACTCGCTTCAGCTGCTCGATTGCATCTCAAATTAGACCTGATCTATTTATTAGACCTGATTACAGTGGCGGCTCGTACAGATTTCTCTTTGAACATACTGGCATGAATTGATCATAATGAGCTAGCCTGCAAGTTATCATGTATTCATGCGATTGATATACATCTATGTGAGAATTATTTTCGCCCATCACCATTTTAGCCAGAGAAGCAAACATGCAGCTTCTGCTAATTGATAATTGCAGCAGTAAGAATGCCTGCCAATTAGCTCTTGCGATTTTTCTCTGAACAAAGAGGGAAAAACCGGCACCACACTTTCAAGCACCGCCATTGTCCAGATCGATGTGATCGGTTCTACACTTTCGCCCCTATGCACAATTCACAAATTAAACACATGTTTCAGAAGACATGAATGCTTGGACATATAAGCAATGGGATGAAAGTTGGTGCGAGGGGGTGTGGTCGGTGGCCGCTGACCGGGTGCGTCGAGGGGTACAGATGGCGGCGACGGACCAGGGCAGCGAGGTCCGGCAGAGGACTCCGAGTGGCGGCCAAGTAGGAGGGGCTGGGATTGGCTACGGCGCTAACCCTAGCGCTCCTGTTCGAGGTTTGGAATGAGAGAAACAGAGCATGCGTGTGAGTTGAGTTGACGGGCCTGGCAGGGTTTCGATGGGCTTGGCCCATGTGCTTGTCAGACGCGAGAGGAGAGGAGGCGAACGGCGGATGGACGAAGCGCAGGGCAGGACGCGGTCCCTCGGCAGGAAGATGCCGACCGCCAGTGCCGGATCAGTCGGGTGGAGACGCGAGAGGATGCAGTCCTACTGGGTGACGACCCTCTGACGCCAATAGCCGCATCACCAGGGTGAGGAGGCACTTACACAGGCAGATGGATGGTGCCACGACCTCCACCTGACCTTGAATGACGCAGGGGAGTCGATGGCAGCCCAGAACTGGAGGGAAGGCGGCGGCTTATGGGATGTTGCGGCCGTCGCAGCGCCGGTGGAGAGCTTGGGGCGGCAGCGGCGCAAGGGAGCCGGCCGGTGCGTGGATAGAATATCGGTGAGTTCTGGTGGGAGGTCGCGCTCCTTTTACGGTGCATCATGTCACACAATCAGATCAGAATTGCGATCTGATTTTGTAGGACAGGGAAAAGGCAAAGGTGTCATGCAATCAAATCATCTCGAAACTTGCCTTCCGTAAACTGGACAGAACGGGAAAAGGGGTTGGACAAGACAAACGAACGATACAATGACCTACCACAGTCTCCTTCTTTAGGAGTAGAGATAGCCTTTGGGGTAATTTAAATTTATTACCATATAATTACCATATTCGAATTTTCCTGAGTTATGGCCTTAGCATACCTGGATTGATAGCCTTTGGGGTAATTTAAATTTATTACCATATAATTAAAATATTCGAAATTTCCTAAGTTATGGCCTTATCATACCTGGATTGATTTATTACTATAGTTATCATATTTTAGATTTCTGAGTTTATAGCCTTACCATATGTGGATTAATTGTGATTGATTACCATAAATATGTTGGGTATTGCCGGCCAGACGAGAAAAGAGAAAAACCAGTGGGAGGGGGGTGGTGGGTGATGGGACGAAAAAAAAACCAGACGAAAAATAGCCAGACAAAAATAAACCAGACGAAAATGGTGGGACTATTCAACCAACTCGTCCATTAGGAGTTAAGATTGTTTAGGTTTGACCAAATTCATGGAAACAAATTATCACCTACCAAATCAATACAACTAAATCTATCAAGAATTAATAATTGTGTTTTCATAATGCGTTTATGAGGTATTGTATTTTTCTTTTAAGTTGGTTACCCCTAAAATAGTTTGACTTGACACAAGACCAATTGATGTTGCATTTGGCATTGTGGTGAATTATCATAATCACGTTCGCCCAACCCACCTTTTTCCTTGTTGTTGGTGTCTGTTCTCCCTATTTTGGTAATTTCGTGGCTACTTTTCCTGAGCTGATTACAAAATAAGCACAGTCACAAAATCTCACCCTGAAATGGCGTATATGTGAGGAAATTTGTAATCTTTGAGGCTGCATGCCAATATATCGTGCAAATTACGTCCGGAGTGACTATACTTGTTATCAATTGTTTTTAGTGCACAAGCCAGCAAAAGATATATAGTTAGTGTAAGGAGTATCCTCTAATATCACCAAAGGGGTTTCATTAATTTCATTAGAAAATGAAAATACGATCATGGTGTGGTATACTGACATACTTGCTACTTATCTCACCCGCAAGGCCCAAACATGCCAAATCATAGACTCAATTCATTGGAGCAGTCTTCAAAATTGACTCTAATGATGACCTCCAATAATCATTCTGAAAGAATAATGAGAAACATTGTAAAGTGTTTATTAGTTCGTGAACGATTAGCCAAATTCAAAATAATGCGTTAACATCAGAAACACATCGCATTATCTATCACGATAACAACACTTGTATAGCTAAAATACATAGGTTTATCTAATCTAAAGAGTAATATCGCAAAGCACATTGCTCCTAAATTATTTATCATCATAAAATTTAGTAAAGTGAGGAGATAATTTGAAAACAAATTATTGTGAAAATATATAACAGATTATTCACAGTATTTTTTTAAATATCTATGCCTTAAAATTATGTTCATTAAATTGGTACGAGACAACCATGAGATTTGTAAAGTTCAGGGGTAGTAATCTCCAAAACTATAACCCATTTACGATCGCTCTATGATATATATATTGTTCTCTTTTCTTTTATGAGTTTTCTCTAATAGTTTCTCATGAAAGATTTTCAATGAGATAATATGAATAGAAGTGGTTTGTCACAACGGTTGCTCATGTCTACTCTAATTGCATATACGACCATTATCAATAAAGGATACATAATTATTGTTATTGGCGCTTCGTAATCACCCTCTAAACAGTAAGTAGCAGCTTTTGATAAGGTGTGCTTGATATGACTGTCTTTTACAATTAACCTCTCAAGAAATTTCTTTTGACCCCTCTTTTGTAAAATAGTTTGTCGCACATCTGTTGCGTATTTTTACCCTTGCACACCCTGTTCATGTGCCCACTCATCCCTTAGCTTGATATGTGGGCTCGACCAGTCAGGCAAGGACCAAATATTAAATTTCGTTCAAACTAAAATTCTTGTGCTTAGCTCTAATTAAACATGTCGTAGAAAACCTAGTCCAACTTGGCACGATGAGACAAATGCCTGGTAGAAAGCATAATTTACTTATTTTTCACATTTTATATTTGCAAGGTAGCTTAGTTTTGTATCTAAAAGAAACTTTTTGTAAGTGAAAGGTCAAATCTTAGATTCAAAGGTTTCGAACTTGATACTCTCTCTAAATCGCAAATAAGTGATATTTTGAACATCGGCATGGTATTCAAGATGCAACTTTCACCACTCGCCATGTGTATCAAACACAAACAAAACCTTAATTTCTTGGGGAGACTTTTTGATACAAATATATACCTAAAATATTTAAGATTTAATCTAAACATTTGAAATGATATTGTAGCAAGAAACATCACATATATTTGTGAACTAGAGGGAGTATCTCGTATTGATAATCCGCAAAAAGAATCTCGTATTGATAGATGGATTAAAAAACAACTTTAGTTTGAGAAGAGACGCCTGTTGAGTTTGAGAAACACATACGTCGGCGCGAAAGGCCTGTAAATAAGACAACAGAAGCACCGAAAAGCGCATACCTTGATTATCCTCCCATCCCATCATATAGGCTGCTGCTAGGCAAAAGGAGGTTGCGATATTGGCACGGCTCAATCAGATCGAGTTAAACAATCACATCACTCCTCGATCGCTGCCCACTCAATTTGATTGAGCCATGCCAACATCGGACTCTCCCAGCCAGAAATCCTCCAAGACAAGCAAGCTAGCATGGAACCATGTTCTGATGCAAATCAGCCACAGCATGCATGAAAGCATGTTATAAACACTCGGGAGGAGATCCATGGAGAACCCTGCCTTGACTGGTTGCCAATGGAGCATGCAAGGGGCGGAATTAAATAGGCGGCGACCATGGAGATGGAGAAGAAACACGGCGAGGACGGTTGAGACGTCGATGTCTGCCCTGCCAAGGAAGCAAGCATGCACCACGCAGCCGGAAATACAAATACAAATTGCGAGCCGGAGCGACGTAAGCCAATGGCCCGCCGATGCGTACGCACCCTCTTTCCTCCGGCCGGTCCGGTAGTGGTTGCGGCTGACGATCGACCTCGCGGCAGGTAGCTTAGCTAGCTAGCTAGGCGAGCCGCCAACCAGCTAGTACGCGCGAACAGCTCGATGGCACGCGTCTGAACGGGTGGCCGGCCGGCAGGGAGCACGCGCGCGCCAAGCGATCGCCTGCTCCCCGCCCGGGTAATTTTCCGTCTGAAACGTACGCGTGCGAATTGACCGCTTCTAGTTCTACTTCTGGCAGGCTTGCGGCCACGTTGCTTGCTTGTGAGTCGTGACCTGTTAGGTCGGTTGGGAGCTGGGGCAAGCTAGCTAGGCGACAGTACCATGCCGGCAAACAAGGAGGTTTTTATTTTTTTGAACAGAAACAAGGGGGTTGATGATCGACCTGTATTATCATGGAAAAGCATCGTCGCCATTTCTGAGAGCCGGCGAGATAGCTTAAACTACGCTGCATTTGACGTGTCCAACTGCCCATACCCCGTTTCATGCTGGCTGGCTGCTTTCATCACGTCAAGAACTGAGGGCATGCGTCCGTCAGAAGACCACACTAGGAAAATCCGGTGTGTGCGCTTGATCTCTGGATGATCCAACTGAATCCGCGGATCATGGGCCGAGCATACGTACATACCAGTAGTCGCTGTACTAGTGATATATCAGAGATCGTGTACAATGACCTGTTCGTGGTTCTTCGGTAGCAGTACGTGAAACCACGTACCATGCTGGATTCTCATCGCCCATGACCGTCCTTCACGCGAATCTCTAGCTAGCACATAGGATAGCATGGTCACGTTGCGGAAACTTCAAGGCGGCACAGGAGCCTGAAATGGATGGACAGACAGCTAGATCGACGTACGGGAGACCAATACGAAACGGGACCGGGGAATCGAAAATGGCATGCACACCTAAAATATGAAATCCACACGCAACGTATCACAAAAACTGTAGACCTAAAATGTCGATATGCATGCATACGCGTATGGCAGCCGGGCGGTTCCGATCCAACAATGATCAATGTGTGGATTCGATGGGCGTTAGCGGTGGTGGAGCTTGAAAGAAAAAGCTGGACGGGCAAGACATAAAGGAAAGCACATTTTCTCCAAATTCTGAAAAAAATTCGACCCTTCATGCTTCTAAAATCTGTAACGACATCTTTGTGGCTGTTGTTGTACCCATTCAAGCAATGGCAAGTTGATCTTTCTCAATTGGAGTTGTGTCATATCTTTTCCTGTTAAAAACCATATCAATCCTTCTCTTGAGTCTGATATTCTTTGCCCATGACTACCTACCTACGTTGCAATTTGTATAAGATCAGGACTGCATTATGTTTCAAAGATCATGTTGCTTGTTTAATAGCCTGCACCTTATGCAGACTATGCACATATCTCAAAGTGTATATGTTGCCAAAGATAATGTTTTTTCCAGTTCGTTACATCTTATGCAGACTCAAATTGGGACTGCATTATGTGCCAAAAATCCTGAATAAGATGTAAGAAACTAAAAAATCAGGCTATTAACTAGTACTATCACATGGAGAACTGCTGCTGTGCATGTGCGGCTCTGCAGGGGGCTCTTCCGCCAGCTTTGGGTCTGCACGACGGTACGGCCGCGTGGATGTCGCTGATCGCTTCCTGCAGGCTAGGTCCCATACAGGGGGTTGGGGAGTGATGAAGCTATGTATTTAGGGTAGGGTCACGGACCTGTGCAGCATACCCTCTCCAAGGACATCTCTGCAAAGAATCAGAAGCAGTCGAAGAGAAACCGTCATCCGCTCGACCGTGGAGATGCACTCACTCGACCACCTTGAAGACACTCGACCACCAGAAGATAAGGAACCCTCCACTCTGCAACAGTCAGGATTTAAACCATAGCATTATGAGCATTTATGACTCTTTACTATAGACGTTACCAGTAACGCCTTTCCTTTATGAGCATTGAACCCTGTGTAACGGAGGGGAGCTGGGGTCCTGGCGCACTCTATATAAGCCACCCCCCTCCTCTGGGACAAGAGTTCGCATCTTTTTGTAAACTCACACACATATAATCCAGTCGACCGCCTCAGGGCACCGAGACATAGGGCTGTTACTTCCTCCGAGAAGGGCCTGAACTCGTAAAACTCGCGTGTACAACTCCTTCATAGCTATGATCTTGCCTCCCCATACCTACCCCCATTCTACTGTCAGTCTTAGATCCACGACAGTTGGCGCCCACCTTGGGGCAGGTGTCTTAGCGACTTATTGGAGAAGTTGCAATTTTTCCGATCCCCATCATCATGGTTCCAGGCGGAGGTTTGGCTGAGGGCCCCGAGATCCGTCTCGGCGCGCTCGTGTTTGTCGCCGACGACTCCGCTTGACTTCAGGAGGCACCACTCGACGTCGACGCGCTCCCCGCCCGCGGGGCGACGCACTTTCACGCGTGCGTCCGCGGCGTCCTCCTGCGGCAACCGTCGACCCAGTACCAGTCGACTCCAACGGTTTTCCCCCTCCCTGCGACCCGCCGGAGCAAGCGCACCGGCCGGTCGAGGATTCAACGGTGGGTGAAGCATACGGTGGCCCGCCAGTCGGCCACCCCTCAAGTCGCGGCGATCGAGCCCGACGAGTCTCTCTACGGCCTGTTCGATCTGTCGACCGGCTCCGTAGAGACTGCATTCGAGTGCGGCAGCAATGACTCGACAGCGGAAGTCCTGATGGTCAATGGACCACGCGGTCCTCCTGGCTTCAATCGTGAAGACGGAGGTGACAGGAACGGCGATCCATCGCGCGTTCACGAGGAGTACCGCCCCGAGCCTCTCTCCTCGCAGCAGAGAGAAGAACTTCGTCACCGAAACATGGATGCCCTGCATACTCCTATAGTTGGAGATACACCCGAGGCCCAGGCCTTGGAGCAGGCTCGCCTGGCCAATTTGGCTGAGCGCACTTGGATGGAGAACCTCCAGCGCGCACTCGACGATCGCGCTCGTCAACGTGCTCCTGAGTCCAGCCGACGCCAACTTTTTCCACCTCCGGCTCAGGTATACCGAACACTGATCCAAAACTTAGCAGTTGCTGCCCGAATAGCAGAGTCGATTCAACCTTCCCAGTCAGAAGCTGGCCGAGGTCTAGCGCAGATCAGGGCCTTGCTCCGGGCAGCAGGAGAGCAGAATACGGCCGTGTCTCAGTCGCGGGATAGGATCCATAGCAGATCTGTGGTCGCAGATACGGTTCAGTCGGCCCATAGCCCGAGATCGCCCCCGAGGTGTGAGGGACGTGGAGAGCGGCGTGATCAGTACAGAAACCAGGAGCAGTATGATCGTCGAGCCCATCGCGATGGTCGCCGTCGAGTGCCCACGCCTCCTCCAAGGAGTGGGTCATACGTGCCGCGGCCACATGAAGACAGGCGCCCTAACAGTGTCGGAAGAGGTATTCCAGTCAACCCAGGGAGCGAGGCTTTGATGCGAGATCTATTCTCGTGCAGGGCTTGGTCGACAGAAACAGAGCTCACCGAGATGGCCATGACAGAGGCCCGCAAACCAGCAATAGGGTGCATGTCTCTGGCCCAGAGTGCTTCAGCAGAGCTATCAGAGCTGCAGTGATTCCCCCCAACTTCAGGTTGGCGACTGGAGTCAGTAAGTTCACCGGAGAGTCCAAGCCTGACACCTGGCTCGAAGACTACCGAGTGGCTGTCCAGATTGGTGGCGGCAATGATGAGGTGGCCATGAAACACCTTCCTCTGATGTTGGAGGGCTCGGTTAGAGCGTGGCTGAATCAGTTGGCACCTGGCAGCATCTATACTTGGGAAGATCTCGCCCGAGTGTTTGTCAGAACGTTTGAGGGTACTTGCAAACGGCCAGCAGGTTTGACAGAATTACAGTGTTGCGTCCAGAAACTGAATGAAACTTTGAGAGGTTATATCCAGAGGTGGATCACCCTGCACCACACAGTGGAAGATGTGTCTGATCACCAGGCAATTTGTGCTTTCAAGGAAGGCGTCAGGTATCGGGAGTTGAATCTGAAATTCGGTTGGATAGGAAACATGACTCTGACTCGAATGATGAAAATTGCCACCAAGTATGCCAATGGTGAAGAGGAAGAGCGACTGCGGAGCGGCAAGCACAAAGCAGTCGCCCATGAAGCCGGAGGAGGAAACTCCAGTCGGAAACAAAAACGCAAGGCCGAACCAGCTGCTCCGGGTGATGCCTTGGCTGTGGTTCAAGGAAAGTTCAAGGGGAAGCCCAAAGGGCCGTGGAACCCCAAGAAAATAAAAGATCAAGATGAAAATGACGTGTTGGATCTGCCGTGCCATATCCATACCAAAAATATGAAGAAGGTAATTTCATTTACCCAAGGCATACCACTCGACAGTGTCGGCTCCTGATCCAGCAGTTCCAAGAGAAACAACCCAAGGAAAAGGAGAAGGAGGCAGATAAGGCTGAGAGTGAAGGAGAAGATGATGATGGTTATCCTCACGTGAATTACACTCTGATGATTTTTGCTGATGTTGAAAACAAGAGTCGATTGAAAGTCATCAACAGAGAAGTGAACATGGTCGCTCCGGCGACACCCAGTTACTTGAAATGGTCGCAGACTACCATTACGTTCGACCAGTCTGATCATCCAGCGCACATCGCCACCCCTGGGAGGCAAGCGCTGGTGGTCGACCTGGTGGTCGAAGGCACTCGACTGACAAAGGTCCTGATGGACGGTGGCAGTGGCCTGAACATTCTGTATGCAGAAACGCTGAAAGGAATGGGCATTCCGATGTCCAGACTCAGTGAAAGCCATATGATTTTCCATGGGGTCATCCCAGGCAAGAAGGCTGCGTCCCTCGGTCAGATTTCACTCGACGTGGTTTTCGGTGATGCCAAAAATTACCGCAAAGAAAAGTTGACGTTTGAATTCGTGGATTTTTAGAGTGCGTATCATGCAATTCTAGGCAGGCCAGCTTATGCACGATTCATGGCTCGACCTTATTACGTGTACCTCAAACTGAAGATGCCTGATCCCAGAGGAGTGATCACTATCTCTGGTAATCAGAAAAGGCGGAAGAGTGCTTTCAGAAGGGCTCAAAGATCGTCGATGCCCAGATGGCCGTAGTAGAATTGCAAGAATAGCAGAAAAATGCAGACCCGAGTGACTTGCTGCGGGCCAAGAAGCCAGCCACAGATTTAGCATTCCAGTCGTCTGGCGAGACGAAGTCTGTTCACATTCATCCGACGGACCCCAACGCAGCTCCGACCCACATTTCAACCACACTCGACTCCAAATAGGAAGAAGCGCTCATCCAGTTCCTCCGTGAGAACTGGGACATCTTTGCATGGAAGCCTTCTGACATGCCAGGTGTTCCCAGGGGACTGCCTGAGCATCGTTTGCGAGTCGACCCGAAAGTGAAACCAGTCAAAGAGCATCTCCGACGGTCCGCCGTCCAGAAAAGAAAAGCAATCGGCGAAGAGGTGGCTCGGCTTTTGGCAGCTGAGTTTATCCGAGAGATTTACCACTCCGAGTGGTTAGCCAATGTTATCATGGTCCCAAAGAAAGATGACTCACTCCGCATGTGCATCGATTTCAAGCATATCAATTGGGCCTGCCCGAAAGATCACTTCCCTCTCCCTCGCATTGATCAGATAGTCGATTCGACTGCTGGGTGCGAGCGTTTGTCCTTTTTGGATGCCTACTCCGGGTACCACCAGATCCGTCTGTACGGACCTAACGAAATAAAGACAACTTTTATCACCCCATTTGGGTGCTTCTGTTATGTCACAATGCCATTCGGCTTGAAGAATGCCGGAGCCACATTTATGCGGATGATTCAGAAGTGGTTGCTCACTCAGATCAGTCGGAATGTGGAAGCATACATGGATGACATTGTGGTCAAGTCACGTAAAGGTTCCGACCTGCTGACCAACCTCGCTGAAACCTTTGCCAACCTCCGAAGGTATGGTATCAAGCTCAATCCATCAAAGTGCACGTTTGGAGTTCCAGGCGGCAAGTTACTCGGTTTTCTTATTTCCGAACAAGGAATCGATGCTAACCCAGAGAAAGTAGGCGCTATACTCCGAATGAAATGCCCTGTGCGTGTGCATGATGTCCAGAAGCTCATGGGTTGCTTGGCCGCCCTAAGTCAATTCATTTCTCGCCTCGGTGAGAAGGCGCTGCCTCTTTACCGACAGATGAAGAAATCAGATAAGTTCGAGTGGACTCCAGAAGCTGATACAGCATTTGCAGAGCTAAAAGCCCTGCTTTCCACCCAACCGGTGCTTGCTGCTCCAGTCAGCAAAGAGCCTCTACTGCTTTATATAGCAGCCACTGAACAAGTCGTCAGTACAATACTTACGGTCGAGCGGGAAGAAGAAGGAAAAGCGTACAAAGTCCAACGCCCAGTTTATTATATCTCTGAAGTCTTGACCCTGTCAAAGCAGAGATATCCTCACTATCAGAAGCTTGTCTATGAAATTTACATGACCACGAAGAAGGTTGCACACTACTTCTCAGATCACTCTGTTACAGTCGTCAGCGACGCTCCATTGTCAGAGATTCTGCACAACAGAGATGCAAATGGTTGAGAGGCAAAATGGGCGATTGAACTCCTTCCCTTGGATATCAAGTTTGAGGCAAAGAAAGCTATCAAGTCCCAAGCAATAGCATATTTCCTCGCCGAGTGGATCGAACAACAACTGCCGACTCAAGTTCACTCTGAGCACTGGACCATGTTCTTTGACGGATCCAAGATGTTGAACGGTTCTGGTGCTGGAGTAGTTCTGGTATCCCCCCGAGGAGACAAGCTCAGATATGTCCTCCAGATTCACTTTGATTCCTCCAACAATGAAGCAGAATATGAAGCACTCCTGTATGGTTTGCGCATGGCCATCTCACTCGGGGTCCGTCGCCTCATGGTCTATGGCGACTCACATTTGGTAGTTAATCAAGTGATGAAGGAGTGGGACGTCAGAAGTCCAGCCATGACTGGTTACTGCAACGCGGTGAGAAAGCTTGAGAAGAAGTTCGAGGGGTTAGAACTCCACCACGTCCCCCGATTGAAAAATCAAGCAGCCGATGAATTGGCAAAGATAGGTTCCAAGAGAGAAGCCATTCCCAGCAATGTGTTCTTGGAGCATATTCACACGCCGACAGTTCAGGAAGACACTTTCACTGAAGAGCCCCCGCAACCCAAGAGCGCCACGGATCCAACTGAAGTCGAGGTCCCAGCTATGGTCGACCTAATCATGGAGGTTCTGGCCATTACTCCCGACTGGACGGTGCCCTACATTGCGTACATCCTCAGGAAAGAGCTCCCAGAGGATGAAGAAGAGACTCGACAGATTGTCCGCCGATCCAAAGCTTTTACTGTGATAAGAGGGCAGCCGTTCAGGGAAAGTGTGACTGGAGTCGGTCAGAAGTGCATAACACCAGAAGAAGGTCAAATGATCCTCAATGACATCCACTCGGGGACCTGTGGCCATCATGCGTCCTCTTGGGCCATCGTGGCTAAAGCATACCGAGCTGGATTCTATTGGCCACGAGCAAATGAGATGGCGAAAGATATAGTCGACAGATGTGAAGGCTGCCAATTTTACTCCGATATGTCTCACAAGCCATCGTCAGCCCTGAAGACCACCCCCTCGTCTGGCCCTTCGCTGTTTGGGGACTGGATATGGTTGGACCGCTGAGGACCGGCAAAAGCGGCTTCACTCACGTGCTCATTGCAGTCGACAAGTTTACCAAATGGATCGAAGCCAAACCTATCAAGAACCTTGATGCTAGCACCGCTGTCAGTTTTATCAGGGAATTGACATTCAGATATGGAGTCCCCCACATCATCATCACGGACAATGGGTCGAACTTCGATTCCGACGAGTTCAGAGATTTCTGCGCCTTCAGGGCACTCAAGTCGACTATGCTTCTATCGCTCACCCGCAGTCGAACGGACAAGCAGAAAGAGCCAATGGCCTAATTCTCAAAGGACTGAAACCCCGACTGATGCGTGATCTCAAACATGCGGCAGGTGCTTGGGTTGATGAACTTTCGTCAGTTTTGTGGGGCTTAAGAACAACTCCTAATCGGTCGACTGGAAGAACTCCTTTCTTCTTAGTCTATGGAGCCGAAGCTGTTCTGCCAAGTGACTTGCTCCACAATGCACCCCGAGTTGAACTCTTCTCTGAAGCGGAAGTAGAGCAGGCCCGGCAAGATTCAGTCGATCTCCTAGGGGAGGAAAGAGAGATGGCCTTGATCCGCTCGACCATTTATCAGCAAGACTTGCGTCGATTCCACGCCAGGAATGTGAGGGGTCGGGCCTTTCAAGAAGGAGACTTGGTTCTTCGAGTGGATCAGCAGAAACCACACAAGCTCGCTCCAACTTGGGAAGGCCCCTTCATCGTCACCAAAGTTATCCACAATGGAGCATACCATCTTTACAGTATCAAGCATCAGAAAGACGAGCCACGGGCTTGGAAAGCGGAGCTGCTCCGCCCCTTTTATACTTAAACACTCGCTCAAATAAAATGTAATAAGCAACACCTTTTGTAATTCATTTATCAAAGACAAGAGCTTACGGTTCTCTCATTCGGTTGTGTTGTTCTTATTTGCTTTTCAAATCCCCCAGTGGGTGGGCTTAGTCGCGAATCCGTTCCGCCTAAGTTTGAAAAAATCCTACCGAGTGGAGAGCAACCCTCCCACTCGGGGGCTTAGCTGCTGTCGAGCACTCGCCTAAGTTCTCTCACTAAGAGACTTAACGGTAGTCGAGCACTCGCCTAAGTTTGAAAAAATCCTACCAAGTGGAGAGCAACTCTCCCACTCAGGGCTTAGCTGCAGTCGAGCACTCGCCTAAGTTCTCTCACTAAGAGACTTAACGGGAGTCGAGCACTCGCCTAAGTTTGAAAAAATCCCACCGAGTGGAGAGCAATCCTCCCACTCGGGGGCTTAGCTGCAGTCGAGCACTCGCCTAAGTTATCTCACTAAGAGACTTAACGGCAGTCGAGCACTTGCCTAAGTTTGAAAAAATCCCACCGAGTGGAGAGAAACCCTCCCGCTCGGGGGCTTAGCTGCAGTCGAGCACTCGCCTAAGTTCTCTCACTGAGAGACTTAATGGCAGTCGAGCATTCGCCTAAGTTTGAAAAAATCCCACCGAGTGGAGAGCAACCCTCCCGCTCGGGGGCTTAGCTGCAGTCGAGCACTCGCCTAAGTTCTCTCACTAAGAGACTTAACGGCAGTCGAGCACTCGCCTAAGTTTGAAAAAATCCCACCGAGTGGAGAGAAACCCTTCCGCTCGGGGGCTTAGCTGCAGTCGAGCACTCGCCTAAGTTCTCTCACTGAGAGACTTAACGGCAGTCGAGCACTCGCCTAAATTTGAAAAAATCCCACCGAGTGGAGAGCAACCCTCCCGCTCGGGGGCTTAGCTGCAGTCGAGCACTCGCCTAAGTTCTCTCACTTAGAGACTTAACGGCAGTCCAGCACTCGCCTAAGTTTGAAAAAATCCCACCGAGTGGAGAGCAACCCTCCCGCTCGGGGGCTTAGCTGCAGTCGAGCACTCGCCTAAGTTCTCTCACTTAGAGACTTAATGGCAGTCCAGCACTCGCCTAAGTTTGAAAAAATCCTACCGAGTGGAGAGCAATCCTCCCACTCGGGGGCTTAGCTGCAGTCGAGTACTCGCCTAAGTTCTCTCACTAAGAGGCTTAACGGCAGTCCAGCACTCGCCTAAGTTTGAAAAAATCCTACCGAGTGGAGAGCAATCCTCCCACTCGGGGGCTTAGCTGCAGTCGAGTACTCACCTAAGTTCTCTCACTCAGAGACTTAACGGCAGTCCAGCACTCGCCTAAGTTTGAAAAAATCCCATCGAGTGGAGAGCAATCCTCCCACTCGGGGGCTTAACTGCAGTCGAGTACTCGCCTAAGTTCTCTCACTAAGAGGCTTAACGGCAGTCCAGCACTCGCCTAAGTTTGAAAAAAATCCTACCGAGTGGAGAGCAATCCTCCCACTCGGGGGCTTAGCCGCAGTCGAGTACTCGCCTAAGTTCTCTCACTAAGAGGCTTAACGGCAGTCCAACACTCGCCTAAGTTTGAAAAAAAAAACCTATCGAGTGGAGAGCAATCCTCCCACTCGGGAGGCTTAGCTGCAGTCGAGCACTCGCCTAAGTTCTCTCACTAAGAGGCTTAACGGCAGTCCAGCACTCGCCTAAGTTTGGAAAAATCCTACCGAGTGGAGAGCAACTCTCCCACTCAGGGCTTAGCTGCAGTCGAGCACTCGCCTAAGTTCTCTCACTAAGAGACTTAACGGGAGTCGAGCACTCGCCTAAGTTTGAAAAAATCCCACCGAGTGGAGAGCAATCCTCCCACTCGGGGGCTTAGCTGCAGTCGAGCACTCGCCTAAGTTATCTCACTAAGAGACTTAACGGCAGTCGAGCACTTGCCTAAGTTTGAAAAAATCCCACCGAGTGGAGAGAAACCCTCCCGCTCGGGGGCTTAGCTGCAGTCGAGCACTCGCCTAAGTTCTCTCACTGAGAGACTTAATGGCAGTCGAGCATTCGCCTAAGTTTGAAAAAATCCCACCGAGTGGAGAGCAACCCTCCCGCTCGGGGGCTTAGCTGCAGTCGAGCACTCGCCTAAGTTCTCTCACTAAGAGACTTAACGGCAGTCGAGCACTCGCCTAAGTTTGAAAAAATCCCACCGAGTGGAGAGAAACCCTTCCGCTCGGGGGCTTAGCTGCAGTCGAGCACTCGCCTAAGTTCTCTCACTGAGAGACTTAACGGCAGTCGAGCACTCGCCTAAATTTGAAAAAATCCCACCGAGTGGAGAGCAACCCTCCCGCTCGGGGGCTTAGCTGCAGTGGAGCACTCGCCTAAGTTCTCTCACTTAGAGACTTAACGGCAGTCCAGCACTCGCCTAAGTTTGAAAAAATCCCACCGAGTGGAGAGCAACCCTCCCGCTCGGGGGCTTAGCTGCAGTCGAGCACTCGCCTAAGTTCTCTCACTTAGAGACTTAATGGCAGTCCAGCACTCGCCTAAGTTTGAAAAAATCCTACCGAGTGGAGAGCAATCCTCCCACTCGGGGGCTTAGCTGCAGTCGAGTACTCGCCTAAGTTCTCTCACTAAGAGGCTTAACGGCAGTCCAGCACTCGCCTAAGTTTGAAAAAATCCTACCGAGTGGAGAGCAATCCTCCCACTCGGGGGCTTAGCTGCAGTCGAGTACTCACCTAAGTTCTCTCACTCAGAGACTTAACGGCAGTCCAGCACTCGCCTAAGTTTGAAAAAATCCCATCGAGTGGAGAGCAATCCTCCCACTCGGGGGCTTAACTGCAGTCGAGTACTCGCCTAAGTTCTCTCACTAAGAGGCTTAACGGCAGTCCAGCACTCGCCTAAGTTTGAAAAAAATCCTACCGAGTGGAGAGCAATCCTCCCACTCGGGGGCTTAGCCGCAGTCGAGTACTCGCCTAAGTTCTCTCACTAAGAGGCTTAACGGCAGTCCAACACTTGCCTAAGTTTGAAAAAAAAACCTATCGAGTGGAGAGCAATCCTCCCACTCGGGAGGCTTAGCTGCAGTCGAGCACTCGCCTAAGTTCTCTCACTAAGAGGCTTAACGGCAGTCCAGCACTCGCCTAAGTTTGGAAAAATCCTACCGAGTGGAGAGCAATCCTCCCACTCGGGGACTTAGCTGCAGTCGAGTACTCTCCTAAGTTCTCTCACTAAGAGGCTTAACGGCAAGTCCAGCACTCGCCTAAGTTTGAAAAAAACCTACCGAGTGGAGAGCAATCCTCCCACTCGGGAGGCTTAGCTGCAGTGAGCACTCGCCTAAGTTCTCCCACTAAGAGGCTTAACGACAGTCCAGCACTCGCCTAAGTTTGGAAAAATCCTACCGAGTGGAGAGCAATCCTCCCACTCGGGGGCTTAGCTGCAGTCCAGTACTCGCCTAAGTTTGAGACCCATTCCTATCCGCAAGGACGACGAGGCGCAGGTCGACTGCAACCTTCTCCTTCGGAGCTGCGGCACAAATACAACATCCGCTCCATCCCTATCTGCAAGGACGACGAGGCGTAGGTCGACTGCAACCTTCTCCTTCGGAGCTGCGACACAAATACAATGTCCGCTCCATCCCCATCCGCAAGGACGACGAGGCGCGGGTCGACTGCAACCTTCTCCTTCGGAGCTGCGGCACAAATACAACGTCCGCTCCATCCCCATCCGCAAGGACGACGAGGTGCAGGTCGACTGCAACCTTCTCCTTCGGAGCTGCGGCACAAATACAACGTCCGCTCCATCCCCATCCGCAAGGACGACGAGGTGCAGGTCTACTGCAACCTTCTCCTTCGGAGCTGCGGCACAAATACAACGTCCGCTCCATCCCTATTCGCAAGGGCGACGAGGTGCAGTGAGCAAAGTCCATCCGGAGACAAACACAAGCACATTCGGAGATAAACCAAATTCAAATAAATCCTAAAAGGTTCCAAGCAGCGAATCAAAAGTACTCGGGCACCAAGCCCGAAGGAGTTCAATGGTTACAAAAACCACTCGGCATTCCGAGGCAAATTTAAAGCGTATCCAAGTTTCATAAGATTGTTCACTCGGCCGGAGGAGGGCTGGCAGGCTCCACGAATGAGTCCAGATCGATCCCATCAACGATCCGAGTGGCGGCAGCAATGAAAGTCTCCATGAAGGACTGGAAGTCGTGCTTTTTGGTGTTAGCAACTTTGATCGCAGCCAGCTTGTCTTCACGAGCCTCCTTGTAATGGACTCGCACCAAGGACATCGCCACATCAGCACCACACCGGGCAGAGGATTTCTTCCATTCTTGCACTCGGTCAGGGATCTCGTTCAGACGAGTCATCAGAGATTCCAGATCATTCTGAAGCATCGCCCCCGGCCAAAGCATCGAGTCGATTCGAGAGACAACCTCCTTCAGGCGTGCGAGGTAGCTTGTGGCGCTGGCGATACGGGACTCTAGTCGGAGCACGTTCATCGCAGTTTCGTCGCAGACTGGGGAAGCGATAGGGTCCAGACCCGTCTCGACCCTTCCAGTTTCTTCGTCGAAGTCTTGGCAGAGTTCTGCAGCCAAAAGTCAGTCCATCAACTGAGCAAGACCCAATTGCAAGCATCAACGCAGTCGGATTAAAAGAAATACCTTCCAGCACGAGATAAAGCTTCTTGGCGAGGGTCCTTAGATAAGCTTTTGTGTCATTCCTCTTGCAGATCGCAGACTCCAACTTTTCGTTCAGGATGATCTTGTCCTTCTTCAGGCTGGTCACTTCGCGGTTAGCTTCATTAAGACAAGATTTCAGTCTATTCACCTCTCCTTCAAGCGTTCCGACTGAAGCAAGCTTCTTGTCTGCGAGAGCGGTTTTGTCTTGGGCTGCTTTTTGCGCGGCGGCGAGGTCCGAGTTCTTCTTGTCCAGAGCCAACTTCATTTTCTCTGCAAAGAAGTAATCGAATCAAAGAAGAGATCAAAGAGATATATTGAAATTCAGTCGGCAATCAGTTACCTTCCATACCAGCGGCCTCGTCTTGAGCTTTTTTCAGATTTTGCTGAGCCAATTCCAAGTCTAAGTTGAGTTGCCTCTGCTTCTCTTCGAGTTCGGCAAACTTGGAGATAAGAGTACAAGACTTCTGCAGGAGGCAAGAGACAGATCAATCGATAGGTTCAAAGGCAGTTCATTTCCGAGTGAATAAAACCTAAAGAAGTGGGCAACAAGCTGTTCAGACCCTATTCGACTGCCAGCAATCAACCGCGGTCTCGGGGACTACACCCAGTGGGTGCACTTGACGTGCCCCCACCGGTTCTGATCCGAATCGACCGGCCCGCCGGAGTCGAGTGCAAAAAAAAGAGAGAAAGAACAATTGCGCCGTCAAGAAAGAAGAACTCAAACCACAGTCGACTAACAACAGTCGATCGCGGTCTCGGGGACTACACCCAGTGGGTGCACTTAGCGTGCCCCCACCAGTTCTGGTCCCACTCGCCCAGACCGAGTGGAAGAGCGAAACTACCAAAAACGACAGCGACACCCAGTGGGTGCTCTAATTCAACGCGAACAACAGGAGATTGTGCAGAGGAAGATTTTTCGAGAACAAAAACAGCCGGAAAGTTTACTCACCTGGACATTGGCCCGAAAGGCGGCACTAGCGTCGTAGGCAGCCTGACTGCTCTCGTGCACTATCTTCACCTGATCCATCATCATATCAGCCTGTCGGATGGCTTCCGCAGCCGCTTCCGACTGGTTGTCTGGGACGGAGTAGCTGGTGAAAAAGTGTGCAGACGACCCAGGTGCGGCTGCTTGAGGCTCCATGGTGTGGAGTTGGATAGTTGAAGGAACCACAGGCGCGGTCGACCGCGTGGGATGCCCACTCGACAAGGGTGCAGCGAACGTCACAGTGGCCCTGCCCGCGTCTTCAGCTTGACGGACGGGAGGCGTTGTAGTTGGTTCTTGCCGAGCCACCCTGCCAGCTGTTACCTTCTTGCTCTTCCTAGGCTTAGGAGCCACATCTTCGTCGTTGTCCGGAATATCAATGATGTTGGGTGGAGCTGCAAGATAGAACATTCGACCCCAAGTGAACCACTCAACCCTAAAAGGATCAAGAATCGAAATCGCAAGAGTTCATACCTGGGTTAGAGGTTACCGCATCCTCCATTTCCTCGTCTCGGTACTGGTATGAAGAGGTCCCTGATGTAGCAGCACTGCAAAGGCCCGCATTCAATCGGTTACACCCAGTTAATCGAATCCACATGAAGGACAAGTCAGATGGTTACCCGGGGATAGTAGGAACGGTCACTTTGATCCTGGGCAAAGCTTTTGGTAGTTTGGAGGAGATGGCTTTCGGCACTTTCGGCGCTGGGGGCGGCGCGACCTTAGATTGCTTTGGGGCCTTCTCAGTCGGCGTCGGGGAAGACGTCCTGGGGCGCTTCGAGGACTGCCCGATTGGCGCAGCCACCAAGTCCGGAGCGCTTGCCGGGTCATGAGTGTGCTTGGACCTCCTCTCCCTGCGAGGAGGCGAGTCGACTTCTTCCTCATCAGTCGATTCCTCGCTCTCCTCGTCCTCCTCGGCTTCCGAATGCTCCTCGCCGCTCTCGCCCCCGCTCCCTTCTTCCTCAGCGCCTGGGTCCTGCACTCCGTTGGGCATCGAGTACATTTCAATGAGGGCCTGAAAGGATAACAATCAAAGGAAATTCAGTCGACCACGAACGGGACATCACATGGTGAATCGGAAAGATACTTGATAAAATAGAAATATACCTGCTCCGGCTGGTGCGAGTTGTTGAATGGAATCACCCTCCTGGACCCCCGAGGGTTGTCTTTGTTGCCAGTGATTCCCCTCAACCAGTTCTCCAAGATATCCTCGTTGACCTCCTCCGGGTGGATCCGAGTGGTATCCTCGAGCCCAGAGTACATCCACATCGGATGATCACGCGCCTGAAGGGGTTGGATGCGTCGACCGAGAAAGACCTCCAGCAGATCCATCCCGGTCACTCCGCCGCGGACAAGCTGGATGACCCATTCAACCAGCACCTTGACCTGCGCCTTCTCTTCTGGAACTACCTTCAGGGGAGCAGGCTTCTCCACTCAAGCCAAGGAGAAAGGAGGAAGTCCAGTCGACTGGCCAGGGGTTGGCTGATCCTTGCAGTAGAACCAAGTCGACTGCCAGCCCCGGAACGAGTCAGGAAGGATCATGGCTGGGAAAGTACTCTTGCTCCTCATCTGGATCCCCAGACCACCGCACATCTGGATTACCCGCGTCCTCTCGTCACTCTACTTGGCCTTTTTGACCGACTGGGAACGGCAAGTGAAAATGTGTTTGAAAAGCCCCCAGTGCGGTCGACAACCCAAGAAGTTTTCGCACATGGACACGAAAGCGGCCAGATAGACTATGGTGTTCGGAGTGAAATGGTGGAGCTGAGCCCCAAAGAAGTTCAAAAAACCCCGGAAGAAAGGGTGGGGAGGCAGTGAGACTCCGCGATCTATGTGGGTTGGAGGAGGACACACTCACCCTCTCTAGGCTGCGGCTCGGTTTTGTCTCCCGAGAGCCGAGCCGACTTGTGAGGGATCAATCCCCCCTCCACCAGGTCGTCGAGGTCGTCCTGCATGATTGCCGAGCAGATCCAGTCGCCCTGGATCCAGCCCGCCGGCAGGCCGGACCTCGACGAGGATCCGCCTCGGCTGGTCCGCTTGCCCTTCGCCTTCGCGGTCGCTTTCTTCGCGCGTTCCAGCGTCGCCGTCTTCTCCTTCCCCATGGTGACGAATCGAGCTCGAACAGAGGTCCGGCGACAAAGAAGAAGCGAGAGTGACGGAGAGATCGGGGGAAAGAGAAGAGAGAATGGAAGCACGCGGAGCAGAGGCCTGGCCCGGGACCTTTTATAAGGCCTTTCACCGAGTGGCTGACTGGTGGACCCAAGCGATCTAAACAAATCCCGCAACAGTCGCGTGCGCAGTACGTGGCGAAAAAGGTGGTGCGGGGATCGAGGAGACTTGCCTAATCCGTCCCGATAACCTCGATTCCGCCCGTCTGGCGCACTTCCCAAAATTCGAATCCCGCGAGATCCGCGGAGAGCAGAACAACCTGTCAGACTGAAGACAAACACCCTCTACATCATCATTCGGAATTCTACCATAAAAGTTCACTCAACAACAACCAAGAATGGATCAAGGAGATTGAGAAAGGAGTCGACGTCGTCACCTCAACTCATTGTTCCAGGACAAGGCATATTCATAGCACAAAGAGTGGGTCGGAAGTGTTCTCAACCCCTTCCTCACTCAAACCCTGATCCATTCGGGGGCTAATGATGAAGCTATGTACCTAGGGTAGGGTCACGGACTTGTCCAGCATACCCTCCCCAAGGACATCTCTGGAAAGAATCAGAAGCAGTCGAAGAGAAACCGTCATCCACTCGACCGTGGAGATGCACTCACTCGACCACCTTGAAGACACTCGACCACTAGAAGATGAGGAACCCTCCACTCTGCAACGGTCAGGATTTAAACCATAGCATTATGAGCATTTATGACTCTTTACTATAGACGTTACCAGTAACGCCTTTCCTTTATGAGCATTGAACCCTGTGTAACGGAGGGGAGCTGGGGTCCTGGCGCACTCTATATAAGCCAGCCTCTCCTCTGGGACAAGGGTTCGGATCTTTTTGTAAACTCACACACATATAATCCAGTCGACCGCCTCAGGGCACCGAGAACGTAGGGCTGTTACTTACTCCGGGAAGGGACTGAACTCGTAAAACTCGCATGTACAACTCCTTCATAGCTAGGATCTTGCCTTCCCATACCTACCCCCCATTCTACTGTCAGTCTTAGATCCATGACAGGGAGCGCAAGCAGGGGGCTAGCCCCTGGCTATGCGACGCGAAGTGCCGAGAGATTCCGGCAGGCAACGTCTGCTCCTTGCTACGCGAGATGGCGAGAGACGCCGATGGGTGGCGGCTGCTCGAGACGGAGAGAAGCTGGGGATTGCTGACTGCCTGAGAGCACCGCCTGGTTAATGGGCTGTGCTGGGAAGATGCATAGGTAAGAAAAATGTCAAATTCCTGGGCGGGCCACAGCCCGGTTTGGCCCCTACAAAGCTCCGCCCCTGCGCGTTAGAGCATCTCCAACAGATGTGTAACCGCGCGGCGCGCTAATTTTTTTTGCAACGCTGAAATAGCGTTTTAGCGCGCTAGGCTGGTGTTTTGTTTTATCAGAAGCGCAAAAACACTCTGCCCAATCCGACGGCCCCATCTGCAGTCGCCCAGATTTTGCAGCGCGTGCGAGCGGGCGCACCAAATACACAGCGTGCGATGCAATTTTTCATAGTGCGCTGAACCTTGTTTACCGCATGCAGGATTATAACGTGGCTGGTGGAGCGCTACTTTCGGCCACGCGCGCGCTATATTATCCTTTTTTCTAGCGCGCGACTTATATAGCACATCTGTTGGAGATGCCCTTAATCATTTCGAGACTAAAGGACAAGGCCATGGATAACATGTGCCGGTTTAAGAATCGATCGTGGGCAGGCACATCAGCATGGTCTATCAGGACAAACAAGAAAGGACAGGTATGGGAAAGGCTAGGTGGAGATTGTTGAACCAATTTTGGTTATGCATTACGTTGGGTTATAATACTGTAAAGGTGCCAAGTGCATATATATACGCCGGCAGTACCAGCAGGATTAAAGAAATGGCTCGCTTCTGCAACTGGCCAAGGTTTGGATTGGGAGAAGGAGACTAGAAGAAAAACGTATGCCAATGGGGCAAGATGCTACCTGTCCTTCTGAATGATCCAGGCAGGCAGGCAGGCGTGCAGCGGTGTGCCACTTCAGAGTCTGTCTGGAATGAACAGAAGGATGCATGATAGAGCTTCTGAATTATAGAGGAATGGTTCGTATCCGTTCGGCCATTCGTACAGATGTATACCAGAATTTGTGTGTTTGTTTCTGCTTTCTGAAGCATAATTTCTAGGTGCTGCCGCGGAAATCGATTTTCTGATCGGTGATCTTGCGCGCTATCTGTAGTTTCCAGCGAGACGAGAAACGAGATTCTCCCGCGAGGTCCCGGGCATGTCACGGCCGTCAATATGGTTTGAGATCTGCATGCATGCTTATCTTCTTTGTCTGCATGCTTTAGCCATTAATTAATTATAGAGGGTTTCATGCATGCATGTTTTTGTCAGAGAGTTACATGTGGAATGAACAGAAGGATGCATGTTTTTATTTCATCTACTAATTTCAATTTACTGTATCTTCACAACCAAAATCTAAATTAAGTTTTCGTTTGCATATTTGTGTCCGTCACGATGGGAACTTTCAAATAAGACCAATTTTAAATACAGTTCAATAACTTTAAAAAAAATCTAAGTTTCAAATACTGAAATTTGGTAATCGTAACATAAGTTTTTACCAATTTCACATGCTTTTAGGGTTCTGGGCTTAGGGCTTAGGGCTTAGGGTTTTAATTTTGAAACTTGCTAAATTTATGATTTTCTCTATTAAATTTTAGTAGTTGAAGCTTGCTCCACTACCCAATTTTGCTCACCATCCGGTAAGTTGTTGGATTCCGTGCAAGGGCACACCAAGTTTTAAGATTCAGTTTCTGAATTTACGATTTTGTCGGTCGCATGTACCAAGTTTCAGTAGTTGAAACTTGATGGATTTTAAAGACTCATCAAAACTTATTCAAAATTGATCTTATTTGAAAGCCTTCGTCACAAGCAACATGAATCTGAAAACAAAAATTAAATTGGACTTATCGTTCAAAATATATAGAAGATTAAAAATGGAGTGTAAAAAATAAAAGGATGGGAGGTGGGATGGATGGAGCTGCCAAAAGCTGCAAAAAAGTAGCATGCAAGGGGCCCATCCAAAGTGATCGATGCACCAATCTATGCACGGGAGAAAATCCACTCTCCTAGCGAAACAATGTAGCCTCTAGCCTAACAAATGCTAATGAGCAACCTCAGCGCCATGTTGGTCAAGTCAGCAGTGCATGATATGTGGTATCGATTTGTTGATCGCATCGATCGGTTATGCTCAATCATTTTTCATTTCACAATGACAATATCCAAATAATCGCCACACCATATATGGATGAGAGTGACCAGGAAAAAAAAATCCATTTCAAGAGAAGAAGAAATATATCCAAATATGTACAAAAGAATTAGATGTGATGATTGTAATGATTAAAAAAACAAGCTTCAAGAATGACACATAATACATGAATGAATAAAAACATATGTCCAACCAAGAAAACTGATAGTTGTTGAGGAAGAAGGAAAAGCCTTCAGCATCCTAAGCTTAGAAGCTTGAGATCTTTTGAAATATTTGTTGGCGATGCTTTGGAAATTCTCAAGCCTGAGCTCTTGCATCTCCAATTCTCTCTCATATCACTATCTCTCGTGGGTCTTCAAATTTTCATTCACGCAAAGCTCAAACAGACTTTGTGAGATATGTTAGTCCAAATAAAAATTGCACCTAATAATGCCTTGTTGTGAACAAATTATAAAGTTATAAATAATCATCAAGTATTGCACGTTAACACAATTTTATAATTTCTACCCCAACAGAAGAATAAAACGCAAACATAGACAAATGAAGATACCGCCAAAATAGGACAATACATAATGGCACAATATTTTTTTAATCTGTAGCTCAGAAAATTTAAAGAAACACATAACAGAGAACTCACACATGTGTACTATTTAATCGTTATGTGATTTTATCACATTATGTTCATTCTTTTTAAAATCTGATAGTAGAAGAAAGACTTCAGTTTCTACACAACAACACATACAACTGCAATTTAACATGCTAAAGGCAATTCTTGACACTTTATTAAAGTAAAAGTTATAAAACTTTGTTGCTACAAAACATAGCAACTTTATTGATAGAAAGAAAAATATAAGAATAAATATGGGTTGTCTCCCACAAGCGCTTTCTTTGATGCCTTTTAGCTAGGTATAATGTTTTTAGGATAGTTTTTAATTTATCCTATTATTGTTTCCTGTGGAATTCCCATTCCCTAAATCTTAGTTACTCTCTTTTCCTTCATACGGTTTTTCTATAAAGGCAAGGCACGTTCTCAATACAGGGGCGAAGAATTTGATCTTTATGATTTGGGTGCCTTGCTACTAGTTTCAAAGCGGGTTTCAGGGTCACCTAACCATATTTGCTTTCAATAGCATGAGAAATTCCTAAAAACTTAAAGGAAATTGCTATGTCAATCCCGTCTTCATTTCCTTCAGTTTCCCCTGTGTATTTCATTCTATCTAGGCCTCTCTTTTCCAATACATGACACACCCCAAAAGAGCTCGGATATATCTTATAATGAAACCTTCTAGCCTCTTTAGCTATCCCGTCAAATTCCCTAGATAAAGCTCCTAAAACATAATCCCTAGTTTTTCCCATTTCCATGTCATTCAATTGTAATAATATTTGCTGAATAAAAGGGTTTAAATCAGAAAACTTTGTTTCTACCTCTTCAACTATCATGGTGAGAGTTTGATTATAGTTGTGGGAACTTTCGAGGATAATCTGTTAAGGAAATCTTTTCATGAGTTGATATGAGATAAAGAAACACTCCAAATTTTCTCTTACTATTAGATCGCCTTCTCTAATTCTAACTTTCTTCGTACCCCTCTTAGGGACAAACATGGTAACAAATACTACTTGCTGAAATTTAACTATTTTTGTTGTTTTTGAGTTTTTTGAAGTACAAAAAAGCAAACTAATGGCACAAGGAATAAAAATAACTAACTGCAAAAACTATGAATTGATGGACACACTCCCCGATAACGGCATCAAAATAGCTCTTGCTGCAGATGTTCCTTATTCTTAAGATCCAATGGAAATTTCGTTGAGTCCCCAAGCGCTAGCGTATGAAGCAAGAAGGAAGTTTTCCTCAGTTACGTACCAAGGTATCAATCCATAGTGTTATCTAACAAGTCAATGATCAAACCCACAATCAGTTAAGAAACTTTCACTTGGTTCCCAACACTTCTAGTGATGATGCCAATAACTAGTTTTGCTAGTTACAAGAATTAGCATATCATTGATTTGTACATGAAGGTATTGAAATTAAAAATATTAAATAACTGAAAATAAAGTAAATGAGGTTGTATTTATGAGTAATAAAGGATTGGGATCCATAATTTTACGAGTGGCATCTCTCCAAAGCAGCATAGATGTGGTGAAGAAATTATAGTTGTGTAGATTAAGTTATAGATCCAACTACACCTACAATGGTACTCCACTCTAAGATCGCTATCAAGCATTCATCTCAAGGTATTTATTAAAAAAAGAGTAATGCATCAAGCAAGGTGACATAATTTTGATAGTGTATTTTCTTTACTCTAGTTCATCATTGAGGCAACTAGTCCACTATCTTTTTTATCCTTAGTGGAAATAACACAATGCATGTTGATAGATGACGTTTAACAAAACCCAAAGTTCATGATGTAAGTATGAAGGAACTTGATACTCTCATGGTCTAAGGAATTATGCAAACTTGTTACTTTATCTTTGTTACAAAACCATTAACTCGTGACAAATGTATCTCATAGCAAAACATCAATTGGATCAATTCAACACAAGTGTTCTTCTAACATTGTATCCTCAAAGTTTCTGTCATAGTCATGCCCATGATCAGGAAAACATGACCAATATGCAACACTTGAGCTAGTCTTAGAGGCACAGCTAGGAATGTATTTTACGGTTTATTATCCCACACATGCATATGGGTTTTCCTCCGACCCTTTATGGATATACGGGCTCAAGTACTATTGCAGTTATAGCATAGAACATAAACATTTAGTACAAATTTGGAGATAAATAACAACTATTATTATTGGCTCTAGGGCATATCTCCTACAGACTCCCACTTACACTAGAGTCAATAATCTAATTTACATAGCTTCCTTAACACCAATGGCAGTCCAGTGCTGCTCATGTTTGCTCGTGATAGAGGCTTTGTCATCAGGTCTGACACGTTCAGATCCGTGTGAACTTTGCGTACGTTCACAAGACCGTCCTTGACATGGTGTTGGATGATGTGATATTTGCGAGCAATATGTCTTGTCCTATGATGGGATCTAGGCTCCTTTGCCCGAGCCACGACGCCACTATTATCACAATAGATCTCCACCAGGTCCACCGCACATGGAATCACACCAATCTCTTCGAGAAACATCTTGATGTAGACCGCCTCCTTGGAGGCTTCTGAAGTTGTGACATATTCCGCCTCCATCATAGAATCCACCGCAGTGTTTTGCTTGGAACTTTTCCAGACCATTGTGCCATCGTTCAAAATGAAAATGTATCCTGATTGAGAGTTGAAGTCCACTGGGTCAGTCATGAAGCCTGCATCAGTGTAACCACTTACAATGAGCTCTTCATCACATCCGGACAAAAGGAGCAAGTCCTTAGTCCTTCCGAGATACTTACGAATGTTTTTAACTACAACCCAGTGTTCCAATCCTGGATTACTTTGGTACCTACTACTAGCACTTAGCACATAGGAAACATCGGGTCTTGTACATAGCATTGCATACAAGATGGAACCAACTACGTAAGTATATGGAACATCATTCATATGTACTCTCTCATCAAGAGTCCGAGGACACTAATTTTGGTTGAGTACTGTGCCAGGTGACATTGGAGTAGGGCTTTCTTGGCGTTCTCCATATTAAACCTTTTTAATACCTTGTTAATGTACGTGCTTTGGCTAAGCGCTATCAGGCATCTTGATCTATCTCTATAGATTTTGATGCCCAATATATATGCCGCTTTCCCCAAATCTTTCATTGAAAAAATCTTTTTCAATGACTCCTTTATTTCACTAAGGGCATCTCCAACGCCGACCCTCAAACTGCCCGCATCCGTCCGGAGCGCGTTGTCCAGACCGCGGAAGCCATCCAACACGGACCTGTATCGGTCCGCGGCGCGGTCCGGACGTACTTTCTCCCGCAAACCGGAGACAAACGTGGGAGGGAGGGGGTGGGCTTGCAGGCATACAGACATCAACCAAGCATGCTTTTGACTATCCTGGCCCACCAAACGACCTCCCTTTCCAGCACGCGCTTCAAGCCCGAAACAGTCAGTGCCACTCCAAAGCGTCAATGCCCGCATTCATGCCCGGCCAGAGTAGACATGACCGCTCACTAGCGTGGCATTGAAGCGGCACACCAAACAAGAGAGCGCTACCCACGCCGCTTCCTAGTCCAGGCGATGACAACCCGTCCGTCCATCTACCATCCACACTAATGACACGTGGTTACCGAGGTGCCTACTCCGGGCCACCCGTCCATCCCTTTGTTGTCCACCGTTGCTATATAGATTGTTGCCCCAGCCATAGTCGCAGTCATCTGCCTTTAGTCCCTATCTGCACTACTACCACCATGGATTCCTCCCTCGCCAAATCTCTCTTGGACGGACTTACGCTGGACGCCAAGAAGGAGTTGGCCACCATTGTTGCCGGCTAGCAGGCTGACAGGCAGCTGCTACTTCTTGAGCTTGCGTTGGTTTTTCCCTTGAAGAGGAAAGGGTGATGCAGCAAAGTATAGATAAGTATTCCCCTCAGTTTGAGAACCAATGTATCAATCTAGTAGGAGACAACGCACAAATCACCTAATACCTGCACAAACAATCAAACAACTTGCACCCAACACGATAAAGGGGTTGTCAATCCCTTCATGGTCACTCGCAAAGTGATATCTGATAGAGATAGATTAAACTAAACAAACGATAAAGTAAATATTTTTGGTTTATAGACCAGCAAGTAAAAGATTGCAAAATAGGAAAGTGGAAACTAATATGAAGGAAAATTGTTGGGGATATAACTACCAGGTATGACCCGCCCAGGAGGGGTCGGGTCAACCCCAATGGCGGGTTACGAAAAGAAGCCCAGTAATATTCAAGATGATAGTTTATTAAGACTTATAGAAAGCCTAAGCCTAGA
Source organism: Triticum urartu (assembly GCF_056163025.1). Classification (NCBI taxonomy): domain Eukaryota; kingdom Viridiplantae; phylum Streptophyta; class Magnoliopsida; order Poales; family Poaceae; genus Triticum; species Triticum urartu. The sequence goes on along the minus strand of NC_141876.1, from coordinate 46,484,175 downwards.
GGCGGCTTAAGGCCCAATATTCTGAACTGACATATGTAGAGAAAGACTTGTAAGGAAAGGCATATAAAAGAAGTCACCGAGCCGGACACGTTTTATGAGCCGGCCGGGACTCTGTAGGCCGCCAGGCATCAACCCGTGTATATAAGGGGACGGCCCGACGGCGGCTTAGGACAAGAAACAACAGATCGATAGCCAAGCTAGCGGATTCGCTCCTTGGTCATCGAAACCTAGCAATACAACCAAAACTGGACTAGGCTTTACCTTCACCGTAAGGGGCCGAACTAGTATAAACCTATCGTGTCCTTTGTCCCGATTAACCCCTTTAAGCTTCCTAGTTGCGATGGCCCTACGACTAAGTCCTTTCACTAGGACATCTGCCGTGACAATTCCACGACAGTTGGCGCCCACCGTGGGGCCAACGCACGGTGGATTTGAGTTCTTGAAGGGCAACTTCGAAGGGCTCAAGGGATACGCTGTGGGCCGGATGACCAAAAGTCGTCGCAGCAAGCTCTACATCGACGACGAAGGCTGGGGCCCCGAGGCCGGCTCAATTGAGTACAGGTACCGGGTCCCCTTTGGCGGAATCCATGTCTTCATCGGCCGGATCAACGAGTCGGGCCCTGAGCCGGACATATGCACCAACCTCATCAAGACGGCTCATCCCGTGAGATCCGCTCAGGCTGAACCTGCTGTGAGGCATGCCTTCGTGGGTTGCATCCATGGAGGTGATTCTCTGAAGGATCAGTGGATGGAGGTGAGACGGCCATCTATTCTGATAGTGAATCGTCCTCGGGCGAGACAAATTCTTTGTATCAGCTACAAGATGGCGTGCTTGGGGGCTGTTCCGATGGCAGCAGTATTCCGGACCTCTCTGAGCTGCCGAATCGAGCCGGAGTCTTCATGGCTGGCACGCAACCCGGTCAGAATTCCACAGCAGCGGCAGCAATAACCACCGGGTCTGCAGCGGCCGGTTCAGGAGACCCCGCGCGCACACCGGCTTAGGTACTGATGGACCTCATGGATAGGATGACGGCCCTGTTGACTGTTGTGGTTGAGCTAACGGATAAAGCTCAACATGACGCGGAGGTGGCGCGACTACATGAAGAGGTGGCACAGGCCAAAGAAAACTTAGCAGTGGAAGAGGTCAGGATGGCTGTAGAACGGGCGGCTCTGGATGCTCGTGCTCAGCAGCTTCAAGCGGAAACTTTCTGGCTCTCAGTGGATCTGAACGCCTCAAACGAGGTCATGAGGAGAAGGCACCAGAAAACTCAGTCACGTCTGCCTCTGACTTACGATCCTAGGAACCTCTTCCACACACCCGAGGCTAGTCCAAATAACCCGCCGGAAGCAAACCGGATCACGACACCCGGGGCTGGGGCGCCGGTTCAACCGCGGGCCATGGAGCCACCCCGTATGAATACTGCTCCGCCTCATTACACACCAATACCACCGGGTCACTTTTCTAACCCTTTGGAGAATCTCATCGCTGCGTCGGCTCGTCTGGCGGCTCTCCCGATGGAAGGCGACTCTCCGACAGCAATTGAAACACGAAGGGTGAGAGAACTTCTTCAAACGGCTCTGCCGCAGCAGGATGCGTACTCTTATAGTCGAGACAGAATCCATTCAACCCCATGCCCAAGCCGGAGCCCGAGCTATAGCAGGCATATGGACTCGGCCGCTATGTCGAGCAATGTTGGAAATATGCCCTAGAGGCAATAATAAAATGGTCATTATTATATTTCCTTGTTCATGATAATTGTCTATTGTTCATGCTATAATTGTGTTATCCGGAAATCGTAATACATGTGTGAATACATAGACCACAACATGTCCCTAGTGAGCCTCTAGTTGACTAGCTCGTTGATCAATAGATGGTTACGGTTTCCTAACCATGGACATTGGATGTCATTGATAACGGGATCACATCATCAGGAGAATGATGTGATGGACAAGACCCAATCCTAAGCATAGCACAAGATCATGTAGTTCGTTTGCTAGAACTTTATGAATGTCAAGTATCATTTTCTTAGACCATGAGATTGTGCAACTCCCGGATACCGTAGGAGTGCTTTGGGTGTACCAAACGTCACAACGTAACTGGGTGACTATAAAGGTGCACTACAGGTATCTCTGAAAGTGTTTGTTGGGTTGGCATGAATCGAGACTGGGATTTGTCACTCCGTATGACGGAGAGGTATCTCTGGGCCCACTCGGTAATGCATCATCATAATGAGCTCAGTGTGACTAAGTAATTGGTCACGGGATCATGCATTATGGCACAAGTAAAGTGACTTGCCGATAACGAGATTGAACGAGGTATTGGGATACCGACGATCGAATCTCGGGCAAGTAACGTACCGCTTGACAAAGGGAATTGAATACGGGATTGATTGAATCCTCGACATCGTGTTTTATCTGATGAGATCATCATGGAACATGTGGGAGCCAACATGGGTATCAGATCCCACTGCTGGTTATTGGCCGGAGAGTTGTCTCGGTCATGTCTGCATGGTTCCTGAACCCGTAGGGTCTACACACTTAAGGTTCGGTGACGCTAGGGTTGTAGAGATATTAGTATGCTGTAACCCGAAAGTTGTTCGGAGTCCCGGATGAGATCCCGGACGTCACGAGGAGTTCCGGAATGGTCTGGAGGTAAAGATTTGTATATAGGAAGTCTAGTTTCGGCCACCAGGAAAGTTTTGGGGTCATCAGTATTGTACCGGGACCACCGGAAGGGTCCCGGGGGTCCACCGGGTGGGGCCACCTATCCCGGAGGGCCCCATGGGCTGAAGTGGGAAGGGAACCAGCACCTGGTGGGCTGGTGCGCCCCCCATGGGCCTCCTCCTGCGCCTAGGGTTGGAAACCCTGGGGGTGGGGGCGCCCCACCAAACTTGGGGGGCAAGTTTCCTCCCCTTGGCCGCCGCCCCTCACTAGATGGGATCTACAAGGGGGTCGGCGCCTCCCTGGCCCCTATATATAGTGGAGGGGAGGGAGGGCAGCCGCACCCAAGTCCCTGGCGCCTCCCTCCCTCCCGTGACACCTCTTCCTCCCGCTTGCGCTTGGCGAAGCCCTGCCGGGATCCCGCTACTTCCACCACCACGCCGTCGTGCTGCTGGATCTCCATCAACCTCTCCTTCCCTTCCTGGATCAAGAAGGAGGAGACGTCTCTCCCAACCGTACGTGTGTTGAACGCGGAGTTACCGTCCATTCGGCGCTCGGTCATCGGTGATTTGGATCACGATGAGTACGACTCCATCAACCCCGTTCTCTTGAACGCTTCCGCTCGCGATCTACAAGGGTATGTATATGCACTCCCCTCTCCCTCGTTGCTAGATGACTCCATAGATTGATCTTGGTGTTGCGTAGAAAATTTTAAAATTCTGCTACGTTCCCCAACAGTGGCATCATGAGCTAGGTCTATGCGTAGTTTCTATGCACGAGTAGAACACAAGTTGTTGTGGGCATCGATTTTGTCAATTTACTTGCCGTTACTAGTCTTATCTTGATTCGGCGACATCGTGGGATGAAGCGGCCCAGACCGACCTTACACGTACGCTTACATGAGACTGGTTCACCGACTGACATGCACTAGTTGCATAAGGTGGCTAGCGGGTGTCTGTCTCTCCCACTTTAGTCGGATCGAATTCGATGAAAAGGGTCCTTATGAAGGGTAAATAGAAATTGGCATATCACGTTGTGGTTTTGGCGTAGGTAAGAAACGTTCTTGCTAGAAACCTATAGCACCCACGTAAAAACTTGCAACAACAATTAGAGGACGTCTAACTTGTTTTTGCAGCATGTGCCGTGTGATGTGATATGGCCAAAAGGATGTGATGAATGATATATGTGATGTATGAGATTGATCATGTTCTTGTAATAGGAATCACGACTTGCATGTCGATGAGTATGACAACCGGCAGGAGCCATAGGAGTTGTCTTAATTTATTTATGACCTGCGTGTCAACTTATACGTCATGTAATTACTTTACTTTATCGCTAACCGTTAGCCATAGTAGTAGAAGTAATAGTTGACGAGACAACTTCATGAAGACACGATGATGGAGATCATGATGATGGAGATCATGGTGTCATGCCGGTGACGACGATGATCATGGCACCCCGAAGATGGAGATCAAAAGGAGCAAAATGATATTGGCCATATCATGTCACTATTTGATTGCATGTGATGTTTATCATGTTTTACATCTGATTTGCTTAGAACGATGGTAGCATAAATAAGATGATCCCTCGCAATAATTTCAAGAAAGTGTTCTCCCTAACTGTGCACCGTTGCTAAGGTCCGTTGTTCCGAAGCACCACGTGATGATCATGTGTGATAGGTTCTAACGTTCACATACAACGGGTGTAAGCCAGATTTACACACGCAAAACACTTAGGTTGACTTAACGAGCCTAGCATGTACAGACATGGCCTCGAAACATGGAAGACCGAAAGGTCGAACATGAGTCGTATAGAAGATACGATCAACATGAAGATGTTCACCGATGATGACTAGTCCGTCTCACGTGATGATCGGACACGGCCTAGTTGAATCGGATCATGTATCACTTAGATGACTAGAGGGATGTCTATCTGAGTGGGAGTTCATTAAATAATTTGATTAGATGAACTTAATTATCATGAACTTAGTCTAAAATATTTACACTATGTCTTGTAGATCAAATGGCCCATGCTAATGTTGTCCTCAACTTTAACGCGTTCCTAGAGAAAACCAAGCTGAAAGACGATGGTAGCAACTATACGGACTGGGTCCAGAACTTGAGGATCATCCTCATAGCTGCCAAGAAAGCATATGTCCTTGAAGCACCACCCCCAGCAAACCAAGACGTTATGAACGCTTGGCAGTCCCGTGCTGATGATTACTCCCTGGTTCAGTGCGGCATGCTTTACAGCTTAGAACCGGGGCTCCAGAAGCGTTTTGTGCAACACGGAGCATATGAGATGTTCCAAGAGCTGAAAATGGTTTTCCAAGCTCATGCCCGGGTCGAGAGATATGAAGTCTCCGACAAGTTCTACAGTTGTAAGATGGAGGAGAATAGTTCCATCAGCAAACATATACTCAAAATGTCTGGGTTGCACAACCGCTTGTCTCAGATGGGAGTTAATCTCCCGGATGATGCGGTCGTTGACAGAATCCTTCAGTCGCTCCCACCTAGCTACAAGAGCTTTGTGATGAACTTCAATATGCAGGGGATGGAAAAGACCATTCCTGAGGTATATTCAATGCTGAAATCAGCGGAGGTGGAAATCAAAAAGGAACATCAAGTGTTGATGGTGAATAAAACCACTAAGTTCAAGAAAGGCAAGGGTAAAAAGAACTTCAAGAAGGACGACAAGGGAGTTGCCGCGCCCGGTAAGCAAGCTGCCGGGAAGAAGCCAAAGAATGGACCCAAGCCCGAGACTGAGTGTTTTTATTGCAAGGGTAGTGGTCACTGGAAGCGGAACTGCCCCAAGTACTTAGCGGACAAGAAGGCCGGCAACACCAAAGGTATATGTGATATACATGTTATTGATGTGTACATTACCAGTACTCGTAGTAGCTCCTGAGTATTTGATACCGGTGCGGTTGCTCATATTTGTAACTCAAAACAGGAGCTGCGGAATAAGCGGAGACTGGCGAAGGACGAGGTGACAATGCACGTCGGGAATGGTTCCAAGGTCGATGTGATCGCCATTGGCACGCTACCTCTACATTTACCTACGGGATTAATTTTAAACCTCAATAATTGTTATTTAGTGCCAGCTTTGAGCATGAACATTGTATCAGGATCTCGTTTAATACGAGATGGCTACTCATTTAAATCCAAGAATAATGGTTGTTCTATTTATATGAGAGATATGTTTTATGGTCATGCCCCGCTGGTCAATGGTTTATTCTTATTTAATCTCGAACGTGATGTTACACATATTCATAGTGTGAATACCAAAAGATGTAAGTTTGATAATGATAGTCCCACATACTTGTGGCACTGCCGCCTTGGTCACATTGGTGTCAAACGCATGAAGAAACTCCATGCAGATGGACTTTCAGAGTCTCTTGATTATGAATCATTTGACACGTGCGAACCATGCCTCATGGGAAAAATGACCAAGACTCCGTTCTCCGGAACAATGGAGCGAGCAACCAACTTATTGGAAATCATACATACTGATGTGTGCGGTCCAATGAGTGTTGAGGCTCGCGGTGGCTAACGTTATGTTCTCACCCTCACTGATGACTTGAGTAGATATGGGTATGTCTACTTAATGAAACACAAGTCTGAGACCTTTGAAAAGTTCAAGGAATTTCAGAGTGAGGTTGAGAATCAACGTGATAGGAAAATCAAGTTCTTATGATCAGATAGTGGGGGAGAATATTTGAGTCATGAATTTGGCACGCACTTAAGGAAATGTGGAATAGTTTCACAACTCACGCCGCCTGGAACACCTCAATGTAATGGTGTGTCCAAACGTCGTAATCACACTCTATTGGATTGCGATCTATGATGTCTCTTACCGATCTACCACTGTCATTTTGGGGCTATGCTTTAGAGACTGCCGCATTCACTTTAAATAGGGCTCCGTCGAAATCCGTTGAGACGACACCGTATGAATTATGGTTTGGGAAGAAACCTAAGCCGTCGTTTCTAAAAGTTTGGGGATGCGATGCTTATGTGAAGAAACTTCAACCTGAAAAGCTCGAACCCAAATCAAAAAAATGCGTCTTCATAGGATACCCTAAAGAAACTATTGGGTATACCTTCTACCTCAGATCCGAAGGCAAGATCTTTGTTTCCAAGAATGGATCCTTTCTAGAGAAAGAGTTTCTCTTGAAAGAAGTAAGTGGGAGGAAAGTAGAACTTGATGAAGTATTGCCTCTTGAACCAGAGAGTGGCGCAGCTCAAGAAAATGTTCCTGAGGTTCCTGCACCGACTAGAGAGGAAGTTAATGATGATGATCATGAAACTTCAGATCAAGCTGCTACTGAACTTCGTTGGTCCACAAGGACACGTTCCGCACCAGAGTGGTATGGCAACCCTGTCCTGGAAATCATGTTGTTGGACAATGGTGAACCTTCAAAATATGAAGAAGCGATGGCGGGCCCAGATTCCGACAAATGGCTGGAAGCCATGAAATCCGAGATAGGATCCATGTATGAAAACAAGGTATGGACTTTGGCTGACTTGCCCGATGATCAGCGAGCCATAGAAAATAAATGGATCTTTAAGAAGAAGACAGACGCGGATGGTAATGTGACCATCTATAAGGCTCGGCTTGTCGCTAAGGGTTATCGACAAGTTCAAGGGGTTGACTACGATGAGACTTTCTCACCCGTAGCGAAGCTGAAGTCCGTCCAAATCATGTTAGCAATTGCCGCATTCTATGATTATGAGATATGGCAAATGGACGTCAAAACGGCATTCCTTAATGGTTTCCTTAAGGAAGAATTGTATATGATGCAGCCCGAAGGTTTTGTCAATCCTAAGAATGCTGACAAGGTGTGCAAGCTCCAACGCTCAATCTATGGGCTGGTGCAAGCATCTCGGAGTTGGAACATTCGATTTGATGAGATGATCAAAGCATTTGGGTTTACGCAGACTTATGGAGAAGTCTGCGTTTACAAGAAAGTGAGTGGGAGCTCTGTAGCATTTCTCATATTATATGTGGATGACATACTATTGATGGGAAATGATATAGAATTCTTGGAAAGCATAAAGGCCTACCTGAACAAGTGTTTTTCAATGAAGGATCTTGGAGATGCTGCTTATATATTAGGCATCAAGATCTATAGAGATAGATCGAGACGCCTCATTGGTCTTTCACAGAGTACGTACCTTGACAAGATAGTGAAGAAGTTCAATATGTATCAGCCAAAGAAGGGGTTCTTTCCTGTGTTGCAAGGTACGAGATTGAGCATGGCTCAATGCCCGACCACGGCAGAAGATAGAGAAAAGATGAATGTCGTCCACTATGCCTTGGCCATAGGGTCTATTATGTATGCCATGCTGTGTACCAGACCTGATGTAAACCTTGCCGTAAGTTTGGTAGGAAGGTACCAAAGTAATCCCAGCATGGAACACTGGACAACAGTCAAGAATATCCTGAAGTACCTGAAAAGGACTAAGGATAAGTTTCTCGTTTATGGAGGTGACGAAGAGCTCGTCGTAAAGGGTTACGTTGACGCTAGCTTCGACACAGATCTGGATGACTCCAAGTCACAAACCGGATACACGTATATTTTGAAGGTGGGGCAGTCATCTGGTGCAGTTGCAAGCAAAGCGTCGTGGCGGGATCTACATGTGAAGCGGAGTACATGGCAGCCTCGGAAGCAACACAAGAAGCAATCTGGGTGAAGGAGTTCATTACCGACCTAGGAGTTATTCCCAATGCGTCGGGCCCGACGACTCTCTTCTGTGACAACACTGGAGCTATTGCCCTTGCCAAGGAGCCCAGGTTTCACAGGAAGACCAGGCATATCAAGCGTCGCTTCAATTCCATTCGTGTAAATGTTCAAAATGGAGACATAGATATTTGTAAAGTGCATATGGACCTGAATGTCGCAGATCCGTTGACTAAAGCTCTTCCTCGAGCAAAACATGATCAACACCAGAACTCTATGGGTGTTCGATTCATCACAATGTAACTAGATTATTGACTCTAGTGCAAGTGGGAGACTATTGGAAATATGCCCTAGAGGCAATAATAAAATGGTTATTATTATATTTCCTTGTTCATGATAATTGTCTATTGTTCATGCTATAATTGTGTTATCCGGAAATCGTAATACAGGTGTGGATACATAGACCACAACATGTCCCTAGTGAGCCTCTAGTTGACTAGCTCGTTGATCAATAGATGGTTACGGTTTCCTGACCATGGACATTGGATGTCATTGATAACGGGATCACATCATCAGGAGAATGATGTGATGGACAAGACCCAATCCTAAGCATAGCACAAGATCGTGTAGTTCGTCTGCTAGAGCTTTTCTGAATGTCAAGTATCATTTCCTTAGACCATGAGATTGTGCAACTCCCGGATACCGTAGGAGTGCTTTGGGTGTACCAAATGTCACAACGTAACTGGGTGACTATAAAGGTGCACTACAGGTATCTCCGAAAGTGTCTGTTGGGTTGGCATGAATCGAGACTGGGATTTGTCACTCCGTATGACGGAGAGGTATCTCTGGGCCCACTCGGTAATGCATCATCATAATGAGCTAAGTGTGACTAAGTAATTGGTCACGGGATCATGCATTATGGCACGAGTAAAGTGACTTGCCGGTAACGAGATTGAACGAGGTATTGGGATACCGACGATCGAATCTCGGGCAAGTAACATACCGCTTGATAAAGGGAATTGAATACGGGATTGATTGAATCCTCGACATCGTGGTTCATCTGATGAGATCATCGTGGAACATGTGGGAGCCAACATGGGTATCCAGATCCCGCTGTTGGTTATTGGCCGGAGAGTTGTCTTGCTCATGTCTGCATGGTTCCCGAACCTGTAGGGTCTACACACTTAAGGTTCGGTGATGCTAGGGTTGTAGAGATATTAGTATGCTGTAACCCGAAAGTTGTTCGGAGTCCCGGATGAGATCCCGGACGTCAGGAGGAGTTCCAGAATGGTCCGGAGGTAAAGATTTGTATATGGAAAGTCTAGTTTCGGCCACCGAGAAAGTTTCGGGGTCATCGGTATTGTACCGGGACCACCGGAAGGGTCCCGGGGGTCCACCGGGTGGGGCCACCTATCCCGGAGGGCCCCATGGGCTGAAGTGGGAAGGGAACCAGCACCTGGTGGGCTGGTGCGCCCCCCATGGGCCTCCTCCTGCGCCTAGGGTTGGAAACCCTGGGGATGGGGGGCGCCCCACCAAACTTGGGGGGCAAGTTCCCCCCACCCCTTGGCCGCCGCCCCTCCCTAGATGGGATCTAAAAGGGGGCCGGCACCCCGTGGCCCCTATATATAGTGGAGGGGAGGGAGGGCAGCCGCACCCAAGTCCCTGGCGCCTCCCTCCCTCCCGTGACACCTCTTCCTCTCGCTTGCGCTTGGCGAAGCCCTGCCGGGATCCCGCTACTTCCACCACCACACCGTCGTGCTGCTTGATCTCCATCAACCTCTCCTTCCCTTGCTGGATCAAGAAGGAGGAGACGTCTCTCCCAACTGTACGTGTGTTGAACGCGGAGGTGCCATCCGTTTGGCGCTCGGTCATCGGTGATTTGGATCACGATGAGTACGACTCCATCAACCCCGTTCTCTTGAACGCTTCCGCTTGCGATCTACAAGGGTATGTAGATGCACTCCCCTCTCCCTCGTTGCTAGATGACTCCATAGATTGATCTTGGTGTTGCATAGAAAATTTTAAAATTCTGCTACGTTCCCCAACAAGCAATGCTCAACGCCGTAACCAACCGCGCATGCATGAGACGGCGCAGGGTGGAGCCCTTAACTTGGCAGATCAGGAGAGGATCCGTCAAGAGGCTGAGCGGGCAGTTCAACTGGCAGCTGAGCAGGCGGCTCATCAGGTTTTCCGGTTTATCCGGCAACCTCTGTTGAGGCAGGAGTGGCAACAAGAACAGGAGGTGTCCCTTGCCTGGTGCCGGCTCTACGTAATGAGCGCTTGCCAAAAGAGTTTAAAGGGCCTCGTAAGGTGCCTAATTACACGGCTGACTTGTAGCCTGGGGCATGGATTGAAAGTTATGAGATGTCGATGGAGCTGTTGGAGGTCAGCGATGCAGCAATGGCTAATTATTTCACTATGATGTTGGATGGAACGACTCGCACTTGGTTGAAAGGGTTGCCACCCAACTCCATCGGCTCATGGGCGGAGTTAAAAGCCGGTTCATTCAGAACTTCAAGGACACATGTAAACAACCTATGTCAATCGTGGACCTGACTAATTGTAAGCAAGAGGAAGGTGAGTCCACGACCCATTGGCTGCGCCGCGTCAAGGAGATAATACATTCATCTGATAAGATGGATGCCGTCTCTGCGGTCTTAATGTTGGAGAAAAATTTCCGTTTTGAACCTTTGAAACAGAAGTTGGGGCGGCTCAAGCGTGATTGTAATGACATGGGCTAGTTGATGGCGGCCCTGGTCAAATATGCTGATTCTGAAAGTACCCAGGATCCCGCGTCTGATGAAGAAAAGGCAGGGAAGGGAAAGAAGAACAGCAACGGCAAGGGTCACCAGCATAACCCGGCGAATCAAGGAGGTAATAAACGTAAGACTGACGAGTTTGTGGCTAACACCAATACACAGGGCAACAACCAATGGCGCAAGGGTAGGCCACCTCCTCGGTCAGGCGGGTCAGGTCCCACCCTCGAGCAACTACTGAATGAACCTTGTCCAAGACACGACACTCGGGAGAAGCCGGCTACCCATATGTGGAAGGACTGTACGATCATGAAGGCATTTAAAAATTCCAACATGTTTGATGGTAGCCATAGACCTGGCGGCGGTTCATGCGGAGGCGGCTTTCATGGCCTGGGCGCCGGTTCAGGCGGAGGCGTTTTTCACGGTCAGGGCCATCCGGGTAACCAGGGTGGCTATAATCAGCAACCCGGCCAAAGTAATCAGCAGCAACAACAACAACAGTCCGGGTATCAGAGTAACCCAAAACAGTTGAATAGTGGGCAGTACCACGTATTTACCACTAGTTTATGTAAGAGGGACCATAAGCTTCATAAGAGGGCTGTAAATGTTTTTGAGCCGGCGATTCCACGTTATTTGAGGTGGTCAGAACAGCCTATTGTGTGGAGTAGGGAAGATCACCCTCCCCGGGTTGATAATCCGGGTCACTTGGCCTTGGTGGTGGCACCCCAAGTTGGTGGATATAAGTTCACTAAGGTGCTCATGGACGGAGGCAGTAGCATCAACATCCTCTATTATGAGACATTTCGTCGGATGGGGTTGACTGATAAGAGTCTTAAATAATCCAACACTGTTTTTCATGGTGTTGTGCCTGGTAAGTCGGCATACCCAGTTGGTAAGATTGAACTGGAAGTAGCCTTTGGGGATGAATATGATTCCAGCGCTGAGAAGTTAACTTTTGAGGTGGTTAAGATCAAAAGCCCATATCATGCTCTATTTGGACGGCCGGCTTATGCCAAGTTCATGGCTCAGCCATGTTATGTGTATCTGCAGCTCAAGATGCCGGGTTATAAAGGCACCATCACAGTACATGGAAGCCGGAAAATAGCCCTAGAATGTGAAGAGGGTGATGCCGCGTATGCTGAGTCTGTTTGTGTAACAGAGGAGTTAAAGTTTTATAAAGATAATGTTGACCCGACAGACATGACGTCTTTGAAGAAGCCAACTACGGAGCATGAACCGGTGTTGAAATTCAAGTCAGCTGATGACACCAAGATGGTCGATTTTGTGCCTGGCGACTCATCCAAACAGTTCATCATCAGTGCCAACTTGGATCCAAAATAGGAAAGCGCGCTCATCGAGTTCATCCGTGAGAACAGGGACATCTTTGCATGGAAACCTTCTGACATGCCGGGTGTCCCCAGAGAACTCGCTGAGCACACTCTTAATATTGATCTAAAGTTTAAGCTGGCCAGGCAGTTTCTTCGACGGTTTAACGAGGAAAGACGCAAGGCCATTGGAGAAGAGGTGGCCCGGCTCTTGGCGGCTGGGTTCATTGTTGAAGTTTTTCACCCAGAGTGGTTGGCTAACCCGGTGCTTGTACTCAAGAAGAATGGCACCTGGCGTATGTGTGTGGATTACACCGATTTGAACAAGGCTTGTCCGTCCGACTCTTTTGCTCTCCCTCTTATTGATCAGATCATTGATGCTACGGCGGGTTGTGAGCGTTTGAGTTTTTTGGATGCCTATTCGGGTTATCATCAGATCAAGATGGCAGTTAAGGACCAGGAGAAGACAGCTTTCATCACTCCGTTCGGGCCGTCTGCTATGTGTCTATGACTTTTGGGCTTAAGAGTGCCCAGGCGACTTATCAGCGGTGTGTGCAGAACTGCCTTCACAATCAGATTGGGCGTAATGTTCATGCTTATGTGGACGATATAGTGGTGAAATCCAGAGAGAAGGAAACCTTGGTAACTGATCTAAAGGAAAGCTCTGATAACCTCTGGGTCTACAAGATGATGCTCAACCCGGCCAAGTGTGTTTTTGGAGTCCCAGCTGGCAAGCTCTTGGGTTTCTTGGTGTCTAACAGAGGTATTGAGGCTAACCTGGAGAAAATTAAGGAAATTACATCTCTGGCCAAACCGGTGTGCATCAATGACGTTCAGCAGTTGGCGGGTCGTGTCGCGGCCTTAAGCCGGTTCATAAGCCGGTTAGGGGAGAAGGCGATGTCTTTGTATCAAATGATGAAAAAGGCGGATGACTTTGTCTGGAGTGACGCTGCTAACTCTGCCTTTGAGGATCTGAAGAAACAGCTCACTGAGCTGCCGATTCTTGCTGCTCCGGTTGAGAAGGAGACATTGTTGTTGTACGTGGCTGCTAACTCACGTGCTATTAGTGCCGCCATTTTTGTGGAGCGTAAGGAGGCTGGCAAAGAACATCCGATTCAACGGCTGGTTTACTATGTAGTGAGGTGCTCATTGAGTCTAAAAAGAGATATCCACATTGGTAGAAGCTTGTTTATGGGGTGTTCATGGCAAGCCAGAAGCTCAAGCATTATTTTCAGGGTCACCCAATTACTGTGGTTAGCTCTTCTCCTCTGGGAGACATTATTCAAAATAGAGAAGCCACAGGATGAGTCGCCAAGTGGGCAATTGAACTTGGATCTCATGGTTTAAAATATGTGCCACGTACTGCAATCAAGTCTCAAGCACTGGTTGACTTCATTAATGACTGGACAGAGTTGTTGATACCGGAGGAGAAGCCAAACAACACATATTGGACAATTCACTTTGACGGGTCCATACAATTGGAAGGGTCGGGGGCTAGAGTTGTTTTAACCTCTCCTCGAGGTGACAAATTTTGTTATGTGTTATGATTGATGCTTTCGTGCACTAACAACGCAGCTGAGTACAAGGCCTTGCTTCATGGTCTTCGAATGGTTAAGGAAATGAGTTTGAGCCGGGTATGGTGTCTAGGTGACTTAGATTTGGTGCCTCGGCAGGTGTCAGGCAAGTGGGATTCCAAGGATCCTCTCATGGCGGCTTATCGCCACGAGGTTGACGCTGTTGCAGGGTATTTCAAAGGTTATCAAGTGGAACACATTGACCGCAGAAAGAACGAAGCGGCCGATGCCTTAAGCCGGCTGGGATCTCAGCGTAAGCCGGTGCCACCTAACACCTTTTTAGATGTTTTACATAACCCGTCTGTTAAGTTTCCTACAGAGGAAGATTTGGCCATTCTTGACCCGGAGGTACAGTTGGTGGCGGCTCTTCATGTTATTCCAGATTGGACAGTACCGTTCCTAGCTTACATGACCCGGGGTGAATTGCCAGAGGACGAGACCCTGGTCCGAAAGATAACCCGGCGGTCTAAGTCAATGACGATTTCTGACGGAGAGTTGTATCATTGTAGCATCACTGGAGCGTTTCAGCGTTGTGTTTCTCCTGAAGAAGGTCAAGAAATACTTCGTGAGATCCATGAAGGGGATTTTGGTCATCACTCCGGGTCAAAGTATCTTGTGGCCAAAGCTTTTCGTCATGGTTTTTACTGGCTAACGGCTCACGCTGATGCGGAGGATCTGGTCAGTAGGTGTGATGGATGTCAAAAATTTGCACGACGAGCGCATGTGCCGGCTCAAGAGTTGCGGATGATTCCAATCGCTTGGCCATTTGCAGTTTGGGGACTTGACATGGTTGGACCTTTCAAAAGGTCCAAAGATAAAAAGACACATCTTTTAGTGGCAGTTGACAAATTCACAAAATGGGTTGAGGCAGAGCCAGTGAGCAAATGTGATGCAGCCACGTCGGTTCAGTTCATGAAAAAGGTGATTTTTCGCTTTGGTTTTCCACACAGCATTATCACTGACAATGGCACTATTTTTTCCCAAGGTGCTATGGAGGAGTTTTGTCAACATGAGCATATCCGACTTGATGTTTCTTCAGTAGCTCACCCTCAATCCAATGGTCAAGATGAGAGAGCAAATCAGGAAATCTTAAAAGGTCTCAAGCCCCGGCTTATGGTTCCCTTACAACGGACGCCGGGTAGTTGGGTAGAGGAATTACCCTCAGTGCTGTGGAGCATCAACACCACTCCTAACAGGTCTACAGTTTATACACCTTTCTTCATGGTTTATGGAGCAGAAGCAGTGCTTCCTAGTGATATCCGTCATGACTCGCCTCGCGTGGCGGCTTACGTTGAAGCTGATAATGAACAAGCCCGGCAGGATGCACTTGACTTGTTAGATGAGGAGAGAGACTTAGCGGTGGCTCAATCAGAAATTTATCAATAGGACCTGCGCCGTTATCACAGCCGCCGGGTTAAGTCCAGGACCTTTCAAGAAGGTGACCTGGTGCTCCGGCTCATCCAGGATCTGTTTGATGCACACAAACTGTCCCCGCCTTGGGAAGGACCTTTTGTGGTCAGCAAGAATTTAAACAACGGGTCATATTACCTCATTGACGTTCGAGAGCACAAAGACTCACGAAAGTCAGAGGAGGAGACTCGCCGGCCATGGAACATTGCTCAGCTTCGGCCATACTACACCTGAGCTACCGGCTCCCGTCATGTACATACTTTGACGTTGTATATATTATGATAAGTAATAAAGCAGGACCTCTGTCTTTTTCCTCTTCAAAGATCATATATCTTTACTATTTTCATTATTTAAATGACTATTAAGGAGCTGATCATATCTGAATCTAGCTTAACCTTTTTGGTGCGGCTTATGATCGTATTTGAATCTAGCTGTAAACCTCATGGTCACTTGGGGGCTTCCTGTTCAAACATAGGTCGTATTCGAACCAAAGAGAACATAGCTGTCGTAACCCTCTTGATTGGCTTAAAGCCAAACTCACTAGGGGGCTTCTTGATCGTATCCGAATCATAGCTTAACCCCTTTTGGGTCCAACTTGGATCGTATTCGAATCAAGGTCGTTAAAAACCTCTCAAGGTCATTTGGGGGCTTCCTGTTCAAACATAGGTCGTATTCGAACCAAAGAGAACATAGCTGTCGGTACCTGTCAGATTTCGGGTTCCGGCAGACCCTTGAGGTTCGAACACTGGGGTGCGCGCGGAGATTTCGCCTCCTACCTACCTGCACCCCTCCACCTCGCTAAGATCTAAGCTATGGAAAGAACAACACAAGAGACACAGGGTTTATACTGGTTCGGGCCACCGTTGTGGTGTAATACCCTAGTCTAGTGTGTGGCGTGATGGATTGCCTCTTGGGCTGATGATGATGAACAATACAAGGAAGAACAGCCTCGCGAGGGTCTGTTCTTGGCTGGGGCGATGAACTGCTGGGAGGAGTTCAGTCACCCTTCTCTCTCTCTCTCTGATTGTTGATGCCCTCTCCCCTGGGGGTGGCTAGTCCTATTTATAGAGGCCCTGGTCCTCTTCCCAAATATCGAGCGGGAAGGGAGCCAACAATGGCGGGCTAATTTGAAGGGGGACAGCTAGTACCAGTTATCCTGAAAAAAGTAGTCTTCGCCTGCACAAAGCTCTGGTGGTGACGCCGTCTTGGGCTCCACGATGACCTCCGTCTTGCAGTCCTCCTGGTCTTGGTCTTGTTGCACTGAAATGGCAACCTTTGCCTGATGCCTCGGTACTCCGTGGCTGCGCTTGCTCCCTTTGCACCAAAGAGGAAAGGAGGACACTGCGCGGGCTGGCACCCGCCTGGCGCCTTTGGTCGTCATGGCTTGCGTCACGGGCACCTCGTGAGGTACCCTGCCTTGATCTCTCCGCCTCCTCGCGAGCCAGCCTGGTGAGGCCGTGCCTGAGGAAGCTCCGCGTCGTCCGCCCCGCGAGGCTTGGCCCCTCGCGAGGGTCTTGGGTCTGTGTTGGTGAAGATGGGTCGTGCTGGGCCCCCCTTTGAGCCACGCCGCAGGCCGCAGGCAGGCAAGTCTGGGGACCCCCGTTCCCAGAACGCCGACAGTAGCCCCCGGGCCCAAGGCGCGCCCGGACTTGGCCGTGCAGGGAGGCGGAAGGGCAAGAGCGAAGCGCCGCGGGCCCTAATAGCCTGCGGCCTTGGGCGCCGCGTGGCGGTTGATTGGACGTGGGCGTCTCCACTTCCCCATGGCGCCTCGACAACTGCACGGATTGGACAAGTCGCTGCATGCAAAGCGGGTCATGATTACCTGCGATCATGGAGGTCGGCGGTTGGCCTTCGCCGACTATAAGTACGGAATGGTGCGCGCCCTTCCAGTTCGTCCCTCCTTGCTTCTCCTTCTTCCTGGTCCTTGCTCCATCTTGCTGCGATGGCTCCGATCCGCCGGTTCTCGACGGCAGAGAAGGAAAAGGCTCCCCGAGAGGAACCAGTCCCGCTTCCGCCAAAGAAACGGCTTGTCCTCCGCGGCCCGGACGAGGGGGCCCATCAGGTGGTGTTGAGGCCTTGGTGCGAGCGGGCACTGCCGGGGTTCCCGCTTCCCTTGTATGCCCACATCGAGGGCCCTGAAGGAGCTGATGCTGATCGCCACGGGCGGCGCCGCCGTCGGCGCCGACGGGTCACGAAGATGTGGGTCGTCCCCCCTAGGGTCCACACCGAGGGCTCCTCCCAAGAGCTCATGCTCCACGTCGCCATGCCTCCTCAGTCTTGGATTCGCCTTCCTCCCTTCTTCGCCTCCATCGTCCCGCAGGGAGAGCCCCTGGAGCTTTGGCTGCAGCACGCCGGCTGCAGCACCCTCGCGACCGGGGCAGAGGTCGCGGTCGTTGCCCCGGGCAAGGTCTTCATGACTCGGGGCTGGAGAGAAATCGCCTGGGTTTGCAGGACAAGGGGCGCCTTTGCGATCCACTTGGATTACGACGGTGCTTCGGTGATGTTCTTCAAGGTCTTTGATGCGAACGGGCGCCGGCTGGAGTGCTACCCCGGGAGAGGTGGTTGGGACCCTGCTGCAGCGAGGACTGGGCCCGCTGACCGCTCCCTTGGCGGCTCCTTAGGCTGCGGAGGCGTCGGAGGTTCCAGCGACTCCAGCGAGCTCTTCGTGACTCCGGAGACGAGCGACGACAGCTACGAGCCCCCGAGCAGGCGCCGCTCCTGGAGCAAGGCGGGCTCGTCAGGCTGCCGCCGACTCTGATTTGGATGGGTTTGGCGCCGGTGCTTGACGGCCCACTGTTGATGATGGCGTCTTCTGCAGGGGCGCGCGTAGTTAGTGTCCCTTTAGGATCTGTTCCCTGCGAGGAATCAAAGACGCGTCCCGTGGGGGCTTGTAAGGTGCCTGTGACCCTGTTTTGTTAATATAACCCTTGTCGTAGAATTGTGCGAGTTGCTCATTCCGTCTTAGCTCAGTCCTCCCTTTTGAACCTCGCGAGGGCTTGGTGCTCTGCACCGACAGGTCCCAGTCCCAAGGCGGCTTCAGCCGTCGCTGGTATGCCAGGTCGCGATGCCGTGGTCAAGGCCAGGAGGTGAGCGACCCGGAGTCCGGTAAGAGCCCCTGAGTCGCGATGCTCAGGAGGTCCCCTTTGGCGCTCAAGCAGCCGTCGTTCGGTGAGAAAGGAGAGCGGCGTCGCTAACACAGGATTGCATTAGGTGCGGTGGTGGTGCCACGGTAGCTGGCGCTTCCGAGTGGTGACTTATCTCGAGAATCAGGGGCCGCTCTCTGGTGTGTCACCGGGTCCGTGCATCGGCAGACGCGAGGTTGTTCGGCGAGGTCCTCGCGTGTCCCTCCCCTCTCGCCTTTGCTCCCCTTTCTGCTCTATGTCCTCGGGTCCCGGCCCTCGAGCGAGTCTCAGCGGTCGCTGGTATGCCAGGTCGCGATGCCGTGGACAAGGCCAGAGGGTGAGGGCTGGAGAGCCAGTAGGAGCCCTGAGTCGCGATGCTCAGGCACCCCCCTTTAACGTGCAAGCAGTTCGTGTAGATGAGAGTGAAGGAGACACCGCAAGGGCCTCGCCTGACGCAGCTCCTTCAGGAGATCCTGTAGACCCATCATAGAAAAAACGAGGGGTTGCCATGACAATTGACAGTCAGCCGTTGGTTGCTTCCGAGGGGTACGAGGCACTGAAGGCCTGACGAGGTGGCGCCATGCGGAGCTGCCGCGGCCAGAGCTCAGCCATTCAGGTTTGTCGGCATTGCAGGGACGGACCCATGCGCAAGCATCATGCCATTTGAGAGCAATTCCGTCAGTTGGCGTCAGTTGAGCGGGCAGCTAGGTCAAACACATTAGCCGTGAAGGAGTGGATTCATTCAAATAGATGTTGGGAAGGCGGACATCACTGGGTCAGGCTCGAGCGACTTGGGGATCATGCGGCCCGAGAGGCGCCCCCAACAAGGTAAGCTAACAACATGAAATAAAAGGGATACACACCGCAGGGACGGACCCACGCGGCCTGGGAATAATGCAGCCCTGGGGGGCGCTCCCAGCTGGAAGTGAAAACTTGAAAGATGTCACCTCATGATGTTGAGGACGAAGAGGTGTTGGTGTAGCAAACTCGGTGGGCTGCGGGAGCCGATCCTCACGAGCCCCCAGGCCCAGGGGCCTCGGGAGGCTCCGGAGGCGCTGGTGGCTCCCCGCGGACCATCTCCATCTCCGCCAAGGCTGCGGAACGCCTGGCCTGTTGTGCCTCCATGATGCCCCTCATGAGGCGCTAGTGCGTGGCAGCCGCGTTTGGCAAGCCGTAAGGCATGCGAACGTAGCTGTGGGGTGGACCTCCGCAGCGCCCCACTCGCGAGGGCCAGAAGCGCTCCAGAGAGGCGACTCGGTTGAGCCCTGGTATGTCGATGCAGACGCGCAGCCCACCATCCTCGCCTGGATGGGGAGCCACTGCTGGTAGACGGCGGCCGCCTTTCATGACCCTTGACTCCTGTAGCTCCTGAATGGCCTTGCTGACGAACTCCTAAGGGTCTGGCTCTCCTTGCCTTACTCCTTCTTGAGGGAAACGTGCTTCGAAACACGCCTCCATGTGGTGCCCAAGCGCCTCCCTCGTGACCCTAGCCAGGTCGGTGGCCCTCCAGAGGAGAGCCCCCGAGCCCTGCCTGAGGAGGGCGCTGGGCGCGCTTTCCTATGCGATGGAATGAGGTTCCCCCTGGGCAGGCACGGGCCCAGAGGGGCCTGCCTCCTGAGGGGCCGGGCCGGACAATGTCTTCTTCTTCTTGGGGGCGGTCTCGGGAAGCCTCCTGCTTCCGCGATCCGGGTATTCCAGTGACGCGACCTGAAAGGCTCGTTCTAGGGAACACACCGCGTCCTTCTCTTTGCAGGGCACCGTGATGACTCCGCCACTTCCTGGCATCTTGAGGACGTTGTAGCCGTGGTGAGTTACGGCCATGAACTTGGCCAGCGCTGGGTACCCAAGGATGGCGTTGTACGGCAGGCGAATGTGAGCGACGTCGAAGTCGATGAGCTCGGTGCGGTAGTTGTCGCGTGCCCCGAAGGTGACAGGGAGGCGGACCTGCCCAATCGGGACCGTGGAGCCGTCGGTGACTCTAGAGAAAGGCTTGGTTGGCTGAAGCTGGCTGTAGGGCATTTGGAGATTGTTGAATGTTTCCACGGACAGGACGTTGAGCCCTGCCCCGCCATTGATGAGGGTCCTGGTGACCACCACATTGCTGATGATTGGGGAACAAAGCATTGGGAGGACTCCTGCTGTAGCCGCACACTTGAGCTGATCTGCTGAGCTGAACATGATGGCGCATGCCGACCACCTGAGAGGGCGTGTGGCTTCAAGCCTGGGGAGGACTGCATTCACTTCGCGGGCGAACTGTTTGAAGATGCGTTGAGAGGCTGGGGCCTGAACCCCGCCCAGGATGCAGGTGATCGCGCGCGGCTCCTGGAAGCCCCCAGCCCCCTCGTCTTGGTGGCGGTCCTCGTTTCTCCTTAGCTGCGGTGGCAGCGGAGGGAGGCCTGTGTTGCCTTGCGGGCGATCCTCGCGAGGCTGATCCCTCCAGTCTTCCTCGCGAGGTGGGTCCTGCCAGCGATCCTCGCGAGGTTGATCGCTCCACCCTTGGCGCGGGCCACGGTCTTCCCAGTGTCCTGCGTTCCTTCCTCCTCCTCGACCGTAGCCCCGGTCACCGCGGTCGGGGCAATGGCCGATCCTTCCTTCTCGCATGGCTCGGAGCTCTTGACATTCGTTGGTGTTTTGGGTGTGGAGGTCGTGGTACACACAGTACCGGCTGCCCTTGGAAGGTTCGGGCCGATCTCTGCCCCGCTTGGTGTCTGGTTCTGCCGCGAGCACGGTGTTGGGTTTCGTAGTAATTTCAAAATTTTTCCTACGCTCACGCAAGATCATGTGATGCATAGCAACGAGGGGGAGAGTGTTGTCTACGTACCCAACACAGACCGACTGCAGAAGCGATGACACGACGTAGAGGAAGTAGTCGTACGTCTTCATGATCCAATCGATCAAGCACCGAAACTACGGCACCTCCGAGTTCGAGCACACGTTCAGCTCGATGACGATCCCCGGACTTCGATCCAGCAAAGTGTCGGGGAAGAGTTCCGTCAGCACGACGGCGTGGTGACGATCTTGATGAACTACAGCAGCAGGGCTTTGCCTAAACTCCGCTACAGTATTATCGAGGTATATGGTGGCAGGGGGCACCGCACACGGCTAAGGAATAGATCACGTGGATCAACTTGTGTGTCTAGAGGTGTCCCCTGCCTCCGTATATAAAGGAGTAGAGGGGGGGAGGCTGGCCGGCCAAGGAGGAGGCGCCAGGAGAGTCCTACTCCCTCTGGGAGTAGGATTCCCCCCCCCCAATCCTAGTTGGAATAGGATTCGCGGAGGGGGAAAAGAGGAGGAGGGGGCCGGCCATCTAGGGCAGCCCCTTCTCTTTTCCACTAAGGCCCACTATGGCCCATTTAGCTCCCAGGGGGTTCTGGTAACCCTCCCGGTACTCCGGTAAAATCCCGATTTCACCCGGAACACTTCTGATGTCCAAACATAGGCTTCCAATATATCAATCTTTACATCTCGACCATTTCGAGACTCCTCGTCATGTCCGTGATCACATCCGGGACTCCGAACAACCTTCGGTACATCAAAATGCATAAACTCATAATATAACTGTCATCGTAACCTTAAGCGTGCGGACCCTACGGGTTCGAGAATAATGTAGACATGACCGAGACATGTCTCCGGTCAATAACCAATAGCGGGACCTGGATGCCCATATTGGCTCCTACATATTCTACGAAGATCTTTATCGGTCAGACCGCATAACAACATACGTTGTTCCCTTTGTCATCGGTATGTTACTTGCCCGAGATTCGATCGTCGGTATCCAATACCTAGTTCAATCTCGTTACCGGCAAGTATCTTTACTCGTTCCGTAATACATCATCTCACAACTAACATATTAGTTGTAATGCTTGCAAGGCTTATGTGATGTATATTACCGAGAGGGCCCAGAGATACCTCTCCAACAATCGGAGTGACAAATCCTAATCTCGAAATACGCCAACCCAACATCTACCTTTGGAGACACCTGTAATGCTCCTTTATAATCACCCAGTTACGTTGTGACGTTTGGTAGCACCCAAAGTGTTCCTCCGGTAAACGGGAGTTGCATAATCTCATAGTCATAGGAACATGTATAAGTCATGAAGAAAGCAATAGCAACATACTAAACGATCGGGTGCTAAGCTAATGGAATGGGTCATGTCAATCAGATCATTCAACTAATGATGTGACCTCGTTAATCAAATAACAACTTATTGTTCATGGTCAGGAAACGTAACCATCTTTGATTAACGAGCTAGTCTAGTAGAGGCATACTAGTGACACTTTGTTTGTCTATGTATTCACACATGTATTATGTTTCCGGTTAATACAATTCTAGCATGAATAATAAACATTTATCATGATTATAAGGAAATAAATAATAACTTTATTATTGCCTCTAGGGCATATTTCCTTCAGTCTCCCACTTGCACTAGAGTCAATAATCTAGATTACACTGTAATGATTCTAACACCCATGGAGCTTTGGTGCTGATCATGTTTTGCTCGTGGAAGAGGCTTAGTCAATGGGTCTGCAACATTCAGATCCGTATGTATCTTGCAAATCTCTATGTCTCCCACCTGGACTAGATCCCGGATGGAGTTGAAGCGTCTCTTGATTTGTTTGGTCCTTTTGTGAAATCTGGATTCCTTTGCCAAGGCAATTGCACCAGTATTGTCACAAAAGATTTTCATTGGACCCGATGCATTAGGTATGACACCTAGATCGGATATGAATTCCTTCATCCAGACTCCTTCGTTTGCTGCTTCCGAAGCAGCTATATACTCCGCTTCACATGTAGATCCCGCTACGACGCTTTGTTTAGAACTGCACCAACTGACAGCTCCACCGTTTAATGTAAACACATATCCGG
Source organism: Triticum urartu (assembly GCF_056163025.1). Classification (NCBI taxonomy): domain Eukaryota; kingdom Viridiplantae; phylum Streptophyta; class Magnoliopsida; order Poales; family Poaceae; genus Triticum; species Triticum urartu. The sequence goes on along the minus strand of NC_141876.1, from coordinate 46,460,780 downwards.
TTCGCGATTTAGAATCGTCCGGATCAGTGTCAAAGCTTGCATCAACGTAACCTTTTACGGTGAGCTCTTTGTCACCTCCATATACGAGAAACATATCCTTAGTCCTTTTCAGGTATTTCAGGATGTTCTTGACCGTTGTCCAGTGATCCATTCCTGGATTACTTTGGTACCTCCCTGCTAAACTTATAGCAAGGCACACATCAGGTCTGGTACACAGCATTGCATACATGATAGATCCTATGGCTGATGCATAGGGAACATCTTTCATATTCTCTCTACCTTCTGCAGTGGTCGGGCATTGAGTCTTACTCAACTTCACACCTTGTAACACAGGCAAGAACCCTTTCTTTGCTTGATCCATTTTGAACTTCTTCAAAATTTTGTCAAGGTATGTGCTTTGTGAAAGTCCAATTAAGCGTCTTGATCTATCTCTATAGATCTTAATGCCTAATATGTAAGCAGCTTCACCGAGGTCTTTCATTGAAAAAATTTTATTCAAGTATCCCTTTATGCTATCCAGAAATTCTATATCATTTCCAATTAGCAATATGTCATCCACATATAATATCAGAAATGCTATAGAGCTCCCACTCACTTTCTTGTAAATACAGGCTTCTCCGAAAGTCTGTATAAAACCAAATGCTTTGATCACACTATCAAAACGTTTATTCCAACTCCGAGAGGCTTGCACCAGTCCATAAATGGATCGCTGGAGCTTGCACACTTTGTTAGCTCCCTTTGGATCAACAAAACCTTCCGGTTGCATCATATACAACTCTTCTTCCAGAAATCCATTCAGGAATGCAGTTTTGACATCCATCTGCCAAATTTCATAATCATAAAATGCGGCAACCGCTAACATGATTCGGACGGACTTAAGCATCGCTACGGGTGAGAAGGTCTCATCGTAGTCAATCCCTTGAACTTGCCGAAAACCTTTTGCGACAAGTCGAGCTTTGTAGACAGTAACATTACCGTCAGCGTCAGTCTTCTTCTTAAAGATCCATTTATTTTCAATTGCTTGCCGATCATCGGGCAAGTCAACCAAAGTCCATACTTTGTTCTCATACATGGATCCCATCTCAGATTTCATGGCTTCAAGCCACTTTGCGGAATCTGGGCTCACCATCGCTTCTTCATAGTTCGTAGGTTCATCATGATCTAGTATCATGACTTCCAGAACAGGATTACCGTACCACTCTGGTGCGGATCTTACTCTGGTTGATCTACGAGGTTCAGTAGTATCTTGATCTGAAGTTTCATGATCATTATCATTGGCTTCCTCACTAACTGGTGTAGGTGTCACTGAAAACAGTTTTCTGTGATGAACTACTTTCCATTAAGGGAGCAGGTACAGTTACCTCATCAAGTTCTACTTTCCTCCCACTCACTTCTTTCGAGAGAAACTCCTTCTCTAGAAAGGATCCATTCTTAGCAACGAATGTCTTGCCTTCAGATCTGTGATAGAAGGTGTACCCGACAGTTTCCTTTGGGTATCCTATGAAGACACATTTCTCCGATTTGGGTTCGAGCTTATCAGGTTGAAGCTTTTTCACATAAGCATCGCAGCCCCAAACTTTAAGAAACGACAACTTTGGTTTCTTGCCAAACCACAGTTCATAAGGCGTCGTCTCAACGGATTTTGATGGTGCCCTATTTAACGTGAATGCGGCCGTCTCTAGAGCATAACCCCAAAACGATAGCGGTAAATCAGTAAGAGACATCATAGATCGCACCATATCCAGTAAAGTACGATTACGACGTTCGGACACACCATTACGCTGTGGTGTTCCAGGTGGCGTGAGTTGCGAAACTATTCCACAATTTTTCAAATGTACACCAAACTCGTAACTCAAATATTCTCCTCCACGATCAGATCGTAGAAACTTTATTTTCTTGTTATGATGATTTTCAACTTCACTCTGAAATTCTTTGAACTTTTCAAATGTTTCAGACTTATGTTTCATTAAGTAGATATACCCATATCTGCTTAAATCATCTGTGAAGGTGAGAAAATAACGATATCCGCCACGAGCCTCAATATTCATCGGACCACATACATCGGTATGTATGATTTCCAACAAATCTGTTGCTCTCTCCATAGTACCGGAGAACGGTGTTTTAGTCATCTTGCCCATGAGGCACGGTTCGCAAGTGCCAAGTGATTCATAATCAAGTGGTTCCAAAAGTCCATCAGTATGGAGTTTCTTCATGCGCTTTATACCAATATGACCTAAACGACAGTGCCACAAATAAGTTGCACTTTCATTATCAACTCTGCATCTTTTGGTTTCAACATTATGAATATGTGTATTACTACTATCGAGATTCAATAAGAATAGACCACTCTTCAAGGGTGCATGACCATAAAAGATATTACTCATATAAATAGAACAACCATTATTTTCTGATTTAAATGAATAACCGTCTCGCATTAAACAAGATCCTGATATAATGTTCATGCTCAACGCTGGCACCAAATAACAATTATTTAGGTCTAATATTAATCCCGAAGGTAGATGTAGAGGTAGCGTGCCGACCGCGATCACATCGACTTTGGAACCGTTTCCCACGTGCATCGTCACCTCGTCCTTTGCCAGTGCCTGCTTATTCCGTAGTCCCTGTTTCGAGTTGCAAATATTAGCAACAGAACCAGTATCAAATACCCAGGTGCTACTGCGAGCTCTAGTAAGGTACACATCAATAACATGTATATCACATATACCTTTGTTCACCTTGCCATCCTTCTTATCCGCCAAATACTTGGGGCAGTTCCGCTTCCAGTGACCAGTCTGCTTGCAGTAGAAGCACTCAGTTTCAGGCTTAGGTCTAGATTTGGGTTTCTTCTCTTGAGCAGCAACTTGCTTGCTGTTCTTTTTGAAGTTCTCCTTCTTCTTCCCTTTGCCCTTTTTCTTGAAACTAGTGGTCTTGTTGACCATCAACACTTGATGCTCCTTCTTGATTTCTACCTCCGCAGCTTTCAGCATTGCGAAGAGCTCGGGAATAGTCTTATTCATCCCTTGCATATTATAGTTCATCACGAAGCTCTTGTAGCTAGGTGGCAGTGATTGGAGAATTCTGTCAATGACGCAATCATCTGGAAGATGAACTCCCAATTGAATCAAGTGATTATTATACCCAGACATTTTGAGTATATGCTCACTGACAGAACTGTTCTCCTCCATCTTGCAGCTATAGAACTTATTGGAGACTTCATATCTCTCAATCCGGGCATTTGCTTGAAATATTAACTTTAACTCCTGGAACATCTCATATGCTCCATGCCGTTCAAAACGTCGTTGAAGTCCCGATTCTAAGCCGTAAAGCATGGCACACTGAACTATCGAGTAGTCATCAGCTTTGCTCTGCTAGACGTTCATAACATCTGGTGTTGCTCCAGCAGCAGGCCTAGCACCCAGCGGTGCTTCTAGGACGTAATTCTTCTATGCAGCAATGAGGATAATCCTCAAGTTACGGACCCAGTCCGTGTAATTGCTACCATCATCTTTCAACTTTGCTTTCTCAAGGAACGCATTAAAATTCAACGGAACAACAGCACGAGCCATCTAACAACATAAACAAGCAAGATACTATCAGGTACTAAGTTCATGATAAATTTAAGTTCAATTAATCATATTACTTAAGAACTCCCACTTAGATAGACATCCCTCTAATCTTCTAAGTGATTACGTGATCCAAATCAACTAAACCATAACCGATCATCACGTGAGATGGAGTAGTTTTCAATGGTGAACATCGTTTATGTTGATCATATCTACTATATGATTCACGCTCGACCTTTCGGTCTCCGTGTTCCGAGGCCATATCTGTATATGCTAGGCTCGTCAAGTTTAACCTGAGTATTCTGCGTGTGCAAAATTGGCTTGCACCCGTTGTAGATGGACGTAGAGCTTATCACACCCGATCATCACGTGGTGTCTGGGCACGATGAACTTTGGCAACGGTGCATACTCAGGGAGAACACTTCTTGATAATTTAGTGAGAGATCATCTTATAATGCTACCATCAATCAAAGCAAGATAAGATGCATAAAAAGATAAACATCACATGCAATCAATATAAGTGATATGATATGGCCATCATCATCTTGTGCTTGTGATTTCCATCTCTGAAGCACCGTCATGATCACCATCGTCACCGGCGCGACACCTTGATCTCCATCGTAGCATCGTTGTCGTCTCGTCAATCTTATGCTTTCACGACTATCACTACCGTTTAGTAATAAAGTAAAGCATTACATCGCGATTGCATTGCATACAATAAAGCGACAACCATATGGCTCCTGCCAGTTGCCGATAACTCGGTTACAAAACATGATCATCTCATACAATAAAATTCAGCATCATGCCTTGACCATATCACATCACAACATGCCCTGCAAAAACAAGTTAGACGTCCTCTACTTTGTTGTTGCATGTTTTACGTGGCTGCTACGGGCTTAAGTAAGAACCAATCTCACCTACGCATCAAAACCACAACGATAGTTTGTCAAGTAGACTCCGTTTTAACCTTCGCAAGGACCGGGCGTAGCCATACTTGGTTCAACTAAAGTTGGAGAGACTGTCGCCCGCAAGCCATCTATGTGCAAAGCACGTCGAGGGAACCGGTCTCGCGTAAGCGTACGCGTAAGGTTGGTCCGGGTCGTCTCGTCCAACAATACCGCCGAACCAAAGTATGACATGCTGGTAGGCAGTATGACTTGTATCGTCCACAACTCACTTGTGTTCTACTCGTGCATATAACATCAACATAAATAACCTAGGCTCGGATGCCACTGTTGGGTTTCGTAGTAATTTCAAAAAATTTCCTACGCTCACGCAAGATCATGTGATGCATAGCAATGAGGGGGGAGTGTTGTCTACGTACCCAACGCAGACCGACTGCGGAAGCGATGACACGACGTAGAGGAAGTAGTCATACGTCTTCATGATCCAACCGATCAAGCACCGAAACTACGGCACCTCTGAGTTCGAGCACACGTTCAGCTCGATGACGATCCCCGGACTTCGATCCAGAAAAGTGTCGGGGAAGAGTTCCGTCAGCACGACGGCGTGGTGACGATCTTGATGAACTACAGCAGCAGGGCTTCGCCTAAACTCCGCTACAGTATTATCGAGGTATATGGTGGCAGGGGGCACCGCACACGGCTAAGGAATAGATCACGTGGATCAACTTGTGTGTCTAGAGGTGTCCCCTGCCTCCGTATATAAAGGAGTAGAGGGGGGAGGCTGGCTGGCCAAGGAGGAGGCGCCAGGAGAGTCCTACTCCCTCTGGGAGTAGGATTCCCCCCCCCCCCCAATCCTAGTTGGAATAGAATTCGCGGAGGGGGAAAAGAGGAGGAGGGGGCCGGCCACCTCTCCTAGTCCTAATAGGACTAGGGGAAGGGGGGAGGCACACAGCCCATCTAGGGCAGCCCCTTCTCTTTTCCACTAAGGCCCACTATGGCCCATTTAGCTCCCGGGGGGTTCCGGTAACCCTCCCGGTACTCCGGTAAAATCCCGATTTCACCCGGAACACTTCCGATGTCCAAACATAGGCTTCCAATATATCAATCTTTACGTCTCGACCATTTCGAGACTCCTCGTCATGTCCGTGATCACATCCGGGACTCCGAACAACCTTCGGTACATCAAAATGCATAAACTCATAATATAACTGTCATCGTAACCTTAAGCGTGCGGACCCTACGGGTTCGAGAATAATGTAGACATGACCGAGACATGTCTCCGGTCAATAACCAATAGCGGGACCTGGATGCCCATATTGGCTCCTACATATTCTACGAAGATCTTTATCGGTCAGACCGCATAACAACATACGTTGTTCCCTTTGTCATCGGTATGTTACTTGCCCGAGATTCGATCGTTGGTATCCAATACCTAGTTCAATCTCGTTACCGGCAAGTCTCTTTACTCATTCCGTAATACATCATCTCACAACTAACATATTAGTTGTAATGCTTGCAAGGCTTATGTGATGTATATTACCGAGAGGGCCCAGAGATACCTCTCCGACAATCGGAGTGACAAATCCTAATCTCGAAATACGCCAACCCAACATCTACCTTTGGAGACACCTGTAATGCTCCTTTATAATCACCCAGTTACGTTGTGACGTTTGGTAGCACCCAAAGTGTTCCTCCGGTTAACGGGAGTTGTATAATCTCATAGTCATAGGAACATGTATAAGTCATGAAGAAAGCAATAGCAACATACTAAACGATCGGGTGCTAAGCTAATGGAATGGGTCATGTCAATTAGATCATTCAACTAATGATGTGACCTCGTTAATCAAATAACAACTTATTGTTCATGGTCAGGAAACATAACCATCTTTGATTAACGAGCTAGTCTAGTAGAGGCATACTAGTGACACTTTGTTTGTCTATGTATTCACACATGTATTATGTTTCCGGTTAATACAATTCTAGCATGAATAATAAACATTTATCATGATTATAAGGAAATAAATAATAACTTTATTATTGCCTCTAGGGCATATTTCCTTCACACGGCAGCCCCCTTGCGCTTCACATCCTTGGCCTTGGGCTTCTTCTCTTCTGGGTCTGCGGCAGGCAGCTCGAGGAGGGAGAGACGCCCTTCCTCAGCCCTGGCGCACTTGGTTACCAAGTTGAACAACTCCAAGGAAGTGCATAGGTCTTCATGCATCGCCAGCTCCTCCTTCATCTTGACATCGCGCACGCCGTCGGAGAAGGCTGAGATGATGGCCTCCTCAGTCACCTTGGGAATCTTGAGGCGTGCGTTGTTGAATTGTTGGATGTACTTCTGCAGGGTCTCCCCGGGTTGTTGCTTGATGCGGCGCATGTCGCTCATGGCGGGCGGCCGGTCGCGAGTACCTTGGAAGTTGGCGATGAAGCGGGTGCGCATCTCGTCCCAGGAGGAGATCGTGCCTGGAGCCAGGTTCAGGAGCCAGGTGCGGGCCCCGTCCTTGAGTGCCATGGGAAACCAGTTCGCCATGACCTTTTCGTCTCCGTTGGCAGCTTCGATGCCCAGCTTGTAGAGCTGGAGGAACTCCGCAGGGTCAGTCGTGCCGTCGTAACGAGGAGGCAGGTCTGGCTTGAACTTGCTGGGCCACGCGACGCTGTGTAGCTCGGTGGTGAAGGCACGGCAGCCTGCTGTGGCCACGGGAGGCCTTGGGTGACGGAGAGCTTGGTCTTGCATGTCCCCACGCGCTGCAGCTGGGAGCAGCGCGGGGTCTTGACGTGCTGGAGCAGGAGCACGGTCGCGACGTGCTGGAGCAGGGAGCGCCCGGGCAGCTTCTTTTGGGCGAGGGGCTTCTTGGCAGCTCTGCTCTTGCCGTGCTAGCAGCTGACGGAGCGGGTTCCGCCCAGGGGCCACGCGCCTTGGAGCCATGGCGCCTTCTTGTGGAGGAGGCGGCTGGGGCGCCGCCGGAGCTTCGTCGCCCGCGCGGGGCGGGGTGCGGTGCAGCGGAACGGACGGCGCAGGAGAGCCCCCTGCGGCGCGGACGAGCTCGGCGACGCGGTTGAGCCATTCTTCGTAGACGTCGTCGACGGGACAGTAGCGCAGGAGCTCGTTTGCCGCGATGAGCGCAGCTCGAGCCTCCATGGGTGCGCGGAGCGCGCGGGACGAAGAACCAGCTGGGGTGAGCGAGGGAGTTGTGGTGCGGCCGTCTTGCCGCACGGACGGATGCTGAGACAATGCTTGCTGCTCGTCCCCCGCCGGGCTGGTGGCGGCGTTGACGGCAGGTGACGGGGAACGGCGAGGACGCCCGCCGACAGGAGCTATCTGGGCGACGCGGGAAGCGAGAGCGGCCCGGCGCTTGGCGCGGGCCCGACGAGCGTCAGACATGGGCGCGATGGTCGGAGGAGAATGGGGTAGTGGAAGATGAATTCCAGCGCACCCCTACCTGGCGCGCCAAATGTCGGATTTTGGGTTCCTGCAGACCCTTGAGGTTCGAACACTGGGGTGCGCGCGGAGATTTCGCCTCCTACCTACCTGCACCCCTCCGCCTCGCTAAGATCTAAGCTATGGAAAGAACAACACAAGAGACACATGGTTTATACTGGTTCGGACCACCATTGTGGTGTAATACCCTACTCCAGTGTGTGGCGTGATGGATTGCCTCTTGGGCTGATGATGATGAACAATACAAGGAAGAACAGCCTCGCGAGGGTCTGTTCTTGGCTGGGGCGATGAACTGCTGGGAGGAGTTCAGTCACCCTTCTCTCTCTCTCTCTCTGATTGTTGATGCCCTCTCCCCTGGGGGTGGCTAGTCCTATTTATAGAGGCCCTGGTCCTCTTCCCAAATGTTGAGCGGGAAGGGAGCCAACAATGGCGTGCTAATTTGAAGGGGGACAGCTAGTACCAGTTATCCTGACAAAAGTAGTCTTCGCCTGCACAAAGCTCTGGTGGTGACGCCGTCTTGGGCTCCACGATGACCTCCGTCTTGCAGTCCTCCTAGTCTTGGTCTTGTTGCACTGAAATGGCAACCTTTGCCTGATGCCTCGGTACTCCGCGGCTGCGCTTGCTCCCTTTGCACCAAAGAGGAAAGGAGGACACTGCGCGGGCTGGCACCCGCCTGGCGCCTTTGGTCGTCATGGCTTGCATCACGGGCACCTCATGAGGTACCCCGCCTTGATCTCTCCGCCTCCTCGCGAGCCAGCCTGGTGAGGCCGTGCCTGAGGAAGCTCCGCGTCGTCCACCCCGCGAGGGTCTTGGGTCTGTGTTGGTGAAGATGGGCCGTGCTGGGGCCCCCTTTGAGCCACGCTTCAGGCCCCAGGCAGGCAAGTCTGGGGACCCCTGTTCCCAGAATGCCGACAGTACCCTCTTGATCAGCGCAACGCCAAAGCCACTGGGGGCTATATGATCGTATCCGAATCTTAGCTTAACCCCTTTGGTCCGGTTTATTGATTGCATTCGAATCAGAAACCCCCAAATTTATGTTGTTTGAAATCTGCTATTTTGTCTTACTGGTTTTTATTGTCTAAAATCTAAACTATCAGTATGGTTTTTATTTAAGACGGCTTGACTATTTGACAATAAGCCGCCAAGGCATGATAGTCGTCAGGTATATGGAAGCATTGACTTCTCAAAAAGATTGGGTCATCAACTTCATCATCCGGATCATGAAAACCGGCAGTCCAGAAACACAGGTATGACAATGTTGTTCACGAATAGTTTTTTCAGCCTTGTTTATCTTTTCCAACATGACAATTTTGTAAAGACATATACCGAGTGTTTTTGACCCGTCCGGTGTTAAACCGCCAGGCCAGCTCTTTCACTTTTTTGTAGGAGCAAAGTTAAAACATTGCAGATGTAGTCAAAGATATGCTGGCAAAGAGTAGTATGCAACATTTCGTGTGTGATGGCATAAGCAACACATACAGTTTTCAAGCTAAATATATTACAAGGCTTTGAGAGCCCACAAGATGGTTATGACTCTCCCCTCGCCGGTTCACCTCCTTCTACTGATTGGAAGCTAGGATTGGACCAGTCAAAGCCGTTCAGAGCAATGAACTCCGCTTCATCATCAATCACGCCGGCCGGATCAACTTCCGGAGCAAAAGTGTGTTGATGAACCGGCGAGATAAGATATGTCACCTTATAAGAGGGAGTCGCCATCTTCTTATTCTCCGTATCAAAACCCGACTGATATTTATCGATGTTGGTCTCCTCTCCAAGAATGGTATCTTGAGGTCGAACTCCCCTCACACAGGCAATGAAGTCATCTTGATCAAATAGAGTCCCGTCTTCCTTCACGGTTGGGTACCCCTTAGCCACATCCGCCGGGTCTAGATCTGGCACCCAAGCTTTGGAGCGGCTTAGGGCAGTCAGGGCTCCGGCTCTGGCACAGGATCGTTTGACCTCTTGAAACCTGGCGGGTAAGATTGATAAATTCTTCAAGACATAGCTTAACCGATTGGGTCCTTGGTTGGCAGGGGAGATGGTGGCAAGTGCTCGTTGAGCGCCAGCATACAGTTGCTCCACCAAGGTATAAACCGCCTTCAATTTGGTCACACTATCTTGGCTCAGATTTTTTCTTCATGGACCTGCGAGTGTTTCTTAAACAAAGGATCAGCAGGCGGCTTATATTCCGGGTCAATAGAAGGTATAAGTGATTAATACAGATGACTTACCAAAGATGGCGGAGACCATTTGAGACACCCGGTTCTTTAAGCCGGTGAGCTTTGTGGTAACCTCCCCAAGAGCCGCCTCAACTGTTTCAGCACGTTGTATCAGCAACGTCTTTTCTCCGGCCCAGGATTTCTTCTTTGCAGTCAAGCTGGTCTTCAATTTTTCTGTCTCAAAAAGACTCAATTGGAGTTTAGAGTCAGTAGTCTTGATTTCTGCCTCTTTATCCGTCAGCCGGGTCTTTGCATCAGTTAATTGGGAGCCCAATTCAGATAGGGCGTTCTACAAAACATACACAGGTGTGTCAAGGCTTAAACTAAAAGTTATAAGGGTTCAAGTCTCAAGTACTATCCACCGCAATACCACTTGACACTTGGGGGCTAATGTCTGCCAAAGCAATTTTTTATGACTCTTATATGTTTCAAGTCCCAAGTGTTTTACAAAGTAACAACACTTGGCACTTGGGGGCTAATGCTTGATATTCAGAAAGTTTCTCAAGATTAAGCCGGATTGCAATACTTATTGGGACCAGTAAAAGACAGTTATGAAGTGAAGTACCGGTTCATTTATGATAAATTGAGCCAGCCCTTGGGGACTACAGGTGAAGTTTACACTACTTTGTTGGACTTTCGAAAAGCTTAGAGAGAAAGTATCAATCTATATCATAAAGTCTACAGATCATTCAGGTTCATCATCTGAAGACTTGGGGGCTGGCAGAGTATAATCGGAAACTTATATGATGGAAAATAGACCCGGGGGCCATAGGTTTCACTAGAGGCTTCTCCCAAGATAGCAAATAATATAGTGGGTGAACAAATTACTACCGAGCAATTGATAGAAAAGTGCAAAGTTATGACGATATCTAAGGCAATGATCATGAATATAGGCATCACGTCCGTGTCAAGTAGACCGAAACGATTTTGCATCTACTATTGTTAGTCCACACATCGACCGACTCCTGCCTGCATCTAGAGTATTAAGTTCATGAAGAACGGAGTAATGCATTAAGTAAGATGAGATGATGTGGTGGAATTAACTCAAGCAATATGATGAAAACCCCATATTTTTATCCTCGATGGCAACAATACAATACGTGCCTTGCTGCCCCTACTGTCACTGGGAATGGACAACGCAAGATTGAACCCAAAGCTAAGCACTTCTCACATTGCAAGAAAAATCAATCTAGTTGGCCAAACCAAACCGATAGTTCAAAGAGAATTACAAAGATATCAAATCATGCATATAAGAATTCAGATGAGATTCAAATAATATTCATATGTAAGCTGATCATAAATCCACAATTCATCAGATCTTGAAAAATACACCACAAAAAAGTATTACATCAGATATATCTCCAAGAATGTCGAGGAGAACATGGTATTGAGAATCAAAGAGAGAGAAGAAGCCATCTAGCTACTAGCTATGGACCCGTAGGTCTGAGGTAAACTACTCACGCTTCATCAGAAGGGCAATAGAGTTGATGTACAAGCCCTCCATGATCGAATCCCCCTCTGGCAGGGTGCCGAGAAAGGTCCCTAGATGGGATCTCACGGGTATAGAAGGTTGCGATGGTGGAAAAGTGTTTTCGTGGATGCCTCTGGTGGTTTGGGGATATTTGGGAATATATAGGCGAAAGAATTAGGTCAGGAGGGTCACGGGGAACCCACAAGGGTGGGGGCGCACACTCCATCCTTGTGGCCGCCTCGTGGCTCCTCCGACTTCATATCCAAGTCTCTTGGTTGTCTTCTGGTCCAAGAAAAATGATCGCGAAGGTTTCATTCCGTTTGGACTCCGTTTGGTATTCCTTTTCCGCGAAACTCAAAAACAAGAAAAAAACAGAAACTGGCACTGGGCTCTAGGTTAATAGGTTAGTCCCAGAAATAATATAAAATAGCATATTAATGCATATAAAACATCAAAAATAGATAATATAATAGCATGGAACAATCAAAAATTATAGATACGTTGGAGACGTATCAGCAGCCGAAGGACGACCAGGTCCCAATGGAGCATGCAGCCAAGGATGAGCCGGCGTCACCTGATACATCTCCAGCGTATCTATAATTTTTTATTGTTCCATGCTATTACAGTATCAATCTTAGATGTTTTATATGCAATCACAAGCAATTGTATATCATATTTTGGGACTAACCTATTAACTTAGTGCCAAGTGTCAGTTGCTGTTTTTTTACTCTTTTTGGGTTTTTCAGAATATTAGTACCAAACGGAAGTCCAAATGCCACGAAACGTTTTGTAGATTTTTTCTAGTCAAAAGAGACCCTAGAAGCTTCAGGAGAGGGCCAGAAGATGAATGAGTAGCCCACTAGGCACCAGGGCGCGCCCTGGTGGCTTGTGGGGCCCATGTTCACCCTTTTGACCTAATTCCGCCTGTATAAATTCTCTAAAATCGAGAAACCAACAAAGAGACACCCAAAATACTTTTTCTGCCGCCGCAAGTTCCTATTCTCAAAAGATCCCATCTGGGGCCTTTTCTGGCACTCCGCCGGAGGGGAATCAACCACGGAGGGGTTTTACATCAACCTTGCCGCCCCTCCGATGATGTGTGAGTAGTTTACTACAGATCTACGGGTCCATAGCTAATAGGTAGACGACTTCTTCTTCTCTCTTTGATCTTCTATACAATGTTCTCCTCGATCTTCTTGGAGATCTATTCGATGGAATACTTTTTACGGTGTGTTTGTTGGGATCAGATGAATTGTGAGTTTATGATTAGATTATCTATGAATATTATTTGAGTCTTTTCTGAACTCTTTTATGCATGATTGTTATTGTTGGAAATATGCCCTAGAGGCAATAATAAAATGGTTATTATTGTATTTCCTTGTTCATGATAATTGTCTATTGTTCATGCTATAATTGTATTAACCGGAAACCGTAATACATGTGTGAATACATATACCAAAACATGCCCCAAGTAAGTGAAAGTGCGTTATATCGACTAGAGGGGGGTGAATAGGCGATTTTTAGGAAATTCTTCACTGAGGAATTTGCCGGTGAGGAAATTCCTTAGCGAAGAACTACTAGCAGCAGAATAAGTACTCAAAAGTAAACATAACAGAATACAAGCATAGTCATCATGATGAAATGAAGACAGGCACAGCGTACAGGAAGCGTAATCATAGGATAACACAGGATGAAGACAAACAGACTAAAGAAATTGAACCGAGGAAATTGAGAAAGTCTTCAGTCAAAGTCTTCAAACATAGATATGAACAAACACACAACACAGTTATGAGGAAATGAAAGAGTTGAGGGAATAGAACCAGTAAGCTTGGTGAAGACAATGATTTGGTAGACCAGTTCCAACTGTTGTCTCAGTTGTACGTCTGGTTAGAGCGGCTGAGTATTTAAACTCGAGGACACACAGTCCCGGACACCCAGTCCTGAACACACAGCTCAGGACACCCAGTCCTCACCGTATTCTCCTTGAACTAAGGTCACACAGACCTCGTCCAATTACTCGTGGTAAGTCTTCAGGCGACTTCCAAACCTTCACAAACTCGGTTACTCGGTGATCCACAATTCCTCTTGGATGCTCTAGACCATGACGCCTAACCGTCTGGAAGAAGCACAGTCTTCAAAGGTAACAAGCGTCGGATCCACGCAGGATCAATCTCTTCAGTGATGCTCAATCACTTGCGGTTTGTAGGTGTTTGGGTTTTGGGTTTTTGGTTTTTCCTCACTTGATGATTTTCGCTCAAAGTCCTCAGAGGATGGGTTGCTCTCAAATGACAAGTGTCAGTTTCTCTCGGAGCAGCCAACCAACTAGTGGTTGTAGGGGGCGGCTATTTATAGCCTAGGGAGCAGCCCGACATGATAAGACATAAATGCCTTCAATGATATGACCGTTAGGTGGATAGATATTTTGGGACAGCTGGCGCATAGCACAGCAATGGTCGGAATTTTGAGTAGCAAAATCCCCAGGGCTATCATGTTCCTCACTGTGTAGGAAATCCGCACTGGCGAATTCCTAACTCCTCAGTCAGGACAAATTCCTCAGAGACCAGAATAAGTTTGTCTCTGTCACTGAAGAAATTGACTGAACTGTATGAGATTTCCAATGGCTTCACTCGAAGGGATTGGTAGGTGTAGGATTTTGAGTTGAGCATCACATGGAAATTTTTCCTTAGTATTTCCTTGACCCCCCTTTAACAGTACGGTGTTTCCTATGACTCAAGAAAGAGAAAAACAAAACTATGAAAACGAAAGTCTTCAAGCTTCATATTCCTTGAATGAATACCAAGTCTTCACGGTCACACCAAGTTCTTCACTTTCAAAGTCTTCAGAAAGTCTTTAGTTGAAGAACTTCATTTTTAGGGGGCAACTTTCTCTGTAAATATCAAACTCCTCATAGACTTATAGACCTGTGTACACTCATAAACATATTAGTCCCTTAATCTATAAGTCTTCAATACACCAAAATCACTAAGGGGCACTAGATGCACTTACAATCTCCCCCTTTTTGGTGATTGATGACAATATAGGTTAAGTTTTCAACAGGGATAAACATATGAAGTGTAACTACTAATATTGAGGAATTTGATTGCAAGATATAGAGGAACTCCCCCTGAAGATGTGCATAGTGAGGAATTTTCTTTTGAAGTAATGCACACTTGAAGAGTTGAATCATGGAGATCTCCCCCTATATCTTGTAATTCATACACGCATTTAACATATAATATGAAGAATTTGAATTGCCTGATGAAATATGGTGCCTGATGAAATTCAGCATGCGTGCAATAATATTAACGAGGAATAAGCATGCAGAATAGTGCATCAAGGTATTAGAGCATAGTGCATCAAAAGTATCAGAGCACCATCGGGTATCGGGTTTAAGATTACAACTCGATCCAATAAAGTTTCAGAAGAACGAGAGTTGTAACTTAGCAAAAAAACGCCCATATAATAGACCCGTTTGAAGACTAACTCATATTTCTCCCCCTTTGTCATCGAATGACCAAAAGGATCGAAAATGAGGACTAACGCCCCTGAAGATAATCATGTTGATGAAGGAGCGCTGGCGTTGTTGGGTTCGTTTGTTCATGTAGGGCCTGCCGCAGTGTCTTCCAAATCTTCATGTTCAGTGTCACGTGATGAAGAATATGAGCTGGCCACCAGAGAAGGAACCTTGACCTTCTTGAATTTCTTCGATGGAGGTGCAGACCAGTCAAAATCTTCATTGAGACCCATGTTCTTCAGATCTTCTTCACCATACAAATGTGACAGGATTGCCCAGGTGCGACCGAAGACTTGATGGAGGTAGTAGTGGTTTTTCTTCACTGCATTGTGTGTGGTAGTCATGTTGTGAAGAAGTGAACCAAACTGATGCTTAACCCATTTGTGATTTCGATCCACCTTCTGGTGAAGACTAAGCAGAAGTTCTCGGTCAGTCATCACGCGCGGAGCAGTGGCTTGAGGAGTGGACTTGGGTGCATTGGCAGAGTCATGTGTGGCAGAGTCATCATTGGTGGAATAAGATGCAGCTTTGCGAAACTGACCATCCAATAGATGAATGCCTTCATCTATTACAGCTGGTGCCTTGCCCTTTCCATCAACTGAGGAATATGCCTGCTTGAGGACTTCAATTGGGGGCAAGTAGCTGAGGTGATTCTGGAAATCAGCTTTATAGTTGAGTGAAGACCTTGTCCTGAGGAATCTCATAATCCAAGGTGCATAAGGCTTCAGCTCAAACGGAGACAGTGCAACATTGGCCATAGTCCTCATGAAGAAATCGTGATAATTGACAGGAATGCCATGAATGATGTTGAATTCCAGATTCTTCATGATGCCAACAATTTCCTCATCAGATGAGTCGTGGCCTTTGATGGGACTGATTGTCCTCGTAAGAATATGATAGACAGTTCTGGGTACGTACAGAAATTCCTTCACGAGGAATTTGGTTCTTGGTGCTTGACCTGGCTTCAAAGGTTTCATCAGCACCTGCATGTAATGATGTGTGAGCTCAGGTTCACTGTAGATGCAGCGAGCTTCTTCAAGGGGAGGACTGAGTGGTAGAGCACGAAGCAATTCAGAGGCTGGTGCAGTGTAGTGAGTGTTTTCAGACATCCAGTCCAGCACCCATGAATTCACATCTTCAGCATCTCCGGTGATGTGCAGCGTTGCATAGAATTGAAGAATCAGTTCTTCATTCCAATCGCAGATGTCAGAGCAAAAGTTTAGCAGTCCAGCATTGTGAAGAACACTGAGGACTGGTGCGAAGCATGGCAGAGATTCCATATCCACATGAGGAATATGCTCATGGTAGAAAATCTTCTCCTTGTTGAACAGCACTGAGGAATAGAAATTGGCTTGACTAGCAGTCCAGAAACGCCTCTTCCTAATGCGAGCAGAGTCATATGGGTTGTAATCTTCGAAGAATACGTGCTCACCGAAGAAATCATCAGCCTTGAACTTTTGCTTGTGTGAGAATGGATCCTTTGGCTTCGGCAGAGGAGTGTCAGTGAGTTTCATCACGACCTTAGGAATCTCAATCGCAGGTTCTTCAGGCTGAGGAATTTCAGGTTCCTCCTCAGTGGCAGTCTGCGTCGTTGGTTGTTCAGCGGCAGCAGTTTCTTCAGCGCTAGTGGCTGGAATTTCCTCATGGACAGATGCAGTGGGATGAGTTTCTTCAGAGCCCATGTGAATAGTTTGTGTGGGGGACTGAGGAATTTGCTGTAGAGGGGTGAACATTGGAGAGTTTTGATGCTGACTTTCCCAGAATTCATCACTGATTACGGGTGTAGAGCAGCCAATGTCCACATCTTCATCTTCCATTTCTTCAATGCCAGCCTCTTCAGCTGTGAACTGAGGCATAGGCGAGGAGATGATAGGTGTTGAAGGGATCGCATCCACTTCAATTTCTTCATCCAACGGTTCAGACAAAGCAGCAGAAGGAGTTTCTTCATCAGATCCGCTAGGGATCACATATTCTTCATCAAAAGAAACAAGGTCCTTTGATGGCCTGGTTGAGATGGGAACAACATCAATCGGATTTGTAAATGAACTTGTCATAGGCTTCATTTTCTTCGGAGCTGAAGAATCTGAAGCAGCTGATGCTTTCCTTTTCTTCACTGCAGCATGCTCTGTAGCCTTGGTCTTCTTCACATCTGATGCAGATGGAGGGATTGGAGTTGAAGATGGTGCAGGAGCAGCTGAGGAATCTGGTTGATTTTCTTCAGGCACAACTGATGCAGTTGCCCTGAGCTCTTCAGTTTCTTCAGGCACACCACTAGTGGGTGCCCTAGCAATTTCTTCAGCGGCTGGAATGCAGTCATCAGCCCTGGAACTCACATTATCTTTAGCAGTCTGATGGTCATCAGCGGTGCTGGCATTTTGTTCAATAGGTTGAGCAGATGCTTCAGCCTGAGGAATTTCCTGTTGCATTGGGGCTGCAACATTGGATGTGAAGTTATCCGCAAGTTTCACAAAACGAACCTTGGCTCCAAGTCAATCAGCGCGATATGCGTCAAAGTTATCACTGAGTTTCTTAATCTTAGTTTGAATAGTGACAAGTTCTTCAGTTGTCATAAAGACAACGTTTTTCTTCAGATAGCGCTCTTTCTTGTACTGCGCTTTCTTGATCTACCGGGCCTTCTCAAATTTCCACTTTTCTTCTTGAATGAAGTGGGTCAGCATGTAACTCTAGCCAGGAGTCAGCTTGAAGTCAGGCATGGGAGTGTTGGGGTCCTTGTGCCAATCATTAATGTAGTCGAGGATCAACTTGGGATCCAAAAGCAGTGGCACATCTGATCCTTTGGCTCTAGCGGCCCTGACTTGCCTGTCTCTGATGATTTCTGCAACTTCATCATCATCAGCTTCGTCTTCATCAGACGGCACATGGAAGGCGACTTGCTTCTTCTGAGGAATAGGGCGAGGACCTCGTCCAGCAGTGGCCTTAGTCTTCAGTAGAGAGGGTCCCGTTGAGGAAGTTGGTGCAGCTGAGGAACTAGCTGAGACACCTGAGGCAATGGAGATGTCGGCAGTCCTTTGGCACGAGGCGAGATGCACAGGTGCTGAGGATTTAGTCGGAACAGCTGAGGACTTTGGAGGAACAGGAGCAGCATGAGGAATTTGCCATGAGGGCTTTGAGGATTCTGGCCGTGAGGGCATTGCTGAGGAACTTGGCCTTGAGGACATTATTGGTGAAACACTTGGCTTGCGCGCAAGCTTCTTTGACATAGCCTTCTTTGGCTTGACAGCAAAGGCCTCAGCAGAGGCAGCAGCAGCAGAGTCTTCATTAAATTTCCTCACTGCTTCTCTGGCTTGCTTAGCCAGCTTGGCTTGGCGCTTGGCCCATTCATCAGGATAGTCCTCATCGCGCTTGAGGCTGGTGGGATCTGCTATTTGGCTAGGTGCCAATGGAGCTCTTGGTATGGAGGATTGAGTGCGAATTTCTTCATGTACTTTGGAGTTACATACATGTACTCCCTCCATTCTCTTGCCCATCTCCTTTCTATCCTCTCTATGCACACCTTGCGCTGATTTTTGTCCTCTTTTCCAAACTTGGCCTCATCAGGAGTGCATTAATCTTTGTATATGTCCTCAGGGATCTCAAAGGCCATCATAACCTCAGGCTTCTTTCCTCCTTTCTATGGCCTCTTACCGTCAGCCATTTTCTTCAGTTGAGGAATTTAAACAATGAATTCTCTGAAGAAGTATGCAACTTTTCTTTGAGGAACGCTACAAATGAGTTAAGTTGATGAGAACCTAGTGATTCAGCAGCTGACATGAGTACCTGTGAACAGAGTATAGTTGCGAGGAATTTGGAGAGGTCATATGCGTTCTCAGAAGTTTTTTTAAAAAGAACAAGTTTGAGGAATTTGACCAGATGAGTCTTGAAGATTTTCACTAAGCGTTCTTTGTCTTAGGTTCCAGAGTTGTATAGATCGAAGATCCACACAATTGAGGAATCTTGAAGAAAAATGATGCGTAGAGAAACGAATCAAGAACAGATGACTTGTGAGGTGTTTATTGTGTGAAACTATGAAGAAAAACACCTTTGAAGATTTTGAAGATAGTCATTCGAATCAACGAGGGTAGTAAAAGTGAATTTTAATTACCCTGGACGAAGAACACGATGAACTGGAGTGAGGAGATGTGAAGTTCGTCTGTGTGCAGATCTTCCACGCCCTAACTTGGCGGAGGAAGACAGCTACAGCGGCGGCGGAGTGAAGATTTCCGCGGTCGGCGCGAGTACGTCGGCGACGAGGTTGAGGCAATGAAGCTCTTCCTCACCGGCAGCGATGAAGTAGCGACGGCGCTAGGGTTTGAGGAGCTCGATCTGGAGAGAGATCGAGCGGAGTAAAAGAACTGAGGAAGGGAAGGAGGGGTATTTATAGCCACGGTGAAAAACTACTCACCCGAAGAAATTGGACGAACGTGCCCCTGACCCTTCTCATTCGCATGACATGTGTCACCCACGTAGTGAGAGGTGGAGATCGTGTTAGATCGTGGGTGAGTGGATAAGTATATCGTGGGATGCAGAACGGTTTGAGCGGTAAAGCCGAAAATTTCGATAAGATTGGTTTTAAAGTTCCGTTTGCAATTTCTTCAGCTGACAAGGACACAGTGAAGATTTTGAACGAGTTTCAAATAGAACGCACATGAAGAATTTGTGAACAGATTGGGTTGAGTATAGCATAGAGGGGAAGGGTCCGATCACATTCACTTAGCAGAAAACCAACTTGAAGAAATAGCAATAAGTGAATGTTGTAGAGGACATAAACTCATATATATATATATATAGCCAATCAAGAGAAACGACAGAAACAGTGAAGACTATGCAAAGTTGAAGAATATAAACAATTTGAGGAATTTCAACTTTTGGTTGTGGCGTGACCCATCGTATAAGAATGATGATTTTAGACACCGCGTACAATTATCGTAGGGTTCTGAGAATCAAATTCTTCATTAATTTCTTCACACTAGGAGTGTTATTCTTCATTGATTGAAGAAAAACGTTTCTTCATGTGTTGCACATCTAAGTCATCAATTTTCCATAAGTGTTAGGATGAGTGTCCTTTTCAAAGAACATTCGAAGATTCTAGGATATTTAGCTCACACCGCAACTTGCTAAATCTCTTCTCATCCAAGGGCTTTGTGAAGATATCGGCTAGCTGTTCTTCAATCTTCACATGCTCAATAGAAATGTCGCCCTTCAACACATGATCACGAAGAAAATGATGACGAATCTGAATGTGCTTTGTCTTCGAGTGCTGAACTAGGTTGTGAGCAATCTTGATGGCACTCTCATTGTCACAGAAGAGAGGCACATTCTTCATGTTGACGTCGTAGTCCTTGAGAGTTTGCTTCATCCATAGCAATTGGGCATAGCAAGAACCAGCGGCAATGTACTCAGCTTCAGCAGTAGATAGTGATACGCAGTTCTGTTTCTTCGAGGACCAATAGACCAAAGATCATCCGAGGAAATGACATGTACCAGATGTTGACTTGCGGTCCACACGATCACCATCATAGTCAGAGTCATAATATCCAATGAGATCAAAAGCCGAGCCCTTGGGGTACCATAATCCAAGTGTTGGTGTGTGAGCTAGATACCGAAGAATATGCTTCACAGCCTTATGGTGTGATTCCTTCGGTGTAGCTTGAAATCGGGCACACATGCAAACACTAAGCATTATATCTGGCCTAGATGCACATAACTACAATAAGGAACCTATCATGGAGTGGTATACCTTATGATCGAAGTCAATACCATTTTCATCAGTGCACAGATGGCCATTTATGGGCATAGGAATTTTGACGCCTTTGCAATCTTGCATGCCGAATTTCCTCAGTACATCCTTGAGGTATTTCTCCTGAGATATGAATATGCCATTGCGTTGTTGACAAATTTGAAGACCTAAGAAGAATTTCAACTCTCCCATCCTAGACATTTGATATTCTTCACTCATCATATAGGCAAATTCATCACTATAACGTTGGTCAGTACATCCAAAGATAATATCATCAACATATACTTGGCACACAAACAATTCACCATCATAAGATTTAGTAAAAAGAGTAGGGTCGAGTGAACCGGGTTTGAAGCCTTTCTTCATGACGAGTTCCTTCAAGGTATCATACCAAGCCCGTGGGGCCTGCTTGAGGCCATAGAGGGCCTTGTTGAGTCTGAAGACTTTGTCAGGATTCTTTGGATCTTCAAAACCTGGGGGTTGAGCAACATATACTTCTTCCTCAAGCTTACCATTGAGGAATGCACTTTTCACATCCATTTGATATAAAGTGATATCATGATGGTTAGCATAAGCAAGTAATATGCGAATAGCCTCAAGTCTAGCAACAAGTACAAAAGTTTCATCAAAATCAATTCCTTCAACCTGTGTGTAGCCTTGAGCTACAAGCCGTGCCTTATTCCTCACCACAATACCATTTTCGTCTTGCTTGTTGCGGTAGATCCACTTTGTGCCGATGATATTGTGCTTGCGAGGATCTGGACGTTTAACCAGTTCCCAGACATTGTTGAGCTCGAACTGATGTAATTCTTCTTGCATGGCCTGAATCCACTCAGGCTCCAGAAATGCTTCATCTACCTTAGTGGGCTCTGTAATAGAGACAAAAGCATAGTGCCCACAAAAGTTAGAAAAATGTGAAGCTTTTGAGCGTGTGAGAGGACCTGGCGCTTTGATGTCATTGATGATCTTTTCAACTTGCACTTCTTTTGGAATGCGAGGATGAGCTGGTTGTCATTGAAGAGTTTGATCAGCGTTTTCTTCAGCACCATTTTCTTCAGCATTTTCTTCGGGTGTATTAGCTCGATGTTCTTCATGTTCTGAAATGAATTCTTCAGCATATTCTTCAGTAGGAATGACATCCTCAGTAGCCTTGAACTTGATAGTTTCCTCAGGTGCTGGTTCATGTATCACAGTAGGTAGGTGCTCTCTTTGCGAGCCATTAGTTTCATCGAACCGCACATCTACAGTTTCAACTACTTTGTGAAGAACGTTGTTGAAGACTCTGTAGGTGTGCGAGTCCTTTCCGTAACCAAGCATAAAACCTTCATGTGCTTTTGGTGCAAATTTTGAGTTGTGATGAGGATCTCTAATCCAACATTTAGCACCGAAGACTTTGAAATAACTTACATTGGGTTTCTTATCAGTGAGGAGTTCGTGGGCAGTCTTTTTGAAGAATTTGTGAAGATATACTCTGTTGATGATGTGGCACGTAGTATCAATTGCCTTAGTCCAGAAACGACGAGGCGTTTTGTATTCATCAAGCATAGTGCGAGCCATCTCAGCAAGAGTCCTGTTCTTGCGCTCCACGACGCCATTCTGCTGAGGAGTGTAAGGAGCAGATAACTCATGAGTAATACCAATTTCATCAAGATAGTCACCGAGACCAGAATTCTTGAATTCAGTGCCATTGTCACTTTTGATGTGCTTGATCTTCACACCAAAGTTGGTTGAAGCCCTCGAGGAAAATCGTTTGAAGACTTCCTGCACTTCATGTTTGTAAGTAACAAGGTGTACCCATGTGTAGCGAGAATAATCATCAACAATAACAAAGCCATATTGAGATGCTTCATTTGAAATAGCACAATAATGATTAGGACCAAAGAGATCCATGTGAAGCAATTCAAATGGGCGAGTGGTGGTCATGATAGTCTTTGCTGGATGCTTGGCCTTGGTCATCTTCCCAGCTTCACAGGCTCTGCATAGGTGATCCTTGAGGAATTTGACATTCTCGATGCCAATGACATGCTTTTTCTTCGCAAGCGTGTGCAAATTCCTCATGCCTGCATGACCAAGTCATCGATGCCAGAGCCAGCCTTCTGAAGCTTTTGCAAGTAAGCACACGGCTGGTTGTGGTCCTGTAGAGAAATCAACAATATACAGGTCTCCTCTCCTAAAGCCTTCGAAGACTTTGGAATTGTCAGCTTCCATAACCACAACACAACGGTACTTGCCAAAGACAACAACCATATCAAGATCACAAAGCATTGAGACAGACATAAGGTTGTATCCTAAGGACTCAACAAGCATGACTTTGTCCATGTGTCGATCCTTTGTAATCGCAACCTTACCTAGACCCAATACCTGACCTTTTCCTTTGTCAGCAAAGATGATATGCTTCAGATGCGACGGAGATAATGGAGCATCCATCAATAGATTCTTGTCACCAGTCATGTGATTTGTACATCCACTATCGAGGACCCACTCAGTGGCTTTGGGTTGATCATCCTGCAAATGAATTAGTGCAGCTTACAAACTCATATACTTCATCAATGAAGAATATGACATCAATTCATCAGATCAATTTCATGAAGTAAAAGAACTAATAACGCAATATGAGGGTGTGAGAAATGAAGGTTCATTTCTTCATGATTAGCATGCGTCCTATCAGGCATGCTCAGGTCTCCAGCAAATTCTTCAGACGATTACGTACGTCTGGAGACCTGACCCTGCAGAAGAGATTAGTTCTTTTTCTTCACCACCCACATCTGAAGGGGTGGCAAAGAGTTCATCATTCTACGAGCTCCATATGAGAAGGATGGCATAGAAGCCAGTCCATTTCGTTTCACATAAGAGGGGTTAGAGTAAGCATAAGAGTATGCAGAGAAATTCTTCGAGGACTTATGGACATAATGATTTGAAGAATAATGCACATATCCATAATCCTTAGATCTTCCCTGCGAAACAGATGGGTTAGCACGTTGATGTTCATATGAGGACTTTGATCCATATGAGGAATTTGGTCCGTATGAGGACTTGAATCCATATGAAGAATTTGGTCCATATGAAGAATTTGATCTGGGGTTCCTATTCTTCACAGGTGGCGTCATGATGACATTCAACTGAAGATTTTCAAGGCATCTTTTGGGAACCCAGATTTTCTTCATAGGGGAGTCGTTCCTGCAGTTAGTGCCAATATATCTAGCAAATACTTCACCATTCTGATTTTTGAACAGTTTATAGTTGGAGTCAATTGACTCATCATCGGAATGAGGAGATTCACATGCAAATCCAGATAAGTTAGATGGATCAACTGGAGGTCCCTTTGCAGCCACCCATGTAGTTTTGGGGTACTGCTCAGGATTCCAATATGTACCATCAGCATTGAGTTTCCTCTCAAAGGCGATACCCTCTTTCCTAGGGTTCCTGTTGAGGATCTGCTTTTTAAGCACATCACAAAGAGCCTGATGCCCTTTGAGGCTTTTGTACATGCCTGTCATGTACAATTCCTCCAGCCCTGCATCGTCAGTGATACTAGTAACGTCCTCAGATGAGGAATTAGTGATAGCAGAGGCATGTGAAGAATTTGAAACATTAACAGCATTTGAACATTCAGGTGAAGAATTAGTAGATTCACGTTCAATGCACTTCAAGCATGGAGGAACAAATTCTTCCTGAGAAGCGCTGATTTGTTGAGCAAGTAATGAATCACGCTCCTTCTAAAGATCTTCATAACTCACTCTTAGCTTCTCAAGGTCTTGCTTTCTTTGAAGAAATTCATAAGAAAGCTTCTCATGATCGGATAAGAGAGTGTTATGATGACTTTGAAGATTGTCAAACCTAGTCTGAAATCTCTGAAGATTTTCAGTCAGGGCTTTAGTGCGATCCATTTCTTCACCCAACATATCATCACTTTTGTCAAGCATGTTTTGAACCTTTTCTAAAGACCTTTGTTGTTTTACAGCAATCTTAGCAAGTTTAGAATAGCTGGGCTTAAGATTTTCATCAGATTCATTCTCACTTGATTCAGATGAGGTATATTTGAGTACCTTGGCACCCTTTGCCATGAAGTAGTAGGTGGGAGCATAGTCATCATCCCCTTCATCAGCTTTGTTGGTGAGGTTATTTTCTTCAGTGTTGAAGATAGACTTGTTGACGAATGCAGTAGCGAGAGCTAGGCTCGCCACTCCGGATTCAGACTCCTCAGATGACTCCTCTTCCTCATTTTCTTCAGATTCAGCCTCAGAGTCCATTTCCTTGCCAATGAATGCCCTGGCCTTATTGGAGCTGCTCTTCTTGTGATATGAAGGCTTTGAGGATTTTGATGATGAGGATTTTGAGGATTTCTTCTTTTTCTTCGCATCATCAGAACTGTAATCCTTGTATTTCTTCTTCTTTGATTCTTTTTCCCATTGAGGACAGTCTTGAATGTAATGTCCAGGCTTCTTGCATTTGTGGAAGAGCCTCCTCTTGTAGTCACTTGATGAGGAATCATTGCTCCTTGAGGGTCTTCCAAGGCGACCACGCCTTGAGAACTTTTGGAACTTCTTCACGAGCAGAGCCAGATCATGGCTCAGTTCTTCAGGATCACCAAGGCTGCTACCAGAGTCTTCATCTTTGGACTCAGATACTGCCTTGGCCTTTAGTGCACATGATCTGCCATAGCTTGAACCATAGAGATCTCTCTTTTCAGCAAGTTGGAACTCATGAGTATTTAGCCTCTCAAGAATATCAATGGGATCAAGTGACTTGTAATCAGCACGTTCTTGTATCATCAATGCCAGAGTGTCAAATGAGGAATCAAGCGATTTCAGCAATTTCTTCACCACCTCATGGTCGGTGATGTCAGTGGCACCAAGTGCTTGAAGCTCATTTGAGATGTCAGTGAGGCGATCGAAGGTTTGTTGAACATTTTCATTGTCGAGTCTTTTGAAGCAGTTGAAGAGATTGCGAAGAACATCAACTCGAGAGTCATGCTGAGTTGAGATTCCTTCATTCACTTTGGACAACCTGTCCCAGATAAGCTTAGCTGTCTCCAAAGCGCTCACTCTGCCATACTGTCCTTTGCTTAGATGGCCACATACGATATTCTTCGCTTGAGAGTCGAGTTGCTTGAATCTCTTCACATCAGCAGCATTCAGAGAAGGTGTGACTGAGGGAACACCATTTTCCACAACATACCAGAGATCGTTATCAATTGCTTCAAGATGCATTCGCATCTTATTCTTCGAGTAGGGGTAGTCCGTCCCATCGAAGGTAGGACACCCAGCAGAGACCTTGGTCATACCTGCAGTCGACATAACTAAAACTCCAGGCGGTTAAACCAAAATCACACAGAACAAGGGAGTACCTTGCTCTGATACCAATTGAAAGTGCGTTATATTGACTAGAGGGGGGGGTGAATAGGCGATTTTTATGAAATTCTTCACTGAGGAATTTGCCGGTGAGGAAATTCCTTAGCGAAGAACAACTAGCAGCGGAATAAGTACTCAAAAGTAAACATAACAGAATACAAGCATAGTCATCATGATGAAATGAAGACAGGCACAGAGTACAAGAAGCGCAATCACAGGATAACACAAGATGAAGACAAACAGACTGAAGAAATTGAACTGAGGAAATTGGGAAAGTCTTCAGTCAAAGTCTTCAAACACAGATATGAACAAACACACAACACAGTTATGAGGAAATGAAAGAGTTGAGGGAATAGAACCAGTAAGCTTGGTGAAGACAATGATTTGGTAGACCAGTTCCAACTGTTGTCTCAGTTGTACGTCTGGTTGGAGCGGCTGAGTATTTAAACTTGAGGACACACAGTCCCGGACACCCAGTCCTGAACACGCAGCTCAGGAAACCCAGTCCTCACCGTATTCTCCTTGAACTAAGGTCACACAGACCTCGTCCAATCACTCGTGGTAAGTCTTCAGGCGACTTCCAAACCTTCACAAACTCGGTCACTCGGCGATCCACAATTCCTCTTGGATGCTCTAGACCATGATGCCTAACCATCTGGAAGAAGCACAGTCTTCAAAGGTAACAAGCGTCGGATCCACGCAGGATCAATCTCTTCAGTGATGCTCAATCACTTGGGGTTTGTAGGTGTTTGGGTTTTGGGTTTTTGGTTTTTCCTCACTTGATGATTTTCGCTCAAAGTCCTCAGAGGATGGGTTGCTCTCAAATGACAAGTGTCAGTTTATCTCAGAGCAGCCAAACAACTAGCGGTTGTAGGGGGCGGCTATTTATAGCCTAGGGAGCAGCCCGACATGATAAGACATAAATGCCCTTCAATGATATGACTGTTAGGTGGATAGATATTTTGGGACAGCTGGCGCATAGCACAGCAACGGTCGGAATTTTGAGTAGCAAAATCCTCAGGGCTATCATGTTCCTCACTGTGTAGGCAATCCGCACTGGAGAATTCCTAACTCCTCAGCCAGGACAAATTCCTCAGAGACCAGAAGAACTTCGTCTCTATCACTGAAGAAATTGACTGAACTGTATGAGATTTACAATGGCTTCACTCGAAGGGATTGGTAGGTGTAGGATTTTGAGTTGAGCATCACATGGAAATTTTTCCTTAGTATTTCCTCGACCCCCTTTAACAGTATGGTGTTTCCTATGACTCAAGAAAGAGAAAAACAAAACTATGAAAACGGAAGTCTACAAGCTTCATATTCCTCGAATGAATACCAAGTCTTCACGGTCACACCAAGTTCTTCACTTTCAAAGTCTTCAGAAAGTCTTTAGTCGAAGAACTTCATTTTTAGGGGTCAACTTTCTCTGTAAATATCAAACTCCTCATAGACTTATAGACCTGTGTACACTCATAAACATATTAGTCCCTTAACCTATAAGTCTTCAATACACCAAAATCACTAAGGGGCACTAGATGCACTTACAGTAAGCCTCTAGTTGACTAGCTCGTTGATCAATAGATGGTCATGGTTTCCTGACCATGGACATTTGATGTCATTGATAACGGGATCACATCATTAGGAGAATGATGTGATGGACAAGACCCAATCCTAAGCCTAGCACAAGATCGTATAGATCGTCTGCTAAAGCTTTTCTAATGTCAAGTATCATTTCCTTAGACCATGAGATTGTGCAACTCCCGGATACCATAGGAATTCTTTGGGTGTACCAAACGCCACAACGTAACTGGGTGGCTATAAAGGTGCACTATGGGTATCTCCGAAAGTGTCTGTTGGGTTGGCATGAATTGAGACTGGGATTTGTCACTCCGTGTAAACGGAGAGGTATCTCTGGGCCCACTCGGTAGGACATCATCATAATGTGCACAATGTGACCAAGGAGTTGATCACGGGATGATGTGTTACGGAACGAGTAAAGAGACTTGCCGGTAACGAGATTGAACGAGGTATCGGGATACCGACGATCGAATCTCAGGCAAGTATCGTACCGATAGACAAAGGGAATTGTATACAGGATTGATTAAATCCTCGACATCATGGTTCATCCGATGAGATCATCGTGGAACATGTGGGAGGCAACATGGGTATCCAGATCCCGTTGCTGGTTATTGACCGGAGAGTCGTCTCGGTCATGTCTGTGTGTCTCCTGAACCCGTAGGGTCTACACACTTAAGGTTCGGTGACGCTAGGGTTGTAGAGATATTAGTATGCGGTAACCCGAAAGTTGTTCGGAGTCCCGGATGAGATCCCGGACGTCACGAGGATTTCCGGAATGGTCCAGTGGTGAATATTTATATATAGGAAGTCCAGTTTCGGCCATCGGCAAAGTTTCGGGGGTAATCGGTATTGTACCGGGACCACCGGAAGGGTCCCGGGGGTCCACCTGGTGGGGCCACCTATCCCGGAGGGCCCCATGGGCTGGAATGGGAGGGGAACCTGCCCCTGGCGGGCTGGTGCGTCCCCCATGGGCCTCCCCTGTGCCTAGGGTTGGAAACCCTAGGGGTGGGGGGCGCCCCACCTGACTTGGGGGGCAAGTCCCCCCTTGGCCGCCGCCCCCCTTGGAGATTGAATCTCCTAGGGCCGGCGCCCCCCTATGGGTCCTATATATAGTGGGGGGCAGGGAGGGCAGCCGCACCCAAGTCCCTGGCGCCTCCCTCTCCCTCCGTGACACCTCTCCCTCTCGTTGGTGCTTGGCGAAGCCCTGCCGAGATCCCGCTGCTTCCACCGCCACGCCGTCGTGCTGCTGGATCTCCATCAACCTCTCCTCTACCCTTTTTGGATCAAGAAGGAGGAGACGTCTCTCTGTTCCGTACGTGTGTTGAACGCGGAGGTGCCGTCCGTTCGGCGCTAGGATCATCGGTGATTTGCATCACGACGAGTACGACTCCATCAACCCCGTTCTCTTGAACGCTTCCGCTTAGCGATCTTCAAGGGTATGAAGATGCACTCCCTCTCTCTCATTGCTAGTATCTCCTAGATTGATCTTGGTGACACATAGGAAATTTTTTAATTATTGCTACGTTCCCCAACAGTGGTATCAGAGCCAGGTCTATGCGTAGATTCTATGCACGAGTAGAACACAAAGCAGTTGTGGGCGATGATTTGTTCAATTTGCTTGC
Organism: Triticum urartu; assembly: GCF_056163025.1. NCBI lineage: Eukaryota > Viridiplantae > Streptophyta > Magnoliopsida > Poales > Poaceae > Triticum > Triticum urartu. The sequence continues at coordinate 46,431,381 of NC_141876.1, read as the reverse complement.
CGTTACTAGTCTTATCTTGATTCGGCGGCATTGTGGGATGAAGCGTCTCGGACCGACCTTACACGTACGCTTACGTGAGACTGGTTCCACCGAATGACATGCGCTTGATGCATAAGGTGGCTGGCAGGTGTCTGTCTCTCCCACTTTAGTCGGATCGGATTCGATGAAATGGGTCCTTATGAAGGGTAAATAGCAATTGGCATATCACCTTTGTGGTTTTGCGTAGGTAAGAAACGTTCTTGCTAGAAACCCATAGCAGCCACGTAAAACATGCAACAACAATTAGTGGACGTCTAACTTGTTTTTGCAGGGTATGCTATGTGATGTAATATGGCCAAAAGGATGTGATGAATGATATATGTGATGTATGAGATTGATCATGTTCTTGTAATAGGAATCACGACTTGCATGTCGATGAGTATGACAACCGGCAGGAGACATAGGAGTTGTCTTAATTTATTTATGACCTGTGTGTCAATGAAAAGGCCATGTAATTACTTTACTTTATTGCTAATAGTTAGCCATAGTAGTAGAAGTAATAGTTGGCGAGGCAACTTCATGAAGACACGATGATGGAGATCATGGTGCCATGCCGGTGATGAAGGTGATCATGCCGCGCCTCGAAGATGGAGATCAAAAGGCGTAAGATGATATTGGCCATATCATGTCACTTTATGATTTGCATGTGATGTTTGTCATGTTTACATCTTATTTGCTTAGAACGACGGTAGCATATCGCTGAAATTTCAAGAAAAGTGTTCCCCCTAACTGTGCACCCTTGCGAAGGTTCGTTGTTTCGAAGCACCATGTGATGATCAGGTGTGATAGATTCTAACATTCGCATACAACGGGTGTAAGCCAGATTTACACATGTGAAACACTTAGGTTGACTTGATGAGCCTAGCATGTACAGACATGGCCTCGGAACACGGAAGACCGAAAGGTCGAACATGAGTCGTATAGTGGATACGATCAACAAGAAGATGTTCACCGATGATGACTAGTCCGTCTCACGTGATGATCGAACACGGCCTAGTTGACTCGGATCATGTATCACTTAGATGCCTAGAGGGATGTCTATCTAAGTGGGAGTTCATTGAATAATTTGATTAGATGAACTTAATTATCATGAACATAGTCAAAAGGTCTTTGCAAATTATGTCGTAGCTCATGCTTTGGTTCTACTGTTTTAGATATGTTCCTAGAGAAAATTTAGTAGAGAGTTGACAGTAGCAATTATGCGGACTGGGTCCGTGAACTGAGGATTGTCCTTGTTGCTGCACATAAGGGCTATGTCCTTAATGCACCGCTCAGTGCATTGAACCTCGAGCGTCGTCTGTAGATGTTGGGAAACATCTGACATAGACATTTTGATGACTACGTGATAGTTCACTGCGTAATACTAACGGTTTAGAATTGTGGCACCAAAGATGTTTTTGAAACGTCGCAGAACATATGAGATGTTCCAAAGACTGAAATTGAGATTTCAGACTAGTGCCCACGTCAAGAGGTATGAGACCTTTGACAAGTTTCTTAAGCCTGCAATCTAAGGGAGAAAAGCTCAATCGTTGAGCATGTGCCTAGATTGTCTGAATACTACAATCGCTTGAATCGAGTGGGAGTTAATCTTCGAGATGAAATAGTGATGATTCTCCATAGTCACTGCCACCAAGCTATTGGAGCTTCGTGATGAACTATAACATATCAGGTATAGACATGATGATCCTTGAGCAACTCGCGATGTTTGACACCGCGAAAGTAGAAATTAAGTAGGAGCATCAATTGTTGATGGTTAAACCACTAGTTTTAAGAAGGGCAAGGGAAAGAATGGATACTTCATGAGACGGCAGATCAGTTGCTGCTCTAGTGAAGAAACCCAAGGTTGAACCAAACCCAAGACTAAGTGCTTCTGTAATGAGGGAACAGTCACTGAAGCAGAACTACCCTAGATACTTGGTAGATGAGAAGGCTGGCAAGGTCGACAGAATTATTTTGGATGTACGTCATATTATTGTGTACTTTACTAGTACTCCTAGTAGCACCAGGGTAATAAATATCGATTCGGTTGCTAAGCGTTAGTAACTCGAAATAAAAGGCTGCGGAGACTAGCTAAAGGTGAGATGATGATATGTGTTGGAAGTGTTGCCAAGGTTGATGTGATCAAACATTGCACGCTCCCTCTACCATCGGGATTGGTGTTAAACCGAAATAATTGTTATTTGGTGTTTGCGTTGATCATAGACATGATTGGATTATGTTTATGGCCACTCGGTTATTCATTTAAGGAGAATAATGGTTACTCTGTTTATTTGAATAATACCTTCAATGGTCTTGCACCTAAAATGAATGGTTTATTGAATCTCGATCGTAGTGATACACATGTTCATGCCAAAAGATATAAGATAGTAATGATAGTACCACGTACTTGTGGCACTGCCATTTGAGTCATGTTGGTGTAAAACGCATGAAAAAGCTCCACGTTGATGGATCTTTGGACTCACTTGTTTTTGGAAGATTGAGACATGTGAACCATGTCTATTGGTAGATATGCATGAAGAAACTCCATACAGATGGATCGTTTGGACTTACTTCATTTTGAATCACTCGAGACATGCAAATCATACCACATGGGCAAGATGACTGAAAAACCTCGTTTTCAGTAAGATGGAACAAGAAAGCAACTTATTGGAAGTAATACATTTTGATGTGTGCAGTCCAATGAGTGCTGAGGCACGCAGTGGATATCGTTATGTTCTTACTTCACAGATGATTTGAGTAGATGCTGAGTATATTTGCTTGATGAAACACAAGTCTGAATTATTGAAAGGTTCAAGTAATTTTAGAGTGAAGTTGAAGATCGTCGTGACAAGATGATAAAATGTCTATGCTATGATCATAGATATGAATATCTGAGTTACGAGTTTGGCACACAATTAAGACATTGTGGAAATTGTTTCACAACTAATATAGCCTGGAACACCATAGTGTGATGGTGTGTCCGAACATCATAACTGCACCCGATTGGATATGGTGCATACCATGATGTCTCTTATCGAATTACCACTATCGTTTATGGGTTTGGCATTAGAGATAACCACACTCACTTTAAATAGGGCACCACACAATTCCGTTGAGACGACACTGTATGAACTATGGTTTAGAGAAACCTAAGCTGTCGTTTCTTAAAAGTTTGGGGCTGCGATGCTTATGTGAAAAAGTTTCAGGCTGATAAGCTCGAACCCAAAGCGGATAAATGGATCTTCATAGAATACCCAAAAATAGTTGGGTATAACTCCCATTTCTGATCTGGAAGCAAAAGTGATTGTTTCTAGAAACGGGTCCTTTCTCGAGGAAAAGTTTCTCTCGAAAGAATTGAGTGGGAGGATGGTGGAGACTTGATGAGGTTATTGAACCGTCACTTCAACTAGTGTGTAGCGAGGCACAGGAAGTTGTTCCTGTGGCACCTACACCAATTGAAGTGGAAGCTTATGATAATGATCATGAAACTTCGGATCAAGTCACTACCAAACCTCATAGGTCGACAAGGATGCATGCTACTTCAGAGTGGTACGTAATCCTGTTTTGGAAGTCATGTTGCTAGACAACGATGAACCTACGAGCTATGGAGAAGCGATGGTGGGCCCGGATTCCGACGAATGGCTCGAGGCCATAAAATCCGAGAGAGGATCCATGTATAAAAACAAAGTATAGACTTTGGAAGAACTACTTGATGGTCGTAAGGCTGTTGGGTGCAGATGGATTTTCAAAGGAAGACAGACAATGATGGTAAGTGTCACCATTAAGAAAGCTCAACTTGTCGTTAAGATGTTTTCTGACAAGTTCAAATGAGTTGACTACGATGAGACTTTCTCACTCGTAGCGATGCTAAGAGTCTGTTGGAATTATGTTAGCAGTTACTGCATTATTTATGAAATCTTGCAGATAGGACATTGTTTCATCGACGTTTTTCTTGAGGAAAGGTTGAATGTGATACAACCAGAAGGTTTTGTCAATCCTGAAAGATGCTAACAAGTATTCAAAGCTCCAGCAATCCTTCTAAGGACTGGAGTAAGCATCTCGGAATTGGAATGTACGCTTTGATGAGATGATCAAAGATTTTGGGTTTATACAAAGTTTATGAGAAACTTGTATTTCCAAAGAAGTGAGTGGGAGCACTATAGAATTTTTGATGAGTATATGTTGTTAACATATTGTTGATCAGAAATGATGTAGAATTTCTGGAAAGCATGCAGGGTTATTTGAAAAGTGTTTTTCAATGGAAAATCTGGATTAAGCTACTTGAACATTGAGCATCAAGATCTATAAGGATAGATCAAAAACGCTTAATAGTACTTTCGAATGAATACATACTGTGACAAGATTTTGAAGGAGTTCAAAATAGATCAGCAAAGAAGGAGTTCTTAGCTGTGTTACAAGGTGTGAATATTGAGTAAGACTCAAGACCTGACCACAGCAGAAGAGAGAAAAAGGACGAAGGTCGTCCCCTATGCTTTAGACGTAGGCTCTACAGTATGCTATGATGTGTACCGCACCTGAAGTGTGCCTTGCCATGAGTCAGTCAAGGGGTACAAGAGTGATCCAGGAATGGATCACACGACAGTGATCGAACTTATCCTTAGTAACTAGTGGACTAAGGAATTTTCTCGGTTATGGAGGTGGTAAAAGAGTTCGTCATAAAGGGTTACGTCGATGCAAACTTTGACACTAATTCGGATGACTCTGAGTAGTAAATCGGATTCGTATAGTAGAACAGTTATTTGGAATAGCTCCAAGTAGCGCGTGGTAGCTGCATCTACAAGATGACATAGAGATTTGTAAAGCACACATGGATCTGAAAGGTTCAGACTCATTAACTAATAAACCTCTCTCACAAGCAAGATATGAACAAACCCCATGGGTGTTGGATTCATTGCAATCACATAGTGATGTGAACTAGATTATTGACTCTAGTGCAAGTGGGAGACTGTTGGAAATATGCCCTAGAGGCAATAATAAAATGGTTATTATTGTATTTCCTTGTTCATGCTATAATTGTATTAACCAGAAACTGTAATACATGTGTGGATACATAGACCACAACATGCCCCTAGTAAGGCTCTAGTTGACTAGCTCGTTGATCAATAGATGGTCATGGTTTCCTGACCATGGATATTGGATGTCATTGATAACGGGATCACATCATTAGGAGAATGATGTGATGGACAAGACCCAATCCTAAGCCTAGCACAAGATCGTATAGTTCGTCTGCTAAAGCTTTTCTAATGTCAAGTATCATTTCCTTAGACCATGAGATTGTGCAACTCCCGGATACCGTAGGAATGCTTTGGCTGTACCAAATGCCAAAACGTAACTGGGTGGCTATAAAGGTGCACTACGGGTATCTCCGAAAGTGTCTGTTGGGTTGGCACGAATCGAGACTGGGATTTGTCACTCCGTGTAAATGGAGAGCTATCTCTGGGCCCACTCGGTAGGACATCATCATAATGTGCACAATGTGACCAAGGAGTTGATCACGGGATGATGTGTTACGGAACGAGTAAAGAGACTTGCCGGTAACGAGATTGAACGAGGTATCGGGATATCGACGAACGAATCTCGAGCAAGTATCGTACCGATAGACAAAGGGAATTGTATACAGGATTGATTAAATCCTCGACATCGTGGTTCATCCGATGAGATCATCGTGGAACATGTGGGAGCCAACATGGGTATCTAGATCCCGCTGTTGGTTATTGACCGGAGAGTCGTCTCGGTCATGTCTGCGTGTCTCTCGAACCCGTAGGGTCTACACACATAAGGTTCGGTGACGCTAGGGTTGTAGAGATATTAGTATGCGGTAACCCGAAAGTTTTTCGGAGTCCCGGATGAGATCCCGGACATCACGAGGAGTTCCGGAATGGTTCGGAGGTGAAGATTTATATATAGGAAGTCCAGTTTCGGCCATCGGGAAAGTTTCGGGGGTAATCGGTATTGTACGGGACCACCGGAAGGGTCCCGAGGGTCCACCGGGTGAGGCCACCTATCTCGGAGGGCCCCATGGGCTGAAGTGGGAGGGGAACCAGCCCCTGGTGGGCTGGTGCGCCCCCCATGGGCCTCCCCTGCGCCTAGGGCTGGAAACCCTAGGGGTGGGGGGCGCCCCACCTGACTTGGGGGGCAAGTCCACCCTTGGCCGCTGCCCCCCCTTGGAGATTGGATCTCCTAGGGCCGGCGCCCCCCTAGGGGTCCTATATATAGTGGAGAGGGAGGGAGGGCAGCCGCACCCAAGTCCCTGGTGCCTCCCCCTCCCTCCGTGACACCTCTCCCTCTCGTTGGTGCTTGGCGAAGCCCTGCCGAGATCTGGCTACTTCCACCGCCACGCCGTCGTGCTGCTGGATCTCCATCAATCTCTCCTCCCCCCTTGCTGCATCAAGAAGGAGGAGACGTCTCTCCGTCCCGTACATGTGTTGAACGCGGAGGTGCCATCCGTTCGGCACTACGATCATCGGTGATTTGGATCATGACGAGTACGACTCCATCAACCCCGTTCTCTTGAACGCTTCCGCTTAGCGATCTTCAAGGGTATGAAGATGCACTCCCTCTCTCTCGTTGCTAGTATCTCCTAGATTGATCTTGGTGACACGTAGGAAAATTTTGAATTATTGCTACGTTCCCCAACAGTTATAGCTTTGTATTTCTCTCAGATCTATTAATTTGGTTTTACCAACTAGATTGATTTTTCTTGCAATGGGATTGGTGCTTTGTGATGGGTTCGATCTTGCGGTGCTCAATCCTAGTTACAGAAATGAACATGACACGTATTTGTATCATTGACATTAAGGATAAAAAGATGGGGTTTATTCATATTAATTGAGTTTACTTTGTCTACATTATGTCATCTTGCTTAAGGCGTTGCTCCGTTCTTTATGAACTTAATACTCTAGATGCATGCTGGATAGCGGTCGATGGGTGGAGTAATAGTAGTAGATGCACGTAGGAGTCAGTCTACTTGTGTTAGGTCATTTCTCATCTTTGTGTTTTGGATGATGATGACAACTCTCTGTTGGTCTAATTATGTGATATGTGCTTCAGGTTCTCGGTGTTTAGGTATGGATCAATTAATCATTCTCTCTAGAAGGAAAAGATCGAAGACGGTGTTTTTCTACGTGTTTATCCTGTTGGTCATAGGAAACCCATACTATTAAGAGGGAATCCACATCGGAAGGCTTTGGGTGCATCTTTTCACGTACACACTTCTCTCACCCACCCTCACCTTCCATTTATTCTTTGAGAGAGAGTTCTCCATTTCAACTATTGTTGTGAACTCTCAGCGGTTGTACTGCTCGCTCGAGCAGTTGTACCGCTGACCTGTGGTACCAGTGAGGGAGTCCTGGACTAAGGGGTCCTCGGGCATCCGGCCTGTTATCCATGGGCTGGACTGATGGGCTGTGAAGACATGAAGGCCGAAGACTGCACCATGTCCGGATTGGTCTCTACTTGGCGTGGAAGGCAAGCTTGGCCACCGAAGATTCCTTCTTATGTAACCGACTCCATGTAAACCCTAGATCCCCTTGGTGTCTATATAAACCGAAGGGGATTGTCCGAAGAGGACATCACACATATACTCATTACCATATTCACATAGGCTAGACTTCTAGGGTTTAGCCATTACGATCTCGTGGTAGATCAACTCTTGTAATACTCATATTAATCAAGATCAATCAAGCAGGAAGTAGGGTATTACCACCCTAGAGAGGGCCCGAACCTGGGTAAACATCGTGTCCCCCGTCTCCTGTTACCATCGATCCTAGACGCACAGTTCGGGACCCCCTACCCGAGATCCACCGGTTTTGACACCGACATTGGTGCTTTCATTGAGAGTTCCACTATGCCGTCAACAAAAGGTTCGATGCCCCCTTCAATCGTTAATAATGATGCTGTCCAGGGAGGAACCTTCCTCCCCGGACAGATCTTCGTATTCGGCGGCTTCGTACCACGGGGCAACTCGCTTGGCCATCTGGAGCAGATCGACAGCTATGCCCCTGGCCATCAGGTCGGATTCGGAAGCTTCAACTACGTCGCGGATATCCGTGGAGACTTGATCTTCGAGGGATTTGAGCCCGCGGCGATCGCTCCCCCTCATCCCGATGAACGTAACTTAAATCTGTCATCGGATCACACTGAGGAGATGGTTCCTGTGGCTGCAACGACCTTAGAGCCGAAGCAGATCGAGCCATCTGAGGCCTCAGAGTCCGCGGCATTGGAGCCGCACATGGACTCGACGCCCTGCAATATTCTCTTTAATGGAACTTCGGACTCGTGTCCGGCTATAAGTTCCGGACTGTGTACGCCCGCGGACACCGAGCTAGATCGGTTATCGATCTTCAAGTTCAGCGCCGCTGACGTTTTCCAGCACTCGCCTTTGGGTGATGCGCTAAAATATTTAAAGAATTTGTCCTTGGAGAAGGACTCATAGCCGAACTATGTCTGGTTCGAGCTAGAGACGGATGATGAGGAATTTTACTTCCCACCCGCCACCCACTTCATAGCCACCGTCGATGACTTAACCGACGTGCTTGACTATGTCTCCTCTCTTTCCAGGAGGTGAGCCGCATCGGGATTCCGGATCGGAATTCGGGGTCCGCCGCCCAGTCAGCATCGCGCGGCTCGATGATGTAGAACCACCCCGATTTCCACCCCTTCACCGTCTCTGCAAATGAGCCTTCAGGCCAAGTGACGTTGGGCATCTTGCCCACCATAGCGCCTCCGCACTCTGCTTGTTGGCCGCGCACTACTTTCAGCCTCACATTGAAGGTCTTCAGCCACATGCCGAAGTGAGGCGGGATGCGGAGAAAGGCCTCATAAGCGATGATAAATGCCGAAATATTGAGGATAAAGTTGGGGCCTAGGGCATGAAAATCCAGCCCGTGGTAGAACATCAACCCACGGACGAATGGATGAAGAGGGAACCCCAGCCCGCGGACGAAATGTGTGAGAAACACAACCCTCTCGTGGAGCTCGGGAGTAGGAACGATCTGTCCCGTGGCCGGGAGTCGATGAGCGATCTCCTTGGCCAGATATCCGGCCTCCCGGCGCTCCTTGATATCCTTCTTCTTGAAGGACGAGGCCATCCACTTACCCCCAGCTCCGGATCCGGACATCTTTGGAGTGCTTTCTCGAATAAGGGAAAAGCTAAGGCTTGGGCGTTGGAGCTCAGGGACGGAAGGGCTGAGGAGGAACCAAGATGCGGGTAAAGAAAGGGGATCCTAACCCCCTTATAAAGGCCGTGAAAGTCAAGCGCCTCCCCACTCGCCTTAAACTCGCTTATTCCCAAGGGCTGTGCAAACGGCACGGTTGGGCCAGCCATGCCCGCATTGATGAGAATCCCGCAATAAGGGGACACGATCTCTGCTTCGACAAGACGTGCCAGTAGCTACCGCGTCTCGGAACATGGAATGGCAAAAGAAAAGCAGTTCGAAATTATGACCAGGCGGACGTGATGTCATGCTATAAAAAGCTGTCAGCGAATAGAACTCGTGTAATATATATTCTCTCTGTGGTTGTGTATGGTGTGGATTACAGGTCCGGATGCAATCATCGCATCCGAAGACTATCTTGGAGTTCGGAAGGAGGGGAACCCGCCTTGCAATGCCGAAGAAAATCTGCGCATCGGACTCCTCGTCATTGAAGCCAGGTTCAGGCGCTACTAAGGGAGTCCTGGACTAAGGGGTCCTCGGGCATCCGGGCTATTATCCATGGGCCGGACTGATGGGCTATGAAGACATGAAGGCCGAAGACTGCACCATGTCCGGATTGGAGTCTACTTGGCGTGGAAGGCAAGCTTGGCGACCGAAGATTCCTTATTATGTAACCGACTCCATGTAAACCCTAGATCCCCTCGGTGTCTATTTAAATCGAAGGGGATAGTCCGGAGAGGACATCACACATATACTCATTACCATATTCACATAGGCTAGAGTTCTAGGGTTTAGCCATTACGATCTCGTGGTAGATCAACTCTTGTAATACTCATATTAATCAAGACAATCAACAAGGAAGTAGGGTATTACCTCCATAGAGAGGGCCCGAACCTGGGTAAACATCGTGTCCCCCGTCTCCTGTTACCATCGATCCTGGACGCACAGTTCGGGACCCCCTACCCGAGATCCGCCGGTTTTGACACTGACAACCGGCCTAACCACCGCCCCAGGGGTGATACCCAGGGGTTGGACTGCCCAGTGTCGCCAGAGCGGTTGTACCACTGCCCCAGGGAGGTGGTACCGCCACCATGCTCAAAAGCACTGGGTGTTGCGTCCTTGGCGGTTGTACCGGCCAGGTACCGCCCAACAACAAGACTAGCCTCTGTAATGGGCAGTACTTGGGCGGTAGTAGTGAACCTACCGCTTAGGACTTAGCCGCTGCTATTACCAGGGGCAGGCGGTAGTTCCGGCCCACTATCGCTCAACCACCGCTCACTAGGGTGTCTCCCTTCTATTTTGTAGTGGTTGTTGGGCGATAGACGAGCAGCTGTTCCAGTTGATCTTGTTAACCGGCACAACCGCTCGGGTGTCCGGTTGTACCGCCTGTTAGGGTTTCTGTAGTATACCCGTGAGTCCCGGTTGTACCGGGCCGAGGAGTGGTTGTACCGCTGCAGTGCTGTTTTTGCAGTAACGGTTGGAATTTAGGGTTTCCTATATAAAGGAGGTTCTTCCACCTACCTCCTTCACCTCTTTCCTCTCTCTCTCCACCATTAATGCGCTTCAAGCTTTCTTGCCCGATCTCGCTCTCTAGCCACTCAAAATTGTTGATTTGCTAGGGATTGAGGGAGGAGACCTAGATCTACACTTCCACCAAAGGATATTTGATTCCCCCATACTTTCTTGTGTGGATTTTGTTACTCTTGGGTGTTTGAGCACCCTAAATGGTTGAGGTCACCTTGGATCCACATTCCATTATGGTGAACCTCCGTGGTTTCGTTGGGAGCCTCCAATTCAGTTGTGGGGAGAGCCCCAACCTTGTTTGTAAAGGTTCGGTCGCCGCCTTCAAGGGCACCAATAGTGGAATCACGACATCTCATGTTGTGTGAGGGCGTGAGGAGAATATGGTGGCCCTAGTGGCTTCTTGGGGAGCATCGTGCCTCCACACCGCTCCAACGGAGACGTACTTCCTCTCAAAGGGAAGGAACTTCGGTAACACACCCTCGTCTCCACTGGCTCCACTCTTGGTTATCTCTCACCTTTACTTGTGCAAGCTTGTATTGATTTGTATCCCTTGCTTGCTTGTGTGCTTGTTGTTGTTGCATCATATAGGTTGCCCACCTAGTTGCATATCTAGACAACCTACTTTGATGCACTGTTTAACTTGGTAAAGAAAATCTAAAAATTGTTAGTTGCCTATTCACCCCCTCTAGTCAACTATATCGATCCTTTCAATTGGTATCAGAGCCTCGTCTCTTTATTAAGGACTTTGTCGTCCAAAGAGTATGCCTGACACCATAGACGGTGAGGAGGAGCACCCCGGTGTGATTCCGTCCTCATCTATGGCCACTGGGGGATCCTCGGTCTCTCGCAAGGAGTTCAATGCGACTTTGGACACATTGAAAACCTCCATGACGACCGAGGTTGAAGGCATGTTCAACTAGTTTTTAGAAGGCCTTAAATTATCCACCGCACCAATGAAAGTGGGTGATCCCGCTAACAAGGTGATGGATGCTAACTCCGACAAGGGGGGAGCTACTAGTGACAAAGTTCCTTCATCTAGTGGTAGAAGTGGAAATGGCACCTTTGCCCATGTTGAACCTCCACTTACTTATGGAGGACCATGCTACCTCTTGAGCATGCGTTGGTTTTCCCTTGAAGAGGAAAGGGTGATGCAACAAAGTAGCGTAAGTATTTCCCTCAGTTTGTGAGAACCAAGGTATCAATCCGGTAGGAGACTACACGCAAGTGTCCTAGTACCTGCACAAACAAATAAGAACCTTGCAACCAATGTGATAAAGGGGTTTTCAATCCCTTCACGGCCACTTGCAAAAGAGAGATCTGATAAAGATAATAAGATAAATATTTTTGGTATTTTTTGTATAGATTGGAAAATAAATATTGCAAAATAAATAGTAAACTAGAATTGTAGATCGGAAACTTATATGATGTAAAGTAGACTCGGGGGCCATAGGTTTCACTAGTGGCTTCACTCAAGATAGCATAAATTACGGTGGGTGAACAAATTACTGCCGAGCAATTGATAGAAAAGCGCATAGTTATGATGATATCTAGGCATGATCATGAACATAGGCATCACGCCCGTGTCAAGTAGACCGAAACGATTCTGCATCTACTACTATTACTCCACACATCGAACGCCATCCAACATGCATCTAGAGTATTAAGTTCATAAGAATAGAGTGACGCATTAGGCAAGATGACATGATGTAGAGGGATAAACTCAAGCAATATGATATAAACCCCATCTTTTTCTTCTCGATGGCAACAATACAATACGTGCCTTGCTGCCCTTGCTGTCACTGGGAAAGGACACTGCAAGATTGAATCCAAAGCTAAGCACTTCTCCCATTACAAGAAAGATCAATCTAGTAGGCCAAACCAAACTGATAATTCGAAGAGACTTGCAAAGATATCAAATCATGCATATAAGAATTCAGAGAAGAATCAAATATTGTTCATAATCTTAATCATAAACCCACAATTCATCGGATCTCGGCAAACACACTGCAAAAAGAATTACATTGAATAGATCTCCAAGAACATTGAGGAGAACTTTGTATTGAGAACCAAAGAGAGAGAATAAGCCATCTAGCTAATACCTATGGGCCTGAAGGTCTGTGGTAAACTACTCACACATCATCAGAGAGGCTATGGTGTTGATGTAGAAGCCCTCCATGATTGAATCCCCCTCCGGGAGATCACCGGAAAAGGTCTCCAGATGGGATCTCACGGGTACAGAAGGTTGCGGCGGTGGAAAAGTGGTTTCGTGGCTCCCCTGGATGTTTTCAGGGTATAAGAGTATATATAGGCGAAGGGAGTCGGTCGGTGGAGCTACGAGGGTGTTGGGGAACGTAGCAGAATTTTAAATTTTTCTACGCATCACTAAGATCAATCTATGGAGTCATCTAGCAACGAGGGAGAGGGGAGTGCATCTACATACCCTTGTAGATCGCACGCGGAAGCGTTTAAGAGAACGGGGTTGATGGAGTCGTACTCGTCGTGATCCAAATCACCGATGACCTAGCGCCAAACGGATGGCACCTCCGCATTCAACACACGTACGGTTGGGAAGACGTCTCCTCCAACTTGATCCTGCAAGGGGGAAGGAGAGGTTGATGAAGATCCAGCAGCACGACGGCGTGGTGGTGGAAGCAACGGTGATCTCGGCAGGGCTTCGCCAGGCTCTGGGAGAGGGAGGAGTGTCATGGGAGGGAGAGGGAGGCGCCAGGGGCTAGGGTGTGGCTGCCCTCCCTCCCCCCACTATTTATAGGACCCCTAGGGGGGCGTCGGCCCTAGGAGATTGAATCTCCAAGGGGGGGGCAGCGGCCAAGGGGGGTGGAGTGCCCCCCAAGCCAAGTGGGGCGCCCCCACCCCTAGGGTTTCCAACCCTAGGCACAGGGGAGGCCCATGGGGGGGAGCACCAGCCCATCTGGGGCTGGTTCACCTCCCACTTCAGCCCATGGGGCCCTCCGGGATAGGTGGCCCCACCCGGTGGACCCCCGGGACCCTTCCGGTTGTCCCAGTACAATACTGATTACCCCGAAAACCTTCCCGATGGCCGAAACTTGACTTCCTATATATAAATCTTCACCTCCGGACCAATCCGGAACTCCTTGTGACGTCTGGGATCTCATCCGGGACTCCGAACAACTTTCGGGTTACCGTATACTAATATCTCAACAACCCTAGCGTCACCGAACCTTAAGTGTGTAGACCCTACGGGTTCGGGAGACACGCAGACATGACCGAGACGACTCTCCGGTCAATAAACAACAGCGGGATCTGGATACCCATGTTGGCTCCCACATGCTCCTTGATGATCTCATCAGATAAACCACGATGTCGAGGATTCGATCAATCCCGTATACAATTCCCTTTGTCAATCGATACGTTACTTGCCCGAGACTTGATCGTCGGTATCCCAATACCTCGTTCAATCTCGTTACCGGCAAGTCACTTTACTCGTACCGTAATGCATGATCCCATGATCAACCACTTGGTCACATTGAGCTCATTATGATGATGCATTACCGAGTGGGCCCAGAGATACCTCTCCGCCATACGGAGTGACAAATCCCAGTCTCGATTCGTGCCAACCCAACAGACACTTTCGGAGATACCTGTAGTGTACATTTATAGTCACCCAGTTACGTTGTGACATTTGGCACACCCAAAGCACTCCTACGGTATCTGGGAGTTGCACAATCTCATGGTCTAAGGAAATGATACTTGACATTTGGAAAAGCTATAGCAAACGAACTACACGATCTTTGAGCTATGCTTAGGATTGGGTCTTGTCCATCACATCATTCTCCTAATGATGTGATCCCGTTATCAATGACATCCAATGTTCATAGTCAGGAAACCATGACTATCTTTCGATCAACGAGCTAGTCAACTAGAGGCTCACTAGGGATGTGTTGTGGTCTCTGTATTCACACATGCATTACGATTTCCGGATAACACAATTATAGCTTGAACAATAGACAATTATCATGAACAAAGAAATATAATAATAACCATTTTATTATTGCCTCTAGGGCATATTTCCAACAGAGGGGCCCACGAGGGTGGGGGCGTGCCGCCCTACCTCGTGGCCGCCTCGTTGCTTCCTTGAACTCTACTCCAAGTCTCCTGGATTGCGTTTGATATTCCTTTTTTGCGAAAAACTGAAATAGGCAAAAAAACATCAACTGGCACTGGGCCTCCGGTTAATAGGTTAGTCCCAAAAATAATATAAAAGTCCATACTAAAGCCCATTAAACATCCAAAACGGATATTATAATAGCATGGAACAATCAAAAATTATAGATACGCTGGAGACGTATCAACATCCCCAAGCTTAATTCCTGCTCGTCCTCGAGTAGGTGAATGAAAAAAACAGAATTTTTGATGTGGAATGCTACCTAACATAATTTTCAATGTAATTTTCTTTATTGTGGAATGAATATTCAGATCCGAAAGATTCAAGACAAAAGTTTAATATTGACATAAAAATAATAAAACCTCAAGCATACTAATAAAGCAATCATGTCTTCTCAAAATATCATGGCCAAAGAAAGCTATCCCTACAAAATCATATAGTCTGGCTATGCTCTATCTTCATCACACAAAATATTTAAATCATGCACAACCCTGATGACAAGCCAAGCAATTGTTTCATACTTTTGATGTTCTCAAACTTTTTCAATCTTCACGCAATACATGAGCATGAGCCATGGACATAGCACTATAGGTGGAATATAATGGTGGTTGTGGAGAATACAAAAAGGAGAAGATAGTCTCACATCAACTAGGCGTATCAACGGGCTATGGAGATGCCCATCAATAGATATTGATGTGAGTGAGTAGGGATTGCCATGCAACAAATGCAATAGAGCTATAAGTGTATGAAAGCTCAACAAAAGAAACTAAGTGGGTGTACATCCTACTCGCTTGCTCACGAAGACCTAGGGCATTTTGAGGAAGCCCATCATTGGAATATACAAGCCAAGTTCTATAATGAAAAATTCCCACTAGTATATGAAAGTGACAAAATAGGAGACTCTCTATCATGAAGATCATGGTGCTACTTTGAAGCGCAAGTGTGGAAAAAGGATAGTAGCATTGCCCCTTCTCTCTTTTTCTCTCATTTTTTGTTTTCGTCCGAAATCTCATCCCGACTTGTGGGGGAATCATAGTCTCCATCATTCTTTCCTCACATGAGACAATGATCTAATAATGATGATCATCACACTTTATTTACTTACAACTCAAGAATTACAACTCGATACTTAGAACAGAATAAGACTCTATGTCAATGCCTCCGGCGGTGTACCGGCATGTGCAATGAATCAAGAGTGACATGTATGAAAGAATTATGAATGGTGGCTTTGCCACAAATACGATGTCAACTACATGATCATGCAAAGCAATATGACAATGTTGAAGCGTGTCATAAATAAACGGAACGGTGGAAAGTTGCATGGCAATATATCTCGGAATGGCTATGGAAATGCCATAATAGGTAGGCATGGTGGTTGTTTTGAGGAAGGTATATGGTGGGTTTATGGTACCGGCGAAAGTTGCGCGGTACTAGAGAGGCTAGCAATGGTGGAAGGGTGAGAGTCCGTATAATCCATGGACTCAACATTAGTCATAAAGAACTCACATACTTATTGCAAAAATCTATTAGTTATCGAAACAAATTACTACGCGCATGCTCCTAGGGGGGTAGATTGGTAGGAAAAGACCATCGCTCTTCCCCAACCTCCACTCATAAGGAAGACAATCAATAAATAAATCATGCTCCGACTTCATCATAACGGTTCACCATACGTGCATGCTACGGGAATCACAAACTTTAACACAAGTATCTCTCAAATTCACAACTACTCAACTAGCACGACTCTAATATTACCATCTTCATATCTCAAAACAATCATCAAGTATTCAAACTTCTCATAGTATTCAATGCACTTTATATGAAAGTTTTTTATTATACCCATCTTGGATGCCTATCATATTAGGACTAATTTCATAACCAAAGAAAATTACCATGCTGTTCTAAAGGAATCTCAAAATAATATAACTGAAGCATGAGAGATAAATAATAAAACCACCACCATGCTCTAAAAATATATAAGTGAAGCACTAGAGCAAAATTTATCTAGCTCAAAAGATATAAGTGAAGCACATAGAGTATTATATTAAATTCCGATTCATGTGTGTCTCTCCAAAAGGGTGTGTAAAGCAAGGATGATTGTGGTAAACTAAAAAGAAAATACTCAAATCATACAAGACGCTCCAAGGAAAACACACATCATGTGGTGAATAAAAATATAACCTCAAGTAAAGTTACCTATAGACGAAGACGAAAGAGGGGATGCCTTCCGGGGCATACCCAAGCTTAGGCTTTTGGTTGTATTTGAATATTACCTTGGGGTGCCTTGGGAATCCCCAAGCTTAGGCTATTGCCACTCCTTATTCCAAAATCCATCAAATATTTACCCAAAAACTTGAAAACTTCACAACACAAAACTCAACAGAAATTCTCATGAGCTCCGTTAGTATAAGAAAACAAACCACCACTTTAAGGTACTGTAATACACTCATTATTTATTTATATTGGTGTTAAACCTACTGTATTCCAACTTCTCTATGGTTCATACCCCCCCGATACTAGCCATAGATTCATCAAAATAAGCAAACAACACACGAAAAACAGAATTTGTCAAAAACAGAACAGTCTGTTGCAATCTGTAGGTTTCGAATACTTATATAACTCCGAAAATCCTGAAAAATTAGGACATCGTAAATAATTTGTATATTGATCTACTGCACTTGGAATCAGTATTTTATCGCTCTCTGGTAAAAAATGAAAATTATTCTCGTGAGCGCATACTTTCTGTTTTTTACAGCAAGATCAAATAACAATCACCCAAGAAGATCCTAAAGGTTTTACTTGGCACAAACACTAACTAAAACATAAAAAACACAATCATAACAGAGGATAGATGATTTATTTATTACTAAACAGGAACAAAAAGTAAGGAGCAAAAATAAAATTGGGTTTCCTCCCGACAAGCGATATTGTTTAACGGAAACCTAACACATCACACAAAGTTTTTGGAATCGTGGAAACACTAGCACCCAAATCACATAAAGCATAGCATTCATAATCTTTAATCTTAATTTTAATAGTAGGTTCCCACTCATCTTAAAGTTTTCTAGGGATAGAAACTTCTAGTTCAAGCTTTTCTTTATCAGATTGCATCAAAGCATCAACGATGTGTTTAGTAAAAGCTTTGTTTTGATCATAAGCATGAGGAGCATTTAACACGGATTGCAACAAGGAAATACAATCTATCAAAGAGCAATTATCATAATTAAATTCCTTGAAATCCAAAATAGTTGGTTCATTTCTATGTAAAGTTTTGACCTCTTCAATCCCCCTTTTACCAATTTTTGCATCAAGATCTAAAAACTCCGAATCATTGGGACGCTTTTTAACTAAAGTTGACTCATCTCCAGTCCCATCTTTAACAAGATTCATATTGGCAAACAAAGATTTAATAGGAGACACACCAATCACTTTTAGATCTTCATCATTATTATCATGAAAACTAGAAGAACATGCTTTCACAAAGCAATATTTCTTAGCATGCATCCTAGCGGTTCTTTCTTTGCACTCATCAATGGAAATTCTCTTGGCTTTGAGAGACTCATTGATATCATGCTTAGGTGGAATAGATCTAAGTTTCAAAGAATCAACATCAAGAGAAATTTTATCCACGTTCCTAGCCAACTCTTCAATCTTAAGCAATTTTTCTTCAAGCAAAGCATTGAAATTCTTTTGCGAATTCATAATTTTTTTAACACTAGTCTCAAAATCAGAGGGCATCTTATTAAAATTTCCATAAGAGTTGTTGTAGGAATTACCATAATTATTAGAGGAATTACTAGGGAATGGCCTAGAGTTACAATTTCCTCTATACACGTTGTTACGTTAATTGTTCCTACCAACAAAATTCACATCCATATATTCATTATTATTCTCAATCAAAGTGGACAAAATCATATCATTAGGATCAGAAGAAACACTCTTATTAGCAAACAATTTCATAATTTCATCCATCTTTCCACTCAAAACATTAATCTCTTCTATCGCATGGACTTTTTTACTAGTAGATCTTTCGTTGTGCCATTGAGAATAATTAACCATAATATTATCTAGGAGTTTAGTAGCTTCTCCTAAAGTGATTTCCATAAAAGTGCCTCCCGCGGCCGAATCTAAAAGATTTCTAGAAGCAAAATTCAATCCAGCATAAAAATTCTGTATAATCATCCATAAATTCAAACCATGTGTAGGGCAATTACGTATCATTAATTTCATCCGCTCCCAAGCTTGTGCAACATGCTCATGATCAAGTTGCTTAAAATTCATAATATCGTTTCTAAGAGAGATGATCTTAATGGGAGGAAAATACTTAGAGATAAAAGCATCTTTGCACTCATTCCATGAATCAATACTATTTTTAGGCAAAGAAGAGAACCAAGTTTTAGCACGATCTCTAAGCGAAAACGGAAATAGCTTCAATTTAATGATATCATTATCGACATCTTTCTTCTTTTGCATATCACATAAATCAACAAAGCTGTTTAGATGGGTAGTAACATCTTCGCTAGGAAGGCCAGCAAATTGATCTTTCATGACAAGATTCAGCAAAGCAGTATTAATTTCACAAGATTTAGCATCGGTAAGAGGAGCAATCGGAGTGCTAGTAAAATCATTGTTGTTGGTATTGGAGAAGTTACATAATTTAGTATTATCTTGAGCCATCGTGACAAACAATCAATCCAACACACAATCACACAAGAGGCAAGCGAAAGAAGGCGAACGGAAGAAGGGCGAACGGAAAAGAGGCGAATAAAATGGCAAGGGTGAAGTGGGGGAGAGGAAAACAAGAGGCAAATGGCAAACAATGTACTTCGAGGGATAAGAGTTTGTGATGGGTACTTGGTATGTCTTGGCTTGAGTGTAGATCTCCCCGGCAACGGCAACAGAAATCCTTCTTGCTACCTCTTGAGCATGCGTTGGTTTTCCCTTGAAGAGGAAAGGGTGGTGCAGCAAACTAGCATACGTATTTCCCTCAGTTTTGGAGAACCAAGGTATCAATCCAGTAGGAGACTACACGCAAGTCGCCTAGTACCTGCACAAACAAATAAGAACCTTGCAACCAACGCGATAAAGGGTTGTCAATCCCTTCATGGCAACTTGCAAAAGTGAGATCTGATAAAGATAATAAGATACATATTTTTGGTGTTTTTGTTGTATATATTGGAAAATAAAGATTGCAAAATAAATAGTAAACTAGAATTGTAGATCGGAAACTTATATGATGTAAAGTAGACCCGGGGGCCATATGTTTCACTAGTGGCTTCTCTCAAGATAGCATAAATTACGGTGGGTGAACAAATTACTGCCGAGCAATTGATAGAAAAGTGCATAGTTAAGATGATATCTAGGCATGATCATGAACATAGGCATCACGTCCGTGTCAAGTAGACCGAAATGATTCTGCATCTACTACTATTACTCCACACATCAACCTCTATCCATCATGCATCTAGAGTATTAAGTTCATAAGAACAGAGTAACACATTAGGCAAGATGACATGATGTAGAGGGATAAACTCAAGCAATATGATATAAACCCCATCTTTTTATCCTCGATGGCAAGAATACAGCACGTGCCTTGCTGTCCCTGTTGTCACTGGGAAAGGACCCCGCAAGATTGAACCCAAAGCTAAGCACTTATCCCATTGCAACAAAGATCAATCTAGTAGGGCAAACCAAACTGATAATTCGAAGAGACTTGCAAAGATATCAAATCATGCATATAAGAATTCAGAGAAGAGTCAAATATTGTTCATAGATAATCTTAATCATAAACCCACAATTCATTGGATCTCGGCAAACACACCGCAAAAAAGAATTACATCGAATAGATCTCCAAGAACATCGAGGAGAACTTTGTATTGAGAACCAAAGAGAGAGAAGAACCCATCTAGCTAATAAATATGGACCCGAAGGTCTGTGGTAAACTACTCACACATCATCGGAGAGGCTATGGTGTTGATGTAGAATCCCTCCGTGATCGAATCCCCCTCCGGCAGATCGCCGAAAAAGGTCCCCAGATGGGATCTCACGGGTACAGAAGGTTGCGGTGGTGGAAAAGTGGTTCGTGGCTCCCTGGATGTTTTCAGGGTATAAGAGTATATATAGGCGAAGGAAGTAGGTCAGTGGAGCTACGAGGGGCCCACGAGGGTGGGGGCGCGCCTGGCCCCCCTGGGCGCGCTGACCTTCCTCGTGGCCGGCTCGTTGCTTCCTTGACCTCTACTCCAAGTCTTCTGGATTGCGTTTGTTCCAAAAAATATCCCCTCGAAGGATTCATTCCTTTTGGATTCCGTTTGATATTCCTTTTCTGCAAAACACTGAAATAGGGAAAAAACAGCAACTGGCACTAGGCCTCCGGTTAATAGGTTAGTCCCAAAAATAATATAAAAGTGCATATTAAAGCCCATTAAACATCCAAAACAGATAATATAATAGCATAGAACAATAAAAAATTATAGATACGTTGGAGACGTATCAGACCGGTTCCCTCCACTCATTTGAATCATGCTGGTCCTCCTCCTAAGTTTGTGAAAAATGAGGATTTTGCCTCTTGGGTCTATCGCTTTAAACGCCATTTAAATCATAGTAACAGTAACCTTTGGAGAATTATTGAGCAAGGTTTCTACCCGCATGACCCAAGCAACTTAACCCCTAGAGAAGCCGCGGATAATCAATTCAACGAGTCCGCTCTCTTTATCATCCAAGATGCAATTCCATCCGAAGATATTGCGCATCTCCGACCTTTCACCGTGGCCAAGGAAGCATGGCAACATGTTGTCTCCATTTATAAGGGAAGCGCAAGCATTCAACGCTCCAACTATGAAGTGGTGCAAGATGAAGCCGATGAGTTTGCAATGAATGAAGATGAGGAACCTCTTGAGCTTTACCGGAGATTAATCACTCTCACGGTCTCACTCCGAGATCATGGGAGCAAGGATACAAATGACAATTGGATCAAGCGCAAGCTTCTCAAGGCCATGATGCCTTACCATAAGGCCATGTCCTCCATCATCCGTCAAAGGCCAGACTTCCACACCTTGTCCTCAAGTGAAGTGTTGGATGAGTTTGTGGCAATGAGGATCTTGGACAAGACCGCCGACAAAGCAGTGTTGCGTTATCAAAGAGCAAAGAATCCCAACCTTGCCTTGAAGGCCAAGGCTAGTGTGGGAGAAGAGGGTGAAGAGGAAGAAGAGGAGTGTTGCCCCGAAGATACCAAGTATGCATATCATGAGCACATGGCTCTTGCTTCATGGCAATTTTGGTGCAAAAAGAACTCAAGGCCCAACTTCAACAAGAACAACTCAAGTAGCGCCAAGGGCAAGCAACGTGTGAGGACATGCTATAATTGTTGCAATGTGAGCCACTTTGTTGCGGATGGCCCATACGAGAAGAGGAAAGACAATGGTGGCAAGCTTATCCGAAAAGACAAGGCCATGTCCTTCCCTGATGTCGCTTGAAGCTCCGTCGGTATTTCCCCAAAGAGGAAGGGATGATGCAGCACAACAGCAGCAGATATTTCCATTAGATATGAAACCAAGGTTATCGAACCAGTAGGAGAACCAAGCAACACAACGTAAACAACCCCTGCACACAGATAACAAATCCTCGCAACCCGCCGTGTTAAAGGTGTTGTCAATCCCTTTCAGGGTACGACGCCTCAAGATAGGCAAATTGACGTGAGATAAATTAGTAGTAGATTGATAGATCGAATGCCAAATAAAAAAATAAGGAAAAATTGCAGCAATTTTTTTTGGGGTTTTGGATTAATAGATCTGAAAATAAATACAACAGAAAAGTAGATCGCAAAGGCAAATAATATGAGAAAGAAGACCCCGGGGCTGTAGGTTTCACTAGTGGCTTCTCTCGAGAAGAATAGCAAACGGTGGGTAAACAAATTACTATTGGGCAAGTGATAGAACCTCAAATAATTATGAAGATATCCAAGCAATGATCATTATATAGGCATCACGTCCAAGATTAGTAGACCGACTCCTGCCCGCATCTACTACTATTACTACAAAAAAAGACACATCCGTGACATTTTGGGCCGAACGATTTTTTTTCTGTCATACATATGACACTTCCATGACGATAATTGTGACAAAACCCGGTATCATCATAGATGTGGTGGGCTCCTACTTCTATGACAAAAAATCATGACCGAAAATGGGCTTTTCGTTATGGGCGGGCCAGAGACGCAGCTGCATGACATTCTTTGGGTCGTCCATGATGGAAAAAACCGTGGTAGAAGCGAGGGGGAGGAAAATTTCGGGGAGTTCCCGGTTACGGTGGGAGGTCGGGGGCCGAGCGATGCGCGTTTCTCTCGTACACGTAGGTGCGTGTGTGTGAGGCTTTGGCTCTAATTGAACCCGAGCGAGGCGTTGGGCTCTAACTGAAACCGAGCGATTGCACTGCAGGCTACGCGTTACTGAACCCGACCGATCGATCAATGGCTATTAACTGAACCCGATCGTGTGATTCCTTCACTACGGCTGCTAACTGAAGCCGATCGATGCTGCCTCTGGGATGAACAGTGAGCGTTGCGGGGGGGGGGGGGGGGGGTTGGATGAACAGTGAGCGGTGGCGTTGCCTCTCGATGAACAGGACCCCGTGGTGCGGTGGAGGGCTGGATGAACAGTAGACGGTGGAGGGGTGCCCGTGGAGGGGTGGTTTAACAGGACCCCGTGGTGTGGAGGGCTGGGTGAATAGTAGACGGTGGAGGGGTGGTTGAACAGTAGCCGGTGGAGTAGCGCGCGGTGGAGGCTGGATGAACAGGAGCCTGTGGAGGCTGGAGGAGGTCGACGGTGGAGATGAACAGTATCCCGTGGAGTCTTGTTTTCTGGTACGCACACCCCTCCTGATGAACAGGACCCCCGTTTCGACCGTAGAGCTCCAACACAAGTCCGTTTCGTCCATTTTGCGGTACACCACACCCCTCCCGATCAACAGGACCCCCGTTTCGACCGTAGGAGGTCCGTTTCATCCGTTTTGCAGTACGCCAGACCCCTCCCGATGAATAGGATCCTGTTTCGAACGTGGTCGGTCGAACACAAGGCCATTTCCTCCGTTGTGCGGTACGCCAGGCCTTGTTTCCATCGTCTGTTCCGTCCAAGCCCTCCCGATGAACACAACCACGCATTCCGTTCCGACCCAGCCGGTTGGCTCCCACGCGTTTCATTGCCTCCCGATGAACACGACGCATTCTGTTGCCTCCCCATGAACACGACGCAGTCCGTTGCCTCCCCATGAACACAATGATGACGCTGTTTCTCTGTTCCGACCCAGCATGTCAACGAGCCCTGGCCGTATGTATGCACGAGTAGGCGTTCGAGACCCCGCCCGTATGTACACATACGTGGCCGTATTTTCTTTCTTGCACCCTGGCCGCTGTACGTACGTGTATATGCTACGTGCGCCCCTCTACTACGACACTGCGCGCCTCTACATCCACCAGTATATATGTACGTACACGTTCGCGACCAGAATGACAACGCTACGTATGCTTCGACCAGGTGGGTCCTGACTGTCAGGCACTTCCTTGCGTGCGAAGATATAGCTGGTGGGTCCCAGTAGCCAGGGGGCGAATCGTTTTGTTTTTTTGCCCGGACGCACTTCCTTGCGTGCAAAGGTGTAGCTGCTGGGTCCCAGCAGGCAGGGGGAAACATTTTTTTTGCGAAATACGGTGGCCCGTCCGATGGGTCCCCGCTGTCAGGTGGAGGAATAATTATTTTGCGCGTAATAAGGAGGCACTTCCTTGCTGCGGCCGTGGACCCAGCTGTCAGCGTCTCCACGCACAGTACTCTTCTGATGGAAGTCGGTCATTGACCACGCCGCGCCGAGAGCACCACGGCGGTGGACGACGGTGAGGCCTGGGAAGGGGACGATACAGAGGCAGGGAAGACTCGGCAGTTGTTTCCCACGCGGAGGGGAGTATGACTGTATGAGGGTTTACGGGTTCGTCTGCCGTCGCCAGAGAATAACAGCATGTGTGGGTGAGTAGAGGGATGGGTAGGCCAGCGATGGGAGTATGGTGGGGCGGTGAGGCCTGTGTGGCAGCACAGCCGGCTGCGGGGAGGAGGGAGCAGGCAGTCCCGCTGGCGCTTGTTTGAGCGGCTGAAGCAGGAAGAGCAGAGATTGAAGAAGCACGACGGCCGTTGGATGGACATCCAACAGTCAGTGCTTGTGCGTCAACCTTTTTTTAGGAAAGCCTCAAATCTGTGGAAAACAGCATATAACCCATCTGCCATTATTTCTAATAATTTACAGCCCATTTGCTAATTCTTAAGGTTTTTTTGGAGCCCATATTCTTTTTGTTAGCATTACAGCCCATATTGTGGCCACGGTTAAAAAATTATACGAAATTTTGCATATTTCGGTGCGGTCCGAACTATTTTTAATCCCGAAATTTCGACTCACATTCAAACTGATTTGAAAAATAAATGTATATCAATATAAAATCCAACAAATTCTCCGTGCATAAAAATTAATGTAATTTAAAATCTTGAAATGAAAAAAAGATATTTGAAACTAATTGCCGGTTTGATGTGTTTTAAAAATGTACAACCCATTTCTCATTACTGATGGGCCATTTTCTCGGCCAGCCGAATGAAAGCTCTCCTTGTCTTGAAAGATTTGCAGCCCAACAGGCGTGACAAAGCGACTTACTTGGCAAATCACAAAAAAACTGGGCTGTGGTCGTGGACCCAGCTGTCAGCCTCTCCACGTACAGTACTCTTCCCATGGAACTCGTTCCTTGACCATGTTGACCACCCCGCGCGGAGAGCACCACGGCGGTGGACGACAGCGAGGCCTAGGAAGGGGATGACGCGGAGCCGGGGAAGATGCGGCAGTGGAAGCCCGCGCGGAGAGGAGTACGAGGGTTCACTAGCTCGGCTGCGGTGTGAGGCTGGCGTCGCCGCAGGGCCTGGCCAGCGGTGGGAATAGTAGGGGGCGGTGAGGCCTCTACGGTAGCACAGCCGGCCACGGGAGGCAGGAGCATGCGACACGACCGGCGCTGCTTTGGGCGGCTGGAGCAAGAAGACCAGAGGTTGAAGAAGCACTACGGCTGTTGGATGGACATCGTACGGTCACTGGAGCTAGAATTGTTCATATTGACTAAGTTGACAAAGCCCTTCGTCCCCGTCAACTAAGTAGGCCCACAAGTCAGCCTCCCACCAAGTTGCGTCCCAGCTAGTCGGGGTAGTATTCATTTTTTATGTGCGTAATACGGAGGAACTTCTGGTGGGTCCGAGTTGACAGCGGGGGGAATGTTTTTTTTTTGTGAAATACGGTGGCCCGTCCGGTGGGTCCCAGCAGTCAGGGGGAAACGATTTTTCGCAAAATACTGGTGGTCCGTCCGATGGGTCCCCGCTGTCAGGTGGAGGAATAATTATTTTCCGCGGAATAAGGAGGCACTTCCTTGCGGCTGCCGTGGACCCAGCTGTCAGCCTCTCCACATATAGTACTCTTCCGATGGAAGTCGGTCGTTGACCACATTGACCACGCCGCGCCGAGAGCACCACGGCGGTGGACGACGGCGAGGCCTAGGAAGGGGACGACGCGGAGCCGGGCAAGACGCAGCAGTGGATGCCCATGCGGAGAGTAGTACGAGCGTTCACTGGTTCGGCTGCGGCGTGAGGCTGCCGTCGCCACAGAATAACAGGGGGTGTGGGTGAGTGGAGGGATGGCCTGGTCAGTGGTGGGAGTAGTATGGGGGCAATGAGGCCTCCGCGGTAGCGCAGCCGGCCACGGGAGGCAGGAGCAGGCAGCACGACTGGCGCTGCTTTGGGCGGCTGGAGCAAGAAGACCAGAGGTTGAAGAAGCACTATGGCCGTTGGATGGACATCATACGGTCGGTCACTGGAGTATTGACTAAGTTGACAAAGCCCTCAGTCCCCGTCAACTTAGTAGGCCCACAAGTCAGCCCAACAATATGGTGGGTCCCAGCTAGCAGGGGGGTATTCATTTTTTTGGGCTTAATAAGGAGGCACTTCCTTGCGTGCGAAGATATAGCTGGTGGGTCCGACCTGACAGCGGGGGGAACGTTTTTTTCACGAAATACAGAGGCCCTTCCTGTGGGTCCTAGCTGTCAGGTGGAGGAATCATTATTTTGCACGTAATAAGGAGGCATTTCGTTGCGTGCGGCCGTGGACCCAGCTGTCAGCCTCTCCATGTACAGTCCACTTCCGATGGATGTCATTCATTGACCACGTTGACCAGGCCGCGCCGAGAGCACCAGGGCGGTGGACGATGGCGAGGCCTAGGAAGGGAACGACACAAAGCCAGGGAATACTCGATAGTTGTTTCCCACGTGGAGGAGTACGAGGGTTTACTGGTTCGTCTGCCGTCGCCAGAGAATAACAACATGTGTGGGTGAGTAGAGGGATGGCTAGGCCAGCGATGGGAGTACGGTGGGGCCGTGAGGCCTGCGCGGCAGCATAGCCGGCCGCGGGAGGAGGGAGCAGGCAGTCCTACCGATGCTTGGTTGAGCGGCTGGAGCATGAAGAGCCGAGATTGAAGAAGCACGACGGTCGTCGGATGGAAATCCAACAGTCACTGCTCTCGTGTGTTGACTAAGTTGACAGGGCGTTGCGTGTGCGTCAACCTTTTTTTATGAAAGCATACGCTTCAACCTGTAGTAGGCGCACAAGTCAGCCTCAAATCTGTGGAAAACAGCATACAGCCCATCTGCCATTATTTCTAATAATGTACAGCCCATTTGCTAATTCTTAAGATTTTTTTTGGAGCCCATCTTCTTTTTGTTAGCATTACACCCCATATTGTGGCCACGGTTAAAAAATATATGAAATTTTGCATATTTCGGTGCGGTCAACTGTTTTTAATCCAGAAATATCGATTCACATTCAAACTACTTTAAAAAATAATTTATATAAATATAAAATCCAAATAATTGTCCACGCATAAAATCAATGGAATTTAAGATCTTGTAATGAAAATTTTTTGAAACTAATTCCCAGTTTGATGTGTTATAAAAATGTACAACCCATTTCGGGGCAAACCGAATGAAACTCTCCTCGTCTTGAACGATTTGCAGCCCAGCAGGGCCGATAAAGCAAGTAGGCCTTGTTTGGGTATTTCTTTAAAAAATAGAACTGGGCTAGCCATTTTCAGCAGGAAAAAAACACAACTGGGCTCATGATGTGGTAAACATAAATAAAACCCTGGCTAGACGGGCCACAGCCCCCGCACAGCCCCGTTGTTACCCTGATCCGTCGCTAAAACTAGTATAAATAACAACTGCTTGTTCCTCAAAAAAATGCGCGACTTGCTGGGTCCCTGGTGTCAGCCGCTCGTAGTGCAATTCTCTCGTTTATTGACTACGTGGACAATGGCGTGAGCCCCAGATGTCCAACCATTAGGAGGAACCATATTTTTGGGCTTGTACCATAGAGGCACTTGCTTGTGTACTACCATGACGCTGGTGGGTCCCTACTGTCATCCTCTCCATGTACAGTCAACTCCTTGTTCCTCTCGGTTGTTGATGACGTTGACAACGCAAGAGGGCGGCTCACCACGCATAGCGAGCGAACCAAGGTCGCAAGGCAGAGGATGACGGCGAGGCCTCAGATGGAACGAACATGAGCCATTGAAGATGCGCCAGTCCAGTCGCAGGCGGAGGGGAGTACGAGGGTTGACTGGTTCGGGCGCGGGTGCGTGTTGGGGCTGACATCGCCGGAGAATAACAGGACATGTGGAGGAATAGATGGAGGGACTGGCCAACGTTGGAGGGTACGTACGGTAGGGCGGCGGAGGCGCAGCCAGCCATGGGAGGCGGAGCAGGCGGAGCCGACGGGGTGGTTTGGTTTGGGCGGCTGGAGGAAGAAGAAGACGAGAGATAGAAGATACACGACAGATGTTGGATGTCAATCCAACGGCTGGTAGGCAGAATCGTTTGTTGACTGGCTAGTAAGTCGACACCATCTTGGATAGGCTATCTCCTCGCGGGTCTCAAATGTCAGAATCCAAATCTGTCATGGTCATGCAGCCTTTCCTATGAAAATTTACAGCCCATTTGATGTGCTAGTTCGAAATAAGTTTGTGGGTGCTGGTGGGGGCTAATCACTTGGCTTCTGTAATGCATAGTGAGCTCAAGGAGTCAGCGAGAGTGATGCTATTTCCCTTGGTTGGGATTTGTTACAATATTTCACTCTGAATTAAACGAATGGCAAGCCATTTGCCTTGTTTCAAAGAAAATATGACAGTCACAGCCAAGTTGAAAAGGGCAGGAACATCTAACTCCAGCTTACAAACTGTACAAAAGCACGAGGGTTAATTGTTCATGAGGTTTACAAAAAAACCAGATTGAAAAGGGCAACAACATCTAACTCCAGCACTGTTTTCGGCAGTCACAGTCAAATGGATCGGTCAGGTCCATAGAATGAACATCCTGAGTCATAAAATTTACTGGATTATGACCACAATATGTTGTAAATAGAAGCCCGGCACGTTCAGAAGCTCTTTTGCCCACCTGAAACTCCTTTTTTTGCTCTTCGACATACCCATCCGTCAATTCAGTAAATATATGGGCTTTTGAATTGATTTTACTATTTACTAGTGTGGATGGGCTATTTTGTCTTGGGCCCAGAGAAACAATTACTACTAGTACAATGGAGACACTCTACAGCTACCCATAAAAACAATTACTACTAGTATAGTGGAGACACTCTACCGCTTTTGGCTCCTCCTAGGTCATTGAAACGTCTCCCTCTACTGAATGTCGTTATACTTTTGTTCACCGACATGCGGGCCATGCAGTGCGCGGGCCCAAATGCCATCCACCAAATTAGAAGGCAGTATGCAGGCAGAGAGTCACTCCGGTCGTAGCGCGGCAGTAACGAGCCATCGTATCACAAAACCCCACCTCCCCGCAGTTTAAGATTGATGGACGAAGCAACCATCATTTCACTCTTCGCTGAATCCCCTTCTCCCTCACCGTCTTCAAGAAAGGCAACACTCGCATCTGCCACTTTTCTTCTCTCCGAACGAAGGGAAGGTAAGCGGATCCATGATGTTGGTATATTTTTGTTCAGAGAAAAAAAAGAACTTTTGCAAAGCAGTAACCGAACCCCACTCTCTTTTTTGTTTCATTGTCATTGCAATTGTGTTTTCCTTTCAGTGGTCTCCTAGTATTCATCAGTTTCATGATGGACCAAGGAGAACCAGGCAAAGATCTGCCGATATTGGAGTAGACGCGGGAGGCTGATCCCCACGAGACAGAGAGCTCCAAGAAGATGGAGGTAACCACCGAGCCGACCCTAGATACGCTCACGGCCACTACTGAGATGGTCAACGCCCCGTTTGAGGTTACAGCCCCCGTGGCACTGCAAGAGCAGTTTTCCCCCTTCGAGGATGTGTCCCCCCCCCCCCCCCCCCGCTGAGCTTCCCAAGGTGATTTCCTTCTTTGCCGATCTTGATTGTGGTTTTTCATCTAAGTATGTGGTGATTTTTTTAGAAAAGGAAGTATGTGGTGATTAATAAAGCAAAATTTTATTAGCTTCGATGCCATGCTATACATAGTGGTTTAAATAACTTGTGTTTCTTATACTGAAAAGTAATTCAGAATTGGTTTCTGTTTCAATTAGAGCCCTGATGCAGACAAGGACTGTGTGGTTGTACATGTCACTCGCTATGAGGCGGACGGCCTGAATATAGGCACTGGGAAAACAGAGTTCTTAGGCTGTTGGATCCTGGAAGCCATTTGCGGTTATACCAATGAAGAGTTGTATTCCAGCCTCACTGTTGTCAGGCGTGTTGTCGAGGGTGTACTGAAGCATAAGAAGTTCAAAGGTACTCCTTCATTTGTGAGGCATACTATTCTTGTCAAGCTTACGCATGAAGATGACGTGGCATACCTCCACAAACAAGTTTATCAGTGGCAAGGCCACAAGGTTGTCTTCATGAAGGTTCACAGGATTGAGTTGCTGTGGGACGTCCTCGATGATGTTCATGGCAAGGTCCGTCTTGTGTCTAGCCCAAATTAGATCGAGGCATGCAATAGTTGCCCTAGCTAGTGTTTAATAGTAGTTTGGATCGTGTCTAATTATCCGAACCTTGCCTGTTATCGACCCCTCTGGGGCTAGTACTCTGTTTCAATCCGTCTATGGGAACTGCTACTACTTTTGTGTGCCCGTGAATCATGTGAGAACCATCGTAATTGTTGCTGAAACAGATGCATCCTTACTAGTTTTTTCATAAATATGGCATGGTAAGACATAAGTTGTCACGGTTTATCATACGAGTAGTGTGTGTTTTGATGAAATAGAGCACTCGTTCGAGAACCGTGCGCTGACGTATACATAAGTACTTGTAAACATTATTGGTGCTACCCCACTTGTAAGCATTTGTGCAAAACATGACACATTGGCTCAGCTCGCTTCAACACTAGGCTATCGACCAGCTAACAATCAACAATTTGCTATCTGACATATAAGCAACTATGTATCTTGTTACAGTGATTCATGCAGTTAATTGAGGCCACAATGTAATAAATTCCAAACGTTCACACGCTAGTCCAGCGCTCATGTGGAACACTCACATTAAAATCGTCTTCATAAAAAACTTGAAAAGCATAAGTTAAGCAATTTTATACATCTCAATGATTCATAGAACATAACAAACATATACTAGTTCATAGCAAAAGACAAAGTTGTGAGAAGGTTTACTAATCAGGAAAAAACAAGCAAGGCTTCTCTGAGCAAAGGGCCTCCCGGCAGGCTTAAATTTCCTGGAGTTCACTCTAGTTTTTTCTTGTTGCCACCATTCAGGGTTAGGTTCTCTCACTCCACAATAACCAATTATAATTGTGGTCTCAGCTGGAATGCTGAACTGAACCATGCAGTGTACTGACCAGCTGAAATGCTTGTCCATTCCACTAAATTTAAGCACCGCTATTTGCAGAAATAAGCAGACCACAATGCCTCTTGTCCGCGCACCTATCCAAAAAACCGCCGTGCAGCCGTGCCAGCTAGTCCTCAGTCCATGGATGAACTG
The DNA here is from genome assembly GCF_056163025.1 of Triticum urartu. NCBI lineage: Eukaryota > Viridiplantae > Streptophyta > Magnoliopsida > Poales > Poaceae > Triticum > Triticum urartu. The sequence goes on along the minus strand of NC_141876.1, from coordinate 46,399,494 downwards.
GTTGAAAATGCATTCTGGACTAGGATGCAGTTGTTTTCGCTCGTCCCTGCACTGCAATCAGGAAGTAAAACGTATGAATCAACTTCTTTTAGATTGCGTTGGTCATTCTACCTTAGTTACTACCAATGTAGGGATAACTTGAGGACGGGAGGTTAGACAACGTCAATGAGGGATAGCCATCTCATTTTGCGCAGTTGTACTAAAACTGAGGTGTGTGCTTTTGATTGCGCGGATAGAAACGATACGGAGACAGACATCCCGAAATGATATGGAGACAGACATCCCTGTTTGCGCAAATATGAAATATGGTTATTTAAACAATGACATATATTACTACTTTCCCCCGTTTCCTCTTAGAACCAAGTCCTAGATTTATGCTACAGCTTTCCCACTTTCTCCCCTGTTTGAACCAACGCTTTGAGTCGACTGTATGAACTAGATTTACTTCAAATAATAGTAGAAGTCTAGGTGGCTTTGGAATAGCGGACGGAAGTAGAAAAGGATCCACACGAAGGGAGTTGGGGCAGTAGAGCAAGGCAGGTTTCGAAGTAATATATACCTGAGGGTCGTCGGCATGTGGCAAAGACGGCGTCGGGAGGCCGCATCTTGGTCACAATACCGCAGGGAGGAATAAGGCGTCGGAGGCCCTCCCGAGCCGGCGCTCTCTCGGAGAGAACGGTGTGGCCGCCGATCGGGACGCGCGGGCAGCCGTTGGTCTCCTCCCTCGCTGCCGACGATAGCGTGAACAATGCACCTACACCCCTTCCCCGGTCGAGGTTGTCCGGACGGATTTGTGACCAGCCATGAGCTGAGAGAGAGTGTGGCCACCTATGTGTTGCTTAGATCTGGAGAGCATGAGAGAGGGAACGAGAGGAACCCAAGTAAAGCAAGCGCTAAGGCTCCTGCTTTTATATATAGTGAGTGATTTTGTTGTACCAGCTTCAAAAAAATGCGCTCCTACGTGTACCCGCGAGTGGGTGTGAGAGAAATAGTGCGTGCGTGCACCGCTTCTCTTCGTGAGAGTACAATATACTATGCCCAAAGAACGTTCGCCACAAGAGTAATGTATAAGTGTGTGACGTGTGAGCTAAAATAAAATGTGCGTGCCGTCTTTTGTTTTTTAGAAGTTCTGAGGGTAGGGTGTGAAGAGCACATATGTGCGTGACGTCTACCTACAGATAGACGGTGGGTGTGACATGCGAGTCTGCGAGAGGACTCGGGAGAGTCGTGACTCGTGAGGGTGCGTGTGCGTGAGAGAGAGGGGGCACGTATCAATGCAATGCATGTGTCCGTAAATCATTATCCGACAAACGTTCGCCACAAGCCTTTTCCTGACGAACGCCGTAAGAACCGTTAGATCGGCATCCGACAGTGTCAGTTTTGCCATGTCATTTAACAGAACAGCCACTCCTCCTACACACAAATCTTCCAAGTGAGTGTTAGCAACTGCCGTATGCTCCCTCCGTTCCGAAATGCAATGCATATAGCTTTATTGAAAATTCGAACCTTGCAAACTTTTACCAAGTTTTCGTGTACCAAATTGCACATGTAGAATACCATGTATATATCATTTCATTCATCTTCGAGAGGTAACTATAAAGATGGGTGTGGAGTCTACAAAGAAAGACCATCGTATCACCCGCAGCAATTTTGAGCATCCTTTAGTGTCGAGGAATATCATAGGAACTCTATATGATATGATTTTTATAGGATTTTTTCCTTTAGAGCCAATTGGCTCATAGGAATAGATTCATATACTCCACATTTCAAAGGAAATAAACATGATATCATTTCTATACCTTTAGAGCCACTTGGTTCATATGAATGGATTCCTATACTCCCTTAATTTCAAAGGAAAATAAACATTAGCGTATATTCAATAGAAAAGTTCCTATGATATGAACCAAATTGCATCTCTTTTCTAATCCCTCCTCATAGGAATTGAGATACATGTCATCTCTAGATTCAATAGAAAAGTTCCTATGATGTGAACCAAATGACATCTCTTTTCCAATCCCTACTCATAGGAATTGAGATGCTCCATGTCATCTCTTTCCCTACAACTTCCATTTATACATCTTCTATTCCTAAATAGATAGTACAACCCACTAGTAGCTTTTTTCCAAAACATGCAACTATGGCACAAGAACTATATAGTATGCCAATAACTTTGAAACATGGTCGCTGGATGAATCTAACCCGACAGTGCAGAGATTGGCAAATCCAAGCACTACTGGCCATTGGATATCATCAACATTCCACCAGATTTGCCACATGTACAATTTAGAAGACTCCATGGTTGAACTTAAGCATAATGCACAAATCTCAAAACACAAGCACTTCTACTTTGTTCTAGAATCTTCTGTATCATAATTGATTAATTTTTCTAAATGAATTGCCATTATTTGTTTTTTACTTTATGATTTACAATGCACAACCCCATGAATCTTAACATTTTTATAAAACTAATTTATTTTGAATGAGATGAACTATAAGAACTAAACGGCATCTACATCATGCATATATGACTCAAAGCTTTACATGCTATAGTGTGTATTTATTCATAATTTGGTTTCGAAATCTCATGCGTTCAATACATGTGTACCTTACTAGTTTTGAGTAGAGTAGCAAATTTCACGCGGCCCCGGGTATATCAAAATGCAGGGCCCATGCATCATTGCCTTTCGGTCGAACCTACGTCCACAATTTTTTGTACGTACTATATCTCCACTAGTCCCCGAACCCAAAATGCTGCCTCATTCCCATAAAACCAAGCGGCCCACACATATTTAAGGCGTTGACTCGAACCCGTTTACTACGACGTGGGCTCGCACGCCGTAGTACTCCTACAAACCCTACCGCCGCACTCATCATCGGTTTTCTTCAAGAGGACGAGGGAGAAGCCGATTTGTAGTGGAGGCGCTTTAAAAAAGGATCTGTAGTGGAGACCCCTACCCTAGGTGCCCTAGGTAGCTACCGCCCGCATCATTGTTTTCTCTTTTCTTTATGCTCTTGCGCCCTAGAGTGAAATGATGGTTGCTTCGTCCATCCAGCTTAATGCGGGAAAGGTGGGGCTTTGTGATTTGACCCCTCATCGCTCATTTTCTACTACTGCGGCGGTATGACCGGGGTGCCTCCAATTCCAACCGCTGCTCCAAACTGTAATTTGGTGCATCACACGTGGAACAAGACGGTGGATGACCCACATGTCGGCCAAAGGGGTCCTATTAAGTGTTTCGCCATTTCGTGTGTGGAGTGACCCTGCTTGAGTTGCTACGCCAACACGACAGGAGCAACCTACCACTTGGTTTTGCTCCTTGGTGAATCCCAACTATATTGATCTAAAAAGATACGTGCTGAACTACCCTCTCCGTCTTGGTTTTTTTAATTTTAGGCGTCTCGGTTTATAGGGCTTGCACGTAGTTCTAGGTCATCCATTTGACTAACTAAATATGAGTTACTATGTCACAAAAAGTATATCATTGGATTCTTAAGCGGATGTAGTTGTATTTAAAAGTCGAGGGCGGGGCTTTTCCTGCGCAGTAGGCGGGGCAGTTCCGCCTAGTCGGTTCGACAGAGACGCGAGAAGATGAGGGAGTAGGCTGCTGCAAACGTAGGGCTGTGTGATTTGAAAGCGAGTTGCTGCTGGACAGGTGGGGCCCCGTGATTTGACTTGCCATTATCATTTTAACTACGGCGCTACGACCGGCGTGAGTCTCCCGATTCCTGACCACCTCCATTACGAAGAAAGAGATAGAGAGGAGTAAAAAAATACACTTATAGCCAACCTTGTTGTAGTATGAGTGACTAAGTGATGACTATGTATGACATGCCAACATCAGATAGCCTAACGCACCGTGTTAAATCTCCAAGGGCGCGACCGCGTGAGCGACGCGACGGTCGTGGTAGGCGCGACCATGATACGGGCTGCTGGCAGCCCTTGGATCTGAGATCAAACGGTCACATGCCAAGTTGCTGAAAATTTGCTAAATAACCCTCCAGGATAGGATATTCACCCATAGGTCTAGAATCACGCCATGCAACCGTTTGATCTCAGATCCAAGGGCTCTCGGAAGCCCGTATCATGGGAGAATGGAAAGCCACTACCCTGCCGTTCGCACGCTGGCAGTTCACTCCTACTCATCCCCGCACGTCCTTCAATACTACGGCGGTTCGCTCCTAGTCATCCCGTCCATTCACATTACGGTAGTTCCACTAATCCTAACCCTCCTCCCAAATCCATGGCGTCCCAAATCTCCATGATCGGCGGTGAGTACAAGGTTAGAACCATCACCGGCGATGAGTTCGACGTCATCTACACCCGTTCTTCCGCGACGGTGAAAGGATGCCTTTCTCGCTTCACACGCATGTTCGAAAACTCAGATGATGAGTGGGTCGCTGGGCTAGATGTTGAGTACACCACAGTCCTGGGACCAGAGAAGGATCTAAAGGACGAAGAGAGGAAGAATCCCGCCATGATCCAGGTTTTCGTACATAACGTTTGCTTAGTCTACCACGTATGCCATGCCGACGTTGAGTGCCAGGATTTTAAGAACTTCCTCAAGGACAAAACAGTGAAATTCATTACTGTAGACTTTAAGAATGATAGGGATGTCCTGCGTCGGATAGGTCTCGTTGTAGGCAACCCCTTCGACCTCCAGAAGAATCGGCTGGTGTCCTCTCGTCAGCCTTTAATGCCGACCCTGGCAGGAGCCATGATTCATCCTTTGTACGGTAAACTGGAGAAACCTCCATACACGTTTCATTGTCATGCATGGCAGCGGAATGTACTAGATATAGACCACATCCACTATGCTGCAATGGATGGCTACCTTTGCTTCAATATCTACAAGGGTTGGATGAAGAGCAACAACCAAGTGTGCGGTTCAAGCAAAGAAGTATCGGCCAAGAGGGAGAGGGACAAGGACGAAGTCGAGGACATGGACGAGGACTCCGAGTAAGGTGGCAGTGTCGTTGTTCATGGTGGTTATAAACTTCTAATGCAGTGTCTACCGGATTAGTTGCATAGTTTAATTTCAGGTGTGCTTAGTTTAATTTGAGGGGTGTGTTGTGCTGAGCCCCCAGCAGAACTATGTTATGTTTCTTCTCGTTACTCTAACTCTTCAGTATGTACATACTACTAGTATTTCTTTAATAGAATTTAGCACCCCAATTAAGCACGTACTAGCTTTTTTTAATAGTACTATATGCATAATTTGGCGACAAGCGCTCTATATGTACCACCTTTTTTTAATTTCAATTTTTGCTCCATGGCGCAATCCATCGATAGTACTACTGTACAAAAGTAGACATTTTTTAAAAGGCTAGAGTACTGTTCATCACATATATAGCCAGTTAAATTCTCAACCTAGAATGACGTGCATGCCATGTAGTAAACCGATATGGAGGAAGTATAGTAAAAATGAGGTGATTTTACCGAGCGATCGGCGGGGGAGCATGGCCTGTCATGATGTACCAAGGCGATGCGCGTGTCCCTCTTGAGGCAGAAGCAATACTATGATGGCGAACCAGAGTGTGAAATAATGGTCGCTTCATCCGTTTGGGAAGGTGTGGCATTGTGATTTGACGTCTCATTGCTCATTACTTCTACTGGGCCGGTACGAGTGGGGTGCGTCCCCCCTGCTGTTCTGCACTATTATTTGGTTCTTGACACGTCACCCGGTGGCTATATGTCCCACATGTCGGCGACAGGAAGTACAGAATTCATGAAAGGGAGTGTCGACGGAGGAGTATACTACAGAATTCATGAAAGGGAGCGACTTAGTTTTGGAAAAATCTGTTTTTATGGAGTACGTACCCACTAGGGTTTATAGGGATCATCTAAAAAACATTCGTTTTTCCGTTTGATAAGTCTCAATTCTACTATACTAGTAGTACCATTACATGTTGGATTTTGAGGTGCGTTAGATCACCCGACGCAAGCAGTGTCAAGAGGAAACTAACCAATGCATGTACAAGTTCATGGAAATTTAGTGGTCATTCATGCATTCGTTCTAATTAATGCCTCGGTAAACATAACTTCTTGAGAAAAACGAGCGTACTAATTACTTGTGCAAACTACGAAATTAATTCGACCACTCACCGTCTACCTTGGTTGAAGAGATTTTGAAATTGAGACATAAACTGGAAAGGAGGGAGTAGTAACTTTTGTCTCGATTACTATTTGTGGCCTTGTATAGATGCAAAATGTATTTTTTTATAGTGGCTTTGTATAAGTAAATGGAGGGAGTACTAACCAAAGTACGTAGTAGGTACGAGGAGTAAACGGAGGGAGTAGTAAATTTTTCTCCTCCTGCTGCGAGCCACCGCGCGCGTGGGCGAGGGAGCGGGCGTAAAGGCGTACAGTAGTAGTAGTAGTAGTAGTAGTAGTGGTAGTAGCAGTAGTAGTAGTAGTAGTATTAGTAGTAGTAGTAGTAGTAGTAGTAGTAGTAGTAGTAGTAGTAGTAGTAGTAGTAGTAGTAGTCGTAAGCAAGCTTCACCTCATCCTGCGAGCCACCGCGCCCGTGGGCGGGGGAGACGGCGTACTAAGCAAGCTTCTCCTCGTTCTGCGAGTTGACGGGACACATCAAAAGTACTCCAGTGTATAGAGCCTTGCCTCTAAGGTAGGCCCCACATGGTTTGCCTCTTTTTTTAATTTAACATAACGCGTCAAGTCGCAATTTGTTTGTTCACCTGTGGTAGACGATCCTCCCTCCACCAAGTGGACAACCAGTACACGTGCCAAATTACCACGCGGGCTGCCTTTTTCGTACAGAAATGAGCTCCACTATGTACCCGCGCGGGTGTGGTTGGGAAAGAGACGGGAGTACGTGCGCTGTGCGTGCACCTCTTCTCTTCATGCACGTCCCCCACATACGTGGGTGTGTGCGAGATAGATACAAACCTAGACATAATGCGCCGTCCATCCCCATGCCTCCGTCCAGTTCGACCACCAGTCACCACCACGCCCCACTCCTCCTCACCTTATCTCTCATCTTTCTCCCTCCATTTTTATATACAAGGGGCCACTATCAAAATTACATTTTGCAGATATACAAGGCCACTAACACTAATCGATGCAATATTAATGGTGTTTGCCTCATGGTACTAGCAAAGGAGGACATTAATTATCCCTTGCATGCATGCGGGAGTTTGTAAAAAAATGCATCTTGATGTTCCGTGCAATGCACGGGCATCTTGCTAGTCCATGAAAACAACACATGGCAAAATTCCACGGCGAACGAGGGATTTGAATATGTTGGGAGAGGCTGTTTGGATCTTGCTCAGGGTAGCCAAAATATTGGCGACCCTTTTGTCCACCGGAGCCTTTGCCACCGATGAATGAGGAATGGCTCGGGTGCTCATGTTGTCATGCATCCTCCAGCGCGCACGTTGGAGACGAGCTGTGTTTTTTTGTCCCACAACGCCGCCCGAGCCGCCCGCAGACCGACCGGCGACCCGCAAATTACGCCATCCAACCGTAGCCGCACACATTATGACAGCAACTCAACCAACCGGACGAAATTCATGCAAACACGTAGACAAACTGATATTTCATATAAACAACGACGGAAATCATATAAAATACCGGATTTTCATACAAACATGACGGATTTCATTACATTCAAATGAACTACGCGGTGCTAGTTCTGGATAGCACAGGTATATCATACCTAGCCTAAATGGTCTCCTGCCGATCGATTTGTGTTCCTCATGTCCGGCAGCACGATCACCGGACTGCCGGGAGCCCCGGAGGTATATGCTTCAGCGCAAAGGACGGCTCGCTTCCCCACTGCCCAACTGATATCATTGGCTGGTGCCGAAGATGATGGTGGCCGGCACCGGTTCGAGTTCATCACCGGCCACTATTTCGCCATGGCCGGCACCGGCTTGAGTTCATCCTAACATTCCCCTCTTCCGTGGAGACCATGCGGGGTCGACGAAGGTCCTCGCAACAAAAGGATCCGGCAAGACACCTGTCGGTGTCAAAACCAGCGGATCTCGGGTAGGGGGTCCCGAACTGTGCGTCAAGGCCGGATGGTAACAGGAGACAAGGGACACGATGTTTTTACCCAGGTTCGGGCCCTCTCGATGGAGGTAATACCCTACTCCTGCTTGATTAATATTGATGATATGGGTAGTACAAGAGTAGATCTACCACGAGATCAAGCAGGCTAAACCCTAGAAGCTAGCCTATGGTATGATTGTTGTATATGGAGTTGATGTCCTACGGACTACAACCTTCCAGTTTATATAGACATCGGATAGGGTTAGGGTTACACAGAGTTGGTTACAATGGTAGGAGATCTTGAATATCCGCATCGCCAAGCTTGCCTTCCACGCCAAGGAAAGTCCCGTCCGGACACGGGGCGAAGTCTTCAATCTTGTATCTTCATAGTCCAGGAGTCCGGCTACCCCCCTAATCCAGGACTCCCTCAGTAGCCCCTGAACCAGGCTTCAATGACGACGAGTCCGGCGCGCAGATTGTCTTCGGCATTGCAAGGCGTGTTCCTCCTCCAAGTCCTTCATAGAAGATTGTAAACACCAAGAGCAGTGTCCGGCTCTGCAAAATAAGTTTCCACATATTGCCATAGAGAGAATAATATTAACACAAATTAAATCTGCTGACGTATTCCGCAGTGCGTCATCACACTACGGCCAAGTCCTTTACTCGAATCGTTTTTACTTTTCCACCTCAGCATGTTTTGCGAGGCGGTTTCCTTGGCACGTCTTGTCAAAGTAGAGATCGTGTACCCCTTTTACGGGATTCTCATCAATACGGACGTGGGTAACCCAACCGTACCCGTTAGCACGTTTCCTCGATTAAAGACGAGTCCCAAACAATTACGGGGAGGGCTCTTGGTATTCAACCTCTTATAAAGAGACCAAGGCCTTACTCCTTTTTTCAATCGCAAGCGAGTTCGCCCGTCGCCTCGAGTTCCAACACACTAGGCTCCAGATTCCAGGCGCTTCGGACCTTCGACGATGTCAGGTTCTGACCTTCAAGGCCGATGGACGCCCTCCTCCGTCACGAAGGAGGACGTACTAAAGTTGAGGGAGGCTAAGTTCCTGACCGGCGAAATTTCGCATAGGTTGCCTGCTCAAGGGCAGGTCATTCCCAGTCCCCATCCCGGTGAGAGCGTGGTGTTCATGTCTCACTTCCTTCGGGGGTTGGGCTTCCCAATGGATCCCTTTGTGAGGGGACTGCTGTTTTATTACGGGCTGGAATTCCATGACTTGGCTCCGGAGTCCATCCTCCATATCTCCTCGTTCATTGTCATCTGTGAAGCGTTCCTCCGTGTTACCCCTCACTTCGGATTATGGCTCAAGACCTTCAAACTGGAGCCGAAGATGATCAAGGGACGGCACGCAGAGTGCGGAGGCGCTGTTATGAGCAAAAATGCTGATGCTCCATGGCCCGAGGGCTCTTTTCAAGAGGAGCTAGGCTTGTGGCAACGAGAGTGGTTTTATATCACCGTTCCCCGAAGCACCAAGTGGGTGGCGCCTCCTGCCTTTCGCTCGGGTCCCCCACCACGGCTAGCGTCATGGGTCAACAGAGGGTTAGATTGGGGTTTGCCCAAAGATGTGCCCTTGTTGCAGGGCCGCATTAAGGATCTCTTGGAAGGAGACCTCAGCCTGGTCAAGGTGACGCAGGTCATGCTGATTCGCCGAATATTGCCCGGCAAACGTCGCTCCCTTCGCCTGTGGGAGTTTAATCCAGAGGGACCGCGAGCTCTCCAGAATTTCATGGGCGCAACGCCCGTGGAGATGTATAAAATGTTCTTCGGATCACACGAGATGTGTCCGGATTTAACCGAGGACGCAGGCCTAAGCTGCAATCGCCCGGATACTCAAGTAAGCAACCTTGTGCCCGGACCTTCTATCCGTATAATTGTCATAAACTTGCCCCTAAAAGAGCCGTCCTTTTAAACAGGAGTGGATAGCGAAGGCAAAGCTGATCAGGTGTCCGGCTCCCCTTCCCGAAACCAGGCCGGATCCCGTGCTGGTCAGGATGCCGGAGATAATGCCTTTGGAGGGAAGCAAGGGGCAGGACAAGGAAACTATGGCCTCCTCGAAGGAGGCTGCTCCAAAGGGAGGAACCGACAATTCCTCTCCTAAGGGGAAGAAGAGAGCCGCCTCTGACGACCCGGAAACCATGGCCTCAAAGCGGGGGAAAAAATCCTCGCTAGAGGGTCCGACGCCAGGGAGTTCCTCGGCCGGACTACGCCCTCAAGGGGATCAACCCTTCAGCGAGCCGTAAGTAGAGAAAGATCTTCCTTTTGAGGGATGAGGGAAATCCTTGATTTATATCTGAGAAGATTAACCAAATTTTTACCTTGTAGCTCGGACCTCGGCCCTTCTCAGCAGAGCTCGTCTTCGGGGGATCTCCTTCCGGAGATGATGGAGAGCGGGACGCCTCCCCCTGCCTTGCCGCCTAGCGAGGCGGGCGACCCTGAGGTGTCGTCGCGGTGGGTTTCTCTGAATCTGGCAGGGGCGGAAGATAGCTATGTGGCCCCCCGAGGTTCTCCGCGTCCGGCCTTCGAAAGAGGTCGTGGGTCAACTTCGGCACCGTCTGGTGCTCGGCCAGAGGAACTAAAGATTCTGCTGGGGCGAGCTTCTATCTTGGAGGAGCACCGTGTATTGATGGGCACGGTGATTGAAAGGATCTCATCCGCCGAGTGCGGATTGCATGAGGCCGTCAAAAGTTTACTGACGGGTTTTGAGGTACATTAGATAATGTACACTTTTGTCAGTTGCGCATGAATAAGATGCGCCCTGTGTAGATAGTAGCCCCTGAGACTCTGCGCGTCGTCAAGAAATGACGGCACGCGGAGGATCATAATCCCAGGTCTAAGATGTCGCCTTTGAATGTAGGCGACAGGGTGTCCGAAATCGAGCCGAACTGATGATTTTGCCGAACTAAAGTGGCAACTAGACGTGGCAGATGCCGACATCGCGCTTGTCAACAAGCGGCTTGATGAGGCTCAAGGTATTTAATTCCTCGGGCGGCATCAGGTAAGAAGAGTTTTATGCCAGTGTCTTACGATGTGTGTGCTTGACGCAGATGGTGCGGCCGCCGTGGAGAGTCTTAGGGCAGAACTTGCCCGAGCTAAAGAACAAGCCAGAGAAAGTGATGCAGCTGCCAAGAAAGCCCTTGAAGAGCTGAGAGCCGAACAGGCTGCTCATTGCCGAAGCAAGGAAAAGATGGCCGAGATGGCCGAAAAGTTAAAGAGCGCTGCAGACTGTTGCAGACTTCTTGAGAAAGAAGACCAGGCGAAACAAACGGACTTATAGAAGGCCGTTGCCAATGCCAAGGACGCGCGCTCTGCAATGAGAGCTGCGAAGGAGGAGCTGCGTCAGACCAAACAGATTGCGGCTGGAAAGCCCTTTATGCTGCGAAGGAAATTTTGTGATCCGAAGTTTGCTCCGTTGGACCGGATGTGGACTGTGGAGGATACCTATCTGGATTTGGCAGCGAGTGCTGCTGATGCGACCGAACACTTTCGAGATCAGAAAGATCGCGAAGTGGAAAAGCTTTTCTGGTCGCAGTTTCACAATCCTGAGCGTCCACTGGCAGTGGACGATCGTTTGGCTCAATGGGCCGAACTGAATAGGTTGTCCGGACTCGCCATGAAGTACGTCATGGGTCATCTGTGGCCGGGGAGATCGGAGCCGAAGAGTTATTTCAGCTTGGTGCAGCAATTCCTTGACGCGGTGCCGCATATTAATGCAATGAAGCGGTCAGCATGCATAGAGGGTGCAAGGATGGCTCTTGCCCGTGTCAAGACATACTGGGCAGAGATGGATACCACCGTTGTTGCGTCCCGAGATTCGGAGAAAAGCCGAGTACCCTCCGAGCACTATTTTCAGGAAGTCCTTGAAGGCGCTCGTGTAATAGAGACACAGTGCTCGAAAGATGCTATGTTATGATAGCATATGTAATTATAAAGTAATATTCTGATAAACTTTAGTGGCCTTTTTATACTTGTGCCTTCAAGTATTGGGAACACCTCCTGTGCGGCCGTTTTAAGAAATATATATATACAAAATCTGAAAGATGGCAGTCGTTGGCTTCAGCCCCCACGCACATAGTGCGGGGGTGCTCGCAGAAGACGCATTTTCACACTTAACCCAACGTCTTGGTCCTACAAAGGAGGTGATAGCGCAGCGGGCCAGGCAACCGGACTATAATGCTTTAACACTTTCACTTAGCCATAGGAGCTTGACAGTGAGACTATTTAGGTAGCCCCTTGGTGGCGATTGTGCTCGCCCGAGTTCGGGGCGCGTATGTGCCTGACCGGGAAGCGGCCCTTCGTTAAAGCGGAGGAATCCGATAGATTCCGATAGGTCATCGAGTGGCTGGCCAGTCTCACGCTACATCATGACAGTCAGTTTTCGGCTTTCTCTACTGAGGTGCTCGCCCGGCCGAACTGGGGCACAATCGCAGTAGTTCTCCTGGTGCTACCTTAGCCGATAGAGAAGAACGTAAGGTAGCCGAACTCAGGAGCCGGGCAACCCAACATTTGACCAAAGACATGATTCGGAGCTGATGCATATAATGCCAAAACTCGCGACGCCGAACACTCCCTAAGGTGTTTGGTCTTTATGAGTGCGGGAGAAACAACACTCTTTATTAAAAAAGCCCCTAGTGTCCAGGTACGTGCAAAAATTCTGACGTGGCCACATGCCAAGATGCCAGCCTCCTCCTTGGTTATATCAGAAAAAACCAGGGGATGTGTAGCAACAAGAGACAGTAAAAAAGGTGTACGTAGGGTCTTAATCTAAAAAGAATCCATTAGGACTGGTCCCTACTGCACGTCTGCGCCTGTGTCTCTGTTGTGCCGTATCCTGGACGGGCGCCGCACGACGTTCATCTGTAAAAGAGAGGAACTCAGTTGAAAACGGGTCGTGGTGAACAAAAGTTTAAAATAAACAAAGTGTAAAGTAAAATATATAAAATTGAGCTTTATTGTCTCTTATTGTATATGCATGGAGCCCCTAGTGCGGGGGTATGGCCACTAAGCCTGCATCAATGATGATTTTGTACCGAACTCGTCTATCCGCGTTCGTGGTCTTTAATGACCTATTTCGAAGTTTTTTTTGGCCGGTGAGGCCATTTTACTATGGGGCTGTCAAAGCGGCCGCACAGTCCTCCGCTTGGGGAGGCGCACTTTAGTGCTTCCCCTTCAAAGAGATGATGCCTCGTGGACCAGGCATCTTAAGCGTGAGAGATGAATAATGCAGTATTGCATTAAAGTGGGCGAAAGCTTCGCGTCCCAGTAGTGCTTGATAGCGACTTGAGAACGGGACGATATGGAAGGTCAGCTTTTCGCAGCGGAAGTTATAGGCAGAGCCGAATATAACTTCGAGTCGGAGAAAACCCATACAATGGGTGCCCGGACCAGGTGTTACCCCTTGAAAGGAGGTTTTGCTGCGGCGGATTCTTGCTGGGTTTATCCCCATGTGATGGATTGTATCCTGATATATAAGGTTTAGTCCACTGCCGCCGTCCATAAGGACATTTGAAAACAGGAGTCCGCCAATTATTGGATCGAGTATCAAGGCAGTCCAGCCCACATTCTTGATATTTCTAGAATAATCTAGCTGATCGAAGATGATTGGTTTTGACAACCAGTGGCGGGACCCTTTGGGGATAGGTCGTGTGGTGCGTACCTTTATGGGTGCCGCACGTTTTGTTATGTGAAGTAAGTTCACTGTTTTTACTTCTTGTGGGAAGTTCTTTTGTTTCCTGGTGCTCTGCTTTTGGGGTTCGTCCTCGTCTTCGCTTGGTGTGTCGAGCCCCTTGTGTTCGGCATTGAGTCTGCCGGATTGTTTGAAAACCCAACAATCTCTGTGGGTATGGTTAGCAGGCTTCCCGGGAGTACTGTGTATCTGACATATCCTGTCCAGGATTTTATTTAAGTTGGATGGATCGTCCCTGTTATCCTGGAGGGGTGGTTTTGTCTGATTTTGTCGTGAACCTTTGAATCCGGCATTGACTGCCGTGCTCTTCGGACTTTTTTCCTTAGTCCGGCGATGGTCCTTGTTGCGTCGCGGTTTTCCGTTTCCATCCCTGGTTTCAGATGTACTTGGGTTGCTGGGGCTGCACCTTGCCAACCAGTTGTCCTCTCCTGCACAAAAGCGGGTCATGAGGCTTGTTAGTGCGGCCATTGTTCTTGGCTTTTCTTGGCCGAGGTGTCTGGCGAGCCATTAATCTCGGACGTTATGCCTGAAAGCTGCTAAGGCTTCGGCGTCCGGACAGTCGACTATCTGATTCTTTTTAGTGAGGAATCTATTCCAGAACTACCGAGCTAATTCTCCGGGCTGTTGAGTTATGTGACTAAGATTGTCTGCATCCGGGGGGCGGACATAGGTCCCTTGAAAATTTGCTCGGAAAGCATCCTCGAGCTCTTCCCAACTTCCAATTGTGTTTTCAGGAAGGATTTTAAGCCAATGCCGGGCTGGCCCTTTAAGCTTAAGGGGTAAATATTTTATGGCGTGGAGATCATCTCCTCTATCCATGTGTATGTGGAGGATATAATCCTCGATCCAGACTCTAGGGTCTGTTGTTCCATCATATGCCTCTATGTTTACGGGTTTGAATCCCTCTGGAAATTCATAGTCCAGGACCTCATCGGTGAAACATAGGGGGTGTGCGGCGCCCCTGTATTTGGGTGTGCCGGATTCTGATGATGGCTTTATTGCGTTGCTTACGAGAGCTTGCTTTCTTGGCCCATAAATGGACCTAACTGGGCCATGATGTGAATCCTTAGGTGGGTCGCATGCCGATTTAAGTGTGGCGCCGCTTGCCGCTTTATGGGGTCGTCTATCCGACTGTGTGGCTTTCTTATTTTTTGAATGCGAGGGCTCTAGGGCTTCTTCGTCGAATTCAGGCAGTAGCTTTCTTTTCGGATAGCTTTTAGTGCGGCGACCGTCGCCGTATTTATCTGCGGTATTGATTACTTTGCTCCATCTAATCCGGAGTGCATCTTCCGCTGTTTTTAGCTTCCGCTTCTGCTTTTTCAGGCTGCGTGCAGTTGCAACGAGCCTCTCGTGGAGATTCTTCTGCTCCATGGGTTTATCCGGCGTGAGGTCGTCCGGAATGCCATTTTCGCCGGAGGAGGGATGTTCGGTTTCTCTATCCGTGTTGCCCTGTTCGGACGGTTGCTCTAAGGCCTGCTCGTCGTTTACCGGCTGGTCCTGCTCTATGGCTGGATTTTTATCGAGGCGGGGCTTGGGTCAGCGTTTACGCCGACGCTTTGATTGCTTTTTGGGGGGTCGATCTCCCGTTCCATCCCCTTTTTCCTCGTTGTCGCTTCCTTTAGGGGTATCCACCATGTATACATCGTGAGATGAGGTGACTGTCCAATGCCCTATGGGCGTTGGTTCATCGGTATCTCCTGCATCGTCATCCATGCTGTCGATGTCTCCGGAGTCGAAGTTGAGCACGTCGTTTAAATTGTCGACAGTGGCTACCAAGTGGGTGGTGGGTGGGCTTTGAATTTCTTCATCGTCCATATCCCATCCTTGCTGACCGCAGTTCGGCCAGGGCTCTCCTGATAAAGAGAGAGACTTGAGAGAATTCAGGATATCGCAAAAAGGCGAGTGCTGAAAGATGTCCGTGGCGGTGAACTCCATTATTGGCGCCCAATCGGATTCGATCGGCAGGGGCGCGGGGGGTTCGGAGTCCGGAGAGGAGTCCGGATCCTCGGAGTCGTGAGTCACGTAGAGTGTGGGGCCGGCGTTCGGCTCGATCACCTTTGAGATCGCAGCCCCCGAGGTGATGTGCAACCGCTCATCCTCGATTGACACAACTGGCTCCGAATTAAGGGTCACAGCTGGTGCGTTTGCGGCCTCCAGGATACTGTTCGGTGATAGAGCTGGATCATGCCGCGCGAGACAGTGCGGCGCGCTTGGTTGTGGCTCGAATCCGTCGAAGATCAAATCTCCGCGGATGTCTGCCATGTAGTTTAGGCTTCCAAACCTGACTTGATGGCCAGGGGCGTAGCTTTCGATCTGCTCCAGGTGGCCAAGCGAATTGGCCCGCAGTGCGAAACCGCTGAAGACGAAGATCTGTCCGGGGAGAAAAGTCTCACCCTGGACCGCATCGTTGTTGATGATCAAAGGAGCCATCGGGCCTAAAGGCGACGACACAGAGGAACTCTCAATGAAAGCACCAATGTCGGTGTCAAAACCGGCGGATCTCGGGTAGGGGGTCCCGAACTGTGCGTCAAGGCCGGATGGTAACAGGAGACAAGGGACACGATGTTTTTACCCAGGTTCGGGCCCTCTCGATGGAGGTAATACCCTACTCCTGCTTGATTAATATTGATGATATGGGTAGTACAAGAGTAGATCTACCACGAGATCAAGGAGGCTAAACCCTAGAAGCTAGCCTATGGTATGATTGTTGTATATGGAGTTGATGTCCTACGGACTACAACCCTCCGGTTTATATAGACACCGGATAGGGTTAGGGTTACACAGAGTCGGTTACAATGGTAGGAGATCTTGAATATCCGCATCGCCAAGCTTGCCTTCCACGCCAAGGAAAGTCCCATCCGGACACGGGACGAAGTCTTCAATCTTGTATCTTCATAGTCCAGGAGTACTGCTGAAGGTATAGTTCGCCACAGAAACGGGAGACGCGGTACGAGGCGGCGGCGTGGACGGCAGCAATGACGCCCGTGCGCCGCTCCTCGTTGAGCTGGCCTGGAGCAGCGAGTTGCTGAACGCGCACCGGCTTGGGGCGGCAATTGGCTCCGTCGGGCGAGGGGAGGGAGGTGGATCCGTGAGCTGCATAGCTCGTATCTGGCGGGCTACCCAGCCGGCTTGGATGCAGAATAACTACTCTCCATAAGCCATTGTAAGAGTGGACAAAATGGCGGAGGAGATAGGGGAGCGGCGGAGGTGTGCAATTCTTGGCCGGCGTTTGGCCTCGTTTAAATAGGAGATTAAATAGACGGCGGACGGGAGGATCTCGGCCGGCGTTGCGTTTAGCGCCAGCCCGGTCATGAACGGATGTGTGTCGAGAGTGGGTTTCTCAGCTTCCACACGGGCGGGTTTTATGGAGGCGTTTGAATGCGGCACGGAGGTGTGTTCAGCCGGGCGTGCCGCGAGTGGCGCCCTCGACTCTGACCTAGGACACCGTGCCGTTCTTCCACTGACGTGTGGGCTCTTTAGGTGCATGGCCTGCATGTCAGTGACCCAACGCAGGCAGCGCACAGCAGAGGAACCTTTGGTGGGCCAGGGCGGTCAGAAGCGGGCATTTCATAAACCGATGATTGTTCATTGAGTGTGACGTCATCTTTTTCATGTAGATAAGCCTACTATGTTGATAGCCCATTCGATACGTTGTGATTCATAAAGACCGCTGCAAACATCAATGTTCTGCTTATCACAGATAAGATTGATTAATACATGTAACAATCCATGTCCTTAACAAAGGGTGCATGCACGTATAGGTTGAGCGTGTGTCTTGCGTCGTGTGCTGTGTGCATGCAGGCGTGCGAGTGTTGCGGGCGTGCAAGGGTACGTTTCAGTGTTGCATGCATTGGTGCGTACGTGCGTGTGTTCGTGAGTGCATGTGTACGTGTCAGTGTTGCATGCCAGCATGTGTGTGTGTACGTCTCAGTGTTGCACGCCTACATGCGTGCGTGTCTTGCGTGCGTGCATGTGTACGTGCGGGGTGAGGCTACACGTCAGTCGACTCACTTTTTCATCTCTGGTCATTAGATTTTCCAGCCGTTGGATACGAAATCAAGTGCCTCCAGTTTATCATCAAACTCCACCCCCCTGAGCCGGCAGCCACCACCGGCCGAACCACCAGCCCCCGCCGCCCGCGGCCGGCCCGCCCTCCCCAAAACCACTCCCCCCCGCCGGTCCGCCGCCGCACTGGCCATCCCTCTAGCCCCCCCCCCCCCCGCCGAGCTTTTTCTCCGGGGATCCCCACCCCACTGCCCAATGAACACCACCCAACCGCCGGTGACTGCCAACCAGAGGTCTCACGACTTCGAATACCCACCGACCACTAATTTATTAACATTTCTGTCCTTCATTTATGCATTGACGGGTGGGCCCTATGGTAATGTGCGCTGCTGAATGTGGACCATTTGACTGGTCAATTGATCGTGTTATCAACAAATTACGGAGCTGTATGGTGAGCCAGTGACCATATGATCACCCTAAAATGTACTCCTATTTTATTAACACAGTACAGACTCAAACTACCATTTCTTTCTATCATATATGGGCTGACCGGTGGGCCCCATGGTTACGCGCCCCGATGGTGTAACACTAGTTGCACCGCGTGGAACGTTTGACTGGTCAATTAATTGTGTCATCAACAAAATACGGAGTTGCACGGGTGAGCCAGTGATCGTATAATCATGATATGTATTTTTTTAACATGGTACAGACGCAAGGGCTCATATATACGCGCAAGCACTCACCGCTATAAGCGCACACACGCGAACCCTACCACTATGAGCACCTTCGAGAGAGTGGGCCAGCATATATGATCTTGAGATTTTACGAAGTCACCATAGGTGCCTCGTAGTCGAGTGGAACATCTCCTCCCACTGAACGTACATCGCCGGAAAATACTGAAATTAACACAAGATAAATGCGAGCACTAGGACTTTAACCTTGGTGGGCTCGAGAAACCACTGTCCTCTAACCATCCAACCACATGTTGGTTAGCACGACAAAATGTATGTGGTGACCGAGATGAGCTTATTCTGAAGTCCAGTGACCATATCGTGCTTTCACTTCAAATACAATGACTGTAAGTGTCGTCAAAAAAATACGAAGCACGTATCAAATGCAATGTCCGTCAGTGTCATCAACAAAATATGGAGACGTATCGTGAGCTAGATACCGTTGTACTATTGTATATGCTTATTTTCTTAGTGGCCGATTGCGTGTGTGGTGTGGTGGGCACATCATTTCTAGTTGTGGTGGGTCAACATGAAGACTCATGGGTCGGTTCCATCCTGCGCCACATATAGGTTGGACCGAGACGTGTTATACAAAGACCCATGTGGAGGATTCGGCGTACAACACGAAGCTACCAGAGTCGCGGAGGACTCTATCCCCACTGGTGATAAGCTGACTATATATGATTTGTAGCCCTAGGCCCTTAGTATGTTATACAAGCTTGGGGGCTAGTTTGTCGATAGTATACACACACGCACAATGCCTAGTATTCACGTGCACTTTGTACACACCCCTATCACTAATATACAGTACTAGGAGTAGGCTCTTTCTTCAACTGCAAGGGTCCGATCCGAACTAGGGTAAAACTTTGCCTCGTATTACCATCCAGCCTAACAGCCAGGGATATCCTACCGAATGATATGATGAAATCATATCTGCCAACTACTAAGAGAGAGGTGTGTTGGGGGGGGCAATGTGTGCGAGGGAGGCCTAAAGATAATGTGCGTGCGGGAGACACGTAGGCACATATATGTGCGTATAGAGGGCTAGTAGAGACCGTGCATGTGTATATATATGCATGTGAGAGAAATAGTGTTTTCCAACTGAGATTAGTGAAAAGACTGGTACATAGTAGTCAGAAAGAGAGAGAGAGAGAGAGAGAGAGAGAGAGAAATAGAGAGAGCATGTGCGTGAGACACCCCGACACCCTGAGAGAGATTGTGAGCATGTGTGAAAGATAATTGCCGATGCATATAAAGTGTGTGCACTTATGCATTAGATAGAGAGATATATAACGCGTTTGTGAGAACGGGATGAGGCATAGTGCATCTACGTGTAAAAGGCAGTTCTACGCATTAAATTAAAATATAAATGGCATTATTATTTTTGGATGAGATCATGAATTTTGCAAATTGCGTATGGACGAAAATCGGTCTATCAAACACCCATACTCTATTGAATTCTAGCATGTGCATGTGTTTATTTCATATTATCGATCCATAGAGTGAGAGTGGTTTGAAATACATGCAATGGATGCTTTTGCAATTCATATATAAACATTAATTAGTGCACTCCATGTTGTTAGTGTGAAGCACTTTATACATTTGTCACTTGCATGGATACATTCCAAATTGCTAGCTACGAAATAGAATACATGTCGAATTCAACATAAAGGGGGTTTCGAAGATTCAAATTCATAGGAAGTGCATTCATCTATTTGAACACGAGATAATGGCATTTGTAAATCAGATGTAAAAGGGGGCATCAATCTTTGTTGTGAGTTTAAACATGCTATATATATTCATACGCATATCTAACTTTTTTTTGCAACCAAGGAGATTATATCTGGAACCATGCATGAACTGAGGTAAGTTGCATATTTTTTTAATATATACTCGTGTACAATGTATATTCAAATGTACCCCCTCCATTCCAAAATAATCATAGCTTTAGGGATTTCAAGAGTAAAGATTTGTGAAGTTTGACAACTCCTGAAAGTTCAATTCAGGAGAACCGAAAACGTTAATGCTTCTGCTCCCAAATATTGAACGAAGCGCCAAATAGGCCTCTGGTCACCCGAAACCGCGCGAGACTAATGTTTTGGTGGTAGGAAATTACTGTCCTGACTCTGGCCCGTGTAGCCTATCGGCCCGATGTCCAAAGGTCTAAACCTGGGTAGGTTTGTAACTTCACCAAGATGTCAGTCTCAACCGCCTCCGAGAAGCATTCATACGTCGTGGGCGCCTACCCATGCGCTCGGACGAAATCTATCCCGCCCACATTTGGGACACCTGACATGACTGTCCTACCCCCAACCCGCAATATGTCCGAAATTTTAGGTGGGGGCAAAGTTTGTAACTTTCCCCAAATTTCAAACAAGCGCGTCTCAAACCGAAACATTGTTCCCCCTTAGTTCCCCGCCTCCCTCTGTTTCCCCATTCATACTCCATGGGCGCAAAAACTCCCTCTCCACCAGCCGTGAAACCCCAGCCTCCTCCGTCCTCCACCTCATAGCGGCTAATCCACCGCAGCCCTCCTCCATCACACCGGAGCCGGCACCCCGACGTCGTCGTCCAACACAACCGCAACGCCCTCAAGGACTTAGCAGCTGAAGCCGAGGCAGAGCTGCCTCCACGACACCGACGCCGATGTGCGCTGTACCAGAACCACTCTGACCACGCCGTCATGCGCCTCACTGCTGCGGCTCCACTATCGCAACCGTCCACCGCACCGGAGCTGTTCCCGCTACGCCGTCGTTCACCGCCTTAGATCTGCTTCCCCGCCGCCGACAGACGGCCACCGCACCACACTCAACAACTTGGCCATGGGTTCGTCCAAGGCTGCACCGTCCTCCACAACTTCTGGTTTCCGGCGAACAACAAGAAGATCCTCGGAAAAACAGAAGGAGGACACAACACTGCCAGCAGAAAGAGGTACTCCTCTTCCCTTATTCGTGCAAATCTTACGTCTCCACTCACACCGTATTCATCCCACGAAAGAAACTAGTTGAGCACTTCTTACTGCATCTTCTTCGTGATACTAAATGCACAAGGTTTCCTCCCTTTTACTATTTCACCTTTGCTAGAGGTCAGTAGCCCGCATGGATTTCAATTCAGGGTCAGTCGAATCGCAATTAAAAGAAGCAGCACCCGCTTAGGAGCGCGGAGCACCTAGTCCACCTGTTCCCCGGGGAAGCGGTGCATCGGTGTCTATCATAGGGGTGTGGGGCGCAGGAGCTGCTTGCGCCTGATCTGGAGGTCGGCGGGGCTTGAATGGATGGCCGGGGGGCGGTGCCAAGCACGGCGGTGCGGTGAGGTCGAGGGGAGGGCGCATGCAGGGGAGGAATACTGGGCCGGTGGTCGCTGGCGTTTCGAGGAAGATCATCAACACTGACTGGATGGAGGTAGATGAAGGCGATCTGCCCGTTCTTTATACATCGGACGATGCAGAAAAAATGGACTGACCTATTTGCTTTCAGTCGACTGTTATTTTCATAGAATCCTGTAGTAATTTAGTGTGCCATGCATGTTGTAGAGCTATCATATGCCTCACGTCATTTATTTCTCACCGACCTGCTATCTGCTACCTTTACACTATACCAATTGTGCACACACTTCACCCATACTCACACTATTGTTTTTTTATGCATGGATATTTCAGACTCTAACGCAGTGTTGATGAATGCAGAAAAGAAAAGACAAAAGTCGCTCTAGTGTAATTCGAAGATAAGCACTAAGCGTTTCAGCGCTCTAATGGGTGTAGTGTCAGCAGTTGGAGACAGTAAACGTAGCTCTGCAGTTGATGATCTCAATTGCCACACACAACCATCCCAGGTGCGTGCTTTAACTTTGCACTGTCAAATGTGGTTGCATGTTGCATATGGTGTCTAGCTTGTATTGCTTCCAATTTGGTTAAATTGCATCTGCTTACTTTACACATTATACCTTTGATAATGACGTGCCTTCTTGTTTTTGATACATACTACATATGTCTATTAACCATGTTCGTACATCAAACTAATGCTCTTTTGTATCCCTCGTCAATCACTTATGATGAGACAGTCACCCGAGTGGGTTACTGTGAGACGCCCTACTCATTTAAAGAGTGCAGTGTCATCCTCCCCACATGATTCTCAAGAAACAGCAAGGCTAAATGAAGATAGTCAACGTAGCTCTCTAGTTGATCACCGCAATTCCCCCACACCACCATCGCAGGTGCTTGCTCTTACTTGGCAGTGTGATATGTTGTTGCATGTTGCATATGGTGTCTACCTTGTAATGCTTCTAATTAGGATAAATTGCATCTGCTTAGTTAACACATTATACCTGTGAATATGACATGCCTTCCTGTTTTTGGTACATACTACGTCTTTCTATTAACCATGTTCTTACATCAAACTACTTTTCTTGTGTATCCCTCATCAATGCTCCTAATTTGTTAAATTGCATCTCCTTAGCTTACACATTATACATGTGAATATGACACGTCTTCCTGTTTTTGGTACATACTACATCTACCTATCACACCATGTTCTTACATCAAACTACTGTTCTTGTGTATCCTGCGTCTATCACTTATGATGAGACAGTCACGCGCGTGGGTTAATATGAGACGCAATACTCTTATAAAGAATGCAATTTCATCCTCTCCACATGATTCTCAAGAAACAGCAAGCCTAAATGAAGATATTGAACATAGCTCTGTACCTGAAGACCGCACTTCCCCTACACCACCATCACAGGTGCTTGCTCTAACTTCGCAGTGTGATATGTGGTTGCATGTTGCATACAGTGTCTAGCTTGTAATGCTTCTAATTAGGGTAAATTGCATCTGCTTAGTTTACACACTATACCTGTGAATATGACATGCCTTCCTATTTTTCGTACACACTACATCTATGTGTTAACCTTGTTCTTACATGAAACTACCTCTCTTCTGTATCCTACATCAATCACTTACGATGAGTCACCTTTATTCATTGCATATTGCATATTATTTCTAGCCTGTTGCCATGTATTGCTTCTAATTTGGTCAAATACATTTGTTAGGGCGCCCTTTTAATTTGGCAGGGTGATATTGGTTTCATCTTTCATATGGTTTCTAGCTTGCATCGATTCTAACAAGTTCAAGCACCTTGTGCTTAGTTTACACTTTATACATCATACATGTCAATATGTCACGCCGTCCTGTTTTTCATACATATTCCATCCTCCTATCCTGCGGCTGCCTTACATGAAAGTAGTGTTCGTCAGTATCATGCATCAATGAGTTCTGAAGAGCAAATTTTATTCCTTTTTCTTGTGGGTTTGAATTGACAAGGCAAAATCAAGAAAGAGGAAGGAAGGCGGTGATGGTGGTCCTCTGCAGCAACGTAAACAGGAGCATATGTACCGATTCTCCTTGTACTGATAGTGCATTACAAGGTCCAAGTCTCCGCTCCCCTACTCCACCATCCAAGGTGCTTGCTCTAACTTGGTAGTGTGATATCTGGTTGCATGTTGCATATGGTGTCTAGCTCGTATTGCTCCTAATTAGTGTAAACTGCATCTGCTTAGCTTACACATGATACATGTGAATATGACACGCTTTCCTATTTTTGGTACATACTATATCTGTCTATCACACCATGTTCTTACATGAAACTACTCTTCTTGTGTATCCTGCATCAGTCACTAATGATGGGACACCTTTAAGTTGGCAGTGTGATATTGGTTTGCGTCTTGAATATGATCTCTAGCATGTATTGCTTCTAGTTTGATGAACGCCACCTATGACGAGACTGTTTTAACTTGGCAGAGTGATATTGATTGCACCTTCCAAATGGTGTCTTGCAGTGTTCCTAATTTTTTGAAGTGCCTTCTGCTTAGTTACCACATCATAGGTGTGAATATGTCAAGCCGTCCATTTTTTTGTACATATTCCATCCTCGTATCATGACTTTGCCTTTCATTAGAGTAGTGTTCATTAGTATCATGCATGAATGAGTTCTGAAGAGCGAATGATATTCCTTTTTCTTGTCGGCATGACCTCACAATGCAAAATCAATAAAGCTGAAGGAAATTGGCAAGGCATTGGATGATGGTGGTCCTTCCGAGCAACTGAAACAGAGGTTCTCTACAGATTCTACTCCGCCATCCTCCCAACAAGATTTGCAAGACAACACAAGGCTAGACAGTCAATGTAGATGTGTAGATGATGAGCACATCTCCCCTACTCCACCATCATAGGTGCTTGCTCTAACTTGGCACTATTATATGTGGTTGCATGTTGCGTATGATGTCTAGCTTGTATTGCTTCTAACTTTGTTGAATTGCTTCTGCTTACTTTACACATAATGCCTGTGAATATGACATGTGTTCCTGTTTCTACATCAGACTACTATTCTTGCATATCCCGCATCAGTCACTTATGATAAGGCACCTTTAAGTCGCCACTGTGATATTGGTTGTGTCTTGCATATGATTTCTAGCATGTACTGCTTCTAATTTGTTGAAACGCCATACAGTTTGAACTTGGCAGAGTGATATTGGTTGCATCTTTCATATGGTGTCTAGCTTGCAGTGCTTCTAATTTGTTGAAATGCCTTCTTCTTAGTTACCACATCATAGGTGTGAATATGTCACACCATCCTGTATTTCATACATATTCCATCCTCGCATCATGTGTTTCCCTTTCATCCGAGTAGTGTTTGTCAGTATCATGCATGAATGAGTTCTGAAGAGCGAATTTTATTCCTTTTTCTTATCGGTTTGACTTCACAATGCAAAATCATTACAGCTGAAGGAAATTAGTCCGGCAGTGGATGATGGTGGTCCTTCGGAGCAACTCAAATAGGGGGTCTCTACAGATTCTACTCCGCCATCCTCCCAACAAGATTCGCAAGACAACACAAGGCTGGACAGTCAACGTAGCTGTGTAGATGATGAGCACATCTCCCCTAATCCACCATCACAGGTGCTTGCTCTAACTTGACACTATTATATGTGGTTGCATGTTGTGTATGATGTCTAGCTTGTATTGCTTCTAACTTGAATTGCATCTTCTTACTTTACACATAATGCCTGTGCATATGACACGTGTTCCTGTTTCTAGAACATACGTGTACATGATGAGCACATCTCCCCTACTCCACCATCACAGGTGCTTGCTCTTACTTGGAACTGTTATACGTGGTTGCGTTTTCCGTATGATGTCTAGTTTGTATTGCTTCTGATTATGTTGAATTGCATCTGCGTAGCTTACAACTTATACCTGCAACGATCACTTACCCATAGGACACATTTAACTTGGGACTGTGATGTAGGTTGCATCTTGCATTGTCTTCTAGCTTGTACTGCTTCTAATTTCTTGAAATGGCACTTGCAACGAGACACTTTTTACCTGATAGAGTGATATTGGTTGCATGTTCATATGGTGCCTAGGTTTCATTTCTTCTAATTTTGTTGAAATGCCTTCGGCTTACTGTTTTTTCATACATATTCCATCCTCCTATCGTACGTGTGAATATGAAACGCTATCTATTTTTGTATATATTCCATCCTCCTATCCCGCGCTTGCCTTACATCAAAGTAGTGTTCGTCTGTATCATGCATCAACTAGTTATGCAGAGCTAATTTTATTCATCTTCTTGTGGTTTTGAATTCATAAGGCAATATCAGAAAATAGGAAGAAAAAGAGTAAGTTAGGGGATGTTAGTGGTCCTCCACACCGACGCAAACAGAGACTCTCTAGATTTGCCACTGCTACTGCTAATGAAGTTGAAGTCCCAAGTCTACATGATGAGTTCATCTCCCGTACTCCACCATCGCAGGTGCTTGCTCTAAGTTGACAGTGTGATAATTGGTTTCATGTTGCATATGTTGTCTAGCCTGTATTTCTTCTATTTTGATTAAATTGCACCTGCTGAGTTTATACGTTATACATGTGCATATAACATGGTTTTCGGTGTCTAGAATACACTGCATCTATCTATCATACCATGTTCTTAAATCAAAGTACTGCTGTTGTGTATCCCGCATTAGTCACTCATGATTGGACGCTTTTAACATGGCAGTTTGATAGTGGTTGCATCTTGCATTGATTTCTATGTTGTACTGCTTCTAATTTTTTGAATTGCCACTTATGACAAGACACTTTTAACTTGGCAGAGTAATATTGGTTGCATCTTTCATATGGTGTCTAGCTTGCATTACTTCTATTTTCTTGAAAATCCTTCTGCTTAGTTTGCACATCGTAGCTGTGAATATGTCATGACGTCCTGTTTTTCTTACATATTCCATCCTCATACGGTTGTCTTACATCAAAGTATTGCTTGTCTGTATCATGCATCAACGAGTTCTGAAGAGTGATTTTATTCTTTTGTGTTGTGGGTACAGCTTGACATGGCAAAGTAAAAAAAGAGCAAGGAAAATAATATAGTAGGGAATGTTGTTACTCGTCGCGTGAAACGGAAAAGGTTCCGCCGTCGAGATTCTGCTGGTACTTATAGTGCAGCAGAAGGTCCAAGTCCACCGGCTAAATCTACAAACACAGTATCACCTGCTCCACCAGTTGCAGCATCCGCTTCAACTGTACCAGCATCTCAACCAGTTACTTGTTCGTTTGCTCCAGAACTGGCCAGTTCCCAAGCTGCCTTCACACCTAACACTACTTCCGAAGCACTGCTGACACAATAGGACTTGGCAAGATCAGATGAACCTCATGAGCATCAACACCAAGACGGTACCTGACCGAGTCAAGTTGTAGTTGCATGCTCCTTTATATGTACTCTCACAGTTTTATGTACACTAACACTTTCCATATTCGTTGTTGAACTAGCACCACGGCGCAAGCGGAAACAGACATCAGGGATAATGCTTGACAGATTAACAAAATCTAAAGGAGTAAGAATGGTGATCCATTTTGAGGCAGGTTTAAAAAGGCCACGTGATGCCACAGAGTCAGCCAAGTTAGTATGAGAGGCAGCAGTTGCCGTTAGGTGTCATGCACGTACCCTCCCAACGTGGATCCAATACAGGAATGAGAAAGACAATACCCAGTTTAACACCTTACTTGACCATTTATCCATAAGTAATGTTATTCATCGCAATTAGTAATATTGTCTTGCTCTGTCTCATACTTTCTAGCTTCCTCCTAATAAGACTCGCATTATTTTTTCAACAGATGAGGTTCAAGTTGGATCCGAAAGATGATGCAACTAAACAAGCATGCACTCATGTTTTTCAGTCTGCTCTACGACAATATCGATACCACCTTAGAAAATCTCACTTTGAAGGCAAGGCTAACAATGAAATCGCCCAAACATCTCCAGTGGAATATATTACAGATGAAGACTGGATAGCCCTCGTTAAACACTGGTATGATCCAAAGTATCAGGTAGGCTATATGTATTTGATCAGAACACATATTGAACTTGTATTTATGTATGTGCCTTACAAGTGTATCTTCTTCTAGGCTAACTGTTTGAAGAACAAAACCAACCGTTCTAAAGTGAAATTCTAACAGACAACAGGATCTCGTAGCTATATTGCACACTTCGAGGCTCTTGTAAATAGCTGCTACTTCCTTCTTTTTTTGTGCCATATTATCGTACCTATATTGACTTGTTCCAAATACAGAGGAAAGCCCGTGCAGACCAAAAAGAACCTGAACCGAATGCAGTGCAAATCTTCAAGGATTGCCACACCAGCAAGATGAAGGGCATGAGCACACCAGTTCAAGCCGCTGTTGTAAGTCCTTACTCCTCCTGCCTTGAACTGATTGGTACTATGATGTGTTCATTTAACTACTTGGTTTGCAGCCAATGTCAGTTACTCTGTTCACTTTTATTAACAGTTGTCTTAATGTATCATTTCACCTTACATGGTTTAAAAGAGATGAACGATATTCTTTTGGTCTTGATCTGTAATCTAGTTGTTATGTTCACGTGAGCACACAATGATAAAATAGCATGTTTGTTTTATATCTGTTTGCCCATGATATGAATGATGTCATACTATGTTCATCCTACTTTAAACCATGTCTCTTTATCCTTAGATGTCAACGAATGTGAGAAAATAGACAATACAGTAGGCATGCTACATGGACATATGTTCCGAAAGTGATTTTATTATGTAGTTGGCACTACAATACATGCTAATGTATTACAGTAGTTCACCAAAATAAGTTATGTATAAACATTTAACCTACTTTGTTTGTTTTGTCTCATTAGTAACTTATTTGGTACACTAATCTACAAGTTCAAACTTTCAAGAAGCTATGGAACAAATGATTGAACAACCACAACCACCTGAAGGTGATGAGGCTACTACAGGCACAATGTCACCTCTTGCTGCAGTGCTCAGTATCTCTCCACTAACAGTGCAAAAAGCACCTTCCTGCATAATTCTGGGTTGGTTGTCAAGGTAACCTCATCCAAATCGCCTACTGAACAAAATCTTCCTGCTAGACAAAGTGATATATCTGTGCTCCAGACACAAGTCCAATCCCTAATGGACGTTGTTTCGGAAACAAGAATAGTGGTTGAGAAATGTCGTCAAGATATGAATGGTTTCGAAACCAGACTATCAGACATTCGCTTCGTTGTTCAAGAGCAATGGCGGAAAAAAGGTGGAGATCGTGCTACTCCATCAGATTCTACAGCCTGAAACATTAGCACTCAGCTCAAATGATTTGTGCTTCTATATATCTGATGGTGCTTTTATCTGGAAGGACTGTAAACTTTATGCCAACAGGCCTTTTGTTGTATGGTTGGAATTTATTTTGTTGTGATACAACATTTATGATGCTGCCTCAGGCTACAGTAATTACGACGCTATTTTTGTATAGGGTAGGTTTATCTTAGTAATGTATTCGGCCGAAAGCTTCGTAGGAGCCCAACATGCCAACATTCGTCGCGCCCATTCCAATTGGGCTAAAAACGATTACGGGCCGAAATTGGCATGTAGCCCACTAAAAATATCTGGGCCTAAATCAGCATAAGCTTTCATATTTTTCTGGTAGGCCTGGGCCCATAGTGGGCCTTTAACAGGCCTAAACATAATTTGGGCCCTCCGTAAAAATAGGCCGTTTACAGGTGTAAATATCTCGAGCCCATTGTCGGTGTCAAAACCGGCGAATCTCGGGTAGGGGGTCCCGAACTGTGCGTCTAAGGCAGATGGTAACAGGAGGCAGGGGACACGATGTTTTACCCAGGTACGGGCCCTCTTGATGGAGGTAAAACCCTACGTCCTGCTTGATTATTCTTGATAATATGAGTAGTACAAGAGTTGATCTACCACGAGATCGGAGAGGCTAAACCCTAGAAGCTAGCCTATGGTATGATTGTATGTTGTCCTACGGACCAAAACCCTCCGGTTTATATAGACACCAGAGGAGGCTAGGGTTACACAAGGTCGGTTATAAAGGAGGAGATATCCATATTCGTATTGCCTAGCTTGCCTTCCACGTCAAGTAGAGCCCCATCCGGACACGGGACGAAGTCTTCAATCTCGTATCCTCATAGTCCAACAGTCCGGCCAAAGAAAATAGTCCGGCTGTCTAGAGACCCCCTTATCCAGGACTCCCTCAGTAGCCCCTGAACCAGGCTTCAATGACGATGAGTCAGGCGCAGTGTTGTCTTCGGCATTGTAAGGCGGGTTCCTCCTCTGAATACGCCACAGAAGAGTTTGAATACAAGGATAGTGTCCGACCCTGCAAAATAAGTTCCACATACCACTGTAGAGAGAATAATATTTCCAAAAATCTAATCTGCTGACACGTTTTGGTAGCATGACATCACGCCTCTGTGACGCCCCCGATTCAATCGTACACTTATCATACACGCAAACGTGTATGATCAAGATCAGGGACTCACGGGGAGATATCACAACACAACTCTACAAATAAAATAAGTCATACAAGCATCATATTACAAGCCAGGGGCCTCGAGGGCTCGAATACAAGAGCTCGATCATAGACGAGTCAGCGGAAGCAACAATATTGGAGTACAGACATAAGTTAAACAAGTTTGCCTTAAGAAGGCTAGCACAAACTGGGATACAGATCGAAAGAGGCACAGGCCTCCTGCCTGGGATCCTCCTAAACCACTCCTAGTCGTCGTCAGCGGGTTGCACGTAGTAGTAGGCACCTCCCGAGAAGTAGTAGTCGTCATCGACAGTGGCGCTGGCTCCTAGGCTCAAACGTCTGGTCACAGCAATCAGGTATAGAAAGGGGGGAAAGAGGGAGCAAAGCAACCGTGAGTACTCATCCAAAGTACTCGCTAGCAAGGAGCTACACTACATATGTATGCATTGGTATCAAATGGAATAAGGGTATCATATGTGGACTGAACTGCAAAATGCCTGAATAAGAGGGGGATAGCTAGTCCTTTCAAAGACTACGCTTCTGGTAACCTCCATCTTGCAGCAGGAGAAGAGAGTAGATGGTAAGTTCACCAAGTAGCATCGTGTAGCATAATCCTAACCGATGATCCTCCCCTCGTCGCCCTGTGAGAGAGCGATCACCGGTTGTATCTGACACTTGGAAGGGTGTGTTTTATTAAGTATCCGGTTCTAGTTGTCATAAGGTCAAGGTACAACTCCAAATCGTCTTGTTACCAAAGATCACGGCTATTCGAATAGATTAACTTCCCTGCAGGGGTGCACCACATAACCCAACACGCTCGATCCCATTTGGCCGGACAAACTTTCCTGGGTCATCCCGGCCTCGGAAGATCAACACGTCGCAGCCCTACCTAGGCACAACAGAGAGGTCAGCACGCCGGTCTAAATCCTATGGCGCAGGGGTCTGGGCCCATCGCCCATTGCACACCTGCACGTTGCGTACGCGGCCGGTGAGCAGACCTAGCCTCACTTATACAAGAGTAGGCGTTCCGGTCCAACCCGGCGCGCGCCGCTTAGTCGCTGACGTCACGAAGGCTTCGGCTGATACCACGAGGTCGAGTGCCCATAACTGTCCCCGCGTAGATGGTTAGTGCGTATAGGCCAGTGGCCAGACTCAGATCAAATACCAAGATCTCGTTAAGCGTGTTAAGTATCCGCGAACGCTGACCAGGGCCAAGCCCACCTCTCTCCTAGGTGGTCTCAACCTGCCTTGTCGCTCCGCTTCAAAGTAACAGTCGGGGGCTGTCGGGAACTCAAGCCCACCACTACCTGGATGGAGCCACCTGCCCCTTCAGCCCCCATCTCCTAACAGTATCACCGGTAATGTAACAGTGTAAAGTATATAGTATATGCCCGTGATCACCTCCCGAAGTGATCACGGCCCAGTAGTATAGCATGGCAGACGGACAAGAGTGTAGGGCCACTGATGATAAACTAGCATCCTATACTAAGCATTAGGATTGCAGGTAAAGGTAACAACAGTAGTAGCAAGGACAGGCTATGCATCAGGATAGGATTAACGGAAAGCAGTAACATGCTACACTACTCTAATGCAAGCAGTATAGAGAAGAGTAGGCGATATCTGGTGATCAAGGGGGGGCTTGTTTGGTTGCTCTGGCAAGAGAGAGGGGTCATCTTCAATGTAGTTGAACACACGGACATCGGCAGTAGTCTCGGAGTCTACCAGAAAGAAGTAACGGAGGGGGAACATAATAAATAACAGAGCAATCAAAGCAACACAAAGCATAACATGGTGATACGAGGTGCTAGGGGTGACCTAACGCAGTAGGAGGTGATACCGGCGAAGGGGAAAAACATCCGGGAAAATATCCCCGGTGTTTCACATTTTCGGACAGACGAACCGGAGCGGGAAAGTTGCGTGTTCGCTATGCTAGGGATGCGTGGTGGACGAACGGGCTGCGTATCCGGATTCGTCTCGTCGTTCTGAGCAACTTTCATGTACAAAGTGTTTTCATCCGATATACGGTTTAATTTATATGATTTTTTAAAGTTTTATTAATATTCCAAAATTGTTTTAATTATTTATTTCGAATTTAAATAAGGCTGATTCTTTTTATATCCAGGTTGGGCCAGCCATAGTCAACAACATGTGGGGCCAGCCAAAGTCCAGTCAGCAAGTCAACAGTGAACAGTCAAGGTTGACCTTGGTCAAAGTGTGAACAGTTTTAGTGGGGCCTACTTGTCATAGACATTGTGTCTATTAAGTCAATTTATTAGAGATGACCAAGTGGGATGGTCCACATGTCATTTGCTATTAAAGTAAATTAGCACTAATTTAACACTAACTAATCTAATCGTAATTAAACAAGGGGCCGGCCGTACTGGACAATGGCTCAGCCGGCCACACACGCGACACACACACACACACACTAATTACACAGGGCCGGCCACACACAGCACGCGATACCAACTTGTAACGCCCTCGATGCGGCTATAGCTCCCACGTGTTGAGGCACAACTTAGAGACATAACCGCATTGAAAGCAATGTCGCAAGTTAGGCAATCTTCACAACATCCCATGTAATATAAATAATAAAGGGGAGATACAAAGTTGGCTTACACTCGCCACGTCAATCAAAGTACATAAATAGCATTACAACATCCAAACACTCATGGCCCAAGTACGGCGCCAAAATAAAAGATAACCCAACATGCGACACGATCCCGATCACCCCCAACTGGGCACCACTGCTGATCCTCAGGAAAAGACATGTAGTATCGTTGAGAGTCCTCGTCGAACTCCCACTTGAGCTCAAGTGCGTCACCTGGAGCGGAATCATCAGGCCTTGCATCTGGTTTAATAGTAATCTGTGAGCCACAGGGGCTCAGCAATCTCGCACCCTCGCGATCAAGACTATTTAAGCTTAATAGGCAAGGCAAAGTAAATATGTGGAGCTGCAGCAAGCGACTAGCATATATGATGGCTAACCTATTCGCAAAAGAGAGCGAGAAGAGGAGGCAAAGCACGGTCGAACAACTATGGGGCAACCTGCGGCAAGCATTACTCCAACACCGTGTTCACTTCCCGGACTCCGCCGAGAAGAGACCATCACGGCAACTCACACTGTTGATTCATTTTAATTAAGTTAAGGTTCAAGTTATCTACAACCGGACATTAACAAATTCCCATCTGCCCATAACCATGGGCACGGCTTTCGAAAGTTCAAAACCCTGCAGGGGAGTCCCAACTTAGCCCATGACAAGCTCTCATGGTCAACAAAGGAATAGACCTCCTCCCGAGACGTTCTGATCAGACTCGGTACCTCGGTTCTTCAAGACACTTCGACAGGTTAAAACTAATCCAGCAACACCACCCAGATGTGCCGACAAATCCCGATAGGAGCTGCACATATCTCGTTCTTAGGGCACACCGGATGAGCAAGACGTCGGGTAGGCCAGCCCAGAGTTGCCCCTGGTAGCCCCGGACATCGCTCGGTTGGACCAACACTCAGAGGAGCACTGGCCCGGGGGGGCTCAAATAAGATGACCCTCGGGCTCCGGAAACCCAAGGGAAAAAGAGGCTAGGTGGAAAATGGTAAAACCAAGGTTGGGCATTGCTGGAAAAGCTTTAATCAATGCGAACTATCAAGGGGTTCCCATTATAACCCAACCGCGTAAGGAACGCAAAATCTGGGAACATAACACCGATATGACGGAAACTAGGGCGGCAAGAGTGGAAAAAAACACTAGGCGAGAGGTCGAGCCTTCCACCCTTTACCAAGTATATAGATGCATTAAGATAACATGGCAATATAATGATATCCCAACAAGTAAATAATGTTCCAACAAGGAACGGTCTCCAATCTTCACCTGCAACTAGCAACGCTATAAGAGGGGCTGAGCAAAGCGGTAACATAGCCAATCAACGGTTTGCTAGGACATGGTGGGTTAGAGGTTTGACATGGCAATATGGGAGGCTTGAAAGCAAGTGGTAGGCATCGTAGCATTGGCATAGCAAAAGAGCGAGCATCTAGCATAGCAAAGATAGTAGTGATTTCGAGGGTATGATCATCTTGCCTGCAAAGTTCTCAGAGTTGACTAGATCCTCGAAAGCAAACTCAACGGTCTCCTCGTTAGCGAACTCGTCCCCCGCCTCTACCCAAACAAGACAAACAAGCAAACGGAACACAATCAACCACGTGCAAATCTCAAACAATATGATGCAAGGATGGTATGCTACGCGGGATGCGATGCGGGATGCATATGCAAGATGTGACAGGGAAAACATGAACCTGGCCTCAACATGGAAATCCAAGTGTGCCACTAGAAAGATGAGATGAAATCGCTTGAAAAAGATATCAAGAACGCCGAAATCGGAGTTACGGTTTGGAAATGCCAAGCAATTCAAATATGACCACGTTCTGCGGTTTACAGAAAGTACCCATCTAAATGCAACGAGATGAACATGCTACAGCACCCAAACATGACAACAAAATACATGGCCGGGATGCATTCATGATGCTTAACAAAAGTCTAGCACTGTGCTACGGCCAATTCATCCATTAACAGGTTCAAACAAGCATGGCAAAAATGCATTTGACAAACAGATTTCGGACTTAGTGAAATTAACACTTGTCTGGAATCTCAGATCAGATAGCACTCTTCGGAGCATGAAAACTATATGCTACAGGACCTGAACATGGCAAAGTAATGCATGGCAAAGTAAAGCATGGCATGGAGCTACTCAAAGAGCTTAACAAAAATCTCTTAGTGACCTTGAGCCAAAAGGGATCAGAAAATACAATTGCAAGCATGTGAACATGGCAAAAACATAATCAGATCACAGAGTTAGTGAAAACTGGAGCATGCTGAAACAGATATCAAGTAGGCATGTTTACGAGCTTGATGCACTCACTAAAGAGCATGTCATGATAAACTAAGCATACACCCATCAAGAATACACAAAATTCAAGCTAGACATGGCAAGAACAATACCATAGCATGCATGGATCAACTACAACATCATCGGCAAAATTGCTAACAAGTAGACAATCTGCCCAGATTCACGAAATAGCAAAAGTAGAGCTCGATTAAATCAAGCTAGGGTGCTCCATAATTGCAAACAAAGACATGGATGGATAGAGCACTACAAGATTAACAAAACATCCTTACTGATCATCCTCAAAAGAGGCACGGATCACTAGGAAACAACATGAACATATGGCCATATGAGATAAACAGCTCAAGGACTTAGTGAAAACTGCTAAGTCCCTGAAATCAGCGTTACCAAGTGCCTCACTTTGCAAGCTTGTGCTAGTCACTACGCACATCACAAAAATACATGGCTTGCACCTCTGGAAAGATGGAAAAACCCTTAGCAAAACATATGTAGAGCTCATGGGCATATCATGCACACAATAATCATGGCAAAAAATGACAAATAGCTAAATGGAGCAGCAGATCTGACAGTTATCTCAAGTAGCACTCTTCCAACAGCATTTCGGGCATCAATATGAACTCAAATGAAAATGATGCAATGGAATGAAATGATGTACTCTCTGAGACGAACATTTTGATATGCTATACGCTCAAAACGGAGCTACGGATGCGGAGATATAGCATGATGAAAATATGCAAAAATAACTAGGGTTAGGGCAAAAGTCGACCCTCAGATCCAGATCCAGATCGGGCGCGTTCTTCGATGTTCGCCAGAGTCGACGGGGAAGCAGACCGCGGTCGGAGGAGGACAGGGTGGCCAGATCCCGTGCGGTGGCGGGCGTGGACGGCAGCGGAGCTCGTCGCCGGTGCAGTGGCGGTGGCCGGCGCCGGGTGCGGCGACGAGGCGGAGCGGCGGCGGGCACCGGCGCGCTGGGCGGTGGTTGGTGATGGCGGCGGTGGCCGGCGAAGGAGAGGCGGGCGGCGCTCGGGCGGGACCTGCCACGGGCGGCGGCGACGAGGAGACGGGCCGCGGGGGCCCGGTTCGGGCTACGGCGGGCCGCGCGGCGCGGGGGCGAGGAGCTGCCACGTGGCACGCTGTGGGTGGCGGTGGCGAGGTGTGTCCGGCGCCGGCGGACACGTCCGGCGCACGGAGAGGAGCGGGGCTAGGGTTAGGGTAAGTAGGGATCCGAGAATTTCGAGGGGGGTCTTTATATAGAGGTAGAGGGAGCTAGGAGAGTCCAAATGAGGTGCGGTTTTCGGCCACGCGATCGTGATCGAACGCTCTAGATGATGGAGAGGGTTTAGGTGGGTTTTGGGCCAACTTGGAGGGGTGTTGGGCTGCAACACACACGAGGCCTTTTCGGTCCCTCGGTTAACCGCTGGAGTATCAAACGAAGTCCAAATGATACGAAACTTGACAGGCGGTCTACCGGTAGTAAACCAAGGCCGCTTGGCAAGTCTCGGTCCAATCCGGAAATGTTTAAACCCCACACACGAAAGAAAGGTAGAAATGACCACCGGAGGAGAACGAAGCGCCGGAATGCAAAACGGACAACGGGGAAAATGCTCGAATGCATGAGATGAACACGTATGCAAATGCAATGCACATGATGACATGATATGAGATGCATGACAACGATAACAACACACGGAGACAAAGACTCGAACCCGAGAAAATAAAATAACTTAAGGCCGGAAACGGCAAGAGTTGGAATACATATTGGGAAAGTCATATCCGGGGTGTTACAACACTCCACCACTACGAAAGGATCTCGTCCCGAGATCTAGGACTGAAAGAACGCCGGGTACTCAAAACGGAGGTGATCCTCCCATTCCCAGGTAGCTTCACGGTCGGAATGGTGTGACCACTTGACTTTGAGGAATTTGATTGACTTGCTGCGAGTCTTGCGTTCAGTCTCTTCAAGAATAGCAACGGGGTGCTCACGGTAAGAGAGATCTTCTTGGAGCTCAATGTCCTCGAAGTTGACGGTGCGGTCAGGAGTCTTGAAGCACTTTCGGAGCTGAGAGACATGGAACACGTCATGAACATTTGCAAAGTTTGAAGGAAGCTCGAGTTGATAGGCGAGATCGCCTCTCTTGCTGAAGATCTTGAAAGGTCCCACGTATCTAGGGGCAAGCTTCCCTTTGATACCGAAGTGACGAGTACCTTTCATTGGAGAGACGCGGAGGTAAACATGATCTCCGATCTCGAAAGCCAAATAACGGTGCTTACTGTCATAGTAGCTCTTCTGGCGGGATTGGGCTGCTTTGAGGTTATCTCGAATGACTTTGCACATTTCCTCTGCCTCTGTGATTAAGTCATTTCCGAGAAGCTGACGTTCACCGGTTTTGGACCAGTTGAGAGGGGTACGGCACTTCCTGCCATACAGAATTTCAAATGGGGCCTTGCCCGAACTTGCTTGAAAACTGTTGTTGTAGGAGAATTCAGCATATGGAAGACAATCCTCCCACTTCATGCCGAAGGAGATCACATAAGCCCTGAGCATATCTTCAAGAATCTGATTGACACGCTTGACTTGACCGCCAGTTTGAGGATGGAAAGCTGTGCTGAAGCGGATGTTGGTGCCCATGGCCTTCTGAAAAAGAGTCCCAAAACTTGGAGGTAAAGATGCTGCCACGGTCTGAA
Organism: Triticum urartu; assembly: GCF_056163025.1. Lineage (NCBI taxonomy): Eukaryota > Viridiplantae > Streptophyta > Magnoliopsida > Poales > Poaceae > Triticum > Triticum urartu. Next base: position 46,361,628 of record NC_141876.1, on the reverse strand, counting down.
GAGATCACTTGTGGAATACCGTGCAGAGAGACAATTCGAGAGGTATAGAGCTCCGCCAATTGAGCTGTAGTGATTGACTCTTTGATAGGCAGAAAGTGAGCCACTTTAGTGAGTTTGTCGATGACAACGAATATAGCATCATTGCCACGTTTGGACTTTGGAAACCTAGTCACGAAGTCCATCTCAATGTGGTCAAACTTCCATTCTGGAATGGCAAGAGGTTGGAGGAGACCAACTGGCCTTTGGTGTTCTGCCTTCACCCTTCTGCAGACATCACATTCATTCACGAATTGAGCAATCTCGCGCTTCATTCGAGTCCACCAATAAGCCTGCTTGAGGTCCTGATACATCTTCGTGCTCCCAGGGTGGATGGAGAGGAGAGAATTGTGAGCCTCATTCATGATCACTTTACGAAGGTCACCTTTGGGTACAACAATACGATCCTCGAAGAGGAGAGTGTCCTTGTCATCAAGGCGGTAGTACTTGTATTGGGTTGACTCTTGGCAATCCCAATCTTCACCTTTTTCACCATAGCATCGAGAAGCTGAGCTTGGTGAATCTGGTCTTCCAAGGTAGGAGAGACTTGAAGGTTGGCGAGGAAACCTTGAGGAACAACTTGCAGATTGAGTTTGCAGAAAGCTTCACAAAGCTCGGGTTGATAAGGCTTGAGAATCAGGCTGTTGCAGTAAGCCTTTCTGCTCAATGCGTCAGCAATCACATTGGCCTTGCCTGGAGTATACTCGATACTCGGATTATACTCTTGAATCATTTCGACCCATCGAGTTTTCCTGAGGTTGAGATTAGGCTGAGTGAAGATATACTTGAGACTCTTGTGGTCAGTGAAGATGTCCACTTTTCTTCCCAATAAGAGATGTCTCCAAGTAAAAAGAGCATGCACAACTGCCGCCAACTCGATATCATGAGTGGGGTAGTTCTTCTCATTGGGCTTTAGCTGGCGAGAGGTATACGCCACAACTTTCTTCTCTTGCATCAATACTGTGCCAAGACCTTGGAGAGAGGCATCACAAAAGACCTCGTATGGCTTGGATTCATCAGGCGGAGTCAGAACTGGAGCAGTGATCAATTTCTCTTTCAAAGTGTTGAAAGCAATGTCACACTCTGGAGACCAAACGTACTTGACGTGCTTCTGGAGAAGATTTCAGAGAGGCTTCACGATCTTAGAAAAGTTTTCAACGAATCTTCGGCAGTAGCTTGCGAGACCGAGGAAGCTACAGAGTTGCTTCACGTTCTGAGGAGGTTCCCCATTCACAATTGCAGACACCTTCTCAGGATTCACCGCAATGCCCTTGGCAGAGATGATATGACCAAGATAAAGAACCTCATCGAGCCAAAATTCACACTTGGAGAACTTGGCGTAGAACTTGTGTTCCCTTAGTTTATCGAGTACCAAACGCAAGTGTTTGGCATGATCTTCCTTGTTCTTCAAGAAAACCAGAATGTCGTCGAGATAGACCAAAACAAAGTCATTGGTGTAGGCGTTGAAGATGAAGTTCATCATGCGAGAGAAAGTCGGAGGAGCGTTGACGAGGCCAAAAGACATGACAGTGTATTCATATGAACCATAGCTTGTCCTGAAAGCCGTCTTGGGAATATCTTGCTCACGGATTCGAATCTGATGATAACCCATACGGATATCAAGCTTGGAGAATACTTGGGCACCTTTGAGTTGTTCGAACAGCTCGTTGATGTTGGGAAGTGGGTATTTGTTCTTGATAGTCTTCTTGTTCAATGGACGGTAATCAACACAAAGTCGGTCCGTTCCATCCTTCTTCTTCACAAAAAGAACACCACAACCCCACGGAGAAGAACTAGGTCGGATGAGACCCATTCTCTCTTGAATATCGAGTTGCTTCTTCAGCTCCTTCAATTCTTCAGGTCCGAGCTTGTAAGGACGCTTGCACACAAGTTCCGTGCAAGGCTCAAGATCAATGACGAATTCAACTGGCCGGTGCGGAGGCATTCCTGGAAGCTCTTCTGGAAAGACGTCTTGATATTCGCAAACGACTGGAATTTGCGAGATGTCATCCAGTTCACCCTTGTCATTGAGAGAAAACAGACGGATAGTATCATCCTGAGCGGCAAAGACAATTACATCCTCAGACGAATGAGTCAATTGAATCTGCCTGGCTGCACAATCAAGATGCGCCTTGTGCTTAGAAAGCCAATCCATCCCGAGAATAAGATCAATATCCGAGTTACCAAGAACCATAGGAGAAGAAAGAAACTTGTAATCGCCCAACGTGATAGTAACATTCGGAGCCATCATTTTGGTGTTCATGAACAAACCCGGAGAAGAGACCACTATCGGCTTAGGCAAATCAATAGTATGCACATCATGCATGGATGCAAAAGGCTTCAATAAAAATGATAAAGATGCACTAGTGTCAAAAAGAACTCTTGCAGGAATGTCATTAACAGGAAGGTTACCCATAATCACATCTGGCGAGTCCTCTGCCTGAGCTGCATTCAGCAAGTTGACCTTGGTGGACTTGGTGTTATGCTTGACCATAGCTGTATTTGCCGATCTGACAGGAGGAGGAGGAGGAAGACGCCTCTGGTTGAAACACTTGTTGGCATAGTGACCCTTCTGTTGGCACTTGTTGCACGTGACCTTTGAAAGCGGACGGTGATACGGAGCACTCGATCTTGGAGCTTGAGACGAAGTCTTGTTCTGAAAGCCAGGGTTGGGTGGGTGGGAAGATCCACTGCCACCTTTGCTCTTCTGCTGATACGGCTGGCAGAACGGAGGAGGAGGAAGCCAAAACTTCTGCTGCTTGGCCACTTGAGTAGAGGAACAAGGAGTAGCATCTCTGACTCGCTTCTTGGAAGCATCACACCTCAGTTGAGCGGCCTCTTGCTTCAGTGCCATGTTGTAGAACTCATCGTATCTCAAGGGTTCAAAGAGAACAAGAGCTAGCTGAATTTCTTCTCTGAGACCACCCCTGAACTGGTATATCATGCTCTTCTCATTAGGGACGTCCTGCTTAGCAAAGCGGGCGAGCTTCTGGAACAACTTGTTGTAGTCATAGACAGACAAAGAGCCTTGCTTCAGGTTGCGGAATTCCTCACGCTTGCTTTCAACCACGCTCTGAGGGATATGGTGAGCTCTGAAATCTTGACAGAATTCATCCCAAGCGTTCTCTGTTAACAGAAGATAGCAATTTGTGATTTTCATAGGATTTAATCCATGCATCAAATGGATTTGGTCCAATGAACACATTTGAGCCTTGTCAAGTGTACTACCTTCCCATATTTTTTTAACCCTGATAACATTTGTTTAACTGCAGTTTAGGAGCAGTTGAGGGGGTTACTCGATGTAATATTCACAAAGCTAGCCTCATTTATAGTAATTAGTAGCAACGGCCAACACCAATAGGTGCCGGCGAGAGCAGCAAAGCAGCAGAGGAAGGCTCGACAGCAGCAGTAACTAGCAGCTATGCGGCAGAGTAGAGCAACGGCAGGACGAGCAGCGGAAGCAAAGAAACAGCGACAACAGCAGTTGAGCAGGCGTAGTGTAACACCCCGGATGTAACTTTCCCAATTTGTACTCCAACTCTTGCCGTTTCCGGCGTTAAGTTATATTTATTTCCTCGGGTTCGGGTTTTTGTCTCCGTGTGTTGTTGTCGTTGTGATGCATCTCATATCATGTCATCATGTACATTGCATTTGCATACGTATTCATCTCATGCATTCGAGCATTTTCCCCGTTGTCCGTTTTGCATTCCGGCGCTTCGTTCTCCTCCGGTGGTCATTTCTGGCTTTCTTTCGTGTGTGGGGTTTAAACATTTCCGGATTGGACCGAGACTTGCCAAGAGGCCTTGGTTTACTACCGGTAGACCGCCTGTCAAGTTTCGTATCATTTGGACTTCGTTTGATACTCCAACGGTTAACCGAGGGACCGAAAAGGCCTCGTGTGTGTTGCAGCCCAACACCCCTTCAATTTGGCCCAAAACCCACCTAAGCCTTCTCCATCATCTAGAGCGTTCGATCACGATCACGTGGCCGAAAACCGCACCTCATTTGGACTCTCCTAGCTCCCTCTATGCCTATTTAAAGAACCCCTCCGAATTCGGATCTCCCTCTTCCCCGAAACCCTAATTTTTTCCTCTCCACGCCGGCCGGACACGTCCGTCCGGGCCAGACACGTCCGATCCGCCGCCGCCGACCAATCGCCGAGCGCCACCTGTCCCGCACCCACATCGCCGTCCCGCGCGCCGCCAGGCCCGTCGGGGCCCGAGGCCGGCCCCCGCGGCCCAGCGCGCCGCCGCCCGCACCGCACCCCGCCGCCCGAGCGCGCCGCCTCCTCCTCCGAGCCGCCGCCGCCGGAGCAAGCCGGCCCGAGCCACCGTGCGCCGCCTCCACCGCCCGCCGCCTTCGCGCCTCGCCGCGCGCGAGCTCGCCGCCGCCATCCGCCGTTGCTAGGCCGGCCCGAGTACCTCTCCTCGCCGGCGTGCCCCGCTCCTCTCGCCAGAGCCCATCGTCGCCGGAGCCGCCGCCTCGCCGGAGTTCTCCTCCCTCGCCAGCCGGATCTGGTGGTTGGACCAGATCCACCGGTCCCTGATCCAAACGCCCGCGCCGTTCCCCGGATCTCCTCGTCCCGGGTCCTCCTCGTCCCGTTTCCCGCGAGGTCTAATTTCTTCTAAGTCCCGAAATTCTCAGATCCAAGTGCTCCTGTTCATGGCCTCGTAACTTTGCATCCGTAGCTCCGATTCATGCATATAGCATATCAAAACTTTCATCTCAGAGAGTACATCATTTCATTCCATTGCATCATTTTCATTTGAGCTCATGTTGATGCCCGAAATGCTGTTAGAAGAGAGCTACTTGAGTTAATTGTCAGATCTGCTACTCCATTTAGGTTTTTGTCATTTTTGCCGTGATTAATGTGTGCATGATAAGCCCTGATGCTCTACATATGTTCTGTTAAGAGTTTTGTCATATTTCCAGAGGTGCAACCCATATATTTTTGTGATGTGTGTGGTGACTTGTGCAAGCTTGCAAAGTGGTGCACTTAGTAATTCTGTTTTCAGGGACTTAGCATTTCCACTAAGTCCTTGATCTGTTTATCTCATGATGACATATGTTCATGTTGTTTCCTAATGATCCGTGTCTGTTTTGAGGATGATCGGTAAGGATGTTTTGTTTATCTTGTAGTGCTCTATCCATCCATGTCTTTGTTTGCAATTATGGAGCACCCTAGCTTGAGTCAATCGAGCTCTACTTTTGCTACTTTGTGAATCTGGGCAGATTGTCAACTTGTTTGCAATTTTGCCAATGATGTTGTAGTTGATCCGTGCATGCTATGCTATTGTTCTTGCCATGTATAGCTTGAATTTTGTGTGTTCTTAATAGATGTATGCTTATCTTGTCATTACTTGCTCTGTGGTGAGTGCATCGAGCTCGTAAACATGCCTACTTGAGTTATATTTCAGCATGTGCGAGTTTTCGCTAAGTCTGTGATCTGATTATGTTTTTGCTATGTTCACATGCTTGCAATTGTATTTTCTGATCCCTTTTGGCTCAAGGTCACTAAGGGACTTTTGTTAAGCTCTTTGAGTAGCTCCATGCCATGCTTCACTTTGCCATGTTCAAGTCCTGTAGCATGTAGTTTTGTTGCTCCGAAGAGAGCTACCTGATCTGAAATTCCAGACAAGTGTTAATTTCACTAAGTCTGAGATCTGTTTGCCATATGCATTTTTGCCATGCTTGTTTGAACCTGTTAATGGATGAATTGGCTGTAGCTCAGTGCTAGACTTTTGTTAAGCATCTTGTATGCATCCCTGCCATGTATTTTGTTGTCATGTTTGGGTGCTGTAGCATGTTCGTCTCATTGCATTTAGATGAGTACTTGCTGTAAATCGCAGACCGGTGTCATTTTTGAATCGTTTGCCATTTCCAAACCGTAACTCCGATTCCGGCGTTCTTTATAGCGTTTTCAAGCGATTTCATCTCATCTTTCCAGTGGCATACTTGGATTTCCATGTTGAGGCCAGATTCTTGCATTTCCTATCATATCTTGCATTTTGCATCCCGCATCGCATCCCGCATAGCATATCATCATTGCATCGTGTTGTTTGAGTTCGCACGTGGTTGATTGTGTCCTTGTTGCTTTTTTTTATTGTTTGGGTAGAGCCGGGAGACGAGTTCGCTAACGAGGAGCCCGTTGAGTTTGCTTTCGAGGATCCAGTCAACTCTGACAACTGTGCAGGCAAGATGATCATACCCTCGAAATCACTACTATCTTTGCTATGCTAGTTTGCTCGCTCTTTTGCTATGCCATTGCTACGATGCCTACCACTTGCTTTCAAGCCTCCCAAATTGCCATGTCAAACCTCTAACCCACCATGTCCTAGCAAACCGTTGATTGGCTATGTTACCGCGTTGCTCAGCCCCTTTTATAGAGTTGCTAGTTGCAGGTGAAGATCGAAGGCCGTTCCTTGTTGGAACATTTATTTACTTGTTGGGATATCATTATATTATCTTGTTATCTTAATGCATCTATACACTTGGTAAAGGGTGGAAGGCTCGTCCTCTCGCCTAGTGTTTTGTTCCACTCTTGCCGCCCTAGTTTCCGTCATATCGGAGTTATGTTCCCGGATTTTGTGTTCCTTACGCGGTTGGGTTATAATGGGAACCCCTTGATAGTTCGCCTTGATTAAAGCTTTTCCAGCAATGCCCAACATTGGTCTTACCATTTGCCACCCAGCCTTTTCTTTCCCTTGGGTTCTGCAGACTCAAGGGTCATCATTGTTTTAAACCCCCCCCCCCCGGGCCAGTGCTCCTCTGAGTGTTGGTCCAACCGAGCGATGTCCGGGGCTACCAGGGGCAACTCTGGGCTGGCCTACCCGACGTCTGGCTCATCTGAGTGTGCCCTGAGAACGAGATATGTGCAGCTCCTATCGGGATTTGTCGGCACATTCGGGCGGTGTTGCTGGTCTTGTTTTAACCTGTCGAAGTGTCTTGAAGAACCGAGATACCGAGTCTGATCGGAACGTCTTGGGAGGAGGTCTATTCCTTTGTTGACCGTGAGAGCTTGTCATGGGCTAAGTTGGGACTCCCCTGCAGGGTTTTGAACTTTCGAAAGTCATGCCCGCGGTTATGGGAAGATGGGAATTTGTTAATGTCCGGTTGTAGATAACTTGAACCTTAACTTAAATAAAATGAATCAACTGAGTGTGTTACCGTGATGGCCTCTTCTCGGCGGAGTCCGGGAAGTGGACACGGTGTTGGAGTAATGCTTGCGCAGGTTGTTCTCTAGTTTCTCGCTCACGCTTTGCCTCCTCTTCTCGCTCTCTTTTGCGAATAAGTTAGCCACCATATCTTGCTAGTCGCTTGCTGCAGCTCCACATATACTTTTACCTTGCCTTACCTATAAGCTTATATAGTCTTGATCGTGAGGGTGCGAGATTGCTGAGTCTCTGTGGCTCACAATTTACTATTACACCAGATGCAGGGCCTGATGATTCTGCTCCAGGTGACGCGCTTGAGCTCAAGTGGGAGTTCGACGAAGACTCACAACGTTACTATGTTTCTTTTCCTGATGATCAGTAGTGGTGCCCAGTTGGGGGTGATTGGGACTGTGTCGCATGTTGGGTTCTCTTTTATTTTGGCGCCGTAGTCGGGCCATGAGTGTTTGGATGATGTAATGTTATTTATGTACTTGTTTGACATGGCGAGTGTAAGCCAACTATGTTATCTTCCCCTTATTATTTATATTACATGGGATGTTGTGAAGACTGCCTAACTTGCGACATATGCCTTCAATGCGATTATGTCTCTAAGTCGTGCCTCGACACGTGGGAGCTATAGTCGCATCGAGGGTGTTACAAGTTGGTAATCAGAGCCTTCCCCGACCTTAGGAGCCCCATTGCTTGATTGTTTTTAGCAGCCGAGTTGTGTCTAGAAAAATGTTTTGAGTCATTTAGGAATTATATATCAGAGAGTTTAGGAATTCTTTTTACTTCCCAGTCTCCTCATCGCTCTAGTAAGGCATCCTGACGTAGAGTTTTGACTCTTCTCTTCTCAAATTTCACTAAAAAAAATTAGGATCACGCGGGTATCTTGGAATCGTTCCGATGGTTTTATGATGAGAACATTGACTTGGTGCCTCCTGTCAGGGGTTTAGTGGAAGTGTCCCGGGGAGTTGAGATCTGAGGTGTTGTCATCATAATTTTATCGTTGCAGTTCTGGAATACCTGAGTTTAGTATGCCGACATCGAAAATCTCTTTTATGCAGTTCGTTGGTGAGATAACCTCGACGCCATCCAGTACTGGGGCGGGAGTTCGGGAGTATCGCCATAACTTGTATAACGTATGCTTTTCGAAGGTTGAGGTAGATGGTTTCCGAAGGTTTCTTGGTTATGTTTGAAGGATGGATACAGCTGGATGTAGGATTTGCTAGTTTGGGTGAGATATTATGCTTCCCCTGTATCCCCAACACCTGATTGCATAACCGGAAAGGTTCGGGAGTTTCATAGGTGGGAATTCTTGTAGCTCTAGTTCTTCTTCCATGGATATTGGTTTGAGATGGGGATTTCTTACCGATTATTCATTCTTGATCCGTACCTTGTTGATTTATTTCTCTACCTTAATTCTACGTGGCTTCTCAATTTATGGATATGTGACCATTTCAAGAGGAATGCATTCGTTCATTTTGTTCGGATGTGAAGACTATATGTTGCAATTTTCATTCCGTTGGATTCAGCTTCAATATTTGTCTATCAATGTGCTAATGGTGGTCAACCTCTTCAGGATGGCTCCTCCAACGCGCACGACTCCGAATCCTGATCCGCCACCACCTCCACCTCCTCCGGAGGCATGGAAAGTTGTGATGGCCGCAACCAATGCAAACACACAGTTGATCATGCAAATTCTTCAAGAGCGCAATCAAGGCAACCAAGGGAATCAAGGCAATAATCTGAATCACTTTGCTACACTCAACCAGTTCCTTGCTAACGGGCCAAAGACTTTTAGCAATTGTGTTGAGGCAATCGATGCTGACGATTGGCTAGTGGATCTGTGCAAGCATTTCGAGTGCAGTAACGTCAGGCCTGAGGACTTTGTCAAGTTCGCTTCCTTCCAACTCAAAGATCAAGCTGCAGAATGGTTCCAACAGTACAAGGACTCCAGAGGTGGACGTGTTATCACTTGGGATGAATTTCGTCAAGATTTCCGAGCTCATCATATTCCCCAGAGCGTGGTTGAAAGCAAGCGTGAGGAATTCCACAACCTGAAGCAAGGCTCTTTGTCTGTCTATGACTACAACAAGTTGTTTCAGAAGCTCGCCCGCTTTGCCAAGTAGGACGTCCCTGATGAGAAGAGCATGATATATCAGTTCAGGGGTGGTCTCAGAGAAGAAATTCAGCTAGCTCTTGTTCTCTTCGAGCACTTGAGATACGATGAGTTCTACAACATGGCACTGAAACAAGAGGCTGCTTAGTTGAGGTGTGATGCTTCCAAGAAGCGAGTCAGAGATGTTACTGCTTCTTCCTCTACTCAAGTGGCCAAGCAGCAGAAGTATTGGCTTCCTCCTCCTCCGTTCCGTCAGCCGTATCAGCAGAAGAGCAAAGGTGGCAGTGGTTCTTCCCACCCACCCAACCCTGGCTTTCAGAACAAGACTTCGTCTCAAGCTCCAAGATCGAGTGCTCCGTATCACCGTCCGCTTTCAGAGGTCACGTGCAACAAGTGCCAACAGAAGGGTCACTATGCCAACAAGTGTTTCAACCAGAGGCGTCTTCCTCCTCCTCCTGTTAGATCGGCAAGTACAGTTATGGTCAAGCATAACCCCAAGTCCGCGAAGGTCAACTTGATGAATGCAGCGCAGGCAGACGATTCATTAGATGTCATCATGGGTAACCTTCCTGTTAATGATATTCCAGCTAAAGTTCTTTTTGACACGGGTGCATCGCATTGTTTTATCTCGAGGCCATTTGTTTCTAAGCATGAGTTGCCTTTACAAGATTTGCCTAGATAGTTATCTGTTGTTTCTCCAGGTAAATTCATGAATGCAAGCGCTATTACCCCAGATGTTACTATCACGTTGGGTGACTACAAGTTTCTCTCTTCTCCGGTGGTTCTTGGAAACTCGGATATTGATCTTATTCTCGGAATGGATTGGCTCTCTAAGCACAAGGCACATCTTGATTGTGCTGCCAGGCAGATTCAATTGACTCATTCGTCTGAGGATGTAATTGTCTTTGCCGCTCGTGACGATACTATCCGTCTGTTTTCTCTCAATGAGAAGGGTGAATTGGACGCTATCTCGCAAGTTCCAGTCGTTTGCGAATATCAAGACGTATTTCTAGAAGAGCTCCCAGGAATGCCTCCGCACCGGCCAGTTGAATTCGTTATTGATCTTGAGCCTGGCACGGAACCTGTGTGCAAACGTCCTTACAAGCTCGGACCTAAAGAGTTTAAGGAGCTGAAGAAGCAACTCGATATTCAAGAGAAAATGGGTCTCATCCGGCCTAGTTCTTCTCCGTGGGGTTGTGGTGTTCTTTTTGTGAAGAAGAAGGATGGAACGGACCGACTTTGTGTTGATTACCGTCCAGTGAACAAGAAGACCATCAAGAACAAATACCCACTTCCCAACATCAATAAGCTATTCGAACAACTCAAAGGTGCCCCAGTATTCTCCAAACTTGATCTCCGTATGGGTTATCATCAGATTCGAATCCGTGAGCAAGATATTCCCAAGACGGCTTTCAGGACAAGCTATGGTTCATATGAATACACTGTCATGTCTTTTGGCCTCGTCAACGCTCCTCCGACTTTCTCTCGCATGATGAACTTCATCTTCAACGCCTACACCAATGACTTTGTTTTGGTCTATCTCGACGACATTCTGGTTTTCTTGAAGAACAAGGAAGATCATGCCAAACACTTGCGTTTGGTACTCGATAAACTAAGGGAACACAAGTTCTACGCCAAGTTCTCCAAGTGTGAATTTTGGCTCGATGAGGTTCTTTATCTTGGTCATATCATCTCTGCCAAGGGCATTGCGGTGAATCCTGAGAAGGTGTCTGCAATTGTGAATGGGGAACCTCCTCAGAACGTGAAGCAACTCTGTAGCTTCCTCGGTCTCGCAAGCTACTGCCGAAGATTCGTTGAAAACTTTTCTAAGATCGTGAAGCCTCTCTGAAATCTTCTCCAGAAGCACGTCAAGTACGTTTGGTCTCCAGAGTGTGACATTGCTTTCAACACTTTGAAAGAGAAATTGATCACTGCTCCAGTTCTGACTCCGCCTGATGAATCCAAGCCATACGAGGTCTTTTGTGATGCCTCTCTCCAAGGTCTTGGCACAGTATTGATGCAAGAGAAGAAAGTTGTGGCGTATACCTCTCGCCAGCTAAAGCCCAATGAGAAGAACTACCCCACTCATGATCTCGAGTTGGCTGCAGTTGTGCATGCTCTTTTGACTTGGAGACATCTTCTATTGGGAAGAAAAGTGGACATTTTCACTGATCACAAGAGTCTCAAGTACATCTTCACTCAGCCTAATCTCAACCTTAGGCAAACTCGATGGGTCGAAATGATTCAAGAGTATAATCCGAGTATCGAGTATACTCCAGGCAAGGCCAATGTGATTGCTGATGCACTGAGCAGAAAGGCTTACTGCAACAGTCTGATTCTCAAGCCTTATCAACCCGAGCTTTGTGAAGCTTTCCGCAAACTTAATCTGCAAGTTGTTCCTCAAGGTTTCCTCGCCAACCTTCATGTCTCTCCTACCTTGGAAGATCAGATTCACCAAGTCCAGCTTCTTGATGCTATGGTGAAAAAGGTGAAGATTGGGATTGCCAAGAGTCAACCCAAGTACAAGTGCTACCGCCTTGATGACAAGGACACTCTCTTCTTCGAGGATCAAATTGTTGTACCCAAAGGTGAACTCCGTAAAGTGATCTTGAACGAGGCTCACAATTCTCTCCTCTCCATCCACCCTGGGAGCACGAAGATGTATCAGGACCTCAAGCAAGCTTATTGGTGGACTCGAATGAAGCGCGAGATTGCTCAATTCGTGAATGAATGTGATGTCTGCAGAAGAGTGAAGGAAGAACACCAAAGGCCAGCTGGTCTCCTCCAACCTCTTGCCATTCCAGAATGGAAGTTTTTTCCACATTGAAATGGACTTCCTGACTGGGTTTCCAAAGTCCAAGCGTGGCAATGATGCTATATTCGTTGTCATCAACAAACTCACCAAAGTGGCTCACTTTTTGCCTATCGAAGAGTCGATCACTGCAGCTCAATTGGCGGAACTATATACCTCTTGTATTGTCTCTCTGCACGGTATTCCACAAGTGATCTCTTCAGACCGTGGCAGCATCTTTACCTCGAAGTTTTGGGATTCTTTTCAGAAGGCCATGGGCACGAACATCCGCTTCAGCACAGCTTTCCATCCTCAAACTAGCGGTCAAGTCGAGCGTGTCAACCAGATTCTTGAAGATATGCTCAGGGCTTGTGTGATCTCCTTCGGCATGAAGTGGGAGGATTGTCTTCCTTATGCTGAATTCTCCTACAACAACAGTTTTCAAGCAAGTTCGGGCAAGGCCCCATTTGAAATTCTGTATGGCAGAAAGTGTCGTACCCCTCTCAACTGGTCTGAAACCGGTGAACGTCAGCTTTTGGGTAATGACTTAATCAGAGAGGCAGAGGAAATGTGCAAAGTCATCCGTGATAACCTCAAAGCAGCCCAATCCCGCCAGAAGAGCTACTATGATAGTAAGCACCGTGATTTGGCTTTCGAGATTGGAGATCATGTTTACCTCCGCGTCTCTCCTATGAAAGGTACTCATTGCTTCGGTATCAAAGGGAAGCTTGCCCCTAGATACGTGGGACCTTTCAAGATTGTCAGCAAGAGAGGCGACCTCGCCTATCAACTCGAGCTTCCTTCAAACTTTGCAAATGTTCATGACGTGTTCCATGTCTCTCAGCTTCGAAAGTGCTTCAAGACTCCTGACCGCACCATCAACTTCGAGGACATTGAGCTCCAAGAAGATCTCTCTTATCGTGAGCACCCAGTTGCTATTCTTGAAGAGACTGAACGCAAGACTCGCAACAAGTCGATCAAATTTCTCAAAGTCAAGTGGTCACACCATTCCGACCGTGAAGCTACCTGGAACGCGAGGATCACCTCCGTTCTGAGTACCCGGCGTTCTTTCAGTCCTAGATCTCGGGACGAGATCCTTTCGTAGTGGTGGAGTGTTGTAACACCCCGGATGTAACTTTCCCAATTTGTACTCCAACTCTTGCCGTTTCCGGCGTTAAGTTATATTTATTTCCTCGGGTTCGGGTTTTTGTCTCCGTGTGTTGTTGTCGTTGTCATGCATCTCATATCATGTCATCATGTGCATTGCATTTGCATACGTGTTCATCTCATGCATTCGAGCATTTTCCCCGTTGTCCGTTTTGCATTCCGGCGCTTCGTTCTCCTCCGGTGGTCATTTCTAGCTTTCTTTCGTGTGTGGGGTTTAAACATTTCCGGATTGGACCGAGACTTTCCAAGCGGCCTTGATTTACTACCGGTAGACCGCCTGTCAAGTTTCGTATCATTTGGACTTCGCTTGATACTCCAACAGTTAACCGAGGGACCGAAAAGGCCTCGTGTGTGTTGCAGCCCAACACCCCTTCAATTTGGCCCAAAATCCAACTAAGCCTTCTCCATCATCTAGAGCTTTCGATCACGATCGCGTGGCCGAAAACTGCACCTCATTTGGACTCTCCTAGCTCCCTCTATGCCTATTTAAAGAACCCCTCCGAATCCGGATCTCCCTCTTCCCCGAAACCCTAATTTTTTCCTCTCCGCGCCGGCCGGACACGTCCGTCCGGGCCGGACACGTCCGATCCGCCGCCGCCGACCAATCGCCGAGCGCCACCTGTCCCGCGCCCACATCGCCGTCCCGCGCGCCGCCAGGCCCGCCGGGGCCCGAGGCCGGCCCCCGCGGCCCAGCGCGCCGCCTCCTCCTCCGAGCCGCCGCCGCCGGAGCAAGCCGGCCCGAGCCGCCGTGCGCCGCCTCCACCGCCCGCCGCCTTCGCGCCTCGCCGCACGCGAGCTCGCCGCCGCCATCCGCCGTTGCTAGGTCGGCCCGAGTACCTCTCCTCGCCGGCGTGCCCCGCTCCTCTCGCCGGAGCCCATCGTCGCCGGAGCCGCCGCCTCGCCGGAGTTCTCCTCCCTCGTCGGCCGGATCTGGTGGTTGGACCAGATCCACCGGTCCCTGATCCAAACGCCCGCGCCGTTCCCCGGATCTCCTCGTCCCGGGTCCTCCTCGTCCCATTTCCCGCGAGGTCTAATTTCTTCTAAGTCCCGAAATTCTCAGATCCAAGTGCTCCTGTTCATGGCCTCTTAACTTTGCATCCATAGCTCCGATTCATGCATATAGCATATCAAAACTTTCATCTCAGAGAGTACATCATTTCATTCCATTGCATCATTTTCATTTGAGCTCATCTTGATGCCCGAAATGCTGTTAGAAGAGGGCTACTTGAGTTAATTCTCAGATCTGCTACTCCATTTAGGTTTTTGTCATTTTTGCCATGATTAATGTGTGCATGATAAGCCCTGATGCTCTACATATGTTTTGTTAAGGGTTTTGTCATATTTCCAGAGGTGCAACCCATATATTTTTGTGATGTGTGTGGTGACTTGTGCAAGCTTGCAAAGTGGTGCACTTAGTAATTCTGTTTTCAGGGACTTAGCATTTCCACTAAGTCCTTGATCTGTTTATCTCATGATGCCATATGTTCATGTTGTTTCCTAGTGATCCGTGCCTGTTTTGAGGATGATCAGTAAGGATGTTTTGTTAATCTTGTAGTTCTCTATCCATCCATGTCTTTGTTTGCAATTATGGAGCACCCTAGCTTGAGTCAATCGAGCTATACTTTTGCTACTTTGTGAATCTGGGCAGATTGTCAACTTGTTTGCAATTTTGCCGATGATGTTGTAGTTGATCCGTGCATGCTATGCTATTGTTCTTGCCATGTCTAGCTTGCATTTTGTGTGTTCTTAATAGATGTATGATTAGCTTGTCATTACTTGCTCTGTGGTGAGTGCATCGAGCTCGTAAACATGCCTACTTGAGTTATATTTCAGCATGTGCCAGTTTTCACTAAGTCTGTGATCTGATTATGTTTTTGCTATGTTCACATGCTTGCAATTGTATTTTATGATCCCTTTTGGCTCAAGGTCACTAAGGGACTTTTGTTAAGCTCTTTGAGTAGATCCATGCCATGCTTCACTTTGCCATGTTCAGGTCCTGTAGCATGTAGTTTTGTTGCTCCGAAGAGAGCTACCTGATCTAAAATTCCAGACAAGTGTTAATTTCACTAAGTCTGAGATCTGTTTGCCATATGCATTTTTGCCATGCTTGTTTGAACCTGTTAATGGATGAATTGGCCGTAGCTCAGTGCTAGACTTTTGTTAAGCATCTTGTATGCATCCCTGCCATGTATTTTGTTGTCATGTTTGGGTGCTGTAGCATGTTCATCTCATTGCATTTAGATGAGTACTTGCTGTAAATCGCAGACCGGTGTCATTTTTGAATCGTTTGCCATTTCCAAACCGTAACTCCGATTCCGGCGTTCTTTATAGCGTTTTCAAGCGATTTCATCTCATCTTTCCAGTGGCATACTTGGATTTCCATGTTGAGGCCAGATTCTTGCATTTCCTGTCATATCTTGCATTTTGCATCCCGCATCGCATCCCGCATAGCATATCATCATTGCATCGTGTTGTTTTTTGTTCGCACGTGGTTGATTGTGTCCTTGTTGCTTTTTTTTATTGTTTGGGTAGAGCCGGGAGACGAGTTCGCTAACGAGGAGCCCGTTGAGTTTGCTTTCGAGGATCCAGTCAACTCTGACAACTGTGCAGGCAAGATGATCATACCCTCGAAATCACTACTATCTTTGCTATGCTAGTTTGCTCGCTCTTTTGCTATGCCATTGCTACGATGCCTACCACTTGCTTTCAAGCCTCCCAAATTGCCATGTCAAACCTCTAACCCACCATGTCCTAGCAAACCGTTGATTGGCTATGTTACCGCGTTGCTCAGCCCCTTTTATAGAGTTGCTAGTTGCAGGTGAAGATCGAAGGCCGTTCCTTGTTGGAACATTTATTTACTTGTTGGGATATCATTATATTATCTTGTTATCTTAATGCATCTATACACTTGGTAAAGGGTGGAAGGCTCGTCCTCTCGCCTAGTGTTTTGTTCCACTCTTGCCGCCCTAGTTTCCGTCATATCGGAGTTATGTTCCCGGATTTTGTGTTCCTTACGCGGTTGGGTTATAATGGGAACCCCTTGATAGTTCGCCTTGATTAAAGCTTTTCCAGCAATGCCCAACATTGGTCTTACCATTTGCCACCCAGCCTTTTCTTTCCCTTGGGTTCTGCAGACTCAAGGGTCATCATTGTTTTAAACCCCCCCCCCCCCCGGGCCAGTGCTCCTCTGAGTGTTGGTCCAACCGAGCGATGTCCGGGGCTACCAGGGGCAACTCTGGGCTGGCCTACCCGACGTCTGGCTCATCTGAGTGTGCCCTGAGAACGAGATATGTGCAGCTCCTATCGGGATTTGTCGGCACATTCGGGCGGTGTTGCTGGTCTTGTTTTAACCTGTCGAAGTGTCTTGAAGAACCGAGATACCGAGTCTGATCGGAACGTCTTGGGAGGAGGTCTATTCCTTTGTTGACCGTGAGAGCTTGTCATGGGCTAAGTTGGGACTCCCCTGCAGGGTTTTGAACTTTCGAAAGTCATGCCCGCGGTTATGGGAAGATGGGAATTTGTTAATGTCCGGTTGTAGATAACTTGAACCTTAACTTAAATAAAATGAATCAACTGAGTGTGTTACCGTGATGGCCTCTTCTCGGCGGAGTCCGGGAAGTGGACACGGTGTTGGAGTAATGCTTGCGCAGGTTGTTCTCTAGTTTCTCGCTCACGCTTTGCCTCCTCTTCTCCCTCTCTTTTGCGAATAAGTTAGCCACCATATCTTGCTAGTCGCTTGCTGCAGCTCCACATATACTTTTACCTTGCCTTACCTATAAGCTTATATAGTCTTGATCGCGAGGGTGCAAGATTGCTGAGTCCATGTGGCTCACAGTTTACTATTACACAGATGCAGGGCCTGATGATTCCACTCCAGGTGACGTGCTTGAGCTCAAGTGGGAGTTCGATGAAGATTCACAACGTTACTATGTTTCTTTTCCTGATGATCAGTAGTGGTGCCCAGTTGGGGGTGATTGGGACCGTGTCGCATGTTGGGTTCTCTTTTATTTTGGCGCCGTAGTCAGGCCATGAGTGTTTGGATGATGTAATGTTATTTATGTACTTGTTTGACGTGGTGAGTGTAAGCCAACTATGTGATCTTCCCCTTATTATTTATATTACATGGGATGTTGTGAATATTGCCTAACTTGCGACATATGCCTTCAATGCAATTATGTCTCTAAGTCGTGCCTCGACACATGGGAGCTATAGTCGCATCGAGGGTGTTACATGCAGGCCTGGGCGGGGAGCCACGGAGGCCGCGGCTAGGCGAGCACTAGGTGGAGACGGGCGCGGGGCGCGGTTGGCAGCAGCGGCGACAGCAGAAGCAGAGGCAGCGGCGCAGCAGAACAAGGTAGCACCGGGAGAAGGCCGACCGGCGGGCAGCGGCCACGTGCGCATGCAGGGCGAGGCCTGAGCGCGACGAGCGCGCACGGGGGAAGCGGGCGGGCGCGGCCCGGTGCGTGGGACGACGCAGTACGTGCAGGGGCGAGCGCGGACTGGTGCAGTCTGGCGTGCTTGGCCATCGGCCATGCAGGGCACCGGGAGAGGAGGTATGGGTCACATTGGAAGGCGGGGGAGATGAGGAGCACAATGTCGTGCTCGGACGCGAGCGGTAGTGGTTGTGGCCATGGCTGCGCCATGCCCGATGGCGAGGAGCTCTCTGTCACGATAGGACAGCGATGGGGCGACGAAAATGAGCAGGGAAGAGAGGAGGTTGACGCGGAGCTCACCTAGGGAGCACAAGGAGGCTCGGTGAATAGCTTAGGAGCAGCAGGGGGTAGCCGGATTTGGCGATGAACGCCGACGACCGAAGGAAGTAGATGAAGTCGATCCCGGCGATGTCGTCCCCTCCAGCTCAAACGGTGGTGCGTAGAGGACGTAGACGAACACTGCGGAGCTCCTGGACTTGTTGCAGCAACGAGGGGAGTCCGGTGGCCGCGGGATCGACGAGGTGGCGGCGACCACGCGCTCGGACGATGAAGAAAAAGAAAGGGGCGAGCGAGAGGGAGGAATGGTTGGCCTAGGGTTTGTCTGATGCGTCGGGGAGGGCTTTATACACCTCGGGGTGCCGGTGGATGATCGACACGGTGACAGACGAGGCCATGGTGGGCGTGGACGCACGCCACACACAGGCACTGTCTCCTCTCTGTACAGAGGAGGAGGAAAAGGCCGTGGTGGGGCTGGGTCTGCACTGTAGCATTGGGCTACAAGTGCACAGTGTAGCTTTTAGTTTTCTTTTTTTTATTTCCTTTTCTTTCTTTTTTTACCTCAGCTTCTATTTATTTTAATTTTAGTAAAAATACAAAAGTTGTACCTAATTTAGTATATGTAATTATGTCACTGCCACAAATATTTTGACACATTAAATACAGTAGTTTGTATTTGTTTATTATTTTAAGAGCATCTAAATAATAGTTTTGTCGCTGTTTTACTTATTATAGTGCAATTTAATACTTTAAAGAAGTGTGGTTTCTTCTGTAATATTTAGTATGGATTATTTGGCACAACCTGAACATTTTACTTTAAATATGTGAAAAGTTTTACCATTTGACTTGACGTTGAATTTTGAATTCGAATGGGATTTGAATCAGAGTGAGTTTAGTACCGTAATAGTGGTGACGTCGCATCATTAGTAGAGGGTTACTGTAGCTTAATTACCTGGGCGTCACAATTCTCCTCCACTACAAGAAATCTAATCCCGAGATTTAAGGGGTGTGTAAGGGGGAAATATCTGGTTATGAAGTTCTAACGGATCTTCTCGTTCTTGGTTGCCCTTCTCGAAGAAGTTGATCCCGACATTGGTGTCTTGCTTTCTCTGCTTCAATGCATCATGATGAAGTTGTCGTCCTTCCTTCAGGATCTCCATCGTACTTACGGAAAGGATAAGGGGTAGCTTCGAAAGGACGGACCTCTACAAGGTTGCTTATCTGGTAGATAATATCGGGGAAGGTGGCGGAAAGTAACACTCGAATTGAAACTTCAGAAATTATCGAGATCAAAGTAAGAAGGTGCAAAATAGAAGTTTCAAGCGCACAGGCAATTATTCGATGCATGTAACAAGGCATGAAAAGGGGTTTAGAGCAGCGGGAATAAGTAGTGTGTCTAATACCAGAATAGATCATCTCTAGGAAGGTGACCCGCGTATTACATACGGTGTCAAACACGAGGAATAACTTTCACAACAGGGGTGTACAGGAGAGTCATGTTTCGACCCTGTGGAACTATGGGTTACGGGCCCACCATGTGGGTTAAAAGTAGGACGGGCGGTGACGTCTTGCACAATCATGTAAGCAAGGCATGCCAGGGAATAGCCTGTCAGTTATGTCGGCAGCAACATTGGTACCAAGGGCGAGGGACGAAGAGAACCATTTCTTGCTCTTTGAACGAGGCAGACCAATAGGCAAAGTTCTCGTCCATCGGTGGTTACCGGTGAAGGAAATATGCCCTAGAGGCAATAATAAAGTTATAATTTATTTCCTTATATCATGATAAATGTTTATTATTCATGCTAGAATTGTATTAACCGGAAACTTAGTACATGTGTGAATACATAGACAAACAGAGTGTCACTAGTATGCCTCTACTTGACTAGCTCATTAATCAAAGATGGTTATGTTTCCTAACCATGGACAAAGAGTTGTTATTTGATTAACAGGATCACATCATTAGGTGAATGATCTGATTGACATGACCCATTCCATTAGCTTAGCACCCGATCGTTTAGTATGTTGCTATTGCTTTCTTCATGACTTATACATGTTCCTATGACTATGAGATTATGCAACTCCCGTTTGCCGGAGGAACACTTTGTGTGCTACCAAACGTCACAACGTAACTGGGTGATTATAAAGGTGCTCTACAGGTGTCTCCAAAGGTACATGTTGGGTTGGCGTATTTCGAGATTAGGATTTGTCACTCTGATTGTCGGAGAGGTATCTCTGGGCCCTCTCGGTAATGCACATCACATAAGCCTTGCAAGCATTGCAACTAATGAGTTAGTTGTGAGATGATGTATTACGGAACGAGTAAAGAGACTTGCCGGTAACGAGATTGAACTAGGTCTTGAGATACCGACGATCGAATCTCGGGCAAGTAACATACCGATGACAAAGGGAACAACGTATGTTGTTATGCGGTCTGACCGATAAAGATCTTCGTAGAATATGTAGGAGCCAATATGGGCATCCAGGTCCCGCTATTGGTTATTGACCAGAGACGTGTCTCGGTCATGTCTACATTGTTCTCGAACCGTAGGGTCCGCACGCTTAAGGTTTTGATGACAGTTATATTATGAGTTTATGAGTTTTGATGTACCGAAGGAGTTGGGAGTCCCGGATGAGATCGGGGACATGACGAGGAGTCTCGAAATGGTCGAGACGTAAAGATCGATATATTGGACAACTATATTCGGACATCGGAAAGGTTCCGAGTGATTCGGGTATTTTTCGGAGTACCGGGTAGTTACTGGAGAAGCAATGGGCCTTGATGGGCTTTAGTGGGAAGAGGAGAAAGGGCCAAGGGGCTTATGCACCCCCCCTCCCCTCTAGTCCGAATTGGACTAGGGAAAAGGGGGCCGGACACCTTTCCTTCTCCTCCACTTCCTTCTCCCTTCCTCCCCTCTTGGTGGACTCCTACTAGGACTTGGAGTCCTAGTAGGACTCCACATCCTGGCCGCACCAATTGCCTTGGCCGGCCTCCTCCTCCATCCTTTATATACTGAGGCAAGGGGCACCCCATGAACACAAGTTGATCTTCGTGATCATTCCTTAGCCGTGTGCGGTGCCCCCCTCCACCATATTCCACCTCGGTTATATTGTAGCGGTGCTTAGGCGAAGCCCTGCGACGGTAGAACATCAAGATCGTCACCACGCCGTCGTGCTGACGGAACTCCTCCCCGACGCTTTGCTGGATCAGAGCCCGGGGATCATCATCGAGCTGAACGTGTGCCAAGAACTCGGAGATGCCGGAGTAACGGTGCTTGGATCGGTCGGATCGGGAAGACGTACGACTACTTCCTATACGTTGCGTCAACGCTTCCGCTTCGGTCTACGAGGGTACGTAGACAACACTCTCCCCTCTCGTTGCTATGCATCACCATGATCTTGCATGTGCGTAGGAATTTTTTTGAAATTACTACGTTCCCCAACAACCGGAATGTCATCAACAGTATAAGCAGGGTCTGACTGACAGAGTTGTACACCGAGGTGCTTACATAATCAGTGAATTATTACTGCTTAGATTATATAGATCACGAGAAAGGTCAAACAAAGCAATGGAAAGGAAAATGTGATCATCAGTTGAAATAGAACAATGGAAAGGAAAATGTGTTTAAACACACAATTCAAGGGTATATCCTTCCCAAGGACAAACAAAGCAACGATATCCATGACAGGATAAAACGTAGAAAACCTTTTAGGAAAGGGGAGAGAAATATCATGACATTACCCATACAACAGTGTTTGGGTAACTAATAGAGAAATTTTAGCATTGTGCTTCAAATGTTCTTATTGAAAATCGGAGTACCACATACATGCTTCGAGATAGCATTGACAAGGTCTTTAAGCAAAGGTCAGACTTTGGATACAGAAAGGATCCATCAGGAACCACTCATAGAATAAGTGTTACAATTTCCTCATGAAAGAATGGATAACCTTGCTAAAAAGGAAACTATAACAATGGGTCCTCCGGCCAGGTGCACTAGGCATGACATCACCTTACTGGGCTATACGAAATCCAATGTTACGCCTTTTGGAAAATGCCCCAACCATCATATCTGACCGAGATTCAGTTCTGATTGGTGTCAGGATACCTCAGAATCATGATGCCTGAGAAGGAAGGGGTGCAACACAATTTGACGAGATGGGAGTTGCAGGATTCTCGGGAAATGAACTATGGAAGCAAGTTCTGAATCATGAGTTCATTATTTAACCAAGGAGAGGACGAGGAGGTGGCTGATGAACTTAGCGACAATTCATTGAGATTTTTAGAAGATGGATTTCCACAATTATGTGAACAAGGAGATAACAATTGTCAGATCAAATGATATAAAGAGGTATGCTCGAGGAAAACATACACAGTTAAACATTGGTTGAAAAGTGCACCTGAATTATGGACTTAGGTAGCATGATCAATGTTAGAATGGTGATTCGATAACCAATAGTCTAATAATGAATTATCGACCATTTACTTCAAAGCAATAGGGTTGCTAGAAGTTTTGAAGTCGCACCACATAGTTCAGTTGTCGGGTTTCTGGTTAGAAACAACACGGGGACCAAGGAATGATCAGATATGGCAAGAAGTATAACCTGTATCAAGAATTCTTAAGAGGTGGTGAAATTCTCACGACATTCTTGACATAAAAGATGGTAATACTCCAAGGCAGAACATAACACAAGCTGGATAGAAAGAAACTCAAAGTACTACACAAAACATGAACAATTTTGTGTCGGAGGGAGGGTAATAAAGTTGTTGTTGATAACATAAATCATCGAGGGGCAAGGATGGTATTTCTCATCAAGAATTTGATTCTTATTCTGGAAGGAGTCAAAATGTTGATGATGATCACAAAAAGTTTTGTTGAGAGGCTCAACAACGAAGCAATCGAACAACGACTGCATCAAACAAAAGGACTGATGTAGCGAAATATTATTGGATCCACGGATACGACATCAACTCGGAATCAACTTGGAATCAAGCTTGCTGTTCGAGGTGAAATGATAAGACAAGGGAGATCAGCGTAAGCTTAGCTCATCATCAAAAATTGTGCTCTGAGAAGGATCATGTAGCACAGTTAAAATTTAGCACGATAATGATATAGCCGATCAGGCTTGGGATGACTTGAAGAATTATTAAACTCGTAAGCGACGAAAATTACTTAGAGTTGTTGAATCGGGGTGCGAACTCGATTCACTATTTGGTGTTCTTGGTTGACGACAACCCAGAACCCAGGGAAAT
Source organism: Triticum urartu (assembly GCF_056163025.1). Taxonomy (NCBI): domain Eukaryota; kingdom Viridiplantae; phylum Streptophyta; class Magnoliopsida; order Poales; family Poaceae; genus Triticum; species Triticum urartu. The sequence goes on along the minus strand of NC_141876.1, from coordinate 46,338,401 downwards.
AGGAATCGGTGAGAAGCAATACTAGATGAAGACTCGTAGGAAGCAACATAGTTCTCGAGATACCAGAGGGTAATACTCGAGGAAGATCAAAAATAGAGGTTGTGGAGAAGTATCGATCAACAAATTACAAGTGCTTTAACTTGTCTGAGAAATGGAATCAAGGAGAAAATGTGGCCGGTACCACGATTGCAAAGGATCAATTCATCGATTCCATATGATAGTATACTATTATTACAAGAAGCTTCCATGATAGGATCTACATTGTTTCCATGGGCATGAACACAAAGTCCAAGGTCGACTCCCACTTCTTCAATGCATAACCTTTCATTCACTGCTCTAGATAAAAATGATTTTAGTGTCAAAACCTACCTGGTGAATTACCAGAGGAGTATGACCCGTGAAAACTTTCGGGTTCACACAGATTAAGAAAAGCATAGGTTCAACCCGTCAGGGTATCGTGGAAACATATACCACAAGCTTCAATCGTAAATACCACCAGCTCAAAAACAGAGCATGGTTGAGAAAACAGAGGATACAATTTACCAAAAGCATTATGTATCTGAGGAAAGGCTCACAAGGTTATTGAATAAGGAGGACACTGTCGAATAATAATCCAATAAAGGATCTGACGGTCCATAGCGGAGCTGATGTGAGCTTCGGCACACAATCAGTTGAAGAAAGGATGCAAGGGCATCCGATTATAGAACACCTAAATGATTCGATGCTTAGATATCAAAGGAATTATGATTTCCAAATAGAAGGATTAGAAGTAGACGCTTTGATCAAGGGTGGATAAGTTCAATAGACCTAAGGGTACAATTGACGGCAAACAGATTGATCGAGAACAAGCTCATGTTCAAAAATGATGTCTAAGCCAGGAAGATAATTTGAAAGGATCAACTGATGATTGCGTGCATTCGCACTCATGTTGAATCAAAAGGATCAAAATGACGGTGCCTAAGGATACTAACGAATATTGCCAGACATATGGAAAGCATCCATCATGCAAGTAGACAAGTATTGTAGAGAAATAAGCTACTAAGGATTTTTGGAGGATCGAATAGTATTTCGAAGACCATCGTGAAACACATGAACAACTGGGGGATGAGCAGATACTCGATAAGTGCGAGAAATTATTCGTAGGGGTATTCAGGTGGCAAAGAACTGCAAGGCGGTAGGCACAAAGTATCCTCGGGGTACCTTGTAATAATAAGATCGACTGGGAATAAAAGTAAGAACGACAGGTGTAAGTATTTATCCATAGGGATATTTCGGTGGTAGGGAATTGCAAAAGCAACAGGCACAAGGTCTCGAGAGGATATCGGAGAGTATTGTCAGAATCTTCTGTTGAAGCAGTCGATCATCCGTAAATAAAGGGCTCTTCGGCAGGAAGTGGTAACGAGAACCTAGAGTTAGATTTTAGCAAAATCATTTAACCCGAATAGAAGAGATGTCAGAGTCCGAGAGTATAGGTCAAGGAGTAAAAGATCCTAATACCACCCAATGGCGACGTGGGCCCATGGGCCGCACAACCATGTTAGTAAAAACAATTTTCATCTACTAGACTCAACTTCGGCCAAGGAGTGTGGAAGGAGGATTCCTACAGGCAGTCGGCTCTGATACCAACTTGTGATGTCCCCGATTTAATCGTACACTAACCATACACACAAATGTGTACGATCAAGATCAGGGACTCATGGGAAGATATCACAACACAACTCTACAAATAAAATAAGTCATACAAGCATCATATTACAAGCCAGGGGCCTCGAGGGCTCGAATACAAGAGCTCGATCATAGACGAGTAAGCGGAAGCAACAATATCTGAGTACAGACATAAGTTAAACAAGTTTGCCTTAAGCAGGCTAGCACAAACTGGGATACAGGTCGAAAGAGGCGCAGGCCTCCTGCCTGGGATCCTCCTAAACCACTCCTGGTCGTCGTCAGCTGGCTGCACGTAGTAGTAGGCACCTCCCGAGTAGTAGTAGTAGTCATCGACAGTGGCGTCTGGCTCCTAGGCTCCAACGTATGGTCGCGGCAATCGGGTATAGAAAGGGGGAAAAGAGGGAGCAAAGCAACTGTGAGTACTCATCCAAAGTACTCGCAAGCAAGAAGCTACACTACATGTGTATGCATTGGTATCAAATGGAATAAGGGTATCTATGTGGACTGAACTGCAGAATGCCGGAATAAGAGGGGGATAGCTAGTCCTTTCGAAGACTACGCTTCTGGTAACCTCCATCTTGCAACAGGAGAAGAGAGTAGATGGTAAGTTCACCAAGTAGCATCGTGTAGCATAATCCTAACCGATGATCCTCCCCTCGTCGCCCTGTGAGAGAGCGATCACCGGTTGTATCTGGCACTTGGAAGGGTGTGTTTTATTAAGTATCCGGTTCTAGTTGTCATAAGGTCAAGGTACAACTCCAAATCGTCCTGTTACCGAAGATCACGTCTATTCGAATAGATTAACTTCCCTGCAGGGGTGCACCACGTAACCCAACACACTCGATCCCATTTGGCCGGACACACTTTCCTGGGTCATGCCCGGCCTCGGAAGATCAACACGTCGCAGCCCTACCTAGGCACAACAGAGAGGTCAGCACGCCGGTCTAAATCCTATGGCGCAGGGGTCTGGGCCCATCGCCCATTGCACACCTGCACGTTGCATACGCTGCCAGTGAGCAGACCTAGCCTCCCTTATACAAGAGTAGGTGTTCCAGTCCAACCCGGCGCGCGCCGCTCAGTCGCTGACGTCACGAAGGCTTCGGCCGATACCACGACGTCGAGTGCCCATAACTGTCCCCGCGTAGATGGTTAGTGCATATAGGCCAGTGGCCAGACTCAGATCAAATACCAAGATCTCGTTAAGCGTGTTAAGTATCCGCAAACGCCGACCAGGGCCAGGTCCACCTCTCTCCTAGGTGGTCTCAACCTGCCCTGTCGCTCCGCCTCAAAGTAACAGTCGGGGGCCGTCGGGAACTCAGGCCAACCACTACCTGGACGGAGCCACCTGCCCCTTCAGCCCCCATCTCCTAACAGTATCACCGGTAATGTAACAGTGTAAAGTATATAGTATATGCCCGTGATCACCTCCCGAAGTGATCACGGCCCAGTAGTATAGCATGGCAGACGGACAAGAGTGTAGGGCCACTGATGATAAACTAGCATCCTATACTAAGCATTAGGATTGCAGGTAAAGGTAACAACAGCAGTAGCAAGGACAAGCTATGCATCAGGATAGGATTAACGGAAAGCAGTAACATGCTACACTACTCTAATGCAAGCAGTATAGAGAAGAGTAGGCGATATCTAGTGGTCAAGGGGGGGGCTTGCCTGGTTGCTCTGGCAAGAGAGAGGGGTCATCTTCAATGTAGTCGAACACACGGACATCGGCAGTAGTCTCGGAGTCTACCGGAAAGAAGTAACGGAGGGGGAACATAATAAATAACAGAGCAATCAAAGCAACACAAAGCATAACATGGTGATACGCGGTGCTAGGGGTGACCTAACGCAGTAGGAGGTGATACCGGCGAAGGGGAAAAACATCCGAGAAAATATCCCCGGTGTTTCGCATTTTCGGACAGACGAACCGGAGGGGGAAAGTTGTGTGTTCGCTATGCTAGGGATGCGTGGTGGACGAACGGGCTGCGTATCCGGATTCGTCTCATCGTTCTGAGTAACTTTTATGTACAAAGTGTTTTCATCCGATATACGGTTTAATTTATATGATTTTTCAAAGCTTTATTAATATTCCAAAATTGTTTTAATTATTTATTTCGAATTTAAATAAGGCTGATTCTTTTTATACCCAGGTTGGGCCAGCCATAGTCAACGACATGTGGGGCCAGCCAAAGTCCAGTCAGCAAGTCAACAATGAACAGTCAAGGTTGACCTTGGTCAAAGTGTGAACAGTTTTAGTGGGGCCTACTTATCATAGACACGGTGTCTATTAAGTCAATTTATTAGAGATGACCAAGTGGGATGGTCCACATGTCATTTGCTATTAAAATAAATTAGCACTAATTTAACACTAACTAATCTAATCCTAATTAAACAAGGGGCCGGCCGTACTGGACAATGGCTCAGCCGGCCACACACGCGACACACACACTAATTACACAGGGCCGGCCACACACAGCACGCAACACCTAGGGGTTAGATATGTTCTCTGTTAGCAGAAGATAGCAATTTGTGATTTTCATAGGATTTAATCCATGCATCAAATGGATTTGGTCCAATGAACACATTTGAGCCTTGTCAAGTGTACTACTTTCCTATATTTTTTTTAACCCTGATAACATTTGTTTAACCGCAGTTTAGGAGCAGTTGAGGGGGTTACTCGATGTAATATTCACAAAGCTAGCCTCATCTACAGTAATTAGTAGCAGCGGCCAACACCAACAGGCGGCGCCGAGAGCAGCAAAGCAGCAGAGGAAGGCTCGGCAGCAGCAGTAACTAGCAGCTATGCGGCAGAGTAGAGCAACGGCAGGACGAGCAGCGGCAGCAAAGCAGCAGCGACAACAGCAGTTGAGCAGGCGTAGGCCTGGGCGGGGAGCCACGGAGGGCGCGGCTAGGCGAGCACTAGGCGAAGACGGGCGCGGGGCGCGGTTGGCAGCGGCGGCGACAGCAGAAGCAGAGGCAGCGGCGCAGCAGAACAAGGTAGTAGCGGGAGGAGGCCGACCGGCGGGCAGCGGCCACGTGCGCGTGCAGGGCGAGGCCTGAGCACGACGAGCGCGCACGGGGGAAGTGGGCGGGCGCGGCCCGGTGCGTGGGGCGACGCAGTACGCGCAGGGGCGAGCGCGGACTGGTGCAGTCGGGCGTGCTGGGCCATCGGCCATGCAGGGCACGGGGAGAGGAGGTATGGGTCACGTTGGAAGGCGGGGGAGACGAGGAGCACAATGCCGTGCTCGGACGCGAGCGGTAGTGGCTATGGCCATGGCTGCGCCATGCCCGGCGGCGAGGAGCTCTCTGTCACGACGGGACAGCGATGGGGCGACGAAAATGAGCGGGGAAGAGAGGAGGTTGACGCGGAGCTCACCTAGGGAGCACAAGGAGGCTCGGTGAGTAGCTTAGGAGCAGCAGGGGGTAGCCGGATTTGGCGATGAACGCCGACGACCGAAGGAAGTAGATGAAGTCGATCCCGGCGATGTCGTCCCCTCCAGCTCAAACGGTGGTGCGTAGAGGACGTAGACGAACACTGCGGAGCTCCTGGACTTGTTGCAGCGACAAGGGGAGTCCGGTGGCCGCGGGATCGACGAGGTGGCGGCGACCACGCGCTCGAACGATGAAGAAAAAGAAAGGGGCGAGCGAGAGGGAGGAATGGTTGGCCTAGGGTTTGTCTGATGCGTCGGGGAGGGCTTTATACACCTCGGGGTGCCGGTGGGTGATCGACACGGTGACAGACGAGGCCATGGCGGGCGTGGACGCACGCCACGCACAGGCACTGTCTCCTCTCTGTACAGAGGAGGAGGAAAAGGTCGTGGTGGGCCTGGGTCTGGACTGTAGCATTGGGCTACAAGTGCACAGTGTAGCTTTTAGTTTACTTTTTTTTAATTTCCTTTTCTTTCTTTTTTTACCTCAGCTTCTATTTATTTTAGTTTTAGTAAAAATACAAAAGTTGTACCTAATTTAGTATATGTAATTATGCCACTGCCACAAATATTTTGACACATTAAATATAGTACTTTGTATTTGTTCATTATTTTAAGAGCATCTAAATAATAGTTTTGTCGCTGTTTTACTTATTATAGTGCAATTTAATACTTTAAAGAAGTGTGGTTTCTTCTGTAATATTTAGTATGGATTATTTGGCACAACCTGAACATTTTAGTTTAAATATGTGAAAAGTTTTACCGTTTGACTTGACGTTGAATTTTGAATTCGAATGGGATTTGAATCAGAGTGAGTTTAGTACCGTAACAGTGGTGACGTCGCATCATTAGTAGAGGGTTACTGTAGCTTAATTATCTGGGCGTCACAGCCACGACCCGGTAATTATTTGAACCGTCTTTTCTTTAACCAGCCCCGCACATAACGCGAGGCGTTTTCTTGACACGTCTTGTCAAAGCACAGATCGTATTCCCCTTATCACGGGATTCTCATCAATACGGACGTGGGTAATCCAACCGCACCACCAATTACAGCGCTTGGGGGATAAGCGAGTTTTACCAGGCTAGTGGGGGCGCATAGTTTCGTCCGTCGTTATAAAAGGATAAGGTCTCACCTTTTTCTACCCACGCCTTCTTCCCCCTTGCTCATCCATTCTCACGCACTCGAGCTCCAGCGCCCAAGTCCACATCCTTCTCCTCAACTCTCCTCAAACATGTCCGGAGCGGGAGGCAAGTGGATGGTCTCCTCCGTCACCGAGGGACACATCAAAAAACTACGTGAGGCCGGATACTTAGGCGCGGATATCGTGCACCGGCTGCCAGCCGCGGGGCAGATCGTCCCTACCCCGGAACCTCATGAAAGGGTGGTTTTCCTCCCCCACTTCGTTCGCGGACTGGGGTTTCCCCTCCATCCATTCGTCCGCGGCCTTATGTTCTATTATGGGCTGGACTTTCATGATCTGGCCCCGAATTTCATCCTCAACATCTCGGCGTTAATCGTCGTGTGTGAGGCTTTCCTCCGCATCCGGACCCACTTCGGCCTGTGGCTGAAGACCTTCAATATCAAGCCGAAGGTGGTTGGCGGCCAACAAGCGGAATGCGGCGGAGCCATGGTGGGCAAAATGCCCAACGTTATATGGCTCGAGGGTTCCTTCATGGAGACCATAAAGGGGTGGTAATCGGGGTGGTTCTACATCACCGAGCCGCGCGACACCAACTGGGTGGTCGCCCCCGAGTTTCGATCCGGAATCCCCACGCGGCTCACTTCCTGAAAGGAGAAGGGCCTGTCCTGGGGTTCATTGGTGGAGCTGGACGGACTCCAGAAGTGTATCTGGAACATGATAAGCAAGAAACTTAAGCTTGTCAACATAGTCCAGGTCATGCTCTTCCGCCGGATCCTCCCGTGTCAACAACGGGATTTCAACTTATGGGAGTTCGACCCGACCCAGCACTAGACTCTACACGAGCTCTTCGACACGACGCATAAGGACGTCTGGAGGGTGCTGTTCAAGGGCCCCGAGGTCCCTCCTTCTCTTACCGAGGACCGCGGGCTAAGCGCGAAGCACCCTGCGAATTCGGTAAGTTCTGTACATCTGGTAGGATATTTATTTCCCATAGCTTAACCATGTGCGGGGTCTGAGCTCCCATGCCTTTGACATGACTGGGTGGAGACATCGGAGCAGATTAACTGTCCGGCCCCTCTGCCCGAAGACCCTGCGGACGCTCTCCTGATGGAGATGCGGACTCCGGCTCCTTATGAGGTGCCGGAGAAGACAAAGAAGAAGGCCAAGGGAACCCGAAAGAGTTCCCGGCGCCAGGTTGTATCGGACTCATCGTCCGATAGCACCGAGATGCACTCCTCCCGTGAAAACAAGGAGAAAGAAGATGAATATTCTCCCCCTCTAGCCGGGGGAGACAAGAAAAGGAAGGCCGCCCCAACCGGGGAGGCCGAAGGGTCCAAGAAGGGAAGGACTCTCCTTCCGGACTGCTCCACCACTGCCGCCGACGGCGAAGACGAGTGGTTGCTCACGGCCAAGCCCCTGGCGAAGTCGTAAGTATTCGGATACCAGAGTAACTCATAGCATACCTTTGTCGCACTGCTTCTCCTAACGTCGAATATGATTATGCAGTCCGCCCCAAGCCCGTATCGACGTATCATCGTCGGACGGTTCCTTGGACTCGTCGGACATGAATAGTGATACACTTCCAACCGCCTCCTCTCCTTGCCCTACGGACAATGCCGAGGTGTTGTCTCAAGGGGCATCGAACCGGGGGCAGACAGTCCCGGAGGCGCCTCAAGGTGACCTTCTGGACTCCAGGAGCAAAGGGAGCAAGGCTCCCAGGGGCTCCAAGTTCGGCCCTCAGCCGGACACCGTGCCGGAACCTCCAGTGGTTCCGGACTCGAGCAGGCGGCCCTCTTCCAAGAGGGGCAAGCCGTCCATGCCGGTGACCTCTGTCCAACCAGAGGCACCGGACGAACTGCTAGGAGCGCTTCACGGCGCTTCCATCAATGAAGAGCACTGCACTATTATGAGTGTGGTGATCAAGAGGGTTCAGTCCGTCAAGAGCGGACTGACTGAAGCCTGTGCCAGCCTTCTAACAGGCTTTGAGGTAAGTATTTAAAATATAGGAAAAATATTACCGCATAGACAGTAGCCCCTAATGCTCTGTTTGGTGTTCACAAAGAAAAGCCGAATAGAGGATCAAATAATATCTGCAGGAGTCTAATATAAGTATGTCTATATGCGTATGTAGGCTTCGCTGCTCACCTCTGCCGCACTGACTGTAGAAGTTGCCACACTGAAGCGGGACCTCAGGGGGTCCGAGAAAGAGCTCGGCCTTGCCAAGAGGAAGCTCGAGGAGAATAAAGGTAAGTAATACCTTGTCTATATAAAAAAGAAAATGTGGTTGCGAAATGACAGGATCATCATGAATTTGCCAGGGGCCACAACCGAAGTGGCGACCCTGAAGCAAGCGATGTCCGATGCCGAAAACAAAGCGACCAAGGAGCGCACCGAGCGGGAAAAACAAGAGGCACAGGTGGGCGAGGTGCAGCAAGAGCTCCAGGCTCTCGTGCAGAAGCACAAGGCTTTGGAGCTTGACTCGAAGACGCGAGAGTCCGAGCTTGCCGCGGCCCTCGAGAGCACAAAGCATGCCAAGGCTGAATCCCAAAAGGCCCTCCAGGAAATTGAGGCAATGAGGAAGATAGCGGCAGGTAAGGCATTCAATATGCAAAGCAAGCATGTGAAAGTAAATTACTTGTTACTTACCCGAGTCCGGAGCTCTCCAGGAGGATTCACAGATTTGCCCCGCAACGTGTTGGATGCCGCGAAGTATTACCAGGCCGAGGAGGAAAGCTCGACGGAGAAGTTGTTCTAGTCTCAGTATACTGGGGCTGAACACCCGATGCCTATGAGTGACCAGCTGAAGCAACTGGTCGAGCTGCACAAGGCGGCCGAACAGGCCATGAAGGGCTTTATAGTCCGGATGTGGCCTGGCGACTCCCTTCCCAACAGCTACTTCGGCCTGGTGAGGCAGCTTGTGGATGCCTGCCCACGGCTGGAAGTCATCAAGCGGTCCGTCTGTATCGAAGGTGCCCGCCGGGCTTTTGCCCGTGCAAAGGTGCACTGGGCCAAGATGGACATCGAGAAGCTGGTGAAGGAGGGGCCGCCACAGGGCAAGGAGCATCGCCACCCCGAGATGTATTATGAGGGTGTCCTGAAGGGTGCCCGTCTTGTGGCGGACGAGTGTGCGAAGGATGTAATATTTGAATGAATTCGCTCGTGTGATCCTATATTATGAAAACTTGTTCATATGCGCTATGCAATGCTTGTTTGAATTTAAAATATTACCTTCTTTGCAGCTGTTTATCAAATCTGAGAGATGGGCAGTCGTCGGCTTCTGCCCCCATGCCACGAGTGCTGGGGTGTTCGGGATAAACATGAGCACTCTTTTTCTCATTGTTGGGTCCTTCGAGGGAGGTGCTCAGCACAACGAACAAGGCAATCGGACTATAATGCTTTATCACTCTCACTTAGCCATAGAAGTCTACAATTTTAAATTTCGGCGAAGCCCCTAGTATTCGGAAGGCCGAATTCGGGGCGCTATACACACCTTAAGCCGGACAAAGCCGACTCCTCACTCTAAGCGGCATAAGTCTTTAGGGACTTGAGACCTCTCGAACAGCGACCAGCTCTCGCCTTATCATGACAGTCATTTTTAGCTTTCTCTACTGAGGTGCTTAGCCCAGATGAACCGGGGCACAATCGCAGTAGTTCTCCCAGTGCTACCTTAGCCGATATAGCGGAACGTAAGGTACCAAAACACGGGAGCCGGGCAAACCCAACTATTGACCCAAGACATGATTCGGAGCTGATGCATATAATGCTATAAGTTCGGGGTGCCGCACTGTCGAAAGTGTTCGGACTTCTCACGCCGTATTATGGGGTACGCTTAAGCCCCTGACGTATTGGCCGTACCAGAGTGTACGGGTGCTGAATGTCATGAACGAACATATATAAAAAAGAAGAGTATGATAATAGTCTAGTGCTATGCATTGTTTATTCAAAAAAGGTGCGTCAAAGCAGAATGATACAAGTAGTGCGATAAGCAAAAAGTAGGACTATTTGACATGTCCCCTCCAAGGGCAAGCTGAGGAATGGTATTTAAAGCAGGTATTTCACTCGTTGTCACAGACCACCTGGGAATTCCTTGATGCGACATAGCTTTCTGCCTCCTTGGTTGTTGTATCGTGTGTCCGACAATCGTACTGCCGGACGGGGCTTCCAGAGATTAAAGTCTTGAAAGAAAGAAAAATAACAAAGAGGGAAGCCCCTAGTGCGATTGAGCCGCGTCTTGGGGCGTGCCATAGTCGTGCCCCCCTCCCCACCTGTGCCCATGGTATTTTCAATGCGTAATTATATACGCGTGGCACGGATTTCGCCGTTTGGCTGGGACTGGGGCGGGGGCCGCATTGCTATGCGAGCTCGGAACATGCCAGGTGGTCTTGTTGCCGATTACTCCGGGCGCGCTTGAAGGTGTCCGGGTCTTTAATCGCCGAACTGGTGGATTGCCTTAAGAGGCTGCTTTGCGCTTCTGCTGCGAGGTCCGCAGTGTGCTCCTTCGTGCAGAGAGAGCGCTCTGTGTTTCCATTGACTGTGATGACCCCCCGAGGTCCTGGCATCTTGAGCTTGAGGTATGCATAATGCGGTACCGCATTGAATCTCGCAAATGCGGTTCACCCGAGCAGTGCATGATAGCCACTGCAGAACGGGACTATATCGAAAATTAAATCCTCGCTTCAGATGTTATCCGGGGATCCAAAGACCACTTCCAGTGTGACTGAGCCTGTGCAATGGGCCTCTACACCTGGTATGATGCCTTTGAAGGTCATTTTTGTGGGTTTGATCCTTGAGGGGTCTATACCCATTTTGTGCACTATGTCCTGATAAAGCAGGTTCAGGCTGCTGCCGCCATCCATAAGGACTCGAGTGAGGTGAAATTCGTCAATGATTGGGTCTAGGACCCGTGCGGCGAATCCACCATGACGGATACTAGTGGGGTGGTCCCTGCGATCGAAGGTGATCGGACAGGAGGACCATGGGTTGAACTTTGGGGCGACTGGCTCCAACGCATATACGTCCCTCAGCGCACGCTTCCGCTCCCTCTTGGGGATGTGGGTTGCGTATATCATGTTCACCGTCCGCACTTGTGGGGGGAACCTCTTCTGTCTTCCGGTGTTCGGCTGCCGGGGCTCCTCCTCATCATCGCTATATGACCCCTTATCTTTGTTTTCGGCATTTAACTTGCTGGCCTGCTTGAACAGCCAACAATCCCTGTTGGTGTGGTTGGCTGGCTTGTCGGGGGTGCCGTCTATTTGACATGAGCGACCGAGTATACGGTCCAAACTGGACGGGCCCAGAGTGCTTCTTTTGAATGCCTTTTTCCGCTGACCGAGTTTAGAGCCTTTGAATTCGGCATTAACTGCCATATCCTCTGTATTGTCACTGTTGATGCGGCACTTGTGTTTGTTGCGACGTGACCTTCCATTTCCATCCTTGGTATCCGAAGTACCATGATTCTTTGATATATTATTGCTGCGAGCTAGCCAGCTGTCTTCTCCCGTGAAAAAGTGGGTCATGAGTGTCGTGAGGGCTGCCATAGATTTCGGATTTTCCTGGCCAAGGTGCCGGGCGAGCCACTCGTCGCCGATGTTGTGCTTAAAAGCTGCTAGGGCCTCTGCATCCGGACAGTCGACGATTTGATTTTTCTTTGTCAGGAACCGTGTCCAGAATTGCCTGGCCAATTCGTCTGGCTGCTGAATTATGTGGCTCAAGTCATCGGCATCTGGTGGTCGCACATAAGTGCCCTGGAAGTTGTCGAGGAATGCGGCTTCCAAATCTTCCCAACAGCCAATGGATTCTGCTGGCAGGCAGTTGAGCCAATGCCGATCTGGTCCTTTGAGTTTGAGTGGGAGGTATTTGATGGCGTGTAGATCGTCACCGCGGGCCATGTGGATGTGCAGGAGGAAGTCCTCGATCCATACCGCAGGATTTGTTGTGTCGTTGTATGATTCGATATTTACGGGTTTGAAACCCTCTGGGATTTGGTGATCCATTACTTCGTCTGTGAAGCATAGGGGGTGTGCAGCGCCTCTGTACTGGGCTATATCGCGACGCAGCTCGAATGAGTCTTATCCGTTGTGTTCGGCCCGACCGGACTTACTTTTACTGTATCCGGCGTGACGGTTATCGTCTCGCATAGTGGCGCGCCCTCGTGGTCCGTAGATTGATCTTGCATGTTTTGCTTTGTCCTCCTATACGTCTCGCAGTTCTAGCGTGTTTCCCCGTCCCTTGTCATTTTTATTTGAGTGGCGTCGGGGTGCGGACTGAGTTTTTGGCTGAAATGCCTCTCTGTCGCGGCCACGAGGTGGCCGATCAGCCGCATCATATGCTGGAGATGTAGGTTTGAATGCTTCCTACTCCAGTCGGGGTAGCAACCTACACTTTGGGTAACTCTTGGAGGGGCGTTCGAGTTCATATTCCCCGGCCGCAAGGACTTCAGTCCATCTGTCAGCTACCAAATCTTGATCAGCTTGAAGCTGCTGCTGCTTTTTCTTAAGGCTATTTGCCGTGGCTATAAGCCGGCGCTTGAAGCGCTCTTGTTCGACGGGATCCTCAGGCATGACAAATTCATCATCGTCGAGGCTTGCCTCGTCTTCGGAGGGAGGCATATAATTATCATCCTCCGCCTTTCCATCTGCCGCTCTCTTGGGAGGGCTGACTTCTCCATCCTCCTGCTCTAAGTCTTGCTGGAGGGGATTGTTGTCGTCTTTGGCACTGTCCGGAGTGCTATTATCTCCTCTGCCAATGTCACCGATTTTGCTTTGGCGAGACTTAGAGCGGCGCCACTGACGTCGGCGCTTGGGTTGCTTCTTGGAGGGGTCATCATCCACTGTCTCGTCGCCATTGCCTTCTTTGGGTGTGTCCACCATGTATATATCATATGATGAGGTGGCTGTCCAGTGCCCTGTGGGCAGTGGTTCCTCTTCGTCTCCCGCATCGTCGTCCATACCGTCGATGTCTTCGGAGTCGAAGTCGAGCATGTCGGTCAAATTGTCGACAGTGGCTACTAAGTGGGTGGTGGGTGGGTGGTGAATTTCTTCGTCATCCGCATCCCAATTCTGCCGAACATAGTTCATCCAGGACTCTCCTGATAGGGAGAGAGACCTTAATGAGTTCAGTATGTCGCCAAAAGGCGAGTGCTGAAAGATATCCGCGGAGGTGAACTCCATGATCGGCGCCCAGTCAGATTTGACAGGCACGGGCGCAGGCGGTTCGGAGTCCGTGGCCGGGGAAGAATCCGGTAGTTCGGCGTCACGGCTCCCGTGAAGGGTAAGGTCGATCCTCGGCTCGATTGCCGCTGAGAATACGACTTCCGTGGCGGGGTCTATCCACCCATCCATGGATGGTGCAATTGGCTCCGAATTGAGGGTCGGAGCGGTTGCCAGTGCGGTCTCCTGAACACTGTCCGATGGTAGAGCTAAATCATGCTCATCGTGACCGTGCGGCGCACTCGGCAGGGGCTCGAATCCGTCAAAGATCAAGTCTCCGCGGATGTCGGCCATGTAGTTTAAGCTTCCAAACCTGACCTGGTGGCCAGGGGCGTAACTCTCGATCTGCTCCAGATGGCCAAGCGAGTTGGCCCGCAGTGCGAAGCCGCCGAATACAAAGATCTGTCCGGGGAGAAAAGTCTCACCCTGGACTGCATCGCTATCGATGATCGAAGGAGCCATCAAGCCTAACAACGACGACACAGTGGAACTCTCAAAGCACCAATGTCGGTGTCAAAACCGGCGGATCTCGGGCAGGGGGTCCCGAACTGTGCGTCTAAGGCGGATGGTAACAGGAGGCAGGGGACATGATGTTTTACCCAGGTTCGGGCCCTCTTGATGGAGGTCAAACGCTACGTCCTGCTTGATTATTCTTGATAATATGAGTACTACAAGAGTTGATCTACCACGAGATCGGAGAGGCTAAACCCTAGAAGCTAGCCTATGGTATGATTGTATGTTGTCCTACGGACTAAAACCCTCCGGTTTATATAGACACTAGAGGAGGCTAGGGTTACACAAGGTCAGTTACAAAGGAGAAGATATCCATATCCGTATTGCCTAGCTTGCCTTCCATGCCAAGTAGAGCCCCATCCGGACACGGGACAAAGTCTTCAATCTCGTATCCTCATAGTCCAACAGTCCGGCCAAAGGATATAGTCCGGCTGTCCGGAGACCCCCTAATCCAGGACTCCCTCACCCATAAAAAACATGGGCCTTTAATAGACCGAAAGTGAGATTTGGCCCTGATTGTGCCAAATAACCCACTGGACTTAGCAGGCCAAAATGGTGGCCCATTTACGATGCGGATCTTTGACAGGCCAAAATTCGGACGGGCCGTAAATGCGCCGACCTAATACACGGGCCTTTAACAGGCCGGAACTTCGGTCGGGCTAGATTATCGTCATTTTTATATGGGCCGTTAATGGGCCCGATATGACGTTGGGCCACATATGGCCCATGGTTTACGTCCAGCGTTAACAGGACGAAAATGACAACAGGCCGAAAGTGGCCCAAAGCTATAGTGGGCCTCTAACAGGCCGAATGTCAGACATGGCCGAATATGACCCAAATCCTTCACGGTCGTTTATGGGCCGAAAGTTTTGATGGCTTGTAAATGGGCCCAAATGAAGCCGGACCTTCAACAGGCTGGAAATACACCGGGCCGTAATTCGGCCCAATTACTTAGCGGACTGTTAGCGGGCTAGAAGTGACCATGGGCCGCGTTGATGACAAGTTTAGGATAGGTCGTTGACGGGCCGATTTGACAGAGAATGTTGGGCCTTTAGCTAGGCCAGCCCATTATGGTCTGCATAATCTTGTGGGCCTTTAGCTGGGCCGTCCCATTGTGGTCCGCAAAATCTTGTGGGCCTTTAGCTGGGCCAGCCCATTATGGTCTGCAAAATCGTGTGGGCCTTTAGCTGGGCCGGCCCATTATGGTTTGCTAAATTTTGTGGGCCTTTAGCTGGGCCGGCCCATTATGGTCCGCTAAATCTTATGAGCCTTCGGTTGGGCCGGCCCATTTAAACTTTGTGGGCCACTTTTGGGCCGGTCCATGTGTCAACATATCATAGGGCCATGTCGGCCATTGGATGAGTGACACCTGTGCCAACGCGGAGCTGACGCATGGATCCGTCAGCCAATGAGAATTTTACATGTGGAAAATCGGCATTGGTCGTGGCTGTTAATGGGTTATCGGATCCAAAATCTGACCCGATAGCTTAACGACGTTCCGTTACGGTGGATGCCACGTGTCGGTCACCCTTGACGAAAGCACTTCTGTGACGCGCGATTTATCTTCATGGAAGTGGACACTTCCGTGATGATAATTTTGGCAATGTCATGGAACACTTCTACGACAGCATAGGTATGACTATCTTGATTCTGTCATAAATTTGTCATGGATGTACATGCATGACAGAAAATGCGACCTACTGTGACAAACACGTATCATCACGGAAGTGTATTTTTTTGTAGTGTATTACTCCACACATCGACCGCTATCCAGCATGCATCTAGTGTATTAAGTTCATGGAGAAACAGAGTAATGTAATAAGAACGATGACATGATGTAGACAAGATCTATCAATGTAGAGATATACCCCATCGTTCTATCCTTAGTAGCAACGATGCATACGTGTTGTTTCCATTTCTATCACTGGGATCAAGCACCGTAAGATCGACCCCACTACAAAGCACCTCTTCCCATTGCAAAATAAATAGATCAAGTTGGCCAAACAAAACCCAAATATCAGAGAAGAAATATGAGGCTATAAGCAATCATGCATATAAGACATCAATGAAACTCAAATAACTTTCATGGATATAAAAAGATAGATCTGATCATAAACTCAAAGTTCATCGATCCCAACAAACACACCGTAGAAGAGTTAATTACATCATATGGATCTCCAAGAGACCATTGTATTGAGGATCAATAGAGAGAGATGAAGCCATCTAGCTACTAACTATGGACCCGAAGGTCTACAAAGAGCTACTCACGCATCATCGGAGAGGCACCAATGGAGGTGGTGAACCCCATCCGAGATGGTGTCTAGATTGTATCTGGAGGTTCTGGACTTTGCGGCGGCTGGATGAATATTTCCTCGACTCCCCTAGCGTTCTGGTATTTTTGGGGTATTTATAGAGCAAAGAGGCGGTCCGGGGGGCACCCGAGGTGGGCACAACCCACCAGGGCGCGTTTGGGCCTCCTGGCGCGCCCTGGTGGGTTGTCCCCTCCTCAGGACTCCCCCAGGTGCAACTAGGGCCCAACATGTTCCTTCTAGTCCATAAAAAATCTCCGTAAAGTTTCGTGGCATTTGGACTCCCTCTAATATTGATTTTCTACCATGTAAAAACACGGAAAAAACAGGAACTGACACTTATGTCAATAGGTTAGTACCAAAAATGATATAAAATGATTATAAAACATCCAAGATTGATAATATAACAGCATGGAACAATCAAAAATTATAGATACGTTGGAGACGTATCAGCATCCCCAAGCTTAAATCCTACTCGTTGATGTCTACTACTCAACCTTCTTCTTGTAGACGTTGTTGGGCCTCCAAGTGCAGTGGTTTGTAGGACAGTAGCAAATTTCCCTCAAGTGGATGACCTAAGGTTTATCAATCCGTAGGAGGCGTAGGATGAAGATGGTCTCTCTCAAGCAACCCTGCAACCAAATAACAAAGAGTCTCTTGTGTCCCCAACAAACCCAATACAATGGTAAATTGTATAGGTGCACTAGTTCGGCGAAGAGATGGTGATACAAGTGGTATATGGATAGTAGATAAAGGTATTTGTAATCTGAAATTATAAAAACAGTAAGGTAACTAATGATAAAAGTGAGCGTAAACGGTATTGCAATGCGTTGAAACAAGGCCTAGGGTTCATACTTTCAGTAGTGCAAGTTCCCTCAACAATACTAACATAATTGGATCACATAACTATCCCTCAACATGCAACAAAGAGTCACTCCAAAGTCACTAATAGCGGGGAACAAACGAAGAGATTATGGTAGGGTACGAAACCACCTCAAAGTTATTCTTTCCAATCAATCCGTTGGGCTATTCCTATAAGTGTCACAAACGGCCCTAGAGTTCGTACTAGAATAACACCTTAAGACACAAATCAACCAAAACCCTAATGTCACCTAGATACTCCAATGTCACCTCAAGTGTCCGTGGGTATGATTATACGATATGCATCACACAAGCTCATATTCATCTATTCAACCAACACAAAGGACCTCAAAGAGTGCCCCAAAGTTTCTATTGGAGAATCACGACGAAAACGTGTGCCAACCCCTATGGATAGGTTCATGGTCGAAACCCGCAAGTTGATCACCAAAACATACATCAAGTGAATCATGTGGTATCCCATTGTCACCACAGATACGCACGGCAAGACATACATCAAGTGTTCCCAAATCTTTAAAGACTCAATCCGATAAGATAACTTCAAAGGGGAAACTCAATTCATTACAAGAGAGTAGAGGGGGAAGGAGAAACATAAGATCCAACTATAATAGCAAAGCTCGCGATACATCAAGATCGTGCCAAATCAAGAACACGAGAGAGAGAGATCAAACACATAGCTACTGGTACATACCCTCAGCCCCGAGGGAGAACTACTCCCTCCTCATCATGGAGAGCACCGGGATGATGAAGATGGCCACCGGAGAAGGATTGCCCCCTTCGGCAGGGTGCCGGAATGGGTCTAGATTGGCTTTCGGTGGCTACGGAGGCTTCTGGCAGCGGAACTCCCGATCTATTGTGCTCCCGGATGTTTTTAGGGTATATGGAGATATATAGGCGGAAGAAGTACGCCAGGGGGGCCACGAGGGGCCCACAAGGGTGGAGGGCGCGCCCCCCTACCTCGTGGCCTCCTCGAAGCTTCCCTTACATGCACTTCAAGTCTTCTGGGCTTCTTTCCTTCCAAAAATGAGTTCCGTGAAGTTTCAGGTCAATTGGACTCCGTTTGATTTTCCTTTTCTTCGAAACCCTAAAACAAGGTAAAAACAGAAACTGGCACTGGGCTCTGGGTTAATCGGTTAGTCCCAAAAATGATATAAAAATGTATAATAAAGCCCATAAACATCCAAAATAGTAGATAATATAGCATGGAGCAATCAAAAGTAATAGATACGTTGGAGACGTATCAACATCCCCAAGCTTAATTCCTGCTCGTCCTCGAGTGGGTAAATGATAAAAACAGAATTTTTGATGTGGAATGCTACTTGGCATAATTTCGATGTAATTCTTCTCAATTGTGCCATGAATATTCAGATCCGAAAGACTCAAGATAAAAGTTCATATTGACATAAAAATAATAATACTTCAAGCATACTAACTAAGCAAATATGTCTTCTCAAAATAACATGGCCAAAGAAAGTTCATCCCTACAAAATCATATAGTTTAGTCATGCTCCATTTTCGTCACACAAGAATGCTCTCATCATGCACAACCCTGATGACAAGCCAAGCAATTGTTTCATACTTTAGTAATCTCAAACCTATAAACTTTCATGCAATACATGAGCGCGAGCCATGGACATAGCACTATGGGTGGAATAGAATATGATGATGGGGGTTATGTGGAGAAGACAAAAAAGGAGGAAGTCTCACATCAACGAGGCTAATCAATGGGCTATGGAGATGCCCACCGATTGATGTTAATGCAAGGAGTAGGGATTGCCATGCAACGGATGCACTAGAGCTATAAATGTATGAAAGCTCAACAAAATAAACTATGTGGGTGTGCATCCAACTTGCTTGCTCACGAAGACCTAGGGCACTTGAGGACGCCCATTGTTGGAATATACAAGCCAAGTTCTATAATGAAAATTTCCCACTAGTATATGAAAGTGACAAAACAAGAGACTCTCTATCATGATGATATTGTGTTACTTTGAAGCACAAGTGTGGCAAAGGATAGTAGCATTGTCTGTTCTCTCTTTTTCTCTCATTTTTTTAAATTTTTTTGGGCCTTCTCTTTTTTATGGCCTTTCTCTTTTTTTATTCCTCACTTGGGACAATGTTCTAGAAAATGATGATCATCACACTTCTATTTATTTACAACTCAATGATTACAACTCGATACTAGAACAAATATGACTCTATATGAATGCCTCCGGCAGTGTACCGGGATCGATGATGCATGCGTGACATGTATGAAAGAATTATGAGAGGTGACTTTTCCACAAATACGTTGTCAACTACATGATCATGCAAAGCAATATGACAATGATGATGTGTCATAATAAACGGAATGGTGGAAAGTTGCATGGCAATATATCTTGGAATGGCTATGGAAATGCCATAATAGGTAGGTATGGTGGCTGTTTTGAGGAAGGTATAAGGAGGTTTATGTGTTACAGAGCATATCATATAACGGGGTTTGGATTCACCGGCGAAGTTTGCACCAACTGTAAATGTGAGAAAGGGCAATGCACGGTAACGAAGAGGCTAGCAATGATGGAAGGGTGAGAGTGTGTATAATCCATGGACTCAGCATTAGTCATAAAGAACTCACATACTTATTGCAAAATTCTACAAGTCATCAAAAACCTTGGCACTACACGCATGCTCCTAGGGGGATAGATTGGTAGGAAAAGACCATCGCTCGTCCCCGACCGCCACTCATAAGGAGGACAATCAAATAACACCTCATGTTTCAAATTTGTTACATAACGTTTACCATACGTACATGCTACGGGACTTGCATACTTCAACACAAGTATTCCTCAAATTCACAACTACTCAACTAGCATGACTTTGATATTATTACCTCCATATCTCAAAACAGTCATCAAGCATCAAACTTCTCTTAGTATTCAATCCACTCATAATACAAAATTTATTAATCTTGAATACCTAGCATATTAGGATTTTAAGAAAATTACCATGCTATTAAGACTCTCAAAATAATCTAAGTGAAGCATGAGAGTTCATTAATTCCTATAAAATAAAACCACCACCGTGCTCTAAAAAGATATAAGTGAAGCACTAGAGCAAACGGCAAACTACTCCGAAAGATATAAGTGAAGATCAATGAGTAGTCGAATAATTATGCAACTATGTGAAGACTCTCCAACATTTAATAATTTCAGATCTTGGTATTCTATTCAAACATCAAGAAAAACTAAATAAAATGACATCTAATAATAGCAAACATCATGTGAAGAAGCAAAAACTTAGGATCAACCGAAACTAACCGATAATTGTTGAAGAAGAAAGGTGGGATGCCAACCGGGGCATCCCCAAGCTTAGATGCTTGAGAATTCTTGAAATATTATCTTGGGGTGCCTTGGGCATCCCCAAGCTTGAGATTTTGTGTCTCCTTAATTCCTCTCATATCACGGTCTCCCTAAATCTCAAAAGCTTCATCCACACAAAACTCAACAAGGACTCGTGAGATAAGTTAGTATAAACCATTGCAAAAACCTTATCATACTCTACTGTAAAAAATCACTAAAATTATTATTCAACATTGCATACTAAATGTCTCTGCATATTTAATAGTCCTATCCTCAAATAGAATCATTAAAGAAGCAAACAGATGCAAACACTGCAAACATAACAGCAATCTGCCTAAACAGGACAGTCTGTAAAGAATGCAGCAACATCCATACTTCCCTAGCTCCAAAAATTATGAAAGAAAATTCTGACTGTAGTAAATTTATCAGAGCTTAATATGCAAAAGGTTTCAACATTTTATCACATTCTGACTTTTCTAGGGAGTTATTGCAACAGCGGTAAACTTTCTGTTTTCAAACAGCAATATGTGGACTTCTAAAAGAGGCATAGTAAAGGCTATCAATGCCACTTTTATTGAAATAAAAGATGCAAAACATTGTTACAAATAACAGCAAGCAAATCCTAACAAACTAAATTGACGCTCCAAGAAAAACACACATCATGTGGTGAATAAAAATATAGCTCCAAGTAAAGTTACCGATGAACGAAGACGAAAGAGAGGATACCTTCCGGGGCATCCCCAAGCTTAGTCTCTTGGCTATCCTTGAATATTACCTTGGGGTGCCTTGGGAATCCCCAAGATTAGGCTCTTGCCACTCCTTATTCCATAGTCCATCGAATCCTTACCCAAAACTTGAAAACTTCACAACACAAAATTTAACAGAAAACTCGTAAGCTCCGTTAGTATAAGAAAATAAATCACCACTTCAAGGTACTGTAATGAACTCATTATTTATTTATATTGGTGTTAATACTACTGTATTCTAACTTCTATATGGTTTATAAACTCTTTTACTAGCCATAGATTCATCAAAATAAATAAACAACACAAGAAAAACAGAATCTGTCAAAAACAGAACAGTCTGTAGTAATCTGGATCAAACGTATACTTCTGGAACTCATAAAATTCTCAAATAAATTGCTGGACCTGAGTAATTTATCTTAAAAAAAATAATTAACTAAATAGCACTCTCCAAATAAAAATGGCAGCAATTCTCATGAGCTCTAAAGTTTCTGTGTTTTACAGCATGATCAACAAGACTTTCCCCAAGTCTTCCCAAAGGTTCTACTTGGCACAAACACTAATTAAAATCATAAAACCACATCTAAACAGAGGCTAGATGAATTATTTGTTACTAAGCAGGAACAAAAAGCAAGGAACAAAAATAAAATTTGGTTGCCTCCCAACAAGCACTATCGTTTAACGCCCCTAGCTAGGCATGATGATTTCAACGATGCTCACATAAAAGATAAGAATTGTAACATAAAGAGAGCATCATGAAGAATATGACTAACACATTTAAGTCTAAACCACTTCCTATGCATAGGATTTTGTGAGCAAACAACTTGTGGGAACAATAATCAACTAGCATAGGAAGGTAAAACAAGCATAACTTCAAGACTTTAAGCACATAGAGAGGAAACTTGATATTATTGCAATTCCTACAAGCATATATTCCTCCCTCATAATGATTTTCAGTAGCATCATGAATGAATTCAACAATATAACCAGCACCTAAAGCATTCTTTTCATGATATACAAGCATAGAAAATTTACTACTCTCCACATAAGCAAAACTCTTCTCATGAATAATAGTGGGAGCAAACTCAACAAAATAACTATCATGTGATTGAAAATTAAGATCAAGATGACAAGTTTCATGGTTATCATTGTTCTTTAAAGCATACGTGTCATCACAATAATCATCATAGATAGGAGGCTTGCTTTCATCATAATAAATTTGCTCATCAAAACTTGGGGGACAAAAAATATCATCTTCATCAAACATAGCTTCCCCAAGCTTGTGGCTTTGCATATCATTAGCATCATGGATATTCGAGGTATTCATACTAACAACATTGCAATCATGATCATCATTCAAATATTTAGTGCCAAACATTTTATAGATTTCTTCTTCTAGCACTTGAGCACAATTATCTTTTCCATCATACTTACGAAAGATATTAAAAAGGTGAAGCGTATGAGACAAACTCAATTCCATTTTTATAGTTTTCTTTTATAAAAAAACTAATGAAAAAACAAGAAACTAAAAGACTCAATTTCAAGATCTAAAGATATACCTTCAAGCGCTAACCTCCCTGGCAACGGCGCCAGAAAAGAGCTTGATGTCTACTACGCAACCTTCTTCTTGTAGGTTAGTACCAAAAAACAGGAACTGACACTTATGTCAATAGGTTAGTACCAAAAAATGATATAAAATGATTATAAAACATCCAAGATTGATAATATAACAGCATGGAACAATCAAAAATTATAGATACGTTGGAGACGTATCAGCATCCCCAAGATTAAATCCTACTCGTTGATGTCTACTACACAACCTTCTTCTTATAGACGTTGTTGGGCCTCCAAGTGCAGAGGTTTGTAGGACAGTAGCAAATTTCCCTCAAGTGGATGACCTAAGGTTTATCAATCTGTAGGAGGCGTAGGATGAAGATGGTCTCTCTCAAGCAACCCTGCAACCAAATAACAAAGAGTCTCTTGTGTCCCCAACAAACCCAATACAATGGTAAATTGTATAGGTGCACTAGTTCGGCGAAGAGATGGTGATACAAGTGGTATATGGATAGTAGATAAAGGTATTTGTAATCTGAAATTATAAAAACATTAAGGTAACTAATGATAAAAGTGAGCGCAAACGGTATTGCAATGCGTTGAAACAAGGCCTAGGGTTCATACTTTCAGTAGTGCAAGTTCCCTCAACAATACTAACATAATTGGATCACATAACTATCCCTCAACATGCAACAAAGAGTCACTCCAAAGTCACTAATAGCGGGGAACAAACGAAGAGATTATGGTAGGGTACGAAACCACCTCAAAGTTATTCTTTCCAATCAATCCGTTGGGCTATTCCTATAAGTGTCACAAACGGCCCTAGAGTTCGTACTAGAATAACACCTTAAGACACAAATCAACCAAAACCCTAATGTCACCTAGATACTCCAATGTCACCTCAAGTGTCCGTGGGTATGATTATACGATATGCATCACACAAGCTCATATTCATCTATTCAACCAACACAAAGGACCTCAAAGAGTGCCCCAAAGTTTCTATTGGAGAATCACGACGAAAACGTGTGCCAACCCCTATGGATAGGTTCATGGTCGAAACCCGCAAGTTGATCACCAAAACATACATCAAGTGAATCATGTGGTATCCCATTGTCACCACAGATACGCACGGCAAGACATAAATCAAGTGTTCCCAAATCTTTAAAGACTCAATCCGATAAGATAACTTCAAAGGGGAAACTCAATTCATTACAAGAGAGTAGAGGGGGAAGGAGAAACATAAGATCCAACTATAATAGAAAAGCTCGCGATACATCAAGATCGTGCCAAATCAAGAACACGAGAGAGAGAGAGAGAGATCAAACACATAGCTACTGGTACATACCCTCAGCCCCGAGGGAGAACTACTCCCTCCTCGTCATGGAGAGCACCGGGATGATGAAGATGGCCAACGGAGAAGGATTGCCCCTCTGGCAGGGTGCCGGAACGGGTCTAGATTGGCTTTCGGTGGCTACGGAGGCTTTTGGCGGCGGAACTCCCGATCTATTGTGCTCCCAGGTGTTTTTAGGGTATATGGAGATATATAGGCGGAAGAAGTACGTCAGAGGGGCCACGAGGGGCCCACGAGGGTGGAGGGCGCGCCCAGGGGGGTGGGCACGCCCCCTACCTCATGGCCTCCTCGAAGCTTCCCTTATGTGCACTTCAAGTCTTTTGGGCTTCTTTCCTTCCAAAAATGAGTTCCGTGAAGTTTCAGGTCAATTGGACTCCGTTTGATTTTCCTTTTCTTCGAAACCCTGAAACAAGGTAAAAACAGAAACTGGCACTGGGCTCTGGGTTAATAGGTTAGTCCCAAAAATGATATAGACGTGTATAATAAAGCCCATAAACATCCAAAACAGTAGATAATATAGCATGGAGCAATCAAAAATTATAGATACGTTGGAGACGTATCACTCGTCCTCAAGTAGATAAGTGATAAAAATAAATTTTTTGATGTGGAATGCTGCCTATCATGTCATATCATATTCTTTTCTTTATAGCTTGGACAACTGGAATTTTAGTTGTTCAAAGCAATAGTCTGTTTTTGACATGATAATTTAGATACGCAAGCATATCAACAAGCAACCATGTCTTTCAAAATATCAACACTAAAATAAGTTATCCCTAGCCCATCATGCTCAAACATTGATCCTTTCATGAAATACACTCAAATATTAGCTACACCCAATACTTAAGTATGATCATATTGCCTCCTAGTTGGTGCTTTTATAAGAGAAGATGGAGACTCAAAATAAAAATTGCATAAAGTAAAAGAAAGGCCCTTCGCAGGGGGAAGTAGGGATTTGTAGAGGTGCCAGAGCTCAAAGCGAAAAACTTAGAGATAAAAACATTTTGAGAGGTGTATCCATCCCACCAACGAAAACGACTTAGAGTTCCCAATACTTTCCATGCATAGATATATCATAGGCGGTTCCCAAACAGAAAATAAAGTTTATTCCCTTTTCCACCATAACTTTCACTTTCCATGGCTAGCCGTATCCACGGTTGCCCTCCATACCAACAATTACCAAGGAATTTATTATTTGACAACATAAAGTAAATTCAATTTTTTTGCATTTTGGGACTAGGCATCCCTAATACCTTTGCCCTACTCTCGTGCAATGACAAGTGAATAAACACTCATCTTGAGAATAACACATCTAGCATGGAAAATATTAGTGACCCCTCACCGCCCCGCGAGCGAAACAAACCCACAAAAGAGAAGTTTATTTTGAAAATTAGAGATGGCACATTCAATTTTTCTTAGAACGGCAAAAGAATACCACATATAGGTAGATATAGTGGACTCATGTGGAAAAATTGGGTTAAAGGTTTTTGGATGCACAAGTAGTGATCATACTTAGTGCAAAATGAAGGCTAGTGAAAGATTGGGAAGCGACCAACTAAGAAACAGATAATCTCATAAGCAAGCACTAAGTATAAATAACACCGAATAATGCACCATAAGTAGGATATAATTTCATTGCATGACTATTGACTTCCGTACTTGCATAGGAAATCACAAATCTTAACACCAATATTCTTACTAAAGCATAATTAGTCATCAAGATGACTCACATATCACATCATCATATCTCAAAACTATTACTAAGAATCAAGTTTATTTTGTCCGATGATCTTCATGAAAGTTTTTATTATATCCTTCTTGGATATCTATCACTTTGGGACTAATTTTCATCTATTGCTTTTGACAAGCTCCAGCAAATATAATTGAAGATTATGAGCATAATAAATTTTTCTTTCTCTCAAATTAATTTAAGTGAAGCAAGAGAGAATTTCTTGAAAATTTTACTAACTCTCAAATAAATCTAAGTGAAGTAAGAGAGAATTTCTTCAAAAATACTAAAGCACACCGTGCTCAAAAAGATATAAGTAAAGCACTAGAGCAAGTCCATTGCTCATAAAAATTTAAGTGAAGCATAGAAAGCAATTCTAACAAGTCATGACATAATTTTGGCTCTCTCAAATAGGTCTGTCCAGTAAGGATTGATAAATTAAAACACAAAATAAAACAAGCAAAGACTCATATCATACAAGATGCTCCAAGCATAACACATATCATGTGACAAATAAAAATATAGTTTCGAGTAAAATATTGATGATCATTGGAAGAAAGCGGGGATGCCACTCGGGGGCATCCCCAAGCTTAGTTGGTTGCTCATTTTTGGATAATAGCTTGTGAAAGTGCAACTATCCCTTGGTGGTTTTGGTAATTCATAACAACATATAGCTCATTGAGCTAATGCTATTCCAAGATAATTATTTCAGGAAAGCTTAATGATTGGCATGGCATGGATGTGAAAGTGGAACCCTCAAAGTGCTAAGGACAAAGGATTGGCTCAAGCTCAAAAGCTCAAGACTCTTCATTTTATATTTTAGTGATCCAAGATCACATTGAGTCTTTAGGAAAAGCCAATACTATCAAGGAGGGATGAGGTGTTGCTTAATGAGCCTCTTGCTTCATGTGCTTAGTGATATGCTCCAAAACCCTCAACTACTTTCCCATATCCACATATGACCTAAACCCTAAGCCAAACTCGGTCCTACCGATTCTTCCTATCTGGCGCCACCGAGTTTCACTTGTCATTAGCCACTGCCAAACCCTAGCAATTCGGTCCTACCGATAGGGATCTCGGTCTCACCGAGATGGGGTTGCAAACTCTCTGTTTCCCTTTCGTAACTTTTCGGTCTCACCGAAAGAGCGAATCGGTCCCACCGAGATTGCAATGTAAATTCAGTGTTTCCCCTTTGTAACTTTGCGGTCTCACCGAAAGAGCAAATCGGTCCCACCGAGTTTGCCTGACCAACTCTCTAGTTAGCTAATTACCAAATTCGGTCTCACCGAGTTTGTGTAATCGGTCGCACCAAGATTACGTTATGCCCAAACCCTAACCATATCGGTCCTACCGAGTTGCATGTCAGTCCCACCGAAAATCTCTAACGGTCACTAGGTTTACATTTTCGGTCCGACCGAGTTTGTTGATTCGGTCCCACCGAGATTGGAAAACTGTGTGTAACGGTTGGATTTTGTGTGGAGGCTATATATACCCCTCCACCTCCTCTTCATTCATGGAGAGAGCCATCAGAACACACACACCATTCCAACTCATATGTTCTGAGAGAGAACCACCTACTCATGTGTTGAGACCAAGATATTCCATTCCTACCATATGAATCTTGATCTCTAGCCTTCCCAAGTTGCTTTCCACTCAAATCTTCTTTCCACTAAATCCAAATCCTATGAGAGAGAATTGAGTGTTGGGGAGACTATCATTTGAAGCACAAGAGCAAGGAGTTCATTACCTACACACCATTTGTTACTTCTTGGAGAGTGGTGTCTCCTAGATTGGCTAGGTGTCACTTGGGAGCCTCCGACAAGATTGTGGAGTTGAACCAAGGAGTTTGTAAGGGCAAGGAGATCGCCTACTTCGTAAAGATCTACCGCTAGTGAGGCAAGTCCTGTGTGGGCGATGGCCATGGTGGGATAGACAAGGTTGCTTCTTCGTGGACCCTTTGTGGGTGGTTGCTTCTTCGTGGACCCTTCGTGGGTGGAGCCCTGTGTGGACTCGCGCAACCGTTACCCTTGGGTGGAGCCCTGTGTGGACTCGCGCAACCGTTACCCTTCGTGGGTTGAAGTCTCCATCAACGTGGATGTAGGATAGCACCACCTATCCGAACCACGGGAAAAACATCCGTGTCTCCAATAGCGTTTGAATTCTCCAAACCCTTCCCTTTACATTCTTGCAAGTTGCATGCTTTACTTTCCGCTGCCTATATACTCTTTGCATGCTTGCTTGAATTATGTGATGATTGCTTGACTTGTCCTAAATTAGCTAAAATCTGCCAAGAACTAAAATTGGGAAAAGGTTAAGTTTTTATTTGGTCAAGTAGTCTAATCACCCCCCTCTAGACATACTTCGACCCTACAGCTTGGGATGCCGAGGCATCCCCAAGCTTAGGCTCTTCCATCCTTCCTTCATCCATCATAAGATAACCCAAAACTTGAAAACTTCAATCACACAAAACTCAACAAAACCTTCATGAGATCCGTTAATGTAAGAAAAATAATAAATCACTACTATAAGTACTGTATAAAACCAATTCATATTTTGTTCTTGTATTATATCTACTATATTCCAACTTTTCTATGGCAAAAACTCATCAAAGAAAACCACAGAGCCATCAAAATAAGCACACAAAACAAAGAAAACAGAATCTGTCAAAACAGAACAGTATGTAGCAATCTGACTATTTCGAGTACTTCTGTAACTCCAAAAATTCTGAAAATTAGGACGGCCTGAGCAATTTGGATATTGATCTACTGAAAGAGGAATGGGTATTTTATCGTTCGCTGTTAAAAAATGAAAATTAGTTTCGTGAGCATAAAAATTCTGTTTTTTCAGCAAGATCAAACAACTATCACCCAAGAAGATCCTAAAGGCTTTACTTGGCACAAACACTAATTAAAACATAAAAACTCAACCATAACAGTAGCATAATTGTGCTAACACACAAAAAGAGGAAGCAAAAATAAAAAATAAATGTATTCATTGGGTTGCCTCCCAACAAGCGCTATAGTTTTATGCCCTTAGCTAGGCATAAAGCAAGGATCTAAGTTTTGTCATCTTTGGTTCAAAATCCATAAGATGCCCTCATGATTGATTCATAAGGTGGCTTAATTATAATGTACAATTGCATTTTTACCCCTAGTTGGTTCCTACCCACGGGTTTTGCCCTTACTTTTCGAGCTTGCTTAGTTTTGCCCTTACTTTTTCCATCGAGGTCCCTCAAATGCCTTTGACCGTTTGACCAAAACTTTGAAAATTCATAACTAATTCATATTAACTCAGAAAAATGCAAATAAGATATCAAAATGTTCAGATAAACATTACCTTTATGTGCATATCGTTTGCATTCAGGACAAAAGCGCCCTTTAAACAACCTGAGGTAATTAATGTTATTAACATTATTAAAAATAAAAAGGTATAAACAATTTTTTTTCATGAATAAAAATTACATGCAAATGTAGGCGATGTTTTCTGAACATCCAGATATCTTATTTGCATTTTTCTGAGTTCGTATCATCATGTTATGAATGTTCTAACGACTTTGTCAATTATTTGGAAACTTCATAACAAGTTGATACGAACTCAGAAAAATGGAAATAAGATATCAGGATGTTCAGGAAACATCACCTACATTTTCTTGTAATTTTTATTCATGAAAAAAATCCTTTTATTTTTAATAATTTTAATAACATTAATTACCTCAAGTAGTTTAAATGGTGCTTTTGTCCTGAATGCAAATGATATGCACATAAAGGTAATGTTTATCTGAACATTTTGATATCTTATTTGTATTTTTCTGAGTTCATATGAATTACTTATGAATTTTCAAAGTTTTGGTCAAATGGTCAAAGGGCATTCGAGGGACCTCGATGGAAAAAGTAAGGGCAAAACTGAGCAAGCTCGAAAAGTAAGGGCAAAACCCGTGGGTAGGAACCAACTAGGGGCAAAAATGCAATTGTCCCTAATTATAATTCTAGGAAAGTGTTCCATACCCTTCCTCAAAGGAAATTGGAACTTAATATTGCCTTCTTTCGTATCAATCACGGCACCGATAGTGCGTAAAAATGGTCTACCAAGAATAATTGGACAAGACGGATTGCAATCAATATCAAGAACAATAAAAAATCTATGGGCACATAATTCCTATTTGCAAGAATTAGAACATCATTAATTCTTCCCATAGGATTTTTAATAGTAGAATCCGCCAAGTGCAAATTCAAAGAACACTCTTCAAGATTAGTAAGACCAAGCACATCACATAAATATTTCGGAATTGTAGAAACACTAGCACCCAAGTCACACAAAGCAAAACACTCATAATTTTTAATATTGACTTTGATAGTAGGTTCCCATTCATCATGTAATTTTCTAGGAAATGAAACTTCTAATTCCAATTTTTCCTCAAGAGCTTTCATCTTAGCATCGACAATATGTTTAGTAAAAGCTTTATTCTGTTCATAAGCATGGGGTGAATTTATCATGGACCGCAACAAAGAAATACAATCAATCAAAGAGCAATTATCATAATTAAAGTCTTTGTAATCCAAAAGAGTGGGTACATCACTAGCTAAAGTTTTGACCTCTCCAAACCCACTTTCATCAATTTTCTCAACAAGATTTTCACCCTCCAAAATATTGGGACGCCTTCTACCTAAAGTTGACTCTTCTCCAGTCCCTTTTTCATCAATATTAACTTTTCTAGACAAGGAATCAATAGAAGAAACACCAATCATTTTAACATCTTCATCACTTTTGCGAAAGAAATCACTAGAAAATGTTTTTTATAAAAATTCTCTTTTAGCTCTAAGCATAGCGGTTCTTTTCTTACTTTCATCCATAGAAACTTAAAGAGATTTAATTGATTCATCAACCTTAGGTAGAAAAAAATTCATCTTGAGTTTTTCTACATCATGAGCAACTCTATCAACACTTCTAGACAAATCATCAATCTTACTCAACTTTTCTTCTATGGAAGTGTTGACAACTTTTTGTGTATTGATAAATTCTTTAATACTATTCTCAAGATCAGAGGTGTTCCTATTATTATTATAATAAGTATTTCCATGGGAATTACCACAATTATTAGAGGAATCATTAGGATAAGGCCTAGGATTAAAATTACCTCTGTAATCATTGTTGTTGACATTATTTCGAGAGATAAAATTCACATCTACGGTATCACTAGTTTGCTCAATCAAAGTAGACAAAGGCATATCATTGAAATCAATAGGAGCACTTTTACTAGCAACCAATTTCATAAGAGCAACAACTTCTTCACTCAAAGAAGAAATTTCTTCAACAGAATTAACTTTTTTTACTAGTAGGAGCACTTTTGGTATGCCATTGCGAATAATTTGCCATAATATTATCAAGCAATTTGGTGGCTTCACCCAAAGTAATTTCCATAAAAGTACCACCCGCGCTGGAATCTAAAATATTACGAGAAACAAAATTCAAGCCCGCATAATTTTTTTGTATGATCATCCAAATATTTAACCCATGAGTTGGGCAATTACTTAGCATCATTTTCATCCTGTCCCAAGATTGTGCAACATGCTCATGTTCAAGTTGCTTTGAAATTCATGATCTGGGTTCTAAGGGAAATAATTTTTGCCGGAGGAAAATACTTAGTGATAAAAGCATCTTTGCACTTATTCCAAGAATTGATACTATTGCGGGGCAAAGAAGAGAACCAATTTTTTGCAGAATCACGCAAAGAAAATGGAAATAATTTCATCTTGGCCACATCATTGTCCACATATTTTCTTCTTCTTCATATCGCATAATTCCACGAAGGTATTAAGATGGGACGCGACATCCTCATTAGGAGTACCGGAAAATTGGTCTTTCATAACAAGATTCAACAAAGCAGTATGAATATCACAAGACTCCGCACTAGCGGCGGGAGGACCAATCGGAGTGCCAATCAAATCATTGTTGTTGGTATTTGAGAAATCACATAACTTGCTATTCTCTTGAGTCATGATGACTACACAACAAGATTGCACTCAAAAATAGATCCAGTAAGGAAACGGCGAGCGAAAAGAGAGGCGAATAAAACGACATTTTTTTGAAGTGGGGGAGAGGAAAACGAGAGGTAAATGGAAAATAATGTAAATTGCAAGGAGATGAAATTTTTGATTAGGAACCTAGTATATGTTGAAGATCCTCCCCGACAATGGCGTCAAAAATTCCTTTTGATGTCACTTGAAGCTACGTCGGTATTTCCCCAAAGAGGAAGGGATGATGCAACACATCGGCGGTAGGTATTTCCCTCAGATATGAAACCAAGGTTATCGAACCAGTAGGAGAACCAAGCAACACAACGTAAACAGCCCTGCAAACAGATAACAAATCCTTGCTGCCCGACGTGTTAAAGGGATTGTCAATCCCTTTCGGGGTACGGCGCCTCAAGATAGGCAAACAGACGTGAGATAAATTTGTAGTAGATTGATAGATCGAGCGACAAATAAAATAAATAAGGAAAAATTGCAGCAAGGTATTTTCGGGTTTTTGGATTAATATATCTGAAAATAAATGCTAGAGAAAAGTAGACCGCAAAGGCAAATAATATGAGAAAGAAGACCCGGGGGCCGTAGGTTTCACTAGTGGCATCTCTCGAGAAAAATAGCAAACGGTGGGTAAACAATTTACTGTTGGGAAATTCATAGAACCTCAAATAATTATGACGATATCCAGGCAATGATCTTTATATAGGCATCACGTCCACGATTAGTAGACCGACTCCTACCTGCATCTACTACTATTACTCCACACATCGACCGCTATCCAGCATGCATCTAGTGTATTAAGTTCATGGAGAAACGAAGTAATGCAATAAGAACGATGACATGATGTAGACAAGATCTATGTATGTAGAGATAGACCCCATCGTTTTATCCTTAGTAGCAATGATACATACATGTCGTTTCCCTTTCTGTCACTAGGATCAAGCACCGTAAGATCGAACCCACTTTAAAGCACCTCTTCCCATTGCAAGATAAATAGATCAAGTTGGCCAAACAAAACCCAAATACCACAGAAGAAATGCGAGGCTATAAGAAATCATGCATATAAGAGATCAAAGAAACTCAAATAACTTTCATGGATATAAAAAGATAGATCTGATCATAAACTCAAAGTTCATAGATCCCAACAAACACTCCGCAAAAGAGTTACATCATATGGATCTCTAAGAGACCATTGTATTGAGGATCGAGAGAGAGAGAGAGAGAGAGATGAAGCTATATAGCTACTAACTACGGACCCGAAGGTCTACAAAGAACTACTCACGCATCATTGGAGATGCACTAATGGAGGTGGTGAACCCCATCCGAGATGGTGTCTAGATTGGATCTGGTGGTTCTGGACTCTGCGGCGGCTGGATGAATATTTCGTTGACTCCCCTAGGGTTCTGGTATTTTTGGGGTATTGATAGAGCAAAGAGGTGGTTCGAGGGGCACCCGAGGTGGGCACAGCCCACCAGGGCGCGCCTGGGCCTCCTGGCGCGCCCTGGTGGGTTGTCCCCTCCTCAGGACTCCCCTAGGTGCAACCAAGGCCCAACATGTTCCTTCTGGTCCATAAAAAAATCTCCGTAAAGTTTTGTGGCATTTGGACTCCGTATGCCGGGGTACTGATCCACGGGCACCTATGGGACCGGCGGACCGGATCCCTTTCGGTTCGGCGGGGGCGGAGGTCGTGCAAAGAGCGGATCGAGGCGATGCACGCGAGCGATTTACCCAGGTTCGGGTCGCTCGGATGCGTAAAACCCTACTCCTGCTTTGTGGTTGGTATTGATTTCTTGCTCGGGAGCGCCGAGTGCTACAGTGCACTTCAGCAGCTAGCAAGACCGAGCGTGAGTGTTCGAACTAGCTAACCCCCCTCTACGTTGCACACGGGCCTCCTTTTATATGCTCAAGGGGTTACTGACA
This sequence comes from Triticum urartu, assembly GCF_056163025.1. NCBI lineage: Eukaryota > Viridiplantae > Streptophyta > Magnoliopsida > Poales > Poaceae > Triticum > Triticum urartu. The sequence continues at coordinate 46,304,605 of NC_141876.1, read as the reverse complement.
GGTGGCAACGGAGGTAAAGGGCAAAAATGGAAAGGTGCTGTGGTAGGCACAGCTACCTGCTACAGTGTATCGTACCTAACCCTGACAGCAGGGGACAAGGGCCTTAAATGCCCGTCTGTGTCGCCTAAACAGTGTGAAAAGGGACCGCCAGGGACGTCACCGCTCGCCACGATGGCGATCTTGTCAGCGCCGCTTGCCACCGCACGCCACCGGCTGCACAGCCTCCCGCCACGTACGCCTGGAAGGGCCCCAGAGCGACATGTTGGTGGATGTGCTGGAGCGCGGGCCCAGGAAGGTGGCTTGCCGTGGCAAGCGCCTTGCCTCTGTCGTTGTCTTGTCGCGTCTGGGAGCTTGTCGCTCACCGGGCCTTGCCGGGGCGCGCGGTGCGCCGCGGCAAGTTCCTTGCAATGCCTTGGGTGGCCTTCCCGGCAAGCTCCTCTTGCCGGGGTCTTGGGATGCTTTTGTTAGCCTTCCCGGCAAGCTCCTCTTGCCGGGGTCTTGTCTTCTTGGCTTGGGCACTTTGTTCTTGAATGGCTCCAAAGGAACCACGGAGGATCTTGGCGGTCACCCGGCAAGCCTTGCCGCGGGATGCTGCGACTGCCCGTGCACAAGTTCGGGATACTAGGGTACCCCCAATCTAGTACACCGACAGGAGCCCCCGGGCCTGGGCCATACACGGTGCCGAGCGCTGTTGGGCCAGGCCCAAAACAGGGCACGGGCACGCGCGGCCTAGGTTACGCCCTATCTTACTCCGTATCCACCGCGCCGTCCCCGAACGGCACGCGTTGAATGCGGCGTCGTGGGCGAGATCGTGGGTGGTTATTTTATTCGGAAATGCGGAACGTCCGCCCCCTCCCCCTTTATAAGCAGAGGAAACGGGGGCATTTCGCACATTCGCCCGTTGCTGTTTCCAATCTCAGAAACCTCCGCCGCTCCCTCGCCTTCCCAGAGCAGAGAGAGAGAGAGAGCAGCGCCCCGCCCCCCATCGCCGCCAGCATCACCAACGCCGTCGACCTCCTCCACTGCTTCCGCCATGGCTCCAAAAGCCGACAAGGGGAAGGCCGTGAAGTCGACCGAGGCGCAGCGGCTCGCAGCGCTGCGGAAGGAGCGGGCAGTTTTCCCCCCAAGCTTGCCGCGAAGGAGCTGAGGGAGAAGTACTACCTCTTCTGGTCGGCGGAGACACGCGCGCATCCGCGCACAAAGGTACTCCCCGCCGTCGCTTGGAAGAAGGCTCCAAATGGATACCCCTTTTTTGCTCTGTTCTTCTACTGCGGGCTCTGCCCGCCTTTCTCTGATTTCTTCTGCGACATCATGAATACCTATGGATTCCATCTCCTTGACTTCACCCCCAATGCCATCCTGACCATGGCAGTTTTCGCACATCTCTGCGAAAACTTTGTCGGAGTCCTTGCCAACGTAGCCCTCTTCCGCCACTTCTTCATACCCCGAGTAGAGAGAGGAGAGCCTCTATCCGGCGGGATTGCCTGGATCTCAAGGGCCGGCAAGAAGGAGACCTATCTGGAGGGAGAGTTCCGCGGCAAGTGGGAGGAGTGGAGAGCAGATTGGTGCTAGATTGACGAAGAGGATCCGCAGCCATTCACCACCCGGTGCAAAACCCCAGTAGCACGCGGCAGCGATTGGAGCGATGTGGCCCCGGAAGACGACAGGCTGAGAATTGCCGTCACCAGGATCCTGCGCCTCAGGCTTGCCGGGCTTACTGTTGGCGCTGTTGGCGCAGACTTCCTTCGCCGCCGCATCGCCCCCCTGCAGGAACGGGGGAGGCCCACTTGGGAGTTCAAGAACGCGGCAGACATTATGAGGTTGCGGCCGGGCCTCAACTATAACTTCACAGTCCTGGAGCTCAACGCAATGCTGCAGGAGTTGTTCAAATATGACCCCCAACATCCCGAGGTGTTCAGGTTGCCGGGGGGCGTCGTCCCGTTGTGCAACAATTCCGCGCTCGACCGCCTCCGTGCAATGATGCCGGAGTGCGACTCGCACGGGATTGTGCCAACCTGGCAGGAGCCTGCCGACGAGGTCGTGCAGCAGTTCTTCGACGACTTGGTGGAAGTGCCAGTCCGCCCTGACGAGAAGGACGGCCTCACCCGCGACACCATGGATGCGGAGTTGGCGCTCATCGCCACCAGGATGGAGGAAGCAGCGGCAGCCGCGGGCGAGTTCGGATTTACTGTGGAGGAGGCTGATGCAGCGGAAGCGGCAAGCCGTGCCGAGCGAGGGGAGGCCGCCGGCAAGAAGGAGCTTGCCGGGCGTGACGCCGAGCCGAGCGAGCCCGCCAAGGACACGAGCGGCTCGTTGGAAATCAACTCTTCTTCCTCCTCGTCTTCAGGCAGCTCGGCGCAAGCAGGGCCTCCATCCCCGCCAAGAAGGCGTCTCCGCAAGGCCTGTGACGTGGCGGAGTGGCAAGCGGGTCAACAGTCGCCGCGCCGCGTGACACGCTCTACCGTGGCAAACACCATTGCCGCGGGAGCGCCTCATGCTGCGACGGCAACTGGAGCGGAGTCTAGTCGGACCACCGCTTCAGTCCCTACCGCTACTCACGCCGCGCCGACAGCCGGAGCGGGGTCGGCTCAGCCCACCGCCACCGCTACCGCCAAGCGGCCAAGGGAAGCTACCCCTCCACCTCCTCACGCCGGGCGCGCGCCGAACTTCGAATTCTCCGCGTTCAGCTCCGATGACGAAGAAGAAGAGTAAGCTTCTCTTGTTGTACTTATAGTTCTTTGATTCTTGCTGTTTTGTCTTGTTTCTCACTTGCTTTTCCCTGAACCTGTTCCTCTTCAAGACTCTGGCCCAGAGAGCGGCGAAGAGAGCCAAGGCCCCGGTGATCGTCATCGAGGACGAGCCCACTGCGACAGAAGGGGGCGCGTCCGAGACAACCTTGCCGGACCCGGCGACTTTTCTCCAGGGCAGCCCCCAGCGTAAGTGTACGATTTACTTTCTGCTGCGAGGCGTGCTTGGGTACTTGTCTTTGCTGATATCTGTTTGTTGACTTGTGTAGGAGCCGAGCAGCCCCACCAGGAGCCAAGGGAGAATCCCCCGACAAGGGAGAATTCTCCGGCAAGGGAGGGCTTCCCGGTAAGGGAGAAGTCTCCGGCAAGGGAGGGTTCTCCGGCAAGGGAGAAGTCTCCGGCAAGGGATGGTTCTCCGGCAAGGGACAGCACCAGCGGCCCCCCGACAGTGGAGACCACAACTGCAGAACCTGGTGCAGGTATTCCTCTTGCTTCAAAACTTCCCTTGGGTTCTTCTTCTTCTGATCTTCTTGAGTTTTTGCTGGATTCTGCTTGACTCTTCCCCTTTTTCCGGCCGTCAGATCCATCCGCTGCGGAGCAGATGGAAACCGAGGTCGTCGCCGACGAGGTAACCGCTGCTGGCGATGCCGCCGGCGCAGAGGCCGCCAAGGCTGACGCCGAGGCAGCTGGTGAGGGGTCCGGCGACCGCACTGACGGCCCTGAGGCCGCAGGAGCGCCAGGCACTGCACCGACCGCCGACCCGTCCGCCATTGCCGCAGCGCCAGGCTCCGGAGAGCCCCAGCCAGGCGTCTACCTGAAGGCCGGCGATGACGTCTTCATCAATCTTCCCTGGGCATCAAGCTCCAGATCGCCGGTCGAGGGGGAGATCTTCGACGGAGAAGTGCTTGCCTCCGCGGGGTTGACGCTGGTCGACGCGCCTAGCAGCAGCAGCAACGAGCCCAAAGAAGAGCGGCTGCTGCGGAGGTTGATGTCGCTCTACTGCGCGCGACAAGCCAAGCTGGAGTCCCGCGAGGCACTTGTTGCGAAGGCGGGAGCAGACATTGAAAAGTGCGCGGAAGAGCTCGGGGGTTTCCACCGGGAAGCCCTTCGATCCCTGGCGGAGGAGCGGGGGCAGCTCGCTGAAGCGAAGAAGGCCTTTCTCCTCGAGAAGGCCGAAGCCGAAGAGCGCCAGCGACTTGCCGCTGTGAAGCTAGCCGCGGAGGAGGGCGAGCTGGCGCAGCGGAAGGTCAAGCTTGACGCCCACGAGGAGGAGCTCGCCTCACGCGAGGAGAAACTTGGCGGAGCCCTCAAACAAGCGGAGGACGCTACCGCCGCCGCCGAGGCCGCCAAGGAGGAGTTGAAGACGAAGGTGGCGCGGCTGGAGGCCGATCTCTCCGAGAAGGGCAAGGAGCTCAGCGCCGCCAAGGTCTCCAACGTCGATCTTGAGCTGAAGCTAACCACTTTGACCAAGACTTTGGACAGTGCCAAGAAGCGGGAGGCGGCCTTGAAGGAGGAAATCAAGGCCGACAAGGCGCTGCTGGAGAGTGCTGCCACCGCCCAGAACGCCTTCAGGGAGACCGTGACGCGCTGGACGGAGAGCCTTGTGAACGCCGCCACGGACATCGACAAGGAGCTGGCGCAACTGGGGATGGAGGATCTCGGGTATCCCACCGACGACAACCTCCAACCCAGCGCCAAGCTCGTTCTGTTCTTCAAGGGCGTGGCGACGGCCCTTCAGCGACTCCGGGAGAGGATCCCCAAGCAACTGGCTGACGAGTCGCACAGGGTCTGCGCAGGGGCCCTCGAGAAAGTGTTGATGAAGGTGGCCTTCCGCAATCCTGGCCTCCGCCTCACCAACATCCTCAGGACCTTGCCGCCAGAAGCTGATCTGGAGGAGCTCAAAGCCCTTGTCGCACCCATTGTGGACAAGGTGAGCGGAATCAAGAGGGTTGAAGGCGATCGCGTAGATTAGGCCGCCCATTTCTTCTTTCCTTGTCGCTGTTTATCTTGTCATGAAAACAATCTATTAGAGCTGCGACAAGCTATCTTTGTAATATAACTTTATTCTGGGTATTGATTCACAACGTTATTCCCTTTACTTGATTCCTCCTTTTGTATGTCTTTTTACCCTACACTTTTAGGGAACTTGCCGGTGTAGGCACCAGAGCCGCGAGCGCTGAGTGCGGAACGTCAGCAGCCTGCTGGCGGTGCCGCTACCGGCAAGAAACCTTGTTGCGACTAGTTGCAGCTCACTTAAGTTGACGAGCGGACTCGAAACAAAGTAAGGGCGCTAGCAGCTCACTTAATTTTTTGAGCGGACTCGAAACAAAGTAAGGGCGCTAGCAGCTCACTTAAGTTGTTGAGCGGACTCAAAGCAAAGTAAGGGCGCGACTAGCTACGAGTTGGTTCCTCCGCGCACAGGTTTTCCATACAAAGTGGCGGTCGTTCAAGGGAAATAACTTAAAAATTAAAAAATTTGATTGCTCAAACTTTGGCAACTTAGCTTTTCTGTTGTTTGCTTCCCGGCAAGGCGAAACTCTCTTGAACGACGCCTGGTCCATATCATTATCTTCTCCTCTCCTCTCCCCCCAGCAAACTTGTGGGCGAGGGGAACCTTCCTTTCAAAAGAAAGAAGAGACAATACAGATATGGAGCTTTACGGCTCGTTAGTGCTTACCGTGGAGTAGGTGTTGCACAAAGTGTCAGATCATATATGCCAAAAAATAGAAAGCATAAAACCGACAAAATGCGCAGGGCACATGAGCTTTATTTACGCACGGGGTCTGCGCCCGGCTTTGTACAAAGGATTACATGCAACAGCGGCAAGACTTGTACAAAAGGTGGTTGCCGGAACAGGTTCCGGCAACCGCGCCTTACGGGTAAAACTTACGAAGATGCTCAATGTTCCAGGAGTTGCTCACTGGAATTCCATCTTCGGTCTCAAGGCGGACAGCGCCAGGCCTGGTGACTCGTTTCACCCGGTAAGGGCCTTCCCACTTCGGCGTCAACTTGTTGGAATTCTTGGCGGATTGAACGCGCCGAAGAACAAGGTCGCCTTCCTCGAGACTTCTGGCATTAACTTTGCGGCTATGGTAGCGGCACAAAGCTTGCTGGTAGAGAGCAGCTCGCACAGCAGCCTGAAGACGGTCTTCCTCAAGGAGCAGCGCGTCATCTTGTCGCAGCTGCTCTTGCTCAAGCTCATCATAAGCGAGCACTCGAGGTGACCCGTATACGAGTTCCGTGGGGATAACTGCCTCTGCTCCATAGACTAGAGCGAAAGGTGTCTGGCCAGTGGCTCGATTTGGCGTCATCCTGATCGACCAAAGAACCACCGGCAGCTCCTCGATCCAGTTTCTTCCGCACTTGTGCAGCCTGTTGAAAGTTCTGGTCTTGAGCAGGCGCAGCACTTCAGCATTTGCCCTCTCCGCTTGACCGTTGCTTCTCGGGTGAGCAACAGAAGCGAAGCAGACCTTGGCGCCAAGATCTTGGACGTACTGCATGAAGGTGCGGCTCGTGAATTGTGTACCGTTGTCGGTGATTATCCTGTTAGGGATCCCGAAGCGGCAAACAATCGACCTGAAGAACTTGACGGCTGACTGTGCGGTCACCTTCCTCACTGGTTCCACTTCCGGCCACTTTGTGAACTTGTCGATTGCAACGTACAAGTACTCAAAGCCCCCGACAGCTCAGGGAAAGGGGCCGAGGATGTCGAGCCCCCAGACCGAAAATGGCCAGGATAAAGGGATCGTTTGGAGAGCTTGAGCTGGTTGGTGTATCTGCTTGGAATGGAACTGGCACGCTTCACACTTGGTTACTTGTGCAGTTGCATCCTGGAGGGTTGTTGGCCAGAAGAAACCTTGCCGGAATGCTTTGCCGACAAGTGCTCTTGCGCTGATGTGGTGACCACATATGCCTCCATGTATGTCTGCCAACAGCTTTTGCCCGTCTTCCCGGTGAATACACTTCAATTTCACACCGTTGAGTCTTCTTCTGTACAGTGTCTTGTCGACAAACTGGTACATACTTGACTGCCGGGCTACTCTTTCTGCTTCTTCTTGCGCTTCGGGAAGTTCTCCTGTCTGAAGGAAACACACCCACCGGAGAGCACCTCAAGTACGTAGTCCAGATGCTTAGCCGCCGCCAAGAAGGCCCCTAAGATCAACGCTGAAGGCGCTGAGGAGCAGTCTTCGACGACTTGGTGGAAGTGCCAGTCCGCCCCGACAAGAAGGACGGCCTCACCCGCGACACCACGGATGCGGAGTTGGCGCTCATCGCCACCAGGATGGAGGAAGCAGCGGCAGCCGCAGCCGCGGGCGAGTTCGGATTTACTGTGGAGGAGGCTGATGCAGCGGAAGCGGCAAGCCGTGCCGAGCGAGGGGAGGCCGCCGGCAAGAAGGAGCTTGCCGGGCGTGACGCCGAGCCGAGCGAGCCCGCCAAGGACACGAGCGGCTCGTTGGAAATCAACTCTTCTTCCTCCTCGTCTTCAGGCAGCTCGCCGCAAGCAGGGCCTCCATCCCCGCCAAGAAGGCGTCTCCGCAAGGCCTGTGATGTGGCAGAGCGGCAAGCGGGTCAACAGTCGCCGCGCCGCGTGACACGCTCTACCGCGGCAAACACCGTTGCCGCGGGAGCGCCTCATGCTGCAACAACAACTGGAGCGGAGTCTAGTCGGACCACCGCTTCAGTCCCTACCGCTACTCACGCCGCGCCGACAGCCGGAGCGGGGTCGGCTCAGCCCACCGCCACCGCTACCGCCAAGCGGCCAAGGGAAGCTACCCCTCCGCCTCCTCACGCCAGGCGCGCACCGAGCTTCGACTTCTCCGCGTTCAGCTCCGACGACGAAGAAGAAGAAGAGTAAGCTTCTCTTGTTGTACTTATAGTTCTTCGATTCTTGCTGTTTTGTCTTGTTTCTCACTTGCTTTTCCCTGAACCTGTTCCTCTTCAGGACTCTGGCCCAGAGAGCGGCGAAGAGAGCCAAGGCCCCGGTGATCGTCATCGAGGACGAGCCCACTGCGACAGCAGGGGGCGCGCCCGAGACAACCTTGCCGGACCCGGCGACTTTTCTCCACGGCAGCCCCTAGCGTAAGTGTACGATTTACTTTCTGCTGCGAGGCGCGCTTGGGTACTTGTCTTTGCTGATATCTGTTTGTTGACTTGTGTAGGAGCCGAGCAGCCCCACCAGGAGCCAAGGGAGAATCCCCCGACAAGGGAGAATTCTCCGGCAAGGGAGGGCTTCCCGGTAAGGGAGAAGTCTCCGGCAAGGGAGGGTTCTCCGGCAAGGGACAGCACCAGGGGCCCCCCGATAGCGGAGACCACAACTGCAGAACCTGGTGCAGGTATTCCTCTTGCTTCAAAACTTCCCTTGGGTTCTTCTTCTTCTGATCTTCTTGAGTTTTTGCTGGATTCTGCTTGACTCTTCCCCTTTTTCCGGCCGTCAGATCCATCCGCTGCGGAGCAGATGGAAACCGAGGTCGCCGCCGACGAGTCAACCGGTGCTGGTGATGCCGCCGGCGCAGAGGCCGCCAAGGCTGATGCCGCGACAGCAGGCGAGGGGTACGGCGACCGCACTGACGGCCCTGAGGCCGCAGGAGCGCCAGGCGCTGCACCGACCGCTGACCCGTCCGCCGCTGCCGCAGCGCCAGGCTCCGGAGAGCCCCAGCCAGGCGTCTACCTGAAGGCCGGCGACGACGTCTTCATCAATCTTCCCTGGGCATCAAGCTCCAGATCATCGATCGAGGGGGAGATCTTCGACGGAGAAGTGCTTGCCTCCGCGGGATTGACGCTGGTCGACGCGCCTAGCAGCAGCAGCAACGAGCCCGAAGAAGAGCGGCTGCTGCGGAGGTTGATGTCGCTCTACCGCGCGCGACAAACCAAGCTGGAGTCCCGCGAGGCACTTGTCGCGAAGGCGGGAGCAGACATTGAAAAGCGCGCGGAAGAGCTCGGGGGTTTCCACCGGGAAGCCCTCCGATCCCTGGCGGAGGAGCGGGAGCAGCTCGCTGAAGCGAAGAAGGCCTTTCTCCTCGAGAAGGCCGAAGCCGAAGAGCGCCAGCGACTTGCCGCTGTGAAGCTAGCCGCGGAGGAGGGCGAGCTGGCGCAGCGGAAGGTCAATCTTGATGCCCACGAGGAGGAGCTCGCCTCACGCGAGGAGAAACTTGGCGGAGCCCTCAAACAAGCGGAGGACGCTGCCGCCGCCGAGGCCGCCAAGGAGGAGTTGAAGACGAAGGTGGCGCGACTGGAGGCCGATCTCTCCGAGAAGGGCAAGGAGCTTAGCGCCGCCAAGGTCTCCAACGTCGATCTTGAGTTGAAGCTAACCACTTTGACCAAGACTTTGGCCAGTGCCAAGAAGCGGGAGGAGGCCTTGAAGGAGGAAATCAAGGCCGACAAGGCGCTGCTGGAGAGTGCTGCCACCGCCCAGAACGCCTTCAGGGAGACCGTGACGCGCTGGACGGAGAGCCTTGTGAACGCCGCCACGGACATCGACAAGGAGCTGGCGCAACTGGGGATGGAGGATCTCGGGTATCCCACCGACGACAACCTCCAACCCAGCGCCAAGCTCGTTCTGTTCTTCAAGGGCGTGGCGACGGCCCTTCAGCGACTCCGGGAGAGGATCCCCAAGCAACTGGCTGATGAGTCGCGCAGGGTCTGCGCAGGGGCCCTCGAGAAAGTGTTGATGAAGGTGGCCTTCCGCAATCCTGGCCTCCGCCTCACCAACATCCTCAGGACCTTGCCGCCAGAAGCTGATCTGGAGGAGCTCAAAGCCCTTGTCGCACCCATTGTGGACAAGGTGAGCGGAATCAAGAGGGTTGAAGGCGATCGCGTAGATTAGGCCGCCCATTTCTTCTTTCCTTGTCGCTGTTTATCTTGTCATGAAAACAATCTATTAGAGCTGCGACAAGCTATCTTTGTAATATAACTTTATTCTGGGTATTGATTCGCAACCTTATTCCCTTTACTTGATTCCTCCTTTTGTATGTCTTTTTACCCTACGCTTTTAGGGAACTTGCCGGTGTAGGCACCAGAGCCGCGAGCGCTGAGTGCGGAACGTCAGCAGCCTGCTGGCGGTGCCGCTACCGGCAAGAAACCTTGTTGCGACTAGTTGCAGCTCACTTAAGTTGACGAGCGGACTCGAAACAAAGTAAGGGCGCTAGCAGCTCACTTAATTTTTTGAGCGGACTCGAAACAAAGTAAGGGCGCTAGCAGCTCACTTAAGTTGTTGAGCGGACTCAAAGCAAAGTAAGGGCGCGACTAGCTACGAGTTGGTTCCTCCGCGCACAGGTTTTCCATACAAAGTGGCGGTCGTTCAAGGGAAATAACTTAAAAATTAAAAAATTTGATTGCTCAAACTTTGGCAACTTAGCTTTTCTGTTGTTTGCTTCCCGGCAAGGCGAAACTCTCTTGAACGACGCCTGGTCCATATCATTATCTTCTCCTCTCCTCTCCCCCCAGCAAACTTGTGGGCGAGGGGAACCTTCCTTTCAAAAGAAAGAAGAGACAATACAGATATGGAGCTTTACGGCTCGTTAGTGCTTACCGTGGAGTAGGTGTTGCACAAAGTGTCAGATCATATATGCCAAAAAATAGAAAGCATAAAACCGACAAAATGCGCAGGGCACATGAGCTTTATTTACGCACGGGGTCTGCGCCCGGCTTTGTACAAAGGATTACATGCAACAGCGGCAAGACTTGTACAAAAGGTGGTTGCCGGAACAGGTTCCGGCAACCGCGCCTTACGGGTAAAACTTACGAAGATGCTCAATGTTCCAGGAGTTGCTCACCGGAATTCCATCTTCGGTCTCAAGGCGGACAGCGCCAGGCCTGGTGACTCGTTTCACCCGGTAAGGGCCTTCCCACTTCGGCGTCAACTTGTTGGAATTCTTGGCGGATTGAACGCGCCGAAGAACAAGGTCGCCTTCCTCGAGACTTCTGGCATTAACTTTGCGGCTATGGTAGCGGCACAAAGCTTGCTGGTAGAGAGCAGCTCGCACAGCAGCCTGAAGACGGTCTTCCTCAAGGAGCAGCGCGTCATCTTGTCGCAGCTGCTCTTGATCAAGCTCATCATAAGCGAGCACTCGAGGTGACCCGTATACGAGTTCCGTGGGGATAACTGCCTCTGCTCCATAGACTAGAGCGAAAGGTGTCTGGCCAGTGGCTCGATTTGGCGTCATCCTGATCGACCAAAGAACCACCGGCAGCTCCTCGATCCAGTTTCTTCCGCACTTGTGCAGCCTGTTGAAAGTTCTGGTCTTGAGCAGGCGCAGCACTTCAGCATTTGCCCTCTCCGCTTGACCGTTGCTTCTCGGGTGAGCAACAGAAGCGAAGCAGACCTTGGCGCCAAGATCTTGGACGTACTGCATGAAGGTGCGGCTCGTGAATTGTGTACCGTTGTCGGTGATTATCCTGTTAGGGATCCCGAAGCGGCAAACAATCGACCTGAAGAACTTGACGGCTGACTGTGCGGTCACCTTCCTCACTGGTTCCACTTCCGGCCACTTTGTGAACTTGTCGATTGCAACGTACAAGTACTCAAAGCCCCCGACAGCTCGGGGAAAGGGGCCGAGGATGTCGAGCCCCCAGACCGAAAATGGCCAGGATAAAGGGATCGTTTGGAGAGCTTGAGCTGGTTGGTGTATCTGCTTGGAATGGAACTGGCACGCTTCACACTTGGTTACTTGTGCAGTTGCATCCTGGAGGGTTGTTGGCCAGAAGAAACCTTGCCGGAATGCTTTGCCAACAAGTGCTCTTGCGCTGATGTGGTGACCACATATGCCTCCATGTATGTCTGCCAACAGCTTTTGCCCGTCTTCCCGGTGAATACACTTCAATTTCACACCGTTGAGTCTTCTTCTGTACAGTGTCTCGTCGACAAACTGGTACATACTTGACTGCCGGGCTACTCTTTCTGCTTCTTCTTGTGCTTCGGGAAGTTCTCCTGTCTGAAGGAAACACACCCACCGGAGAGCACCTCAAGTACGTAGTCCAGATGCTTAGCCGCCGCCAAGAAGGCCCCTAAGATCAACGCTGAAGGCGCTGAGGAGCAGTCTTTGATGACTTGGTGGAAGTGCCAGTCCGCCCCGACAAGAAGGACGGCCTCACCCGCGACACCACGGATGCGGAGTTGGCGCTCATCGCCACCAGGATGGAGGAAGCAGCGGCAGCCGCAGCCGCGGGCGAGTTCGGATTTACTGTGGAGGAGGCTGATGCAGCGGAAGCGGCAAGCCGTGCTGAGCGAGGGGAGGCCGCCGGCAAGAAGGAGCTTGCCGGGCGTGACGCCGAGCCGAGCGAGCCCGCCAAGGACACGAGCGGCTCGTTGGAAATCAACTCTTCTTCCTCCTCGTCTTCAGGCAGCTCGCCGCAAGCAGGGCCTCCATCCCCGCCAAGAAGGCGTCTCCGCAAGGCCTGTGATGTGGCGGAGCGGCAAGCGGGTCAACAGTCGCCGCGCTGCATGACACGCTCTACCGCGGCAAACACCGTTGCCGCGGGAGCGCCTCATGCTGCAACGACAACTGGAGCGGAGTCTAGTCGGACCACCGCTTCAGTCCCTACCGCTACTCACGCCGCGCCGACAGCCGGAGCGGGGTCGGCTCAGCCCACCGCCACCGCTACCGCCAAGAGTCCAAGGGAAGCTACCCCTCCGCCTCCTCACGCCAGGCGCGCACCGAGCTTCGACTTCTCCGCGTTCAGCTCCGACGACGACAAAGAAGAAGAGTAAGCTTCTCTTGTTGTACTTATAGTTCTTCGATTCTTGCTGTTTTGTCTTGTTTCTCACTTGCTTTTCCCTGAACCTGTTCCTCTTCAGGACTCTGGCCCAGAGAGCGGCGAAGAGAGCCAAGGCCCCGGTGATCGTCATCGAGGACGAGCCCACTGCGACAGCAGGGGGCGCGCCCGAGACAACCTTGCCGGACCCGGCGACTTTTCTCCACGGCAGCCCCTAGCGTAAGTGTACGATTTACTTTCTGCTGCGAGGCGCGCTTGGGTACTTGTCTTTGCTGATATCTGTTTGTTGACTTGTGTAGGAGCCGAGCAGCCCCACCAGGAGCCAAGGGAGAATCCCCCGACAAGGGAGAATTCTCCGGCAAGGGAGGGCTTCCCGGTAAGGGAGAAGTCTCCGGCAAGGGAGGGTTCTCCGGCAAGGGACAGCACCAGCGGCCCCCCGACAGCGGAGACCACAACTGCAGAACCTGGTGCAGGTATTCCTCTTGCTTCAAAACTTCCCTTGGGTTCTTCTTCTTCTGATCTTCTTGAGTTTTTGCTGGATTCTGCTTGACTCTTCCCCTTTTTCCGGCCGTCAGATCCATCCGCTGCGGAGCAGATGGAAACCGAGGTCGCCGCCGACGAGGCAACCGGTGCTGGTGATGCCGCCGGCGCAGAGGCCGCCAAGGCTGACGCCGCGACAGCAGGCGAGGGGTACGGCGACCGCACTGACGGCCCTGAGGCCGCAGGAGCGCCAGGCGCTGCACCGACCGCTGACCCGTCCGCCGCTGCCGCAGCGCCAGGCTCTGGAGAGCCCCAGCCAGGCGTCTACCTGAAGGCCGGCGACGACGTCTTCATCAATCTTCCCTGGGCATCAAGCTCCAGATCATCGATCGAGGGGGAGATCTTCGACGGAGAAGTGCTTGCCTCCGCGGGATTGACGCTGGTCGACGCGCCTAGCAGCAGCAGCAACGAGCCCGAAGAAGAGCGGCTGCTGCGGAGGTTGATGTCGCTCTACCGCGCGCGACAAGCCAAGCTGGAGTCCCGCGAGGCACTTGTCGCGAAGGCGGGAGCAGACATTGAAAAGCGCGCGGAAGAGCTCGGGGGTTTCCACCGGGAAGCCCTCCGATCCCTGGCGGAGGAGCGGGAGCAGCTCGCTGAAGCGAAGAAGGCCTTTCTCCTCGAGAAGGCCGAAGCCGAAGAGCGCCAGCGACTTGCCGCTGTGAAGCTAGCCGCGGAGGAGGGCGAGCCGGCGCAGCGGAAGGTCAATCTTGACGCCCAGGAGGAGGAGCTCGCCTCACGCGAGGAGAAACTTGGCGGAGCCCTCAAACAAGCGGAGGACGCTGCCGCCGCCGAGGCCGCCAAGGAGGAGTTGAAGACGAAGGTGGCGCGACTGGAGGCCGATCTCTCCGAGAAGGGCAAGGAGCTTAGCGCCGCCAAGGTCTCCAACGTCGATCTTGAGTTGAAGCTAACCACTTTGACCAAGACTTTGGACAGTGCCAAGAAGCGGGAGGAGGCCTTGAAGGAGGAAATCAAGGCCGACAAGGCGTTGCTGGAGAGTGCTGCCACCGCCCAGAACGCCTTCAGGGAGACCGTGACGCGCTGGACGGAGAGCCTTGTGAACGCCGCCACGGACATCGACAAGGAGCTGGCGCAACTGGGGATGGAGGATCTCGGGTATCCCACCGACGACAACCTCCAACCCAGCGCCAAGCTCGTTCTGTTCTTCAAGGGCGTGGCGACGGCCCTTCAGCGACTCCGGGAGAGGATCCCCAAGCAACTGGCTGACGAGTCGCGCAGGGTCTGCGCAGGGGCCCTCGAGAAAGTGTTGATGAAGGTGGCCTTCCGCAATCCTGGCCTCCGCCTCACCAACATCCTCAGGACCTTGCCGCCAGAAGCTGATCTGGAGGAGCTCAAAGCCCTTGTCGCACCCATTGTGGACAAGGTGAGCGGAATCAAGAGGGTTGAAGGCGATCGCGTAGATTAGGCCGCCCATTTCTTCTTTCCTTGTCGCTGTTTATCTTGTCATGAAAACAATCTATTAGAGCTGCGACAAGCTATCTTTGTAATATAACTTTATTCTGGGTATTGATTCGCAACGTTATTCCCTTTACTTGATTCCTCCTTTTGTATGTCTTTTTACCCTACGCTTTTAGGGAACTTGCCGGTGTAGGCACCAGAGCCGCGAGCGCTGAGTGCGGAACGTCAGCAGCCTGCTGGCGGTGCCGCTACCGGCAAGAAACCTTGTTGCGACTAGTTGCAGCTCACTTAAGTTGTCGAGCGGACTCAAAACAAAGTAAGGGCGCTAGCAGCTCACTTAATTTTTTGAGCGGACTCGAAACAAAGTAAGGGCGCTAGCAGCTCACTTAAGTTGTTGAGCGGACTCAAAGCAAAGTAAGGGCGCGACTAGCTACGAGTTGGTTCCTCCGCGCACAGGTTTTCCATACAAAGTGGCGGTCGTTCAAGGGAAATAACTTAAAAATTAAAAAATTTGATTGCTCAAACTTTGGCAACTTAGATTTTCTGTTGTTTGCTTCCGGGCAAGGCGAAACTCTCTTGAACGACGCCTGGTCCATATCATTATCTTCTCCTCTCCTCTCCCCCCAGCAAACTTGTGGGCGAGGGGAACCTTCCTTTCAAAAGAAAGAAGAGACAATACAGATATGGAGCTTTACGGCTCGTTAGTGCTTACCGTGGAGTAGGTGCTGCACAAAGTGTCAGATCATATATGCCAAAAAATAGAAAGCATAAAATCGACAAAATGCGCAGGGCACATGAGCTTTATTTACGCACGGGGTCTGCGCCCGGCTTTGTACAAAGGATTACATGCAACAGTGGCAAGACTTGTACAAAAGGTGGTTGCTGGAACAGGTTCCGGCAACCGCGCCTTACGGGTAAAACTTACGAAGATGCTCAATGTTCCAGGAGTTGCTCACCGGAATTCCATCTTCGGTCTCAAGGCGGACAGCGCCAGGCCTGGTGACTCGTTTCACCCGGTAAGGGCCTTCCCACTTCGGCGTCAACTTGTTGGAATTCTTGGCGGATTGAACGCGCCGAAGAACAAGGTCGCCTTCCTCGAGACTTCTGGCATTAACTTTGCGGCTATGGTAGCGGCACAAAGCTTGCTGGTAGAGAGCAGCTCGCACAGCAGCCTGAAGACGGTCTTCCTCAAGGAGCAGCGCGTCATCTTGTCGCAGCTGCTCTTGCTCAAGCTCATCATAAGCGAGCACTCGAGGTGACCCGTATACGAGTTCCGTGGGGATAACTGCCTCTGCTCCATAGACTAGAGCGAAAGGTGTCTGGCCAGTGGCTCGATTTGGCGTCGTCCTGATCGACCAAAGAACCACCGGCAGCTCCTCGATCCAGTTTCTTCCGCACTTGTGCAGCCTGTTGAAAGTTCTGGTCTTGAGCCCGCGCAGCACTTCAGCATTTGCCCTCTCCGCTTGACCGTTGCTTCTCGGGTGAGCAACAGAAGCGAAGCAGACCTTGGCGCCAAGATCTTGGACGTACTGCATGAAGGTGTGGCTCGTGAATTTTGTACCGTTGTGGGTGATTATCCTGTTAGGGATCCCGAAGCGGCAAACAATCGACCTGAAGAACTTGACGACTGACTGTGCGGTCACCTTCCTCACTAGTTCCACTTCCCGCCACTTTGTGAACTTGTCGATTGCAACGTACAAGTACTCAAAGCCCCCGACAGCTCGGGGAAAGGGGCCGAGGATGTCGAGCCCCCAGACCGAAAATGGCCAGGATAAAGGGATCGTCTGGAGAGCTTGAGCTGGTTGGTGTATCTACTTGGAATGGAACTGGCACGCTTCACACTTGGTTACTTGTGCAGTTGCATCCTGGAGGGCTGTTGGCCAGAAGAAACCTTGCCGGAATGCTTTGTCGACAAGTGCTCTTGCGCCGATGTGGTGACCACATATGCCTCCATGTATCTCGGCCAACAGCTTTTGCCCGTCTTCCCGGTGAATACACTTCAGTTTCACACCGTTGAGTCTTCTTCTGTACAGTGTCTTGTCGACAAACTGGTACATACTTGACTGTCGGGCTACTCTTTCTGCTGCTTCTTGCGCTTCGGGAAGTTCTCCTGTCTGAAGGAAATGGACAATCTGTTGTGCCCATGCTGGAGCTTGTGGCTCGACAACAAGGACTAAAGGCAAATCTGCTGCTGCGGGAACATCCGCTTCTACGGTGAGAAGCTGCGTCTCTGCCGGAGCTTGACGTTCCCCGACAAGCTTGCCGGAGCAAAACTTGTTGGCAGCTTTTGCTTCAACGGAAAAAACCCTAGGGCTTGCCGGAGCATCTTGCTCCTCAGCGCTCTTGGTGTTGATCTCAGCTGCTGCGGGAACATCCGCTTCTACGGCGAGAAGCTGCGTCTCTGCCGGAGCTTGACGTTCCCCGACAAGCTTGCCGGAGCAAAACTTATCGGGAGCTTCTGCTTCAACGGAACAAACCCTGGGGCTTGCCGGAGCAGACTGCTCCTCAGCGCCTTCGGCGTTGATCTTAGGGGCCTTCTTGGCGACGGCTTCGGGAAGCTCTGCCGGCAAATAGTCACCAGAAGTCAACTTCCTCTTCTTGCTCTGTCCAGTTGATGGTGTTACGGACGGTTGAGTCAGCTTGAGCACAAAGATTCCTGGTTCCACAAGTAGCTTAAGTGCGGCGCACTTTGACAGGCCATCAGCAATGGTGTTGTGAGCTCTTGGAACATGCTCCATTTGTAAGCCGTCAAAGCGCTCTCCTAGCTTTCTCACTTCGTCGACGTAAGCTTCCATCAACGGACTCTGATAATTCTTGTTTACTTGGCGGACGACAAGCTGTGAGTCACCCCTGACGATGAGCTTCTTGATCCCAAGGTCTGCCGCGATTCTGAGACCGGCAAGCAATCCCTCATACTCTGCAGTATTGTTTGTTGCTTGCTCCTTGGGAAAGTGCATCTAGACTACGTACTTGAGGTGCTCTCCGGTGGGTGCGACAAGCAGCACACCAGCGCCGGCGACTTGCAGCGAAAAGGCACCATCAAAGTACATCAGCCACTCTTTGCCTGCTTCCTTGACGGGGATGCTCGTTTCTAGAATTTCCTCATCTGGTGTTGGCGTCCAGTCTGCTATAAATTCTGCCAATGCTCTGCTCTGGATAGTTGAAGTACTTTCAAACTTGAGGCCAAAGCTTGACAGTTCCAGTGCCCACTCAACAATCCTGCCTGTCGCTTCTGGGTTCTGTAATATCCTCTTCAGCGGGAAGCGAGTGACAACTGTGATCTCATGTGCTTGGAAGTAATGGCGCAGCTTTCTCGAGGCCATGAGAAGGCCGAAAAGCAATTTCTGCACACCAGAGTACCTTGACCTAGCCCCCTGCAGAAGGGAACTGACAAAGTACACTGGGCGCTGCACCATTTTCTTCTGTGTCTCCTCGTGCATCTGCGCAGATCCATCTTTGTCGGGACCAGAGCTTGCCGGGGAAGCCCCCTGCTTGTCGCTGGATGTGCTTGCCGTGGTTGCAGGCTCGTCATCTGCCTCCCTCTCTGCTACTAACGCGGCACTAACCACTTGATTTGTTGCCGCTATATACAGCAGCAACTTCTCTTGTGGCTTAGGTGCGACAAGTATTGGAGGGGAGGACAGGTATCTCTTCAGGTTTTGCAGCGCAGCCTCCGCTTCCGGAGTCCATCTCATTGGGCCTGCCTTTTTCAATAATTTGAAAAACGGCAGAGCGCGCTCAGCAGACCGAGAGATAAACCTGCTGAGAGCAGCCACACAACCGGCAAGTCTTTGTACATCTTTGACGCGCTTGGGTGCTTCAATCTGCTCAATGGCCTTGATCTTGTCGGGATTGGCTTCAATTCCCCGCTGAGACACGAAGAACCCGAGAAGTTTGCCGGAAGGAACTCCAAACACACACTTCTCTGGGTTGAGCTTGAGGCTGATCTTGCGCAGATTTGCAAAGGTTTCGTCCAAATCTTGAATCAGAGTTGCCCTGTCCTTGCTCTTGACCACTATATCATCCATGTAGCCTTCCACATTTCTGTGTATTTGCAGCTCAAGGGTGACATGGACTACTCTTGCAAATGTTGAACCAGCATTTTTTAATCCGAAAGGCATTCGTACGAAACAGTACGTGCCACATGGAGTAATAAATGCGGTCTTCTCCTCATCTTCTTCTGCCATGAAGATCTGATGATATCCTGAATATGCATCAAGAAATGAAAGCAAATCACATCCGGCTGTGGAGTCAACAATCTGGTCAATGCGCGGCAAAGGAAATGGGTCTTTGGGACAAGCTTTGTTAACATCGGTAAAATCGATACAAAGTCTCCATTTCCCATTTGCCTTGCGCACGACTACAGGATTGGCCAACCACGTGGGATGGAGCACTCCTCTGACAAGGCCTGCTGCTTCCAATTTCTTGATCTCTTCTGCAATAAATTCTTGGCGCTCCACTACTTGTTTCCTAACTTTCTGCTTGACGGGCCATGCATGAGGACAAACGGCAAGGTGGTGCTCAATCACTTTCCTGGGAACACCGGGGATGTCAGACGGTTGCCACGCAAACACGTCGACATTCGCCCGCAGGAAAGCAATGAGCGCGCTTTCCTATTTAGGGTCGAGAGTGGCACTGATGGTGAAGATACCACCAGTGCCGTCCTCCTTGGCGGACACCTTTTTCGTCTCTGGCAGAGCTGCCATGGTCTTCTTACACTTGCCGGTGGAGCTCGATGGTGCGTCCTCGACGGTAGCGTAGCACTCCGAAGAGGTGCGCTTGCCGGAGTGGGCATCAGAACACTTGCCGGACTTGGTCTTCTTCCCCTCGGGAGCTTCAGCGGCAAGTGACTCGCGCTCTGCTGCGGCTGCTGCTTCCCGATAGATCTTGTCGGCACAGATAAGAGCATCTTTCTTGTCGCCAGGGACAGAGATGACGCTTATCGGGCCTGGCATCTTCAGCATGTTATATGCGTAGTGAGAGGCTGCCATGAACTTGGCGAGTGCTGGACAGCCAAGTATCCCATTGTAAGGCAATGGAATATCGGCAACGTCAAATGTGACCCTCTCAGTCCTGAAGTTCAGCTCGTCGCCAAATGTTACGGCAGCGTGACTTTCCCCTTCGGCTTGCTCCTTCCCGGGTTGATTCCTTGGAATGTGCCGGTCTCTTCGAGCTCGCTGTCAGGGATTTGGAGTTTCTGGAGTACAGCGAAGGAGATCAGGTTCAAGCCGGCCCCGCCGTCAACTAACATCTTAGTGACCTTGAGGTTGCGGATAGTTGGTGAAACCAACATCGGCAAGCACCCGACCGCAGTTGTGCGATCAGGGTGGTCCTCAATGTCAAAGATGATAGGCGTGCTGGACCATTTCAGAAGTTTGCGCGATTCGACAGGTGGTTCCGCTGCGTTGACTTCGCACACCCACTGCTTGAGCTGGCGGTGCGAAGTATGCAGAGAGGCACCACCGTCAACGCACAAGACTTCTGTGGCTTTCTGAGACTCCTGCTCACTAGTCTCAACATCATCCATGTCTTCGTCGTCATCGTCTTCATCGTTGTCGCGGCCGCGGGGAGGTCTGTCTCCTTGCCGCTGCTTGGCCTTGCCGCGGCGTCCTCCCCGGCCGGCGCGCTTCTTGCCGGATTCTCCAGCACTTCCTTGGGCCCTCTCCTTGTCGCGTCACTCGTACTCAGCCTTTTGTTGCTGGACAAGCTGCTCGACCTTCTTGCAGCTCTGGAGGTCATGGCCCTTGGTGCGGTGAATCTTGCAGTATTGCTTGTCGGAGCCGTCCTGCTTGTCGGCGGCCGCCACAGCCTGGCAGTTGGTGCACGCGGCAACCTCCTTGCCGGAGCTACCAACTTTGGCCTTCTTGGCGCCACCTTCATCGCCGGACTGCTCAACGACTAGCACCTCTTTGCCTTTCTTCTTCCTGTCCCGCCGCCGGTTTTTCTTTGCCGGGGCAGCATCCTCACTGTCAGATCCTTCTGCTCCGGTCTTCTCTCCAGGGAGTCTCCTCCCTTCCTCAGCACGTGCACACTTGTCGGCCAGGGCATACAGCTCACTGACGTCTCTGATCCTGCACATCACCATCTCCTCCCTCATCCTGCGGTTACGCACGTTTTGATGGAACGCGCTGATGACCGCGGCGGGGTGGACGTCTGGGATGTTATACTGTACACGGCTGAACCTCTGAATGTACTTACGCAGGGGTTCTCCTTCCTTCTGGGCAAGCAGATGAAGGTCACTCTCTTGGCCAGGAGGTTTGTGGCCGCCTGTAAAGGCACTGACAAACTAATGGCATAGATCAGCCCAGGAGGATATGGAGTTATCCGGCAAGTGCATGAGCCAGGACCTGACGTTGGGCTTGAGCACCAGCGGGAATAGTTGGCAAGGATCTTGTCGTCCCGCCCCCCAGCAGCCTGCACCGCGATGGTGTAGATGCTGAGGAACTCCGACGAATGCGTCTTGCCATCGTACTTCTCTGGTACATCTGGTTTGAAATTCTTCGTGCTGGGCCACTGGACTTGCCGCAGCTCACGAGTGAACGCAGGGCAACCTACCGCGTACGACAAGTCGCCTGGTTTTCCTGGCGCATGCATGTCAACAGAAGGCCCAGCGCGCTGGTCTGATTGACGCCGCGCTTCTCTTCGGCGCTCGATGCGAGTACGAGCGTCTTCTTGTTGTCATTCTTGAAGAACTTGGCGCTGATCGCGACGAGCTCGCGGATCCGACGACGCGGTGGAGTCGCTGTCGAGGTGGATCCGGCGAGTCGGCGACCTCGGTCTTCGGGGCGGGGAGTGCACAGTAGTTGCACCCCCACCAGTCTTGTTGTCTCCGTCTCGTGCCTGGCTGGCTTGCCGCGGATGCAACGTGCTTGGTTGCCGCGGAGTGTCGCCGTTGGCGAAGCCGATGAGACTCTGGATGGTTGCCCTCCAATCCTCGATCTTGTCCGCCGTTGGAGGGTAGTCTAGGAGCAGCTGAGCTCGCGCCAAAGCTTCTGCTGCAGTGGCGGGCGGTGGTGGCGAACCGTGCGAGGAACGGGATATGCTCGGACTTCTAACCACGTTAGAAGGAGAAATATCCTGTCCAGGCGACCGTGCCTCGCTCGTGCCAGCATGTTGGCATGCATGGTGGTCCTGAGCGCTCCGAGATCCACCAGCCCGATCTTGGTCTAGCAAACGCATGGTAACGTGAGTACCATGACGCTGCCGGTCCCGCGCCTCCTGTGACAAGCGCGGTGCATGTGCAGACGCCGAGGTCTTGGAGTGCGCCCGGTCGTTGTGGGAGCCGGCTACGCCACCGATGGGCAGCGCAGCCTCGCCCTTGGACCTGGCAGCACCGTGAGCTCCCTCGTCTACGCCCGTTCTTTCGCCGGCGCCCGCCCCATCAGCCGTCTGTCCCGGCGGTGGTGGGTTAGGCGCGGACGGAGCAGCCGCCTCCGAAATCTTCTTCTTCGGCGGCATGTTGATGAAGATGATGAAGATCTAGCTCGCGAGAACGCCGGATCTGGTTCACACAACTTCGACGCCCCCTACCTGGCGCACCAAAGATGCTGGGGTACTGATCCACGGGCACCTATGGGACCGGCGGACCGGATCCCTTTCGGTTCAGCGGGGGCGGAGGTCGTGCAAAGAGCGGATCGAGGCGATGCACGCGAGCGATTTACCCAGGTTCGGGCCGCACGGATGCGTAAAACCCTACTCCTGCTTTGTGGTTGGTATTGATTTCTTGCTCGGGAGCGCCGAGTGCTACAGTACACTTCAGCAGCTAGCAAGACCGAGCGTGAGTGTTCGAACTGGCTAACCCCCCTCTATGTTGCACATGGGCCTCCTTTTATATGCTCAAGGGGTTACCGACAGGTGGCAACGGAGGTAAAGGGCAAAAATGGAAAGGTGCTGTGGTAGGCACAGCTACCTGCTACAGTGTATTGTACCTAACCCTGACAGCAGGGGACAAGGGCCTTAAATGCCCGTCTGTGTCGCCTAAACAGTGCGAAAAGGGACCGCCAGGGACGCCACCGCTCGCCACGATGGCGATCTTGTCAGCGCCGCTTGCCACCGCACGCCGCCCGCTGCACAGCCTCCCGCCACGTACGCCTGGAAGGGCCCCAGAGCGGCATGTTGGTGGATGTGCTGGAGCGCGGGCCCAGGAAGGTGGCTTGCCGCGGCAAGCGCCTTGCCGGGGCGCGCGGTGCGCCACGGCAAGTTCCTTGCAATGCCTTGGGTGGCCTTCCCGGCAAGCTCCTCTTGCCGGGGTCTTGGGATGCTTTTGTTAGCCTTCCCGTCAAGCTCCTCTTGCCGGGGTCTTGTCTTCTTGGCTTGGGCACTTTGTTCTTGAATGGCTCCAAAGGAACCACGGAGGATCTTGGCGGTCACCCGGCAAGCCTTGCCGCGGGATGCTGCGACTACCCGTGCACAAGTTCGGGATACTAGGGTACCCCCACTCTAGTACACCGACACTATGCTGATGAGATATCGGATCTCTCTAATGCGCTTGAGGAAGAGCGTGGTCAACGTTTGGCTCTTGAGGAGTCACACAACGATGATCATGCTAAATTAAAGAAAGATCTTGATCATTCTCTTGTTGTATCTCGTGTGCTAAATTTCGAGAAGGCCAAACTTGGGGTTGACCATGCTCGACTCAAGGAGGAGTTCAGTATACTTGACAAGGCTCACAAGGCCTTGAAGGGTGCTCATGCTAGCCTCAAAGAGTCTCATGATCAACTCCAAGTGAAGCTAACCAAGGAGAAAGCCACATTTCCTCATATGGTTTTAATTGATAATGCAAATGCTACTAACCCATGTTGTGAGCATGTGCATCTTGTGGAGGAGAATGCAAAGATGAAGGAGCAACTTGAGAAAGGCCTTGTGTCTTGCATACAAGGTGAGAAGAACCTCAACGACCTTTTGAGCAATCAAAAGGAAGTTGTGAGCAAGGAGGGAATTGGGTTTGCACTCAAGTCCAAGAACAAGAAGAAGAATGACAAGGCCAAACGACCTCCCCCTCTCAAGCAAACTTTTTTGAAGGAGGGAGAGGGTGATCCTAAGGAGAAGAAGAATAATGTGAAGGGTGGTGGTGTCAAGAAGGGCAATGCCACCCCTCCCAACCAAGTCGGTGACTTTAACCCTTCTTATGTGTTATGTCGTGCTAGTGATGGGCATGTATATTGAATGGTATATTTGGGTTACTAAGAACCTTGTTACTAACATCAAAGGAACCATTACAAAATGGGTACCTAAAACCAAGCATTGATCTATTGTAGGTGTTTGCTTTCGGTGGGGGGTCATGGTTGCTTTATAGTGGGGCCACAAATCATATGACCAAAAGCAAGGACTTGGTGGTGGATGTGCACAAGATTTCATTTACGCCCACCAATGTCGAGTGGGGTGATGCCTTGTCTTCTAAGGTATTGGGTCTTGGCAAGGTTGTCATTTCTCATGATCTCACGATCGAGAAAGTCATGCTTGTTGAGTCCCTTGCATACAATTTACTTTACGTTCGTCAACTTGCGCTCATGGGCTTTGCCACTTTCTTTGATATTGATACCATGGCCCTCTTGTGGAGCAAGACTCTTAAAGTAGCCTTTGTTGGGCATGTCGAGAACGGTCTTTATGTGATTAACTTTTAGGAGCGACCCACTAAGACCGCGACATGCCTAATGGCTAAAGTTGACGTGGGATGGCTTTGGCATCGCCATTTAGCCCATGTCAATATGAGATCTTTGCAAAGTCTTCTCAAGGGGGACCATGTCCGTGGACTAACAAATGTTAGTTTTTCCAAAGATCGTGCTTGCAGTGCTTGTATCAAAGGAAAGCTACATGAGAAGGCTCACCCTCCCACGACTATCATCTACTCGAAGAGGCCCTTGGAGCTCCTTCACTTGGATCTCTTTGGACCCCCATCCTTTGATAGTATTGGGGGTAGAAAGTATTGCTTGGTGATTGTGGATGATTATTCAAGATACACTTGGGTATATTTCTTCAAGAGGAAGAGTGGGACTCAACAAACCATCATCGACTTTGAAAATGAAGCTCATCACCAACACAATGCAAAGATCTTGACGATACGAAGTGACAACGGCACCGAGTTCAAGAACTACACCTTGGGTGAGTTTCTGAGTGATGAGGGGATCAAGCATCAATATTACGCACCTTACACCCCTCAACAAAATGGTGTAGCGGAGAGAAAGAACCGGATGTTGATGGATGCGGCAAGGACCATGATGGCGGAGTTCAAATCTCCATATAACTTTTGGGCCGAATCCATCAACATCGGTTGCCATGCATCCAGTTGGCTCTATCTCCGCAAAGGCTTGAACAAGACTCCATATGAGATACTCACCGGCAACAAGCCCAACCTCGAGTACTTCTGGGTGTTCGGGTGTAAGTGTTTCATCCTCAAGAAAGGTGTTCATTTGTCTAAATTTGAGGCTAGAGCTCATGAGGGCATATTTGTTGGTTATGCTACAAACTCTCATGCTTACCATGTCCTCAACAAGTCCACTGGACTCATTGAGGAGACGTGTAACATGGAGTTTGATGAGAATAACGGCTCCCAAGTGGAGCAAAGTGGTACTTGTGATGTAGGTGATGAAATTCCTCCCCAACACATAAGAAGAATTGGTGTTAGTCATATCCTACCCATTGAGAACCCCTTGTGGCCGAAGGAGGAGGACAATGTTTCACCCATGTGGAACCATCACCAACCCAAGACCCACATGCTTCCGAAGAACAAAGTGAAGGCCCTCAACCAAATGAACAAGATCAAGGGCAATATCAACTTCAAGATGGTGGTGAACCACCAAGTGATGCCCAAGGTCAAGTTCTCGCCACCGAGCAAGTTCAAGATCAAGAGCAAGTTCAAGATTAAGAACAAGCTCAAGACGACACTCAAAATGATCAGGTTACCACTCATCAACTCTCTCTTGAGGAGGAATTGGAGCGTCGTGCCGCCAAGATTGCCTCCAAGCTCACTACCAAAGATCATCTCATGAAGAATGTGCTTGGAAGCTTAAGAAAGGGGGTAAGCACTCATAGACAATTAGAAAACTATTGTGAACATCATGTGTTTGTCTCTTGTGTTGAGCCCCAAAAGGTCTATGAGGCACTCGAGGATCCGGATTGGCTCAATGCCATGCATGAAGAACTCAACAACTTCGAGCACAACAAGGTGTGGAGATTGGTGCCAAGGCCAACGGGTAACCATAATGTCATTGGAACCAAGTGGATATTCAAGAACAAGCAAGATGCTCATCGAATTATCGTTTGCAACAAGGCTCGTTTGGTAGCACCAAGATACTCCCAAGTCAAGGGTATCGACTACGGTGAAACCTTTGCCCCCATTGCTCGCCTTGAATCTATTCATTTGTTGATTGCTTATGCTTCTCATCATAACTTCAAGTTGCAACAAATGGATGTGAAGAGTGATTTTCTTAATGGTCCTGTTAATGAGTTGGTATATGTCAAACAACCCCCGGGGTTTGAGGATCCCGAGTTCCCCAATCATGTGTACCAACTCGATAAGGCACTCTATGGCCTTAAACAAGCCCCACGTGCATGGTATGAGCACCTTACCGAGTTTTTGCAAGATCGCGGGTATGAAATTGGGAAAATCGACCCCACTCTTTTTACTAAGAAGGTCAAAGGGGAGTTGTTTGTATGCCAACTATATGTTGATGATATTATCTTTGGTTCCCCTAACAAAGCTTTCAATGAGGAATTTGCCGCTCTCATGACCTTGAAGTTCAAGATGTCCATGATGGGAGAGTTGAAGTTCTCTCTCGGGTTCAAAATCAAGCAAAGAAGAGAATGAACCTTCATCAACCAAGCCAAATACACTCAAGACATGCTCAAGAGATTCAAGCTAAGTGATGCCAAGCCGGCTTCCACTGCAATGCCCGTCAAATGCCAACTTGACATCGATCCCAATGGTAAAGCGGTGGATCAAAAGGTATATCGCTCCATGATTGGCTCCTTGCTTTACCTTTGTGCATCTAGACCGGATATCATGTTGAGTGTGGGAATTTGTGCATGGTTTCAAGCCGCACCTAAGGAAAGTCACTATGTGGCAGTCAAGTGAATCTTTCGATATTTGGCTCATACCCCAAACTTTGGCTTATGGTACCCAAGAGGAGCTAACTTCAACCTTGTGGGCTTTTTGGACTCGGATTGGGCGGGAGACAAAGTGGATAGGAAGTCAACTTCTGAAGGGTGCCGATTTCTTGGTTTCTCTTTGGTGAGTTGGTCTTCTAAGAAGCAAAGTTGTGTGTCTCTCTCGTCCACCGAAGCGGAGTATGCGGCTGCCGGCAGTTGTTGTGCACTACTTCTATGGATGAGGCTAACTTGAAAGGATTACGGTGTCATTTGTGACAAAGTGCCTCTTTGGTGTGATAATGAAAGTGTGATAATGAAAGAGCCATCAAGATTTCTCTCAACACGGTGCAACACTTCAAGATGAAGCATATTGAGATTCGGTATCACTTCATCCAGGATCACATTAGGCGAGGGGAGATCGAGCTCAACTATGTCAACACTCATGATAACCTTGTAGATATCTTCACGAAGCCCTTGGATGAAGCAAGATTTCGCGAGTTAAGGCATGAGCGAAATATCATTGATTCGAGCAATGTGGCTTGAACCTTTGCACACCCCACCATACTCATCGTGATGTCCTATTCTAGGTGTAGGCATGGACATAGGGGGAGTATTGTTCTCTCAATGAACTCTTCCTCCCCCCATTATGCATAAATTGATCAAGTCTTTCACATTAGCCATTTTTGATGGTACTTGTGCTTTAAAGATGAGTTTTGGTCATGGGACCAAGGTTAAAATCTTCACAGTGCCATACCATAACACTCAAACATAGGTGGCCTCGGCCACTGCCCTTTTTCTTTAGAAGGGGAGTTGGTTTCCTTGGGTCTTTTTTGCTCTTGCATAGTCCTTTGTTAGGTCCTAGGTGTTGTGATCTCCAAGTTGGGGGTTTTCTCGTTGGTTGCTTATTGCTCTCTTGGAGATCATCACACCGTATTATAGTGTCTTGCTCCATCCCAAGCCTTTCTCTACCTCTGAAACATCT
Organism: Triticum urartu; assembly: GCF_056163025.1. Lineage (NCBI taxonomy): Eukaryota > Viridiplantae > Streptophyta > Magnoliopsida > Poales > Poaceae > Triticum > Triticum urartu. Next base: position 46,277,122 of record NC_141876.1, on the reverse strand, counting down.
CATCCAATTGCACACATCTTAATCTTGGTATGGGCAATGCTGACTGGGCGGTTCAACCGCTGGTACACTCAGTTTGTACCGTCCCAGGAGGACTCCCAGGGGTGTTTGAGCGGTTCCACCGCTTGACCCAAGGTCGTGCTCCTGGCCGGTACTACCGCTCAGTTACAGGCAGTACTATCGCTGCCTTCCAGCCAATGGAAGTACCACCCGCAACCACTGGTACGTATCAGCAAGCGGTACAACCGCTCCTAGGAGCGGTACAACCGCTTCGCGTCTGCGGGCATATATAAGGGTAGGGGTCGAAGGGGTTTTCTTTTCCCCTTATCTCTTGCCCTCGTCGCCAGTCGCCATTGTTCCTGCCCCAGAGTGCTCGCCGTGCTCCGGATCCATGGGTTCTCCGTGGATCCGCTCCATGGAGGCCCCCTCCTTCCCGATCTCTTCCCATGGATGCTGGTAATGCCCCATTTCTTTTCTCTCTAGTGTTTCCTTCCCTTCTTCTAGGGCATTGCTTGACATTCCACATTTATTGTTCAAACTATTGGGTGGAACAGATCTATATGCCTCCTGCTTTGTTTGCATTATCTTAGAAGTTAGAATATTGTTAGTTTGATTCAAATCTCGTGGGTAGTCATTCTACTACTGGTAGTGTTGTTCTCCAAGTGGTTCTGCTGCCTCTAGGGTGGTACAACCACTAGAGCGGTACTATCGGTTGTAGAACCGGTACAACCGCGATGTGTGAACCACATAGCACTATTCTATCTTCTCTGTTTCGCAAGAAATATATTCCCCTGCTCTTGTGTGCAATCCTCTCATCTCTGCTGGGTTTCTTGTGTTCTTCCCGTGTGTGTGTGTGTGCAGGAGGCTCTGGTTCTCGCTCTGCTCCTCGTAGCAAGATCAAGAAGAGGGCTCGGCGTTGCAAGAGCCCAGTTGAGTCTGATGAAGAAGAAGTTGTGATTCCCACCAAGCCTACTCGCCATGAGAAGTCTGCTGCTGCCAAGAAACATGTGGTCATGCCTCTGCACAAATGGAAAGCCAAGGATTGGGAAGCCTTCCGGACAAAGAATCCATACTTGGTTCCTGTTGCGCCTCGTTGGACCACTGTTCAGTTCCAGAATGAGATGCAAGTAAGGATTGTTCATGAGCTGTTTGAGCACAACAAGAACCGGTATGCCAAGTAGTGGACCATTGATCTTGATCACTGGAGGAGCAACTTGGATTACTTTGGGGAGGCCTTGACTCTTTGTGAGGAGTTTGACTTGGTCAAGCTCATGTCTGTCAACTGTGACTTTGATGTCCAGCTTATCCTTCAGTTTTATGCCACTGTTCATTTTGGAGAAGATGGCACTCGCACTTTCTCGTTCATGTGCCATGATGAGCTCTTTCAGGTGCCCTGGAGGGCTTTTTCCAATGCCATTGGATATGAGGATACCGGTCTCGAAGGGAATGGTGGCATTCGTCCTCACGACCATCCACATTCTATGCCTAAGGAGAAACTTGCTCCTCTATACATTCGGGGACGAGGCATTATTGGAGAATCCAAGGATCTTGAGAAGGTCTATGATATCATGCATCGTGTGTTTTGCAATGTGCTTTTGCCCAAGGTTAGAAATCAGTATGAGGTCTATGGGTACCTGGTTGACTTGCTTGTTGCTATGAAGACCAAGGTGGGTTCTGGTGCTACCTTTGATGTGTCCAACTAGATGTGGCACAAGATCTACAGCATGGTCATCTACAGAAAGGTCCCCATTTATGATCAGTCATGTGCTTTCTGAACTCAGTTTGAGCTATTCGCCGCCCTAGAGAGATTCTCACTTCTCTAGATAACCTCATAGTGCATGAGGTCAAGCAACTCAAGAATAAGAAGCATGCCGAGCTTCGCTTCCCTGCTAATGATCCCGAGGATGTCTATGCCACTTCAGATGATGAGGACTTTGAGATGGGACCAGGGGCCAAGCTATCATGGGTGACCAAGCTCACCGCTAAAGTGAAGAAGACTTTCTGCCTTCAAACTGACATTCAGAAGATGTATGAGGCCCATGTCAATGAGAAGCTTTCCCGGCGTCATCAGATTGCTATGATGAAGCACCTCAACATGCCTGTAAAGAGTGGATCTGAGAAGAGCATCGCCCCTGAGGACCCGTGGATCTCTGCGCATAGCACTTGGTCAGATGATGAGGCTCCTAGCCAGCCTTCTACCTCCTTTGCTTCTACCGATGATATCATGGAGGATGCTGATAAGGACAATGATGAGGACTCTGATGATGAGGATCCAGATGCGACTGAGGAGTCAGAGGAGGACTACTGAGCTCTAGGGCGCTAGCTTCGCTCTTTTCCTTTTTTGGTGTCTTGATGCCAAAGAGGGAGAGAGTTCTATTAGGTCTCGGGATTTGCATGGGATTTGCTTGGGTTTGTGTTCTTTCGTGCTTAGTGTTGAACTTTAGTTTGTGGACCTTGTTACTTATCTTGACTTGCATGGTGTGAGACATGCGCTCCTCTATCTATCATTAATGCCGGTTATCCTTGAAGTCTTTACCTTCTTATTATGCGCTTACTGCTTATCTTCGCATGTCTAGTAGGAGTGGTGGGTATATAAAATATAGGGGGAGTCTTGCTCCTAATGTGTGCCTTTGCATTCCAAAAGAAAATTCAAAATAGTGCACACATCCAGGGGGAGTACCATCTATATTTTCTAGACCTCTTATGCAAATTGTGTTGTTGTCATCATCGACCAAAAAGGGGGAGATTGTTAGGTCATTTACCATATTTGTGTTTTGGATGATGATGACAACTCTATATTGGTGTAATTATGTGATATGTGCTTCAGGTTCTCAGTGTTTAGGTATGCATCAATTAGTCATTATCTCTAGAAGGCAAATATCGAAGACGGTGTTTTTCTACGTGTTTATCCAGTTGGTCGTAGGAAACCCATACTATTAAGAGGGGATCCACATCTAAAGGCTTTGGGTGAATCTTTTCACGTACACACTTCTCTGACCCACCCTCACCTTCCGTTTCTTGTTTGAGAGAGAGTTTTCCTTCTTTTCAACTATTGTTGTGAACTCTCAGCGGTTGTATCGCTTGCTCGAGCGGTTGTACCGCTCGCTCGAGCGGTTGTACCGCTGACCTGTGGTACCGGCCTAACCACCACCCCAGGGGTGATACCCAGGGGTTGGACTGCCCAGTGTCGCCAGAGCGGTTGCACCGCTGCCCCAGTGCTGTGGTACCACCACCATGCTCAAAAGCACTGGGTGTTGCATCCTTGGCAGTTGTACCGGCCAGGTACCGCCCAACAACCGGGGTAGCTTCTATATTGGGGCGGTAATTTCGCGGTAGTAGCCCGGTTGTTACGGTTGTGCCTTGCACACCGGTACTACCGGTGTCCTAAGCGTTACCGCTTAGGACTTAGCCGCTGCTAGTACCAGGGGCAGGCGGTAGTTTCGGCCCACTACCGCTCAACCACCGCTCACTAGGGTGTCTCCCTTCTGTTTTGTAGCGGTTGTTGGGTGGTAAATGAGCGGTTGTTCCGGTTGATCTTGTTAAGCGGCACAACTGCTCGGGTGTCCGGTTGTACCGCCTGTTAGGGTTTTGATAGTATACCCATGAGTCCCGGTTGTACCGGGGCAAGGAGCGGTTGTACTGCTGCAGTGTTGTTTTCGCAGTAACGGTTGGAATTTAGGGTTTCCTATATAAAGGAGGTTCTTCCACCTACCTCCTTCACCTCTTGCCTCTCTCTCTCCACCATTAATGCCCTTCAAGCTTTCTTGCCCGATATCTCTCTCTAGCCACTCAAAATTGTTGATTTGCTAGGGATTGAGGGAGGAGACATAGATCTACACTTCCACCAAAGGATATTTGATTCCCCCATACTTTCTTGTGTGGATTTTGTTACTCTTGGGTGTTTGATCACCCTAGACGATTGAGGTCACCTTGGAGCCACATTCCATTGTGGTGAAGCTCTATGGTTTTGTTGGGACTCCAATTCGGTTGTGGAGAGAGCCCCAACCTTGCTTGTAAAGGTTCGGTCGCCGCCTTCAAGGGCACCAATAGTGGAATCACGACATCTCGCATTGTGTGAGGGCATGAGGAGAATATGGTGGCCCTACACTACTAGGAAAAACCTTATACACAGAATCTTACCAGTAGCGTGTGTTAAAATGTGGCGCTACTGCTACTTAGCAGTAGCGCGTGGTCAGAAAGGGCGCTACTACTATCCACTTAGCAGTAGCGCGGCAGGAATAAAACTCGCTACTACTATAATTCCCACACCGTTGCCGACATGCTAGGTATAGTAGTAGCGCCCTTCGACGAACCGCGCTACTGCTCTCAAATTAGTAGTAGCACGCTTTTAGGGTAGGGCGCTACTGCTAAGTTTGAACTTGTCCACGGGACGGGCCCAGCTTAGCAGTAGCGAGTTTGTGAGGAGTGCGCTACTGCTACGGATTTTAGTAGCAGCGCGTTTTCTTTTCCCACGCTACTGCTAAAGCTATTTTGACATAACCCCCATGCGGGCTTCCCTCCTCTGTTTTCTCCCCCAATTCCCCACTCTCTCTTCTCCCCTCATCGCCTCTGCCGTAGCCCCTGCCCTCGCTCTTCGTCGGAGTCTGCCCTCGATGTCGCTGTGCGCCTGTGCTCCTCCCCCTCGACCTCGACCTTGCCGAAGCCCCTACCCTCGCTCTCCGCCGCCGTCTCCCTCGACCCTGCCTCGCCGCCGTCTCCCTCGACCCTGCCTCGCCGCCGTGTCCCCCGACCCAGCCTTGCCGCCGTCTTCCCTGACTCCCCCTCACCGCGCCTCGGTGCCGCCGTCTCCCCCGACCCATCTCTCTCTCCGCCCAATGTAAGCACTCTCCCATCCCCTCTTCTCTGCTCTCTGCTCTGCTCTGCTCTCTCTCTCTCTCTCTCTGTTAGTATGAACCCTAGCTAGTTAGTGCTAGTTAGTATGAACCCTAGGCTATTTTTAGTGCTAGTTAGTTAATTACAATTAGTATGAACCCTAGTTAAAAAAACCTAGGACAGATTATTGGCTATTTTTTAGTGGTACTTAGTAAAAAACCTAGCAATAGGTTTCAAACTATAGCTATTCTTTAATTAAAGCAATTTTTGCTATTTATTATTATTTTAGTTAAAGCAATTGTTGCTATTTAAAAAAACTTCTTGCATTTTTCTTCAAGTCCTATATTTTTCTTCCTGCTATATGCAAATTTGAAGTGGACATGTGATATGTGGACATGTGATTTGGACATGTCACATTTGGTATTTGGACATGTCATATTTGTACATGTGATGTTTTGGACATGTTATATTCGGGCACCAGCCATAAATGGTTCAAAAGCAGACATGAAGCAGAAGCTAGTTACTTGAGGTTCACGCTAACGCGAGAGAGGACTCATAACCGCCGCCTCATGTACTGCATAGTTCTGCTCTCACTCATAGTGATAGCTCTTCTTGTCTATATCATTGTTTAGATGGATGACGATGTAGTTGCAAGTATTTGAGGCATCTCATAACTTGTATCGCTATTTCGATAGAGACGTCATTTTGTGTTGGATGATGATTATGGTGATGACATGATCGATTTGATGAGGCTATTTGTATGTGTATGATATGATCAGATTTGTATGTGTATGATATGCTAGAGACTATTGTATAAAACACTAAACAAAATTCAGCAGCACAAAATATGGAGCAGATTTTTTTTCCAGAAACTAATAAAAGTAGCGCGGGGTATGGCTTTAGTAGCAGCGAGGTCTTAGCAGTAGCGCTTTTTATACTAGGGCGCTATAGATATTAGTAGCAGCGCGTTTTTACGATGACCGCTGCTGCTATCCCTAGATAGCAGTAGCGCGGGTCAGCACGCGCTACTGCTAAGCGTTAGTTGTAGCACCGTATCAGTAGCGCAGCTGCCCGCGCTACTGATAAACATTTTACCCGCGCTACTGCTAGGCTTTCCCCTAGTAGTGCTAGTGGCTTCTTGGGGAGCATTGGGCCTCCACACTACTCTAACGGAGACGTACTTCCTCTCAAAGGGAAGGAACTTCGGTAACACACCCTCGTCTCCACTGGCTCCACTCTTGCTTATCTCTCACCTTTACGTATGCAAGCTTGTATTGAGTTGTATCCCTTGCTTTCTTGTGTGCTTGTTGTTGTTGCATCATATAGGTTGCCCACCTAGTTGCATATCTAGACAACCTACTTTGATGCACAGTTTAATTTGGTAAAGAGAAGCTAAAAATTGTTAGTTGCCTATTCACCCCCCTCTAGTCAACTATATCGATCCTTTCAAGTTGTCTCGTACGTGATGCCTATATACATGACCATTGCCTTAGATATCGTCATGATTATTCGCTTTTCTATCAATGGCCCAACAGTAATTTGTTTACCCACTGTATGTTATCTTAGAGAGAGAAGCCACTAGTGAAAACTATGGCCCTCGGGTCTATTGATTTATTTTTATCCTTAATGGAAATGATACAAATACATGTCATGTCCCCTTCTGTCACTGGGTTGAGCACCGCAAGATTAAACCTATCACAAAGCACCTCTCCCATTGCAAGAAAAATTAATCTAGTTAGCCAAACGAAATCAATAGATCGGAGAGAAATACAAAGCTATAACAATCATGCATTAAAGAGTTCAGAGAAAACTCAAATAATATTTATGGAGAATCTGATCATAAACTCATAATTCATCTGAACCCAACAAATACAACGCAAAAAGTGATTACATCGGATAGAACTCCAAGAACATTGAGGAGAACATTGTATTGAAGATCGAAAAGAGAGAGAGAGAGAGAGCCATCTAGCTACTAATTATGGAGTCATAGGTCTATGGTAAACTACTCACACATCATTGGAAGGGTAGCAAAGTTGATGTAGAGCCCCTTCACGACCAAATCCTCCTCTAGCGGAGTGTCGAAAAAGGCCTCCAAATGGGATCTCATGGTTCTGGAACTTACGGCGGTGGAAAAAGTATTTTGGTTGGCTCCTTGTTGGTTTCCCAACTTTAGAGAATTTATAGAGGTGGAGTTAGGTAAAATGGAGCCACGTGGGCCCACCAACCACCACAACGCGCCCTGGTGCCTCGTGGGCCACTGGTCCATCTTCTGGTCCACTCCCGAAGCTTACAGGGTCTCTTATGTCCAGCTAAAAATCTCCAAAAAGTTTCGTGGTATTTCGACATCGTTTGGTACTGATATTTTGAAAAACCAAAAACTGGCCAAAACGAGCACTGGGCACTAAGTTAATAGGTTAGTCCCAAAAAATGATATATAATTGCTTGTAAATGCATATAAAACATCCAAGATTGATACCATAATAGAATGGAACAATCAAAACTGTTGGGCAATTGATAGAACTTCAAATAATCATGATGATATCCAGGCAATGATCATTACATAGGCATCACGTCCAAGATTAGTAGACCGACTCCTGCCTGCATCTACTACTATTACTCCACACATGGACCGCTATCCATCATGCACCTAGTGTATTAAGTTCATGGAGAAACGGAGTAATGCAATAAGAACGATGACATGATGTAGACAAGATCTATCTATGTAGAGATAGACCCCGTCGTTTTATCCTTAGTAGCAACGATACATACATGTCTGTTCCCCTTTTGTCACTGGGATCAAGCACCGTAAGATCGAACCCACTACAAAGCACCTCTTCCCATTGCAAGAAAAATATATAAAGTTGGCCAAACAAAACCCAAATATCAGAGAAAAAATACAAGGCTATAAGCAATCATGCATATAAGAGATCAAAGAAACTCAAATAACTTTCATGGATATAAAAAGATAGATCTAATCATAAACTCAAAGTTCATTCGTTCCCAACAAACACACCGTAAAAAGAGTTACATTGTATGGATCTCCAAGAGACCATTGTATTGAGAATCAAACGAGAGAGAGGAAGCCATCTAGCTACTAACTACTGACCCGAAGGTCTACAAAGAACTACTCACGCATCATTGGAGAGGCACCAATGGAAGTGGTGAACCCCTCCATGATGGTGTCTAGATTGGATCTGGTGGTTCTGGACTCTGTGGCGTCTGGAATTGATTTTTGTCGACCCCTAGGGTTTTTGGAATATTGGGGTATTTATATAGTAAAGAGGCAGTCCGGGGGGCACCCAAGGTGGGCACAACCCACCAGGGTGCGCCTGGGCCTCCTGGCGCGCCCTGTTCGGTTGTGCTCCCCTTGGAGCACCCCCAGGCGCTGCCTTGGCCCACTGGGTGTGTTCTGGTCCATAAAAAATCTCCGTAATGTTTCGTTGCATTTGGACTCCGTTTGACATTGATTTCCTGCGATGTAAAAAACATGCAGAAAACATCAACCGGCACTTGGCACTATGCCAATAGGTTAGTGCCAAAAAATGATATAAAATGATTATAAAACATCCAAGATTGATAATATAACAGCATGCAACAATAAAAAATTATAGATACATTGGAGATGTATCAGCATCCCCAAGCTTAACTCCTGCTCGTCCTCGAGTAGGTAAGTGATAAAAACAGAATTTTTGATGTGGAATGGTTCCTAACATGTCATCTCATATTTCTTTTCTTTATAGCATGGACATTTGGACTTTTATATTGTTCAAAGCAATAGTCTAGTTTTAACATGAAAACTTAAATACTCAAGCATATCAACAAGCAACCATGTCTTTCAAAATATCAATGCTAAAATAAGCTATCCCTAGCCCATCATGCTTAATCATTGATCCATTCATGAAGTACACTCGCATATTAACTACACCAATGCTCAAGTACGATCATAGTGCCTCCTAGTTGGTTCTTTTATAAGAGAAGATGGAGACTCAAATTAAAAAAATAAAAATTGCATAAAGTAAAATAAAGGCCCTTCGCAGAGGGAAGTAAGGATTTGTAGAGGTGCCAAAGCTCAAAGCGAAAAACTTAGAGATAAAAACATTTTGGGAGGTGTGCCTTTCCCACCAACGAAAACGACTTGGAGTTCCCAACACTTTCCATGCTAGATATATCATAGGTGGTTCCCAAACAGAAAATAAAGTTTATTCCTTTTTCCACCATACTTTCACTTTCCATGGCCATACATATCCATGGGTGCCTTCCATACCAACACTTTCCAAGGAATTTATTATTTGACAACATAAAGTAAATTCATTTTTCATTTCGGGAATGGGCATCCCTAATACGTTTGCCTTACTCTCATGCAATGACAAGTGAATAAACACTCATCGTGAGAGTAAAACATCTAGCACGGAAAATATTAGCCACCCCTCACCGCCCCGCGAGCAGTACGAACACACAAAAGAGAAGTTTATTTTGAAAATTAGAGATGGCACATACAAATTTGCTTATAATGGAAAAACAATACCGCATATAGGTAGATATAGTGGACTCATGTGGCAAAACTAGTTTAAAGGTTTTTGGATGGACAAGTAGTGATTATACTTAGTCCAAAATGAAGGCTAGCAAAAGATTGAGAAGCGACCAACCAAGAAACAAATAATATCATAAGCGAGCATTAAGCATAATTAACACCAAATAATGCACCACAAGTAGGATATAATTTCATTGCATAATTATTGACTTTCGTGCTTGCATAGGGAATCACAAACCTTAACAGCAATATTCTTACTAAAGCATAATTACTCATCAAGATGACCCACATATCACATCACCATATTTCAAAACTATTACTAAGAAACAAGTTTATTTTGTCCAATGATCTTCATGAAAGTGTTTATTATATCCTTCTTGGATATCTATCACTTTGAAACTAATTTTCATAAGTTGTTTTTGATAAGCTCAAACAAATATAAGTGAAGATCATGAGCATAATATTTCTTTCTCTCTAATTAATTTAAGTGAAGCAAGAGAGAATTTCTTGAAAATTTTAATAACTCTCGAATAAACCTAAGTGAATCAAGAGAGCATTTATTCAAAAATACTAAAGCACACCATGCTATAAAAGATATAAGTGAAGCACTAGAGCAAGTCTGTAGCTCATAAAAATTTAAGTGAAGCATAGGGAGCAATTCTAACAAGTGATGACAAAATTTTGGCTCTCTCAAATAGGTGTGTCCAGCAAGGAATCAAGACTTAAGACACAAAATAAAACTAACAAAGACTCATATCATACAAGACGCTCCACGCAAAACACATAGTATGTGAAGAATAAAAATATAGCTTCAAGTAAAATACCGATGGTCGTTAGAAGAAAGAGGGGATGCCACTCGGGGAATCCCCAAGCTTAGTTGCTTGCTCTCTTTTGGATAATAGCATGGGATGCCGGGGCATCCCCAAGCTTAGGCTCTTATTACTCCTTATTCCTTCATCCATCGTAAGATAACCCAAAACTTGAAAACTTCAATCACACAAAACTCAACAAAACCTTCATGAGATCCGTTAGTATAAGAAAGCAAATCACTACTATAAATGTTATAGAAAACCAATATAATTTTTTCTTGCATTATATATACTGTATTCCAACTTTTCTATGGCAAAAAATCATCAAAGAAAACCATAGAGCCATCAAAACAAGCACACAACGCAAAGAAAACAGAATCTGTCAAAAACAGAATAGTCTCTAGCAATCTGGATATTTCGAATACTTCTGTGACTCCCAAAACTCTGAAAACTTAGGGCAACCTGGGAAATTTGTATACTAATCTTCTGCAAAAAGAATTGGCATTTTTTCTCTCTCTGGTTAAAAACGAAAATTATTTTCGCGAGCACAAACGTTTCTGTTTTTCAGCAAGATCAAACAACTATCACCCAAGAAGATCCTAAAGGCTTTACTTGGCACAAACACTAACTAAAACAAAAAAACACAATCATAACAGTAGAATAATTTTGAAAACACTCAAGAACAGAAAGCAAAAAGCAAAAATAAATTTTATTCATTGGGTTGGCTCCCAACAAGCGCTATAGTTTTACGCCCTTAGCTAGGCATAAAGCAAGGATCTAAGTTTTGTCATGTTTGTTTCGAGATCCATAAGATGCCCTCATGATTGATTCATATGGTGGCCTAATTCTTGGTCTAGGAAAGTGTTCCATACCCTTCCTCAAAGGAAATTGGAATTTAATATTTCCTTCTTTCATATCAATCATGACACTGGTAGTGCGTAAAAATGGTCTACCAAAAATAATTGGACAAGACGGATTGCATTCAATATCAAGAACAATAAAATCTATGGGAACATAATTCCTATTTGCAAGAATAATAACATCATTAACTCTTCCCATAGGCTTTTGAATAGTAGAATCCGCCAAGTGCAAATTCAAAGAACAAGATTCAATATCAGTAAGACCAACCACATCACATAAAGATTTCGGAATTGTAGAAACGCTAGCACCCAAGTCACACAAAGCAAAACACTCATAATTTTTAATCTTGAGTTTGATGGTAGCTTCCCATTCATCATGCAATTTTCTAGGAATTGAAACTTCTAATTCCAAATTTTCTTCTAAAGCTTTCATCATAGCATCAACAATATGTTTGGTAAAAGCTTTATTTTGTTCATAAGCATGGGGTGAGTTTATCATGGATTGCAACAAAGAAATACAATCAATCAAGGAGGAACTATCATAATTAGTGTCTTTGTAATCCAAAAGTGTGGGAGCATCACTAGCTAAAGTTTTGACCTCTTCAAACCCATTTTTATCAATTTTCTCAACACAATTTTCACCCTCTGAATTATCAGGATGCCTTCTAACTAAAGTTAACTCTTCTCTAGTCTGTTTTTCATCAATCTTAATATTACTAAACAAGGAATCAATAGAAGAAACACCAATCATTTTAAGATCTTCCTCACTTTTATGAGAGCAATCACTAGGAAATGCTTTTTCTAAAAATTCTCTTTTAGCCCTAAGCATAGCGGTTATTTTCTTACTTTCATCCAGAGAAACATAAAGAGATTTAATTTATTCCTCAACCTTAGGCACACAAATTTTCATCTTGAGATTTTCCACATCATGAGAAATTCTATCAACACTTCTAGACAAATCATCAATCTTATTCAACTTTTCTTCTATGGTTGTGTTGATTTTTTGCGTGTTGATAAATTCTTTAACATTATTCTCAAGATCAGAGGTGTTCCTATTATTATTATAATAACTATTTCCATGGGAATAACCACAATTATTAGAGGAATTATTAGGAGAAGGCCTAGGATTAAAATTACCTCTGTAATCATTGTTGTTGACATTATTTCGAGAGACAAAATTCACACCTACGGTATCACTAGTTTTCTCAATCAAAGTAGACAAAGGCATATCATTAAAATCAATAGGAGCACTTTTACTAGCAACCAATTTCATAAGTGCAACAACTTCTTCACTCAAAGAAGAAATTTCTTCAACCGTATTAACTTTTTCACTAGTAGGAGCTTTTCAATATGCCATTGCGAATAATTTGCCATAATATTATCAAGCAATTTGGTGGCTTCACCCAAAGTAATTTCCATAAAAGTACCACCCGCCGCAAAATTTAAAAGATTACGAGAAATAAATTCAACCCCGGATAAATTTTTTGTAAGATCATCCAAAGATTTAACCCATGAGTTGGGCAATTCCTTAGCATCATTTTCATCCTTTCCCAAGATTGTGCAACATGCTCATGTTCAAGTTGCTTGAAATTCATGATCTGGGTTCTAAGGGAAATAATTTTTGCAGGCGGAAAATGTTGGGGAACGCAGTAATTTAAAAAAATTCCTACGCACAGGCAAGATCCATCTAGGTGATGCATAGCAATGAGAGGGGATATAGTTGTCTATGTACCATCATAGACCGTAAGCGGAAGCGTTATGACAACGCGGTTGATGTAGTCGTACGTCTTCATGATTCGACCGATCCTAGCACCAAAGGTACGACACCTCCGTGATCTGCACACGTTCAGCTCGGTGACGTGCCACGAACTCTAGATCTGGCTGAGATCGACGGAGAGTTTCATCAGCACAACGGCGTGATGACGGTGATGATGAAGTTACCGACGCAGGGCTTCACCTAAGCACTACAACGATATGATTGAGGTGGAATTTTGTGGAAGGGGGCACCGCACACGGCTAAACAATCAACTTGTGTTTCTATGGGGTGCCCCCTCCCCCGTATATAAAGGAGTGGAGAAGGGGGAGGGCTGGCCCTCTATGGCGCGCCTCAAGGGGGAGTCCTACTCCCGTTAGGAGTAGGATTCTCCCTTTCCCTTGTTGGAGTAGGAGAGAAGGAAGGGGCAGAGAGGGAGAAGGAATGGGGGGCCGCCCCCACCCCAATTCGGATTGGGATTGGGGGGGGGCACCCCCACCTTGGCCGCCTCCCCCTCTCCCACTAGGGCCCATTAAGGCCCGTACCTCCCCAGGGGGTTTCGGTAACCCCCTGGTACTCCGGTAAATGCCCAAACTGATCCGGAACTATTCCGATGTCCAAACATAGCCTTCCAATATATCGATCTTTATGTCTCGACCATTTCGAGACTCCGAACTACCTTCGGTACATCAAAACACATAAACTCATAATACCGATCGTCACCGAACGTTAAGCGTTCGGACCCTACGGGTTCGAGAACTATGTAGACTTGACCGAGACTCATCTCCGGTCAATAACCAATAGCTGAACCTGGATGCTCATATTGGTTCCTACATATTCTACGAAGATCTTTATCGGTCAAACCGCATAACGACATACGTTGTTCCCTTTGTCATCAGTATGTTACTTGCCCGAGATTCGATCGTCGGTATCTCAATACCTAGTTCAATCTTGTTACCGGCAAGTCTCTTTACTCGTTCCATAATGTAACATCCCGTAACTAACTCATTAGCCACATTGCTTGCAAGGCTTATAGTGATGTGCATTACTGAGAGGGCCCAGAGATACCTCTCCGATACCCGGAGTGACAAATCCTAATCTCGATCTATGCCAACTCAACAAACACCATCGGAGACACCTGTAGAGCATCTTTATAGTCACCCAGTTATGTTGTGACGTTTGATAGCACACTAAGTGTTCCTCCGGTATTCGGGAGTTGCATAATCTCATAGTCATACGAACATGTATAAGTTATGGAGAAAGCAATAGTAGTAAACTAAACGACCATCGTGCTAAGCTAACGGATGGGTCAAGTCAATCACATCATTTTCTAATGATGTGATCCCGTTCATCAAATGACAACTCTTGTCCATGGCTAGGAAACCTAACCAACTTTGGTTAACAAGCTAGTCAAGTAGAGGCATACTAGTGACACTCATTTTGTCTATGTATTCACACATGTACTAAGTTTCTGATTAATACAATTCTAGCATGAATAATAAACATTTATCATGATATAAGGAAATATAAATAACAACTTTACTATTGCCTCTGGGGCATATTTCCTTCAGTCTCCCACTTGCACTAGAGTCAATAATTTAGATTACAATGTAATGATTCTAACACCCATGGAGTCTTGGTGCTGATCATATTTTGCTCGTGAGAGATGCTTAGTCAATGGGTCTGCAACATTCAGATCCGTATGTACCTTGCAAATCTTTGTGTCTCCCTCCTTGACTTGATCGTGGATGGAATTGAAGCGTCTCTTAATGTGTTTGGTTCTCTTGTGAAATCTGGATTCCTTTGCCAAGGCAATTGCACCAGTATTGTCACAAAAGATATTCATTGGAGCCGATGCACTAGGTATTACAGCTAGATCGGATTTGAACTCCTTCATCCAGACTCCTTCATTTGCTGCTTCCGAAGCAGCTGTGTACTCCACTTCACACGTAGATCCCGCCACGACGTTCTGCTTGGAACTGCACCAACTGACAGCTCCACCATTCAATAAAAATATGTATCCGGTTTGTGACTTAGAGTCATCTAGATCAGTGTCAAAGCTTGCATCGACGTAACCGTTTACAATGAGCTCTTTGTGACCTCCATAAATGAGAAACATATCCTTAGTCCTTTTCAGGTATTTCAGGATATTCTTGACCGCTGTCCAGTGATCCACTCCTGGATTACTTCGGTACCTCCCTGCTAAACTAATAGCAAGGCAGACATCAGGTCTGGTACACAACATTGCATACATGATAGAACCTATGGCTGAAGCATAGGGAATGACTTTCATTTTCTCTCTATCTTCTGTAGTGGTTGGGCATTGAGTCTGACTCAACTTCACACCTTGTAACAGAGGCAAGAACCCTTTCTTTGCTTGATCCATTTTGAACTTCTTCAAAACTTTATCAAGGTATGTGCTTTGTGAAAGTCCAATTAAGCGTCTTGATCTATCTCTATAGATCTTGGTGCCCAATATATAAGCAACTTCACCAAGGTCTTTCATTGAAAAATTCTTATTCAAGTGTCCTTTTATGCTATTCAGAAATTCAGTATCATTTCCGATCAGCAATATGTCATCCACATATAATATCAGAAATGCTACAGAGCTCCCACTCACTTTCTTGTAAATACAGGCTTCTACAAAAGTATGTATAAAACCATATGCTTTGATCACACTATCAAAGCGTATATTCCAACTCCGAGAGGCTTGCACCAGTCCATAAATGGATCGCTGGAGCTTGCACACTTTGTTAGCACCTTTTGGATCGACAAAACCTTCTGGTTGCATCATATACAACTCTTCTTTAAGATATCTATAAAGGAATGCAGCTTTGACATCCATTTGCCAAATTTCATAATCATAAAATGCAGCAATTTCTAACATGATTCGGACGGACTTAAGCATCACTACGGGTGAGAAGGTCTCATCGTAGTCAACTCCTTGAACTTGTCGAAAACCTTTTGCAACAAGTCGAGCTTTGTAGACAGTATCTTATCGTCAGCGTCAGTCTTCTTCTTGAAGATCCATTTATTCTCTATGGCTTGTCGATCATCAGGAAAGTCAATCAAAGTCCACACTTTGTTCTCATACATGGATCCCATCTCAGATTTCATGGCCTCAAGACATTTTGCGGAATCTGGGCTCATCATCGCTTCCTCATAGTTCGTAGGTTTGTCATGGTCAAGTAACATGACCTCCGGAACAGGATTACCGTACCACTCTGGTGCGGATCTTATTCTGGTTGACCTATGAGGTTCGGTAGTAACTTGATCAGAAGTTTCATGATCATCATCATTAGCTTCCTCACTTACTGGTGTAGGAATCACTGGAACTGATTTCTATGATGAACTACTTTCCAATAAGGGAGTAGGTACAATTACCTCGTCAAGTTTTACTTTCCTTCCACTCACTTCTTTTGAGAGAAACTCCTTCTCTAGAAAGGATCCATTCTTAGCAACGAATATCTTGCCTTCGGATCTATGATAGAAGGTGTACCCAATAGTCTCCTTTGGATATCCTATGAAGACACATTTCTCCGATTTGGGTTCGAGCTTATCAGGTTGAAGCTTTTTCATATAAGCATCACAGCCCCAAACTTTAAGAAACGACAACTTGGGTTTCTTGCCAAACCACAGTTCATAAGGTGTCGTCTCAACGGATTTTGATGGTGCCCTATTTAACGTGAATGCAGCCATCTCTAAAGCATAACCCCGAAAAGATAGCGGTAAATTAGTAAGAGACATCATAGATCACACCATATCTAATGAAGTGTTGTTACGACATTCGGACACACCATTACGTTGTGGTGTTCCAGGTGGCGTGAGTTGCGAAACTATTCCGCATTGTTTCAAATGAAGACCAAACTCATAATTCAAATATTCACCTCCACGATCAGATCGTAGAAACTTAATTTTCTTGTTACGATGATTATCCACTTCACTCTGAAATTCTTTGAACTTTTCAAATGCTTCAGACTTATGTTGCATCAAGTAGATACAACCATATCTGCTGAAATCATCTGTGAAGGTAAGAAAATAATGATACCCGCCACGAGCATCAACACTCATCGGACCGCATACATTAGTATGTATTATTTCCAACAAGTCTATTGCTCGCTCCATTGTTCTGGAGAACGAAGTCTTAGTCATCTTGCCCATGAGGCATGGTTCGCAAGCATCAAGTGTTTCATAATCAAGTGATTCCAAAAGCCCATCAGCATGGAGTTTCTTCATGCGCTTTACACCAATATGACCTAAATGGCAGTGCCACAAATAAGTTGCACTATCATTATTAAACTTATATCTTTTGGCTTCAATACTATGAATATGTGTCTCACTATTATGTAAAAATAGACCACTCATCAAGGGTGCATGACCATAAAAGATATTACTCATATAAATAGAACAACCATTATTCTTTGATTTAAATGAATAACCATCTCGCATCAAACAAGATCCAGATATAATGTTCATGCTCAATACTGGCACCAAATAACAATTATTTCGGTCTAAAACTAATCCCGAAGGTAGATGTAGAGGTAGCGTGCCGACGGTGATCACATCGACTTTGGAACCATTTCCCACGTGCATCGTCACCTCGTCCTTAACCAATCTTCGCTTAATCCGTACCCCCTGTTTTTAGTTGCAAATATTAGCAACAGAACCAGTATCAAATATCCAGGCGCTACTGCAAGCATTAGTAAGGTACACATCAATAACATGTATATCAAATATACCTTTCACTTTGCCATCCTTCTTCTCCGCCAAATACTTGGGGCAGTTCCGCATCCAATGACCAGTCCCTTTGCGGTAGAAGCACTCAGTCTCAGGCTTAGGTCCAGACTTGGGCTTCTTCACTTGAGCAGCAACTTGCTTGCCGTTCTTCTTGAAGTTCCCCTTCTTCCCTTTACCATTTTTCTTGAAACTGGTGGTCTTGTTGACCATCAACACTTGATGCACCTTCTTGATTTCTACATCCACAGCCTTTAGCACTGTGATGTAGCGACCCGACCCGAATGTATCAAGTCTCTGTGCTTAAGTGTCATCCCTGGATCGGTATGCTGACACACAGTACTCGAAGGATTTATAACAAAGGTAAATCACATGTATAAAATAACGTAAATACTATTACCTCAATCCAAATAGCGGAAGTAACAAAGGTTGTGGATACCCATCAACACCAATGGCAAAGTTGAGTGTAGAAATCATAACCCTAACGTATCACTTACTTGTCGTAAGAAGTCCTGCAACATGAGACGTTGCAGCCACAAGGGTTAGTACATTGAATGTACTAGGAAATTCACACCATAGGATAATGATGAATAATAACTATCACTACATGTATATTTGGCTGGTGGAAAGCTCTATGGTTATAGTTTTTGCGAAAAGGCAATTTTCCCTACTTCAAAGGAATAAATTTTATTTAACTATCAAGGTGGTTGTTAAACATTGAGAGTGTAGACACCCTCTCAATCCCAATTAAACATCATCATTAAAACCCAACAAAATTAATTAAAGTCACATGATGAGATTCACATGATAATGCAAGTACTAGATACTCAAGACGTCCATAACGGGGGACACGGCTAATCATGATTAGTTTATACACTCTGCAGAGGTTTGTGAACTTTTCCCCACAAGACTCGATCTCCTCCGTTGGGATTCTCGCACTACATGATGTTTGAGAAACGGATGACCGAGACATAGTCTTTCAGAAGGGCTAGCACCTTACGATCGGGTAGACAGTACCAACCTACATCCCCTACATCTTCTAGTCTACCACTGTAAGAGTTCGCATGGCTTAGTCAACTATGCTAGAGCCCATAGTAGCTTGTGGCTGCACGCGGAAGTTTCTAGTATGAATAATCTCATGATCCCTTTGAGCCTGGGTGGTGGTCCATAAAGAAAAATAGGCAATCGCTGGAATACCCAGGTGCCTCAATTCACCCAGATGTGTGTTTGAATTGCCACCTTAAATAAACCATTAATTTAATAATCTCACATCTGTCATCGATACACTCACCCAATCCACATCTACTAGCATAGCATGGCATAACAAGCAATAGATGTAACTCCCAAGGGTTTGATAATAAAACAGGTAATAGGTACTACCTCATCTACTTCCCAAAACCCACATATTATCAAATCCTAACCATGCAATGTTTGAGGGTGAAACTAATGAATAAAAACTGGGTATGATAAGGGATATGATCAAAGTGTGAACTTGCCTGCACTGTTGATGAAGAAGATTCGCACTCAAAACACTTGATAGATCTACTCACCACACTCCGGTCAATCTATCGTAAGCAATCAATAGTAACCACACATAAGCAATCACTCAGAAGATCAGAAAGATCGAATAAAAAGACGATTCAAAAAACATCAAAACCAAGCAAATAACTCTTGCAACATAAAACAATTTCTAACAGTACCAAAATTATGTGAATTTGGCCTTATCAGAATGTTTGGGTCAAGAGCTTCGATATGCAAAAAGAATCAACTCAAACGGAGCTATGAAACTCAAGTTACGACCAAAAGAATATTCAAATTCAAAACTATTTGAAATCATATTTTAAATTTTCAAAAACATGTTTAAGTTGTTTTACTGGTTAGAGGGGATCATAACGAAGAAGTGGGCATTGGTTTCGTTGAATTTGGATAAACGAGTAAAAAGATGTGGTCGTTTGAAAACCAGGGGCTAATCTGTAAAATAAAACCTAGCGAATAGGTCCCTGACAGAAAACTAAAATAAAAGGTAAAGACTAAATAGTGAACGTTCGTTACCGATCGCTAATGAACGAAAATCATTCGCTACCGAACCCTAGATAATGAACGCTCGTAGAATAAGTTAACCTAAAAAAATAAACCGTTTTTTAAGAAAAACCAAAGTAAATCGAAACCCTAAAAAATCTGGACCGGGCAGTTTTGTACCGGTTCAGGAGGCGGTTGGGGTCGACGGCGGCGAATGGCAGCGGCGGCTCCGGCGTCAAGGCGAACGACGGCAGCGGCGGGGTTCGGCGCGGCGGCTCCAAGCGGCGGCGGGGAAGGCGCGGGCGCCGAGGGTCAAGGCGACGAGGGGCGGCGCTGCGAGCGGCGGAGGCGGTGGTTGACAACGGCGGCGACGGCTGCGGCTCGGGCGGCTCGGCAAGATGCGGCAGCGCCACGGCGAGCGAGGAGAGAGAGAGGGGACGGTCTCGCCTTTTAAAGGCGAGAGGGCGTGGAGGAGGGTCAAAGGCGGCGAGGAGAGGCAGGGCGGAGCAAGGCGGCGGCGCGACGTCGTACGGGCGGCGGACTCCCGCTTGGAGTCGGGGCGATGGCGGTTGACGGCTTGGGCTGGGCCGTGGCCTGGGAGCTGGGCCGGCCCAGTCGGCGGAAGTTTTTTTTAAAAAAATTGCAGACAGAAGAAATAAAATAAAATATAACATAGGCATATAATATATCAAAATTTTTAGAAAAAGATTTCCTACAAGCTGAACATTTTTCTAGAGTCAAATAAAATCCACACAAATTCAAATAAAGCAAAGAGTGCTACTGCTCTAGTAAAATCCAGTAAAAATCATTTTAAAAATACCAAAATGATTTCAAATTTATTTCCCTCCAATTTTCTGTTATAGGGAATCATGTTACCCTAATTTCCATATATTTTATTTTTGGATAAAAATAATTTGAATAAAGCCCAAATAACTCCAAATTGAAAATAATTTCAAAAGGATTTTAATTTGATCCTTTTAAACTTCCAACTCATATTTCATCTGTTTTGAAGAAGTCATTTTATCTTCTCTCATGAAAATCATTGAGTTGCATGAAGTTTATGAGTTGAGATATTTCCAAGTGAAATTCAAATATTTTCAAATACCCTTTCATTTAATTAAATGGAAGAAGTCATATCATGTTCGCTCAAGGGTTTTGTATTTGAAAAAATTTGAATTCATGGAGATCAGAAAGCAAAGATGAAAGTTTGGGAAAGTCATTTTATTCCCTCTCATTTAACTTTCAAAAAGTTTCGAATTCACTCACTTTCAGACAAATCAATCAAACGAACAATCATATCTACTTATTTATTATAACATTCCAAAATTTAGAATTTTGGGATGTTACAAACCTACCACCCTTAAAATGAATCTCGTCCTTGAGATTCGGAGAGGCTAGCAAGAAAGAGGTTAGGGTTTGGGGGTCTTCTCAAAATCCATCGATCGTCTTCGGGGTGTGGAGTGCTACCACCCTTAGAATCATGGTTACTGTTCCATCAAAACTCATATACTCCATCCTTAGTCTTGACAGTGTCGGTCTTCTCAGATCATAAGGATAATTCCTTCTCGGGGCTCTTCCGATAGTGGCATAACCTTTTCCACAATTCTACTGTACTTTCATCCTGGTAAGGTTATTCCGAGATTGGGTCTTCTTAGCTGACGGGTCTGGCGCCAATACTAAACAAGTACTGATATCTCATGGTGGTCAACAATTTATGGTTTCTCCTGCAGGAAATGGGTCTGTGTTGATCCTCACCGTATAACCTATGGTTGGCAACAGCTGCCTTGTACAAGGGAAAAAATACTTATACCCTTCTAAGGTTTAAACAAGGTTTTCATTGTCGTCGCTCTACTATAGGTAAGTCACTCAGATTTACCATCCCTTATAGCAAGGCGAATAATAAGAGTAATTCAGTATGGTGATCAATCCATCCCGCACCCAAATCATTACATTGTATACGGTTTAGCGAATCTCGCATTCTATCACTCGGTCATCCTCACAAGCATTGCAGAATTTCTCTTGTCGACGAACCAAGTTCGGATATATCCATAGATTCTGCAAGCGGAACAAACATCTATCGTTTCTTCACAACTCTTAGGTTTTGCGTAAACTCCTATAAAATCGTCTGTCGACAAAGGTATATCCTCTTCCAGGGTTTTTCCTTCAGCAAGAATGTGCTTGCTTCTTGGCAGGTCCTGGGCCTATGGGTTATGGCCCATCTCATTACTTGTAATCCTTGAACTCATCCTCGGGGCAGCTGACCGTAATTCCAACATCCAACTTCCAGCTTCCAAGCATACTTAAAATCCATCCAATTATATTGTCTCCCTTCCTTCTATTTGCACCAAACTAAGACGTGATTACTTAGACTCATCATGGAATTTCCCTTGATCCATATTTCCAACATCATACCTCCTTTATATCCAATAGTAATTCATCTCTTCATCCTCGTGGGATATCCCTCATACCGAGATAAAAACTTATACTTATGAAGTCCATACTCCCCTTCGTGGAACATCATTATCCTTTCCAGGGTCAAGCGTCCTTACATGTGAATATTGGCCATCTTTGCATGGCACTTCTTCAACTGGGATACGTGAAACACATCATGAACTCCTGACAGTCCTTCGGGTGACTCCAACTTGTTGGCCACTTCTCCCGTACGGTCCAAAACTCGGTATGGTCCTACAAATCTCGGGGCTAACTTTCCCTTAACTACAAATTGTTTAACTCCTCGCAGAGGGGACGAAGACATGCTCTATCTCCAATCTCATAGACTACCTCCTTGAGTTTTTGAGTCTGCATAACTCTTCTGCCTAGGCTGGGCTACCTTCAGTCTATCTCGAATCAACTTAACATTCTCTTCTGACTCCTTGATCACATTTGGTCCAAACAACTGACGGTCTCCAACTTCATCCCACATACTCTTGGGGCATCACACATATCGAGACAAAACTCGTATTTATTTTATCCGAAATCCACTCAGTGGAGTATCCTTATCTTTTCCAGGGATCAAGGGTTCTTACAGGGTACTACCACCCTTAAAATGCACAAATCTTCCATAGACCATATTTCTCATATCCTCAAAAATGGTCAAAATTCTTCTTCATAGGGTAACAACTCATAAAATCCATATCAGTACCAACGATGCTACTTTATTCATTCTCAAATGATTACATTCTCTGGCTTTTCCATTACATGTCTCAACTCAACACCTCAATATAAAAGAAAATGTTCTCACTTCTACTACTCCATTTATTTTGTTGCAAACTCAACTATCTAGCACAAGTTTCCTTCTCCTTGGGGCATTCTCTGGCAAAGTGCCCTGCTCCATTACAACTAAAACATATTACTTCTGACATGTATCGAGGTTTCCTTTTTGGGCAACTGTTGAGGTAGTGCCCTGACTCCTTGCACCTGTAACAGGTGATATGACTCAGGTTCCTCCTGGGCTCCAATCGGTTTCTCTTCCTGGACTTTTCCATTCCAATCAGGGATTCTATGTCCTGTGGGTCATATTCTACTTCCTCTGTCAGGAATTCTACTAGATCCCCATTCATACAATTCTGGGAGATGTGTCCTTCTTCTCCACATGAATAGCAAGACTTAGTGCAGGGTTTACTTGGGTCTTCTTTAGGTGTGTCATCCATCTCTTCCTTCATCACAACTTCTTATCAAATTTCCATGAGGGCTCCTTTCATTACTTCTTTCTTCTACTGGATGGTTCGTTGTCCCATGGGGTAAATGTGACACTAAGCAGGATAGTGGGTAGTCCCTTCACACAAGAAACAACTAATCTGCCTAGTTGGGCATTCTTCAACTGGGTGACTTCCTTCACAATTAGGGCATTCATCCTTGTGTTCTTTATGGGTGTGTCCTATTATTCCACAAATCTTGCATGCACAAGGTTTCTTCATATCCTTTCCATAAGGCTTCAACTTCTGGGACACAAACCGAGACTTTGGCAAAGTCAACTTAAATTCTTTCCAAGTGGTTACTCCTTGCCATCCATTGATGGTTTGGTACATCCTCCACCAACTAGCAGCACCTCTTTCAAAGCACTAAAGAGCATGGTGGGTCATATCCTTTCCGACTATAGGGTTATTCTTCATGTGATCCTCCATGTTCTGAATCCATTGGTCCGTCTCCAATTAACTCATCGGTCCAGAAAATATAAGCTCATATTCATTCATCTTCTATTGGGTCCATGGGTTTGGGGTGAGATAAGAGAGATAGAGAGGGATACACACAATGCAAACAACAGTTTCAAACAAACAGATTTTATTGTGGCTGTCGGAAAACATCAAACAAATGATAGCTCACAATCGTCGCATCTAACATAGGTTTATGACAGGGGTTTGGTCTTCTAAAGGTCAATAAATCTTCAAGGTCGTCTAACTCTTCAAGTCTTGTTCATGCCTCCAATGGCTTCTTCCGATCATGCTTGTCTTTCTCAAGTCCTTTTTCCAGCTCATCTCTGTTGTAGCAAAGCCTCTCGTGACATCCTTGAATATTCTGGAGTTGCATTCCAAACTTCTGGGTTTCATCAACCTCGACATGGACCATGATCCTACTGTCCTTCAGTTCATGAAGAATCTTTGATGTCTCAAGGTTTTTCTCCTCTAGCTTGGCTACTTTAAGCTTTTGGTTCCTGAGTTCTTCACGAATGGCCTCCTTGTCAAATATGACTTCCTACAAGTCCATCTTAAACTTCTTGATGTATTACACCAGATCCTGGTGATACACCAGCTAAGGTTAAAACTTCGTCTTACTGATAGGTGCTCCATCAGCCTTCTTCCATTCAATCCATTCTGAAGAAATGCATCCTTAACTCAACACGGTGACAATAGCATCAGCGGGCGATGACATCACGGATAACCATGTTTCTGCCCTTGTCATTGCCATGAGCTATCTCTCCGTAGTTGATATCTCCTGCCTTAGGGTTTTCCTTGACAAAACTTCGAGTTCTAATGCTCCATGTTCCGGTCTTTCTCTGATACACCTTGATCTCGGGTATTGACAGCTTCCATATTTTGCCAAGTTCCATAAGGGTAGCCTTCCTAGGTCATACAAATCTAGAAATTCTTCGAAGCCTCCAATTCTCCTAGTCTTCAGAGTCTTCAATAGTTGTAGTTTCCATTATCATAATGTATCGTAAAACCCTCTTCATTCTGAATGGTCTTAGTTGTCCAATATCCTATACTTTTTGGAGTGGTCTCATCAGTCGAATCTTTGAGTGGTCAAAAGGGAAAAAGGGGTATGGTCTCACCAAAAGGGAATATTTGAATAAGCTCAGAAGAGAAGAGAAGTAAAAGATCTTTTGAAAATGAAGTTGTAGAGAAAATCTTTCCTATGGGCTTGCCAATCTCTAGGGTCGCGTCCTACAGTCAACATGTGCTCTGATACCATCTTGTAGCGACCCGACCCGAATGGATCAAGTCTCTGTGCTTAAGTGTCGTCCCTGGATCGGTATGCTGACACACAGTACTCGAGGGATTTATAATAGAGGTAAATCACATGTATAAAATAACGTAAATACTATTACCTCAATCCAAATAGCGGAAGTAACAAAGGTTGTGGATACCCATCAACACCAACGACAAAGTTGAGTGTAGAAATCGTAACCCTAACGTATCACTTACTCATCGTAAGAAGTCCTGCAAACATGAGACGTTGCAGCCACAAGGGTCAGTACATTGAATGTACTGGCAAATTCACACCATAGGATAATGATGAATAATAGCTATCACTACATGCATATTTGGCTGGTGGAAAGCTCTATGGTTATAGTTTTTGTGAAAAGCCAATGTCTCCCTACTACAAAGGAATAAATTTTATTTAACTATCAAGGTGGTTGTTAAACATTGAGAGTGTAGACACCCTCTCAATCCTAATTAAACATCATCATTAAAACCCAACAAAATTAATTAAAGTCACATGATGAGATTCACATGATAATCCAAGTACTAGATACTCAAGACGTCCATAACGGGGGACACGGCTAATCATGATTAGTTTATACACTCTTCAGAGGTTTGTGCACTTTTCCCCAAAAGACTCGATCTCCTCCGTTGGGATTCTCGCACTACATGATGTTTGATAAACAGATGACTGAGACATAGTCTTTCAGAAGCGCTAGCACCTTACGATCGGGTAGACAGTACCAACCTACATCCCCTACATCTTCTAGTCTACCACTGTAAGAGTTCGTATGACTTAGTCAACTATGCTAGAGCCCATAGTAGCTTGTGGCTGCACACGGAAGTTTCTAGTATGAATAATCTCATGATCCCTTTGAGCCTGGGTGGCGGTCCATAAAGAAAAATAGGCAATCGCTGGAATACCCAGGTGCCTCAATCCACCCAGATGTGTGTTTAAGTTGCCACCTTAAATAAACCATTAATTTAACAATCTCACATCTGTCATGGATACACTCACCCAATCCACGTCTACTAGCATAGCATGGCATAACAAGAAAACGTAGAAGTAACTCCAAAGGGTTTGATAATAAAAAGGTAATAGGTACTACCTCATCTACTTCCCAAAACCCACATATTATCAAATCCTAACCATGCAATGTTTGAGGGTGAAACTAATGCATAAAAACTGGGTATGAAAAGGGATATGATCAAAGTGTGAACTTGCGTGCACTGTTGATGAAGAAGATTCACACTCAAAACACTTGATAGTTCTACTCGTCACACTCCGGTCAATCTATCATAAGCAATCAACAGTAACCACACATAAGCAATCACTCAGAAGATCAGAAAGATCGAATAAAAAGATGATTCGAAAAACATCAAAACCAAGCAAATAACTCTTGCAACATAAAACAATTTCTAACAGTACCAAAATTATGTGAATTTGCCCTTATCAGAATGTTTGGGTCAAGAGCTTCGATATGCAAAAAGAATCAACTCAAACGGAGCTATGAAACTCAAGTTACGACCAAAAGAATATTCAAATTCAAAACTGTTTGAAATCATATTTTAAATATTCAAAAACATGTTTAAGTTGTTTTAATGGATAGAGGGGATCATAACGAAGAAGTGGTCGTTGGTTTCGTTGAATTTGGATAAATGAGTAAAAAGATGTGGTCGTTTGAAAATCATGGGCTAATCTGTAAAATACAACCTAGCGAATAGGTCCCTGGCAGAAAACTAAAATAAAAGGAAAAGACTAAATAGTGAATGAGGGAGTCCTGGATTAGGGGGTCTCCGGATAGCCGAACTATCTCCATTGGCCGGACTGTTAGACTATGAAGATACAAGATTGAAGACTTTGTCTCGTGTCCGGATGGGACTCTACATGGCGTGGAAGGCAAGCTAGGCAATACATATATGGATATCTCCTCCTTTGTAAACGACCTTGTGTAACCCTAACCCTCTCCGGTGTCTATATAAACCGAATGATTTTAGTCCATAGGACGACAATCACAACATACAATCATACCGTAGGCTAGCTTCTAGGGTTTAGCCTCTCTGATCTCGTGGTAGATCCACTCTTGTAACACCCATATCTTCAATATTAATCAAGGAGGACGTAGGGTTTTACCTCCATCAAGAGGTCCCGAACCTGGGTAAAACTTCGTGTCCCTTGCCTCCTATTACCATCTGGCCTAGACGCACAGTTCGGGACCCCCTACCCGAGATCCGCCAGTTTTGACACCAGCATTGGTGCTTTCATTGAGAGTTCCTCTATGTCGTCGTCGTTAGGCTTGATGGCTCCTACTATCATCGGTAGCGATGCGGTCCAGGGTGAGACTTTTCTCCCCGGACAGATCTTCGTATTCGGCAGCTTTGCACTACGGGCTAATTCGCTTGGCCATCTGGAGCAGATTGAAAGCTACGCCCCTGGCCATCAGGTCAGATTTGGAAGTTTGAATTACACGGCCAACATCCGTGGGGACTTGATCTTCGACGGATTCGAGCCACAGTCGGGCGCGCCGCATTGTTGTGATGGGTGTGATCTAGCTCTGCCACCGGACGGTACCCCAGAAGTCGCGCCTGCATCAGCTCCGACCCTTAGCTCGGAGCCAACTGCGCCAATCGAGGACGGGTGGCTAGACACCGCCTTAGGGGCTGTAGTCTCGACGGCGATCGAGCCAAACACTAGCATAATCCTCCGCACGGCCCGTGACTCCAAGGTGTCGGACTCTCTTCTGGACCCAGAACCATCCGCGCCCCTGCCAATCGAATCCGATTGGGCGCCGATCATGGAATTCACCGCCGCGGATATCTTTCAGCACTCGCCCTTCAGCGACATCCTGAATTCACTAAGGTCTCTCTCTTTGTCAGGAGAGCCATGGCCGGATTATGGCCAACAGGATTGGGATGTAGACGATGAAGAAATTCGACGCCCACCCACCACCCACTTTGTAGCCACTGTCGATGATTTAACCGACATGCTCGACTTCGACTCCGAAGAGATCGACGGTATGGACGACGATGTAGGGGAAGAACATGAACCAGCACCTATAGGGCACTGGAAAGCCACCTCATCGTATGACATATACATGGTGGATACACCCAATGAAGGCAACGGCGACGAGATAGCGGAGGATGACCCCTCCAAGAAGCAACCAAAGCGCCGACGTCAGCGGCGCCGCTCTAAGTCCCGCCAAAGCAAAAGTGGTGATACTAGCACAGGAGATAATAACACTCCAGATAGCGTCGAAGACAACAACAATCCCCTCCAGCAAGATTTAGAGCAGGAGGATGAAGGAGCCAGCTCTCCTGAGAGGGCGGCTGGCAGAGAGGAGGAGGATGACAATTACATGCCCCCCTCTGAAGACGTGGCAAGCCTCGGCGACGATGAATTCACCGTACCAGAGGATCCCGTCGAACAAGAGCACTTCAAGCGCAGGCTTATGGCCACGGCAAATAGCCTGAAGAAAAAGCAGCAGCAGCTTCAAGCTGATCAAGACCTGCTAGCTGACAAATGGACTGAAGTCCTCGCGGCCGAGGAATATAAACTCGACCGTCCCTCCAAGAGTTACCCAAGGTGCAGGTTACTACCCCGACTAGAGGAAGAAGCGTATGATACGGCTGATCGGCCACCTCATGGCCGCGATAGAGAGGCATTCCAGCCAAAAGCTCAGCCTCCACCCCAACGCCATCCAAATAAAAAGGCATGGGGAGATACGCAAGACCTGCGAGACATATTGGAGGACAAAGCAAAGCATTCAAGATCGATATACGGATCACGAGGGCGCACCACTCTACGAGACGGTAAATGTATTGCCGGATACAGTAAAAGCAAATCCGGCCGGGCCGAACACAGCGGGTAGGACCCATACGAGCTGCGTCGCGATATAGCCCAATATAGAGGCGCTGCACACCCCTTATGCTTCACAGACGAAGTAATGGAACATCAATTCCCAGAAGGTTTCAAACCTGTAAACATTGAATCATACAACGGCACAACAGATCCCGCAGTATGGATTGAGAACTTCCTCCTCCAGATCCACATGGCCCGTGGTGATGACTTACATGCCATCAAATACCTCCCACTAAAACTCAAAGGACCAGCGCGGCATTGGCTTAATAGCTTGCCAGCGGACTCCATTAGCTGTTGGGAAGATCTGGAAGCCGCATTCCTCGACAACTTTCAGGGAACTTATGTGCGACCACCAGACGCCGATGACTTGAGCCACATAATTCAGCAGCCAGAAGAGTCAGCCAGGCAATTCTGGACTCGGTTCCTTACAAAGAAAAATCAAAGTGTCGACTGTCCGGACGCGGAGGCCTTAGCGGCTTTCAAGCACAACATCCGAGACGAGTGGCTAGCCCGGCACCTTGGTCAGGAAAAGCCGAAATCTATGGCAGCCCTCACGACGCTCATGACCCGCTTTTGTGCGGGAGAAGACAGCTGGTTGGCTCGCAGTAACAACATATCAAAGAACCATGGTACCTCAGATACCAAAGACGGCAACAGCAGGTCACGTCGCAACAAGCATAAGCGCCACATTAGTGGCGAAAGTACTGAGGATACGGCGGTCAATGCCAGATTCAAAGGCTCTAAACACGGTCAGCGGAAAAAGGCATTCAAACAAAGTACGCCGGGTCCGTCCAGCTTGGACCGTATACTCGATCGCTCGTGTCAAATACACGGCACCCCAGACAAGCCAGCCAATCACACCAACATGGATTGTTGGGTGTTCAAGCAGGCCGGCAAGTTAATCACCAAAAACAAGGACAAGGGGCCGCATAGTGATGACGAGGACAAACCCCGGCAGCCGCACACTGGAGGACAGAAGAGGTTTCCCCCGCAAGTGCGGACGGTGAACATGATATACGCAATCCACATCCCTAAGAGGGAGCGGAAGCGTGAGCTCAGGGACGTATATGCGCTGGAGCCAGTCGCCCCAAAGTTCAACCCTTGGTCCTCCTATCCGATCACCTTTGATCGCAGGGACCACCCCACTAGTATCCGTCACGGCGGATTCGCCGCACTGGTCTTAGACCCAATCATCGACGGATTTCACCTCACTCGAGTCCTTATGGACGGCGGCAGCAGCCTGAACCTGCTTTATCAGGACACAGTGCGCAAAATGGGTATAGACCCCTCAAGGATCAAACACACAAAGACGACCTTTAAAGGCGTCATTCCAGGCGTAGAGGCCCACTGCACAGGCTCAATTACACTGGAAGTGGTCTTCGGATCCCCGGATAACTTCCGAAGCGAAGATTTAATCTTCGATATAGTCCCATTCCGCAGTGGTTACAACGCGCTGCTCGGACGAACCGCATTCGCTAGATTCAATGCGGTGCCACATTATGCATACCTCAAGCTCAAGATGCCAGGACCCCGCGGAGTTATTACAGTCAACGGAAACACAGATCGCTCTCTTCGAACAGAGGAGCACACCGCGGCCATTGCAACAGAAGCGCAAAGCAGCCTCTCAAGGCAATCTACCAGTTCGGCGTTTCAAAGCCCGGACACCTTCAAGCGCGCTCGGGGCAATCGGTAAACAGACCGCCTGGCGCGATCTGAGCTCGCGTAGCAATACGGCGCCCACCCCAATCCCAGCCCAAGGGCATTGTTGGTGTCGCGCGTACATAATTATGCATTAAAAATACCATGGGCACAGGTGGGGAGGGGGGCACAACCACGGCACGCCCCAAAACACGGCCTAAACCGCACCAGGGGCTTCCCGTTTGGTCATTTTTCTTTTTCTTTCAGGACTTCAATCTCTGGAAACACTGTCCGGCAGCTCTATTGTCGAACACATGATACAGCAACCAAGGAGGCCGACAACTACGGAATTCCCAGGTGGATTACAGATTTCATATAATTCCTCAGCTCGCCCTTGGAAGGGACATAGTCCTACTCTTTTTCTTATTACACTATCTGTATCACTCAGCTTTAATGCAATTTTTTAATATACATGGCATGACATTACGACTATTATCGCATTTTTGTTATATGTATACATATCTATGTATTCATTAATGACGCCTAGCAACTTTACACTCTGGTACGGCCAATGCACCAGGGGCTTACGTACTCACAATATGGTGTGAAAAGTCCGAACACTTTCACAAGTGCGGCACCCCGAACTTATAGCATTATATGCATCAGCTTCGAATCATGTCTTTGGTCAAATGTTGCGTTTGCCCGGCTCCTATGTTTTGGTACCTTACGTTCCGCTCTATCGGCTAAGGTAGCGCTAGGAGAACTACTGCGATTGTGCCCCGGTTCTGCCGGGCCGAGCACCTCAGTAGAGAAAGCTAAAACTGACTGTCATGATAAGGCGAGAGACTGGTCGCTGTTCGGCGAGGTTTTTCGAGTCCCTAAAGACTTATGCCGCTTAGGGCGAAGGGCCAGTTCCGTCCGGCCTAAAGGCGTGTATCGCGCCCCGAATTCGGCCTTCCGAATACCAGGGGCTTCGCCGAAATTTAAAATTATAGAACTCTATGGCTAAGTGAGAGTGATAAAGCATTATTAGTCCGGTTGCCTTGTTCGTTGGGCTGAGCACCTCCCTCAAAGGACCCAAACATGGGAACAAGAGTGCTCAGGTTTATCCCGAACACCCCAGCACTCGTGGTATGGGGGCAGAAGCTGAGGACTAGCCATCTCTCAGATTGGATAAAACAGCCAAATAGAAGGTAATATTTTAAATTCACACAAGCGTTGCATAGCGCATATGAAACAAGTTTTCATCACACAGGATACAAAACGAGCAAGTCTCATTCAAATATTACATTTTTTGAACACTCATCCGCGATAAGACGGGCGCCCGGTAGAACACCCTCATAGTACATCTCGGGGTGGCGGTGCTCCTTGCCCTTCGACGGCCCCTCCTTGATAAGCTTCACGGCGTCCAGCTTGACCCACTGCGTTTTCACACGGGCGAAGGCCCGGCGTGCACCTTCAATGCAGACAGATCGCTTGACGACCTCCAGCCATGGGCAAGCATCCACCAGCCGCCTCACCAGGCTGAAGAAGCTGTTCGGAAGGGTATCGCCAGGCCACAACCGGACTATGAATCCCTTCATGGCCTGATCGGCCGCCTTATGTAGCTCGGCCATCTACTTTAGCTGGTCGCTCAATGGCACCGGATGTTCGGCCTCAGCATACTGAGACCAGAACAGCTTTTCCATCGAGATCCCTTCCCCGGCCCAGTAGAATTGTGCGGCATCGGACACACTGCGGGGCAAATCTGTGAATGCTCCTGAAGAGCTCCGGATTCGGGTAAGTAATCGGTAATTCACCTTTACATGCTCGCTTTGCATATAGAAAGCCTTACCCGCCGCTATCTTTTTCATCGCATCGATCTCCTGAAGGGCCTTCTGGGCCTCGGCCTTGGCACTCTTCGCGCTCTCACGGGTCGCAGCAAGCTCAAACTCTCGCGTCTTCAAGTCAAGCTCCAACGCCTCATGCTTCGTCACGAGAGCCTAGAGCTCTTGCTACACCTCGCCCACCCGAGCCTCGTGCCTCTATCGCTCGGTGTGCTCCTGGGCCGCCTTCTCTTCGGCTGGGACAACGCTTGCTTCAGGGTCGCCACCTCGGTCGTGGCCCCTGGAAAACATACAATGATCCTGTCATTTAGCAATCGCGTCCTTTTTCTCATCTATAGACGGGGTATTACTTACCCTTGTTCTCCTCGAGCTGCCTCTTAGCAAGGCCGAGCTCTTTCTGGGACCCCTCGAGGGCCTCCTTCAGTACGGTGACCTCAGCAGTTAGTGCGGCGGACGCCAGAAGCGAAGCCTGCATATGCATATTGACATACTTATATTAGACTCCTGTGATATCATTTGATCCTCTGTTCGGGTTTTCTTCACGAACACCGAAAAAAGCATCAGGGGCTACTGTCTATGCGGTAATATTTCTACTACATTTTAAAACACTTGCCTCAAAGCCTGTTAGAAGGCTAGTACAGGCTTCAGTCAATCCACTCTTGGCGGACTGAACCTTCTGGATCACCGCACTCATGATAGTGCGGTGCTCCTCCTCGATGGAAGCGCTGCGAAGCGCTTCCAACATAGTGTCCGGCGCCTCTGGATGGACAGAGGTCACCGGCATAGGCGTCTCACCCCCCTCTGAAGGGGGCCGCCTACCCGAGCTCGGAGCCGTTGGAGGGTCCGGCGCGGTGTTCGGCTGAGGGCCGAACTCGGAGCTCTCGGGGACCCCGTCCCCTCGGCTCCAGGAGTCCGGAAGGTCGCCTTGAGGCGCCTCCAGGACTATCCCCCCTCGATCCGGTGCCTCTTGAGATAGTACCTCGGTGTCGTCGGCTGGATGAGGGGAGGTGGCGGTCGGGACTGGGTCACTATCCATGTCCGACGCGCCTAGGGATCCATCCAAGGATACCTCGATATTGGCTCGGGGCGGCCTGCGCAATGGAGTTCGGCGTTAGGGAAAGCAATGCGACAAAGGAATCCTATGGGTTACTTTGGTATCCGAATACATACGATCTCCCCTGGGGCTTGCCCCTGGGCAACCACTCGTCTTCACTTTCGTCGGCGGCGGTGGAGCTGTCCGGAAGGAGCGTCCTTCCCTTCTTGGACCCTCCGGCCTCCCCAGTTGGGGCGGCCTTCCTTTTATTGTCTCCCTAGTTGGTGGGGGAGCCTCTTCTTCCTCTTCCTCGTCTTCAGGGGAAGAGTGCGCCGCAGAATCATCGGACGGTGAGTCCGATGATGCCTGGCGTCGGGAACTCTTTCGAGCTCCCTTGGCCTTCTTGGTCTTCTCCGGCACCTTATAAGGGGCCGGAGTCAGCATCTTTGTCAGAAGAGCATCTGTGGGGCCTTCAGGCAAGGGAGCCAGACAGTCGATCTATACGGCCATTTTCTGCCAGTCCTGTTAACGACACAGGAGTTTAGATCCCGCATAGAATCAATCTATATAGAAAACAAGTATCCTGTGAAAGGTAAAACAACTTACCGCACTGGCGTGGCGCTTCTCGCTGAATCCGCGATCCTCAGTAATGGGGGGAGGAACCGCGGCGCCCTTGAACAGCACCCTCCAGGCATCTTCATGTGTCGTGTCGAAGAGCCTGTTCAGAGTTCGGTGCTGCGCCGGATTGAACTCCCACAAGGTAAACTCCCATTGTTGGCACGGGAGTATCCGGCGGACGAGCATAACCTGGACTATGTTGACAAGCTTGAGCTTCTTATCCACCATGTTCTGAATACATGACTGGAGTCCGGTCAGCTCTTTTGAATTACCCAGGACAGACCCATCTCTTTCCAGGAGGTGAGCCGCATAGGGATGCCAGATCGGAACTCGCGGGCCGCTACCCATGCGGGGTCGCGTGGCTCGGTGATATAGAACCACCCCGATTGCCACCCCTTTATGGTGTCCACGAAGGTGCCCTCGAGCCATGTGATGTTGGGCATCTTGCCCACCATGGCGCCTCCGCACTCCGCCTGGCGGCCGCTCACTACCTTCGTCTTGACATTGAAGGTCTTCAGCCATCAGCCGAAGTGGGGCTTGATGCGGAGGAAGGCCTCGCACACGATGATAAACGCCGAGATTTTGAGGATGAAGTTCGGCGCCAGATCGTGGAAATCCAGGCCGTAATAAAACATGACCCCCGGACGAAGGGATGGAGAGGGAATCCCAGTCCGCAGAGGAAATGGGTGAGGAATACCACCCTCTCATGGGGCTCGTGGGTGGGGATGAGCTGTCCCTCATCTGGGAGCCGGTGCGCGATGTCGTCGGGCAGGTATCCGGCTCTCCTCAGTTTCTTGATGTCTCCCTCCGTGACGGAGGAGACCATCCACTTGCCTCCTGCTCCGGACATGGTTGGAGAAGGTTGAGATGGAAGTGAGGACTTGGGCGCTAGAGCTCGAGTGTGCGGGCGCGGATGAGCAGAGGAGGAAGAAGGCGTGGATAGAAAGGTGAATCCTTATCCCTTTATATGGGCGGACAGAATTAATCGTCCCCACTTGCCTGGTAAAACTCGCTTATCCCCCAAGCGCCGCAATTGATGGCGCGGTTGGGTTACCCACTCCCGTATTGATGAGAATCCCGTAATAAGGGGACACGATCTCTGCTTTGATAAGACGTGTCGAAAAACTGCCTCGCGTTATGTGCGGGGCTGGTTAAAAGAAACGGTTCGAATAATCACCGGGCCATGACGTAACATCATGTTGCCAGAACAAGCTAGCGGATTAGATCTGCGAAAACATTATTCTCTCTACGGTGAAATGTGGGACTTATTCTGCAGGGTCGGACACTATCCTCGTATTCAAATTCTTCTATGATGTATTCGGAGAAGGAACCCGCGTTGCAATGCCGAAGACAACTGCGCGTCGGACTCATCGTCATTGAAGCCTGGTTCAGGGGCTACTGAGGGAGTCCTGGATTAGGGGGTGTCTGGACAGCCGGACTATCTCCATTGGCCGGACTGTTAGACTATGAAGATACAAGATTGAAGACTTCGTCTCGTGTCCGGATGGGACTCTACTTGGCGTGGAAGGCAAGCTAGGCAATACATATATGGATATCTCCTCCTTTGTAACCGACCTTGTGTAACCCTAACCCTCTCCGGTGTCTATATAAACCGAAGGGTTTTAGTCCGTAGGACGACAATCACAACATACAATCATACCGTAGGCTAGCTTCTAGGCTTTAGCCTCTCTGATCTCGTGGTAGATCCACTCTTGTAACACCCATATCTTCAATATTAATCAAGCAGGACGTAGGGTTTTACCTCCATCAAGAGGGCCCGAACCTGGGTAAAACTTCGTGTCCCTTCCCTCGTGTTACCATCTGGCCTAGACGCACAGTCTGGGACCCCCTACCCGAGATCCGCCGGTTTTGACACCGACAGTGAACGTTCGTTACCGATCGCTAATGAATGAAAATCGTTCGCTACCGAACCCTAGCTAATGAACGCTCGTAGAATAAGTTAACCTAAAAAAATAAACCGTTTTTTAAGAAAAACCGAAGTAAATCTAAACCCTAAAAAAACCGGACCGGGCGGT
Organism: Triticum urartu; assembly: GCF_056163025.1. Lineage (NCBI taxonomy): Eukaryota > Viridiplantae > Streptophyta > Magnoliopsida > Poales > Poaceae > Triticum > Triticum urartu. The sequence goes on along the minus strand of NC_141876.1, from coordinate 46,241,156 downwards.
TTTGTACAGGTTCAGGTGGCGGCTCGGGTCGACGGCGGCAGGTGGCAGCGGCGGCTTCGGCCTCGGGCGGCGGGATTCGACGCGGCGGCTCCAAGCGGCGGCGGGGAAGGCGCGGGCGGCGAGGGTGTCACATTCCTTGTTCTGGTATGCACTAGGCTAGCCCTTCATGTGAGCATCATGTTTAAATTCAAATGAAATTTGAATTGAGGAATTTTCAAAAGCCTCGGAAGACCTCTAAAAATAACCAACATTTAAATCTCATCAAATGAGTCCAAGAAAATGTTCCTGTTAATCTCTGGAAATATTGGGAAGGGAAAAAATTCAAACCAATATTTCTAGAATCTCAGAAACAATTATTTTGGGCCTTTCAATTAATCCAATAAATATTTGAATTGGATCTATATTTGTTATATAATAAATATATGTTCAATAATTATGGAAATTGTTGTGTAGCTTTGGATAAGTCCAATTAGTTCACACAATTATTTTCATGAAATTTGAAAATGGTTTGGTATTTGAACTAAATCAAAACATAATAGCAAAAATAGAAAAACAGAAAACAAAATAGAAAACCAGAGAGAGGAAAGAGCTTACCTGCAGCCCACCTGGCGGCCCACTTACCTGGCCCAGCCACCAGGGGCAAGGTTGTCTTCAACCTTGTGCCTACTGGCAGCCAGCGCACGCGCCCAAGCGGCCACCTCCTGCTTCACGCTGTCGATGCCCCCTGCGCCCTCGCCTGGCGTCGTTGAGCTGCCCTGGACGCCTTGAACCTTCTCCCTCTCTCTCTGCTCTCTCCCTCGAACTCTAGCCCTCTCTCCCAAACGCGCCCGAGCGCCTCCGTCGCCTCCGTCCGCTGCCACCGTGGCCACCGCGCTCCCCTCTCCCCTCCTCTTGGTCCACGAGCTCTGCTACGACACGAAGCTCCTCCACACCGAAGCACACGAGCCCGGAAGCACCATAACGTCACCATCAGTCGTTCTTCTCCGAGCACGGCCGCCGGACTCCATCAACAGATTTGTCGCCGCCACGACTTCCCCGAGCCTGTCGAGCTTCCCGTCTGATGCACCGTGAGCTCCTCTCCATTTCCCCCCTGCCCCCTTCCTCTAGCGCGTCCTCTAGCACTGATTCTGCCATGGCCGAAGCTCGCCATCCGCCATTGCCGCTGCTCTACTTGTTGTCGAGCTTGTCTCTCCTTGCACTGCTTCTCATCGTGCTCCGGGTGGCAAGGTGATGCCGCCCAGCCACTCCTTTGGGTCGCTAGCACCACGCGGCCCCGCACACACACACCACCGTAGCTCTGGTCGCCGCCCAACTCGTCGTCCCCGCCATTGCACGCCATGCCTGCGCTGCCCGAGGCAACCAACGGACGCGCTTCGTTGCACCGCTTCCAACGCGCCCGGCCGCGCGACCTCTCATCGCCGGAGTTGGCCGGACGAGCAGCCTCGCTGTGCTCTGTTTACGCCGGGGGTTATAACGCCGCCAATGGTGACGTGGCACCGTCATTAGCAGTTAATGACCCTGCTAATTAACCCGCACTCTCACTGACGTGCAGGCCCCGCTGCCTAACTTACCAGCTAACAAAATAGATTAAAATTAATCTAAACACAGTGGCCCCACGCATCGGCGTTGACCTCGCTGACGTGGCCGTTGACCAGACCCACCTGTCTGTGACACTAAATGTCACTGGGTCACTGACCAGTGGGTCCCACTGGTCAGGTTTGACCTGGACCATGCCCGGTTGACCTGGTGACATCACCCTGATGCACTGCTGACGCAATAACTAATTTCTGGATTTATTGTTATATAGAAAATTCCAGAAATTGTTACAAACTTTAAAAAATCATAGAAATTCAACCATAGCTCAGAATGAAATAATTTATATATGTAAAATGATCAGAAAAATCCAATCTATCCATCTGTACCATTTTCATGCATGTTTGAGCAAACTAACCTCACTGTTTAGTCCAAAACATGATAATGCACTATTTGAATTCATAGTTTGAATTTGAATTTGAACCTTGAGTTCAAATCAACCCAAACCTTTCTGTTACTAGTTGCATTAGCTCAAATCACAACATATTGTCATGTCATGATCATGCATCATACTGTGCATTGCATTGATTGTGCTCTTCCTTGTTTGCCGGTAATTGTCCCCTCTCGGTAGACGCTGCTCCGACGCTGTGATCGTTGACACTGATGAAGACTCAATGTTATCTTCAGAAGTGCCAGGCAAGCAAAACCCCCTTGTTGATTCTGATACAATCCCACTCTCTCGCTCCTGCTCTCTTTTACTGCATTAGGATAACAACGTTTCAACTGTTACATGCTGCGGTAGCTGAACCCCTTTCCTTTGCATGACCTGTCATTGCCACAGTAAATAGATGAAACCCACTAGCATGAGTAGGAGTTGTTTGAGCCCTGATGTTCCTACTCATTCATGTTTGTTTGTCATGCCTGCTACTGCTTAGAGTGGAGTCAGGTCTGATTCATCGGGGATGAATTGGAATGTGGTGAACATGTCCTACTGTTGAGAGCTAAGTGTGTGAACACTATTTGGTAAAGGTAGCGGTGGGAGGCCATGTAGGAGTACATGGTGGGTTGTCTCATTGCAGCCATCCTCAGGAACTGAGTTCTGTGTTTGTGATCCATGAACAGTTACTACCACACATTGGGCTCCGGGCGCTCCAAGCCCTCTCGACTTATTAATCAACCTGATCTCTGTCCAGGAGTTGCAACCAGTTTCTGGTGTTTGTAGGTAGTGTTAGTACTCTACCAAGCAGCACCCGGTACAGGTGGGCTTGGGACAGACTAGGCACAGTGGCCCGGTGTACCAAGTGGCACCCGGATGGTGGGCTTGGGAACCCTGTACACATCATTTGGGGCCGTGAGCGACACCCCGGCCGGATCTCCTTGCAGATGGAACCCGAATAGGCGATAAACCTGGACTAGAGACTTGTTGGTTAGTCAGGTCGTGGCCGACTCCCTCGCCCGGCTTCCGCTTGAAGGTTGCCGAGGTACATGACGTGTACAGGGCGATAAATGGCGAGAGCGTGTGTGAAGAAGTACACCCCTGCAGGGTTATCATTATCTATTTGAATAGCCGGATTCCTCGGATATGGAAGCTTGGAACCCTTTCATAGTTCATAGACAAGTGAAAGTGGATACTCTAAAATGCGCAAGATAAGCGTGAGTGCTATGGATGGCATTCTCGTAGGGAGACGGGAGCGGATCCATAGTGGAGTATTGATATGGTGAATATGTGGACTCGTGTGCGCCACCTCAAAAGAGTTACTTGCAGTCGTAGTTCAGGATAGCCACTGAGTCAACGCTGGCTTGCTGTAGTCAAACTCCACCACCTCTTTGTTGATACCGATGCATATGTAGTTAGTTCTGATGTAAGTCTTGTTGGGTACATTTGTACTCATGTTTGCCTATTTTATGTTTTTGCAGAGAGACGTCAGTCTCGCTAGTAGTTCCGCGTGGACTTCGACGTTTAGCTTGTTACCTCAGCTACGATATTGTGCCCTCGGCAGGATCTGGTAGATAGTTAGGCTTCTCAGCCTTTTTCATTTATAGATGTCTGTACTCAGACATGTTAAGCTTCCGCATGTGCTTTGATTGTATGCTATGATTGTTGGGTCATGAGACCCATGTTTGTAATATCTCGCTCCTCGGAGCCTAATGAATAATACTCTGAGTTGTAGAGTCTTGTTGTGATGCCATGTTGTATTGCACATATTGAGCATATTGTGTGTATGATTGAAATGCTTGGTATGTGTGGGATCCGACAACCTAGTTGTTTATCCTTAGTAGCCTCTCTTATGGGGAAATGTAGTCTTGTGCTTCCATGAGCCATAGTAGTCCGCTATAGCCCGGTTCACTGGAGTCCTGCTAGCCCAGCACTACTACTCCGGAACACCTGACTGGCCGGCATGTGATTCACTTCGTTCCTGTGTCTGTCCCTTCGGGAAAATGTCATGCGGTGACATCCGGAGTCCTGCCTAGCCTGCTACAGCCCGGTTCATCGGAGTCCTGTTAGCCCAGTGCTACAGCCCGGATTCACACGCTGCTGACCGACATGCTCGATGTTGATTCATGTATGCTTGTCCCCGTAAGTTAGTGCCACTTTGGGTTCACGACTAGTCATGTCAGCCCGGGTTCTCTGTCATATGGATGCTAGTGACACTATCATATACGTGAGCCAAATGGCGCAAACGGTCCCGGGCCATGGTAAGGCGACACCCGTGGGAATAGCGTGCGTGAGGCCGCAAAGTGATATGAGGTGTTACCGGCTGGATCGATGTGACTTGGAATATGGGTCCTGACAGCATTGGTATCAGAGCCTGACTGCCTGTAGGATTACCAAGCCAAGCTGGTCGAAGTCGTGTCTAGAAATGCTTTAGTTATATAAGGGAATTGATTGTGGGTGGGAACGTAAGGCTCTTTTTACTCCTTATCCTCATGACCTTCTGATCTGAGTCAACCTCTTCTTTTCTACGGGGGTTAAGAACTAGGCTTCTCTTCTATCTCTCAGGATGACGTGTTACTAAACTGTAGTTGCCTAGGATTGTTGAGTTCAAGCCTCAGTTCAGTTTCCATTACTTCAGTATGTTCATTGCTGGCCTCAGAACTTTGATATTGTGATGTTAAGTGGTTATGCCACCATTTTGCAGGATGTCTCAAATATCTTTGAGCATTTACAGCCGTTATGCTGTCCGAGTCATCCCAGGTTTCTAAACAATCTGATGCATTTGCAAATCCTTTCTTTCCGTTCCCGATGTCCTTTTGGTTAGAATAAGCACACTAATCAATGAGTTGAGGTACTCTATTGTCTTGACATATATGTTCGAGCTATTATTATGACCCTAGGTGTCTTAGAGAGTCACCTACTAATCTAGCAATGCTTTGTATTCCCAGTGTGATGATTCTGGCTATTGTTCTCGAAAGCATCCCGTGATGCCATTTAGTAGTAGGTATTCTACTCTTGGGTTCCTGACCCAAGATTCACTCCACTTACCTTCCGTTGATAGTGTTTTCTAGTTCCTTTTGAATATTAGTAACCTTTGCGATAGTCCTCGAGGTCCGTGGTATTTTCTTCTTCAAAGTACCATGGACTTCTTATGGCAGAAGTTCTTTTGAACCAAAAGATCACAATAAGAGTGCTCTTGATGAGTTCTTCGTTCTACATTGTGAATCTGCCAGTTCTACCTTTCTACATGGGTTATCCGGAAGAAATGTTGAGCTTTGCTCGACATACTAATCTATGCATCCACAACTCAGAAAGATATATGTTCCTTGAGTTGTCCCTCCTTAGTTGTTTCTGACCTTCGTCTATCAATTCATAGTCGAGGGTATATCATTGCATTCGTTCGTCAAAGTCTATTATTCTTGTGGTCCGTCGAGCCGTTCTATTTCAGAATGACTAGGAGAAACAAACTCCAGTACCTCATCCATATCTAGGATTGGGTCAAAGCAGTTGTATTCCGCAGATCAAAATGCCAATCCAGCTTTTGATTCTATTCTACCCTGAAGTATTGCCCTCTTGATGCCAGGAATGTCATGATAATTGCACCAACTCTTATAAATTCCTATTGCAGTGATACTTCTTGCCATCATTGTTCATTCCTCGGTTCCCGTGTTATTGTAACCGGAATGCCGACAAGTGAATTGTGATGTGTGAAATCAATACTCCTAGCAACTGTGTTGCTTGGTAGTTAATGGACACTAATATCATTCTTAGTGTGTTGGTTATCGAAACACTACTCTAGGATTGATCGTGTTGCCTTATCCTTATTTCTGGTGCACTCTTCGATCTTTGAGTTAGGATTGAAACCCTTGCTCATTTGATCATATTGTCTTGTCTGAAAAGCAAGATTGTTCTCGAGCTTAGTAACATATCGGTGGTTTGTGATTTTTCGACTATCTTCTCGGAAGTGTTACCAGGTTGTCACCTGACCGCTATGTTGAGTTCGTGATCAAGTTGGTTTCTTGTAAACCACTCTTTCTCCAAGAATCCGTGTTAGACACCCCTGAGCTAGTTGGTTAAGCTAAACAACAACTTGGAGAGTTGGAAGATAAAAGCTTAATCCACTTAGTTCACTTCAAAGGGGATATCTTGCGCGGGTGTGTGTGTGTGTTGAAGAAAGATGATATCTCCATCGAGTGGTCCTTGTGATCAGTGGTTGGATCTATTGCCTTGTCAAAACTTTGACTTGAGTATGGGCTATCGTCAAGTCAAATCAGAACCAATGATGTTCATAATGTTGTCTTACTCGTGGTTGATCCCTCGAGCATGCACCATTATATCTTTTGGGTCTGACCAATGTTATCACTTGTTCACATAATTATGGAATTCCACCTACATGGAAACCTAGATGAATTGTTGTTGAACCCATCAGCAACATTTTTAACTTCCCCATGATTCGTGTTGAACATCCAGTTAGTGTTGGAAACTTTATAAGCATTGCCCTCATGTTCCGTTCATGAAGCATATGTCCGGTTGAAATATGTGACTTCCTTTAATTCATGTGCATCTGATGCAAATTGCCGCCGTGGATTCAAGAAAGCTTGTCTTGCTTCCTTTGGAATCATCCCAAGTTAGTCATGCATGTGCGAAGTATTCTATGGTTTGATAGGCTCACTACCTCCATTCTATATGTGTTCCCTAGCACACCAAGCCACTGAATGACTTGTTCAAGGAGAAGAAGTTCCTTCTTAAGAATCATGACTTATGTTAGGACTTCGTTATCCTCGATGACGGTTCCCCAACCTGAACTTGGTAGTATTTTATTATAAGACTACCACGTGGTCACGCTTGTCTCGGACAACGTGTTCACCTGTTTGTAGCAAAACCAGCTCATATTTTGGAGCTTACTACCGTAGTCCATTTCCTAAGAATCTCGCAACGTCGTTTTCGTCGAATTGTGTTGCAAACTATAATTTTTCTTTCTAGACTCGATGAGTCTGGAATATCCTGACACCAACCAGATCTGAATCTCAGGCAGATATGATGGTTGGAACGTTTTCCCAAGAACTATAATATTGGTCTCTGTGTAACCCGGTAAAGTGGATGTCGTGGCTGACACACCCAGTCAGAAGACCTAATATTGTAGTATCTTGATTGAAGAAGTTGTCTACCTCCCCATAAGGATTTCGTAGGATTTACTCCAGAAGTTGTTCCTTATGGATCCTTTGTATTCCGAAGTCCGACCACTACTTGATGGCTATGTTGATGCTTTCAGGCATGACCATGGTAACCAGTACATCAAGGAGAACATTAGAAGCGGAGTGCTAAATGTCTCTCGGTCGATCATCCAAATTTCGTCCCCTTGGCCTCGCTATGGTGAAATCTGAGAAAGGGTTGTCTTTCTAGGCATCTGCATTGTCCATCACTATTCGTCAAGGTAGTAAGATGTGTTGCCAGGATCCTCGACTCAGGTGTTGGTAGAACCTTGATGAATATGGAAATGCTCAAGTTCTTGAGAGCACGTGCAAGCAAAATCATCCCTTGTGTTGTCTTCAACAAGGTAGTCCACATCATCCATTCTAGTCTTCGTATGCCATCCCTACTTACTCCGCCAAACAATTGCTCGAGATTTTCCCTAGGCTGGTATAGAGAATTTTATTGATCTCTGGATCAAAAGTAATTCTTTTTGCCACTTAAGGGATGATTCTATGGGTCACCCTCCTCCAAGATGTCTCGTTTTGGTGTCATGGCAACTCAATTCCTTGCTACGTTGGCAACTGTCCACCACCCTCTTAGGTGTGGAATTTTTGCCTACCTAGTGAACTTTTGTCATGTGTTTCACTCCATTCCTCTCGATGTATGCTTCGTGTCTCAGCTCGAGAGTTGTTTCAACGTCTCGCTCCACGAGTTGATCCTGAGTTGTTCGATCTTCGATACGATCAATCCTTCTAGAGTTTTCCCTTTCCTCTCATTGTCATGCTAGTTGTAGTTCTCAAAGCAAGACGTCAAGATCAAGGTGATGCAATGAATCATCATCCTTGAGAAAGACATCTGGATCGTAAAGATTGTGTTAGCTTGTGTCCCTCTGTCTTCTTACCTCACGATTTGAATCTCGGGACGAGATTCTTGTTTAGTAGGGGTGAGCTGTCACATCCCTAGTTCTGGTATGCACTAGGCTAGCCCTTCATGTGAGCGTCATGTTTAAATTCAAATGAAATTTGAATTGAGGAATTTTCAAAAGCCTCAGAAGACCTCTAAAAATAACCAACATTTAAATCTCATCAAATGAGTCCAAGAAAATGTTCCTGTTAATCTCTGGAAATATTGGGAAGGGAAAAAAATTCAAACCAATATTTCTAGAATCTCAGAAACAATTATTTTGGGCCTTTGAATTAATCCAATAAATATTTGAATTGGATCTATATTTGTTATATAATAAATATATGTTCAATAATTCTGGAAATTGTTGTGTAGCTTTGGATAAGTCCAATTAGTTCAGACAATTATTTTCATGAATTTTGAAATGGTTTGGTCTTTGAACTAAATCAAAACATAATAGCAAAAATAGAAAAACAGAAAACAAAATAGAAAACCAGAGAGAGGAAAGAGCTTACCTGCAGCCCACCTGGCGGCCCACTTACCTGGCCCAGCCACCAGGGGCAAGGTTGTCTTCAACCTTGCTCCTACTCGCAGCCAGCGCACGTGCCCGAGCGGCCACCTCCTGCTTCGCGGTGTCGACGCCCCCTGTGCCCTCGCCTGGCGTCGTTGAGCTGCCCTAGACGCCCTGAACCTTCTCCCTCTCTCTCTGCTCTCTCCCTCGGACTCTAGCCCTCTCTCCCAAACGCGCCCGAGCGCCTCCGTCGCCGCCATCCGCTGCCACCGTGGCCACCGTGCTCCCTTCACCCCTCCTCTTGGTCCACGAGCTTCGCTACGACACGAAGCTCCTCCACGCCGAAGCACATGAGCCCGAAAGCACCATAACGTAACCATCGATCGTTCTTCTCCGAGCACGGCCGCCGGACTCCATCGATGGATTCGTCGCCATCACGACTTCCCCGAGGCCGCCGAGCTTCCCGTCTGATGCACCGTGAGCTCCTCTCCATTCCCCCCTGCCCCCTTCCTCTAGCGCGTTCTCTAGCACCGATTCCGCCATGGCCGAAGCTCGCCGTCCGCCATTGCCGGTGCTCTACTTGTTGTCGAGCTCGTCTCTCCTTGCACTGCTTCTCGTCGTGCTCCGGGTGGCCAGGTGATGCCACCCAGCCACTCCTTTGGGTCGCTAGCACCACGCGGCCCCGCGCACATGCACCACCGTAGCTCTGGTCGCCGCCCAACTCGCCGTCCCCGCCGTTGCACGCCACCCCAGCGCCGCCCGAGGCCACCAACGGATGCGCCTCGTTGCGCCGCTTCCAACATGCCCGGCCGCGCGACCTCTCCTTGCCGGAGTTGGCCGGACGAGCAGCCTCGCCGTGCTCTGTTTACGCCGGTGGTTATAACACCGGCGATGGTGACGTGGCACCGTCATTAGCAGTTAATGACCCTTCTAATTAACCCGCACTCTCACTAACGTGCGGGCCCCGCTGCCTAACTTACCAACTAACAAAATAGATTAAAATTAATCTAAACACAGTGGCCCCATGTGTCGGTGTTGACCTCGCTGACGTGGCCGTTGACCAAACCCACATGTCTGTGACACTAAATGTCACTGGGTCACTGACCAGTGGGTCCCACTGGTCAGGTTTGACCTGGACCATGCCCGGTTGACCTGTTGACGTCACCCTAATGCACCGCTGACACAATACCTAATTTCTGGATTTATTGTTATATAGAAAGTTCCCGAAATTGTTGCAAACTTCAAAAAATTATAGAAATTCAACCATAGCTCAGAATGAAATAATTTATATATGAAAAATGATCAGAAAAATCCAATCTATCCATCTGTACCATTTTCATGCATGTTTGAGAAACTTAACCTCACTGTTTAGTCCAAAACATGTTAATCCACTATTTGAATTCATAGTTTGAATTTGAATTTGAACCTTGAGTACAAATCAACCCAAACCTTTTTGTTACTAGTTGCATTAGCTCAAATCACAACATATTTCCATGTCATGATCATGCATCATATTGTGCATTGCATTGATTGTGCTCTTCCTTGTTTGCCGGTAATTGTCCCCTCTCGGTAGACGCTGCTCCGACGTTGTGATCGTTGACACTGATGAAGACTCAATGTTATCTTCAGAAGTGTCAGGCAAGCAAAACCCCCTTGTTCATTCCGATACAATCCCACTCTCTCGCTCCTGCTCTCTTTTACTGCATTAGGACAACAACGTTTCAACTGTTACATGCTGCGGTAGGTGAACCCCTTTCCTTTGCATGACCTGTCATTGCCACAGTAAATAGATGAAACCCACTAGCATGAGTAGGAGTTGTTTGAGCCCTGATGTGCCTACTCATTCATGTTTGTTTGTCATGCCTGCTACTGCTTAGAGTTGAGGCAGGTCTGATTCATCGGGGATGAATTGGAATGTGGTGAACATGTCCTACTGTTGAGAGCTAAGTGTGTGAACACTATTTGGTAAAGGTAGCGGTGGGAGGCCATGTAGGAGTACATGGTGGGTTGTCTCATTGCAACCATCCTTAGGAAATGAGTTCTGTGTTTGTGATCCATGAACAGTTACTACCACACATTGGGCTCCGGGCGCTCCAAGCGCTCTCGACTTATTAATCAACATGATCTCTGTCCAGGAGTTGCAACTAGTTTCTGGTGTTTGTAGGTAGTGTTAGTAGTCTACCAAGCGGCACCCGGTACAGGTGGGCTTGGGACAGACTAGGCACACTGGCCCGGTGTACCAAGTGGCACCCGGATGGTGGGCTTGGGAACCCTGTACACATCATTTGGGGCCGTGAGCGACACCCCGGCCGGATCTCCTTGCAGATGGAACCCGAATAGGCGATAAACCTGGACTAGAGACTTGTTGGTTAGTCAGGTCGTGGCCAACTCCCTCGCCCGGCTTCCGCTTGAAGGTTGCCGAGGTACATGACGTGTACAGGGCGATAAATGGCGAGAGCGTGTGTGAAGAAGTACACCCCTGCAGGGTTATCATTATCTATTTGAATAGCCGGATTCCTCGGATATGGAAGCTTGGAACCCTTGCATAGTTCATAGACAAGTGAAAGTGGATACTCTAAAATGCGCAAGATAAGCGTGAGTGCTATGGATGGCGTTCTCGTAGGGAGACGGGAGCGGATCCATAGTGGAGTATTGATATGGTGAATATGTGGACTCGTGTGCGCCACCTCAAAAGAGTTACTTGCAGTCGTAGTTCAGGATAGCCACTGAGTCAAAGCTGGCTTGCTGTAGTCAAACTCCACCACCTCTTTGTTGATACCGATGCATATGTAGTTAGTTCTGATGTAAGTCTTGTTGGGTACATTTGTACTCATGTTTGCCTATTTTATGTTTTTGCAGAGAGACGTCAGTCTCGCTAGTAGTTCCGCGTGGACTTCGACGTTTAGCTTGTTACCTCGGCTACGATCTTGTGCCCTCGGCAGGATCTGGTAGATAGTCAGGCTTCTCAGCCTTTTTCATTTATAGATGTCTGTACTCAAACGTGTTAAGCTTCCACATGTGCTTTGATTGTATGCTATGATTGTTGGGTCATGAGACCCATGTTTGTAATATCTCGCTCCTCGGAGCCTAATGAATAATACTCTGAGTCGTAGAGTCTTGTTGTGATGCCATGTTGTATTGCACATATTGAGCATATTGTGTGTATGATTGAAATGCTTGGTATATGTGGGATCCAACAACCAAGTTGTTTATCCTTAGTAGCCTCTCTTATGGGGAAATGTAGTCTTGTGCTTCCATGAGCCATAGTAGTCTGCTACAGCCCGGTTCACCGGAGTCCTGCTAGCCCAGCACTACTGCTCCGGAACACTTGACTGGCCGGCATGTGATTCACTTCGTTCCTGTGTCTGTCCCTTCGGGGAAATGTCACGCGGTGACATCCGGAGTCCTTCCTAGCCTGCTACAGCCCGGTTCACCGGAGTCCTGTTAGCCTAGTGCTACAGCCCGGATTCACACGCTGCTGACCGAGATGCTCGATGTTGATTCATGTATGCCTGTCCCCGTAAGTTAGTGCTACTTTGGGTTCACGAGTACTCATGTCGGCCCGGGTTCTCTGTCATATGGATGCTAGCGACACTATCATATACGTGAGCCAAAAGGCGCAAACGGTCCCGGGCCATGGTAAGGCGACACCCGTGGGAATAGTGTGCGTGAGGCCGCAAAGTGATATGAGGTGTTACCGGCTAGATCGATGTGACTTGGAATCGGGGTCCTGACAGAGGGGCGAGGCGGCGCGGGGCGGCGCTGCGAGCGGCGGTGGTTGACAACGGCGGCGGCGGCTGCAGTTTCCGGTTGCTCAGCGAGATGCGGCAGCGGGACGGCGAACAAGGAGAGAGAGAGGGGTCGGTCTCGCCTTTTAAAGGCCACAGGGTGTGGAGGAGGGGCAAAGGCGGCGAGGAGAGGCAGGGCGGAGCACGGCGGTGGCGCGGCGTCATACGGGCGGCAGACTCCCGTCTGGAGTCGGGGCGATGGCGGTTGACGGCTTGGGCTGGGTCGTGGCCTGGGAGCTGGGCCGGCCTAGTCGGCGGAAGGTGTTTTTTTTAAAAAAAATTGCAGACAGAAGAAATAAAATAAATGCAAATAAAATAAAATATAACATCGGCATATAATATATCAAAATTTTCAGGAAAAGATTTCCTACAAGCTGAACATTTTGCGAGAGTCAAATAAAATCTACATAAATTCAAATAAAGCAAAGAGTGCTACTGCTCTAGTAAAATCCAATAAAAATCATTTTAAAAATACCAAAATGATTTCAAATTTATTTCCCTCCAATTTTCTATTGTAGGGAATCATGTTACCCTAATTTCCATATATTTTATTTTTGGAGAAAAATAATTTGAATAAAACCCAAATAACTCCAAATTGACAATAATTTCAAAAGGATTTTAATTTGATCCTTTTAAACTTCCAACTCATATTTCATTTGTTTTGAAGAAGTCATTTTATCTTCTCTCATGAAAATCATTGAGTTGCATGAAGATTATGAGTTGAAATATTTCTAAATGAAATTCAAATATTTTCAAATACCCTTTCATTTAATTAAATGGAAGAAGTCATATCATCTTCGCTCAAGGGTTTTGTATTTGAAAAGAATTTGAATTTATGGAGATCAGAAAGCAAAGATGAAAGTTTGGGAAAGTCCTTTTATTCCCTCTCATTTAACTTTCAAAAAGTTTCGAATTCACTCACTTTCAGACAAATCAATCAAACAAACAATCAAGTCTATCTATTTATTATAACATTCCAAAATTTAGAATTTTGGGATGTTACATGCGAAGAGCTCGGGAATTGTCTTATCCACCCCTTGCATATTATAGTTCATCACAAAGCTCTTGTAGCTTGGTGGCAGTGATTGAAGAACTCTGTCAATGACACTATCATCAGGACGATTAACTCCCAATTGAGTAAAGTGGTTGTGGTACCCAAACATTCTGAGTATATGTTCACTGACAGAACTATACTCCTCCATTTTGCAGATGTAGAACTTATTGGAGACTTCATATCTCTCAACCCGGGCATTTTCTTGAAATATTAACTTCAACTCCTGGAACATCTCATATTCTCCATGACGTTCAAAACGTCGTTGAAGTCCCGGTTCTAAGCCGTAAAGCATGGCACACTGAACTATCAAGTAGTCATCAGCTTTGCTCTGCCAGACGTTCATAACATCTGGTGTTGCTCCTGCAGCGCGTTTGTCACCTAGAGGTGCTTCTAGGACGTAATTATTCTGTGTAGAAATGAGGATAATCCTCAAGTTATGGACCCAGTCCATGTAATTGCTACCATCATCTTTCAACTTAGCTTTCTCTAGGAACGTATTAAAATTCAACAGAACAATAGCACGGGCCATCTATCTACAACAACATAGACATGCAAAATACTATCAGGTACTAAGTTCATGATAAATTAAAGTTCAATTAATCATATTACTTAAGAACTCCCACTTAGATATACATCCCTCTAATCATCTAAGTGATCACGTGATCCATATCAACTAAACCATGTCCGATCATCACGTGAGATGGAGTAGTTTTCAATGGTGAACATCACTATGTTGATCATATCTACTATATGATTCACGCTCGACCTTTCAGTCTCAGTGTTCCGAGGCCATATCTGCATATGCTAGGCTCGTCAAGTTTAACCCGAGTATTTTGCGTGTGCAAAACTAGCTTGCACCCGTTGTATGTGAATATAGAGCTTATCACACCCGGTCATCACGTGGTGTCTCGGCACGACGAACTGTAGCGATGGTGCATACTCAGGGAGAACACTTGTACCTTGAAATTTAGTGAGAGATCATCTTATAATGCTACCGTCGAACTAAGCAAAAGAAGATGCATAAAGGATAAACATCACATGCAATCAATATAAGTGATATGATATGGGCCATCATCATATTGTGACTTTGATCTCCATCTCCAAAGCACCGTCATGATCACCATCGTCACCGGCTTGACACCTTGATCTCCATCGAAGCATCGTTGTCGTCATGCCAACTATTGCTTCTATGACTATCGCTACCGCTTAGTGATAAAGTAAAGCAATTACATGGCGATTGCATTTCATACAATAAAGCGACAACCATAAGGCTCCTGCCAGTTGCCGATAACTTTTACAAAACATGATCATCTCATACAACAATTTATATCTCATCACGTCTTGACCATATCACATCACAACATGCCCTGCAAAAACAAGTTAGACGTCCTCTACTTTGTTGTTGCAAGCTTTACGTGGCTGCTACGGGATGAGCAAGAACCGTTCTTACCTATGCATCAAAAACCACAACGTGGTATAGTGATTGCTTTTGGATCTTCAGAAAGAACCCTGTTCATTGAATCCGATTCAACTAAAGTTGGAGAAACTGACACCCACTAGCCACCTATGTGCGAAGTACGTCGGTAGAACCAGTCTCGCGTAAGCGTATGCGTAATGTCGGTCTGAGCCGCTTCATCCAACAATACCGTTGAATTAAGAATCAACTAGTGACAACAAGCAATATGTATGTACCCACGCCCACAACTCCTTTGTGTTCTACTCGTGCATATAATATCTACGCATAAACCTGGCTCAGATGCCACTGTTGGGGAATGCAGTAATTTCAAAAAAAATTCCTATGCACACGCAAGATCCATCTAGGTGATGCATAGCAACGAGAGGGGATAGAGTTGTCTACATACCCTCGTAGACCGTAAGCGGAAGCGTTATGACAACACAATTGATGTAGTCGTACGTCTTCACGATCCGACTGATCCTAGCACCAAAGGTACAGCACCTCCGCGATCTGCACACATTCAGCTCGATGACGTCCCACAAACTCTAGATCCAGCTGAGGTCGAGGGAGAGTTTCGTGAGCACGACGGCGTGATGACGGTGATGATGAAGTTACCGACGCAGGGCTTCGCCTAAGCACTACAACGATATGACCGAGGTGGAATTCTGTGGAGGGGGGCACCACACACGACTAAACAATCAACTTGTGTGTCTATGGGGTGCCCCCTCCCTCGTATAAAAGGAGTGGAGGAGGGGGAGGGCCGGCCCTCTATGGAGCGCCTCAAGGGGGGAGTCCTAATCCCGTTAGGAGTAGGATTACCCCTTTCCCTTGTTGGAGTAGGAGAGAAGGAAGGGGGAGAGGGAGAAGGAAAGGGGGGGCGATCCCCCACCCCAATTCGGATTGGGCTTGGGGGGCGCCCCCACCTTGGACTCCTCCTCCTCTCTCCCACTAAGGCCCATTAAAGGCACATACACTCCCCAGGGGGTTCTGGTAACCCCCCGGTACTCCGGTAAATGCCTGAACTCACCCGGAACCATTCTGATGTCCAACCATAGCCTTCCAATATATCGATCTTTATGTCTCAACCATTTTGAGACTCCTCGTCATGTCTGTGATCATATCAGGGACTCTGAACTACCTACGGTACATCAAAACACATAAACTCATAATATAGATCGTCACCGAACGTTAAGCGTGCGGACCCTACGGGTTTGAGAACTATGTAGACATGACCGAGACTCATCTCTGGTCAATAACCAATAGCGGAACCTGGATGCTCATATTGGTTCCTACATATTCTACGAAGATCTTTATCGGTCAAACCGCATAACAACATACGTTGTTCCCTTTGTCATCGGTATGTTACTTGCCCGAGATTCGATAGGTATCTCAATACCTAGTTCAATCTCGTTACCGGCAAGTCTCTTTACTTGTTCCGTAATGTAACATCCCGCAACTAACTCATTAGTCACATTGCTTGCAAGGCTTATAGTGATGTGCATTACCGAGAGGGACCAGAGATACCTCTCCGATACACGGAGTGACAAATCCTAATCTCGATCTATGCCAACTCAACAAACACCATTGGAGACACCTGTAGAGCATATTTAAAGTCACCCAGTTATGTTGTGACGTTTGATAGAACACTAAGTGTTCCTCCGGTATTCAGGAGTTGCATAATCTCATAGTCATAGGAATATGTATAAGTTATGGAGAAAGCGATAGCAGTAAACTGAACGATCATCGTGCTAAGCTAACGGATGGGTCAAGTCAATCACATCATTCTCTAATGATGTGATCCCATTCATCAAATGACAACTCTTGTCCATGGCTAGGAAACTTAACCATCTTTGATTAACGAGCTACTCAAGTAGAGGCATACTAGCGACACTCATTTTGCCTATGTATTCACACATGTACTAAGTTTTTTGTTAATACAATTCTAGCATAAATAGTAAACATTTATCATGATATAAGGAAATATAAATAACAACTTTACTATTGCCTCTAGGGCATATTTCCTTCAGAAAATACTTAGTGAGAAAAGCATCTTTGGACTTATTCCAAGAATCGATACTATTGCGAGGCAAAGAAGAGAACCCAATTTTGGCATAATCATGCAAAGAAAACGGAAATAATTTCATCTTCACCACATCATTCTCCACATCTTTTTTCTTTCGCATATCGCATAATTCCACGAAGGTATTAAGATGGGATGCGACATCCTCATTAGGAGTACCGGAAAATTGATGTTTCATAACAAGATTCAGCAAAGTAGTATTAATATCACAAGACTCCGCAGTAGTGGCGGGAGAAGCAATCGGAGTGCCAATAAAATCATTGTTGTTGGTATTTGAGAAATCACAAAACTTGGTGTTGTCTTGAGTCATGATTACTATGCAACAAGATTGCACTCAAAAATAGATCTGGTAAGAAAACGGCGAACGAAAAAGAGGGGCGAATAAAACGGGAAATTTTTGTGAAGTGGGGGAGAGGAAAACGAGAGGCAAATGGAAAATAATGTAAATTGCAAGGAGATGAGATTTGTGATTAGGAACCTGGTATATGTAGATGATCCTCCCCAGCAACAGCGCCATAAATTCCTTTTGATAGAGGCTTGAAGCTACGTCGGTATTTCCCCAAAGAGGAAGGGACGATGCAGCACAATGGCGGTAGGTATTTCCCTCAGTAATGAGACCAAGGTTATCGAACCAGTAGGAGAACCAGGCAACACAACGTAAACAACCCTGCACACAAATAACAAATACTCGCAACCCGACGTGTAAAAGGGGTTGTCAATCCCTTTCGGGTAGCGGCGCTCCAAGATAGGCAAACGGACGTGCATAAAATTGTAGTAGATTGATAGATCGAACGCCAAATAAAATAAATAAGAATAAAATGAAGCAAGGTATTTTTGTATTTTTGGTTTAATAGATCTGGAAAAAAAAGCGACGGAAGAGTAGATCGCAAAGGCAAATAATATGAGAAAGAGACCAAGGGGGCGTAGGTTTCACTAGTGGCTTCTCTCGAGAAAAATAGAAAACGGTGGGTAAACAAATTACTGTTGGGCAATTGATAGAACTTCAAGTAATCATGACGATATCTAGAAAATGATCATTACATAGGCATCACGTCCAAGATTAGTAGACCGACTCCTGCCTGCATCTACTACTATTACTCCACACATCGACCGCTATCCAGCATGCATCTAGTGTATTAAGTTCATGGAGAAACAGATTAATGCAATAAGAACGATTACATCATGTAGAAAAGATCTATCTATGTAGAGATAGACCCCATCGTTTTATCCTTAGTAGCAACAATACATACGTGTCGGTTCCCCTTCTGTCACTGGGATCAAGCACCGTAAGATCGAACCCACTACCTTCATCCAATCATAAACTCAAAGTTCATCCGATCCCAACAAACACACCGCAAAAAGAGTTACATTACATTATATGGATCTCCAAAAGACCATTGTATTGAGAATCAAACGAGAGTGAGGAAGCCATCTAGCTACTAACTACGGACCCGAAGGTCTACAAAGGACTACTCACGCATCATCGGAGAGGCACCAATGGAAGTGGTGAACCCCTCCGTGATGGTGTCTAGATTGGATCTGGTAGTTCTGGACTCTGCGGCAGCTGGAATTGCTTTTGATTGACTCCCCTATGGTTTCTAGAATATTGGGGTATTCATACAGCAAAGAGGCGTTCCGGGGGGCACCCGAGGTGGGCACAACCCACCAGGGCACGCCTGGGCCTCCTGGCACGCCCTGGTGGGTTGTGATCCCCTCAGAGCATGATACGTCTCCAACGTATCTACTTTTCCAAACGCTTTTCATCTTGTTTTGGACTCTAATTTGCATGATTTGAATGAAACTAACCCCGGACTGACGTTGTTTTCAGCAGAACTACCATGGTGTTGTTTTTGTGAAGAAATAAAAGTTCTCGGAATGGAAAAAAACATTGGGAGGAATTTTTATACAATAAACAAGAATTTCTGGAGCCAAGACCCACCGGAGGGGGCACCTGGGTGGGCACTACCCACCAGGGCGCCCCCCTCCTGGCGCACCCAGAAAAAAATCAAGGAGAAAGAATTATAGCGATCCACGAGACGGAGCCATCGTCACCTCATGTTCTTCATCGGGAGGCCAGATCTGGAGTCCGTTTGGGGCTCCGAAGAGGGGGATCTTTGTTCTTTGTCATCACCAACCCTTCTCCATCGCCAATTCCATGATGCTCCCCACCGGGAGTGAGTAATTCCTTCGTAGGCTCGCTGGTCGGTGAGGAGTTGAATGAGATTCATCATGTAATCGAGTTAGTTTAGTTAGGGCCTAATCCCTAGTATCCACTATGTTCTAAGATTGATGTTGCTATGACTTTGCCATGATTAATGCTTGTCACTTTGGGCCCAGGTGCCATGATTTCAGATCTGAACCGTTTATGTTATCACCATTATATCCATGTTTTAGATCTGATCTTGCAAGTTATAGCCACCTACTATGTGTTATGATCTGGCAACCCCGGAGTGACAATAGTCGGGACCACTCTCGGTGATGACCGTAGTTTGACGAGTTCATGTATTCACCGTGTGTTAATGCTTTGTTCCGGTTCTCTATTAAAAGGCGACCTTAATATCCCTTTGTTTCCAATAGGACCCCGCTGCCATGGGAGGGTAGGACAAAAGATGCCATGCAATTTCTTTCCATAAGCATGTATGACTATTTACGGAATACATGCCTACATTATATTGATGAACTGGAGCTAGTGCCGTATCGCCCTAGGTTATAACTGTCTCATGATGAATATCATCCAACAAGTCATCGATCCAATGCCTACGAATTTATCTTATATTGTTCTTGATAAGTTAATACTGCTATCGTTACTGTTGCACTTGTTACAAAACTACTGTTATCACTGTTGTCATTACCATTGTTGCTGCTACTATTATCAAAACTATCATATTACTTTGCTACTGATCACGTTGCTGCGGATAATTAATCTCCAGGTGTGGTTGAATTGACAACTCAGCTGCTAATACCTTCAAATATTCTTTGGCTCCCCTTGTGTCGAATCTATAAATTTGAGTTGAATACTCTACCCTCGAAAACTGTTGTGATCCCCTATACTTGTGGGTTATCAAGACCTTTTTCTGGTGCCGTTGCCGGGGAGCATAGCTATATTTGTTGAGTCACTGGGATTATTATCAATTTATCACCATGAAGAATCTGAAGGATGCTAAGACTAAGATTTTTGCCTCAAAGACGAGGGGAGGTAAGGAACTGCCATCCAGTTCTGGTTTAGATTCACCTTCTGTTATAAGTGAACTTGCAACACCACCACATGCTATTAATCCGGATATGTCGCAAGTTGTTGATGATGCTACTTCTGCTATGGATAATGCTTATGATGATGCTGCTACCTTGCTTGATAATGATGATGTGCCACTTGGTGAATTTCTTGATGAACAAATTGCTAGAGTAATACAACATGATGTTGTTGAATCTGATGATGAGCTTGAAACTGAAACTCCTGCTAGGACTAGCCTTCCAAGATATGAATTGCCTAAGGTGCTGGAAGGTTATGTTATGAATGAGGAGACAACTAGAGATATTCTTGATTGTAGGGATAGAGATGATCTAGAGAAATTATTATGCAAGTATAAAGAAAAATCTCTGAATGCTAGAATGAATTATGATCATAAGTTTGCTACTTCACCTATCTTTATTGATGATAAGGATTATGAATTCTCTGTCGACCCAGAGTTAATTACTTTGGTTGAATCTGATCCTTTCCATGGTTATGAAACTGAAATTGTTGTGGCACATCTTACTAAGTTGAATGACATAGACACCCTTTTTACTCATGATGAGAAAACTCGCTATTACTTTATTCTCAAATTATTTCCTTTCTCATTAAAGGGTGATGCTAAAGTTTGTTATAATACTCTTGCTCCTGGTTGTGTGTGTAGTCCCCAGGATATGATTTATTACTTCCCTAAAAAATATTTCCCTGCTCATAAGAAACAAGCTGCTTTATAGGAAATATTTAACTTTGTGCAAATTAAAGAAGAGAGTCTCCCACAATCTTGGGGGAGGCTTTGCCAATTACTTAATGCATTTCCTGATCATCCTCTTAAGAAAAATGAAATACTTGATATCTTCTATAATGGACTAATTGATGGTTCTAGGTATTTCCTAGATAGTTGTGTTGGTTGTGTTTTCAGGGAAACAAACTGTTGGACAAGCTGAAGAATTATTGAATAATATATTGAAAAATTATGATGATTGGACTCTTTTCGAACAAACAGTTAAACCCACTCCGAAGAAGAGGGGTATATTATATCTTAGTCCTGAAGATATGCAAGTGGCAAAGAAATCCATGAAGGAAAAAGGTATTAAAGCTGAGGATGTCAAAAATTTACCTCCTATTGAAGAAATACATGGGCTTAACACACCACCACTGCCTAAGGTGGTAGAGGTAAATTCTCTAATGAAATTCAATGATAATGACAATCCTCACAATATGCACCTTAGCCAATGCCTTTATGAGTTTGAAAACTATATTAGAAAACAAGATCACTTCAATGCAAATGTTATGAAACAGTTGAAATACAATTTTGATATGATTGCTCGCTTGAGTGACTTGTTATTTAGAATCTCAAATTATGTTAGAGGTTTTGGAAAGCATGCTTCTATGGTTCAAACTCAGTTGAAAGAGATTTGCTTGATGAAATGAATAATAATATACATGACTTTGTTGTTAGAGTTGCAACTAGAGGAGGTAAAATGACTCAGGAACCACTTTATCTGAGGGACACCCAAAAAGAAGATAATAGGGTTCACAAAGGAACAACACCACTGCACCTAGTTCTTCTAAAAAGAAAAGGAAGAAGAAAAATGATAGGACTTTGCATGCTCCTACTGAACCTGAAATAGAAAAACCTCCTAATAACGATAATGAAGTTTCTATCTCTGATGCTGAAACTCAGTCTGGTAATGAACATTCACCTAGTGATAATGAAGAAGATAATGTTGATGGTCATGAATACTCTCAACCAAATAATAAAGAACCAGACAATGATGTTGAGATAGAACCACCTGTTGATCTTGATAACCCACAACCTAAGAATAAAAGGTATGATAAAAGAGACTTTGTGGCTAGAAAACACGGTAAAGAAAGAGAATTGTGGGTTCAAAAACCTATGCCTTTTCCACCTAAGTCAACTAAAAATAATGATGATGAAGAATTTGAACGCTTTGCTAAAATACTGAGGCCGGTCTTTTTGCGTACTCGCTTGACTGATATCCTTAAATGCCTCCTTATGCAAAGTACATGAAAGACATCATCACTAATAAGAGAAAAATGCCCGAATCTGAAATCTCCACTATGATTGCTAATTATACTTTTAAAGATGGAGTACCTAAAAACTTGGAGATCCAGGGATACAAACTATACCTTGCTCTATCAAAAATAATTATGTGAAAACTGCTTTGTGTGATTTAGGAGCTGGTGTTAGTGTTATGCCTTTCTCTTTCTATAAAAGACTTGATTTGAATAAACTCACACCTATTGAAATATCTTTGCAAATGGCTGACAAATCAATTGTCATACCTATCGGTATTTGTGAGCATGTGCCCGTTGTTGTTGCTAATGTTACTATTGACTGACTTTGTTATACTTGAGATGCCTGAGGACGACAACATGTCGATTATCCTTGGTAGGCCCTTCTTGAATACTGCAGGGGCTGTTATTGATTGCAATAAAAGCAAGGTCACTTTTCATTATCAATGGTAATGAGTATACAGTGCACTTTCCGAAGAAACAATTCCAAGTGAATGGTACTAATGTTATTGAAAAATCTCCGACAATCACTATTGGAAGTTTCCAAATATCTCTACATACTGTCAAAAGAAATATGAAATGCTTATTGTTGGGGACATTCATATCCCCATTGAGGTAAATTAGTGATTTACGAAAGGTCTTTGGCTTCATATGCTAATCGAAAGTGGTTGTTAATAAGACTTGATCAACCTTATTAATGGATCATTTTTGAGAGGTATGAAGTTGATGAATTTAGTAAGCACTACCTTCTGTCCCTACCTTTTGTTTTCTGTTTTTATTAGTTAAATAAAATAATGCCACGTTTTGTCTGTTTTCTGAATGTACCGTGCAATAAAAAAATGACTCAAAAATAAAAGTTCTCAGAATGCTCTGAAAATTTGATACGATTTTTTCCTAAATATTGAAGAATTTCTGGTGCAAATAACATCATAGGGGGTGCACCAGGTGGGCACAACCCACCTGGGCGTGCCAGGACCCCCAGGCGCGCTCTGGTGGGTTGTGGTCACCACGTGGGCCTCCTCACTTATCCCTTCGCACCACTTCATCACTTACCTCCAGAAAAAATTCCAAACCCGACCCATTGCCATCCCTAGTTCTTGCTCTCAAACCCGCGGATTTTGATCTCTTTGCTCGAAGCTCCATTTCTGAAACTGTTTCAGGGGATTGTTCCTTGGTATGTGACTCTGATACGTCTCCAATGTATCTGTAATTTTTGATTGTTCCATGCCGTCATATTATCAATCTTGGATATTTTATAATAATTTAATAGTCATTTTATATCATTTTTTGGTACTAACCTATTGACATAGTGCCAAGTGCCAGTTACTGTTCTTTTCCATGTTTTTTACATCGCAGAAAATTGATAACCCACAAGTATAGGGGATCGTTTGTAGCCTTTTTCGATAAATAAGAGTGTCAAACCCAACGAGGAGCTAAAGGTAGAACAAATATCCCCTCAAGTTCTATCAACCACCGATACAACTCTACGCACGCTTGACGTTTGCTTTACCGGAAACAAGTATGAAACCAGAAATACTTTGTAGGTGTGATAGGATAGGTTTGCAAGATAATAAAGAGCACGTAAATAAAATCTAGGGCTTGTTTAAATAAAGACACAACTAAGTTTGTTTCAGTAGAGAGCTTTTTTCAACAAGAAAGTTATTTGTCCCTAGGCAATCGATAACAAGTACTGGTAATCATTCTTGCAATTATATATGAGGGAGAGGCATGAGCTAACATACTTTCTCTACTTGGATCATATGCACTTATGATTGGAACTCTAGCAAGCATCCGCAACTACTAAAGATCATTAAGGTCGTGAAACCCAACCATAGCATTAAGTATCAAGTCCTCTTTACTCCCATATGCCATAACCCACCTACTTGAGTTTAAGTTTCTGTCACTCCCGCAACCCACCGTAAGCAAACCATGAACATATTGCAACACCGTACAGTGGGGGGCCCTCACGTTTGCGCGAGAATGGAGGGCATGGTAGGACAGCACCATAAATAAAATATACAATCATACCAACCAACATCATGATTAACCCACATGACAAAACGGATCTACTCAAACATCATAGGATAACCATAGATCATTGGGAAATGATATATGGAGTTGAGCACCATGTTTAAGTAGAGATTACAGCGGGTAGAAGAGGTGTTACACCGCTGCATAGAGGGGGAGAGAGTTGGTGTTGACGGTAGCAAGATTGTCGATGTAGATCGTCGTCCTGATCGTTCCCCCGGTGGCACTCCGGCGCCACCGGAAGCGAGGGGGAGAGAGACCCCCTCCTTCTTCTTCCTTGGCCTCTCCCCTAGATGGGAGGAGAGTTCCTCTTTGGTCCTTGATCTCCATGGCTGCGGAGGGGCGGGAGCCGCTCTGAGATTGGATCTCCCTCTCTGTTCTCTTCTATTTCGTGCTCCCAGATCTAGCCGAAAACCATTTCTTATATTCTCGGAGATCCGTAACTCCGATTGCGTTGAGATTTTAACACGATTTTTTCCGGATATAAGCTTCCTTGCGCGTGAAGTAGAGGTCCAACCGACATACGAGGTGGGCACAACCCACCACCGCGCGCTAGGGGCTTTTGGCGCGCCCTGGTGTCTTGTGGGCTGTGTGGGCCTCCGTTTGCGGTGATTCCAACTACCAAAAATCACAATATTCCAAAATAATTCTCCGTCATTTTTTAGTGCGTTTGGACTTCGTTTGATATGGATATTCTACGATACAAAAAACATGCAGAAAATAGGAACTAGCACTGGGCACTTGATCAATAGGTTAGTCCAATAAAACATATAAAAAGTTGCCAAAAGTATGTAAAAGTTGTATAATATTGGCATGAAACAATCAAGAATTATAGATACGACAGAGACGTATCAGCATCCCCAAGCTTAACTCCTGCTCGTCCTCGAGCAAGTAAATGAAAAAATATAATTTTTGATGTGGAATGCTACCTAACATAAACTTGATCATATGTCTAGTCATGGCATGAATATTAAGACATAAGTGATTCAAAGCAATAGTCTATAATTTGACATAAAGACATCAATACTCTGGCATCCCAACAAACAATCATGTCTTTCAAACTATCAATGCTAAAGAAAGCCATCCCTGCAAAATCATATAGTCTTGTCATTCCCTGTCTTCTTAACACAAAGTATTTATAATGCACAACCCCGATGACAAGCCGAGCAATTGGTTCATACTTTTTAACGCACTTCAGCTTTTCAACCCTCACGCAATACATGAGCGCAAGCCATGGATGTAGCACTATGGGTGGAATAGAGTATGATGATGGGGGTAAATATAAAGAAGACAAAAAAGTAAGAAAGTCTCACATCGACGCAGCTAACCAACGGGCTATGGAGATGCCCATCAATTGATGTCAATGTGAGGAGTAGGGATTGCCATGCAAAGAATGCACTAAGAGCTATAAGTGTATGAAAGCTCAATATGAAAACTAAGTGGGTGTGCATCTAATCCTATAGTGAAAAATTCCCACTAGTATATGAAAATGACAACATAGGAGACTCTCCATATGAAAAACATGGTGCTACTTTGAAGCACAAGTGTGGTATAGGATACTAACAATGCCCCTACTCTATCTGTTTATTTTTTTTCTTTTTATTTTTTTCTTTTTCTTTTTTCTTTTTCTTTTTCTTTTTTTATATTTTTTTCTCTCACTGTCCGGAGTCTCATCCCGACTTGTGGGGGAATCCTAGTCTCCATCATCCTTTCCTCACTGGGGCATTGCTCTGAAAATGAATAATGATGATCATCACACTTCTATTTACTTATAACTCAAAAGAAATAAAAATTACAACTCGATACCTATGACAAAGTATGACTCTATATGAATGCCTCTGGCATGTACCAGGATGTGCAATGATCTTGCGTAACAGGTATGAAAAATGATGAATGGTGGCTGAGCCACAACTACTATGTCAGCTATATGATCATGCAAAGCAATATGACAATGAATGCTCAAGTCATCAAACGGAAGCGGTGGAAGTTGCATGGCAATATATCTTGGAATGGCCATGGAAAAGCCATAGTAGGTAGGTATGGTGGCTGTTTTGAGGAAGATATAATAAGGCTTATGTGTGATAGAGCGTATCATATCACGGGGTTTGGATGCACCTGCGAAATTTGCACCACGACTCGATGTGAGAAAGGGCAATGCATGGTACCATAGAGGCTAGCAAATTGCGAAAAGGTAAGAGTACGTATAATCCATGGACTCACATTAGTCATAAAGAACTCATATACTTATTGCAAAAGTTTGTTATCCCTCGAAGCAAAGTACTACTACGCATGCCCCTAGGGGGATAGATTGGTAGGAAAAGACCATCGCTCGTCCCCGACCGCCATTCATAAGGAAGACAATCAATAATAAATCATGCTCCAACTTCATAGCATAAAGAGAGACTATACGTGCATGCTTCAGGAATCACAAACCTTAACACCAATATTCTTACTAAACACAACCGTTTACTAGTACCTCCCACATATTCCATCTCTATATCGCAAAACTATTGCAAGGAATCAAACATATCATATTCAGTGATCCACAAGTTTTATGTAGGATTTTATGGCTAACCATGCAATTGACCAATTCCTTTTGACTCTCTAAATAGATATAAGTGAAGCATGAGAGTTTAATTATTTGTACAAAATACCATTATCAAATAAATATAAGTGAAGCAAAAGAGCATTCTTCAAACAACGGTTTTCTATGTGAAGAGAAACACGCAATCCACACTTCAAATGATATAAGTGAAGCACATGAAGCATTCTATAAAGCCATACTCAAAAGATATAAGTGAAGTGCAATGAGAATTCTATAAATCAACCATGGACTATCTCATACCAGCATGGTGCATAAAATAAAAGTGAAAACTAAACGCAAAAGATGCTCCAAGATTTGCACATGTCACGCGAACGAAACGAAACCGAAAACATACCGATACTTGTTGAGAAAGATGGGATGCCTTACGGGGCATCCCCAAGCTTAGACGCTTGAATATCCTTGAATATTTACTTGGGGTGCCTTGGGAATCCCCAATCTTGAGCTCTTGCCTCTCCTCCTTCTCCTCATATTGAAACCTCCTTGACCTTCGATCACTTCATCCACACAAAACTCAACAGAAAGTTCGGTAAGATCCGTTAGTATAATAAAGCAAATCACTACTATAAGTACAGTTGAAAACCAATTAATATTTTGTTTTTTCATTGTAGCTACTGTAATATAACTTTTTCATGGCTTAATCCACTGATAGAATCGATAGTTTCATCAAAACAAGCAAACAATGCATCAAAAACAGAATCTGTCTTAAACAGGACAGTCTGTAGTAATCTGAACATTCACCATACTTCTGGTACTCCAAAAATTCTGAAACAATTAGGAAAAATAAACATTTTGTATAGAAAGACAGTTCAAGAAGTTTCAGAACCGTTTGACATTCCAGTAAACAATGTAAAATCACGCACTACAGACAAAGTTTCTATTTTGCACCATACAAAGCAACAAGCAATCTAAACATCCTAAAGGCAAACCTTGGCACATTATTTTTATAATACAATGTATTTGTACAAGGGGATAATTATTTTTGTTGAAAAGTTTTTGTAATTAAGATTCACAAAGTTTCCATGGGTATGAACAAAGTTCAAGGCTAGCTCCCACTTCCACGGTGCTTGTCTATCTCACTTTCACTTTTCTTTCTGTGAAGTTTTAAGTTCCCCTCTATATTTTTGTTTCTTTGTTTTAAAACTATATAAAAGCACTCAACAGAAATAAATGACTCTCTAAAACTTCCGGGTTGTCTCCCTGGCAGCACTTTCTTTAAAGCCATTAAGCTAGGCATAAAAGTGCTCAAGTAATGAATCCACCTGGATCCCAAGGTATATCAAAGCCAATTTTAATTAACAATGATTTGGCATTTAGTAGTGAGCACAAAGCAACATATATCATGCAATGACGAAGTCTAACTCTCTTCCTATGCATCGGTGATACGTCTCCAATGTATCTATAATTTTTTATTGTTCCATGCTATTATATTATCTGTTTTGGATGTTTAATGGGCTTTAATATGCACTTTCATATTATTTTTGGGACTAACCCATTAACCGGAGGCCTAGTGCCAGTTTCTGTTTTTTGCATATTTCAGACTTTTGGAGAAAAGGAATATCAAATAAAATCCAAATGGAACGAAACCTTCACGAGGATCTTTCTTGGAACAAACGCAATCCAAGAGACTTGGAGTGGAAGTCAGAGATGCAACGAGGCGGCCATGAGGCAGGAGGGTGCCCCCAGGGGGGTAGGCGTGCCCCCCACCCTCGTGGGCCCCTTGTAGCTCCACCGACATACTTCTTTCGCCTATATATACTCTTATACCCTAAAAACATCCAGGAGAGCCACGAAACCACTTTTCCACCGCTGCAACCTTCTGTACCCATGAGATACCATCTAGGGCCTTTTCCGGCGATCTACCGGAGGGGGAATCAATCACGGAGGGCTTCTACATCAGCACCATAGCCTCTCCGATGATGTTTGAGTAGTTTACCACAGACCTTCACGTCCATAGTTATTAGCTATATGGCTTCTTCTCTCTCTTTGGTTCTCAATACAAAGTTCTCCTCGATGTTCTTGGAGATCTATCCAATGTAATATTCTTTTGCGGTGTGTTTGCCAAGATCCGATAAATTGTGGATTTATGATCAAATTTATCTATGAAAAATATTTGGTTGTTCTCAGAATTCTTGTATGCATGATTTGATATCTTTGCAAGTCTCTTCGAACTATCGGTTTAGTTTGGCCTACTAGTGTCAGGACCCCAATTCTAAGTCACACCGATCTAGCCTGTAACACCTCCTATCACTTTGCAGCCTCACGCACGGTATACCCACGGGTGTCGCCTTACCATGGCCTGGGACCGTTTGCGCCTTTTGGCTCACGTATATGATAGTGTCGCTAGCATCCATATGACAGGGAACCCGGGCCAACATGACTAGTCGTGAACCCAAAGTGGCACCAACTTACGGGGACAGGCATACATGAATCAACATCGAGCATGTCGGTCAGCAGCGTGCGAATCCGGGCTGTAGCACTGGGCTAACAGGACTCCGGGAACCCGGGCTGTAGCAGGCTAGGCAGGACTCCGGATGTCACCGTGTGACATTTCCCTGAAGGGACAGACACAGGAATGAAGTGAATCACATGCCGGCCAGTCAAGTATTCCGGAGCAGTAGTGCTGGGCTAGCAGGACTCCGGTGAGCCGGGCAGTAGCGGACTACTATGGCTTATGGAAGCACAAGACTACATTTCCCCATAAGAGAGGCTACCAAGGATAAACAACTAGGTTGTCGGATCCCACACATACCAAGCATTTCAATCATACACACAATATGCTCGATATGTGTAAATACAACATGGCATCACAACATAACTCTACGACTCAAGTATTTATTCACTAGGCTCTGAAGAGCCAGATATTACAAACATGGGTCTCATGACCCAACATTCAGAGCATACCAGACAAAACACATGCGTAAGCTTAACATGTCTGAGTACAGACGTCTACAAATGAAAAAGGCTGAGAAGCCTGACTAACTACCAGATCCTGCCGAGGGCACAAGATCGTAGCTGAGGTAACAAGCTAAATGTCGAAGTCCACGTGGAACTACTAGTGAGACTGAAGTCTCTCTGCAAAACATAAATTAAGCAAACGTGAGTACAAATGTACCCAGTAAGACTTACATCAGAACTAACTACTTATGCATCGGTATCAACAAAGGGGTAGTGGAGTTTAACTGCAGCAAGCCAACTGTGACTCAGTGGCTAACCTGAACTACGACTGCAAGCAACTCTTTTGAGGTGGCGCACATGAGTCCACATATTCACCATATCAATACACCACTATGGATCCGCTCACATCTCCCTACGAGAACACCGTCCATAGCACTCACGCTTATCTTGCGCATTTTAGAGTATCCACTTTCACTTGTCTATGAACTGTATAGGCAACCAAGTAGTCCTTTACCGCGGACGCGGCTATTCGAATAGATGATGTTAACCCTGCAGGGGTGTACTTCTTCATACACGCTCTCACCACTTACCGTCGTTTACACGACATGTACTCGGCAACCTTCAAGCGGAAGCCCAACGAGCATGTCGGCCATGGCCTACCTAAACACTCAAGTCTCTAGTCCAGGTTTATCGCCTATCCAGGTTCCATCCGCAGGGAGTCCGGCTGAGGTTTCCACATACGGCCCCGAATGATGTGTACAGGGTTCCCGAGACACCAAACGGGCGACTCGGTACACCGTGCCACGGTGTATCTATCGCATCATAGCCCACCCCTAGGGTCAGCGCTACGCACGTCTGCCAACACATATCCTACAAACACGAGAAACTATTTGCAACTCCTAGACAGAGGACTAGGGTGGTTAAGAAGCCGAGAGGGTCAATTAAGGATCCCAATGCATGGTAGTAATTGGTTCTTAAATCACACATACAGTTCTCGGTGCTTAAGGACGGTTCCAATGAAACAACCCACCATGTACTCCTACATGGCCTCTCATCAATACCTTTACCAAATCATGTTCAACACACTTAGCTCACACACAGTAGGACATGTTCACAACTTTCCAATTCATCCCCGATGAATCAGACCTGACACAACTCTAAGCAATAGCAGGCATGACAAGCAAACATGAATTAGTAGGCACATCAAGGCTCAAACAACTCCTACTCAGGCTAGTGGGTTTCATCTATTTACTGTGGCAACGACAGGTCATGCAGAGGAAAGGGGTTCAACTACCGCAGCATGTAACAGTTGAATCATTGTTGTCCTAATGCAGTAAAAGAGAGCAGGAGCGAGAGAGTGGCATTGTATCGGAATGAACAAGGGGGTTTTGCTTGCCTGGCACTTCTGAAGATAGTATAGTTCTTCATCGGTGTCATCGATCTCATCATCGCAAACATCGTCTACCGAGGGGGAACAATCACCGGCAAACACAGAAAGAACACAATCAATGCAATGCACAATATGATGCATGATCATGACATGTCAACATTCTGAAGATAGTATAGTTCTTCATCGGTGTCATCGATCTCATCGTCGCAAACATCGTCTACCGAGGGGGAACAATCACCGGCAAACACAGAAAGAACACAATCAATGCAATGCACAATATGATGCATGATCATGACATGTCAACATGCTGTGATTTGAGCTAATGCAGCTAAGAACAGAAGGGTTTGAGTTGATTTGAACCAAAGGTTCAAATTCAAATTCAAACTAAGAACTTATAAAGTGCATTATCATGTTTTGATCTAAACAGCAAGGTTAAGTTGTTTAAACATGCATGAAACCAGTATAGATGGATAGATTAGATTTTTCTGATCATTTTTCATATATAATTTGTTTGATTGGGAGTTACGGTTGAATTACTATGAATTTTTGAAGTTTTGGATATTTTCTGCAATTTTCTGAATTATTTTAAATCCAGAAAATGATAACTGCATCAGCATTGCATCACTATGATGTCAGCTGGTTAACCGGGAAGCCCAGGTCAAACTGACTAGTGGGTCCCTTGTGTCAGTAGCTAAACTAAATTAGCTAGGTTTAGTTAATCCTAATCTAGGTTAGTTAGCAGGGCGGCCCCACCTATCATTGAGCCAGGGGAGGTCAAACCCCTTGGTCAACTGGGGCTAACACGCTGGCGTTTAGCCGCCGCCGGCAGCAGACGCGACGGAGGGCGCGGGATTTGCACTCCGGCGACCAAAAGGACGGCGGAGGCCATCTATGGGGAGCTGGACATGCGCCGCTTCCATTGGTGGTGGTGGTTGGTCCGGAGGTGGCCGGAATCATTGCCGGCGACGATGTTGGAGGCTGCCGGAGCTCGGGGATGGTGCAGGTTAGCGCTGTGGTGTGCTAACGAGCGAGGCGAAGGTCTAGCGGGGCACTACGCGTTGCGGGGAGCAAGTTGGACTCGCCGGGGTGACCATTTGGTCACCAGAGCTGCGCCGACGACGAGCTCAAGCGGCGGCGGCTATGGTCGTCAAGGGGGCGACGTCTACGGCTCGAAATCGAAGGGGAGGAAGGAGGGGATCCACGCAAGAGCTCACAGCGGTTCGTTCGGTGGCCTCAGCGAGCTCGGGGAAGCGTCGGAGCGGGCGCACGGTCGCCGGTGATCTCGGTGGCGCGAGGTTGAAGAAGACGGCAGTGAGGGTGTTCGGCGGTGTCCGGCGTCGCTTGGCTTGGCGAGGAGGTCGAGGACAAGGTAGCCGAGCTACTGGGAACGTCGAGGGGTCGAGGGGGAGGCTCTGGGTGCGGCAACGGTGAGCGGTGGTGACGAGCTCCGCTCGGGCTGCGCGGGAGAGAGAGCAGAGGAGGGGAAAGGGGTCCAGGGGAGAGAGGAGAGGTGCAAGGGGGCGAGGGGGAGTGTGTGGCACTCCGGGCTGGCTCCAGAAGCGGTGGAAGCAGGAGGTGGCTCGGGCGCGTGCCGGCGCGCGGTGGCCACACACCCTCGCCTACTGGCGCGAGGACGAAGGCGACAGGGAGGCGCTGGTGGGCTGGGCTGTCCAGCTGGGCCGCCAGGTGGGCTGCAACAGGTGCATATACTGGGCCAGGTAGGTTTTTATCTCTCTTTGCTTTTCTGTTTTTGTTTCTTGTTTTTCTGCTGTTGTTTTTTGATTTAGCACAGGTGCCAAACCATTTTATAAAATGCTGAAAATATTTATAGGCACCTCTGAAATTAATTCCAACAGCCCAAAAATACTTCCAAGATTATTTGGACATTTAACAATATTTATATCATTTAAAATGCCCAAATGCAAATACATATGATTTAATTCAGGGGTCCAAGTTGTCCTAGAAAAATGTGCAATATTTTTGGCAGAGGTTCAAGACCAATCCAAAAATGATGAACATTTTGTGAAGGCCATTTTGGGTTCAGTGAAAAAGATTTTATCTGGACCCTAGTTGAATTTCATTTGCTGCTAGGGTTTATCAGCCCCCATTTCAAGTTTCATAAAATTTGAACATGATGCATGGATGCTTATGCAAAGACAGACAAGGTCTAAGCTAGGGTTGAGACAACTCACCCCCACTAAACAAGAATCTCGTCCCAAGATTCAGGACGTGAGGTAAGATGAAGGGGAAACACAAACTAACACAATCTTCACGATCCAAGTTGCACTTTGTAAGAACGTTGATTCATCACCATCTTTGTCTCGACGTCTTGCTCTAAGAAATCCAACCAACATGACATCGAGAGGAAAAGGAAAAACCCTAGAAGGATCGATCTTCTCGAAGATCAAACAACTGATGATCAACTCACGGAATGAGACATTGAAACATCTCTCGAGCTGAGACATGAAACATACATCCAGAGGGATGGAGTGTAACAGATGACGGAGGTTCACTAGGTAGACAACAATTTCATGCTTAAGAAGGTGGTGAACGGTTGTCAACGTAGCGAGGGGTTGTGTTTCCATGATACCATAATGAGACATCTTAGAGGAAGGTGACTCACAGAAATATTCCCTTAAGTGGCAAAAAGAATTACTTTTGATATAATTATCATTGAAACTCTTTATGCTAGCCTAAGACAATCACAAACGATCATTCAAGGAGGTTCAAAAGAACGGCATATATCAACTAGAATGGATAATGTGGACTACCTTGTTGAAGACAACGCAATGGATGGTTTTTGCTTATCACCGAAAATGGATGGGACTCATGGTAATTCCACTTTTGAAGATGATCCTAGACATTAATTACTGAGAAGGCAGACCATAGAAAATGGCACAATGGCGGTGCAAGCTGGGAACAAAATGCAAATGCTGGGAATGTTCCAACCATCATATCTGCGTGAGATTCAGATCTGGCTGGTATTGGGGTATTTCAGACAGCATGTCTGGAAAAGAAATGTAGCAACACAAATCGATGAGATGGCGTTGCGAGATTCTCGGGAAATGAACTACGATAGCAAGCTCCAAAACATGAGCTGGTTCTGCTACATACATGTGAACACGCTGTTCCAGACAAGCATGACCACATAGTAGTCTTACAACAAAACACTATCGAGTTCCGGAGGGGAACCATGAATGAGGGTAGCGAAGTCCTAACATAAGTCATGATTCTTAAGAAGGAACTTCTTCACCTTGAACAAATCAATCAGTGGCTTGGTGTGCTAGGAACACATATGGAGTGGAGGTAATTAATCTACCAAACCATAGAGTATTTCGCATGTATGCATGACTGATTTGGTATGATTCCAAGGGAAACAAAACAAACCTTTCTCAAATCCATGGCGGCAACTTACACCTAATGCACGTGAACTTGGAGAAAGTCACTTTTTTCATTCAAGCATAAGCTTCATGAACGGAACACGAAGGCATTGCTTACAAAGTTTCAACACTAGGTTGATGTTCAACCTGAATCATGGGGAGACAAAATGCTGCTGATGGGGTCAACAGCAACTCATCGGAATTTCCATATCACTGGACTTCCGCCATCATGTGAACACGGTGATAGCATTGGTCAGACCAAAAGATGTAATGGTGTACGCTCGAGGGATCAAGCATGAGTAAGACAACATTACGAACATCGTTGGTTCTGATTTGACTTGACGATAGCCTATACTCAAGTCAAAGTTTTGACAAGACAATAGATCCAACAACTGATCATGAGGACTAATCGATGAAGATATCATCTTTCTTCAACACACACACACACACAAAAGATATCCCTTAACATGAACTAAGTCAGACCAGCTTTTGTCTTCCAACTCTCCAAGTTGTTTTTTTGGCTTAACCAACTAGCTCAAGGGTATCCAACACAGATTCTTGGAGAAGGGTGGTTTATAAGAAAACCAACTTGATCGCGTGCTCAACATAACGGTCAGGGGGAAACCTGGTAATACTTTCGAGAAGATATCCGAAAAATGACGAACCACCGATACGTCTCTAAGCTCGAGAACAATCTTGCTTTTCAGGGCAAGACGATATGATCAAATAAGCAAGGGATTGAGTAATCCGAACTCATTGATCAAAGGGTGCACCTGAAATAAGGACTAGGTAGCACGATCAATCTTAGGATGATGATTCAATAACCAGCACGCTAAGAGTGAGAGTATTGTCCATTAACTACCAAGCAACGAGGTTGCTAGTAGTATTAATTTCACACATCACAGTTCACTTGTCGGCATTCCGGTTACAACAACACGGGACCAAGGAATGAATAATGACGGCGAGAAGTATCACTCCATCAAGAATTCATAAGAGGTGGTGCAATTCTCATGGCATTCTTGACATAAAGATGGTAATACTCCAAGGTAGAACAGAATCAAAAGCTGGATTGTCATTTGATTTGCGGATTACAACTGCTTTGACCCAATCCTGGATATGGATGAGGTACTGGAGTTTGTTTCTCCTAGTCATTCTGGAATAGAATGGCTTGACGAACCACAAGAATAATAAGCACCGGTAACACGGATGCACAATTACTCCTGACTATCAATTGATAGACGATGGTCAGAATACAAAAGAAGAGGGACAACTCAAGGGGACATCTATCTTTCTAAGTTGTAGATGCATAGATTAATATGTCGAACCAAGTTCAACAGGTTTGTTCCAGATAACCCATGCTGTCGGCGTTCTGGGAACGGGGGTCCCCAGACTTGCCTACCTACGGCCTGTGGCGTGGCTCAAGCGGGGGCCCAGCGCGGACCATCTTCATCAGCTCAAGCTCAAAGACCCTCGCGAGGGGCCAAGCCTCGCGGGGCGGACGACAGGAAGCTTCCTCAGAGGCAGCCTCATCAGGCAGGCTCGCGAGGAGGCGGAGAGATCAAGGCAGGGGTGAACCCGTGATGCAAGCCATGACGATCGAGACCAGGCGGGCGCCGGCCTGCGCAGTGTCCTTGTTTCCCTTTGGTGCAAAGGGGGCAAGAACAGGCCAAGGCATCAGGCAAAGGTTACCATTCCGGTGCAACGAGATCAAGACCAGCCAGATGGCAGGACAGAGGTCACCGTGGAGCCCAAGACGGCGTCATCGCCTTTCCCTTCTCCTCAGCTAAAAACCGGCGGATCGGTGCCATTGGCGCAAGAGGAAGCAAGGATGAGGAAGAAGAGGAGGAGGAGTGACGGAAAGGGGTGAACCGGCGAAGCTCACGCGGCCCCGTACTTATAGCCGCGGAAGGCCAACCGCCGAGCACCATGACCTCAGGTAATCATGACCCATATCTTTGCATGTAGGGACTTGTCAAG
Source organism: Triticum urartu (assembly GCF_056163025.1). Taxonomy (NCBI): domain Eukaryota; kingdom Viridiplantae; phylum Streptophyta; class Magnoliopsida; order Poales; family Poaceae; genus Triticum; species Triticum urartu. The sequence goes on along the minus strand of NC_141876.1, from coordinate 46,204,661 downwards.
TCGTGTAGTTGCCGAGGCGTCGTGGGAAGTGCAGACGCCCACGCCCAATCAACCGCCACGCGGCGCCCAAGGCCGCAGGCTGTTAGGGCCCGCGGCGCTTCGTGCTTGCCCCTTCGCTTCTCTGCTAAGCCAAGCCCGCGCGCGCCTTGGGCCCGGGGGCTACTAACGGCGTTCTGGGAACGGGGGTCCCCAGACTTGCCTGCTTGCGGCCTGCGGCGTGGCACAAGCGGGGGCCCAGCGCGGCCCATCTTCATCAGCTGAAGCTCAAAGACCCTCGCGAGGCGCCAAGCCTCGTGGGGCGGACGACAGGAAGCTTCCTCAGAGGCAGCCTCATCAGGCAGGCTCGCGAGGAGGCGGAGAGATCAAGGCAGGGGTACCTCGCGAGGAACCTGTGACGCAAGCCATGACGATCAAGACCAGGCAGGCGCTAGGCGGGCGCCGGCCTGCGCAGTGTCCTTGTTTCCCCTTTGGTGCAAAGGGGCCAAGCACAGGCCAAGGCATCAGGCAAAGGTTACCATTCCGGCGCAATGAGACCAAGACTAGCCAGAAGGCAGGGCAGAGGTCACTGTGGAGCCCAAGACGGCGTCATCGCCAGTGCTTTTGGCAGCCGAAGACCACCTTTGGTCAGGATAACTTGTACTAGATGTTCCCCTTCGAAATGGCCAATTGTTGGCGCCCTTCCCGCTCATTATTTGGGGAGAGGCCCAGGGCCTCTATAAATAGAGCTAGACACCACAGAGTAGTGAGAGACCCCCGGGAGAGATCTGGTAGAACCCCAGCAGAGAGAGAGAGAGAGAGAGGCGACTGAACTCACCCTAGCAGTTCATCGCACCAGCTCAAGAACACTTCTCGCGAGGCTGTTCTTCCATTGTACTGTCCATCATCAGCCCAGAGGCAGTCCACCACACCACACACTGGAGTAGGGTATTACACCACAACGGTGGCCCGAACCAGTATAAACATCGTGTCCCTTGTGTTGTTCATCATTTTCATCTTAGTTCGCATGAGAGGATCGGACGTACATCGGTAGGGGAGAGATCTCCGCGCGTACCCCAGTGTTCGAACCTCAAGGGTCTGCCGGAACCCGAAACCCGACATTTGGCGCGCCAGGTAGGGGTGCGCCGGAATCTTCCTTCCACTGTTCGCGTGTGATCTTCCGTTGTGTCCATGCCTGACGCTCATCGGGCTCGCGCCGAGCACCGGGCTGCTCACGCCGCTTGCGTCGCCCAGACGGCGCCCGTCGGCGGCCCCCTCATCGTTCCTCGTCGCCACCGCCAACGCCGCCACCGGCCCGGCGGGGAACAAGCAGCAGGCCTCGTCCCAGCACCCCTCGGTGCGGCGGGATGGCCGCACCGCCACCACATCGCTGACTCCAACTGGCTTGTCGTCCCACGCCCGTCGCGCACCCATGGACGCGCACGCCTCACTGCTCTTGGCGCGGGAGCTCCTGCACTATCGCCCCGTCGACGACCTCTACGAGGACTGGCTCGCCCGCATCACCGAGCTCGTCAGTGCCGCAGGGGGCTCCCCCTTGCGGTCCCTCTCGCTGCCTCGCCCTCCGTCCCATGCAGGGGGCGAGGATCAGGAGGCGCCTCCGCCGCCTCCTCCCCAAGAAGGTGCCTTGGCTCCAAGGCGCGCAGCCCCAGGGCGAGACCCTCCACGTCCGGTGCCAGCGCAGCAAGAAGGGAGCTGCCAAGAGATCCCACGTCCCCGGGAAGGTGCTCGCGCACTCCCAGCATCGGCGCGCCAAGATCGCGCCCCAGCGCCTCCACGACAAAACCCCGCGCTGCTCCTAGTGGCGGCACGTGGTGACCCGCAAGAACGAGTCCAGCACCAGCAAAGGGCGCCTGTAGCCATGGCGGGCTGCCTCGCCTTCACCCCCGAGCTGCGCGGCGTCACATGGCCAGGCAAGTTCAAGCCTGACCTCCCTCCCCGCTACGATGGCACAGCAGACCCCGCGGAGTTCCTGCAGCTCTATGAGCTGGGCATCGTAGCCGCCAACGAAGACGAGAAGGTCATGGAGAATTGGTTCCCCATGGCGCTCAAGGACGGTGCCCGCACCTGGCTCCTGAACCTGGCGCCCGACACGATCTCCTCCTGGAGCGAGATGCGCACCCGCTTCATCGCCAACTTCCAGGGCACTCGCGACCGGCCCCCGGCCGTGAGTGACCTGTGCCGCATTAAGCAACAGCCAGGAGAAACCCTGCAGAAGTACATCCAGCGCTTCAACTACGCTCGCCTCAAGATCCCCAAGGTGACTGAAGAAGCCATCATCTCAGCCTTCTCCGACAGCATGCGCGACGTCAAGATGAAGGAAGAGCTAGCAATCCATGAAGACCTGTGCACATCCCTGGAGCTGTTCAACTTGGCGACCAAGTGCGCCAGAGCTGAGGAAGGGCGTCTCTCCCTCCTCGAGCTCCCGGCAGCCGACCCGGAAGAAAAGAAGCTCAAGGCCAAGGATGTGAAGCGCAAGGGGGCTGCCGTGCTAGCAGCGGAACCGGACACCAAGCAAGGCAGGGATCAGCCTGAGTCATCTAAGGGCGGACGGTACTGCGTGTACCACGACCTCCACACCCACAACACCAATGAATGTCAAGAGCTCAGAGCTGTGCAAGATGGGCGGATCGGCCGACGCCCAGAGCGCAATGACAGGGGCTATGGCCGAGGAGGAGGAAGAGGCGGTGGACGATGGGAAGACCGTGGCCTTCGCCAGGGATGGCGTGACCGCCCTCGCGAGGACCACTGGCAGGACCAGCCTCGTGAGGACCGTCCCCAGGGCAACACAGGCCTCCCTCCTCTGCCGCCTCCACCGAGGAGGAACGAAGACCAACACCAAGACGATGGGGCTGGGGGCTTCCAAGAGTTGTGTGCAATTGCTTGCATCCTGGGCGGCGCCCAAGCCCCAGCCTCACAGCGCATCTTCAAGCAGTTTGCTCGTGAGGTGAATGCAGTCCTTCCCAAGCTTGAGGCCACGCGCCCTCTTAGGTGGTCTTCGTGCGCGATCACATTTAGTTCCGCAGACTAGCTCAAGTGTGCGGCAACGGCCGGAGTCCTCCCGATGCTTTGCTCCCCAGTCATCAGCAACGTGCAGGTCACTAGGACCCTCATCGATGGCGGAGCAGGACTCAACGTCTTGTCCGTCGAGACGTTCGACAATCTCCATGTGCCATACGACCAGCTTCAGCCGACCAAGCCCTTCTCAGGAGTCACGATGGTTCCACTGTTCCAATTGGGCAGGTTCGCCTTCCGGTCACCTTCGGGCAACGCAACAACTACCACACCGAGCTCATCGACTTCGACGTCGCTCACATCCGCCTGTCGTACAATGCCATCCTCGGGTACCCAGCCCTAGCCAAGTTTATGGCAGTGACTCACCATGGTTACAATGTCCTCAAGATGCCAGGAAGCAGTGGAGTCATCACCGTACCCTGTGAAGAAAGGGACGTGGTGTGCTCGCTCGAGCGTGCGTTCCAAGCCGCAGCAATCGAAGACCCAGATCGTAGGAGCGGGATGCCTCCTGAGGCGACCCTCAAGAAGAACAAGACCTCACCTGGCCAGAGCCACAAGGAAGCAGGCACCTCCGAAGGTATTGCGTCAGGATTCGCGCCCGATCAGGGAGCGCCGCCCTCTCGCGCATACGAAGGCGCGCTCAGCACCCTCCTTAGACAGGGCTCGGGGGCTCTCTCTTGGAGAGCCACCGACCTTGCCAAGGTCGCAGGGGAGGCGCTCGGGCACCACTTGGAGGGGTGCTTTCAGGCACGCTTCCCTCAGAAAGGTACAAGTCAAAGGAGACCAAACCCTCAGGAGTTCATCGCAAGGAACACCCAAGAGCTACAAGAGTCCAGAGTCATGCGCGGCAGCCGCCGCTTACCTGCCGTGGCCCCACATCCAGGCGAGGATGGAGGACTGCACGTCTGCGTTGACGTACCAGGGCTCAACCGAGCTGCGTCCCAGGAGCGCCTATGGCCTTCGGCCGTAGGGCGCTGCGTGGGACCACCCCACAGCTACGTTCGCATGCCCTTCGGCTTGCCGAGCACGGTTGCCGCACATCAGCGCCTGTTGAGGAGCATTCTGGAGGCTCAGGAGGTCAGGCATCGCGCGGTCCTAGCGGAGGTGGCGATGGTCCCCGAAGACCTGCACGTGCCACCAGAGCCTCCCGAGGCCCCTGGGCCTGGGGGCTCATGAGGGCCGACATCTTCACCGCGCATCGCTCACTTCCTCAGCATCACTTCATCTTCAACAGCACCAGGTGACATCTTTTAGAGTTCTACTTTCAGCTGGGAGCACCCACAGGGCTGCACCATTCCCAGGCCGCGTGGGTCGGTCCCCGCGGCATGTATCCATTTTGTTTATGCTCTTTATTTACCTTGTTGGGGGTGCCCCTCGGGCTGCATCATCCCCACGCCGCTCGGGCCCGACCCAGCGGCGGTTGCTTTTACCTGCGCTTGCTTGAAATTGGATTTCCTCCTATGTGCTTAACATACCTGACCTAATCACCTGCTCGATCGACGCCTATTTGAAGAGCCGCTCGCTCTAGCACGGCGCGTGCGCACAGGTCCGTCCCTGCACCGTTGATAAACCTGAGTGGTCGAGCTCTGGCCGCGGCAGCCCCGCACGGCGCCACCTCACCAGGCCCTCAGTGCCCTGACCGCTCCCTCGGAGTGACCATAGGTTGGCCAGCGACCGTAATGACAGGCCTTGTTTCTCCTCATGATTGGTGTGCAGGACCTACTCCATGAGCAACATTGGGGGCATCGTGAGCTCTCTCTCCCTCTCTTCGGCACGGACCGCTTGCACGTTAAAAGGGGGGTACCTGAGCATCACGACTCATGGGCTCCTACTGGCTCTCCTGCCCTCACCCCCTGGCCTTGACCCGCGACATCGCGACCTGTCATACCAGCGGCGGCTGAGCTCGCTCGAGGGCCGAGACCTGAGGACGTAGAGCATTAAGGAAAGTGCGGGGGAGTGGGAGGAAGCTCGCGAGGGCCTAACCCAGCAATGCCTCGACCACCGCCTCTCGGGCCAGGCGCCTCTCCGAGGAACGTCAGACACACAAGATAAGTCGTGCTGTCGCAAAAGCTAGACCAACGCAGCGCTAAATCCCCGCCCAGTGCAACTCTGTCACGGCGACGCTGCCTTCTTTTCTCGCCCAGCAAGGATTGCTTGAGCGCTAAAGGGGACCTCCCGAGCATCGCGACTCGGGGACTCTTACCGGACCTCGGGCCGCTCACCTCCTGGCCTTGACCACGGCATCGCGACTTGGCATACCAGCGACGGCTGGAGCTTGCCTGGGGACTGGGACCTGTCAGCGTAGAGCGCCAAGTCCTCGTGAGGATAGAAAGGGGGAGCTTAGCTGGAACAGAACGGACACCTCACGCCAATTCATATTAAGGATATAGTAATTACAAAAGCACGGCAGACGCCTTACATGCCCCCGCGGGGTGCTGCTTTAATTCCTTGCAGGGAACAAAAGGTGCAAACCCTAAGGAACGCTACTTGCTAGCACCTCCCCAGGCGACGCCATCATCAACAGTGGGCTGCCCAGTGCCGGCGCTAATCCCGTCCAGATCAGTGGCGTCGGCGGCCCGATGCAGCTGCCTCACTCCGAGCGCAGCGCAAGCTCGGAGGCTCGTAGCTGTCGTCGCTCGTCTCCGGGGTCGCGAGGAGTTCGGGGGAGCCGCTGAAGCCCGCAGTCCCTCCGCTGCTGCCCGAGGAGCTGCAGGAGGACCAACGGGCGGGGCTGGTCCTCGCCAGTTCGTCACCACTGCCGCTTCCCTTAGGGCAGCATGCCAGCCGGCGTCCTTGTGCATCAAGGAGGCACCGTCATATTCAAGATGGATCACCAAGGCGCCATCCGCGCGACAGACCCAGGCAATCTCACCCCAGCCCCGGGTCATGAAGACCTTGCCCAGAGCGACGACCACGACCTCCGCTCCGGTTGCAGGGGTGCCACAGTCGACGTGCTACAGCCAGAGCTCCAGGGCCACGCTCGGCGACATCTCGAAGGTAAAGGAGGGAGGAAGGCGGATCCATGAAGTTGGAGGCATGGAGGCGTGAAGCACAAGCTCGCGAGAGGAGCGCTCCGCATGGACTCCAGGGGGGACGACACGCACCACTGTGACTCGCCGGCGTCGGCGGCGACGCTGTCGGTGTTGCTCGGCGCCCTCCCCCCTGGGGCCTACGACGTGGGCGTAGAAGGGCAGCGGAAACCCAGGCGGCGGCCGCTCGTACCACGGCCTCGACACCACCTGCCAGGCACCTTCGTCCCAATGACAAAGGATTGGCCGCTTCTTCGGCGGGAGGGGGTCAGGACCCTCTCTGGGGGCCTTTCCCTTCTCCTCAGCTGAAAACTAGCGGATCGGTGCCATTGGCGCAAGAGGAAGCAAGGATGAGGAAGAAGAGGAGGAGGAGTGACGGAAAGGGGTGAACCGGCGAAGCTCACGCGTCCCCGTACTTATAGCCGCGGAAGGCCAACCGCCGAGCACCATGACCTCAGGTAATCATGACCCATATCTTTGCATGCAGGGACTTGTCAAGTCGTGTAGTTGCCGAGGCGTCGTGGGAAGTGCAGACGCCCACGCCCAATCAACCGCCACGCGGCGCCCAAGGCCGCAGGCTGTTAGGGCCCGCGGCGCTTCGCACTTGCCCCTTCGCTTCTCTGCTAAGCCAAGCCCGCGCACGCCTTGGGCCCGGGGGCTACTGTCGGCGTTCTGGGAACGGGGGTCCCCAGACTTGCCTGCTTGCGGCCTGCGGTGTGGCTCAAGCGGGGGCCCAGCGCGGCCCATCTTCATCAGCTGAAGCTCAAAGACCCTCGTGAGGCGCCAAGCCTCGTGGGGCAGACGACAGGAAGCTTCCTCAGAGGCAGCCTCATCAGGCAGGCTCGCGAGGAGGCGGAGAGATCAAGGCAGGGGTACCTCGCGAGGAACCCGTGACGCAAGCCATGACGATCAAGACCAGGCGGGCGCCGGCCTGCGCAGTGTCCTTGTTTCCCCTTTGGTGCAAAGGGGGCAAGCACAGGCCAAGGCATCAGGCAAAGGTTACCATTCCGGCGCAACGAGACCAAGACCAGCCAGAAGGCAGGGCGGAGGTCACTGTGGAGCCCAAGACAGCGTCATCGCCAGTGCTTTTGGCAGCCGAAGACCACCTTTGGTCAGGATAACTTGTACTAGATGTTCCCCTTCGAAATGGCCAATTGTTGGCGCCCTTCCCGCTCATTATTTGGGGAGAGGCCCAGGGCCTCTATAAATAGAGCTAGCCACCACAGAATAGTGAGAGACCCCCGGGAGAGATCTGGTAGAACCCCAGCAGAGAGAGAGAGGCGACTGAACTCACCCTAGCAGTTCATCGCACCAGCTCAAGAACACCTCTCGTGAGGCTGTTCTTCCCTTGTACTGTCCATCATCAGCCCAGAGGCGATCCACCACACCACACACTGGAGTAGGGTATTACACCACAACGGTGGCCCGAACCAGTATAAACATCGTGTCCCTTGTGTTGTTCATCATTTTCATCTTAGTTCGCACGAGAGGATCAGTAGGGGAGAGATCTCCACGCGCACCCCAGTGTTCGAACCTCAAGGGTCTGCCGGAACCCGAAACCCGACACATGCAGAAAGGTAGAACTGGCAGAATCAGAATTATGAATGGAGAACTCCTCAAGAGTACTCTGATTGTGATCTTTTGATCCAACAAACTTCTGCCATAAGTGGTTCATAGTATTTGGAAGAAGGAAATAGCACGAACCTCGAGGACTAATGTAAAGGTTACTAATAACCTAAAGGAACGAGCAAACACTATCAACATGAAATAAGTAGGGTGAATCTCGGGTTCAAGAACCCAGGAATAGAATGCCTACTGCTAAATGGCATCACGGGATGCTTTTGAAAATGGTGGCCAGAAGCATCACACCGGGAACACAAAACATGGCTAGATTACCAGGTGACTCCCTAAAACACCTAGGGTCATAATAATAGCCCCAACATATATGTCGAGGCAATAGAGTACCTCAACTCATCGATTAGTGTGGTTGAACTGGACCAAAGGGACATCGGGAACGGAAAGAAGGGATTTGCAAATGCATCAGACTATTCAGAAACCTGGGATGACTCGGACAGCATAACGGCTGTAAATGCTCAAAAATATTTGAGACATCCTGCAAAATGGTGGCATAACCACTCAACAACATCATATCAGGGTTCTGAGGCCATTTAACAACACACTGGAGTAGTAGAAACTGAACTGAGGCTTGAGACCAACAATCCTACGAATCTACGGATTAGTAACACGCGATCCTGATAGAAAGATGGGAAGCCTTGTTCTTAATCCCCGTAGAAGAGAAGAGGGTGACTCAGATCAGAAGCCATAAGGTATAAGGAGTAAAAAGAGCCTTACGTTCCCTTCCACAATCAATTCCCTTATATAACTACAGCATTTCTAGACTCAACTTTGACCAGTTTGGCTTGGTAATCCTACAGGCAGTCAGGCTCTGATACCAATGCTGTCAGGACCCCGATTCTAAGTCACACTGATCTAGCCTATAACACCTCATATCACTTTGCGGCCTCACGCATGGTATTCCCACGGGTGTCGCCTTACCATGGCCCGGGACCGCTTGCGCCTTTTGGCTCACGTATATGATAGTGTCGCTAGCATCCATATGACAGAGAACCCGGGCCGACATGACTAGTCGTGAACCCAAAGTGGCACCAACTTACGGGGACAGGCATACATGAATCAACATCGAGCATGTCGGTCAGCAGCGTGCGAATCTGGGCTGTAGCACTGGGCTAACAGGACTCCGGGAACCCTGGCTGTAGCAGGCTAGGCAGGACTCCGGATGTCACCGCGTGACATTTCCCCGAAGGGACAGACACAGGAATGAAGTGAATCACATGCCGGCCAGTCAAGTGTTCCGGAGCAGTAGTCAGGTGAACCGGGCAGTAGCGGACTACTATGGCTTATGGAAGCACAAGACTACATTTCCCCATAAGAGAGGCTACCAAGGATAAACAACTAGGTTGTCGGATCCCACACATACCAAGCATTTCAATCATACACACAATATGCTCGATATGTGTAAATACAACATGGCATCACAACATAACTCTACGACTCAAGTATTTATTCACTAGGCTCTGAAGAGCCAGATATTACAAACATGGGTCTCATGACCCAACATTCAGAGCATACCAGACAAAACACATGCGGAAGCTTAACATGTCTGAGTACAGACGTCTACAAAAGAAAAAGGCTGAGAAGCCTGACTAACTACCAGATCTTGCCGAGGGCACAAGCTCGTAGCTGAGGTAACAAGCTAAACGTCGAAGTCAACGTGGAACTACTAGCGAGGCTGAAGTCTCTCTGCAAAACATAAATTAAGCAAACGTGAGTACAAATGTACCCAGCAAGACTTACATCAGAACTAACTACTTATGCATCGGTATCAACAAAGGGGTAGTGGAGTTTAACTGCAGCAAGCCAACTGTGACTCAGTGGCTAACCTGAACTATGACTGCAAGCAACTCTTTTGAGGTGGCGCACACGAGTCCACATATTCACCATATCAATACACCACTATGGACCCGCTCCCGTCTCCCTACGAGAACGCCGTCCATAGCACTCACGCTTATCTTGCGCATTTTAGAGTATCCACTTTCACTTGTCTATGAACCGTATAGGCAACCAAGTAGTCCTTTACCGCGGACGCGGATATTCGAATAGACGATGTTAACCCTGCAGGGGTGTATTTCTTCATACACGCTCTCACCACTTACCGTCGTTTACACGACATGTACTCGGCAACCTTCAAGCGGAAGCCCAACGAGGGTGTCAGCCACGGCCTACCTAAACAATCAAGTCTCTAGTCCAGGTTTATCACCTATCCAGGTTCCATCCGCAGGGAGTCCGGCCGAGGTTTCCACATACGGCCCCGAACGATGTGTACAGGGTTCCTGAGACACCAAACGGGCGACTCGGTACACCACGCCACGGTGTATCTACCGCATCATAGCCCACCCCTAGGGTCAGCGCTACGCACGGCCACCAACACATATCCTACAAACACCAGAAACTAGTTGCAACTCCTGTGATATCATTTGATCCTCTGTTCGGGTTTTCTTCAGGAACACCGAAAAAAGCATCAGGGGCTACTGTCTATGCGGTAATATTTCTACTACATTTTAAAACACTTACCTCGAAGCCTGTTAGAAGGCTAGTACAGGCTTCAGTCAATCCACTCTTGGTGGACTGAACCTTCTGGATCACCGCACTCATGATAGTGCGGTGCTCCTCCTCGATGGAAGCGCTGCGAAGCGCTTCCAACATAGTGTCCGGCGCCTCTGGATGGACAGAGGTCACCGGCACAGGCGTCTCACCCCCTCTGAAGGGGGCCGCCTACCCGAGCTCGGAGCCGTTGGAGGGTCCGGCGCGGTGTTCGGCTGAGGGCCGAACTCGGAGCTCTCGGGGACCCCGTCCCCTCGGCTCCAGGAGTCCGGAAGGTCGCCTTGAGGCGCCTCCAGGACTATCCCCCCTCGATCCGGTGCCTCTTGAGATAGTACCTCGGTGTCGTCGGCTGGATGAGGGGAGGTGGCGGTCGGGACTGGGTCGCTATCCATGTCCGACGCGCCTAGGGATCCATCCGAGGATACCTCGATATTGGCTCGGGGCGGCCTGCGCAATGGAGTTCGGCGTTAGGGAAAGCAATGCGACAAAGGAATCCTATGGGTTACTTTGGTATCCGAATACATACGATCTCCCCTGGGGCTTGCCCCTGGGCAACCACTCGTCTTCACTTTCGTCGGCGGCGGTGGAGCTGTCCGGAAGGAGCGTCCTTCCCTTCTTGGACCCTCCGGCCTCCCCAGTTGGGGCGGCCTTCCTTTTATTGTCTCCCTAGTTGGTGGGGGAGCCTCTTCTTCCTCTTCCTCGTCTTCAGGGGAAGAGTGCGCCGCAAAATCATCGGACGCTGAGTCCGATGATGCCTGGCGTCGGGAACTCTTTCGAGCTCCCTTGGCCTTCTTGGTCTTCTCCGGCACCTTATAAGGGGCCGGAGTCAGCATCTCCGTCAGAAGAGCATCTGTGGGGCCTTCAGGCAAGGGAGCCAGACAGTCGATCTATACGGCCATTTTCTGCCAGTCCTGTTAACGACACAGGAGTTTAGATCCCGCATAGAATCAATCTATATAGAAAACAAGTATCCTGTGAAAGGTAAAACAACTTACCGCACTGGCGTGGCGCTTCTCGCTGAATCCGCGATCCTCAGTAATGGGGGGAGGAACCGCGGCGCCCTTGAACAGCACCCTCCAGGCATCTTCATGTGTCGTGTCGAAGAGCCTGTTCAGAGTTCGGTGCTGCGCCGGATTGAACTCCCACAAGGTAAACTCCCATTGTTGGCACGGGAGTATCCGGCGGACGAGCATAACCTGGACTATGTTGACAAGCTTGAGCTTCTTATCCACCATGTTCTGAATACATGACTGGAGTCCGGTCAGCTCTTTTGAATTACCCAGGACAGACCCTTCTCTTTCCAGGAGGTGAGCCGCATAGGGATGCCAGATCGGAACTCGCGGGCCGCTACCCATGCGGGGTCGCGTGGCTCGGTGATATAGAACCACCCCGATTGCCACCCCTTTATGGTGTCCACGAAGGTGCCCTCGAGCCATGTGATGTTGGGCATCTTGCCCACCATGGCGCCTCCGCACTCCGCCTGGCGGCCGCTCACTACCTTCGTCTTGACATTGAAGGTCTTCAGCCATCAGCCGAAGCGGGGCTTGATGCGGAGGAAGGCCTCGCACACGATGATAAACACCGAGATTTTGAGGATTAAGTTCGGCGCCAGATCGTGGAAATCCAGGCCGTAATAAAACATGACCCCCGGACGAAGGGATGGAGAGGGAATCCCAGTCCGCGGAGGAAATGGGTGAGGAATACCACCCTCTCATGGGGCTCGTGGGTGGGGATGAGCTGTCCCTCATATGGGAGCCGGTGCGCGATGTCGTCGGGCAGGTATCCGGCTCTCCTCAGTTTCTTGATGTCTCCCTCCGTGACGGAGGAGACCATCCACTTGCCTCCTGCTCCGGACATGGTTGGAGAAGGTTGAGATGGAAGTGAGGACTTGGGCGCTAGAGCTCGAGTGTGCGGGCGCGGATGAGCAGAGGAGGAAGAAGGCGTGGATAGAAAGGTGAATCCTTATCCCTTTATATGGGCGGACAGAATTAATCGTCCCCACTTGCCTGGTAAAACTCGCTTATCCCCCAAGCGCCGCAATTGATGGCGCGGTTGGGTTACCCACGCCCATATTGATGAGAATCCCGTAATAAGGGGACACGATCTCTGCGTTGATAAGACGTGTCGAAAAACTGCCTCGCGTTATGTGCGGGGCTGGTTAAAAGAAACGGTTCGAATAATCACCGGGCCATGACGTAACATCATGTTGCCAGAACAAGCTAGCGGATTAGATCTGCGAAAACATTATTCTCTCTACGGTGAAATGTGGGACTTATTCTGCAGGGTCGGACACTATCCTCGTATTCAAATTCTTCTGTGATGCATTCGGAGAAGGAACCCGCGTTGCAATGCCGAAGACAACTGCGCGTCGGACTCATCGTCATTGAAGCCTGGTTCAGGGGCTACTGAGGGAGTCCTGGATTAGGGGGTGTCTGGACAGCCGGACTATCTCCATTGGCCGGACTGTTAGACTATGAAGATACAAGATTGAAGACTTCGTCTCGTGTCCGGATGGGACTCTACTTGGCGTGGAAGGCAAGCTAGGAAATACATATATGGATATCTCCTCCTTTGTAACCGACCTTGTGTAACCCTAACCCTCTCCGGTGTCTATATAAACCGAAGGGTTTTAGTCCGTAGGACGACAATCACAACATACAATCATACCGTAGGCTAGCTTCTAGGCTTTAGCCTCTCTGATCTCGTGGTAGATCCACTCTTGTAACACCCATATCTTCAATATTAATCAAGCAGGACATAGGGTTTAACCTCCATCAAGAGGGCCCGAACCTGGGTAAAACTTCGTGTCCCTTCCCTCGTGTTACCATCTGGCCTAGACGCACAGTCCGGGACCCCCTACCCGAGATCCGCCGGTTTTGACACCGACAGTGAACGTTCGTTACCGATCGCTAATGAATGAAAATCGTTCGCTACCGAACCCTAGCTAATGAACGCTCATAGAATAAGTTAACCTAAAAAAATAAACCGTTTTTTAAGAAAAACCAAAGTAAATCTAAACCCTAAAAAAATCGGACCGGGCGGTTTTGTACAGGTTCAGGTGGCGGCTCGAGTCGACGGCGGCAGGTGGCAGCGGCGGCTTCGGCCTCGGGCGGCGGGATTCGACGCGGCGGCTCCAAGCGGCGGCGGGGAAGGCGCGGGCGGCGAGGGTGTCACATTCCTAGTTCTGGTATGCACTAGGCTAGCCCTTCATGTGAGCATCATGTTTAAATTCAAATGAAATTTGAATTGAGGAATTTTCAAAAGCCTCGGAAGACCTCTAAAAATAACCAACATTTAAATCTCATCAAATGAGTCCAAGAAAATGTTCCTGTTAATCTCTGGAAATATTGGGAAGGGAAAAAATTCAAACCAATATTTCTAGAATCTCAGAAACAATTATTTTGGGCCTTTCAATTAATCCAATAAATATTTGAATTGGATCTATATTTGTTATATAATAAATATATGTTCAATAATTATGGAAATTGTTGTGTAGCTTTGGATAAGTCCAATTAGTTCACACAATTATTTTCATGAAATTTGAAAATGGTTTGGTATTTGAACTAAATCAAAACATAATAGCAAAAATAGAAAAACAGAAAACAAAATAGAAAACCAGAGAGAGGAAAGAGCTTACCTGCAGCCCACCTGGCGGCCCACTTACCTGGCCCAGCCACCAGGGGCAAGGTTGTCTTCAACCTTGCGCCTACTGGCAGCCAGCGCACGCGCCCAAGCGGCCACCTCCTGCTTCACGTTGTCGACGCCCCCTGCGCCCTCGCCTGGCGTCGTTGAGCTGCCCTGGACGCCTTGAACCTTCTCCCTCTCTCTCTGCTCTCTCCCTCGAACTCTAGCCCTCTCTCCCAAACGCGCCCGAGCGCCTCCGTCGCCTCCGTCCGCTGCCACCGTGGCCACCGCGCTCCCCTCTCCCCTCCTCTTGGTCCACGAGCTCCGCTACGACACGAAGCTCCTCCACACCGAAGCACACGAGCCCGGAAGCACCATAACGTCACCATCAATCGTTCTTCTCCGAGCACGGCCGCCGGACTCCATCAACGGATTTGTCGCCGCCACGACTTCCCCGAGCCTGTCGAGCTTCCCGTCTGATGCACCGTGAGCTCCTCTCCATTTCCCCCCTGCCCCCTTCCTCTAGCGCGTCCTCTAACACTGATTCTGCCATGGCCGAAGCTCGCCATCCGCCATTTGCCGCTGCTCTACTTGTTGTCGAGCTTGTCTCTCCTTGCACTGCTTCTCGTCGTGCTCCGGGTGGCAAGGTGATGCCGCCCAGCCACTCCTTTGGGTCGCTAGCACCACGCGGCCCCGCACACACACACCACCGTAGCTCTGGTCGCCGCCCAACTCGTCGTCCCCGCCGTTGCACGCCATGCCTGCGCTGCCCGAGGCAACCAACGGACGCGCTTCGTTGCACCGCTTCCAACGCGCCCGGCCGCGCGACCTCTCATCGCCGGAGTTGGCCGGACGAGCAGCCTCGCCGTGCTCTGTTTACGCCGGGGGTTATAACGCCGCCAATGGTGACGTGGCACCGTCATTAGCAGTTAATGACCCCGCTAATTAACCCGCACTCTCACTGACATGCAGGCCCCGCTGCCTAACTTACCAGCTAACAAAATAGATTAAAATTAATCTAAACACAGTGGCCCCACGCATCGGCGTTGACCTCGCTGACGTGGCCGTTGACCAGACCCACCTGTCTGTGACACTAAATGTCACTGGGTCACTGACCAGTGGGTCCCACTGGTCAGGTTTGACCTGGACCATGCCCGGTTGACCTGGTGACATCACCCTGATGCACTGCTGACGCAATAACTAATTTCTGGATTTATTGTTATATAGAAAATTCCAGAAATTGTTGCAAACTTTAAAAAATCATAGAAATTCAACCATAGCTCAGAATGAAATAATTTATATATGTAAAATGATCAGAAAAATCCAATCTATCCATCTGTACCATTTTCATGCATGTTTGAGCAAACTAACCTCACTGTTTAGTCCAAAACATGATAATGCACTATTTGAATTCATAGTTTGAATTTGAATTTGAACCTTGAGTTCAAATCAACCCAAACCTTTCTGTTACTAGTTGCATTAGCTCAAATCACAACATATTGTCATGTCATGATCATGCATCATACTGTGCATTGCATTGATTGTGCTCTTCCTTGTTTGCCGGTAATTGTCCCCTCTCGGTAGACGCTGCTCCGACGCTGTGATCGTTGACACTGATGAAGACTCAATGTTATCTTCAGAAGTGTCAGGCAAGCAAAACCCCCTTGTTCATTATGATACAATCCCACTCTCTCGCTCCTGCTCTCTTTTACTGCATTAGGATAACAACGTTTCAACTGTTACATGCTGCGGTAGCTGAACCCCTTTCCTTTGCATGACCTGTCATTGCCACAGTAAATAGATGAAACCCACTAGCATGAGTAGGAGTTGTTTGAGCCCTGATGTGCCTACTCATTCATGTTTGTTTGTCATGCCTGCTACTGCTTAGAGTGGAGTCAGGTCTGATTCATCGGGGATGAATTGGAATGTGGTGAACATGTCCTACTGTTGAGAGCTAAGTGTGTGAACACTATTTGGTAATGGTAGCGGTGGGAGGCCATGTAGGATTACATGGTGGGTTGTCTCATTGCAGCCATCCTCAGGAACTGAGTTCTCTGTTTGTGATCCATGAACAGTTACTACCACACATTGGGCTCCGGGCGCTCCAAGCCCTCTCGACTTATTAATCAACCTGATCTCTGTCCAGGAGTTGCAACCAGTTTCTGGTGTTTGTAGGTAGTGTTAGTAGTCTACCAAGCGGCACCCGGTACAGGTGGGCTTGGGACAGACTAGGCACAGTGGCCCGGTGTACCAAGTGGCACCCGGATGGTGGGCTTGGGAACCCTGTACACATCATTTGGGGCTGTGAGCGACACCCCGGCCGGATCTCCTTGCAGATGGAACCCGAATAGGCGATAAACCTGGACTAGAGACTTGTTGGTTAGTCAGGTCGTGGCCGACTCCCTCGCCCGGCTTCCGCTTGAAGGTTGCCGAGGTACATGACGTGTACAGGGCGATAAATGGCGAGAGCGTGTGTGAAGAAGTACACCCCTGCAGGGTTATCATTATCTATTTGAATAGCCGGATTCCTCGGATATGGAAGCTTGGAACCCTTTCATAGTTCATAGACAAGTGAAAGTGGATACTCTAAAATGCGCAAGATAAGCGTGAGTGCTATGGATGGCATTCTCGTAGGGAGACGGGAGCGGATCCATAGTGGAGTATTGATATGGTGAATATGTGGACTCGTGTGCGCCACCTCAAAAGAGTTACTTGCAGTCGTAGTTCAGGATAGCCACTGAGTCAAAGCTGGCTTGCTGTAGTCAAACTCCACCACCTCTTTGTTGATACCGATGCATATGTAGTTAGTTCTGATGTAAGTCTTGTTGGGTACATTTGTACTCATGTTTGCCTATTTTATGTTTTTGCAGAGAGACGTCAGTCTCGCTAGTAGTTCCGCGTGGACTTCGACGTTTAGCTTGTTACCTCAGCTACGATCTTGTGCCCTCGGCAGGATCTGGTAGATAGTTAGGCTTCTCAGCCTTTTTCATTTATAGATGTCTGTACTCAGACATGTTAAGCTTCCGCATGTGCTTTGATTGTATGCTATGATTGTTGGGTCATGAGACCCATGTTTGTAATATCTCGCTCCTCGGAGCCTAATGAATAATACTCTGAGTTGTAGAGTCTTGTTGTGATGCCATGTTGT
The DNA here is from genome assembly GCF_056163025.1 of Triticum urartu. NCBI lineage: Eukaryota > Viridiplantae > Streptophyta > Magnoliopsida > Poales > Poaceae > Triticum > Triticum urartu. The sequence goes on along the minus strand of NC_141876.1, from coordinate 46,187,669 downwards.
ATTGCACATATTGAGCATATTGTGTGTATGATTGAAATGCTTGGTATGTGTGGGATCCGACAACCTAGTTGTTTATCCTTAGTAGCCTCTCTTATGGGGAAATGTAGTCTTGTGCTTCCATGAGCCATAGTAGTCCGCTATAGCCCGGTTCACCGGAGTCCTGCTAGCCCAGCACTACTACTCCGGAACACCTGACTGGCCGGCATGTGATTCACTTCGTTCCTGTGTCTGTCCCTTCGGGAAAATGTCATGCGGTGACATCCGGAGTCCTGCCTAGCCTGCTACAGCCCGGTTCATCGGAGTCCTGTTAGCCCAGTGCTACAGCCCGGATTCACACGCTGCTGACCGACATGCTCGATGTTGATTCATGTATGCTTGTCCCCGTAAGTTAGTGCCACTTTGGGTTCACGACTAGTCATGTCAGCCCGGGTTCTCTGTCATATGGATGCTAGTGACACTATCATATACGTGAGCCAAATGGCGCAAACGGTCCCGGGCCATGGTAAGGCGACACCCGTGGGAATAGCGTGCGTGAGGCCGCAAAGTGATATGAGGTGTTACCGGCTGGATCGATGTGACTTGGAATATGGGTCCTGACAGCATTGGTATCAGAGCCTGACTGCCTGTAGGATTACCAAGCCAAGCTGGTCGAAGTCGTGTCTAGAAATGCTTTAGTTATATAAGGGAATTGATTGTGGATGGGAACGTAAGGCTCTTTTTACTCCTTATCCTCATGACCTTCTGATCTGAGTCAACCTCTTCTTTTCTACGGGGGTTAAGAACTAGGCTTCTCTTCTATCTCTCAGGATGACGTGTTACTAAACTGTAGTTGCCTAGGATTGTTGAGTTCAAGCCTCAGTTCAGTTTCCATTACTTCAGTATGTTCATTGCTGGCCTCAGAACTTTGATATTGTGATGTTAAGTGGTTATGCCACCATTTTGCAGGATGTCTCAAATATCTTTGAGCATTTACAGCCGTTATGCTGTCCGAGTCATCCCAGGTTTCTAAACAATCTGATGCATTTGCAAATCCTTTCTTTCCGTTCCCGATGTCCTTTTGGTTAGAATAAGCACACTAATCAATGAGTTGAGGTACTCTATTGTCTTGACATATATGTTCGAGCTATTATTATGACCCTAGGTGTCTTAGAGAGTCACCTAGTAATCTAGCAATGCTTTGTATTCCCAGTATGATGATTCTGGCTATTGTTCTCGAAAGCATCCCGTGATGCCATTTAGTAGTAGGTATTCTACTCTTGGGTTCCTGACCCAAGATTCACTCCACTTACCTTCTGTTGATAGTGTTTTCTAGTTCCTTTTGAATATTAGTAACCTTTGCGATAGTCCTCGAGGTCCGTGGTATTTTCTTCTTCAAAGTACCATGGACTTCTTATGCCAGAAGTTCTTTTGAACCAAAAGATCACAATAAGAGTGCTCTTGATGAGTTCTTCGTTCTACATTGTGAATCTGCCAGTTCTACCTTTCTACATGGGTTATCCGGAAGAAATGTTGAGCTTTGCTCGACATACTAATCTATGCATCCACAACTCAGAAAGATATATGTTCCTTGAGTTGTCCCTCCTTAGTTGTTTCTGACCTTCGTCTATCAATTCATAGTCGAGGGTATATCATTGCATTCGTTCGTCAAAGTCTATTATTCTTGTGGTCCGTCGAGCCGTTCTATTTCAGAATGACTAGGAGAAACAAACTCCAGTACCTCATCCATATCTAGGATTGGGTCAAAGCAGTTGTATTCCGCAGATCAAAATGCCAATCCAGCTTTTGATTCTATTCTACCCTGAAGTATTGCCCTCTTGATGCCAGGAATGTCATGATAATTGCACCAACTCTTATAAATTCCTATTGCAGTGATACTTCTTGCCATCATTGTTCATTCCTCGGTTCCCGTGTTATTGTAACCGGAATGCCGACAAGTGAATTGTGATGTGTGAAATCAATACTCCTAGCAACTGTGTTGCTTGGTAGTTAATGGACACTAATATCATTCTTAGTGTGTTGGTTATCGAAACACTACTCTAGGATTGATCGTGTTGCCTTATCCTTATTTCTGGTGCACTCTTCGATCTTTGAGTTAGGATTGAAACCCTTGCTCATTTGATCATATTGTCTTGTCTGAAAAGCAAGATTGTTCTCGAGCTTAGTAACATATCGGTGGTTTGTGATTTTTCGACTATCTTCTCGGAAGTGTTACCAGGTTGTCACCTGACCGCTATGTTGAGTTCGTGATCAAGTTGGTTTCTTGTAAACCACTCTTTCTCCAAGAATCCGTGTTAGACACCCCTGAGCTAGTTGGTTAAGCTAAACAACAACTTGGAGAGTTGGAAGATAAAAGCTTAATCCACTTAGTTCACTTCAAAGGGGATATCTTGCGCGCGTGTGTGTGTGTGTGTTGAAGAAAGATGATATCTCCATCGAGTGGTCCTTGTGATCAGTGGTTGGATCTATTGCCTTGTCAAAACTTTGACTTGAGTATGGGCTATCGTCAAGTCAAATCAGAACCAATGATGTTCATAATGTTGTCTTACTCGTGGTTGATCCCTCGAGCATGCACCATTATATCTTTTGGGTCTGACCAATGTTATCACTTGTTCACATAATTATGGAATTCCACCTACATGGAAACCTAGATGAATTGTTGTTGAACCCATCAGCAACATTTTTAACTTCCCCATGATTCGTGTTGAACATCCAGTTAGTGTTGGAAACTTTATAAGCATTGCCCTCATGTTCCGTTCATGAAGCATATGTCCGGTTGAAATATGTGACTTCCTTTAATTCATGTGCATCTGATGCAAATTGCCGCCGTGGATTCAAGAAAGCTTGTCTTTCTTCCTTTGGAATCATCCCAAGTTAGTCATGCATGTGCGAAGTATTCTATGGTTTGATAGGCTCACTACCTCCATTCTATATGTGTTCCCTAGCACACCAAGCCACTGAATGACTTGTTCAAGGAGAAGAAGTTCCTTCTTAAGAATCATGACTTATGTTAGGACTTCGTTATCCTCGATGACGGTTCCCCAACCTAAACTTGGTAGTATTTTATTATAAGACTACCACGTGGTCACGCTTGTCTCGGACAACGTGTTCACCTGTTTGTAGCAAAACCAGCTCATATTTTGGAGCTTACTACCGTAGTCCATTTCCTGAGAATCTCGCAACGTCGTTTTCGTCGAATTGTGTTGCAAACTATCATTTTTATTTCTAGACTCGATGAGTCTGGAATATCCTGACACCAACCAGATCTGAATCTCAGGCAGATATGATGGTTGGAACGTTTTCCCAAGAACTATAATATTGGTCTCTGTGTAACCCGGTAAAGTGGATGTCGTGGCTGACACACCCAGTCAGAAGACCTAATATTGTAGTATCTTGATTGAAGAAGTTGTCTACCTCCCCATAAGGATTTCATAGGATTTACTCCAGAAGTTGTTCCTTATGGATCCTTTGTATTCCGAAGTCCGACCACTACTTGATGGCTATGTTGATGCTTTCAGGCATGACCATGGTAACCAGTACATCAAGGAGAACATTAGAAGCGGAGTGCTAAATGTCTCTCGGTCGATCATCCAAATTTCGTCCCCTTGGCCTCGCTATGGTGAAATCTGAGAAAGGGTTGTCTTTCTAGGCATCTGCATTGTCCATCACTATTCGTCAAGGTAGTAAGATGTGTTGCCAGGATCCTCGACTCAGGTGTTGGTAGAACCTTGATGAATATGGAAATGCTCAAGTTCTTGAGAGCACGTGCAAGCAAAATCATCCCTTGTGTTGTCTTCAACAAGGTAGTCCACATCATCCATTCTAGTCTCCGTATGCCATCCCTACTTACTCCGCCAAACAATTGCTCGAGATTTTCCCTAGGCTGGTATAGAGAATTTTATTGATCTCTGGATCAAAAGTAATTCTTTTTGCCACTTAAGGGATGATTCTATGGGTCACCCTCCTCCAAGATGTCTCGTTTTGGTGTCATGGCAACTCAATTCCTTACTACGTTGGCAACTGTCCACCACCCTCTTAGGTGTGGAATTTTTGCCTACCTAGTGAACCTTTGTCATGTGTTTCACTCCATTCCTCTCGATGTATGCTTCGTGTCTCAGCTCGAGAGTTGTTTCAACGTCTCGCTCCACGAGTTGATCCTGAGTTGTTCGATCTTCGATACGATCAATCCTTCTAGAGTTTTCCCTTTCCTCTCATTGTCATGCTAGTTGTAGTTCTCAAAGCAAGACGTCAAGATCAAGGTGATGCAATGAATCAACATCCTCGAGAAAGACATCTGGATCGTAAAGATTGTGTTAGCTTGTGTCCCTCTGTCTTCTTACCTCACGATTTGAATCTCGGGACGAGATTCTTGTTTAGTAGGGGTGAGCTGTCACATCCCTAGTTCTGGTATGCACTAGGCTAGCCCTTCATGTGAGCATCATGTTTAAATTCAAATGAAATTTGAATTGAGGAATTTTCAAAAGCCTCAGAAGACCTCTAAAAATAACCAACATTTAAATCTCATCAAATGAGTCCAAGAAAATGTTCCTGTTAATCTCTGGAAATATTGGGAAGGGAAAAAAATTCAAACCAATATTTCTAGAATCTCAGAAACAATTATTTTGGGCCTTTGAATTAATCCAATAAATATTTGAATTGGATCTATATTTGTTATATAATAAATATATGTTCAATAATTCTGGAAATTGTTGTGTAGCTTTGGATAAGTCCAATTAGTTCAGACAATTATTTTCATGAATTTTGAAATGGTTTGGTCTTTGAACTAAATCAAAACATAATAGCAAAAATAGAAAAACAGAAAACAAAATAGAAAACCAGAGAGAGGAAAGAGCTTACCTGCAGCCCACCTGGCGGCCCACTTACCTGGCCCAGCCACCAGGGGCAAGGTTGTCTTCAACCTTGCTCCTACTCGCAGCCAGCGCACGTGCCCGAGCGGCCACCTCCTGCTTCGCGGTGTCGACGCCCCCTGTGCCCTCGCCTGGCGTCGTTGAGCTGCCCTAGACGCCCTGAACCTTCTCCCTCTCTCTCTGCTCTCTCCCTCGGACTCTAGCCCTCTCTCCCAAACGCGCCCGAGCGCCTCCGTCGCCGCCGTCCGCTGCCACCGTGGCCACCGTGCTCCCTTCACCCCTCCTCTTGGTCCACGAGCTTCGCTACGACACGAAGCTCCTCCACGCCGAAGCACATGAGCCCGAAAGCACCATAACGTAACCATCGATCGTTCTTCTCCGAGCACGGCCGCCGGACTCCATCGATGGATTCGTCGCCATCACGACTTCCCCGAGGCCGCCGAGCTTCCCGTCTGATGCACCGTGAGCTCCTCTCCATTCCCCCCTGCCCCCTTCCTCTAGCGCGTTCTCTAGCACCGATTCCGCCATGGCCGAAGCTCGCCGTCCGCCATTGCCGGTGCTCTACTTGTTGTCGAGCTCGTCTCTCCTTGCACTGCTTCTCGTCGTGCTCCGGGTGGCCAGGTGATGCCACCCAGCCACTCCTTTGGGTCGCTAGCACCACGCGGCCCCGCGCACATGCACCACCGTAGCTCTGGTCGCCGCCCAACTCGCCGTCCCCGCCGTTGCACGCCACCCCAGCGCCGCCCGAGGCCACCAACGGATGCGCCTCGTTGCGCCGCTTCCAACATGCCCAGCCGCGCGACCTCTCCTTGCCGGAGTTGGCCGGACGAGCAGCCTCGCCGTGCTCTGTTTACGCCGGTGGTTATAACACCGGCGATGGTGACGTGGCACCGTCATTAGCAGTTAATGACCCTTCTAATTAACCCGCACTCTCACTAACGTGCGGGCCCCGCTGCCTAACTTACCAACTAACAAAATAGATTAAAATTAATCTAAACACAGTGGCCCCATGTGTCGGTGTTGACCTCGCTGACGTGGCCGTTGACCAAACCCACGTGTCTGTGACACTAAATGTCACTGGGTCACTGACCAGTGGGTCCCACTGGTCAGGTTTGACCTGGACCGTGCCCGGTTGACCTGTTGACGTCACCCTGACGCACCGCTGACACAATACCTAATTTCTGGATTTATTGTTATATAGACAGTTCCAGAAATTGTTGCAAACTTCAAAAAATTATAGAAATTCAACCATAGCTCAGAATGAAATAATTTATATATGAAAAATGATCAGAAAAATCCAATCTATCCATCTGTACCATTTTCATGCATGTTTGAGAAACTTAACCTCACTGTTTAGTCCAAAACATGTTAATCCACTATTTGAATTCATAGTTTGAATTTGAATTTGAACCTTGAGTACAAATCAACCCAAACCTTTTTGTTACTAGTTGCATTAGCTCAAATCACAACATATTTCCATGTCATGATCATGCATCATATTGTGCATTGCATTGATTGTGCTCTTCCTTGTTTGCCGGTAATTGTCCCCTCTCGGTAGACGCTGCTCCGACGTTGTGATCGTTGACACTGATGAAGACTCAATGTTATCTTCAGAAGTGTCAGGCAAGCAAAACCCCCTTGTTCATTCCGATACAATCCCACTCTCTCGCTCCTGCTCTCTTTTACTGCATTAGGACAACAACGTTTCAACTGTTACATGCTGCGGTAGCTGAACCCCTTTCCTTTGCATGACCTGTCATTGCCATAGTAAATAGATGAAACCCACTAGCATGAGTAGGAGTTGTTTGAGCCCTGATGTGCCTACTCATTCATGTTTGTTTGTCATGCCTGCTACTGCTTAGAGTTGAGGCAGGTCTGATTCATCGGGGATGAATTGGAATGTGGTGAACATGTCCTACTGTTGAGAGCTAAGTGTGTGAACACTATTTGGTAAAGGTAGAGGTGGGAGGCCATGTAGGAGTACATGGTGGGTTGTCTCATTGCAACCATCCTTAGGAAATGAGTTCTGTGTTTGTGATCCATGAACAGTTACTACCACACATTGGGCTCCGGGCGCTCCAAGCGCTCTCGACTTATTAATCAACATGATCTCTGTCCAGGAGTTGCAACTAGTTTCTGGTGTTTGTAGGTAGTGTTAGTAGTCTACCAAGCGGCACCCGGTACAGGTGGGCTTGGGACAGACTAGGCACAGTGGCCCGGTGTACCAAGTGGCACCCGGATGGTGGGCTTGGGAACCCTGTACACATCATTTGGGGCCGTGAGCGACACCCCGGCCGGATCTCCTTGCAGATGGAACCCGAATAGGCGATAAACCTGGACTAGAGACTTGTTGGTTAGTCAGGTCGTGGCCAACTCCCTCGCCCGGCTTCCGCTTGAAGGTTGCCGAGGTACATGACGTGTACAGGGTGATAAATGGCGAGAGCGTGTGTGAAGAAGTACACCCCTGCAGGGTTATCATTATCTATTTGAATAGCCGGATTCCTCGGATATGGAAGCTTGGAACCCTTGCATAGTTCATAGACAAGTGAAAGTGGATACTCTAAAATGCGCAAGATAAGCGTGAGTGCTATGGATGGCGTTCTCGTAGGGAGACGGGAGCGGATCCATAGTGGAGTATTGATATGGTGAATATGTGGACTCGTGTGCACCACCTCAAAAGAGTTACTTGCAGTCGTAGTTCAGGATAGCCACTGAGTCAAAGCTGGCTTGCTGTAGTCAAACTCCACCACCTCTTTGTTGATACCGATGCATATGTAGTTAGTTCTGATGTAAGTCTTGTTGGGTACATTTGTACTCATGTTTGCCTATTTTATGTTTTTGCAGAGAGACGTCAGTCTCGCTAGTAGTTCCGCGTGGACTTCGACGTTTAGCTTGTTACCTCGGCTACGATCTTGTGCCCTCGGCAGGATCTGGTAGATAGTCAGGCTTCTCAGCCTTTTTCATTTATAGATGTCTGTACTCAAACATGTTAAGCTTCCACATGTGCTTTGATTGTATGCTATGATTGTTGGGTCATGAGACCCATGTTTGTAATATCTCGCTCCTCGGAGCCTAATGAATAATACTCTGAGTCGTAGAGTCTTGTTGTGATGCCATGTTGTATTGCACATATTGAGCATATTGTGTGTATGATTGAAATGCTTGGTATGTGTGGGATCCAACAACCAAGTTGTTTATCCTTAGTAGCCTCTCTTATGGGGAAATGTAGTCTTGTGCTTCCATGAGCCATAGTAGTCTGCTACAGCCCGGTTCACCGGAGTCCTGCTAGCCCAGCACTACTGCTCCGGAACACTTGACTGGCCGGCATGTGATTCACTTCGTTCCTGTGTCTGTCCCTTCGGGGAAATGTCACGCGGTGACATCCGGAGTCCTTCCTAGCCTGCTACAGCCCGGTTCACCGGAGTCCTGTTAGCCTAGTGCTACAGCCCGGATTCACACGCTGCTGACCGAGATGCTCGATGTTGATTCATGTATGCCTGTCCCCGTAAGTTAGTGCTACTTTGGGTTCACGAGTACTCATGTCGGCCCGGGTTCTCTGTCATATGGATGCTAGCGACACTATCATATACGTGAGCCAAAAGGCGCAAACGGTCCCGGGCCATGGTAAGGCGACACCCGTGGGAATAGTGTGCGTGAGGCCGCAAAGTGATATGAGGTGTTACCGGCTAGATCGATGTGACTTGGAATCGGGGTCCTGACAGAGGGGCGAGGCGGCGCGGGGCGGCGCTGCGAGCGGCGGTGGTTGACAACGGCGGCGGCGGCTGCAGTTTCCGGTTGCTCAGCGAGATGCGGCAGCGGGACGGCGAACAAGGAGAGAGAGAGGGGCCGGTCTCGCCTTTTAAAGGCCACAGGGTGTGGAGGAGGGGCAAAGGCGGCGAGGAGAGGCAGGGCGGAGCACGGCGGTGGCGCGGCGTCATACGGGCGGCAGACTCCCGTCTGGAGTCGGGGCGATGGCGGTTGACGGCTTGGGCTGGGTCGTGGCCTGGGAGCTGGGCCGGCCTAGTCGGCCGAAGGTGTTTTTTTTAAAAAAAAATTGCAGACAGAAGAAATAAAATAAATGCAAATAAAATAAAATATAACATCGGCATATAATATATCAAAATTTTCAGGAAAAGATTTCCTACAAGCTGAACATTTTGCCAGAGTCAAATAAAATCTACATAAATTCAAATAAAGCAAAGAGTGCTACTGCTCTAGTAAAATCCAATAAAAATCATTTTAAAAATACCAAAATGATTTCAAATTTATTTCCCTCCAATTTTCTATTGTAGGGAATCATGTTACCCTAATTTCCATATATTTTATTTTTGGAGAAAAATAATTTGAATAAAACCCAAATAACTCCAAATTGACAATAATTTCAAAAGGATTTTAATTTGATCCTTTTAAACTTCCAACTCATATTTCATTTGTTTTGAAGAAGTCATTTTATCTTCTCTCATGAAAATCATTGAGTTGCATGAAGATTATGAGTTGAAATATTTCCAAATGAAATTCAAATATTTTCAAATACCCTTTCATTTAATTAAATGGAAGAAGTCATATCATCTTCGCTCAAGGGTTTTGTATTTGAAAAGAATTTGAATTCATGGAGATCAGAAAGCAAAGATGAAAGTTTGGGAAAGTCCTTTTATTCCCTCTCATTTAACTTTCAAAAAGTTTCGAATTCACTCACTTTCAGACAAATCAATCAAACAAACAATCAAGTCTATCTATTTATTATAACATTCCAAAATTTAGAATTTTGGGATGTTACATGCGAAGAGCTCGGGAATTGTCTTATCCACCCCTTGCATATTATAGTTCATCACAAAGCTCTTGTAGCTTGGTGGCAGTGATTGAAGAACTCTGTCAATGACACTATCATCAGGACGATTAACTCCCAATTGAGTAAAGTGGTTGTGGTACCCAGACATTCTGAGTATATGTTCACTGACAGAACTATACTCCTCCATTTTGCAGATGTAGAACTTATTGGAGACTTCATATCTCTCAACCCGGGCATTTTCTTGAAATATTAACTTCAACTCCTGGAACATCTCATATTCTCCATGACGTTCAAAACGTCGTTGAAGTCCCGGTTCTAAGCCGTAAAGCATGGCAGACTGAACTATCAAGTAGTCATCAGCTTTGCTCTGCCAGACGTTCATAACATCTGGTGTTGCTCCTGCAGCGCGTTTGTCACCTAGCGGTGCTTCTAGGACGTAATTATTCTGTGTAGAAATGAGGATAATCCTCAAGTTATGGACCCAGTCCATGTAATTGCTACCATCATCTTTCAACTTAGCTTTCTCTAGGAACGTATTAAAATTCAACAGAACAATAGCACGGGCCATCTATCTACAACAACATAGACATGCAAAATACTATCAGGTACTAAGTTCATGATAAATTAAAGTTCAATTAATCATATTACTTAAGAACTCCCACTTAGATATACATCCCTCTAATCATCTAAGTGATCACGTGATCCATATCAACTAAACCATGTCCGACCATCACGTGAGATGGAGTAGTTTTCAATGGTGAACATCACTATGTTGATCATATCTACTATATGATTCACGCTCGACCTTTCAGTCTCAGTGTTCCGAGGCCATATCTGCATATGCTAGGCTCGTCAAGTTTAACCCGAGTATTTTGCGTGTGCAAAACTAGCTTGCACCCGTTGTATGTGAATATAGAGCTTATCACACCCGGTCATCACGTGGTGTCTCGGCACGACGAACTGTAGCGATGGTGCATACTCAGGGAGAACACTTGTACCTTGAAATTTAGTGAGAGATCATCTTATAATGCTACCGTCGAACTAAGCAAAAGAAGATGCATAAAGGATAAACATCACATGCAATCAATATAAGTGATATGATATGGGCCATCATCATATTGTGACTTTGATCTCCATCTCCAAAGCACCGTCATGATCACCATCGTCACCGGCTTGACACCTTGATCTCCATCGAAGCATCGTTGTCGTCATGCCAACTATTGCTTCTATGACTATCGCTACCGCTTAGTGATAAAGTAAAGCAATTACATGGCGATTGCATTTCATACAATAAAGCGACAACCATAAGGCTCCTGCCAGTTGCCGATAACTTTTACAAAACATGATCATCTCATACAACAATTTATATCTCATCACGTCTTGACCATATCACATCACAACATGCCCTGCAAAAACAAGTTAGACGTCCTCTACCTTGTTGTTGCAAGCTTTACGTGGCTGCTACGGGATGAGCAAGAACCGTTCTTACCTATGCATCAAAAACCACAACGTGGTATAGTGATTGCTTTTGGATCTTCAGAAAGAACCCTGTTCATTGAATCCGATTCAACTAAAGTTGGAGAAACTGACACCCACTAGCCACCTATGTGCGAAGTACGTCGGTAGAACCAGTCTCGCGTAAGCGTATGCGTAATGTCGGTCTGAGCCGCTTCATCCAACAATACCGTTGAATTAAGAATCAACTAGTGACAACAAGCAATATGTATGTACCCACGCCCACAACTCCTTTGTGTTCTACTCGTGCATATAATATCCACGCATAAACCTGGCTCAGATGCCACTGTTGGGGAATGCAGTAATTTCAAAAAAAATTCCTACGCACACGCAAGATCCATCTAGGTGATGCATAGCAACGAGAGGGGATAGAGTTGTCTACATACCCTCGTAGACCGTAAGCGGAAGCGTTATGACAACACAATTGATGTAGTCGTACGTCTTCACGATCCGACTGATCCTAGCACCAAAGGTACAGCACCTCCGCGATCTGCACACATTCAGCTCGATGACGTCCCACAAACTCTAGATCCAGCTGAGGTCGAGGGAGAGTTTCGTCAGCACGACGGCGTGATGACGGTGATGATGAAGTTACCGACGCAGGGCTTCGCCTAAGCACTACAACGATATGACCGAGGTGGAATTCTGTGGAGGGGGGCACCACACACGACTAAACAATCAACTTGTGTGTCTATGGGGTGCCCCCTCCCTCGTATAAAAGGAGTGGAGGAGGGGGAGGGCCGGCCCTCTATGGAGCGCCTCAAGGGGGGAGTCCTAATCCCGTTAGTAGTAGGATTACCCCTTTCCCTTGTTGGAATAGGAGAGAAGGAAGGGGGAGAGGGAGAAGGAAAGGGGGGGCGGTCCCCCACCCCAATTCGGATTGGGCTTGGGGGGCGCCCCCACCTTGGACTCCTCCTCCTCTCTCCCACTAAGGCCCATTAAAGGCACATACACTCCCCAGGGGGTTCTGGTAACCCCCCGGTACTCCGGTAAATGCCTGAAGTCACCCGGAACCATTCTGATGTCCAACCATAGCCTTCCAATATATCGATCTTTATGTCTCAACCATTTCGAGACTCCTCGTCATGTCTGTGATCATATCAGGGACTCTGAACTACCTACGGTACATCAAAACACATAAACTCATAATATAGATCGTCACCGAACGTTAAGCGTGCGGACCCTACGGGTTTGAGAACTATGTAGACATGACCGAGACTCATCTCTGGTCAATAACCAATAGCGGAACCTGGATGCTCATATTGGTTCCTACATATTCTACGAAGATCTTTATCGGTCAAACCGCATAACAACATACGTTGTTCCCTTTGTCATCGGTATGTTACTTGCCCGAGATTCGATAGGTATCTCAATACCTAGTTCAATCTCGTTACCGGCAAGTCTCTTTACTTGTTCCGTAATGTAACATCCCACAACTAACTCATTAGTCACATTGCTTGCAAGGCTTATAGTGATGTGCATTACCGAGAGGGACCAGAGATACCTCTCCGATACACGGAGTGACAAATCCTAATCTCGATCTATGCCAACTCAACAAACACCATTGGAGACACCTGTAGAGCATATTTAAAGTCACCCAGTTATGTTGTGATGTTTGATAGAACACTAAGTGTTCCTCCGGTATTCAGGAGTTGCATAATCTCATAGTCATAGGAATATGTATAAGTTATGGAGAAAGCGATAGCAGTAAACTGAACGATCATCGTGCTAAGCTAACGGATGGGTCAAGTCAATCACATCATTCTCTAATGATGTGATCCCATTCATCAAATGACAACTCTTGTCCATGGCTAGGAAACTTAACCATCTTTGATTAACGAGCTACTCAAGTAGAGGCATACTAGCGACACTCATTTTGCCTATGTATTCACACATGTACTAAGTTTTTGGTTAATACAATTCTAGCATAAATAGTAAACATTTATCATGATATAAGGAAATATAAATAACAACTTTACTATTGCCTCTAGGGCATATTTCCTTCAGAAAATACTTGGTGAGAAAAGCATCTTTGGACTTATTCCAAGAATCGATACTATTGCGAGGCAAAGAAGAGAACCCAATTTTGGCATAATCATGCAAAGAAAACGGAAATAATTTCATCTTCACCACATCATTCTCCACATCTTTTTTCTTTCGCATATCGCATAATTCCACGAAGGTATTAAGATGGGATGCGACATCCTCATTAGGAGTACCGGAAAATTGATGTTTCATAACAAGATTCAGCAAAGTAGTATTAATATCACAAGACTCCGCAGTAGTGGCGGGAGAAGCAATCGGAGTGCCAATAAAATCATTGTTGTTGGTATTTGAGAAATCACAAAACTTGGTGTTCTCTTGAGTCATGATTACTATGCAACAAGATTGCACTCAAAAATAGATCTGGTAAGAAAACGGCGAACGAAAAAGAGGGGCGAATAAAACGGGAAATTTTTGTGAAGTGGGGGAGAGGAAAACGAGAGGCAAATGGAAAATAATGTAAATTGCAAGGAGATGAGATTTGTGATTAGGAACCTGGTATATGTAGATGATCCTCCCCAGCAACAGCGCCATAAATTCCTTTTGATAGAGGCTTGAAGCTACGTCGGTATTTCCCCAAAGAGGAAGGGACGATGCAGCACAATGGCGGTAGGTATTTCCCTCAGTAATGAGACCAAGGTTATCGAACCAGTAGGAGAACCAGGCAACACAACGTAAACAACCCTGCACACAAATAACAAATACTCGCAACCCGACGTGTAAAAGGGGTTGTCAATCCCTTTCGGGTAGCGGCGCTCCAAGATAGGCAAACGGACGTGCATAAAATTGTAGTAGATTGATAGATCGAACGCCAAATAAAATAAATAAGAATAAAATGAAGCAAGGTATTTTTGTATTTTTGGTTTAATAGATCTGGAAAAAAAAGCGACGGAAGAGTAGATCGCAAAGGCAAATAATATGAGAAAGAGACCAAGGGGGCGTAGGTTTCACTAGTGGCTTCTCTCGAGAAAAATAGAAAACGGTGGGTAAACAAATTACTGTTGGGCAATTGATAGAACTTCAAGTAATCATGACGATATCTAGAAAATGATCATTACATAGGCATCACGTCCAAGATTAGTAGACCGACTCCTGCCTGCATCTACTACTATTACTCCACACATCGACCGCTATCCAGCATGCATCTAGTGTATTAAGTTCATGGAGAAACAGATTAATGCAATAAGAACGATTACATCATGTAGAAAAGATCTATCTATGTAGAGATAGGCCCCATCGTTTTATCCTTAGTAGCAACAATACATACGTGTCGGTTCCCCTTCTGTCACTGGGATCAAGCACCGTAAGATCGAACCCACTACCTTCATCCAATCATAAACTCAAAGTTCATCCGATCCCAACAAACACACCGCAAAAAGAGTTACATTACATTATATGGATCTCCAAAAGACCATTGTATTGAGAATCAAACGAGAGTGAGGAAGCCATCTAGCTACTAACTACGGACCCGAAGGTCTACAAAGGACTACTCACGCATCATCGGAGAGGCACCAATGGAAGTGGTGAACCCCTCCGTGATGGTGTCTAGATTGGATCTGGTAGTTCTGGACTCTGCGGCAGCTGGAATTGCTTTTGATTGACTCCCCTATGGTTTCTAGAATATTGGGGTATTCATACAGCAAAGAGGCGTTCCGGGGGGCACCCGAGGTGGGCACAACCCACCAGGGCACGCCTGGGCCTCCTGGCACGCCCTGGTGGGTTGTGATCCCCTCAGAGCATGATACGTCTCCAACGTATCTACTTTTCCAAACGCTTTTCATCTTGTTTTGGACTCTAATTTGCATGATTTGAATGAAACTAACCCCGGACTGACGTTGTTTTCAGCAGAACTACCATGGTGTTGTTTTTGTGAAGAAATAAAAGTTCTCGGAATGGAAAAAAACATTGGGAGGAATTTTTATACAATAAACAAGAATTTCTGGAGCCAAGACCCACCGGAGGGGGCACCTGGGTGGGCACTACCCACCAGGGCGCCCCCCTCCTGGCGCAACCAGAAAAAAATCAAGGAGAAAGAATTATAGCGATCCATGAGACGGAGCCATCGTCACCTCATGTTCTTCATCGGGAGGCCAGATCTGGAGTCCGTTTGGGGCTCCGAAGAGGGGGATCTTTGTTCTTTGTCATCACCAACCCTTCTCCATCGCCAATTCCATGATGCTCCCCACCGGGAGTGAGTAATTCCTTCGTAGGCTCGCTGGTCGGTGAGGAGTTGAATGAGATTCATCATGTAATCGAGTTAGTTTAGTTAGGGCCTAATCCCTAGTATCCACTATGTTCTAAGATTGATGTTGCTATGACTTTGCCATGATTAATGCTTGTCACTTTGGGCCCAGGTGCCATGATTTCAGATCTGAACCGTTTATGTTATCACCATTATATCCATGTTTTAGATCTGATCTTGCAAGTTATAGCCACCTACTATGTGTTATGATCTGGCAACCCCGGAGTGACAATAGTCGGGACCACTCTCGGTGATGACCGTAGTTTGACGAGTTCATGTATTCACCGTGTGTTAATGCTTTGTTCCGGTTCTCTATTAAAAGGCGGCCTTAATATCCCTTTGTTTCCAATAGGACCCCGCTGCCATGGGAGGGTAGGACAAAAGATGCCATGCAATTTCTTTCCATAAGCATGTATGACTATTTACGGAATACATGCCTACATTATATTGATGAACTGGAGCTAGTGCCGTATCGCCCTAGGTTATAACTGTCTCATGATGAATATCATCCAACAAGTCATCGATCCAATGCCTACGAATTTATCTTATATTGTTCTTGATAAGTTAATACTGCTATCGTTACTGTTGCACTTGTTACAAAACTACTGTTATCACTGTTGTCATTACCATTGTTGCTGCTACTATTATCAAAACTATCATATTACTTTGCTACTGATCACGTTGCTGCGGATAATTAATCTCCAGGTGTGGTTGAATTGACAACTCAGCTGCTAATACCTTCAAATATTCTTTGGCTCCCCTTGTGTCGAATCTATAAATTTGAGTTGAATACTCTACCCTCGAAAACTGTTGTGATCCCCTATACTTGTGGGTTATCAAGACCTTTTTCTGGTGCCGTTGCCGGGGAGCATAGCTATATTTGTTGAGTCACTGGGATTATTATCAATTTATCACCATGAAGAATCTGAAGGATGCTAAGACTAAGATTTTTGCCTCAAAGACGAGGGGAGGTAAGGAACTGCCATCCAGTTCTGGTTTAGATTCACCTTCTGTTATAAGTGAACTTGCAACACCACCACATGCTATTAATCCGGATATGTCGCAAGTTGTTGATGATGCTACTTCTGCTATGGATAATGCTTATGATGATGCTGCTACCTTGCTTGATAATGATGATGTGCCACTTGGTGAATTTCTTGATGAACAAATTGCTAGAGTAATACAACATGATGTTGTTGAATCTGATGATGAGCTTGAAACTGAAACTCCTGCTAGGACTAGCCTTCCAAGATATGAATTGCCTAAGGTGCTGGAAGGTTATGTTATGAATGAGGAGACAACTAGAGATATTCTTGATTGTAGGGATAGAGATGATCTAGAGAAATTATTATGCAAGTATAAAGAAAAATCTCTGAATGCTAGAATGAATTATGATCATAAGTTTGCTACTTCACCTATCTTTATTGATGATAAGGATTATGAATTCTCTGTCGACCCAGAGTTAATTACTTTGGTTGAATCTGATCCTTTCCATGGTTATGAAACTGAAATTGTTGTGGCACATCTTACTAAGTTGAATGACATAGACACCCTTTTTACTCATGATGAGAAAACTCGCTATTACTTTATTCTCAAATTATTTCCTTTCTCATTAAAGGGTGATGCTAAAGTTTGTTATAATACTCTTGCTCCTGGTTGTGTGTGTAGTCCCCAGGATATGATTTATTACTTCCCTAAAAAATATTTCCCTGCTCATAAGAAACAAGCTGCTTTATAGGAAATATTTAACTTTGTGCAAATTAAAGAAGAGAGTCTCCCACAATCTTGGGGGAGGCTTTGCCAATTACTTAATGCATTTCCTGATCATCCTCTTAAGAAAAATGAAATACTTGATATCTTCTATAATGGACTAATTGATGGTTCTAGGTATTTCCTAGATAGTTGTGTTGGTTGTGTTTTCAGGGAAACAAACTGTTGGACAAGCTGAAGAATTATTGAATAATATATTGAAAAATTATGATGATTGGACTCTTTTCGAACAAACAGTTAAACCCACTCCGAAGAAGAGGGGTATATTATATCTTAGTCCTGAAGATATGCAAGTGGCAAAGAAATCCATGAAGGAAAAAGGTATTAAAGCTGAGGATGTCAAAAATTTACCTCCTATTGAAGAAATACATGGGCTTAACACACCACCACTGCCTAAGGTGGTAGAGGTAAATTCTCTAATGAAATTCAATGATAATGACAATCCTCACAATATGCACCTTAGCCAATGCCTTTATGAGTTTGAAAACTATATTAGAAAACAAGATCACTTCAATGCAAATGTTATGAAACAGTTGAAATACAATTTTGATATGATTGCTCGCTTGAGTGACTTGTTATTTAGAATCTCAAATTATGTTAGAGGTTTTGGAAAGCATGCTTCTATGGTTCAAACTCAGTTGAAAGAGATTTGCTTGATGAAATGAATAATAATATACATGACTTTGTTGTTAGAGTTGCAACTAGAGGAGGTAAAATGACTCAGGAACCACTTTATCTGAGGGACACCCAAAAAGAAGATAATAGGGTTCACAAAGGAACAACACCACTGCACCTAGTTCTTCTAAAAAGAAAAGGAAGAAGAAAAATGATAGGACTTTGCATGCTCCTACTGAACCTGAAATAGAAAAACCTCCTAATAACGATAATGAAGTTTCTATCTCTGATGCTGAAACTCAGTCTGGTAATGAACATTCACCTAGTGATAATGAAGAAGATAATGTTGATGGTCATGAATACTCTCAACCAAATAATAAAGAACCAGACAATGATGTTGAGATAGAACCACCTGTTGATCTTGATAACCCACAACCTAAGAATAAAAGGTATGATAAAAGAGACTTTGTGGCTAGAAAACACGGTAAAGAAAGAGAATTGTGGGTTCAAAAACCTATGCCTTTTCCACCTAAGTCAACTAAAAATAATGATGATGAAGAATTTGAACGCTTTGCTAAAATACTGAGGCCGGTCTTTTTGCGTACTCGCTTGACTGATATCCTTAAATGCCTCCTTATGCAAAGTACATGAAAGACATCATCACTAATAAGAGAAAAATGCCGGAATCTGAAATCTCCACTATGATTGCTAATTATACTTTTAAAGATGGAGTACCTAAAAACTTGGAGATCCAGGGATACAAACTATACCTTGCTCTATCAAAAATAATTATGTGAAAACTGCTTTGTGTGATTTAGGAGCTGGTGTTAGTGTTATGCCTTTCTCTTTCTATAAAAGACTTGATTTGAATAAACTCACACCTATTGAAATATCTTTGCAAATGGCTGACAAATCAATTGTCATACCTATCGGTATTTGTGAGCATGTGCCCGTTGTTGTTGCTAATGTTACTATTGACTGACTTTGTTATACTTGAGATGCCTGAGGACGACAACATGTCGATTATCCTTGGTAGGCCCTTCTTGAATACTGCAGGGGCTGTTATTGATTGCAATAAAAGCAAGGTCACTTTTCATTATCAATGGTAATGAGTATACAGTGCACTTTCCGAAGAAACAATTCCAAGTGAATGGTATTAATGTTATTGAAAAATCTCCGACAATCACTATTGGAAGTTTCCAAATATCTCTACCTACTGTCAAAAGAAATATGAAATGCTTATTGTTGGGGACATTCATATCCCCATTGAGGTAAATTAGTGATTTACGAAAGTTCTTTGGCTTCATATGCTAATCGAAAGTGGTTGTTAATAAGACTTGATCAACCTTATTAATGGATCATTTTTGAGAGGTATGAAGTTGATGAATTTAGTAAGCACTACCTTCTGTCCCTACCTTTTGTTTTCTGTTTTTATTAGTTAAATAAAATAATGCCACGTTTTGTCTGTTTTCTGAATGTACCGTGCAATAAAAAAATGACTCAAAAATAAAAGTTCTCAGAATGCTCTGAAAATTTGATACGATTTTTTCCTAAATATTGAAGAATTTCTGGTGCAAATAACATCATAGGGGGTGCACCAGGTGGGCACAACCCACCTGGGCGCGCCAGGACCCCCAGGCGCGCTCTGGTGGGTTGTGGTCACCACGTGGGCCTCCTCACTTATCCCTTCGCACCACTTCATCACTTACCTCCAGAAAAAATTCCAAACCCGACCCATTGCCATCCCTAGTTCTTGCTCTCAAACCCGCGGATTTTGATCTCTTTGCTCGAAGCTCCATTTCTGAAACTGTTTCAGGGGATTGTTCCTTGGTATGTGACTCTGATACGTCTCCAATGTATCTGTAATTTTTGATTGTTCCATGCCGTTATATTATCGATCTTGGATATTTTATAATAATTTAATAGTCATTTTATATCATTTTTTGGTACTAACCTATTGACATAGTGCCAAGTGCCAGTTACTGTTCTTTTCCATGTTTTTTACATCGCAGAAAATTGATAACCCACAAGTATAGGGGATCGTTTGTAGCCTTTTTCGATAAATAAGAGTGTCAAACCCAACGAGGAGCTAAAGGTAGAACAAATATCCCCTCAAGTTCTATCAACCACCGATACAACTCTACGCACGCTTGACGTTTGCTTTACCGGAAACAAGTATGAAACCAGAAATACTTTGTAGGTGTGATAGGATAGGTTTGCAAGATAATAAAGAGCACGTAAATAAAATCTAGGGCTTGTTTAAATAAAGACACAACTAAGTTTGTTTCAGTAGAGAGCTTTTTTCAACAAGAAAGTTATTTGTCCCTAGGCAATCGATAACAAGTACTGGTAATCATTCTTGCAATTATATATGAGGGAGAGGCATGAGCTAACATACTTTCTCTACTTGGATCATATGCACTTATGATTGGAACTCTAGCAAGCATCCGCAACTACTAAAGATCATTAAGGTCGTGAAACCCAACCATAGCATTAAGTATCAAGTCCTCTTTACTCCCATATGCCATAACCCACCTACTTGAGTTTAAGTTTCTGTCACTCTCGCAACCCACCGTAAGCAAACCATGAACATATTGCAACACCGTACAGTGGGGGGCCCTCACGTTTGCGCGAGAATGGAGGGCATGGTAGGACAGCACCATAAATAAAATATACAATCATACCAACCAACATCATGATTAACCCACATGACAAAACGGATCTACTCAAACATCATAGGATAACCATAGATCATTGGGAAATGATATATGGAGTTGAGCACCATGTTTAAGTAGAGATTACAGCGGGTAGAAGAGGTGTTACACCGCTGCATAGAGGGGGAGAGAGTTGGTGTTGACGGTAGCAAGATTGTCGATGTAGATCGTCGTCCTGATCGTTCCCCCGGTGGCACTCCGGCGCCACCGGAAGCGAGGGGGAGAGAGACCCCCTCCTTCTTCTTCCTTGGCCTCTCCCCTAGATGGGAGGAGAGTTCCTCTTTGGTCCTTGATCTCCATGGCTGCGGAGGGGCGGGAGCCGCTCTGAGATTGGATCTCCCTCTCTGTTCTCTTCTATTTCGTGCTCCCAGATCTAGCCGAAAACCATTTCTTATATTCTCGGAGATCCGTAACTCCGATTGCGTTGAGATTTTAACACGATTTTTTCCGGATATAAGCTTCCTTGCGCGTGAAGTAGAGGTCCAACCGACATACGAGGTGGGCACAACCCACCACCGCGCGCTAGGGGCTTTTGGCGCGCCCTGGTGTCTTGTGGGCTGTGTGGGCCTCCGTTTGCGGTGATTCCAACTACCAAAAATCACAATATTCCAAAATAATTCTCCGTCATTTTTTAGTGCGTTTGGACTTCGTTCGATATGGATATTCTACGATACAAAAAACATGCAGAAAATAGGAACTAGCACTGGGCACTTGATCAATAGGTTAGTCCAATAAAACATATAAAAAGTTGCCAAAAGTATGTAAACGTTGTATAATATTGGCATGAAACAATCAAGAATTATAGATACGACAGAGACGTATCAGCATCCCCAAGCTTAACTCCTGGTCGTCCTCGAGCAAGTAAATGAAAAAATATAATTTTTGATGTGGAATGCTACCTAACATAAACTTGATCATATGTCTAGTCATGGCATGAATATTAAGACATAAGTGATTCAAAGCAATAGTCTATAATTTGACATAAAGACATCAATACTCTGGCATCCCAACAAACAATCATGTCTTTCAAACTATCAATGCTAAAGAAAGCCATCCCTGCAAAATCATATAGTCTTGTCATTCCCTGTCTTCTTAACACAAAGTATTTATAATGCACAACCCCGATGACAAGCCGAGCAATTGGTTCATACTTTTTAACGCGCTTCAGCTTTTCAACCCTCACGCAATACATGAGCGCAAGCCATGGATGTAGCACTATGGGTGGAATAGAGTATGATGATGGGGGTAAATATAAAGAAGACAAAAAAGTAAGAAAGTCTCACATCGACGCAGCTAACCAACGGGCTATGGAGATGCCCATCAATTGATGTCAATGTGAGGAGTAGGGATTGCCATGCAAAGAATGCACTAAGAGCTATAAGTGTATGAAAGCTCAATATGAAAACTAAGTGGGTGTGCATCTAATCCTATAGTGAAAAATTCCCACTAGTGTATGAAAATGACAACATAGGAGACTCTCCATATGAAAAACATGGTGCTACTTTGAAGCACAACTGTGGTATAGGATACTAACAATGCCCCTACTCTATCTGTTTATTTTTTTTCTTTTTCTTTTTTTCTTTTTCTTTTTTCTTTTTCTTTTTCTTTTTTTATATTTTTTTCTCTCACTGTCCGGAGTCTCATCCCGACTTGTGGGGGAATCCTAGTCTCCATCATCCTTTCCTCACTGGGGCATTGCTCTGAAAATGAATAATGATGATCATCACACTTCTATTTACTTATAACTCAAAAGAAATAAAAATTACAACTCGATACCTATGACAAAGTATGACTCTATATGAATGCCTCTGGCATGTACCAGGATGTGCAATGATCTTGCGTAACAGGTATGAAAAATGATGAATGGTGGCTGAGCCACAACTACTATGTCAGCTATATGATCATGCAAAGCAATATGACAATGAATGCTCAAGTCATCAAACGGAAGCGGTGGAAGTTGCATGGCAATATATCTTGGAATGGCCATGGAAAAGCCATAGTAGGTAGGTATGGTGGCTGTTTTGAGGAAGATATAATAAGGCTTATGTGTGATAGAGCGTATCATATCACGGGGTTTGGATGCACCTGCGAAATTTGCACCACGACTCAATGTGAGAAAGGGCAATGCACGGTACCATAGAGGCTAGCAAATTGCGAAAAGGTAAGAGTACGTATAATCCATGGACTCACATTAGTCATAAAGAACTCATATACTTATTGCAAAAGTTTATTATCCCTCGAAGCAAAGTACTACTACGCATGCCCCTAGGGGGATAGATTGGTAGGAAAAGACCATCGCTCGTCCCCGACCGCCACTCATAAGGAAGACAATCAATAATAAATCATGCTCCAACTTCATAGCATAAAGAGAGACTATACGTGCATGCTTCAGGAATCACAAACCTTAACACCAATATTCTTACTAAACACAACCGTTTACTAGTACCTCCCACATATTCCATCTCTATATCGCAAAACTATTGCAAGGAATCAAACATATCATATTCAGTGATCCACAAGTTTTATGTAGGATTTTATGGCTAACCATGCAATTGACCAATTCCTTTTGACTCTCTAAATAGATATAAGTGAAGCATGAGAGTTTAATTATTTGTACAAAATACCATTATCAAATAAATATAAGTGAAGCAAAAGAGCATTCTTCAAACAACGGTTTTCTATGTGAAGAGAAACACGCAATCCACACTTCAAATGATATAAGTGAAGCACATGAAGCATTCTATAAAGCCATACTCAAAAGATATAAGTGAAGTGCAATGAGAATTCTATAAATCAACCATGGACTATCTCATACCAGCATGGTGCATAAAATAAAAGTGAAAACTAAACGCAAAAGATGCTCCAAGATTTGCACATGTCACGCGAACGAAACGAAACTGAAAACATACCGATACTTGTTGAGAAAGATGGGATGCCTTACGGGGCATCCCCAAGCTTAGACGCTTGAATATCCTTGAATATTTACTTGGGGTGCCTTGGGAATCCCCAATATTGAGCTCTTGGCTCTCCTCCTTCTCCTCATATTGAAACCTCCTTGACCTTCGATCACTTCATCCACACAAAACTCAACAGAAAGTTCGGTAAGATCCGTTAGTATAATAAAGCAAATCACTACTATAAGTACAGTTGAAAACCAATTAATATTTTGTTTTTTCATTGTAGCTACTGTAATATAACTTTTTCATGGCTTAATCCACTGATAGAATCGATAGTTTCATCAAAACAAGCAAACAATGCATCAAAAACAGAATCTGTCTTAAACAGGATAGTCTGTAGTAATCTGAACATTCACCATACTTCTGGTACTCCAAAAATTCTGAAACAATTAGGAAAAATAAACATTTTGTATAGAAAGACAGTTCAAGAAGTTTCAGAACCGTTTGACATTCCAGTAAACAATGTAAAATCACGCACTACAGACAAAGTTTCTGTTTTGCACCATACAAACCAACAAGCAATCTAAACATCCTAAAGGAAAACCTTGGCACATTATTTTTATAATACAATGTATTTGTACAAGGGGATAATTATTTTTGTTGAAAAGTTTTTGTAATTAAGATTCACAAAGTTTCCATGGGTATGAACAAAGTTCAAGGCTAGCTCCCACTTCCACGGTGCTTGTCTATCTCACTTTCACTTTTCTTTCTGTGAAGTTTTAAGTTCCCCTCTATATTTTTGTTTCTTTGTTTTAAAACTATATAAAAGCACTCAACAGAAATAAATGACTCTCTAAAACTTCCGGGTTGTCTCCCTGGCAGCACTTTCTTTAAAGCCATTAAGCTAGGCATAAAAGTGCTCAAGTAATGAATCCACCTGGATCCCAAGGTATATCAAAGCCAATTTTAATTAACAATGATTTGGCATTTAGTAGTGAGCACAAAGCAACATATATCATGCAATGACGAAGTCTAACTCTCTTCCTATGCATCGGTGATACGTCTCCAATGTATCTATAATTTTTTATTGTTCCATGCTATTATATTATCTGTTTTGGATGTTTAATGGGCTTTAATATGCACTTTCATATTATTTTTGGGACTAACCCATTAACCGGAGGCCTAGTGCCAGTTTCTGTTTTTTGCATATTTCAGACTTTTGGAGAAAAGGAATATCAAATAAAATCCAAATGGAACGAAACCTTCACGAGGATCTTTCTTGGAACAAACGCAATCCAAGAGACTTGGAGTGGAAGTCAGAGATGCAACGAGGCGGCCATGAGGCAGGAGGGTGCCCCCAGGGGGGTAGGCGTGCCCCCCACCCTCGTGGGCCCCTTGTAGCTCCACCGACATACTTCTTTCGCCTATATATACTCTTATACCCTAAAAACATCCAGGAGAGCCACGAAACCACTTTTCCACCGCTGCAACCTTCTGTACCCATGAGATACCATCTAGGGCCTTTTCCGGCGATCTTCCGGAGGGGGAATCAATCACGGAGGGCTTCTACATCAGCACCATAGCCTCTCCGATGATGTGTGAGTAGTTTACCACAGACCTTCACGTCCATAGTTATTAGCTATATGGCTTCTTCTCTCTCTTTGGTTCTCAATACAAAGTTCTCCTCGATGTTCTTGGAGATCTATCCAATGTAATATTCTTTTGCGGTGTGTTTGCCAAGATCCGATAAATTGTGGATTTATGATCAAATTTATCTATGAAAAATATTTGGTTGTTCTCAGAATTCTTATATGCATGATTTGATATCTTTGCAAGTCTCTTCGAACTATCGGTTTAGTTTGGCCTACTAGTGTCAGGACCCCAATTCTAAGTCACACCGATCTAGCCTGTAACACCTCCTATCACTTTGCAGCCTCACGCACGGTATACCCACGGGTGTCGCCTTACCATGGCCTGGGACCGTTTGCGCCTTTTGGCTCACGTATATGATAGTGTCGCTAGCATCCATATGACAGGGAACCCGGGCCAACATGACTAGTCGTGAACCCAAAGTGGCACCAACTTACGGGGACAGGCATACATGAATCAACATCGAGCATGTCGGTCAGCAGCGTGCGAATCCGGGCTGTAGCACTGGGCTAACAGGACTCCGGGAACCCGGGCTGTAGCAGGCTAGGCAGGACTCCGGATGTCACCGTGTGACATTTCCCTGAAGGGACAGACACAGGAATGAAGTGAATCACATGCCGGCCAGTCAAGTATTCCGGAGCAGTAGTGCTGGGCTAGCAGGACTCCGGTGAGCCGGGCAGTAGCGGACTACTATGGCTTATGGAAGCACAAGACTACATTTCCCCATAAGAGAGGCTACCAAGGATAAACAACTAGGTTGTCGGATCCCACACATACCAAGCATTTCAATCATACACACAATATGCTCGATATGTGTAAATACAACATGGCATCACAACATAACTCTACGACTCAAGTATTTATTCACTAGGCTCTGAAGAGCCAGATATTACAAACATGGGTCTCATGACCCAACATTCAGAGCATACCAGACAAAACACATGCGGAAGCTTAACATGTCTGAGTACAGACGTCTACAAATGAAAAAGGCTGAGAAGCCTGACTAACTACCAGATCCTGCCGAGGGCACAAGATCGTAGCTGAGGTAACAAGCTAAATGTCGAAGTCCACATGGAACTACTAGCGAGACTGAAGTCTCTCTGCAAAACATAAATTAAGCAAATGTGAGTACAAATGTACCCAGTAAGACTTACATCAGAACTAACTACTTATGCATCGGTATCAACAAAGGGGTAGTGGAGTTTAACTGCAGCAAGCCAACTGTGACTCAGTGGCTAACCTGAACTACGACTGCAAGCAACTCTTTTGAGGTGGCGCACATGAGTCCACATATTCACCATATCAATACACCACTATGGATCCGCTCACATCTCCCTACGAGAACACCGTCCATAGCACTCACGCTTATCTTGCGCATTTTAGAGTATCCACTTTCACTTGTCTATGAACTGTATAGGCAACCAAGTAGTCCTTTACCGCGGACGCGGCTATTCGAATAGATGATGTTAACCCTGCAGGGGTGTACTTCTTCATACACGCTCTCACCACTTACTGTCGTTTACACGACATGTACTCGGCAACCTTCAAGCGGAAGCCCAACGAGCATGTCGGCCATGGCCTACCTAAACACTCAAGTCTCTAGTCCAGGTTTATCGCCTATCCAGGTTCCATCCGCAGGGAGTCCGGCTGAGGTTTCCACATACGGCCCCGAATGATGTGTACAGGGTTCCCGAGACACCAAACGGGCGACTCGGTACACCGTGCCACGGTGTATCTATCGCATCATAGCCCACCCCTAGGGTCAGCGCTACGCACGTCTGCCAACACATATCCTACAAACACGAGAAACTATTTGCAACTCCTAGACAGAGGACTAGGGTGGTTAAGAAGCCGAGAGGGTCAATTAAGGATCCCAATGCATGGTAGTAATTGGTTCTTAAATCACACATACAGTTCTCGGTGCTTAAGGACGGTTCCAATGAAACAACCCACCATGTACTCCTACATGGCCTCTCATCAATACCTTTACCAAATCATGTTCAACACACTTAGCTCACACACAGTAGGACATGTTCACAACTTTCCAATTCATCCCCGATGAATCAGACCTGACACAACTCTAAGCAATAGCAGGCATGACAAGCAAACATGAATTAGTAGGCACATCAAGGCTCAAACAACTCCTACTCAGGCTAGTGGGTTTCATCTATTTACTGTGGCAACGACAGGTCATGCAGAGGAAAGGGGTTCAACTACCGCAGCATGTAACAGTTGAATCATTGTTGTCCTAATGCAGTAAAAGAGAGCAGGAGCGAGAGAGTGGCATTGTATCGGAATGAACAAGGGGGTTTTGCTTGCCTGGCACTTCTGAAGATAGTATAGTTCTTCATCGGTGTCATCGATCTCATCATCGCAAACATCGTCTACCGAGGGGGAACAATCACCGGCAAACACAGAAAGAACACAATCAATGCAATGCACAATATGATGCATGA
The DNA here is from genome assembly GCF_056163025.1 of Triticum urartu. Taxonomy (NCBI): domain Eukaryota; kingdom Viridiplantae; phylum Streptophyta; class Magnoliopsida; order Poales; family Poaceae; genus Triticum; species Triticum urartu. Next base: position 46,160,113 of record NC_141876.1, on the reverse strand, counting down.
TCATGACATGTCAACATTCTGAAGATAGTATAGTTCTTCATCGGTGTCATCGATCTCATCGTCGCAAACATCGTCTACCGAGGGGGAACAATCACCGGCAAACACAGAAAGAACACAATCAATGCAATGCACAATATGATGCATGATCATGACATGTCAACATGCTGTGATTTGAGCTAATGCAGCTAAGAACAGAAGGGTTTGAGTTGATTTGAACCAAAGGTTCAAATTCAAATTCAAACTAAGAACTTATAAAGTGCATTATCATGTTTTGATCTAAACAGCAAGGTTAAGTTGTTTAAACATGCATGAAACCAGTATAGATGGATAGATTAGATTTTTCTGATCATTTTTCATATATAATTTGTTTGATTGGGAGTTACGGTTGAATTACTATGAATTTTTGAAGTTTTGGATATTTTCTGCAATTTTCTGAATTATTTTAAATCCAGAAAATGATAACTGCATCAGCATTGCATCACTATGATGTCAGCTGGTTAACCGGGAAGCCCAGGTCAAACTGACTAGTGGGTCCCTTGTGTCAGTAGCTAAACTAAATTAGCTAGGTTTAGTTAATCCTAATCTAGGTTAGTTAGCAGGGCGGCCCCACCTATCATTGAGCCAGGGGAGGTCAAACCCCTTGGTCAACTGGGGCTAACACGCTGGCGTTTAGCCGCCGCCGGCAGCAGACGCGACGGAGGGCGCGGGATTTGCACTCCGGCGACCAAAAGGACGGCGGAGGCCATCTATGGGGAGCTGGACATGCGCCGCTTCCATTGGTGGTGGTGGTTGGTCCGGAGGTGGCCGAAATCATTGCCGGCGACGATGTTGGAGGCTGCCGGAGCTCGGGGATGGTGCGGGTTAGCGCTGTGGTGTGCTAACGAGCGAGGCGAAGGTCTAGCGGGGCACTACGCGTTGCGGGGAGCAAGTTGGACTCGCCGGGGTGACCATTTGGTCACCAGAGCTGCGCCGACGACGAGCTCAAGCGGCGGCGGCTATGGTCGTCAAGGGGGCGACGTCTACGGCTCGAAATCGAAGGGGAGGAAGGAGGGGATCCACGCAAGAGCTCACAGCGGTTCGTTCGGTGGCCTCAGCGAGCTCGGGGAAGCGTCGGAGCGGGCGCACGGTCGCCGGTGATCTCGGTGGAGCGAGGTTGAAGAAGACGGCGGTGAGGGTGTTCGGCGGTGTCCGGCGTCGCTTGGCTTGGCGAGGAGGTCGAGGACAAGGTAGCCGAGCTACTGGGAACGTCGAGGGGTCGAGGGGGAGGCTCTAGGTGCGGCAACGGTGAGCGGTGGTGACGAGCTCCGCTCGGGCTGCGCGGGAGAGAGAGCAGAGGAGGGGAAAGGGGTCCAGGGGAGAGAGGAGAGGTGCAAGGGGGCGAGGGGGAGTGTGTGGCACTCCGGGCTGGCTCCAGAAGCGGTGGAAGCAGGAGGTGGCTCGGGCGCGTGCCGGCGCGCGGTGGCCACACACCCTCGCCTACTGGCGCGAGGAGGAAGGCGACAGGGAGGCGCTGGTGGGCTGGGCTGTCCAGCTGGGCCGCCAGGTGGGCTGCAACAGGTGCATAAACTGGGCCAGGTAGGTTTTTATCTCTCTTTGCTTTTCTGTTTTTGTTTCTTGTTTTTCTGCTGTTGTTTTTTGATTTAGCACAGGTGCCAAACCATTTTATAAAATGCTGAAAATATTTATAGGCACCTCTGAAATTAATTCCAACAGCCCAAAAATACTTCCAAGATTATTTGGACATTTAACAATATTTATATCATTTAAAATGCCCAAATGCAAATACATATGATTTAATTCAGGGGTCCAAGTTGTCCTAGAAAAATGTGCAATATTTTTGGCAGAGGTTCAAGACCAATCCAAAAATGATGAACATTTTGTGAAGGCCATTTTGGGTTCAGTGAAAAAGATTTTATCTGGACCCTAGTTGAATTTCATTTGCTGCTAGGGTTTATCAGCCCTCATTTCAAGTTTCATAAAATTTGAACATGATGCATGGATGCTTATGCAAAGACAGACAAGGTCTAAGCTAGGGTTGTGACAACTCACCCCCACTAAACAAGAATCTCGTCCCAAGATTCAGGACGTGAGGTAAGATGAAGGGGAAACACAAACTAACACAATCTTCACGATCCAAGTTGCACTTTGTAAGAACGTTGATTCGTCACCATCTTTGTCTCGACGTCTTGCTCTAAGAAATCCAACCAACATGGCATCGAGAGGAAAAGGAAAAACTCTAGAAGGATCGATCTTCTCGAAGATCAAACAACTGATGATCAACTCACGGAATGAGACATTGAAACATCTCTCGAGCTGAGACATGAAACATACATCCAGAGGGATGGAGTGTAACAGATGACGGAGGTTCACTAGGTAGACAACAATTTCATGCTTAAGAAGGTGGTGAACGGTTGTCAACGTAGCGAGGGGTTGTGTTTCCATGATACCATAACGAGACATCTTAGAGGAAGGTGACTCACAGAAATATTCCCTTAAGTGGCAAAAAGAATTACTTTTGATATAATTATCATTGAAACTCTTTATGCTAGCCTAAGACAATCACAAACGATCATTCAAGGAGGTTCAAAAGAATGGCATATATCAACTAGAATGGATAATGTGGACTACCTTGTTGAAGACAACGCAATGGATGGTTTTTGCTTATCACCGAAAATGGATGGGACTCATGGTAATTCCACTTTTGAAGATGATCCTAGACATTAATTACTGAGAAGGCAGACCATAGAAAATGGCACAATGGCGGTGCAAGCTGGGAACAAAATGCAAATGCTAGGAATGTTCCAACCATCATATCTGCGTGAGATTCAGATCTGGCTGGTATTGGGGTATTTCAGACAGCATGTCTGGAAAAGAAATGTAGCAACACAAATCGATGAGATGGCGTTGCGAGATTCTCGGGAAATGAACTACGATAGCAAGCTCCAAAACATGAGCTGGTTCTGCTACATACATGTGAACACGCTGTTCCAGACAAGCATGACCACATAGTAGTCTTACAACAAAACACTATCGAGTTCCGGAGGGGAACCATGAATGAGGGTAGCGAAGTCCTAACATAAGTCATGATTCTTAAGAAGGAACTTCTTCACCTTGAACAAATCAATCAGTGGCTTGGTGTGCTAGGAACACATATGGAGTGGAGGTAATTAATCTACCAAACCATAGAGTATTTCGCATGTATGCATGACTGATTTGGTATGATTCCAAGGGAAACAAAACAAACCTTTCTCAAATCCATGGCGGCAACTTACACCTAATGCACGTGAACTTGGAGAAAGTCACTTCTTTCATTCAAGCATAAGCTTCATGAATGGAACACGAAGGCATTGCTTACAAAGTTTCAACACTAGGTTGATGTTCAACCTGAATCATGGGGAGACAAAATGCTGCTGATGGGGTCAACAGCAACTCATCGGAATTTCCATATCACTGGACTTCCGCCATCATGTGAACACGGTGATAGCATTGGTCAGACCAAAAGATGTAATGGTGTACGCTCGAGGGATCAAGCATGAGTAAGACAACATTACGAACATCGTTGGTTCTGATTTGACTTGACGATAGCCTATACTCAAGTCAAAGTTTTGACAAGACAATAGATCCAACAACTGATCATGAGGACTAATCGATGAAGATATCATCTTTCTTCAACACACACACACACACACAAAAGATATCCCTTAACATGAACTAAGTCAGACCAGCTTTTGTCTTCCAACTCTCCAAGTTGTTTTTTTGGCTTAACCAACTAGCTCAAGGGTATCCAACACAGATTCTTGGAGAAGGGTGGTTTATAAGAAAACCAACTTGATCGCGTGCTCAACATAACGGTCAGGGGGAAACCTGGTAATACTTTCGAGAAGATATCCGAAAAATGACGAACCACCGATACGTCTCTAAGCTCGAGAACAATCTTGCTTTTCAGGGCAAGACGATATGATCAAATAAGCAAGGGATTGAGTAATCCAAACTCATTGATCAAAGGGTGCACCTGAAATAAGGACTAGGTAGCACGATCAATCTTAGGATGATGATTCAATAACCAGCACGCTAAGAGTGAGAGTATTGTCCATTAACTACCAAGCAACGAGGTTGCTAGTAGTATTAATTTCACACATCACAGTTCACTTGTCGGCATTCCGGTTACAACAACACGGGACCAAGGAATGAATAATGATGGCGAGAAGTATCACTCCATCAAGAATTCATAAGAGGTGGTGCAATTCTCATGGCATTCTTGACATAAAGATGGTAATACTCCAAGGTAGAACAGAATCAAAAGCTGGATTGTCATTTGATTTGCGGATTACAACTGCTTTGACCCAATCCTGGATATGGATGAGGTACTGGAGTTTGTTTCTCCTAGTCATTCTGGAATAGAATGGCTTGACGAACCACAAGAATAATAAGCACCGGTAACACGGATGCACAATTACTCCTGACTATCAATTGATAGACGATGGTCAGAATACAAAAGAAGAGGGACAACTCAAGGGGACATCTATCTTTCTAAGTTGTAGATGCATAGATTAATATGTCGAACCAAGTTCAACAGGTTTGTTCCAGATAACCCATGCTGTCGGCGTTCTGGGAACGGGGGTCCCCAAACTTGCCTACCTACGGCCTGTGGCGTGGCTCAAGCGGGGGCCCAGCGCGGACCATCTTCATCAGCTCAAGCTCAAAGACCCTCGCGAGGGGCCAAGCCTCGCGGGGCGGACGACAGGAAGCTTCCTTAGAGGCAGCCTCATCAGGCAGGCTCGCGACGAGGCGGAGAGATCAAGGCAGGGGTGAACCCGTGATGCAAGCCATGACGATCGAGACCAGGCGGGCGCCGGCCTGCGCAGTGTCCTTGTTTCCCTTTGGTGCAAAGGGGGCAAGAACAGGCCAAGGCATCAGGCAAAGGTTACCATTCCGGTGCAACGAGATCAAGACCAGCCAGACGGCAGGACAGAGGTCACCGTGGAGCCCAAGACAGCGTCATCGCCTTTCCCTTCTCCTCAGCTGAAAACCGGCGGATCGGTGCCATTGGCGCAAGAGGGAGCAAGGATGAGGAAGAAGAGGAGGAGGAGTGACGGAAAGGGGTGAACCGGCGAAGCTCACGCGGCCCCGTACTTATAGCCGCGGAAGGCCAACCGCCGAGCACCATGACCTCAGGTAATCATGACCCATATCTTTGCATGTAGGGACTTGTCAAGTCGTGTAGTTGCCGAGGCGTCGTGGGAAGTGCAGACGCCCACGCCCAATCAACCGCCACGCGGCGCCCAAGGCCGCAGGCTGTTAGGGCCCGCGGCGCTTCGTGCTTGCCCCTTCGCTTCTCTGCTAAGCCAAGCCCGCGCGCGCCTTGGGCCCGGGGGCTACTATCGGCGTTCTGGGAACGGGGGTCCCCAGACCTGCCTGCCTGCGGCCTGCGGCGTGGCACAAGCGGGGGCCCAGCGCGGCCCATCTTCATTAGCTGAAGCTCAAAGACCCTCGCGAGGAGCCAAGCCTCGTGGGGCGGACGACAGGAAGCTTCCTCAGAGGCAGCCTCATCAGGCAGGCTCGCGAGGAGGCGGAGAGATCAAGGCAGGGGTACCTCGCGAGGAACCCGTGACGCAAGCCATGACGATCAAGACCAGGCAGGCGCTAGGCGGGCGCCGGCCTGCGCAGTGTCCTTGTTTCCCCTTTGGTGCAAAGGGGCCAAGCACAGGCCAAGGCATCAGGCAAAGGTTACCATTCCGGCGCAATGAGACCAAGACTAGCCAGAAGGCAGGGCAGAGGTCACTGTGGAGCCCAAGACGGCGTCATCGCCAGTGCTTTTGGCAGCCGAAGACCACCTTTGGTCAGGATAACTTGTACTAGATGTTCCCCTTCGAAATGGCCAATTGTTGGCGCCCTTCCCGCTCATTATTTGGGGAGAGGCCCAGGGCCTCTATAAATAGAGCTAGACACCACAGAGTAGTGAGAGACCCCCGGGAGAGATCTGGTAGAACCCCAGCAGAGAGAGAGAGAGAGAGAGAGGCGACTGAACTCACCCTAGCAGTTCATCGCACCAGCTCAAGAACACTTCTCGCGAGGCTGTTCTTCCATTGTACTGTCCATCATCAGCCCAGAGGCAATCCACCACACCACACACTGGAGTAGGGTATTACACCACAACGGTGGCCCGAACCAGTATAAACATCGTGTCCCTTGTGTTGTTCATCATTTTCATCTTAGTTCGCATGAGAGGATCGGACGTACATCGGTAGGGGAGAGATCTCCGCGCGTACCCCAGTGTTCGAACCTCAAGGGTCTGCCGGAACCCGAAACCCGACATTTGGCGCGCCAGGTAGGGGTGCGCCGGAATCTTCCTTCCACTGTTCGCGTGTGATCTTCCGTTGTGTCCATGCCTGACGCTCATCGGGCTCGCGCCGAGCACCGGGCTGCTCACGCCGCTTGCGTCGCCCAGACGGCGCCCGTCGGCGGCCCCCTCATCGTTCCTCGTCGCCACCGCCAACGCCGCCACCGGCCCGGCGGGGAACAAGCAGCAGGCCTCGTCCCAGCACCCCTCGGTGCGGCGGGATGGCCGCACCGCCACCACATCGCTGACTCCAACTGGCTTGTCGTCCCACGCCCGTCGCGCACCCATGGACGCTCACGCCTCACTGCTCTTGGCGCGGGAGCTCCTGCACTATCGCCCCGTCGACGACCTCTACGAGGACTGGCTCGCCCGCAACACCGAGCTCGTCAGTGCCGCAGGGGGCTCCCCCTTGCGGTCCCTCTCGCTGCCTCGCCCTCCGTCCCATGCAGGGGGCGAGGATCAGGAGGCGCCTCCGCCGCCTCCTCCCCAAGAAGGTGCCTTGGCTCCAAGGCGCGCAGCCCCAGGGCGAGACCCTCCACGTCCGGTGCCAGCGCAGCAAGAAGGGAGCTGCCAAGAGATCCCACGTCCCCGGGAAGGTGCTCGCGCGCTCCCAGCATCGGCGCGCCAAGATCGCGCCCCAGCGCCTCCACGACAAAACCCCGCGCTGCTCCTAGTGGCGGCACGTGGTGACCCGCAAGAACGAGTCCAGCACCAGCAAAGGGCGCCTGTAGCCACGGCGGGCTGCCTCGCCTTCACCCCCGAGCTGCGCGGCGTCACATGGCCAGGCAAGTTCAAGCCTGACCTCCCTCCCCGCTACGATGGCACAGCGGACCCCGCGGAGTTCCTGCAGCTCTATGAGCTGGGCATCGTAGCCGCCAACGGAGACGAGAAGGTCATGGAGAATTGGTTCCCCATGGCGCTCAAGGACGGTGCCCGCACCTGGCTCCTGAACCTGGCGCCCGACACGATCTCCTCCTGGAGCGAGATGCGCACCCGCTTCATCGCCAACTTCCAGGGCACTCGCGACCGGCCCCCGGCCGTGAGTGACCTGTGCCGCATTAAGCAACAGCCAGGAGAAACCCTGCAGAAGTACATCCAGCGCTTCAACTACGCTCGCCTCAAGATCCCCAAGGTGACTGAAGAAGCCATCATCTCAGCCTTCTCCGACAGCGTGCGCGACGTCAAGATGAAGGAAGAGCTAGCAATCCATGAAGACCTGTGCACATCCCTGGAGCTGTTCAACTTGGCGACCAAGTGCGCCAGGGCTGAGGAAGGGCGTCTCTCCCTCCTCGAGCTCCCGGCAGCCGACCCGGAAGAAAAGAGGCTCAAGGCCAAGGATGTGAAGCGCAAGGGGGCTGCCGTGCTAGCAGCGGAACCGGACACCAAGCAAGGCAGGGATCAGCCTGAGTCATCTAAGGGCGGACGGTACTGCGTGTACCACGACCTCCACACCCACAACACCAATGAATGTCAAGAGCTCAGAGCTGTGCAAGATGGGCGGATCGGCCGACGCCCAGAGCGGAACGACAGGGGCTATGGCCGAGGAGGAGGAAGAGGCGGTGGACGATGGGAAGACCGTGGCCTTCGCCAGGGATGGCGTGACCGCCCTCGCGAGGACCACTGGCAGGACCAGCCTCGTGAGGACCGTCCCCAGGGCAACACAGGCCTCCCTCCTCTGCCGCCTCCACCGAGGAGGAACGAAGACCAACACCAAGACGATGGGGCTGGGGGCTTCCAAGAGTTGTGTGCAATTGCTTGCATCCTGGGCGGCGCCCAAGCCCCAGCCTCACAGCGCATCTTCAAGCAGTTTGCTCGCGAGGTGAATGCAGTCCTTCCCAAGCTTGAGGCCACGCGCCCTCTTAGGTGGTCTTCGTGCGCGATCACATTTAGTTCCGCAGACTAGCTCAAGTGTGCGGCAACGGCCGGAGTCCTCCCGATGCTTTGCTCCCCAGTCATCAGCAACGTGCAGGTCACTAGGACCCTCATCGATGGCGGAGCAGGACTCAACGTCTTGTCCGTCGAGACGTTCGACAATCTCCATGTGCCATACGACCAGCTTCAGCCGACCAAGCCCTTCTCAGGAGTCACGATGGTTCCACTGTTCCAATTGGGCAGGTTCGCCTTCCGGTCACCTTCGGGCAACGCAACAACTACGACACCGAGCTCATCGACTTCGACGTCGCTCACATCCGCCTGTCGTACAATGCCATCCTCGGGTACCCAGCCCTAGCCAAGTTTATGGCAGTGACTCACCATGGTTACAATGTCCTCAAGATGCCAGGAAGCAGTGGAGTCATCACCGTACCCTGTGAAGAAAGGGACGTGGTGTGCTCGCTCGAGCGTGCGTTCCAAGCCGCAGCAATCGAAGACCCAGATCGTAGGAGCGGGATGCCTCCCGAGGCGACCCTCAAGAAGAACAAGACCTCACCTGGCCAGAGCCACAAGGAAGCAGGCACCTCCGAAGGTATTGCGTCAGGATTCGCGCCCGATCAGGGAGCACCGCCCTCTCGCGCATACGAAGGCGCGCTCAGCACCCTCCTTAGACAGGGCTCGGGGGCTCTCTCTTGGAGAGCCACCGACCTTGCCAAGGTCGCAGGGGAGGCGCTCGGGCACCACTTGGAGGGGTGCTTTCAGGCACGCTTCCCTCAGAAAGGTACAAGTCAAAGGAGACCAAACCCTCAGGAGTTCATCGCAAGGAACACCCAAGAGCTACAAGAGTCCAGAGTCATGCGCGGCAGCCGCCGCTTACTTGCCGTGGCCCCACATCCAGGTGAGGATGGAGGACTGCACGTCTGCGTTGACGTACCAGGGCTCAACCGAGCTGCGTCCCAGGAGCGCCTATGGCCTTCGGCCGTAGGGCGCTGCGTGGGACCACCCCACAGCTACGTTCGCATGCCCTTCGGCTTGCCGAGCACGGTTGCCGCACATCAGCGCCTGTTGAGGAGCATTCTGGAGGCTCAGGAGGTCAGGCATCGCGCGGTCCTAGCGGAGGTGGCGATGGTCCCCGAAGACCTGCACGTGCCACCAGAGCCTCCCGAGGCCCCTGGGCCTGGGGGCTCATGAGGGCCGACATCTTCACCGCGCATCGCTCACTTCCTCAGCATCACTTCATCTTCAACAGCACCAGGTGACATCTTTTAGAGTTCTACTTTCAGCTGGGAGCACCCACAGGGCTGCACCATTCCCAGGCCGCGTGGGTCGGTCCCCGCGGCATGTATCCATTTTGTTTATGCTCTTTATTTACCTTGTTGGGGGTGCCCCTCGGGCTGCATCATCCCCACGCCGCTGGGGCCCGACCCAGCGGCGGTTGCTTTTACCTGCGCTTGCTTGAAATTGGATTTCCTCCTATGTGCTTAACATACCTGACCTAATCACCTGCTCGATCGACGCCTATTTGAAGAGCCGCTCGCTCTAGCACGGCGCGTGCGCACAGGTCCGTCCCTGCACCGTTGATAAACCTGAGTGGTCGAGCTCTGGCCGCGGCAGCCCCGCACGGCGCCACCTCACCAGGCCCTCAGTGCGCTGACCGCTCCCTCGGAGTGACCATAGGTTGGCCAGCGACCGTAATGACAGGCCTTGTTTCTCCTCATGATTGGTGTGCAGGACCTACTCCAGGAGCAACATTGGGGGCATCGTGAGCTCTCTCTCCCTCTCTTCGGCACGGACCACTTGCACGTTAAAAGGGGGGTACCTGAGCATCACGACTCATGGGCTCCTACTGGCTCTCCTGCCCTCACCCCCTGGCCTTGACCCGCGACATCGCGACCTGTCATACCAGCGGCGGCTGAGCTCGCTCGAGGGCCGAGACCTGAGGACGTAGAGCATTAAGGAAAGTGCGGGGGAGTGGGAGGAAGCTCGCGAGGGCCTAACCCAGCAATGCCTCGACCACCGCCTCTCGGGCCAGGCGCCTCTCCGAGGAACGTCAGACACACAAGATAAGTCGTGCTGTCGCAAAAGCTAGACCAACGCAGCGCTAAATCCCCGCCCAGTGCAACTCTGTCACGGCGACGCTGCCTTCTTTTCTCGCCCAGCAAGGATTGCTTGAGCGCTAAAGGGGACCTCCCGAGCATCGCGACTCGGGGACTCTTACCGGACCTCGGGCCGCTCACCTCCTGGCCTTGACCACGGCATCGCGACTTGGCATACCAGCGACGGCTGGAGCTTGCCTGGGGACTGGGACCTGTCAGCGTAGAGCGCCAAGTCCTCGTGAGGATAGAAAGGGGGAGCTTAGCCGGAACAGAACGGACACCTCACGCCAATTCATATTAAGGATATAGTAATTACAAAAGCACGGCAGACGCCTTACATGCCCCCGCGGGGTGCTGCTTTAATTCCTTGCAGGGAACAAAAGGTGCAAACCCTAAGGAACGCTACTTGCTAGCACCTCCCCAGGCGACGCCATCATCAACAGTGGGCTGCCCAGTGCCGGCGCTAATCCCGTCCAGATCAGTGGCGTCGGCGGCCCGATGCAGCTGCCTCACTCCGAGCGCAGCGCAAGCTCGGAGGCTCGTAGCTGTCGTCGCTCGTCTCCGGGGTCGCGAGGAGTTCGGGGGAGCCGCTGAAGCCCGCAGTCCCTCCGCTGCTGCCCGAGGAGCTGCAGGAGGACCAACGGGCGGGGCTGGTCCTCGCCAGTTCGTCACCACTGCCGCTTCCCTTAGGGCAGCATGCCAGCCGGCGTCCTTGTGCATCAAAGACCTTGAAGAACATCAAGGAGGCACCGTCATATTCAAGATGGATCACCAAGGCGCCATCCGCGCGACAGACCCGGGCAATCTCACCCCAGCCCCGGGTCATGAAGACCTTGCCCAGAGCGACGACCACGACCTCCGCTCCGGTTGTAGGGGTGCCACAGTCGACGTGCTACAGCCAGAGCTCCAGGGCCACGCTCGGCGACATCTCGAAGGTAAAGGAGGGAGGAAGGCGGATCCATGAAGTTGGAGGCATGGCGGCGTGAAGCACAAGCTCGCGAGAGGAGCGCTCCGCATGGACTCCAGGGGGGACGACACGCACCACTGTGACTCGCCGGCGTCGGCGGCGACGCTGTCGGTGTTGCTCGGCGCCCTCCCCCCTAGGGCCTACGACGTGGGCGTAGAAGGGCAGCGGAAACCCAGGCGGCGGCCGCTCGTACCACGGCCTCGACACCACCTGCCAGGCACCTTCATCCCAATGACAAAGGATTGGCCGCTTCTTCGGCGGGAGGGGGTCAGGACCCTCTCTGGGGGCCTTTCCCTTCTCCTCAGCTGAAAACTAGCGGATCGGTGCCATTGGCGCAAGAGGAAGCAAGGATGAGGAAGAAGAGGAGGAGGAGTGACGGAAAGGGGTGAACCGGCGAAGCTCACGCGTCCCCGTACTTATAGCCGCGGAAGGCCAACCGCCGAGCACCATGACCTCAGGTAATCATGACCCATATCTTTGCATGCAGGGACTTGTCAAGTCGTGTAGTTGCCGAGGCGTCGTGGGAAGTGCAGACGCCCACGCCCAATCAACCGCCACGCGGCGCCCAAGGCCGCAGGCTGTTAGGGCCCGCGGCGCTTCGCACTTGCCCCTTCGCTTCTCTGCTAAGCCAAGCCCGCGCACGCCTTGGGCCCGGGGGCTACTGTCGGCGTTCTGGGAACGGGGGTCCCCAGACTTGCCTGCTTGCGGCCTGTGGTGTGGCTCAAGCGGGGGCCCAGCGCGGCCCATCTTCATCAGCTGAAGCTCAAAGACCCTCGTGAGGCGCCAAGCCTCGTGGGGCGGACGACAGGAAGCTTCCTCAGAGGCAGCCTCATCAGGCAGGCTCGCGAGGAGGCGGAGAGATCAAGGCAGGGGTACCTCGCGAGGAACCCGTGACGCAAGCCATGACGATCAAGACCAGGCGGGCGCCGGCCTGCGCAGTGTCCTTGTTTCCCCTTTGGTGCAAAGGGGGCAAGCACAGGCCAAGGCATCAGGCAAAGGTTACCATTCCGGCGCAACGAGACCAAGACCAGCCAGAAGGCAGGGCGGAGGTCACTGTGGAGCCCAAGACAGCGTCATCGCCAGTGCTTTTGGCAGCCGAAGACCACCTTTGGTCAGGATAACTTGTACTAGATGTTCCCCTTCGAAATGGCCAATTGTTGGCGCCCTTCCCGCTCATTATTTGGGGAGAGGCCCAGGGCCTCTATAAATAGAGCTAGCCACCACAGAATAGTGAGAGACCCCCGGGAGAGATCTGGTAGAACCCCAGCAGAGAGAGAGAGACGACTGAACTCACCCTAGCAGTTCATCGCACCAGCTCAAGAACACCTCTCGTGAGGCTGTTCTTCCCTTGTACTGTCCATCATCAGCCCAGAGGCGATCCACCACACCACACACTGGAGTAGGGTATTACACCACAACGGTGGCCCGAACCAGTATAAACATCGTGTCCCTTGTGTTGTTCATCATTTTCATCTTAGTTCGCACGAGAGGATCAGTAGGGGAGAGATCTCCACGCGCACCCCAGTGTTCGAACCTCAAGGGTCTGCCGGAACCCGAAACCCGACACATGCAGAAAGGTAGAACTGGCAGAATCAGAATTATGAATGGAGAACTCCTCAAGAGTACTCTGATTGTGATCTTCTGATCCAACAAACTTCTGCCATAAGTGGTTCATAGTATTTGGAAGAAGGAAATAGCACGAACCTCGAGGACTAATGTAAAGGTTACTAATAACCTAAAGGAACGAGCAAACACTATCAACATGAAATAAGTAGGGTGAATCTCGGGTTCAAGAACCCAGGAATAGAATGCCTACTGCTAAATGGCATCACGGGATGCTTTTGAAAATGGTGGCCAGAAGCATCACACCGGGAACACAAAACATGGCTAGATTACCAGGTGACTCCCTAAAACACCTAGGGTCATAATAATAGCCCCAACATATATGTCGAGGCAATAGAGTACCTCAACTCATCGATTAGTGTGGTTGAACTGGACCAAAGGGACATCGGGAACGGAAAGAAGGGATTTGCAAATGCATCAGACTATTCAGAAACCTGGGATGACTCGGACAGCATAACGGCTGTAAATGCTCAAAAATATTTGAGACATCCTGCAAAATGGTGGCATAACCACTCAACAACATCATATCAGGGTTCTGAGGCCATTTAACAACACACTGGAGTAGTAGAAACTGAACTGAGGCTTGAGACCAACAATCCTACGAATCTACGGATTAGTAACACGCGATCCTGATAGAAAGATGGGAAGCCTTGTTCTTAATCCCCGTAGAAGAGAAGAGGGTGACTCAGATCAGAAGCCATAAGGTATAAGGAGTAAAAAGAGCCTTACGTTCCCTTCCACAATCAATTCCCTTATATAACTATAGCATTTCTAGACTCAACTTTGACCAGTTTGGCTTGGTAATCCTACAGGCAGTCAGGCTCTGATACCAATGCTGTCAGGACCCCGATTCTAAGTCACACTGATCTAGCCTGTAACACCTCATATCACTTTGCGGCCTCACGCATGGTATTCCCACGGGTGTCGCCTTACCATGGCCCGGGACCGCTTGCGCCTTTTGGCTCACGTATATGATAGTGTCGCTAGCATCCATATGACAGAGAACCCGGGCCGACATGACTAGTCGTGAACCCAAAGTGGCACCAACTTACGGGGACAGGCATACATGAATCAACATCGAGCATGTCGGTCAGCAGCGTGCGAATTTGGGCTGTAGCACTGGGCTAACAGGACTCCGGGAACCCGGGCTGTAGCAGGCTAGGCAGGACTCCAGATGTGACCGCGTGACATTTCCCCGAAGGGACAGACACAGGAATGAAGTGAATCACATGCCGGCCAGTCAAGTGTTCCGGAGCAGTAGTCAGGTGAACCGGGCAGTAGCGGACTACTATGGCTTATGGAAGCACAAGACTACATTTCCCCATAAGAGAGGCTACCAAGGATAAACAACTAGGTTGTCGGATCCCACACATACCAAGCATTTCAATCATACACACAATATGCTCGATATGTGTAAATACAACATGGCATCACAACATAACTCTACGACTCAAGTATTTATTCACTAGGCTCTGAAGAGCCAGATATTACAAACATGGGTCTCATGACCCAACATTCAGAGCATACCAGACAAAACACATGCGGAAGCTTAACATGTCTGAGTACAGACGTCTACAAAAGAAAAAGGCTGAGAAGCCTGACTAACTACCAGATCTTGCCGAGGGCACAAGCTCGTAGCTGAGGCAACAAGCTAAACGTCGAAGTCAACGTGGAACTACTAGCAAGGCTGAAGTCTCTCTGCAAAACATAAATTAAGCAAACGTGAGTACAAATGTACCCAGCAAGACTTACATCAGAACTAACTACTTATGCATCGGTATCAACAAAGGGGTAGTGGAGTTTAACTGCAGCAAGCCAACTGTGACTCAGTGGCTAACCTGAAATATGACTGCAAGCAACTCTTTTGAGGTGGCGCACACGAGTCCACATATTCACCATATCAATACACCACTATGGACCCGCTCCCGTCTCCCTACGAGAACGCCGTCCATAGCACTCACGCTTATCTTGCGCATTTTAGAGTATCCACTTTCACTTGTCTATGAACTGTATAGGCAACCAAGTAGTCCTTTACCGCGGACGCGGATATTCGAATAGACGATGTTAACCCTGCAGGGGTGTATTTCTTCATACACGCTCTCACCACTTACCGTCGTTTACACGACATGTACTCGGCAACCTTCAAGCGGAAGCCCAACGAGGGTGTCGGCCACGGCCTACCTAAACAATCAAGTCTCTAGTCCAGGTTTATCACCTATCCAGGTTCCATCCGCAGGGAGTCCGGCCGAGGTTTCCACATACGGCCCCGAACGATGTGTACAGGGTTCCTGAGACACCAAACGGGCGACTCGGTACACCACGCCACGGTGTATCTACCGCATCATAGCCCACCCCTAGGGTCAGCGCTACGCACGGCCACCAACACATATCCTACAAACACCAGAAACTAGTTGCAACTCCTGTGATATCATTTGATCCTCTGTTCGGGTTTTCTTCAGGAACACCGAAAAAAGCATCAGGGGCTACTGTCTATGCGGTAATATTTCTACTACATTTTAAAACACTTACCTCGAAGCCTGTTAGAAGGCTAGTACAGGCTTCAGTCAATCCACTCTTGGTGGACTGAACCTTCTGGATCACCGCACTCATGATAGTGCGGTGCTCCTCCTCGATGGAAGCGCTGCGAAGCGCTTCCAACATAGTGTCCGGCGCCTCTGGATGGACAGAGGTCACCAGCACAGGCGTCTCACCCCCCTCTGAAGGGGGCCGCCTACCCGAGCTCGGAGCCGTTGGAGGGTCCGGCGCGGTGTTCGGCTGAGGGCCGAACTCGGAGCTCTCGGGGACCCCGTCCCCTCGGCTCCAGGAGTCCGGAAGGTCGCCTTGAGGCGCCTCCAGGACTATCCCCCCTCGATCCGGTGCCTCTTGAGATAGTACCTCGGTGTCGTCGGCTGGATGAGGGGAGGTGGCGGTCGGGACTGGGTCGCTATCCATGTCCGACGCGCCTAGGGATCCATCCGAGGATACCTCGATATTGGCTCGGGGCGGCCTGCGCAATGGAGTTCGGCGTTAGGGAAAGCAATGCGACAAAGGAATCCTATGGGTTACTTTGGTATCCGAATACATACGATCTCCCCTGGGGCTTGCCCCTGGGCAACCACTCGTCTTCACTTTCGTCGGCGGCGGTGGAGCTGTCCGGAAGGAGCGTCCTTCCCTTCTTGGACCCTCCGGCCTCCCCAGTTGGGGCGGCCTTCCTTTTATTGTCTCCCTAGTTGGTGGGGGAGCCTCTTCTTCCTCTTCCTCGTCTTCAGGGGAAGAGTGCGCCGCAGAATCATCGGACGGTGAGTCCGATGATGCCTGGCGTCGGGAACTCTTTCGAGCTCCCTTGGCCTTCTTGGTCTTCTCCGGCACCTTATAAGGGGCCGGAGTCAGCATCTTCGTCAGAAGAGCATCTGTGGGGCCTTCAGGCAAGGGAGCCAGACAGTCGATCTATACGGCCATTTTCTGCCAGTCCTGTTAACGACACAGGAGTTTAGATCCTGCATAGAATCAATCTATATAGAAAACAAGTATCCTGTGAAAGGTAAAACAACTTACCGCACTGGCGTGGCGCTTCTCGCTGAATCCGCGATCCTCAGTAATGGGGGGAGGAACCGCGGCGCCCTTGAACAGCACCCTCCAGGCATCTTCATGTGTCGTGTCGAAGAGCCTGTTCAGAGTTCGGTGCTGCGCCGGATTGAACTCCCACACGGTAAACTCCCATTGTTGGCACGGGAGTATCCGGCGGACGAGCATAACCTGGAATATGTTGACAAGCTTGAGCTTCTTATCCACCATGTTCTGAATACATGACTGGAGTCCGGTCAGCTCTTTTGAATTACCCAGGACAGACCCTTCTCTTTCCAGGAGGTGAGCCGCATAGGGATGCCAGATCGGAACTCGCGGGCCGCTACCCATGCGGGGTCGCGTGGCTCGGTGATATAGAACCACCCCGATTGCCACCCCTTTATGGTGTCCACGAAGGTGCCCTCGAGCCATGTGATGTTGGGCATCTTGCCCACCATGGCGCCTCCGCACTCCGCCTGGCGGCCGCTCACTACCTTCGTCTTGACATTGAAGGTCTTCAGCCATCAGCCGAAGTGGGGCTTGATGCGGAGGAAGGCCTCGCACACGATGATAAACGCCGAGATTTTGAGGATGAAGTTCGGCGCCAGATCGTGGAAATCCAGGCCATAATAAAACATGACCCCCGGACGAAGGGATGGAGAGGGAATCCCAGTCCGCGGAGGAAATGGGTGAGGAATACCACCCTCTCATGGGGCTCGTGGGTGGGGATGAGCTGTCCCTCATCTGGGAGCCGGTGCGCGATGTCGTCGGGCAGGTATCCGGCTCTCCTCAGTTTCTTGATGTCTCCCTCCGTGACGGAGGAGACCATCCACTTGCCTCCTGCTCCGGACATGGTTGGAGAAGGTTGAGATGGAAGTGAGGACTTGGGCGCTAGAGCTCGAGTGTGCGGGCGCGGATGAGCAGAGGAGGAAGAAGGCGTGGATAGAAAGGTGAATCCTTATCCCTTTATATGGGCGGACAGAATTAATCGTCCCCACTTGCCTGGTAAAACTCGCTTATCCCCCAAGCGCCGCAATTGATGGCGCGGTTGGGTTACCCACGCCCGTATTGATGAGAATCCCGTAATAAGGGGACACGATCTCTGCTTTGATAAGACGTGTCGAAAAACTGCCTCGCGTTATGTGCGGGGCTGGTTAAAAGAAACGGTTCGAATAATCACCGGGCCATGACGTAACATCATGTTGCCAGAACAAGCTAGCGGATTAGATCTGCGAAAACATTATTCTCTCTACGGTGAAATGTGGGACTTATTCTGCAAGGTCGGACACTATCCTCGTATTCAAATTCTTCTATGATGTATTCGGAGAAGGAACCCGCGTTGCAATGCCGAAGACAACTGCGCGTCGGACTCATCGTCATTGAAGCCTGGTTCAGGGGCTACTGAGGGAGTCCTGGATTAGGGGGTGTCTGGACAGCCGGACTATCTCCATTGGCCGGACTGTTAGACTATGAAGATACAAGATTGAAGACTTCGTCTCGTGTCCGGATGGGACTCTACTTGGCGTGGAAGGCAAGCTAGGCAATACATATATGGATATCTCCTCCTTTGTAACCGACCTTGTGTAACCCTAACCCTCTCCGGTGTCTATATAAAACGAAGGGTTTTAGTCCGTAGGACGACAATCACAACATACAATCATACCGTAGGCTAGCTTCTAGGCTTTAGCCTCTCTGATCTCGTGGTAGATCCACTCTTGTAACACCCATATCTTCAATATTAATCAAGCAGGACGTAGGGTTTTACCTCCATCAAGAGGGCCCGAACCTGGGTAAAACTTCGTGTCCCTTCCCTCGTGTTACCATCTGGCCTAGACGCATAGTCCGGGACCCCCTACCCGAGATCCGCCGGTTTTGACACCGACAGTGAACGTTCGTTACCGATCGCTAATGAATGAAAATCGTTCGCTACCGAACCCTAGCTAATGAACGCTCGTAGAATAAGTTAACCTAAAAAAATAAACCGTTTTTTAAGAAAAACCGAAGTAAATCTAAACCCTAAAAAAACCGGACCGGGCGGTTTTGTACAGGTTCAGGTGGCGGCTCGGGTCGACGGCGGCAGGTGGCAGCGGCGGCTTCGGCCTCGGGCGGCGGGATTCGACGCGGCGGCTCCAAGCGGCGGCGGGGAAGGCGCGGGCGGCGAGGGTGTCACATTCCTAGTTCTGGTATGCACTAGGCTAGCCCTTCATGTGAGCATCATGTTTAAATTCAAATGAAATTTGAATTGAGGAATTTTCAAAAGCCTCGGAAGACCTCTAAAAATAACCAACATTTAAATCTCATCAAATGAGTCCAAGAAAATGTTCCTGTTAATCTCTGGAAATATTGGGAAGGGAAAAAATTCAAACCAATATTTCTAGAATCTCAGAAACAATTATTTTGGGCCTTTCAATTAATCCAATAAATATTTGAATTGGATCTATATTTGTTATATAATAAATATATGTTCAATAATTATGGAAATTGTTGTGTAGCTTTGGATAAGTCCAATTAGTTCACACAATTATTTTCATGAAATTTGAAAATGGTTTGGTATTTGAACTAAATCAAAACATAATAGCAAAAATAGAAAAACAGAAAACAAAATAGAAAACCAGAGAGAGGAAAGAGCTTACCTGCAGCCCACCTGGCGGCCCACTTACCTGGCCCAGCCACCAGGGGCAAGGTTGTCTTCAACCTTGTGCCTACTGGCAGCCAGCGCACGCGCCCAAGCGGCCACCTCCTGCTTCACGCTGTCGACGCCCCCTGCGCCCTCGCCTGGCGTCGTTGAGCTGCCCTGGACGCCTTGAACCTTCTCCCTCTCTCTCTGCTCTCTCCCTCGACCTCTAGCCCTCTCTCCCAAACGCGCCCGAGCGCCTCCGTCGCCTCCGTCCGCTGCCACCGTGGCCACCGCGCTCCCCTCTCCCCTCCTCTTGGTCCACGAGCTCCGCTACGACACGAAGCTCCTCCACACCGAAGCACACGAGCCCGGAAGCACCATAACGTCACCATCAATCGTTCTTCTCCGAGCACGGCCGCCGGACTCCATCAACGGATTTGTCGCCGCCACGACTTCCCCGAGCCTGTCGAGCTTCCCGTCTGATGCACCGTGAGCTCCTCTCCATTTCCCCCCTGCCCCCTTCCTCTAGCGCGTCCTCTAGCACTGATTCTGCCATGGCCGAAGCTCGCCATCCGCCATTGCCGCTGCTCTACTTGTTATCGAGCTTGTCTCTCCTTGCACTGCTTCTCGTCGTGCTCCGGGTGGCAAGGTGATGCCGCCCAGCCACTCCTTTGGGTCGCTAGCACCACGCGGCCCCGCACACACACACCACCGTAGCTCTGGTCGCCGCCCAACTCGTCGTCCCCGCCATTGCACGCCATGCCTGCGCTGCCCGAGGCAACCAATGGACGCGCTTCGTTGCACCGCTTCCAACGCGCCCGGCCGCGCGACCTCTCATCGCCGGAGTTGGCCGGACGAGCAGCCTCGCTGTGCTCTGTTTACGCCGGGGGTTATAACGCCGCCAATGGTGACGTGGCACCGTCATTAGCAGTTAATGACCCTGCTAATTAACCCACACTCTCACTGACGTGCAGGCCCCGCTGCCTAACTTACCAGCTAACAAAATAGATTAAAATTAATCTAAACACAGTGGCCCCACGCATCGGCGTTGACCTCGCTGACGTGGCCGTTGACCAGACCCACCTGTCTGTGACACTAAATGTCACTGGGTCACTGACCAGTGGGTCCCACTGGTCAGGTTTGACCTGGACCATGCCCGGTTGACCTGGTGACATCACCCTGATGCACTGCTGATGCAATAACTAATTTCTGGATTTATTGTTATATAGAAAATTCCAGAAATTGTTGCAAACTTTAAAAAATCATAGAAATTCAACCATAGCTCAGAATGAAATAATTTATATATGTAAAATGATCAGAAAAATCCAATCTATCCATCTGTACCATTTTCATGCATGTTTGAGCAAACTAACCTCACTGTTTAGTCCAAAACATGATAATGCACTATTTGAATTCATAGTTTGAATTTGAATTTGAACCTTGAGTTCAAATCAACCCAAACCTTTCTGTTACTAGTTGCATTAGCTCAAATCACAACATATTGTCATGTCATGATCATGCATCATACTGTGCATTGCATTGATTGTGCTCTTCCTTGTTTGCCGGTAATTGTCCCCTCTCGGTAGACGCTGCTCCGACGCTGTGATCGTTGACACTGATGAAGACTCAATGTTATCTTCAGAAGTGCCAGGCAAGCAAAACCCCCTTGTTCATTCTGATACAATCCCACTCTCTCGCTCCTGCTCTCTTTTACTGCATTAGGATAACAACGTTTCAACTGTTACATGCTGCGGTAGCTGAACCCCTTTCCTTTGCATGACCTGTCATTGCCACAGTAAATAGATGAAACCCACTAGCATGAGTAGGAGTTGTTTGAGCCCTGATGTTCCTACTCATTCATGTTTGTTTGTCATGCCTGCTACTGCTTAGAGTGGAGTCAGGTCTGATTCATCGGGGATGAATTGGAATGTGGTGAACATGTCCTACTGTTGAGAGCTAAGTGTGTGAACACTATTTGGTAAAGGTAGCGGTGGGAGGCCATGTAGGAGTACATGGTGGGTTGTCTCATTGCAGCCATCCTCAGGAACTGAGTTCTGTGTTTGTGATCCATGAACAGTTACTACCACACATTGGGCTCCGGGCGCTCCAAGCCCTCTCGACTTATTAATCAACCTGATCTCTGTCCAGGAGTTGCAACCAGTTTCTGGTGTTTGTAGGTAGTGTTAGTACTCTACCAAGCGGCACCCGGTACAGGTGGGCTTGGGACAGACTAGGCACAGTGGCCCGGTGTACCAAGTGGCACCCGGATGGTGGGCTTGGGAACCCTGTACACATCATTTGGGGCCGTGAGCGACACCCCGGCCGGATCTCCTTGCAGATGGAACCCGAATAGGCGATAAACCTGGACTAGAGACTTGTTGGTTAGTCAGGTCGTGGCCGACTCCCTCGCCCGGCTTCCGCTTGAAGTTTGCCGAGGTACATGACGTGTACAGGGCGATAAATGGCGAGAGCGTGTGTGAAGAAGTACACCCCTGCAGGGTTATCATTATCTATTTGAATAGCCGGATTCCTCGGATATGGAAGCTTGGAACCCTTTCATAGTTCATAGACAAGTGAAAGTGGATACTCTAAAATGCGCAAGATAAGCGTGAGTGCTATGGATGGCATTCTCGTAGGGAGACGGGAGCGGATCCATAGTGGAGTATTGATATGGTGAATATGTGGACTCGTGTGCGCCACCTCAAAAGAGTTACTTGCAGTCGTAGTTCAGGATAGCCACTGAGTCAAAGCTGGCTTGCTGTAGTCAAACTCCACCACCTCTTTGTTGATACCGATGCATATGTAGTTAGTTCTGATGTAAGTCTTGTTGGGTACATTTGTACTCATGTTTGCCTATTTTATGTTTTTGCAGAGAGACGTCAGTCTCGCTAGTAGTTCCGCGTGGACTTCGACGTTTAGCTTGTTACCTCAGCTACGATCTTGTGCCCTCGGCAGGATCTGGTAGATAGTTAGGCTTCTCAGCCTTTTTCATTTATAGATGTCTGTACTCAGACATGTTAAGCTTCCGCATGTGCTTTGATTGTATGCTATGATTGTTGGGTCATGAGACCCATGTTTGTAATATCTCGCTCCTCGGAGCCTAATGAATAATACTCTGAGTTGTAGAGTCTTGTTGTGATGCCATGTTGTATTGCACATATTGAGCATATTGTGTGTATGATTGAAATGCTTGGTATGTGTGGGATCCGACAACCTAGTTGTTTATCCTTAGTAGCCTCTCTTATGGGGAAATGTAGTCTTGTGCTTCCATGAGCCATAGTAGTCCGCTATAGCCCGGTTCACTGGAGTCCTGCTAGCCCAGCACTACTACTCCGGAACACCTGACTGGCCGGCATGTGATTCACTTCGTTCCTGTGTCTGTCCCTTTGGGAAAATGTCATGCGGTGACATCCGGAGTCCTGCCTAGCCTGCTACAGCCCGGTTCATCGGAGTCCTGTTAGCCCAGTGCTATAGCCCGGATTCACACGCTGCTGACCGACATGCTCGATGTTGATTCATGTATGCTTG
The DNA here is from genome assembly GCF_056163025.1 of Triticum urartu. Classification (NCBI taxonomy): domain Eukaryota; kingdom Viridiplantae; phylum Streptophyta; class Magnoliopsida; order Poales; family Poaceae; genus Triticum; species Triticum urartu. The sequence continues at coordinate 46,137,506 of NC_141876.1, read as the reverse complement.
TCCCCGTAAGTTAGTGCCACTTTGGGTTCACGACTAGTCATGTCAGCCCGGGTTCTCTGTCATATGGATGCTAGTGACACTATCATATACGTGAGCCAAATGGCGCAAACGGTCCCGGGCCATGGTAAGGCGACACCCGTGGGAATAGCGTGCGTGAGGCCGCAAAGTGATATGAGGTGTTACCGGCTGGATCGATGTGACTTGGAATATGGGTCCTGACAGCATTGGTATCAGAGCCTGACTGCCTGTAGGATTACCAAGCCAAGCTGGTCGAAGTCGTGTCTAGAAATGCTTTAGTTATATAAGGGAATTGATTGTGGATGGGAACGTAAGGCTCTTTTTACTCCTTATCCTCATGACCTTCTGATCTGAGTCAACCTCTTCTTTTCTACGGGGTTAAGAACTAGGCTTCTCTTCTATCTCTCAGGATGATGTGTTACTAAACTGTAGTTGCCTAGGATTGTTGAGTTCAAGCCTCAGTTCAGTTTCCATTACTTCAGTATGTTCATTGCTGGCCTTAGAACTTTGATATTGTGATGTTAAGTGGTTATGCCACCATTTTGCAGGATGTCTCAAATATCTTTGAGCATTTACAGCCGTTATGCTGTCCGAGTCATCCCAGGTTTCTAAACAATCTGATGCATTTGCAAATCCTTTCTTTCCGTTCCCGATGTCCTTTTGGTTAGAATAAGCACACTAATCAATGAGTTGAGGTACTCTATTGTCTTGACATATATGTTCGAGCTATTATTATGACCCTAGGTGTCTTAGAGAGTCACCTAGTAATCTAGCAATGCTTTGTATTCCCAGTGTGATGATTCTGGCTATTGTTCTCGAAAGCATCCCGTGATGCCATTTAGTAGTAGGTATTCTACTCTTGGGTTCCTGACCCAAGATTCACTCCACTTACCTTCCGTTGATAGTGTTTTCTAGTTCCTTTTGAATATTAGTAACCTTTGCAATAGTCCTCGAGGTCCGTGGTATTTTCTTCTTCAAAGTACCATGGACTTCTTATGGCAGAAGTTCTTTTGAACCAAAAGATCACAATAAGAGTGCTCTTGATGAGTTCTTCGTTCTACATTGTGAATCTGCCAGTTCTACCTTTCTACATGGGTTATCCGGAAGAAATGTTGAGCTTTGCTCGACATACTAATCTATGCATCCACAACTCAGAAAGATATATGTTCCTTGAGTTGTCCCTCCTTAGTTGTTTCTGACCTTCGTCTATCAATTCATAGTCGAGGGTATATCATTGCATTCGTTCGTCAAAGTCTATTATTCTTGTGGTCCGTCGAGCCGTTCTATTTCAGAATGACTAGGAGAAACAAACTCCAGTACCTCATCCATATCTAGGATTGGGTCAAAGCAGTTGTATTCCGCAGATCAAAATGCCAATCCAGCTTTTGATTCTATTCTACCCTGAAGTATTGCCCTCTTGATGCCAGGAATGTCATGATAATTGCACCAACTCTTATAAATTCCTATTGCAGTGATACTTCTTGCCATCATTGTTCATTCCTCGGTTCCCGTGTTATTGTAACCGGAATGCCGACAAGTGAATTGTGATGTGTGAAATCAATACTCCTAGCAACTGTGTTGCTTGGTAGTTAATGGACACTAATATCATTCTTAGTGTGTTGGTTATCGAAACACTACTCTAGGATTGATCGTGTTGCCTTATCCTTATTTCTGGTGCACTCTTCGATCTTTGAGTTAGGATTGAAACCCTTGCTCATTTGATCATATTGTCTTGTCTAAAAAGCAAGATTGTTCTCGAGCTTAGTAACATATCGGTGGTTTGTGATTTTTCGACTATCTTCTCGGAAGTGTTACCAGGTTGTCACCTGACCGCTATGTTGAGTTCGTGATCAAGTTGGTTTCTTGTAAACCACTCTTTCTCCAAGAATCCGTGTTAGACACCCCTGAGCTAGTTGGTTAAGCTAAACAACAACTTGGAGAGTTGGAAGATAAAAGCTTAATCCACTTAGTTCACTTCAAAGGGGATATCTTGCGCATGTGTGTGTGTGTGTTGAAGAAAGATGATATCTCCATCGAGTGGTCCTTGTGATCAGTGGTTGGATCTATTGCCTTGTCAAAACTTTGACTTGAGTATGGGCTATCGTCAAGTCAAATCAGAACCAATGATGTTCATAATGTTGTCTTACTCGTGGTTGATCCCTCGAGCATGCACCATTATATCTTTTGGGTCTGACCAATGTTATCACTTGTTCACATAATTATGGAATTCCACCTACATGGAAACCTAGATGAATTGTTGTTGAACCCATCAGCAACATTTTTAACTTCCCCATGATTCGTGTTGAACATCCAGTTAGTGTTGGAAACTTTATAAGCATTGCCCTCATGTTCCGTTCATGAAGCATATGTCCGGTTGAAATATGTGACTTCCTTTAATTCATGTGCATGTGATGCAAATTGCCGCCGTGGATTCAAGAAAGCTTGTCTTGCTTCCTTTGGAATCATCCCAAGTTAGTCATGCATGTGCGAAGTATTCTATGGTTTGATAGGCTCACTACCTCCATTCTATATGTGTTCCCTAGCACACCAAGCCACTGAATGACTTGTTCAAGGAGAAGAAGTTCCTTCTTAAGAATCATGACTTATGTTAGGACTTCGTTATCCTCGATGACGGTTCCCCAACCTGAACTTGGTAGTATTTTATTATAAGACTACCACGTGGTCACGCTTGTCTCGGACAACGTGTTCACCTGTTTGTAGCAAAACCAGCTCATATTTTGGAGCTTACTACCGTAGTCCATTTCCTGAGAATCTCGCAACGTCGTTTTCGTCGAATTGTGTTGCAAACTATCATTTTTCTTTCTAGACTCGATGAGTCTGGAATATCCTGACACCAACCAGATCTGAATCTCAGGCAAATATGATGGTTGGAACGTTTTCCCAAGAACTATAATATTGGTCTCTGTGTAACCCGGTAAAGTGGATGTCGTGGCTGACACACCCAGTCAGAAGACCTAATATTGTAGTATCTTGATTGAAGAAGTTGTCTACCTCCCCATAAGGATTTCGTAGGATTTACTCCAGAAGTTGTTCCTTATGGATCCTTTGTATTCCGAAGTCCGACCACTACTTGATGGCTATGTTGATGCTTTCAGGCATGACCATGGTAACCAGTACATCAAGGAGAACATTAGAAGCGGAGTGCTAAATGTCTCTCGGTCGATCATCCAAATTCCGTCCCCTTGGCCTCGCTATGGTGAAATCTGAGAAAGGGTTGTCTTTCTAGGCATCTGCATTGTCCATCACTATTCGTCAAGGTAGTAAGATGTGTTGCCAGGATCCTCGACTCAGGTGTTGGTAGAACCTGGATGAATATGGAAATGCTCAAGTTCTTGAGAGCACGTGCAAGCAAAATCATCCCTTGTGTTGTCTTCAACAAGGTAGTCCACATCATCCATTCTAGTCTCCGTATGCCATCCCTACTTACTCCGCCAAACAATTGCTCGAGATTTTCCCTAGGCTGGTATAGAGAATTTTATTGATCTCTGGATCAAAAGTAATTCTTTTTGCCACTTAAGGGATGATTCTATGGGTCACCCTCCTCCAAGATGTCTCGTTTTGGTGTCATGGCAACTCAATTCCTTGCTACGTTGGCAACTGTCCACCACCCTCTTAGGTGTGGAATTTTTGCCTACCTAGTGAACTTTTGTCATGTGTTTCACTCCATTCCTCTCGATGTATGCTTCGTGTCTCAGCTCGAGAGTTGTTTGAACGTCTCGCTCCACGAGTTGATCCTGAGTTGTTCGATCTTCGATACGATCAATCCTTCTAGAGTTTTCCCTTTCCTCTCATTGTCATGCTAGTTGTAGTTCTCAAAGCAAGACGTCAAGATCAAGGTGATGCAATGAATCAACATCCTCGAGAAAGACATCTGGATCGTAAAGATTGTGTTAGCTTGTGTCCCTCTGTCTTCTTACCTCACGATTTGAATCTCGGGACGAGATTCTTGTTTAGTAGGGGTGAGCTGTCACATCCCTAGTTCTGGTATGCACTAGGCTAGCCCTTCATGTGAGCGTCATGTTTAAATTCAAATGAAATTTGAATTGAGGAATTTTCAAAAGCCTCAGAAGACCTCTAAAAATAACCAACATTTAAATCTCATCAAATGAGTCCAAGAAAATGTTCCTGTTAATCTCTGGAAATATTGGGAAGGGAAAAAAATTCAAACCAATATTTCTAGAATCTCAGAAACAATTATTTTGGGCCTTTGAATTAATCCAATAAATATTTGAATTGGATCTATATTTGTTATATAATAAATATATGTTCAATAATTCTGGAAATTGTTGTGTAGCTTTGGATAAGTCCAATTAGTTCAGACAATTATTTTCATGAATTTTGAAATGGTTTGGTCTTTGAACTAAATCAAAACATAATAGCAAAAATAGAAAAACAGAAAACAAAATAGAAAACCAGAGAGAGGAAAGAGCTTACCTGCAGCCCACCTGGCGGCCCACTTACCTGGCCCAGCCACCAGGGGCAAGGTTGTCTTCAACCTTGCTCCTACTCGCAGCCAGCGCACGTGCCCGAGCGGCCACCTCCTGCTTTGCGGTGTCGACGCCCCCTGTGCCCTCGCCTGGCGTCGTTGAGCTGCCCTAGACGCCCTGAACCTTCTCCCTCTCTCTCTGCTCTCTCCCTCGGACTCTAGCCCTCTCTCCCAAACGCGCCCGAGCGCCTCCATCGCCGCCATCCGCTGCCACCGTGGCCACCGTGCTCCCTTCACCCCTCCTCTTGGTCCACGAGCTTCGCTACGACACGAAGCTCCTCCACGCCGAAGCACATGAGCCCGAAAGCACCATAACGTAACCATCGATCGTTCTTCTCCGAGCACGGCCGCCGGACTCCATCGATGGATTCGTCGCCATCACGACTTCCCCGAGGCCGCCGAGCTTCCCGTCTGATGCACCGTGAGCTCCTCTCCATTCCCCCCTGCCCCCTTCCTCTAGCGCGTTCTCTAGCACCGATTCCGCCATGGCCGAAGCTCGCCGTCCGCCATTGCCGGTGCTCTACTTGTTGTCGAGCTCGTCTCTCCTTGCACTGCTTCTCGTCGTGCTCCGGGTGGCCAGGTGATGCCACCCAGCCACTCCTTTGGGTCGCTAGCACCACGCGGCCCCGCGCACATGCACCACCGTAGCTCTGGTCGCCGCCCAACTCGCCGTCCCCGCCGTTGCACGCCACCCCAGCGCCGCCCGAGGCCACCAACGGATGCGCCTCATTGCGCCGCTTCCAACATGCCCGGCCGCGCGACCTCTCCTTGCCGGAGTTGGCCGGACGAGCAGCCTCGCTGTGCTCTGTTTACGTCGGTGGTTATAACACCGGCGATGGTGACGTGGCACCGTCATTAGCAGTTAATGACCCTGCTAATTAACCCACACTCTCACTGACGTGCAGGCCCCGCTGCCTAACTTACCAACTAACAAAATAGATTAAAATTAATCTAAACACAGTGGCCCCACGCATCGGCGTTGACCTCGCTGACGTGGCCGTTGACCAGACCCACCTGTCTGTGACATTAAATGTCACTGGGTCACTGACCAGTGGGTCCCACTGGTCAGGTTTGACCTGGACCATGCCCGGTTGACCTGGTGACATCACCCTGATGCACTGCTGATGCAATAACTAATTTCTGGATTTATTGTTATATAGAAAATTCCAGAAATTGTTGCAAACTTCAAAAAATTATAGAAATTCAACCATAGCTCAGAATGAAATAATTTATATATGAAAAATGATCAGAAAAATCCAATCTATCCATCTGTACCATTTTCATGCATGTTTGAGAAACTTAACCTCACTGTTTAGTCCAAAACATGTTAATCCACTATTTGAATTCATAGTTTGAATTTGAATTTGAACCTTGAGTACAAATCAACCCAAACCTTTTTGTTACTAGTTGCATTAGCTCAAATCACAACATATTTCCATGTCATGATCATGCATCATATTGTGCATTGCATTGATTGTGCTCTTCCTTGTTTGCCGGTAATTGTCCCCTCTCGGTAGACGCTGCTCCGACGTTGTGATCGTTGACACTGATGAAGACTCAATGTTATCTTCAGAAGTGTCAGGCAAGCAAAACCCCCTTGTTCATTCCGATACAATCCCACTCTCTCGCTCCTGCTCTCTTTTACTGCATTAGGACAACAACGTTTCAACTGTTACATGCTGCGGTAGCTGAACCCCTTTCCTTTGCATGACCTGTCATTGCCACAGTAAATAGATGAAACCCACTAGCAGTAGTAGGAGTTGTTTGAGCCCTGATGTGCCTACTCATTCATGTTTGTTTGTCATGCCTGCTACTGCTTAGAGTTGAGGCAGGTCTAATTCATCGGGGATGAATTGGAATGTGGTGAACATGTCCTACTGTTGAGAGCTAAGTGTGTGAACACTATTTGGTAAAGGTAGCGGTGGGAGGCCATGTAGGAGTACATGGTGGGTTGTCTCATTGCAACCATCCTTAGGAAATGAGTTCTGTGTTTGTGATCCATGAACAGTTACTACCACACATTGGGCTCCGGGCGCTCCAAGCGCTCTCGACTTATTAATCAACATGATCTCTGTCCGGGAGTTGCAACTAGTTTCTGGTGTTTGTAGGTAGTGTTAGTAGTCTACCAAGCGGCACCCGGTACAGGTGGGCTTGGGACAGACTAGGCACAGTGGCCCGGTGTACCAAGTGGCACCCGGATGGTGGGCTTGGGAACCCTGTACACATCATTTGGGGCCGTGAGCGACACCCCGGCCGGATCTCCTTGCAGATGGAACCCGAATAGGCGATAAACCTGGACTAGAGACTTGTTGGTTAGTCAGGTCGTGGCCAACTCCCTCGCCCGGCTTCCGCTTGAAGGTTGCCGAGGTACATGACGTGTACAGGGCGATAAATGGCGAGAGCGTGTGTGAAGAAGTACACCCCTGCAGGGTTATCATTATCTATTTGAATAGCCGGATTCCTCGGATATGGAAGCTTGGAACCCTTGCATAGTTCATAGACAAGTGAAAGTGGATACTCTAAAATGCGCAAGATAAGCGTGAGTGCTATGGATGGCGTTCTCGTAGGGAGACGGGAGCGGATCCATAGTGGAGTATTGATATGGTGAATATGTGGACTCGTGTGCGCCACCTCAAAAGAGTTACTTGCAGTCGTAGTTCAGGATAGCCACTGAGTCAAAGCTGGCTTGCTGTAGTCAAACTCCACCACCTCTTTGTTGATACCGATGCATATGTAGTTAGTTCTGATGTAAGTCTTGTTGGGTACATTTGTACTCATGTTTGCCTATTTTATGTTTTTGCAGAGAGACGTCAGTCTCGCTAGTAGTTCCGCGTGGACTTCGACGTTTAGCTTGTTACCTCGGCTACGATCTTGTGCCCTCGGCAGGATCTGGTAGATAGTCAGGCTTCTCAGCCTTTTTCATTTATAGATGTCTGTACTCAAACATGTTAAGCTTCCACATGTGCTTTGATTGTATGCTATGATTGTTGGGTCATGAGACCCATGTTTGTAATATCTCGCTCCTCGGAGCCTAATGAATAATACTCTGAGTCGTAGAGTCTTGTTGTGATGCCATGTTGTATTGCACATATTGAGCATATTGTGTGTATGATTGAAATGCTTGGTATGTGTGGGATCCAACAACCAAGTTGTTTATCCTTAGTAACCTCTCTTATGGGGAAATGTAGTCTTGTGCTTCCATGAGCCATAGTAGTCTGCTACAGCCCGGTTCACCGGAGTCCTGCTAGCCCAGCACTACTGCTCCGGAACACTTGACTGGCCGGCATGTGATTCACTTCGTTCCTGTGTCTGTCCCTTCGGGGAAATGTCACGCGGTGACATCCGGAGTCCTTCCTAGCCTGCTACAGCCCGGTTCACCGGAGTCCTGTTAGCCTAGTGCTACAGCCCGGATTCACACGCTGCTGACCGAGATGCTCGATGTTGATTCATGTATGCCTGTCCCCGTAAGTTAGTGCTACTTTGGGTTCACGAGTACTCATGTCGGCCCGGGTTCTCTGTCATATGGATGCTAGCGACACTATCATATACGTGAGCCAAAAGGCGCAAACGGTCCCGGGCCATGGTAAGGCGACACCCGTGGGAATAGTGTGCGTGAGGCCGCAAAGTGATATGAGGTGTTACCGGCTAGATCGATGTGACTTGGAATCGGGGTCCTGACAGAGGGGCGAGGCGGCGCGGGGCGGCGCTGCGAGCGGCGGTGGTTGACAACGGCGGCGGCGGCTGCAGTTTCCGGTTGCTCAGCGAGATGCGGCAGCGGGACGGCGAACAAGGAGAGAGAGAGGGGCCGGTCTCGCCTTTTAAAGGCCACAGGGTGTGGAGGAGGGGCAAAGGCGGCGAGGAGAGGCAGGGCGGAGCACGGCGGTGGCGCGGCGTCATACGGGCGGCAGACTCCCGTCTGGAGTCGGGGCGATGGCGGTTGACGGCTTGGGCTGGGTCGTGGCCTGGGAGCTGGGCCGGCCTAGTCGGCGGAAGGTGTTTTTTTTTAAAAAAATTGCAGACAGAAGAAATAAAATAAATGCAAATAAAATAAAATATAACATCGGCATATAATATATCAAAATTTTCAGGAAAAGATTTCCTACAAGCTGAACATTTTGCCAGAGTCAAATAAAATCTACATAAATTCAAATAAAGCAAAGAGTGCTACTGCTCTAGTAAAATCCAATAAAAATCATTTTAAAAATACCAAAATGATTTCAAATTTATTTCCCTCCAATTTTCTATTGTAGGGAATCATGTTACCCTAATTTCCATATATTTTATTTTTGGAGAAAAATAATTTGAATAAAACCCAAATAACTCCAAATTGACAATAATTTCAAAAGGATTTTAATTTGATCCTTTTAAACTTCCAACTCATATTTCATTTGTTTTGAAGAAGTCATTTTATCTTCTCTCATGAAAATCATTGAGTTGCATGAAGATTATGAGTTGAAATATTTCCAAATGAAATTCAAATATTTTCAAATACCCTTTCATTTAATTAAATGGAAGAAGTCATATCATCTTCGCTCAAGGGTTTTGTATTTGAAAAGAATTTGAATTCATGGAGATCAGAAAGCAAAGATGAAAGTTTGGGAAAGTCCTTTTATTCCCTCTCATTTAACTTTCAAAAAGTTTCGAATTCACTCACTTTCAGACAAATCAATCAAACAAACAATCAAGTCTATCTATTTATTATAACATTCCAAAATTTAGAATTTTGGGATGTTACATGCGAAGAGCTCGGGAATTGTCTTATCCACCCCTTGCATATTATAGTTCATCACAAAGCTCTTGTAGCTTGGTGGCAGTGATTGAAGAACTCTGTCAATGACACTATCATCAGGACGATTAACTCCCAATTGAGTAAAGTGGTTGTGGTACCCAGACATTCTGAGTATATGTTCACTGACAGAACTATACTCCTCCATTTTGCAGATGTAGAACTTATTGGAGACTTCATATCTCTCAACCCGGGCATTTTCTTGAAATATTAACTTCAACTCCTGGAACATCTCATATTCTCCATGACGTTCAAAACGTCGTTGAAGTCCCGGTTCTAAGCCGTAAAGCATGGCACACTGAACTATCAAGTAGTCATCAGCTTTGCTCTGCCAGACGTTCATAACATCTGGTGTTGCTCCTGCAGCGCGTTTGTCACCTAGCGGTGCTTCTAGGACGTAATTATTCTGTGTAGAAATGAGGATAATCCTCAAGTTATGGACCCAGTCCATGTAATTTCTACCATCATCTTTCAACTTGGCTTTCTCTAGGAACGTATTAAAATTCAACAGAACAATAGCACGGGCCATCTATCTACAACAACATAGACATGCAAAATACTATCAGGTACTAAGTTCATGATAAATTAAAGTTCAATTAATCATATTACTTAAGAACTCCCACTTAGATATACATCCCTCTAATCATCTAAGTGATCACGTGATCCATATCAACTAAACCATGTCCGATCATCACATGAGATGGAGTAGTTTTCAATGGTGAACATCACTATGTTGATCATATCTACTATATGATTCACGCTCGACCTTTCAGTCTCAGTGTTTCGAGGCCATATCTGCATATGCTAGGCTCGTCAAGTTTAACCCGAGTATTTTGCGTGTGCAAAACTAGCTTGCACCCATTGTATGTGAATATAGAGCTTATCACACCCGGTCATCACGTGGTGTCTCGGCACGACGAACTGTAGCGATGGTGCATACTCAGGGAGAACACTTGTACCTTGAAATTTAGTGAGAGATCATCTTATAGTGCTACCGTCGAACTAAGCAAAAGAAGATGCATAAAGGATAAACATCACATGCAATCAATATAAGTGATATGATATGGGCCATCATCATATTGTGACTTTGATCTCCATCTCCAAAGCACCGTCATGATCACCATCGTCACCGGCTTGACACCTTGATCTCCATCGAAGCATCGTTGTCGTCATGCCAACTATTGCTTCTATGACTATCGCTACCGCTTAGTGATAAAGTAAAGCAATTACATGGCGATTGCATTTCATACAATAAAGCGACAACCATAAGGCTCCTGCCAGTTGCCGATAACTTTTACAAAACATGATCATCTCATACAACAATTTATATCTCATCACGTCTTGACCATATCACATCACAACATGCCCTGCAAAAACAAGTTAGACGTCCTCTACTTTGTTGTTGCAAGCTTTACGTGGCTGCTACGGGATGAGCAAGAACCGTTCTTACCTATGCATCAAAAACCACAACGTGGTATAGTGATTGCTTTTGGATCTTCAGAAAGAACCCTGTTCATTGAATCCGATTCAACTAAAGTTGGAGAAACTGACACCCACTAGCCACCTATGTGCAAAGTACGTCAGTAGAACCAGTCTCGCGTAAGCGTATGCGTAATGTCGGTCTGAGCCGCTTCATCCAACAATACCGTTGAATTAAGAATCAACTAGTGACAACAAGCAATATGTATGTACCCACGCCCACAACTCCTTTGTGTTCTACTCATGCATATAATATCTACGCATAAACCTGGCTCAGATGCCACTGTTGGGGAATGCAGTAATTTCAAAAAAAATTCCTATGCACACGCAAGATCCATCTAGGTGATGCATAGCAACGAGAGGGGATAGAGTTGTCTACATACCCTCGTAGACCGTAAGCGGAAGCGTTATGACAACACAATTAATGTAGTCGTACGTCTTCACGATCCGACTGATCCTAGCACCAAAGGTACAGCACCTCCGCGATCTGCACACATTCAGCTCGATGACGTCCCACAAACTCTAGATCCAGCTGAGGTCGAGGGAGAGTTTCGTGAGCACGACGGCGTGATGACGGTGATGATGAAGTTACCGACGCAGGGCTTCGCCTAAGCACTACAACGATATGACCGAGGTGGAATTCTGTGGAGGGGGGCACCACACACGACTAAACAATCAACTTGTGTGTCTATGGGGTGCCCCCACCCTCGTATAAAAGGAGTGGAGGAGGGGGAGGGCCGGCCCTCTATGGAGCGCCTCAAGGGGGGAGTCCTAATCCCGTTAGGAGTAGGATTACCCCTTTCCCTTGTTGGAGTAGGAGAGAAGGAAGGGGGAGAGGGAGAAGGAAAGGGGGGGGCGGTCCCCCACCCCAATTCGGATTGGGCTTGGGGGGCGCCCCCACCTTGGACTCCTCCTCCTCTCTCCCACTAAGGCCCATTAAAGGCACATACACTCCCCAGGGGGTTCTGGTAACCCCCCGGTACTCCGGTAAATGCCTGAACTCACCCGGAACCATTCTGATGTCCAACCATAGCCTTCCAATATATCGATCTTTATGTCTCAACCATTTCGAGACTCCTCGTCATGTCTGTGATCATATCAGGGACTCTGAACTACCTACGGTACATCAAAACACATAAACTCATAATATAGATCGTCACCGAACGTTAAGCGTGCGGACCCTACGGGTTTGAGAACTATGTAGACATGACCGAGACTCATCTCTGGTCAATAACCAATAGCGGAACCTGGATGCTCATATTGGTTCCTACATATTCTACGAAGATCTTTATCGGTCAAACCGCATAACAACATATGTTGTTCCCTTTGTCATCGGTATGTTACTTGCCCGAGATTCGATAGGTATCTCAATACCTAGTTCAATCTCGTTACCGGCAAGTCTCTTTACTTGTTCCGTAATGTAACATCCCGCAACTAACTCATTAGTCACATTGCTTGCAAGGCTTATAGTGATGTGCATTACCGAGAGGGACCAGAGATACCTCTCCGATACACGGAGTGACAAATCCTAATCTCGATCTATGCCAACTCAACAAACACCATTGGAGACACCTGTAGAGCATATTTAAAGTCACCCAGTTATGTTGTGACGTTTGATAGAACACTAAGTGTTCCTCCGGTATTCAGGAGTTGCATAATCTCATAGTCATAGGAATATGTATAAGTTATGGAGAAAGCGATAGCAGTAAACTGAACGATCATCGTGCTAAGCTAACGGATGGGTCAAGTCAATCACATCATTCTCTAATGATGTGATCCCATTCATCAAATGACAACTCTTGTCCATGGCTAGGAAACTTAACCATCTTTGATTAACGAGCTACTCAAGTAGAGGCATACTAGCGACACTCATTTTGCCTATGTATTCACACATGTACTAAGTTTTTGGTTAATACAATTCTAGCATAAATAGTAAACATTTATCATGATATAAGGAAATATAAATAACAACTTTACTATTGCCTCTAGGGCATATTTCCTTCAGAAAATACTTGGTGAGAAAAGCATCTTTGGACTTATTCCAAGAATCGATACTATTGCGAGGCAAAGAAGAGAACCCAATTTTGGCATAATCATGCAAAGAAAACGGAAATAATTTCATCTTCACCACATCATTCTCCACATCTTTTTTCTTTCGCATATCGCATAATTCCACGAAGGTATTAAGATGGGATGCGACATCCTCATTAGGAGTACCGGAAAATTGATGTTTCATAACAAGATTCAGCAAAGTAGTATTAATATCACAAGACTCCGCAGTAGTGGCGGGAGAAGCAATCGGAGTGCCAATAAAATCATTGTTGTTGGTATTTGAGAAATCACAAAACTTGGTGTTCTCTTGAGTCATGATTACTATGCAACAAGATTGCACTCAAAAATAGATCTGGTAAGAAAACGGCGAACGAAAAAGAGGGGCGAATAAAACGGGAAATTTTTGTGAAGTGGGGGAGAGGAAAACGAGAGGCAAATGGAAAATAATGTAAATTGCAAGGAGATGAGATTTGTGATTAGGAACCTGGTATATGTAGATGATCCTCCCCAGCAACAGCGCCATAAATTCCTTTTGATAGAGGCTTGAAGCTACGTCGGTATTTCCCCAAAGAGGAAGGGACGATGCAGCACAATGGCGGTAGGTATTTCCCTCAGTAATGAGACCAAGGTTATCGAACCAGTAGGAGAACCAGGCAACACAACGTAAACAACCCTGCACACAAATAACAAATACTCGCAACCCGACGTGTAAAAGGGGTTGTCAATCCCTTTCGGGTAGCGGCGCTCCAAGATAGGCAAACGGACGTGCATAAAATTGTAGTAGATTGATAGATCGAACGCCAAATAAAATAAATAAGAATAAAATGAAGCAAGGTATTTTTGTATTTTTGGTTTAATAGATCTGGAAAAAAAAGCGACGGAAGAGTAGATCGCAAAGGCAAATAATATGAGAAAGAGACCAAGGGGGCGTAGGTTTCACTAGTGGCTTCTCTCGAGAAAAATAGAAAACGGTGGGTAAACAAATTACTGTTGGGCAATTGATAGAACTTCAAGTAATCATGACGATATCTAGAAAATGATCATTACATAGGCATCACGTCCAAGATTAGTAGACCGACTCCTGCCTGCATCTACTACTATTACTCCACACATCGACCGCTATCCAGCATGCATCTAGTGTATTAAGTTCATGGAGAAACAGATTAATGCAATAAGAACGATTACATCATGTAGAAAAGATCTATCTATGTAGAGATAGACCCCATCGTTTTATCCTTAGTAGCAACAATACATACGTGTCGGTTCCCCTTCTGTCACTGGGATCAAGCACCGTAAGATCGAACCCACTACCTTCATCCAATCATAAACTCAAAGTTCATCCGATCCCAACAAACACACCGCAAAAAGAGTTACATTACATTATATGGATCTCCAAAAGACCATTGTATTGAGAATCAAACGAGAGTGAGGAAGCCATCTAGCTACTAACTACGGACCCGAAGGTCTACAAAGGACTACTCACGCATCATCGGAGAGGCACCAATGGAAGTGGTGAACCCCTCCGTGATGGTGTCTAGATTGGATCTGGTAGTTCTGGACTCTGCGGCAGCTGGAATTGCTTTTGATTGACTCCCCTATGGTTTCTAGAATATTGGGGTATTCATACAGCAAAGAGGCGTTCCGGGGGGCACCCGAGGTGGGCACAACCCACCAGGGCACGCCTGGGCCTCCTGGCACGCCCTGGTGGGTTGTGATCCCCTCAGAGCATGATACGTCTCCAACGTATCTACTTTTCCAAACGCTTTTCATCTTGTTTTGGACTCTAATTTGCATGATTTGAATGAAACTAACCCCGGACTGACGTTGTTTTCAGCAGAACTACCATGGTGTTGTTTTTGTGAAGAAATAAAAGTTCTCGGAATGGAAAAAAACATTGGGAGGAATTTGTATACAATAAACAAGAATTTCTGGAGCCAAGACCCACCGGAGGGGGCACCTGGGTGGGCACTACCCACCAGGGCGCCCCCCTCCTGGCGCACCCAGAAAAAAATCAAGGAGAAAGAATTATAGCGATCCACGAGACGGAGCCATCGTCACCTCATGTTCTTCATCGGGAGGCCAGATCTGGAGTCCGTTTGGGGCTCCGAAGAGGGGGATCTTTGTTCTTTGTCATCACCAACCCTTCTCCATCGCCAATTTCATGATGCTCCCCACCGGGAGTGAGTAATTCCTTCGTAGGCTCGCTGGTCGGTGAGGAGTTGAATGAGATTCATCATGTAATCGAGTTAGTTTAGTTAGGGCCTAATCCCTAGTATCCATGTTCTAAGATTGATGTTGCTATGACTTTGCCATGATTAATGCTTGTCACTTTGGGCCCAGGTGCCATGATTTCAGATCTGAACCGTTTATGTTATCACCATTATATCCATGTTTTAGATCTGATCTTGCAAGTTATAGCCACCTACTATGTGTTATGATCTGGCAACCCCGGAGTGACAATAGTCGGGACCACTCTCGGTGATGACCGTAGTTTGACGAGTTCATGTATTCACCGTGTGTTAATGCTTTGTTCCGGTTCTCTATTAAAAGGCGGCCTTAATATCCCTTTGTTTCCAATAGGACCCCGCTGCCATGGGAGGGTAGGACAAAAGATGCCATGCAATTTCTTTCCATAAGCATGTATGACTATTTACGGAATACATGCCTACATTATATTGATGAACTGGAGCTAGTGCCGTATCGCCCTAGGTTATAACTGTCTCATGATGAATATCATCCAACAAGTCATCGATCCAATGCCTACGAATTTATCTTATATTGTTCTTGATAAGTTAATACTGCTATCGTTACTGTTGCACTTGTTACAAAACTACTGTTATCACTGTTGTCATTACCATTGTTGCTGCTACTATTATCAAAACTATCATATTACGTTGCTACTGATCACGTTGCTGCGGATAATTAATCTCCAGGTGTGGTTGAATTGACAACTCAGCTGCTAATACCTTCAAATATTCTTTGGCTCCCCTTGTGTCGAATCTATAAATTTGAGTTGAATACTCTACCCTCGAAAACTGTTGTGATCCCCTATACTTGTGGGTTATCAAGACCTTTTTCTGGTGCCGTTGCCGGGGAGCATAGCTATATTTGTTGAGTCACTGGGATTATTATCAATTTATCACCATGAAGAATCTGAAGGATGCTAAGACTAAGATTTTTGCCTCAAAGACGAGGGGAGGTAAGGAACTGCCATCCAGTTCTGGTTTAGATTCACCTTCTGTTATAAGTGAACTTGCAACACCACCACATGCTATTAATCCGGATATGTCGCAAGTTGTTGATGATGCTACTTCTGCTATGGATAATGCTTATGATGATGCTGCTACCTTGCTTGATAATGATGATGTGCCACTTGGTGAATTTCTTGATGAACAAATTGCTAGAGTAATACAACATGATGTTGTTGAATCTGATGATGAGCTTGAAACTGAAACTCCTGCTAGGACTAGCCTTCCAAGATATGAATTGCCTAAGGTGCCGGAAGGTTATGTTATGAATGAGGAGACAACTAGAGATATTCTTGATTGTAGGGATAGAGATGATCTAGAGAAATTATTATGCAAGTATAAAGAAAAATCTCTGAATGCTAGAATGAATTATGATCATAAGTTTGCTACTTCACCTATCTTTATTGATGATAAGGATTATGAATTCTCTGTCGACCCAGAGTTAATTACTTTGGTTGAATCTGATCCTTTCCATGGTTATGAAACTGAAATTGTTGTGGCACATCTTACTAAGTTGAATGACATAGACACCCTTTTTACTCATGATGAGAAAACTCGCTATTACTTTATTCTCAAATTATTTCCTTTCTCATTAAAGGGTGATGCTAAAGTTTGTTATAATACTCTTGCTCCTGGTTGTGTGTGTAGTCCCCAGGATATGATTTATTACTTCTCTAAAAAATATTTCCCTGCTCATAAGAAACAAGCTGCTTTATAGGAAATATTTAACTTTGTGCAAATTAAAGAAGAGAGTCTCCCACAATCTTGGGGGAGGCTTTGCCAATTACTTAATGCATTTCCTGATCATCCTCTTAAGAAAAATGAAATACTTGATATCTTCTATAATGGACTAATTGATGGTTCTAGGTATTTCCTAGATAGTTGTGTTGGTTGTGTTTTCAGGGAAACAAACTGTTGGACAAGCTGAAGAATTATTGAATAATATATTGAAAAATTATGATGATTGGACTCTTTTCGAACAAACAGTTAAACCCACTCCGAAGAAGAGGGGTATATTATATCTTAGTCCTGAAGATATGCAAGTGGCAAAGAAATCCATGAAGGAAAAAGGTATTAAAGCTGAGGATGTCAAAAATTTACCTCCTATTGAAGAAATACATGGGCTTAACACACCACCACTGCCTAAGGTGGTAGAGGTAAATTCTCTAATGAAATTCAATGATAATGACAATCCTCACAATATGCACCTTAGCCAATGCCTTTATGAGTTTGAAAACTATATTAGAAAACAAGATCACTTCAATGCAAATGTTATGAAACAGTTGAAATACAATTTTGATATGATTGCTCGCTTGAGTGACTTGTTATTTAGAATCTCAAATTATGTTAGAGGTTTTGGAAAGCATGCTTCTATGGTTCAAACTCAGTTGAAAGAGATTTGCTTGATGAAATGAATAATAATATACATGACTTTGTTGTTAGAGTTGCAACTAGAGGAGGTAAAATGACTCAGGAACCACTTTATCTGAGGGACACCCAAAAAGAAGATAATAGGGTTCACAAAGGAACAACACCACTGCACCTAGTTCTTCTAAAAAGAAAAGGAAGAAGAAAAATGATAGGACTTTGCATGCTCCTACTGAACCTGAAATAGAAAAACCTCCTAATAACGATAATGAAGTTTCTATCTCTGATGCTGAAACTCAGTCTGGTAATGAACATTCACCTAGTGATAATGAAGAAGATAATGTTGATGGTCATGAATACTCTCAACCAAATAATAAAGAACCAGACAATGATGTTGAGATAGAACCACCTGTTGATCTTGATAACCCACAACCTAAGAATAAAAGGTATGATAAAAGAGACTTTGTGGCTAGAAAACACGGTAAAGAAAGAGAATTGTGGGTTCAAAAACCTATGCCTTTTCCACCTAAGTCAACTAAAAATAATGATGATGAAGAATTTGAACGCTTTGCTAAAATACTGAGGCCGGTCTTTTTGCGTACTCGCTTGACTGATATCCTTAAATGCCTCCTTATGCAAAGTACATGAAAGACATCATCACTAATAAGAGAAAAATGCCGGAATCTGAAATCTCCACTATGATTGCTAATTATACTTTAAAGATGGAGTACCTAAAAACTTGGAGATCCAGGGATACAAACTATACCTTGCTCTATCAAAAATAATTATGTGAAAACTGCTTTGTGTGATTTAGGAGCTGGTGTTAGTGTTATGCCTTTCTCTTTCTATAAAAGACTTGATTTGAATAAACTCACACCTATTGAAATATCTTTGCAAATGGCTGACAAATCAATTGTCATACCTATCGGTATTTGTGAGCATGTGCCCGTTGTTGTTGCTAATGTTACTATTGACTGACTTTGTTATACTTGAGATGCCTGAGGACGACAACATGTCGATTATCCTTGGTAGGCCCTTCTTGAATACTGCAGGGGCTGTTATTGATTGCAATAAAAGCAAGGTCACTTTTCATTATCAATGGTAATGAGTATACAGTGCACTTTCCGAAGAAACAATTCCAAGTGAATGGTATTAATGTTATTGAAAAATCTCCGACAATCACTATTGGAAGTTTCCAAATATCTCTACCTACTGTCAAAAGAAATATGAAATGCTTATTGTTGGGGACATTCATATCCCCATTGAGGTAAATTAGTGATTTACGAAAGTTCTTTGGCTTCATATGCTAATCGAAAGTGGTTGTTAATAAGACTTGATCAACCTTATTAATGGATCATTTTTGAGAGGTATGAAGTTGATGAATTTAGTAAGCACTACCTTCTGTCCCTACCTTTTGTTTTCTGTTTTTATTAGTTAAATAAAATAATGCCACGTTTTGTCTGTTTTCTGAATGTACCGTGCAATAAAAAAATGACTCAAAAATAAAAGTTCTCAGAATGCTCTGAAAATTTGATACGATTTTTTCCTAAATATTGAAGAATTTCTGGTGCAAATAACATCATAGGGGGTGCACCAGGTGGGCACAACCCACCTGGGCGCGCCAGGACCCCCAGGCGCGCTCTGGTGGGTTGTGGTCACCACGTGGGCCTCCTCACTTATCCCTTCGCACCACTTCATCACTTACCTCCAGAAAAAATTCCAAACCCGACCCATTGCCATCCCTAGTTCTTGCTCTCAAACCCGCGGATTTTGATCTCTTTGCTCGAAGCTCCATTTCTGAAACTGTTTCAGGGGATTGTTCCTTGGTATGTGACTCTGATACGTCTCCAATGTATCTGTAATTTTTGATTGTTCCATGCCGTTATATTATCAATCTTGGATATTTTATAATAATTTAATAGTCATTTTATATCATTTTTTGGTACTAACCTATTGACATAGTGCCAAGTGCCAGTTACTGTTCTTTTCCATGTTTTTTACATCGCAGAAAATTGATAACCCACAAGTATAGGGGATCGTTTGTAGCCTTTTTCGATAAATAAGAGTGTCAAACCCAACGAGGAGCTAAAGGTAGAACAAATATCCCCTCAAGTTCTATCAACCACCGATACAACTCTACGCACGCTTGACGTTTGCTTTACCGGAAACAAGTATGAAACCAGAAATACTTTGTAGGTGTGATAGGATAGGTTTGCAAGATAATAAAGAGCACGTAAATAAAATCTAGGGCTTGTTTAAATAAAGACACAACTAAGTTTGTTTCAGTAGAGAGCTTTTTTCAACAAGAAAGTTATTTGTCCCTAGGCAATCGATAACAAGTACTGGTAATCATTCTTGCAATTATATATGAGGGAGAGGCATGAGCTAACATACTTTCTCTACTTGGATCATATGCACTTATGATTGGAACTCTAGCAAGCATCCGCAACTACTAAAGATCATTAAGGTCGTGAAACCCAACCATAGCATTAAGTATCAAGTCCTCTTTACTCCCATATGCCATAACCCACCTACTTGAGTTTAAGTTTCTGTCACTCTCGCAACCCACCGTAAGCAAACCATGAACATATTGCAACACCGTACAGTGGGGGGCCCTCACGTTTGCGCGAGAATGGAGGGCATGGTAGGACAGCACCATAAATAAAATATACAATCATACCAACCAACATCATGATTAACCCACATGACAAAACGGATCTACTCAAACATCATAGGATAACCATAGATCATTGGGAAATGATATATGGAGTTGAGCACCATGTTTAAGTAGAGATTACAGCGGGTAGAAGAGGTGTTACACCGCTGCATAGAGGGGGAGAGAGTTGGTGTTGATGGTAGCAAGATTGTCGATGTAGATCGTCGTCCTGATCGTTCCCCCGGTGGCACTCCGGCGCCACCGGAAGCGAGGGGGAGAGAGACCCCCTCCTTCTTCTTCCTTGGCCTCTCCCCTAGATGGGAGGAGAGTTCCTCTTTGGTCCTTGATCTCCATGGCTGCGGAGGGGCGGGAGCCGCTCTGAGATTGGATCTCCCTCTCTGTTCTCTTCTATTTCGTGCTCCCAGATCTAGCCGAAAACCATTTCTTATATTCTCGGAGATCCGTAACTCCGATTGCGTTGAGATTTTAACACGATTTTTTCCGGATATAAGCTTCCTTGCGCATGAAGTAGAGGTCCAACCGACATACAAGGTGGGCACAACCCACCACCGCGCGCTAGGGGCTTTTGGCGCGCCCTGGTGTCTTGTGGGCTGTGTGGGCCTCCGTTTGCGGTGATTCCAACTACCAAAAATCACAATATTCCAAAATAATTCTCCGTCATTTTTTAGTGCGTTTGGACTTCGTTTGATATGGATATTCTACGATACAAAAAACATGCAGAAAATAGGAACTAGCACTGGGCACTTGATCAATAGGTTAGTCCAATAAAACATATAAAAAGTTGCCAAAAGTATGTAAAAGTTGTATAATATTGGCATGAAACAATCAAGAATTATAGATACGACAGAGACATATCAGCATCCCCAAGCTTAACTCCTGGTCGTCCTCGAGCAAGTAAATGAAAAAATATAATTTTTGATGTGGAATGCTACCTAACATAAACTTGATCATATGTCTAGTCATGGCATGAATATTAAGACATAAGTGATTCAAAGCAATAGTCTATAATTTGACATAAAGACATCAATACTCTGGCATCCCAACAAACAATCATGTCTTTCAAACTATCAATGCTAAAGAAAGCCATCCCTGCAAAATCATATAGTCTTGTCATTCCCTGTCTTCTTAACACAAAGTATTTATAATGCACAACCCCGATGACAAGCCGAGCAATTGGTTCATACTTTTTAACGCGCTTCAGCTTTTCAACCCTCACGCAATACATGAGCGCAAGCCATGGATGTAGCACTATGGGTGGAATAGAGTATGATGATGGGGGTAAATATAAAGAAGACAAAAAAGTAAGAAAGTCTCACATCGACGCAGCTAACCAACGGGCTATGGAGATGCCCATCAATTGATGTCAATGTGAGGAGTAGGGATTGCCATGCAAAGAATGCACTAAGAGCTATAAGTGTATGAAAGCTCAATATGAAAACTAAGTGGGTGTGCATCTAATCCTATAGTGAAAAATTCCCACTAGTATATGAAAATGACAACATAGGAGACTCTCCATATGAAAAACATGGTGCTACTTTGAAGCACAAGTGTGGTATAGGATACTAACAATGCCCCTACTCTATCTGTTTATTTTTTTCTTTTTATTTTTTTCTTTTTCTTTTTTCTTTTTCTTTTTCTTTTTTTATATTTTTTTCTCTCACTGTCCGGAGTCTCATCCCGACTTGTGGGGGAATCCTAGTCTCCATCATCCTTTCCTCACTGGGGCATTGCTCTGAAAATGAATAATGATGATCATCACACTTCTATTTACTTATAACTCAAAAGAAATAAAAATTACAACTCGATACCTATGACAAAGTATGACTCTATATGAATGCCTCTGGCATGTACCAGGATGTGCAATGATCTTGCGTAACAGGTATGAAAAATGATGAATGGTGGCTGAGCCACAACTACTATGTCAGCTATATGATCATGCAAAGCAATATGACAATGAATGCTCAAGTCATCAAACGGAAGCGGTGGAAGTTGCATGGCAATATATCTTGGAATGGCCATGGAAAAGCCATAGTAGGTAGGTATGGTGGCTGTTTTGAGGAAGATATAATAAGGCTTATGTGTGATAGAGCGTATCATATCACGGGGTTTGGATGCACCTGCGAAATTTGCACCACGACTCGATGTGAGAAAGGGCAATGCACGGTACCATAGAGGCTAGCAAATTGCGAAAAGGTAAGAGTACGTATAATCCATGGACTCACATTAGTCATAAAGAACTCATATACTTATTGCAAAAGTTTATTATCCCTCGAAGCAAAGTACTACTATGCATGCCCCTAGGGGGATAGATTGGTAGGAAAAGACCATCGCTCGTCCCCGACCGCCACTCATAAGGAAGACAATCAATAATAAATCATGCTCCAACTTCATAGCATAAAGAGAGACTATACGTGCATGCTTCAGGAATCACAAACCTTAACACCAATATTCTTACTAAACACAACCGTTTACTAGTACCTCCCACATATTCCATCTCTATATCGCAAAACTATTGCAAGGAATCAAACATATCATATTCAGTGATCCACAAGTTTTATGTAGGATTTTATGGCTAACCATGCAATTGACCAATTCCTTTTGACTCTCTAAATAGATATAAGTGAAGCATGAGAGTTTAATTATTTGTAAAAAATACCATTATCAAATAAATATAAGTGAAGCAAAAGAGCATTCTTCAAACAACGGTTTTCTATGTGAAGAGAAACACGCAATCCACACTTCAAATGATATAAGTGAAGCACATGAAGCATTCTATAAAGCCATACTCAAAAGATATAAGTGAAGTGCAATGAGAATTCTATAAATCAACCATGGACTATCTCATACCAGCATGGTGCATAAAATAAAAGTGAAAACTAAACGCAAAAGATGCTCCAAGATTTGCACATGTCACGCGAACGAAACGAAACCGAAAACATACCGATACTTGTTGAGAAAGATGGGATGCCTTACGGGGCATCCCCAAGCTTAGACGCTTGAATATCCTTGAATATTTACTTGGGGTGCCTTGGGAATCCCCAATCTTGAGCTCTTGGCTCTCCTCCTTCTCCTCATATTGAAACCTCCTTGACCTTCGATCACTTCATCCACACAAAACTCAACAGAAAGTTCGGTAAGATCCGTTAGTATAATAAAGCAAATCACTACTATAAGTATAGTTGAAAACCAATTAATATTTTGTTTTTTCATTGTAGCTACTGTAATATAACTTTTTCATGGCTTAATCCACTGATAGAATCGATAGTTTCATCAAAACAAGCAAACAATGCATCAAAAACAGAATCTGTCTTAAACAGGACAGTCTGTAGTAATCTGAACATTCACCATACTTCTGGTACTCCAAAAATTCTGAAACAATTAGGAAAAATAAACATTTTGTATAGAAAGACAGTTCAAGAAGTTTCAGAACCGTTTGACATTCCAGTAAACAATGTAAAATCACGCACTACAGACAAAGTTTCTGTTTTGCACCATACAAACCAACAAGCAATCTAAACATCCTAAAGGCAAACCTTGGCACATTATTTTTATAATACAATGTATTTGTACAAGGGGATAATTATTTTTGTTGAAAAGTTTTTGTAATTAAGATTCACAAAGTTTCCATGGGTATGAACAAAGTTCAAGGCTAGCTCCCACTTCCACGGTGCTTGTCTATCTCACTTTCACTTTTCTTTCTGTGAAGTTTTAAGTTCCCCTCTATATTTTTGTTTCTTTGTTTTAAAACTATATAAAAGCACTCAACAGAAATAAATGACTCTCTAAAACTTCCGGGTTGTCTCCCTGGCAGAACTTTCTTTAAAGCCATTAAGCTAGGCATAAAAGTGCTCAAGTAATGAATCCACCTGGATCCCAAGGTATATCAAAGCCAATTTTAATTAACAATGATTTGGCATTTAGTAGTGAGCACAAAGCAACATATATCATGCAATGACGAAGTCTAACTCTCTTCCTATGCATCGGTGATACGTCTCCAATGTATCTATAATTTTTTATTGTTCCATGCTATTATATTATCTGTTTTGGATGTTTAATGGGCTTTAATATGCACTTTCATATTATTTTTGGGACTAACCCATTAACCGGAGGCCTAGTGCCAGTTTCTGTTTTTTGCATATTTCAGACTTTTGGAGAAAAGGAATATCAAATAAAATCCAAATGGAACGAAACCTTCACGAGGATCTTTCTTGGAACAAACGCAATCCAAGAGACTTGGAGTGGAAGTCAGAGATGCAACGAGGCGGCCATGAGGCAGGAGGGTGCCCCCAGGGGGGTAGGCGTGCCCCCACCCTCGTGGGCCCCTTGTAGCTCCATCGACATACTTCTTTCGCCTATATATACTCTTATACCCTAAAAACATCCAGGAGAGCCACGAAACCACTTTTCCACCGCTGCAACCTTCTGTACCCATGAGATACCATCTAGGGCCTTTTCCGGCGATCTACCGGAGGGGGAATCAATCACGGAGGGCTTCTACATCAGCACCATAGCCTCTCCGATGATGTTTGAGCAGTTTACCATAGACCTTCACGTCCATAGTTATTAGCTATATGGCTTCTTCTCTCTCTTTGGTTCTCAATACAAAGTTCTCCTCGATGTTCTTGGAGATCTATCCAATGTAATATTCTTTTGCGGTGTGTTTGCCAAGATCCGATAAATTATGGATTTATGATCAAATTTATCTATGAAAAATATTTGGTTGTTCTCAGAATTCTTATATGCATGATTTGATATCTTTGCAAGTCTCTTCGAACTATCGGTTTAGTTTGGCCTACTAGTGTCAGGACCCCAATTCTAAGTCACACCGATCTAGCCTGTAACACCTCCTATCACTTTGCAGCCTCACGCACGGTATACCCACGGGTGTCGCCTTACCATGGCCTGGGACCGTTTGCGCCTTTTGGCTCACGTATATGATAGTGTCGCTAGCATCCATATGACAGGGAACCCGGGCCAACATGACTAGTCGTGAACCCAAAGTGGCACCAACTTACGGGGACAGGCATACATGAATCAACATCGAGCATGTCGGTCAGCAGCGTGCGAATCCGGGCTGTAGCACTGGGCTAACAGGACTCCGGGAACCCGGGCTGTAGCAGGCTAGGCAGGACTCCGGATGTCACCGTGTGACATTTCCCTGAAGGGACAGACACAGGAATGAAGTGAATCACATGCCGGCCAGTCAAGTATTCCGGAGCAGTAGTGCTGGGCTAGCAGGACTCCGGTGAGCCGGGCAGTAGCGGACTACTATGGCTTATGGAAGCACAAGACTACATTTCCCCATAAGAGAGGCTACCAAGGATAAACAACTAGGTTGTCGGATCCCACACATACCAAGCATTTCAATCATACACACAATATGCTCGATATGTGTAAATACAACATGGCATCACAACATAACTCTACGACTCAAGTATTTATTCACTAGGCTCTGAAGAGCCAGATATTACAAACATGGGTCTCATGACCCAACATTCAGAGCATACCAGACAAAACACATGCGGAAGCTTAACATGTCTGAGTACAGACGTCTACAAATGAAAAAGGCTGAGAAGCCTGACTAACTACCAGATCCTGCCGAGGGCACAAGATCGTAGCTGAGGTAACAAGCTAAATGTCGAAGTCCACATGGAACTACTAGCGAGACTGAAGTCTCTCTGCAAAACATAAATTAAGCAAATGTGAGTACAAATGTACCCAGTAAGACTTACATCAGAACTAACTACTTATGCATCGGTATCAACAAAGGGGTAGTGGAGTTTAACTGCAGCAAGCCAACTGTGACTCAGTGGCTAACCTGAACTACGACTGCAAGCAACTCTTTTGAGGTGGCGCACATGAGTCCACATATTCACCATATCAATACACCACTATGGATCCGCTCACATCTCCCTACGAGAACACCGTCCATAGCACTCACGCTTATCTTGCGCATTTTAGAGTATCCACTTTCACTTGTCTATGAACTGTATAGGCAACCAAGTAGTCCTTTACCGCGGACGCGGCTATTCGAATAGATGATGTTAACCCTGCAGGGGTGTACTTCTTCATACACGCTCTCACCACTTACTGTCGTTTACACGACATGTACTCGGCAACCTTCAAGCGGAAGCCCAACGAGCATGTCGGCCATGGCCTACCTAAACACTCAAGTCTCTAGTCCAGGTTTATCGCCTATCCAGGTTCCATCCGCAGGGAGTCCGGCTGAGGTTTCCACATACGGCCCCGAATGATGTGTACAGGGTTCCCGAGACACCAAACGGGCGACTCGGTACACCGTGCCACGGTGTATCTATCGCATCATAGCCCACCCCTAGGGTCAGCGCTACGCACGTCTGCCAACACATATCCTACAAACACGAGAAACTATTTGCAACTCCTAGACAGAGGACTAGGGTGGTTAAGAAGCCGAGAGGGTCAATTGAGGATCCCAATGCATGGTAGTAATTGGTTCTTAAATCACACATACAGTTCTCGGTGCTTAAGGACGGTTCCAATGAAACAACCCACCATGTACTCCTACATGGCCTCTCATCAATACCTTTACCAAATCATGTTCAACACACTTAGCTCACACACAATAGGACATGTTCACAACTTTCCAATTCATCCCCGATGAATCAGACCTGACACAACTCTAAGCAATAGCAGGCATGACAAGCAAACATGAATTAGTAGGCACATCAAGGCTCAAACAACTCCTACTCAGGCTAGTGGGTTTCATCTATTTACTGTGGCAACGACAGGTCATGCAGAGGAAAGGGGTTCAACTACCGCAGCATGTAACAGTTGAATCATTGTTGTCCTAATGCAGTAAAAGAGAGCAGGAGCGAGAGAGTGGCATTGTATCGGAATGAACAAGGGGGTTTTGCTTGCCTGGCACTTCTGAAGATAGTATAGTTCTTCATCGGTGTCATCGATCTCATCATCGCAAACATCGTCTACCGAGGGGGAACAATCACCGGCAAACACAGAAAGAACACAATCAATGCAATGCACAATATGATGCATGATCATGACATGTCAACATTCTGAAGATAGTATAGTTCTTCATCGGTGTCATCGATCTCATCGTCGCAAACATCGTCTACCGAGGGGGAACAATCACCGGCAAACACAGAAAGAACACAATCAATGCAATGCACAATATGATGCATGATCATGACATGTCAACATGCTGTGATTTGAGCTAATGCAGCTAAGAACAGAAGGGTTTGAGTTGATTTGAACCAAAGGTTCAAATTCAAATTCAAACTAAGAACTTATAAAGTGCATTATCATGTTTTGATCTAAACAGCAAGGTTAAGTTGTTTAAACATGCATGAAACCAGTATAGATGGATAGATTAGATTTT
The DNA here is from genome assembly GCF_056163025.1 of Triticum urartu. NCBI lineage: Eukaryota > Viridiplantae > Streptophyta > Magnoliopsida > Poales > Poaceae > Triticum > Triticum urartu. Next base: position 46,109,996 of record NC_141876.1, on the reverse strand, counting down.
TCTGATCATTTTTCATATATAATTTGTTTGATTGGGAGTTACGGTTGAATTACTATGAATTTTTGAAGTTTTGGATATTTTCTGCAATTTTCTGAATTATTTTAAATCCAGAAAATGATAACTGCATCAGCATTGCATCACTATGATGTCAGCTGGTTAACCGGGAAGCCCAGGTCAAACTGACTAGTGGGTCCCTTGTGTCAGTAGCTAAACTAAATTAGCTAGGTTTAGTTAATCCTAATCTAGGTTAGTTAGCAGGGCGGCCCCACCTATCATTGAGCCAGGGGAGGTCAAACCCCTTGGTCAACTGGGGCTAACACGCTGGCGTTTAGCCGCCGCCAGCAGCAGACGCGACGGAGGGCGCGGGATTTGCACTCCGGCGACCAAAAGGACGGCGGAGGCCATCTATGGGGAGCTGGACATGCGCCGCTTCCATTGGTGGTGGTGGTTGGTCCGGAGGTGGCCGGAATCATTGCCGGCGACGATGTTGGAGGCTGCCGGAGCTCGGGGATGGTGCGGGTTAGCGCTGTGGTGTGCTAACGAGCGAGGCGAAGGTCTAGCGGGGCACTACGCGTTGCGGGGAGCAAGTTGGACTCGCCGGGGTGACCATTTGGTCACCAGAGCTGCGCCGACGACGAGCTCAAGCGGCGGCGGCTATGGTCGTCAAGGGGCAACGTCTACGGCTCGAAATCAAAGGGGAGGAAGGAGGGGATCCACGCAAGAGCTCACAGCGGTTCGTTCGGTGGCCTCAGCGAGCTCGGGGAAGCGTCGGAGCGGGCGCACGGTCGCCGGTGATCTCGGTGGCGCGAGGTTGAAGAAGACGGCGGTGAGGGTGTTCGGCGGTGTCCGGCGTCGCTTGGCTTGGCGAGGAGGTCCAGGACAAGGTAGCCGAGCTACTGGGAACGTCGAGGGGTCGAGGGGGAGGCTCTGGGTGCGGCAACGGTGAGCGGTGGTGACGAGGTCCGCTCGGGCTGCGCGGGAGAGAGAGCAGAGGAGGGGAAAGGGGTCCAGGGGAGAGAGGAGAGGTGCAAGGGGGCGAGGGGGAGTGTGTGGCACTCCGGGCTGGCTCCAGAAGCGGTGGAAGCAGGAGGTGGCTCGGGCGCGTGCCGGCGCGCGGTGGCCACACACCCTCGCCTACTGGCGCGAGGAGGAAGGCGACAGGGAGGCGCTGGTGGGCTGGGCTGTCCAGCTGGGCCGCCAGGTGGGCTGCAACAGGTGCATAAACTGGGCCAGGTAGGTTTTTATCTCTCTTTGCTTTTCTGTTTTTGTTTCTTGTTTTTCTGCTGTTGTTTTTTGATTTAGCACAGGTGCCAAACCATTTTATAAAATGCTGAAAATATTTATAGGCACCTCTGAAATTAATTCCAACAGCCCAAAAATACTTCCAAGATTATTTGGACATTTAACAATATTTATATCATTTAAAATGCCCAAATGCAAATACATATGATTTAATTCAGGGGTCCAAGTTGTCCTAGAAAAATGTGCAATATTTTTGGCAGAGGTTCAAGACCAATCCAAAAATGATGAACATTTTGTGAAGGCCATTTTGGGTTCAGTGAAAAAGATTTTATCTGGACCCTAGTTGAATTTCATTTGCTGCTAGGGTTTATCAGCCCCCATTTCAAGTTTCGTAAAATTTGAACATGATGCATGGATGCTTATGCAAAGACAGACAAGGTCTAAGCTAGGGTTGTGACAACTCACCCCCACTAAACAAGAATCTCGTCCCAAGATTCAGGACGTGAGGTAAGATGAAGGGGAAACACAAACTAACACAATCTTCACGATCCAAGTTGCACTTTGTAAGAACGTTGATTCGTCACCATCTTTGTCTCGACGTCTTGCTCTAAGAAATCCAACCAACATGGCATCGAGAGGAAAAGGAAAAACTCTAGAAGGATCGATCTTCTCGAAGATCAAACAACTGATGATCAACTCACGGAATGAGACATTGAAACATCTCTCGAGCTGAGACATGAAACATACATCCAGAGGGATGGAGTGTAACAGATGACGGAGGTTCACTAGGTAGACAACAATTTCATGCTTAAGAAGGTGGTGAACGGTTGTCAACGTAGCGAGGGGTTGTGTTTCCATGATACCATAACGAGACATCTTAGAGGAAGGTGACTCACAGAAATATTCCCTTAAGTGGCAAAAAGAATTACTTTTGATATAATTATCATTGAAACTCTTTATGCTAGCCTAAGACAATCACAAACGATCATTCAAGGAGGTTCAAAAGAACGGCATATATCAACTAGAATGGATAATGTGGACTACCTTGTTGAAGACAACGCAATGGATGGTTTTTGCTTATCACCGAAAATGGATGGGACTCATGGTAATTCCACTTTTGAAGATGATCCTAGACATTAATTACTGAGAAGGCAGACCATAGAAAATGGCACAATGGCGGTGCAAGCTGGGAACAAAATGCAAATGCTGGGAATGTTCCAACCATCATATCTGCGTGAGATTCAGATCTGGCTAGTATTGGGGTATTTCAGACAGCATGTCTGGAAAAGAAATGTAGCAACACAAATCGATGAGATGGCGTTGCGAGATTCTCGGGAAATGAACTACGATAGCAAGCTCCAAAACATGAGCTGGTTCTGCTACATACATGTGAACACGCTGTTCCAGACAAGCATGACCACATAGTAGTCTTACAACAAAACACTATCGAGTTCCGGAGGGGAACCATGAATGAGGGTAGCGAAGTCCTAACATAAGTCATGATTCTTAAGAATGAACTTCTTCACCTTGAACAAATCAATCAGTGGCTTGGTGTGCTAGGAACACATATGGAGTGGAGGTAATTAATCTACCAAACCATAGAGTATTTCGCATGTATGCATGACTGATTTGGTATGATTCCAAGGGAAACAAAACAAACCTTTCTCAAATCCATGGCGGCAACTTACACCTAATGCACGTGAACTTGGAGAAAGTCACTTCTTTCATTCAAGCATAAGCTTCATGAACGGAACACGAAGGCATTGCTTACAAAGTTTCAACACTAGGTTGATGTTCAACCTGAATCATGGGGAGACAAAATGTTGCTGATGGGGTCAACAGCAACTCATCGGAATTTCCATATCACTGGACTTCCGCCATCATGTGAACACGGTGATAGCATTGGTCAGACCAAAAGATGTAATGGTGTACGCTCGAGGGATCAAGCATGAGTAAGACAACATTACGAACATCGTTGGTTCTGATTTGACTTGACGATAGCCTATACTCAAGTCAAAGTTTTGACAAGACAATAGATCCAACAACTGATCATGAGGACTAATCGATGAAGATATCATCTTTCTTCAACACACACACACACACAAAAGATATCCCTTAACATGAACTAAGTCAGACCAGCTTTTGTCTTCCAACTCTCCAAGTTGTTTTTTTGGCTTAACCAACTAGCTCAAGGGTATCCAACACAGATTCTTGGAGAAGGGTGGTTTATAAGAAAACCAACTTGATCGCGTGCTCAACATAACGGTCAGGGGGAAACCTGGTAATACTTTCGAGAAGATATCCGAAAAATGACGAACCACCGATACGTCTCTAAGCTCGAGAACAATCTTGCTTTTCAGGGCAAGACGATATGATCAAATAAGCAAGGGATTGAGTAATCCGAACTCATTGATCAAAGGGTGCACCTGAAATAAGGACTAGGTAGCACGATCAATCTTAGGATGATGATTCAATAACCAGCACGCTAAGAGTGAGAGTATTGTCCATTAACTACCAAGCAACGAGGTTGCTAGTAGTATTAATTTCACACATCACAGTTCACTTGTCGGCATTCCGGTTACAACAACACGGGACCAAGGAATGAATAATGATGGCGAGAAGTATCACTCCATCAAGAATTCATAAGAGGTGGTGCAATTCTCATGGCATTCTTGACATAAAGATGGTAATACTCCAAGGTAGAACAGAATCAAAAGCTGGATTGTCATTTTATTTGCGGATTACAACTGCTTTGACCCAATCCTGGATATGGATGAGGTACTTGAGTTTGTTTCTCCTAGTCATTCTGGAATAGAATGGCTTGACGAACCACAAGAATAATAAGTACCGGTAACACGGATGCACAATTACTCCTGACTATCAATTGATAGACGATGGTCAGAATACAAAAGAAGAGGGACAACTCAAGGGGACATCTATCTTTCTAAGTTGTAGATGCATAGATTAATATGTCGAACCAAGTTCAACAGGTTTGTTCCAGATAACCCATGCTGTCGGCGTTCTGGGAACGGGGGTCCCCAGACTTGCCTACCTACGGCCTGTGGCGTGGCTCAAGCGAGGGCCCAGCGCGGACCATCTTCATCAGCTCAAGCTCAAAGACCCTCGCGAGGGGCCAAGCCTCGCGGGGCGGACGACAGGAAGCTTCCTCAGAGGCAGCCTCATCAGGCAGGCTCGCGAGGAGGTGGAGAGATCAAGGCAGGGGTGAACCCGTGATGCAAGCCATGACGATCGAGACCAGGCGGGCGCCGGCCTGCGCAGTGTCCTTGTTTCCCTTTGGTGCAAAGGGGGCAAGAACAGGCCAAGGCATCAGGCAAAGGTTACCATTCCGGTGCAACGAGATCAAGACCAGCCAGACGGCAGGACAGAGGTCACCGTGGAGCCCAAGACGGCGTCATCGCCTTTCCCTTCTCCTCAGCTGAAAACCGGCGGATCGGTGCCATTGGCGCAAGAGGAAGCAAGGATGAGGAAGAAGAGGAGGAGGAGTGACGGAAAGGGGTGAACCGGTGAAGCTCACGCGGCCCCGTACTTATAGCCGCGGAAGGCCAACCGCCGAGCACCATGACCTCAGGTAATCATGACCCATATCTTTGCATGTAGGGACTTGTCAAGTCGTGTAGTTGCCGAGGCGTCGTGGGAAGTGCAGACACCCACGCCCAATCAACCGCCACGCGGCGCCCAAGGCCGCAGGCTGTTAGGGCCCGCGGCGCTTCGTGCTTGCCCCTTCGCTTCTCTGCTAAGCCAAGCCCGCGCGCGCCTTGGGCCCGGGGGCTACTATCGGCGTTCTGGGAACGGGGGTCCCCAGACTTGCCTGCCTGCGGCCTGCGGCGTGGCACAAGCGGGGGCCCAGCGCGGCCCATCTTCATCAGCTGAAGCTCAAAGACCCTCGCGAGGCGCCAAGCCTCGTGGGGCGGACGACAGGAAGCTTCCTCAGAGGCAGCCTCATCAGGCAGGCTCGCGAGGAGGCGGAGAGATCAAGGCAGGGGTACCTCGCGAGGAACCCGTGACGCAAGCCATGACGATCAAGACCAGGCAGGCGCTAGGCGGGCGCCGGCCTGCGCAGTGTCCTTGTTTCCCCTTTGGTGCAAAGGGGCCAAGCACAGGCCAAGGCATCAGGCAAAGGTTACCATTCCGGCGCAATGAGACCAAGACTAGCCAGAAGGCAGGGCAGAGGTCACTGTGGAGCCCAAGACGGCGTCATCGCCAGTGCTTTTGGCAGCCGAAGACCACCTTTGGTCAGGATAACTTGTACTAGATGTTCCCCTTCGAAATGGCCAATTGTTGGCGCCCTTCCCGCTCATTATTTGGGGAGAGGCCCAGGGCCTCTATAAATAGAGCTAGACACCACAGAGTAGTGAGAGACCCCCGGGAGAGATCTGGTAGAACCCCAGCAGAGAGAGAGAGAGAGGCGACTGAACTCACCCTAGCAGTTCATCGCACCAGCTCAAGAACACCTCTCGCGAGGCTGTTCTTCCATTGTACTGTCCATCATCAGCCCAGAGGCAATCCACCACACCACACACTGGAGTAGGGTATTACACCACAACGGTGGCCCGAACCAGTATAAACATCGTGTCCCTTGTGTTGTTCATCATTTTCATCTTAGTTCGCACGAGAGGATCGGACGTACATCGGTAGGGGAGAGATCTCCGCGCGTACCCCAGTGTTCGAACCTCAAGGGTCTGCCGGAACCCGAAACCCGACATTTGGCGCGCCAGGTAGGGGTGCGCCGGAATCTTCCTTCCACTGTTCGCGTGTGATCTTCCGTTGTGTCCATGCCTGACGCTCATCGGGCTCGCGCCGAGCACCGGGCTGCTCACGCCGCTTGCGTCGCCCAGACGGCGCCCGTCGGCGGCCCCCTCATCGTTCCTCATCGCCACCGCCAACGCCGCCACCGGCCCGGCGGGGAACAAGCAGCAGGCCTCGTCCCAGCACCCCTCGGTGCGGCGGGATGGCCGCACCGCCACCACATCGCTGACTCCAACTGGCTTGTCGTCCCACGCCCGTCGCGCACCCATGGACGCGCACGCCTCACTGCTCTTGGCGCGGGAGCTCCTGCACTATCGCCCCGTCGACGACCTCTACGAGGACTGGCTCGCCCACATCACCGAGCTCGTCAGTGCCGTAGGGGGCTCCCCCTTGCGGTCCCTCTCGCTGCCTCGCCCTCCGTCCCATGCAGGGGGCGAGGATCAGGAGGCGCCTCCGCCGCCTCCTCCCCAAGAAGGTGCCTTGGCTCCAAGGCGCGCAGCCCCAGGGCGAGACCCTCCACGTCCGGTGCCAGCGCGGCAAGAAGGGAGCTGCCAAGAGATCCCACGTCCCCGGGAAGGTGCTCGCGCGCTCCCAGCATCGGCGCGCCAAGATCGCGCCCCAGCGCCTCCACGACAAAACCCCGCGCTGCTCCTAGTGGCGGCACGTGGTGACCCGCAAGAACGAGTCCAGCACCAGCAAAGGGCGCCTGTAGCCACGGCGGGCTGCCTCGCCTTCACCCCCGAGCTGCGCGGCGTCACATGGCCAGGCAAGTTCAAGCCTGACCTCCCTCCCCGCTACGATGGCACAGCGGACCCCGCGGAGTTCCTGCAGCTCTATGAGCTGGGCATCGTAGCCACCAACGGAGACGAGAAGGTCATGGAGAATTGGTTCCCCATGGCGCTCAAGGACGGTGCCCGCACCTGGCTCCTGAACCTGGCGCCCGACACGATCTCCTCCTGGAGCGAGATGCGCACCCGCTTCATCGCCAACTTCCAGGGCACTCGCGACCGGCCCCCGGCCGTGAGTGACCTGTGCCGCATTAAGCAACAGCCAGGAGAAACCCTGCAGAAGTACATCCAGCGCTTCAACTACGCTCGCCTCAAGATCCCCAAGGTGACTGAAGAAGCCATCATCTCAGCCTTCTCCGACAGCGTGCGCGACGTCAAGATGAAGGAAGAGCTAGCAATCCATGAAGACTTGTGCACATCCCTGGAGCTGTTCAACTTGGCGACCAAGTGCGCCAGGGCTGAGGAAGGGCGTATCTCCCTCCTCGAGCTCCCGGCAGCCGACCCGGAAGAAAAGAAGCTCAAGGCCAAGGATGTGAAGCGCAAGGGGGCTGCCGTGCTAGCAGCGGAACCGGACACCAAGCAAGGCAGGGATCAGCCTGAGTCATCTAAGGGCGGACGGTACTGCGTGTACCACGACCTCCACACCCACAACACCAATGAATGTCAAGAGCTCAGAGCTGTGCAAGATGGGCGGATCGGCCGACGCCTAGAGCGCAACGACAGGGGCTATGGCCGAGGAGGAGGAAGAGGCGGTGGACGATGGGAAGACCGTGGCCTTCGCCAGGGATGGCGTGACCGCCCTCGCGAGGACCACTGGCAGGACCAGCCTCGTGAGGACCGTCCCCAGGGCAACACAGGCCTCCCTCCTCTGCCGCCTCCACCGAGGAGGAACGAAGACCAACACCAAGACGATGGGGCTGGGGGCTTCCAAGAGTTGTGTGCAATTGCTTGCATCCTGGGCGGCGCCCAAGCCCCAGCCTCACAGCGCATCTTCAAGCAGTTTGCTCGCGAGGTGAATGCAGTCCTTCCCAAGCTTGAGGCCACGCGCCCTCTTAGGTGGTCTTCGTGCGCGATCACATTTAGTTCCGCATACTAGCTCAAGTGTGCGGCAACGGCCGGGGTCCTCCCGATGCTTTGCTCCCCAGTCATCAGCAACGTGCAGGTCACTAGGACCCTCATCGATGGCGGAGCAGGACTCAACGTCTTGTCCGTCGAGACGTTCGACAATCTCCATGTGCCATACGACCAGCTTCAGCCGACCAAGCCCTTCTCAGGAGTCACGATGGTTCCACTGTTCCAATTGGGCAGGTTCGCCTTCCGGTCACCTTCGGGCAACGCAACAACTACCACACCGAGCTCATCGACTTCGACGTCGCTCACATCCGCCTGTCGTACAATGCCATCCTCGGGTACCCAGCCCTAGCCAAGTTTATGGCAGTGACTCACCATGGTTACAATGTCCTCAAGATGCCAGGAAGCAGTGGAGTCATCACCGTACCCTGTGAAGAAAGGGACGTGGTGTGCTCGCTCGAGCGTGCGTTCCAAGACGCAACAATCGAAGACCCAGATCGTAGGAGCGGGATGCCTCCCGAGGCGACCCTCAAGAAGAACAAGACCTCACCTGGCCAGAGCCACAAGGAAGCAGGCACCTCCGAAGGTATTGCGTCAGGATTCGCGCCCGATCAGGGAGCGCCGCCCTCTCGCGCATACGAAGGCGCGCTCAGCACCCTCCTTAGACAGGGCTCGGGGGCTCTCTCTTGGAGAGCCACCGACCTTGCCAAGGTCGCAGGGGAGGCGCTCGGGCACCACTTGGAGGGGTGCTTTCAGGCACGCTTCCCTCAGAAAGGTACAAGTCAAAGGAGACCAAACCCTCAGGAGTTCATCGCAAGGAACACCCAAGAGCTACAAGAGTCCAGAGTCATGCGCGGCAGCCGCCGCTTACTTGCCGTGGCCCCACATCCAGGCGAGGATGGAGGACTGCACGTCTGCGTTGACATACCAGGGCTCAACCGAGCTGCGTCCCAGGAGCGCCTATGGCCTTCGGCCGTAGGGCGCTGCGTGGGACCACCCCACAGCTACGTTCGCATGCCCTTCGGCTTGCCGAGCACGGTTGCCGCACATCAGCGCCTGTTGAGGAGCATTCTGGAGGCTCAGGAGGTCAGGCATCGCGCGGTCCTAGCGGAGGTGGCGATGGTCCCCGAAGACCTGCACGTGCCACCAGAGCCTCCCGAGGCCCCTGGGCCTGGGGGCTCATGAGGGCCGACATCTTCACCGCGCATCGCTCACTTCCTCAGCATCACTTCATCTTCAACAGCACCAGGTGACATCTTTTAGAGTTCTACTTTCAGCTGGGAGCACCCACAGGGCTGCACCATTCCCAGGCCGCGTGGGTCGGTCCCCGCGGCATGTATCCATTTTGTTTATGCTCTTTATTTACCTTGTTGGGGGTGCCCCTCGGGCTGCATCATCCCCACGCCGCTCGGGCCCGACCCAGCGGCGGTTGCTTTTACCTGCGCTTGCTTGAAATTGGATTTCCTCCTATGTGCTTAACATACCTGACCTAATCACCTGCTCGATCGACGCCTATTTGAAGAGCCGCTCGCTCTAGCACGGCGCGTGCGCACAGGTCCGTCCCTGCACCGTTGATAAACCTGAGTGGTCGAGCTCTGGCCGCGGCAGCCCCGCACGGCGCCACCTCACCAGGCCCTCAGTGCCCTGACCGCTCCCTCGGAGTGACCATAGGTTGGCCAGCGACCGTAATGACAGGCCTTGTTTCTCCTCATGATTGGTGTGCAGGACCTACTCCATGAGCAACATTGGGGGCATCGTGAGCTCTCTCTCCCTCTCTTCGGCACGGACCGCTTGCACGTTAAAAGGGGGGTACCTGAGCATCACGACTCATGGGCTCCTACTGGCTCTCCTGCCCTCACCCCCTGGCCTTGACCCGCGACATCGCGACCTGTCATACCAGCGGCGGCTGAGCTCGGTCGAGGGCCGAGACCTGAGGACGTAGAGCATTAAGGAAAGTGCGGGGGAGTGGGAGGAAGCTCGCGAGGGCCTAACCCAGCAATGCCTCGACCACCGCCTCTCGGGCCAGGCGCCTCTCCGAGGAACGTCAGACACACAAGATAAGTCGTGCTGTCGCAAAAGCTAGACCAACGCAGCGCTAAATCCCCGCCCAGTGCAACTCTGTCACGGCGACGCTGCCTTCTTTTCTCGCCCAGCAAGGATTGCTTGAGCGCTAAAGGGGACCTCCCGAGCATCGCGACTCGGGGACTCTTACCGGACCTCGGGCCGCTCACCTCCTGGCCTTGACCACGGCATCGCGACTTGGCATACCAGCGACGGCTGGAGCTTGCCTGGGGACTGGGACCTGTCAGCGTAGAGCGCCAAGTCCTCGTGAGGATAGAAAGGGGGAGCTTAGCTGGAACAGAACGGACACCTCACGCCAATTCATATTAAGGATATAGTAATTACAAAAGCACGGCAGACGCCTTACATGCCCCCGCGGGGTGCTGCTTTAATTCCTTGCAGGGAACAAAAGGTGCAAACCCTAAGGAACGCTACTTGCTAGCACCTCCCCAGGCGACGCCATCATCAACAGTGGGCTGCCCAGTGCCGGCGCTAATCCCGTCCAGATCAGTGGCGTCGGCGGCCCGATGCAGCTGCCTCACTCCGAGCGCAGCGCAAGCTCGGAGGCTCGTAGCTGTCGTCGCTCGTCTCCGGGGTCGCGAGGAGTTCGGGGGAGCCGCTGAAGCCCGCAGTCCCTCCGCTGCTGCCCGAGGAGCTGCAGGAGGACCAACGGGCGGGGCTGGTCCTCGCCAGTTCGTCACCACTGCCGCTTCCCTTAGGGCAGCATGCCAGCCGGCGTCCTTGTGCATCAAAGACCTTGAAGAACATCAAGGAGGCACCGTCATATTCAAGATGGATCACCAAGGCGCCATCCGCGCGACAGACCCGGGCAATCTCACCCCAGCCCCGGGTCATGAAGACCTTGCCCAGAGCGACGACCACGACCTCCGCTCCGGTTGCAGGGGTGCCACAGTCCACGTGCTACAGCCAGAGCTCCAGGGCCACGCTCGGCGACATCTCGAAGGTAAAGGAGGGAGGAAGGCGGATCCATGAAGTTGGAGGCATGGCGGCGTGAAGCACAAGCTCGCGAGAGGAGCGCTCCGCATGGACTCCAGGGGGGACGACACGCACCACTGTGACTCGCCGGCGTCGGCGGCGACGCTGTCGGTGTTGCTCAGCGCCCTCCCCCCTGGGGCCTACGACGTGGGCGTAGAAGGGCAGCGGAAACCCAGGCGGCGGCCGCTCGTACCACGGCCTCGACACCACCTGCCAGGCACCTTCGTCCCAATGACAAAGGATTGGCCGCTTCTTCGGCGGGAGGGGGTCAGGACCCTCTCTGGGGGCCTTTCCCTTCTCCTCAGCTGAAAACTAGCGGATCGGTGCCATTGGCGCAAGAGGAAGCAAGGATGAGGAAGAAGAGGAGGAGGAGTGACGGAAAGGGGTGAACCGGCGAAGCTCACGCGTCCCCGTACTTATAGCCGCGGAAGGCCAACCGCCGAGCACCATGACCTCAGGTAATCATGACCCATATCTTTGCATGCAGGGACTTGTCAAGTCGTGTAGTTGCCGAGGTGTCGTGGGAAGTGCAGACGCCCACGCCCAATCAACCGCCACGCGGCGCCCAAGGCCGCAGGCTGTTAGGGCCCGCGGCGCTTCGCACTTGCCCCTTCGCTTCTCTGCTAAGCCAAGCCCGCGCACGCCTTGGGCCCGGGGGCTACTGTCGGCGTTCTGGGAACGGGGGTCCCCAGACTTGCCTGCTTGCGGCCTGCGGTGTGGCTCAAGCGGGGGCCCAGCGCGGCCCATCTTCATCAGCTGAAGCTCAAAGACCCTCGTGAGGCGCCAAGCCTCGTGGGGCGGACGACAGGAAGCTTCCTCAGAGGCAGCCTCATCAGGCAGGCTCGCGAGGAGGCGGAGAGATCAAGGCAGGGGTACCTCGCGAGGAACCCGTGACGCAAGCCATGACGATCAAGACCAGGCGGGCGCCGGCCTGCGCAGTGTCCTTGTTTCCCCTTTGGTGCAAAGGGGGCAAGCACAGGCCAAGGCATCAGGCAAAGGTTACCATTCCGGCGCAACGAGACCAAGACCAGCCAGAAGGTAGGGCGGAGGTCACTGTGGAGCCCAAGACAGCGTCATCGCCAGTGCTTTTGGCAGCCGAAGACCACCTTTGGTCAGGATAACTTGTACTAGATGTTCCCCTTCGAAATGGCCAATTGTTGGCGCCCTTCCCGCTCATTATTTGGGGAGAGGCCCAGGGCCTCTATAAATAGAGCTAGCCACCACAGAATAGTGAGAGACCCCCGGGAGAGATCTGGTAGAACCCCAGCAGAGAGAGAGAGGCGACTGAACTCACCCTAGCTGTTCTTCCCTTGTACTGTCCATCATCAGCCCAGAGGCGATCCACCACACCACACACTGGAGTAGGGTATTACACCACAACGGTGGCCCGAACCAGTATAAACATCGTGTCCCTTGTGTTGTTCATCATTTTCATCTTAGTTCGCACGAGAGGATCAGTAGGGGAGAGATCTCCACGCGCACCCCAGTGTTCGAACCTCAAGGGTCTGCCGGAACCCGAAACCCGACACATGCAGAAAGGTAGAACTGGCAGAATCAGAATTATGAATGGAGAACTCCTCAAGAGTACTCTGATTGTGATCTTTTGATCCAACAAACTTCTGCCATAAGTGGTTCATAGTATTTGGAAGAAGGAAATAGCACGAACCTCGAGGACTAATGTAAAGGTTACTAATAACCTAAAGGAACGAGCAAACACTATCAACATGAAATAAGTAGGGTGAATCTCGGGTTCAAGAACCCAGGAATAGAATGCCTGCTGCTAAATGGCATCACGGGATGCTTTTGAAAATGGTGGCCAGAAGCATCACACCGGGAACACAAAACATGGCTAGATTACCAGGTGACTCCCTAAAACACCTAGGGTCATAATAATAGCCCCAACATATATGTCGAGGCAATAGAGTACCTCAACTCATCGATTAGTGTGGTTGAACTGGACCAAAGGGACATCGGGAACGGAAAGAAGGGATTTGCAAATGCATCAGACTATTCAGAAACCTGGGATGACTCGGACAGCATAACGGCTGTAAATGCTCAAAAATATTTGAGACATCCTGCAAAATGGTGGCATAACCACTCAACAACATCATATCAGGGTTCTGAGGCCATTTAACAACACACTGGAGTAGTAGAAACTGAACTGAGGCTTGAGACCAACAATCCTACGAATCTACGGATTAGTAACACGCGATCCTGATAGAAAGATGGGAAGCCTTGTTCTTAATCCCTGTAGAAGAGAAGAGGGTGACTCAGATCAGAAGCCATAAGGTATAAGGACTAAAAAGAGCCTTACGTTCCCTTCCACAATCAATTCCCTTATATAACTACAACATTTCTAGACTCAACTTTGACCAGTTTGGCTTGGTAATCCTACAGGCAGTCAAGCTCTGATACCAATGCTGTCAGGACCCCGATTCTAAGTCACACTGATCTAGCCTGTAACACCTCATATCACTTTGCGGCCTCACGCATGGTATTCCCACGGGTGTCGCCTTACCATGGCCCGGGACCGCTTGCGCCTTTTGGCTCACGTATATGATAGTGTCGCTAGCATCCATATGACAGAGAACCCGGGCCGACATGACTAGTCGTGAACCCAAAGTGGCACCAACTTACGGGGACAGGCATACATGAATCAACATCGAGCATGTCGGTCAGCAGCGTGCGAATCTGGGCTGTAGCACTGGGCTAACAGGACTCCGGGAACCCGGGCTGTAGCAGGCTAGGCAGGACTCCGGATGTCACCGCGTGACATTTCCCCGAAGGGACAGACACAGGAATGAAGTGAATCACATGCCGGCCAGTCAAGTGTTCCGGAGCAGTAGTCAGGTGAACCGGGCAGTAGCGGACTACTATGGCTTATGGAAGCACAAGACTACATTTCCCCATAAGAGAGGCTACCAAGGATAAACAACTAGGTTGTCGGATCCCACACATACCAAGCATTTCAATCATACACACAATATGCTCGATATGTGTAAATACAACATGGCATCACAACATAACTCTACGACTCAAGTATTTATTCACTAGGCTCTGAAGAGCCAGATATTACAAACATGGGTCTCATGACCCAACATTCAGAGCATACCAGACAAAACACATGCGGAAGCTTAACATGTCTGAGTACAGACGTCTACAAAAGAAAAAGGCTGAGAAGCCTGACTAACTACCAGATCTTGCCGAGGGCACAAGCTCGTAGCTGAGGTAACAAGCTAAATGTCGAAGTCAACGTGGAACTACTAGCGAGGCTGAAGTCTCTCTGCAAAACATAAATTAAGCAAACGTGAGTACAAATGTACCCAGCAAGACTTACATCAGAACTAACTACTTATGCATCGGTATCAACAAAGGGGTAGTGGAGTTTAACTGCAGCAAGCCAACTGTGACTCAGTGGCTAACCTGAACTATGACTGCAAGCAACTCTTTTGAGGTGGCGCACACGAGTCCACATATTCACCATATCAATACACCACTGTGGACCCGCTCCCGTCTCCCTACGAGAACGCCGTCCATAGCACTCACGCTTATCTTGCGCATTTTAGAGTATCCACTTTCACTTGTCTATGAACTGTATAGGCAACCAAGTAGTCCTTTACCGCGGACGCGGATATTCGAATAGACGATGTTAACCCTGCAGGGGTGTATTTCTTCATACACGCTCTCACCACTTACCGTCGTTTACACGACATGTACTCGGCAACCTTCAAGCGGAAGCCCAACGAGGGTGTCGGCCACGGCCTACCTAAACAATCAAGTCTCTAGTCCAGGTTTATCACCTATCCAGGTTCCATCCGCAGGGAGTCCGGCCGAGGTTTCCACATACGGCCCCGAACGATGTGTACAGGGTTCCTGAGACACCAAACGGGCGACTCGGTACACCACGCCACGGTGTATCTACCGCATCATAGCCCACCCCTAGGGTCAGCGCTACGCACGGCCACCAACACATATCCTACAAACACCAGAAACTAGTTGCAACTCCTGTGATATCATTTGATCCTCTGTTCGGGTTTTCTTCAGGAACACCGAAAAAAGCATCAGGGGCTACTGTCTATGCGGTAATATTTCTACTACATTTTAAAACACTTACCTCGAAGCCTGTTAGAAGGCTAGTACAGGCTTCAGTCAATCCACTCTTGGTGGACTGAACCTTCTGGATCACCGCACTCATGATAGTGCGGTGCTCCTCCTCGATGGAAGCGCTGCGAAGTGCTTCCAACATAGTGTCCGGCGCCTCTGGATGGACAGAGGTCACCGGCACAGGCGTCTCACCCCCCTCTGAAGGGGGCCGCCTACCTGAGCTCGGAGCCGTTGGAGGGTCCGGCGCGGTGTTCGGCTGAGGGCCGAACTCGGAGCTCTCGGGGACCCCGTCCCCTCGGCTCCAGGAGTCCGGAAGGTCGCCTTGAGGCGCCTCCAGGACTATCCCCCCTCGATCCGGTGCCTCTTGAGATAGTACCTCGGTGTCGTCGGCTGGATGAGGGGAGGTGGCGGTCGGGACTGGGTCGCTATCCATGTCCGACGCGCCTAGGGATCCATCCGAGGATACCTCGATATTGGCTCGGGGCGGCCTGCGCAATGGAGTTCGGCGTTAGGGAAAGCAATGCGACAAAGGAATCCTATGGGTTACTTTGGTATCCGAATACATACGATCTCCCCTGGGGCTTGCCCCTGGGCAACCACTCGTCTTCACTTTCGTCGGCGGCGGTGGAGCTGTCCGGAAGGAGCGTCCTTCCCTTCTTGGACCCTCCGGCCTCCCCAGTTGGGGCGGCCTTCCTTTTATTGTCTCCCTAGTTGGTGGGGGAGCCTCTTCTTCCTCTTCCTCGTCTTCAGGGGAAGAGTGCGCCGCAGAATCATCGGACGGTGAGTCCGATGATGCCTGGCGTCGGGAACTCTTTCGAGCTCCCTTGGCCTTCTTGGTCTTCTCCGGCACCTTATAAGGGGCCGGAGTCAGCATCTTCGTCAGAAGAGCATCTGTGGGGCCTTCAGGCAAGGGAGCCAGACAGTCGATCTATACGGCCATTTTCTGCCAGTCCTGTTAACGACACAGGAGTTTAGATCCCGCATAGAATCAATCTATATAGAAAACAAGTATCCTGTGAAAGGTAAAACAACTTACCGCACTGGCGTGGCGCTTCTCGCTGAATCCGCGATCCTCAGTAATGGGGGGAGGAACCGCGGCGCCGTTGAACAGCACCCTCCAGGCATCTTCATGTGTCGTGTCGAAGAGCCTGTTCAGAGTTCGGTGCTGCGCCGGATTGAACTCCCACAAGGTAAACTCCCATTGTTGGCACGGGAGTATCCGGCGGACGAGCATAACCTGGAATATGTTGACAAGCTTGAGCTTCTTATCCACCATGTTCTGAATACATGACTGGAGTCCGGTCAGCTCTTTTGAATTACCCAGGACAGACCCTTCTCTTTCCAGGAGGTGAGCCGCATAAGGATGCCAGATCGGAACTCGCGGGCCGCTACCCATGCGGGGTCGCGTGGCTCGGTGATATAGAACCACCCCGATTGCCACCCCTTTATGGTGTCCACGAAGGTGCCCTCGAGCCATGTGATGTTGGGCATCTTGCCCACCATGGCGCCTCCGCACTCCGCCTGGCGGCCGCTCACTACCTTCGTCTTGACATTGAAGGTCTTCAGCCATCAGCCGAAGTGGGGCTTGATGCGGAGGAAGGCCTCGCACACGATGATAAACGCCGAGATTTTGAGGATGAAGTTCGGCGCCAGATCATGGAAATCCAGGCCGTAATAAAACATGACCCCCGGACGAAGGGATGGAGAGGGAATCCCAGTCCGCGGAGGAAATGGGTGAGGAATACCACCCTCTCATGGGGCTCGTGGGTGGGGATGAGCTCTCCCTCATCTGGGAGCCGGTGCGCGATGTCGTCGGGCAGGTATCCGGCTCTCCTCAGTTTCTTGATGTCTCCCTCCGTGACGGAGGAGACCATCCACTTGCCTCCTGCTCCGGACATGGTTGGAGAAGGTTGAGATGGAAGTGAGGACTTGGGCGCTAGAGCTCGAGTGTGCGGGCGCGGATGAGCAGAGGAGGAAGAAGGCGTGGATAGAAAGGTGAATCCTTATCCCTTTATATGGGCGGACAGAATTAATCGTCCCCACTTGCCTGGTAAAACTCGCTTATCCCCCAAGCGCCGCAATTGATGGCGCGGTTGGGTTACCCACGCCCGTATTGATGAGAATCCCGTAATAAGGGGACACGATCTCTGCTTTGATAAGACGTGTCGAAAAACTGCCTCGCGTTATGTGCGGGGCTGGTTAAAAGAAACGGTTCGAATAATCACCGGGCCATGACGTAACATCATGTTGCCAGAACAAGCTAGCGGATTAGATCTGCGAAAACATTATTCTCTCTACGGTGAAATGTGGGACTTATTCTGCAGGGTCGGACACTATCCTCGTATTCAAATTCTTCTGTGATGCATTCGGAGAAGGAACCCGCGTTGCAATGCCGAAGACAACTGCGCGTCGGACTCATCGTCATTGAAGCCTGGTTCAGGGGCTACTGAGGGAGTCCTGGATTAGGGGGTGTCTGGACAGCCGGACTATCTCCATTGGCCGGACTGTTAGACTATGAAGATACAAGATTGAAGACTTCGTCTCGTGTCCGGATGGGACTCTACTTGGCGTGGAAGGCAAGCTAGGCAATACATATATGGATATCTCCTCCTTTGTAACCGACCTTGTGTAACCCTAACCCTCTCCGGTGTCTATATAAACCGAAGGGTTTTAGTCCGTAGGACGACAATCACAACATACAATCATACCGTAGGCTAGCTTCTAGGCTTTAGCCTCTCTGATCTCGTGGTAGATCCACTCTTGTAACACCCATATCTTCAATATTAATCAAGCAGGACGTAGGGTTTAACCTCCATCAAGAGGGCCCGAACCTGGGTAAAACTTCGTGTCCCTTCCCTCGTGTTACCATCTGGCCTAGACGCACAGTCCGGGACCCCCTACCCGAGATCCGCCGGTTTTGACACCGACAGTGAACGTTCGTTACCGATCGCTAATGAATGAAAATCGCTCGCTACCGAACCCTAGCTAATGAACGCTCGTAGAATAAGTTAACCTAAAAAAATAAACCATTTTTTAAGAAAAACCGAAGTAAATCTAAACCCTAAAAAAATCGGACCGGGCGGTTTTGTACAGGTTCAGGTGGCGGCTCGAGTCGACGGCGGCAGGTGGCAGCGGCGGCTTCGGCCTCGGGCGGCGGGATTCGACGCGGCGGCTCCAAGCGGCGGCGGGGAAGGCGCGGGCGGCGAGGGTGTCACATTCCTAGTTCTGGTATGCACTAGGCTAGCCCTTCATGTGAGCATCATGTTTAAATTCAAATGAAATTTGAATTGAGGAATTTTCAAAAGCCTCGGAAGACCTCTAAAAATAACCAACATTTAAATCTCATCAAATGAGTCCAAGAAAATGTTCCTGTTAATCTCTGGAAATATTGGGAAGGGAAAAAATTCAAACCAATATTTCTAGAATCTCAGAAACAATTATTTTGGGCCTTTCAATTAATCCAATAAATATTTGAATTGGATCTATATTTGTTATATAATAAATATATGTTCAATAATTATGGAAATTGTTGTGTAGCTTTGGATAAGTCCAATTAGTTCACACAATTATTTTCATGAAATTTGAAAATGGTTTGGTATTTGAACTAAATCAAAACATAATAGCAAAAATAGAAAAACAGAAAACAAAATAGAAAACCAGAGAGAGGAAAGAGCTTACCTGCAGCCCACCTGGCGGCCCACTTACCTGGCCCAGCCACCAGGGGCAAGGTTGTCTTCAACCTTGCGCCTACTGGCAGCCAGCGCACGCGCCCAAGCGGCCACCTCCTGCTTCACGCTGTCGACGCCCCCTGCGCCCTCGCCTGGCGTCGTTGAGCTGCCCTGGACGCCTTGAACCTTCTCCCTCTCTCTCTGCTCTCTCCCTCGAACTCTAGCCCTCTCTCCCAAACGCGCCCGAGTGCCTCCGTCGCCTCCGTCCGCTGCCACCGTGGCCACCGCGCTCCCCTCTCCCCTCCTCTTGGTCCACGAGCTCCGCTACGACACGAAGCTCCTCCACACCGAAGCACACGAGCCCGGAAGCACCATAACGTCACCATCAATCGTTCTTCTCCGAGCACGGCCGCCGGACTCCATCAACGGATTTGTCGCCGC
Organism: Triticum urartu; assembly: GCF_056163025.1. Lineage (NCBI taxonomy): Eukaryota > Viridiplantae > Streptophyta > Magnoliopsida > Poales > Poaceae > Triticum > Triticum urartu. The sequence goes on along the minus strand of NC_141876.1, from coordinate 46,090,858 downwards.
CACGACTTCCCCGAGCCTGTCGAGCTTCCCGTCTGATGCACCGTGAGCTCCTCTCCATTTCCCCCCTGCCCCCTTCCTCTAGCGCGTCCTCTAGCACTGATTCTGCCATGGCCGAAGCTCGCCATCCGCCATTTGCCGCTGCTCTACTTGTTGTCGAGCTTGTCTCTCCTTGCACTGCTTCTCGTCGTGCTCCGGGTGGCAAGGTGATGCCGCCCAGCCACTCCTTTGGGTCGCTAGCACCACGCGGCCCCGCACACACACACCACCGTAGCTCTGGTCGCCGCCCAACTCGTCGTCCCCGCCGTTGCACGCCATGCCTGCGCTGCCCGAGGCAACCAACGGACGCGCTTCGTTGCACCGCTTCCAACGCGCCCGGCCGCGCGACCTCTCATCGCCGGAGTTGGCCGGACGAGCAGCCTCGCCGTGCTCTGTTTACGCCGGGGGTTATAACGCCGCCAATGGTGACGTGGCACCGTCATTAGCAGTTAATGACCCCGCTAATTAACCCGCACTCTCACTGACATGCAGGCCCCGCTGCCTAACTTACCAGCTAACAAAATAGATTAAAATTAATCTAAACACAGTGGCCCCACGCATCGGCGTTGACCTCGCTGACGTGGCCGTTGACCAGACCCACCTGTCTGTGACACTAAATGTCACTGGGTCACTGACCAGTGGGTCCCACTGGTCAGGTTTGACCTGGACCATGCCCGGTTGACCTGGTGACATCACCCTGATGCACTGCTGACGCAATAACTAATTTCTGGATTTATTGTTATATAGAAAATTCCAGAAATTGTTGCAAACTTTAAAAAATCATAGAAATTCAACCATAGCTCAGAATGAAATAATTTATATATGTAAAATGATCAGAAAAATCCAATCTATCCATCTGTACCATTTTCATGCATGTTTGAGCAAACTAACCTCACTGTTTAGTCCAAAACATGATAATGCACTATTTGAATTCATAGTTTGAATTTGAATTTGAACCTTGAGTTCAAATCAACCCAAACCTTTCTGTTACTAGTTGCATTAGCTCAAATCACAACATATTGTCATGTCATGATCATGCATCATACTGTGCATTGCATTGATTGTGCTCTTCCTTGTTTGCCGGTAATTGTCCCCTCTCGGTAGACGCTGCTCCGACGCTGTGATCGTTGACACTGATGAAGACTCAATGTTATCTTCAGAAGTGTCAGGCAAGCAAAACCCCCTTGTTCATTCTGATACAATCCCACTCTCTCGCTCCTGCTCTCTTTTACTGCATTAGGATAACAACGTTTCAACTGTTACATGCTGCGGTAGCTGAACCCCTTTCCTTTGCATGACCTGTCATTGCCATAGTAAATAGATGAAACCCACTAGCATGAGTAGGAGTTGTTTGAGCCCTGATGTGCCTACTCATTCATGTTTGTTTGTCATGCCTGCTACTGCTTAGAGTGGAGTCAGGTCTGATTCATCGGGGATGAATTGGAATGTGGTGAACATGTCCTACTGTTGAGAGCTAAGTGTGTGAACACTATTTGGTAAAGGTAGCGGTGGGAGGCCATGTAGGAGTACATGGTGGGTTGTCTCATTGCAGCCATCCTCAGGAACTGAGTTCTGTGTTTGTGATCCATGAACAGTTACTACCACACATTGGGCTCCGGGCGCTCCAAGCCCTCTCGACTTATTAATCAACCTGATCTCTGTCCAGGAGTTGCAACCAGTTTCTAGTGTTTGTAGGTAGTGTTAGTAGTCTACCAAGCGGCACCCGGTACAGGTGGGCTTGGGACAGACTAGGCACAGTGGCCCGGTGTACCAAGTGGCACCCGGATGGTGGGCTTGGGAACCCTGTACACATCATTTGGGGCTGTGAGCGACACCCCGGCCGGATCTCCTTGCAGATGGAACCCGAATAGGCGATAAACCTGGACTAGAGACTTGTTGGTTAGTCAGGTCGTGGCCGACTCCCTCGCCCGGCTTCCGCTTGAAGGTTGCCGAGGTACATGACGTGTACAGGGCGATAAATGGCGAGAGCGTGTGTGAAGAAGTACACCCCTGCAGGGTTATCATTATCTATTTGAATAGCCGGATTCCTCGGATATGGAAGCTTGGAACCCTTTCATAGTTCATAGACAAGTGAAAGTGGATACTCTAAAATGCGCAAGATAAGCGTGAGTGCTATGGATGGCATTCTCGTAGGGAGACGGGAGCGGATCCATAGTGGAGTATTGATATGGTGAATATGTGGACTCGTGTGCGCCACCTCAAAAGGGTTACTTGCAGTCATAGTTCAGGATAGCCACTGAGTCAAAGCTGGCTTGCTGTAGTCAAACTCCACCACCTCTTTGTTGATACCGATGCATATGTAGTTAGTTCTGATGTAAGTATTGTTGGGTACATTTGTACTCATGTTTGCCTATTTTATGTTTTTGCAGAGAGACGTCAGTCTCGCTAGTAGTTCCGCGTGGACTTCGACGTTTAGCTTGTTACCTCAGCTACGATCTTGTGCCCTCGGCAGGATCTGGTAGATAGTTAGGCTTCTCAGCCTTTTTCATTTATAGATGTCTGTACTCAGACATGTTAAGCTTCCGCATGTGCTTTGATTGTATGCTATGATTGTTGGGTCATGAGACCCATGTTTGTAATATCTCGCTCCTCAGAGCCTAATGAATAATACTCTGAGTTGTAGAGTCTTGTTGTGATGCCATGTTGTATTGCACATATTGAGCATATTGTGTGTATGATTGAAATGCTTGGTATGTGTGGGATCCGACAACCTAGTTGTTTATCCTTAGTAGCCTCTCTTATGGGGAAATGTAGTCTTGTGCTTCCATGAGCCATTGTAGTCCGCTATAGCCCGGTTCACCGGAGTCCTGCTAGCCCAGCACTACTACTCCGGAACACCTGACTGGCCGGCATGTGATTCACTTCGTTCCTGTGTCTGTCCCTTCGGGAAAATATCATGCGGTGACATCCGGAGTCCTGCCTAGCCTGCTACAGCCCGGTTCATCGGAGTCCTGTTAGCCCAGTGCTACAGCCCGGATTCACACGCTGCTGACCGACATGCTCGATGTTGATTCATGTATGCTTGTCCCCGTAAGTTAGTGCCACTTTGGGTTCACGACTAGTCATGTCAGCCCGGGTTCTCTGTCATATGGATGCTAGTGACACTATCATATACGTGAGCCAAATGGCGCAAACGGTCCCGGGCCATGGTAAGGCGACACCCGTGGGAATAGCGTGCGTGAGGCCGCAAAGTGATATGAGGTGTTACCGGCTGGATCGATGTGACTTGGAATATGGGTCCTGACAGCATTGGTATCAGAGCCTGACTGCCTGTAGGATTACCAAGCCAAGCTGGTCGAAGTCGTGTCTAGAAATGCTTTAGTTATATAAGGGAATTGATTGTGGATGGGAACGTAAGGCTCTTTTTACTCCTTATCCTCATGACCTTCTGATCTGAGTCAACCTCTTCTTTTCTACGGGGGTTAAGAACTAGGCTTCTCTTCTATCTCTCAGGATGACGTGTTACTAAACTGTAGTTGCCTAGGATTGTTGAGTTCAAGCCTCAGTTCAGTTTCCATTACTTCAGTATGTTCATTGCTGGCCTCAGAACTTTGATATTGTGATGTTAAGTGGTTATGCCACCATTTTGCAGGATGTCTCAAATATCTTTGAGCATTTACAGCCGTTATGCTGTCCGAGTCATCCCAGGTTTCTAAACAATCTGATGCATTTGCAAATCCTTTCTTTCCGTTCCCGATGTCCTTTTGGTTAGAATAAGCACACTAATCAATGAGTTGAGGTACTCTATTGTCTTGACATATATGTTCGAGCTATTATTATGACCCTAGGTGTCTTAGAGAGTCACCTAGTAATCTAGCAATGCTTTGTATTCCCAGTATGATGATTCTGGCTATTGTTCTCGAAAGCATCCCGTGATGCCATTTAGTAGTAGGTATTCTACTCTTGGGTTCCTGACCCAAGATTCACTCCACTTACCTTCTGTTGATAGTGTTTTCTAGTTCCTTTTGAATATTAGTAACCTTTGCGATAGTCCTCGAGGTCCGTGGTATTTTCTTCTTCAAAGTACCATGGACTTCTTATGGCAGAAGTTCTTTTGAACCAAAAGATCACAATAAGAGTGCTCTTGATGAGTTCTTCGTTCTACATTATGAATCTGCCAGTTCTACCTTTCTACATGGGTTATCCGGAAGAAATGTTGAGCTTTGCTCGACATACTAATCTATGCATCCACAACTCAGAAAGATATATGTTCCTTGAGTTGTCCCTCCTTAGTTGTTTCTGACCTTCGTCTATCAATTCATAGTCGAGGGTATATCATTGCATTCGTTCGTCAAAGTCTATTATTCTCGTGGTCCGTCGAGCCGTTCTATTTCAGAATGACTAGGAGAAACAAACTCCAGTACCTCATCCATATCTAGGATTGGGTCAAAGCAGTTGTATTCCGCAGATCAAAATGCCAATCCAGCTTTTGATTCTATTCTACCCTGAAGTATTGCCCTCTTGATGCCAGGATTGTCATGATAATTGCACCAACTCTTATAAATTCCTATTGCAGTGATACTTCTTGCCATCATTGTTCATTCCTCGGTTCCCGTGTTATTGTAACCGGAATGCCGACAAGTGAATTGTGATGTGTGAAATCAATACTCCTAGCAACTGTGTTGCTTGGTAGTTAATGGACACTAATATCATTCTTAGTGTGTTGGTTATCGAAACACTACTCTAGGATTGATCGTGTTGCCTTATCCTTATTTCTGGTGCACTCTTCGATCTTTGAGTTAGGATTGAAACCCTTGCTCATTTGATCATATTGTCTTGTCTGAAAAGCAAGATTGTTCTCGAGCTTAGTAACATATCGGTGGTTTGTGATTTTTCGACTATCTTCTCGGAAGTGTTACCAGGTTGTCACCTGACTGCTATGTTGAGTTCGTGATCAAGTTGGTTTCTTGTAAACCACTCTTTCTCCAAGAATCCGTGTTAGACACCCCTGAGCTAGTTGGTTAAGCTAAACAACAACTTGGAGAGTTGGAAGATAAAAGCTTAATCCACTTAGTTCACTTCAAAGGGGATATCTTGCGCGCGCGTGTGTGTGTGTGTGTGTTGAAGAAAGATGATATCTCCATCGAGTGGTCCTTGTGATCAGTGGTTGGATCTATTGCCTTGTCAAAACTTTGACTTGAGTATGGGCTATCGTCAAGTCAAATCAGAACCAATGATGTTCATAATGTTGTCTTACTCGTGGTTGATCCCTCGAGCATGCACCATTATATCTTTTGGGTCTGACCAATGTTATCACTTGTTCACATAATTATGGAATTCCACCTACATGGAAACCTAGATGAGTTGTTGTTGAACCCATCAGCAACATTTTTAACTTCCCCATGATTCGTGTTGAACATCCAGTTAGTGTTGGAAACTTTATAAGCATTGCCCTCATGTTCCGTTCATGAAGCATATGTCCGGTTGAAATATGTGACTTCCTTTAATTCATGTGCATCTGATGCAAATTGCCGCCGTGGATTCAAGAAAGCTTGTCTTGCTTCCTTTGGAATCATCCCAAGTTAGTCATGCATGTGCGAAGTATTCTATGGTTTGATAGGCTCACTACCTCCATTCTATATGTGTTCCCTAGCACACCAAGCCACTGAATGACTTGTTCAAGGAGAAGAAGTTCCTTCTTAAGAATCATGACTTATGTTAGGACTTCGTTATCCTCGATGACGGTTCCCCAACCTGAACTTGGTAGTATTTTATTATAAGACTACCACGTGGTCACGCTTGTCTCGGACAACGTGTTCACCTGTTTGTAGCAAAACCAGCTCATATTTTGGAGCTTACTACCGTAGTCCATTTCCTGAGAATCTCGCAACGTCGTTTTCGTCGAATTGTGTTGCAAACTATCATTTTTATTTCTAGACTCGATGAGTCTGGAATATCCTGACACCATCCAGATCTGAATCTCAGGCAGATATGATGGTTGGAACGTTTTCCCAAGAACTATAATATTGGTCTCTGTGTAACCCGGTAAAGTGGATGTCGTGGCTGACACACCCAGTCAGAAGACCTAATATTGTAGTATCTTGATTGAAGAAGTTGTCTACCTCCCCATAAGGATTTCGTAGGATTTACTCCAGAAGTTGTTCCTTATGGATCCTTTGTATTCCGAAGTCCGACCACTACTTGATGGCTATGTTGATGCTTTCAGGCATGACCATGGTAACCAGTACATCAAGGAGAACATTAGAAGCGGAGTGCTAAATGTCTCTCGGTCGATCATCCAAATTTTGTCCCCTTGGCCTCGCTATGGTGAAATCTGAGAAAGGGTTGTCTTTCTAGGCATCTGCATTGTCCATCACTATTCGTCAAGGTAGTAAGATGTGTTGCCAGGATCCTCGACTCAGGTGTTGGTAGAACCTTGATGAATATGGAAATGCTCAAGTTCTTGAGAGCACGTGCAAGCAAAATCATCCCTTGTGTTGTCTTCAACAAGGTAGTCCACATCATCCATTCTAGTCTCCGTATGCCATCCCTACTTACTCCGCCAAACAATTGCTCGAGATTTTCCCTAGGCTGGTATAGAGAATTTTATTGATCTCTGGATCAAAAGTAATTCTTTTTGCCACTTAAGGGATGATTCTATGGGTCACCCTCCTCCAAGATGTCTCGTTTTGGTGTCATGGCAACTCAATTCCTTGCTACGTTGGCAACTGTCCACCACCCTCTTAGGTGTGGAATTTTTGCCTACCTAGTGAACCTTTGTCATGTGTTTCACTCCATTCCTCTCGATGTATGCTTCGTGTCTCAGCTCGAGAGTTGTTTCAACGTCTCGCTCCACGAGTTGATCCTGAGTTGTTCGATCTTCGATACGATCAATCCTTCTAGAGTTTTCCCTTTCCTCTCATTGTCATGCTAGTTGTAGTTCTCAAAGCAAGACGTCAAGATCAAGGTGATGCAATGAATCAACATCCTCGAGAAAGACATCTGGATCGTAAAGATTGTGTTAGCTTGTGTCCCTCTGTCTTCTTACCTCACGATTTGAATCTCGGGACGAGATTCTTGTTTAGTAGGGGTGAGCTGTCACATCCCTAGTTCTGGTATGCACTAGGCTAGCCCTTCATGTGAGCGTCATGTTTAAATTCAAATGAAATTTGAATTGAGGAATTTTCAAAAGCCTCAGAAGACCTCTAAAAATAACCAACATTTAAATCTCATCAAATGAGTCCAAGAAAATGTTCCTGTTAATCTCTGGAAATATTGGGAAGGGAAAAAAATTCAAACCAATATTTCTAGAATCTCAGAAACAATTATTTTGGGCCTTTGAATTAATCCAATAAATATTTGAATTGGATCTATATTTGTTATATAATAAATATATGTTCAATAATTCTGGAAATTGTTGTGTAGCTTTGGATAAGTCCAATTAGTTCAGACAATTATTTTCATGAATTTTGAAATGGTTTGGTCTTTGAACTAAATCAAAACATAATAGCAAAAATAGAAAAACAGAAAACAAAATAGAAAACCAGAGAGAGGAAAGAGCTTACCTGCAGCCCACCTGGCGGCCCACTTACCTGGCCCAGCCACCAGGGGCAAGGTTGTCTTCAACCTTGCTCCTACTCGCAGCCAGCGCACGTGCCCGAGCGGCCACCTCCTGCTTCGCGGTGTCGACGCCCCCTGTGCCCTCGCCTGGCGTCGTTGAGCTGCCCTAGACGCCCTGAACCTTCTCCCTCTCTCTCTGCTCTCTCCCTCGGACTCTTGCCCTCTCTCCCAAACGCGCCCGAGCGCCTCCGTCGCCGTCGTCCGCTGCCACCGTGGCCACCGTGCTCCCTTCACCCCTCCTCTTGGTCCACGAGCTTCGCTACGACACGAAGCTCCTCCACGCCGAAGCACATGAGCCCGAAAGCACCATAACGTAACCATCGATCGTTCTTCTCCGAGCACGGCAGCCGGACTCCATCGATGGATTCGTCGCCATCACGACTTCCCCGAGGCCGCCGAGCTTCCCGTCTGATGCACCGTGAGCTCCTCTCCATTCCCCCCTGCCCCCTTCCTCTAGCGCGTTCTCTAGCACCGATTCCGCCATGGCCGAAGCTCGCCGTCCGCCATTGCCGGTGCTCTACTTGTTGTCGAGCTCGTCTCTCCTTGCACTGCTTCTCGTCGTGCTCCGGGTGGCCAGGTGATGCCACCCAGCCACTCCTTTGGGTCGCTAGCACCACGCGGCCCCGCGCACATGCACCACCGTAGCTCTGGTCGCCGCCCAACTCGCCGTCCCCGCCATTGCACGCCACCCCAGCGCCGCCCGAGGCCACCAACGGATGCGCCTCGTTGCGCCGCTTCCAACATGCCCGGCCGCGCGACCTCTCCTTGCCGGAGTTGGCCGGACGAGCAGCCTCGCCGTGCTCTGTTTACGCCGGTGGTTATAACACCGGCGATGGTGACGTGGCACCGTCATTAGCAGTTAATGACCCTTCTAATTAACCCGCACTCTCACTAACGTGCGGGCCCCGCTGCCTAACTTACCAACTAACAAAATAGATTAAAATTAATCTAAACACAGTGGCCCCATGTGTCGGTGTTGACCTCGCTGACGTGGCCGTTGACCAAACCCACGTGTCTGTGACACTAAATGTCACTGGGTCACTGACCAGTGGGTCCCACTGGTCAGGTTTGACCTGGACCGTGCCCGGTTGACCTGTTGACGTCACCCTGACGCACCGCTGACACAATACCTAATTTCTGGATTTATTGTTATATAGAAAGTTCCAGAAATTGTTGCAAACTTCAAAAAATTATAGAAATTCAACCATAGCTCAGAATGAAATAATTTATATATGAAAAATGATCAGAAAAATCCAATCTATCCATCTGTACCATTTTCATGCATGTTTGAGAAACTTAACCTCACTGTTTAGTCCAAAACATGTTAATCCACTATTTGAATTCATAGTTTGAATTTGAATTTGAACCTTGAGTACAAATCAACCCAAACCTTTTTGTTACTAGTTGCATTAGCTCAAATCACAACATATTTCCATGTCATGATCATGCATCATATTGTGCATTGCATTGATTGTGCTCTTCCTTGTTTGCCGGTAATTGTCCCCTCTCGGTAGACGCTGCTCCGACGTTGTGATCGTTGACACTGATGAAGACTCAATGTTATCTTCAGAAGTGTCAGGCAAGCAAAACCCCCTTGTTCATTCCGATACAATCCCACTCTCTCGCTCCTGCTCTCTTTTACTGCATTAGGACAACAACGTTTCAACTGTTACATGCTGCGGTAGCTGAACCCCTTTCCTTTGCATGACCTGTCATTGCCATAGTAAATAGATGAAACCCACTAGCATGAGTAGGAGTTGTTTGAGCCCTGATGTGCCTACTCATTCATGTTTGTTTGTCATGCCTGCTACTGCTTAGAGTTGAGGCAGGTCTGATTCATCGGGGATGAATTGGAATGTGGTGAACATGTCCTACTGTTGAGAGCTAAGTGTGTGAACACTATTTGGTAAAGGTAGAGGTGGGAGGCCATGTAGGAGTACATGGTGGGTTGTCTCATTGCAACCATCCTTAGGAAATGAGTTCTGTGTTTGTGATCCATGAACAGTTACTACCACACATTGGGCTCCGGGCGCTCCAAGCGCTCTCGACTTATTAATCAACATGATCTCTGTCCAGGAGTTGCAACTAGTTTCTGGTGTTTGTAGGTAGTGTTAGTAGTCTACCAAGCGGCACCCGGTACAGGTGGGCTTGGGACAGACTAGGCACAGTGGCCCGGTGTACCAAGTGGCACCCGGATGGTGGGCTTGGGAACCCTGTACACATCATTTGGGGCCGTGAGCGACACCCCGGCCGGATCTCCTTGCAGATGGAACCCGAATAGGCGATAAACCTGGACTAGAGACTTGTTGGTTAGTCAGGTCGTGGCCAACTCCCTCGCCCGGCTTCCGCTTGAAGGTTGCCGAGGTACATGACGTGTACAGGGCGATAAATGGCGAGAGCGTGTGTGAAGAAGTACACCCCTGCAGGGTTATCATTATCTATTTGAATAGCCGGATTCCTCGGATATGGAAGCTTGGAACCCTTGCATAGTTCATAGACAAGTGAAAGTGGATACTCTAAAATGCGCAAGATAAGCGTGAGTGCTATGGATGGCGTTCTCGTAGGGAGACGGGAGCGGATCCATAGTGGAGTATTGATATGGTGAATATGTGGACTCGTGTGCGCCACCTCAAAAGATTTACTTGCAGTCGTAGTTCAGGATAGCCACTGAGTCAAAGCTGGCTTGCTGTAGTCAAACTCCACCACCTCTTTGTTGATACCGATGCATATGTAGTTAGTTCTGATGTAAGTCTTGTTGGGTACATTTGTACTCATGTTTGCCTATTTTATGTTTTTGCAGAGAGACGTCAGTCTCGCTAGTAGTTCCGCGTGGACTTCGACGTTTAGCTTGTTACCTCGGCTACGATCTTGTGCCCTCGGCAGGATCTGGTAGATAGTCAGGCTTCTCAGCCTTTTTCATTTATAGATGTCTGTACTCAAACATGTTAAGCTTCCACATGTGCTTTGATTGTATGCTATGATTGTTGGGTCATGAGACCCATGTTTGTAATATCTCGCTCCTCGGAGCCTAATGAATAATAGTCTGAGTCGTAGAGTCTTGTTGTGATGCCATGTTGTATTGCACATATTGAGCATATTGTGTGTATGATTGAAATGCTTGGTATGTGTGGGATCCAACAACCAAGTTGTTTATCCTTAGTAGCCTCTCTTATGGGGAAATGTAGTCTTGTGCTTCCATGAGCCATAGTAGTCTGCTACAGCCCGGTTCACCGGAGTCCTGCTAGCCCAGCACTACTGCTCCGGAACACTTGACTGGCCGGCATGTGATTCACTTCGTTCCTGTGTCTGTCCCTTCGGGGAAATGTCACGCGGTGACATCCGGAGTCCTTCCTAGCCTGCTACAGCCCGGTTCACCGGAGTCCTGTTAGCCTAGTGCTACAGCCCGGATTCACACGCTGCTGACCGAGATGCTCGATGTTGATTCATGTATGCCTGTCCCCGTAAGTTAGTGCTACTTTGGGTTCACGAGTACTCATGTCGGCCCGGGTTCTCTGTCATATGGATGCTAGCGACACTATCATATACGTGAGCCAAAAGGCGCAAACGGTCCCGGGCCATGGTAAGGCGACACCCGTGGGAATAGTGTGCGTGAGGCCGCAAAGTGATATGAGGTGTTACCGGCTAGATCGATGTGACTTGGAATCGGGGTCCTGACAGAGGGGCGAGGCGGCGCGGGGCGGCGCTGCGAGCGGCGGTGGTTGACAACGGCGGCGGCGGCTGCAGTTTCCGGTTGCTCAGCGAGATGCGGCAGCGGGACGGCGAACAAGGAGAGAGAGAGGGGCCGGTCTCGCCTTTTAAAGGCCACAGGGTGTGGAGGAGGGGCAAAGGCGGCGAGGAGAGGCAGGGCGGAGCACGGCGGTGGCGCGGCGTCATACGGGCGGCAGACTCCCGTCTGGAGTCGGGGCGATGGCGATTGACGGCTTGGGCTGGGTCGTGGCCTGGGAGCTGGGCCGGCCTAGTCGGCGGAAGGTGTTTTTTTTAAAAAAATTGCAGACAGAAGAAATAAAATAAATGCAAATAAAATAAAATATAACATCGGCATATAATATATCAAAATTTTCAGGAAAAGATTTCCTACAAGCTGAACATTTTGCCAGAGTCAAATAAAATCTACATAAATTCAAATAAAGCAAAGAGTGCTACTGCTCTAGTAAAATCCAATAAAAATCATTTTAAAAATACCAAAATGATTTCAAATTTATTTCCCTCCAATTTTCTATTGTAGGGAATCATGTTACCCTAATTTCCATATATTTTATTTTTGGAGAAAAATAATTTGAATAAAACCCAAATAACTCCAAATTGACAATAATTTCAAAAGGATTTTAATTTGATCCTTTTAAACTTCCAACTCATATTTCATTTGTTTTGAAGAAGTCATTTTATCTTCTCTCATGAAAATCATTGAGTTGCATGAAGATTATGAGTTGAAATATTTCCAAATGAAATTCAAATATTTTCAAATACCCTTTCATTTAATTAAATGGAAGAAGTCATATCATCTTCGCTCAAGGGTTTTGTATTTGAAAAGAATTTGAATTCATGGAGATCAGAAAGCAAAGATGAAAGTTTGGGAAAGTCCTTTTATTCCCTCTCATTTAACTTTCAAAAAGTTTCGAATTCACTCACTTTCAGACAAATCAATCAAACAAACAATCAAGTCTATCTATTTATTATAACATTCCAAAATTTAGAATTTTGGGATGTTACATGCGAAGAGCTCGGGAATTGTCTTATCCACCCCTTGCATATTATAGTTCATCACAAAGCTCTTGTAGCTTGGTGGCAGTGATTGAAGAACTCTGTCAATGACACTATCATCAGGACGATTAACTCCCAATTGAGTAAAGTGGTTGTGGTACCCAGACATTCTGAGTATATGTTCACTGACAGAACTATACTCCTCCATTTTGCAGATGTAGAACTTATTGGAGACTTCATATCTCTCAACCCGGGCATTTTCTTGAAATATTAACTTCAACTCCTGGAACATCTCATATTCTCCATGACGTTCAAAACGTCGTTGAAGTCCCGGTTCTAAGCCGTAAAGCATGGCACACTGAACTATCAAGTAGTCATCAGCTTTGCTCTGCCAGACGTTCATAACATCTGGTGTTGCTCCTGCAGCGCGTTTGTCACCTAGCGGTGCTTCTAGGACGTAATTATTCTGTGTAGAAATGAGGATAATCCTCAAGTTATGGACCCAGTCCATGTAATTGCTACCATCATCTTTCAACTTAGCTTTCTCTAGGAACGTATTAAAATTCAACAGAACAATAGCACGGGCCATCTATCTACAACAACATAGACATGCAAAATACTATCAGGTACTAAGTTCATGATAAATTAAAGTTCAATTAATCATATTACTTAAGAACTCCCACTTAGATATACATCCCTCTAATCATCTAAGTGATCACGTGATCCATATCAACTAAACCATGTCCGATCATCACGTGAGATGGAGTAGTTTTCAATGGTGAACATCACTATGTTGATCATATCTACTATATGATTCACGCTCGACCTTTCAGTCTCAGTGTTCCGAGGCCATATCTGCATATGCTAGGCTCGTCAAGTTTAACCCGAGTATTTTGCGTGTGCAAAACTAGCTTGCACCCGTTGTATGTGAATATAGAGCTTATCACACCCGGTCATCACGTGGTGTCTCGGCACAACGAACTGTAGCGATGGTGCATACTCAGGGAGAACACTTGTACCTTGAAATTTAGTGAGAGATCATCTTATAATGCTACCGTCGAACTAAGCAAAAGAAGATGCATAAAGGATAAACATCACATGCAATCAATATAAGTGATATGATATGGGCCATCATCATATTGTGACTTTGATCTCCATCTCCAAAGCACCGTCATGATCACCATCGTCACCGGCTTGACACCTTGATCTCCATCGAAGCATCGTTGTCGTCATGCCAACTATTGCTTCTATGACTATCGCTACCGCTTAGTGATAAAGTAAAGCAATTACATGGCGATTGCATTTCATACAATAAAGCGACAACCATAAGGCTCCTGCCAGTTGCCGATAACTTTTACAAAACATGATCATCTCATACAACAATTTATATCTCATCACGTCTTGACCATATCACATCACAACATGCCCTGCAAAAACAAGTTAGACGTCCTCTACTTTGTTGTTGCAAGCTTTACGTGGCTGCTACGGGATGAGCAAGAACCGTTCTTACCTATGCATCAAAAACCACAACGTGGTATAGTGATTGCTTTTGGATCTTCAGAAAGAACCCTGTTCATTGAATCCGATTCAACTAAAGTTGGAGAAACTGACACCCACTAGCCACCTATGTGCGAAGTACGTCGGTAGAACCAGTCTCGCGTAAGCGTATGCGTAATGTCGGTCTGAGCCGCTTCATCCAACAATACCGTTGAATTAAGAATCAACTAGTGACAACAAGCAATATGTATGTACCCACGCCCACAACTCCTTTGTGTTCTACTCGTGCATATAATATCTACGCATAAACCTGGCTCAGATGCCACTGTTGGGGAATGCAGTAATTTCAAAAAAAATTCCTACGCACACGCAAGATCCATCTAGGTGATGCATAGCAACGAGAGGGGATAGAGTTGTCTACATACCCTCGTAGACCGTAAGCGGAAGCGTTATGACAACACAATTGATGTAGTCGTACGTCTTCATGATCCGACTGATCCTAGCACCAAAGGTACAGCACCTCCGCGATCTGCACACATTCAGCTCGATGACGTCCCACAAACTCTAGATCCAGCTGAGGTCGAGGGAGAGTTTCGTCAACACGACGGCGTGATGACGGTGATGATGAAGTTACCGACGCAGGGCTTCGCCTAAGCACTACAACGATATGACCGAGGTGGAATTCTGTGGAGGGGGGCACCACACACGACTAAACAATCAACTTGTGTGTCTATGGGGTGCCCCCTCCCTCGTATAAAAGGAGTGGAGGAGGGGGAGGGCCGGCCCTCTATGGAGCGCCTCAAGGGGGGAGTCCTAATCCCGTTAGGAGTAGGATTACCCCTTTCCCTTGTTGGAATAGGAGAGAAGGAAGGGGGAGAGGGAGAAGGAAAGGGGGGGCGGTCCCCCACCCCAATTCGGATTGGGCTTGGGGGGCGCCCCCACCTTGGACTCCTCCTCCTCTCTCCCACTAAGGCCCATTAAAGGCACATACACTCCCCAGGGGGTTCTGGTAACCCCCCGGTACTCCGGTAAATGCCTGAAGTCACCCGGAACCATTCTGATGTCCAACCATAGCCTTCCAATATATCGATCTTTATGTCTCAACCATTTCGAGACTCCTCGTCATGTCTGTGATCATATCAGGGACTCTGAACTACCTACGGTACATCAAAACACATAAACTCATAATATAGATCGTCACCGAACGTTAAGCGTGCGGACCCTACGGGTTTGAGAACTATGTAGACATGACCGAGACTCATCTCTGGTCAATAACCAATAGCGGAACCTGGATGCTCATATTGGTTCCTACATATTCTACGAAGATCTTTATCGGTCAAACCGCATAACAACATACGTTGTTCCCTTTGTCATCGGTATGTTACTTGCCCGAGATTCGATAGGTATCTCAATACCTAGTTCAATCTCGTTACCGGCAAGTCTCTTTACTTGTTCCGTAATGTAACATCCCGCAACTAACTCATTAGTCACATTGCTTGCAAGGCTTATAGTGATGTGCATTACCGAGAGGGACCAGAGATACCTCTCCGATACACGGAGTGACAAATCCTAATCTCGATCTATGCCAACTCAACAAACACCATTGGAGACACCTGTAGAGCATATTTAAAGTCACCCAGTTATGTTGTGATGTTTGATAGAACACTAAGTGTTCCTCCGGTATTCAGGAGTTGCATAATCTCATAGTCATAGGAATATGTATAAGTTATGGAGAAAGCGATAGCAGTAAACTGAACGATCATCGTGCTAAGCTAACGGATGGGTCAAGTCAATCACATCATTCTCTAATGATGTGATCCCATTCATCAAATGACAACTCTTGTCCATGGCTAGGAAACTTAACCATCTTTGATTAACGAGCTACTCAAGTAGAGGCATACTAGCGACACTCATTTTGCCTATGTATTCACACATGTACTAAGTTTTTGGTTAATACAATTCTAGCATAAATAGTAAACATTTATCATGATATAAGGAAATATAAATAACAACTTTACTATTGCCTCTAGGGCATATTTCCTTCAGAAAATACTTGGTGAGAAAAGCATCTTTGGACTTATTCCAAGAATCGATACTATTGCGAGGCAAAGAAGAGAACCCAATTTTGGCATAATCATGCAAAGAAAACGGAAATAATTTCATCTTCACCACATCATTCTCCACATCTTTTTTCTTTCGCATATCGCATAATTCCACGAAGGTATTAAGATGGGATGCGACATCCTCATTAGGAGTACCGGAAAATTGATGTTTCATAACAAGATTCAGCAAAGTAGTATTAATATCACAAGACTCCGCAGTAGTGGCGGGAGAAGCAATCGGAGTGCCAATAAAATCATTGTTGTTGGTATTTGAGAAATCACAAAACTTGGTGTTCTCTTGAGTCATGATTACTATGCAACAAGATTGCACTCAAAAATAGATCTGGTAAGAAAACGGCGAACGAAAAAGAGGGGCGAATAAAACGGGAAATTTTTGTGAAGTGGGTGAGAGGAAAATGAGAGGCAAATGGAAAATAATGTAAATTGCAAGGAGATGAGATTTGTGATTAGGAACCTGGTATATGTAGATGATCCTCCCTAGCAACAGCGCCATAAATTCCTTTTGATAGAGGCTTGAAGCTACGTCGGTATTTCCCCAAAGAGGAAGGGAGGATGCAGCACAATGGCGGTAGGTATTTCCCTCAGTAATGAGACCAAGGTTATCGAACCAGTAGGAGAACCAGGCAACACAACGTAAACAACCCTGCACACAAATAACAAATACTCGCAACCCGACGTGTAAAAGGGGTTGTCAATCCCTTTCGGGTAGCGGCGCTCCAAGATAGGCAAACGGACGTGCATAAAATTGTAGTAGATTGATAGATCGAACGCCAAATAAAATAAATAAGAATAAAATGAAGCAAGGTATTTTTGTATTTTTGGTTTAATAGATCTGGAAAAAAAGCGACGGAAGAGTAGATCGTAAAGGCAAATAATATGAGAAAGAGACCAAGGGGGCGTAGGTTTCACTAGTGGCTTCTCTCGAGAAAAATAGAAAACGGTGGGTAAACAAATTACTGTTGGGCAATTGATAGAACTTCAAGTAATCATGACGATATCTAGAAAATGATCATTACATAGGCATCACGTCCAAGATTAGTAGACCGACTCCTGCCTGCATCTACTACTATTACTCCACACATCGACCGCTATCCAGCATGCATCTAGTGTATTAAGTTCATGGAGAAACAGATTAATGCAATAAGAACGATTACATCATGTAGAAAAGATCTATCTATGTAGAGATAGACCCCATCGTTTTATCCTTAGTAGCAACAATACATACGTGTCGGTTCCCCTTCTGTCACTGGGATCAAGCACCGTAAGATCGAACCCACTACCTTCATCCAATCATAAACTCAAAGTTCATCCGATCCCAACAAACACACCGCAAAAAGAGTTACATTACATTATATGGATCTCCAAAAGACCATTGTATTGAGAATCAAACGAGAGTGAGGAAGCCATCTAGCTACTAACTACGGACCCGAAGGTCTACAAAGGACTACTCACGCATCATCGGAGAGGCACCAATGGAAGTGGTGAACCCCTCCGTGATGGTGTCTAGATTGGATCTGGTAGTTCTGGACTCTGCGGCAGCTGGAATTGCTTTTGATTGACTCCCCTATGGTTTCTAGAATATTGGGGTATTCATACAGCAAAGAGGCGTTCCGGGGGGCACCCGAGGTGGGCACAACCCACCAGGGCACGCCTGGGCCTCCTGGCACGCCCTGGTGGGTTGTGATCCCCTCAGAGCATGATACGTCTCCAACGTATCTACTTTTCCAAACGCTTTTCATCTTGTTTTGGACTCTAATTTGCATGATTTGAATGAAACTAACCCCGGACTGACGTTGTTTTCAGCAGAACTACCATGGTGTTGTTTTTGTGAAGAAATAAAAGTTCTCGGAATGGAAAAAAACATTGGGAGGAATTTTTATACAATAAACAAGAATTTCTGGAGCCAAGACCCACCGGAGGGGGCACCTGGGTGGGCACTACCCACCAGGGCGCCCCCCTCCTGGCGCACCCAGAAAAAAATCAAGGAGAAAGAATTATAGCGATCCACGAGACGGAGCCATCGTCACCTCATGTTCTTCATCGGGAGGCCAGATCTGGAGTCCGTTTGGGGCTCCGAAGAGGGGGATCTTTGTTCTTTGTCATCACCAACCCTTCTCCATCGCCAATTCCATGATGCTCCCCACCGGGAGTGAGTAATTCCTTCGTAGGCTCGCTGGTCGGTGAGGAGTTGAATGAGATTCATCATGTAATTGAGTTAGTTTAGTTAGGGCCTAATCCCTAGTATCCACTATGTTCTAAGATTGATGTTGCTATGACTTTGCCATGATTAATGCTTGTCACTTTGGGCCCAGGTGCCATGATTTCAGATCTGAACCGTTTATGTTATCACCATTATATCCATGTTTTAGATCTGATCTTGCAAGTTATAGCCACCTACTATGTGTTATGATCTGGCAACCCCGGAGTGACAATAGTCGGGACCACTCTCGGTGATGACCGTAGTTTGACGAGTTCATGTATTCACCGTGTGTTAATGCTTTGTTCCGGTTCTCTATTAAAAGGCGGCCTTAATATCCCTTTGTTTCCAATAGGACCCCGCTGCCATGGGAGGGTAGGACAAAAGATGCCATGCAATTTCTTTCCATAAGCATGTATGACTATTTACGGAATACATGCCTACATTATATTGATGAACTGGAGCTAGTGCCGTATCGCCCTAGGTTATAACTGTCTCATGATGAATATCATCCAACAAGTCATCGATCCAATGCCTACGAATTTATCTTATATTGTTCTTGATAAGTTAATACTGCTATCGTTACTGTTGCACTTGTTACAAAACTACTGTTATCACTGTTGTCATTACCATTGTTGCTGCTACTATTATCAAAACTATCATATTACTTTGCTACTGATCACGTTGCTGCGGATAATTAATCTCCAGGTGTGGTTGAATTGACAACTCAGCTGCTAATACCTTCAAATATTCTTTGGCTCCCCTTGTGTCGAATCTATAAATTTGAGTTGAATACTCTACCCTCGAAAACTGTTGTGATCCCCTATACTTGTGGGTTATCAAGACCTTTTTCTGGTGCCGTTGCCGGGGAGCATAGCTATATTTGTTGAGTCACTGGGATTATTATCAATTTATCACCATGAAGAATCTGAAGGATGCTAAGACTAAGATTTTTGCCTCAAAGACGAGGGGAGGTAAGGAACTGCCATCCAGTTCTGGTTTAGATTCACCTTCTGTTATAAGTGAACTTGCAACACCACCACATGCTATTAATCCGGATATGTCGCAAGTTGTTGATGATGCTACTTCTGCTATGGATAATGCTTATGATGATGCTGCTACCTTGCTTGATAATGATGATGTGCCACTTGGTGAATTTCTTGATGAACAAATTGCTAGAGTAATACAACATGATGTTGTTGAATCTGATGATGAGCTTGAAACTGAAACTCCTGCTAGGACTAGCCTTCCAAGATATGAATTGCCTAAGGTGCCAGAAGGTTATGTTATGAATGAGGAGACAACTAGAGATATTCTTGATTGTAGGGATAGAGATGATCTAGAGAAATTATTATGCAAGTATAAAGAAAAATCTCTGAATGCTAGAATGAATTATGATCATAAGTTTGCTACTTCACCTATCTTTATTGATGATAAGGATTATGAATTCTCTGTCGACCCAGAGTTAATTACTTTGGTTGAATCTGATCCTTTCCATGGTTATGAAACTGAAATTGTTGTGGCACATCTTACTAAGTTGAATGACATAGACACCCTTTTTACTCATGATGAGAAAACTCGCTATTACTTTATTCTCAAATTATTTCCTTTCTCATTAAAGGGTGATGCTAAAGTTTGTTATAATACTCTTGCTCCTGGTTGTGTGTGTAGTCCCCAGGATATGATTTATTACTTCTCTAAAAAATATTTCCCTGCTCATAAGAAACAAGCTGCTTTATAGGAAATATTTAACTTTGTGCAAATTAAAGAAGAGAGTCTCCCACAATCTTGGGGGAGGCTTTGCCAATTACTTAATGCATTTCCTGATCATCCTCTTAAGAAAAATGAAATACTTGATATCTTCTATAATGGACTAATTGATGGTTCTAGGTATTTCCTAGATAGTTGTGTTGGTTGTGTTTTCAGGGAAACAAACTGTTGGACAAGCTGAAGAATTATTGAATAATATATTGAAAAATTATGATGATTGGACTCTTTTCGAACAAACAGTTAAACCCACTCCGAAGAAGAGGGGTATATTATATCTTAGTCCTGAAGATATGCAAGTGGCAAAGAAATCCATGAAGGAAAAAGGTATTAAAGCTGAGGATGTCAAAAATTTACCTCCTATTGAAGAAATACATGGGCTTAACACACCACCACTGCCTAAGGTGGTAGAGGTAAATTCTCTAATGAAATTCAATGATAATGACAATCCTCACAATATGCACCTTAGCCAATGCCTTTATGAGTTTGAAAACTATATTAGAAAACAAGATCACTTCAATGCAAATGTTATGAAACAGTTGAAATACAATTTTGATATGATTGCTCGCTTGAGTGACTTGTTATTTAGAATCTCAAATTATGTTAGAGGTTTTGGAAAGCATGCTTCTATGGTTCAAACTCAGTTGAAAGAGATTTGCTTGATGAAATGAATAATAATATACATGACTTTGTTGTTAGAGTTGCAACTAGAGGAGGTAAAATGACTCAGGAACCACTTTATCTGAGGGACACCCAAAAAGAAGATAATAGGGTTCACAAAGGAACAACACCACTGCACCTAGTTCTTCTAAAAAGAAAAGGAAGAAGAAAAATGATAGGACTTTGCATGCTCCTACTGAACCTGAAATAGAAAAACCTCCTAATAACGATAATGAAGTTTCTATCTCTGATGCTGAAACTCAGTCTGGTAATGAACATTCACCTAGTGATAATGAAGAAGATAATGTTGATGGTCATGAATACTCTCAACCAAATAATAAAGAACCAGACAATGATGTTGAGATAGAACCACCTGTTGATCTTGATAACCCACAACCTAAGAATAAAAGGTATGATAAAAGAGACTTTGTGGCTAGAAAACACGGTAAAGAAAGAGAATTGTGGGTTCAAAAACCTATGCCTTTTCCACCTAAGTCAACTAAAAATAATGATGATGAAGAATTTGAACGCTTTGCTAAAATACTGAGGCCGGTCTTTTTGCGTACTCGCTTGACTGATATCCTTAAATGCCTCCTTATGCAAAGTACATGAAAGACATCATCACTAATAAGAGAAAAATGCCGGAATCTGAAATCTCCACTATGATTGCTAATTATACTTTTAAAGATGGAGTACCTAAAAACTTGGAGATCCAGGGATACAAACTATACCTTGCTCTATCAAAAATAATTATGTGAAAACTGCTTTGTGTGATTTAGGAGCTGGTGTTAGTGTTATGCCTTTCTCTTTCTATAAAAGACTTTATTTGAATAAACTCACACCTATTGAAATATCTTTGCAAATGGCTGACAAATCAATTGTCATACCTATCGGTATTTGTGAGCATGTGCCCGTTGTTGTTGCTAATGTTACTATTGACTGACTTTGTTATACTTGAGATGCCTGAGGACGACAACATGTCGATTATCCTTGGTAGGCCCTTCTTGAATACTGCAGGGGCTGTTATTGATTGCAATAAAAGCAAGGTCACTTTTCATTATCAATGGTAATGAGTATACAGTGCACTTTCCGAAGAAACAATTCCAAGTGAATGGTATTAATGTTATTGAAAAATCTCCGACAATCACTATTGGAAGTTTCCAAATATCTCTACCTACTGTCAAAAGAAATATGAAATGCTTATTGTTGGGGACATTCATATCCCCATTGAGGTAAATTAGTGATTTACGAAAGTTCTTTGGCTTCATATGCTAATCGAAAGTGGTTGTTAATAAGACTTGATCAACCTTATTAATGGATCATTTTTGAGAGGTATGAAGTTGATGAATTTAGTAAGCACTACCTTCTGTCCCTACCTTTTGTTTTCTGTTTTTATTAGTTAAATAAAATAATGCCACGTTTTGTCTGTTTTCTGAATGTACCGTGCAATAAAAAAATGACTCAAAAATAAAAGTTCTCAGAATGCTCTGAAAATTTGATACGATTTTTTCCTAAATATTGAAGAATTTCTGGTGCAAATAACATCATAGGGGGTGCACCAGGTGGGCACAACCCACCTGGGCGCGCCAGGACCCCCAGGCGCGCTCTGGTGGGTTGTGGTCACCACGTGGGCCTCCTCACTTATCCCTTCGCACCACTTCATCACTTACCTCCAGAAAAAATTCCAAACCCGACCCATTGCCATCCCTAGTTCTTGCTCTCAAACCCGCGGATTTTGATCTCTTTGCTCGAAGCTCCATTTCTGAAACTGTTTCAGGGGATTGTTCCTTGGTATGTGACTCTGATACGTCTCCAATGTATCTGTAATTTTTGATTGTTCCATGCCGTTATATTATCAATCTTGGATATTTTATAATAATTTAATAGTCATTTTATATCATTTTTTGGTACTAACCTATTGACATAGTGCCAAGTGCCAGTTACTGTTCTTTTCCATGTTTTTTACATCGCAGAAAATTGATAACCCACAAGTATAGGGGATCGTTTGTAGCCTTTTTCGATAAATAAGAGTGTCAAACCCAACGAGGAGCTAAAGGTAGAACAAATATCCCCTCAAGTTCTATCAACCACCGATACAACTCTACGCACGCTTGACGTTTGCTTTACCGGAAACAAGTATGAAACCAGAAATACTTTGTAGGTGTGATAGGATAGGTTTGCAAGATAATAAAGAGCACGTAAATAAAATCTAGGGCTTGTTTAAATAAAGACACAACTAAGTTTGTTTCAGTAGAGAGCTTTTTTCAACAAGAAAGTTATTTGTCCCTAGGCAATCGATAACAAGTACTGGTAATCATTCTTGCAATTATATATGAGGGAGAGGCATGAGCTAACATACTTTCTCTACTTGGATCATATGCACTTATGATTGGAACTCTAGCAAGCATCCGCAACTACTAAAGATCATTAAGGTCGTGAAACCCAACCATAGCATTAAGTATCAAGTCCTCTTTACTCCCATATGCCATAACCCACCTACTTGAGTTTAAGTTTCTGTCACTCTCGCAACCCACCGTAAGCAAACCATGAACATATTGCAACACCGTACAGTGGGGGGCCCTCACGTTTGCGCGAGAATGGAGGGCATGGTAGGACAGCACCATAAATAAAATATACAATCATACCAACCAACATCATGATTAACCCACATGACAAAACGGATCTACTCAAACATCATAGGATAACCATAGATCATTGGGAAATGATATATGGAGTTGAGCACCATGTTTAAGTAGAGATTACAACGGGTAGAAGAGGTGTTACACCGCTGCATAGAGGGGGAGAGAGTTGGTGTTGACGGTAGCAAGATTGTCGATGTAGATCGTCGTCCTGATCGTTCCCCCGGTGGCACTCCGGCGCCACCGGAAGCGAGGGGGAGAGAGACCCCCTCCTTCTTCTTCCTTGGCCTCTCCCCTAGATGGGAGGAGAGTTCCTCTTTGGTCCTTGATCTCCATGGCTGCGGAGGGGCGGGAGCCGCTCTGAGATTGGATCTCCCTCTCTGTTCTCTTCTATTTCGTGCTCCCAGATCTAGCCGAAAACCATTTCTTATATTCTCGGAGATCCGTAACTCCGATTGCGTTGAGATTTTAACACGATTTTTTCCGGATATAAGCTTCCTTGCGCGTGAAGTAGAGGTCCAACCGACATACGAGGTGGGCACAACCCACCACCGCGCGCTAGGGGCTTTTGGCGCGCCCTGGTGTCTTGTGGGCTGTGTGGGCCTCCGTTTGCGGTGATTCCAACTACCAAAAATCACAATATTCCAAAATAATTCTCCGTCATTTTTTAGTGCGTTTGGACTTTGTTTGATATGGATATTCTACGATACAAAAAACATGCAGAAAATAGGAACTAGCACTGGGCACTTGATCAATAGGTTAGTCCAATAAAACATATAAAAAGTTGCCAAAAGTATGTAAAAGTTGTATAATATTGGCATGAAACAATCAAGAATTATAGATACGACAGAGACGTATCAGCATCCCCAAGCTTAACTCCTGGTCGTCCTCGAGCAAGTAAATGAAAAAATATAATTTTTGATGTGGAATGCTACCTAACATAAACTTGATCATATGTCTAGTCATGGCATGAATATTAAGACATAAGTGATTCAAAGCAATAGTCTATAATTTGACATAAAGACATCAATACTCTGGCATCCCAACAAACAATCATGTCTTTCAAACTATCAATGCTAAAGAAAGCCATCCCTGCAAAATCATATAGTCTTGTCATTCCCTGTCTTCTTAACACAAAGTATTTATAATGCACAACCCCGATGACAAGCCGAGCAATTGGTTCATACTTTTTAACGCGCTTCAGCTTTTCAACCCTCACGCAATACATGAGCGCAAGCCATGGATGTAGCACTATGGGTGGAATAGAGTATGATGATGGGGGTAAATATAAAGAAGACAAAAAAGTAAGAAAGTCTCACATCGACGCAGCTAACCAACGGGCTATGGAGATGCCCATCAATTGATGTCAATGTGAGGAGTAGGGATTGCCATGCAAAGAATGCACTAAGAGCTATAAGTGTATGAAAGCTCAATATGAAAACTAAGTGGGTGTGCATCTAATCCTATAGTGAAAAATTCCCACTAGTATATGAAAATGACAACATAGGAGACTCTCCATATGAAAATATGGTGCTACTTTGAAGCACAAGTGTGGTATAGGATACTAACAATGCCCCTACTCTATCTGTTTATTTTTTTTCTTTTTATTTTTTTCTTTTTCTTTTTTCTTTTTCTTTTTCTTTTTTTATATTTTTTTCTCTCACTGTCCGGAGTCTCATCCCGACTTGTGGGGGAATCCTAGTCTCCATCATCCTTTCCTCACTGGGGCATTGCTCTGAAAATGAATAATGATGATCATCACACTTCTATTTACTTATAACTCAAAAGAAATAAAAATTACAACTCGATACCTATGACAAAGTATGACTCTATATGAATGCCTCTGGCATGTACCAGGATGTGCAATGATCTTGCGTAACAGGTATGAAAAATGATGAATGGTGGCTGAGCCACAACTACTATGTCAGCTATATGATCATGCAAAGCAATATGACAATGAATGCTCAAGTCATCAAACGGAAGCGGTGGAAGTTGCATGGCAATATATCTTGGAATGGCCATGGAAAAGCCATAGTAGGTAGGTATGGTGGCTGT
Organism: Triticum urartu; assembly: GCF_056163025.1. Taxonomy (NCBI): domain Eukaryota; kingdom Viridiplantae; phylum Streptophyta; class Magnoliopsida; order Poales; family Poaceae; genus Triticum; species Triticum urartu. The sequence continues at coordinate 46,065,581 of NC_141876.1, read as the reverse complement.
TTTGAGGAAGATATAATAAGGCTTATGTGTGATAGAGCGTATCATATCACGGGGTTTGGATGCACCTACGAAATTTGCACCACGACTCGATGTGAGAAAGGGCAATGCACGGTACCATAGAGGCTAGCAAATTGCGAAAAGGTAAGAGTACGTATAATCCATGGACTCACATTAGTCATAAAGAACTCATATACTTATTGCAAAAGTTTATTATCCCTCGAAGCAAAGTACTACTACGCATGCCCCTAGGGGGATAGATTGGTAGGAAAAGACCATCGCTCGTCCCCGACCGCCACTCATAAGGAAGACAATCAATAATAAATCATGCTCCAGCTTCATAGCATAAAGAGAGACTATACGTGCATGCTTCAGGAATCACAAACCTTAACACCAATATTCTTACTAAACACAACCGTTTACTAGTACCTCCCACATATTCCATCTCTATATCGCAAAACTATTGCAAGGAATCAAACATATCATATTCAGTGATCCACAAGTTTTATGTAGCATTTTATGGCTAACCATGCAATTGACCAATTCCTTTTGACTCTCTAAATAGATATAAGTGAAGCATGAGAGTTTAATTATTTGTACAAAATACCATTATCAAATAAATATAAGTGAAGCAAAAGAGCATTCTTCAAACAACGGTTTTCTATGTGAAGAGAAACACGCAATCCACACTTCAAATGATATAAGTGAAGCACATGAAGCATTCTATAAAGCCATACTCAAAAGATATAAGTGAAGTGCAATGAGAATTCTATAAATCAACCATGGACTATCTCATACCAGCATGGTGCATAAAATAAAAGTGAAAACTAAACGCAAAAGATGCTCCAAGATTTGCACATGTCACGCGAACGAAACGAAACCGAAAACATACCGATACTTGTTGAGAAAGATGGGATGCCTTACGGGGCATCCCCAAGCTTAGACGCTTGAATATCCTTGAATATTTACTTGGGGTGCCTTGGGAATCCCCAATCTTGAGCTCTTGGCTCTCCTCCTTCTCCTCATATTGAAACCTCCTTGACCTTCGATCACTTCATCCACACAAAACTCAACAGAAAGTTCGGTAAGATCCGTTAGTATAATAAAGCAAATCACTACTATAAGTACAGTTGAAAACCAATTAATATTTTGTTTTTTCATTGTAGCTACTGTAATATAACTTTTTCATGGCTTAATCCACTGATAGAATCGATAGTTTCATCAAAACAAGCAAACAATGCATCAAAAACAGAATCTGTCTTAAACAGGACAGTCTGTAGTAATCTGAACATTGACCATACTTCTGGTACTCCAAAAATTCTGAAAAAATTAGGAAAAATAAACATTTTGTATAGAAAGACAGTTCAAGAAGTTTCAGAACCGTTTGACATTCTAGTAAACAATGTAAAATCACGCACTACAGACAAAGTTTCTGTTTTGCACCATACAAACCAACAAGCAATCTAAACATCCTAAAGGCAAACCTTGGCACATTATTTTTATAATACAATGTATTTGTACAAGGGGATAATTATTTTTGTTGAAAAGTTTTTGTAATTAAGATTCACAAAGTTTCCATGGGTATGAACAAAGTTCAAGGCTAGCTCCCACTTCCACGGTGCTTGTCTATCTCACTTTCACTTTTCTTTCTGTGAAGTTTTAAGTTCCCCTCTATATTTTTGTTTCTTTGTTTTAAAACTATATAAAAGCACTCAACAGAAATAAATGACTCTCTAAAACTTCCGGGTTGTCTCCCTGGCAGCACTTTCTTTAAAGCCATTAAGCTAGGCATAAAAGTGCTCAAGTAATGAATCCACCTGGATCCCAAGGTATATCAAAGCCAATTTTAATTAACAATGATTTGGCATTTAGTAGTGAGCACAAAGCAACATATATCATGCAATGACGAAGTCTAACTCTCTTCCTATGCATCGGTGATACGTCTCCAATGTATCTATAATTTTTTATTGTTCCATGCTATTATATTATCTGTTTTGGATGTTTAATGGGCTTTAATATGCACTTTCATATTATTTTTGGGACTAACCCATTAACCGGAGGCCTAGTGCCAGTTTCTGTTTTTTGCATATTTCAGACTTTTGGAGAAAAGGAATATCAAATAAAATCCAAATGGAACGAAACCTTCACGAGGATCTTTCTTGGAACAAACGCAATCCAAGAGACTTGGAGTGGAAGTCAGAGATGCAACGAGGCGGCCATGAGGCAGGAGGGTGCCCCCAGGGGGGTAGGCGTGCCCCCCACCCTCGTGGGCCCCTTGTAGCTCCACCGACATACTTCTTTCGCCTATATATACTCTTATACCCTAAAAACATCCAGGAGAGCCAAGAAACCACTTTTCCACCGCTGCAACCTTCTGTACCCATGAGATACCATCTAGGGCCTTTTCCGGCGATCTACCGGAGGGGGAATCAATCACGGAGGGCTTCTACATCAGCACCATAGCCTCTCCGATGATGTGTGAGTAGTTTACCACAGACCTTCACATCCATAGTTATTAGCTATATGGCTTCTTCTCTCTCTTTGGTTCTCAATACAAAGTTCTCCTCGATGTTCTTGGAGATCTATCCAATGTAATATTCTTTTGCGGTGTGTTTGCCAAGATCCGATAAATTGTGGATTTATGATCAAATTTATCTATGAAAAATATTTGGTTGTTCTCAGAATTCTTATATGCATGATTTGATATCTTTGCAAGTCTCTTCGAACTATCGGTTTAGTTTGGCCTACTAGTGTCAGGACCCCAATTCTAAGTCACACCGATCTAGCCTGTAACACCTCCTATCACTTTGCAGCCTCACGCACGGTATACCCACGGGTGTCGCCTTACCATGGCCTGGGACCGTTTGCGCCTTTTGGCTCACGTATATGATAGTGTCGCTAGCATCCATATGACAGGGAACCCGGGCCAACATGACTAGTCGTGAACCCAAAGTGGCACCAACTTACGGGGACAGGCATACATGAATCAACATCGAGCATGTCGGTCAGCAGCGTGCGAATCCGGGCTGTAGCACTGGGCTAACAGGACTCCGGGAACCCGGGCTGTAGCAGGCTAGGCAGGACTCCGGATGTCACCGTGTGACATTTCCCTGAAGGGACAGACACAGGAATGAAGTGAATCACATGCCGACCAGTCAAGTATTCCGGAGCAGTAGTGCTGGCTAGCAGGACTCCGGTGAGCCGGGCAGTAGCGGACTACTATGGCTTATGGAAGCACAAGACTACATTTCCCCATAAGAGAGGCTACCAAGGATAAACAACTAGGTTGTCGGATCCCACACATACCAAGCATTTCAATCATACACACAATATGCTCGATATGTGTAAATACAACATGGCATCACAACATAACTCTACGACTCAAGTATTTATTCACTAGGCTCTGAAGAGCCAGATATTACAAACATGGGTCTCATGACCCAACATTCAGAGCATACCAGACAAAACACATGCGGAAGCTTAACATGTCTGAGTACAGACGTCTACAAAAGAAAAAGGCTGAGAAGCCTGACTAACTACCAGATCCTGCCGAGGGCACAAGATCGTAGCTGAGGTAACAAGCTAAATGTCGAAGTCCACATGGAACTACTAGCGAGACTGAAGTCTCTCTGCAAAACATAAATTAAGCAAACGTGAGTACAAATGTACCCAGTAAGACTTACATCAGAACTAACTACTTATGCATCGGTATCAACAAAGGGGTAGTGGAGTTTAACTGCAGCAAGCCAACTGTGACTCAGTGGCTAACCTGAACTACGACTGCAAGCAACTCTTTTGAGGTGGCGCACATGAGTCCACATATTCACCATATCAATACACCACTATGGATCCGCTCACATCTCCCTACGAGAACACCGTCCATAGCACTCACGCTTATCTTGCGCATTTTAGAGTATCCACTTTCACTTGTCTATGAACTGTATAGGCAACCAAGTAGTCCTTTACCGCGGACGCGGCTATTCGAATAGATGATGTTAACCCTGTAGGGGTGTACTTCTTCATACACGCTCTCACCACTTACCGTCGTTTACACGACATGTACTCGGCAACCTTCAAGCGGAAGCCCAACGAGCATGTCGGCCATGGCCTACCTAAACACTCAAGTCTCTAGTCCAGGTTTATCGCCTATCCAGGTTCCATCCGCAGGGAGTCCGGCTGAGGTTTCCACATACGGCCCCGAATGATGTGTACAGGGTTCCCGAGACACCAAACGGGCGACTCGGTACACCGTGCCACGGTGTATCTATCGCATCATAGCCCACCCCTAGGGTCAGCGCTACGCACGTCTGCCAACACATATCCTACAAACACGAGAAACTATTTGCAACTCCTAGACAGAGGACTAGGGTGGTTAAGAAGCCGAGAGGGTCAATTAAGGATCCCAATGCATGGTAGTAATTGCTTCTTAAATCACACATACAGTTCTCGGTGCTTAAGGACGGTTCCAATGAAACAACCCACCATGTACTCCTACATGGCCTCTCATCAATACCTTTACCAAATCATGTTCAACACACTTAGCTCACACACAGTAGGACATGTTCACAACTTTCCAATTCATCCCCGATGAATCAGACCTAACACAACTCTAAGCAATAGCAGGCATGACAAGCAAACATGAATTAGTAGGCACATCAAGGCTCAAACAACTCCTACTCAGGCTAGTGGGTTTCATCTATTTACTGTGGCAACGACAGGTCATGCAGAGGAAAGGGGTTCAACTACCACAGCATGTAACAGTTGAATCATTGTTGTCCTAATGCAGTAAAAGAGAGCAGGAGCGAGAGAGTGGCATTGTATCGGAATGAACAAGGGGGTTTTGCTTGCCTGGCACTTCTGAAGATAGTATAGTTCTTCATCGGTGTCATCGATCTCATCATCGCAAACATCGTCTACCGAGGGGGAACAATCACCGGCAAACACAGAAAGAACACAATCAATGCAATGCACAATATGATGCATGATCATGACATGTCAACATTCTGAAGATAGTATAGTTCTTCATCGGTGTCATCGATCTCATCGTCGCAAACATCGTCTACCGAGGGGGAACAATCACCGGCAAACACAGAAAGAACACAATCAATGCAATGCACAATATGATGCATGATCATGACATGTCAACATGCTGTGATTTGAGCTAATGCAGCTAAGAACAGAAGGGTTTGAGTTGATTTGAACCAAAGGTTCAAATTCAAATTCAAACTAAGAACTTATAAAGTGCATTATCATGTTTTGATCTAAACAGCAAGGTTAAGTTGTTTAAACATGCATGAAACCAGTATAGATGGATAGATTAGATTTTTCTGATCATTTTTCATATATAATTTGTTTGATTGGGAGTTACGGTTGAATTACTATGAATTTTTGAAGTTTTGGATATTTTCTGCAATTTTCTGAATTATTTTAAATCCAGAAAATGATAACTGCATCAGCATTGCATCACTATGATGTCAGCTGGTTAACCGGGAAGCCCAGGTCAAACTGACTAGTGGGTCCCTTGTGTCAGTAGCTAAACTAAATTAGCTAGGTTTAGTTAATCCTAATCTAGGTTAGTTAGCAGGGCGGCCCCACCTATCATTGAGCCAGGGGAGGTCAAACCCCTTGGTCAACTGGGGCTAACACGCTGGCGTTTAGCCGCCGCCGGCAGCAGACGCGACGGAGGGCGCGGGATTTGCACTCCGGCGACCAAAAGGACGGCGGAGGCCATCTATGGGGAGCTGGACATGCGCCGCTTCCATTGGTGGTGGTGGTTGGTCCGGAGGTGGCCGGAATCATTGCCGGCGACGATGTTGGAGGCTGCCGGAGCTCGGGGATGGTGCGGGTTAGCGCTGTGGTGTGCTAACGAGCGAGGCGAAGGTCTAGCGGGGCACTACGCGTTGCGGGGAGCAAGTTGGACTCGCCGGGGTGACCATTTGGTCACCAGAGCTGCGCCGACGACGAGCTCAAGCGGCGGCGGCTATGGTCGTCAAGGGGGCGACGTCTACGGCTCGAAATCGAAGGGGAGGAAGGAGGGGATCCACGCAAGAGCTCACAGCGGTTCGTTCGGTGGCCTCAGCGAGCTCGGGGAAGCGTCGGAGCGGGCGCACGGTCGCCGGTGATCTCGGTGGCGCGAGGTTGAAGAAGACGGCGGTGAGGGTGTTCGGCGGTGTCCGGCGTCGCTTGGCTTGGCGAGGAGGTCGAGGACAAGGTAGCCGAGCTACTGGGAACGTCGAGGGGTCGAGGGGGAGGCTCTGGGTGCGGCAACGGTGAGCGGTGGTGACGAGCTCCGCTCGGGCTGCGCGGGAGAGAGAGCAGAGGAGGGGAAAGGGGTCCAGGGGAGAGAGGAGAGGTGCAAGGGGGCGAGGGGGAGTGTGTGGCACTCCGGGCTGGCTCCAGAAGCGGTGGAAGCAGGAGGTGGCTCGGGCGCGTGCCGGCGCGCGGTGGCCACACACCCTCGCCTACTGGCGCAAGGAGGAAGGCGACAGGGAGACGCTGGTGGGCTGGGCTGTCCAGCTGGGCCGCCAGGTGGGCTGCAACAGGTGCATAAACTGGGCTAGGTAGGTTTTTATCTCTCTTTGCTTTTCTGTTTTTGTTTCTTGTTTTTCTGCTGTTGTTTTTTGATTTAGCACAGGTGCCAAACCATTTTATAAAATGCTGAAAATATTTATAGGCACCTCTGAAATTAATTCCAACAGCCCAAAAATACTTCCAAGATTATTTGGACATTTAACAATATTTATATCATTTAAAATGCCCAAATGCAAATACATATGATTTAATTCAGGGGTCCAAGTTGTCCTAGAAAAATGTGCAATATTTTTGGTAGAGGTTCAAGACCAATCCAAAAATGATGAACATTTTGTGAAGGCCATTTTGGGTTCAGTGAAAAAGATTTTATCTGGACCCTAGTTGAATTTCATTTGCTGCTAGGGTTTATCAGCCCCCATTTCAAGTTTCATAAAATTTGAACATGATGCATGGATGCTTATGCAAAGGCAGACAAGGTCTAAGCTAGGGTTGTGACAACTCACCCCCACTAAACAAGAATCTCGTCCCAAGATTCAGGACGTGAGGTAAGATGAAGGGGAAACACAAACTAACACAATCTTCACGATCCAAGTTGCACTTTGTAAGAACGTTGATTCGTCACCATCTTTGTCTCGACGTCTTGCTCTAAGAAATCCAACCAACATGGCATCGAGAGGAAAAGGAAAAACTCTAGAAGGATCGATCTTCTCGAAGATCAAACAACTGATGATCAACTCACGGAATGAGACATTGAAACATCTCTCGAGCTGAGACATGAAACATACATCCAGAGGGATGGAGTGTAACAGATGACGGAGGTTCACTAGGTAGACAACAATTTCATGCTTAAGAAGGTGGTGAACGGTTGTCAACGTAGCGAGGGGTTGTGTTTCCATGATACCATAACGAGACATCTTAGAGGAAGGTGACTCACAGAAATATTCCCTTAAGTGGCAAAAAGAATTACTTTTGATATAATTATCATTGAAACTCTTTATGCTAGCCTAAGACAATCACAAACGATCATTCAAGGAGGTTCAAAAGAACGGCATATATCAACTAGAATGGATAATGTGGACTACCTTGTTGAAGACAACGCAATGGATGGTTTTTGCTTATCACCGAAAATGGATGGGACTCATGGTAATTCCACTTTTGAAGATGATCCTAGACATTAATTACTGAGAAGGCAGACCATAGAAAATGGCACAATGGCGGTGCAAGCTGGGAACAAAATGCAAATGCTGGGAATGTTCCAACCATCATATATGCGTGAGATTCAGATCTGGCTGGTATTGGGGTATTTCAGACAGCATGTCTGGAAAAGAAATGTAGCAACACAAATCGATGAGATGGCGTTGCGAGATTCTCGGGAAATGAACTACGATAGCAAGCTCCAAAACATGAGCTGGTTCTGCTACATACATGTGAACACGCTGTTCCAGACAAGCATGACCACATAGTAGTCTTACAACAAAACACTATCGAGTTCCGGAGGGGAACCATGAATGAGGGTAGCGAAGTCCTAACATAAGTCATGATTCTTAAGCAGGAACTTCTTCACCTTGAACAAATCAATCAGTGGCTTGGTGTGCTAGGAACACATATGGAGTGGAGGTAATTAATCTACCAAACCATAGAGTATTTCGCATGTATGCATGACTGATTTGGTATGATTCCAAGGGAAACAAAACAAACCTTTCTCAAATCCATGGCGGCAACTTACACCTAATGCACGTGAACTTGGAGAAAGTCACTTCTTTCATTCAAGCATAAGCTTCATGAATGGAACACGAAGGCATTGCTTACAAAGTTTCAACACTAGGTTGATGTTCAACCTGAATCATGGGGAGACAAAATGCTGCTGATGGGGTCAACAGCAACTCATCGGAATTTCCATATCACTGGACTTCCGCCATCATGTGAACACGGTGATAGCATTGGTCAGACCAAAAGATGTAATGGTGTACGCTCGAGGGATCAAGCATGAGTAAGACAACATTACGAACATCGTTGGTTCTGATTTGACTTGACGATAGCCTATACTCAAGTCAAAGTTTTGACAAGACAATAGATCCAACAACTGATCATGAGGACTAATCGATGAAGATATCATCTTTCTTCAACACACACACACACACACAAAAGATATCCCTTAACATGAACTAAGTCAGACCAGCTTTTGTCTTCCAACTCTCCAAGTTGTTTTTTTGGCTTAACCAACTAGCTCAAGGGTATCCAACACAGATTCTTGGAGAAGGGTGGTTTATAAGAAAACCAACTTGATCGCGTGCTCAACATAACGGTCAGGGGGAAACCTGGTAATACTTTCGAGAAGATATCCGAAAAATGACGAACCACCGATACGTCTCTAAGCTCGAGAACAATCTTGCTTTTCAGGGCAAGACGATATGATCAAATAAGCAAGGGATTGAGTAATCCGAACTCATTGATCAAAGGGTGCACCTGAAATAAGGACTAGGTAGCACGATCAATCTTAGGATGATGATTCAATAACCAGCACGCTAAGAGTGAGAGTATTGTCCATTAACTACCAAGCAACGAGGTTGCTAGTAGTATTAATTTCACACATCACAGTTCACTTGTCGGCATTCCGGTTACAACAACACGGGACCAAGGAATGAATAATGATGGCGAGAAGTATCACTCCATCAAGAATTCATAAGAGGTGGTGCAATTCTCATGGCATTCTTGACATAAAGATGGTAATACTCCAAGGTAGAACAGAATCAAAAGCTGGATTGTCATTTGATTTGCGGATTACAACTGCTTTGACCCAATCCTGGATATGGATGAGGTACTGGAGTTTGTTTCTCCTAGTCATTCTGGAATAGAATGGCTTGACGAACCACAAGAATAATAAGCACCGGTAACACGGATGCACAATTACTCCTGACTATCAATTGATAGACGATGGTCAGAATACAAAAGAAGAGGGACAACTCAAGGGGACATCTATCTTTCTAAGTTGTAGATGCATAGATTAATATGTCGAACCAAGTTCAACAGGTTTGTTCCAGATAACCCATGCTGTCGGCGTTCTGGGAACGGGGGTCCCCAAACTTGCCTACCTACGGCCTGTGGCGTGGCTCAAGCGGGGGCCCAGCGCGGACCATCTTCATCAGCTCAAGCTCAAAGACCCTCACGAGGGGCCAAGCCTCGCGGGGCGGACGACAGGAAGCTTCCTTAGAGGCAGCCTCATCAGGCAGGCTCGCGAGGAGGCGGAGAGATCAAGGCAGGGGTGAACCCGTGATGCAAGCCATGACGATCGAGACCAGGCGGGCGCCGGCCTGCGCAGTGTCCTTGTTTCCCTTTGGTGCAAAGGGGGCAAGAACAGGCCAAGGCATCAGGCAAAGGTTACCATTCCAGTGCAACGAGATCAAGACCAGCCAGACAGCAGGACAGAGGTCACCGTGGAGCCCAAGACGGCGTCATCGCCTTTCCCTTCTCCTCAGCTGAAAACCGGCGGATCGGTGCCATTGGCGCAAGAGGAAGCAAGGATGAGGAAGAAGAGGAGGAGGAGTGACGGAAAGGGGTGAACCGGCGAAGCTCACGCGGCCCCGTACTTATAGCCGCGGAAGGCCAACCACCGAGCACCATGACCTCAGGTAATCATGACCCATATCTTTGCATGTAGGGACTTGTCAAGTCGTGTAGTTGCCGAGGCGTCGTGGGAAGTGCAGACGCCCACGCCCAATCAACCGCCACGCGGCGCCCAAGGCCGCAGGCTGTTAGGGCCCGCGGCGCTTCGTGCTTGCCCCTTCGCTTCTCTGCTAAACCAAGCCCGCGCGCGCCTTGGGCCCGGGGGCTACTATCGGCGTTATGGGAACGGGGGTCCCCAGACTTGCCTGCCTGCGGCCTGCGGCGTGGCACAAGCGGGGGCCCAGCGCGGCCCATCTTCATCAGCTGAAGCTCAAAGACCCTCGCGAGGCGCCAAGCCTCGTGGGGCGGACGACAGGAAGCTTCCTCAGAGGCAGCCTCATCAGGCAGGCTCGCGAGGAGGCGGAGAGATCAAGGCAGGGGTACCTCGCGAGGAACCCGTGACGCAAGCCATGACGATCAAGACCAGGCAGGCGCTAGGCGGGCGCCGGCCTGCGCAGTGTCCTTGTTTCCCCTTTGGTGCAAAGGGGCCAAGCACAGGCCAAGGCATCAGGCAAAGGTTACCATTCCGGCGCAATGAGACCAAGACTAGCCAGAAGGCAGGGCAGAGGTCACTGTGGAGCCCAAGACGGCGTCATCGCCAGTGCTTTTGGCAGCCGAAGACCACCTTTGGTCAGGATAACTTGTACTAGATGTTCCCCTTCGAAATGGCCAATTGTTGGCGCCCTTCCCGCTCATTATTTGGGGAGAGGCCCAGGGCCTCTATAAATAGAGCTAGACACCACAGAGTAGTGAGAGACCCCCGGGAGAGATCTGGTAGAACCCCAGCAGAGAGAGAGAGAGAGGCGACTGAACTCACCCTAGCAGTTCATCGCACCAGCTCAAGAACACCTCTCGCGAGGCTGTTCTTCCATTGTACTGTCCATCATCAGCCCAGAGGCAATCCACCACACCACACACTGGAGTAGGGTATTACACCACAACGGTGGCCCGAACCAGTATAAACATCGTGTCCCTTGTGTTGTTCATCATTTTCATCTTAGTTCGCACGAGAGGATCGGACGTACATCGGTAGGGGAGAGATCTCCGCGCGTACCCCAGTGTTCGAACCTCAAGGGTCTGCCGGAACCCGAAACCCGACATTTGGCGCGCCAGGTAGGGGTGCGCCGGAATCTTCCTTCCACTGTTCGCGTGTGATCTTCCGTTGTGTCCATGCCTGACGCTCATCGGGCTCGCGCCGAGCACCGGGCTGCTCACGCCGCTTGCGTCGCCCAGACGGCGCCCGTCGGCGGCCCCCTCATCGTTCCTCGTCGCCACCGCCAACGCCGCCACCGGCCCGGCGGGGAACAAGCAGCAGGCCTCGTTCCAGCACCCCTCGGTGCGGCGGGATGGCCGCACCGCCACCACATCGCTGACTCCAACTGGCTTGTCGTCCCACGCCCGTCGCGCACCCATGGACGCGCACGCCTCACTGCTCTTGGCGCGGGAGCTCCTGCACTATCGCCCCGTCGACGACCTCTACGAGGACTGGCTCGCCCGCATCACCGAGCTCGTCAGTGCCGCAGGGGGCTCCCCCTTGCGGTCCCTCTCGCTGCCTCGCCCTCCGTCCCATGCAGGGGGCGAGGATCAGGAGGCGCCTCCGCCGCCTCCTCCCCAAGAAGGTGCCTTGGCTCCAAGGCGCGCGGCCCCAGGGCGAGACCCTCCACGTCCGGTGCCAGCGCAGCAAGAAGGGAGCTGCCAAGAGATCCCACGTCCCCGGGAAGGTGCTCGCGCGCTCCCAGCATCGGCGCGCCAAGATCGCGCCCCAGCGCCTCCACGACAAAACCCCGCGCTGCTCCTAGTGGCGGCACGTGGTGACCCGCAAGAACGAGTCCAGCACCAGCAAAGGGCGCCTGTAGCCACGGCGGGCTGCCTCGCCTTCACCCCCGAGCTGCGCGGCGTCACATGGCCAGGCAAGTTCAAGCCTGACCTCCCTCCCCGCTACGATGGCACAGCGGACCCCGCGGAGTTCCTGCAGCTCTATGAGCTGGGCATCGTAGCCGCCAACGGAGACGAGAAGGTCATGGAGAATTGGTTCCCCATGGCGCTCAAGGACGGTGCCCGCACCTGGCTCCTGAACCTGGCGCCCGACACGATCTCCTCCTGGAGCGAGATGCGCACCCGCTTCATCGCCAACTTCCAGGGCACTCGCGACTGGCCCCCGGCCGTGAGTGACCTGTGCCGCATTAAGCAACAGCCAGGAGAAACCCTGCAGAAGTACATCCAGCGCTTCAACTACGCTCGCCTCAAGATCCCCAAGGTGACTGAAGAAGCCATCATCTCAGCCTTCTCCGACAGCGTGCGCGACGTCAAGATGAAGGAAGAGCTAGCAATCCATGAAGACCTGTGCACATCCCTGGAGCTGTTCAACTTGGCGACCAAGTGCGCCAGGGCTGAGGAAGGGCGTCTCTCCCTCCTCGAGCTCCCGGCAGCCGACCCGGAAGAAAAGAAGCTCAAGGCCAAGGATGTGAAGCGCAAGGGGGCTGCCGTGCTAGCAGCGGAACCGGACACCAAGCAAGGCAGGGATCAGCCTGAGTCATCTAAGGGCGGACGGTACTGCGTGTACCACGACCTCCACACCCACAACACCAATGAATGTCAAGAGCTCAGAGCTGTGCAAGATGGGCGGATCGGCCGACGCCCAGAGCGCAACGACAGGGGCTATGGCCGAGGAGGAGGAAGAGGCGGTGGACGATGGGAAGACCGTGGCCTTCGCCAGGGATGGCGTGACCGCCCTCGCGAGGACCACTGGCAGGACCAGCCTCGTGAGGACCGTCCCCAGGGCAACACAGGCCTCCCTCCTCTGCCGCCTCCACCGAGGAGGAACGAAGACCAACACCAAGACGATGGGGCTGGGGGCTTCCAAGAGTTGTGTGCAATTGCTTGCATCCTGGGCGGCGCCCAAGCCCCAGCCTCACAGCGCATCTTCAAGCAGTTTGCTCGCGAGGTGAATGCAGTCCTTCCCAAGCTTGAGGCCACGCGCCCTCTTAGGTGGTCTTCGTGCGCGATCACATTTAGTTCCGCAGACTAGCTCAAGTGTGCGGCAACGGCCGGAGTCCTCCCGATGCTTTGCTCCCCAGTCATCAGCAACGTGCAGGTCACTAGGACCCTCATCGATGGCGGAGCAGGACTCAACGTCTTGTCCTTCGAGACGTTCGACAATCTCCATGTGCCATACGACCAGCTTCAGCCGACCAAGCCCTTCTCAGGAGTCACGATGGTTCCACTGTTCCAATTGGGCAGGTTCGCCTTCCGGTCACCTTCGGGCAACGCAACAACTACCACACCGAGCTCATCGACTTCGACGTCGCTCACATCCGCCTGTCGTACAATGCCATACTCGGGTACCCAGCCCTAGCCAAGTTTATGGCAGTGACTCACCGTGGTTACAATGTCCTCAAGATGCCAGGAAGCAGTGGAGTCATCACCGTACCCTGTGAAGAAAGGGACGCGGTGTGCTCGCTCGAGCGTGCGTTCCAAGCCGCAGCAATCGAAGACCCAGATCGTAGGAGCGGGATGCCTCCCGAGGCGACCCTCAAGAAGAACAAGACCTCACCTGGCCAGAGCCACAAGGAAGCAGGCACCTCCGAAGGTATTGCGTCAGGATTCGCGCCCGATCAGGGAGCGCCGCCCTCTCGCGCATACGAAGGCGCGCTCAGCACCCTCCTTAGACAGGGCTCGGGGGCTCTCTCTTGGAGAGCCACCGACCTTGCCAAGGTCGCAGGGGAGGCGCTCGGGCACCACTTGGAGGGGTGCTTTCAGGCACGCTTCCCTCAGAAAGGTACAAGTCAAAGGAGACCAAACCCTCAGGAGTTCATCGCAAGGAACACCCAAGAGCTACAAGAGTCTAGAGTCATGCGCGGCAGCCGCCGCTTACCTGCCGTGGCCCCACATCCAGGCGAGGATGGAGGACTGCACGTCTGCGTTGACGTACCAGGGCTCAACCGAGCTGCGTCCCAGGAGCGCCTATGGCCTTCGGCCGTAGGGCGCTGCGTGGGACCACCCCACAGCTACGTTCGCATGCCCTTCGTCTTGCCGAGCACGGTTGCCGCACATCAGCGCCTGTTGAGGAGCATTCTGGAGGCTCAGGAGGTCAGGCATCGCGCGGTCCTAGCGGAGGTGGCGATGGTCCCCGAAGACCTGCACGTGCCACCAGAGCCTCCCGAGGCCCCTGGGCCTGGGGGCTCATGAGGGCCGACATCTTCACCGCGCATCGCTCACTTCCTCAGCATCACTTCATCTTCAACAGCACCAGGTGACATCTTTTAGAGTTCTACTTTCAGCTGGGAGCACCCACAGGGCTGCACCATTCCCAGGCCGCGTGGGTCGGTCCCCGCGGCATGTATCCATTTTGTTTATGCTCTTTATTTACCTTGTTGGGGGTGCCCCTCGGGCTGCATCATCCCCACGCCGCTCGGGCCCGACCCAGCGGCGGTTGCTTTTACCTGCGCTTGCTTGAAATTGGATTTCCTCCTATGTGCTTAACATACCTGACCTAATCACCTGCTCGATCGACGCCTATTTGAAGAGCCGCTCGCTCTAGCACGGCGCGTGCGCACAGGTCCGTCCCTGCACCGTTGATAAACCTGAGTGGTCGAGCTCTGGCCGCGGCAGCCCCGCACGGCGCCACCTCACCAGGCCCTCAGTGCCCTGACCGCTCCCTTGGAGTGACCATAGGTTGGCCAGCGACCGTAATGACAGGCCTTGTTTCTCCTCATGATTGGTGTGCAGGACCTACTCCAGGAGCAACATTGGGGGCATCGTGAGCTCTCTCTCCCTCTCTTCGGCACGGACCGCTTGCACGTTAAAAGGGGGGTACCTGAGCATCACGACTCATGGGCTCCTACTGGCTCTCCTGCCCTCACCCCCTGGCCTTGACCCGCGACATCGCGACCTGTCATACCAGCGGCGGCTGAGCTCGCTCGAGGGCCGAGACCTGAGGACGTAGAGCATTAAGGAAAGTGCGGGGGAGTGGGCGGAAGCTCGCGAGGGCCTAACCCAGCAATGCCTCGACCACCGCCTCTCGGGCCAGGCGCCTCTCCGAGGAACGTCAGACACACAAGATAAGTCGTGCTGTCGCAAAAGCTAGACCAACGCAGCGCTAAATCCCCGCCCAGTGCAACTCTGTCACGGCGACGCTGCCTTCTTTTCTCGCCCAGCAAGGATTGCTTGAGCGCTAAAGGGGACCTCCCGAGCATCGCGACTCGGGGACTCTTACCGGACCTCGGGCCGCTCACCTCCTGGCCTTGACCACGGCATCGCGACTTGGCATACCAGCGACGGCTGGAGCTTGCCTGGGGACTGGGACCTGTCAGCGTAGAGCGCCAAGTCCTCGTGAGGATAGAAAGGGGGAGCTTAGCCGGAACAGAACGGACACCTCACGCCAATTCATATTAAGGATATAGTAATTACAAAAGCACGGCAGACGCCTTACATGCCCCCGCGGGGTGCTGCTTTAATTCCTTGCAGGGAACAAAAGGTGCAAACCCTAAGGAACGCTACTTGCTAGCACCTCCCCAGGCGACGCCATCATCAACAGTGGGCTGCCCAGTGCCGGCGCTAATCCCGTCCAGATCAGTGGCGTCGGCGGCCCGATGCAGCTGCCTCACTCCGAGCGCAGCGCAAGCTCGGAGGCTCGTAGCTGTCGTCGCTCGTCTCCGGGGTCGCGAGGAGTTCGGGGGAGCCGCTGAAGCCCGCAGTCCCTCCGCTGCTGCCCGAGGAGCTGCAGGAGGACCAACGGGCGGGGCTGGTCCTCGCCAGTTCGTCACCACTGCCGCTTCCCTTAGGGCAGCATGCCAGCCGGCGTCCTTGTGCATCAAAGACCTTGAAGAACATCAAGGAGGCACCGTCATATTCAAGATGGATCACCAAGGCGCCATCCGCGCGACAGACCCGGGCAATCTCACCCCAGCCCCGGGTCATGAAGACCTTGCCCAGAGCGACGACCACGACCTCCGCTCCGGTTGCAGGGGTGCCACAGTCGACGTGCTACAGCCAGAGCTCCAGGGCCACGCTCGGCGACATCTCGAAGGTAAAGGAGGGAGGAAGGCGGATCCATGAAGTTGGAGGCATGGCGGCGTGAAGCACAAGCTCGCGAGAGGAGCGCTCCGCATGGACTCCAGGGGGGACGACACGCACCACTGTGACTCGCCGGCGTCGGCGGCGACGCTGTCGGTGTTGCTCGGCGCCCTCCCCCCTGGGGCCTACGACGTGGGCGTAGAAGGGCAGCGGAAACCCAGGCGGCGGCCGCTCGTACCACGGCCTCGACACCACCTGCCAGGCACCTTCGTCCCAATGACAAAGGATTGGCCGCTTCTTCGGCGGGAGGGGGTCAGGACCCTCTCTGGGGGCCTTTCCCTTCTCCTCAGCTGAAAACTAGCGGATCGGTGCCATTGGCGCAAGAGGAAGCAAGGATGAGGAAGAAGAGGAGGAGGAGTGACGGAAAGGGGTGAACCGGCGAAGCTCACGCGTCCCCGTACTTATAGCCGCGGAAGGCCAACCGCCGAGCACCATGACCTCAGGTAATCATGACCCATATCTTTGCATGCAGGGACTTGTCAAGTCGTGTAGTTGCCGAGGCGTCGTGGGAAGTGCAGACGCCCACGCCCAATCAACCGCCACGCGGCGCCCAAGGCCGCAGGCTGTTAGGGCCCGCGGCGCTTCGCACTTGCCCCTTCGCTTCTCTGCTAAGCCAAGCCCGCGCACGCCTTGGGCCCGGGGGCTACTGTCGGCGTTCTGGGAATGGGGGTCCCCAGACTTGCCTGCTTGCGGCCTGCGGTGTGGCTCAAGCGGGGGCCCAGCGCGGCCCATCTTCATCAGCTGAAGCTCAAAGACCCTCGTGAGGCGCCAAGCCTCGTGGGGCGGACGACAGGAAGCTTCCTCAGAGGCAGCCTCATCAGGCAGGCTCGCGAGGAGGCGGAGAGATCAAGGGGTACCTCGCGAGGAACCCGTGATGCAAGCCATGACGATCAAGACCAGGCGGGCGCCGGCCTGCGCAGTGTCCTTGTTTCCCCTTTGGTGCAAAGGGGGCAAGCACAGGCCAAGGCATCAGGCAAAGGTTACCATTCCGGCGCAACGAGACCAAGACCAGCCAGAAGGCAGGGCGGAGGTCACTGTGGAGCCCAAGACAGCGTCATCGCCAGTGCTTTTGGCAGCCGAAGACCACCTTTGGTCAGGATAACTTGTACTAGATGTTCCCCTTCGAAATGGCCAATTGTTGGCGCCCTTCCCGCTCATTATTTGGGGAGAGGCCCAGGGCCTCTATAAATAGAGCTAGCCACCACAGAATAGTGAGAGACCCCCGGGAGAGATCTGGTAGAACCCCAGCAGAGAGAGAGAGGCGACTGAACTCACCCTAGCAGTTCATCGCACCAGCTCAAGAACACCTCTCGTGAGGCTGTTCTTCCCTTGTACTGTCCATCATCAGCCCAGAGGCGATCCACCACACCACACACTTGAGTAGGGTATTACACCACAACGGTGGCCCGAACCAGTATAAACATCGTGTCCCTTGTGTTGTTCATCATTTTCATCTTAGTTTGCACGAGAGGATCAGTAGGGGAGAGATCTCCACGCGCACCCCAGTGTTCGAACCTCAAGGGTCTGCCGGAACCCGAAACCCGACACATGCAGAAAGGTAGAACTGGCAGAATCAGAATTATGAATGGAGAACTCCTCAAGAGTACTCTGATTGTGATCTTTTGATCCAACAAACTTCTGCCATAAGTGGTTCAAAGTATTTGGAAGAAGGAAATAGCACGAACCTCGAGGACTAATGTAAAGGTTACTAATAACCTAAAGGAACGAGCAAACACTATCAACATGAAATAAGTAGGGTGAATCTCGGGTTCAAGAACCCAGGAATAGAATGCCTACTGCTAAATGGCATCACGGGATGCTTTTGAAAATGGTGGCCAGAAGCATCACACCGGGAACACAAAACATGGCTAGATTACCAGGTGACTCCCTAAAACACCTAGGGTCATAATAATAGCCCCAACATATATGTCGAGGCAATAGAGTACCTCAACTCATCGATTAGTGTGGTTGAACTGGACCAAAGGGACATCGGGAACGGAAAGAAGGGATTTGCAAATGCATCAGACTATTCAGAAACCTGGGATGACTCGGACAGCATAACGGCTGTAAATGCTCAAAAATATTTGAGACATCCTGCAAAATGGTGGCATAACCACTCAACAACATCATATCAGGGTTCTGAGGCCATTTAACAACACACTGGAGTAGTAGAAACTGAACTGAGGCTTGAGACCAACAATCCTACGAATCTACGGATTAGTAACACGCGATCCTGATAGAAAGATGGGAAGCCTTGTTCTTAATCCCCGTAGAAGAGAAGAGGGTGACTCAGATCAGAAGCCATAAGGTATAAGGAGTAAAAAGAGCCTTACGTTCCCTTCCACAATCAATTCCCTTATATAACTACAGCATTTCTAGACTCAACTTTGACCAGTTTGGCTTGGTAAGCCTACAGGCAGTCAGGCTCTGATACCAATGCTGTCAGGACCCCGATTCTAAGTCACACTGATCTAGCCTGTAACACCTCATATCACTTTGCGGCCTCACGCATGGTATTCCCACGGGTGTCGCCTTACCATGGCCCAGGACCGCTTGCGCCTTTTGGCTCACGTATATGATAGTGTCGCTAGCATCCATATGACAGAGAACCCGGGCCGACATGACTAGTCGTGAACCCAAAGTGGCACCAACTTACGGGGACAGGCATACATGAAGCAACATCGAGCATGTCGGTCAGCAGCGTGCGAATCTGGGCTGTAGCACTGGGCTAACAGGACTCCGGGAACCCGGGCTGTAGCAGGCTAGGCAGGACTCCGGATGTCACCGCGTGACATTTCCCCGAAGGGACAGACACAGGAATGAAGTGAATCACATGCCGGCCAGTCAAGTGTTCCGGAGCAGTAGTGCTGGGCTAGCAGGACTCCGGTGAACCGGGCAGTAGCGGACTACTATGGCTTATGGAAGCACAAGACTACATTTCCCCATAAGAGAGGCTACCAAGGATAAACAACTAGGTTGTCGGATCCCACACATACCAAGCATTTCAATCATACACACAATATGCTCGATATGTGTAAATACAACATGGCATCACAACATAACTCTACGACTCAAGTATTTATTCACTAGGCTCTGAAGAGCCAGATATTACAAACATGGGTCTCATGACCCAACATTCAGAGCATACCAGACAAAACACATGCGGAAGCTTAACATGTCTGAGTACAGACGTCTACAAAAGAAAAAGGCTGAGAAGCCTGACTAACTACCAGATCTTGCCGAGGGCACAAGCTCGTAGCTGAGGTAACAAGCTAAACGTCGAAGTCAACGTGGAACTACTAGCGAGGCTGAAGTCTCTCTGCAAAACATAAATTAAGCAAACGTGAGTACAAATGTACCCAGCAAGACTTACATCAGAACTAACTACTTATGCATCGGTATCAACAAAGGGGTAGTGGAGTTTAACTGCAGCAAGCCAACTGTGACTCAGTGGCTAACCTGAACTATGACTGCAAGCAACTCTTTTGAGGTGGCGCACACGAGTCCACATCTTCACCATATCAATACACCACTATGGACCCGCTCCCGTCTCCCTACGAGAACGCCGTCCATAGCACTCACGCTTATCTTGCGCATTTTAGAGTATCCACTTTCACTTGTCTATGAACTGTATAGGCAACCAAGTAGTCCTTTACCGCGGACGCGGATATTCGAATAGACGATGTTAACCCTGCAGGGGTGTATTTCTTCATACACGCTCTCACCACTTACCGTCATTTACACGACATGTACTCGGCAACCTTCAAGCGGAAGCCCAACGAGGGTGTCGGCCACGGCCTACCTAAACAATCAAGTCTCTAGTCCAGGTTTATCACCTATCCAGGTTCCATCCGCAGGGAGTCCGGCCGAGGTTTCCACATACGGCCCCGAACGATGTGTACAGGGTTCCTGAGACACCAAACGGGCGACTCGGTACACCACGCCACGGTGTATCTACCGCATCATAGCCCACCCCTAGGGTCAGCGCTACGCACGGCCACCAACACATATCCTACAAACACCAGAAACTAGTTGCAACTCCTGTGATATCATTTGATCCTCTGTTCGGGTTTTCTTCACGAACACCGAAAAAAGCATCAGGGGCTACTGTCTATGCGGTAATATTTCTACTACATTTTAAAACACTTACCTCGAAGCCTGTTAGAAGGCTAGTACAGGCTTCAGTCAATCCACTCTTGGTGGACTGAACCTTCTGGATCACCGCACTCATGATAGTGCGGTGCTCCTCCTCGATGGAAGCGCTGCGAAGCGCTTCCAACATAGTGTCCGGCGCCTCTGGATGGACAGAGGTCACCGGCACAGGCGTCTCACCCCCCTCTGAAGGGGGCCGCCTACTCGAACTCGGAGCCGTTGGAGGGTCCGGCGCGGTGTTCGGCTGAGGGCCGAACTCGGAGCTCCCGGGGACCCCGTCCCCTCGGCTCCAGGAGTCCGGAAGGTCGCCTTGAGGCGCCTCCAGGACTATCCCCCCTCGATCCGGTGCCTCTTGAGATAGTACCTCGGTGTCGTCGGCTGGATGAGGGGAGGTGGCGGTCGGGACTGGGTCGCTATCCATGTCCGACGCGCCTAGGGATCCATCCGAGGATACCTCAATATTGGCTCGGGGCGGCCTGCGCAATGGAGTTCGGCGTTAGGGAAAGCAATGCGACAAAGGAATCCTATGGGTTACTTTGGTATCCGAATACATACGATCTCCCCTGGGGCTTGCCCCTGGGCAACCACTCGTCTTCACTTTCGTCGGCGGCGGTGGAGCTGTCCGGAAGGAGCGTCCTTCCCTTCTTGGACCCTCCGGCCTCCCCAGTTGGGGCGGCCTTCCTTTTATTGTCTCCCTAGTTGGTGGGGGAGCCTCTTCTTCCTCTTCCTCGTCTTCAGGGGAAGAGTGCGCCGCAGAATCATCGGACGCTGAGTCCGATGATGCCTGGCGTCGGGAACTCTTTCGAGCTCCCTTGGCCTTCTTGGTCTTCTCCGGCACCTTATAAGGGGCCGGAGTCAGCATCTCCGTCAGAAGAGCATCTGTGGGGCCTTCAGGCAAGGGAGCCAGACAGTCGATCTATACGGCCATTTTCTGCCAGTCCTGTTAACGACACAGGAGTTTAGATCCCGCATAGAATCAATCTATATAGAAAACAAGTATCCTGTGAAAGGTAAAACAACTTACCGCACTGGCGTGGCGCTTCTCGCTGAATCCGCGATCCTCAGTAATGGGGGGAGGAACCGCGGCGCCCTTGAATAGCACCCTCCAGGCATCTTCATGTGTCGTGTCGAAGAGCCTGTTCAGAGTTCGGTGCTGCGCCGGATTGAACTCCCACAAGGTAAACTCCCATTGTTGGCACGGGAGTATCCGGCGGACGAGCATAACCTGGACTATGTTGACAAGCTTGAGCTTCTTATCCACCATGTTCTGAATACATGACTGGAGTCCGGTCAGCTCTTTTGAATTACCCAGGACAGACCCTTCTCTTTCCAGGAGGTGAGCCGCATAGGGATGCCAGATCGGAACTCGCGGGCCGCTACCCATGCGGGGTCGCGTGGCTCGGTGATATAGAACCACCCCGATTGCCACCCCTTTATGGTGTCCACGAAGGTGCCCTCGAGCCATGTGATGTTGGGCATCTTGCCCACCATGGCGCCTCCGCACTCTGCCTGGCGGCCGCTCACTACCTTCGTCTTGACATTGAAGGTCTTCAGCCATCAGCCGAAGTGGGGCTTGATGCGGAGGAAGGCCTCGCACACGATGATAAACGCCGAGATTTTGAGGATGAAGTTCGGCGCCATATCGTGGAAATCCAGGCCGTAATAAAACATGACCCCCGGACGAAGGGATGGAGAGGGAATCCCAGTCCGCGGAGGAAATGGGTGAGGAATACCACCCTCTCATGGGGCTCGTGGGTGGGGATGAGCTGTCCCTCATCTGGGAGCCGGTGCGCGATGTCATCGGGCAGGTATCCGGCTCTCCTCAGTTTCTTGATGTCTCCCTCCGTGAAGGAGGAGACCATCCACTTGCCTCCTGCTCCGGACATGGTTGGAGAAGGTTGAGATGGAAGTGAGGACTTGGGCGCTAGAGCTCGAGTGTGCGGGCGCGGATGAGCAGAGGAGGAAGAAGGCGTGGATAGAAAGGTGAATCCTTATCCCTTTATATGGGCGGACAGAATTAATCGTCCCCACTTGCCTGGTAAAACTCGCTTATCCCCCAAGCGCCGCAATTGATGGCGCGGTTGGGTTACCCACGCCCGTATTGATGAGAATCCCGTAATAAGGGGACACGATCTCTGCTTTGATAAGACGTGTCGAAAAACTGCCTCGCGTTATGTGCGGGGCTGGTTAAAAGAAATGGTTCGAATAATCACCGGGCCATGACGTAACATCATGTTGCCAGAACAAGCTAGCGGATTAGATCTGCGAAAACATTATTCTCTCTACGGTGAAATGTGGGACTTATTCTGCAGGGTCGGACACTATCCTCGTATTCAAATTCTTCTGTGATGCATTCGGAGAAGGAACCCGCGTTGCAATGCCGAAGACAACTGCGCGTCGGACTCATCGTCATTGAAGCCTGGTTCAGGGGCTACTGAGGGAGTCCTGGATTAGGGGGTGTCTGGACAGCCGGACTATCTCCATTGGCCGGACTGTTAGACTATGAAGATACAAGATTGAAGACTTCGTCTCGTGTCCGGATGGGACTCTACTTGGCGTGGAAGGCAAGCTAGGCAATACATATATGGATATCTCCTCCTTTGTAACCGACCTTGTGTAACCCTAACCCTCTCCGGTGTCTATATAAACCGAAGGGTTTTAGTCCGTAGGACGACAATCACAACATACAATCATACCGTAGGCTAGCTTCTAGGCTTTAGCCTCTCTGATCTTGTGGTAGATCCACTCTTGTAACACCCATATCTTTAATATTAATCAAGCAGGACGTAGGGTTTAACCTCCATCAAGAGGGCCCGAACCTGGGTAAAACTTCGTGTCCCTTCCCTCGTGTTACCATCTGGCCTAGACGCACAGTCCGGGACCCCCTACCCGAGATCCGCCGGTTTTGACACCGACAGTGAACGTTCGTTACCGATCGCTAATGAATGAAAATCGTTCGCTACCGAACCCTAGCTAATGAACGCTCGTAGAATAAGTTAACCTAAAAAAATAAACCGTTTTTTAAGAAAAACCGAAGTAAATCTAAACCCGAAAAAAATCGGACCGGGCGGTTTTGTACAGGTTCAGGTGGCGGCTCGAGTCGACGGCGGAAGGTGGCAGCGGCGGCTTCGGCCTCGGGCGGCGGGATTCGACGCGGCGGCTCCAAGCGGCGGCGGGGAAGGCGCGGGCGGCGAGGGTGTCACATTCCTAGTTCTGGTATGCACTAGGCTAGCCCTTCATGTGAGCATCATGTTTAAATTCAAATGAAATTTGAATTGAGGAATTTTCAAAAGCCTCGGAAGACCTCTAAAAATAACCAACATTTAAATCTCATCAAATGAGTCCAAGAAAATGTTCCTGTTAATCTCTGGAAATATTGGGAAGGGAAAAAATTCAAACCAATATTTCTAGAATCTCAGAAACAATTATTTTGGGCCTTTCAATTAATCCAATAAATATTTGAATTGGATCTATATTTGTTATATAATAAATATATGTTCAATAATTATGGAAATTGTTGTGTAGCTTTGGATAAGTCCAATTAGTTCACACAATTATTTTCATGAAATTTGAAAATGGTTTGGTATTTGAACTAAATCAAAACATAATAGCAAAAATAGAAAAACAGAAAACAAAATAGAAAACCAGAGAGAGGAAAGAGCTTACCTGCAGCCCACCTGGCGGCCCACTTACCTGGCCCAGCCACCAGGGGCAAGGTTGTCTTCAACCTTGCGCCTACTGGCAGCCAGCGCACGCGCCCAAGCGGCCACCTCCTGCTTCACGCTGTCGACGCCCCCTGCGCCCTCGCCTGGCGTCGTTGAGCTGCCCTGGACGCCTTGAACCTTCTCCCTCTCTCTCTGCTCTCTCCCTCGAACTCTAGCCCTCTCTCCCAAACGCGCCCGAGCGCCTCCGTCGCCTCCGTCCGCTGCCACCGTGGCCACCGCGCTCCCCTCTCCCCTCCTCTTGGTCCACGAGCTCCGCTACGACACGAAGCTCCTCCACACCGAAGCACACGAGCCCGGAAGCACCATAACGTCACCATCAATCGTTCTTCTCTGAGCACGGCCGCCGGACTCCATCAACGGATTTGTCGCCGCCACGACTTCCCCGAGCCTGTCGAGCTTCCCGTCTGATGCACCGTGAGCTCCTCTCCATTTCCCCCCTGCCCCCTTCCTCTAGCGCGTCCTCTAGCACTGATTCTGCCATGGCCGAAGCTCGCCATCCGCCATTTGCCGCTGCTCTACTTGTTGTCGAGCTTGTCTCTCCTTGCACTGCTTCTCGTCGTGCTCCGGGTGGCAAGGTGATGCCGCCCAGCCACTCCTTTGGGTCGCTAGCACCACGCGGCCCCGCACACACACACCACCGTAGATCTGGTCGCCGCCCAACTCGTCGTCCCCGCCGTTGCACGCCATGCCTGCGCTGCCCGAGGCAACCAACGGACGCGCTTCGTTGCACCGCTTCCAACGCGCCCGGCCGCGCGACCTCTCATCGCCGGAGTTGGCCGGACGAGCAGCCTCGCCGTGCTCTGTTTACGCCGGGGGTTATAACGCCGCCAATGGTGACGTGGCACCGTCATTAGCAGTTAATGACCCCGCTAATTAACCCGCACTCTCACTGACATGCAGGCCCCGCTGCCTAACTTACCAGCTAACAAAATAGATTAAAATTAATCTAAACACAGTGGCCCCACGCATCGGCGTTGACCTCGCTGACGTGGTCGTTGACCAGACCCACCTGTCTGTGACACTAAATGTCACTGGGTCACTGACCAGTGGGTCCCACTGGTCAGGTTTGACCTGGACCATGCCCGGTTGACCTGGTGACATCACCCTGATGCACTGCTGACGCAATAACTAATTTCTGGATTTATTGTTATATAGAAAATTCCAGAAATTGTTGCAAACTTTAAAAAATCATAGAAATTCAACCATAGCTCAGAATGAAATAATTTATATATGTAAAATGATCAGAAAAATCCAATCTATCCATCTGTACCATTTTCATGCATGTTTGAGCAAACTAACCTCACTGTTTAGTCCAAAACATGATAATGCACTATTTGAATTCATAGTTTGAATTTGAATTTGAACCTTGAGTTCAAATCAACCCAAACCTTTCTGTTACTAGTTGCATTAGCTCAAATCACAACATATTGTCATGTCATGATCATGCATCATACTGTGCATTGCATTGATTGTGCTCTTCCTTGTTTGCCGGTAATTGTCCCCTCTCGGTAGACGCTGCTCCGATGCTGTGATCGTTGACACTGATGAAGACTCAATGTTATCTTCAGAAGTGTCAGGCAAGCAAAACCCCCTTGTTCATTCTGATACAATCCCACTCTCTCGCTCCTGCTCTCTTTTACTGCATTAGGATAACAACGTTTCAACTGTTACATGCTGCGGTAGCTGAACCCCATTCCTTTGCATGACCTGTCATAGCCAAAGTAAATAGATGAAACCCACTAGCATGAGTAGGAGTTGTTTGAGCCCTGATGTGCCTACTCATTCATGTTTGTTTGTCATGCCTGCTACTGCTTAGAGTGGAGTCAGGTCTGATTCATCGGGGATGAATTGGAATGTGGTGAACATGTCCTACTGTTGAGAGCTAAGTGTGTGAACACTATTTGGTAAAGGTAGCGGTGGGAGGCCATGTAGGAGTACATGGTGGGTTGTCTCATTGCAGCCATCCTCAGGAACTGAGTTCTGTGTTTGTGATCCATGAACAGTTACTACCACACATTGGGCTCCGGGCGCTCCAAGCCCTCTCGACTTATTAATCAACCTGATCTCTGTCCAGGAGTTGCAACCAGTTTCTGGTGTTTGTAGGTAGTGTTAGTAGTCTACCAAGCGGCACCCGGTACAGGTGGGCTTGGGACAGACTAGGCACAGTGGCCCGGTGTACCAAGTGGCACCCGGATGGTGGGCTTGGGAACCCTGTACACATCATTTGGGGCCGTGAGCGACACCCCGGCCGGATCTCCTTGCAGATGGAACCCGAATAGGCGATAAACCTGGACTAGAGACTTGTTGGTTAGTCAGGTCGTGGCCAACTCCCTCGCCCGGCTTCCGCTTGAAGGTTGCCGAGGTACATGACGTGTACAGGGCGATAAATGGCGAGAGCGTGTGTGAAGAAGTACACCCCTGCAGGGTTATCATTATCTATTTGAATAGCCGGATTCCTCGGATATGGAAGCTTGGAACCCTTTCATAGTTCATAGACAAGTGAAAGTGGATACTCTAAAATGCGCAAGATAAGCGTGAGTGCTATGGATGGCATTCTCGTAGGGAGACGGGAGCGGATCCATAGTGGAGTATTGATATGGTGAATATGTGGACTCGTGTGCGCCACCTCAAAAGAGTTACTTGCAGTCGTAGTTCAGGATAGCCACTGAGTCAAAGCTGGCTTGCTGTAGTCAAACTCCACCACCTCTTTGTTGATACCGATGCATATGTAGTTAGTTCTGATGTAAGTCTTGTTGGGTACATTTGTACTCATGTTTGCCTATTTTATGTTTTTGCAGAGAGACGTCAGTCTCGCTAGTAGTTCCGCGTGGACTTCGACGTTTAGCTTGTTACCTCAGCTACGATCTTGTGCCCTCGGCAGGATCTGGTAGATAGTTAGGCTTCTCAGCCTTTTTCATTTATAGATGTCTGTACTCAGACATGTTAAGCTTCCGCATGTGCTTTGATTGTATGCTATGATTGTTGGGTCATGAGACCCATGTTTGTAATATCTCGCTCCTCGGAGCCTAATGAATAATACTCTGAGTTGTAGAGTCTTGTTGTGATGCCATGTTGTATTGCACATATTGAGCATATTGTGTGTATGATTGAAATGCTTGGTATGTGTGGGATCCGACAACCTAGTTGTTTATCCTTAGTAGCCTCTCTTATGGGGAAATGTAGTCTTGTGCTTCCATGAGCCATAGTAGTCCGCTATAGCCCGGTTCACCGGAGTCCTGCTAGCCCAGCACTACTACTCCGGAACACCTGACTGGCCGGCATGTGATTCACTTCGTTCCTGTGTCTGTCCCTTCGGGAAAATGTCATGCGGTGACATCCGGAGTCCTGCCTAGCCTGCTACAGCCCGGTTCATCGGAGTCCTGTTAGCCCAGTGCTACAGCCCGGATTCACACGCTGCTGACCGACATGCTCGATGTTGATTCATGTATGCTTGTCCCCGTAAGTTAGTGCCACTTTGGGTTCACGACTAGTCATGTCAGCCCGGGTTCTCTGTCATATGGATGCTAGTGACACTATCATATACGTGAGCCAAATGGCGCAAACGGTCCCGGGCCATGGTAAGGCGACACCCGTGGGAATAGCGTGCGTGAGGCCGCAAAGTGATATGAGGTGTTACCGGCTGGATCGATGTGACTTGGAATATGGGTCCTGACAGCATTGGTATCAGAGCCTGACTGCCTGTAGGATTACCAAGCCAAGCTGGTCGAAGTCGTGTCTAGAAATGCTTTAGTTATATAAGGGAATTGATTGTGGATGGGAACGTAAGGCTCTTTTTACTCCTTATCCTCATGACCTTCTGATCTGAGTCAACCTCTTCTTTTCTACGGGGGTTAAGAAGTAGGCTTCTCTTCTATCTCTCAGGATGACGTGTTACTAAACTGTAGTTGCCTAGGATTGTTGAGTTCAAGCCTCAGTTCAGTTTCCATTACTTCAGTATGTTCATTGCTGGCCTCAGAACTTTGATATTGTGATGTTAAGTGGTTATGCCACCATTTTGCAGGATGTCTCAAATATCTTTGAGCATTTACAGCCGTTATGCTGTCCGAGTCATCCCAGGTTTCTAAACAATCTGATGCATTTGCAAATCCTTTCTTTCCGTTCCCGATGTCCTTTTGTTAGAATAAGCACACTAATCAATGAGTTGAGGTACTCTATTGTCTTGACATATATGTTCGAGCTATTATTATGACCCTAGGTGTCTTAGAGAGTCACCTAGTAATCTAGCAATGCTTTGTATTCCCAGTATGATGATTCTGGCTATTGTTCTCGAAAGCATCCCGTGATGCCATTTAGTAGTAGGTATTCTACTCTTGGGTTCCTGACCCAAGATTCACTCCACTTACCTTCTGTTGATAGTGTTTTCTAGTTCCTTTTGAATATTAGTAACCTTTGCGATAGTCCTCGAGGTCCGTGGTATTTTCTTCTTCAAAGTACCATGGACTTCTTATGGCAGAAGTTCTTTTGAACCAATAGATCACAATAAGAGTGCTCTTGATGAGTTCTTCGTTCTACATTGTGAATCTGCCAGTTCTACCTTTCTACATGGGTTATCCGGAAGAAATGTTGAGCTTTGCTCGACATACTAATCTATGCATCCACAACTCAGAAAGATATATGTTCCTTGAGTTGTCCCTCCTTAGTTGTTTCTGACCTTCGTCTATCAATTCATAGTCGAGGGTATATCATTGCATTCGTTCGTCAAAGTCTATTATTCTTGTGGTCCGTCGAGCCGTTCTATTTCAGAATGACTAGGAGAAACAAACTCCAGTACCTCATCCATATCTAGGATTGGGTCAAAGCAGTTGTATTCCGCAGATCAAAATGCCAATCCAGCTTTTGATTCTATTCTACCCTGAAGTATTGCCCTCTTGATGCCAGGAATGTCATGATAATTGCACCAACTCTTATAAATTCCTATTGCAGTGATACTTCTTGCCATCATTGTTCATTCCTCGGTTCCCGTGTTATTGTAACCGGAATGCCGACAAGTGAATTGTGATGTGTGAAATCAATACTCCTAGCAACTGTGTTGCTTGGTAGTTAATGGACACTAATATCATTCTTAGTGTGTTGGTTATCGAAACACTACTCTAGGATTGATCGTGTTGCCTTATCCTTATTTCTGGTGCACTCTTCGATCTTTGAGTTAGGATTGAAACCCTTGCTCATTTGACCATATTGTCTTGTCTGAAAAGCAAGATTGTTCTCGAGCTTAGTAACATATCGGTGGTTTGTGATTTTTCGACTATCTTCTCGGAAGTGTTACCAGGTTGTCACCTGACCGCTATGTTGAGTTCGTGATCAAGTTGGTTTCTTGTAAACCACTCTTTCTCCAAGAATCCGTGTTAGACACCCCTGAGCTAGTTGGTTAAGCTAAACAACAACTTGGAGAGTTGGAAGATAAAAGCTTAATCCACTTAGTTCACTTCAAAGGGGATATCTTGCGCGCGTGTGTGTGTGTGTGTTGAAGAAAGATGATATCTCCATCGAGTGGTCCTTGTGATCAGTGGTTGGATCTATTGCCTTGTCAAAACTTTGACTTGAGTATGGGCTATCGTCAAGTCAAATCAGAACCAATGATGTTCATAATGTTGTCTTACTCGTGGTTGATCCCTCGAGCATGCACCATTATATCTTTTGGGTCTGACCAATGTTATCACTTGTTCACATAATTATGGAATTCCACCTACATGGAAACCTAGATGAATTGTTGTTGAACCCATCAGCAACATTTTTAACTTCCCCATGATTCGTGTT
The DNA here is from genome assembly GCF_056163025.1 of Triticum urartu. Lineage (NCBI taxonomy): Eukaryota > Viridiplantae > Streptophyta > Magnoliopsida > Poales > Poaceae > Triticum > Triticum urartu. The sequence continues at coordinate 46,035,660 of NC_141876.1, read as the reverse complement.
GAACATCCAGTTAGTGTTGGAAACTTTATAAGCATTGCCCTCATGTTCCATTCATGAAGCATATGTCCGGTTGAAATATGTGACTTCCTTTAATTCATGTGCATCTGATGCAAATTGCCGCCGTGGATTCAAGAAAGCTTGTCTTGCTTCCTTTGGAATCATCCCAAGTTAGTCATGCATGTGCGAAGTATTCTATGGTTTGATAGGCTCACTACCTCCATTCTATATGTGTTCCCTAGCACACCAAGCCACTGAATGACTTGTTCAAGGAGAAGAAGTTCCTTCTTAAGAATCATGACTTATGTTAGGACTTCGTTATCCTCGATGACGGTTCCCCAACCTGAACTTGGTAGTATTTTATTATAAGACTACCACGTGGTCACGCTTGTCTCGGACAACGTGTTCACCTGTTTGTAGCAAAACCAGCTCATATTTTGGAGCTTACTACCGTAGTCCATTTCCTGAGAATCTCGCAACGTCGTTTTCGTCGAATTGTGTTGCAAACTATCATTTTTATTTCTAGACTCGATGAGTCTGGAATATCCTGACACCAACCAGATCTGAATCTCAGGCAGATATGATGGTTGGAACGTTTTCCCAAGAACTATAATATTGGTCTCTGTGTAACCCGGTAAAGTGGATGTCGTGGCTGACACACCCAGTCAGAAGACCTAATATTGTAGTATCTTGATTGAAGAAGTTGTCTACCTCCCCATAAGGATTTCGTAGGATTTACTCCAGAAGTTGTTCCTTATGGATCCTTTGTATTCCGAAGTCCGACCACTACTTGATGGCTATGTTGATGCTTTCAGGCATGACCATGGTAACCAGTACATCAAGGAGAACATTAGAAGCGGAGTGCTAAATGTCTCTCGGTCGATCATCCAAATTTCGTCCCCTTGGCCTCGCTATGGTGAAATCTGAGAAAGGGTTGTCTTTCTAGGCATCTGCATTGTCCATCACTATTCGTCAAGGTAGTAAGATGTGTTGCCAGGATCCTCGACTCAGGTGTTGGTAGAACCTTGATGAATATGGAAATGCTCAAGTTCTTGAGAGCACGTGCAAGCAAAATCATCCCTTGTGTTGTCTTCAACAAGGTAGTCCACATCATCCATTCTAGTCTCCGTATGCCATCCCTACTTACTCCGCCAAACAATTGCTCGAGATTTTCCCTAGGCTGGTATAGAGAATTTTATTGATCTCTGGATCAAAAGTAATTCTTTTTGCCACTTAAGGGATGATTCTATGGGTCACCCTCCTCCAAGATGTCTCGTTTTGGTGTCATGGCAACTCAATTCCTTGCTACGTTGGCAACTGTCCACCACCCTCTTAGGTGTGGAATTTTTGCCTACCTAGTGAACCTTTGTCATGTGTTTCACTCCATTCCTCTCGATGTATGCTTCGTGTCTCAGCTCGAGAGTTGTTTCAACGTCTCGCTCCACGAGTTGATCCTGAGTTGTTCGATCTTCGATACGATCAATCCTTCTAGAGTTTTCCCTTTCCTCTCATTGTCATGCTAGTTGTAGTTCTCAAAGCAAGACGTCAAGATCAAGGTGATGCAATGAATCAACATCCTCGAGAAAGACATCTGGATCGTAAAGATTGTGTTAGCTTGTGTCCCTCTGTCTTCTTACCTCACGATTTGAATCTCGGGACGAGATTCTTGTTTAGTAGGGGTGAGCTGTCACATCCCTAGTTCTGGTATGCACTAGGCTAGCCCTTCATGTGAGCGTCATGTTTAAATTCAAATGAAATTTGAATTGAGGAATTTTCAAAAGCCTCAGAAGACCTCTAAAAATAACCAACATTTAAATCTCATCAAATGAGTCCAAGAAAATGTTCCTGTTAATCTCTGGAAATATTGGGAAGGGAAAAAAATTCAAACCAATATTTCTAGAATCTCAGAAACAATTATTTTGGGCCTTTGAATTAATCCAATAAATATTTGAATTGGATCTATATTTGTTATATAATAAATATATGTTCAATAATTCTGGAAATTGTTGTGTAGCTTTGGATAAGTCCAATTAGTTCAGACAATTATTTTCATGAATTTTGAAATGGTTTGGTCTTTGAACTAAATCAAAACATAATAGCAAAAATAGAAAAACAGAAAACAAAATAGAAAACCAGAGAGAGGAAAGAGCTTACCTGCAGCCCACCTGGCGGCCCACTTACCTGGCCCAGCCACCAGGGGCAAGGTTGTCTTCAACCTTGCTCCTACTCGCAGCCAGCGCACGTGCCCGAGCGGCCACCTCCTGCTTCGCGGTGTCGACGCCCCCTGTGCCCTCGCCTGGCGTCGTTGAGCTGCCCTAGACGCCCTGAACCTTCTCCCTCTCTCTCTGCTCTCTCCCTCGGACTCTAGCCCTCTCTCCCAAACGCGCCCGAGCGCCTCCGTCGCCGCCGTCCGCTGCCACCGTGGCCACCGTGCTCCCTTCACCCCTCCTCTTGGTCCACGAGCTTCGCTACGACACGAAGCTCCTCCACGCCGAAGCACATGAGCCCGAAAGCACCATAACGTAACCATCGATCGTTCTTCTCCGAGCACGGCCGCCGGACTCCATCGATGGATTCGTCGCCATCACGACTTCCCCGAGGCCGCCGAGCTTCCCGTCTGATGCACCGTGAGCTCCTCTCCATTCCCCCCTGCCCCCTTCCTCTAGCGCGTTCTCTAGCACCGATTCCGCCATGGCCGAAGCTCGCCGTCCGCCATTGCCGGTGCTCTACTTGTTGTCGAGCTCGTCTCTCCTTGCACTGCTTCTCGTCGTGCTCCGGGTGGCCAGGTGATGCCACCCAGCCACTCCTTTGGGTCGCTAGCACCACGCGGCCCCGCGCACATGCACCACCGTAGCTCTGGTCGCCGCCCAACTCGCCGTCCCCGCCGTTGCACGCCACCCCAGCGCCGCCCGAGGCCACCAATGGATGCGCCTCGTTGCGCCGCTTCCAACATGCCCGGCCGCGCGACCTCTCCTTGCCGGAGTTGGCCGGACGAGCAGCCTCGCCGTGCTCTGTTTACGCCGGTGGTTATAACACCGGCGATGGTGACGTGGCACCGTCATTAGGAGTTAATGACCCTTCTAATTAACCCGCACTCTCACTAACGTGCGGGCCCCGCTGCCTAACTTACCAACTAACAAAATAGATTAAAATTAATCTAAACACAGTGGCCCCATGTGTCGGTGTTGACCTCGCTGACGTGGCCGTTGACCAAACCCACGTGTCTGTGACACTAAATGTCACTGGGTCACTGACCAGTGGGTCCCACTGGTCAGGTTTGACCTGGACCGTGCCCGGTTGACCTGTTGACGTCACCCTGACGCACCACTGACACAATACCTAATTTATGGATTTATTGTTATATAGAAAGTTCCAGAAATTGTTGCAAACTTCAAAAAATTATAGAAATTCAACCATAGCTCAGAATGAAATAATTTATATATGAAAAATGATCAGAAAAATCCAATCTATCCATCTGTACCATTTTCATGCATGTTTGAGAAACTTAACCTCACTGTTTAGTCCAAAACATGTTAATCCACTATTTGAATTCATAGTTTGAATTTGAATTTGAACCTTGAGTACAAATCAACCCAAACCTTTTTGTTACTAGTTGCATTAGCTCAAATCACAACATATTTCCATGTCATGATCATGCATCATATTGTGCATTGCATTGATTGTGCTCTTCCTTGTTTGCCGGTAATTGTCCCCTCTCAGTAGACGCTGCTCCGACGTTGTGATCGTTGACACTGATGAAGACTCAATGTTATCTTCAGAAGTGTCAGGCAAGCAAAACCCCCTTGTTCATTCCGATACAATCCCACTCTCTCGCTCCTGCTCTCTTTTACTGCATTAGGACAACAACGTTTCAACTGTTACATGCTGCGGTAGCTGAACCCCTTTCCTTTGCATGACCTGTCATTGCCATAGTAAATAGATGAAACCCACTAGCATGAGTAGGAGTTGTTTGAGCCCTGATGTGCCTACTCATTCATGTTTGTTTGTCATGCCTGCTACTGCTTAGAGTTGAGGCAGGTCTGATTCATCGGGGATGAATTGGAATGTGGTGAACATGTCCTACTGTTGAGAGCTAAGTGTGTGAACACTATTTGGTAAAGGTAGAGGTGGGAGGCCATGTAGGAGTACATGGTGGGTTGTCTCATTACAACCATCCTTAGGAAATGAGTTCTGTGTTTGTGATCCATGAACAGTTACTACCACACATTGGGCTCCGGGCGCTCCAAGCGCTCTCGACTTATTAATCAACATGATCTCTGTCCAGGAGTTGCAACTAGTTTCTGGTGTTTGTAGGTAGTGTTAGTTGTGTACCAAGCGGCACCCGGTACAGGTGGGCTTGGGACAGACTAGGCACAGTGGCCCGGTGTACCAAGTGGCACCCGGATGGTGGGCTTGGGAACCCTGTACACATCATTTGGGGCCGTGAGCGACACCCCGGCCGGATCTCCTTGCAGATGGAACCCGAATAGGCGATAAACCTGGACTAGAGACTTGTTGGTTAGTCAGGTCGTGGCCAACTCCCTCGCCCGGCTTCCGCTTGAAGGTTGCCGAGGTACATGACGTGTACAGGGCGATAAATGGCGAGAGCGTGTGTGAAGAAGTACACCCCTGCAGGGTTATCATTATCTATTTGAATAGCCGGATTCCTCGGATATGGAAGCTTGGAACCCTTGCATAGTTCATAGATAAGTGAAAGTGGATACTCTAAAATGCGCAAGATAAGCGTGAGTGCTATGGATGGCGTTCTCGTAGGGAGACGGGAGCGGATCCATAGTGGAGTATTGATATGGTGAATATGTGGACTCGTGTGCGCCACCTCAAAAGATTTACTTGCAGTCGTAGTTCAGGATAGCCACTGAGTCAAAGCTGGCTTGCTGTAGTCAAACTCCACCACCTCTTTGTTGATACCGATGCATATGTAGTTAGTTCTGATGTAAGTCTTGTTGGGTACATTTGTACTCATGTTTGCCTATTTTATGTTTTTGCAGAGAGACGTCAGTCTCGCTAGTAGTTCCGCGTGGACTTCGACGTTTAGCTTGTTACCTCAGCTACGATCTTGTGCCCTCGGCAGGATCTGGTAGATAGTTAGGCTTCTCAGCCTTTTTCATTTATAGATGTCTGTACTCAGACATGTTAAGCTTCCGCATGTGCTTTGATTGTATGCTATGATTGTTGGGTCATGAGACCCATGTTTGTAATATCTCGCTCCTCGGAGCCTAATGAATAATAGTCTGAGTCGTAGAGTCTTGTTGTGATGCCATGTTGTATTGCACATATTGAGCATATTGTGTGTATGATTGAAATGCTTGGTATGTGTGGGATCCAACAACCAAGTTGTTTATCCTTAGTAGCCTCTCTTATGGGGAAATGTAGTCTTGTGCTTCCATGAGCCATAGTAGTCTGCTACAGCCCGGTTCACCGGAGTCCTGCTAGCCCAGCACTACTGCTCCGGAACACTTGACTGGCCGGCATGTGATTCACTTCGTTCCTGTGTCTGTCCCTTCGGGGAAATGTCACGCGGTGACATCCGGAGTCCTTCCTAGCCTGCTACAGCCCGGTTCACCGGAGTCCTGTTAGCCTAGTGCTACAGCCCGGATTCACACGCTGCTGACCGAGATGCTCGATGTTGATTCATGTATGCCTGTCCCCGTAAGTTAGTGCTACTTTGGGTTCACGAGTACTCATGTCGGCCCGGGTTCTCTGTCATATGGATGCTAGCGACACTATCATATACGTGAGCCAAAAGGCGCAAACGGTCCCGGGCCATGGTAAGGCGACACCCGTGGGAATAGTGTGCGTGAGGCCGCAAAGTGATATGAGGTGTTACCGGCTAGATCGATGTGACTTGGAATCGGGGTCCTGACAGAGGGGCGAGGCGGCGCGGGGCGGCGCTGCGAGCGGCGGTGGTTGACAACGGCGGCGGCGGCTGCAGTTTCCGGTTGCTCAGCGAGATGCGGCAGCGGGACGGCGAACAAGGAGAGAGAGAGGGGCCGGTCTCGCCTTTTAAAGGCCACAGGGTGTGGAGGAGGGGCAAAGGCGGCGAGGAGAGGCAGGGCGGAGCACGGCGGTGGCGCGGCGTCATACGGGCGGCAGACTCCCGTCTGGAGTCGGGGCGATGGCGGTTGACGGCTTGGGCTGGGTCGTGGCCTGGGAGCTGGGCCGGCCTAGTCGGCGGAAGGTGTTTTTTTAAAAAAAAATTGCAGACAGAAGAAATAAAATAAATGCAAATAAAATAAAATATAACATCGGCATATAATATATCAAAATTTTCAGGAAAAGATTTCCTACAAGCTGAACATTTTGCCAGAGTCAAATAAAATCTACATAAATTCAAATAAAGCAAAGAGTGCTACTGCTCTAGTAAAATCCAATAAAAATCATTTTAAAAATACCAAAATGATTTCAAATTTATTTCCCTCCAATTTTCTATTGTAGGGAATCATGTTACCCTAATTTCCATATATTTTATTTTTGGAGAAAAATAATTTGAATAAAACCCAAATAACTCCAAATTGACAATAATTTCAAAAGGATTTTAATTTGATCCTTTTAAACTTCCAACTCATATTTCATTTGTTTTGAAGAAGTCATTTTATCTTCTCTCATGAAAATCATTGAGTTGCATGAAGATTATGAGTTGAAATATTTCCAAATGAAATTCAAATATTTTCAAATACCCTTTCATTTAATTAAATGGAAGAAGTCATATCATCTTCGCTCAAGGGTTTTGTATTTGAAAAGAATTTGAATTCATGGAGATCAGAAAGCAAAGATGAAAGTTTGGGAAAGTCCTTTTATTCCCTCTCATTTAACTTTCAAAAAGTTTCAAATTCACTCACTTTCAGACAAATCAATCAAACAAACAATCAAGTCTATCTATTTATTATAACATTCCAAAATTTAGAATTTTGGGATGTTACATGCGAAGAGCTCGGGAATTGTCTTATCCACCCCTTGCATATTATAGTTCATCACAAAGCTCTTGTAGCTTGGTGGCAGTGATTGAAGAACTCTGTCAATGACACTATCATCAGGACGATTAACTCCCAATTGAGTAAAGTGGTTGTGGTACCCAGACATTCTGAGTATATGTTCACTGACAGAACTATACTCCTCCATTTTGCAGATGTAGAACTTATTGGAGACTTCATATCTCTCAACCCGGGCATTTTCTTGAAATATTAACTTCAACTCCTGGAACATCTCATATTCTCCATGACGTTCAAAACGTCGTTGAAGTCCCGGTTCTAAGCCGTAAAGCATGGCACACTGAACTATCAAGTAGTCATCAGCTTTGCTCTGCCAGACGTTCATAACATCTGGTGTTGCTCCTGCAGCGCGTTTGTCACCTAGCGGTGCTTCTAGGACGTAATTATTCTGTGTAGAAATGAGGATAATCCTCAAGTTATGGACCCAGTCCATGTAATTGCTACCATCATCTTTCAACTTAGCTTTCTCTAGGAACGTATTAAAATTCAACAGAACAATAGCACGGGCCATCTATCTACAACAACATAGACATGCAAAATACTATCAGGTACTAAGTTCATGATAAATTAAAGTTCAATTAATCATATTACTTAAGAACTCCCACTTAGATATACATCCCTCTAATCATCTAAGTGATCACGTGATCCATATCAACTAAACCATGTCCGATCATCACGTGAGATGGAGTAGTTTTCAATGGTGAACATCACTATGTTGATCATATCTACTATATGATTCACGCTCGACCTTTCAGTCTCAGTGTTCCGAGGCCATATCTGCATATGCTAGGCTCGTCAAGTTTAACCCGAGTATTTTGCGTGTGCAAAACTAGCTTGCACCCGTTGTATGTGAATATAGAGCTTATCACACCCGGTCATCACGTGGTGTCTCGGCACGACGAACTGTAGCGATGGTGCATACTCAGGGAGAACACTTGTACCTTGAAATTTAGTGAGAGATCATCTTATAATGCTACCGTCGAACTAAGCAAAAGAAGATGCATAAAGGATAAACATCACATGCAATCAATATAAGTGATATGATATGGGCCATCATCATATTGTGACTTTGATCTCCATCTCCAAAGCACCGTCATGATCACCATCGTCACCGGCTTGACACCTTGATCTCCATCGAAGCATCGTTGTCGTCATGCCAACTATTGCTTCTATGACTATCGCTACCGCTTAGTGATAAAGTAAAGCAATTACATGGCGATTGCATTTCATACAATAAAGCGACAACCATAAGGCTCCTGCCAGTTGCCGATAACTTTTACAAAACATGATCATCTCATACAACAATTTATATCTCATCACGTCTTGACCATATCACATCACAACATGCCCTGCAAAAACAAGTTAGACGTCCTCTACTTTGTTGTTGCAAGCTTTACGTGGCTGCTACGGGATGAGCAAGAACCGTTCTTACCTATGCATCAAAAACCACAACGTGGTATAGTGATTGCTTTTGGATCTTCAGAAAGAACCCTGTTCATTGAATCCGATTCAACTAAAGTTGGAGAAACTGACACCCACTAGCCACCTATGTGCGAAGTACGTCGGTAGAACCAGTCTCGCGTAAGCGTATGCGTAATGTCGGTCTGAGCCGCTTCATCCAACAATACCGTTGAATTAAGAATCAACTAGTGACAACAAGCAATATGTATGTACCCACGCCCACAACTCCTTTGTGTTCTACTCGTGCATATAATATCTACGCATAAACCTGGCTCAGATGCCACTGTTGGGGAATGCAGTAATTTCAAAAAAAATTCCTACGCACACGCAAGATCCATCTAGGTGATGCATAGCAACGAGAGGGGATAGAGTTGTCTACATACCCTCGTAGACCGTAAGCGGAAGCGTTATGACAACACAATTGATGTAGTCGTACGTCTTCACGATCCGACTGATCCTAGCACCAAAGGTACAGCACCTCCGCGATCTGCACACATTCAGCTCGATGACGTCCCACAAACTCTAGATCCAGCTGAGGTCGAGGGAGAGTTTCGTCAGCACGACGGCGTGATGACGGTGATGATGAAGTTACCGACGCAGGGCTTCGCCTAAGCACTACAACGATATGACCGAGGTGGAATTCTGTGGAGGGGGGCACCACACATGACTAAACAATCAACTTGTGTGTCTATGGGGTGCCCCCTCCCTCGTATAAAAGGAGTGGAGGAGGGGGAGGGCCGGCCCTCTATGGAGCGCCTCAAGGGGGGAGTCCTAATCCCGTTAGGAGTAGGATTACCCCTTTCCCTTGTTGGAATAGGAGAGAAGGAAGGGGGAGAGGGAGAAGGAAAGGGGGGGCGGTCCCCCACCCCAATTCGGATTGGGCTTGGGGGGCGCCCCCACCTTGGACTCCTCCTCCTCTCTCCCACTAAGGCCCATTAAAGGCACATACACTCCCCAGGGGGTTCTGGTAACCCCCCGGTACTCCGGTAAATGCCTGAAGTCACCCGGAACCATTCTGATGTCCAACCATAGCCTTCCAATATATCGATCTTTATGTCTCAACCATTTCGAGACTCCTCGTCATGTCTGTGATCATATCAGGGACTCTGAACTACCTACGGTACATCAAAACACATAAACTCATAATATAGATCGTCACCGAACGTTAAGCGTGCGGACCCTACGGGTTTGAGAACTATGTAGACATGACCGAGACTCATCTCTGGTCAATAACCAATAGCGGAACCTGGATGCTCATATTGGTTCCTACATATTCTACGAAGATCTTTATCGGTCAAACCGCATAACAACATACGTTGTTCCCTTTGTCATCGGTATGTTACTTGCCCGAGATTCGATAGGTATCTCAATACCTAGTTCAATCTCGTTACCGGCAAGTCTCTTTACTTGTTCCGTAATGTAACATCCCGCAACTAACTCATTAGTCACATTGCTTGCAAGGCTTATAGTGATGTGCATTACCGAGAGGGACCAGAGATACCTCTCCGATACACGGAGTGACAAATCCTAATCTCGATCTATGCCAACTCAACAAACACCATTGGAGACACCTGTAGAGCATATTTAAAGTCACCCAGTTATGTTGTGATGTTTGATAGAACACTAAGTGTTCCTCCGGTATTCAGGAGTTGCATAATCTCATAGTCATAGGAATATGTATAAGTTATGGAGAAAGCGATAGCAGTAAACTGAACGATCATCGTGCTAAGCTAACGGATGGGTCAAGTCAATCACATCATTCTCTAATGATGTGATCCCATTCATCAAATGACAACTCTTGTCCATGGCTAGGAAACTTAACCATCTTTGATTAACGAGCTACTCAAGTAGAGGCATACTAGCGACACTCATTTTGCCTATGTATTCACACATGTACTAAGTTTTTGGTTAATACAATTCTAGCATAAATAGTAAACATTTATCATGATATAAGGAAATATAAATAACAACTTTACTATTGCCTCTAGGGCATATTTCCTTCAGAAAATACTTGGTGAGAAAAGCATCTTTGGACTTATTCCAAGAATCGATACTATTGCGAGGCAAAGAAGAGAACCCAATTTTGGCATAATCATGCAAAGAAAACGGAAATAATTTCATCTTCACCACATCATTCTCCACATCTTTTTTCTTTCGCATATCGCATAATTCCACGAAGGTATTAAGATGGGATGCGACATCCTCATTAGGAGTACCGGAAAATTGATGTTTCATAACAAGATTCAGCAAAGTAGTATTAATATCACAAGACTCCGCAGTAGTGGCGGGAGAAGCAATCGGAGTGCCAATAAAATCATTGTTGTTGGTATTTGAGAAATCACAAAACTTGGTGTTGTCTTGAGTCATGATTACTATGCAACAAGATTGCACTCAAAAATAGATCTGGTAAGAAAACGGCGAACGAAAAAGAGGGGCGAATAAAACGGGAAATTTTTGTGAAGTGGGAGAGAGGAAAACGAGAGGCAAATGGAAAATAATGTAAATTGCAAGGAGATGAGATTTGTGATTAGGAACCTGGTATATGTAGATGATCCTCCCCAGCAACAGCGCCATAAATTCCTTTTGATAGAGGCTTGAAGCTACGTCGGTATTTCCCCAAAGAGGAAGGGACGATGCAGCACAATGGCGGTAGGTATTTCCCTCAGTAATGAGACCAAGGTTATCGAACCAGTAGGAGAACCAGGCAACACAACGTAAACAACCCTGCACACAAATAACAAATACTCGCAACCCGACGTGTAAAAGGGGTTGTCAATCCCTTTCGGGTAGCGGCGCTCCAAGATAGGCAAACGGACGTGCATAAAATTGTAGTAGATTGATAGATCGAACGCCAAATAAAATAAATAAGAATAAAATGAAGCAAGGTATTTTTGTATTTTTGGTTTAATAGATCTGGAAAAAAAAGCGACGGAAGAGTAGATCGCAAAGGCAAATAATATGAGAAAGAGACCAAGGGGGCGTAGGTTTCACTAGTGGCTTCTCTCGAGAAAAATAGAAAACGGTGGGTAAACAAATTACTGTTGGGCAATTGATAGAACTTCAAGTAATCATGACGATATCTAGAAAATGATCATTACATAGGCATCACGTCCAAGATTAGTAGACCGACTCCTGCCTGCATCTACTACTATTACTCCACACATCGACCGCTATCCAGCATGCATCTAGTGTATTAAGTTCATGGAGAAACAGATTAATGCAATAAGAACGATTACATCATGTAGAAAAGATCTATCTATGTAGAGATAGACCCCATCGTTTTATCCTTAGTAGCAACAATACATACGTGTCGGTTCCCCTTCTGTCACTGGGATCAAGCACCGTAAGATCGAACCCACTACCTTCATCCAATCATAAACTCAAAGTTCATCCGATCCCAACAAACACACCGCAAAAAGAGTTACATTACATTATATGGATCTCCAAAAGACCATTGTATTGAGAATCAAACGAGAGTGAGGAAGCCATCTAGCTACTAACTACGGACCCGAAGGTCTACAAAGGACTACTCACGCATCATCGGAGAGGCACCAATGGAAGTGGTGAACCCCTCCGTGATGGTGTCTAGATTGGATCTGGTAGTTCTGGACTCTGCGGCAGCTGGAATTGCTTTTGATTGACTCCCCTATGGTTTCTGGAATATTGGGGTATTCATACAGCAAAGAGGCGTTCCGGGGGGCACCCGAGGTGGGCACAACCCACCAGGGCACGCCTGGGCCTCCTGGCACGCCCTGGTGGGTTGTGATCCCCTCAGAGCATGATACGTCTCCAACGTATCTACTTTTCCAAACGCTTTTCATCTTGTTTTGGACTCTAATTTGCATGATTTGAATGAAACTAACCCCGGACTGACGTTGTTTTCAGCAGAACTACCATGGTGTTGTTTTTGTGAAGAAATAAAAGTTCTCGGAATGGAAAAAAACATTGGGAGGAATTTTTATACAATAAACAAGAATTTCTGGAGCCAAGACCCACCGGAGGGGGCACCTGGGTGGGCACTACCCACCAGGGCGCCCCCCTCCTGGCGCACCCAGAAAAAAATCAAGGAGAAAGAATTATAGCGATCCACGAGACGGAGCCATCGTCACCTCATGTTCTTCATCGGGAGGCCAGATCTGGAGTCCGTTTGGGGCTCCGAAGAGGGGGATCTTTGTTCTTTGTCATCACCAACCCTTCTCCATCGCCAATTCCATGATGCTCCCCACCGGGAGTGAGTAATTCCTTCATAGGCTCGCTGGTCGGTGAGGAGTTGAATGAGATTCATCATGTAATCGAGTTAGTTTAGTTAGGGCCTAATCCCTAGTATCCACTATGTTCTAAGATTGATGTTGCTATGACTTTGCCATGATTAATGCTTGTCACTTTGGCCCAGGTGCCATGATTTCAGATCTGAACCGTTTATGTTATCACCATTATATCCATGTTTTAGATCTGATCTTGCAAGTTATAGCCACCTACTATGTGTTATGATCTGGCAACCCCGGAGTGACAATAGTCGGGACCACTCTCGGTGATGACCGTAGTTTGACGAGTTCATGTATTCACCGTGTGTTAATGCTTTGTTCCGGTTCTCTATTAAAAGGCGGCCTTAATATCCCTTTGTTTCCAATAGGACCCCGCTGCCATGGGAGGGTAGGACAAAAGATGCCATGCAATTTCTTTCCATAAGCATGTATGACTATTTACGGAATACATGCCTACATTATATTGATGAACTGGAGCTAGTGCCGTATCGCCCTAGGTTATAACTGTCTCATGATGAATATCATCCAACAAGTCATCGATCCAATGCCTACGAATTTATCTTATATTGTTCTTGATAAGTTAATACTGCTATCGTTACTGTTGCACTTGTTACAAAACTACTGTTATCACTGTTGTCATTACCATTGTTGCTGCTACTATTATCAAAACTATCATATTACTTTGCTACTGATCACGTTGCTGCGGATAATTAATCTCCAGGTGTGGTTGAATTGACAACTCAGCTGCTAATACCTTCAAATATTCTTTGGCTCCCCTTGTGTCGAATCTATAAATTTCAGTTGAATACTCTACCCTCGAAAACTGTTGTGATCCCCTATACTTGTGGGTTATCAAGACCTTTTTCTGGTGCCGTTGCCGGGGAGCATAGCTATATTTGTTGAGTCACTGGGATTATTATCAATTTATCACCATGAAGAATCTGAAGGATGCTAAGACTAAGATTTTTGCCTCAAAGACGAGGGGAGGTAAGGAACTGCCATCCAGTTCTGGTTTAGATTCACCTTCTGTTATAAGTGAACTTGCAACACCACCACATGCTATTAATCCGGATATGTCGCAAGTTGTTGATGATGCTACTTCTGCTATGGATAATGCTTATGATGATGCTGCTACCTTGCTTGATAATGATGATGTGCCACTTGGTGAATTTCTTGATGAACAAATTGCTAGAGTAATACAACATGATGTTGTTGAATCTGATGATGAGCTTGAAACTGAAACTCCTGCTAGGACTAGCCTTCCAAGATATGAATTGCCTAAGGTGCCAGAAGGTTATGTTATGAATGAGGAGACAACTAGAGATATTCTTGATTGTAGGGATAGAGATGATCTAGAGAAATTATTATGCAAGTATAAAGAAAAATCTCTGAATGCTAGAATGAATTATGATCATAAGTTTGCTACTTCACCTATCTTTATTGATGATAAGGATTATGAATTCTCTGTCGACCCAGAGTTAATTACTTTGGTTGAATCTGATCCTTTCCATGGTTATGAAACTGAAATTGTTGTGGCACATCTTACTAAGTTGAATGACATAGACACCCTTTTTACTCATGATGAGAAAACTCGCTATTACTTTATTCTCAAATTATTTCCTTTCTCATTAAAGGGTGATGCTAAAGTTTGTTATAATACTCTTGCTCCTGGTTGTGTGTGTAGTCCCCAGGATATGATTTATTACTTCTCTAAAAAATATTTCCCTGCTCATAAGAAACAAGCTGCTTTATAGGAAATATTTAACTTTGTGCAAATTAAAGAAGAGAGTCTCCCACAATCTTGGGGGAGGCTTTGCCAATTACTTAATGCATTTCCTGATCATCCTCTTAAGAAAAATGAAATACTTGATATCTTCTATAATGGACTAATTGATGGTTCTAGGTATTTCCTAGATAGTTGTGTTGGTTGTGTTTTCAGGGAAACAAACTGTTGGACAAGCTGAAGAATTATTGAATAATATATTGAAAAATTATGATGATTGGACTCTTTTCGAACAAACAGTTAAACCCACTCCGAAGAAGAGGGGTATATTATATCTTAGTCCTGAAGATATGCAAGTGGCAAAGAAATCCATGAAGGAAAAAGGTATTAAAGCTGAGGATGTCAAAAATTTACCTCCTATTGAAGAAATACATGGGCTTAACACACCACCACTGCCTAAGGTGGTAGAGGTAAATTCTCTAATGAAATTCAATGATAATGACAATCCTCACAATATGCACCTTAGCCAATGCCTTTATGAGTTTGAAAACTATATTAGAAAACAAGATCACTTCAATGCAAATGTTATGAAACAGTTGAAATACAATTTTGATATGATTGCTCGCTTGAGTGACTTGTTATTTAGAATCTCAAATTATGTTAGAGGTTTTGGAAAGCATGCTTCTATGGTTCAAACTCAGTTGAAAGAGATTTGCTTGATGAAATGAATAATAATATACATGACTTTGTTGTTAGAGTTGCAACTAGAGGAGGTAAAATGACTCAGGAACCACTTTATCTGAGGGACACCCAAAAAGAAGATAATAGGGTTCACAAAGGAACAACACCACTGCACCTAGTTCTTCTAAAAAGAAAAGGAAGAAGAAAAATGATAGGACTTTGCATGCTCCTACTGAACCTGAAATAGAAAAACCTCCTAATAACGATAATGAAGTTTCTATCTCTGATGCTGAAACTCAGTCTGGTAATGAACATTCACCTAGTGATAATGAAGAAGATAATGTTGATGGTCATGAATACTCTCAACCAAATAATAAAGAACCAGACAATGATGTTGAGATAGAACCACCTGTTGATCTTGATAACCCACAACCTAAGAATAAAAGGTATGATAAAAGAGACTTTGTGGCTAGAAAACACGGTAAAGAAAGAGAATTGTGGGTTCAAAAACCTATGCCTTTTCCACCTAAGTCAACTAAAAATAATGATGATGAAGAATTTGAACGCTTTGCTAAAATACTGAGGCCGGTCTTTTTGCGTACTCGCTTGACTGATATCCTTAAATGCCTCCTTATGCAAAGTACATGAAAGACATCATCACTAATAAGAGAAAAATGCCGGAATCTGAAATCTCCACTATGATTGCTAATTATACTTTTAAAGATGGAGTACCTAAAAACTTGGAGATCCAGGGATACAAACTATACCTTGCTCTATCAAAAATAATTATGTGAAAACTGCTTTGTGTGATTTAGGAGCTGGTGTTAGTGTTATGCCTTTCTCTTTCTATAAAAGACTTGATTTGAATAAACTCACACCTATTGAAATATCTTTGCAAATGGCTGACAAATCAATTGTCATACCTATCGGTATTTGTGAGCATGTGCCCGTTGTTGTTGCTAATGTTACTATTGACTGACTTTGTTATACTTGAGATGCCTGAGGACGGCAACATGTCGATTATCCTTGGTAGGCCCTTCTTGAATACTGCAGGGGCTGTTATTGATTGCAATAAAAGCAAGGTCACTTTTCATTATCAATGGTAATGAGTATACAGTGCACTTTCCGAAGAAACAATTCCAAGTGAATGGTATTAATGTTATTGAAAAATCTCCGACAATCACTATTGGAAGTTTCCAAATATCTCTACCTACTATCAAAAGAAATATGAAATGCTTATTGTTGGGGACATTCATATCCCCATTGAGGTAAATTAGTGATTTACGAAAGTTCTTTGGCTTCATATGCTAATCGAAAGTGGTTGTTAATAAGACTTGATCAACCTTATTAATGGATCATTTTTGAGAGGTATGAAGTTGATGAATTTAGTAAGCACTACCTTCTGTCCCTACCTTTTGTTTTCTGTTTTTATTAGTTAAATAAAATAATGCCACGTTTTGTCTGTTTTCTGAATGTACCGTGCAATAAAAAAATGACTCAAAAATAAAAGTTCTCAGAATGCTCTGAAAATTTGATACGATTTTTTCCTAAATATTGAAGAATTTCTGGTGCAAATAACATCATAGGGGGTGCACCAGGTGGGCACAACCCACCTGGGCGCGCCAGGACCCCCAGGCGCGCTCTGGTGGGTTGTGGTCACCACGTGGGCCTCCTCACTTATCCCTTCGCACCACTTCATCACTTACCTCCAGAAAAAATTCCAAACCCGACCCATTGCCATCCCTAGTTCTTGCTCTCAAACCCGCGGATTTTGATCTCTTTGCTCGAAGCTCCATTTCTGAAACTGTTTCAGGGGATTGTTCCTTGGTATGTGACTCTGATACGTCTCCAATGTATCTGTAATTTTTGATTGTTCCATGCCGTTATATTATCAATCTTGGATATTTTATAATAATTTAATAGTCATTTTATATCATTTTTTGGTACTAACCTATTGACATAGTGCCAAGTGCCAGTTACTGTTCTTTTCCATGTTTTTTACATCGTAGAAAATTGATAACCCACAAGTATAGGGGATCGTTTGTAGCCTTTTTCGATAAATAAGAGTGTCAAACCCAACGAGGAGCTAAAGGTAGAACAAATATCCCCTCAAGTTCTATCAACCACCGATACAACTCTACGCACGCTTGACGTTTGCTTTACCGGAAACAAGTATGAAACCAGAAATACTTTGTAGGTGTGATAGGATAGGTTTGCAAGATAATAAAGAGCACGTAAATAAAATCTAGGGCTTGTTTAAATAAAGACACAACTAAGTTTGTTTCAGTAGAGAGCTTTTTTCAACAAGAAAGTTATTTGTCCCTAGGCAATCGATAACAAGTACTGGTAATCATTCTTGCAATTATATATGAGGGAGAGGCATGAGCTAACATACTTTCTCTACTTGGATCATATGCACTTATGATTGGAACTCTAGCAAGCATCCGCAACTACTAAAGATCATTAAGGTCGTGAAACCCAACCATAGCATTAAGTATCAAGTCCTCTTTACTCCCATATGCCATAACCCACCTACTTGAGTTTAAGTTTCTGTCACTCTCGCAACCCACCGTAAGCAAACCATGAACATATTGCAACACCGTACAGTGGGGGGCCCTCACGTTTGCGCGAGAATGGAGGGCATGGTAGGACAGCACCATAAATAAAATATACAATCATACCAACCAACATCATGATTAACCCACATGACAAAACGGATCTACTCAAACATCATAGGATAACCATAGATCATAGGGAAATGATATATGGAGTTGAGCACCATGTTTAAGTAGAGATTACAGCGGGTAGAAGAGGTGTTACACCGCTGCATAGAGGGGGAGAGAGTTGGT
This sequence comes from Triticum urartu, assembly GCF_056163025.1. Lineage (NCBI taxonomy): Eukaryota > Viridiplantae > Streptophyta > Magnoliopsida > Poales > Poaceae > Triticum > Triticum urartu. The sequence goes on along the minus strand of NC_141876.1, from coordinate 46,017,674 downwards.
GTTGACGGTAGCAAGATTGTCGATGTAGATCGTCGTCCTGATCGTTCCCCCGGTGGCACTCCGGCGCCACCGGAAGCGAGGGGGAGAGAGACCCCCTCCTTCTTCTTCCTTGGCCTCTCCCCTAGATGGGAGGAGAGTTCCTCTTTGGTCCTTGATCTCCATGGCTGCGGAGGGGCGGGAGCCGCTCTGAGATTGGATCTCCCTCTCTGTTCTCTTCTATTTCGTGCTCCCAGATCTAGCCGAAAACCATTTCTTATATTCTCGGAGATCCGTAACTCCGATTGCGTTGAGATTTTAACACGATTTTTTCCGGATATAAGCTTCCTTGCGCGTGAAGTAGAGGTCCAACCGACATACGAGGTGGGCACAACCCACCACCGCGCGCTAGGGGCTTTTGGCGCGCCCTGGTGTCTTGTGGGCTGTGTGGGCCTCCGTTTGCGGTGATTCCAACTACCAAAAATCACAATATTCCAAAATAATTCTCCGTCATTTTTTAGTGCGTTTGGACTTCGTTTGATATGGATATTCTACGATACAAAAAACATGCAGAAAATAGGAACTAGCACTGGGCACTTGATCAATAGGTTAGTCCAATAAAACATATAAAAAGTTGCCAAAAGTATGTAAAAGTTGTATAATATTGGCATGAAACAATCAAGAATTATAGATACGACAGAGACGTATCAGCATCCCCAAGCTTAACTCCTGGTCGTCCTCGAGCAAGTAAATGAAAAAATATAATTTTTGATGTGGAATGCTACCTAACATAAACTTGATCATATGTCTAGTCATGGCATGAATATTAAGACATAAGTGATTCAAAGCAATAGTCTATAATTTGACATAAAGACATCAATACTCTGGCATCCCAACAAACAATCATGTCTTTCAAACTATCAATGCTAAAGAAAGCCATCCCTGCAAAATCATATAGTCTTGTCATTCCCTGTCTTCTTAACACAAAGTATTTATAATGCACAACCCCGATGACAAGCCGAGCAATTGGTTCATACTTTTTAACGCGCTTCAGCTTTTCAACCCTCACGCAATACATGAGCGCAAGCCATGGATGTAGCACTATGGGTGGAATAGAGTATGATGATGGGGGTAAATATAAAGAAGACAAAAAAGTAAGAAAGTCTCACATCGACGCAGCTAACCAACGGGCTATGGAGATGCCCATCAATTGATGTCAATGTGAGGAGTAGGGATTGCCATGCAAAGAATGCACTAAGAGCTATAAGTGTATGAAAGCTCAATATGAAAACTAAGTGGGTGTGCATCTAATCCTATAGTGAAAAATTCCCACTAGTATATGAAAATGACAACATAGGAGACTCTCCATATGAAAAACATGGTGCTACTTTGAAGCACAAGTGTGGTATAGGATACTAACAATGCCCCTACTCTATCTGTTTATTTTTTTTCTTTTTATTTTTTTCTTTTTCTTTTTTCTTTTTCTTTTTCTTTTTTTATATTTTTTTCTCTCATTGTCCGGAGTCTCATCCCGACTTGTGGGGGAATCCTAGTCTCCATCATCCTTTCCTCACTGGGGCATTGCTCTGAAAATTAATAATGATGATCATCACACTTCTATTTACTTATAACTCAAAAGAAATAAAAATTACAACTCGATACCTATGACAAAGTATGACTCTATATGAATGCCTCTGGCATGTACCAGGATGTGCAATGATCTTGCGTAACAGGTATGAAAAATGATGAATGGTGGCTGAGCCACAACTACTATGTCAACTATATGATCATGCAAAGCAATATGACAATGAATGCTCAAGTCATCAAACGGAAGCGGTGGAAGTTGCATGGCAATATATCTTGGAATGGCCATGGAAAAGCCATAGTAGGTAGGTATGGTGGCTGTTTTGAGGAAGATATAATAAGGCTTATGTGTGATAGAGCGTATCATATCACGGGGTTTGGATGCACCTGCGAAATTTGCACCACGACTCGATGTGAGAAAGGGCAATGCACGGTACCATAGAGGCTAGCAAATTGCGAAAAGGTAAGAGTACGTATAATCCATGGACTCACATTAGTCATAAAGAACTCATATACTTATTGCAAAAGTTTATTATCCCTCGAAGCAAAGTACTACTACGCATGCCCCTAGGGGGATAGATTGGTAGGAAAAGACCATCGCTCGTCCCCGACCGCCACTCATAAGGAAGACAATCAATAATAAATCATGCTCCAACTTCATAGCATAAAGAGAGACTATACGTGCATGCTTCAGGAATCACAAACCTTAACACCAATATTCTTACTAAACACAACCGTTTACTAGTACCTCCCACATATTCCATCTCTATATCGCAAAACTATTGCAAGGAATCAAACATATCATATTCAGTGATCCACAAGTTTTATGTAGGATTTTATGGCTAACCATGCAATTGACCAATTCCTTTTGACTCTCTAAATAGATATAAGTGAAGCATGAGAGTTTAATTATTTGTACAAAATACCATTATCAAATAAATATAAGTGAAGCAAAAGAGCATTCTTCAAACAACGGTTTTCTATGTGAAGAGAAACACGCAATCCACACTTCAAATGATATAAGTGAAGCACATGAAGCATTCTATAAAGCCATACTCAAAAGATATAAGTGAAGTGCAATGAGAATTCTATAAATCAACCATGGACTATCTCATACCAGCATGGTGCATAAAATAAAAGTGAAAACTAAACGCAAAAGATGCTCCAAGATTTGCACATGTCACGCGAACGAAACGAAACCGAAAACATACCGATACTTGTTGAGAAAGATGGGATGCCTTACGGGGCATCCCCAAGCTTAGACGCTTGAATATCCTTGAATATTTACTTGGGGTGCCTTGGGAATCCCCAATCTTGAGCTCTTGGCTCTCCTCCTTCTCCTCATATTGAAACCTCCTTGACCTTCGATCACTTCATCCACACAAAACTCAACAGAAAGTTCGGTAAGATCCGTTAGTATAATAAAGCAAATCACTACTATAAGTACAGTTGAAAACCAATTAATATTTTGTTTTTTCATTGTAGCTACTGTAATATAACTTTTTCATGTCTTAATCCACTGATAGAATCGATAGTTTCATCAAAACAAGCAAACAATGCATCAAAAACAGAATCTGTCTTAAACAGGACAGTCTGTAGTAATCTGAACATTCACCATACTTCTGGTACTCCAAAAATTCTGAAACAATTAGGAAAAATAAACATTTTGTATAGAAAGACAGTTCAAGAAGTTTCAGAACCGTTTGACATTCCAGTAAACAATGTAAAATCACGCACTACAGACAAAGTTTCTGTTTTGCACCATACAAACCAACAAGCAATCTAAACATCCTAAAGGCAAACCTTGGCACATTATTTTTATAATACAATGTATTTGTACAAGGGGATAATTATTTTTGTTGAAAAGTATTTGTAATTAAGATTCACAAAGTTTCCATGGGTATGAACAAAGTTCAAGGCTAGCTCCCACTTCCACGGTGCTTGTCTATCTCACTTTCACTTTTCTTTCTGTGAAGTTTTAAGTTCCCCTCTATATTTTTGTTTCTTTGTTTTAAAACTATATAAAAGCACTCAACAGAAATAAATGACTCTCTAAAACTTCCGGGTTGTCTCCCTGGCAGCACTTTCTTTAAAGCCATTAAGCTAGGCATAAAAGTGCTCAAGTAATGAATCCACCTGGATCCCAAGGTATATCAAAGCCAATTTTAATTAACAATGATTTGGCATTTAGTAGTGAGCACAAAGCAACATATATCATGCAATGACGAAGTCTAACTCTCTTCCTATGCATCGGTGATACGTCTCCAATGTATCTATAATTTTTTATTGTTCCATGCTATTATATTATCTGTTTTGGATGTTTAATGGGCTTTAATATGCACTTTCATATTATTTTTGGGACTAACCCATTAACCGGAGGCCTAGTGCCAGTTTCTGTTTTTTGCATATTTCAGACTTTTGGAGAAAAGGAATATCAAATAAAATCCAAATGGAACGAAACCTTCACGAGGATCTTTCTTGGAACAAACGCAATCCAAGAGACTTGGAGTGGAAGTCAGAGATGCAACGAGGCGGCCATGAGGCAGGAGGGTGCCCCCAGGGGGGTAGGCGTGCCGCCCACCCTCGTGGGCCCCTTGTAGCTCCACCGACATACTTCTTTCGCCTATATATACTCTTATACCCTAAAAACATCCAGGAGAGCCACGACACCACTTTTCCACCGCTGCAACCTTCTGTACCCATGAGATACCATCTAGGGCCTTTTCCGGCGATCTGCCGGAGGGGGAATCAATCACGGAGGGCTTCTACATCAGCACCATAGCCTCTCCGATGATGTGTGAGTAGTTTACCACAGACCTTCACGTCCATAGTTATTAGCTATATGGCTTCTTCTCTCTCTTTGGTTCTCAATACAAAGTTCTCCTCGATGTTCTTGGAGATCTATCCAATGTAATATTCTTTTGCGGTGTGTTTGCCAAGATCCGATAAATTGTGGATTTATGATCAAATTTATCTATGAAAAATATTTGGTTGTTCTCAGAATTCTTATATGCATGATTTGATATCTTTGCAAGTCTCTTCGAACTATCGGTTTAGTTTGGCCTACTAGTGTCAGGACCCCAATTCTAAGTCACACCGATCTAGCTTGTAACACCTCCTATCACTTTGCAGCCTCACGCACGGTATACCCACGGGTGTCGCCTTACCATGGCCTGGGACCGTTTGCGCCTTTTGGCTCACGTATATGATAGTGTCGCTAGCATCCATATGACAGGGAACCCGGGCCAACATGACTAGTCGTGAACCCAAAGTGGCACCAACTTACGGGGACAGGCATACATGAATCAACATCGAGCATGTCGGTCAGCAGCGTGCGAATCCGGGCTGTAGCACTGGGCTAACAGGACTCCGGGAACCCGGGCTGTAGCAGGCTAGGCAGGACTCCGGATGTCACCGTGTGACATTTCCCTGAAGGGACAGACACAGGAATGAAGTGAATCACATGCCGGCCAGTCAAGTATTCCGGAGCAGTAGTGCTGGGCTAGCAGGACTCCGGTGAGCCGGGCAGTAGCGGACTACTATGGCTTATGGAAGCACAAGACTACATTTCCCCATAAGAGAGGCTACCAAGGATAAACAACTAGGTTGTCGGATCCCACACATACCAAGCATTTCAATCATACACACAATATGCTCGATATGTGTAAATACAACATGGCATCACAACATAACTCTACGACTCAAGTATTTATTCACTAGGCTCTGAAGAGCCAGATATTACAAACATGGGTCTCATGACCCAACATTCAGAGCATACCAGACAAAACACATGCGGAAGCTTAACATGTCTGAGTACAGACGTCTACAAATGAAAAAGGCTGAGAAGCCTGACTAACTACCAGATCCTGCCGAGGGCACAAGATCGTAGCTGAGGTAACAAGCTAAATGTCGAAGTCCACATGGAACTACTAGCGAGACTGAAGTCTCTCTGCAAAACATAAATTAAGCAAACGTGAGTACAAATGTACCCAGTAAGACTTACATCAGAACTAACTACTTATGCATCAGTATCAACAAAGGGGTAGTGGAGTTTAACTGCAGCAAGCCAACTGTGACTCAGTGGCTAACCTGAACTACGACTGCAAGCAACTCTTTTGAGGTGGCGCACATGAGTCCACATATTCACCATATCAATACACCACTATGGATCCGCTCACATCTCCCTACGAGAACACCGTCCATAGCACTCACGCTTATCTTGCGCATTTTAGAGTATCCACTTTCACTTGTCTATGAACTGTATAGGCAACCAAGTAGTCCTTTACCGCGGACGCGGCTATTCGAATAGATGATGTTAACCCTGCAGGGGTGTACTTCTTCATACACGCTCTCACCACTTACTGTCGTTTACACGACATGTACTCGGCAACCTTCAAGCGGAAGCCCAACGAGCATGTCGGCCATGGCCTACCTAAACACTCAAGTCTCTAGTCCAGGTTTATCGCCTATCCAGGTTCCATCCGCAGGGAGTCCGGCTGAGGTTTCCACATACGGCCCCGAATGATGTGTACAGGGTTCCCGAGACACCAAACGGGTGACTCGGTACACTGTGCCACGGTGTATCTATCGCATCATAGCCCACCCCTAGGGTTAGCGCTACGCACGTCTGCCAACACATATCCTACAAACACGAGAAACTATTTGCAACTCCTAGACAGAGGACTAGGGTGGTTAAGAAGCCGAGAGGGTCAATTAAGGATCCCAATGCATGGTAGTAATTGGTTCTTAAATCACACATACAGTTCTCGGTGCTTAAGGACGGTTCCAATGAAACAACCCACCATGTACTCCTACATGGCCTCTCATCAATACCTTTACCAAATCATGTTCAACACACTTAGCTCACACACAGTAGGACATGTTCACAACTTTCCAATTCATCCCCGATGAATCAGACCTGACACAACTCTAAGCAATAGCAGGCATGACAAGCAAACATGAATTAGTAGGCACATCAAGGCTCAAACAACTCCTACTCAGGCTAGTGGGTTTCATCTATTTACTGTGGCAACGACAGGTCATGCAGAGGAAAGGGGTTCAACTACCGCAGCATGTAACAGTTGAATCATTGTTGTCCTAATGCAGTAAAAGAGAGCAGGAGCGAGAGAGTGGCATTGTATCGGAATGAACAAGGGGGTTTTGCTTGCCTGGCACTTCTGAAGATAGTATAGTTCTTCATCGGTGTCATCGATCTCATCATCGCACACATCGTCTACCGAGGGGGAACAATCACCGGCAAACACAGAAAGAACACAATCAATGCAATGCACAATATGATGCATGATCATGACATGTCAACATTCTGAAGATAGTATAGTTCTTCATCGGTGTCATCGATCTCATCGTCGCAAACATCGTCTACCGAGGGGGAACAATCACCGGCAAACACAGAAAGAACACAATCAATGCAATGCACAATATGATGCATGATCATGACATGTCAACATGCTGTGATTTGAGCTAATGCAGCTAAGAACAGAAGGGTTTGAGTTGATTTGAACCAAAGGTTCAAATTCAAATTCAAACTAAGAACTTATAAAGTGCATTATCATGTTTTGATCTAAACAGCAAGGTTAAGTTGTTTAAACATGCATGAAACCAGTATAGATGGATAGATTAGATTTTTCTGATCATTTTTCATATATAATTTGTTTGATTGGGAGTTACGGTTGAATTACTATGAATTTTTGAAGTTTTGGATATTTTCTGCAATTTTCTGAATTATTTTAAATCCAGAAAATGATAACTGCATCAGCATTGCATCACTATGATGTCAGCTGGTTAACCGGGAAGCCCAGGTCAAACTGACTAGTGGGTCCCTTGTGTCAGTAGCTAAACTAAATTAGCTAGGTTTAGTTAATCCTAATCTAGGTTAGTTAGCAGGGCGGCCCCACCTATCATTGAGCCAGGGGAGGTCAAACCCCTTGGTCAACTGGGGCTAACACGCTGGCGTTTAGCCGCCGCCGGCAGCAGACGCGACGGAGGGCGCGGGATTTGCACTCCGGCGACCAAAAGGACGGCGGAGGCCATCTATGGGGAGCTGGACATGCGCCGCTTCCATTGGTGGTGGTGGTTGGTCCGGAGGTGGCCGGAATCATTGCCGGCGACGATGTTGGAGGCTGCCGGAGCTCGGGGATGGTGCGGGTTAGCGCTGTGGTGTGCTAACGAGCGAGGCGAAGGTCTAGCGGGGCACTACGCGTTGCGGGGAGCAAGTTGGACTCGCCGGGGTGACCATTTGGTCACCAGAGCTGCGCCGACGACGAGCTCAAGCGGCGGCGGCTATGGTCGTCAAGGGGGCGACGTCTACGGCTCGAAATCGAAGGGGAGGAAGGAGGGGATCCACGCAAGAGCTCACAGCGGTTCGTTCGGTGGCCTCAGCGAGCTCGGGGAAGCGTCGGAGCGGGCGCACGGTCGCCGGTGATCTCGGTGGCGCGAGGTTGAAGAAGACGGCGGTGAGGGTGTTCGGCGGTGTCCGGCGTCGCTTGGCTTGGCGAGGAGGTCGAGGACAAGGTAGCCGAGCTACTGGGAACGTCGAGGGGTCGAGGGGGAGGCTCTGGGTGCGGCAACGGTGAGCGGTGGTGACGAGCTCCGCTCGGGCTGCGCGGGAGAGAGAGCAGAGGAGGGGAAAGGGGTCCAGGGGAGAGAGGAGAGGTGCAAGGGGGCGAGGGGGAGTGTGTGGCACTCCGGGCTGGCTCCAGAAGCGGTGGAAGCAGGAGGTGGCTCGGGCGCGTGCCGGCGCGCGGTGGCCACACACCCTCGCCTACTGGCGCGAGGAGGAAGGCGACAGGGAGGCGCTGGTGGGCTGGGCTGTCCAGCTGGGCCGCCAGGTGGGCTGCAACAGGTGCATAAACTGGGCCAGGTAGGTTTTTATCTCTCTTTGCTTTTCTGTTTTTGTTTCTTGTTTTTCTGCTGTTGTTTTTTGATTTAGCACAGGTGCCAAACCATTTTATAAAATGCTGAAAATATTTATAGGCACCTCTGAAATTAATTCCAACAGCCCAAAAATACTTCCAAGATTATTTGGACATTTAACAATATTTATATCATTTAAAATGCCCAAATGCAAATACATATGATTTAATTCAGGGGTCCAAGTTGTCCTAGAAAAATGTGCAATATTTTTGGCAGAGGTTCAAGACCAATCCAAAAATGATGAACATTTTGTGAAGGCCATTTTGGGTTCAGTGAAAAAGATTTTATCTGGACCCTAGTTGAATTTCATTTGCTGCTAGGGTTTATCAGCCCCCATTTCAAGTTTCATAAAATTTGAACATGATGCATGGATGCTTATGCAAAGACAGACAAGGTATAAGCTAGGGTTGTGACAACTCACCCCCACTAAACAAGAATCTCGTCCCAAGATTCAGGACGTGAGGTAAGATGAAGGGGAAACACAAACTAACACAATCTTCACGATCCAAGTTGCACTTTGTAAGAACGTTGATTCGTCACCATCTTTGTCTCGACGTCTTGCTCTAAGAAATCCAACCAACATGGCATCGAGAGGAAAAGGAAAAACTCTAGAAGGATCGATCTTCTCGAAGATCAAACAACTGATGATCAACTCACGGAATGAGACATTGAAACATCTCTCGAGCTGAGACATGAAACATACATCCAGAGGGATGGAGTGTAACAGATGACGGAGGTTCACTAGGTAGACAACAATTTCATGCTTAAGAAGGTGGTGAACGGTTGTCAACGTAGCGAGGGGTTGTGTTTCCATGATACCATAACGAGACATCTTAGAGGAAGGTGACTCACAGAAATATTCCCTTAAGTGGCAAAAAGAATTACTTTTGATATAATTATCATTGAAACTCTTTATGCTAGCCTAAGACAATCACAAACGATCATTCAAGGAGGTTCAAAAGAACGGCATATATCAACTAGAATGGATAATGTGGACTACCTTGTTGAAGACAACGCAATGGATGGTTTTTGCTTATCACCGAAAATGGATGGGACTCATGGTAATTCCACTTTTGAAGATGATCCTAGACATTAATTACTGAGAAGGCAGACCATAGAAAATGGCACAATGGCGGTGCAAGCTGGGAACAAAATGCAAATGCTGGGAATGTTCCAACCATCATATCTGCGTGAGATTCAGATCTGGCTGGTATTGGGGTATTTCAGACAGCATGTCTGGAAAAGAAATGTAGCAACACAAATCGATGAGATGGCGTTGCGAGATTCTCGGGAAATGAACTACGATAGCAAGCTCCAAAACATGAGCTGGTTCTGCTACATACATGTGAACACGCTGTTCCAGACAAGCATGACCACATAGTAGTCTTACAACAAAACACTATCGAGTTCCGGAGGGGAACCATGAATGAGGGTAGCGAAGTCCTAACATAAGTCATGATTCTTAAGCAGGAACTTCTTCACCTTGAACAAATCAATCAGTGGCTTGGTGTGCTAGGAACACATATGGAGTGGAGGTAATTAATCTACCAAACCATAGAGTATTTCGCATGTATGCATGACTGATTTGGTATGATTCCAAGGGAAACAAAACAAACCTTTCTCAAATCCATGGCGGCAACTTACACCTAATGCACGTGAACTTGGAGAAAGTCACTTCTTTCATTCAAGCATAAGCTTCATGAATGGAACACGAAGGCATTGCTTACAAAGTTTCAACACTAGGTTGATGTTCAACCTGAATCATGGGGAGACAAAATGCTGCTGATGGGGTCAACAGCAACTCATCGGAATTTCCATATCACTGGACTTCCGCCATCATGTGAACACGGTGATAGCATTGGTCAGACCAAAAGATGTAATGGTGTACGCTCGAGGGATCAAGCATGAGTAAGACAACATTACGAACATCGTTGGTTCTGATTTGACTTGACGATAGCCTATACTCAAGTCAAAGTTTTGACAAGACAATAGATCCAACAACTGATCATGAGGACTAATCGATGAAGATATCATCTTTCTTCAACACACACACACACACAAAAAAAAAAGATATCCCTTAACATGAACTAAGTCAGACCAGCTTTTGTCTTCCAACTCTCCAAGTTGTTTTTTTGGCTTAACCAACTAGCTCAAGGGTATCCAACACAGATTCTTGGAGAAGGGTGGTTTATAAGAAAACCAACTTGATCGCGTGCTCAACATAACGGTCAGGGGGAAACCTGGTAATACTTTCGAGAAGATATCCGAAAAATGACGAACCACCGATACGTCTCTAAGCTCGAGAACAATCTTGCTTTTCAGGGCAAGACGATATGATCAAATAAGCAAGGGATTGAGTAATCCGAACTCATTGATCAAAGGGTGCACCTGAAATAAGGACTAGGTAGCACGATCAATCTTAGGATGATGATTCAATAACCAGCACGCTAAGAGTGAGAGTATTGTCCATTAACTACCAAGCAACGAGGTTGCTAGTAGTATTAATTTCACACATCACAGTTCACTTGTCGGCATTCCGGTTACAACAACACGGGACCAAGGAATGAATAATGATGGCGAGAAGTATCACTCCATCAAGAATTCATAAGAGGTGGTGCAATTCTCATGGCATTCTTGACATAAAGATGGTAATACTCCAAGGTAGAACAGAATCAAAAGCTGGATTGTCATTTGATTTGCGGATTACAACTGCTTTGACCCAATCCTGGATATGGATGAGGTACTGGAGTTTGTTTCTCCTAGTCATTCTGGAATAGAATGGCTTGACGAACCACAAGAATAATAAGCACCGGTAACACGGATGCATAATTACTCCTGACTATCAATTGATAGACGATGGTCAGAATACAAAAGAAGAGGGACAACTCAAGGGGACATCTATCTTTCTAAGTTGTAGATGCATAGATTAATATGTCGAACCAAGTTCAACAGGTTTGTTCCAGATAACCCATGCTGTCGGCGTTCTGGGAACGGGGGTCCCCAAACTTGCCTACCTACGGCCTGTGGCGTGGCTCAAGCGGGGGCCCAGCGCGGACCATCTTCATCAGCTCAAGCTCAAAGACCCTCGCGAGGGGCCAAGCCTCGCGGGGCGGACGACAGGAAGCTTCCTTAGAGGCAGCCTCATCAGGCAGGCTCGCGAGGAGGCGGAGAGATCAAGGCAGGGGTGAAGCCGTGATGCAAGCCATGACGATCGAGACCAGGCGGGCGCCGGCCTGCGCAGTGTCCTTGTTTCCCTTTGGTGCAAAGGGGGCAAGAACAGGCCAAGGCATTAGGCAAAGGTTACCATTCCGGTGCAACGAGATCAAGACCAGCCAGACGGCAGGACAGAGGTCACCGTGGAGCCCAAGACGGCGTCATCGCCTTTCCCTTCTCCTCAGCTGAAAACCGGCGGATCGGTGCCATTGGCGCAAGAGGAAGCAAGGATGAGGAAGAAGAGGAGGAGGAGTGACGGAAAGGGGTGAACCGGCGAAGCTCACGCGGCCCCGTACTTATAGCCGCGGAAGGCCAACCGCCGAGCACCATGACCTCAGGTAATCATGACCCATATCTTTGCATGTAGGGACTTGTCAAGTCGTGTAGTTGCCGAGGCGTCGTCGGAAGTGCAGACGCCCACGCCCAATCAACCGCCACGCGGCGCCCAAGGCCGCAGGCTGTTAGGGCCCGCGGCGCTTCGTGCTTGCCCCTTCGCTTCTCTGCTAAGCCAAGCCCGCGCGCGCCTTGGGCCCGGGGGCTACTATCGGCGTTCTGGGAACGGGGGTCCCCAGACTTGCCTGCCTGCGGCCTGCGGCGTGGGCCCAGCGCGGCCCATCTTCATCAGCTGAAGCTCAAAGACCCTCGCGAGGCGCCAAGCCTCGTGGGGCGGACGACAGGAAGCTTCCTCAGAGGCAGCCTCATCAGGCAGGCTCGCGAGGAGGCGGAGAGATCAAGGCAGGGGTACCTCGCGAGGAACCCGTGACGCAAGCCATGACGATCAAGACCAGGCAGGCGCTAGGCGGGCGCCGGCCTGCGCAGTGTCCTTGTTTCCCCTTTGGTGCAAAGGGGCCAAGCACAGGCCAAGGCATCAGGCAAAGGTTACCATTCCGGCGCAATGAGACCAAGACTAGCCAGAAGGCAGGGCAGAGGTCACTGTGGAGCCCAAGACGGCGTCATCGCCAGTGCTTTTGGCAGCCGAAGACCACCTTTGGTCAGGATAACTTGTACTAGATGTTCCCCTTCGAAATGGCCAATTGTTGGCGCCCTTCCCGCTCATTATTTGGGGAGAGGCCCAGGGCCTCTATAAATAGATCTAGACACCACAGAGTAGTGAGAGACCCCCGGGAGAGATCTGGTAGAACCCCAGCAGAGAGAGAGAGAGAGAGGCGACTGAACTCACCCTAGCAGTTCATCGCACCAGCTCAAGAACACCTCTCGCGAGGCTGTTCTTCCCTTGTACTGTCCATCATCAGCCCAGAGGCAATCCACCACACCACACACTGGAGTAGGGTATTACACCACAACGGTGGCCCGAACCAGTATAAACATCGTGTCCCTTGTGTTGTTCATCATTTTCATCTTAGTTCGCACGAGAGGATCGGACGTACATCGGTAGGGGAGAGATCTCCGCGCGTACCCCAGTGTTCGAACCTCAAGGGTCTGCCGGAACCCGAAACCCGACATTTGGCGCGCCAGGTAGGGGTGCGCCGGAATCTTCCTTCCACTGTTCGCGTGTGATCTTCCGTTGTGTCCATGCCTGACGCTCATCGGGCTCGCGCCGAGCACCGGGCTGCTCACGCCGCTTGCGTCGCCCAGACGGCGCCCGTCGGCGGCCCCCTCATCGTTCCTCATCGCCACCGCCAACGCCGCCACCGGCCCGGCGGGGAACAAGCAGCAGGCCTCGTCCCAGCACCCCTCGGTGCGGCGGGATGGCCGCACCGCCACCACATCGCTGACTCCAACTGGCTTGTCGTCCCACGCCCGTCGCGCACCCATGGACGCGCACGCCTCACTGCTCTTGGCGCGGGAGCTCCTGCACTATCGCCCCGTCGACGACCTCTACGAGGACTGGCTCGCCCGCATCACCGAGCTCGTCAGTGCCGCAGGGGGCTCCCCCTTGCGGTCCCTCTCGCTGCCTCGCCCTCCGTCCCATGCAGGGGGCGAGGATCAGGAGGCGCCTCCGCCGCCTCCTCCCCAAGAAGGTGCCTTGGCTCCAAGGCGCGCAGCCCCAGGGCGAGACCCTCCACGTCCGGTGCCAGCGCAGTAAGAAGGGAGCTGCCAAGAGATCCCACGTCCCCGGGAAGGTGCTCGCGCGCTCCCAGCATCGGCGCGCCAAGATCGCGCCCCAGCGCCTCCACGACAAAACCCCGCGCTGCTCCCAGTGGCGGCACGTGGTGACCCGCAAGAACGAGTCCAGCACCAGCAAAGGGCGCCTGTAGCCACGGCGGGCTGCCTCGCCTTCACCCCCGAGCTGCGCGGCGTCACATGGCCAGGCAAGTTCAAGCCTGACCTCCCTCCCCGCTATGATGGCACAGCGGACCCCGCGGAGTTCCTGCAGCTCTATGAGCTGGGCATCGTAGCCGCCAACGGAGACGAGAAGGTCATGGAGAATTGGTTCCCCATGGCGCTCAAGGACGGTGCCTGCACCTGGCTCCTGAACCTGGCGCCCGACACGATCTCCTCCTGGAGCGAGATGCGCACCCGCTTCATCGCCAACTTCCAGGGCACTCGCGACCGGCCCCCGGCCGTGAGTGACCTGTGCCGCATTAAGCAACAGCCAAGAGAAACCCTGCAGAAGTACATCCAGCGCTTCAACTACGCTCGCCTCAAGATCCCCAAGGTGACTGAAGAAGCCATCATCTCAGCCTTCTCCGACGGCGTGCGCGACGTCAAGATGAAGGAAGAGCTAGCAATCCATGAAGACCTGTGCACATCCCTGGAGCTGTTCAACTTGGCGACCAAGTGCGCCAGGGCTGAGGAAGGGCGTCTCTCCCTCCTCGAGCTCCCGGCAGCCGACCCGGAAGGAAAGAAGCTCAAGGCCAAGGATGTGAAGCGCAAGGGGGCTGCCGTGCTAGCAGCGGAACCGGACACCAAGCAAGGCAGGGATCAGCCTGAGTCATCTAAGGGCGGACGGTACTGCGTGTACCACGACCTCCACACCCACAACACCAATGAATGTCAAGAGCTCAGAGCTGTGCAAGATGGGCGGATCGGCCGACGCCCAGAGCGCAACGACAGGGGCTATGGCCGAGGAGGAGGAAGAGGCGGTGGACGATGGGAAGACCGTGGCCTTCGCCAGGGATGGCGTGACCGCCCTCGCGAGGACCACTGGCAGGACCAGCCTCGTGAGGACCGTCCCCAGGGCAACACAGGCCTCCCTCCTCTGCCGCCTCCACCGAGGAGGAACGAAGACCAACACCAAGACGATGGGGCTGGGGGCTTCCAAGAGTTGTGTGCAATTGCTTGCATCCTGGGCGGCGCCCAAGCCCCAGCCTCACAGCGCATTCCCAAGCTTGAGGCCACGCGCCCTCTTAGGTGGTCTTCGTGCGCTATCACATTTAGTTCCGCAGACTAGCTCAAGTGTGCGGCAACGGCCGGAGTCCTCCCGATGCTTTGCTCCCCAGTCATCAGCAACGTGCAGGTCACCAGGACCCTCATCGATGGCGGAGCAGGACTCAACGTCTTGTCCGTCGAGACGTTCGACAATCTCCATGTGCCATACGACCAGCTTCAGCCGACCAAGCCCTTCTCAGGAGTCACGATGGTTCCACTGTTCCAATTGGGCAGGTTCGCCTTCCGGTCACCTTCGGGCAACGCAACAACTACCACACCGAGCTCATCGACTTCGACGTCGCTCACATCCGCCTGTCGTACAATGCCATCCTCGGGTACCCAGCCCTAGCCAAGTTTATGGCAGTGACTCACCATGGTTACAATGTCCTCAAGATGCCAGGAAGCGGTGGAGTCATCACCGTACCTTGTGAAGAAAGGGACGCGGTGTGCTCGCTCGAGCGTGCGTTCCAAGCCGCAGCAATCGAAGACCCAGATCGTAGGAGCGGGATGCCTCCCGAGGCGACCCTCAAGAAGAACAAGACCTCACCTGGCCAGAGCCACAAGGAAGCAGGCACCTCCGAAGGTATTGCGTCAGGATTCGCGCCCTATCAGGGAGCGCCGCCCTCTCGCGCATACGAAGGCGCGCTCAGCACCCTCCTTAGACAGGGCTCGGGGGCTCTCTCTTGGAGAGCCACCGACCTTGCCAAGGTCGCAGGGGAGGCGCTCGGGCACCACTTGGAGGGGTGCTTTCAGGCACGCTTCCCTCAAAAAGGTACAAGTCAAAGGAGACCAAACCCTCAGGAGTTCATCGCAAGGAACACCCAAGAGCTACAAGAGTCCAGAGTCATGCGCGGCAGCCGCCGCTTACCTGCCGTGGCCCCACATCCAGGCGAGGATGGAGGACTGCACGTCTGCGTTGACGTACCAGGGCTCAACCGAGCTGCGTCCCAGGAGCGCCTATGGCCTTCGGCCGTAGGGCGCTGTGTGGGACCACCCCACAGCTACGTTCGCATGCCCTTCGGCTTGCCGAGCACGGTTGCCGCACATCAGCGCCTGTTGAGGAGCATTCTGGAGGCTCAGGAGGTCAGGCATCGCGCGGTCCTAGCGGAGGTGGCGATGGTCCCCGAAGACCTGCACGTGCCACCAGAGCCTCCCGAGGCCCCTGGGCCTGGGGGCTCATGAGGGCCGACATCTTCACCGCGCATCGCTCACTTCCTCAGCATCACTTCATCTTCAACAGCACCAGGTGACATCTTTTAGAGTTCTACTTTCAGCTGGGAGCACCCACAGGGCTGCACCATTCCCAGGCCGCGTGGGTCGGTCCCCGCGGCATGTATCCATTTTGTTTATGCTCTTTATTTACCTTGTTGGGGGTGCCCCTCGGGCTGCATCATCCCCACGCCGCTCGGGCCCGACCCAGCGGCGGTTGCTTTTACCTGCGCTTGCTTGAAATTGGATTTCCTCCTATGTGCTTAACATACCTGACCTAATCACCTGCTCGATCGACGCCTATTTGAAGAGCCGCTCGCTCTAGCACGGCGCGTGCGCACAGGTCCGTCCCTGCACCGTTGATAAACCTGAGTGGTCGAGCTCTGGCCGCGGCAGCCCCGCACGGCGCCACCTCACCAGGCCCTCAGTGCCCTGACCGCTCCCTCGGAGTGACCATAGGTTGGCCAGCGACCGTAATGACAGGCCTTGTTTCTCCTCATGATTGGTGTGCAGGACCTACTCCAGGAGCAACATTGGGGGCATCGTGAGCTCTCTCTCCCTCTCTTCGGCACGGACCGCTTGCACGTTAAAAGGGGGGTACCTGAGCATCACGACTCATGGGCTCCTACTGGCTCTCCTGCCCTCACCCCCTGGCCTTGACCCGCGACATCGCGACCTGTCATACCAGCGGCGGCTGAGCTCGCTCGAGGGCCGAGACCTGAGGACGTAGAGCATTAAGGAAAGTGCGGGGGAGTGGGAGGAAGCTCGCGAGGGCCTAACCCAGCAATGCCTCGACCACCGCCTCTCGGGCCAGGCGCCTCTCCGAGGAACGTCAGACACACAAGATAAGTCGTGCTGTCGCAAAAGCTAGACCAACGCAGTGCTAAATCCCCGCCCAGTGCAACTCTGTCACGGCGACGCTGCCTTCTTTTCTCGCCCAGCAAGGATTGCTTGAGCGCTAAAGGGGACCTCCCGAGCATCGCGACTCGGGGACTCTTACCGGACCTCGGGCCGCTCACCTCCTGGCCTTGACCACGGCATCACGACTTGGCATACCAGCGACGGCTGGAGCTTGCCTGGGGACTGGGACCTGTCAGCGTAGAGCGCCAAGTCCTCGTGAGGATAGAAAGGGGGAGCTTAGCCGGAACAGAACGGACACCTCACGCCAATTCATATTAAGGATATAGTAATTACAAAAGCACGGCAGACGCCTTACATGCCCCCGCGGGGTGCTGCTTTAATTCCTTGCAGGGAACAAAAGGTGCAAACCCTAAGGAACGCTACTTGCTAGCACCTCCCCAGGCGACGCCATCATCAACAGTGGGCTGCCCAGTGCCGGCGCTAATCCCGTCCAGATCAGTGGCGTCGGCGGCCCGATGCAGCTGCCTCACTCCGAGCGCAGCGCAAGCTCGGAGGCTCGTAGCTGTCGTCGCTCGTCTCCGGGGTCGCGAGGAGTTCGGGGGAGCCGCTGAAGCCCGCAGTCCCTCCGCTGCTGCCCGAGGAGCTGCAGGAGGACCAACGGGCGGGGCTGGTCCTCGCCAGTTCGTCACCACTGCCGCTTCCCTTAGGGCAGCATTCCAGCCGGCGTCCTTGTGCATCAAAGACCTTGAAGAACATCAAGGAGGCACCGTCATATTCAAGATGGATCACCAAGGCGCCATCTGCGCGACAGACCCGGGCAATCTCACCCCAGCCCCGGGTCATGAAGACCTTGCCCGGAGCGACGACCACGACCTCCGCTCCGGTTGCAGGGGTGCCACAGTCGACGTGCTACAGCCAGAGCTCCAGGGCCACGCTCGGCGACATCTCGAAGGTAAAGGAGGGAGGAAGGCGGATCCATGAAGTTGGAGGCATGGCGGCGTGAAGCACAAGCTCGCGAGAGGAGCGCTCCGCATGGACTCCAGGGGGGACGACACGCACCACTGTGACTCGCCGGCGTCGGCGGCGACGCTGTCGGTGTTGCTCGGCGCCCTCCCCCCTGGGGCCTACGACGTGGGCGTAGAAGGGCAGCGGAAACCCAGGTGGCGGCCGCTCGTACCACGGCCTCGACACCACCTGCCAGGCACCTTCGTCCCGATGACAAAGGATTGGCCGCTTCTTCGGCGGGAGGGGGTCAGGACCCTCTCTGGGGGCCTTTCCCTTCTCCTCAGCTGAAAACTAGCGGATCGGTGCCATTGGCGCAAGAGGAAGCAAGGATGAGGAAGAAGAGGAGGAGGAGTGACGGAAAGGGGTGAACCGGCGAAGCTCACGCGTCCCCGTACTTATAGCCGCGGAAGGCCAACCGCCGAGCACCATGACCTCAGGTAATCATGACCCATATCTTTGCATGCAGGGACTTGTCAAGTCGTGTAGTTGCCGAGGCGTCGTGGGAAGTGCAGACGCCCACGCCCAATCAACTGCCACGCGGCGCCCAAGGCCGCAGGCTGTTAGGGCCCGCGGCGCTTCGCACTTGCCCCTTCGCTTCTCTGCTAAGCCAAGCCCGCGCACGCCTTGGGCCCGGGGGCTACTGTCGGCGTTCTGGGAACGGGGGTCCCCAGACTTGCCTGCTTGCGGCCTGCGGTGTGGCTCAAGCGGGGGCCCAGCGCGGCCCATCTTCATCAGCTGAAGCTCAAAGACCCTCGTGAGGCGCCAAGCCTCGTGGGGCGGACGACAGGAAGCTTCCTCAGAGGCAGCCTCATCAGGCAGGCTCGCGAGGAGGCGGAGAGATCAAGGCAGGGGTACCTCGCGAGGAACCCGTGACGCAAGCCATGACGATCAAGACCAGGCGGGCGCCGGCCTGCGCAGTGTCCTTGTTTCCCCTTTGGTGCAAAGGGGGCAAGCACAGGCCAAGGCATCAGGCAAAGGTTACCATTCCGGCGCAACGAGACCAAGACCAGCCAGAAGGCAGGGCGGAGGTCACTGTGGAGCCCAAGACAGCGTCATCGCCAGTGCTTTTGGCAGCCGAAGACCACCTTTGGTCAGGATAACTTGTACTAGATGTTCCCCTTCGAAATGGCCAATTGTTGGCGCCCTTCCCGCTCATTATTTGGGGAGAGGCCCAGGGCCTCTATAAATAGAGCTAGCCACCACAGAATAGTGAGAGACCCCCGGGAGAGATCTGGTAGAACCCCAGCAGAGAGAGAGAGGCGACTGAACTCACCCTAGCAGTTCATCGCACCAGCTCAAGAACACCTCTCGTGAGGCTGTTCTTCCCTTGTACTGTCCATCATCAGCCCAGAGGCGATCCACCACACCACACACTGGAGTAGGGTATTACACCACAACGGTGGCCCGAACCAGTATAAACATCGTGTCCCTTGTGTTGTTCATCATTTTCATCTTAGTTTGCACGAGAGGATCAGTAGGGGAGAGATCTCCACGCGCACCCCAGTGTTCGAACCTCAAGGGTCTGCCGGAACCCGAAACCCGACACATGCAGAAAGGTAGAACTGGCAGAATCAGAATTATGAATGGAGAACTCCTCAAGAGTACTCTGATTGTGATCTTTTGATCCAACAAACTTCTGCCATAAGTGGTTCAAAGTATTTGGAAGAAGGAAATAGCACGAACCTCGAGGACTAATGTAAAGGTTACTAATAACCTAAAGGAACGAGCAAACACTATCAACATGAAATAAGTAGGGTGAATCTCGGGTTCAAGAACCCAGGAATAGAATGCCTACTGCTAAATGGCATCACGGGATGCTTTTGAAAATGGTGGCCAGAAGCATCACACCGGGAACACAAAACATGGCTAGATTACCAGGTGACTCCCTAAAACACCTAGGGTCATAATAATAGCCCCAACATATATGTCGAGGAAATAGAGTACCTCAACTCATCGATTAGTGTGGTTGAACTGGACCAAAGGGACATCGGGAACGGAAAGAAGGGATTTGCAAATGCATCAGACTATTCAGAAACCTGGGATGACTCGGACAGCATAACGGCTGTAAATGCTCAAAAATATTTGAGACATCCTGCAAAATGGTGGCATAACCACTCAACAACATCATATCAGGGTTCTGAGGCCATTTAACAACACACTGGAGTAGTAGAAACTGAACTGAGGCTTGAGACCAGCAATCCTACGAATCTACGGATTAGTAACACGCGATCCTAATAGAAAGATGGGAAGCCTTGTTCTTAATCCCCGTAGAAGAGAAGAGGGTGACTCAGATCAGAAGCCATAAGGTATAAGGAGTAAAAAGAGCCTTACATTCCCTTCCACAATCAATTCCCTTATATAACTACAGCATTTCTAGACTCAACTTTGACCAGTTTGGCTTGGTAAGCCTACAGGCAGTCAGGCTCTGATACCAATGTTGTCAGGACCCCGATTCTAAGTCACACTGATCTAGCCTGTAACACCTCATATCACTTTGCGGCCTCACGCATGGTATTCCCACGGGTGTCGCCTTACCATGGCCCAGGACCGCTTGCGCCTTTTGGCTCACGTATATGATAGTGTCGCTAGCATCCATATGACAGAGAACCCGGGCCGACATGACTAGTCGTGAACCCAAAGTGGCACCAACTTACGGGGACAGGCATACATGAATCAACATCGAGCATGTCGGTCAGCAGCGTGCGAATCTGGGCTGTAGCACTGGGCTAACAGGACTCCGGGAACCCGGGCTGTAGCAGGCTAGGCAGGACTCCGGATGTCACCGCGTGACATTTCCCCGAAGGGACAGACACAGGAATGAAGTGAATCACATGCCGGCCAGTCAAGTGTTCCGGAGCAGTAGTGCTGGGCTAGCAGGACTCCGGTGAACCGGGCAGTAGCGGACTACTATGGCTTATGGAAGCACAAGACTACATTTCCCCATAAGAGAGGCTACCAAGGATAAACAACTAGGTTGTCGGATCCCACACATACCAAGCATTTCAATCATACACACAATATGCTCGATATGTGTAAATACAACATGGCATCACAACATAACTCTATGACTCAAGTATTTATTCACTAGGCTCTGAAGAGCCAGATATTACAAACATGGGTCTCATGACCCAACATTCAGAGCATACCAGACAAAACACATGCGGAAGCTTAACATGTCTGAGTACAGACGTCTACAAAAGAAAAAGGCTGAGAAGCCTGACTAACTACCAGATCTTGCCGAGGGCACAAGCTCGTAGCTGAGGTAACAAGCTAAACGTCGAAGTCAACGTGGAACTACTAGCGAGGCTGAAGTCTCTCTGCAAAACATAAATTAAGCAAACGTGAGTACAAATGTACCCAGCAAGACTTACATCAGAACTAACTACTTATGCATCGGTATCAACAAAGGGGTAGTGGAGTTTAACTGCAGCAAGCCAACTGTGACTCAGTGGCTAACCT
This sequence comes from Triticum urartu, assembly GCF_056163025.1. Taxonomy (NCBI): domain Eukaryota; kingdom Viridiplantae; phylum Streptophyta; class Magnoliopsida; order Poales; family Poaceae; genus Triticum; species Triticum urartu. The sequence goes on along the minus strand of NC_141876.1, from coordinate 45,996,101 downwards.
GAACTATGACTGCAAGCAACTCTTTTGAGGTGGCGCACACGAGTCCACATATTCACCATATCAATACACCACTATGGACCCGCTCCCGTCTGCCTACGAGAACGCCGTCCATAGCACTCACGCTTATCTTGCGCATTTTAGAGTATCCACTTTCACTTGTCTATGAACTATATAGGCAACCAAGTAGTCCTTTACCGCGGACGCGGATATTCGAATAGACGATGTTAACCCTGCAGGGGTGTATTTCTTCATACACGCTCTCACCACTTACCGTCGTTTACACGACATGTACTCGGCAACCTTCAAGCGGAAGCCCAACGAGGGTGTCGGCCACGGCCTACCTAAACAATCAAGTCTCTAGTCCAGGTTTATCACCTATCCAGGTTCCATCCGCAGGGAGTCCGGCCGAGGTTTCCACATACGGCCCCGAACGATGTGTACAGGGTTCCTGAGACACCAAACGGGCGACTCGGTACACCATGCCACGGTGTATCTACCGCATCATAGCCCACCCCTAGGGTCAGCGCTACGCACGGCCACCAACACATATCCTACAAACACCAGAAACTAGTTGCAACTCCTGGACAGAGGATTAGGGTGGTTAAGAAGCCGAGAGGGTCAATTAAGGATCCCAATGCATGGTAGTAACTGGTTCTTAAATCACACATACAGATCTCGGTGCTTAAGGACGGTTCCAATGAAACAACCCACCATGTACTCATACATGTCCTCTCATCGATACCTTTACCAAATCATGTTCAACACACTTAGCTCACACACAGTAGGACATGTTCACAACTTTCCAATTCATCCCCGATGAATCAGACCTGACACAACTCTAAGCAATAGCAGGCATGACAAGCAAACATGAATGAGTAGGCACATCAGGGCTCAAACAACTCCTACTCAGGCTAGTGGGTTTCATCTATTTACTGTGGCAACGACAGGTCATGCAGAGGAAAGGGGTTCAACTACAGCAGCATGTAACATTTGAATCATTGTTGTCCTAATGCAGTAAAAGAGAGCAGGAGCAAGAGAGTGGGATTGTATCGGAATGAACAAGGGGGTTTTGCTTGTCCGGCACTTCTGAAGATAGTATAGTTCTTCATCGGTGTCATCGATCTCATCGTCGCAAACATCGTCTACCGAGGGGGAACAATCACCGGCAAACACAGAAAGAACACAATCAATGCAATGCACAATATGATGCATGATCATGACATGTCAACATGCTGTGATTTGAGCTAATGCAGCTAAGAACAGAAGGGTTTGAGTTGATTTGAACCAAAGGTTCAAATTCAAATTCAAACTAAGAACTTATAAAGTGCATTATCATGTTTTGATCTAAACAGCAAGGTTAAGTTGTTTAAACATGCATGAAACCAGTATAGATGGATAGATTAGATTTTTCTGATCATTTTTCATATATAATTTGTTTGATTGGGAGTTACGGTTGAATTACTATGAATTTTTGAAGTTTTGGATATTTTCTGCAATTTTCTGAATTATTTTAAATCCAGAAAATGATAACTGCATCAGCATTGCATCACTATGATGTCAGCTGGTTAACCGGGAAGCCCAAGTCAAACTGACTAGTGGGTCCCTTGTGTCAGTAGCTAAACTAAATTAGCTAGGTTTAGTTAATCCTAATCTAGGTTAGTTAGCAGGGCGGCCCCACCTATCATTGAGCCAGGGGAGGTCAAACCCCTTGGTCAACTGGGGCTAACACGCTGGCGTTTAGCCGCCGCCGGTAGCAGACGCGACGGAGGGCGCGGGATTTGCACTCCGGCGACCAAAAGGACGGCGGAGGCCATCTACAGGGAGTTGGAGGCGCGCCGCTTCCATTGGTGGTGGTGGTTGGTCCGGAGGTGGCCGGAATCATTGCCGGCGACGATGTTGGCGGCTACCGGAGCTCGGGGCTGGTGCGGGTTAGCGCTGCGGTGTGCTAACAAGTGAGGCGAAGGTCTAGCGGGGCACTACGCGTTGCTGGTAGCAAGTTGGACTCGCCGGGGTGACCATTTGGTCACCGAAGCTGCGCCGACGACGAGCTCAAGCGGCTGCGGCGGCTACGGTAGTCAAGGGGGCGACGTCTACGGCTCGAAATTGAAGGGGAGGAAGGAGGGGATCCACGCAGGAGCTGACAGCGGTTCGTTCGGTGGCCTTAGCGAGCTCGGGGAAGCGTCGGAGCGAGCGCACGGTCGCCGGTGATCTCGGTGGCGCTAGTTTGAAGAAGATGGCGGTGAGGGCGTTCGGCAGCGTCCGGCGTTGCTTGGCTTGGCGAGGAGGTCGAGGACGAGGTAGCCGAGCTACTGGGCACGTCGAGGGGTCGAGGGGGAGGCTCTAGGTGCGGCAACGGTGAGCGGTGGCGACGAGCTCCGCTCGGGCTGCGCGGGAGAGAGAGCAGAGGAGGGGAAAGGGGTCCAGGGGAGAGAGGAGAGGTGCAGGGGGGCGAGGGGGAGTGCGTGGCACTCCGGGCTGGCTCCAGAAGCGGCAGAAGCAGGAGGTGGCTCGGGCGCGTGCCGGTGCGCGGTGGCCACACGCCCTCGCCTACTGGCGCGAGGAGGAAGGCGACAGGGAGGCGCTGGTGGGCTGGGCTGTCCAACTGGGCTGCCAGGTGGGCTGCAACAGGTGTAGAAAGCTAGGCCAAGTAGGTTTTTCTCTCTCTTTGCTTTTCTGTTTTTGTTTTTGTTTTTCTGCTGTTGTTTTTTGATTTAGCATAGGTGCCAAACCATTTTATAAAATGCTGAAAATATTTATAGGCACCTCTGAAATTAATTCCAACATCCCAAAAATACTTCCAAGATTATTTGGAAATTTAACAATATTTATAGCATTTAAAATGCCCAAATGCAAATACATATGATTTAATTCAGGGATCCAAGTTGTCCTAGAAAAATGTGCAATATTTTTGGCAGAGGTTCAAGACCAATCCAAAAATGATGAACATTTTGTGAAGGCCATTTTGGGTTCAGTGAAAATGATTTTATCTGGACCCTAGTTGAATTTCATTTGCTGCTAGGGTTTATCAGCCCCCATTTCAAGTTTCATAAAATTTGAACATGATGCATGGATGCTTATGCAAAGACAGACAAGGTCTAATCTAGGGCTATGACAACTAGATTGATCTTTCTTGCAATGGGAGAAGTGCTTAGCTTTGGGTTCAATCTTGCGGTGTCCTTAACATGGACGTGATGCCTATATTTCATAATCATTTCCTAGATATTCTCATAACTATGTGCTTTTCTATCAATTGCTCGGCAGTAATTTGTTCACTCACCGTAATACATGCTATCATGAGAGAACCCACTAGTGAAACCTATTGCCCCCGGGTCTATTTTACATCATATAAGTTTCTGATCTACAATTCTAGTTTACTATTTATTTTATTTTGCAATCTTTACTTTTCAATCTATACAACAAAAATACCAAAAATATTTATCTTATTATCTTTATTAGATCTCACTTTTGCAAAGTGGCCGTGAAGGGATTGACAACCCCGTTATCGCGTTAGTTGCATGGTTCTTGATTGTTTGTGCGGGTACTAGGTGACTTGCGTGTAATCTCCTACTAGATTGATACCTTGGTTCTCAAAAACTGAGGGAAATACTTACGCTACTTTGCTGCATCACCCTTTCCTCTTCAAGGGAAAACCAACGCATGCTCAAGAGGTAGCAAGAAGGATTCCTAGTGCCGTTGCTGGGGAGATCTATGCCAAGTCAAGACATACCAAGTAACCATCATATACTCTTCTCCCTCGCATTACATTATTTGCCATTCGCCTCTCATTTTCCTCTCCCCCACTTCTAAAATGATTTTCGAAAACCTTCGCCTTTCCTTCGCCCTTCTTCCATTCGTCCTTCTGTTTGCTCGTGTTACCATGTGCCTTCTATTAGCTTGCATCTTCGCTTGCTAAATATCTATTGTTATGGATCCTCATCCACTTGCTAATCTTTTTAAGAGATCCAATTATGTCAAACCAATTGCTAGTGATTTGAGTCCACTAGATTATCTTTATGAAGTTTTGCTTGAAATTCGTGAATATGAAAACTGTGATGAAGTGCTTTATGAAGTGATTCATGATAGATCTTTGAATAAAAAGCATGATTGCAACGATGTTATTATAAATTCTATTAATATCAATTGTTCAAATAATATGCAAAACCCTAAGCTTGGGGATGCTAATTTTGCTATGTCTACTACTTGTTGCAATGATCATGATTGGGGTGATTCTTCTTATTATCTTGAAAATTCATTTAAGCCCCATGATGAATATGAGATTTATAATAATGTTTGCAATAATATTGAAAGTGTGTTTGGAAGAGTGTCAACTTTAGATCCCACATATTTGGAGAATGTTCAATCTTATGAAGTTTTTGATAAAAGTGGGTTTGGAGAGGTCATGACTTTAGTTAATGTTAATCCCACTAGTTTGGAAGAGTGTCAACTTTGCATACATGTGGATTGTGTTAAGAATAAGTTTTGTGATAGCTACATTGTTGAATTTTCTTATGATCCTACATGTAATTATTATGAAAGAGGAAAATATGGTTGTAGAAATTTTCGTGTCACTAAATTACCTTTCGTTATATTGAGATTGCTATTGTTTCTTTCTCCTTCCTTGCATATGCTAGTATTTTCTTGTCTTGATAATTTTCATATGAAGTATGTTATAATTAGATGTGATTTTCATATGCTTCATGATGCTCCCTTCGTGTTTCAATTGTTATTTTTCATGTGAGCATCATTAAAATTATCTATGCCTGGCTAAAAGGCTTTAAAGAAAAGCGCTTGTTGGGAGGCAACCCAATTTTATTTTTGTTCTTTACTTTTTATTCCTGTTTAGTAATAAATAATTTATCTAGTCTCTGTTATGATTGTTTTTTTAATGTTTTAATTAGTGTTTGTGCCAAGTAAAGCCTTTAGGATCTTCTTCGGTGATTGTTGTTTGATCTTGCTGGAAAAAAATAGAAAGTATGCGCTCACAAGAATAATTTTAATGTTTTACCAGACAGCGATAGAATACCAATTCCAACTGCAGTAGATCAATACACAAATTATTTAGGCCTTCCTAATTTTTCAGAATTTTTGGAGTTACAGAAGTATTCGAAACCTCCAGATTGCTACAGAATGTTCTGTTTTTGACAGATTCTGTTTTTCGTGTGTTGTTTGGTTATTTTGAAGAATCTATGGCTAGTATCGGGGGGTATGAAAAATAGAGAAGTTGCAATACAGTAGGTTTAACACCAATATAAATAATAATGAGTTCATTATAGTACCTTAAAGTGGTGGTTTGTTTTCGGGCCATTTGCATTTCTGTCCCTAACTCGAACCACCTAATCAGATATACCCCTAATTCGAAAGCCTACTCAAATTTGCCCCTCCGCCGTTAGGTGCCCTTACAAAAATTCCCTTTTGCGCCGTTACCATCCGGTCAAACAGCTTTGACCGTCCTGAAAAAAATAGCAAAAAAATCTAAAAAATCTAAAATTTTGTGAGATCGAAGATACTCATGTGCCCAAGGTGTGTGCAAATTTTCGTGCTATTTGGACATTCCAGGAGCTCGTGGCGAGGAAAAACAGTTAATCTGCACGCCTATGAACAATAAATTTGAAATAAAATAGCAAAAAAAATTTAAAAAATATGAATTTTTTTGGCATCAAAGTGGCTTGGGTGCAAAAGGTGCTTGCAAGTTTTTCTGACCAAATGACATGCGAGGAGCTCTAGCAAGAAAAAACAAAATAGTCATTTTTTCCCAAGTTTTTTCCTGAGCCAAATTTTGTTTTTTTCTCCACAAGCCCCTCCAATGTCCAAACACAACAAAAATTTACACGCAGCTTGCAGACCCGAGCCTCTTTGATGCCAAAAAATTTCATATTTTTTGAATTTTCTTACTATTTTTTGAATTTACTGTTCACAGGCTTACATATTTATTGTTTTTCCTCTAACATGAGCTCTTGGAATGTACGAACAGCATGAAACTTTGCACGCACCTTGTGAACCTGAGTATCATTGATCCCACAAATTTTTAGATTTTTTTAGAATTCTTTTGCTATTTTTTTTAGGATGGTCAAAGCCCTTTGACCGACTTTGACCTGCTTTGACCGGACGGTAATGGCACAGAAGGGTATTTCTGTAAGTGCACCTAACGGCGGAGGGGGAAATTTGAGTAGGCTTTGAAATTAGGGGTAAATCTGAGAGTGGGTGCAAATTAGGGGCATAGATGTAAATGTCCCTTTGTTTTCTTATACTAACGGAGCTCATAAGATTTTCTGTTGAGTTTTGTGTTGTGAAGTTTTCAAGTTTTTGGGTAAAGATTTGATGGATTTTGGAACAAGGAGTGGCAATATCCTAAGCTTGGGGATGCCCAAGGCACCACAAGGTAAAATTCAAGGACAAACAAAAGCCTAAGCTTGGGGATGCCCCGGAAGGCATCCCCTCTTTCGTCTTCATCTATCAATAACTTTACATGAAGCTATATTTTATTCACCACATGATATGTGTTTTGCTTGGAGCGTCTTGTATGGTTTGAGTCTTTGCTTTTTAGTTTACCACAATCATCCTTGCTGTACACACCTTTTGTAATAGACACACATGAATCGGAATTTATTAGATTACTCTATGTGCTTCACTTATATCTTTTGAGCTAGATAATTTTGCTCTAGTGCTTCACTTATATTTTTTTAGAGCACGATGGTGGATTTATTTTATAGAAATTATTGATCTTGCATCCTTCACTTATATTGTTTTGCGAGTCCTTTAGAACAGCATGGTAATTTGCTTTGGTTATGAAATTAGTCCAAATATGATAGGCATCCAAGATGGGTATAATAAAAACTTTAATACTATGAGAAGTTTGATACTTGATGATTGTTTTGAGATAGGAAGATGGTGATATTAGAGTCATGCTAGTTGAGTACTTGTGAATTTGAGAAATACTTGTGTTGAGGTTTGCAAGTCCCATAGCATGCACGTATGGTAACCGTTGTGTAACAAATTTGAAGCATGAGGTGTTTCTTTGATCGTCCTCCTTATGAGTTGTGGTCGGGGACGAGCGATGGTCTTTTCCTACCAATCTATCCCCCTAGGAGCATGCACGTAGTGCTTCGTTTTGATGACTTGTAGATTTTTGCAATAAGTATGTGAGTTCTTTATGACTAATGTTGAGTCCATGGATTATACGTACTCTCACCCTTCCATCATTGCTAGCCTCTTCGATACCATGCATTGCCCTTTCTCACCTCGAGAGTTGGTGCAAACTAAGCTGGTGCATTCAAACCCCGTGATATGATACGCTCTATCACACATAAGCCTCCTTATATCTTCCTCAAAATAGCCACCATACCTACCTATTATGCCATTTCCATAGCCATTCCGAGATATATTGCCATGCAACTTTCCATCGTTCCATTTATTATGACATGATTCATCATTGTCATATTGCCTTGCATGATCATTGATACGTCTCTGTCGTATATATAATTTTTTATTGTTCCATGCCAATATTATACAACTTTCATATACTTTTGGCAACTTTTTATACTATGTTTAAGACTAACATATTGATCCAGTGCTTAGTGCCAGTTCCTGTCTGTTGCATGTTTTATGTTTCGAAGAAACCCCATACCAAACGGAATAAAAACGGACGGAGAATATTTTTGGAATATTTGTGAAATATGGGAAGAAGAATCAACGCGAGAAGGTGTCCGAGGGGGCCACGAGGCAGGGGGCGCGCCCCTGACCCTCGTGGGCACCCCGTAAGGTGGTTGCTGCTCTTCTTTGGCCGCAAGAAAGCTAATTTTCGAAGAAAAATCTGGGTGAAGGTTTCGATCCAATCGGAGTTACGGATCTCCGGTTATAAAAGAAACGGTGGAAGGGCAGAATCAGCGCGCAGAAACAGAGGGAGACAGAGAGACATATCCAATCTCGGAGGGGCTCTCGCCCCTCCCTCGCCATGGAGACCATGGACCAGAGGGGAAACCCTTCTCCCATCTAGGGAGAAGGTCAAAGAAGAAGAATAAGAAGAAGGGGGGCTCTCTCCCCCTCTCTCTCGGTGGCGCCGGAACGCCGCCGGGGCCATCATCGTGTGACGGCGATCTACACCAACGCCTCCGTCATCTTCACCAACATATTCATCACCTTCCCCCATCTATCTACAGCGGTCCACTCTCCCGCAACCCACTATACCCTCTACTTGAACATGGTGCTTTATGCTTCATATTATTATCCAATGATGTGTTGCCATCCTATGATGTCTGAGTAGATTTTCGTTGTCCTATCGGTAATTGGTGAATTGCTATGATTGGTTTAATTTGCTTGTGGTTATGTTGCTGTCCTTTGGTGCCCATCATATGAGCGCGCGTCTGGATCACACCATAGGGTTAGTTGTATGTTGATAGGACTATGTATTGGAGGGCAAGAGTGACAGAAGCTTCAACCTAGCATAGAAATTGATGCATACGGGATTGAAGGGGGGCCAATATATCTTAATGTTATGGTTGGGTTTTACCTTAATTAACGTTAGTAGTTGTGGATGCTTGCTAATAGTTCCAATGATAAGTGCATAGAATTCCAAGTCAGGGATGACATGCTAGTAGTGGCCTCTCCCACATGAAACTTGCTATCGGTCTAGTAAAGTAGTCAATTGCTTAGGGAGAATTTCGCAACGCCTACCACCACTTTCCACACTCGCTATATTTACTTTATTGCTTCTTTATCTAAACAGCCCCTAGCTTCTATTTACGTGCTCTTTATATTCTTGCAAACCTATCCAAAAACACCTACAAAGTACTTCTAGTTTCATACTTGTTCTAGGTAAACGAACGTTAAGCGTGCGTAGAGTTGTATAGGTGGTCGATAGAACTTGAGGGAATATTTGTTCTACCTTTAGCTCCTCGTTGGGTTCGACACTCTTACTTATCGAAAGAGGCTACAATTGATCCCCTATACTTGTGGGTTATCAAGACCTTTCTCTGGCGCCGTTGACGGGGAGTTATAGCGTGGGGTGAATATTCTCGTGTGTGCTTGTTTGCTTTATCACTAAGTAATTTTTATTTGCTGTTCTAAGTTTTTCTCTATCTTTAGTTATGGATATGGAACACAAAATACCAAAAAAATAGGTTTACTTGCTACTCATGGAGATGGGGAACCTCCTAAAACCCTCGATGATCATTATGTGAAAAATATTATGTACTACTTTGATAATCCTGAGAAAACCCCATTCAATTATATAATGGGAGACATGTTGGATCAACGTGAATACTTTAGGGATTATCACTTGACTCAAAAAGGGAAACTATTATGGGATCAAATTTATATGTTGCATTGGTATGCTCGGCAACTATGCTTGAGATATGATTATACTTGTTGCTGTAGGATGAAGGCTCCACACCTTCCCTTTTCATGCGAATTTAATAATAATGAAACCTTAGCTTCTTATGCTAATGGTATATATGATTACTATGATGTGGAATGAATAGAAGAATTCGTTGCTTTTATGGGTGCTTATGAAATTGAATCTTTGTTTAAAGAGTGTGAAAATCTTGATGATGCTGTTTACAGACCAGAAAATTTTGCTATACTTAAATTTTGCTATGAAAATTATGAATTCAATTCCGATATTGATGATTTTATTAAGAGAGTCTCCGCTGTCCAAGAAGAGACTAATATTTTGCAGGAGTCTATGGAAGAAGAAATTGATGAAACTGTGGGCTCATTGGATGAAAAAGATGATGAGGAGAGCGAAGAACAAAAAGAGGAAGAGTGGATTAGCTACCCATGCCCACCTTCTAATGAGAGTAACTCTTCAACTCATACATTGTTTAATTTCCCTTCATGCTTACCGAAGGATGATTGCTATGATGATTGTTATGATCCCGTTGATTCTTTTGAAATATTCCTTTTTGATGAAGCTTGCTATGCTTGTGGCCGAGACGCCAATATGAATTATGCTTATGGAGATGAACTTGCTATGGTTCCTTATGTTAAACATGAAATTGTTGCTATTACACCCACGCATGATAGTCCTATTATCTATTTGAATTCTCCCGACTAAACTATATCGGAGAAGTTTGCCTGTATTAAAGATTATATTGATGGGTTGCGTTTCACTACTACACATGATGATTTTGATAGATATAATATGCAGGTGCTTTCTGCTCCTACTTGCAATTATTATGAGAGAGGAACTACATCTCCACCTCTCCATGTTTCCAATATGATAAAATTGCAAGAAACTGTTTATATTATGCATTGGCCTTTACTATGTGTGCATGAATTGTTCTTTTATGACATGTTGATGCATAGGAAGAGAATTAGACTTTGTCATTACATGATATATGTTGCTTTGTGCTCACTACTAAATCACAAATCATTGTTAATTAAAATTGGCTTTGATATACCTTGGGATCCAGGTGGATTCATTACTTGAGCACCATATGCCTAGCTTAATGGCTTTAAAGAAAGCGCTGCCAGGGAGACAACCCAAAAGTTTTAGAGAGTCATTTATTTCTGTTGAGTGCTTTTATATAGTTTAAAAACAAAAAAATAAAGAGGGGAACCCAAAACTTTTTCAAAAAGGAAAGTGAAAGTGAGAGAAACAAGCATTGTTGAAGTGGGGGAGCTCCTTGAACTTTGTTCATGCTCACGGAAACTTTGTGAATCTTGATTAAAGAAACTTTTCAACAAAAATAATTATCCCCTTGTACAATTCCATTTTATTATAAAAATAATGTGCCAAGGTTTGCCTTTAGGATGTTCACAATGCTTGTTGGTTTGTACGGTGCAGGATAGAAACTTTGGCTATAGTGCACGATTTTACATTCTTGACTGGAACGTCAAACGGTTCTGAAACTTCTTTCACTATCTTTCTATACAAAATTTTTATTTTTCCTAATTTTGGTAGAATTTTTGGAGTAACATAGGTATGGTGAATGTTCAGATTATTACAGACTATTCTGTTTTAGACAGATTCTGTTTTTGATGCATAGTTTGCTTGTTTTGATGAAACTATCAATTTATATCAGTGGATTAAGCCATGGAAAAGTTATATTACAGTAGCTACAATGCAAAAACAAAATATGAATTGGTTTGCAACAGTACTTAGAGTAGTGATTTGCTTTATTATACTAACGGATCTTACCGAGTTTTCTGTTGAGTTTTGTGTGGATGAAGTGTTCAAAGATCGAGGATGTCTCGATGTGAGGAGAAGAAGGAGAGGCAAGAGCTCAAGCTTGGGGATTCCCAAGGCACCCCAAGTAAATATTCAAGGAGACTCAAGCGTCTAAGCTTGGGGATGCCCCGGAAGGCATCCCATCTTTCTTCAACAAGTATCGGTATGTTTTCGGATTCGCTTCGTTCATGCGATATGTGCAAATCTTGGAGCGTCTTTTGCATTTAGTTTTCATTTTTCTTTTATGCACCATGCTGGTATGAGATAGTCCTTGGTTGATTTATAGAATTCTCTTTTCACTTCACTTAAATATTTTGAGTATGGCTTTATAGAATGCTTAATGTGCTTCGCTTATATCATTTGAAGTTTGGATTGCCTGTTTCTCTTCACATAGAAAACCTCCATTTGTAGAATGCTCTTTTGCTTCACTTATATTTATTAGAGCGTGGGCATATATTTTGTAGAAAGAATTAAACTCTCTTGCTTCACTTATATCTATTTAGAGAGTTGACAGGAATTGGTCATTCACATGGTTAGTCATAAAATCCTACATAAAACTTGTAGATCACTGGATATGATATGTTTGATTCCTTGCAATAGTTTTGCGATATAAAGGTGGTGATATTAGAGTCGTGCTAGTTAAGTAATTGTGAAATTGAGAAATACTTGTGTTGAGGTTTCCAAGTCCCCTAACATGCACGTATGGTGAACCGTTATGTAACGAAGTTGGAGCATGAGGTATTTATTGATTGTCTTCCTTATGAGTGGCGGTCGGGGATGCTACCTCTTGAGCACTGCATTGGTTTTCCCTTGAAGAGGAAAGGTGATGCAGAAAAGTAGCGTAAGTATTTCCCTCAGTTTTTGAGAACCAAGGTATCAATCCAGTAGGAGGCCACGCTCAAGTCCCTTGCACCTACACAAACAAATAAGAACCTCGCAACCAACGCGATAAAGGGGTTGTCAATCCCTTCACGGTCACTTACGAGAGTGAGATCTGATAGATATGATAAGATAATATTTTTGGTATTTTTCTAATAAAGATAAAAATTAAAGATTGCAAAATAAAAGGAAGTAGAAATAGCTTGTTGATGGAAGATTAATATGATGGAAGATAGACCCGGGGGCCATAGGTTTCACTAGTGGCTTCTCTCAAGAGCACAAGTATTATGGTGGGTGAACAAATTACTGTTGAGCAATTGATAAAATTGAGCATAGTTATGAGAATATCTAGGTATGATCATGTATATAGGCATCACGTCTGTGACAAGTAGACCGACTCCTGCCTGCATCTACTACTATTACTCCACACATCGACCGCTATCCAGCATGCATCTAGAGTATTAAGTTCATAAGAACAGAGTAATGCTTTAAGCAAGATGACATTATGTAGAGAGATAAACTCATGCTATATGATATAAACCCCATCTTTTTATCCTCGATGGCAACAATACAATACGTGTCGTTTCCCCTACTGTCACTGGGATCGAGCACCGCAAGATTGAACCCAAAGCTAAGCACTTCTCCCATTGCAAGAAAGATTAATCTAGTAGGCCAAACCAAACTGATAATTTGAAGAGACTTGCAAAGATAACCAATCATACATAAAATAATTCAGAGAAGATTCAAATATTGTTCATAGATAATCTTGATCATAAACCCACAATTCATCGGATCTCGACACACATCGCAAAAGAAGATTACATCGAATAGAACTCCAAGAGAATCAAGGAGAACTTTGTATTGAGATCCAAAGAGAGAGAAGAAGCCATCTAGCTAATAACTATGGACCCGAAGGTCTGAAGTAAACTACTCACACATCACCGGACAGGCCATGGAGTTGATGTAGAGGCCCTCCATGATCGATGCCCCCTCCGGCGATGCTCCGGAAAAGGCCCCAAGATGGGATCTCTTGGGTACAGAAGGTTGCGGCGGTGGAAATAGGGTTCCGTGGTGCTCCTGGATGTTTTCGGGGTACGTAGGTATATATAGGAGGAAGAAGTAGGTCAGTGGAGCAACGAGGGGCCCACGAGGGTGGAGGGTGCACCCCCTACCTCGTGGCCTCCTCGATTGTTTCTTGACGTCTACTCCAAGTCCCTCGGATCATGTTTGTTCAAAAAATAACTCCCCCGAAGGTTTCATTCCATTTGGATTTCGTTTGATATTCCTTTTCTGCGAAACACTGAAATAGGCAAAAAAACAGCAATTTGCACTGGTCCTTGGGTTAATAGGTTAGTCCCAAAATAGTATAAAAGTGTAAAATAAAGCCCATTAACATCCAAAACGGAATATATAATAGCATGGAACAATAAAAAATTATAGATGCGTTGGAGACATTTCAGGGGACGAGCGATGGTCTTTTCCTACCAATCTATCCCCCTAGGGGCATGCGTAGTAGTACTTTGCTTTGAGGGCTAATAAACTTTTGCAATAAGTATATGAGTTCTTTATGACTAATGTGAGTCCATGGATTATACGCACTCTCACCCTTCCATCATTGCTAGCCTCTTCGGTACCGTGCATCGCCGGTGCATCCAAACCCTGTGATACGATACGCTCTATCACACATAAACCTCCTTATATCTTCCTCGAAACAGCCACAATACCTACCTATCATGTCATTTCCATAGCCATTCCGAGATATATGGCCATGCAACTTCCATCATCATCATATACATGACTTGAGCATTTATTGTCATATTGCTTTGCATGATCGTAAGATAGCTAGCATGATGTTTTCATGGCTTGTCCGTTTTTTGATGCCATTGGTACGCTAGATCATTACACATCCCGGTACACCGCCGGAGGCATTCATGTAGAGTCATATCTTTGTTCTAGTATCGATTTGTAAGATTGAGTTGTAAGTAAATAAAAGTGTGATGATCATCATTATTAGAGCATTGCCCCAATGAGTAAAGGATGATGGAGACTATGATTCCCCCACAAGTCAGGATGAGACTCCGGACTTTAAAAATAAATAAAAGAGGCCAAAGAAGCCCAAATAAAAAAAGAGGCCAAAGAAGCCCACCAAAACAAAACAAAAAAACAAAAAAAATGAGAGAAAAAGAGAGAAGGGGCAATGTTACTATCCTTTTACCACACTTATGCTTCAGAGTAGCACCATGTTCTTCATATAGAGAGTCTCTTGAGTTATCACTTTCACATACTAGTGGGAGTTTTCATTATAAAACTTGGCTTGTATATTCCAATGATGGGCTTCCTCAGATGCCCTATGTCTTCATGAGCAAGCAAGTTGGATGCACACCCACTTAGTTTCAGTTTGAGCTTTCATACACTTATAGCTCTAGTGCATTCGTTGCATGACAATCCTACTCCTCACATTGACATCAATTGATGGGCATCTCCATAGCCCGTTGATTAGCCGCATCGATGTGAGACTTTCTCCTTTTTTGTCTTCTCACACAAACCTCCATCATCATATTCTATTCCACCCATAGTGCAATGTCCATGGCTTATGCTCATGTATTGCGTGAGGGTTGAACAGGCTGAAGCGCGTTAAAAAGTATGAACCAATTGTTCGGCTTGTCATCGGGGTTGTGCATGATTTGAATGCTTTGTGTGGTGAAGATGGAGCATAGCCATACTATATGATTTCATAGGGATGAGCTTTCTTTGGCTATGTTATTTTGATAAGACATAATTGCTTGGTTAGTATGCTTGAAGTACTATTGTCTTAATGTCAAATGATAGACTATTGCTTTGAATCACTCGTATCTTAATATTCATGCCATGATTAGATTATGTGATCAAGATTTTGCTAGGTAGCATTCCACATCAATTTTTTTATCATTTACCTACTCGAGGACGAGCAGGAATGAAGCTTGGGGATGCTGATACGTCTCCGTCGTATCTATAATTTTTGATTGTTCCATGCCAATATTATACAACTTTCATATACTTTTGGCAACTTTTTATACTATTTTTGGAACTAACATATTGATCCAGTGCCCAGTGCCAGTTCATGTTTGTTGCATGTTTTATGTTTCGCAGAAACCCCATACCAAACGGAGTCCAAACGGAATAAAAACGGACGGCGAATATTTTTGGAATATGGGAAGAAGAATCAACGCGAGAAGGTGCCTGAGGGGGCCATGAGGCAGGGGGCGCGCCCCTGACCCTCATGGGCACCCCATAAGGCGGTTGCTGCTCTTCTTTGGCCGCAATAAAGCTAATTTCTGGAGAAAAATCCGGGTGAAGGTTTCAATCCAATCGGAGTTATGGATCTCCGGTTATAAAAGAAACGGTGGAAGGGCAGAATCAGAGCGCAGAAACAGAGGGAGACAGAGAGACAGATCCAATCTCGGAGGGGCTCTCGCCCCTCCCTCGCCATGGAGACCATGGACCAGAGGGGAAACCCTTCTCCCATCTAGGGAGAAGGTCAAGGAAGAAGAATAAGGGGGCTCTTTCCCCCTGTCTCCCGGTGGCGCCGGAACGCCGCCGGGGCCATCATCGTGTGACGGCGATCTACACCAACACCTCCATCATCTTCACCAACATCTTCATCACCTTCCCCCATCTATCTACAGCGGTCCACTCTCCCGCAACCCGTTGTACCCTCTACTTGAACATGGTGCTTTTTGCTTCATATTATTATCCAATGATGTGTTGCCATCCTATGATGTCTGAGTAGATTTTCGTTGTCCTATCGGTAATTGGTAAATTGCTATGATTGGTTTAATTTGCTTGTGGTTATGTTGATGTCCTTTGGTGCCCATCATATGAGCACGCACATGGATCACACCATAGGGTTAGTTGTATGTTGATAGGACTATGTATTGGAGGGCCAGAGTGACAGAAAATTCAATGTAGCATAGAAATTGATGCATATGGGATTTGAAGGGGACCAATATATCTTAATGCTATGGTTGGGTTTTACCTTAATGAACATTAGTAGTTGCGGATGCTTGCTAATAGTTCCAATCATAAGTGCATACAATTCCAAGTCAGGGATGACATGCTAGCAGTGGCCTTTCCCACATGAAACTTGCTATCGATCTAGTAAAGTAGTCAATTGCTTAGGGACAATTTCGCAACGCATACCTCCACTTTTCCACACTCGCTATATTTACTTTATTGCTTCTTTATCTAAACATCCCCTAGATTTTATTTATGTGCTCTTTATATTCTTGCAAACCTATCCAAAAACACCTACAAAGTACTTCTAGTTTCATACTTGTTCTAGGTAAAGCGAACGTTAAGCGTGCGTAGAGTTGTATAGGTGGTCGATAGAACCTGAGGGAATATTTGTTCTACCTTTAGCTCCTCGTTGGATTCGACACTCTTACATATCGAAAGAGGCTACAATTGATCCCCTATACTTGTGGGTTATCAATCATGTAGTTGACCTCGTATTTCTGGCAAAGCCACCACTCATAATTTTTATACATGTCACTCTTGAATCATTGCACATCCCGATACACCGCCGGAGGCATTCATATAGAGTCATATTTTGTTCTAGTATTGTGACACCCTCGATTCAATCGTACACTAATCATACATGCAAATAAGTACGATCAAGATCAAGGACTCACGGGAAGATATCACAACACAACTCTAGACACAAATTAAAATAATACAAGCTTTATATTACAAGCCAAGGGCCTCGAGGGCTTGAATACATCAGCTCGAAAACACAAGAGTCAGCAGAAGCAACAACATCTGATTACAGGCATAAGTTAGACAAGTCTGCCTTAAGAAGGCTAGCACAAAAGCAACAACGACCGAAAAGGCAAGGCCTCCTGCCTGGGAGCCTCCTAACTACTCCAGGTCGTCAGCGGCTGTCTTGTAGTAGTAGGCACCCTTGGGGTAGTAGTAATCATTAGTTGTGTTGTATGGCTCCTGGGATCCGTCATCTGGTCGCAACAATCGGGTATGGGGAAAAGAGGTAGCAAAGCAACCGTGAGTACTCACCCAAACTACTCGCAAGACTTACATCAGATCTAAACTAAGTATGCATCTGTATCAAACGAATGGGTTGTATCTGTGGACTGAACTGCAGAATGCCAGAAGGGAAGGGGAAAGCCTAGCCTATCGAAGACTAGCATCTTCAAGCATCTTGCATCATATAGAAGAGTATAGATCGACATAATGTAAAGTAGTAGTAGTCTTATCATCCTCAGCCAGAGATCCTTTCTCGACTCCCTGCGAGAAAGCAATCCCAGAGCCATACTATCCATTTCTCATCTCAAGTATCCAATTCTAGTTGTATCGATCGGGATACAACTCCAAGTGTCCATTACTGTAGGACAGGCTATCGATAGATGTTTTCTTCCCTGCAGGGGTGCACCAACTTACCCACCATGCTTGATTGACTCCGGCCGGACACACTTTCCTGGGTCATGTCCGGCCTCGGCCAAACAATACACCGCAACCCGACCTAGGCTTAATAGAGAGGTCAGCACGCCGGACTAAGCCTATGCCCCCAGGGGTCATGGGCCATCTCCCTGGGAACTCCTGCACGTTGCGTACGCGTCCAGTGAGCAGACCTAGCTACCTCCTTCAAAAAGGCAGGTGCTTACCAGTCCAACCCGGTGCGCGCCGCTCAGTCGCTGACATTTATTAAGCTTCGGTTGATGCATATGACGCAGAACGCCCATACAATGCCCACGTGATGGTTAGTGCTATCAGGCCAGAGGCCCCTCGGATCAAATATCCAAACTGTTAGTGTGTTGGTAGTGCGGTCACGAGCAGAGGCTCACGAAAGATGTGACCCCGCCGCCCCATCTTGAGTACTTGCGGCATGGGCTAAGAATGCCCGGCCAAGCCTCGTAAGTATCTCACGGGCAACTTCCAGGTCAACCCGACTCCACATCACTCGCTATTAAGCTCGCGCGGGTACCCCTCAGGGCCGACCCATCTTTAGTAACATGGTTCAGTGTAAAGTCATAGTAACAATAGTAACTGTGTGTCTAACACCAAGGGGAAAAACCGAGGAATCACCCCCGGTGAATTCCACTCGATGTAATCATCAAGGTGAACATAAGAGGATCCACCCTCGAGGTTCACACTTGAGGGGTTGCATGACAGAGCCATATCGGAAGTGGTTAAGGAGGAAATCACCCTCGATGAGCATGACCAGATAGCTACACTACAGAGATCTCATTAGGAGTGATGTATGAGGTTCCACCCTCGGCACTCGATGGTAACTCTGCAGAGTTGAGCAACAAAAGGGGAAAGTGATGTGCGGTGCCGGGGCCTGGTCTTCGATCTCGTTGATCGGGTCTTCGATGATGAAGCAGGGGCAACAAGGACAAGGTGGGGGTCACTAATGGATCTCTAACCAACCTATACTAAGCAGTTTAGAATAAGCAGGTAAGGTAACAATAGGCAGGTTACAAAGCAGGCTATGCATCAGAATATGATCATACAGAAAGCAGTAGCAGTTCTAATGCAAGCATGAGAGGGAAAGAAATGGGCGATATCGGAATGCTTAAGGGGGGTTTGCTTGCCTGGAAGCTCTGCTGAAAAAGAAGAAGTGTTGTCGGCGTAGTCGATCACAGGGGCGGCATCGGTCTCGGGGTCTACCGGAGAGAAGAGGCGGAAGAAACAATAAATATAAAGCAAACATAGCATCACAAAGCATAACATGGCAATATGTTGTGCCGGGTGTGACCTAACGTATGGCTACCGGTAAAGGTGAAGGGGGAAAACAACCGGGAATGTTTTCCCGGTTCCGGACATGTGTCAGACAGATGACCGGAGGGGGAATGTTCCATGATTAGCATGCTAGGAGCATGTGACAGATGAACGGACCGCGTATTCGAATTCATTGGATTTTTCTGAGCAACTTCCATGTAGAAAACATTTTCATCGGAATTACGGTTTATTTTCTATGAATTTTCAAATATTTATACATTTTCTGGAATTATCTAAATTAACAAAAATGGAATTATGACATCAGCATTACATCATTGTGATGTCAGCAGTCAACAGGACGGCTAACCAGGTCAAACTGACCAGTGGGACCCAACTATCATTGGTAGTGGGCTAACAGCAGTTCATTTTAATTTAAATAGAGTAATTAGTGACTGGACCCCACCTGTCAGTGACTCATTAGTTTAGCTAAATATTTTTATTTAGGAAAATGTTTTAATTAGTTTAATTATGCAGTGTGCTACGTCTTGAGCTTGCGTTGGTTTTCCCCGAAGAGGAAGGGATGATGCAGCAGAGTAGCGTAAGTATTTCCCTCAGTTTTTGAGAACCAAGGTATCAATCCAGTAGGAGGCCATGCGCAAGTCCCTCGTACCTACACAACACAAAGAGCTCAACGCAACCAACGCTATTAGGGGTTGTCAATCCCTTCACAGTCACTTGCGGAAGTGAGATCCGATAGATAATATTTTTTGGTATTTTTGATATAAAGATGCAAAGTGAAAAGTAAAAGGCAACGTAAAAACAAAACAAGATTAAAGTGATGGAGATTGATATGATGAGAATAGACCCGGGGGCCATAGGTTCACTAGTGGCTTCTCTCGAGAGCATAAGTTTTCTACGGTGGGTGAACAAATTACTGTTGAGCAATTGACAGAATTGAGCATAGTTACTCTCGAGAGCATGTATATAGGCATCACGTCCATGACAAGTAGATCGAAACGATTCTGCATCTACTACTATTACTCCACTCATCGACCGCTATCCAGCATGCATCTAGAGTATTAAGTTAAAAACAGAGTAACGCTTGAAGCAAGATGACATGATGTAGAGAGATAAATTCATGCAATATGAAATAAACCCCATCTTGTTATCCTCGACGGCAACGATACAATACGTGTCTTGCTGCCCCTTCTGTCACTGGGAAAGAACACCGCAAGATCGAACCCAAAGCTAAGCACTTCTCCCATGGCAAGAACTACCAATCTAGTTGGCCAAACCAAACGGATAATTCGAAGAGACTTGCAAAGATAACCAATCATACATAAAAGAATTCAGAGAAGATTCAAATATTGTTCATAGATAGACTTGATCATAAACCCACAATTCATCGGTCTCAACAAACACACCGCAAAAGAAGAAGATTACATCGAATAGATCTCCACAAGAGAGGGGGAGAACATTGTATTGAGATCCAAAAAGAGAGAAGAAGCCATCTTGCTAATAATTATGGACCCAAAGGTCTGAGGTAATTAAACTACTCACACTTCCTCGGAGAGGCTATGGTGTTGATGTAGAAGCCCTCCGTGATGAATGCCCCCTCCGGCGGAGCTCCGGAACAGGCCCCAAGATGGGATCTCGTGGATACAGAAGGTTGCGGCGGTGGAATTAGGTTTTTGGCTCCGTATCTGATCGTTTGGGGGTGCGTAGGTATATATAGGAGGAAGGAGTACGTCGGTGGAGTAACAGGGGGCCCATGAGGGTGGAGGGCACGCCTGGGGGGGGGGGGGGTAGGCGCGCCCCCCTACCTCGTGGCCTCCCTGTTGGTTGCTTGACATAGGCTAGGATGATGTAGAAGCCCTCCGTGATGACGGCCCTCTTCTGGCAGAGCTCCGGAACAGGCCCCAAGATGGGATCTCGTGGATACAGAAAGTTGCGGCAGTGGAATTAGGTTTTTGGCTCATGTTCTGATCGTTTGGGGGTACGTGGGTATATATACACTAGTAGAAAAAGGGGCTTTGGTCCAGCCAGAAAAGAGCATTAATCCCGGTTGCATTACGAACCGAGACTAATGTGAGCATTAGTCCCGGTTCAAGCGGCGAGGGCACCATACAAGCATTACTCCCGGTTCAAATGGGACCTTTAGTCCCGGTTCATGGCACGCACCGGTACTAAAGGGTGCGATGCCCATTAGTACCGGTTCGTGGCACGAACCGGTACTAAAGGTTAGACCTTTAGTACCGGTTCGTGCCACGAACCGGTACTAATGGGGTTGAGACCTTTAGTACCGGTTCGTGCCACGAACCGGTACTAATGGTGCAATTTTCAAATCTTACCCCCCCTGGTGCATCGCCTTTTCAGTTTTGTAAAAAGCAAAAGAAAATGATAGAAACTTCAAAATTTAAAATCCTTCGAGAGGTAGTTATGTTACTACATCTACTAGTTAGGAAAAGTTAAAAACTTAAATTTGGGCATGTTTTGCAAAAAATGTAGGGAAAATGTAAAACGGCTATAACTTTTGCATACGATGTCGGAAAAAAACGTATAATATATCAAAATGTTCGGAACGAAAATCCGCATACGATGGAGACAGCCTATGGCCTGTTTGAAAATTTTTAGAATCCTCAAATTCTAAAAGGAAAAAAAGTTATGCTCAAATTTCAGTTTTTTTTGATTTTTTGTTAAATCTGGTCAAACTACTTATTCAAGAAGTATTAGTGTTACTAAATAATTATTCAAGAATATTAGTGTTACTAAATAATTATTTCAGTTTTTTTAAATTTTGGTCAACTATGGTCAAACTGTGGTCAAACTACTTATTCAAGAAATATTAGTGTTACTAAATAATTATTGATTTTTAGAACAATAGTTTCAAAACTCAAATAGTGAAATGTGTGACTTCATGCTCAAGCTAAATTCCTAAGGGTTAATAGGATTGCCATCTTACTATTGTTAGGAAAACAACAAGTGCAGACTTGGAAACGAGGGAGAATAGAACCTGGAAGTTAAGCGTGCTCAGGCTGGAGTAGTGAGAGGATGGGTGACCGTTCGGGAAGTTAGATGATTTGGAATGATGAGGGGTGATTAGAGATTAAAGGTTAAATTGAGCAGTGATGAGGGGTGATTAGAGATTAGAGGTTAAAATAATTCAGAAGTTTGAAATTCAAAAAAAAAATTCAAATTTTTTTTCAAAAAAATCATAAAATATCCTTTATTACCGGTTGGTGTTACCAACCGGGACTAAAGGTGGACCTCCAGGCAATGGCCACGTGGAGGGCCTTTAGTCCCGGTTCTATAGTCCCGGTTCTAGTTAGAACCGGGACTAAAGGGGGAGGCTTTAGTACCGACCCTTTAGTCCCGGTTCCAGAACCGGGACTAAAGGCCCTTATGAACTGGGACTAAAGGCCCTTTTTCTACTAGTGATAGGAGGAAGGAGTACGTCGGTGGAGCACCGAGGGGCCCACGAGGCAGGGGGGCGTGCCCTGTAGGGGGGCGCGCCCCCTACCCTCGTGACCGCCTCCGGTACTTCTTGGAGTAGGGTCCAAGTCTCCTGGGTCTTATCCGAGAAGAAAATCACGTTCCAAAAAGGATTTTTCTGTTTGGACTCCGTTTGATATTCTGTTTCTTCGAAACACTGAAATAGGCAAAAAACAGCAATTCTGGGCTGGGCCTCCGGTTAATAGGTTAGTCCCAAAAATAATATAAAAGTGGAAGGTAAAGCCCAATATAGTCCAAAACAGTAGATAATATAGCATGGAGCAATCAAAAATTATAGATACGTTGGAGACGTATCACAGTGGGGCCCGCGTGTTAGTGGCACTGGGCTGCCCAGTCAGCAGTTGACTGAGTCAACCCAGTCAACTGGGGCCCGTAGGGCCTGCTGGCAGCGACCCTGGGGGTGGCCCCAGGTCGGCCACGTCGGCGCTGGCTACCGGAGTTGCTACGGCGCGCCTTGTTCGCGGCGGAGGGCTCGGGCGGCCATCGAGATTCATCCCCCCGGCGTCCATCTGATGCCCCCGGGGGTGCGTTCGGTCGGTGGCGGCGAGCCGCGCCTAGGGGTGGCCGCAGTAGCAGCTGGGGCGGCCTGAGGCGGCGCCGGCAGCGAGTAGAGGAGGCGGCAAAGGCGGCAAGCGAGCGCGGGCCAGGTGAGTCCGTGCTTGAGGGCGGCTGGCGCACCGGTCGCGGCGAGGAATGGCGGGCATGCGTGAGCCACCGGCGGGAGCAGCGGCAGAAGCGGCCGGGGCCAGCGGGACGCGACGGGAACGCGGGCAGCGGGCGCGCATGAGCAGGCCCGGGCGACTGCGGGCGAGCCGGGGCGGAGTTGAGCGGGAGTGACGTTCAGACGCGGACAGAGAGCCGCGTCGAGTGGCGGCAGCGAGGTGCTGCGGTGGCCGAAACTGAGCGCTACCAGCTCGTCGGCGGCGAGGTGCTTCGGGCAAACAAAGGAGACGGCAAAACGGCGTGAGGTCGAACAATCTAAAGAGCGAGGCAGGGCCTACGTAGTGCGGCGAGTGCAACGGTGGCATGCACGGGACCCTATGGTCGCCGTGGCTACGCCGGTGACGAGGCCAGGCGGTGTAGGGTGCGGCCTAACACCGGAGCATGGTCTATGGGCGACTAGAGGGGGTAGGGAAGGGTGTGTTCGGCGCAAGAGCTCATCGTGGGAGCGTGGGGTCTATGCAGTAGGCTCGGGGAGAACCGGTGGAGCAGATCAACAGCGAGGTCACACGGTGGCCGTAGATGAGGAAGAGGAAGAATGCGACGACGGTGGCGCTCTCGGTCCCGATCTAGTGTCGAGAAAGAAGAGGCGGACCACGACGGAGTTCCCGGACTTGTCAGAGCGGCGAACGGGCGACGGTGTCCACGGGCTTCATGATGGCGAGGCCGTGGCGAAGAGGAGAATCATTAGCGCGTGGGGGGGGGGGGATTTGAGTGGGGACGCATAGACGGAGCGCAAGGGAGAGTGGGCGAGTGGGGAGGGAGCCCGAGGCGTCGGGGCTACCCTTGTGCCCTCGCCGGCGACGTGGGAGCGCAGGGCGCCGCGCCGGGTCCGGCGGGAACGAGCGGGGGTGTCGGTCGATCGAACAGAAGGAGAGGAGGGGGTCGAGTGCGGGGAGGAGGCACCGGGCCGGCTGGCCGAGGTGGGCCAAGGCCCAAGGGGAGGCCAGGGGCTCTGGCCCCTTTCCCTTTTTTCAGTAGCTTTTACATTTTCTTTTAGCCACAAATGACCTTGCAAAAATATGCCACTCGCCAAAACAAATTCAAAGAAATATTGTGCACTGCCACAAAAGATTGTGAAGCTTTTGAAATTGTTTGCCATTTTTATATATTAAAAAGGCATTTATTTATTGCTTAGGTCACTATTTTAAGTAGTTTAGGCCACTTAAACACTTTGCAAAAATGTTGGTTCACCACCAATATTAGTTGTGGATTATTTGGCACATGATGAACATTTTCGTTTTCATGTCTGACAAATATGAATTTTTGACTTTAGATTGGATTTGAATTTGAATGGTGAGTTGGATCAAGTGAAGATTAGCAACAGTAACATGATGACATGGCACCATTAATTGGGGATTACTGTAGCATGACACTGGGGGTGTTACAAATCTCCTCCACTACAAGAAATCTCGTCCCGAGATTTAAGTGCGGAAGTAAAGAGTAACTTCGGGAGAACTGACCCTTATATGGTTAATTATCTGGTGAACAATTCAGGGAATGTGGCAGAAGTTTCTCTGAAGTTGAAACTTAAGAAAACACCGAGAGCAAAATATGAAGGTACAGTAGGAAGTTTCAAGAAAATGGACAAATGATCGATACCTGAACAGAGTGTGAGAAGGAGGTTCAGAGCATCGGGAATAGATCATCTTTCGGACGGTGGCTTGTGACAACACACAAAGCCAAGAGCAAATGATACTTTGGAATAAAGGATATACAAGAGAGTCAGGCTCTGATCCTGTGGAACTATGGGTTATGAGCCCACCATGTGGGTTAAAAGTAGAAGGGGTGATGACGTCTTGCATGATCATGTAAGCAAGGTATGCCAGAGGATAGACTATCGGTTATGTGGGCAACAACATGGGTACCAAGGGCGAGGGACGAAGAGAACCATTCTCCTGCTCGTTGGAACGAGGCGGACCAATAGGCAAGGTTCTCATCCATCGGTGGTACCGTAATGTTATCAACAATATTAACAGGGTCTTACTGACAGAGTTGTACACCGAGGTGTTTACATAAGTAGAAAAAGATTACTACTTAGATCATATAGATCACAAGTAAGGTTAAACAAAACAATGGAAAGGAAAATGTGAGTATCAGATTAAACAGAACAATAGAAAGGAAAATGTGTTTATACCCAAGTATCAAGAGTATATCTTTCACAAGGAAAAACCAAGCATGATATGCATGATAGTACTCCAAGTATGTAACCACTTAGACAAAGGGGCAAGGAATTTAATGAGGTTTACCCATACAACGGTGTTTGGATAATTGATCAAGAAAAATTTAGCACTGCGCTTCCAATGTTCTGGTTGATGTTTGGGTACCACAGTCATGCTTCGAGATAGCATTCACATGGTCATCAGGTAAAGTTCAGACTTTGGATACACAAAGGATCCGTCGGAAACATCTTACAAAATAAGTCATACAAATTCAGCAAGGAAAAGATGAGGATGTGGCCCACAGGCTCAGTAAAAATTCATCGAGGGGGGGGCAAGGATGGAATTTCTAATCATGAATTCGATTGATAACTTGGAAGAGCTTAGAATGTTCATGATGATCACGACATATTTGTCGAGAGGTTCCATGAAGATGTAATCGATCGGCGATGTCATCAAGTCAAAGGAATGATGAAGCGAAAGGTTACTGGAACCACGGGTACGACACAAACTCGAAACAAGCTTGTTGTTCAAGGCAATACAATAAGACAAGGAAGATCGACGTAAGCTTAGATCATCATCAAAAATTGTGCTCCGGGAAGAAGGACTAGGTAGCACAGTTAAAATTTAGCATGATAATGATATAACCCATCAGGCTAAGAATGACTTAAGGATTATTAACTCATAAGCAACGAAAATTACTTCGAGTTACTGAATCGGAGTACGGGATCGATTCACTTATCGGTGTTCTCGAGTGACTAATAACTCAAAACCCGGGGGGGTCTGAGATTGGTGAGAAGCAATACAAGATGAAGACTCATAGGAAGCAACACAGTTCTTATATATTCTCGAGATACCGGAGGGTAATACTAGATGGAAGATCAAAATAGAGGTTGCAAAGATGCATTTATCTACAGAATACAAGTGCTTTAACTTGCCTGAGAAATGAAATCAAATGGGAACAATCATCGTCCGAACCACGGTTGCAAAGAATCAATTCATAGATACAAGATGAGCTTGTACCAAATAAATAATTATTTTTACGAGCAGCTTCCATGATAAGTTCTACATCAGGTCCATGGGCATGAACACAAAGGTTCAAGGTCGACTCCCACTTCTTCAATGCATAAACTCTCATTTACTTCTCGCTTTTGACGAAGTTGTAGTGTAGAAAATTTTATCTGGCGTAACACTAGTAGAGTATGACCCATAGAAATTTTTGGGTTCACACAAATTAGGGAAAGCATTAGTCCAACCCGTCGGGGCATCTTAGGAACATTTGCAAAAACTTCAGAGGTAATTTAACTCAAGCTTGGAAGCAGAGCATGGTAGACAAAAGTAGGGGATACAATTTACCAAAGGCATTATGTATCAGGGAAGAATTCACAAGGTGATTAAATATGAAGGACACTGTCGGATGGTAGTCCATCAAAGGATTTGATGACCCATAATAGAGCTGACGTGGGTATCGGTACCCAATCAGACGAAGAAGGAATGCAAGGAGATGAGATTATAGAAACATCTGACTAACTCAAAGTTTAATTAACAAAGGAATTATGAATTCCAAGACAAGGGATCAGAAGCAATGCTCTGATCAGGGATGGATAAGTTGAATAGCCTTAGGGGGTACAATTGATGACAATTTGATTGGTTGAGATCCAGCTCAGGTTTAAAATGACGTCTGAGACAGAAGGAGGAATTCTAGGATCTGATTGAGGATTGCGTGCATTCGGAACACATTGAATCAAGGGACTCAAAATGATAACGACAAAGGATGACCATAAGATTACCAAACTTATGGGATTAATCCTAATGCAAGAAAGCAAGAATTTCAAGAGCAATGGGCTGTTGAGGATTTTGGGAAGATTGAATGCTATTTTGAAGACTTTTATGAAATACATCAATCAACTTGGGATGAGCGGATACTCGGTAAGTGCGAGAAATTATCCATAGGGGTATTCAGGTGGTAAAGAACTGCAAGGCAGTAGGCATAAAGAATTCCCGGTGTAACAAAGAGAATTTTGGGGTATCTTGTAATAACAAGATCAATGGGGAATGATTGCATGAATGGCAAGTGTACATGGTTATCCATATGGGGGTTTATCGATGAAAGGGAATTGCAAAAGCGATGGCACATAGACTCGAGAGAACATCGCAGAGTATCTTTGGAATCTTCTGGGGCAGCAGGTGATCATCTGTAATAAGGGGCTCTCCGGGTGGATGTGATCACGGGATCCTAATGTTGGAGTTAGTAAACTCATTTTGACCCGAATAGAAGAGAGATTAGAGCCCCAGAGTATAGGTCGAGCCATAAAAGATCCTAATACCACCCAATGGCGAAGTGGGCCTGAAGACACACAGCCATGTTAGTAAAAAGTTTTTTTTGTAGTGACTAGACTCAACTTCGGCCAAGGAGTTGGAAAGGGGGATCCTACGGGCAGTCAGCTCTGATACCAACTTGTGACTCCCTCGATTCAATGGTACACTAATCATACACGCAAATAAGTACGATCAAGATCAAGGACTCATGGGAAGATATCACAACACAACTCTAGACACAAATTAAAATAATACAAGCTTTATATTACAAGCCAAGGGCCTCGAGGGCTTGAATACATCAGCTCGAAAACACAAGAGTCAGCGGAAGCAACAACATCTAATTACAGACATAAGTTAGACAAGTCTGCCTTAAGAAGGCTAGCACAAAAGCAACAACGACCAAAAAGGCATGGCCTCCTACCTGGGAGCCTCCTAACTACTCCAGGTCGTCAGCGGCTGTCTTGTAGTAGTAGGCACCCTCGGGGTAGTAGTAATCATTAGTGGTGTCGTCTGGCTCCTGGGATCCGTCATCTGGTCGCAACAATCGGGTATGGGGGAAAAAGAGGTAGCAAAGCAACCGTGAGTACTCATCCAAAGTACTCGCAAGACTTACATCAGATCTAAACTAAGTATGCATCTGTATCAAACGAATGGGTTGTATCTGTGGACTAAACTGCAGAATGCCAGAAGCGAAGGGGAAAGCCTAGCCTATCGAAGACTAGCATATTCAAGCATCTTCAAGCATCTTGCAGCATATAGAAGAGTACAGATCAACATAATGTAAAGTAGTAGTAGTCTTATCAACCTCGGCCAGAGATCCTTTCTCGACTCCCTGCGGGAAAGCAATCCCAGAGCCATACTATCCATTTCTCATCTCAAGCATCCAATTCTAGTTGTATCGATCGGGATACAACTTCAAGTGTCTGTTACCGTAGGACAGGCTATCGATAGATGTTTTCTTCCATGCAGGGGTGCACCAACTTACCCACCATGCTCGATTGACTCTGGCCGGACACACTTTCCTGGGTCATGCCCGGCCTCGGCCAAACAATACGCCGCAACCCGACCTAGGCTTAATAGAGAGGTCGGCACGCCGGACTAAGCCTATGCCCCCAGGGGTCATGGGCCATCTCCCCGGGAACTCCTGCACGTTGCGTACGCGTCCGGTGAGCAGACCTAGCTACCTCCTTCAAAAAGGCAGGTGCTTACCAGTCCAACCCGGCGCGCGCCGCTCAGTCGCTGACCTCTATTAAGCTGCAGCTGATGCATACGACGCAGAACGCCCATACAATGCCCACGTGATGGTTAGTGCTATCAGGCCAGAGGCCCCTCGGATCAAATATCCAAATTGTTAGTGTGTTGGTAGTGCGGTCACGAGCAGAGACTCACGAAAGATGTGACCCCGTCGCCCCGTCTCGAGTACTTGCGGCAAGGGCTGAGAAAGCCCGGCCACACCTCGTAAGTATCTCGCGGGCATGGAGTATCTGGAAGGAACGCAATAATAAGCACTTTAGAGGAGTGCTCCCCTCTCAAGCATCCTGGCTTGCTAGACTAAAGGAAGATCTTTTTCTCCTGACTTATAGAGTAGGAGATAAACATAAACCCTTTCTTTCATCCTTCCTTAACTTCCTGTAAAAAGTCACCCCCCCCCAAACCCTCATTCCCAAAGGGGGTGATTTGTAAATGATCTCATGTAACATACTTGCATTCTTTTATTAAATTTGTAGTAGGAGGCTCTCCTACTGCTTCAGGTGTCAAAAAAAGTATCTCGCGGGCACCTTCCAGGTCAACCCGACTCCACATCACTCGCTATTAAGCTCGCGCGGGTACCCCTCAGGGCCGACCCGTCTTTAGTAACATGGTTCGGTGTAAAGTCATAGTAACCATCAATGTTAGGGATATCGCTTATCGGGAACTTATCGGTCAACCCAAGATAAGGGGTAAATCAGCCATTTTATCGGCATATCGGATCCACCCTCGAGGTTCACACTTGAGGGGTTACACGATAGAGCCGTATCAGAAGTGGTTAAGGAGGAAATGACCCTCGATGACCATGACCGAATAGCTACACTATAGATATCTCATCAGGAGTGATGTATGAGGTTCCACCCTCGGCACTCGATGGTAACTCTGCAGAGTCGAGCAACAAAAGGGGAAAGTGATGTGCGGTGCCGGGGCCTGGTATTCGATCCCGTTGATCGGGTCTTCGATGATGAAGCAGGGGCAACAAGGACAAGGTGGGGGTCACTGATGGATCTCTAACCAACCTATAGTAAGCAGTTTAGAATAAGCAGGTAAGGTAACAATAAGCAGGTTACAAAAGTAGGCTGTATTAGAATAGGATCATACAGAAAGCAGTAGCAGTTCTAATATAAGAATGAGAGGGAAAGAAATGGGCGATATCGGAATGCTCAAGGGGGGTTTGCTTGCCTGGAAGCTCTGCTGAAAAAGAAGAAGTGTCGCCGACGTAGTCGATCACAAGGGCGGCATCGGTCTCAGGGTCTACCGGAGAGAAGAGGGGGAAGAAACAATAAATATAAAGCAAACATAGCATCACAAAGCATAACATGGCAATATGATATGCCGGGTGTGACCTAACGAATGGCTACACGATAAAGGTGAAGGGGGAAAACATTCCCGGTTCCGGTCCTGTGTTAGACAGATGACAGGAGGGGGAATGTTCCATGTTCAGCATGCTAGGGGCATGTGACAGATGAACAGACCATGTATTTGGATTCGTTGGATTTTTCTGAGCAACTTTCATGTAGAAAACATTTTCATCAGAGTTACGGTTTATTTTCTATGAATTTTCAAAGATTTAAACATTTTCTGGAATTATCTAAATTAACAGAAATGGAATTATGACATCAGCATTACATCATTGTGACGTCATCAGTCAATAGGACGGCTGACCAGGTCAAACTGACCAGTGGGTCCCAACTGTCATTGGCAGTGGGCTAACAACAGTTCATTTTAATTTAAATAGAGTAATTAGTGACTGGACCCCACCTGTCAGTGACTCATTAGTTTAGCTAAATATTTTTAGTTAGGAAAATGTTTTAATTAGTTCAATTATGCTATGGGGCCCGCGTGTCAATGGCACTAGGTGCCCAGTCAGTAGTTGACTGAGTCAACCCAGTCTACTAGGGCCCGTGGGGCCTGCTGGTAGCGACCCTGGGGTGGCCCCAGGTCGGCCACGTCGGCGCTGGCTACCAGAGTTGCTCCAGTGCACCTTGTTCGCAGCGGAGGGCTCGGGCGGCCATCAGGATTCGTCCCCCGGCGTCCATCTGACGCCCCGAGGTGTGCGTTCGGTCAGGGGCGACGAGTCGCGCATAGGGGTGGCCGCAGTAGCAGCTGGGGCGGCCTGAGGCGGCACCGGCGTCGAGCAGAGGAGGCGGCAAAGGTGGCGAGCGAGCGAGCACGGGCCAGGTGAGTCCGTGCTTGAGGGCGGCTGGCGCACCGGTCGCGGCCAGGAGTGGCGGGCACGCGTGAGCCATCGGCAGGAGCAGCAGCAGAAGCGGCTAGGGCCAGCGGGACGCGTCGGGAACACGGTCAGCGTGCGCGCATGAGCAGGACCGGGTGGCTGCGGGCAAGCCGGAGCGGAGGTGAGCGGTAGTGACGTTCGGACGTGGACAGAGAGCCGCGTCGAGTGGCGGCAGCGAGGTGTTGTGGTGGCCGGAACTAAGCGCTACCAGCTCGTCGGCAGTGAGGTGCTTCGGGCAAACTAAGGAGATGGCAAAACGGCGCGAGGTCGAACAATCTAAAGAGCGAGGCAGGGCCTACGCAGTGCGGCGAGTGCAACGGTGGCATGCACGGGACGCTATGTTCGTCGTGGCTACGTCGGGGACGAGGCCAGGTGGTGTAGGGTGCGGCCTAACACCGGAGCATGGGATACAGGCGACTAGAGGGGGTAGGGAAGGGCGCGTTCGGCGCAAGATCTCACCGTGGGAGCGTGGGGTCTATGCAGTAGGCTCCGGGAGAACCGGTGGAGCAGATCAACAGCGAGGTCGCACGGTGGCCGTAGATGAGGAAGAGGAAGAATCCGACGACGGTGGCGCTCCCGGTCTCGATCTAGTGTCGAGGAAGAAGAGGCAGACTACGATGGAGCTCCCGGACTTGTTGGAGCGGCGAACGGGCGATAGTGGCCGCGGGCTTCACGATGGCGAGGCCGTGGCAAAGAGGAGAATCATTAGCGCGTGGGAGGGAAGGGGATCTGAGTGGGGAGGCAGAGATGGAGCACAAGGGAGAGTGGGCAAGTGGGGAGGGAGCCCGAGGCGTCGGGGCTACCCTTATCCCCTCGTCGGCGACGTGGCAGCGCGGGGCGCCGCGCCGGGTCCGGCGGGAACGAGCGGGGGTGTCGGTCGCTCAAACAGAAGGGGAGGAGGGGATCGAGTGCGGGGAGGAGGCACCGGGCTGGTTGGCCGAGGTGGGCCGAGGCCCAAGGGGAGGCCAGGGGCTCTGGCCCCTTTCCCTTTTTTTAGTAGCTTTTGCATTTTCTTTTAGCCACAAATGACCTTGCAAAAATATGCCACTGGCCAAAACAAATTCAAAGAAATATTGTGCACTGCCACAAAATATTGTGAGGGTTTTGAAATAGTTTGCCACTTTTATAAATTAAAAAGGCATTTATTTATTGCTTAGGTCACTGTTTTAAGTAGTTTAGGCCACTTAAACACTTTGCAAAAATGTTGGTTCACCACCAATATTAGTTGTGGATTATTTGGCACATGATGAACATTTTAGTTTTCATGTCTGACAAATATGATTTTTTGACTTTAGATTGGATTTGAATTTGAATGGTGAGTTGGATCAAGTGAAGATTAGCAACAGTAACATGGTGACATGGCACCATTAATAGGGGATTAATGTAGCATGACACTAGGGGTGTTACAGGTGTTGGGTTTTAATTTTTGAGTTGTAAGTAAATAGAAGTGTGATGATCATCATTATTAGAGCATTGTCCCGTGTGAGGAAATAAAATAAGAGAGAAAGGCCAAAAAAAGAAGGCCCGAAAAAATGAGAGAAAAAGAGAGAAGGGACAATGTTACTATCCTTTTTTTCCACACTTGTGCTTCAAAGTAGCACCATGATCTTCATGATAGAGCGTCTCTTATTTTGTCACTTTCATATACTGGTGGGAATTTTCATTATAGAACTTGGCTTGTATATTCCAACAACGGGCTTCCTCAAAATGCCCTAGGTCTTCATGAGCTAGCAAGTTGGATGCACACCCACTTAGTTTCTTTTGTTGATCTTTCATATATTTATAGCTCTAGTGCATCTGTTGCATGGAAATCCCAACTGCTCGCATTGACATCAATTGACGGGCATCTCCATAGACCGTTGATTAGCCGCGTCGATGTGAGACTTTCTCCTTTTTCACTGGTACAACGAAGTCCTAAACAAACGGTTTAAAACCCCTTTCCGCGACAGCATTTGGAACCGTCGCCAAGTGAGTGTGGGAGATAGGGGGTCCTTCCCACACGACCCATAAATCGTCAGGGATAGGCCCTCGTGGGACCCAGGCTGGGGTCGTGTGCGATCGGGCAAGGCATAGAAACCCAATCATGTTTGTAGGTATGTACATCCCACACGGTGAATCCCAGAAATCATTTCCGTAGGTATGTACATCCCACACGGTGAATCCCAGAAATCATTTCCGTAGGTATGTACATCCCACACGGTGAATCCCAGAAATCATTTTTGTAGGTATGTACATCCCACACGGTGAATCCCAGAAATCATTTTCGTAGGTATGTACATCCCACACGGTGAATCCCAGAAATCATTTCCGTAGGTATGTAATTCCCACACATTGAATCCCAGACAATCATTTCCGTAGGTATGTACATCCCACATAGTTCTTTGTGTGGAAACATTTGTGTAAGGTGGCCTAACGCAAACAGTTCGCTGCCGGAAGTCGTGTGTGATTGTTAGTTGATCGAACATGCCTACTTTCTAGAAACCATGTGGGTTGTTTGAGTTCATCGCCCACGGTGTTGTCTGAGTAACCATTTGCAATAGAAAACCCCAATAAGTACGGTAATTAGCATATTATTGATAATCCATGTACTAATCAAACTTATATTTCTTATAAAACACGCCAGATATTTCATATCCGTATAAAAGCAACCAGGATTTCATAATCAAATTACATCAGATAGCTTCGGCACTCAGTTACACCATTACACAACAGCACCAAGTTTCACATGCAGCATCAAAAACCTTTGGAAAGTAGCATAATACACGGTAAATAGACAGATGAATCTCATATGGGAAACTGCAGAAGCGGAAGGCAAATATTGAGCCTTCAGTGATGTTGAATTTCCTTGCAACTTTAGGCCAGTGGCTATGGATAATTGCCCACCCAACCTTCGTCCTCTTCAGCAAGACTTCAATAGTGTACCGTGGTTGTTGAATGAATACCTTCCTCGCCTCTTGACCATGCAGGTGGTTCGAGAGGTAATCATCGGTGAACTGCTTTGAAAAGTACTGAAAACAAAGCTATGCATAAATCGATGTTGTAAATTTTGAAATGGCGCAAGGGGTAAAAACAAGGTAAAAGACTTGGTACCATCCTATAGTTGACTGATGTCTTCTTCATTGTGCAAACAAAGATCTTGTTGTTATTCGTCGCAAGTTTCTTCATCCTAACAATCTTTCTAAGTTTCTTGACTTGACTGATATTCATGGACATCTCATTTCCCCATATGCAAAATCGGTCGAACAGTGGGTCTAAGCCTCTGACAGCAGGACCTACATGTGCAAGACCAAATTGTAAGAAACCTAAATATTAGAATGATTCCTGCAACTGCACAATAATGTGCTATTAGCCAAAGGACCCTGCTTGAACAAACCTTGATGGTAAACCGCAGTGTCTCCCATTGTTTCCCTGCAACGCACATAAGAAAGATCTTGATCAGGTTAACTGAGAGTTGCCATACTATCAGTAGAATATGTATTGAGTAAAGACAAATTCGATTGGTGTCACATGCATAACAATACAAAATTGTACCCACAGCAAATGAAAATCAAATTGCAGAACTGAACTAAACAGTTAAATGGGCAGCAGACCAAATGAACCAAAATAGCTAATTGAGCATGACATTGCAGAATAGAAACATGTACTGGAATATAAGACAGTTAACAAAACAAAGAATGCTTGAGAACAGTACTACGAAATGTAGCAATTGTTGGACCAAAGTGTTAACTGAACATTACATTTCAGAGGACCAAACTGTTAACTGAACATCAGATTGCATATTAACATTACAGAGGACAAATCACTAGAAGGCACTGGCGGTGGCCTCGAGAAAACATCACGAACTGTATTTTAAAGTAGACAACCGCGCGGCGGTGTCGACGGTGGCCTCGAAGACGAGGTGCTCCTCCAAGATCTAGCGGTCGACACGCGTGTCAGCCATAGCGACCTCATTCGCGTGTGTAGCCGCATGCTACTTAGCTCCATGTTATATTGCATGTAAAATGGCTGTGGGCGGCGCTTAATTAGAGGAGGGGGCAGTGATTTCCGTGAAAGGTGTTGCTCCGTCAGTCGGGGCATGTGGGACGGGAAAGGAGGAGGCTGGTGTGGGTGGGGTGTGGATTACCTGACCATATTAACGAGGCCGCGCATCAAGAAGAAGGGTCGGCGGCGAGGAGGCCGCGCAGCAAGAAGAAGGGTCGTTGGCGAGGAGGCAGCGCTGCAAGAAGAAGGGTCACCGGCGAGGAGGCGGCGCTGCAAGAAGAAGGGTAGCCGGCGAGGAGGCGGTGCTGCAAGAAGAAGGGTCGCCGGCGGGGAGGCTAAGATGCCAGTAAGTAGCAGTGAAGGTTTGAACTTGGAAAGCAAGGAGGAATAGTGGAAATGTGGCTTTTGGTAGGAGGGAGGGGGCGGGAAGATAGATATTTCCGCGGTGGCAAAAAAAATTCGCTCGGTGCCGCGAGAAACTGGCGCGCAAGTGTGGTTCAAGCGGGGGCAGTGGACTGTAGACGACGAAGCTTCCTGCGTAAGCCAGACAAGACGGTGCGCCAAGATATTTTATATCGCATCCCACACGATTCTTTCTAGTAAACTGTTTGTGGTATACGTGATTTTTTTCATTATGTTTTGAAAGACAAAATGTTGTTACAAAGGGAAAGGATGGTATTTGAATTGCTAGAGCATTTACGTACAGTGAACATCCAACTAGTACATGAGGGTCGTGTTTAAATTTGGAATTATTCCGGGTTCGTTTGTCATTTTTATGCATTATTTGAGTTTTTGGGTATTTAATGTGTATAATTCAAATTTGAACTACAAGCACATGCTCCAATGCACCAAAGTTTGCTGAAAAATCACATGTGTGTCCTTGGGTGAATTTATAGGTCCCATGCAAGAAATGGGAATAAAATTCAAACATCTGGGTGTCGTGGCTCAGCCGGAATGATTGAGAAACTTGGTTTTTTAATTCCTGTAAATCCAAAACACGGCTGAAAATCATGAAACTTGGCATGGTGTCATGACATGGCACCAACATGATGCAGTAATTTTTTGGCCGAATTGGGACAAGCTTTGGTGTAAGCTTCTTGCAAACCGGAGCTTCCCTCAAGAAGGCTCCTGGTTCTGAGAGGGAACGTGTCACCTCCGTGTGCAAAACGACATATGTGCACTGCCTTCTCCCGCCTTAATTTTTTTACACATGCAGATTAGACCAAATAGAAGTATCGTGCTAAATTTTGGAATTACTCCGTGTTCGTTTGGCCTTTTTTATACATTAATTGAGTTTCTGCGCATTTAATGTGTATAGTTTAAATTTGAACTACAAGCACGTGCTCCAGTGCACCAAAGTTGTTTGAAAAATCACATGTGTGTCCTTGGGTGAATTTCTAGGTCCCATGCAAGAAATGGGAGTGAAATTCAATCATCTGGGCGTCGTGGCTCGGCCGGAAAGATTGAGAAAGTTGGTTTTTTAATTCCTGTAATTCCAAAACATGCTTGAAAATCATGAAACTTGGCATGGTCTCATGACATGGCACCAACATGCTGCGGTATTTTTTGGCCGAATTGGGACAAGCTTTGGTGTAGTCTTCTTGCAAACCGGAGCTTCCCTCAAGAAGGCTCGTGGTTCCGGGAGGGAACGTGTCACCTCCGTGTGTGAAACGACATACGTACACTGCCTTCTCCCGCCTTAATTTTTTTACACAGCCAGATTAGACCAAATAGAAGTACCGTGCTAAATTTTGGAATTATTCCGGGCTCGTTTCACCTTTTTATACATTAATTGAGTTTCTGGGCATTTAATGTGCAAAATTCAAATTTGAACTACAAGCACATGCTCCAGTGCACCAAAGTTGTTTGAAAAATCACATGTGTGTCCTTGGGTGAATTTCCAGGCCCCATGCAAGAGATTGCAGTGAAATTCAAACATCTGGGTGTTTGGCTCGGCCGGAAAGATTGAGAAACTTGGTTTTTTAATTCCTGTAATTCGAAAACACGTCTAAAAATCATGAAACTTGGCATGGTGTCATGACATGGCACGAACATGTTGCGGCAATTTTTTTGGCCAAATTGGGACAAGCTTTGGTGTAAGCTTCTTGCAAACCAGAGCTTCCATCAAGAAGGCTCGTGGTTACGCATAACCATTTTTAAGACATAAGACGTGCTTGGTTAGCCAGCGATGCTAGGGTTTGACGCCCCTGGCGACTCTGCGGCGGCGGCGGCGCCGCCCCCCGTTTCCGACAGGGCCAAGGCCCCTGCCGGACCCCTTGCCATGGCTTGACTCCGTCCGGCCTATGGCCACGTTGCGGCTTTGTCCGTTCGTTCGCCGTGGACTCCACGAGATCGCGGCGGCCCGCATTTTCGATCGATGGAGTGCGTGGAGGGTAGATATCCTATCTGCTACGCCAGGAAATCAGCCTGCAGCTCTCCTATGAAACCTTCTGACGTGGTGGCTGGATCTACAACATCTAATCACGATCGTGAACCTCCAGATCGTGCCTCTCTACCAACACGAGAGACCAAGGCGAACTCTCCTTGTGCAAAACTATTGACAACGCAACTCCTAGGGATTCAATTTGTTGTAGCTAAGGATAAGACGGAAGATGGTGAGGGCGATTATGGGGCTCCCCTTGCAGATGTCGCCTGCCCGAAGCTGTCCGATGGTGGAACCAAGGTTGCAGCCATGGATAGGCCTGTTACGCGAGCCACGGTAACGGCGGTGGGAGGCTCTAGAGTGCGAGATCAATCATACAGCGGGAGCGCAGCACAGGAACGGCCGATGACGATGGGCAAGGAAGATGTCATGGGGAGTGAGGTTCCTAATGTCGTGGAAGGGGTAGCTATGATGGACTTAAAAAGAGAGGGTGTAGGTGGTATTCTGAAGAAAGGATGCATTAACCAAGAGCAACAGGGACTGAATTCAGAGACACATATGGAGGAGATGGCGAGTAGTGTGGTGCGTTTGGAGGATTTGGAGGCAACCGGCCTTGGGGGCGCCGGTGAACTGACGGGGCCGAGTGTGGCGCCCCGTCAGGAGCAATGAATTGCTTAAGTTGGAACTGTCGAGGGGCAGGGAACCTTCGTACAGTTCGTGATCTGGTAGCACTGGTTGGTGCTCATTCCCCGAAACTAGTATTTTTGTGTGAAACTAGACAGCCCAAAGAAAAAATGCAACGTCTTCGTTCTCGCTTAGGCCTTGCTGGTTTTGAAGGAGTTAGTAGTGATGGCCGTAGTGGTGGTCTAGCTCTGTTTTGGCACGATTCCCTATCAGTGGAGGTCAAAGAGGCTAATAATAGATGGATTGATGTCCATGTGCGTGTGTTAGCTAGCGAGCCACCTTGGCGTATCACATTTGTGTATGGTGAACCTAGAGTGGAAAATAGACACATTATGTGGGATGCGGTACGCCATATGAACGGGGTAAGCAACTTGCCCTGGCTTCTTGTCGGAGATTTCAATGAGGCGATGTGGGATTATGAACATATGTCAGAGACACCACGAGCTCCAGGACAAATGCTTATATTCAGAGATGCTTTAGAGACTTGTGGACTTATTGATCTGGGTTTTGCAGGCTACCCCTTCACATATGATAACCGCAAAGGAGGACAGGCCAATGTCCAAGTGTGGTTGGATCGAGCTGTGGCTACGAACTCGTGGCGTGACCTGCATGCAGATCCAGAGGTGGTTCACCTTGTCTCCCTGTGCTCGGACCACTGCCCAGTCTTGGTGCGATGCACTCCGGACACGGCGCCAAGGCCCAGACGTTGCCGCCGGTATGAGCTGATGTGGGAGTGCGAGCCAGTCCTAGATGAAGTTGTAGCAGAGGTATGGAATGCAGCGGGTAGCAAGAAAAATCTTCGTGATGTTCACTTGGCTCTTGGACAGGTGATGGGTAAACTACACTCATGGAGCAACAAAAAATTTGGGAATGTTACTAGAGAGTTGGAAAATTCTCGATCGCGTTTAGAAGAGCTCATGCACATGAATGCGGACCGAGCGGAACTGAGGAGGGAATTGGACGCCATGAATGAGTTGCTATACCGCGAGGAGATGTTGTGGCTCCAACGATCACGTATCGCATGGTTGAAAGAAGGGGACCGCAACACAAAATTCTTTCACTGTAAAGCTGTGTGGAGAGCACGGAAGAATAGAATAAAAGGGTTGAGAGATAGTCATGGAGTATGGCAGCAGGAACAAAGCACTATGCTAAAAATGGCACAAGAGTATTTTGAGACTATGTTCACAGCCGACCCCAATATAGATCCAGAGGAAGTTATTCACCTTTTCCAGCCAAAAGTTACTGTTGTCATGAACGACAAATTGTGTGCGCCTTTCTTGGATAAGGAAATCAGTGACGCCCTCTTCCAGAAAGTGCCCTTAAAAGCGCCCGGTCCCGACGGTTTTCCTGCTAGGTTTTTCCAACGGCACTGGGGCACTGTGAAGGAGGAGGTGATCAAGGCAGTGCGGCATTTTTTTGAGTCGGGTATCATGCTCGAGTGTGTCAATGGTACTAATATAGTTCTGATTCCGAAGGTAAAGGATCCAACTAGACTTGCAGAGTATCGTCCCATAAGTCTATGCAATGTGATTTATAAGGTGATTTCTAAATGCCTAGTGAACTGGCTGAGGCCTTTTTTGGATGAGATCATTGCTCCGGAGCAGAGTGCTTTTGTTCCAGGTAGACTGATTACTGCTAATGCTTTCATTGCTTTCAAGTGCATCCACACTATCAAACAGGAGAAGGATCGGAACAAAAGTGTTTGTGCATACAAGCTTGATTTGTCCAAGGCATATGACAGGGTGGACTGGGAATTCCAAAGGCGTATGATGCAACAGCTAGGCTTTGATCACCGATGGGTGCACTGGATCATGATGTGTGTGACCTCGGTGACATACAGTGTCAGAGTAAATGGAGCCAGCTCAGATTCGTTCGGCCCGTCCCGCGGGTTACGGCAGGGAGACCCTTTGTCACCTTTTATATTCTTGTTTGTTGCAGAAGGTCTTGATGCTATTCTGAAACAGAAGGTACAACATGGACAAATTACCCGAGTGTGTGTGTGTGTCCTCGGGCGCCCGGCATCTTGCACTTACTTTTTGCGGATGACACTTTCCTGTTTTTTCATGCAACAGCAGCAGAGGCCTTGGAGATCAAAGATGGGCAATTTATCAACCCCTCGAAGCGCTCTATTTTATTTGGGAGAAAGTGTCCGCCTGAGGACCAAGCTGCAGTCACCCGTGCTTTACAAGTACAGAACATGCACCTTGAGGAACGCTACTTGGGGCTGCCAACTCCAACTAGACGTATGTCGAAGGGTAGGTTCCAAAGTCTACAGGAGCAACTCACCAAGAGGATTTTGACGTGGGGTGAAGGTGCTTCTCAAGGAGGGAAGGAAATTCTTATTAAGGCCGTGGCTCAATCCCTGCCTACATACCTCATGGGGGTGTTCCGTCTTCCACGCAGTGTATGTGATGATCTTACTCGTATGGTTAGAAACTTTTGGTGGGGTGCTAAGGAAGGGAGAAGGAAGACGCATTGGCGATCTTGGGATACTATGATCAGGCCTAAGGAGCAGAGCGGACTTGGCTTCCGGGACTTTCGGCTATTCAACCAAGTGTTGCTTGACCAACAAGCGTGGCGTTTAATTTCTAACCCCGACAGTTTGTGCACATAGGTTTTAAAGGCTCATTATTACCCTGATGGACGCCTCGAGGACACAGTTTTATGTGGCAATGCCTCACCCACGTGGCAGTCCATTGTTCATGGTCTCTAGCTCCTGAAGAAAGGATTAATCTGGCGTATTGGCAACGGGGCTTCGGTGCGCATCTGGCGGGACCAATGGATCCCTCATCCATTGTCTCATGGACCGATCTCTCCACAAGGTCGGTGCCGGTTGCGGCGAGTAAACCAATTGCTTGATGACCACGGGAACTGGAAGGTGGAGCTGCTCCAACAACACTTCATGCATGTGGACCTTATGGAGATTCTGAAAATCAAAGCTTCCCCTCGGTGTGTTGGTGATTTCATTGCATGGGCGGCAGAGAGCTCTGGAACTTTCTCGGTGCGGAGCGCTTATCGTCTTGCCCTCAACGAGCGCCTATTGCCGCCTTTAGTCGCAACGAGCAGGGCACCGGACAGGCGACGTGCCGTCTGGGCACTTATATGGAGGTGCCCTGCTCCTCCTAAGGTGTGTATATTAGCATGGAAGCTTGCATCGAATTGCTTGGCCACTTGGGCTAACAAAAAATTGAGAACGCTGGAGGTTACTGATACTTGCCCACTATGTGCATTGGAATGAGAGGATACGTTCCATGTATTTTGCAGGTGCCCCTGAGCGGTGGAACTCTGGCTGGCCATGGCAAAGCACTGGAATTTGCCGGACCTAAAAACAGTGCGACCGACGGGCATCAAATGGTTGTTTGATGTGTTGCACGCTTTGGAAGTTGACGATCGCATGTGAGTCCTCATGGTCCTATGGCGCTCCTGGCATGTCCGCAACGAAATTGTCCACGACAAACGTCCGCCCCCAGTTGAAGCTTCATGTCGCTTCCTACTTAGCTATGAGGCCTCACTTATTGCAATCAAAAGGTACCCAACGGGTGACCATGTGAAAGGAAAGATGGTCATTGCTCCAGCTAGCCGCCCGGTGATGCTATCGCATGTGGAGTCTCCCCTGGAGCCCCCCATCAGATGGCAAGCTCCTGCACTAGGCCGCATTAAACTGAATGTCGATGGATCCTTCTGTCAAGCATCCGGTGAGGCTGGTGCAGGTATGATCTTGCACGATAGCAACGGAGCAATTATTTTCTCGGCGTGTAGAAGCCTGCACAACTGCACTGGCCCATTGCAAGTTGAACTTGCTGCTTGTTTGGAAGGACTTAACTTTGCCACGCAATAGTCGTCGCTCCCAGTGGATGTCGAGATGGATTGTCTGGGTGCAGTCGATGCTATCCGGGCTAGGGAGGATGACAGATCGCAATATGCAATGATGATAAATGAAGTCAAGCTACTTCTAGGTGAAAGGGATGGTTCTATTGCTCATATTAGTAGGCACCAAAATTCGGTCAGCGATAGACTAGCTTTGTTTGGTCGTATTGAAGCTAGGACTTGTGTGTGGTTGAAATCTGGCCCTGCTAATGTACCTGAACTATGTGTGGAGGATCTTCCTCCAGCTTGAGCAATGAAATCCCCTTTAACCCCGCCAAAAAAAGAAGGCTCGCGGTTCCGAGAGGGAACGTGTCACCTACGTGTGCGAAACGACATACATACACTCCCTTCTCCCGCCTTAATTTTTTTTTACACAACCAGATTAGACCAAATAGAAGTACCGTGCTAAATTTTGGAATTATTTCGGGCTCGTTTCGCCTTTTTATACATTAATTGAATTTCTGGGCATTTAATGTGCATAATTCAAATTTGAACTACAAGCATAGGCTCCAGTGCAGCAAAGTTGTTGGAAAAATCACATGTGTGTACTTGGGTGAATTTCTAGGTCCTATGCAAGAGATTAGAGTGAAATTCAAACATCTGGGCGTCATGGCTTGGCCGGAAAGATTGAGAAACTTGGTTTTTTTAATTCATGTAATTCCAAAACACGTCTGAAAATCATGAAACTTGGCATGGTGTCATGACATGGCACGAACATGCTACGGTAATTTTTTTGGCCGAATTGGGACAAGCTTTGGTGTAAGCTTCTTGCAAACCGGAGCTTCCCTCAAGAAGGCTCGTGGTTCCGAGAGGGAACATGTCACCTCTGTGTGCGAAACGACATATGTACACTGCCTTCTCCCGCCCTAATTTTTTTACACAGCCCGATTAGACCAAATAGAAGTACCGTGCTAAATTTTGGAATTATTCCGGGCTCATTTCGCCTTTTTATACATTAATTGAGTTTTTGGGCATTTAATGTGCATAATTCAAATTTCAACTACAAGCACAGGCTCCAGTGCACCAAAGTTGTTTGAAAAATCAAATGTGTGTCCTTGGGCGAATTTCTAGGTCCCATGCAAGAGATTGGAGTGAAATTCAAACATCTGGGCGTCATGGCTTAGCCGGAAAGATTGAGAAACTTGCTTTTTTTAATTCCTGTAATTCCAAAACACGCCTGAAAATCATGAAACTTGTCATGGTGTCATGACACGGCACGAACATGCTGCGGTAATTTTTTTGGCCGAATTGGGACAAGCTTTGGTGTAAGCTTCTTGCAAACCGGAGCTTCCCTCAAGAAGGCTCGTGGTTCCAAGAGGGAACGTGTCACCTCCATGTGTGAAACGACATACGTACACTGCCTTCTCCCGCCTTAATTTTTACACGGCCAGATTAGACCAAATAGAAGTACCGTGCTAAATTTTGGAATTATTCCGAGCTCGTTTGGCCTTTTTATACATTAATTGAGTTTCTGGGCATTTAATGTGCATAATTCAAATTTGAACTACAAGCACAGGCTCCAGTGCACCAAAGTTGTTTGAAAAATCACATGTGTGTCCATGGGTGAATTTCTAGGTCCCATGCAAGAGATGGGAGTGAAATTCAAACATCTTGGCGTCGTGGCTCGGCCGGAAAGATTGAGAAACTTAGTTTTTTAATTCCTGTAATTGCAAAACAAGCCTGAAAATCATGAAACTTGGCATGGTGTCATGACATGGCACGAACATGTTGCGGTAATTTTTTTGGCCGAATTGGGACAAGCTTTGGTGTAAGCTTCTTGCAAACCGGAGCTTCCCTCAAGAAGGCTCGTGGTTCCGAGAGGGAACGTATCACCTCCGTGTGCGAAATGACATACGTACAGTGCCTTCTCCCACCTTAATTTTTTTACACAGCCAGATTAGACCAAATAGAAGTACTGTGCTAAGTTTTGGAATTATTCCGGGTTCGTTTGGCATTTTTTATACATTAATTGAGTTTCTGGGCATTTAATGTGCATAATTCAAATTTGAACTACAAGCACATGCTCCAGTGCACCAAAGTTGTTTGAAAAATCGCATGTGTGTCCTTGGGTGAATTTCTAGGTCCCATGCAAGAG
Source organism: Triticum urartu (assembly GCF_056163025.1). Lineage (NCBI taxonomy): Eukaryota > Viridiplantae > Streptophyta > Magnoliopsida > Poales > Poaceae > Triticum > Triticum urartu. The sequence goes on along the minus strand of NC_141876.1, from coordinate 45,952,136 downwards.
ATGGGAGTGAAATTTAAACATCTGAGCGTCATGGCTCGGCCGAAAAGATTGAGAAACTTGGTTTTTTAATTCCTGTAATTCCAAAACACGCCTGAAAATCAAGAAACTTGGCATGGTATCATGACATGGCACCAACATGTTGTGGTAATTTTTCTGTCTGATTTGTGAAGGCCCACACATTAACAATCAACAAAGTCATTTTGGAACAAATGCTGTCACGTTACAAATCGAAAACACAAGTATTATTGAAACCGTGGGCGTTCGACTTACCAATTACGTGCGGCCACGCATCCCCTTTTTTATTGGATTGGAGGTGTCATGTGGGGTAGCTATTTGAGTACGGGAGGCGTGCGATCAGACCCCTGCGCGTGCTCATCGGGAGGAGAGCCCTTTGACCGCTACCCGCTGCGCACCTCCCTCCCAATGTCTCCATTAATGGCGCCCAGGCACCTATTCTGTGGCGTGGTTATATGTCTCACTGGACTGAGATTTAAGAGAGAGAAATGAAAATCTGAAAAGAAAGTTTTGCACGGATCTTGATGTTAGATCTGACGGACCTATATAGCATCGACTGTGACTTATAGCAAGCATGATGAATATAAGGATGATGACAGTGGATAATAATTGTCTTACATCTTTAGAAACATAATTTTAAAAAGCCACATGCGGCAATGCCCGAAATACACAAGGGAAAAATAAAGAAGACAACGATCTGGCTCGCTGATCTCTACTTTCTTGATGCGTTGCTGCAGGCCGTGGGAACTACTCTCTGCGGCGAGCGGCGACGAGATCTTTCTTGTCCTCAAGATGCTGCTTGAGAGCATCCACGGATTCCTCCACCAGCCTTCTGCGCTCGATGCGCAGCATGGCATTCTCGTCCATAAGTTTGTCGACGATGACGCTGGTCCTCTTCAACAAGGCAGTGGTCTGCTCCTGCTGCTCTGCACTTCCGACGATCTTCGCCCTCAACAGGTTGCGCTCGGCCCGGAGCTTCGCATTGCTCTCATTTAGTTGTCAGATGACGTCGGTAGACTATTCAAATGAGGCTTTTAGGTCATCCTGCAACCTCTCCCACCTAGAGATTTCATCCATCTGCCTAAGGACGAGGGCACGCATGCACCTGTAAGAGTCTTCGCCAGCCCGCGAGGCATTTTCCAAGGCCGCCGCGGTGCGAGAGGACATCTCTGCTACATTCGCGGCGCGGCGGGACATCTCTTCTGCTTCCGCGGCGCGACTGGACCAGTCTGCTGCATCGACGGCGTGGCGGGTCCTTCGTGCTGCTTTGGCGGCGCTGCGGGACCTCTCTGCTGCTAAGGCCGTGCGGCGGGACATGTTGGCTGCTTTCGTGGCGAGGCGGGACATCTCTCATGCTCCCGCTTACAGGCTCTCCTCTTCCTGGTGGCAATCTCTCGACCCAAAACTCGCGCTGGCCATGGCGGATGCAAGGGAACGATGATGAATGACTTGTTTGTTTTTGTGGATGAGGAGTTGAGGGAATGTGTAGTCATCTTGGAGTAATAGTATTTATAAGCGAGTAGTAATATGCTCCTAAGTGGAAAACCATTTAGGTTTTGATCGGTGTGAACAGGTTTGCAATTTGGAATGTGACAGGACGCGGCCTCCCTGTTCTTCTAAAAAAAATTGTGACGGGACGCATGCTCAAAATTTACTGACGGTTATAAGTGTGGCACTATTCCCAGAAGGCGTAACATGGCACGTACGCCTTCTCGGCCGCGTATGTGGCGTTTGCACCATAGGGTGCACCGCAATAGGCAATGTCAGCACCATCACGCATGGTTCTTTTAATTAGAATGTGTGTGCCGTCTAGCGTACACACGTTGATCTATCTAACTATTTCAGTTTGTTGTGGCTAATCGCAAACAGTTCATCCATGTGAAGTGTATGCCATCAATCGCAGACACCTTGATCTGGCTGACCGTTTCTTTTGTGTTTCCTAATCAAAAATAGTTCATCCGAGTGAACCGTATGCTGTGTATCGCACACGCCTTCATCTGGCAGCCCATTTCTTTTGTTCCTCCTCATCGCAAACAGTTAATTGAACTAAACCGTATGCCCTTCATCGCACACGCAACTAAAACCTGAACCGTGTTTGATGCATCCGTCATCGCAAACGTTTTATACATTTCTACGGTTTTCATACAGCACCGTTTGCGATTATTACATCGCACATAGTTTCTCAAAGGGCCTCTGATCGTAGTGTCGCGTTAGCAGCATCCAGCAGTAGTGTTTTGTCTTCTCCACACAACCTCCATCATCATATTATGATCCACCCATAGTGCTATGTCCATGGCTCGCGCTCATGTATTGCGTGAAAGTTGAAAAAGTTTGAAAATACTAAAGTATGAAACAATTACTTGGCTTGTCATCGGGGTTGTGCATGATGGGAGCATTTTGTGTGACGAAAATGAAGCATGACCAAACTATACAATTTTGTAGGGATGAACTTTCTTTGGCTATGTTATTTTGAGAAGACATAATTGCTTGGTTAGTATGCTTGAAGTATTATTATTTTTATGTCAATATTAAACTTTTGTCTTGAATCTTTCGGATCTGAATATTCATGCCACCATAAAGAAAGTTACATTGAAAATATGTTAGGAAGCATTCCACATCAAAAATTATGTTTTTATCATTTACCTACTCAAGGACGAGCAGGAATTAAGCTTGGGGATGCTGATATGTCTCCAACGTATCTATAATTTTTGATTGTTCCATGCTATTATATTATCTGTTTTGGATGTTTAATGGGCTTTAATATGCACTTTTATATTATTTTTGGGAGTAACCTATTAACCGGAGGCCCAGTGCCAGTTTCTATTTTTTTGCCTATTTCAGTGTTTCGCATAAAGGGAATATCAAACGGAATCCAAACGGAACGAAACCTTCGCGAGGATCTTTCTTGGAACAAACGCAATCCAGGAGACTTGGAGTGGAAGTCAGAGACGCAACGAGGCGGCCACGAGGCAGGAGGGCGCGCCCCCACCCTCGTGGGCCCCTAGTAGTTCCACCGACGTACTTCTTTCGCCTATATATACTCTTATACCCTAAAAACATCCAGGACAGCCACGAAACCACTTTTCCACCGTCGCTACCTTCTGTACCCGTGAGATCCCATCTGGGGCCTTTTCGGCGATCTGCCGGAGGGGGAATCGGTCACGGAGGACTTCTACATCAACACCATAGCCTCTCCGATGATGTGTGAGTAGTTTACCACAGACCTTTGGGTCCATAGTTATTAGCTAGATGGCTTCTTCTCTCTCTCTCTTTGGTTCTCAATACAAAGTTCTCCTCAATGTTCTTAGAGATCTATTCGGTGTAATATTCTTTTGCGGTGTGTTTGCCGAGATCTGATGAATTGTGGATTTATGATCAAATTTATCTATGAACAATATTTGGTTCTTCTCTGAATTCTTATATGCATGATTTGATATCCTTGCAAGTCTCTTCGAATTATCAGTTTAGTTTGGCCTACTAGATTGATCTTTCTTGCAATGGGAGAAGTGTTTACCTTTGGGTTCAATCTTGCGGTGTCCTTTCCCAGTGACAGTAGGGGCAGCAAGGAACGTATTGTATTGTTGCCATCGAGGATAAAAGGATGGGTTTTATATCATATTGCTTGAGTCTATCCCTCTACATCATGTCATCTTGCATAAAGCATTACTCTGTTCTTATGAACTTAATACTCTAGATGCATGTTGGATAGTGGTCTATGTGTGGTGTAATAGTAGTAGATGCAGAATTGTTTCGATCTACTTAACACGGACGTGATGCCTATATTTCATAATCGTTGCCTAGATATTCTCATAACTATGCGCTTTTCTATCAATTGCTCGGCAGTAATTTGTTCACCCATCGTAATACATGCTATCATGAGAGAAGCCACTAGTGAAACCTATGGCCCCGGGGTCTATTTTATATCATATAAGTTTTCGATCTACAATTATAGTTTACTATTTATTTTATTTGCAATCTTTACTTTTCAATCTATACAACAAAAATACCAAAAATATTTATCTTATTATCTTTATCAGATCTCACTTTTGCAAGTGGACGTGAAGGGATTGACAACCCCTTTATCGCGTCGGTTGCAAGGTTCTTGATTGTTTGTGCAGGTACTAGGTGACTTGTGTGTAATCTCCTACTGGATTGATACCTTGGTTCTCAAAAACTAAGGGAAATACTTACGCTACTTTGCTGCATCACCCTTTCCTCTTCAAGGGAAAACCAACGCATGCTCAAGATGTAGCAATCGACATGTCATACAAGAACAATTCATGCACATCAAGTAAAGGCCAATGTCGGTGTCAAAACCGGCGGATCTTGGGTAGGGGGACCTTGTGCGTCTAGGCCGGATGGTAACAGGAGGCAGGGGACACGATGTTTTACCCAGGTTCGGGCCCTCTTGATGGAGGTAAACCCTACGTCATGCTTGATTGATATTGATGATATGGGTAGTACAAGAGTAGATCTACCACGAGATCAGAGAGGCTAACCCTAGAAGCTAGCCTATGGTATGATTGTATGTTGTGATTGTTGTTCTACGGACTAAAACCCTTCGGTTTATATAGACACCGGAGAGGGTTAGGGTTACACAAGGTCGGTTACAAAGGAGGAGATATCCATATCCGTATTGCCTAGCTTGCCTTCCACGCCAAGTAGAGTCCCATCCGGACACGAGACGAAGTCTTCAATCTTGTATCTTCATAGTCTAACAGTCCGGCCAATGGATATAGTCTGGCTGTCCGGAGACCCCCTAATCCAGGACTCCCTCAGTAGCCCCTGAACCAGGCTTCAATGACGATGAGTCCGGCGCGCAGTATTGTCTTTGGCATTGCAAGGTGAGTTCCTTCTCCGAATACATCACAGAAGAATTTCAATATGAGGATAGTGTCCGACCCTGCAAAATAAGTTCCACATTCCACCGTAGAGAGAATGATATTTTTGCAGATCTAATTTGCTGGCTTGTTTTGGCTGCATGACGTTACGTCATGGCCCGGTGATTATTCGAACCATTTCTTTTAACCAGCCCCGCACATAACGCGAGGCAATTTTTCGACACGTCTTGTCAAAGCAGAGATCGTGTCCCCTTATTATGGGATTCTCATCAATACGGGCGTGGGTAACCCAACCGTGCCATCAATTGCGGCGCTTGGGGGATAAGCGAGTTTTACCAGGCAAGTGGAGACGCTTAGTTTCATCCGCCCATATAAAGGGATAAGGATTCACCTTTCTATCCACGCCTTCTTCCTCCCTTACCCATCCGTTTTCGCACACTCGAGCTCTAGCGCCCAAGTCCGCACTTCCCACCTTGACCTTCTCCAATCATGTCCGGAGCGGGAGGCAGGTGGATGGTCTCCTCCGTCACGGAGGGAGACATCAAGAAACTGAGGAGAGCCGGATACCTGCCCGACGACATCGTGCACCGGTTCCCAGATGAGGGGCAGCTCATCCCCACCCCAGGCCCCATGAGAGGGTAGTATTCCTCACCCATTTCCTCCGTGGACTGGGATTCCCTCTCCATCCCTTCTTCCGGGGGCTCATGTTTTATTACGGCCTGGATTTCCACGATCTGGCCCCGAACTTCATCCTCAACATCTCGGCGTTTATCGTCGTGTGCGAGGCCTTCCTCCGCATCAAGCCCCACTTCGGCTTATGGCTGAAGACCTTCAATGTCAAGCCGAAGGTGGTGGGCGGCCGCCAGGCGGAGTGCAGAGGCGCCATGGTGGGCAAGATGCCCAACGTAACATGGCTCGAGGGCTCCTTTGTGCAAACCATAAAGGGGTGGCAATCGGGGTGGTTGTATATCACCAAGCCGCGCGACCCTGCATGGGCAGCGGCCCCCAAGTTCTGATCTAGCATCCCCACGCGGCTCACCTCCTGGAAAGAGAAGGGCCTACCCTTGGGTAGTTCGAAAGAGCTGACCGGACTCCAAACATGCATTCAAAATGTTGGGGACAAGAAGCTCAAGCTTGTCAACATAGTCCAAGTTATGCTCATCCGCCGGATACTCTCGTGCCAACAACGGGAGTTCAACTTGTGGGAGTTCAATCCGGCGCAGCACCGAACTCTGAACAGGCTCTTCGACACGACTCATGAAGACGCCTGGAGGGTGCTGTTCAAAAGTGTCAAGGTCCCCCCCCCCTATTACTGAGGATCGCGGATTCAGCGCGAAGCGCCAAGCTAGTGCGGTAAGCTGCTTTACCTTTCACAGGATACTTATTTTTTTATATAGATTGACTCTATGCGGGATCTAAACTCCCGTACCTTTGACAGGACTGGCAGAAGATGGCCGGACAGATCGACTGTCCGGCTCCTTTGCACGAAGGCCCCGCAGACGCTCTTCTGGCGAAGATGTTGACTCCGGCCCCTTATACGGTGCCGGAGAAGACCAAGAAGGCCAAGGGAACCCGAAAGAGTTCCCGATGCCAGGCGTCATCGGACTCACCGCCCGATGACTCTACGGCGCACTCTTCCCCCGAAGACGAGGAAGAAGAAGAAGATGCTCCCCCACCAACTGGGGGAGACAAGAAAAGGAAGGCCGCCCCAACCGGGGAGGCCGGGGGGTCCAAGAAGGGAAGGACTCTCCTTCCGGACAGTTCCACCACTGCCGACGAAGGCAAAGATGAGTGGTTTCCCAGGGTCAAGCCCCTGGGGAGATCGTAAGTATTCGGATACCAGAGTAACTCATATGATTCCTTTGTCGCACTGCTTTCCCTAAAGCCGAACGCAATTATGCAGGCCGCCATGAGCTAGTATCGATGTATCATCGGACGGCTCCTTGGGCTTGTCGGACATGGATAGCGATCCAGTCCCAACCGCCACCTCCCCTCATCCTGCCAACGACGCCGAGGTGTTGTCTCAAGAGGCACCGGATCGAGGGGAGACAGTCCCGGAGGCGCCTCAAGGCGACCTCCCGGACTACGGGAGCCGAGGCGAAAGGGCCCCTGAGAGCTCCGAGTTCGGCCCTCAGCCGAACACCGCGTCGGAACCTCCAGCGGTTCCAGGCTCGGGCAGGCGGCCTCTTTCTAAGAGGGGCAAGACGCCTGTGCCGGTGACCTCTGTCCATCCAGAGGCGCCGGACAATCTGCTGGAAGCGCTTCGCAGCGCTTCCGTCGACGAGGAGCACCGCACTATCATGAGTGCGGTGATCCAGAAGGTTCAGTCCGCCAAGAGCGGATTGACTGAAGCCTGTGTCAGCCTTCTAACAGGCTTCGAGGTAAGTGTTTTAAAATGTAGTAGAAATATTACCGCATAGATAGTAGCCCCTGATGCTTTGTTCGGTGTTCACAAAGAAAAGCCGAACAGAGGATCAAATAATATCGCAGGAGTCTAATGTAAGTGTGTCAATATGCATATGCAGGCTTCGCTGCTGGCGTCCGCCGCACTAACTGCGGAGGTCGCCGTACTGAAGTAGGACCTCGAGGGGTCCAGGAAAGAGCTCGGCCTTGCCAAGAGGCAGCTCGAGGAGAACAAGGGTAAGTAATACCCTGTCTATAGATGTGTATATATAAAAGAAGACGCGATTGCAAAATGAAAGGATCATCGTATGTTTGCCAGGGGCCACGACCGAGGTGGCGACCCTGAAGCAAGCGCTAACCAAGGCCGAAGATAAAGCGGCCAAGGAGCGCATCGAGTGGGGAAAACAAGAGACTCGTGTGGGTGAGGTGCAGCAAGAGCTCCAGGCTCTCGTGACGAAGCATGAGGCATTGGAGCTTGACTCGAAGACGCGAGAGTCTGAGCTTGCCGCGGCCCTTGAGAGTGCAAAGAGTGCCAAGGCCGAGGCCCAGAAGGCCCTCCAGGAGATCGACACAATGAAGAAGATAGCGGCGGGTAAGGCATTCTATATGCAGAGCAAGCATGTAAAAGTAAATTACCGATTACTTACCCGAATTCGGAGCTCTCTAGGAGCATTCGCGGATTTGCCCCGCAGCGTGTCGGATGCCGCGCAGTTTTACCAGGACGAGGAGGGAAGGTCAACAGAGAAACTGTTCTGGTCTCAGTATACTGGGACCGAACACCCAATGCCTCTGAGCGACCAGCTAAAGCAGCTGGTCGAGCTGCACAAGGCGGCCGAACAGGCCATGAAGGGACTTATAATCCGGCTGTGGCCTGGCGACGTCCTTCCGAACAGCTACTTCGGCCTGGTGAGGCGGCTTGTGGATGCCTGCCCACGGCTGGAGGTCATCAAGCGGTCCGTCTGCATCGAAGGTGCACGCCGGGCTTTCGCCCGTGTGAAGGTGCAGTGGGCCAAGCTAGACGCTGTGAAGATGATCAAGGAAGGGCCGCCGCAGGGCAAGGAGCATCGCACCCCCGAAATTTATTATGAGGGTGTCCTGAAGGGTTCTCGTCTTGTAGCGGACGAATTTTCAAAGGATGTAATATTTGAGTAAACTTGCTCGTGTGATCCTGTATGATGAAAGCTTGTTTCATATGCGCTATGCAACGCTTGTGTGAATTTAAAATATTACCTTCTGTTTGGCCGTTTATCCAATCTGAGAGATGGCTAGTCCTCAGCTTCTGCCCCCATGCCACTAGTGCTGGGGTGTTCGGGATAAACCTGAGCACTCTTGTTTCCATATTTGGGTCCTTCGAGGGAGGTGCTTAGCACAACGAACAAGGCAACCGGACTAATAATGCTTTATCACTCTCACTTAGCCATAGAATTCTATAATTTTAAATTTCGGCGAAGCCCCTGGTATTCGGAAGGCCGAATTCGGGGCGCGATACACGCCTATAAGCCGGACAGGGCCGGCCCCTCGCCCTAAGCAGCATAAGTCTTTAGGGACTCGAAAAACCTCACCGAACAGCGACCAGTCTCTCGCCTTATCATGACAGTCAGTTTTAGCTTTCTCTACTAAGGTGCTAAGCCCGGCAGAACCGGGGCACAATCGCAGTAGTTCTCCTAGCGCTACCTTAGCCGATAGAGCGGAACATAAGGTACCAAAACATAGGAGCCGGGCAAACCCAACATTTGACCAAAGACATGATTCGGAGCTGATGCATATAATGCTATAAGTTTGGGGTGCCGCACTTGTGAAAGTGTTCGGACTTTTCACACCGTATTGTGGGGTACGTAAGCCCCTGGTGTATTGGCCGTACCAGAGTGTACGGTTCCAAGGCGTCATTAATGAACACATAGAGATATATATATATATAACAAGAATGCAATAATAGTCATAATGTCATGCATTGTTTATTAAAAAATTGTGTTAAAGCAGAGTGATACAGATAGTGCGATAAGCAAAGAGTAGGACTATGTCCCTTCCAAGGGCAAGCTGAGGAATGATGTTAAATTGAATATTTCACTCGTTACTGTAACCAACCTGGGAATTCCATGGTATAACGTAGCTGTCTGCCTCCTTGGTTGCTGCATCATGTGTTCGGCAATAGTGTTGCCGGACAGTGTTTCCAGAGATTAAGGTCCTGAAAGAAAAAGAAAAATAACCGAACGGGAAGCCCCTAGTGCGGTTTAGGCCGCGTCTTGGGGCGTGCCGCGGTTGTGCCCCCCTCCCCACCTGTGCCCATGGTATTTTTAATGCATAATTATGTACGTGCGGCACAAGTTTCGCCGCTGGACTGGGATTGGGGTGGCCGCCGTATTGCTACGCGAGCTCAGATCGCGCCAAGCGGTCTATTTTCCGATTGCCCCGAGCGCGCTTGAAGGTGTCCGGGCTGTGAAGCGCCGAACTGGTTGATTGCCTTGAGAGGCTGCTTTGCGTTTCTGCTACGAGGGCTGTGGTGTGCTCCTCTGTTCGGAGAGAGCGCTCTATTTTTTCATTGACTGTAATAACTCCGCGAGGTCCTGGCATCTTGAGCTTGAGGTATGCGTAATGCGGTACCGCATTGAATCTAGCAAATGTGGTTCGCCCGAGCAGCGCGTGATAACCACTGCGGAACGGGACTATATCGAAGATAACTCTTCACTTCGGAAGTTATCCGGGGATCCGAAGACCACTTCCAGTGTAATTGAGCCTGTGCAATGGGCCTCCACACCTGGAATGACGCCCTTAAAGGTCGTTTTTGTGGGTTTGATCCTTGAGGGGTGTATACCCATTTTGCGCACTATGTCCTGATAAAGCAAGTTCAGGCTGCTGCCGCCGTCCATAAGGACTCGAGTGAGGTGAAATCCGTCGATGATTGGGTCTAGGACCAGTGCGGCGAATCCGCCATGACGGATACTAGTGGGGTGGTCCCTGCGATCGAAGGTGATCGGACAGGAGGACCAAGGATTGAACTTTGGGGCGATTGGCTCCAACGCATATACGTCCCTGAGCGCACGTTCCGCTCCCTCTTGGGGATGTGGGTTGCGTATATCATGTTCACCGTCCGCACTTGCGGGGGAAACCTCTTCTGTCCTCCAGTGTGCGACTGTCGGGGCTCCTCCTCATCATCGCTATGCGGCCCCTTGTCCTTGTTTTCGGCAATTAACTTCCCGGCCTGCTTGAACACCCAACAATCCCTGTTGGTGTGATTGGCTGGCTTGTCTGGGGTGTCGTGTATTTGACACGAGCGATCGAGTATACGGTCCAAGATAGACGGACCCGGCGTACTTTGTTTGAATGGCTTTTTCCGCTGACCGGGTTTAGAGCCTTTGAATCCGGCATTGACTGTCGTATCCTAAGTATTTTCGTTGTTAATGCGGCGCTTATGCTTGTTGCAACGTGGCCTGCTATTGCCGTCCTTGGTATCTGAGGTACCATGGTCTTTGATATGTTATTACTGCGAGCCAGCCAGCTGTCTTCTCCCGCACAAAAGTGGGTCATGAGCGTCGTGAGAGCTACCATAGATTTCGGCTTTTCCTGACCAAGGTGCCGGGCTAGCCACTCGTCTCGGATGTTGTGTTTGAAAGCCGCTAAGGCCTCCGCATCCGGACAGTCGACGATTTGATTTTTCTTTGTAAGGAACCGAGTCCAGAATTGCCTAGCCGACTCTTCTGGCTGCTGAATTATGTGGCTCAAGTCATCGGCGTCTGGTGGTCGCACATAAGTGCCCTGAAAGTTGTCGAGGAATGCAGCTTCCAGATCTTCCCAACAGCTAATGGAGTCCGCTGGCAAGCTGTTAAGCCAATGCCGCGCTGGTCCTTTGAGCTTTAGTGGGAGGTATTTGATAGCGTGTAAGTCATCACCGCGGGCCATGTGGATGTGGAGGAGGAAATCCTCAATCCATACTGTGGGATCTGTTGTGCCGTCGTATGATTCAATATTTACAGGTTTGAAACCTTCTGGGAATTGATGTTCCATTACTTCGTCTGTGAAGCATAAGGGGTGTGTGGCGCCTCTGTATTGGGCTATATTGCGACGCAGCTTGAATGAGTCTTTCCTGCTGTGTTCGGCCTGGCCGGATTTGCTTTTACTGTATCCGGCGTGACGTTTGTCGTCTCGCAGAGTGGTGCGCCCTCGTGATCCGTAGATCGATCTTGTATGCTTTGCCTTATCCTCCAATATGTCTCGCAGGTCTGGCATATCTCCCCATGCCTTTTTATTTGAATGGTGTTGGGGTGGAGGCTGAGCTTTTGGCTGGAATGCCTCTCTATCGCGGCCACGAGGTGGCCGATCAGCCATATCATATGCTTCTTTCTCCAGTCGGGGTAATAACCTGCACTTTGGGTAGTTCTTGGAGGTGCGCTCGAGTTTATATTCCTCGGCCGCAAGGGCTTCAGTCCATCTGTCAGCTAGCAGATCTTGATCAGTTTGAAGCTGCTGCTGCTTTTTCTTCAGGCTATTTGCCGTGGCCATGAGCCGGCGCTTGAAGCTCTCTTGTTCGACGGCATCCTCTGGTACGGCGAATTCATCATCACCGAGGCTTGCCTCGTCTTCGGAGGGGGGCATGTGATTGTCATCCTCCTCCTCTCCATCTGCCGCTCTCTCAGGAGAGCTGGCTCCTCCATCCTCCTGCTCTAAATCTTGCTGGAGGGGTTTCTTGTTTTGTTCGGCACTATGCGGAGTGTTATTATCTCCTGTGCCGGTATCACCACTTTTGCTTTGGCGGGACTTAGAGCGGCACCGCTGACGTCGGCGTTTGGGTTGCTTCTTGGATGGGTCATCCTCCGCTATCCCGTCGCCATTGCCTTCTTTGGGTGTATCCACCATGTACATGTCATATGACAAGGTGGCTTTCCAGTGCCCTATAGGTGTTGGTTCATGTTCGTCTCCTACATCGTCGTCCATACCGTTGATGTCTTCGGAGTCGAAGTCGAGCATGTCGGTTAAATCATCGACAGTAGCTACAAAGTGGGTGGTGGGTGGGTGTCAAATTTCTTCGTCGTCCGCATCCCAATCCTGTTGGCCATAATCCGGCCAGGGCTCTCCTGACAAAGAGAGAGACCTTAGTGAATTCAGAATGTCGCCAAAGGGTGAGTGCTGAAAGATATCCGTGGCGGTGAATTCCATGATCGGCGCCCAATCGGATTCGATTGGCAGGGGCGCGGATGGTTCGGAGTCCGGAAAACAGTCCGGCACCTTGGAGTCACGGGCTGTGCAGAGGGTTAGGCTGGTGTTCGGCTCGATCGCCATTGAGACTGCAGCCCCTGAGGCGGTGTCTAACCACCCATCCTCGACTGGCGCAGTTGTCTCCGAGCTAAGGGTCGGAGCTGATGCGGGTGCAGCCTCTGGGGTACTGTTCAGCGGCAGAGCTAGGTCATACCCATCACGACAGTGCGGCGCGCCCGGCTGTGGCTTGAATCCGTCGAAGATCAAGTCTCCGCGGATGTCGGCCGTGTAGTTCAAACTTCCAAATCTGACCTGACGGCCAGGGGCGTAGCTTTCAATCTGCTCCAGATGGCCAACCGAATTAGCCCGCAGTGCGAAGCCGCCGAATACGAAGATCTGTCCGGGGAGAAAAGTCTCACCCTGGACCGCATCACTATCGATGATAGTAGGAGCCATCAAGCCTAACGGCGATGACACAGAGGAACTCTCAATGAAAGCACCAATGTCGGTGTCAAAACCGGCGGATCTCGGGTAGGGGGTCCCGAACTGTGCGTCTAGGCCGGATGGTAACAGGAGGTAGGGGACACGATGTTTCACCCAGGTTCGGGCCCTCTTGATGGAGGTAAAACCCTACGTCCTGCTTGATTGATATTGATGCTATGGGTAGTACAAGAGTAGATCTACCACGAGATCAGAGAGGCGAAACCCTAGAAGCTAGCCTATGGTATGATTGTATGTTGTGATTGTTGTTCTACGGACTAAAACCCTTCGGTTTATATAGACACCGGAGAGGGTTAGGGTTACACAAGGTCGGTTACAAAGGAGGAGATATCCATATCCGTATTGCCTAGCTTGCCTTCCACGCCAAGTAGAGTCCCATCCGGACACGAGACGAAGTCTTCAATCTTGTATCTTCATAGTCTAACAGTCCGGCCAATGGATATAGTCCGGCTGTCCGGAGACCCCCTAATCCAGGACTCCCTCAACCAATACATTGTATAAGAAGTTTCTTGCAATTTTTTCGTGTTGGAAACATAAAGAGGTGGAGATGTAGTTCCCCTCTCATAATAATTGCAAGTAGGAGCAGCAAGCACATGCATATTATATGCATCAAAATCATCATGTGCAACGGTAAAAGGCAACCCATCAATATAATCCTTAACAAGAGAAAACTTCGCCGATATAGTGTAGTTGGGAGAATTCAAAAAGATAATAGGACTATCATGTGTGGGTGCAATAGCAACAATTTCATTCTTAACATAAGGAACTATAGCAAGTTCATCTCCATAAGCATCATTCATATTGGCATCGTGGCCACAAGCATAGCAAGAATCATCAAAAAGGGATATTTCAAACAAATCAATGGGATCATGGCAATCATCCTTCGGTAAGCACGAAGGGAAATTAAATAATGTATGAGTTGAAGAGTTACTCTCATTAGAAGGTAGGCACGGGTAGCTAATCCGATCTTCCTCGTTTTGTTCTTCGCTCTCCTCATCATCTTTTTCATCCAATGAGCTCACGGTTTCATCAATTTCTTCTTCCATAGACTCCTGCAAAATATTAGTCTCTTCTTGGACAGCGGAGACTTTCTCGATAAATTCATCAATATCGGAATTTTATTTATAATTATCATAGCAATATTTAAGGATGACAAAAAATTTAGGTCTATAAACATCATCATCAAAAGCTTCATATTTTTCAAACAAAGATTCAGTTTCATAAGCACCCTTAAAAGCAACAAATTCTTCTATTCATTCCACGTCATAATAATCATATATACCTCTAGTATAAGAAGCCAAGGTTTCATTATCATTAAATTCACATGAAAAGGGAAGATGTGGAGCATTCATCCTAGAGCAACAAGTATAATCATATCTCAAGATAGCTCCTAAGAATACCAATGCAACATATGAATTTGATCCCATAACAACTTCCCTTTATGATTCAAGGGATAATCCCTAAAGTATTCATGTTGATCCAATGTTACTCCCATTATATAGTTAAATGGGGTTTTCTCGGGATTATCAAAGTAGTGCATAATATCTTTTACATAACAAGCATCGAGGGTTTTAGGAGGTTCCCCATCTCCATGAGTAGCAAGTACCGCTATTTTTTTGGTGTTTCGTGTTCGATATCCATAACTAAAGATAGAGAACAACTTAGAACAGAAAATAAAAACTACTTAGTGATAAAGCAAACAAGCACACACGAGAATATTCACCCCACGCTATAACTCTTGGGCAACAGCGCCAGAAAAAGGTCTCGATAACCCACAAGTATAGGAGATCGTTTGTAGCCTTTTTCGATAAATAAGAGTGTCAAACCCAACGAGGAGCTAAAGGTAGAACAAATATTCCCTCAAGTTCTATCGACCACCGATACAACTCTACGCACGCTTGATGTTTGCTTTACCGGAAATAAGTATGAAACTAGAAGTACTTTATAGGCGTGATAGGATAGGTTTGCAAGATAATAAAGAGCATGTAAATAAAATCTAGGGGATGCTTAAATAAAGACACAACTAAGTTAGTTTTAGTAGAGAGCTTTTGTCAACAAGAAAGTTATTTGTCCCTAGGCAATCGATAACAAGTATCGGTAATCATTCTTGCAACTTTATATGAGGGAGAGGCATGAGCTAACATACTTTCTCAACTTGGATCATATGCACTTATGATTGGAACTCTAGAAAGCATCCGCAACTACTAAAGATCATTATGTCGTGAAACCCAACCATAGCATTAAGTATCAAGTCCTCTTTACTCCCATACGCCATAACCCACCTACTCGGGTTTAAGTTTCTGTCACTCTCGCAACCCACCATAAGCAAACCATGAACATATTGCAACACCCTACAGCAGGGGGCCCTCACATTTGCGTGAGAACGAAGGGCACGATAGGACAGCACCATAAATAAAATATACAATCATACCAACCAAGATCACGATTAATCCACAGGACAAAATGGATCTACTCAAACATCATAGGATAACCATAGATCATTGGGAAATAATATATGGAGTTGAGCACCATGTTTAAGTAGAGATTACAGCAGGGAAAAGAGGTGTTACACCGCTTCATAGAGGGGGAGAGAGTTGGTGTTGACGGTAGCAAGATTGTTGATGTAGATCGCCGTCCCGATCGTTGCCCCCTGTGGCACTCCTGCGCCACCGGAAGCGAGGGGGAGAGAGCCCCCTCCTTCTTCTTCTTCCTTGGCCTCCCCCTAGATGGGAGGAGAGTTCCCCCTCTGGTCCTTGGTCTCCATGGCCGCGGAGGGGCGGGAGCCCCTCCGAGATTGAATCTCCCTCTCTGTTCTCTTCTGTTTTGCGCTCCCAGATCTGGCTGAAAACCGTTTCTTATATTCCCGGAGATCCGTAACTCTGATTGTGCTGAGATTTTAACACATTTTTTCCGGATATAAGCTTCCTTGCGCCCGCAGTAGAGGTCCAACCGACGTACGAGGTGTGCACAACCCACCACCGCGCACCAGGGGCCTCTGGCGCGCCCTGGTGTCTTGTGGGCTGTGTGGGCCTCCGTTTGTGGTGATTCCAACTCCCAAAAATCACAAATATTCCAAAATAATTCTCCGTAATTTTTTTATCGTGTTTGGACTTTGTTTGATATGGATACTGTACAATACAAAAAACATGCAGAAAACAGGAACTGGCACTGGGCACTAGATCAATAGGTTAGTCCAATAAATCATATAAAAAGTTGCCAAAAGTATGTAAAAGTTGTATAATATTGGCATGAAATAATCAAAAATTATAGATACGATGGAGACGTATAAAAAATCAATACCAAACGGAGTCCAAACGCAACGAAACTTTACAGAGATTTTTTTTGGACCAGAAGGAACATAATGGGCCATGGCTGCGCCTGGGGGGTGCTCCGAGGAGAGAAAAACCCACCAGGACGCGTCCTGGTGGGTTGTGTCCACCTTGGGTGCCCCCGGACCGCCTATTTGCTCTATAAATACCCCAATATTCCCAAAACCCTAGGGGAGTCGATGAAATATTGATCCAGCCACCGCAGAGTCCAGAACCACCAGATCCGATCTAGACACCATCTCGGATGGGGTTCACCACCTCCATTGGCGCTTCTCGGATGATGCGTGAGTAGTTCTTTGTAGACCTTCGGGTCCGTAGTTAGTAGCTAGATGGCTTCCTCTCTCTCTCTCTCTCTTGATTCTCAATCCAATGGTCTCTTGGAGATCCATATGATGTAACTCTTTTGCGGTGTGTTTGTTGGGATCCGATGAACTTTGAGTTTATGATCAGATCTATCTCTTTTTATATCCATCAACATATTTGAGTTTCTTTGATCTCTTTTATTCATGATTGCTTATAGCCTCGTATTTCTTCTCCGATATTTGGGTTTCATTTGGCCAACTTGATCTATTTATCTTGCAATGGGAAGAGGTGCTTTGTAGTGGGTTCGATCTTACGATGCTTGATCCCAGTGACAGAAGGGGAACCGACACGTACGTATCGTTGCTACTAAGGATAAAATGATGGGGTCTATATCTACATAGATAGATCTTGTCTACATCATGTCATCGTTCTTATTGCATTACTCCGTTTCTCCATGAACTTAATACACTATATGCATGCTGGATAGCGGTTGATGTGTGGAGTAATAGTAGTAGATGTTGGCAGGAGTCGGTCTACTAATCTTGGACGTGATGCCTATGTAATGATCATTGCCTGGATATCGTCATGATTATTTGAAGTTCTATCAATTGCCCAACAATAATTTGTTCACCCACCATTTGCTATTTTTCTCGAGAGAAGCCACTAGTGAAACCTACGGCCCCCGGATCTCTTTCTCATATATTTGCCTTTGCAGTCTACTTTTCCTTTGCATTTATTTTCAGATCTATGAAACCCAAAATACAAAAATACCTTGCTGAAATTTATTCTTATTTTATTTGGTGTTCGATCTATCAATCTAATACAATTTTACCTCACGCCTATCTTGAGGCGCCGTACCCCGGAAGGGATTGACAACCCCTTTAACACGTCGGGTTGCGAGAAGTTGTTATTTGTGTGCAGGTGTTGTTTACGTTGTGTTGTTTGGTTCTCCTACTGGGTCAATAAGCTTGGCTTCATATCTGAGGGAAATACCTACCGCCGCTGTGCTGCATCATCCCTTCCTCTTTACGGAAATACCGACGTAGCTTCAAGCGATACCAGACTCCACCGTTTGTCCAATTAGTTTTTGTTTTAGTGGTTTATATTTTGAATAATTGGCTACTCCTGGTGCTGCTGTAGATGAGCTTGCATGTTGAATTCTTAGAGTTTTAAGTAGTTTGAATGCTTGCTATGGCCTCTATGTATCCCTATGAGTAGTTGGTATCATTTTTGTGAAGTTTTGTTGAGAAAATTTTGTGGACTAAAAATTTCAGAATTTTTGTTCATAGGAAAAACATGAATATCTTTAGGAAGTTTGGTTCCAAGAAGAACTCCAAGGGAGTTATTGGGGAGTCATCTGACAGTGATCTCCATACTCGGAGGTTGGCGGAAGTACGGCCGTGCGAATTGCCGCATACCCCGTTCATGGAAGAGGTTGGAATCCTTCA
Organism: Triticum urartu; assembly: GCF_056163025.1. Taxonomy (NCBI): domain Eukaryota; kingdom Viridiplantae; phylum Streptophyta; class Magnoliopsida; order Poales; family Poaceae; genus Triticum; species Triticum urartu. The sequence continues at coordinate 45,934,106 of NC_141876.1, read as the reverse complement.
GGAGTTCACACAATATGCTGCTAATGTCGGCCTCACCGACTTCATCGCAGCTGAATGCGAATAATATCATCTCCTCACAAACTCCTTTGTTCAAAGCTTTATTTTCCTTCCTAGGAATAATCCTCCTGAAGTGCGTTTTGATTTATATGCTGAAACCCATCAGATACCACTTACTAAATTTTGCAACATATGCATGATCCCTTCTGATGGGAGCTTAGTTGAGCCTAGGCCGGCAGAGTTTGAGGCCTTTATCGTATTTTGACAGTGGGGGATGAGAGAGGGGTGTCGGCCGTCAGTGCCACTAGCATACACTTTCCTGACGTGCATTATTTTGCTTTATTTATCGCTAAGTGTTTGCTTGCTAGGGAAAAGGCGGGTGCGCTCAGCGCACCAGACTTTGTTGTTTTACGCCGTGCACTAGAGGGTGACAACACTTATAGCTTGGGAGCTATTGTGGCACGTCGCCTCCACATTAATACGTCCAAGGGTAAAATACATGGTGGGATTTTCGCTACTCGTTTGGCGTCTCACTTCGAGGTTGAGATACGCCTTCATGATTACACTCTGACCAAGGTTTACCTAGACCGTGCAGCCATGGATCACCACCATTTTATCAATATTGAATCTCCTAACATCCCTGTTCCAGATAACCTGGTTTTTCGTGTGACGACTCGTGATATTATTCCATTGCCTGCTCCTTCTTTGTTTGATCATGTTGTTAGGGGCGGATATAGGATTATGCCTGCGGATATCATCGCCTACCGGAACGATCAGGCTGCTGCAGAGGAGGAGGAAAAGCCTCAGCAGTGGGATCGGTGGATGCCCGCTCCTCAGTACCCCAACTACTATCCAGGCTTCTGATAGATTACCAAGTTAGTCCAAAAGCCTAAGCTTGGGGGAGTACGTCTTTCTCACTGACATTACATTCATGTTCACTTATTTCATTTGTCGGTGTTTACACTTTTCATTGTATCATCCATGCTTAATTTATTTTCTTGCTTTCTTCTTGTGAGTTTAAAAAACTTCAAGAAAACCAAAAAATTAGTTGTAGTTAGTTTACTTTCTAGGCATGCTTAGCTGTAGTACTAAAAAGAAAACCCAAAAAGATTTCCTTGTTCTTCTTTTGCTTGTTGGGAGCTTTCCCGTGTAAATAGTTTTCTCATTTTTTGCTTTCCCTTTTATTTGGTTGTTCAAGAAAACCAAAATCTCCAAAAATATTTCAGTGTGTTTCTCTAAATTTCATTTCTTTTTATTCGAGTTGTACCAAGGAGAAGACCACGATGAAAATGTTGAGTGGCTCTCATTTCAATAACTGTTGATCTAATAAAGAGCCCATTTTACCTTGTCTTCTCCTGTTGAATAAAATGTTTTGCAGATTACAGCTTAGTCCACGACATTCTTGCATTGTTATTATTTTCATATCATTCGGTCGTGCAAGTGAAAGGCAATAATGACGATATTCGATGAACTGGCCGTGGCAGAGAGAAACGGGTATGAACTCGACTTGTTCTATTTGTGTAAATATGTTTAAGCTAGTATCCATGATTCAGCCCATTATGATTAAACGTGTTTGCAATGACAATTAGAGATTATAGTTTCTCATGCCATGCATAAGTAGCTAGGAGTGGATAATGACTTATCTTGGATTTTAACATTGCGTTAAAATGATTGCGATGTAGTATGACGATATGGTATCCTCATCTAAATGTTCGAGTGGCTTGACTTGGCACATGTTCATGCATGTAGTTGAATCAAAACCAACATCGCCTCTATGATATTTATGTTCATGGTGTTCATATCCTACTCATGCTAGTGTCCAGTGTTACTTATGCATAATGCATGTTCATGACCGTTGTTGCTCTCTAGCTGGCCGCTTCTCAATCTAATTGCTAGCCTTCGCCTGTACTAAGTAGGAATTCTGCTTGTACATCAAAAACCTTGAACCCAAAGTTATTCCAGATGAGTCCACCATACCTACCTATATGCGGTATTACCCTGCCGTCCTAAGTAAATTTGAAGGTGCCACCTCTAAAAACTTCTAATAATATCCTTTTGTGTGCCTGGATCGTTCATGGAACGACAGGAGGTGGTCGGTATCTTCCATGCTAAGCGGGTTATTCTCAGGTCGAGTTTATCACTCGCCATCGCACGAGAAAAGGGAGGTAATAGGGATGCCCAGTCCCAAACTGCAAACAGAAAAAAGCTTACAAATAATCAAACAAAAACTCCCAATGGAGTCAAAACCTTTACTTTTATCGCTTGGGAACCGCCACTAGTGTGCTGAGCATGGAATATATTGATAACTGATAGTCGTGAAGTAAATGAGAAGGGTGCATGTCTCAAAATAACATTTACCTCTGTTTAAAAACTTGAGCTCTGGCACCTCTACAAATCACTGCTTCCCTCTATGAAGGGACTATCTATTTACTTTTATGTTGTGTCATCACCTTCTAAAACAAGCGCCAGAACCTGAGAGCACTGCTGTCATGACTTATGCATTGTGTGTAGCTAATGTTGGGTGCATCATGACTGGATCTTTTCTACCATGAATTACAATGTTTAATCGCTGCTTGGACTCTGGAGGTGCTCTGCATTTATGTTTTGCGGTCTCAGAAAGGGCTAGCGAGATACCACTATTTTCATATTATATCATGGTTGTTTTGACAAGGTGTTGCCGTTTGAGATATCTTATTATTGCTCGCTAGCTGATTATGTCATTAATATGAGTTAATATAATTTTTAAGAGTTATCGTCGGCATGGTTAGTTATAATATTGGCTGAAAACCTGGGTGTTGTTTAAGCTTATTTATGCAAACAAGAGCAAAAGAGTTCGTAAAAGTTTTTCTTTTTCACTTTTAGTTTATCAACTGAATTGCTTGAGGATAAGAAAATGTTTAACCTTGGGGGAGTTGATACGTCTCCAACGTATCTACTTTTCCTAATGCTTTTCCTCTTGTTTTGGACTCTAATTTGCATGATTTGAATGAAACTAACCCTGTGCTGACGATGTTTTCAGCAGAACTACCATCGTGTTGTTTTTGTGCAGAAATAAAAGTTCTCAGAATGGAATGAAACTTTGCGAGGAATTTTTATACAATAAACAAGAATTTCTAGAGCCAGGGCCCACCGGAGGGGGGCACCTGGGTGGGCACAACCCACTAGGGTGCTCCCCCTCTTAGCGCACGCAGAAAAAAATCAAGGAGAAATAATTATCGCGATCCACGAAACGGAGCCGCCGTCACCTCTTGTTCTTCATCGGGAGGCCAGATCTGGAGTCGGTTTGGGGCTCCGGAGAGGGAGATCTTCGTTCTTCATCATCACCAACCCATCTCCGTCGCCAATTCCATGATGCTCCCCACCGGGAGTGAGTAATTCCTTCGTAGGCTCGCTGGTCGGTGAGGAGTTGGATGAGATTTATCATGTAATCGAGTTAGTTTTGTTAGGGCCTGATCCCTAGTATCCACTATGTTCTAAGATTGATGTTGCTATGACTTTGTCATGCTTAATGCTTGTCACTTTGGGCCCCGGTGCCATGATTTCAGATCTGAACCGTTTATGTTATCACCATTATATCCATGTTCTAGATCCGATCTTGCAAGTTATAGTCACCTACTATGTGTTATGATCCGGCAACCCCGGAGTGACAATAGTCGGGACCACTCCCAGTGATGACCTAGTTTGAGGAGTTCATGTGTTCACCGTGTGTTAATGCTTTGTTCCGGTTCTCTATTAAAAGGAGGCCTTAATATCCCGTAGTTTCCAGTAGGACCCTGCTGCCACAGGAGGGTAGGACAAAAGATGTCATGCAAGTTATTTCCATAAGCACGTATGACTATTTACGGAATACATGCCTACATTATATTTATGGACTGGAGCTAGTGTTGTATCGCCCTAGGTTATAACTGTATCATGATGAATATCATCCAACAAGTCACCGATCCAATGCCTATGAATTTATCTTATATTGTTCTTGCTAAGTTACTACTGCTTCGTTATTTTTGCACTTGTTACAAAACTACCGTTATCACTATTACCGTTACCATTGCTACTGCTACTACTATCAAAACTATCATATTACTTTGTTACTAATCACATTGCTGCACATTATTAATCTCCAGGTGTGGTAGAATTGACAACTTAGCTGCTAATACCTTCAAATATTCTTTGACTCCCCTTGTGTCGAATCTATAAATTTGGGTTGAATACTCTAACCTTGAAAACTGTTGTGCTCCCCTATACTTGTGGGTTATCAGAGCACCCCCAGGCACTGCCTTGGCCCATTGGGTGTCTTCTGGTCCATAAAAAATCTCCGTAAAGTTTCGTTGCATTTGGACTCCATTTGGTATTGATTTCCTGCAATGTAAAAAACATGCACAAAACAGCAACTGGCACTTGACATTATGTTAATAGGTTAGTACCAAAAATGATTATAAAACATCCAAGATTGATAATATAACAGCATGGAACAATAAAAAATTATAGATACGTTGGAGACGTATCAGCTACCCTCTTCGATGATGTATGAGTAGTTTACCACAGAGCTACGGGTCCATAGCTAGTAGCTAGATGCCTTCTTTTCTCTCTTTGATCTTCAATACAATGTTCTCCTCGATGTTCTTGAAGATCTATTCGATGTAATACTTTTTGCGGTGTGTTTGTTGGGATCCGATGAATTGTAAGTTTATAATCAAATTATCTATGAATATTATTTGAGTCTTCTCTGAAGTCTTTTATGAATGTATATTATAGTTTTGTATTTCTCTCTGATCTATTGATTTGTTTTGGCCAACTAGATTAACTTTTCTTGCAATGGGAGAGGTGCTTTGTGATGGGTTCGATCCTGTGGTGCTCAATCCCAGTGACAGAAAGGGATATGACATGTATTTGTATCGTTCATATCAAGGATAAAAAGATGGGTTTTACTTTAATTTATGAACTTAATGTATTTGTATCATTGATATTAATTGAGTTTACTTTGTCTACAACAATGTATTTTTAATCTTGCTTAAGGAGTTACTCCGTTCTTTATGAACTTAATTCTCTAGATGCATGTTGGATAGCGGTCAATGGGTGGAGTAATAGTAGTATATGCAGGTAGGAGTCGGTCTACTTGTCTCAGACGTGATGCCTATATACATGATAATTGCCTTAGATATCGTCATGATTATTCATTTTTCTATCAATTACCCAACAGTAATTTGTTTACCCACCGTATGATATCTTCAATAGAAGCCTCTAGTGAAGACTATGGCCCCCGGGTCTATCTAAATCATATATTAAAATCCAAAAATATATTGCTGCAATTTTATTTACTTTACTTTATTTTGTGTTTTTATCTATCTATCTATCACTTCGAGATTTGATCCTAGCAATTAACCATCGAGGGATTGACAACCCCTTGTTTGTGTTGGGTGCAAGTATTTGTTATTTTGTGGGTAGGTGCTGCTAACAAGTTGTTGTGTGGTTCTCCTACTGGATTGATAATCTTGGTTTCTAACCGAGGGAAATGCCTACCTCTACTGTACTGCATCATCCCTTCCTCTTTGGGAACAAAACCAACGCATCTTACAAGTGGAATCACCACCCTCCTCATCTATGCCACCCTCCTCCTCCTTCGCACCACCCTCACCAGTGCATTGCACCATGCCATTAGCGAGGCCCGTGCGCATTCCATGGACATGGTGCGGGTGGAGCGCGAGGAGCAGTTCTGGTAGCGCGGTTCTGGGAGGAGCAGCTCTCTGCCGGCAGGGTGAGACGTCTCCAACGTATCTATAATTTTGATTGTTCCATGCTATTAAAGTATCAATCTTGAATGTTTTATATACATTTACTAGCAACTTTATATCATTTTTTGGGACTAACCTATTAACCTAGTGCCCAGTGCCTGTTGCTGTTTTTGCTTGTTTTTTACTTTGCGGAATATCAATACCAAGCGAAGTCCAAATGCCACGAAACTTTTTGGAGATTTTTTTCTGGTGATATAAGACCCTGGAAGCTTATGGAGCACATGAGAGGAGGCTCATGGGGCCCACTAGGCACCATGGCGCACCAGGGGCCTCTAGCGGCCCCTGGTGGGTAGTGGGGCCCACGGGCACCTTCTTGACCTACCTCTGCCTCTATAAAAACTTTAAAATCCCCAAAACCCTAGAGGAATCGACGAAATACTCTTTCCGCCACCGCAAGTTCCAGAACCACAAGATCCAATCTAGAGGCCTTTTCCGGCACTCTGCCGAAAGGGGCAACGATCACGGAGGGGTTCTTCATCATCCTTGTTGCCCCTTCGATTATGCGTGAGTAGTTTACCATAGACCTACGGGTCCGTAGTTAGTAGCTAGATGGCTTCTTCTCTCTTTTTGATCTTCAATACAATGTTCTCCTTGATGTTCTTGGAGATCTATTTGATGTAACTCTTTTTGCGGTGTGTTTGCTGTGATCCGATGAATTGTGAGTTTATGATCAGATCTATCCATGAATATTATTTGAGTTTTCTCTGAACTCTTTTATGCATGACTTTATAGCCTCGTATTTCTTCTCTGATTTATTGGTTTGGTTTTGCCAACTAGAGTGATTTATCTTGCCATGGGAAGAGGTGCTTTGTAATTGGTTCGATCTTGCGGTGCTCAGTCTCAGTGACAGAAAAAGACATGACACGCATGTATCGTTTCTATTAAGGGTAACAAGATGGGGTTTATTCATACGTGAGTTTATCTTGTCTACATCATGTCATCTTTCCTATTGCATTACTCCGTTTTCCCATGAACTTAATACACTAGATGCATGTTGGATAGCGGTCGATGTGTGGAGTAATGCTAGTAGATGCAGAATTGTTTCAGTCTACTAATCTTGGACATGATGCCTATATATATGATCATTGTCTTGGCTATCGTCATAATTATTTGCTTTTCTATCAATTGCCCAATAGTAATTTGTTTACCCACCGTATGCTATTTTCTCGAGAGAAGCCTCTAGTGAAAATTATGACCCCGGGGTCTATCTTTTATCATATATTAAAACCAAAAATACCTTGTTGCTATTTTCTTTTATTTATTTTATTTTGTGTTTTAGTTATATCTATTTATCAAATCTTATATAATTTAATCTATCTCAATATCGTTGAGGGATTGACAACCCCTTTACGCGTTGGGTTGCAAGTATTTGTTGTTTGTGTGTGGGTGTTATTTACATATTGTTGCTTGGTTCTCCTACTAGATCGATAACCTTGGTTTCATAATTGAGGAAAATACTTACCTCTATTGTGCTACATCATCCCCTCCTCTTCGGGGAAATACCAATGCAGATTACAAGTCGCACAGGGCGATTATGTGGGACGCGGACTCGGTGGAGCAAACGGTGTTGCTTGACTCCTACCGCACCGCCCATGAGATCCACCTCACCCGCTTGCGGTACTGCAAGCGGGCAGCGAAGGTGGTAGCTGCCTACAAGGAGTGCACCAACGAGGTGATGTTTGGCAAGACCGACGACGAGGATGACATAGCCAGCTCCGTTGAGGTCGTGCCCCGCCACGAAGCCGGCACGCCCGCGGGTGCTGCCGGCAACAAAGAAGAGTAGTGCATGGTAGGTCACCATCGCTCGGGTCTCAACAAGGCCACCACTCCTCCCCTCCCATTGACGCCAAGCTTGTTGGGCTGAGCATAGGCGGCCAATTAATCGCTTCGGTGCGACGTGGAGGCGGAGCTGGAAAGCGTCGAACCGGAACTGGAGAAGGCAAAGCTTCGGTTCTCAAGGCTCATGGCCGGACACGGGGAATGTGCACTGGCAATCATTTACATTAGGTATTAATTATACCTCCAGAGCCGGACAAGCACCACTTAGTTGATGTAAAGGTAATGAAGTTTGTCATGTTTATATGAAATTCAACCGTGTTGGAATGAATTTCATCTTGTTTGTTGAAAAAGAGTTTGAAATGTATGCGGCTATGATTGGATGGGGGCCTCCCGCATCCATGACCGCGGATGGATGCAAGATGAAATTTGTGGGTCACCGTTGGAGATGCCCTAAGAAAACTCACGTCATTGCCAATCTATAATATGTCATCCACATATAAGACTATAAATGCTTTTGCCACCCACTAAATTTCTTTTGAACACAAGATTCTTTGTCATTCCTGATGAAGCCAAACTCTTGACCACTTCATCAAAACAAATATTCCAGCTCCTTGATGCTTGCTTAAGACCATAAATGACCTTCTGAAGCTTGCATACCTTTTTAGCATCCTTAGGATCAACAAAACCTTCAGGTCGTATAATGTATACATTCTCTTTGAGGTTTCCATTTAGGAAAGCCATTTTCACATCCATGCGCCATATTTCGTAACCAAAATAAGCAACAATTGCCAGTAGTATTTGCACAGACTTAAGAATATAGCTACCAGCGGGAAAGTCTCGTCGTAGTCAACTCCTAGAACTTGCGTGAAACCTTTCGCGACAAGTCTAGATCTATGAATAGTAAGGTTACCTTGTATATAAAAATGTTGAACAAGTATTTGAAAAAATATTAAAAAGTATTCAAAAAAATGTTGATCATGTCTAAAAAATGTTGAACAAGTATTTGGAAAAAATGTTGATCATGTATATAAAAATATTGAACAAGTGTTTAAAAAATGTTGAATAAGTATTTGAAAAATGTTGAACAAGTATTGGAGAAAATGAAGAAGGAAAAAGAAAACCAAACAAAAAGTAGAGAATAGAAAACTGAAAGAATAAAGTAAAAATAAAACAAACAAAAAATAAAATACAAAAACCTAAAAACAAAATGCAAAAAAGTAGAAGAAAAAATAAAAAGAAATAAAAGAAAACAAAGAAAAAACCCGACTCAAATGGCCTCAAGTAAGGCTCGCCCCTTCCACTTACCAATGTTGCGACTTGGACTGGGTGGCTAGTAGCGCGTGTGAACTCACTGTGCGTGTGTGTTCTCCCTTTCTCCTCTTCTCTTTTTCACTGGGTGGCTAGTAGCGCGCGTGAACTCACTGTGCGCGCGTGTTCTCCCTTTCTCCTCTTCTCTTTTTCACTTCAAATAAAGTCACGCGTGAATTGGGCCGGCCCAGATACCTTAGAACCTTCAGCGAGACATCCCGCAGCAATCTCAATAAAGTCACGCGCGAATTGGGTCGGCCCAGATACCTTACAACCTTCAGCGAGACATCCCGCAGCGATTGCTTAGAGCATCTCTAGTGGACCCCTGGATCTGAGTTGGAACGTTCCCTCAAGTTAGGGTTTTTGTTCTCGCGGCGGCGACTGCGACGCCGTCGAGTAGATCACAGTAGATCGCTGTTTCCTTCCCTACCGCCGATCCCTCTCCGTCTCCTCCGTCGCTTTCCTCTCGCGCGAGGCTTGACGGGGAACGGCGGGTCTAGGGTTTCCCATATACCCGGTCACTGTTTTGCATCGGGTAAGGATCTTCTGATGGCGGCTGATGGGGCCTCGGGCTCCTCGGGCGCGAGTGATGTTGAACGGATGATGGCAGAGCTTGGGCTGAAGGAAGAAGATCTTGACGATGTGATCTTCGATGAGGAAGCTGCACCTCCACAGGGACCCAGATGGATTGCGCTGGCTAGGGTAAACACCTCAAAATCATACAGTCAGACATGGTTCTACAGAAACATGCGAGCAGCATGGAATACAGCGCAGGAGGTCAAGTTCAAGCCCTTGGAAGATAATCTGTACTCAGTTCAACTGTCCTGTTTAGGAGATTGGGAGAGAGTTATGCATGAGGGACCTTGGAATTTCTAAGGGGATGTAGTGCTTCTTGCGCCTTATGATGGGGTCTCCAAGCCCTCATCCATCAAGCTAGAGACAACTGATATATGGATCCAGATACATGACGTTCCTGATCTGTTTGCTCACCTGGTCGCTCCACTAGCTGCAAAGGTGGGGGAAGTGCTATTCACAGAACAACCATCTCATGACTTTGTTGGGAACTTCCATAGGGTGTGGATCCGGCTGAATGTGCTTAAGCCCCTGAAGAACGCAGTATCCATGATCAGAGGGGGGAAAGACAGATTTATAGGGTAAAGTATGAGAAGCTGCCTGATTGGTGCACCGTGTGTGGCATGTTGGGTCATCTCTATAAGGAACACGGTACTGGGATTCATCCCCCTTCGGCTCTAGTATTCAAGGATTTACGAGCTAGTTGGGCTATGCGTGCGATCCAAGGTCCTGGAGAGGGCCGAGGTAGGAGAGGTGGCCGTAGGGGAGGTCGGACAGGAGGACGATCAGGCAACCGACGCGAGACCGAAATGAACAACTTCCCAGCTTATCAGGAGATGGGAAGTAGAGAGGATGACATGGCAGTTGACGGCAATGGTAAGGATGCTGATATGGATGATCTCACGAGGAAGAGGTTGGTTGGGCTACCGCTGGAGGGTGATGCTGCAGATAAGCTATCTATCGTGCCAGTGGGCACTTCCGTGTCCAGCCCCCCGCCACAGAGAGAACCCAAGAGGACCCGAAAGGAAGATGATGGTAGTGATGGACAGGTTTCAGCAGTGAAGAGTTTGGCGGGCTCCTTCGAGGAGCGCCGCCTGGCCCAATGAGTGCCCTTTGCTGGAACTGCCGTGGAGCGGGCAAACCCGCGGCAGCCCGAGAACTTCGCGAATTTGCGAGGAAGTTTGCCCCTACCCTACTTTGTATTGTTGAGACACAGATTGAAGGCTCTAAGGTAGAAGCTTTAGCTAGTTCCATTGGTTTTGATAATGCTTATGCAGTTGATAGTCAAGGTAGGAGTGGTGGGATTGGTTTGTTTTGGAACAATGAAATAAAAGTTGAAATTCTTGGTTACTCTGTTTACCACCTTGATGTATCTGTGGAGGAGCAGGGTGAGGATATGTGGAGACTAACGTGTGTTTATGGCGAGGCGCAGATGCACTTACGACACAAACATGGACAATCTTGAAAAATATCAGTACAACAAGCAGCTTACCCTGGCTTTGTCTCGGTGATTTTAATGAAGTTTTACGTCCGGAAGAGCACGAGGGAGTTGGTCAACGCAGCAACGCACAGATCCAGGCATTCAGAGATACAATTGATGTTTGCATGTTATTAGACTTGGGCTATTCTGGCCGTTTTTGGACTTTCGAGAAGAAGGTCACTGGAGGAACATACACACGATGCAGACTGGATAGGGCATTGGTCAGCACGGATTGGATGGCAAGGTTTCCACTAGCAGCTGTCACCCATGAGATAGCTGCTTCTTCGGATCACTCTGCACTGTTGGTTGATATGGGCCGTATGAAGCAGCAACACAAAAAACCGGAGTTTCGTTATGAAGTAATGTGGGAGACACATGAGGGGCTCCATGATGCTTTAGTTGATGGACGGGATGCGGCGGTGCCCTGCCTGACAGTTGAGGACATGAGGAACAAGATCCAGAACTTGGCGGCAGGTCTAAGCAGATGGAGCAATGATACTTTTGGTAACGTGAAGAAGGAGATTAAGCTCTTGAAAGGACAACTAGAGCAGCTGCGGGGGGACCCGCTTAGAACTGGACCATCACACGTGGAACTCAAGATCAACAAGCGCCTAATTGAGATGTACCACAGAGAGGAATTAATGTGGCGTTAGCGAGCAAGGATCCAGTGGCTATCCGCGGGCGATAAGAACACCAGGTTTTTTCATCTTCGTGCAAGCTTGCGGCGAAAGAAGAATATGATTAAGGCATTGCAAAATTCCTTGGGAGCGATCGTTGTTGACCCAGATGAGTTAAAAGCGATGGCTAATAGTTTCTATCAAACTTTGTACACTTCGGAGGGAGTTGAAAATATGGATGCGGTGCTAGATCATGTGCCCAGGAAAGTAACAGAGGAAATGAATGCGCGCCTTAATGCCTAATACACGTCTGATGAGGTTAAGGCATCATTATTCCAAATGTTCCCAACAAAAGCACCTGGCCCGGACGGATTTCCTGCTCATTTTTATCAGCGCAACTGGGATATTTGTGGTGAAGATGTTATAAGAATTGTTTTGAGAATAGTGCGAGGGGAGGAAAGCCCGGAATGCATTAATGACACGGTGTTGGTCCTAATACCAAAGGTAATGAGCCCTTCTCAGTTGTCTCAATTTACTCCCATCAGTCTCTGCAATGTGCTATACAAGATTGCATCCAAAGTAGTTGCCAACAGACTAAAGATCATTTTGCCTGATATTATATCTGAGGAACAATCTGCTTTCGTGCCTGGGAGACTCATCACAGATAACATCATATGTGCTTATGAATGTTTGCACTTTATGAAGAGGACACGGTCATAGTCTAATAGCTTTTGTGCTTTGAAACTGGACATGATGAAAGCCTATGAAAGATAGGAATGGCCATATTTGAAAGGTATTATGGCCAAATTGGGTTTCTCTCAACAGTGGATTGACACGGTTATGGGGTTGGTCTCATCAGTATCCTTTTCTGTTCTGTTTAATGGAGAAAAACTTGATTCATTTACACCTACAAGAGGCATCCAGCAGGGAGACCCAATCTCCCCCTACTTATTCCTAATTGCAGCAGAGGGCCTTTCGTGCCTCCTGAAATCCAGTTCTCGGTCATCATTCGCAGGTATTAAGGTGGCACCAACGGCGCCCACCATTAACCACCTTTTATTTGCAGATGACAGCCTGCTGCTTTTTAAGGCTAATGTGGAGGGGTCAGAGGAAGTGTCAAACATGCTTGACATTTATTGTAGAGCTTCGGGACAGAGGATAAATCATGAGAAGTCTTCCATCTTCTTTAGCAAAGGATGTCCAGATTCTATAAAGGAAGAGGTGAAGCGTTCCTTAAACGTCCAAAATGAATCATTAAATGAAAGTTATCTGGGTATGCCAACTGATGTAGGCCAGTCGAAGAATGGAACTTTCAAATATTTGTGAGACCGGGTATGGGAGAGGATCAAAGGGTGGATGGAGGAACTATTATCAGCAGCCGGAAAGGAAGTTTTAATCAAGGCAGTGGCACAAGCGATCCCTGTTTTTTCAATGTCTTGTTTTCATCTACCAAGGGGTTTATGTGACAGTATCACATCCATAATTCGCCAATTCTGGTGGGGAAGCAAACAAGGTAAAAGAAAGCCTAGCTGGGTCGCATGGGATATGATGACCAGGCCTAAGCTTTTGGGCGGTCTCGGTTTTTGTGATTTGGAGATTTTCAATCTAGCACTCTTGGCTAGACAAGCATGGCGGCTGATGACCGATGAGAACTCGCTTAGTGCAAAGGTGTTGAAGGTTGTATATTTTCATCAATGCTCAATCCTGGAAGCTGAGCTAGGATCCCACCCTTCTCAGATATGGCGAGCGGTGCTTGATGGCAGGGACATTGTTGCACAAGGAGTGGTTCGGAGAATTGGTAATGGGGCTTCGACAAGTATCTGGCAGCATAACTGGATTCCTCGCGATAACTTTAAAAGGACGATCACTTCACTTGTTCCTAATCCGCCAGAAAAAGTGTCGGACCTGATTGATGCTACCTCGGCTCAATGGAAAGAAGACCTGGTATGGTCTGTTTTTACTCCTTTTGATGCTTCAGAGATCCTCAAAATACTGCTATGCACGAGGAATATAACAGATTTTTGGGCATGGCATGAAGAGAGACGGGGAGTTTTCTCGGTGCGTTCTGCTTACCGTATGATGATAAGAACGAAGATCAGCAGGGAAAGATGGCTTCATGAGGAAGAAGGTACTTCAAACTTACATGAAGCTAAGCAATGGAGTGCAATCTGGCACATACAAGTACCCTCGAAGCTGCGGATGTTCGTTTGGCGTCTAGCCAGGCAGTCGATGCCTACGGGTGAGGTTCTCCATCACCGAAACATGGCCGATGAAAATACATGCCACTTATGCGGAGCCACGGACACATGGAGACATGCGTTGTTGAATTGCTCAATGTCGAGGAGCATCTGGGCTTTAGCCCCCGAGGACTTTGCTGAAAAGGTGATAAGTTGCCAGCATGATAATCCGAAGCAGTGGTTGTTTGCTCTACATGATATGCTACAGCCTGAAGAATTTACTCGCCTTGTGGTGACAGCATGGGCGATCTGGAGTGCGAGGAGGAAGGCGATCTATGAGGACATTTTCCAGTCTCCATACTCCACTAATGGCTTCATCTTGAGTTATTTGTCAGAGATGCAGCAGATCAACAAGAAGTCGCCAAGACCGGTTAGTGTACCAGCGCCGAGACCAAAACGTTCGCTACCTCCAGACCAAGGGTGTGCCAAAGTTAACGTGGATGCAGCGCTATCGAGAGGCACGTATGGTTCGGTTGCTGCTGTGTGTAGGGACCAAAATGGTCTGTTCCTTGGAGCTTCGGTCGTTGGTTTCAGGCAAATCAATGATCCTCAAACACTCGAATCTCTGGCCATAAGGGAAGCACTAGCTTTGGCGGAGGACTTGTACGTTCAAAGCATTCATGTGGGATCCGATTGCAAGACGGTGGTAGAAGATATACAGAGGGGTACTTCAGCTTCATATGCGCGGTGATACATGAAATCATAGAACATTCTGCTAGCTTTCAATTTTGTAAAATAGTCCATGAATTTAGGAGCTCAAATTTTGAGGCTCACAACTTAGCGAAGCATGCTTTATCTCTCGGGGGTGGCCGCCATGTCTGGTTAGGCCATCCTGGAGATCTTTCTTTCGTCCCTGTAAACATTGTGACGGGTTAATAAAAAGCTTCGCGAGGTTGTCTCAAAAAAATCTCTAGTGGACCCCTTATAGCGTCGACCCGCAAAATAACCATCAATATACGGTTTTGCGCAAAAAAAGTGGCCCGAATAGATGATGTAAACGCATCCGACCCTTAGATTTTTTTTTGAGGCTCGTGTTCCTCGCCCCCATCCCGCCGCCGCCCGCCCGCCGCCTTCGATTCCGGCCATTCCGCTGACGGAATCACACTGCCGGGCCGCCCTAGACCCGGGTCCACCGCGTCGCTGCATCGGCGCCCCGGATCCGCCGAGTCGCCGCCCACCCTAGATTCGCTGAGCCACCCCCGAGTAGCCGCCGCCCCGTATTGACCGCCGTCGATGAGTCCCCTTTTGCGCCCCTTCTAGTTCGACGTAGCGGACGATTTATAGATGAATTTTCATTCATGCGAGCTCAGGTGCGATCTGTAGATTGATTTGAGCCCTTGCGAGGAATTTTTGCTAAAGGATTCGTCCTCGTCTGACGACTCGGACATAGAGCCACTGCTCGAGCGCCATCGATAGGAGATGGTGGTGGCGGTCCTCGCCGTGAAGGAGCTCGAGGATCGGAACCGCAAGGGACGGCGAGGATCGACCGTCGGTCATCTTTGCATCCCTCGCAACCGCCATCTCGGGAACATATTGTTGATGCAAGACTACTTCGCGGACAATCCTATATATCCGCCGCACCTTTTCCGGAGAAGGTATCGAATGCACCGATCCCTCTTCGTAAAAATAGTGCAAGCTTGCGAGGCCAATTCTCGGTTTTTTACTCAAAGGAGAGGGGCATGATCATCGAAGAGAGGGACATGAACTTGGAGTTCTTCTACGACAATGTCGGTAGCCGTGTGAAGCCAACTAGAGACCCTGACTGCATGCACACATTCATTCAAGCATACTGGTAGAATGAAGACGCAAACACCCACTATCAGCTTCAGGAGGATCTCATTGAGCATCATTGACAAAAGCATGGGCGGTAAAACCTGCTTTTCTTACATTTATTTCATTTAATTCATGTGTGATTTGTATCATTGTTTTATTCGGTACAACTCTTGTATTGAATTATTAGTTTAATTCGGTGATTTGAATACTTATTATAATTTGGATGATTGTTGTATTATAATATTCACATTTTACCTTATATTAAATTCATAATTATGTGTAATATGTGACATATGTGTCAAATTCAGAAAAAAATCATGTGTTTTGCGGGGTGGCGCGGACTGCGGCCGAACAGACCCCGCATAGCGGAGCTACCAGCCCACAAAACACGTTTTTTGCGAACTGTAAACGCATTATAAAGGTCTGCAATATAAAAGGTCTGCTAGAGATGCTCTTAATGGGATAAATAGTCGTTGCGCTGGACATAGGGGAAAACCTTATTGTGTAAGTTGTCGTGCAAACACCCAAACCGAGCGACCGGACCAAATAATTGGGTCGGGCCATCTCGCGTTTTATATATCCCGGTTTTGGAAACCTTCCAGAAGGTTGCCAACCGATTCAGGGCTGGGTTTATTCATTTTTATTTTATCTCCGGTTAATTTAATGGTTTTCTAGGCTTTTTCTTTTTCTTTTAGTTTTTGTTTCCGCTTTAATTATTTTGTTTTCAATTTGTTTTTTATTCTTTCCTTCTCTTTTCTATCTTCATTTTTATTAATTGAACTTTTTCAAAAAATGATCATAATTTGAAATAAATCCCTTCTTTGGAAAAATGTTCAGAATTTCAAATTGGTTAGTGTTTCTAAAAATGTCTATTTTTCAATAAATGTTCGGGAATTTAGAAAATTTGTGTTTTTAGACATTGTTTGGAAATTAAAAATTATTCACATTTTTCAAAAAAAACTTGGAATTTTATTTAAAGAATTAAAATATTGTTAGGAATCTCAAATATTTGTTCACAGTTTGAAAAAACATTCATGATTTAGACAATTGTTTACTTCTTCAAATTTTGTTTACTTTTTAAAAAAGCATAATTTAAAATTAAATTCATGTTTAAAATTTGTTCTTGTTGTTCAAAAACTGTTCATAATTGTAAATTTTGCTAGGGTAATTCAGAAACTATTTCAGAATTTCATTTTTTCAGATTTTCCCAAAAATAGTTCAAGTTTTCAAAATGTGTCGAGACAATAGAAAATCTCTATGCTACAGTAACATGATGTTGCAGTTAATATTCCACCATAGCGAGATTTTAAATTTCAATCGCGTTGTCATCTGGCACAAGCGGCCATAAGGTCTAGGTGACGTAGTAATATATGAATGGAACATGCCAAACAGAAAATAGATACAGAGCAAAGTGAAATTCAATTACGTAGAACAAAGGATCGGATGAATCATGCACCTGCAAATAAATTTAGTGGTTAATATTTGTACACTTCACATACTACACAGGAACTGTTAGAATAAATCCGAAGCATGTAGTCGATCATCCAAAGACCAAGCAATCACGCGAGGCACGACACCGAGATTTGTTAACGAGGTTCACCATCATGGCTACATCCTGGGGCATGAGTATGGGCGCTCCTCCCTGTGATACCGTCACAATACCGCACACCGGCCACCCGAGCGCCAGCACACGCCACCAGCTGCTCCTTGCGCGCCTGTGCTATTATGTTGACATAGGATACATCGTCTGTCTACATTCACTATATATGAGAGGCTTAGGATATAAGTGTCCTACTAAAACACGGCTCCATATCCTAACACAATACTACTCAGAGTCCAATTGTAACCTAACTTATACATAATATTCGACACAACTCTAACAGGAACCCCTGCACTTCCTGCACTTGCTATATACAGGGAATCATGCATTCGAGCTCTATCCAACAATAAACTCAGTGGTTAATATCCATGTAATCAGTGGAGTGAGGCTTTTTAGCTCTCGGGCTCCATGGAGTCTGAAATTTTCAACAATTCAAAAAACAACTTTTCAAGTTTAAAAAATCAGAAAATAAATATACTATGTGTATAGATTTTATTACGAAATATGTTTTGATGTGAGAACCAACTTATGGTTGGGTGATTAGGAGGGCAGTGTATCTCCAACCAACCAAGGATTAAACTTTTTTGTGTCTTGTAAAGGCAAAATATTCGTTTAACGGGAGATAGTGGTGTGCGCATTCATAAGGATGAGTATATGTACGTGTTCGTTAGCGTCTGTATTGTGTTTTAAAAAAATACGTTTTGATGCGAGTTGTACCAAAAAAACTGAATAGTACATATGCTAGAAAAGTAGAAATACATGATTTGGCTAATTTCGTGTAGCTAGCATATGTATTTCGCCATGAAACTTTACAGGCAAGTAGTATAGATCCATAGGTATATACATAATTTTTTCAAAGCTTTTTGGAACCTAAACATTTGATTTTTAAAATTTTCAAATTTCAAGCTCCATGGAGCTCGAGCTCCATTAGCAATTTCCTAATCAGCCTATGAAAACATAGGGTGATATTTCTGGTTTTATTCCTTTTGCACCTACAAATTTACAAGGTGCTCGTGTGCTCGTGAGTAGAGCGCATGGCTCATCGTACATTAAGCTATATAAAAGTTTTGGTATAACAACGCTGACATGAACACAGGATAAGTGACAGGGTAATCTATGTACTCTGCAAAGAAGAAGAAAAACTATGTACTCTGTAAGTAACATACCAAACACAGAAAGTGAATACGGAGAAAAGTTAAATTCAATTACAACAGATGACACATGAACATGTCAGAATGGGAATTGGACTTGCGCCCTAATATACAAAGGAAACCCTGCATTTCTTGCACTTGCTACATACAGGGAGTCCTGCATTTGACCCCTATCCAGCAACAAACCCAGTGGTTGATATCTATGTAACCAGCCTACGAAAACGATTTTTCAAGGGGCCAAGGGTTATAGCAGCTGATACAAGTGTACTACTGTTCGTGGTACAAGTGATTACAACATATATATGTATCCCAGCACAGATATCCTCGTAAAAGTATGTGCCTAAAGCATTACATTCTTAGCTACTGTACAACGATAGGTCGCACAATTGTTCTACTAACCTTTGCCAGGCCATCAACTATTATTATCCCCTGGCCAATTTTGCTGAAAATCTATGCAACCTGCAAAACTTCTTGACGCTTAATGTCAAACACCTTGTGTAGCGTATCCTCAACAACCTGCAAAAGAAGAAAGCGTCATGGTTATGCGGTTTTCAGTTTATTTGATGTGCACCAATATATTGTACACCAGTGTAAATTACGTACAAAAGAAGCACCTCAACCGGGTGAATTACATTACCTTGTCCGGGGTTGAGGCACCAGAAGTAACTCCAATTGTGATAGGCCCTTCTGGTAGCCAGTTTTCTGCCTCAATAAGCTCACCGTGCTGTCAAACAGTTCAAATTTCAGTTAAAAAGGTTACATTCTTCCATCTGTAAGTACAGCACCTCTTCTCTCAGCAAGATTCACTACCAGTTTTCAAATATAATAGTTTACTCTCAATGAGAAATGAATATTAATCAGGGTATTAGAAAGTACATTTAGCTTGTAGCTAATCCTGTTTCCTGGTCCAATCCTTTGTTCACTGTCAATCCAGTAGGACGGAATTCCACTGAGTTCTCCAATTTCTTGCAAATGAGAGGTATTACTGGAGTTCCACCCTCCAATAACCAGAATAAGGTCAACCTTTTCCTTCACTAGGTGATACATCGCATCCTGTCTTTCCTGAGATATGAAGTTGAAGTGTGTCATCAGTATATATGTTCAAGTGAAGATACGACTCTATGCCCTTACTCCTACGTAAATGTTTTTAAGACACTAAAAACAAAGTAAAATACCACTATGTTTCCCTTTACTACAACTATATATGATCTATGTTTTAGTTCCACCCAAAAGATAAAAATGACAAAATACAATATTGCCCCTATGCTCTCACTGAATCTATCACACGTGTAGCATTGACAGAGTAGTTGGTGGTACAGGTCAATGATAACATGTAGTCATCTAGTGCACAATCTCCATAAAATGAAAGTACATGCTTAAAAGAAAATGTACCTGTGTGGCGTCACAAATAGTGTTGAATGCAACAAAGTGTTCATTGGCATTCTCAACTCCATACTTACGCATCATAGTCTTCTCAACAAGTTTTCCTGTTAATTATAAAGCATTTTGGTTAAAACTGGAAGTAGTAGCAAATCTGTACTGTGCAAAATCACACAGCCATAATGAACCTCTTAGTAAAACGCACCAATTTCTTCAGTTTCTCCTTTAAGCATTGTTGTTTGATTTGCAATGCCCACCTTTTCCAAGTCAACATCAGGATCGAATCCTGGAGAAACAGCCTTTTTGAATTTCTGCGATTGTGGACCAAACAGTTCCATTAGGCATCATCATTTCTTTCCAACATGGCAGTAAAGGGTAATTTGAGAAGAATCTATACCTCAAGGAACTCCTCTCTAGTTGAGCTAGACCCATCAAGTTGGCCACCAAGTATATAATCACATACATATGTTGCCTGTTTCATTTGATAATACTTTGTTATCTCAAACCACGGAGTGGATTTAGCATCAAGCGTTAAACAACAGAAAGATATAAATGCATCAAACGTACCTCGACCATATTCTTCACAATAATGTACTTCCCTGCAAAAGAAGCAGTGGCAACAGTCTCTTCATGGGCATATTTTCCGTGAATAATAGAAGTATAGTCGCCCTTCTTATGCTTCTCAACCATGTTCCACACCTATATTATAATTACACGGTTGGTTAGCCTGATAAATGTTGTGACACTCGAGAACAGAACAACATCATACAAAAGAGCAAGGCACGTATTAAAATGCAAAATGTACCTTTGAAACCCAAGGGCATGTCGTATCAACAATTTGCACGTTCTTCTCATTTAATGTGTACATCTCATCCACAGCAGCTCCAAATGCAGGCAAGACAACAACATCGCCTTGTTCAATAACATCAAAATCCTTAATACCAGCGTTAACAGGAATATCTTTGACACCCATGTCCTCCAATTTCTGCATGAACAATCAGACGAAGAAACAGGAATTTAATTCTGTCAAATCCACAGCCATTAGACAGACATGACACGAAATGAACACAGCTAGGCATGTTACGGTTATTTTTCTTTTCTCTTGCTCTACTGACACTACATGAATACCGAAACCACAAACTAATTGTTCAAGTGACCGAGTAGCTACAGCACAAAGGAACCTGGTGGCGATTGTTCAGTATGAACACCTTTATCATTAACATGCGTCCTAATAATTAGATAGTGGGTGATTAATCCCCTCATACACGTAAGATCAGATTCTTCTGAAAAACCATCCAGGAACAGAAACACTTAACCCCACGAGCCGCGCATGGCGATTGTCAAGCAACACGAACTTGGTTATACCTTGTTGACCGTGGGGTTGTGGATGATCTCGTTGGTGATCCAGATGCGCTCCTCGGGGAACTGCTTGCGCGCCTCGTAGGCGATCTGCACGGCGCGCTCCACGCCCCAGCAGAAGCCGTAGGCCTCCGCCAGCTTCACGGTCACCGGCCCCCAGGTGTACTCGTTCCCGTTGTCCTTGAGCGTCTTTATCACATCGCCTGCAGGCACTCCCCGTCAATTAGGAACGTTTCTGAATGAATCGGACCGCAAATAGCTACTGCTCTAGTCTCTAGAGGCTAGATAGAGCTTACTGGTGTACTCCTGGCTCATGAGCTCGAGGGTCTCCTTCTTGTGGCCGAAGCCCTTGCGGTTGTAGTTGTCGCTGCGGGTGAGGTTGTGGCGGAAGGCCTTCTTGTCGAAGTCCGGGTCGAGGGAGGCCGACGCGGACGCCGCCGGGGGAGAGGCATCGCAGCGGACGGAGGAGGGCGCGCGCCGGCCGCCGCGGCGCGGGGAGGAGGAGGACGAGGACGAGGCGGCCGGGGAGAGGAGCGCGGAGCGGAGCTGCGTGGTGATGGTCGCCATCGCTTGTGGCGGAGGGAGTGGGCGGGCGTGTGGAGCTGAGCTGCGGGGCGGACGACGCCAAGTGCCGCGGCGGGGAACGGAATGGGGATAGGTGCGCTGGGTTTGGAATGGGGATCCACTTCCCCTTGTGATCATCTTATCCCCGGACCTCATGTTTTGTCCTGTGGCAAATTTTGGGAAAACACCCTTTACTTTGTGAGTGGCATAAATGAAACCTTTTATGCTTGGTTTTTACCTTGGGAGAGAAAACATGACTAAGGTGTTCAAGAAAGAAAATGACATTGGAGTAGGGTTTTTTTTCGAACCGGAGGCAAAAATTTTGTCTCATCTCATCAAAGGAGGTTCTATATAATTACAAGGCGACCGACTCCCAAAAGACACACTCTTGCGGCGGGATCAAACTCAAATCTCTTGCATCCGCTATAACCCACGGATTGGGCCTCGTCTTTAATGTTACACCTGCTAACACCTGACATGGACGAAGTTTTCCTAAAACACTCGCATTACACTCAGTTCCAAACCTCCCACGACGCAAGCATGGGAAGCGATGCAATCCCCTCCCTCTAGTTGTCGGTGCCATTGGTACCAATGATATTGGCCATGCCGTGCAACCAATCCCTAACAGAAGTGAAGTTGCCCTCATCTGACTACTCATTTCAGAACACAATAATTTTGCAACCAAGCTCTTTGGATACTTTTACCGAGACACGTGATTTTTAATAACATTTCCCTGTGATGCTCTTTGAATTATTAAGGAGGTATGCATAAATTTTTCCTATTTGATTCAAACCCTACTAAAATCCTCATAAAAAATTGTGCCAACCACCTTGAGAGGATTTGTTGATCAATTTTCTAGCAAGAAAGTTAATCCAAGTCAATATCTCTCGGTAAAGAGTCCACATTCTCATAGATGCCCTTATCAGTTGGGTACTTTGCCCTTCATTGTCTAGGTTTGCCTCTGAGCACCACAAAAGCAAAAGAATGAAATTTTGGTGACTCAAATTTCAAGGGTGCAAAAGAGGCACCTTGACTGCTCTTATTGCTTGAACCATAGTGGTAAGGTTTAGGTGGTCGATTCGTTCATATCATCGTTGCCCATTAAATCATTTCTAGCGATGTTCGTTCAGTGAAAGATGATGTTCCCATCGACTATCAGGTGCATGTGGTGACTATTGGTCAATTTCAAGATTTGTCGGCTCATTCTCTTGAAGGTGTTCATAGGGATAGATTGTATGTTCTTACGTTCATAGGGCTGAGTATACATGCGTGTATGTGAGCATATTTATTTATACTATTTTTCTCACAAAATAAAGTTCGCAAATGGGTTATCGAAGAAATTGACGAGCATAAATCAACGTCTTTGGAGAGACAAAATCCTTGCAAGTAAAATATAATAACCGATAGCTGCATGAGAGTTATTTTGTAAGCCAAATGATCACACGGTTCCTGCGGTTATTAGTCTCTATATGCAAAATGACTACTTGCTACTGAACTTGTGGAATGATCGGGTTCTCAGAGGAATTCAGCCAAACATATACACATGTAGGAAGAAATTCAAGGAAGAAGTATCTCTTAGGGGTACATGGCAAAGATGATATTCTTACTCTAGCCTTCAGTCTTGAGTGGAAACCTTTGTATAACGTTTACATTACAGAGGGTCTCTAGCATTGTATCAGATTAATTTCCATTTCCTTTTGCGCAAACTATTGTTTGAAAATATAAATACATGCAATAGGGAAACCTACTTTTTTTTAAACAATGAGCCATCTTGTGGATTTCCATTACAGAAACCACCAACAATATTATTTCAAGAGTAGAGAAACAAAACAAAGTTGGGAATGAAGAATGTCGGTGTCAAAACCGGTGGATCTCGGGTAGGGGGTCCCGAACTGTGCGTCTACGCCGGATGGTAACAGGAGGCAGGGGACACGATGTTTTACCCAGGTTCGGACCCTCTTGATGGAGGTAAAACCCTACGTCCTGCTTGATTAATATTGATGATATGGGTAGTACAAGAGTAGATCTACCACGAGATCAAAGAGGCTAAACCCTAGAAGCTAGCCTATGGTATGATTGTTGTTCCTGCTACGGACTAAGACCCTCTGTTTTATATAGACACCGGAGAGGTCTAGGGTTACACAGAGTCGGTTACAATGGTAGGAGATCTACATATCTGTATCGCCAAGCTTGCCTTCCACGCCAAGGAAAGTCCCTTCCGGACATGGGACGAAGTCTTCAATCTTGTATCTTCATAGTCCAGGAGTCCGGCCGAAGGTATAGTCCGGCTATCCGGACACCCCCTAATCCAGGACTCCCTCAGTAGCCCCTGAACCAGGCTTCAATGACGACGAGTCCGGCGCGCAGATTGTCTTCGGCATTGCAAGGCGGGTTCCTCCTCCAAGTACTTCATAGAAGATTTTGAACACAAAGGTAGTGTCCGGCTCTACAAAATAAGTTTCCACATATTGCCATAGAGAGAATAATATTTACACAAATCTAATCTACTGACGTATTCCATAGCATGACATCACACCACGGTCAGGTCTTTATTCGAATCGTTTTACTGTCCCACCTCAGTGCGTTTAGCGAGGCGGTTTCCTTGGCACGTCTTGTCAAAGCAGAGATCGTGTCCCCTTATTCCGGGATTCTCATCAATACGGGCGTGGGTAACCCAGTCGTACCCGTTGGTATGTTTTCTCGATCGAAGGCGAGTCCCAAACGGTCACGGGGAGGGCCCTTGGTATTCCACCTCTTATAAAGAGACCAAGGCCTTACTCCTTTCTTTCAATCTCAAACGAGTTCGCCCTTCGCCTCGAGTTCCAACACCCAAGGCTCCAGATTTCAGGCGCTTCGGACCTTCGACAATGTCCGGTTCTGACCTTCGAGGCCGATGGATGCCCTCCTCCGTCACGGAGGAGGACGTGCTGAAGTTGAGAGAGGCCAGGTTCTTGACCGATGAAATCTAGCATAGGCTGCCTGCTCAAGGGCAGGTCATTCCCACTCCCAAGCCTGGTGAGAGTGTGGTGTTCATGTCTCACTTCCTTCGGGGGCTAGGCTTCCCGACGGATCCCTTCGTGAGGGGGCTCATGTATTATTATGGGCTGGAATTTCATGACTTAGCCCCGGAGTCCATCCTCCATATTTCCTCATTCATCATCGTGTGTGAAGCCTTCCTCCGTATCACTCCTCACTTCGGACTATGGCTCAAGACCTTCAAAGTAGAGCCGAAGATGATCGAGGGACGGCACGCGGAGTGCGGAAGTGCTTTTATAAGCAAGAATGCTAGTGCTCCATGGCCCGAGGGCTCTTTTCAAGAGGAGTCCAGCTTATGGCAACGAGAGTGGTTTTATATTACCGCTCCCAGGGCCCCCAAGTGGGTGGCGCCACCTGCCTTTCACCCGGGTCCCCCACCACAGCTGGCGTCATGGGTTAATAAAGGACTGGACTGGGGGTCGTCCAAGGACGTGCCCTTGTTGCAGGGCCGCATTTGAGATCTCCTAGAAAGAGATATCAGTCTGGTCATGGTGACACAGGTTATGCTGATTCGCCGAGCTCTGCCCTGCAAATGTCGCCCCCTCCGCCTATGGGAGTTCAATCCGGAGGGACCACGAGCTCTCCAACATTTTATGGGCGCGACGCCCGTGGAGATGTACAAATTGTTCTTCGGATCACAAGCAATGTGTCCGGACTTGACCGAGGACGCAGGTCTGAGCTGCAACCGCCCGGATACTCAAGTAAGTAGCCCCATGCCCGGACTCGCAATCCGCATATTTATCATAAAATTGCCCTTAAAAGAGTTGTCCTTTAAACAGGAGTGGATAGCGAAAGCAAAGCTAATCAGGTGTCCGGACCAACTCCCCGAGACCACGCCGGGTCCCGTGCTAGTCAGGATGTTGGAGGTTGTGCCTTCGGAGGAAAGCGAGGGAGGGGACAAGGAAGCTACGGCCTCCTTGAAGGAGGCTGTTTGGAAGGGAGGAATTGAAAATTCCTCTCCTCAGGGGAAGAAGAGGACTGCGTCTAAAGACCCGGAGACCATGGCCTCAAAGCGGGGGAAGAAATCTTCGCCAGAGGGTCCTGTGCTGGGGGATGCTTCGGCCAAATTATGCCCTCAAGGGGATCAACCCTCCACCGAGCCGTAAGTAGAGATGAGTTTTTCTTTTTAAGAGATGAGAGAAACCCTTGCTTTATATCTGAGAAAAGTAATCAAAAATTTACCTTGTAGCTCGGACCTTAGCCCTTCTCAGCAGAGCTCGTCTTCGGGGGATCTTCTTCCGGAAATGATGGAGAGCGGGACGGCTCCCCCTGCTGTACCGCCTTGCGAGGCGGGCGACCCTGAGGTATCGTCGCGGAGGGTTTCTCCGAATCCGGCAGGGCCAGAAGGTAGTCATATGGCCCCCCAAAGCCCTCCGCGTCCGGCCTTCGAAAAGGGCCATCGGACGAGTCCGGCACCGTCTGGTGCGCGGTCGGAGGAGCTGAAGGATCTGCTAGGGCGAGCATCTATCTCAGAGGAGCACCGTGCATTGATGGGTACGGTGATTGAGAGGATTTCATCCGCAGAGAGCGGATTGCACGAGGCCGTCAGGAGTTTACTGACAGGTTTTGAGGTACGCGAAATAATGTACCCTTTTTGGACAGTTGCGCATAAATAAGATGCACCCTGTGTAGATAGTAGCCCCTAAGACTCTGTGCGTTGTCAAAAGTGACGGCGCACAGAGGATCATAATCCCAGGTCTAATATGCCACCTTCATACATAGGTGGCGAAGTGTCCGGTGGCCAGTCGGACTGATGAATTTGCCGAGCTAAAGCGGCAACTTGACGTGGCAGATGCCGACATCGCGCTTGTCAACAAGCGGCTTGACGAGGCACAAGGTATGTAATTCCTTTGGCGGCACCTGGTAAGAGGAGCTTTATGCCGGTATCTTACAATGTGTGCGCTTGATGCAGATGGTGCTGCTGCCATGGAGAATCTTCGGGCAGAACTTGCCCGAGCCAAGGAGCAAGCCAGGAAAAGTGATGCGGCTGCCGGAAAGGCAATTGAAGAGCTGAAAGCCGAACAGGCTGCTCACTGCCGAAGCAAGAAGGAAATGGCCGAGATGGCCGTGAAGCTGAAGAGCGCTGCTGACCGTTGCAAGCTTCTTGAAAAAGAAGACCGGGCGGAACAGACGGACCTGAAGAAGGCCGTTGCCGATGCCAAGGATGCTCGCTCTGCGATGAGAGCTATGAAGGAGGAGCTGCGTCAGGCCGAAGAGATCGCGGCTGGAAAGCCTTTTATGCTACGGAGGAAGTTCTGTGATCCTAAACATGCTCCGTTAGACCAGATGTGGAGTACGGCGGACACCTATCTGGATTTAGCAGCGAGTGCCGCAGATGCGGCCGAACACTTCTGAGATCAAGAAGATCGCGAAGTGGAAAATCTCTTCTGGTCGCAGTTCCACAATCCAGAGCGTCCACTGTCATTAGCCAATCGTTTGACCGAATGGGCCGAGCTAAATAGGTTGTCCGGACTCGCCATGAAGTATGTCATGAGTCATCTGTGGCCAGAGAGGCCAGAGCCGAAAAATTATTTCAACTTGGAGCAGCAGTTCCTTGGTGCGGCGCCGCATATCAATGCGATGAAGAGGTCAGCGTGCATAGAGGGTGCGCAGATGGCTCTTGCCTGTGTCAAGACATACTGGGCGGAAATGGAGGCCACCGCTGTTGCATCCCCAGACTCGGATGGAAGCCGAGTACTTGCTGAGCACTATTTTCAGGAAGTTCTGCAAGACGCTCGTTTAATAGAGACGCAGTGCTCGAAGGATACTATATTCGTATAACATATATTATTGTAAAACAATATTTTGATAAATTGTAGAAGCTTTTTATACTTGTGCCTGCAAGTATTATGATTCCTCCTGTGCGGCCGTTTAACATATATGTATATATAATCTGAAAGATGGCAGTCGTCGGCTTCAGCCCCCACGCACATAATGCGGGGGTGTTCGCAGAAGGCACATTTTCACACTGCCGGTCATAGTCCGGCCAGAGCTCTTCTAACAAAGAGAGAGACCTGAGTGAATTCAGAATGTCGCCGAAGGGCGAGTGTTGAAAGATGTCTGCGGCGGTGGACTCCATGATCGGCGCCCAATCGGATTCGACCGGTAGGGGCGCGGAGGGCTCGGAGTCTGGAGAGGAGTCCGGCACCTTGGAGTCACGGGCTTCGCAGAGGACAAGGCTGGTGTTTGGCTTGATCGCCGTAGAGATTACAGCCCCCGAGGCGGTGTCTAACCACCCATCATCGATTGGTGTGATCGGCTCCGAGCTAGGGGTCGGAGCGGACACAGATGCGGCCTCCAGGGCACTGTTCGACAGCAGAGCTAGATCATGCCCATCGTGACAGTGCGGCGCGCTCGGCTGTGGCTCGAATCCGTCGAAGATCAAGTCTCCGCGGACGTCGGCCGTGTAGTTCAAACTTCCAAATTTGACCTGATGGCCAGGGGCGTAGCTTTCGATCTGCTCCAGATGACCAAGCGAATTGGCCCACAGTGCAAAGCCGCCGAATACGAAGATCTGTACGGGGAGAAAAGTCTCACCCTGGAACGCATCGCTGTTGATGATCGGAGAAGCCATCGGGCCTAAAAGTGACGACACAGAGGAACTCTCAATGAAAGCACCAATGTCGGTGTCAAAACCGGCGGATCTCGGGTAGGGGGTCCCGAACTGTGCGTCTAGGCCGGATGGTAATAGGAGGCAGGGGACACGATGTTTTACCCAGGTTCGGGCCCTCTTGATGGAGGTAAAACCCTACGTCCTGCTTGATTAATATTGATGATATGGGTAGTACAAGAGTAGATCTACCACGAGGTAAAAGAGGCTAAACCCTAGAAGCTAGCCTATGGTATGATTGTTGTTCCTGCTACGGACTAAGACCCTCCGGTTTATATAGACACCAGAGAGGGCTAGGGTTACACAGAGTCGGTTACAATGGTAGGAGATCTACATATCCGTATCGCCAAGCTTGCCTTCGACGCCAAGGAAAGTCCCTTCCGGACATGGGACGAAGTCTTCAATCTTGTATCTTCATAGTCCAGGAGTCCGGCCGAAGGTATAGTCCAGCTATCCGGACACCCCCTAATCCAGGACTCCCTCAAAGAAAGTATATTAGTGAACACCCTTGCAATTCAGCACGCAGGCTACACAACCATTAAAGTAGCGCATCTATCAGTGCAAAAGCAAAACCTGCCTAGCCACAAATCATCCAAGACCATCATCCTAGCATACATCTAGGAAACTAACAACATACTACTTTTAACATAGATAAAATAAGCAAGAATGACAAAAAACGAAGGCTTGATCCTCAGCACGAGCATACCCTCCACACCATAATTATCTTTTCCTTCAAGCTTCAAGATGTCTGTTCAGCGGATTCCAACCATGGCTCATGGTATATGCTTTTTCCAGGATCATCTTGATCTTCATAAAAGCCTACTGAGTTCTTCCTCATACTTGTTATTTCTGCAAAATACTCCAACCTATCGTGTAACAACACATGCCAAAAACACATAGCAACATGATATTTAGGATATTTCTTGTCAAACAAGCATTGGTTGTGGTTTTCCAGAACGTCCAACGTATAGTAACATCCCCCCCATAAGCGGTAAAGATCTCAATTATTTAGGGGACTTATGAGCTTATTTCCCAACTAGATCCTCAACATCCTCAAGGGGCCTGACCAAGTTGAAAGCGCAAATAACCATCTATTAAACAAACTCAGCAAGACTACATTTGAAGAACAAATGTACAATGCTTTATTTATACCAACAAAAGTGAGACTGATCATTTCATGTCAACCCTCTTTTGAGCAAATTATCTTTAGTTAGGATGTTGTCTTTTAGCATCAACCATAAGAAAAAAAATTGTTTGATATATTCGATCTCCAAATGAACCTATATCCCACCAAAACAGAAGCTTTCATGTGTAGATATAAGTCTCTGAGATAAAAAATGTTTTTCCTATTAAGGATCCACTTTACTCTATCGTTGAAATCATTTACTTCCAATGCACCCGCCATTTCTCTAAGTATCATCCATTGTTTCCCAGTCTCACCATGCAAAGTTCTTCTAAATGAAAACTTGTCCCAACCTTTGTTCTTAACCATTTGCATAGTCACAAACTTAGTGAAGCTAATGTTGTACAACCTAGGAAACTGGTCAACAAAGTATTTATATCCAAGCCAAATATCTTCCGAAAACAGAGTTTTTGCACCATCCCTCAAAATCTCCTAGCATTTCTATTTGGAATGTATGATTAACATTCATCAAGCCATTCCAGAAATGAGAGTCGTCAAAACCACTCCTGGTCCATACAAAAGTGACTTTGCTTAAATATTTCCTCTCGGTCATACTTTGCCAAGTACCAGCTGAATTGTCAAACTTCCACATTTATTTCATCAGAAGGCACTGCTTCATAATTTCCAGGTCTAGTATCCCTAAACTACCACAATCCTTACACATACAGACTATTGGAGAATTTACAAAATGACATTTATTCTTACCTTTGAAGTCATGCGAGAACATCTTGCTCTGCTTGAATTCATGTTATTCAGCCCCCCCCCCCATTTGGTGCTTCCAGAAAGGAGACCGTGTATAGAGGTATACTATAGAGAGATGTATTCACATGAGTCCCCTATCATCGAGTGACAATAAATTTCCTTTCCAACCTCCCACCTTCTTCTCAATCTACTCTTCAGTTGGATTCCACTAAGCATATACTAAGCTGCTTAGCATCAACTAGCAAACTTAGATAATTCAAGGGTAGCTTTCCCACATTACAGGTGAAGATCTCTCTATATTCTTCATCTCTTCAGAAGTACTACCCAAACAAACAAAAAATTCACTCTTGTAGAAGTTGATTTTTAAACCAGAAATTTGCTCAAACACACACAATATGAACTTGAGGTTTCTGTCATCCTCCACTCCATAACCTAGGAGGAAAATGCCATCAACATATTGAAGCAATGCTAACCCACCATCAACCACATCAGGCACCAACCTAGTGATCAAATTCTGACTCTTAGTCTTCTTGATAAGCAACGCCAACCCATTAGGAATTATACTAGTCAAGAGACAGGACGAGGGGTATCCTTGCCTAACTCCCTTGAAGGTGGGAAAGTATGGCCCAATTCTATCATTAACTTTAATTGCAATTCTACCTCCTCTCGCAATCTTCGCCAACCACACATTTCGTTTATCTTCAAATCCTTTAGCTTTCATCATTTGGTAGAGAAAGGGCCATTTGACCTTGTCATAGAACTTTTCAAAATCATGTTTAGCAAGATTCCAACATTCTTGGTTGCTTGATTTGCATGAATAATTTCATGTAACAGTCAAACCCCTTCCTTAACAAATGATGTATGAGTTTGAGACACACAATTACAATTTATTAGACCTACTTGATTGCTCACATCTTTGTCAGTATTTTATAACTGACATTTCAATAGACATTTTGATTTGAATTTCTTAATTGTTTCAACATCAAGTACTTTGGAGTATAGGGACCTATTGTTTTGTTTCGTGAAAAAAAGACAGACATTAAGGGCATCTCCAACGCAGACCCACAAACTGCTTGCAACCGTCCGGGCTGCACGGTCCGAACATGTTTTGCCATCCAACGTGGTCTTGAATCAGTCCGCTCAGTGTTCCGGACGTCATTTTTCCCGCAAACTAGAAGCAAACCGGGGGGCTTTGTGGGCGTCCAGACCGCTACCACGCAAGCATCCGATAACCCTGGCCCACCCAAACCTCTCCCTTGCCCGTGCCTACCCACCCTAAGCAATCAACGCTGCTCCAGAGCGCCAGTGTCATATTCATGCCGGCCTCGAGCATACACGACCTCTCACGTCGCCCCAGCATTGAAGTCGCATGCCAGCCGAGAGCGCCGCCTACACCGCTTATACGGTGCACGTGAATGCTCCGCATTCAAATAACAGTTCGTCTGTCTACCTCCCTACATTAAACATATGCGGTTATCGAGGAACCTACTCTGGTGCCACTCATCTGTTTGTCTGCCGCCCACCATTAACCACCTCACTACCAGCCCTGCCATCCGCCTACTATATAAATTCCAGGCCCGACAATAGCTACATCCAACCTCTTCCGACCCCTATCCCCTCTCGGCACCACACCCTCCATGGCCTACTCGATCTCCAAAGCCCTCTGGGATAACCTTTCATCCAAGAAGAAGATGGAGATCGCCGACATTGCAGCCGACTAGCAGGCCTATAGACGAACGAGCTCACCGGAGGCCAGTGTTGCAGATGCCACAATAGAAGAATCGGACGACGATGAGCCGGCGCCACCATCCTCGCCGACCGATGTGGCATCATCATGGGTGAAGCTCATGCTCACTAAACTAAGATGGTGTCGAAAGACTGGTGGGCCGCATTTTGGTAGGCGTAGGAATATCTCTAAATGTAATGAATTTGCTCTGATTTAGTTGAAAAGCATTCGATTTATGTAAAAAAGTCCAAGTATGAATGGATACCGTCTGGTTTGTTTAAATATGCATCAAATTTGTTCACTTTTTGTTAAATTCTTTTGAAATGAAACCGGACATTTACGTACGGTAGAATGGCCGGCTCCTCCATCTGTGTACGCGGATTGATCCCCGATCCATGGACGGACGCGGTGTCTGGTTTGGCGTTAGTATTGGAGATGTCCTAATAAGAGCAACTATAGCAGACCCCACAAAATCTCGACCCGCAAAACGCGTTTGCAGTTTCACGCAGATCTCGTTTGCGGGTCGAAAACTAGCGCGGCTGAACAGAAACCGTGTCTGAAACTGCATAATTTGAAAAAACAGTTTCGCGAGAGAAATTGAACCTCGTGGTTCATCACGTACTACATAGATTTTACATGATCAAACACTACAAACACTGGTTCATACTACATACTACTCCCTCCATTCTGAATTACTTATCACAGGTATGGATGTTGTATTTTAGTTCTAGATACATCCATTTCTGCGACGAGTAATTTTGAACGGAGGGAGTACATCAATACTAGTACTAGAGGGGTGGGGATCTCACGGCGGCGAGGTCACGGCCATGGACGACGCCGTGGAGGAGCTCAATCCTCCTTGCCGGAGCTGCAGAGGTCGATGTACTTCGCCCTCTACTCCTCGCGGATGCGGCGCCACTCCTCGTCCTTCTCCTTGGCAGTGAGGTTGGCAGCGACTTCCTGCTACCACTGGAGGTCTTATAGCTCCTTGGCGTGGCGTGGCGCTCCGCCTCCCCGCGCATGCTCCGCTCGGCAATGGCGGCCGCAACTGCGTCGATGTCGGCGACGAAGTCTTCCGGCCCGACGACTCCGCGGCGGCCGAGCGGAGCGGGCTCCTCCTTGACGGGGACGAACTCGAAGTCCTCCGGATCCTCCGACCACTCCCTCTTCACGGGGAGAAGGCCCGCGCCAGAAGAGGAGAAGCTCCCTGCTCCCTCTTGAGCACTGCATTGGTTTTCCCTTAAAAAGGAAAGGGTTATGCAACAAAGTAGCGTAAGTATTTCCCTTAGTTTTTGAGAACCAAGGTATCAATCCAGTAGGAGACCACGCACGAGTCCCTCGCACCTACACAAACAAATAAAATCCTCGCAACCAACGCAATAAAGGGGTTATCAATCCCTTCACGGTCACTTATGAATGTGAGAACTGATAGATATGATAAGATAATGTTTTTGGTATTTTTATGATAAAGATGCAAAGTAAAATAACTGGCAAAGGAAATAACTAAGTATTGGAAGATTAATATGATGGAAAATAGACCCGGGGGCCATAGGTTTCACTAGAGGCTTCTCTCGAGAGCATAAGTATTACGGTGGGTAAACAAATTACTGTTGAGCAATTGACAGAATTGAGCATAGTTATGAGAATATCTAGGTATGATCATGTATATAGGCATCACGTCCAAGACAAGTAGACCGACTCCTGCCTGCATCTACTACTATTACTCCACACATCAACCTCTATCCAGCATGCATCTAGAGTTCAAGAGAACAGAGTAACGCTTTAAGCAAGATGACATGATGTAGAGGGATAAACTCATGCAATATTATATAAACCCCATCTTGTTATCCTTGATGGCAACAATACAATACGTGCCTTGCTGCCCCTAATGTCACTGAGAAAGGACACCGCAAGATTGAACCCAAAGCTAAGCACTTCTCCCATTGAAAGAAAGATCAATCTAGTACGCCAAACTAAACTGATAATTCGAAGAGACTTGCAAAGATAACCAATCATACATAAAAGAATTCAGAGAAGATTCAAATATTGTTCATAGATAAACTTGATCATAAACCCACAATTCATCGATCTCAACAAACACACTGCAAAAGAAGATTACATCGAATAGATCTCCACAAGAGAGGGGGAGAACTTTGTATTGAGATCCAAAAAGAGAGAAGAAGCCATCTAGCTAATAACTATGGACCCGTAGGTCTGAGATAAACTACTCACACTTCATCGAGGGGCTATGGTGTTGATGTAGAAGCCCTCCGTGATCGATGCCCCCTCCGGCGGAGCTCCGGAAAAGGCCCCAATATGGGATCTCGTGGATACAGAAAGTTACGGCGGTGGAATTAGGGTTTTGGCTCCGTATCTGGTAGTTTGGGGGTACGTAGGTATATATAGGAGGAAGGAGTACGTCGGGGAGCAACGTGGGCCCCACTAGGGTGGAGGGCGCGCCTGGGGAGGTAAGTGCGCCCCTACCTCGTGCCTTCCTGGTTGATGTCTTGACGCAGGGTCCAAGTCCTCTGGATCACGTTCGTTCCGAAAATCACGTTCCCGAAGGTTTCATTCCGTTTGGACTTTGTTTGATATTCTTTTTCTGTGAAACTCTGAAATAGGCAAAAAACAATAATTCTGGGTTGGGCCTCCGGTTAATAGGTTAGTCCCAAAAATAATATAAAAGTGTATAATAAATCCCAATAATGTCCAAAACAGGATATAATATAGCATGGAACAAACAAAGATTATAGATACGTTGGAGACGTATCAAGCATCCCCAAGCTTAATTCCTGCTCGTCCTCGAGTAGGTAAATGATAAAAACAGAATTTTTGATGTGGAATGCTACTTGGCATAATTTCAATGTAATTCTCTTAATTGTGGTATGAATATTCATATCCGAAAGATTCAAGACAAAAGTTCAATATTGATATAGAAATAATAATACTTCAAGCATACTAACTAAGCAATTATGTCTCTTCAAAATAACATGGCCAAAGAAAGTTATCCCTACAAAATCATATAGTCTGGCTATGATCCATCTTCACCACACAAAATACTTAAATCATGCACAAACCCGATGACAAGCCAAGCAATTGTTTCATACTTTTGGTGTTCTCAAACTTTTTCAATCTTCACGCAATACATGAGCGTGAGCCATGGACATAGCACTATATGTGGAATAGAATGGTGGTTGTGGAGGAGACAAAAAAGGGAGAAGATAGTCTCACATCAACTAGGCGTATCAACGGGCTATGGAGATGCCCATTAATAGATATCAATGTGACTAAGTAGGGATTGCCATGCAACGGATGCACTAGAGCTATAAATGAAAGCTCAACAAAAGAAACTAAGTGGGTGTGCATCCAACTTGCTTGCTCACGAAGACCTAGGGCATTTTGAGGAAGCCCATCGTTGAAATATACAAGCCAAGTTCTATAATGAAAAATTACCACTAGTATATGAAAGTGATAACATAGGAGACTCTCTATCATGAAGATCATGGTGCTACTTTGAAGCACAAGTGTGGAAAAGGATAGTAGTATTGTCCCTTTTTTGGGCCTTCTCTTTTTTTGCCTTTCTTTTTTTCTTTTGTTTTTTTCTTTTTTTCTTTTTTATTTATTTGGGACAATAATCTATGAATGATGATCATCACACTTCTATTTATTTACAACTCAATGATTACAACTTGATACTTAGAACAAAGTATGACTCTATATGAATGCCTCCAGCGGTATACCGGGATAGCAATGATGCATGAGTGACTTATATGAAAGAATTATGAACGGTGGCTTTGCCACAACTAAAATGTCAACTACATGATCATGCAAAGCAATATGACAATGATGTAGCGTGTCATAGTAAACGGAACGGTGGAAAGTTGCATGGCAATATATCTCGGAATGGCTATGGAAACGCCATGATAGGTAGGTATGGTGGCTGTTTTGAGGAAGGTATATGGTGGGTGTATGATACCGGCGAAAGGTGCGCGGTATTAGAGAGGCTAGCAATGGTGGAAGGGTGAGAGTGCGTATAATCCATGGACTCAACATTAGTCATAAAGAACTCACATACTTATTGCAAAAATCTATTAGTTATCGAAGCAAAGTATTACGCGCATGCTCCTAGGGGGGATAGATTGGTAGGAAAAGACCATCGCTCGTCCCTGACCGCCACTCATAAGGAAGACAATCAATAAATACATCATGCTCCGACTTCTTAACATAACGGTTCACCATACGTGCATGCTATGGGAATCACAAACTTCTACACAAGCATTTCTCAAATTCACAACTACTCAACTAGCACGACTCTAATATCACCATCTCCATATCTCAAAACAATTATCAAGTATCAAACTTCTCATAGTATTCAACACACTCATAAGAAAATCTTTTATTAATCATAATTAAAGCAAATTACCATGCTGTTTTGTAGGACTCTCAAAATAATCTAAGTGAAGCATGAGAGAACAATAGTTTCTATAAAACAAATCTACCATCGTGCTCTAAAAGATATAAGTGAAGCACTAGAGCAAAAACTATATAACTCAAAAGGTATAAGTGAAGCACATAGAGTATTCTAACAATTTTCGAATCAAGTGTGTCTCTCTCAAAAAGGTGTGTGTAGCAAGGATGATTGTGGAAAACTAACAAATAAATACTCAAATAATACAAGACGCTCCAAGCAAAACACATATCATGTGGTAAATAAAAATATAGCTCCAAGTAAAGTTACCGATAGAAGTAGACGAAAGAGGGGATGCCTTCTGAGGCATCCCCAAGCTTTGGCTTTTAGGTGTCCTTAGATTATCTTGGGGTGCCATGGGCATCCCCAAGCTTAGGTTCTTGCCACTCCTTGTTCCATAATCCATCAAATCTTTACCCAAAACTTGAAAAACTTCACAACACAAAACTTAAAGTAGAAAATCTCGTGAGCTCCGTTAGCGAAAGAAAACAAAACACCACTTCAAGGTACTGTAATGAACTCATTCTTTATTTATATTGATGTTCAACTTACTGTATTCCAACTTCTTTATGGTTTATAAACTATTTTACTAGCCATAGATTCATCAAAATAAGCAAACAACACATGGAAAACAGAATCTGTCAAAAACAGAACAGTCTGTAGTAATCTGTAGCTAACGCAAGTTCTGGAACCCCAAAAATTCTAAAATAAATTTATCGACGTGAGGAATTTATCTATTAATCATCTTCAAAAAGAGTTAACTAAATAGCACTTTTCAAATAAAAATGGCAGCAGTTCTCGTGAGCGCTAAAGTTTTTGTTTTTTACAGCAAGATTAAAAAGACTTTCCCGATGTCTTCCCAACGGTTCTACTTGGCACAAACACTAATTAAACACAAAAAACACAACCAAAACAGAGGCTACATAATTTATTTATTTATTTATTACTAAACAGGAGCAAAAAGCAAGGAAAAAAATAAAATTGGGTTGCCTCCCAACAAGCGCTATTGTTTAACGCCCCTAGCTAGGCATAAAAGCATGGATAGATCTAGGTATCGCCATCTTTGGAAGGCAATCCATAAGTAGCTCTCATAATAGATTCATATGGTAATTTAATTTTCTTTCTAGGGAAGTGTTCCATGTCTTTCCTTAACGAAAATTGGAATATAATATTCCCTTCCTTCATATCAATAATTGCACCAATCGTTCTAAGGAAAGGTCTACCAAGAATAATTGGACATGAAGAAGGATTGCAATCTATGTCAAGAACAATAAAACCTACAGGCACATAGTTCCTATTTGCAACAATAAGAACATCATTAATTCTTCCCATAGGTTTCTTAATAGTGGAATCCGCAAGGTGCAAGTTTAAAGAGCAATCATCAAAATTACGGAAACCTAGCAAATCACACAAAGTCTTTGGAATCATGGAAACACTAGCACCCAAATCACACAAAGCATAGCATTTATGATCTTTAATTTTAATTTCAATAGTAGGTTCCCACTCATCATAAAGTTTTCTAGGGATAGAAACTTCTAACTCAAGTTTTTCTTCATAAGATTGCATCAAAGCATCAACAATATGTTTGGTAAAGGCTTTATTTTGATTGTAAGCATGAGGAGAATTTAGCACGGATTGCAACAAAGAAATACAATCTATCAAAGAGAAATTATCATAATTAAATTCCTTGAAATCCAAAATAGTGGGTTCATTAATATTTAAAGTTTTGACTTCTTCAATCCCACTTTTAACAATTTTAGCGTCAAGATCTAAAGACTCCGAATTTTTAGAATGTCTTCTAGGTAAAGGTGGATCATATTCAGTCCCATCATTATCAAGATTCATATTGCAAAAAAAATATTTAATAGGGGACACATCAATAACTTTTAGATCTTCATCTTTATTATCGTGGAAACTAGAAGAACATTATTTAATAAAGCAATCTTTCTTAGCACGCATCCTATCGGTTCTTTCTTTGCACTCATCAATGGAAATTCTCATGGCTTTGAGAGACTCATTGATATCATGCTTAGGTGACATAGATCTGAGTTTCAAAGAATCAACATCAAGAGAAATTCTATCGACGTTCCTAGCCAACTCATCAATCTTAAGCAATTTTTCTTCAATCAAAGCATTGAAATTCTTTTGCGAGGTAATAAATTCTTTAATATTAGATTCAAAATCAGAGGGTATCTTATTAAAATTTCCATAAGAATTGTTGTAGGAATTACCATAATTATTAGAGGAATTAATAGGACACAGCCTAGGATTGAAGTTTCCTCTATACGCGTTGTTACCAAAATTATTCCTACCAACAAAATTCACATCCATAGATTCATTATTATTCTCAATCAAAGTATACAAAGGCATATCATTAGGATCAGAAGAAACACTTTTATTAGCAAATAATTTCATAAGTTCATCCATCTTACCACTCAAAACATTAATTTCTTCTATCGCATGCACTTTCTTATTAGTAGATCTTTCAGTGTGCCATTGAGAATAATTAACCATAATATTATTTAGGAGTTTAGTAGCTTCTCCTAAAGTGATTTCCATAAAAGTGCCTCCCGCGGCCGAATCTAAAAGATTTCTAGAAGCAAAATTCAATCCGGCATAAAAAATTTGTATAATCATCCACAGATTCAAACCATGTGTAGGGCAATTACGTATCATTAATTTCATCCTCTCCCAAGCTTGTGCAACATGTTCATGATCAAGTTGCTTAAAATTCATGATATCGTTTCTAAGAGAGATGATCTTAGCGGGAGGAAAATACTTAGAGATAAAAGCATCTTTACACTTATTCCATGAATCAATACTATTTTTAGGCAAAGATGAAAACCAAGCTTTAGCACGATCTCTAAGCGAAAAAGGAAATAGCTTCAATTTAACAATATCATTGTCCACATCTTTCTTCTTTTGCATATCACATAGATCAACAAAGTTGTTTAGATGGGTAGTGACATCTTCACTAGGAAGGCCGGAAAACGGATTTTTCATGACAAGATTCAGCAAAACAGCATTAATTTCACAAGATTCAGCATCGGTAAGAGGAGCAATCGGAGTGCTAATAAAATCATTGTTATTGGTATTGGTAAAGTCACACAATTTGGTATTATCTTGAGCCATCGTGACAAGCAAGCAATCCGACACACAAGCAAACAAGAGACGGGCAAAAAGAGGCAAATAGAGAGAGGGAGGATAGAGAGAGAGAGGGCGAATAAAACGGCAAGGGTGAAGTGGGGGAGAGGAAAACAAGAGGCAAATGGCAAATAATGTAATGCGGGAGATAAGGTTTTGTGATGGGTACTTGGTATGTTAACTTTTGCGTAGACTCCCCGGCAACGGCGCCAGAAATGGCTCATTGTCGGGAGTCGAATCTTGACTTGACTTTGCATAGGCCTCCCCGGCAACGGCGCCAGAAATCCTTCTTGCTACCTCTTGAGCACTGCGTTGGTTTTCCCGTGAAGAGGAAAGGGTGATGCAGCAAAGTAGCGTAAGTATTTCCCTTAGTTTTTGAGAACCAAGGTATCAATCCATTAGGAGATCACACACGAGTCCCTCGCACCTACACAAACAAATAAAATCCTCGCAACCAACGCAATAAAGGGGTTGTCAATCCCTTCACGGTCACTTACGAAAGTGAGATCTGATAGATATGATAAGATAATGTTTTTGGTATTTTTATGATAAAGATGCAAAGTAAAATAATTGGCAAAGGAAATAACTAAGTATTGGAAGATTAATATGATGGAAAATAGACCCCGGGGCCATAGGTTTCACTAGAGGCTTCTCTCGAGAGCATAAGTATTACGGTGGGTAAACAAATTACTGTTGAGCAATTGACAGAATTGAGCATAGTTATGAGAATATCTAGGTATGATCATGTATATAGGCATCATGTCCAAGACAAGTAGACCGACTCCTGCCTGCATCTACTATTATTACTCCACACATTGACTGCTATCTAGCATGCATCTAGAGTATTAAGTTCAAGAGAACAGAGTAACGCTTTAAGCAAGATGACATGATGTAGAGGGATAAACTCATGCAATATGGTATAAACCCCATCTTGTTATCCTCGATGGCAACAATACAATACGTGCCTTGATGCCCCTACTGTCACTGGAAAAGGACACCGCAAGATTGAACCCAAAGCTAAGCACTTCTGAACCAAACTGATAATTCGAAGAGACTTGCAAAGATAACCAATCATACATAAAAGAATTAAGAGAAGATTCAAATATTGTTCATAGATAAACTTGATCATAAACCCACAATTCATCGATCTCAACAAACACACCGCAAAAGAAGATTACATCGAATAGATCTCCACAAGAGAGGGGGAGAACTTTGTATTGAGATCCAAAAAGAGAGAAGAAGCCATCTAGCTAATAACTATGGACCTGTAGGTCTGAGATAAACTACTCACACTTCATCGAAGGGGCTATGGTGTTGATGTAGAAGCCCTCCGTGATCGATGCCCCATCCGGCGGAGTTCCGAAAAAGGCCCCAAGATGGGATCTCGTGGATACAGAAAGTTACGACGATGGAATTAGGGTTTTGGCTCCGTATCTGGTAGTTTGGGGGTACGTAGGTATATATAGGAGGAAGGCGTATGTCGGTGGAGCAACATGGGCCCCACGAGGGTGGAGGGCGCGCCCCCTACCTCGTGCCTTCCTGGTTGATGTCTTGATGTAGGGTGCAAGTCCTCTGGATCACGTTCGTTCCGAAAATCACGTTCCCGAAGATTTCATTTCGTTTGGACTCCGTTTGATATTCTTTTTCTGTGAAACTCTGAAATAGGAAAAAAAACAGTAATTCTGGGTTGGGCCTCCGGTTAATAGGTTAGTCCCAAAAATAATATAAAGGGCCATTTACATTTCTGTCCCTAACTCGAACCACCTAATCAGATATACCCCTAATTCGAAAGCCTGCTCAAATTTGCCCCTCTGCCGTTAGGTGCCCTTATAGAAATGCCTTTCTGCGCCGTTACCGTCCGGTCAAACAGCTTTGACCGTCCTGAAAAAAATAGCAAAAAAATCTAAAAAATCTAAAATTTTGTAAGATCGAAGATACTCATGTGCCCAAGGTGTGTGCAAATTTTCATGCTATTTGGACATTTCAAGAGGTCGTGACGAGGAAAAACAGTTGATCTACATGCTTGTGAAAAATAAATTTGAAATAAAATAGCAAGAAAATTTAAAAAAATATGAGATTGTTTGGCATCAAAGTGGCTTGGGTGCACAAGGTGCTTGCAAGTTTTTGTGATCAAATGACATGCGAGGAGCTCTAGCAAGAAAAAACAAAATAGTCATTTTTTCCCAAGTTTTTTCCTGAGCCAAATTTTGTTTTTTTCTCCACAAGCCCCTCCAATGTCCAAACACAACAAAAAATTGCACGCAGCTTGCAGATCCGAGCCTCTTTGATGCAAAAAAATTTCATATTTTTTTGAATTTTCTTGCTATTTTTTTGAATTTACTGTTCACAGGCTTACATATTTATTGTTTTTCCTCTGACACGAGCTCCTGGAATGTACAAACAACACGAAACTTTGCACGCACCTTGCGAACCTGAGTATCTTTGATCCCACAAATTTTCAGATTTTTTAGAATTGTTTTGCTATTTTTTTTACGATGGTCAAAGCCCTTTAACCGGCATTGACCTGCTTTGACCGGACGGTAACGACACAGAAGGGTATTTCTGTAAGTGCACCTAACGGCGGAGGGGAAAATTTGAGCAAGCTTTGAAATTAGGGTAAATCTGAGAATGGGCGCAAATTAGGGGCATAGATGTAAATGTCCCTAATATAAAAGTGTATAATAAAGCCCAATAATGTCCAAATTAGGATATAATATAATATGGAACAATAAAAAAATATAGATACGTTGGAGACGTATCACTCCCGGCGTAGGAAGATCTCGCCGCGGAGGAGAAGGACGCGGCAGAGGACGGGGTACGACCGTGCTGACGGTCGTACTCCTTCGTCTCGCGGACGCGGAAGCTCGCCGGCGGCGACAAGCCGCAGTTGGTCCACTTCCGGGCCCCGCGCTTCCTCGCGTCGTCCGACCGGACGCGCCGCTCGTGCTCGGGGTCGCTTCCGCCGCCGGATCTGCTGCCGGAGCCGCGTCCGGAGCTCCATATGCGGCCCCACATGGCGGCTGGAGGCGGGGAGGTGGTCGCCGACGGCGAGAAATATGGAGAAGGGGGTGGGGAATTGCGTGGCTTGGCGGCGGCGGGGATAGGGTTTCGACCCGCAAACACGCCGCAGAACCGTAGATATAGTGGTCGGGACGTGCGGTTTGCGGGCCGCGGCAAAAATTTTACGGGCTGGGCGAGTATGCGGGCTCTGTTCTGGTCGGAAAATTTGGCCGAGCCCGCATACTCGCCGGAATTTTACGGTTTCACGTGTTTTGCGGGGTTTGCTAGAGTTGCTCTAAGCAACTCAGAAGTCACAATTGGAGCTAGATGTCAAACTCACAAACAGAAGGGCTTGGCTGCAAGAAACCAGAACACCAAACTCATAACCAACCTCGAAAGCGAGGCATATTCCATCAGAAGCAAGTCTCGGCTCCGGTAGCTCCTGTTCTGTCCTCTTGCGCGTCCGCGTCCATTCTGATTGCCCAACTTCCCGGCCGGGAGGCAGCGGTCTTCACCATCCACCAGCAAGTTAAAAATTTCCAGAATGATCGTCAAAACCGAAAGAGCATCGCTCTCTCCCGACCGCCAAAATTCTGAGGACTCGAGCGCATGTTCCTGAACATTTTTCACAGCTCCCCTTTTCTGACTCGCAGCTGCTGTGTTAACGCCTCTGAATTTTTGTGGGCGGTGAAAGAGAGGTGGCGCCGCGGCCACGGCCCGCCCGGCCCGCACTGTTGCCGAAAGCCCTGGTTGGAGAATCGTAAACAGGAAAAGATGAGGGCTCCTTTGATTCAAAGGAATTCTATAGGATTTTGGGAGGATTGAAATCCTTAAAAAAAATTTCTATGTTGGTCCTTTGATTCATAGGATTGGATCTCATAGGATTTTTCTTATGAAATCTTTTGTAGTACATTTCATAAGAAATCTAACATCCACTCCAATCTTTTTTTATAATTCCTTTACTTTTCCTGTGCCATCAAACACTTCATGCTAATCATGTAGGATTCATGTGTGCATGCCACTCCAACCCTATACTTTTCTTATTCCTACGATTTGAAAATCCTGCGAATCAAAGAGGGCCTGAGTGGTGGTTGATTTTTCTCGTTTCTGGTCGTCGTTGGTTGCTGTCCTGCCGTGCCAACACGCTGTTTTCCACGCTCCGACGCAGCAGCTACGTACAGTAGGCGTTTTCCGCCGTGACCGGATTGGTTTGGGCGCGGATCCGCTGGTGATTTCAGCAGTATCTTTGGGTTCCTGACTGACTTCCTAGAGCGTGCTTACGGTCAACCCATGCGTACGATTGTGTGCTTGAAAATGGTATGCGTGTGCTTGCAAAGCG
This sequence comes from Triticum urartu, assembly GCF_056163025.1. Taxonomy (NCBI): domain Eukaryota; kingdom Viridiplantae; phylum Streptophyta; class Magnoliopsida; order Poales; family Poaceae; genus Triticum; species Triticum urartu. Next base: position 45,890,291 of record NC_141876.1, on the reverse strand, counting down.
TACGCGCGTTGAAATCGCGCAGCACGTGGAACGGACTGCAAGGACACGTGTATAGAATAGGGACGAAATGGAGTAGTGATAATCGTACACGAGACGAGAGTTTGTTGCAGTGACAAAATCCAGTGCTTCGCCGGACCTCATCGACCGATCTGATGTACTACTACCGATTCTCATTCAGGGGATTGATCATATACAGGCTTCGCTCGTGCTAAGAGCATCCCTAGTCCTCTTTCCTAATGACATTTACAACATCTACAGCCGCTCAAACGCGTCCCAATGTGTCCGCGAACACTGACCAGTCATGCCTTAAAAAATTCTCTACATCCGCGTACCTTACATCCGGCACCTTATATTTATACTGCACATGCAACATAAGAGCTACTCTACATGATCAAACAACGCACAACGAAATCGGCATCGAACGGACAACCAAATGCACGTGAACGAATTGTACATCATCCAAAAGATCATCAGAGTTCACCGCGGGACAAATTCTTAACTTAAACCGAAAAACGATAATAAACATAGAAGGAGTGTCTTCACCACTTCCTTGCCTGGTCTTTCACCTTCCGGCCGCCGGCGTAACTGTAGGCGTCCGTGGCTAGTGGAGGATCTTAGTCGGAGGAGGAGGAGGAGGAGGAGGAGGCAGAGTTGCGCGGGCCGGGAGGGGCTAGCTCCAGCGCCCGTGTTGCGGCGACGCGGGAGTTGTGGCGATGCTGCAGATCCGGAGCTGCCCCCGTTGTCCACCTTGGACCGCTCCAAGGCAATGCAGAGGACCAGCTCCTCGTCGACGTCGAGGTCGGAGCCGGAGTGGCTGTCGGAGCTCGACATTGCGCCGGATTGGATGAGAATCGAAGAGAGGAGAGGATAGGATGGAGCGAGAGAGGAGAGTGAGTGAGTTAGGGTTTGGAGCGAGGAGCCGGATGATTTTTTTATGGGATAACTGTGGAGTTGATGGTGGGGGTCGGGCCTGTTAGCCCCCACGCGGTGGACGCGCCCCATATCTGCCCTACATTTGGGCTGGATATGAGGGGCCCCGGACAACATGATCGTTTAAGGTCGTTTTGAGGCATCCAAGTGGATCGATTTTTTGTGACCGGCCAGTGACCAGTCCTCCCACCTGGACGTACGAGACGGGCTTGGGGTGCCCTGCTGTAAATGCTCTTACCTCATTAAAGTTTCTATTTTTATAATTTTATCGAAAACTGGCTCTTTTTAAGAAATAATATAATACAAAGAAGCGAACCAACATCTGGTTGCATGGTTAAGAGTACAATAGTATTTCAGCCCACCAAGATTCAAGTCTAAACTTGACATTAGTGCTCACATTATTTATGGATTTATTCCAGTCTTCCGACGATATTCGTTCATTGGAAGAAGACGTTCCGTCGACTGCGAGGCGCATGTGCTGACTTCGTAAAATCTTTAAATGCTATGCCGGCTCAGCCTTTCAAAGATGTTCATAATGATAACGTGAGCGACTTCAATTGTCTTGTGTTAAAAAAAAAACTAGCTCTTTCTTCTCATATGCTTCCGCCCCTCAAAAGTTTGAGGGGTTATCCCTCAAACTGGGTGATTCTACCTAATTTTGAGCTGCTCAACCACCTGCTGAAACACAGGCCAATGTATTGGAAGCAGGTCATCCTTCCGCCTGCAATGGCTATTTTTTTGACAAATAAAAGAATATATATAGCCTTTGTGGGCGGCATATAGGGAGTCTCATTTGGTATCGTCTGAAGCGTCTACAGTTACAGGCCAGATCATTCACACATACATAAAAAAAATAGACTATAAAAAAAGAGTGCATGGGATTTAATCATGGATCTCTTGGTTGCGTCGCAGCGCTATTAACCAGTAGGCCACCATCCAGGGGCGGAGCCAGGAATTGGACACAGGGGGGCGAGAGTCGAAACAAAAAATTTCGAAACCACTATACTACCTCTGTAAACAATTGTGATCTAAAATGTCTTATAATTGTTTACAGAGGGTGTAGCTTTTAACAATTACCTATTAGATTGTATCATATATAATACTTGTAACACGTCAAAAAAAAGAGCATGATACTCGTAAAATTTGTGGGGAGATAGATTGATCATACAACAAAGAAATCTAAGTAGGAAATTAGAGGGATATAGCAATTAGTAGCAATTTTAATTTATTTGGTTTTTCCAAAGAAACATCGATTTAGTAAACTAATCCATAGGAAAAGTACTACCAGATTTATTAGGTTAATTATGCTGCTAGGTTGTAATCCATCGGAGAAGTACTAGCAGTAGAGGAAGTGTATGTTCGTGTACCTTTAGACTTGAGCCCTAGATCACGCACAAATAACGGACTCAATGGCCTGGCTCCTTGGCAGAATTAACAGTATGGCCTTCATGATCTGCATAGATTCTTAGGCCCCGGCGGTTGGCAAACGGGGGCAGCGCCCGGCGGCTGGACTGCAGGAGCAACAAGACGACGAGCGGCGGCAGGAGTCCTAGCTGGTGGATCGATCTTGAAGATTAGTTTTTTTTTTAGAAGAATCTTGAAGATTAGATTAACGACACAAATATCATACTTGTAGGCTTTCCGGTCAAAGTGGGCAGATGGGCTACTACTTGGGCTTCGGTTAGTAGGCCACGCAAGTATTAACTTTGGGCTTAATTACTAATTAAGCGGCTATTATCTACGGCCATTAGCACATACAGTATACTACTACAGCACGTGAGATATTGAGGGGGGCCGATCGTTGGGGGGTGTCTAGCCCCTGCTCGCCCCCCTGGCTCCGCCCCTGCCACCATCCAGTTCATCTTAAACTAGTAGGTCACGATCTTGTTAAAGAAAAATAGCCAATTTTTCATTGGTTTTCCTTTTTTTGTTTTTTCCTGTACTTTCACCAGTTTTTCTTCATTTTTTCTCAGTTTTTCTCTTTTCTCTTTGTTTCTTTTCATTTTTCGCAAGTTTTTTATTTCCTTTATTTTTCATCTTTTTTTTCTCATTTTCATTGCTTTGTTTTTGTTTTCTCTTGGTTTTCTGTAAAAAAGGGTATATCTAATATATGATTAATATTTTAAAAATATAATATCAACATTTATTGACAACATGGTTAATATATTTTCTATATACATGTAACATTTTTCAAATACCATGTTAAGAAATAAATACATGTTCAAGATATTTTCTATACACAGCTTACATTTTTCAATTCTTGATTAACATTTTTCAAATACAAGTTTAATATTTTTTCAATACATGGTCAGCACTTTTTCTATGCATATTTAACAATTTTTTTTTCAAATTCTTGATTAACCCTTTCCAAATACTAGATTAATGTTTTCTGCATACGTGGTCAATATTTCATAATAAACATTTAACATTTTTCAAATACATGATTAACATTTTTCAAATACAAGTTTAACATTTTTGAATAAATGGTAAACACGTTTTCTATACACATTTAACATCTTTGAAATGCTTCAATATTTTCCAAATACAAGTTTAACATTTTCTGAATACATGATCAACATTTTTCTATACACATTTAACATTTTTAAAATGTATGATTAACATTTTTTAAACACTTGTTTAACATTTTTTCCAATGCTTGGATGAACAATTTTTAAGTACATGATTAACTTTTTCCAAACACATTATATATAGTTTGTATACATGAAAAACATTTCCTGTATGCACATTTAACATTTTCTAAATGCTTGGTCAACATTGTTTTGAAATGTTTTATGTAAAATGTATTTTGCAATATATTCATTTAGAATATTTCGAAGCATGAATGAAAGTTAAAAAATGAAAGCAAAAATGTAAAAATAACAATAAAACTAGGCAGTGGCGCCCGCGCACTAGACCGGCCTATACACTCGCGCAGTTGCGAGGCGCTTCAGCGAGTCAGAAGGCTGCCTCGCTTGAAGCGAGGTATAGCCGCGTTCATGTGCTGCTTGCTGCGAGACGCCCAGCTGCCTCGCCTGCAGGGCGCTAGTGGTGCGCCGGTCGACTAACACGTGACTCGTCATGCTGGCGTTACTAAAATAGTATATATGTTTGTGTCTCAAAAAACAACTAAAACAAAAAATTTCCTTTTAGTAATATTTTAAATGCATACATTTCAAAACTTAAATTTACTTAAGAAATTTAAAACCACAAATTTGAAAACATGTTAATATAGTAAAAACAAAAAGTGTTAGCACAACTTCAAGAAAAGTTGAGAACTTTCAAAAATAATGTTTGTGAGAATGAAAAAATGTTGTTTCATTTAAAAAAAATACGAATTTTCCAAAAAATCATATACAATGTAATTCTTTGCATAATTAAAAAAACGTTTTATACCATGAAAAAATGTACGTGAAAATTATATGAAAATATTTCCGTATTTATAAAAAATGTTATATAGATTGTCAAGAAAAATGTTCGTAGGTTAAAAAAATTATTTCCACTAAAACATGTAAATGGAATTTAGAAACAATCATGGGTTTCAAAAAATTGTCGGTGAAAATTTTAAAATTCTTTGTACTTTGTTAAAAAAATGTTGAAGTTGTTTAAAAAAAGTTTATTGTGATTAAGAAAAATCTGCAACGTGTGTTGAAAAAATGTTACCATGTATTCAAAACATGTATTTAAAAATTGTACATCCTGTATTTGTAAAATATCAAAGGTGTGTCATAAAAATGTTTCGCGTGTTCTCTAAAAATCTATTTTGTTTAATAAGAAAAAAATTACATGCGTTAGAAAAAACCTGATAAAAACTGACAAAGAAACAAAAAGAAAAACACAAAACTAAAGGAAAACCAAGAAAGAAACAAATAAAATCAAAGTATAACGAAGGAAGAAAGAAAACCCCGAAAAGAAAACAAAGTAAACCAAAGTAAAATGTAGAAAAAAACCCTGAATAAAACAGGTAAAAAATAAAATAAAGAAAAATGGGGCAGAGCGAACCTACAGTGTGCAGCGAACAAACCGCACTGATGGGCCGGCCCGCTGGTAGGCAATTCCTATTAGGAATTGATGCGGGCGACATGCCAAGGTGCTGCGAGAATGGAAGCCTAATTCCCCTCCCCGGCCATCCTCACCACCCCTCTCTTGGATTGTACCCCGTCGACAACGATGCTAATGTTGTGGCCCGTTTAACAAAAGCTTCAGCAAGGCAGGAAGGTCATGCGGCATGCTATGCCGTTTTTGAAGAGTGGCCGCACAACCATGATTGTCCCCCATTCCCTCCTTCACGGTCGATCACCGTCCGATAGTGCCGACTAATAGTCCCCAAGTGCAGGGAGTATTGTAGCACTTTTCCAAAGTGAAAGTTGTAAGTGTCGAGTGTCGAATCCAAGAGGAGCTAAAGTTAGGATTTGTTTCTCTGAAGTTATATGTGTCATGATTGGACCCTATTGTAGTAACAAAATATGTCTACTATAGGGGAGGGTGAATGAGAGATTTAAATTTCTTCAGAGAAACTAGAAATCTCTCGGTACAAATTAAAGCAGCGAAAAAGAACTAAACAGAGATTTAACCATGAAGGAAAACTACTTTGACATAGTTGATACAAAAAAACAAGTGCACCGAAGAGAAATCACATGACTGAAACTTAACCGAGGATAAATAAATGAAGGTAATTCAGGTTAAAGATGAAACCAGTGATGCTCGATGGCGACAAGGTATTTGGTCGACCAGTTCACTCTTCTGACTACGTCTAGTTGGAGGGACTTGTGATTTAACACGGAAGATAAAATCTCTTCGTCCTAGTCTTCTCGACAACAAGTTCATAAACTTGTGCCGATTACTGAGGTGGTCCCCAAAATCTTCACAGACTGTCTTCACGAACCACAATGACTCTTGGTTGCTGAAGAACTTGCGAGCTAACCACCTAGAGAGTTGGCAGCTTTCAAGAGTAAAAGGTGGAGCGTACTAAACTTAGATCTATGTTTTCTCTCTTGGTGGATTCTAAACTCAAATCTTTCGAAGAGTGGGTGCTCAGACAATCTTGTCGGAATTACATGGAGCAACCAACGATTCACGTTGGAATGGGGTGACTATTTATTGCCACAACCTTTCCGAGGGGAAATGAAAATTTAGGACATGGCGTCCAGCCAATGGCCAACCCACATGTTTTCAACGGTCGGATTTCAAACGCGCCCAACTTTACTTTAAGAACAAGTAAAGCAGACTCCTCAATTCAAAGCATGTCTCTCGCAGCCCAGAAGATCAACATCTTTGGCTGACAAGTAATGTTTTGGAACTCACAGAGATTTCTCTCAATTCTCATAGTTTTGGTTAAGCATCAAAGAAACAAAAGTTTCGAACACTATACCCCTCTTGATAGTACGGACATCCTATGACTTAAGAAAGAAAAAATGAATTATGAAAGAAAATACCACATCTTTTTTTCCGTCTTATTTCTTCTCAGCTGCACTCACGCGCCTAGATCAGGTACCGAAGTAACTGCTTCACTTCAGCAATTTTTGGGGGTTAACTTTGCCACGCATGGTCTTCGATGTTAATCTTCATTACAATGCAGATGATAATCTTTGGAGTTTATAACAAACTCCCGAGTACTTCAGGGACCTATAAACATGTGTGTTATATAAATGTGCGTATTACATATTTGGTTTTCAAAATTACAATTAGAAAATATTATTTTAATTATACAAACATTTCAACAATTCTACACATATTATGTATAGTTCAATGTTTGTAGAATTAAAAACATTCATAATTTATAAACTGTTAATATAAATATTCAACAGTGGAAAAATATGAAAATCACGTATTTTTTAATATAAGTCATGAGTAAAAAAATATACACAAGTGAATATTCATAAATATTTATTAAATTTTTGTATTCATAATTTTTTATAATTTAAATATATGCCGCAAGTGTATATATTTTTGGATTCATTAAACATATTTATGAAAAAACATTTTCATTGCTCGTATTAACTATTTATTTAACATAATATGCAGGTTTATATTGATTTTTTATTTATTAATCATGGTTTGAATGTATAGTATTTTTAACACACAAATATTTTAACATAATTTTATGTACAATATCTTAAATGTTTTCATTACTTACGTTTTACTAAATATTTTATATATAATACACAAGTTTATATTTAAATGTTTTCATTTACTAATCATCATAAAATTTAATACACAAATATTTGAACATAACTTTATTACTTACATTTTACAAATACCTTAAAAAATACCATGCGCAAACTGGGCCGCAGTATCCACGGGCCAATTAAGCTCCACATAGTTTTTGTTTAGTACATATAAGTTTGTTATCGCTTGCTCAAAAAAAAGTTAAGTTTGTTATATCCACAATAGACAACAGGACCAGAAGTGCCAAATGGCTACACTGTCTCATGTTTAAACAATTGGGGGGGTTCTTTTCTTGTGTTTTTAGTTTTTGGTGTTAATTTTCGCATATATGTGCACTACTGTGGTCAGGTTTTTCATAAGTAAAAACTATATGAGGGGGTGTTGCGCAAAAAAGCATCACTATGGTTGACTTTTTTCGCAAATAAAAAAATATGAGTGTGTTCTGTGTAAAAATACGTCACGTGCATCGTCGCCATCACTCACTGGTAAGTGGAGTCATACACATGGATATGCCCGCATACGTGTATTGTGACTGTATAAACAAGCTCGAGTCAAGGTGACCACAAAACCATACTTTCAAAGTTTTAGCATCAAACTAAACATGCAACGCAAATTCAATAACCCCCGGTGATATTACTTCTAAACAAAAACTACGACAAAGGTTCAACCATTATTGTTGTTAAATACACCGTGGTATATGAAGTTGCACAACATGTGCAGTTTGGTGCCACAAGTTAAAAAATATGAAAAACTGGTGCTGGAATTTGTCTTAGTGTACATGTATGTTTGATTCTTGTCTGTAGCCGTGTATATGTTGCTTGCATGGCGTGATAGGGCGTTGTCGAGCCCATTGTTTGTGACTAGGCTGAGTTGGGGCGACACTCTTTTTTATAGAAAGCCTTCTAAATTTAATAACAAATCTTGTAAAAAGTTCCTGAAATGCTACTATACCCCAACCGTCAGAAAATAGTATGAAGGCTATATATGCCCCTGAGACAGTTGGGCTCCACCCGTCAGGAAATAGTACGAACGGAATATACGCACCTTGACCGTTTAGCCCCACCATAAGGTAGCACGAAGGGGAGATTAATACGAAAAATAGAGTCCACGTTCAAAAACGCAACCTCCTCTTACCAACCTGGCTATGCTAGCCACATGGCCAGTTTGAGTTTTTTTAGGGAAAGCCAACCTGGCAGTTTATATTTCATGTAAAAAGAGTGATACATCGTTTGTTAACACATCAACTAAGAATCCCGGAGGTTCAGGTTTCCAAACCATGGTTCGCGCCACCTCTAAGTTCCTAGCCACTATGTCTGCCACCATATTAGTGTTGGGGAACGCAATATTTCAAAAACTTTACCTATGACCACGCAAGATCTATCTGGGAGATGCATAGCAACGAGAGGGGAGAGTGTCTCTACGTACCTTCGTAGATCGAAAGCGGAAGCGTTTAGTAACGCGGTTGATGTAGTTGAACGTCTTCGCGATCCAACCGATCAAGTACCGAACGCACGACACCTCCGCGATCTGCACACGTTCAGCTCGGTGACGTCCCTCGAACTCTTGATCCAGTTAAGGCCGAGGGAGGGTTTCGTCAGCACGACGGCGTGGTGACGGTGATGATGAAGTTCACCGGCGCAGGGCTTCGCCTAAGCACTACGACGATATGACCGAGGTGTGTAACTTTGGAGGGGGCACCGCAGACGGCTAAAAGATCAACTTGTGTGTCTATGGGGTGCCCCCTTCCCTCGTATATAAAGGAGGGGAGAAGGAGGCCGGCCGACCCAAGGGGGCGCGCCCAAGGAGGGGAGTCCTACTAGGACTCCAAGTCCTAGTAGGATTTCACCAAGAGGGAGAGAGGGGGAAGGAAGGAGAGGGAGAGAGGGAGAAGGAAAGGGGGGCGCCGCCCCCCTTTCCCTTGTCCAATTCGGACTGCAGGGGGGCTGCCCTGGCTCCCCTCCTCTCTCTCCAATAAGGCCCATGGTGGCCCATTAGTTCCCCCGGGGGTTCCGGTAACCCCTTCGGCACTCCGGTTTTACCCGAAACCATCCGGAACACTTGCGGTGTCCGAATAACATGGTCCAATATATCAATCTTTATGTCTCGGCCATTTAGATACTCCTCGTCATGTCCGTGATCTCATATGGAACTCCGAACAACCTTCGGTACATCAAATCAGATAACTCATAATACAAATCGTCATCGAATGTTAAGCGTGCGGACCCTACAGGTTTGAGAACTATGTAGACATGACCGAGACACATCTCTGGTCAATAACGAATAGCGGAACCTGGATGCTCATATTGGCTCCTACATATTCTACGAAGATCTTTATCGGTCAAACCGCATAACAACGTATGTTGTTCCCTTTGTCATCGGTATGTTACTTGACCGAGATTCGATCGTCGGTATCATCATACCTAGTTCAATCTCGTTACCGGCAAGTCTCTTTACTCATTCCGTAATGCATCATCCCACAAATAACTCATTAGTCACATTGCTTGCAAGGCTTATAGTGATGTGCATTACCGAGAGGGCCCAGAGATACCTCTCTGACAATCGGAGTGACAAATTCTAATCTCGATCTATGCCAACTCAACAAACACCATCGGAGACACCTGTAGAGCACCTTTATAATCACCCAGTTACGTTGTGACATTTGATAGCACACTAAATGTTCCTCCAGTATTTAGGAGTTGCATAATCTCATAGTCATAGGAACATGTATAAGTCATGAAGAAAGCAATAGCAATAAACTAAACGATCGTAGTGGTAAGCTAATGGATGGGTCTTGTCCATCACATCATTCTCTAATGATGTCATGCCGTTCATCAAATGACAACACATTTCTATGGCTAGGAAACTTAACCATCTTGGATTAACGAGCTAGTCTAGTAGAGGCATACTAGGGACACTCTGTTTGTTTATGTATTCACACATGTACTAAGTTTCCGGTTAATACAATTCTAGCATGAATAATAAACATTTATCATGATATAAAGAAATATAAATAACAACTTTATTATTGCCTCTAGGGCATATTTCCTTCAGTCTCCCACTTGCACTAGAGTCGATAATCTAGATTACATAGTAATGATTCTAACACCCATGGAGTCTTGGTGCTGATCATGTTTTGCTTATGAGAGAGGCTTAGTCAACGGGTCTGCAACATTCAGACCCATATGTATCTTGCAAATATCTATTTATCCCTCCTTGACTTGATCACAGATGGAATTGAAGCGTCTTTTGATGTGCTTGGTTCTCTTGTGAAATCTGGATTCCTTTGCCAAGGCAATTGCACCAGTATTGTCACAAAAGATTTTCATTGGACCCGATGCACTAGGTATTACACCTAGATCAGATATGAAATCCTTCATCCAGACTCCTTCATTTGCTGCTTCCAAAGCAGCCATGTATTCCGCTTCACACGTAGATCCCGCCATAACACTCTGCTTAGAACTGCACCAACTGACAACTCCACCATTCAATAAAAATACATATCCGGTTTGTGACTTAGAGTCATCCGGATCAGTGTCAAAGCTTGCATCGACGTAACCGTTTACGATGAGCTCTTTGTCACCTCCATAAACGAGAAACATATCCTTAGTCCTTTTCAGGTATTTCAGGATGTTCTTGATCGCTGTCCAGTGATCCATGCTACCTCTTGAGCACTGCGTTGATTTTCCCTTGAAGAGGAAGGGGTGATGCAGTAAAGTAGCGTAAGTATTTCCCTCAGTTTTTGAGAACCAAGGTATTAATCCAGTAGGAGATCATGCTCAAGTCCCACACACCTACACAAACAAATAAGAACCTCGCAACCAACGCGATAAAGGGGTTGTCAATCCCTTCACGGTCACTTACGAGAGTGAGATCTGATAGATATGATAAGATAATATTTTTGGTATTTTTATGATAAAGAGAAATAAAGATGCAAAGTAAAATAAACGGCAATAGAAATAACTAAGTATTGGAAGATTAATATGATGGAAGATAGACCCAGGGGCCATAGGTTTCACTAGTGGCTTCTCTCAAGAGCATAAGTATTACGGTGGGTAAACGAATTACTGTCGAGCAATTGATAGAATTGAGCATAGTTATGAGAATATCTAGGTATGATCATGTATATAGGCATCACGTCCGTGACAAGTAGACCGAAACGATTCTGCATCTACTACTATTACTCCACACATCGACCGCTATCCAGCATGGATCTAGAGTATTAAGTTCATAAGAACAGAGTAATGCTTTAAGTAAGATGACATGATGTAGACGAATAAACTCATGCAATATGATATAAACCCCATATTTTTATCCTCGATGGCAACAATAAAATACGTGTTGGTTCCCTTTCTGTCACTGGGATCGAGCACCGCAAGATTGAACCCAAAGCTAAGCACTTCTCCCATTGCAAGAAAGATCAATCTAGTAGGCCAAACCAAATTGATAATTCGAAAAGACTTGCAAAGATATACCAATCATACATAAAAGAATTCAGAGGAGAATCAAATATTGTTCATAGATAATCTGGATCATAAACCCACAATTCATCGGGTCTCGACAAACACACTGCAAAAGAATATTACATCGAATAGATCTCCAAGAAGATCCAGGAGAACTTTGTATTGAGATCCAAAGAGAGAGAGAGAAGAAGACATCTAGCTAATAACTATGGACCCGAAGGTCTGAAGTAAACTACTCACACATCACCGAAGAGGCCATGGAGTTGATGTAGAGGCCCTCCATGATCAATGCCCCCTCCGGTGGAGCTCCGGAAAAGGCCCCAAGATGGGATCTCTCGGGTACAGAAGGTTGCGACGGTGGAATTAGGTTTTCGTGGTGCTCCTGGATGTTTGGGGGGTACGTTGGTGGAGCAACGAGGGGCCCACGAGGGTGGAGGGCGCGCCCAGGGGGGTAGGCGCGCCCCCTACCTCGTGCCCTCCTCAATCGTTTCTTGACGCACACTCCAAGTCTACTGGATCACGTTTGTTGAGAAAATCACATTCCCGAAGGTTTCATTCCGTTTGGACTCCATTTGATATTCCTTTTCGTCGAAACCCAAAATAGGCAAGAAAACAACAATTTGGGCTGGGCCTCCGGTTAGTAGGTTAGTCCCCAAAATGATATAAAAGTATAAAATAAATCCCATTAACATCCAAAATAGATAATATAATAGCATGGAGCAATCAAGCATCCCCAAGCTTAATTCCTGCTCGTCCTCGAGTAGGTAAATGATAAAAGAAGAATTTTTGATGTGGAATGCTTTCTAACATATTTCTCAATGTAAATTTTCTTTAGGCATGAATGTTCAGATCCATAAAATTCAAGACGAAAGTTTAATATTGACATAAAAATAATAATACTTCAAGCATACTAACTAAGCAATTATGTCTTCTCAAAATAACATGGCCGAAGAAAGTTATCCCTACAAAATCATATAGTCTGGCTATGCTCTATCTTCATCACACAAAATATTTAAATCATGCACAACCCCGATGACAAGCCAAGCAATTGTTTCATACTTTTGTTGTTCTCAAAATTTTTCAATCTTCACGCAATATATGAGCGTGAGCCATGGATATAACACTATATGGTGGAATAGAATGGTGGTTGTGGAGAAGACAAAAAGGAGAAGATAGTCTCACATCAACTAGGCGTATCAATGGGCTATGGAGATGCCCATTAATAGATATCAATGTGAGTGAGTAGGGATTGCCATGCAACGGATGCACTAGAGCTATAAGTGTATGAAAGCTCAACAAAAGAAACTAAGTGGGTGTGCATCCAACTTGCTTGCTCACGAAGACCTAGGGCATTTTGAGGAAGCCCATCATTGGAACATACACGCCAAGTTCTATAATGAAAAATTCCCACTAGTATATGAAAGTGATATCATAGGAGACTCTCTATCATGACGATCATGGTGCTACTTTGAAGCACAAGTGTGGAAAAAAGGATAGTAACATTGCCCCTTCTCTCTTTTTCTCTCATTTTTTTTTTCTTTGGGCCTTTTTTGGCCTCTTTTTTCGTCCGGAGTCTCATCCCGACTTGTGGGGGAATCATAGTCTCCATCATCCTTTCGTCACTTGGGACAATGCTCTAATAATGATGATCATCACACTTTATTTACTTACAACTCAAGAATTACAACTTGATACTTAGAACAAGATGTGACTCTATGTGAATGCCTCCTGCGGTGTACCGGTATGTGCAATGATGCATGAGTGACATGTATGAAAATTATGAACGGTGGCTTTGCCACAAATATGATGTCAACTATATGATCATGCAAGCAATATGACAATGATGAAGCGTGTCATAATAAAAGAACGGTGGAAAGTTGCATGGCAATATATCTCGGAATGGCTATGGAAATGCCATAATAGGTAGGTATGGTGGATGTTTTGAGGAAGGTATATGGTGGGTTTATGGTACCGGCGAAAGTTGCACGATACTAGAGAGGCTAGCAATGGTGGAAGGGTGAGAGTGCGTATAATCCATGGACTCAACATTAGTCATAAAGAACTCACATACTTATTGCAAAAATCTACAAGTTATCAAAGCAAAGTATTATGCGCATGCTCCTAGGGGGATAGATTGGTAGGAAAAGACCATCATTCGTCCCCGACCGTCACTCATAAGGAAGACAATAAATAAATAAATCATGCTCCGACTTCATCACATAACGGTTCACCATACGTGCATGCTACGGGAATCACAAACTCCAACACAAGTATTTCTCAAATTAACAACTACTCAACTAGCATGACTCTAGTATCACCATCTCCATATCTCAAAACAATTATCAAGTATCAAACTTCTCATAGTATTCAATGCACTTGTATGAAAGTTTTTATATTAAAGAAAATTTCCATGTTGTTCTAAAGGAATCTCAAAATAATATAAGTGAGGCATGAGAGATCATTTATGTCTATAAAATAAAACCACCTCCGTGCTCTAAAGAATATAGTGAAGAACTAGAGCAAAAACTATATAGCTCAAAAGATATAAGTGAAGCACATAGAGTATTCTAATAAATTTCAAATCATGTGAGTCTCTCTCAAAAGGTGTGTACAACAAGGATGATTGTGGTAAACTAAAAAGCAAAGACTCAAATCATACAAGACGCTCCAAGCAAAACACATATCATGTGGTGAATAAAAATATAGCTCCAAGTAAAGTTACCGATAGACGAAGACGAAAGAGGGGATGCCTTCCGGGGCATCCCCAAGCTTAGGCTTTTTGGTGTCCTTGAATTTTACCTTGGGGTGCCATGGGCATCCCCAAGCTTAGGCTCTTGCCACTCCTTGTTCCACAATCCATCAAATCTTTACACAAAAATTGAAAACTTCACAACACAAAACTTAAAATAGAAAATCTCATGAGCTCCGTTAGCGAAAGAAAACAAAACACCACTTCGAGGTACTGTAATGAACTCATTCTTGATTTATATTGGTGTTAAACCTACTGTATTCCAACTTCTCTATGGTTTATAAACTCTTTTACTAGCCATAGATTCATCAAAATAAGCAAACAACACAAGAAAAACAGAATCCGTCAAAAACAGAACAGTCTGTAGTAATCTGTAGCTAACGCAAACTTCTGGAACCCCAAAAATTCTAAAATAAATTGCTGTACGTGAGGAATTTATCTATTAATCATCTGCAAAAATAATTAACTAAATATAACTTTCCAATTAAAAATGGCAGCAATTCTCGTGAGCGCTAAAGTTTCTATTTTTACAGCAAGATCAAAAAGACTTTCCCCAAGTCTTCCCAACGGTTCTAATTGGCACAAACACTAATTAAACACAAAAAAACAACCAAAACAAAGGCTAGATAAATTATTTATTGAATAACAGCAAGGAAAATATTGGGTTGTCTCCCAACAAGCACTTTTCTTTAAAACCTTTTAGCTAGGCATTGATAATTTTAATGATGCTCACAGGAAAGACAAGAATTGAAGCACAAAGAGAGCATCATAAATCATGTGACAAACACACTTAAGTCTAACATTCTTCCTATGCATAGGCATCTTAAATACAAACAAATTATCAAGGCAAGCAAAAACTAGCATATGCAAGGAAGCGGAAAGAAACAATAGCAATCTCAACATAACGAGAGGTAATTTAGTAACATGAAAAGTTCTACAACCATATTTTCGTCTCTCATAATAATTACATGTAGGATCATAAGAAAATTCAACAATATAGCTATCACAAAACATATTCTTAACATGATCCACATGTATGCAAAGTTGACACTCTTCCAAAATAGTGGGATTAACATTAAATAAAGTCATGACCTCTCCAAACCCACTTTTATCAAAAACTTCATAAGATTGATCATTCTCCAAATATGTGGGATCTAAAGTTGACAGTCTTCCAAACCCACTTTCAACATTATTGCAAACATTATAATCAATCTCATATTCATCATGGGGCTTAAATAAATTTTCAAGATCATAAGAAGAATCACCCCAATCATGATCATTGCAACAAGTAGTAGACATAACAAAACTAGCATCCCCAAGCTTAGGGTTTTGCATATTATAAGCACAATTGACATTAATAGAATTTATACTATCATCATTGCAATCATGATTTCTATTCAAAGATCCATCATGAATCACTCCATAAAGTACTTCATCACAATTTTCAGATTCACAAATTTCAAGCAAAACTTCATAAAGATAATCTAGTGCACAAAACTCACTAGCAATTGGTTCATCATAATTGGATCTCTTAAAAAGATTAGCAAGCGGATGAGGATCCATAGATCTTAGGTTCTCTGTTTAGTAATAAATAAACAACTATTCCAACCAAACGAGCGAACGAGCCAAGTAAGACATTAAAGCAAATGGAAAGACGAACAGAAGAAGGGCGAATAAAACGGCAAGGGTGAAGTGGGGGAGAGGAAAACAAGAGGCAAATGGCAAATAATGTAATGCGAGGGATAAGAGTTTGTGATGGGTACTTGGTATGTCTTAACTTGACTTGGCGCGAATCTCACCGGCAACGGCGCCAGAAATCCTTCTTGCTACCTCTTGAGCTTGCGTTGGTTTTCCATTGAAGAGGAAAGGCTGATGCAGTAAAGTAGCGTAAGTATTTCCCTCAGTTTTTGAGAACCAAGGTATCAATCCAGTAGGAGATCACGCTCAAGTCCCATGCACCTACACAAACAAATAAGAACCTCGCAACCAATGTGATAAAGGGGTTGTCAATCCCTTCACGGTCACTTACGAGAGTGAGATCTGGTAGATATGATAAGATAATATTTTTGGTATTTTTATGATAAAGAGAAATAAAGGTGCAAAGTAAAATAAACGACAATAGAAATAACTAAGTATTGGAAGATTAATATGATGGAAGATAGACCCGGGGGGCATAGGTTTCACTAGTGGCTTCTCTCAAGAGCATAAATATTACGGTGGGTAGACGAATTACTGTCGACCAATTGATAGAATTGAGCATAGTTATGAGAATATCTAGGTATGATCATGTATATAGGCATCACGTCCGTGACAAGTAGACCGAAATGATTCTGCATCTACTACTATTACTCCACACATCGACCGCTATCCAGCATGCATCTAGAGTATTAAGTTCATAAGAACAGAGTAATACTTTAAGTAAGATGACATGATGTCGAGGGATAAACTCATGCAATATGATATAAACCCCATCTTTTTATGCTTGATGGCAACAATACAATACGTTTTGATTCCTGTTGAGGATATTACTACCAGTATGACCCGCCCAGGAGGGGCCGGGTCAGCCCTAATGGCGGGTTACATAAGAAGCCCAATATACGGTCAAGATGATAGTTTATTAAACATATAGAAAGCCCAAGGGCCTCGGACCGGCTTAAGGCCCGTTATTGTAAACCGCCATATGGACGGCCAGACTTGTAAAGAAAGGCATGTAAAGGAAGTCACCGAGCCGGACACGATTATGAGCCGGCCGGGACTCTGTAGGCCACCAGGCGTCAACCCATGTATATAAGGGGACGACCCGGTGGTGGCTTAGAGAGGAGACAACGAAGTCGATACCCAAGCCGACGAGTTGAGCCTCTTGGAGATCGAAACCTCAGCAATACCAATCACAACTAGACGTAGGCTTTTACCTTCATCGTAAGGGGCCAAACTAGTATAAAACTCTCTCGTGTCCTTTGTCCCGATTAACCCCTTTAAGCTTCCTAGTGCGATGGCCCTACGACTAAGTCCTTGCTCTAGGACATCTGCCGTGTCAACTCCACGACAGTTGGCGCCCACCGTGGGGCCAACGCACGGTGGATTTGAGTTCTTGAAGGGCAACTTCGAAGGGCTCAAGGGATACGCTGTGGGCCGGATGACCAAGAGTCGTCGCGGCAAACTCTACATCGACGATGAAGGCTGGGGCCCCGAGGACGGCTCGATTGAGTACGGGTACTGGGTCCCCTTCGGCGGAATTCACGTCTTCATCGACCGGATCGGTGAGTCAGGCCCTGAGTCGGTCATCCACACCAACCTCATCGAAACGGCTCAGCGCGCCGGATCGGCCTGTGTTCAATCTGTTGTGAAGCATGCTTTCGTAGGCTGTGTCCATGGCGGTGAATACTCCGAAGGATCGATGGAAGGCGGGGAGACGGCCATCTGCTCTGATACTGCATCATCAACAGGTGAGACGGACTCGTTGTACCAACTGCAAGACGACATGCTCAGGGGATGTTCCGATGGCAGCAGTATCCCGGACCCCCTTGAGCCGCCGAATTGGGCCAGAGTCTTCATGGCAGAGACACAGCCCGGGCAGAACTCCACCGCAGCAACAGCGGCGGCCACCGGGTCGGCAGCTGCCGGGTCAGGAGACCCCGTGCGCCCCCGGCTCAAGTTCTAATGGACCTCATGGATAAACTGACGACTCTGTTAACCGCTGCGGTAGAGCCGGCGGATAGAGCCTAGCATGACGCAGAAGTGGCACGCGTACGGGAGGAGATGGTGCAAGCTAAGGAAAATCTAGCCGCGGAGGAAACCTGGATGGCAGCAGAATGAGCAGCTCTGGATGCTCGCGCTCAGCAGCTTCAAGCAGAAACCTTTCGGCTATCGGTGGATCTTAATGCATCAAACGAGGTCATGAGGAGGAGGCGTCAGAAAGCTCAGTCGCGTCTGCCTCTAACACTGGATCCGAGGAATCTGTTCCATACACCCGGAGCTGGAGGGAGCAACCCGCCAGAGGTAAACCAGGTCACGACGCCCGGTGCACCAGTTCAGCCACGCACCATGGAGCCACCTCGCTTGAATACAGCTCCTCCTCGTTATATATCAACACCCCGGGTCACTTCTCCAACCCCATGGAGAATCTCATTGCGGCGTCGGCTCGTTTGGCAGCTCTCCCAATGGAAGGCGACTCGCCAGCAGCAATTGAAACTCGGAGGGTAAGAGAACTACTTCAGACAGCTTTGGCCCAGCAGGATGCATACTCCTACAGTCGAGACATGATTCATTCAACTCCTCGTCCAAGCCGGAGCCCGAGTTACAGTAAGCACATGGAATCTGCAGAGATGTCAAGTAATGCCCAACGCCACAACCGGCCATATAGGCATGAGCTGGTGCGGGCTGGAGCCCTTAACTTGGCGGATCAGAAGAGGATTCGCCAAGAGGCGGAACGAGCGGTTGATACGTCTCCAACGTATCTATAATTTTTGATTGCTCCATGCTATATTATCTACTGTTTTGGACTATATTGGGCTTTATTTTCCACTTTTATATTATTTTTGGGACTAACCTATTAACCAGAGGCCCAGCCCAGAATTGTTGTTTTTTGCCTATTTCAGTGTTTCGGAGAAACAGAATATCGAACGGAGTCCAAACGGAATAAAATCTTCGGGAACGTGATTTTCTCACCGAACGTGATCCAGGAGACTTGGACCCTACTCCAGGGGGTCAAAGAGGAGGTCACGAGGGTGGGGGGCGCGCCCCCCTAGGGCGTGCCCCCCTGCCTCGTGGGCCCCTCGGTGCTCCACCGACGTACTCCTTCCTCCTATATATACCTACGTACCCCCAAACGATCAGAACAGGAGCCAAAAACCTAATTCCACCGCCGCAACTTTCTGTATCCACGAGATCCCATCTTGGGGCCTGTTCCGGAGCTCCGCCGGAAGAGGGCCGTCATCACGGAGGGCTTCTACATCATCCTAGCCCCTCCTATGAAGTGTGAGTAGTTTACCTCAGACCTTCGGGTCCATAGTTAGTAGCTAGATGGCTTCTTCTCTCTCTTTGAATCTCAATACAAAGTTCTCCCCCTCTCTTGTGGAGATCTATTCGATGTAATCTTCTTTTTGCGGTGTGTTTGTCGAGACCGATGAATTGTGGGTTTATGATCAAGTCTATCTATGAATAATATTTGAATCTTCTCTGAATTCTTTTATGTATGATTGGTTATCTTTGCAAGTCTCTTCATTATCCGTTTGGTTTGGCCAACTAGATTGGTAGTTCTTGCCATGGGAGAAGTGCTTAGCTTTGGGTTCGATCTTGCGGTGTCCTTTCCCAGTGACAGAAGGGGCAGCAAGGCACGTATTATATTGTTGCCATCGAGGATAACAAGATGGGGTTTATTTCATATTGCATGAATTTATCTCTCTACATCATGTCATCTTGCTTAAGGCGTTACTCTGTTTTTAACTTAATACTCTAGATGCATGCTGGATAGCAGTCGATGAGTGGAGTAATAGTAGTAGATGCAGAATTATTTCGGTCTACTTGTCACGGACGTGATGCCTATATACATGATCATGCCTAGATATTCTCATAACTATGCTCAATTCTGTCAATTGCTCAACAGTAATTTGTTCACCCACTGTAGAATACTTATGCTCTTGAGAGAAGCCACTAGTGAAACCCATGGCCCCCGGGTCTATTCTCATCATATCAATTTCGATCACTTTAATCTTGCTTTGCTTTTTTACTTTGCTTTTACTTTTTACTTTGCATCTTTATACCAAAAATACCAAAAATATTATATCTATCAGATCTCACTCTCGTAAGTGACCGTGAAGGGATTGACAACCCCTAATTGCGTTGGTTGCGAGTAGCTATCGCTTTGTGCAGGTACGAGGGACTTGAGCGTGGCCTCCTACTGGATTGATACCTTGGTTCTCAAAAACTGAGGGAAATACTTACGCTACTCTGCTGCATCATCCCTTCCTCTTCGAGGAAAACCAACGCAAGCTCAGGACGTAGCAAGAAGGATTTCTGGCGCCGTTGCCGGGGAGTCTACGCAAAAGTCAACATACCAAGTACCCATCACAATCCCTATCTCTCGCATTACATTATTTGCCATTTGCCTCTCGTTTTCCTATCCCCCACTTCTCCCTTGCCGTTTTATTCGCCCTCTCTCTCTCTCTATCCTCCCTCTCTATTTGCCTCTTTTGCCCATTTGCTCTTGTTTGCTTGTGTGCTAGTTTGCTTGTTTGTCGCGATGGCTCAAGATAATACTAAATTGTTTGACTTCACCAATACCAACAATAATGATTTCCTTAGCACTCCGATTGCTCCTCTTACCGATGCTGAATCTTGTGAAATTAATACTGCTTTGTTGAATCTTGTTATGAAAGATCAATTCGCCGGCCTTCCTAGTGAAGATGCCTCTACTCATCTGAATAGCTTCGTTGATTTATGTGATATGCAAAATAAAAAAGATGTCGATAATGATGTCGTTAAATTGAAGCTATTTCCTTTTCTGCTTAGAGATCGTGCTAAAGCTTGGTTTTCGTCTTTGCCTAAAAATAGTATTGATTCATGGAACAAGTGCAAAGGTGCTTTTATCTCTAAGTATTTTCCTCCCGCTAAGATCATCTCTCTTAGAAACGATATTATGAACTTTAAACAACTTGATCATGAACATGTTGCACAAGCTTGGGAGAGAATGAAATTAATGATACGTAATTGCCCTACTCATGGTTTGAATTTGTGGATGATTATACAATTTTTTTATGCCGGATTGAATTTTGCTTCTAGAAATCTTTTAGATTCGGCCGCGGGAGGCACTTTTATGGAAATCACTTTAGGAGATGCTACTAAACTCCTAGATAATATTATGGTTAATTATTCTCAATGGCATACTGAAAGAACTTCTAACAAAAAAGTGCATGCGATAGAAGAAATCAATGTGTTGAGTGGAAAGATGGATGAACTTATGAAATTATTTGCTACTAAGAGTGTTTCTTCTGATCCTAATGATATGCCTTTGTCTACTTTGATTGAGAATAACAATGAATCTATGGATGTGAATTTTGTTGGTAGGAATAATTTTGGTAACAACGCTTATAGAGGGAATTTTAATACTAGGCCATATCCTAGTAATCCTTCTAATAATTATGGGAATTCCTACAACAACTCTTATGGAAATTATAATAAGATACCCTCTGAATTTGAGAATAGTGTTAAAGAATTTATGAATTCACAAAAGAATTTTAATGCTTTGCTTGAAGAGAAATTGCTTAAAGTTGATGATTTGGCTAGGAACGTTGATATAATTTCTCTTGAGACTGATTCCTTAAAGCTTAGATCTATTCCTCCTAAGCATGATATCAATGATTCTCTCAAACCCATGAGAATTTCCATTGATGAGTGCAAGGAAAGAACTGCTAGGATGCGTGCTTCCAAAGATGCCTTTATTAAAGCGTGTTCCTCCAATTCCTATGAAAATCAAGATGAAAATCTAAAAGTTATTGATGTGTCCCCTATTAAATCTTTGTTTTGCAATATGAATCTTGATGAAACTGAATATGATCTTCCTTTACCTAGAAGGCGTTCTAAAAATTTGGAGTATTTAGATCTTAATGATGAAATTGATGAAAGTGGGGTTGAAAGAAATAAAAATCTAGATGTTGCTAAACCCACTATATTGGATTTCAAGGAATTTAATTATGAAAGTTGCTCTTTAATTGATTGTATTTCCTTGTTGCAATCCGTGCTAAATTCTCCACATGCTTGTAGTCGAAATAAAGCCTTCATCAAACATATTGTTGATGCCCGATAGGATGCGTGCAAAGAAAGAACCGATAGGATGCGTGCTAAGAAAGATTGCTTTATTAAATAATGTTCTTCTAGTTTCCACGATAATAAAGATGAAGATCTAAAAGTTATTGATGTGTCCCCTATTAAATATTTTTTTTGCAATATGAATCTTGATAATGATGGGACTGAATATGATCCACCTTTACCTAGAAGACATTCTAAAAATTCGGAGTCTTTAGATCTTGACGCTAAAATTGTTAAAAGTGGGATTGAAGAAGTCAAAACTTTAAATATTAATGAACCCACTATTTTGGATTTCAAGGAATTTAATTATGATAATTTCTCTTTGATAGATTGTATTTCTTTGTTGCAATCCATGCTAAATTCTCCTCATGCTTACAATCAAAATAAAGCCTTTACCAAACATATTGTTGATGCTTTGATGCAATCTTATGAAGAAAAACTTGAGTTAAAAGTTTCTGTCCCTAGAAAACTCTATGATGAGTGGGAACCAACTATTAAAATTAGAATTAAAGATCATGAGTTTTATGCTTTGTGTGATTTGGGTGCTAGTGTCTCTACTATTCCCAAGACTTTGTGTGATTTGCTAGATTTCCGTAATTTTGATGATTGCTCTCTAAACTTGCATCTTGCGGATTCCACTATTAAGAAACCTATGGGAAGAATTAATGATGTTCTTATTTTTGCAAATAGGAATTATGCGCCCGTAGATTTCATTGTTCTTGATATAGATTGCAATCCTTCTTGCCCTATTATTCTTGGTAGACCTTTCCTTAGAACGGTTGGTGCGATTATTGATATGAAGGAAGGGAATATTAGATTTCAATTTCCACTAAAAAAGGGCATGGAACACTTTCCAAGAAAGAAAATAAAATTGCCATATGAAACTATCATGAGAGCCACTTATGGATTGCCTACCAAAGATGGCAATACCTAGATCTATCCTCGCTTTTATGCCTAGCTAGGGGCATTAAACGATAGCGCTTGTTGGGAGGCAACCCAATTTTATTTTTATTCCTTGCTTTTTGATCCTGTTTATTAATAAATAAATTATTTAGCCTCTGTTTTGGTTGTGTTTTTTGTGTTTAATTAGTGTTTGAGCCAAGTAGAACCGTTGGGAAGACTTGGGGAAAGTCTTGTTGAACTTGCTGTAAAAAATAGAAACTTTAGCGCTCACGAGAACTGCTGTCATTTTTATTTGAAGAGTGCTATTTAGTTAATTATTTTTGAAGATGATTAATAGATAAATTCCTCACGTCCAGAAATTTATTTTAGAATTTTTGGGGTTCCAGATCTTGCGTTAGCTACAGATTACTACAGACTGTTCTGTTTTTGACAGATTCTGTTTTTCGTGTGTTGTTTGCTTATTTTGATGAATCTATGGCTAGTAAAATAGTTTATAATCCATAGAGAAGTTGGAATACAGTAGGTTTAACACCAATATAAATAAAGAATGAGTTCATTACAGTACCTTGAAGTGGTATTTTGTTTTCATTCGCTAACGGAGCTCACGAGTTTTGTATTTTGAGTTTTGTGTTGTGAAGTTTTCAAGTTTTGGGTGAATTCTTTTGATGGATCATGGAACTGTTGGTGAACGTAGCATAAATTATAAATTTTCCTACGTGTCACCAAGATCAATCTATGGTGTCATCTAGCAACGAGGGAGGAGTGGATCTACATACCCTTGTAGATCGCGCGCGGAAGCGTTCAAGAGAACGGGGTTGATGGAGTCGTACTCGTCGTGATTCAAATCACCGATGATCCTAGCGCCGAACGGACGGCACCTCCGCGTTCAACACACGTACGGAACGGAGACGTCTCCCACGCCTTGATCCAGCAAGGAGGAGGGAGAGGTTGATGGAGATCCAGCAGCACGACGGCGTGGTGGAAGTAGCGGGATTCCAACAGGGCTTCGCCAAGCGCTGCGGGAGGAGGGAGTTGTGTCACGGGAGGGAGAGGGAGGCGCCAGGGCTCATGTATGTTTGCTCCTCCTTTTCTCCACTATATATAGGGCCAAGGGAGAGGGGGGAGGCGCAGCCCTTGCCCCTTCCTCCAAGGAAGGGTGCGGCCAAGGGGGGGGAGGAGTCCATCCTCCCCAAGGCACCTCGGAGGTGCCTTCCCCCTTTAGGACTCTCCCCTTTTTCTCTTCTCTCGGTGCATGGGCCTCTTGGGGCTGGTGCCCTTGGCCCATATAGGCCAAGGCTCACCCCCTACAGCCCATGTGGCCCCCCGGGGCAGGTGGCCCCACCCGGTGGACCCCCGGGACCCTTCCGGTGGTCCCGGTACAATACCGGTGACCCCGAAACTTGTCCCGATGGCCGAAATAGCACTTCATATATATAATTCTTTACCTCCGGACCATTCCGGAACTCCTCGTGACGTCCGGGATCTCATCCGGGACTCCGAACAACTTTCGGGTTACCGCATACTAATATCTCCATAACCCTAGCGTCACCGAACCTTAAGTGTGTAGACCCTACGGGTTCGGGAGACATGCAGACATGACCGAGACGTTCTCCGGTCAATAACCAACAGCGGGATCTGGATACCCATGTTGGCTCCCACATGTTCCATGATGATCTCATCGGATGAACCACGATGTCAAGGACTTAATCAATCCCGTATACAATTCCCTTTGTCTAGCGGTATTATACTTGCCCGAGATTCGATCGTCGGTATACCGATACCTTGTTCAATCTCGTTACCGGCAAGTCTCTTTACTCATTCCGTAACACATCATCCCGTGATCAACTCCTTGATCACATTGTGCACATTATGATGATGTCCTACCGAGTGGGCCCAGAGATACCTCTCCGTTTACACGGAGTGACAAATCCCAGTCTTGATTCGTGCCAACCCAACAGACACTTTCGGAGATACCTGTAGTGCACCTTTATAGTCACCCAGTTACGTTGTGACGTTTGGTACACCCAAAGCATTCCTACGGTATCCGGGAGTTGCACAATCTCATGGTCTAAGGAAATGATACTTGACATTAGAAAAGCTTTAGCATACGAACTACACGATCTTTGTGCTAGGCTTAGGATTGGGTCTTGTCCATCACATCATTCTCCTAATGATGTGATCCCGTTATCAATGACATCCAATGTCCATGGCCAGGAAACCGTAACCATCTATTGATCAACGAGCTAGTCAACTAGAGGCTTACTAGGGACATGGTGTTGTCTATGTATCCACACATGTATCTGAGTTTCCTATCAATACAATTATAGCATGGATAATAAACGATTATCATGAACAAGGAAATATAATAATAACTAATTTATTATTGCCTCTAGGGCATATTTCCAACAGTCTCCCACTTGCACTAGAGTCAATAATCTAGTTCACATCGCCATGTGAATAACACTCACAGGTCACATCGCCATGTGACCAACATCCAAAGAGTTTACTAGAGTCAATAATCTAGTTCACATCACTATGTGATTAATACTCAATGAGTTCTGGGTTTGATCATGTTGCTTGTGAGAGAGGTTTTAGTCAACGGGTCTGAACCTTTCAGATCCGTGTGTGCTTTACAAATCTCTATGTCATCTCCTAGATGTAGCTACCACGTTCTATTTGGAGCTATTCCAAATAACTGTTCTACTTGGAGCTATTCTAAATTGTTGCTCCATTATACGTATCCGATATCTCTACTCAGAGCTATCCGGATAGGTGTTAAGCTTGCATCGACGTAACCCTTTACGATGAACTCTTTTACCACCTCCATAATCGAGAAAATTCCTTAGTCCACTAGTTACCAAGGATAACTTTGACCGCTGTCCTGTGATCCATTCTTGGATCACTCTTGTACCCCTTGACTGACTCATGGCAAGGCACACTTCAGGTGCGGTACTCAGCATGGCATACCGTATAGAGCCTATGACAAAAGCATAGGGGACGACCTTCGTCCTTCCTCTTTCTTCTGCCGTGGTCGAGCTTTAAGTCTCAACTTCATACCTTACAACTCAGGCAAGAACTCCTTCTTTGACTGATCCATCTTGAACACCTTCAAGATCATGTCAAGGTATGTGGTCAGTTGAAAGTACTATTAAGCGTTTTGATCTATCCTCATAGATCCTAATGCTCAATACTCAAGTAGCCTAATCCAGGTTTTCCATTGAAAAACACTTTTCAAATAACCCCGCATGCTTTCCAGAAATTCTACATCATTTCTGATCAACAATATATCAACAACATATACTCATCAGAAATTCTATAGTGCTCCCACTCACTTCTTTGGAAATACAAGTTTCTCATAAACTTTGTATACACCCAAAATCTTTGATTATCATCAAAGCATACATTCCAACTCCGAGATGCGTACTCCAGTCCTTAGAAGGATTTCTGGAGCTTTGCATACTTATTAGCATCTTTCAGGATTGACAAAACCTTCTGGTTGTATCACATACAACCTTTCCTCAAAAATCGTCGAGGAAACAATGTTTTGACATCTTATCTGCAAGATTTCATAAATGATGCAGTAATTGCTAATATAATTCCAACAGACTCTTAGCATCGCTACGAATGAGAAAGTCTCATCGTAGTCAACTCCTTGAACTTGTCAGGAAACACCTTAACGACAAGTCGAGCTTTCTCAATGGTGACACTTACCATCATTGTCTGTCTTCCTTTTAAAATCCATCTGTACTCAACAGCCTTACGACCATCAAGTAGTTCTTTCCAAAGTCTACACTTTGTTTTCATACATGGATCCTACCTCGGATTTTATGGCCTCAAGCCATTTATCGGAATCCGGGCCCACCATCTCTTCTCCATGGCTCGTAGGTTCATTGTTGTCTAGCAACATGACTTCCAAGACAGGATTACGTACCACTATGAAGTAGTACGCATCCTTGTCATCCCACGAGGTTTGGTAGTGACTTGATCTGAAGTTTCATGATCACTATCATAAGCTTCCACTTCAATTGATGCAGGTGCCACAGGAACAACTTCCTGTGCCCTGCTACACACTAGTTGAAGAGACGGTTCAATAACCTCATCAAGTCTCCACCATCCTCCCACTCAATTCTTTCGAGAGAAACTTTTCCTCGAGAAAGGACCCGATTCTAGAAACAATCCTTTATTGCTTTTGAATCTGAGATAGAAGGTATACCCAACTATTTTGGGTGTCCTATGAAGATGCATTTATCCGCTTTGGGTTCGAGCTTATCAGCCTGAAACTTTTTCACATAAGCGTCGCAGCCCCAAACTTTTAACAACCGACAGCTTAGGTTTCTCTAAACCATAGTTCATTCGGTGTCGTCTCAACGGAATTACGTGGTGCCCTATTTAAAGTGAATGTGGTTGTCTCTAATGCCTAACCCATAAACTATCGTGGTAATTCGATAAGAGACATCATGGTATGCATCATATCCAATAGGGTGCAGTTATGATGTTCGGACACACCATCACACTATGGTGTTCCAGGCTGTATTAGTTGTGAAACAATTTCCACAATGTCTTAATTCTGTGCCAAACTCGTAATTCAGATATTCATCTCTATGATCATATCATAGATATTTTATCCTATTGTCACGACGATCTTTCAACTTCACCCTGAAATTACTTGAACCTTTCAATAATTCAGACTCGTGATTTATCAAGTAAATATACTCAACATCTACTCAAATCATCTGTGAAGTAAGAACATAACGATATCCACTACACGCCTCAGCACTCATTGGACTGCACACATCAAAATGTATTACTTCCAATAAGTTGCTTTCTAGTTCCATTTTACTGAAAACAAGGCTTTCAGTCATCTTGCCCATGTGGTATGATTTGCATGTCTCAAGTGATTCAAAATCAAGTGAGTCCAAACGATCCATTTGCATGGAGTTTCTTCATGCATACACACCAATAGACATGGTTCGCATGTCTCAAACCTTTCAAAAATGAGTGAGCCCAAAGATCCATCAACATGGAGCTTCTTCATGCGTTTTATACCGATATGACTTAAGTGGCAGTGCCACAAGTAGGTGGTACTATCATTACTATCTTATATCTTTTGGCATGAACATGTGTATCACTACGATCGAGATTCAATGAACCATTCATTTTAGGTGTAAGACCATTGAAGGTATTATTCAAATAAACAGAGTAACCGTTATTCTCCTTAAACGAATAACCGTATTGCGATAGACATAATCCAATCATGTCTATGCTCAACGCAAACACCAATCTCGATGGTAGAGGGATCTTGCGATGCTTGATCATATCAACATTGGAAACACTTCCAACACATATCGTCAGCTCACCTTTAGCTATTCTCCGTTTTATTCCGTAGCTTTTATTTCGAGTTACTAACACTTAGCAACCGAACCGGTATCTAATACCCTGGTGCTACTAGGAGTACTAGTAAAGTACACATCAACACAATGTATATCCAATATACTTCTATCGACCTTGCCAGCCTTCTCATCTACCAAGTATCTAGGGTAATTCTGCTCCAGTGGCTGTTCCCCTTATTACAGAAGCACTTAGTCTCGGGTTTGGGTTCAACCTTGGGTTTCTTCACTAGAGCAGCAGCTGAATTGCCATTTCATGAAGTATCCCTTCTTGCCCTTGCCCTTCTTGAAACTAGTGGTTTCACCAACCATCAACAATTGATGCTCCTTCTTGACTTCTACTTTCGCGGTGTCAAACATCGCGAATATCTCAAGGATCATCATATATGTCCCTGATATATTATAGTTCATCACGAAGCTCTAGCAGCTTGGTGGTAATGACTTCGGAGAACCATCACTATTTCATCTGGAAGATCAACTCCCACTCGATTCAAGCGATTGTTGTACTCAGACAATCTGAGCACAAGCACAACAATTGAGCTTTTCTCCTTAGTTCGCAGGCTAAGAAAATCGTCGGAGGTCTTATACCTCTTAACGTGGGCACGAGCCTGAAATCCCAATTTCCGTCCTTGAAACATCTCTTGAAATTTTAATGAGGGATCATCTTATTTACTACCGTCGTTCTAAGCAAATAAGATGTATAAACATGATAAACATCATATGCAATCAAATAATAGTGACATGATATGGCCAATATCATACAGCTCCTTTGATCTCCATCTTGGGGCTCCATGATCATCTTGTCACCGGTATGACACCATGATCTCCATCATCATGATCTCCATCATCGTGTCTTCTTGAAGTTGTCTCATCATCGACATGCAAGTCGTGATTCCCTTGACAAGAACATGATCAATCTCATACATCACATATATCATTCATCACATCCTTTTGGCCATATCATATCACATAGCATACCCTGCAAAAACAAGTTAGACGTCCTCTAATTGTTGTTTGCATGTTTTACGTGGCTGCCATGGGTTTCTAGCAAGAACGTTTCTTACCTACGCAAAACCACAACGTGATAAGCCAATTGCTATTTACCCTTCATAAGGACCCTTTTCATCGAATCCGATCCGACTAAAGTGGGTGAGACAGACACCCGCCAGCCACCTTATGCAACTAGTGCATGTTTGTCGGTGGAACCAGTCTCACCTAAGAGTACGTGTAAGGTCGGTCCGGGCCGCTTCATCCCACGATGCCGCCGAATCAAGATAAGACTAGTAACGGCAAGCATATTGAACAAAATCAACGCCCACAACTACTTTGTGTTCTACTCGTGCATAGAATCTACGCAATAGACCTAGCTCATGATGCCACTGTTGGGGAACGTAGCATAAATTCAAAATTTTCCTACGTGTCACCAAGATCAATCTATGGTGTCATCTAGCAATGAGGGAGGAGTGGATCTACATACCCTTGTAGATCGCGCGCGGAAGCGTTCAAGAGAACGGGGTTGATGGAGTCGTACTCGTCGTGATTCAAATCACCGATGATCCTAGCGCCGAACGGACGTCACCTCCGCGTTCAACACACGTACGGAACGGAGACGTATCCCACGCCTTGATCCAGCAAGGAGGAGGGAGAGGTTGATGGAGATCCAGCAGCACGACGGCGTGGTGGAAGTAGCGGGATTCCAACAGGGCTTCGCCAAGCGCTGCGGGAGGAGGGAGTTGTGTCACGGGAGGGAGAGGGAGGCGCCAGGGCTCAGGTATGTTTGCTCCTCCTTTTCTCCACTATATATAGGGCCAAGGGAGAGGGGGGAGGCGCAGCCCTTGCCCCTTCCTCCAAGGAAGGGTGCGGCCAAGGGGGGGAGGAGTCCATCCTCCCCAAGGAACCTTGGAGGTGCCTTCCCCCTTTAGGACTCTCCCCTTTTTCTCTTCTCTCGGCGCATGGGCCTCTTGGGGCTGGTGCCCTTGGCCCATATAGGCCAAGGCGCACCCCCTACAGCCCATGTGGCCCCCCGGGGCAGGTGGCCCCACCCGGTGGACCCCCGGGACCCTTCCGGTGGTCCCGGTACAATACCGGTGACCCCGAAACTTGTCCCGATGGCCGAAATAGCACTTCCTATATATAATTCTTTACCTCCGGACCATTCCGGAACTCCTCATGACGTCCGGGATCTCATCCGGGACTCCGAACAACTTTCGGGTTACCGCATACTAATATCTCCATAACCCTAGCGTCACCGAACCTTAAGTGTGTAGACCCTACGGGTTCGGGAGACATGCAGACATGACCGAGACGTTCTCCGGTCAATAACCAACAGCGGGATCTGGATACCCATGTTGGCTCCCACATGTTCCATGATGATCTCATCGGATGAACCACGATGTCAAGGACTTAATCAATCCCGTATACAATTCCCTTTGTCTAGCGGTATTATACTTGCCCGAGATTCGATCGTCGGTATACCGATACCTTGTTCAATCTCGTTACCGGCAAGTCTCTTTACTCGTTCCGTAACACATCATCCCGTGATCAACTCCTTGATCACATTGTGCACATTATGATGATGTCCTACCGAGTGGGCCCAGAGATACCTCTCCGTTTACACGGAGTGACAAATCCCAGTCTCGATTCGTGCCAACCCAACAGACACTTTCGGAGATACCTGTAGTGCACCTTTATAGTCACCCAGTTACGTTGTGACGTTTGGTACACCCAAAGCATTCCTACAGTATCCGGGAGTTGCACAATCTCATGGTCTAAGGAAATGATACTTGACATTAGAAAAGCTTTAGCATACGAACTACACGATCTTTGTGCTAGGCTTAGGATTGGGTCTTGTCCATCACATCATTCTCCTAATGATGTGATCCCGTTATCAATGACATCCAATGTCCATGGTCAGGAAACCGTAACCATCTATTGATCAACGAGCTAGTCAACTAGAGGCTTACTAGGGACATGGTGTTGTCTATGTATCCACACATGTATCTGAGTTTCCTATCAATACAATTATAGCATGGATAATAAACGATTATCATGAACAAGGAAATATAATAATAACTAATTTATTATTGCCTCTAGGGCATATTTCCAACAGGAACAAGGAGTGGCAAGAGCCTAATCTTGGGGATGCCCATGGCAGCCCCAAGATAATCCAAGGACACCAAAAATTCAAAGCTTGGGGATGCCCTGGAAGGCATCCCCTCTTTCGTCCACTTCCATCGGTAATTTACTTGGAGCTATATTTTTATTCACCAACATGATATGTGTTTTGCTTGGAGCGTCTTGTATTATTTGTGTCTTTGTGTCTTAGTATGCCACAATCATCCTTTCTATACACACCTTTTGAGAGAGCCATACATGAATTAAAATTTGATAGAATACTCTATGTGCTTCACTTATATCTTTTGAGCTAAGTAGTTTTGCTCTGTGTGCTTCACTTATATCTTTTGAGCTAAGTAGTTTTGCTCTATGTGCTTCACTTAGATCTTTTAGAGCACGGTGGTGGATTTGTTTTAAAAAAACTATTGATCTCTCATGCTTCACTTAAATTATTTTGAGAGTCTCTTAATAGCATGGTAATTTGCTTAATAATAATATGCTTGGTATTCAAGATTTGTGAAACTTTCTTTTGAGTGTGTTGAATACTAAGAAAAGAATGAAGCATGATAATTGTTTTGAGATATGGAGGTGATAATATTAAAGTCATGCTAGTTGAGTAGTTATGAATTTAAAGAATACTTGTGTTAAAGTTTGTGATTCCCGTAGCATGCATGTATGGTGAACCGTTATGTGATGAAGTCGGAGCATGCTTTATTTATTGATTGTCTTCCTTATGAGTGGCGGGCGGGGACGAGCGATGGTCTTTTCCTACCAACCTATCCCCCTAGGAGCATGCCCGTAATACTTTGCTTTGATAACTTCTAGATTCTTGCAATAAGTATATGAGTTCTTTATGACTAATGTTGAGTCCATGGATTATACGCACTCCCACCCTTCCACCTTTGCTAGCCTCTCTAATACCGCGCATCTTTCGCCGGTATCATACACCTACCATATACCTTCCTCAAAACAGCCACCATACCTACCTATTATGGCATTTCCATAGCCATTCCGAGATATATTGCCATGCAACTTTCCACCATCTAGCTCATCATGACACATTCATCATTGTCATATTGCTTAGCATGATCATGTAGTTGACATAGTATTTGTGGCAAAGCCACCATTCATAATTTCTTCATACTTGTCACTCTTGATTCATTGCATATCCCAGTACACCACCGGAGGCATCCATATAGAGTCATACTTTGTTTTAGAATCGAGTTGTAATCATTGAGTTGTAAATAAATAGAAGTGTGATGATCATCATTCAATAGAGCATTGCCCCCCCAAAAAAGGCTAAAGAAAAAAAAGAAGGCCAAAAAAAGAAAATAAATAAAAAGGGGCAATGCTACTATCTTTTTTTCCACACTTGTGCTTCAAAGTAGCACCATGATATAGCGAGTCTCATATATTGTGCTTCAAAGTAGCACCATGTTCTTCATATAGAGAGTCTCATATGTTGTCACTTTCATATACTAGTGGGAATTTTACATTATAGAACTTGGCTTGTATATTCCAATGATGGGCTTCCTCAGATTGCCCTAGGTCTCCGTGAGCAAGCAAGTTGGATGCACACCCACTAGTTTCTTTTGTTGAGCTTTCATACATTTATAGCTCTAGTGCATCCGTTGCATGGCAATCCCTACTCACTCACATTGATATCTATTGATGGGCATCTCCATAGCCCGTTGATACGCCTAGTTGATGTGAGACTATCTTCTCCTTTTTTGTCTTCTCCACAACCACCATTCTATTCCACCTATAGTGTTATATCCATGGCTCACGCTCATGTATTGCGTGAAGATTGAAAAAGTTTTGAAAAATTTAGAGTATGAAACAATTGCTTGGCTTGTCATCGGGATTGTGCATGATATAAATATTTTGTGTGGTGAAGATGGAGCGTAGCCAGACTATATGATTTTGTAGAGATAACTTTCTTTGGCCATGTTATTTTGAGAAGACATAATTGCTTTATTAGTATGCTTGAAGTATTATTATTTTTATGTCAATATAAACTTTTGTCTTGAATCTTTCTAATCTGAACATTCATACCACAATTAAGAAGATTTGCATTGAAATTATGCCAAGTAGCACTCCGCATCAAAAATTCTCTTTTTATCATTTACCTACTCGAGGACGAGCAGGAATTAAGCTTGGGGATGCCTGATACGTCTCCAACGTATCTATAATTTTTGATTGCTCCATGCTATATTATCTACTGTTTTGGACTATATTGGGCTTTATTTTCCACTTTTATATTATTTTTGGGACTAACCTATTAACCGGAGGCCCAGCCCAGAATTGCTGTTTTTTTTGCCTATTTCAGTGTTTCGGAGAAACAGAATATCAAACGGAGTCCAAACGGAATAAAATCTTCGGGAACGTGATTTTCTCACCGAACGTGATCCAGGAGACTTGGACCCTACTCCAGGGGGTCAAAGAGGAGGTCACGAGGGTGGGGGGGTGCCCCCCCTAGGGCGCGCCCCCTACCTCGTGGGCCCCTCGGTGCTCCCCCGACGTACTCCTTCCTCCTATATATACCTATGTACCCCCAAACGATCAGAACGGGAGCCAAAAACCTAATTCCACTGCCGCAACTTTCTGTATCCACGAGATCCCATCTTGGGGCCTATTCCGGAGCTCCGCCGGAAGAGGGCCGTCATCACGGAGGGCTTCTACATCATCCTAGCCCCTCCAATGAAGTGTGAGTATTTTACCTTAGACCTTCGGGTCCATAGTTAGTAGCTAGATGGCTTCTTCTCTCTCTTTGAATCTCAATACAAAGTTCTCCCCCTCTCTTGTGGAGATCTATTCGATGTAATCTTCTTTTTGCGGTGTGTTTGTTGAGACCGATGAATTGTGGGTTTATGATCAAGTCTATCTATGAATAATATTTGAATCTTCTCTGAATTCTTTTATGTATGATTGGTTATCTTTGCAAGTCTCTTCGAATTATCCGTTTGGTTTGGCCAACTAGATTGGTAGTTCTTGCCATGGGAGAAGTGCTTATCTTTGGGTTCGATCTTGCGGTGTCCTTTCCCAGTGATAGAAGGGGCAACAAGGCACGTATTGTATCGTTGCCATCGAGGGTAACAAGATGGGGTTTATTTCATATTGCATGAATTTATCTCTCTACATCATGTCATCTTGCTTAAGGCGTTACTCTATTTTTAACTTAATACTCTAGATGCATGCTGGATAGCGGTCGATGAGTGGAGTAATAGTAGTAGATGAAGAATCGTTTCGATCTACTTGTCACGGATGTGATGTCTATATACATGATCATGCCTAGTTATTCTCATAACTATGCTCAATTCTGTCAATTGCTCAACAGTAATTTGTTCACTCACCATAGAATACTTATGCTCTTGAGAGAAGCCACTAGTGAAACCTATGGCCCCCGGGTCTATTCTCATCATATCAATTTCCATCACTTTAATATTGCTTTGCTTTTTTACTTTGCTTTTACTTTTTACTTTGCATCTTTATACCAAAAATACCAAAAATATTATATCTATCAGATCTCACTCTCGTAAGTGACCGTGAAGGGATTGACAACCCCTAATCGCGTTGGTTGCGAGTAGCTATCGCTTTGTGCAGGTACGAGGGACTTGAGCGTGGCCTCCTACTGGATTGATACCTTGGTTCTCAAAAACTGAGGGAAATACTTACGCTACTCTGCTGCATCATCCCTTCCTCTTCGGGGAAAACCAATGCAAGCTCAAGACGTAGCAGCGGTTCAGATAGCAGCAGAGCAGGCGGCTCACAAACCTTTCCGGCTTATCCAGCAACCTCGGTTGAAGCAGGAGTGGCTACAAGAACCGGATGTGTACCTTGCCTGGTCCCAGCCATACGCAATGAGCGGTTGCCCAAGGATTTCATGGGACCTCGTAAGGTACCTAACTACACGGCTGACTTACAGCCGAGGGCTTGGATTGAGAGTTATGAGATGGCTATGGAGCTGTTGGAGGTTAGCGATGCTGCAATGGCCAAGTACTTTACCATGATGTTGGATGGAACGGCTCGTACCTGGTTGAAAGGATTACCACCCAATTCCATCGGTTCATGGGCAGAGTTGAAGGCACGGTTCATCCAGAACTTTAAAGACACGTGTAAGCAGCCAATGTCGATTGTGGACCTGACCAATTGCAAGCAAGAGGATGGATAATCTACAACCCATTGGGTGCGCCGAGTCAAGGAGATAATACATTCATCTGATAAAATGGACGCCGACTCAGCAGTTTTGATGTTGGAGAAAAATTGCCGTTTTGAACCTCTGAAGCAGAAGTTGGGGCGGCTTAAACGTGACTGTAATGACATGGGAACGTTGATGTCGGCTCTTGTCAAGTATGCCGATTCTGATACCACCAAAGACCCGGCATCTGATGAAGAAAAGGTAACAAAGGGAAAGAAGAACGACAATGGCAAGGGTCACCAGCATAACCCGGCGAATCAAGGAGGTAATAAGCATAAGGCTGATGAGTTTGTGGCTAATACTAATGCGCAGGGTGGTAATCAGCGGCGCAAGGGCAGACAACCCCCTCGATCGGGTGGGTCAGGCCCCACCCTTGAGCAGTTGTTGAATGAACCTTGTCCAAGGCACGACACCCGGGAGAAGCCAGCCACCCACTTGTGTAAGGATTGCACGATCATGAAGGCATTTAAAAATTCAAACGCATTTGATGGGGGTCACGGCCCAGGTGGCGGCTCAGGTGGAGGTGGCTTTCAGGGCCCGGGCGCCGGTTCAAGCGGAGGAGGTTTTCATGGTCAGGGTCATCCTGGTCACCAGGGAGGATATAATCAGCAACACGGCCAAGGAAATCAACAGCAGCAACAAACCGACTATCAGAGCAACCCGAAGCAGTTGAGTAGCGGACAATATCATGTCTTTACTACCAGTTTATGTAAGAGAGACCAGAAACTCCACAAGAGGGCCATCAATACCGTTGAACCGACAATTCCACGTTATCTACGTTGGTCAGAGAAGCCTATTGTGTGGAGCAGAGAGGATCACCCATCCCGGGTTGATAATCTGGGTCATTTGGCTTTGGTCGTGGCACCTCAGGTTGGTGGATACAAGTTTACTAAGGTACTCATGGATGGAGGCAGCAGCATCAACATCCTTTACTATGAGACGTTCCGCCGGATGGGATTGACGGATAAAAATCTTAAACAATCCAACACTGTTTTTCATGGTGTGGTACCTGGTAAGTCGGCATACCCAGTTGGTAAGATCGAGATGGAGGTAGCCTTCGGGGATGAGTATGACTCCAGAGCGGAAAAATTAACCTTTGAAGTGGTTAAGATCAAAAGCCCATATCATGCTCTGTTTGGGCGCCCGGCTTATGCCAAGTTCATGGCTCGGCCGTGTTACGTGTATTTGCAGCTCAAGATGCCGGGTCACAAGGGCACCATTACAGTCCATGGGAGCCGGAAGATAGCCTTGGAATGTGAATAGGGGGATGTTGCCTATGCTGAATCTGTTTGTGCAACAGAGGAGTTGAAATTCTACAAGGATCATGTTGACCCGGCGGACATGACGTCATTAAAGAAACCAACGACAGAGCATGAGCCGGAGTTAAATTCAAATCAGCTGATGACACTAAGATGGTTGACTTCGTGCTCGGCGATTCATCTAAACAGTTCATAATCAGCGCAAACTTGGATCCAAAATAGGAAGGCGCGCTCATCGAGTTCATCCGTGAGAACCGGGACATCTTTGCATGGACTCTTAATATCGATCCAAAGTTCAAACCTGTCAGACAGTTTCTCTGGCGGTTCAATGAAGAAAGGCGCAAGGCCATTGGAGAAGAGGTGGCCCGACTCTTGGCGGCCGGGTTCATTGTGGAGGTCTTTCACCTAGAATGGTTAGCTAACCTGGTGCTTGTACTAAAAAAGAATGGTACCTGGCGCATGTGTGTGGATTACACAGATTTGAACAAGGCTTGTCCGGCTGATCCTTTTGCTCTTCCCCGTATTGATCAGATTATTGATGCTATGGCGGATTGTGCACGGTTGAGTTTTTTAGATGCTTACTCCGGTTATCATCAGATTAATATGGCAGTCAAGGATCAAGAGAAAACAACTTTTATAACTCCCTTTGGGGCTTTCTGCTATGTGTCTATGCCTTTTGGGCTTAAGAGTGCCCAGGTGACTTACCAGTGGTGTGTGCAGAATTGTCTTCACAATCAAATTGGGCGCAATGTTCATGCCTATGTGGATGATATAGTGGTGAAGTCCAGGGAAGAGGAAACCTTGGTCACAAACCTGAAAGAGACTTTTGATAATCTTCGGGTTTACAAGATGATGCTTAACCCGGCCAAGTGTGTTTTTGGAGTGCCAGCCGACAAGCTCTTGGGTTTTCTGGTGTCTAACCGAGGTATTGAAGCTAACCTGGAGAAAATTGAAGGTAATCACATCTCTAGCCAAACCAACCTGCGTCAATGATGTTCAACGACTGGCGGGTCGTGTGGCTGCTTTGAGCCGGTTCATAAGCCGGTTAGGGGAAAAGGCTATGCCTCTGTATCAATTGATGAAGAAAATGGATGTTTTTGTTTGGAGTGATGCTGCGAACGCTGCTTTTGAGGATCTGAAGGCGCAACTGGCTGAGCCGCCGGTCCTGGCTGCTCCAATTGAGAAAGAGCCGCTATTGTTATACGTGGCTGCCAACTCACGAGCTGTTAGTGTGGCTATGGTGGTAGAGCGCAAGGAGGCTATCAGAGAGCATCCGGTTCAGCAGCCGGTTTATTATGTCAGTGAAGTGCTAATTGAGTCTAAGCAGCGATATCCACATTGGCAGAAACTTGTTTATGGGGTGTTCATGGCAAGCTGGAAGCTTAAGCATTACTTTCAGGGACATCCAATCACTGTGGTTAGCTCTGCTCCTTTGGGAGACATTATTCAAAACAGAGAAGCTACAGGGCGAGTTGCCAAGTGGGCAATTGAGCTTGGGTCTCATGGGCTGAAGTATGTTCCACGTACTGCGATTAAGTCTCAAGCCCTGGTTGACTTCATCAATGACTGGACAGAGATGCAGATGCCAGAATAAAAGCCGGACAACACATACTGGACTATTCATTTTGATGGGTCCAGGCAATTGGAAGGCTCGGGGGCTAGAGTTGTATTAACTTCCCCAAGAGGTGATAAATTTTTTTATGTGTTACGATTGATGTTTCCATGCACTAACAACGCAACAGAGTATGAAGCATTGCTCCATGGTCTTCGAGTGGCAAAGGAGATGAGCTTGAGCCGGGTCAGATGTCTTGGTGATTCAGATCTAGTGGCTCAACAGGTGTCTGGCAAATGGGATTCCAAAGACCCTCTAATGGCGGCTTATCGCCGAGAGGTCGATGCTGTTGCAGGATACTTTAAAGGTTATCAGGTGGAACACATTGACCATCGGAAAAACGAAGCAACTGATGCTTTGAGCCGGCTGGGGTCTCAATGTAAGCCGGTACCACCTAACACCTTTTTAGATGTTTTGCATAACCCCTCTGTCAAGTTGCCCACAGAGGAAGGATCAGTGATAAACAATACGGCTGGACAAAATACAAAGGAAAAAGATCAGAATGCCCTTACTTCTGGTACCGGGTTAAATTTACAGAAGGGATTTAACCCAACAACACTGCAATCTTTGTACTTTGCATTCACCAGAAGATTTGACATTGCGACAACATATTCTTCGGTTAGTTGAGCCGGAGTATGACAGAGAGAGTCGTCCGGGTCTCCACCATATTCATACATCAACTTTGAACGATGGCTTAGTGGAATAATCGCCATGAGATCCAGCAGCGGGTTAGATCGACTCTGGTTAAACCGTTCCCCAACAAACCATTGATTCTTCTGATAGTTGGAATCAGTTTCTTGCGTTCAGCAATGGTAAGTTTATCTGGTAGGGCGAACTTGGTGTCAAGACGATCGGGGCGGTAACCCGGCAGTGGCTTCTCATTGGCGGGTGAGATGTCTTGACAGTAAAACCAAGTTCGGTTCCAGTCCTTTGGGTGACTTGGTAAAACTATGAGAGGGAAAACTGCACCTTGCCGGTGCAGAATTGAGATGCCTCCAAGTTCTAAGCTAAGGCCATTGGTGCACTCGTTTTGTCGGTTCAGATAGAAATACTCTCTAAATAGTTCCACAGTCGGCTCTTGCTGAAGATATACCTCACAGAGCACCTGGAAGTTACAGATATTGGATATGGAATTGGGCCCAATATCCTGAGGATGGAGTTTGAAGAAGTGAAGAACTTCTCTGAAATTTTTTGAGCCGGGCGGTGAGAAGCCCCGGTTCATGTGATCAGTAAAGTCGATCACTTCGCCGTCTTTTGGATTGGGTCATTCTTCTTCCGGGTCAGGAGCACGATAAGACAGGATGTTTCTTGAAGGCAGAAATCCAATGAGGAAGAACTCTTTCAGACGCTCCTCAGTTATGGTTGAGGGAACCCAATTGCAGATGGTGGGTGTCTTTGACGGCATGATGAACAAGGGATTGGAAAAGGAAAAACAAAGTGTCGGGTCAATCAATAGTTAAAGGTTGGAATTATAAAACAAGTAACGGCGGCTTAACTAAGGGCTAATGACATATAGGGAAAAGAAAGTCGGAGTGGTAAGACGACATGACTACAGATTTTTTCAGAAAGTAGATTCAGTTAAGTGGTGGCATAAACAAGTTTCACCAAACTATCATTATCATTTTGGATCAAAAGGCTGTTTCAAAAAGGGAAATATTCTAGACCTAAAAACCTAGTACAGATGAGTTCGTCGACTATAAAGAAGCATCTATACAGGTAAAAGGGATCTACTGATATCATAAATGAATGCCAAACAGCTACCGCGCGAGTTATATCTCTTCTTTGGATCAAAAGAAGTTGCGGAGAAGATCTACAAGATGATCCATGGCGAACAGGTGAAGAACACTAAAGAACTCGTAAACCTAGAACAGATCTAGGTTCGTGAGAGAGAAGAAAATTTACAAGATGCAGGCCTGCCGCGAAGAGTCACCGCGTTCTCTGGACGAACTCAGGGTGATGCAGCGGCCAAGCTTGAAGACGACGATGAGAGTTGCGGCGGCGGCGGAGCTCGAGCAGCAATGGAGGTTGCGAGAGGAAGAAGATGAGGAATAAAGGAGAATGAGAAGGACCGGCCGCATGCCTATTTATAAGGGCAGATGCGAACAGATGGGCGCGAAAATCAAGGGAGAACCAAATAATGGTTATCCAGCTATATAGACGCCTCGATTCTCGGGAAGCATTAAAGATTAAAGATCCGTTGGAAGATGACGTCATGAAAGTTTATGTGTTTTCAAAAGATGACGTCACGGCGGGTTACAAAGTTTTTTTAGGCAGAAGATGGATTTCATCTAAGTATTGAAGATTGACAAAGAACAAGGTTCAAAGTCAACCTGGGGCCTAATGTTGAGGATATTACTACCAGTATGACCCGCCCAGGAGGGGCCGGGTCAGCCCTAATGGCGGGTTACATAAGAAGCCCAATATATGGTCAAGATGATAGTTTATTAAACATGTAGAAAGCCCAAGGGCCTCGGGCTGGCTTAAGGACCGTTATTGTAAACCGCCATATGGACGGCCAGACTTGTAAAGAAAGGCATGTAAAGGAAGTCACCGAGCCGGACACGATTATGAGCCGGCCGGGACTCTGTAGGCCACCAGGCGTCAACCCATGTATATAAGGGGACGACCCGGTGGCGGCTTAGAGAGGAGACAACAAAGTCGATAACCAAGCCGGCGAGTTGAGCCTCTTGGAGATCGAAACCTCAGCAATACCAATCACAACTAGACGTAGGCTTTTACCTTCATCGTAAGGGGCCGAACTAGTATAAAACTCTCTCGTGTCCTTTGTCCCGATTAACCCCTTTAAGCTTCCTAGTGCGATGGCCCTACGACTAAGTCCTTGCTCTAGGACATCTGCCATGTCAACTCCATGACAATTCCCTTTCTGTCATTGGGATCGAGCACCGCAAGATTGAACCCAAAGCTAAGCACTTCTCCCATTGCAAGAAAGATCAATCTAGTAGGCCAAACCAAAATGATAATTCGAAGAGACTTGCAAAGATAAACCAATCATACATAAAAGAATTAAGAGGAGAATCAAATATTGTTCATAGATAATCTGGATCATAAACCCACAATTCATCGGATCTCGACAAACACACCGCAAAAGAAGATTACATCGAATAGATCTCCAAGAAGATCGAGGAGAACTTTGTATTGAGATCCAAAGAGAGAGAAGAAGCCATCTACCTAATAACCATGGACCCGAAGGTCTGAAGTAAACTACTCACACATCACCGGAGAGGCGATGGAGTTGATGTCGAGGCCCTCCATGATCAATGCCCCCTCCGGTGGAGCTCCGGAAAAGGCCCCAAGATGGGATCTCTCGGGTACAGAAGGTTGCGGCGGTGGAATTAGGTTTTTGTGGTGCTCCTGGATGTTTGGAGGGTACGTGAATATATATAGGAGGAAGAAGTACGTAGGTGGAGCAACGAGGGGCCCACGAGGGTGGAGGGTTCGCTCAGGGGGGGGTAGGCGCGCCCCTGCCTCGTGCCCTCCTCGATCGTTTCTTGATGCACACTCCAAGTCTCCTGGATCACGTTTGTTGAGAAAATCATGTTCCCGAAGGTTTCATTCCGTTTGGACTCCGTTTGATACTCCTTTTCGTCGAAACCCTAAAATAGGCAAAAAACAGCAATTTGGGCCGGGCCTCCGGTTAGTAGGTTAGTCCCAAAAATGATATAAAAAGTATAAAATAAAGCCCATTAACATCCAAAATAGATAATATGATAGCATGGAGAAATCAAAAATTATAGATATGTTGGAGACGTATCAATCCACTCCTGGATTACTTTGGTACCTCCCTACTAAACTAATAGCAAGACACACATCAGGTCTGGTACACAGCATTGCATACATGATAGAACCTATGGCTGAGGCATAGGGAATGACTTCCATTTTCTCTCTATCTTCTGCAGTGGTCGGGCATTGAGTCTAACTCAACTTCACACCTTGTAACACAGGCAAGAACCCTTTCTTTGCTTGATCCATTTTGAAATTCTTAAAAACTTTATCAAGGTATGTGCTTTGTGAAAGTCCAATTAAGCATCTTGATCTATCTCTATAGATCTTGATGCCCAATATATAAGCAGCTTCACCGAGGTCTGTCATTGAAAAATTCTTATCCAAGTATCCTTTTATGCTATTCAGAAATTCAGTATCATTTCCGATCAACAATATGTCATCCACATATAATATCAGAAATGCTACCGAGCTCCCACTCGCTTTGTTGTAAATACATGCTTCTCCAAAAGTCTGTATAAAACCATATGCTTTGATCACACTATCAAAGCGTATATTCCAACTCCGAGATGCTTGCACCAGTCCATAAATGGATCACTGGAGCTTGCACACTTTGTTAGCACCTTTTGGATCGACAAAACCTTCCGGTTGCATCATATACAAATCTTCTTTAAGATATCCGTTAAGGAATGCAGTTTTGACATCCATTTGCCAAATTTCATAATCATGAAATGCAGCAATTGCTAACATAATTCGGACGGACTTAAGCATCGCTACAGGTGAGAAGGTCTCATCGTAGTCAACTCCTTGAACTTGTCGAAAACCTTTCGCAACAAGTCAAGCTTTGTAGACAGTAACATTACCGTCAGCATCAGTCTTCTTCTTGAAGGTCCATTTATTCTCTATGGCTTGTCGATCATCAGGCAAGTCAACCAAAGTCCACACTTTGTTCTCATACATGGATCCCATCTCAGATTTCATGGCCTCAAGCCATTTTTCGGAGTCTGGGCTTATCATCGCTTCCTCATAGTTCATAGGTTCGTCATGGTCAAGTAACATGACCTCCAGAACAGGATTACCATACCACTCTGGTGCGGATCTTACTCTGGTTGACCTACGAGGTTCAGTAGTAACTTGATCAGAAGTTTCACGATCATCATCATTAGCTTCCTCACTAGTTGGTGTAGGAATCACTGGAACCGATTTCTGTGATGAACTACTTTCCAATAAGGGAGAAGGTATAGTTACCTCATCAAGTTCTACTTTTCTCCCACTCACTTCTTTCGAGAGAAACTCCTTCTCTAGAAAGGATCCATTCTTAGCAACAAATATCTTGCCTTCGGATCTGTGATAGAAGGTGTACCCAACAGTCTCCTTCGGGTATCCTATGAAGATACATTTCTATGATTTGTGTTCGAGCTTATCAGGTTGAAGCTTTTTCACATAAGCATCACAGCCCCAAACTTTAAGAAACGACAACTTGGGTTTCTTGCCAAACCATAGTTCATATGGTGTCGTCTCAAC
The DNA here is from genome assembly GCF_056163025.1 of Triticum urartu. Lineage (NCBI taxonomy): Eukaryota > Viridiplantae > Streptophyta > Magnoliopsida > Poales > Poaceae > Triticum > Triticum urartu. The sequence continues at coordinate 45,846,443 of NC_141876.1, read as the reverse complement.
AGATTTCGATGGTGCCCTATTTAATGTGAATGCAGCCGTCTCTAAAGCATAACCCCAAAACGATAGCGGTAAATCAGTAAGAGACATCATAGATCGCACCATATCTAATAAAGTGCGGTTACAACGTTCGGACACACCATTACGCTGTGGTGTTCCAAGTGGCGTGAGTTGCGGAAACTATTCTGCATTGTTTCAAACACTGTTCAAGATATCTTCCGATATGCCGATAAATCGACCGATTTAACGCTTACCGCTGTCAGACCGATAAGATAAATCGGCCGATAAATCAGCCAATATGGCGATAAATCGGCTGATATGCCAATAAACTGGCCGATTTACCCCTTATCATGGGTCGACCGATAAGTTCCCGATAAGCGATATCCCCAACATTGGTTTCAAATGAAGACCAAACTCATAACTCAAATATTCACCTCCACGATCAGATTGTAGAAACTTAATTTTCTTGTTACGATGATTTTCCACTTCACTCTGAAATTCTTTGAACTTTTCAAATGTTTCAGACTTATGTTTCATCAAGTAGACCCATATTTGCTCAAATCATCTGTGAAGGTCAGAAAATAACGATACCTACCGCGAGCATCAACACTCATCGGACTGCATACATCAATAAGTATTATTTCCAATAAGTCTGTTGGTCGCTTCACTGTTCTGGAGAACAGAGTCTTAGTCATCTTGCCCATGAGGCATGGTTCGCAAGCATCAAGTGATTCATAATCAAGTGATTCCAAAAGCCCATCAGCATGGAGTTTCTTCATGCGCTTTACACCAATACAACCTAAACGACAGTGCCACAAATAAGTTGCACTATCAGTATTAAACTTATATCTTTTGGCTTCAATTCTATGAATATGTATATCACTACTATCGAGATTCAATAAAAATAGACCACTCATGAAGGGTGCATGACCATAAAAGATATTACTCATATAAATAGAGCAACCATTATTCTTTGATTTAAATGAATAACCGTCTCGCATCAAACAAGATCCAGATATAATGTTCATGCTTAACGCTGGCACCAAATAACAATTATTCAGGTCTAAAACTAATCCCGAAGGTAGATGTATAGGTAGCATGCCGACCACGATCACATCGACTTTGGAACCATTTCCCACACGCATCGTCACCTCGTCCTTAGCCAATCTTCGCTTAATCCGTAGCCTATGTTTCAAGTTGCAAATATGAGCAATAGAACCAGTATCAAATACCTAGGCGCTACTGCGAGCATTAGTAAGGTACACATCAATAACATGTATATCAAATATACCTTTCACTTTTCTATCCTTCTTATCCGCCAAATACTTGGGGCAGTTCCTCTTCTAGTGACCAGTCCCTTTGCAGTAGAAGCACTCAGTCTCAGGCTTAGGTCCATAATTGGGCTTCTTCACTTGAGCAGCAACTTGCTTGCCGTTCTTCTTGAAGTTCCCTTCTTCCCTTTGCCCTTCTTGAAACTAGTGGTCTTGTTGACCATCAACACTTGATGCTCCTTCTTGATTTCTACCTCCGCAGCCGCATTGCGAAGAGCTCAGGGATTGTCTTATCCATCCCTTGCATATTATAGTTCATCATGAAGCTTTTGTAGCTTGGTGGCAGTGATTGAAGAACTCTGTCAATGACACTATCATCAGGAAGATTAACTCCCAGTTGAGTCAAGTGGTTGTGGTACCTAGACATTCTGAGTATATGTTCACTGACAGAACTATTCTCCTCCATCTTGCAGCTGTAGAACTTATTGGAGACTTCATATCTGTCAATTTAGGCATTTTCTTGAAATATTAACTTCAACTCCTAGAACATCTCATATGCTCCATGACGTTCAGAACATCGTTGAAGTCCCGATTCTAAGCCGTAAAGCATGGCACACTGAACTATCGAGTAGTCATCAGCTTTTCTCTGCCAGACGTTCATAACATCTGGTGTTGCTCTTGCAGCGGGCTTTGCACCTAGCGGTGCTTTTAGGACGTAATTTTTCTGTGCAGCAATGCGGATAATCCTTAAGTTAGGACCCAGTCCGTGTATTTGCTACCATCATCTTTCAACTTAGCTTTCTCTAGGAACGCATTAAAATTCAAAGGAACAGTAGCACGGGCCATTTATCTACAACAACATAGACATGCAAATTACTATTAGGTACTAAGTTCATGATAGATTAAAGTTCAATTAATCATATTACTCAAGAACTCCCACTTAGATAGACATCCCTCTAGTCATCTAAATGATCACGTGATCCATATCAACTAAACCATGTCCAATCATCACGTGAGATGGAGTAGTTTTCAATGGTGAACATCACTATGTTGATCATATCTACTATATGATTCATGCTCGACCTTTCAGTCTCAGTGTTCCGAGGCCATATCTGCATATGCTAGGCTCGTCAAGTTTAACCTGAGTATTCTACTTGTGCAAAACTGGCTTGCACCCGTTGTATGTGAACGTAGAGCTTATCACACCTGATCATCACGTGGTGTCTCGGCACGACGAATTGTAGCAATGGTGCATACTCAGGGAGAACACTTATACCTTGAAATTTAGTGAGAGATCATCTTATAATGCTACCGCCGTACTAAGCAAAATAAGATGCATAAAGGATAAACATCACATGCAATCAATATAAGTGATATGATATGGCCATCATCATCTTGTGCCTTTGATCTCCATCCCCAAAGCACCGTCATGATCACCATCGTCACCGGCTTGACACCTTGATCTCCATCGTAGCATCTATGTCGTCTCACCAACTATTGCTTCTATGACTATCGCTACCACTTAGTGATAAAGTAAAGCAATGATACGTCTCCAACGTATCTATAATTTTTGATTGCTCCATGCTATATTATCCACTGTTTTGGACATTATTGGGCTTTATTTTCCACTTTTATATTATTTTTGGGACTAACCTATTAACTGGAGGCCCAGCCCAGAATTGCCATTTTTTGCCTGTTTTAGGGTTTCGAAGAAAAGGAATAACAAACGGAGTCCAAACGGAATGAAACCTTCGGGAACGTGATTTTCTCAACAAACAAGACCCGGGAGACTTGGACCCTACGTCAAGGCACAAAAGAGGAGGCCACGAGGTAGGGGGCGCGCCTACCCCCCAGGCACGCCCTCCACCCTCGTGGGCCCCCTATTGCTCAACCGACGTACTCCTTCCTCCTATATATACATACGTACCCCCAAATGATCAGATACGGAGCCAAAAACCTAATTCCACCACTGCAACTTTCTGTATCCACGAGATCCCATCTTGGGGCCTGTTTCGGAGCTCCGCCGGAGGGGGCATCGATCATGGAGGGCTTCTACATCAACACCATTGTTGGGGAACATAGTAATTTTAAAAAAATTCCTACGCACACACAAGATCATGGTGATGCATAGCAACGAGAGGGGAGAGTGTTGTCTACGTACCCTCATAGACCAAAAGCGGAAGCGTTAGCACAACGCGATTGATGTAGTCATACATCTTCACGATCCGACCGATCAAGTACCGAACACACGGCAGCTCCGAGTTCTGCACACGTTCAACTCGATGACGTCCCTCGAACTCCGATCCAGCCGAGTGTTGAGGGAGAGTTTTGTTAGCACAACGGCGTGGTGACGATGATGATGTTCTACCGACGCAGGGCTTTGCCTATGCACCGCTACGATATGATCGAGGTGGATTATGGTGGAGGGGGGCACCGCACACGGCTAAGAGATCAAGAGATCAATTGTTGTTTCTATGGGGTGCCCCTGGCCACGTATATAAAGGAGTGGAGGAGGGGAGGGGCCGGCCCTCTCTATGGCGCGCCCTAGGGGAGTCCTACTCCCACCGGGAGTAGGATTCCCCCTTTCCTAGTAGAACTAGGAGCCCTTCCAAGTAGTAGGAGTAGGAGGTAAGGAAAGGGAAGGGAAAAGGAGAAGGAAGGACGGTGGCGCCCCCCTTCCCTAGTCCAATTCGGACCAGCCCATGGGGAGGGGTGCGGCCACCCTTTGAGGCCTTTATCTCCTTTCTCGTATGGTCCATTAAGGCCCAATACAAATTCCCGTAACTCCCCGGTACTCCCGAAAATACCTGAATCATTCGGAACCTTTCCAATGTCCGAATATAGTCGTCCAATATATCGATCTTTACGTCTCAACCATTTCGAGACTCCTCGTCATGTCCCCGATCCGGGACTCCGAACTCCTTCGGTACATCAAAACACATAAACTCATAATATAACCGTCATCGAACTTTAAGCGTGCGGACCCTACGGGTTCGAGAACTATGTAGACATGACCGAGAAACGTCTCCGGTCAATAACCAATAGCGGAACCTGGATGCTCATATTGGATCCTACATATTCTACGAAGATCTTTATCGGTCAAACCGCATAACAACATACGTTGTTCCCTTTGTCATCGGTATGTTAATTGCCCGAGATTCGATCGTCGGTATCTCAATACCTAATTCAATCTCGTTACCGGCAAGTCTCTTTACTCGTTCCGTAACACATCATCCCGCAACTAACTCATTAGTTGCAATGCTTGCAAGGCTTATAGTGATGTGCATTACCAAGTGGGCCCAGAGATACCTCTCCGACAATCGGAGTGACAAATCCTAATCTCGAAATACGCCAACCCGACAAGTACCTTCGGAGACACCTGTAGAGCACCTTTATAATCACCCAGTTACGTTGTGACGTTTGGTAGCACACAAAGTGTTCCTCCGGTAAACGGGAGTTGCATAATCTCATAGTCATAGGAACATGTATAAGTCATGAAGAAAGCAATAGCAACAAACTAAACGATCAAGTGCTATGCTAACGGAATGGGTCAAGTCAATCACATCATTCTCTAATGATGTGACCCCATTAATCAAATGACAACTCATGTCTATGGCTAGGAAACTTAACCATCTTTGATTCAACGAGCTAGTCAAGTAGAGGCATACTAGTGACATACTGTTTGTCTATGTATTCACACATGTATTATGTTTCCGGTTAATACAATTCTAGCATGAATAATAAACATTTATCATGATATAAGGAAATAAATAATAACTTTATTATTGCCTCTAGGGCATATTTCTTCAGTCTCCCACTTGCACTAGAGTCAATAATCTAGTTCACATCGCCATGTGATTTAACATCAATAGTTCACATCACCATGTGATTAACACCCATATTCACATCGTCATGTGACCAACACCCAAAGGGTTTACCAGAGTCAATAATCTAGTTCACATCGCTATGTGATCAATACCCAAAGAGTACTAAGGTGTGATCATGTTTCGCTTGTGAGGGAAGTTTAGTCAACGGGTCTGCCTCATTCAGATCCGTATGTATTTTGCAAATTTCTATTTCAACAATGCTCTGCACGGAGCTACTCTAGCTAATTGCTCACACTTTCAATATCTATCCAGATTGAGACTTTGAGTCATCTGGATCAGTGTCAAAACTTGCATCGACGTAACCCTTTACGACGAACCTTTTGTCACCTCCATAATCGAGAAACATATCCTTATTCCACTAAGGATAATTTTGACCAATGTCCAATGATCTACTCCTAGATCACTATTGTACTCCCTTGCCAAACTCAGGGTAGGGTATACAATAGGTCTGGTACATAGCATGGCATACTTTATAGAACCTATGGCTGAGGCATAGGGAATGATTTTCATTCTCTCTCTATCTTCTGCCGTGGTCGAGTTTTGAGTCTTAATCAACTTCACACCTTGTAACACAGGCAAGAACTCCTTCTTTGACTGTTCCATTTTGAACTACTTCAAAATCTTGTCAAGGTATGTACTCATTGAAAAACTTATCAAGCGTCTTGATCTATCTCTATAGATCTTGATGCTCAATATGTAAGCAGCTTCACCGAGTTCTTTCTTTGAAAAACTCCTTTCAAACATTCCTTTATGCTTTGCAGAATAATTCTACATTATCTCTGATCAATAATATGTCATTCACGTATACTTATCAGAAATGCTGTAGTGCTCCCACTCACTTTCTTGTAAATACAGGCTTCACCGCAAGTCTGTATAAAACTATATGCTTTGATCAACTTATCAAAGCGTATATTCCAACTCCGAGATGCTTGCACCAGTCCATAGATGGATCGCTGGAGCTTGCATATTTTGTTAGTACCTTTAGGATTGATAAAACCTTTTGGTTGCATCATATACAACTCCTCTTTAATCCATTAAGGAATGCAGTTTTGTTTATCCATTTGCCAGATTTCATAAAATGCGGCAATTGCTAACATGATTCGGACAGACTTAAGCATAGATACGAGTGAGAAACTCTCATCGTAGTCAACACTTTGAACTTGTCGAAACCTTTTTGCGACAATTCTAGCTTTGTAGACAGTAACACTACTATCAGCATCCGTCTTCCTCTTGAAGATCCATTTAATCTCAATGGCTCGCCGATCAATGGGCAAGTCAATCAAAGTCCATACTTTGTTCTCATACATGGATCTCATCTCAGATTTCATGGCCTCAAGCCATTTCGCGGAATCTGGGCTCATCATCATTTCCTCATAGTTCGTAGGCTCGTCATGGTCAAGTAACATGACCTCCAGAACAGGATTACTGTATCACTCTGGCGCGGATCTCACTCTGGTTTACCTACGAGGTTCGGTAGTAACTTGATCTGAAGTTATATGATCATCATCATTAGCTTCCTCACTAATTGGTGTAGTAGTCACAGGAACAGATTTCTGTGATGAACTACTTTCCAATAAGGGAGCAGGTACAGTTACCTCATAAAGTTCTACTTTCCTCCCATTCACTTCTTTTTAGAGAAACTCCTTCTCTAGAAAGGATCCATTCTCAGCAATGAATATCTTGCCTTCGGATCTGTGATAGAAGGTGTACCCAACATTTTCTTTTTGGGTATCCTATGAAGACGCACTTCTCCGATTTGGTTCTTATCGGGTTGAAACTTTTTCACATAAGCATTGCAACCTCAAACTTGTGTTTCATCAAGTAGATATACTCATATCTACTCAAATCATCTGTGAAGATCAAAAAATAATGATACCCGTCGCGAGCCTTAATATTTATCAGACCACACACATTTGTATGTATGATTTCCAACAAATCTGTTGCTCGCTCCATAGTTCCGGACAATGGCGTTTTAGTCATCTTGCCCATGAGGCATGGTTCACAAGTACCAAGTGATTTCATAATCAAGTGGTTCAAAAAGTCCATCAGTATGGAGTTTCTTCATGCGCTTTATACCGATATGACCTAAACGGCAGTGCCACAAATAAGTTGCACTATCATTATTAACTTTGCATCTTTTGGCTTCAATGTTATGAAAATGTGTATCACCACGATCGAGATCCAACAAACCATTTTCATTGGGTGTATGACCATAGAAGGTTTTATTTATGTAAACAGAACAACAATTATTCTCTAACTTACATGAATAACCGTATTGCAATAAACATGATCCAATCATATTCATGCTCAACCAAACACTTAATAACACTAATCCCGAAAGTATAGGGAGTGTGCGATGATGATCATCTCAATCTTGGAACCATTTCCAATACACATCGTCACTTCACCCTTAACTAGTATATGTTCATTCTGCAACTCCCGTTTCGAGTTACTATTCTTAGCAACTGAACTAGTACCAAATACTGAGGGGTTGCTATAAACACTAGTAAAGTACACATAAATAACATGTATATCAAATATACCTATGTTCATTTTGCCATCCTTCTTATCCGCCAATTACTTGGGGTAGTTCCGCTTCCAGTGACCAGTCCTTTTGCAGTAGAAGCACTCAGTTTCAGGCTTAGGTCCAGACTTGGGTTTTTTTCACTTGAGAAGCAACTTGCTTGCAGTTCTTCTTGAAGTTCCCCTTTCTTCCCTTTGTCCCTTTACTTGAAACTAGTGGTTTTGTTTACCATCAACACTTTATGCTTTTCTTGATTTCTACCTTCGTCGATTTCAGCATCACGAAGAGCTTGGGAATTGTTTCCATTATCCCTTGCATATTATAGTTCATCACGAAGTTCTACTAACTTGGTGATGGTGACTAGAGAATTCTGTCAATCACTATTTTATCTGGAAGATTAACTCCCACTTGATTCAAGCGATTGTAGTACCCAAACAATCTGAGCACATGCTCACTTCTTGAGCTATTCTCCTCCATCTTTTAGCTATAGAACTTGTTGGAGACTTCATATCTCTCAACCCGGGTATTTGCTTGAAATATTAACTTCAACTCCTAGAACATCTCATATGGTCCATGACGTTCAAAACGTCTTTAAAGTCCCGATTCTAAGCCGTTTAAGCATGGTGCTCTAAACTATCAAGTAGTCATCATATTGAGCTAGCCAAACGTTCATAACATCTGCATCTGCTCCTGCAATAGGTTTGTCACCTAGTGGTGCATCAAGGACATAATTCTTCAACTTAGCAATGAGGATAAACCTCAGATCACGGATTCAATCCGCATCATTGCTACTAATATCTTTCAACTTAGTTTTCTCTAGGAACATATCGAAAATAAAACAGGGGAGCTAAACGCGAGCTATTGATCTTCAACATAGATATGCTAATACTACCAGGACTAAGTTCATGATAAATTTAAGTTCAATTAATCATATTACTTAAGAACTCCCACTTAGATAGACATCCCTCTAATCCTCTAAGTGATCACGTGATCCATATCAACTAAACCATGTCCGATCATCACGTGAGATGGAATAGTTTCAATGGTGAACATCACTATGTTGATCACATCTACTATATGATTCATGCTCGACCTTTCGGTCTCAGTGTTCCGAGGCCATATCTGTTATATGCTAGGCTCGTCAAGTTTAACCTGAGTATTCCGCGTGTGCAACTATTTTGCACCCGTTGTATTTGAACGTAGAGCCTATCAAACCCGATCATCATGTGGTGTCTCAGCACGAAGAACTTTCACAACGGTGCATACTCAGGGAGAACACTTGTACCTTGATAATTAGTGAGAGATCATCTTATAAAGCTACCGTCGAACTAAGCAAAATAAGATGTATAAAATATAAACATTGCATGCAATCAAAATATGTGACATGATATGGCCATCATCATCTTGTGCCTTTGATCTCCATCTCCAAAGCATCATCATGATTTCCATCGTCATCGGCATGACACCATGATCTCCATCATCTTGATCTATATCAATGTGTCGTCACATGGTCGTCTCGCCAACTATTGCTCTTGCAACTATTGCTATCGCATAGTGATAAAGTAAAGCAATTATTTGGCGCTTGCATCTTATGCAATAAAGAGATAACCATAAGGCTTCTGCCAGTTGCCGATAACTTCAACAAAACATGATCATCTTATACAACAACTTATATCTCATCACGTCTTTACCATATCACATCATAACATGCCCTGCAAAAACAAGTTAGACGTCCTCTACTTTGTTGTTGCAAGTTTTACGTGGCTGCTACGGGCTGAGCAAGAACCGTTCTTACCTACGCATCAAAACCAAAATGATAGTTTGTCAAGTTAGTGTTGTTTTAACCTTCTCAAGGACTGGGCGTAGCCACACTCGGTTCAACTAAAGTTGGAGAAACTGACACCCGCTAGTCACCTGTGTGCATAGCACGGCGGTAAAACCAGTCTCGCGTAAGCGTACGCGTAATGTCGGTCCGGGCCGCTTCGTCCAACAATACCGCCAAACCAAAGTGTGACATGCTGGTAAGCAGTATGACCTATATCGCCCACAACTTACTTGTGTTCTACTCGTGCATATTACATCAACGCATAAAACCTATCTCGGATGCCACTGTTGGGGAACGTAGTAATTTCAAAAAATTCCCTACGCACACGCAAGATCATGGTGATGCATAGCAATGAGAGGGGAGAGTGTTGTCTACGTACCCTCGTAGACCAAAAGCGGAAGCGTTAGCACAACACGATTGATGTAGTCGTACGTCTTCACGATCCGACCGATCAAGTACCTAACGCACGGCACCTCCGAGTTCTGCACACGTTTAACTCAATGAAGTCCCTCGAACTCCGATCCAGCCGAGTGTTGAGGGAGAGTTTCGTCAGCACGACGGCGTGGTGACGATGATGATGTTCTTCTGACGCAGGGCTTCGCCTAAGCACCGCTACGATATGATCGAGGTGGATTATGGTGGAGGGGGGCACCGCACACGGCTAAGAGATCAAGAGATCAATTGTTGTTTCTATGGGGTGCCCCCTGGCACGTATATAAAGGAGTGGAGGAGGGGAGGGGCCGTCCCTCTCTATGGCGCGCCCAAGGGGAGTCCTACTCCCACTGGGAGTAGGATTCGCCCTTTCCTAGTAGAACTAGGAGCCCTTCCAAGTAGTAGGGGTAGGAGGGAAGGAAAGGGAAGGGAAAAGGAGAAGGAAGGAAGGGGGCGGCCCCCTTCCCTAGTCCAATTCGGACCAGCCCATGGGGAGGGGTGCGGCCACCCTTTGAGGCCTTTCTCTCCTTTTCCGTATGGTCCATTAAGGCCCAATACGAATTCCCGTAACTCCCCGGTACTCCCGAAAATACCCGAATCATTCGGAACCTTTCTGATGTCCGAATATAGTCGTCCAATATATCGATCTTTACGTCTCGACCATTTCGAGACTCTTCGTCATGTCCCCGATCTCATCCGGGACTCCGAACTCCTTCGGTACATCAAAACACATAAACTCATAATATAACCGTCATCGAACTTTAAGCATGCGGACCCTACGGGTTCGAGAACTATGTAGACATGACCGAGACACGTCTCCGGTCAATAACCAATAGCGGAACCTGGATGCTCATATTGGCTCCTACATATTCTATGAAGATCTTTATCGGTCAAACCGCATAACAACATACGTTGTTCCCTTTGTCATCGGTATGCTACTTGCTTAAGATTCGATCGTCGGTATCTCAATACCTAGTTCAATCTCGTTACTGGCAAGTCTCTTTACTCGTTCCGTAACACATCATCCCGCAACTAACTCATTAGTTTCAATGCTTGCAAGGCTTGTAGTGATGTGCATTACCGAGTGGGCCCAGAGATACCTCTCCGACAATCGGAGTGACAAATCCTAATATCAAAATACGCCAACCCAACAAGTACCTTCGTAGACACCTGTAGAGCACCTTTATAATCACCCAGTTATGTTGTGACGTTTGGTAGCACACAAAGTGTTCCTCCGGTAAATGGGAGTTACATAATCTCATAGTCATAGGAACATGTATAAGTCATGAAGAAAGCAATAGCAACAAACTAAATGATCAAGTGCTATGCTAACGGAATGGGTCAAGTCAATCACATCATTCTCTAATGATGTGACCCCATGTAACATCCCAGATTTTCAATTTGGAATGTTATACACTTGATCATCATTGCATATCATATTTATTGCATTTTGGTTGATCCTAAAAATTTCACGCAACTCAAGGACCCTCGGAGATTGTTGGGGATTTCGTTATTTTCATATTTGAGTTGTCTCAAATTTTGAAAATAGGATCATTTGATTTTATTTATTTTATCTTCAGTTATTTCTATTACAAAAATATGAGAGAGGGAATAAAATGACTTTCCCAAAATAAAGAAATATTGAGGATTTAATAAAAAAATCAAATAAGATTTTATTTTGGTTTTATTTGCTATTTTATTTGAATTTAGGAAAAATGCGTGTTTTTCAAAATTGCATTTAGGCTCCAAATAAATGTTCATCTTGTGCGGCTTGATTTTAGAAGCTGGGGAAAATTTATTTCGGGATTTTTAGAGTCCGTTTACTATATCTTTTATTTTTTCTTCTGAGCGTAATTATTAAAAAAAGGGTCCTAACCGACCTTGGGCCGTAACCGGCCAGGAATCTCCTGGCCGGGCCTCTTATAAGCTGCGCCCCGCCCCCGGCCGAAGCCCAAGCCGCCGCCCCGCCCAAACCCTAACCCTTGTTGGCCCCGCGCCGCCGCCGCGCCCCACGCCGCGTCGCCCCACCGCCGCCCCGCGCCGCCCCGCTGGACCCGCCGCCGCCGCCGGACCGCCGCCGCCGCCGTTCGTCGTAGGTAGTTTTTTTAGCCTCCAGTTTTTCTCGAAAAACCGTTCTGTTTTCCGACGGTTTTGCTCGTTTTTTAGTTTCGGTTTTTTTAAATAGATCGGTTTTTTCGGTTTATTTAAATAGCGAGCGTTCGCCCGTTCGTTCGTTTTAACGAACGTTCATCGTTTTTCTTTTTCTCGGATTAAATCCGCGATTTTTCTGATCACGATCTCTGATCCGATTTTCGTTTTAGTCTAACTTTTCGCTCGTTTATCGGAATCAGGCGATTCAAGCGCCTGGAGTTTCGTCTCGAAACCCTCTTTCCGTTTAACCCACTCAAACAAGTTTTTGCCACTGTAAAAAATGCCCTAGATCCAGAATAGTAAACGAAGCTTGTTTCTTTTTCCTTTGTCTTTCATTGCTTCGTTCGATTTGATTCTTTTTGTCAACCAGAGTTCTTAAGTTGAACTTTCTGGTTAGATCTCTTATGTGAGTTTTACCTGTGCATTAGTTGAGTACTTATTGTATGCTTGTTTGTTTGCGATAGAGTACCCGGAGTGCGCCGCTTGCTACTTCGAATCGCTAGGTTTCCCGGATCATCAGCAAGACAAGTAACACTTTGATCATGCTTTCCCACTACCCAGTTTTATTGCATTAGATCAATCCTCACACTTTGCATGATTAGGATCTAATTAAATTGTGGGTTTGGGAAGTAGATGAGGTAGTACCTATTACCTGTTATTATCAAACCTTTGGGAGTTACTTCTACGTTGCTTATTATGCCATGCTATGCTAGTAGACGTGGATTGGGTGAGTGAAATCCATGATAGATGTGAGATTGTTAATTAATGGTTTACTTAAGGTGGCAACTTAAATACACATCTGGGTGGATTGAGGAACCTGGGTATTCCAGCGATCGCCTGTTTCTCTTTATGGACCGCCACCCAGGCTCAAAGGGATCATGAGATTATTCATGCTAAAAACTTCCGTGTGCAGTCACAAGCTATTATGGGCTCTAACATAGTTGATTAAGTTGTGCGAACTCTTACAGTGGTAGACTAGCAGATGTAGGGGAAAGTAGGTGTAACGCCCTCGATGCGGCTATATCTCCTACGTGTCGAAGCATGACTTAGAGGCATAACCGCATTGAAAGCAATGTCGCAAGTAAGGTAATCTTCACAACAACCCATGTAAATAGATAATAAGGGGAAAGGTACATAGTTGGCTTACACTCGCCACGTCACACAAAGTTCATGAATAACATTACAATCATCCAATACACTCATGGTCCGACTACGGTACCAAAATAAAAGATCAGCCCCAACAAGCGACACGGTCCCGATCGCCCCTACTGGGCACCACTACTGATCATCAGGGAAAGACACATAGTAACGGCGTGAGTCTTCGTCGAACTCCCACTTGAGCTCAAGCGCATCATCTGGAACGGAGTCATCGGGCCCTGCATCTGGTTTGGAAGTAATCTGTGAGCCACGGGGACTCAGCAATCTCGCACCCTTGCGATCAAGACTATTTAAGCTTATAGGTAAGGCAAGGTAAAATCTGGAGCTGCAGCAAGCGACTAGCATATATGGTGGCTAACCTGTTCGCAAAAGAGAGCGAGAAGAGAAGGCAAAGCACGAACGAATAACTATAGAACAACCTACGGCAAACATTACTCCAACACCGTGTTCACTTCCCGGACTCCGCCGAGAAGAGACCATCACGGTAACACACGCAGTTGATTCATTTTAATTAAGTTAAGGTTCATGTTATCTACAATCGGACATTAACAAATTCCCATCTGCCCATAACCGCAGGCACGGCTTTTGAAAGTTCAAATCCCTGCAGGGGAGTCCCAACTTAGCCCATCACAAGCTCTCACGGTCAACGAAGGATAAACCTTCTCCCGAGACATTCCCATCAGACTCGGCATCCCGGTTCTACAAGACAACTTCGACAAAGATAAAACATGTCCAGCAACACCGCCCGAATGTGCCGACAAATCCCGATAGGAGCTGCACATATCTCGTTCTCAGGGCACACTCAGATTGTCCAAACTTCCGGTAGGCCAGCCCAGAGTTGCCCCTGGTGGCCACCGGCGGCTGACGAGGTGGACCAACACTCAGAGGAGCACTGGCCCGGGGGGGTTTAAATAAGATGACCCTTGGGCTCCGGAAACCCAAGGGAAAAAGAGGCTAGGTGGCAAATGGTAAAACCAAGGTTGGGCATTGCTGGAGGATTTTTATTCAAGGCGAACTGTCAAGGGGTTCCCATTATCACCCAACCGCGTAAGGAACGCAAAATCCGGGAATATAACACCAATATGACGGAAACTAGGGCGACAAGAGTGGAACAAAACACTAGGCAAAAGGCCGAGCCTTCCACCGTTTACCAAGTATATAGATGCATTAAGATAACAAGATAATATAATGATATCCCAAAAATAATCAATGTTCCAACAAGGAACGATCTCCAATCTTCACCTGCAACTAGCAAAGCGGTAACATAGCCAATCAACGGTTTGCTAGGACATGGTAGGTTAGAGGGTTGACATGGCAATTTGGGAGGCATGATAAGCAAGTGGTAGGCATCGTAGCATAGGCAAAGCAAAAGAGCGAGCATCTAGCAAGCAACGATAGAAGTGATTTCGAGGGTATGATCATCTTGCCTGCAAAGTTGTCAGAGTTGACTTGATCCTCGTAAGCAAACTCAACGGGCTCCTCGTTAGCGAACTCGTCTCCCGGCTCTATCCAAACAAGACAAACAAGCAAAAGGAACACAATCAACCACATGCAAAGCTCAAACAAATATGATGCAAACATGGTATGCTATGCGGGATGCGATATGTGATGCATATGCAAGATTTGACAAGGAATGATTGAACTTGGCCTCAACTTGGAAATCCAAGAGTGCCACTGGAAAGGTGAGGTGATTTAGGTTGAAATCGATATAAAGATCACCGGAATTGGATGCACGGTTTGGAAATGGCAAGCAAAACAAATATGGCACCGGTCTGCGATAAATAGCAAGTAGCCATCTAAATGCATCAAGATAATTATGCTACATCACTCAAACATGACCACACAATACATGGCAGGGATCCATTCATGATGCTTGACAAAAGATGAACACTTAGCTACGGCCAATTCATCCATTAACAGGTTCAAACAAGCATGGCAAAAATGCAAACGATAACAGGTTTCAGACTTAGTGAAATTAACACAAGTCTGGAATTTCACATCAGGTAGCACACTTTGGAGCATGAAAACTATATGCTAAAGGAACTTAACATGGCAAAGCAAGGCATGACATGAAGCTACTCCAAGCACTTAACGAAAGTCCTTAGTGACCTTGGGCCAAAAGGGATCAGAAAATACAATTGAAAGCATGAGAACATGGCAAAAACATAATCAGATTACAGACTTAGAGAAAAACTGGAACATGCAAATCTGTTAACGAATAGGCATGTTCACGAGCTCGATGCACTCACTATAGAGCATGGCATGACAAACTAAGCATACAACCATCAAGAATATATACTATAGAAGCTAGACATGTCAATAACAACAACATAGCATGCACGGATCAACAACAACATCCTCGACAAAATCGCTAACAAGTAGACAATCTGCCAGGATTCACGAAATAGCAAAAGTAGAGCTCGATTGACTCAAGCTAGGATAATCCATAATTGCAAACAAAGGCATGGATGGATAGAGCACCACAATATTAACAAATCATCCTTATTGATCATCCTCAAAAGAGGCACGGATCACTAGGAAACAACATGAACATATGGCATATTGATAAAAACAGATCAAGGACTTAGTGAAATTCTAAGTCCCTGAAATCAGCATTAACGAATGCACTACTTTGCAATCTTGTGCTAGTCACCACACATGTCACAAAAATACATGGTAAGCACCTCTGTAAAGATGGCATGGCATATAACAAAACACATGTAGAGCTCAGGAGCATATCATGCACACATTAATCATGGCAAAAATGACAAATAGCAATTTGATGCAGCAGATCTGACAATTATCTTAAATAGCTCTCTTCCAACAGCATTTCGGGCATCAAGATGAGCTCAAATGAAAATGATGCAATGACATGAAATGATGTACTCTCTGAGACGAACATTTTGATATGCTACACGCCCAAAACGGAGCTACGGATGCGGAGTTATAGCATGATGAAAAACGCAAATAAATTAGGGTTTCGGGGGAAAGTCAACCGAGGTGAAAATCTCAGATCCAGATCTGGCACGGTTCCCGATGCGCTTGCCGGAGTTCACTGTTCGCCGGAGTTGGACTTGCCGCGGAGCTCGCCGGAGAGGGACCGAGGGGAGGAGAGGATGCCGGATCGGAGGAGCTCGCCGGAGATCGAGCGGCGCGGCGAGGCGGCGGAATTGGCGGCGGAGGCAGCGTCGGTGAGCGGGCGGAGATGGCGCGGCGGCGGAGCTCGCCGGCGCCGGAGTTGATGGCGGAGAGCGGCGGCCGGCTCGGGCGAGGAAGGAGGAGGCGCGCGCGGGCGGCGTCGCGCGGGAGCCGGGCCGGGAGGGCCTCCCGCGGGCTCGCCGGGCCGGTGGCGCGGGGGCGGCGGCGCCTGCCACATGGCGCGACGGGAGAGGGCGGCGGCGATGTGTCCGGCCGGAATCGGACATGTTCGGCGCGGCGCGAGCAGATTTTGCTGGGGTTAGGGGGGAAGAGACCCGGGATTTCGGGAGAGGATCTATATATAGGCATAGGAGGAGCTAGGAGAGTCCAAATGAGGTGCGGTTTTCGGCCACGCGATCGTGATCGAACGCTCTAGATGATGGAGAGGGTTTTGGTGGGTTTTGGGCTAAAATGGAAGGGGGTTGGGCTGCAACACACACGAGGCCTTCTCGGTCCCTCGGTTAACCGTTGGAGTATCAAACGAAGTCCAAATGGTACGAAACTTGACAGGCGGTATACCGGTAGTAAACCAAGGCCGCTTGACAAGTCTCGGTCCAATCTGGAATCATTTAACCCCCACACACGAAAAGAGGTAGAAAGGACCACCGGAGGAGATAGGAGCGCCGGAATGCAAAACGGACAATGGGGAAAATGCTCGGATGCATGAGACGAACACGTATGCAAATGCAATGCACATGATGACATGATATGAGATGCAAGACAACGACAACAACACACGGAGACAAAAACCCGAACCCGAGGAAATAAAATAACTTAGTGCCGGAAACGGCAAGAGTTGGAGTACATATAAGGTAAATTACATCCGGGGTGTTACAACACTCCACCACTACGAAAGGATCTTGTCCCGAGATCTAGGACTGGAAGAACGCCGGGTACTCAGAACAGAGGTGGTCCTCGCGTTCCCAGGTGGCTTCATGGTCGGAATGGTGTGACCACTTGACTTTGAGGAATTTGATTGACTTATTGCGAGTCTTGCGTTCAGTCTCTTCAAGAATAGCAACTGGGTGCTCATGATAAGAAAGGTCTTCTTGGAGATCAATGTCTTCGAAGTTGACGGTGCGGTCAGGAGTCTTGAAGCACTTGCGAAGCTGAGAGACATGGAACACTCCGTGCACATTTGCAAAGTTTGAAGGAAGCTCGAGTTGATAGGCGAGATCGCCTCTCTTGCTGACGATCTTGAAAGGACCCACGTATCTAGGGGCAAGCTTCCCTTTGATATCGAAGCGACGCGTACCTTTCATTGGAGAGACGCGGAGGTAAACATGATCTCCGATCTCCAAAGCCAAATCACGGTGCTTACTATCATAGTAGCTCTTCTGTCGCAATTGCGCTGCTTTGAGGTTATCGCAAATGACTTTACACATCTCCTCTGCCTCTGTGATCAAGTCATTTCCAAGAAGTTGACGTTCACCGGTTTTTGACCAGTTGAGAGGAGTACAGCACTTCCTGCCATACAGAATTTCGAATGGGGCCTTGCCCGAACTTTCTTGAAAACTGTTGTTGTAGGAGAATTCGGCGTATGGAAGACAATCTTCCCACTTCATACCGAAGGAGATCACACAAGCCCTAAGCATATCTTCAAGAATCTGATTGACACGCTCGACTTGACCGCTAGTTTAAGGATGGAAAGCTGTGCTGAAGCGAATGTTGGTGCCCATGGCCTTCTGAAAAGAATCCCAAAACTTGGAGGTAAAGATGCTGCCACAGTCTGAAGAGATCACCTGTGGAATACCGTGCAGAGAGACAATTCAAGAGGTATATAGCTCCGCCAATTGAGCTGCAATGATAGACTCTTTGATAGGCAGAAAGTGAGCCACTTTAGTGAGTTTGTCGATGACAACGAATATAGCATCATTGCCACGCTTGGACTTTGGAAACCCAGTCGCAAAGTCCATCTCAATGTGGTCAAACTTCCATTCTGGAATGGCAAGAGGTTGGAGGAGACCAGCTGGCTGTTGGTATTCTGCCTTCACTCTTCTGCAGACATCACATTCATTCACGAACTGAGCAATCTCGCGCTTCATTCGAGTCCACCAATAAGCCTGCTTGAGGTCCTAATACATCTTCGTACTCCCAGGGTGGATGGAGAGGAGTGAATTGTGAGCCTCGTTCATGATGACTTTACGAAGGTCACTGTAACACCCCGGATATGACTTTCCCAGTTTGTACTCCAACTCTTGCCGTTTCCGGCGTTAAGTTATTTTATTTTCTCGGGTTCGGGTTTTCGCCTCCGTGTGTTGTTGTCGTTGTCATGCATCTCATATCATGTCATCATGTGCATTTCATTTGCATACGTGTTCATCTCTTGCATTCGAGCATTTTCCCCGTTGTCCGTTTTGCATTCCGGCGCTTCGTTCTCCTCCGGTGGTCATTTCTACCTTTCTTTCGTGTGTGGGGATTAAACTTTTCCGGATTGGACCGAGACTTGCCAAGCGGACTTGGTTTACTACCGGTAGACCGCCTGTCAAGTTTCGTATCATTTGGACTTCGTTTGATACTCCAACGGTTAACCGAGGGATCGAAAAGGCCTCGTGTGTGTTGCAGCCCAACACCCCTCCAATTTGGCCCAAAACCCACCAAAAACCTCTCCATCACCTAGAGCGTTCGATCACGATCGCGTGGCCGAAAACCGCACCTCATTTGGACTCTCCTAGCTCCTCCTACCTATAAAAAGGTATCTCCCTCAAAATTCCGAATCCCATCTACCCCTAAACCCTAGCCTCGCCCATCTCCGCCGCCGGACACGTCCGGTTCCCACCGGACGAGTCGCCACCGCCGCCCGCAGCCAGTGGTGTGCCGCCACGTGGTCGACGCCGTCCCGCACCCGCCGCAGCCCGCGGAGGCCCGAGGCCGGCCCTCCCCGCCGCCGACCGGGCCCGAGCTGCCTCCCGCGCGCGCCGCCTTCTTCTCCCCTCGCCCCGCCACCCAAGTCCGCCGGCATCGCCCTACACTACCTCGTCGCTGGCGACGGCGAGTTCCGCGACTCCGGCCAGCCGCCCGCGCCGGATCCGCCCGAACCGCAGCGCCCCGCGCCCGCCGTCCTCCTCCTCAAGCCGGCGCCGCCCGAGCCCAACTCCGGCGCGCCCCTGCGACCACTCCGACCGCCTCCGGCCGCCCCGCGCCTATCCACCTCGCCGGAGCTATAGTACCCTGCTGGAGCTCCTCGGTTCGCGCGCCGCCTCGAAACCCTAGATCTGAGGGTTGACCCTTTTTCCCTCCCCTCTTAGTATTTTTTTGCATTCTTGCTCAAGCCGTAACTTTGCATCCATAGCTCCGTTTTGGGCATATAGCATATCAAAATGTTTGTCTCAGAGAGTACATCATTTCATTCCATTGCATCATTTTCATTTGAGTTCATATTGATGCCCGAAATGCTGTTAGAAGAGTGCTAATTGAGAGAATTGTCAGATCTGCTGCTCCATTTAGATATTTGTCATTTTTGCCATGATTATTGTGTGCATGATATGCCCATGAGCTCTACATATGCTTTGTTAAGGGTTTTGCCATCTTTCCAGAGGTGCAACCCATGTATTTTTGTGATGTGTGTGGTGACTAGCACAAGCTTGCAAAGTGAGGCACTTGGTAATGCTGATTTCAGGGACTTAGCATTTCCACTAAGTCCTTGATCTATTTTTCTCGTGATGCCATATGTTCATGTTGTTTCCTAGTGATCCGTGCCCCTTTTGAGGATGAATAGTAAGGATGTTTTGTTAATCTTGTAGTGCTCTATCCATCCATGTCTTTGTTTGCAATTATGGATCACCCTAGCTTGAGTCAATCGAGCTCTACTTTTGCTACTTCGTGAATCTGGGCAGATTGTCTACTTGTTAGCGATTTTGATGATGATGTTGTAGTTGATCCGTGCATGCTATGCTATTGTTCTTGCCATGTCTGCTTGCATTTTGTGTATTCTTGATGGGTGTATGCTTAGCTTGCCATGACTTGCTCCGTAGCGAGTGCATTGAGCTCGTAAACATGCCTACTTGATATCTGTTTCAGCATGCTCCAGTTTTCACTGTCTGAGAACTGAGTATGTTTTTGCCATGTTCACATGCTTGCAATTGTATTTTCTGATCCCTTTTGGCTCAATGTCATTAAGGGACTTTTGTTAAGCTCTTTGAGTAACCCCATGCCATGCTTTACTTTGCCATGTTCAGGTCCTGTAGCATATAGTTTTGTTGCTCCGAAGAGTCCTATCTGATCTGAAATTCCAGACAAGTGTTAATTTCACTAAGTCTGAAATCTGTTTGCCATATGCATTTTTGCCATGCTTGCTTGAACCTGTTAATGGATGAATTGGCCGTAGCTTAGTGCTAGACTTTTGTTAAGCATCTTGAATGCATCCCTTCCATGTGTTTTTATGCCATGTTTGGGTGCTGTAGCATGTTCATCTCGTTGCATTTAGATGGCTACTTGCTGTAAATCGCAGACCGGTGTCATATTTGAAACGCTTGCCATTTCCAAACCGTAACTCCGATTCCGGCGTCTTTATATCGTTTTCAAGCGATTTCATATCATATTTCCAGTGGCACACTTGGATTCCCAAGTTGAGGCCAGGTTCATGCATCCCTTGTCAAATCTTGCATATGCATCCCGCATCGCATCCCGCATAGCATACCATCCTTGCATCATATTGTTTGATCCTTGCACGTGGTTGATTGTGTCCTTGTTGCTTGTTTGTCTTGTTTGGGTAGAGCCGGGAGACGAGTTCGCTAACGAGGAGCCTGTTGAGTTTGCTTTCGAGGATCCAGTCAACTCTGACCACTTTGCAGGCAAGATGATCATACCCTCGAAATCACTACTATCTTTGCTTTGCTAGATGCTCGCTCTTTTGCTATGCCAATGCTACGATGCCTGCCACTTGCTTTCAAGCCTCCCAAATTGCCATGACAAACCTCTAACCCACCATGTCCTAGCAAACCGTTGATTGGCTATGTTACCGCTTTGCTCAGCCCCTCTTATAGCGTTGCTAGTTGCAGGTGAAGATTGCAGGCCGTTCCTTGTTGGAACATCTATTTACTTGTTGGGATATCATTATATTGCCATGTTATCTTAATGCATCTATATACTTGGTAAAGGGTGGAAGGCTCGGCCTCTTGCCTAGTGTTTTGTTCCACTCTTGCCGCCCTAGTTTTCGTCATATCGGTGTTATGTTCCCGGAGTTTGCGTTCCTTACACGGTTGGGTTATAATGGGAACCCCTTGATAGTTCGCCTTGATTAAAGCTTTTCCAGCAATGCCCAACCTTGGTTTTACCATTTGCCACCTAGCCTCTTTTCCCTTGGGTTTCCGGAGCCCGAGGGTCATCTTATTTTAGCCCCCCCCGGCCAGTGCTCCTCTGAGTGTTGGTCCAACCGAGTGATGTCCGGGGCTACCAGGGGCAACTCTGGGATGGCCTACCCGACGTCTGGCTCATCTGAGTGTGCCCTGAGAACGAGATATGTGCAGCTCCTATCGGGATTTGTCGGCACATTCGGGCGGTGTTGCTGGATTAGTTTTAACCTGTCGAAGTGTCTTGAAGAACCGAGGTACCGAGTCTGATCGGAACGTCTCGGGAGGAGGTCTATTCCTTCATTGACCGTGAGAGCTTGTCATGGGCTAAGTTGGGACTCCCCTGCAGGGATTTGAACTTTCGAAAGCCGTGCCCGCGGTTATGGGCAGATGCGAATTTGTTAATGTCTGGTTGTAGATAACTTGAACCTTAGCTTAATTAAAATGAATCAACTGAGTGTGTTACCGTGACGGCCTCTTCTCGGCGGAGTCCGGGAAGTGGAAACGGTGTTGGAGTAATGCTTGCGCAGGTTGTTCTCTAGTTTCTCGCTCGCGCTTTGCCTCCTCTTCTCGCTCTCTTTTGCGAACAGGTTAGCCACCATATTTGCTAGTCGCTTGCTGCAGCTCCACATATTTACCTTGTCTTACCTATAAGCTTAAATAGTCTTGATCGCGAGGGTGCGAGATTGCTGAGTCCCTGTGGCTCACAGATTACTATTACACCAGATGCAGGGCCTGATGATTCCGCTCCAGGTGACGCGCTTGAGCTCAAGTGGGAGTTCGACGAGGACTCTCAACGATACTATGTTTCCTTTCCTGATGATCAGTAGTGGTGCCCAGTTGGGGGTGATCGGGACCGTGTCGCTTGTTGGGTTATCTTTTATTTTGGCGTCGTAGTCGGGCCATGAGTGTTTGAATGATGTAATGTTATTTATGTACTTGATTGACGTGGCGAGTGTAAGCCAACTATGTTTTCTCCCCTTTTATTATCTATATTACATGGGATGTTGTGAAGATTGCCTAACTTGCGACATATGCCTTCAATGCGATTATGCCTCTAAGTCGTGCCTCGACACGTGGGAGATATAGTCGCATCGAGGGTATTACAAGTTGGTAATTAGAGCCTTCCCCGACCTTAGGAGCCCCATTGCTTGATCGTTATTAGCGGCCGAGTTATGTCTAGAAAAATGTTTTGAGTCATTTAGGAATTATTTATCGGAGAGTTTAGGAATTCTTTTTACTTCCCAGTCTCCTCATCGCTCTGGTAAGGCATCCTGACGTAGAGTTTTGACTCTTCTCTTCTCAAATTTCACAAAAAAAAATTTAGGATCACGTGGGTATCTTGGAATCGTTCCGATGGTTTTATGATGAGAACATTGTCTTGGTGCCTCCTGTTAGGGGTTTTGTGGAAGTGTCCCGGGGAGTTGAGCTCTGAGGTGTTGTCGTCATAATTTTATCGTTGCAGTTCTGGAATACCTGAGTTTAGTACGCCGACATCGAAAATCTCTTTTATGAAGTTCGTTGGTGAGATAACCTCGACGCCACCCAGTACTGGGGCGGGAGTTCGGGAGTATCGCCATAACTTGTATAACGGATGCTTTTCGAAGGTTGAGGTAGGTGGTTTCCGAAGTTTTTCTCGGTTATGTGTTGAAGGATGGATACAGCTAGATGTAGGATTTGCTAGATTTGGGTGAGATATTATGCTTCCCCTGTATCCCCAACACCTGATTGCATAACCGAAAAGGTTCGGGAGTTTCATAGGTGGGAATTCTCGTAGCTCTAGTTCTTCTTCCACGGATATTGGTTTGAGATTGGGATTTCTTACCGATTATTCGTTCTTGATCCGTACCTTGTTGATTTATTTCTCTACCTAAATTCTAAGTGGCTTCTCAATTTATGGATATGTGACCATTTCAAGTGGAATGCATTCGTTCATTTTGTTCGGATGTGAAGACTTTATGTTGCAATTTTCATTCCGTTGGATTCAGCTTCAATATTTGTCTATCAATGTGCTAATGGATGTCAACCTCTTCAGGATGGCTCCTCCAACGCGCACGACTCTGAATCCTGATCCGCCACCACCTCCACCTCCTCCGGAGGCATGGCAAGCTGTGATGGCCGCAACCAATGCAAATACACAGTTGATCATGCAAATTATTCAAGAGCGCAATCAAGGCAACCAAGGGAACCAAGGCAACAATCAGAATCACTTTGCTACACTCAACCAGTTCCTTGCTAACGGGTCAAAGACTTTCAGCAATTGTGTTGAGGCAACCGATGCTGACGATTGGCTCGTGGATCTGTGCAAGCATTTCGAGTGTAGTAACGCCAGGCTTGAGGACTTTGTCAAGTTCGCTTCCTTCCAACTCAAAGATCAAGCTGCAGAATGGTTCCAGCAGTACAAGGACTCCAGAGGTGGACGTATTATCACTTGGGATGAATTCTGTCAAGATTTCAGAGCTCATCATATTCCTCAGAGCGTGGTTGAAAGCAAGCGTGAGGAATTCCGCAACCTGAAGCAAGGCTCTTTGTCTGTCTATGACTACAACAAGTTGTTTCAGAAGCTCGCTCGCTTTGCTAAGCAGGACGTACCTGATGAGAAGAGCATGATATATCAGTTCAGGGGTGGTCTCAGAGAAGAAATCCAGCTCGCTCTTGTTCTCTTTGAGCCTTTGAGGTACGATGAGTTCTACAACATGGCGTTGAAGCAAGAGGCCGCTCAACTGAGGTGTGATGCTTCCAAGAAGCGAGTCAGAGATGCTACTCCTTCTTCCTCTACTCAAGTGGCCAAGCAGCAGAAGTATTGGCTTCCTCCTCCTCCGTTTCGTCAGCCGTATCAGCAGAAGAGCAAAGGTGGCAGTGGATCTTCCCACCCACCTAACCCTGGCTTTCAGAACAAGACTTCGCCTCAAGCTCCAAGATCGAGTGCTCCGTATCACCGTCCGCTTTCAGAGGTCACGTGCAACAAGTGCCAACAGAAGGGTCACTATGCCAACAAGTGTTTCAACCAGAGGCGTCTTCCTCCTCCTCCTCCTGTGAGATCGGCAAGTACAGCTGTGGTCAAGCATAACCCCAAGTACGCCAAGGTCAATATGGTGAATGCAGCTCAGGCAGAGGATTCATTAGATGTCATCATGGGTTACCTTCCTGTTAACGATGTTCCTGCAAAAGTTCTTTTTGACATGGGTGCATCGCATTGTTTCATCTCGAGACCATTTGTTTCTAAGCATGAGTTGCCCTTACAAGATTTGCCTAGACAGTTATCTGTTGTTTCTCCGGGTAAATTCATGAATGCAAGCGCTATGGCCCCGGATGTTACTATCGCGTTGGGCGATTACAAGTTTCTCTCTTCTCCGATGGTTCTTGGTAACTCGGATATTGATCTTATTCTCGGAATGGATTGGCTTTCTAAGCACAAGGCGCATCTTGATTGTGCAGCCAGGCAGATTCAATTGACTCATTCGTCTGAGGATGTAATTGTCTTTGCCGCTCGTGATGATACAATCCGTCTGTTTTCTCTCAATGAGAAGGGTGAACTCGATGCTATCTCGCAAATTCCAGTCGTTTGCGAATATCAAGACGTCTTTCCAGAAGAGCTTCCAGGAATGCCTCCGCACCGGCCAGTTGAATTCATCATTGATCTTGAGCCTGGTACGGAACCTGTTTGCAAACGTCCTTACAAGCTCGGACCTGAAGAGTTGAAGGAGCTGAAGAAGCAACTCGATATTCAAGAGAGAATGGGTCTCATCTGGCCTAGTTCTTCTCCGTGGGGTTGTGGTGTTCTTTTTGTGAAGAAGAAGGATGGAACGGACCGACTTTGTGTTGATTACCGTCCATTGAACAAGAAGACCATCAAGAACAAATACCCACTTCCCAACATCAACGAGCTGTTCGAACAACTCAAAGGTGCCCAAGTATTCTCCAAGCTTGATCTCCGTATGGGTTATCATCAGATTCGAATCCGTGAGCAAGATATTCCCAAGACGGCCTTCAGGACAAGCTATGGTTCATATGAATACACTGTCATGTCTTTTGGCCTCGTCAACGCTCCTCCGACGTTCTCTCGCATGATGAACTTCATCTTCAACGCCTACACCAATGACTTCGTTTTGGTCTATCTCGACGACATTCTGGTTTTCTCGAAGAACAAGGAAGATCATGCCAAGCACTTGCGTTTGGTACTCGATAAGCTGAGGGAACACCAGTTCTACGCCAAGTTCTCCAAGTGCGAATTTTGGCTCGATGAGCTTCTTTATCTTGGTCATATCATCTCTGCCAAGGGCATTGCCGTGAATCCTGAGAAGGTGTCTGCAATTGTGAATTGGGAACCTCCTGAGAACGTGAAGCATCTCCGTAGCTTCCTCGGTCTCGCAAGCTACTGTCGAAGATTCGTTGAAAACTTTTCTAAGATCGCGAAGCCTCTCTCAAATCTTCTCCAGAAGCACGTCAAGTACGTTTGGTCTCCAGAGTGTGACATTGCTTTCAACACTTTGAAAGAGAAATTGATCACTGCTCCAGTTCTGACTCCGCCTGATGAATCCAAGCCGTACGAGGTCTTTTGTGATGCCTCTCTCCAAGGTCTTGGCGCAGTGTTGATGCAAGAGAAGAAAGTTGTTGCTTATACCTATCGCCAATTGAAGCCCAATGAGAAGAACTACCCCACTCATGATCTCGAGTTGGCGGCAGTTGTGCATGCTCTTTTGACTTGGAGACATCTCTTATTGGGAAGAAAAGTGGACATCTTCACAGATCACAAGAGTCTCAAGTACATTTCACTCAGCCTAATCTCAACCTCAGGCAGACTCGATGGGTCGAAATGATTCAAGAGTATAATTCGAGTATCGAGTATACTCCAGGCAAGGCCAATGTGATTGCTGACGCATTGAGCAGGAAGGCTTATTGCAACAGTCTGATTCTCAAGCCTTATCAACCCGAGCTTTGTGAAGCTTTCCGCAAACTTAATCTGCAAGTTGTTCCTCAAGGTTTCCTCGCCAACCTTCAAGTCTCTCCTACCTTGGAAGACCAGATTCGCCAAGCCCAGCTTCTTGATGCTATGGTGAAAAAGGTGAAGATTGGGATTGCCAAGAGTCAACCCAAGTACAAGTGCTACTGCCTTGACGATAAGGACACTCTCTTCTTCGAGGATCGTATTGTTGTACCCAAAGGTGACCTCCGTAAAGTGATCATGAACGAGGCTCACAATTATCTCCTCTCCATCCACCCTGGGAGCACGAAGATGTATCAGGACCTCAAGCAGGCTTATTGGTGGACTCGAATGAAGCGCGAGATTGCTCAATTCGTGAATGAATGTGATGTCTGCAGAAGAGTGAAGGCAGAACACCAAAGGCCAGCTGGTCTCCTCCAACCTCTTGCCATTCCAGAATGGAAGTTTGACCACATTGAAATGGACTTCATGACTGGGTTTCCAAAGTCCAAGCGTGGCAATGATGCTATATTCGTTGTCATCGACAAACTCACCAAAGTGGCTCACTTTCTGCCTATCAAAGAGTCAATCACTGCAGCTCAATTGGCGGAACTCTATACCTCTCGGATTGTCTCTCTGCACGGTATTCCACAAGTGATCTCTTCAGACCGTGGCAGCATCTTTACCTCCAAGTTTTGGGATTCTTTTTAGAAGGCCATGGGCACCAACATCCGCTTCAGCACAGCTTTCCATCCTCAAACTAGCGGTCAAGTCGAGCGTGTCAATCAGATTCTTGAAGATATGCTCAGGGCTTGTGTGATCTCCTTCGGCATGAAGTGGGAGGATTGTCTTCCTTATGCTGAATTCTCCTACAACAACAGTTTTCAAGCAAGTTCGGGCAAGGCCCCATTTGAAATTCTGTATGGCAGGAAGTGCCGTACCCCTCTCAACTGGTCCGAAACCGGTGAACGTCAGCTTTTGGGAAATGACTTAATCACAGAGGCACAGGAAATGTGCAAAGTCATTCGAGATAACCTCAAAGCAGCCCGATCTCGCCAGAAGAGCTACTATGACAGTAAGCACCGTGATTTGGCTTTCAAGATCGAAGATCATGTTTACCTCCGCATCTCTCCTATGAAAGGTACCTGTCGCTTCGGGATCAAAGGGAAGCTTGCCCCCAGATACGTGGGACCTTTCAAGATTGTCAGCAAGAGAGGTGATCTCGCCTATCAACTTGAGCTTCCTTCAAACTTTGCAAATGTTCATGATGTGTTCCATGTCTCTCAGCTCCGAAAGTGCTTCAAGACTCCTGACCGCACCGTCAACTTCGAGGACATTGAGCTCCAAGAAGATCTCTCTTATCGTGAGCACCCAGTTGCTATTCTTGAAGAGACTGAACGCAAGACTCGCAACAAGTCAATCAAATTCCTCAAAGTCAAGTGGTCACACCATTCCGACCATGAAGCTACCTGGGAACGCGAGGATCACCTCCGTTCTGAGTACCCGGCGTTCTTTCAGTCCCAGATCTCGGGACGAGATCCTTTCGTAGTGGTGGAGTGTTGTAACACCTCGGATATGACTTTCCTAGTTTGTACTCCAACTCTTGCCGTTTCCGGCGTTAAGTTACTTTATTTTCTCGGGTTCGGGTTTTCGCCTCTGTGTGTTGTTGTCGTTGTCATGCATCTCATATCATGTCATCATGTGCATTGCATTTGCATACGTGTTCATCACTTGCATTCGAGCATTTTCCCCGTTGTCCGTTTTGCATTCCGGCGCTTCGTTCTCCTCCGGTGGTCATTTCTACCTTTCTTTCGTGTGTGGGGATTAAAATTTTCCGGATTATACCGAGACTTGCCAAGCGGCCTTGGTTTACTACCGGTAGACCGCCTGTCAAGTTTCGTATCATTTGGACTTCGTTTGATACTCCAACGGTTAACCGAGGGACCGAAAAGGCCTCGTGTGTGTTGCAGCCCAACACCCCTCCAATTTGGCCCAAAACCCACCAAAAACCTCTCCATCACCTAGAGCGTTCGATCACGATCGCGTGGCCGAAAACCGCACCTCATTTGGACTCTCCTAGCTCCTCCTACCTATAAAAAGGTATCTCCCTCAAAATTCCGGATCCCATCTACCCCTAAACCCTAGCCTCGCCCATCTCCGCGGCCGGACACGTCCGGTTCCCACCGGACGAGTCGCCACCGCCCACAGCCAGTGGCGTGCTGCCACGTGGCTGGCGCCGTCCCACACCCGCCGCGGCCCGCAGAGGCCCGAGGCCGGCCCTCCCCGCCGCCGACCAGGCCCGAGCTGCCTCCCGCGCGCGCCGCCTTCTTCTCCCCTCGCCCCGCCGCCCAAGTCCGCCGGCGCCGCCCTGCACTACCTCGTCGCCGGTGATGGCGAGTTCCGCGACTCCGGCCAGCCGCCCGCGCCGGATCCGCCCGAACCGCAACACCCCGCGCCCGCCGTCCTCCTCATCAAGCCGGCGCCGCCCGAGCCCAACTCCGGTGCGCCCCCGCGGCCACTCCGACCGCCTCCGGCCGCCCCGCGCCTATCCACCTCGCGGAGCTACAGTACCCCGCCGAAGCTCCTCGGTTCGCGCGCCGCCTCGAAACCCTAGATCTGAGGGTTGACCCTTTTTCCCTCTCCTCTCAGTATTTTTTTTGCATTCTTGCTCATGCCGTAACTTTGCATCCGTAGCTCCGTTTTGGGCTTATAGCATATGAAAATGTTCGTCTCAGAGAGTACATCATTTCATTCCATTGCATCATTTTCATTTGAGTTCATCTTGATGCCCGAAATGCTGTTAGAAGAGTGCTACTTGATAGAATTGTCAGATCTGCTGCTCCATTTAGATATTTGTCATTTTTTGCCATGATTATTGTGTGCATGATATGCCCATGAGCTCTACATATGCTTTGTTAAGGGTTTTGCCATCTTTCCAGAGGTGCAACCCATGTATTTTTGTGATGTGTGTGGTGACTAGCACAAGCTTGCAAAGTGAGGCACTTGGTAATGCTGATTTCAGGGACTTAGCATTTCCACTAAGTCCTTGATCTGTTTTTTCTCATGATGCCATATGTTCATGTTGTTTCCTAGTGACCCGTGCCCCTTTTGAGGATGATCAGTGAGGATGTTTTGTTAATCTTGTAGTGCTCTATCCATCCATGTCTTTGTTTGCAATTATGGAGCACACTAGCTTGAGTCAATCGAACTCTACTTTTGCTACTTCGTGAATCTGGGCAGATTGTCTACTTGTTAGCGATTTTGCCGATGATGTTGTAGTTGATCCGTGCATGCTATGCTATTGTTCTTGCCATGTCTAGCTTGCATTTTGTGTATTCTTGATGGGTGTATGCTTAGCTTGCCATGACTTGCTCCGTAGTGAGTGCATCGAGCTCGTAAACATGCCTACTTGATACCTGTTTCAGCATGCTCCAGTTTTCACTAAGTCTGAGAACTGATTATGTTTTTGCCATGTTCACATGCTTGCAATTGTATTTTCTGATCCCTTTTGGCTCAAGGTCACTAAGGGACTTTTGTTAAGCTCTTTGAGTAACCCCATGCCATGCTTTACTTTGCCATGTTCAGGTCCTGTAGCATATAGTTTTGTTGCTCCGAAGAGTCCTATCTGATCTAAAATTCCAGACAAGTGTTAATTTCACTAAGTCTGAAATCTGTTTGCCATATGCATTTTTGCCATGCTTTCTTGAACCTGTTAATGGATGAATTGGCCGTAGCTCAGTGCTAGACTTTTGTTAAGCATCTTGAATGCATCCCTTCCATGTATTTTTATGCCATGTTTGGGTGCTGTAGCATGTTCATCTCGTTGCATTCAGATGGCTACTTGCTGTAAATCGTAGACCGATGTCATATTTGAAACGCTTGCCATTTCCAAACCGTAACTCCGATTACGGCGTTCTTTATATCATGTTGAAGCGATTTCGTCTCATCTTTCCAGTGGCACACTTGGATTCCCAAGTTGAGGCCAGGTTCATGCATCCCTTGTCAAATCTTGCATATGCATCCCGCATCGCATCCCGCATAGCATACCATCCTTGCATCATATTGTTTGATCCTTGCACGTGGTTGATTGTGTCCTTGTTGCTTGTTTGTCTTGTTTGGGTAGAGCCGGGAGACGAGTTCACTAACGAGGAGCCTGTTGAGTTTGCTTTCGAGGATCCAGTCAACTCTGACCACTTTGCAGGCAAGATAATCATACCCTCGAAATCACTACTATCTTTGCTTTGCTAGATGCTCGCTCTTTTGCTATGCCAATGCTACGATGCCTACCACTTGCTTTCAAGCCCCCAAAATTGCCATGTCAAACCTCTAACCCACCATGTCCTAGCAAACCGTTGATTGGCTATGTTACCGCTTTGCTCAGCCCCTCTTATAGCGTTGCTAGTTGCAGGTAAAGATTGGAGGCCGTTCCTTGTTGGAACATCTATTTACTTGTTGGGATATCATTATATTGCCATGTTATCTTAATGCATCTATATACTTGGTAAAGGGTGGAAGGCTCGGCCTCTCGCCTAGTGTTTTGTTCCACTCTTGCCGCCCTAGTTTCCGTCATATCGGTGTTATGTTCCCGGAGTTTGCGTTCCTTACGCGGTTGGGTTATAATGGGAACTCCTTGATAGTTCGCCTTGATTAAAGCTTTTCAAGCAATGCCCAACGTTGGTTTTACCATTTGCCACCTAGCCTCTTTTCCCTTGGGTTTCCGGAGCCCGAGGGTCATCTTATTTTAGCCCCCCCGGGCCAGTGCTCCTCTGAGTGTTGGTCCAACCGAGCGATGTCCGGGGCTACCAGGGGCAACTCTGGGCTGGCCTACCCGACGTCTGGCTCATCTAAGTGTGCCCTGAGAACGAGATATGTGCAGCTCCTATCGGGATTTTTCGGCACATTCGGGCGGTGTTGCTGGATTAGTTTTAACCTATCGAAGTGTCTTGAAGAACCGAGGTACAGAGTCTGATCGGAACGTCTCGGGAGGAGGTCTATTCCTTCGTTGACCGTGAGAGCTTGTCATGGGCTAAGTTGGGACTCCCCTGCAGGGATTTGAACTTTTGAAAGCCGTGCCCGCGGTTATGGGCAGATGCGAATTTGTTAATGTCCGGTTGTAGATAACTTGAACCTTAACTTAATTAAAATGAATCAACTGAGTGTGTTACCGTGACGGCCTCTTCTCGGCGGAGTCCGGGAAGTGGAAACGGTGTTGGAGTAATGCTTGCGCAGGTTATTCTCTAGTTTCTCGCTCGCGCTTTGCCTCCTCTTCTCGCTCTCTTTTGCGAACAGGTTAGCCACCATATTTGCTAGTCGCTTGCTGCAGCTCCACATATTTACCTTGTCTTACCTATAAGCTTAAATAGTCTTGATCGCGAGGGTGCGAGATTGCTGAGTCCCTGTGGCTCACAGATTACTATTACACCAGATGCAGGGCCTGATGATTCCGCTCCAGGTGACGCGCTTGAGCTCAAGTGGGAGTTCGACGAGGACTCTCAACGATACTATGTTTCCTTTCCTGATGATCAGTAGTGGTGCCCAGTTGGGGGTGATCGGGACCGTGTCGCTTGTTGGGTTATCTTTTATTTTGGCGCCGTAGTCGGTCCATGAGTGTTTGAATGATGTAATGTTATTTATGTACTTGATTGACGTGGCGAGTGTAAGCCAACTATGTTTTCTCCCCTTTTATTATCTATATTACATGGGATGTTGTGAAGATTGCCTAACTTGCGACATATGCCTTCAATGCGATTATGCCTCTAAGTCGTGCCTCGACACGTGGGAGATATAGTCGCATCAAGGGTGTTACAGTCAACCTTAGGCACAACAATACGATCCTCGAAGAAGAGAGTATCGTTGTCATAAAGGCGATAGCACTTGTACTTGGGTTGGCTCTTGGCAATCCCAATTTTCACCTTCTTCACCATAGCATCAAGAAGTTGAGCCTCGCGAACCTGATCTTCCAAAGTAGGAGAGACTTGAAGGTTGGCGAGGAAACCTTGAGGAACAACTTGCAAATTGAGTTTGCGGAAAGCTTCACAAAGCTCGGGTTGGTAAGGCTTGAGAATCAGGCTGTTGCAGTAAGCCTTCCTGCTCAATGCGTCAGCAATCACATTGGCCTTGCCTGGAGTATACTCGATACTAGGATTATACTCTTGAATCATTTCAACCCAATGAGTCTGCCTGAGGTTGAGATTAGGCTGAGTGAAGATGTACTTGAGACTCTTGTGGTCAGTGAAGATGTCCACTTTTCTTCCCAATAAGAGATGTCTCCAAGTCAAAAGAGCATGCACAACTGCCGCCAACTCGAGGTCATGAGTGGGGTAGTTCTTCTCTTTGGGCTTCAACTGGCGAGAAGTATAAGCCACAACTTTCTTCTCTTGCATCAACACTGCACCAAGACCTTGGAGAGAGGCATCGCAAAAGACCTCGAACGGTTTGGATTCATCAGGAGGAGTCAGAATTGGAGCAGTGACCAATTTATCTTTCAAAGTGTTGAAAGCGATGTCACATTCCGGAGACCAAACGTACTTGACGTGCTTCTGGAGAAGGTTTGAAAGAGGCTTCGCGATCTTTGAAAAGTTCTCCACGAACCTTCGACAGTAGCTTGTGAGACCAAGGAAGCTACAGAGTTGCTTCACATTCTGAGGTGGTTCCCAATTCACAATTGCAGACACCTTCTCAGGATTCACCGCTATGCCCTTGGCAGAGATGATATGCCCAAGATAGAGAACCTCATCGAGCCAAAACTCGCACTTTGAGAACTTGGCGTAGAACTGATGTTCCCTGAGCTTATCGAGCACCAAACGAAAGTGCTTGGCATGATCTTCCTTGTTCTTCGAAAAGACCAGAATGTCGTCGAGATAGACCAAAACGAAGTCATTTGTGTAGGCGTTGAAGATGAAGTTCATCATGCGAGAGAAAGTCGGAGGAGCGTTGACGAGGCCAAAAGACATGACAGTGTATTCATATGAACCATAGCTTGTTCTGAAAGCCGTCTTGGGAATATCTTGCTCACGGATTCGAATCTGGTGATAGCCCATACGGAGATCATGCTTGGAGAATACTTGGGCACCTTTGAGTTGTTCGAACAGCTCATTGATGTTGGGAAGTGGGTACTTGTTCTTGATAGTCTTCTTGTTCAATGGACGGTAGCCAACACAAAGTCGGTCCGTTCCATCCTTCTTCTTCACAAAAAGAACTCCACAACCCCACGGAGAATAACTAGGTCGGATAAGACCCATGCGCTCTTGAATATCGAGTTGCTTCTTCAGCTCCTTCAACTCTTCAGGTCCGAGCTTGTAAGGACGTTTGCACACCAGTTCCGTGTCAGGCTCAAGATCGATGACGAATTCAACTGGCCGGTGCGGAGGCATTCCTAGAAGCTCTTCTGGAAAGACGTCTTGATATCCGCAAATGACTGGAATTTGAGAGATGGCATCCAGTTCACCCTTCTCATTGAGAGAAAACAGACGGATGGTGTTATCCCGAGCGGCAAAGACAATTACATCCTCAGACGAATGAGTCAATTGAATCTGCCTGGCTGCACAATCAAGCTGATCCTTGTGCTTAGAAAGCCAGTCCATTCCGAGAATAAGATCAATATCTGAGTTACCAAGGACCATTGGAGAAGCCAGAAACTTAAAATCACCCATCATGATAGAAATAACCGGAATCTCGTAGTTTGCGAGCAAACATTTACCCGGTGAGACAACTGCTAACGGTTTATGCAAAACTTGAGAAGACAACTCATGCTTAGATGCAAAAGGTCTCGAGATGAAACAATGCGATGCACCAGTGTCAAAAAGTACTTTTGCAGGAACATCGTTAACAGGAAGGTTACCCATGATGACATCTGGCGAGTCCTCTGCCTGAGCTGCATTCATCAAGTTGACCTTGGCGTGCTTGGGGTTATGCTTGACCACAGCTGTACTTGCCGATCTCACAGGAGGAGGAGGGAGACGCCTCTGATTGAAGCATTTGTTGGCATAGTGACCTTTCTTTTGGCACTTGTTGCACATGACCTCTGAAAGCAGACGGTGATACGGAGCACTCGATCTTGGAGCTTGAGACGAAGTCTTGTTCTGAAAGGCAGGGTTGGGTGGGTGGGAAGATCCACTGCCACCTTTGCTCTTCTGCTGATAAGGCTGACGGAATGGAGGAGGAGGAAGCCAAAACTTCTGTTGCTTAGCCACTTGAGTAGAGGAAGAAGGAGTAGCATCTCTGACTCGCTTCTTGGAAGCATCACACTTCAGTTGAGCAGCCTCTTGCTTCAATGCCATGTTGTAAAACTCATCGTACCTCCTGGGCTCAAAGAGGACAAGAGCTAGCTGGATTTCTTCTCTGAGACCACCCCTGAACTAGTATATCATGCTCTTCTCGTCAGGGACGTCCTGCTTAGCAAAGCGGACGAGCTTCTGAAACATCTTGTTGTAGTCATAGACAGACATAGAGCCTTACTTCAAGTTGCGGAATTCCTCACGCTTGCTTTCAACCACGCTCTGAGGAATATGATGAGCTTTGAAGTCTTGACGGAATTCATCCCAGGTAATCACACGGCCTCCTCTGGAATCTTTGTACTGCTGAAACCATTCTGCAGCTTGGTCTTTGAGTTGGAAGGAAGCGAACTTGACAAAGTCCTCAGGCCTGACGTTACTGCACTCGAAATGCTTGCACAAGTCCACGAGCCAATCATCAGCGTTAGTTTCCTCAACGCAATTGCTGAAGGTCTTTGGCTCGTTAGCAAGGAACTGGTTGAGTGTAGCAAAGTGATTCTGATTGTTGCCCTGGTTGCCTTGGTTCGCTTGGTTGCGCTCTTGAAGAAGTTGCATGATCAGCTATGTGTTTGCATTGGTAGCGGCCATCACAGCTTGCCATGCCTCCGGAGGTGGAGGTGGTGGTGGCGGATCAGGATTCAGAGTCATGCGCGTTGCAGGAGCCATCCTGAAGAGGTTGACATCCATTAGCACACTGATAGACAAAAATTGAAGCTGGACCCAACGGGTTGAAATTGCAACATATAGTCTTCACATCCGAACAAAATGAACAAATTCATTCCAATTGAAATGGTCACATATCCATAAATTGAGAAGCCACTTAGAATTTAGGTAGAGGAATAAAATCTACAAGGTACGGAACAAGAACGAATACTCGGTAAGGATCACCCAATCTCAAACCAAATATCCGTGGAAGAAGAACTAGAGCTACAAGAATTCCCACCTATGAAACTCCCGAACCTTTCCGGTTATGCAATCAGGTGTTGGGGATACAGGGGAAGCATAATATCTCACCCAAATCTAGCACATCCTACATCCAGCTGTATCCATCCTTCAACACATAACCGAGAAAAACTTCGGAAATCGTCTACCTCAACCTTTGAAAAGCATCCGTTATACAAGTTATGGCAATACTCCCGAACTCCCGCCCTAGTACTGGGTGGCGTCGAGGTTATCTCACCAACAACTGCATAAAAGAGATTTTCGATGTCGGTGAACTAAACTCAGGTATTCCAGAACTGCAACGATAAAATTGTGACGACAACACCTCGGAGCTCAACTCCCCGGGACACTGCCGCAACCCCTAATTGACAGGAGGCACCAAGAACAATGTTCTCGTCACAAATCGATCGAAACGATTCCAAGATACCCGCGTGATACTATTTTTTTTTAGTGAAATTTGAGAAGAGAAGAGTCAAAACTCTACGTCAGGATGCCTTACCAGAGCGATGAAGGGACTGGGGAGTAAAAGAATTCCTAAACTCTCCGATATATAATTCCTAAATGACTCAAAAACATTTTTCTAGACTCAACTCGTCCGCTAATTCGATCAAGCAATGGGGCTCCCAAGGTCGGGGAAGGCTCTGATTACCAACTTGTAACGCCCTCGATGCGGCTATATCTCCTATGTGTCGAAGCACGACTTAGAGGAATAACCGCATTGAAAGCAATGTCGCAAGTAAGGTAATCTTCACAACAACCCATGTAAATAGATAATAAGGGGAAAGGTACATAATTGGCTTACACTCGCCACATCACACAAAGTTCATGAATAACATTACAATAATCAAATACACTCATGGTCCGACTACGATACCAAAATAAAAGATCAACCCCAACAAGCGACACGGTCCCGATCGCCCCAACTGGGCACCACTACTGATCATCAGGGAAAGACACATAGTAACGGCGTGAGTCTTCGTCGAACTCCCACTTGAGCTCAAGCGCATCATCTGGAATGGAGTCATCGGGCCCTGTATCTGGTTTGGAAGTAATCTGTGAGCCACGGGGACTCAGCAATCTCGCACCCTCGCGATCAAGACTATTTAAGCTTATAGGTAAGGCAAGGTAAAATGTGGAGCTGCAGCAAGCGAATAGCATATATGGTGGCTAACCTGTTTGCAAAAGAAAGCGAGAAGAGAAGGCAAAGCAGGAACGAATAACTATAGAACAACCTACGGCAAACATTACTCCAACACCGTGTTCACTTCCCGGACTCCGCCGAGAAGAGACCATCACGGTAACACACGCAGTTGATTCATTTTAATTAAGTTAAGGTTCATGTTATCTACAATCGGACATTAACAAATTCCCATCTGCCCATAACTGCGGGCACGGCTTTCGAAAGTTCAAATCCCTGCAGGGGAGTCCCAACTTAGCCCATCACAAGCTCTCACGGTCAACGAAGGATAAACCTTCTCCCGAGACATTTCGATCAGACTCGGCATCCCGGTTCTACAAGACAACTTCGACAAAGATAAAACCAGTCCAACAACACCGCCCGAATGTGCCGACAAATCCCGATAGGAGCTGCACATATCTCGTTCTCAGGGCACACTCAGATTGTCCAAACTTCCGGTAGGCCAGCCTAGAGTTGCCCCTGGTGGCCACCGGCGGCTGACGAGGTGGACCAACACTCAGAGGAGCACTGGCCCGGGGGGGTTTAAATAAGATGACCCTTGGGCTCCGGAAACCCAAGGGAAAAAGAGGCTAGGTGGCAAATTGTAAAACCAAGGTTGGGCATTGCTGGAGGAGTTTTATTCAAGGCGAACTGTCAAGGGGTTCCCATTATCACCCAACCGCGTAAGGAACGCAAAATCCAGGAACATAACACCGATATGACGGAAACTAGGGCGTTACAGTAGGTGTAATGGTCTACCCGATCGTAAGGTGCTAGTGCTTCTGAAAGACTATGTCTCGGTCATCCGTCTACTTAAACACCATGTAGTGCGAGAAACCAAACGGAGGCGATTAAGTCTTGTGGGGAAAAGTGCGCAAACCTCTGCAGAGTGTATAAACTAATCATGATTAGCCGTGTCCCCGGTTATGGACATCTTGAGTATCTAGTACCTGGATTATCATGTGAATCTCAACATGTTACTCTAAAATTAATTTTGTTGGGTTTTGTTTAATGATGATGCTTAACTGGGATTGAGAATGCTGTCAACCATTCTCAATGTTTAACAACTACCATGATAGTTAAATAAATTTATTCCTTTGCAGTAGGGAAAAATTGGCTTTACGCAAAACTGTAACCATAGAGCTTTCCACCAGCCAAATATGCATATAGAATAGCTGTTTCATTCCATTACTCTCTATGTGTTACTTTGCCAGCATATTCCATGTGCTGACCCGTTTCGGGATGCAACGTTAATGTTGCAGACTTTTTAGATGATGATTAAGGAGTTTTAGGTCATGGTTCTATACTCAGTGATGCTGTTGGAGTTGATGGACTCACTTATCTTCCAAGCCTTCCGCTGTTATCGTTAGTAGATGGCCTTAAGCCATATTTATTGTAATAAGTTCTCTTTTGAGACACTCGATGTAATAAGTGTGTGATTGCTACTCTGTTATAAATCCTTCAAGTACTGTGTGGTGTCAGCATTACTGATCCAGGGATGACACCTGAGCACAAAGATTGGACCGTCTGAGGTCTGGTCGCTACAAGATGGTATCAGAGCACACACTGACTATAGGACACGACCACTAAGCTAAAGACCTAGATTACTACTCACTGTCTTCTCTTTCTGACTTCTCATCTTTTCTACTCTTTTAGGATGGCGGATGCAAGGAACAAGTTCACGCAACCGGATGAGGATACACCCTTTGGACGTCACTTGAAGAAAGTCACTAGATACCTAGACATAGGAGTACCAAGCTTCACCGGAACCTACAATGCCACTTTACCTGAAGAAGAGCGCTAGATGATTCAACTTCAAGTTCCAGGAAGGACGTTCATGCCAGTCACTGAGCCCATAGAGTTTTCTTTCGATGCACTAACTTGGAGTCTAGGAAAGAGCATGGCAGCTCACATCGCCATGGGACGTATTGGAGAAGTCTACCGCAATGATCTTAAGGATACTATCTACCAGATTTGTGGGCGCCGAGATGAGCACTGGGAGATGATCAGCACCAGGAAGGATAGATCAATTGCAGTTTTTATCCAGGAGCTAAACCAGCACATTCGACGTCAGGAAAACCAGATGTGCGCCGACATGATAGACCTGAAGAAGGCAAGGACAAGAATCAAGGAACTAGAGGAAGAACTCAAGGCTACACGTGAATATTATGAAGAGGAAATCGAAGTACTAGTGGAGAAGAATGACGATCTGATCAAGAAGATCGGAATATTTATGGAAGGCCCTACACCAGTAGAAGAAGACGAAGAACCCAAGGAGATTCGCCCGGAAGACTACATCATCATCGACGACACCGAATCGGATCCAGATGATAGCGATGATGACTATGTTGATGAAGCTGGAGCAGATATCATGGAGTCTTCAACCGAAGAATATTTCTAGTAGACCACCTCATCAGTAGTAGTAGTCCACCATGTAAATATAGTAGCCCGAGCACTTTTGCGATAGTTAGATCGATTGTATGCCCTTGTTTGATTGATTGAATGAAGTGAATTGTTTGCTTTTGCCTCATGTGCATATGGGTAGTGTTTTCTCTTTAGACCCTCTCTCTTCTTAAATCTCATCTTTTCTGAAACCCTCAGATGCCTCCGAGACGTGACCTCGGATTTACCTTTCCACCGGAGCTCACCCAACTGATCCAGCAGCAGAACACATTGATGAAGTTGCTAGTCCAGAATCAGAATCAGGGGAACAAGAACAACAACAACCCACCACCACCACCACCTGTTGATCACTTAGCCTGTTTTCTTAGGCTGAATCCGCCGGTGTTTTCCAGTAGCACCGAGCCGATAGTAGCAGATGATTGGCTCCGCAAGACAGCTAGGGAGTTGACCACAGCAGGATGCACAGATGCGGAGAAGGTGAAGTTTGCCGCACATCAGCTTGAAGGACCCGCAACATCATGGTGGGAGAATTTCACAGCCACTTTCCCTGTCGACACTGTCACATGGGACCAGTTTCAGCAGGCTTTTCGAACTGCCCATGTTTCAGCAGGAGCTATGGCCATGAAGAAGCGAGAGTTTCGCAACTTGCGCCAAGGAGGACGGACAGTTGGCCAGTATGTGGAGGACTTTAGTAAATTAGCACGTTATGCCCCAGACGACGTTGCTAAGGATGCAGCTAAGCAGGAGAAGTTTCTGGAAGGACTTAATGATGAGTTGAGCATGCAGTTGATGGTAGCCACCTTCAACAGCTACCAGGAGTTGGTAGATCGTGCTCTCATGATTGAAGGGAAGCAGCAGCAGATTGAGAACCGCAAGAGGAAGTATGGACAAGGAAAGCACACTTCAGGAGCTCAGCAGAAGCCACGTTTTACCCCTAGACTGGGAGGACATTTTCAGCATACCCATGGAGGAGGTAGCTCGCATAATCACAATGGCACCAAAAATGGTAATGGGAATGGAGGAAGCAACGGCCAGAACCGCACCAACCAATCGACCCCAGCCAAGAGAGACCTGAGCCAAGTCACTTGTTTTAAGTGCCAGAAGACCGGACATTATGCCAATGAATGTCCTGAATCATAGAATGGAAATGACAATGGAAGCTCTGGGAAGAAGCCGAACCCTTTCAACAGGGGACAGGTGAACCACGTTAACGTGGAGGAGGTTGAAGAGCAGCCGGATGCAGTAATCGGTAAGTTTTTAGTTGAGTCTTTTACTGCACTCGTTCTTTTTGATACCGGTGCATCGCATTCATACATATCAAGGGGATTTGCGGATAAGTATAACCTGCCCACCAAAGTTCTTAGAACACCTATGTTAGTAAGCTCACCAGGAGCGGAGTATATGGCTAGCCAAGGATGTTTTCAAGTGCCATTAAGTATAGGTAGGCATGTGTTCCCCTCAGATTTGATAATATTGGAATCACAAGGTTTGGATGTTTGGGTATGGATTGGTTGTCGATGTATGGAGGAAACATCGATTGCGCCAGTAAGTCGATCTTGCTTACCACCCCAGAAGGGAGAAGGATCAAGTATGTATCTCGGCATGTGCCGAAGAGGACTGAAGTAAATTGTTTAACATGAGTTGTGCAGGAGGAAGAACCAGTAGTGAAGGATTTCCCCGAAGTATTTCCAGAAGAGTTGCCAGGCATGCCACCGGATAGAGATATTGAGTTTTTGATTGAGCTTCTTCCAGGCACAGGGCCAATATCAAAGAGACCATATAGGATGCCTGCAAAGGATTTGGTGGAGATTAAGAAGCAAATTAAGGAGTTACTGGATAAAGGATACATTCGCCCAAGTTCATTGCCTTGGGGATCGCCAGTACTTCTAGTGGAGAAGAAGGATGGATCGTTAAGGATGGTTGTTGACTATCGAGGATTGAATGAAGTAACCATCAAGAACAAGTACCTGCTACCGATGATCAATGATCTGTTTGATCGATTGCAAGGAGCTAAGGTATTTTCCAAGATCGATCTGCGATCAGGATACCACCAGTTGAAGATTCGAGAACAGGATATACCCAAGACAACTTTTACCACCAGGTATGGGCTGTACGAGTATACCGTTATGTCATTTGGTCTGACTAATGCACCTGCATATTTTATGAACATGATGAACAAAGTGTTTATGGAGTTCTTGGATAAGTTCGTCGTAGTGTTCATTGATGATATCCTTGTTTACTAGAAGAATGAAGAGGAACATAAGGAGCATTTGCGTTTGGTTCTTGGTAAACTCAGAGAACATCAACTATATGCCAAGTACAGCAAATGTGAGTTTTGGTTGAAGGAAGTTGGATTTCTCGGACATGTTATATCCGGAGAAGGTATAGCACTAGATCCCACTAAAGTTGATATTGTGACCAAGTGGGAAGCGCCAACAATAGTTGGAGAGATCCGGAGTTTTCTTGGACTCACAGGATACTACCGGAGGTTTATTGAGAATTTCTCAAAGATTGCGAAGCCTATGACGGAGTTGTTGAAGAAGGATACCTAGTTCAAATGGACTGAGGAATGCGAGGCTAGTTTCCAGGAGTTGAAGAAATGTTTGGTTACCTCACCAATGTTGATTTTTCCGGATCAGACCAAGGATTATGAGGTGTACTGTGACACTTCACGTCGAGGACTTGGAGCAGTACTTATGCAGGAAGGAAGAGTTGTTTCATATGCCTCACGATAGCTTAAGCCTCATGAGTTGAATTATGCTACGCATGATTTGGAGTTAGCAGCCATAGTGCATGCATTGAAGACTTGGAGACATTTTCTGATTGGAAACCATTGCGAGGTGTACACGGATCACAAGAGTTTGAAGTATATTTTCACACAGAAGGAGTTGAACCTCAGACAAAGGAGATGGTTGGAGCTCATCAAGGATTATGATATAAAATTGCATTATCACCCCGGAAAGGCTAACGTAGTAACTGATACGTTGAGCCACAAGAGCCATGTCAACACCCTAATGACGGGAGATTTACCAAGGGAGTTAGCCGAAAATCTTCGAGAGCTATGTTTGGAGATAGTTCCGAGAGGCTATGTAGCAGCACTGGAGATTCAGTCTACTTTGATGGATAAGATCAGAGAAGCCCAAAAGACTGACAAGGAGATTGCCTCCATAAAGGAGAAAATGAGCAAGGGAAAGGCTAAGGGATTTCGTGAGGATGAGCACGATACCTTATGGTTTGAAGACCGTGTTTATGTGCCC
Source organism: Triticum urartu (assembly GCF_056163025.1). Lineage (NCBI taxonomy): Eukaryota > Viridiplantae > Streptophyta > Magnoliopsida > Poales > Poaceae > Triticum > Triticum urartu. Next base: position 45,803,733 of record NC_141876.1, on the reverse strand, counting down.
AATGACCCGGAGATCAGGAAGTTAATTCTGCAGGAGGCCCATGATTCACCATATTCGATTCACCCAGGAAATACCAAGATGTATTTGGATTTGAAGGATACTTTCTGGTGGACCGGAATGAAGAAGGATATTGCGGAGTATGTAGCAGTTTGTGATGTATGTCAGAGAGTAAAGGCAGAGCATCAGAAGCCAGCCGGATTGCTACAACCATTGCCGATACCCGAATGGAAGTGGGTTAAGCTAGGCATGGATTTTATTACAGGATTGCCCAGAACACGTTCAGGCTATGACTCGATATGGGTTGTAGTCGATCGTTTGACAAAGGTAGCTCATTTTATTCCAGTGAAGACTACCTATACCAGTGCAAAGTTGGGAAAGATATATATGACCAGGATCGTATGTCTGCATGGAGTTCCAAGGAGCATTGTATCAGATAGAGGAACCCAGTTTACCTCAAAGTTCTGGAATCAGTTGCATGAGAATTTGGGAACCAGACTGGAGTTTAGCACAGCTTTCCACCCGCAGACAGATGGACAGACTGAGAGAGTCAATCAGATTTTGGAGGATATGCTAAGAGCTTGCGTGCTAGATTACGGATCTAGTTGGGACGAGAATTTGCCATATGTAGAGTTCTCTTACAATAACAGCTATCAATCCAGTTTGAAGATGGCCCCTTTCGAAGCCTTGTACGGAAGAAGGTGCAGGACCCCATTGTCTTGGGATGAAGTTGGAGACCGCCAGTTGTTTGGACCGGATCTGATTAGGGAGTCTGAACAGAAAGTGAAATTGATTCACGATAGGCTCAAGGTAGCCCAATCCAGGCAGAAGAGCTACGCAGATTCTAAACGCAAGGAGACAGTTTACGAAGTCGGAGACCGAGTTTATCTTCGAGTATCTCCACTTAAAGGAGTTAAGCGCTTTGGAGTTAAGGGAAAGTTAGCGCCGCGTTTTGTAGGCCCATACAAAGTTTTGGAACGTATGGGAGAAGTAGCCTACAAGTTGGAATTGCCTGAAGGATTGTCGGGAGTTCACGACGTGTTCCACATATCCCAGTTGAAGAAGTGCCATGCAGAGATGGCTGATATACCGCTGAGAGATACGGTACCACGGGAAGCAATTCAGTTGGACAGTGATTTGACCTATGAGGAGAAACCAGTTAAGATTCTAGAGTATGCCAGTAGAGTCACCCGCAGCAAGGTTATCAAGTTTTGCAAGGTTCAGTGGAGCCACCACACGGAGGATGAAGCCACCTGGGAGCGAGAGGAAGATTTCCTGAAGGACCACCCTCACCTATTTTCTAGCCAACCCGAATCTCGAGGGCGAGATTCATCTTAAGGGGGGTAGGTTTGTAACATCCCAAATTTTCAATTTGGAATGTTATACACTAGATCATCATTGCATATCATATTTATTGCATTTTGGTTGATCCTAGAAATTTCACGCAACTCAAGGACCCTCGGAGAGAGTTGGGGATTTCTTTATTTTCATATTTGAGTTGTCTCAAATTTTGAAAATAGGATCATTTGATTTTATTTATTTTATCTTCAATTATTTCTATTACAAAAATATGGGAGAGGGAATAAAATGACTTTCTCAAAATAAAGAAATATTGAGGATTTAATAAAAAATCAAATAAGATTTTATTTTGGTTTTATTTGCTATTTTATTTGAATTTAGGAAAAATGCGCGTTTTTCAAAATTGCATTTAGGCCCCAAATAAATGTTCATCCTGTGCGGCTTGATTTTAGAAGCCGGGGAAAATTTATTTCAGGATTTTTGGAGTCCGTTTAGTATTTCTTTTGATTTTTCTTCTGAGCGAAATTATTAAAAAAAAGATCCGAACCGACCTTGGGCCGTAACCGGCCAGGACTCTCCTGGCCGGGCCTCTTATAAGTCGCGCCCCGCCCCCGGCCAAAGCCCAAGCCGCCGCCCCACCCAAACCCTAACCATAGCCGGCCCAGCGCCGCCGCCGCCCCGCCGGACCCGCCGCCGCCGCCAGACCGCCGCCGCCGTTCGCCGGAGGTAGTTTTTTTAGCCTCCGGTTTTTCTCGAAAAACCGTTCGGTTTTCCGACGGTTTTGCTCATTTTTTTAGTTTCGGTTTTTTTAAATAGATCGGTTTTTCCGGTTTATTTAAATAGCGAGCCTTCACCCGTTCGTTCATTTTAACGAACGTTCGTCGTTTTTCTTTTTCTCGGATTAAATCCGCGATTTTTCTGATCGCGATCTCTGATCCGATTTTCGTTTTAGTCTAACTTTTCACTCGTTTATCGGAATCAGGCGATTCAAGCGCCTAGAGTTTCGTCTCGAAACCCTCTTTCCGTTTAACCCACTCAAACAAGTTTTTGCCACTGTAAAAATTGCCCTAGATCCATAATAGTAAACGAAGCTTGTTTCTTTTGCCGTTTGTCTTTCGTTGCTTCGTTCGATTTGATTCTTTTTGCCAACCGGAGTTCTTAAGTTGAACTTTCTGGTTAGATCTCTTATTTGAGTTTTACCTATGCATTAGTTGAGTACTTATTGTATGCTTGTTTGTTTGAGATAGAGTACCCGGAGTGCGCCGCTTGCTACTTCAAATCGCTAGGTTTCCCGGATCATCAGCAAGGCAAGTAACACTTCGATCATGCTTTCCCACTACCCAGTTTTATTGCATTAGATCAATCCTAACACTTTGCATGATTAGGATCTAATTAAATTGTGGGTTTGGGAAGTAGATGAGGTAGTACCTATTACCTATTATTATCAAACCTTTGGGAGTTACTTCTACGTTGCTTATTATGCCATGCTATGCTAGTAGACGTGGATTGGGTGAGTGAAATCCATGACATATGTGAGATTGTTAATTAATGGTTTACTTAAGGTGGCAACTTAAATACACATCTGGGTGGATTGAGGCACCTGGGTATTCCAGCGATTGCCTGTTTTTCTTTATGGACCGCCACCCAGGCTCAAAGGGATCATGAGATTATTCATGCTAGAAACTTCCGTGTGCAGCCACAAGCTATTATGGGCTCTAGCATAGTTGATTAAGTTGTGCGAACTCTTACAATGGTAGACTAGCAGATGTAGGGGAAAGTAGGTGTAACGGTCTACCCGATCGTAAGGTGCTAGCACTTCTAAAAGACTATGTCTCGGTCATCCGTCTTCTTTAACACCATGTAGTGTGAGAAACCAAACGGAGGCGATCGAGTCTTGTGGGGAAAAGTGCGCAAACCTCTGCAGAGTGTATAAACTAATCATGATTAGCCGTGTCCCCGGTTATGGACATCTTGAGTATCTAGTACCTGGATTATCATGTGAATCTCAACATGTTACTCTAAAATTAATTTTGTTGGGTTTTGTTTAATGATGATGCTTAATTGGGATTGAGAATGCTGTCAACCATTCTCAATGTTTAACAACTACCATGATAGTTAAGTAAATTTATTCCTTTGCAGTAGGGAAAAATTGGCTTTATGCAAAACTGTAACCATAGAGCTTTCCACCAGCCAAATATGCATATAGAATAGCTGTTTCATTCCATTACTCTCTATGTGTTACTTTGCCAGCATATTCCATGTGCTGACCCGTTTCGGGCTGCAACGTTAATGTTGCAGACTTTTCAGACGACGATTAAGGAGTTTTAGGCCGTGGTTCTATACTCAGTGAAGCCGTTGGAGTTGATGGACTCACTTATCTTCCAAGCCTTCCGCTGTTATCGTTAGTAGATGGCCTTAAGCCATATTTATTGTAATAAGTTCTCTTTTGAGACACTCGATGTAATAAGTGTGTGATTGATACTCTATTATAAATCCTTCAAGTACTATGTGGTGTCATGATTACTGATCCAGGGATGACACCTGAGCACAGAGATTGGACCGTTTGAGGTCTGGTCGCTACACCCCGTTAATCAAATGACAACTCATGTCTATGGCTAGGAAACTTAACCATCTTTGATTCAACGAGCTAGTCAAGTAGAGGCATACTAGTGACATACTGTTTGTCTATGGATTCACACATGTATTATGTTTCCATTTAATACAAATCTAGCATGAATAATAAACATTTATCATGATATAAGGAAATAAATAATAACTTTATTATTGCCTCTAGGGCATATTTCCTTCAGTCTCCCACTTGCACTAGATTCAATAATCTAGTTCACATCGCCATGTGATTTAACATCAATAGTTCACATCACCATGTGATTAACACCCATAGTTCACATCGCCATGTGACCAACACCCAAAGGGTTTACTAGAGTCAATAATCTAGTTCACATCGCTATGTGATTAATACCCAAAGAGTACTAAGGTGTGATCATGTTTTGCTTGTGAGGGAAGTTTAGTCAATGGGTCTGCCACATTCAGATCCGTATGTATTTTGCAAATTTCTATGTCAACAATGCTCTGCACGGAGCTACTCTAGCTAATTGCTCCCACTTTCAATATGTATCCAGATTGAGACTTTGAGTCATCTGGATCAGTGTCAAAACTTGCATCGACGTAACCCTTTACGACGAACCTTTTGTCACCTCCATAATCGAGAAACACATCCTTATTCCAATAAGGATAATTTTGACCAATGTCCAGTGATCTACTCCTAGATCACTATTGTACTCCCTTGCCAAACTCAGGGCAGGGTATACAATAGGTCTGGTACACAGCATGGCATACTTTATAGAACCTATGGCTGAGGCATAGCGAATGACTTTCATTCTCTCTCTATCTTCTGCCGTGGTCGGGTTTTGAGTCTTACTCAACTTCACACCTTGTAACATAGGCAAGAACTCCTTTGACGGTTCCATTTTGAACTACTTCAAAATCTTGTCAAGGTATGTACTCATTGAAAAAATTATCAAGCGTCTTGATCTATCTGTATAGATCTTGATGCTCAATATGTAAGCAACTTCACCGAGGTCTTTCTTTGAAAAACTCCTTTCAAACATTCCTTTATGCTTTGCAGAATAATTCTACATTATCTCCGATCAACAATATGTCATTCACATATACTTATCAGAAATGCTGTAGTGCTCCCACTCACTTTCTTGTAAATACAGGCTTCACCGCAAGTCTGTATAAAACTATATGCTTTGATCAACTTATCAAAGCGTATATTCCAACACCGAGATGCTTGCACCAGTCCATAGATGGATCACTGGAGCTTGCATATTTTGTTAGTACCTTTAGGATTGACATAACCTTCTAGTTGCATCATATACAACTCTTCTTTAATAAATCCATTAAGGAATGCAGTTTTGTTTATCCATTTGCCAGATTTCATAAAATGCGGCAATTGCTAACATGATTCGGACAGACTTAAGCATAGATACGAGTGAGAAACTCTCATCGTAGTCAACACTTTGAACTTGTCGAAAACCTTTTTGTGACAATTCTAGCTTTGTAGATAGTAACACTACTATCAGCGTCCATCTTCCTCTTGAAGATCCATTTAATCTCAATGGCTCGCCGATCAATGGGCAAGTCAATCAAAGTCCATACTTTATTCTCATACATGGATCTCCTCTCAGATTTCATGGCCTCAAGCCATTTCGCGGAATCTGGGCTCATCATCGTTTCCTCATAGTTCGTAGGCTTGTCATGGTCAAGTAACATGACCTCCAGAACAGGATTACCGTATCACTCTGGCGCGGATCTCACTCTGGTTTACCTACGAGGTTCGGTAGTAACTTGATATGAAGTTATATGATCATCATCATTAGCTTCCTCACTAATTGGTGTAGTAGTCACAGGAACAGATTTCTGTGATGAACTACTTTCCAATAAGGGAGCAGGTATAGTTACCTCATCAAGTTCTACTTTCCTCCCATTCACTTCTTTTGAGAGAAACTCCTTCTCTAGAAAGGATCCATTCTCAGCAATGAATATCTTGCCTTCGGATCTGTGATAGAAGGTGTACCCAACATTTTCTTTTTGGGTATCCTATGAAGACGCACTTCTCCGATTTGGTTTTGAGCTTATCGGGTTGAAACTTTTTCACATAAGCATTGCAACCTCAAACTTTAAGAAATGACGGTTAGGTTTGTTGCCAAACCATAGTTCATACGGTGTCGTATCAACGGATTTAGATGGTGCCTTGTTTAATGTGAATGTAGCTGTCTCTAATGCATAACCCCAAAATGATAGTGGTAAATCAGTAAGAGACATCATAGATCGCACCATATCTAATAAAGTACGGTTACGACGTTCGGACACACCATTACACTATGGTGTTCCAGGTGGCGTGAGTAGTGAAACTATTTCACATTGTTTTAACTGAAGGCCAAACTCATAACTCAAATATTTTACTTCTGCGATCATATCATAGAAACTTTTATTTTTGTTACGATGATTCTCCACTTCACTCTGAAATTCTTTGAACTTTTCAAATGTTTCAGACTTGTGTTTCATCAAGTAGATATACTCATATCTACTCAAATCATTGGTGAAGATCAGAAAATAATGGTACCCGCCGCGAGCCTTAATATTTATCGGACCACACACATTTGTATGTATGATTTCCAACAAATCTGTTGCTCGCTCCATAGTTCCGGAGAATGGCGTTTTAGTCATCTTGCCCATGAGGCATGGTTCGCAAGTACCAAGTGATTTCATAATCAACTGGTTCAAAAAGTCCATCAGTATGGAGTTTCTTCATGCGCTTTATACCGATATGACCTAATCGGCAGTGCCACAAATAAGTTGCACTATCATTATTAACTTTGCATCTTTTGGCTTCAATGTTATGAAAATGTGTATCACCACGATAGAGATCCAACAAACCATTTTCATTGGGTGTATGACCATAGAAGGTTTTATTTATGTAAACAGAACAACAATTATTCTCTAACTTACATGAATAACCGTATTGCAATAAACATGATCCAATCATATTCATGCTCAACGCAAACACTTAATAACACTAATCCCGAAAGTATAGGGAGTGTGCGATGATGATCATCTCAATCTTGGAACCATTTCCAATACACATCATCACTTCACCCTTAACTAGTATATGTTCATTCTGCAACTCCCGTTTTGAGTTACTATTCTTAGCAACTGAACTAGTATCAAATACTGATGGGTTGCTATAAACACTAGTAAAGTACACATCAATAACATGTATATCAAATATACCTATGTTCATTTTTCCATCCTTCTTATCCGCCAATTACTTGGGGTAGTTCCGCTTCTAGTGACCATTCCTTTTGCAGTAGAAGCACTTAGTTTCAGGCTTAGGTCCAGACTTGGGTTTTTTCACTTGAGCAGCAACTTGCTTGCCGTTCTTCTTGAAGTTCCCCTTTCTTCCCTTTGTCCCTTTACTTGAAACTAGTGGTTTTGTTTACCATCAACACTTGATGCTTTTCTTGATTTCTACCTTCGTCGATTTCAGCATCACGAAGAGCTTGGGAATCGTTTCCATTTTCCCTTGCATATTATAGTTCATCACGAAGTTCTACTAACTTGGTGATGGTGACTAGAGAATTCTGTCAATCACTATTTTATCTGTAAGATTAACTCCCACTTGATTCAAGCGGTTGTAGTACCGAGACAATCTGAGCACATGCTCACTTCTTGAGCTATTCTCCTCCATCTTTTAGCTATAGAACTTGTTGGAGACTTCATATCCCTCAACTCGGGTATTTGCTTGAAATATTAACTTCAACTCCTGGAACATCTCATATGGTCCATGACATTCAAAACGTCTTTGAAGTCCCGATTCTAAGCCGTTTAAGCATGGTGCGCTAAACTATCAAGTAGTCATCATATTGAGCTAGCCAAACGTTCATAACATCTGCATCTGCTCCTGCAATAGGTTTGTCTCCTAGCGGTGCATCAAGGACATAATTCTTCTGTGCAGCAATGAGGATAAACCTCAGATCACGGATTCAATTTGCATCATTGCTACTAATATCTTTCAACATAGTTTTCTCTAGGAACATATCGAAAATAAAACAGGGGAGCTAAACGCGAGCTATTGATCTTCAACATAGTTATGCTAATACTACCAGGACTAAGTTCATGATACATTTAAGTTCAATTAATCATATTACTTAAGAACTCCCACTTAGATAGACATCCCTCTAATCCTCTAAGTGATCACGTGATCCATATCAACTAAACCATGTCCGATCATCACGTGAGATGGAATAGTTTCAATGGTGAACATCACTATGTTGATCATATCTACTATATGATTCACGCTCGACCTTTCGGTCTCAGTGTTCCGAGGCCATATCTGTTATATGCTAGGCTCGTCAAGTTTAACCTGAGTATTCTGCGTGTGCAACTGTTTTGCACCCGTTGTATTTGAACGTAGAGCCTATCACACCCGATCATCACGTGGTGTCTCAGCACGAAGAACTTTCGCAACGGTGCATACTCAGGGAGAACACTTGTACCTTGATAATTAGTGAGATATCATCTTATAAAGCTACCGTCGAACTAAGCAAAATAAGATGTATAAAAGATAAACATCACATGCAATCAAAATATGTGACATGATATGGCCATCATCATCTTGTGCCTTTGATCTCCATCTCCAAAGCATCGTCATGATTTCCATCGTCACCGGCATGACACCATGATCTCCATCATCTTGATCTATATCAATGTGTCGTCACATGGTCGTCTCGCCAACTATTGCTCTTGTAACTATTGCTATCGCATAGTGATAAAGTAAAGCAATTATTTGGCACTTGCATCTTATGCAATAAAGGTGTAAGCATAAGGCTTCTGCCAGTTGCCGATAACTTCAACAAAACATGATCATCTTATACAACAACTTATATCTCATCACGTCTTGACCATATCACATCAGAACATGCCCTGCAAAAACAAGTTAGATGTCCTCTACTTTGTTATTGCAAGTTTTACGTGGCTGCTACGGGCTGAGCAAGAACCGTTCTTACCTACGCATCAAAACCACAACGATAGTTTTTCAAGTTAGTGCTGTTTTAACCTTCTCAAGGACTGGGCGTAGCCACACTCGGTTCAACTAAAGTTGGATAAACTGACACCCGCTAGTCACCTGTGTGCATAGCACGGCGGTAAAACCAGTCTCGCGTAAGCGTACGCGTAATGTCGGTCCGGGCCGCTTCATCCAACAATACCGCCGAACCAAAGTGTGACATGCTGGTAAGCAGTATGACTTATATCGCCCACAACTCACTTGTGTTCTACTCGTGCATATTACATCAACGCATAAAACCTCGCTCGGATGACACTGTTGGGGAACGTAGTAATTTCAAAAAAATTCCTACGCACACGCAAGATCATGGTGATGCATAGCAACGAGAGGGGAGAGTGTTGTCTACGTACCCTCGTAGACAAAAAGCGGAAGCTTTAGCACAACGCGATTGATGTAGTCGTACGTCTTCACGATCCAACCGATCAAGTACCGAACGCACGGCACCTCCGAGTTCTGCACACGTTTAACTCGATGACGTCCCTCGAACTCCGATCCAGCCGAGTGTTGAGGGAGAGTTTCGTCAGCACGATGGCGTGGTGACGATGATGATGTTCTACCGACGCAGGGCTTCGCCTAAGCACCGCTATGATATGATCGAGGTGGATTATGGTGGAGGGGGGCACCGCACACGGCTAAGAGATCAAGAGATCAATTGTTGTTTCTATGGGGTGCCCCCTGGCCACGTATATAAAGGAGTAGAGGAGGGGAGGGGCCGGCCCTCTCTATGGCGGTCCCTAGGGGAGTCCTACTGCCACCGGGAGTAGGATTCCCCCTTTCCTAGTAGAACTAGGAGCCCTTCCAAGTAGTAGGGGTAGGAGGGAAGGAAAGGAAGGGAAAAGGAGAAGGAAGGAAGGGGGCGCCCCCTGACAATTCCTAAACGGCGCTTATAGTGGCTGTTTTAGTTATTTATGCAATCGGGCGCACACCCTCCCGCCGAACTGGGCTGGCCCATTCTCCTTTTTTTCTCTTCTAAAAATGCAAAAATCTGCTAGTGCTGGGCAAGATTCCAACTAGTGACCTCCCTCATATAAGCACGCTGCCAGAACCACTCAACCCCCTTACCTGTTTGTGTTGCGTCAGAGCTTTTCACCCTTTTGTTTCCATATGTTTTTTCTTACGAACGATTTTGTTCGGTTTTTTCCTTTCTTCTTCTGCTAAGTGTGTGAACCCCTTTTTTTAAAATTCGTGAACTTTAATTCAAATCAGTGAACTTTTTTTCAGAATTGATGAACCTTTTTTTTCAAAGTTGATGAACTATTTTCAAATCGGCGAACTCTTTTCCAAATTTGATAAACTTTTTTCAAACTCGATGAACTATTTTCAAATTGGTGAACTCTTTTCAAAATTTGATGAACTTTTTTCAAACTTGATGAACTATTTTCAAATCGGTGAACTATTTTCCAAATTTGATGAACTTTTTTCAAACTTGATGAACTTTTTTCAAAATGGATGAACTTTTTTCAAATCGATGAACCTTTTTTTCAAAGTCGATGAACTATTTTCAAATCGGTGAACTTTTTTCCAAATTCCATGAACTTTTTTCAAATTCGGTGAACTCTTTTCCAAATTTGATGAACTTTTTTCAAACTCGATGAACTTTTTTCAAAATGGATGAACTTTTTTCAAATCGATGAACCTTTTTTTCAAATTGGTGAACTTTTTTCCAAATTCCATGAACTTTTTTCAATTTTGTGGACCTTTCTTCAAAAATGATGAACCTATTCAAATTCACGAATTTAATGTAAATAATTCATAAAGTTAAGTTATTAATAGCTCGGCCGCGCGTTCTTATACTTTTGGCGCTTCAAAAAAACACCAAAGTTAAGTTGTTCTAGTGGTTAGGCACACTTGTACATGAAGACAGGGTCTCTAGTTCGAATCCTGGGAGGGGCACCTTTTGCTGTTTTTTAGTTAATTTCACTCCACAGGCGCGTCGGCTTGTTGGGCCAGGCCCAGGTAGGCAGCGCGTGGGCGCCAGTACGCATTACGGGCGCTAAAGGCGCGGCTTAGGAGCTCCCGCGCCCCCTTCCCTAGTCCAATTCGGACCAGCCCATGGGGAGGGGTGCCTCCACCCTTTGAGGCCTTTCTCTCCTTTCCCGTATGGCCCATTAAGGCCCAATACGAATTCCCGTAACTCCCCGGTACTCCCAAAAATACCCGAATCATTCGGAACCTTTCCGATGTACGAATATAGCGGAACCTGGATGCTCATATTGGCTCCTACATATTCTACAAAGATCTTTATCGGTCAAATCGCATAACAACATACATTGTTCCCTTTGTCATCGGTATGTTACTTGCCCGAGATTCGATCGTCGGTATCTCAATACCTAGTTCAATCTCGTTACTGGCAAGTCTCTTTACTCGTTCCGTAACACATCATCCCGCAACTAACTCATTAGTTTCAATGCTTGCAAGGCTTGTAGTGATGTGCATTACCTAGTGGGCCCAGAGATACCTCTCCGACAATTGGAGTGACAAATCCTAATCTCGAAATACGCCAACCCAACAAGTACCTTCAGAGACACCTATAGAGCACCTTTATAATCACCCAGTTATGTTGTGACGTTTGGTAGCACACAAAGTGTTCCTCCGGTAAACGGGAGTTGCATAATCTCATAGTCATAGGAACATGTATAAGTCATGAAGAAAGCAATAGCAACAAACTAAATGATCAAGTGCTATGCTAACGGAATGGGTCAAGTCAATCGAATCATTCTCTAATGATGTGACCCCGTTAATCAAATGACAACTCATGTCTATGGCTAGGAAACTTAACCATCTGTGATTCAACGAGCTAGTCAAGTAGAGGCATACTAGTGACATACTGTTTGTGTATGTATTCACACATGTATTATGTTTTCGGTTAGTACAATTCTAGCATAAATAATAAACATTTATCATGATATAAGGAAATAAATAATAACTTTATTATTGCCTCTAGGGGATATTTCCTTCAACCATAGCCTCTCTGATGAAGTGTGAGTAGTTTACCTCAGACCTACGGGTCCATAGTTATTAGCTAGATGGCTTCTTCTCTCTTTTTGGATCTCAATACAATGTTCTCCTCCTCTCTTGTGGAGAAATATTCGATGTAATCTTCTTTTTGCGGTGTGTTTGTTGAGACCGATGAATTGTGGGTTTATGATCAAGTCTATCTATGAACAATATTTGAATCTTCTCTGAATTCTTTTATGTATGATTGGTTATCTTTGCAAGTCTCTTCGAATTATCAGTTTGGTTTGGCCTACTAGATTGATCTTTCTTGCAATGGGAGAAGTGCTTAGCTTTGGGTTCAATCTTGCGGTGTCCTTTCCTAGTGACAGCAGGGGCAGCAAGGCGCGCATTGTATTGTTGCCATCGAGGATAACAAGATGGGGTTTTCATCATATTGCATGAGTCTATCCCTCTACATCATGTCATCTTGCTTAAGGCGTTACTCTATTTTTAACTTAATACTCTAGATGCATGCTAGATAGCGGTCGATGAGTGGAGTAATAGTAGTAGATGCAGGCAGGAGTTGGTCTACTTGTCTCGGACGTGATGCCTATATACATGATCATACCTAGATATTCTCATAACTATGCTCAATTTTGTCAATTGCTCAACAGTAATTTGTTCACCCACCATAGAATACTTATGCTCTCGAGAGAAGCCACCGGTGAAACCTATGGCCCCCGGGTCTATCTTCATCATATTAATCTCCTACTACTTAGTTATTTCCTTTGTTTTTTACTTTGCCTTTATTTTACTTTGCATCTTTATCAAAAAAATACCAAAAAGATTATCTTATCATATCTATCAGATCTCACTCTCGTAAGTGGCCGTGTAGGGATTGACAACCCCTATTCACGTTGGTTGCGAGGATTTATTTGTTTTGTGCAGGTACGAGGGACTCGCGCGTAGCCTCCTACTGGATTGATACCTTGGTTCTCAAAAACTGAGGGAAATACTTACGCTACTTTGCTGCATCATCCCTTCCTCTTCGGGGAAAACCAACGCTGTGCTCAAGAGGTAGCAAGAAGGATTTCTGGCGCCATTGCCGGGGAGGTTCACGCAAGTCAAGATTTGACTCCCGACAATGAGCTATTTCTAGCTCCGTTGCCAGGGAGGTCTACGCAAAAGTCAACATACCGAGTACCCATCACATACCCTTATCTCCTGCATTACATTATTTGCCATTTGCCTCTCGTTTTCCTCTTCCCCACTTCACCCTTGCCGTTTTATTCGACCGCTCTCTCTATCCTCCCTCTCTTTTCGCTTGCCTTTCTTCCGCCATGTCTGAATCAAAAAGGGTTGGGGGTTCTCTCCAGAGTTTTAGTACTTTGGACAACCCTTCTATTCTCGCTAAGCTCATAAATTAGGATACTATGGAAAAACCTACCGGAGTTATCAATGAGAGTCTTAATAATTTTGATGAAGATGATTCCGGAATTTTTCGTTATTTAATTGATGAATCTTTGAAAGATGCTTGGTATAGACTATTAAGGATCAGGGCCAGCTATGTTCCTCAATATCAAATTGAAGTTTACTTAAAAAGCTTTTATATTGCCCTTCCTTCTTCTTTTAAGCATGTCTTAGATTCTATAATTGAAGAAGGTTTTATTGAAGGGGATGTCGTAGACACTTATGAAAAAATGAAAACTATATTTGGGCACCCCATGAATGAGAAAGTTGAATCTACATCTCTTTTGCTCTCTTACCAAAACGAATCTATTAAAGAGATAAAGGCTAGCCTAGATACAAATTTCTGTAACATACTTAATCTTTATTCTACCATTAATAGCCATGTGCTTTATCAAAATAGAAGGATTAATTCTATAGATAGCAAGTTTGCTCTTTTCTTTCCTAATACTAAAGATGGCAATACCTAGATCTATTCTTGCTTGTTATGCCTAGCTAGGGGCGTTAAACGATAGCGCTTGTTAGGAGGCAACCCAATTTTACTTTTATTCCTTGCTTTTTGCTCATGTTTAGTAATAGATAAATTATCTAGCCTCTGTTTTGGTTGTGTTTTTTGTGTTTAATTAGTGTTTGTGCCAAGTAGAACCGTTGGGAAGACTTGGGGAAAGTCTTGTTACACTTGCTGTAAAAAACAGAAACTTTAGCGCTCACGAGAACTACTGCCATTTTTATTTGGAAAGTGCTATTTAGTTAATTATTTTTGAAGATGATTAATAGATAAATTCCTCACGTCCAGAAATTTATTTTCGAATTTTTGGGGTTCCAGATCGTGCGCTAGCTACAGATTACTACAGACTGTTCTGTTTTTGACAGATTCTGTTTTTCGTGTGTTGTTTGCTTATTTTGATGAATCTATGGCTAGTAAAATAGTTTATAAACCATAGATAAGTTGGAATAAAGTAGGTATAACACCAATATAAATAAAGAATGAGTTCATTACAGTACCTTGAAGTGGTATTTTGTTTTCTTTCACTAACGGAGCTCACGAGATTTTCTACTTTAAGTTTTGTGTTGTGAAGTTTTCAAGTTTTGGGTAAAGATTTGATAGATTATGGAACAAGGAGTGGAAAGAGCCTAATCTTGGGGATGCCCATGGCACCCCCAAGATAATCTAAGGACACCTAACAGCCAAAGCTTGGGGATGCCCATGGCACCCCCAAGATAATCTAAGGACACCTAAAAGCCAAAGCTTGGGGATGCCCCGGAAGGCATCCCCTCTTTCGTCTACTTCTATCGGTAACTTTACTTGGAGATATATTTTTATTCTCCACATGATATGTGTTTTGCTTGGAGTGTCTTGTATGATTTGAGTCTTTACTTTTTTGTTTACCACAATCATCCTTGTTGTACACACCTTTTGAGAGAACCATACATGATTTGGAATTTGTTAGAATACTCTATGTGCTTCGCTTATATCTTTTGAGTTATATAGTTTTGCTCTAGTACTTCACTTATATCTTTTAGAGCACGGTGGTGGATTTGTTTTATAGAAACTATTGATCTCTCATGCTTCACTTAGATTATTTTGAGAGTCTTAAATAGCATGGTAATTTGCTTAAAATCCTAATATGCTTGGTATACAAGATTAATAATAAAACTTTCCTATGAGTGTGTTGAATACTATGAGAAGTCCGATGCTTGATAATTGTTTTGAGATATGAAGATGGTGATATTAAAGTTGTGCTAGTTGAGTAGTTGTGAATTTAAGAAATACTTGTGTTAAAGTTTGCGACTCCCGTAGCATGCACGTATGGTGAACTGTTATGTGATGAAGTCAGAGCATGATTTATTTTTTGATTGTCTTCCTTATGAGTGGCGGTCGGGGATGAGCGATGGACTTTTCCTACCAATCTATCCCCCTAGGAGCATGCGCGTAATACTTTGCTTTGATAACTTGTAGATTTTTGCAATAAGTATATGAGTTCTTTATGACTAATGTTGAGTCCATGGATTATATGCACTTCTCTCACCCTTCCACCTTTGCTAGCCTCTCTAATACCGCGCACCTTTTGCCGGTATCATACACCCACCATATACCTTCCTCAAAACAGCCACCATACCTACCTATCATGGCATTTCCATAGCCATTCCGAGATATATTGCCATGCAACTTTCCACCGTTCCGTTTATTGTGACACACTCCATCATTGTCATACTGCTTAGCATGATCATGTAGTCGACATCGTATTTGTGGCAAAGCCATCGTTCATAATTCTTTCATACATGTCACTCATGATTCATTGCATATCCCGGTACACCGCCGGAGGCATTCATATAGAGTCATATTTTGTTCTAAGTATCGAGTTGTAATTGTTGAGTTGTAAGAAAAATAAAAGTGTGATGATCATCATTATTAGAGCATTGTCCCAGTGAGGAAAGGATGATGGAGACTATGATTGCCCCACAAGTCGGGATGAGACTCTGGACGAAAAAAAGAGGCCATAAAAAAAGAGAAAAGGCCCAAATAAAAAATGAGAGAAAAAGAGAGAAGGGACAATGTTACTATCCTTTTGCCACACTTGTGCTTCAGAGTAGCACCATGATATTCATGATAGAGAGTCTCCTAAGTTATCACTTTCATATACTAGTGGGAATTTTTCATTATAGAACTTGGCTTGTATATTCCAATGACGGGCTTCCTCAAAATGCCCTAGGTCTTCATGAGCAAGCAAGTTGGATGCACACCCATTTAGTTTCTTTTGTTGAGCTTTCATATACTTATAGCTCTAGTGCATCCGTTGCATGGCAATCCCTACTCACTCACATTGATTTCTATTGATGGGCATCTCCATAGCCCGTTGATACGCCTAGTTGATGTGAGACTATCTTCTCCCTTTTTTTCTTCTCCACAACCACCATTCTATTCCGCCTATAAGTGCTATGTCCATGGCTCATGCTCATGTATTGCGTGAAAATTGAAAAAGTTAGAGAACACCAAAAGTATGAAACAATTGCTTGGCTTGTCATCGGGGTTGTGCATGATTTAAATATTTTGTGTGGTGAAGATGGAGCATAGCCAAACTATATGATTTTGTAGGGATAACTTTCTTTGGCCATGTTATTTTGAGAAGACATAATTGCTTTGTTAGTATGCTTGAAGTATTATTATTTTTATATCAATATGAACTTTTGTCTTGAATCTTTCGGATCTGAATATTCATACCACAATTAAGAAGAATTACATTAAAATTATGCCAAGTAGCACTCCGCATCAAATATTTTGTTTTTATCATTTACCTACTCGAGGACGAGTAGGAATTAAGCTCGGGGATGCTTGATACGTCTCCAACGTATCTATAGTTTTTGATTGCTCCATGCTATATTATCTACTGTTTTGGACATTATTGGGCTTTATTTTCCACTTTTATATTATTTTTGGGACTAACCTATTAACCGGAGGCCCAGCCCAGAATTGATGTTTTTTGCCTGTTTTAGGGTTTCGAAGAAAAGGAATATCAAACGGAGTCCAAACGGAATAAACCTTCAGGAACGTGATTTTCTCAACAAACAAGACCCAGGAGACTTGGACCCTACGTCAAGGCACAAAAGAGGGGGCCACGAGGTAGGGGGCGCGCCTACCCCCCCCCCCCCCCCCCCCCAGCGCGCCCTCCACCCTCGTGGGCCCCCTGTTGCTCCACCGACGTACTCCTTCCTCCTATATATACCTACGTACCCCCCAAACGATCAGATATGGAGCCAAAAACCTAATTCCACCGCCGCAACTTTCTATATCCACGAGATCCCATCTTGGGGCCTGTTCCGGAGCTCCGCCGGAGGGGGCATCGATCACGGAGGGCTTCTACATCAACACCATAGCCTCTCCGATGAAGTGTGAGTAGTTTACCTCAGACCTACGGGTCCATAGTTATTAGCTAGATGGCTTCTTCTCTCTTTTTGGATCTCAATACAATGTTCTCCCCCTCTCTTGTGGAGAACTATTCGATGTAATCTTCTATTTGCGGTGTGTTTGTTGAGACCGATGAATTGTGGGTTTATGATCAAGTCTATCTATGAACAATATTTGAATCTTCTCTGAATTCTTTTATGTATGATTGGTTATCTTTGCAAGTCTCTTCGAATTATCAGTTTCGTTTGGCCTACTAGATTGATCTTTCTTGCAATGGGAGAAGTGCTTAGCTTTGGGTTCAATCTTGCGGTGTCCTTTCCCAGTGACAGTAGGGGCAGCAAGGCACGTATTGTATTGTTGCCATCGAGGATAACAAGATGGGGTTTTCATCATATTGCATGAGTCTATCCCTCTACATCATGTCATCTTGCTTAAGGCGTTACTCTGTTTTTAACTTAATACTCTAGATGCATGCTGGATAGCGGTCGATGAGTGGAGTAGTAGTGGTAGATGCAGGAAGGAGTCGGTCTTCTTGTCTCGGATGTGATGCCTATATACATGATCATACCTAGATATTCTCATAACTATGCTCAATTCTCTCAATTGCTCAACAGTAATTTGTTCACCCACCTTATAATACTTATGCTCTCGAGAGAAGCCACTAGTGAAACCTATGGCCCCCGGGTCTATCTTCATCATAATTATCTCCTACTACTTAGTTATTTCCTTTGTTTTTTACTTTGCCTTTATTTTACTCTGCATCTTTATCACAAAAATACCAAAAATATTATCTTATCATATCTATCAGATCTCACTCTCGTAAGTGGCCGTGTAGGGATTGACAACCCCTATTCGCGTTGGTTGCGAGGATTTATTTGTTTTGTGCAGGTACAAGGGACTCGCGCGTAGCCTCCTACTGGATTGATACCTTGGTTCTCAAAAACTGAGGGAAATGCTTATGCTACTTTGCTGCATCATCCCGTCCTCTTCGGGGAAAACCAACGCAGTGCTCAAGAGGTAGCAAGCAATTACATGGCGATTGCATTTCATACAATAAAGCGACAACCATATGGCTCCTCCCAGTTGCCGATAACTTTTACAAAACATGATCATCTCATACAACAATTTATATCATCACGTCTTGACCATATCACATCACAACATGCCCTGCAAAAACAAGTTAGACGTCCTCTACTTTGTTGTTGCAAGTTTTACGTGGCTGCTACGGGCTTCTAGCAAGAACCGTTCTTACCTACCCATCAAAACCACAACGATTTTTAGTCAATTGTGTTGTTTTAACCTTCAACAAGGACCGAGCATAGTCAAACTCGATTCAACTAAAGCTAGAGAAATAGACACCCACTAGCCACCTGTGTGCGAAGCACGGCGGTAGAACCAGTCTCATGAACGTGGTCATGTAATGTCGGCCTGGGCCGCTGTTGGGTAACGTAGTAATTTCAAAAACATTCCTACGCACATGCAAGATGATGGTGATGCATAGCAACGAGAAGGGAGAGTATCGTCTACGTACCCTCGTAGACCGTAAGCGGAAGCGTTATGGGAACGCGGTTGATGTAGTCGAACATCTTCATGATCCGACCGATCCAAGTATCGAACGCACGACACCTCCGAGTTCAGCACACATTCAGCTCGATGACGTCCCACGAACTCCGATCCAATAGAGCTGCATGGGAGAGTTCCTTCAGCACGACATCGTGATGACGGTGATGATGTTGCTACCGACGCAGGGCTTCGACTAAGCACCACTACGATATGATCGAGGTGGATTATGGTGGAGGGGGGCACCGCACACGGCTTGGAACAATCAACTTGTGTCTTCTAGGGTGCCCCTGCCCTCGTATATAAAGGATCAAGGGGGAGGCCGGCCGGCCCTTGCAGGACGCGCCAAGAGGAGGAGTCCTCCTCCTAATAGGAGTAGGAATCCCCTTTCCTACTCCTACTGGGAGGGGAAAGGAAGGAGGAGAGGGAGAAGGAAAGGGGGGCGCCGCCCCCCTTCCCTAGTCCAATTCGGACCAAAGGGGGAGGGGGCGCGCGGCTTGCCCTGGCCGGCCCTCTCTCTCTCCACTAAGGCCCATGTGGCCCATTACTTCTCCCGGGGGGTTTCCGGTAACCCCCAGGCACTCCGGTTTTCTCCGAAATCACCCGCAACACTTCCGGTGTCCGAATGTAGTCGTCCAATATATCAATCTTTATGTCTCGACCATTTCAAGACTCCTTGTCATGTCGGAGATCACATCCGGGACTCCGAACTACCTTCGGTACATCAAATCACATAAACTCATAATACCGATCATCACCGAACGTTAAGCGTGCGGACCCTACGGGTTCGAGAACTATGTAGACATGATCGAGACACATCTCCAGTCAATAACCAATAGCGGAACCTGGATGTTCATATTGGCTCCTACATATTCTACGAAGATCTTTATCGGTCAAACCACATAACAACATACGTTGTTCCCTTTGTCATCGGTATGTTACTTGCCCGAGATTCGATCGTCGGTATCTCAATACCTAGCTCAATCTCGTTACTGGAAAGTCTCTTTACTCGTTCCATAATGCATCATACTGCAACTAACTTATTAGTTGCATTGCTTGCAAGGCTTATAGTGATGTGCATTACTGAGAGGGCCCAGAGATACCTCTCCGACAATCGGAGTGACAAATCCTAATCTCGATCTATGAAACCTCAACAAGTACCATCGGAGACACATGTAGAGCACCTTTATATCACCCAGTTACGTTGTGACGTTTGGTAGCACACAAAGTGTTCCTTCGGTAATCGGGAGTTGCATAATCTCATAGTCATAGGAACATGTATAAGTCATGAAGAAAGCAATAGCAGTAAACTAAAACGATCAAGTGCTAAGCTAACGGAATGGGTCAGGTCAATCACATCATTCTCGTAATGATGTGATCCCATTTATCAAATGACAACTCATGTCTATGGTTAGGAAACATAACCATCTTTGATCAACGAGCTAGTCAAGTAGAGGCATACTTGTGACACTCTCTCCCTCTGTATTTTTCATTGCAAGTGCAGCAAAGTGCAGCAAATTTAGATTCAAAATACATCACATGGGATTAGTACTGTGCTATACATACAACATAAGGATGCTGATTTTAGGTTGAAAGTAGCAAAATGATTTTCCCTTGCTTGCTGTTTTATTGGTATGTAGAACCACACATTCGTGGAGGTCAGTAGCATAAAGGTATGCTATGTTCTTGAGCAGAAGAGCAGATCATGATGCAGGTGGTCGATAAACAAAGCAAATGGAAAATTTTCCCTTTCATGATTTACATTTAAATCGACAACGCTATAAATGGGCATCTTAACATGAAACACTAATCAACATACTTGTGGCATAGGCAACGTACTGTACCAAGTTAGCCAAGCTAATTAAATTGCTCCACCTAATACATTACTGCAAAACAAATAACTGATATGTCCTGACCAGTTAGTTCTTGGCAGTGAGAGCTTGTTTCCCTTGATACGATCCCAGTTGTCCAACTTGATGGAACACCTCAGGTCTTTGCAAGGCAATACCTTGGCATCTTTCCTCCGAAGCTCGCTCAGTAGTCAGTATGAGATGCTTGCCAACCAGGTCCTACAGCCGGGCACTCAGAATCTTGATTAGAACCCTCCTTTAGGATTGGACCCAAACACAACCGTACTATTCATTTCTTTGTTGAGCACAGGAGGTCTAGCATCAGCCGCGCGACCTGTTCCGCCCTTCTTTTCTGCATCAACTGCAATGATTCTGAACCCAAACGAATTGAGCTGCTGCATCTCTTGTAATAACTCCAGGCTTCAGTACTCTTGTCAAAGACAGTGCCATTCCTGGGTTGATAGTTATTAACTACATATAACATCACAACTAGCTGTCAACTGAAAAAAAAACCCAGGAAAACACCAACTATGACAAAAAGAAAGTTCCGCAAATAATCAAAACACTTGGAAGGTCATGTGATTGCATATATGTAGAACGATTATGTTTGAGTATATGAAACTGATACTACAACATTAGTTTTGGGTCCTTTTATGCAGGTTGTTTATGCCACTAAACTTTTATATACTGAAATTGCAATGCAATATAGAGCATTGCAGCTCTGGAAACCAACATGTGTTAATTACTGAAAATTAATTTGAAGTTACTAATTACTATGATTGTCATAAGAGATAATATACTTTTTATGCTGTTCTACTGATACATGACCCTGCAAATGGTTAAAGATGTGATAATCAGATATAAACCCATCATTTAAAGTAAGGTTATTGCCAAAGTTAATAGCAGTTAAAACTTTTGAGCCGTGATCTCTTCACTGTCTCTCTCTGAATTTCTGTTTTTGCATTATCTAGCCAACTACTAAACTGGACTTATTTACCCTCATGTCACATATACTACCATGTGACAGTAATACTATTTCTTCTTCCGTCAACCAAATTTTGCTTTACAATGTATAGATAAATTTTGCTTTACCATGTGACAGTAATACTGGTATGTATGTATCCATGTTGTCTTGTCTCGTAATGCATCTAGTCATGCTATTGACTGTAATGCAGCTACTAAAGTAGCTGTTATGTTTGTTTAACAGGACTGGCTTTACAGAGATAAGGCAAAAATGACACGAGATAAGAGCTGGATGGACAGGGAAAGAGATTATGTTGAGTGGCGACCTGGCATGAAGGATTTCTTGAATTGCTCACCCAGACTCAACAGTCCCATGCCCATGTAGGAGATGTCTCAATATTTTTCAGAAAAAGAAAAGGGATGTTCATAATGACTTGCTGTTCAATGGGATGGATCTAACCTACACTCACTAGTTATACCATGGTGAATAATCGGATGAGGGAAGCATGTCTGAAGATTCTGATAATGAAGACGCTGTAGATGATGGTGCTGGGGTATGTGGCATGCTCAATACTCTCATAAGGGGCACAAACATGCAAAGCAATGCAAAAATTGGTGAAGGTGTGGGAGACATTCATGTGGATGATTCCAGCGGTGATGAAAGGAACCAGGAGCCAAATTTAACAGCCAAGGTCTTCTTCGAACTATTGAAAGAGGCAAAAAAAGAGTTGTACCCAGGTTGTAAGGATTTCACAAAGCTATCTTTCATTGTGAAGCTTTACCAAATCAAGTGAGTGTCTGGGATGACCGATAGAGCATGTGACTTAGTTCTGCAGATGTTCACGCAGGTGTTGCCAAAGGGTCACTGCATTCCTACAAATCTCGAAAAGTAAGGAAGGTGATCTGAGATCTTGGGCTGGATTACAAGAAGATACACGCGTGTGATGTCATTTTGATACACGAGATACAATCTATACAAGTATGGCTGCTGAAACTTGTGTGTTGTAATTTTGAAACATGTGTTATATATCTCATTGAGATGGTTTGTTATATCCTACTAAAATCTTGTGTCGTATGTCCTTATATATATATATCTTGATGTAGTGTTGTTGATTTGCTGATGAATTCTTGCTGGAAATTTTGCTTGGATACAGTTGTTATGCTGCTCAATTGGTGGCTGAAGAGCTGTTTAAATGGAGCCTGGAAGTGTTTAAAAATAGCTAGTATGCAGCCTTGCTCAATTTCTCTGTTTAACACATAAATTTATATTGAATATCCTTTTTTATTAAAAGCACACATAAATACATACAATCACATGAAGCAAGATACAGAAAAATAGGAAGAGAATGTGAGGATTTGTTGCTCAGTTCTCATGACTCACCTTTGTGAGAAGGGCACTGAGCTTGCTGTCTTTCTGGTGCCGAGGACGACCTTGCTACCGGGGGAGGTCAGTAGGGCGAGTGGAGGAGACCCTGGCGGTGCAAGAAACCCTAAAGTGAAGGGCGTCTGCGAGTGTGCAATGCTTCGCACGCGTGTAAGCGAGCGTTCCTCCAAGTTGTGGTACCACCGATGCCCACTTTGCAAGATATGTGACCAAAATGCAACTTAGGTGCAAGTTGTGGTACCAAATGCCTTAATACCTCTGTAAACTAGTACGCCCCTTTAATCAGATCATGCGAAATAGTATAATAAATAAAGAAAAAAATTAGGAGCACTATCAAGAATACCGTTGCAATATCCTGCTCCTTTTTTGGCAACACTAGAGGATTGTTGCATTATGTTTGTACGTATTACCATGAATGCTCAATTTTTCGCAATATGTAATAGTTATTGCAACGCAACGAAGGTGAGGCAAAAAGTCACCCTATTACAACCAATACATGCTTTGTTGCAATAGTATACATGACTACCGCCACACGTCAGAGTTGTTGCAATATATGTCTAAATATTACCACAAAGATGTACTTTGTTGCAATACCTAGCCTTTATTGCAACAAGACAACCAATTCATGCAACGGAACGCTGTCGCAATATCACTACCATATTACAACGACGATGCAGCTTTTGGCAATACATGGCTTCTATTGCAACAAAACGGGTACTTAGGGCGATGAAACGAAATTGTGGCAATATGTAGATCCTATTACCACGAACTAGAATTTTGTGGTGATATAGCATTTTATTGCAACAAAAAATAGTTGTAGCAATACTTTTTGTTGCAATAGACCGGAATCCTTGTAGTGAGTGTTTGACACTGAACCATACTACAGGCAGGGTCCTCTAGCCGAAGTTGATCACCAGCTACCGGCAACTTGGACTGCCTATCTCAGTATGCGTCAGGAGATCCGAGACCCACAGATGCATCATCAACTGCAGAAAGATCTGATTGAGCACCTATGGAGGCTCAAGGGGGACGCCGTGTGATGAAATGCGAGTTTTTATTTGTTGAACTATATAATTTTATTGAACTATTTGTTGTTGTACTATTTTGTTGAAGTATTTGATTTTTCTGTGATTGAAATATGTGATAAGAAATATTTGATGAAATACGCCCATAATTGAATGCCAAGACACGGCGAAACCACGCCGAATATCGGCCTATTCTCGCCCATATGGGCCCTTTATTCGCCGAAATTGGGCTGCAAAGTGGGCCAATTTCGGCGCCTGGGGGCGACGACTGGGCGCAAAACCGCCCCCAGCGCCGAGTGTATCGCCGGCTCACCCCCCGGGGGCAATTTTTATGCGTCCTGGGGGGGCCAACGGCTGGAGATGCCCTAATGCATCGAGGGAGATGGGTATGAGACCCACAATAAGAGTTGTTCACAGTGGTAACCTATTCTTTGTGATCGGAGATCCCGTGAATTTGATGTGGAAGACAGAGTTGTTGGTCAACTGAGAGGAGAGTATATATCCTTACTATTAACAATACCACTCCATGAAGATGCAATACTCTCCTAAAACTGCATGGCAGGTTGATGTATATCTTAATGTGTTCTAAGTGGCTCATTTAAGCAGAGATGTTGTCCTGCAGAACATCTTTTGAAGAACACACCTATATGAGTTTGATTGTCAAACGTCGCAATCAATGAGAGTAGGGTTCTCTCTAGTAAACTCATGAAAGGTCTCGGAGTATGACGCATAAGCTCCACCCGTGGGGAAGACCCACGGTAGCCACGTATCGGTCAAGGCTTTATGTGAAGTTAGATCCGGTGTGCCTCTGGGATCTGGTGGGGGATTGCTTACTAGTGTAGTATAGAGTTCTAGGTGGAAGTTCAACTTAACAGTCTCCACTGTTCAAGGCCCAGTCCACTGTTCAAGTTGCTTACTAGTGTAGTATAGAGTTCTAGGTGGAAGTTCAACTTAACAGTCTCCACTGCAGTACCGGTATATAAAACAGTGTTTTGGAACCAAAGGCAAATTTCGGTGTGCCTCTGGGATCTGGTGGGGGATTGCTGGAATTTAGTCTATTTTGGGCAGCCCAATAACTATTTCAGAAATTCCTAATAAATCCTAGAGGCCCACTTAGCCCATTTGTGCAAGGCAAGGGATACTACTAAAGTTTAGTCCCACATTGCTAGTTTAGTGGGAGTTGGACCTCCTTATAAGGGAGGTTCTTTCCCCACTTGTATGAGCATGACAAAAAGAGGGATATCCACGCGCGCTCCTCCTCCACCGCCCGCCTCGCCACGCCACGCCTTGCTTCGCCTCTC
Source organism: Triticum urartu (assembly GCF_056163025.1). Lineage (NCBI taxonomy): Eukaryota > Viridiplantae > Streptophyta > Magnoliopsida > Poales > Poaceae > Triticum > Triticum urartu. The sequence continues at coordinate 45,778,392 of NC_141876.1, read as the reverse complement.
CTCGTCACAACGCGCCGCGGGAATGAGCCGAGCCGATATCTAAATTTTTGCCACGCACTACGGGTATACGAAAGGTCACTCGGGAGCTGGAAAGTTTTTGCTGTAGTGGACATTGAATACGAACGCCGCACCCTTCGGCTGCTGCATGTTCGTTTCATCTCCCGCGTTCCCTTCAGCTCCCGGCGCAGCCTCTCGCCTCCTTCTCTTGCGCCTATAAAAGGGAGGTCGCTCCTCTCAGAGAAACGCATCAGAGCTACTCCTTCCCTCGCCATCGGTTCCATCTCTAAGCTGTTGTTGTCTTCCTCATCCCGGCTTGTGGCGTGCACCGCACGTCAGGACAGTAGGCCTCCGAAACCGCACCTTTTGAGTCCTGTACAGGAGAAGGGTGATAAGGTTTTTGGGGAGCACTCAGCGCGACTACTGGCTGCTTCATCATGGACGATCCGGTCGCCGACGACTACTTCCCCGACGATGACTTCTTCCCCAACGTCCATGACATCCTCAACGACATGGCAGGCGAGGACATCGACCCCAAGTCCAGCGCTTCTGCTGCTGCTGTCCTGTGCGTGTTTTTCTCCTTTCTATTAGAGGTCCTGCTACAGTTCCTTGTTCTAGTATTTGCCCTAGATATGTTAGACTCTATTTCATATATGCAACTTGCTATATTGTCTTCTCTAGATATGTTTAGTTACAGTTCATATATGAAGATGTTGTTTACCTTCTCTTTGTCAAATCGCATGGCTTGTTTTGTCACTACTATTCTGGTCATTCTTTGTCTAGTATTTCTGTTAATAAAAGCATTCGATAAATTGCTCATATTTCCAACACCATGCACCGGCAAGTTGCAGCCTCTGTGCCAGGAAGGACGCGGCAGATGATGGGCCCATTCCAGAGCACTCAAGACACGGTGGACCAATACCGTGAAGAAGACCTCCACGCAGGTCATCTAGAAGTTCTAAAGATCATCCAAGGCTTGAGGATTGATCAAGGCAAAGGTTGTCGGGAAGCAAGCCTTCTCAGGAATGAACTTCCTACACTGCTGGCAAGCACAAGGACCGGCGAGCCCCAAGCTTCCTGACGCTACACATACCTACCCGCCAGCAACCCGCTGACAGGTGGTGAGAGCGCAGTGACCTGTCACCAAGTGGCAGGCGTGCAGGTGGTTAGGTAGAAGTTGCCGGGCCATGTGGAGAACCACGCTAGAAGATTACCTCTCAGCACCAAGATGGCACCTGGAGGCGAGTGGACCTAATTTTTTCCGATCGCGGCGGTGACTGTGGCACGAGAAACCCTCACAAGAAGTTCTTGTTTGGTCCAAGGACTAGCATAAGAGGAGAGCCACGTAATATTTCCACCACTATGCACTCTTTTACTTAGACTTGTTCATGGGTGGCCCGTCCCGGCAGGCCTGGCCCCAAGCATGGCGTCCGGGCCAGGCTCAGTCCTTAGCTTCCATACATGGCTGCATGAAAAATACGTACTGCAAAGCAATATGCCACAACACTCCCCAGGGAAGATGGTTGTTTTTAAGTTCCAAATGTTACAAAATGGTAGAGAGATCATGGAGCTTTGGACTGGTTTGTGTCTAGGTTATTCAGAATGAAAGATAACTTCCTTATTGTGGCCATTAATATTAGAAATATAAATTACAAACAACTGAACAATTGATTTTTGACACCCTAATTATTGTGGCCATGAACATTAGAAATATAAATTGCAAACTCTCGAACAATTGATTTTGGACACCCTAAAAAAAGCAGAATAGAATTGCTTGATTGACTTAGAAAAGTTAGTTTGGTTTTCAGATGCTTGCGCCACCTCATTAATCCGTGGCATGGCCTCCTACCATCATCATCATGCGGTCTCGCTTGTGCCACATCATTGATCCGTGGCATGGTCTTCCCTCTGCCCATGGGCATCCTCTCTGAAGCTCAACCCAACCATCTAAAGCCATCTCTATCTCTATATATACTAGGAGTAGTGATTCATCCACGTGCGGGGTGCGCGTGCGACTTGGACTTGGGGCTTGGGTGAGGGTGAGGGTATCTCTGAGGCATTAACCGGACACGTATAGTGGAGCAGTCATTCGGAATAGCTTCAAGTGGAGCGTGGTAGCAGCATCTATAGTATGACATAGAGATTTGCAAAGTACACACGGATCTGAATGTAGGAGACCCATTGACTAAAACCTCTCTCACAAGAAAAACATGATCAAACCCCAAAACGCATTGGGTGTTAATCACATGGCGATGTGAACTAGATTATTGACTCTAGTGCAAGTGGGAGGCTGTTGGAAAATATGCCCTAGAGGCAATAATAAAATAGGTATTATCATATTTACCGTTCATGATAAATGTTTATTATTCATGCTAGAATTGTATTGACTGGAAACTTAAATATATCTGTGAATATATAAAGTACACCGTGTCCCTAGTAAGCCTCTACTAGACTAGCTCATTGATCAAAGATGGTTAAGGTTTCCTAACCATGGACATGAGTTGTCATTTAATAACGGGATCACATAATTAGGATATTGATGTGATGGACAAACCCTATACTTGTGGGTTATCAAGACCTTTTTCTGGCGCCGTTGCCAGGGAGCATAGCTATATTTGTTGAATCACTTGGGATTATTATCAATTTATCACTATGAAGAATCTGAAGGATACAAAGACAAAAAATTTCCCTCTAAGACGAGGGGAGGTAAGGAACTGCCATCTAGCTCTGCACTTGATTCACCTTCTGTTATGAGTAAATTTGCAACACCACCACATGCTATTAATTTTGATATGTCGCAAGTTATTGATGATGCTACTTCTATGAATGCTACTTATGATGATGCTAGTACCTTGCTTGATGGTGATGTGCCACTAGTTGATTTTCTTGATGAACAAATTGCTAGAATTAGAGAGAAAGAAATTATTGAAACTGATGAAGAGCTTGAAACTAAAAATCTTGAAACACCTATTGGACCTAGCTCTCCTAGATATGAATTGCCTACGATACCGGAAGGTTATGTTATGGATGAGGAGACAACTAGAGACTTTCTTGCTTGCAATGATAAATATGATCTTAAGAAATTATTACGCAAACTGAAAGAAAAATCTTTGAATGCTAGAATGAAATGTGATCCTAAGTTTGCTACTTGACATATCTTTGTTAATGATAAGGATTATGAATTCTCTGCCGACCCAGAGTTAATTACTTTGGTTGAATCTGATCTTTTTTATGGTTATGAAACTGAAACTGTTGTGGCACATCTTACTAAGTTCAATGATATAGCCACCCTATTTGTTCATGATGAGAAGATTAGCTATTACTATATCCTCAAATTATTTCCGTTCTCATTAAATGGTGATGCTAAGACTTGGTATAATACTCTTGCTCCTGGTTGTGTGCGCAATCCCTAGGATATGATTTATTACTTCTCTAAAAAATATTTTCATGTTCATAAGAAACAAGCTGCCTTACAGGAAATATTTAACTTTATGCAAATTAAAGAAGAGAGTCTCCCACAAGCTTGGGGGAGGCTTCTCCAAGTGCTTAATGCTTTGCCTGATCATCCTCATAAGAAAAATAAAATACTTGATATCTTAATAATCGAGGGTTTCAGTTTTTTATATTAATAATCGAGGTCCAGTCTGCTCTTTTTCACTTGTGTAGTTTCCTCATGCAGGTGCAATATAGATCGTGTGCGTGAGGAAGAAGGCACTCAACATCACCAGCAAGTCCGTTGGCCTGCCCGCGTGAGATCTACTTCAGCCGCTAAAGGTGCCCAACGGTGGTGTAGCTTGGTGACTGAAAGGTTACCGCCGCGTCCCTTTGTTTTGGACGCCATCACCGACGGTATAGCATTGGCTGTGTGTCTAGACAGTACGGCTTCGGTGGGCTACCTCCTTGTTGGCCACTACTCCGACTTCCCCCACATCGCGATTGGGTAGTGGCTGCCACGTCCTCGGTTCTGGTGATTTTGTGGTCTCCTCCCACTCTCACTTGTGTCCTCCTGAGATTATTAAGGGGTCTTGTTTATTTGAGAGTAGATTGGCAATGCTTCAACTGGAGCTTGGTGTTGTAAAAGCTTGTATTTAGACTGATGTTGTACAATCTGAACTTGCTATCATTTGTGTTGTTATAAGCAGCATCTTTGTCTTGTATTGTGTTGTTAGAGAAACCTGACTTGATTCTCTGAATTCATGTTCTTATTACAGGAGACGAGAGAATATCTAAAGATAAGAACTGAAGAAATACCTGGAAGCCAAGCCAATGGGATGTTTGATATGCTCAAGAAGGGCTACTTGGAGCTGAAGTAGCTGCCTGGCTCTACGCGGTGTGGTGATCTAACTTATCTGGGTTGTCGAAGAAAATCCCTATTTAGTTGGTCACCCCCACAAGTGAAGACTGGACCCTTCCTTCCTTGCTGGGATGATGCATATGTTTTTGGTTCATTTATATCTTGTTGTGGACAAATCCCTGTGGATACATGTAATCATCAGCCAATGAATGTATGTATGCATATATTGTTGCTGAAAGATCCAATCAAACTAAATGCATCTTGTTCTTTGAGGATCGAAAGAAGGATCTGTTGATCGCATGCATAATCAAATGTTCTTGTTTGAGGATCCATGCCTATGGATGGATGTTACCAGATCTATTTGGTTTTCTTGTAAAAGCTAGCTAGCACACACACTTCCTGTGAAATCACAAAAAAGAGACTACCCATGCCAATGAACATGAACCAAGGACGGCTTGAACATTATTAGAAAGATAAATTGCAAACTCTAGACCAATTAATTGATTTTGCTCTGTGTTCTTGGTGACTTGAGAGCGGAAAGAAACTGAGGACAACGAGAGAGACTGCGTCTACGCAGGAGGTGTAGTCCATATAAAGGAAACACACACGGGAGTGTCGTCACAAGGCGTCAAATTTCATCGCAGCATCGGATTCCACAGACATCGGATTCCAGTGTCCCTGGAAACTTGTGGCAAAAAGAAAAAAACATACTTGTCGCGTCGGCAGCAACAACATCGCTGTCTGTGGCCCGCAAAACAGCATCAGCAGAGGCCGCCCACAACACCATCACGGTTCCGTCATGGCCATCCTGCGCCTGCCAATTCATGTTATCCGCTGGCTGCCGCCTGGGCGCGTGGTGGCAGGTGCCACACGTCGGCTGCCACACCTGCCGCCACGGCTGTGGGGTACTTTTTTTTTGCCAAACTGATTAAAAGGTAGTCCTTTTTGTCAATTCGTCTCAGCAAGTGGTCTTTTTGGACAAAAATTCCAAACCACTTGGCGTCAAGAAGTTCTCCGCCATGACCGTGAGTTTCCTTCTCCGTCGTGCTCTCTGGTGGCTCTCAGGTTGTTGGATCTTCTCAAGATTTCTCATTTCGATGTTCTTTTATGGGAGGATGAGAGAGTGGCGTCCAACAACCACGGATAACTATGACAAGCTTCCTATGGATTGATAGCTAAGGTAATGGTTTTGTTGTGTTGGTTGACTAATTTGTCTACCTATGCATTGTGCGTTTTCATCTTTTCATGATCATTGCTCCCAAAAATGACGCAGTAACTATCAAAACAGAGGAAGTTATAACATGTTTAGTTATTTTTTTTTATTTTGCAACTATATGCTTTGGTGCCACTCTGGATGTAGCAGCCTAGCAAAGTTCTATATGGAAATGATTGCCAAGGTTCCCACAATTACCAGGATGTGAGTTTTGACTTTTGGTATTTGCAAAATCAAGATACCTTTAAGAAATGACTTGATTTATCATAGTGATTTTAGGGTGGGGTTTTCCTACAAATTTCCCTTTCCTGACTACTGTTTTACTGGTTTGCTTGATGAATGATAGACTACATTAGAAGGTCATGCAGGGTAGTTTATCATTGAATTCTTCTTGCTTTTATTCTGACTTCTAAATTTGATTCGTGAGATACTAAATATTATATGAAGAAAAGACCTAGGTAAGATATTGCTCTTGGGTCGAATACGAGTACTGATGGATCACGGACATTAACATAGCTTTCATTTCTCCTACTAAGATAGGTATTCATTTGTTTTTTTGGGTTTAACTGATGTTTTCATGGTTGGGATCTTCGAATGTCCTTTGGGAGTTGGGACGTCGATCATTCTCATTGATGAACCTATTGTGTTAATACTTATCTGCTTTACTTGCCAGTTGATGCTATTTTCTCTCTACTTTGAATTTTGATGGTTGACATATTGTAGAGCATTGCCGGCTTAAAGTATCACAATCTCACGCTCTCTACAACAGATGTCACACTTTACTATGCAGCAGCCCAAAGATATATTTTTTATTTCCATTTCAATGTTTTTGAAGGATAATATGTTACGGGTTTTGTCAAGATTAGTGTTGTGCTCCACAAAGTTGTTGTGTCGTGTAGCTTGATGCAAGGGGTCTCCAGAAATATGATGCGATATTTTTCGAGGAACAAATATGATGCGATATAACAATAAAGATAACAAAACTAGATCTCGCTCCCGTGCGGCTCCATGGGCTGCACCGGGGCGCCCAAACTTCGGCTACCTAGGGGCCCTCATTCTCTTCCTCTCCCCTCACCGCCAACGGAGGGCGTCGCCGGGCAAAGCCCGAGCGGCATCGGCGGTGGTCGGGCCGTATGGGGCGTGGTTTGAGCGGATCTCAATGTCCCATCTGACTTCAATGGTGGTGTGCGGCGGCGGAAGCGGGGCTCAGCGGAGAAGTGGGGTGGCGGCTATGGCGACAAGGGGTGGCTAGGCGCGCTGATGCGCGTGGGAGTGCATCTGGCTGGGTGAGCGCGGCGGCATCCTGCTGCACGGATCTGGCGCCATGGCTCGAGTACGGCACAATGGTGCTGCTGCTGGGTGGATCCAGGGCTGCCGGGCACGATGGTGTGCCAGGGAGGAGCGACGGCGGTTCCAGGCCAGGTGCGGATGCCGGGGCGGCGGCCCCGGGATTGTGGCTGCAATGGCGCGGCTGTTGTCGTGGCTGGAGTGGTAGTGGCATGGAGTTCGTCGCCGCATGAGGTGCGATGGTGGGTGTCGGTGTCAAAACCGGCGGATCTCGGGTAGGGGGTCCCGAACTGTGCGTCTAGGCCGGATGGTAACAGGAGACAGGGGACACTTTGTTTTACCCAGGTTCGGGCCCTCTCGATGGAGGTAAAACCCTACTCCTGCTTGATTAATATTGATGATATGGGTAGTACAAGAGTAGATCTACCACGAGATCAAGGAGGCTAAACCCTAGAAGCTAGCCTATGGTATGATTGTTGTGTATGGAGTTGATTCTCTACGGACTACAACCCTCCGGTTTATATAGGCACCGGATAGGGTTAGGGTTACACAGAGTCGGTTACAAGGGTAGGAGATCTTGAATATCGCATCGCCAAGCTTGCCTTCCACGCCAAGGAAAGTCCCATCCGGACACGGGACGAAGTCTTCAATCTTGTATCTTCATAATCCAGGAGTCCGGCTGAAGGTATAGTCCGGCTACCCGAACACCCCCTAATCCAGGACTCCCTCAGTAGCCCCTGAACCAGGCTTCAATGACGACGAACCCGGCGCGCAAATTGTCTTCGGCATTGCAAGGTGGGTTCCTCCTCTAAGTCCTTCGTAGAACATTGTAAACACGAAGAGTAGTGTCCGGCTCTGTAAAATAAGTTTCCACATATTGCCATAGAGAGAATAATATTAACACAAATCAAATCTACTGACGTATTCCGCAGTGCGCTATCACACTGCGGCCAAGTCCTTTACTCGAATCGTTTTTACTTTTCCACCTCAGCATGTTTTGCGAGGCAGTTTCCTTGGCACGTCTTATCAAAGCAGAGATCGTGTGCCCTCCTTTTACGAGATTCTCATCAATACGGACGTGGGTAACCCAATCGTGCCAGTTAGCATATTTTATCGATTAAAGGCGAGTCCCAAACGGTTATGGGGAGGGCTCTTGGTATTCAACCTCTTATAAAGAGACCAAGGCCTTACCCTTTTTTCAATCTCAGAACGAGTTCGCCCGTCGCCTCGAGTTCCAACACCCTAGGCTTCAGATTCCAGGCGCTTCAGACTTTCGACAATGTCCGGTTCCGACCTTCAAGGCCGATGGATGCCTTCCTCCGTCACGGAGGAAGACGTGCTAAAGTTGAGAGAGGCTAAGTTCTTGACTGCCGAAATTCCGCATAGGTTGCCTGCTCAAGGGCAGGCTATTCCCAATCCCCAGCCCGGTGAGAGCGTAGTGTTCATGTCTCACTTCCTTCGGGGGTTAGGCTTCCCGATAGATCCCTTCGTGAGGGGGCTGTTGTTTTATTATGGGCTGGAATTTCATGACCTAGCTCCGGAGTCCATCCTCCACATTTCCTCATTCATCGTTGTGTGCAAAGCGTTCCTCCACGTTACTCCTCACTTCGGATTATGGCTCAAGACCTTTGGGGTGGAGCCGAAGATGATCGAGGGACGGCACGCAGAGTGCGGAGGTGCTGTCATAAGTAAGAATGCTGATGCTCCATGGCCCGAGGGCTTCTTTCAAGAGGAGCTCGGCTTGTGGCAACGAGAATGGTTCTATATCACCGCTCCCAGGAGCGCCAAGTGGGCGGCACCTCCTGCCTTTTGCTCGGGTCCCCCATTACGGCTAGCGTCATGGGTCAACAGAGGATTAAATTGGGGTTTGCCCAAAGACGTGCCCCTGTTGCAGGGCCGCATTAGGGATCTCTTAAAAGGAGACCTCAACCTAGTCAAGGTGACGCAGGTCATGCTGATTCGCCGAACATTGCCCGGCAAACGTCGCTCCCTTCGTCTGTGGGAGTTTAATACGGAGGGACCACGAGTTCTCCAGAATTTTATGGGCGCAACGCCCGTGGAGATGTATAGACTGTTCTTCGGATCACAAGAGATGTGTCCGGTTTTAACCAAGGACACAGGCCTAAGCTGCAATCGCCCGGATACTCAAGTAAGTAACCTTGTGCCCGGACCTTCTATCCGTATAATTGTCATAAACTTGCCCCTAAAAGAGCCGTCCTTTTAAACAGGAGTGGATAGTAAAGGCAAAGCTGATCAGGTGTCTGGCTCCCCTTCCTGAAACCAGGCTGGATCCCGTGCTAGTCAGGATGCTGGAGATAATGCCTTTGGAGTGGGAGGACAAGGAAGCTATGGCCTCCTCGAAGGAGGCTGCTCCTAAGGGAGGAACCGACAATTCCTCTCCTAAGGGGAAGAAGAGGGCCGCCTCTGATGACCCGGAAACCATCGCCTCAAAACGGGGGAGAAAATCCTCGTCAGAGGGTCCGACACCAGGGAGTTCCTTGGCCGGACTACGCCCTCAAGGGGATCAGCCCTTCAGCGAGCCGTAAGTGGAGAAAAGATTTTCCTTTTTAGGGATGAGAGAAATCCTTGATTTTACATCTGAGAAGATTAACTGAAATTCTACCTTGTAGCTCGGACCTCAGCCCTTCTCAGTAGAGCTCGTATTCGGGGGATCTTCTTCCAGAGATGATGGAGAGCGGGACGCCTCCCCCTACCGTGCCGCCTAGCGAGGCGGGCGACCCTGAGGTGTCGTCGCGGAGGGTTTCTCCAAATCCAGCAGGGGCGAAAGGTGGCAGTGCGGCCCCCCAAGTTCTCCGCGTCCGGCCTTTGAAAGAGGCCACGGGACAAGTCCGGCACCGTCTGGTGCTCGGCCGGAGGAGCTAAAGATTTTGCTGGGGCGAGCTTCTATCTCAGAGGAGCACCGTGCATTGATGGGCACGGTGATTTAAAGGGTTTCATCCGCAGAAAGCGGATTGCATGAGGCCGTCAAAAGTTTACTGACGGGTTTTGAGGTACGTTAGATAATGTACACTTTTGTCAGTTGCGCATAAGTAAGATGCGCCCTGTGTAGATAGTAGCCCCTGAGACTCTGCATATTGTCAAGAAATGACGGCACGCAGAGGATCATAATCCCAGGACTAAGATGTCGCCTTTGAATGTAGGTGGCGAGGTGTCCGGAATCGAGCCGAACTGATGATGTGGCCGAACTAAAGCGGCAACTGGACATGGCAGATGCCGACATCGCTCTTGTCAACAAGCGGCTTGATGAGGCTCAAGGTATGTAATTCTTCGGGCGGCATTAAGTAAGAGGAGCTTTATGTCAGTGTCTTACAATGTGTGTGCTTGACGCAGATGGTACGGCCATCGTGGAGAATCTTAGGGCAGAACTTGCCCGAGCTAAGGAGCAAGCCCGAAAAAGCGATGCGGCTGCCAAGAAGGCCCTTGAAGAGCTGAGAGCCGAACAGGCTGCTCACTGCCGAAGCAAAGAGGAGATGGCCGAGATAGCCGAGAAGTTAAAGAGCGCTCCAGACCGTTGCGAACTTCTTGAGAAAGAAGACCGGGCGAGACAAACGGACTTAGAGAAGGCCGTTGCCGATGCCAAGGACGCTCGCTCTGTGATGAGAGCTGCGAAAGAGGAGCTGCGTCAGGCCGAACAGATTGCAGCTGGAAAGCCCTTTATGCTGCGGAGGAAGTTTTGTGATCCGAAGTTTTCTCCGTTGGACCGGATGTGGAGTGTGGAGGACACCTATCTGGATTTGGCAGCAAGTGCTGCTGATGCGACCGAACACTTTTGAGATCTAGAAGATCGCGAAGTGGAAAAGCTTTTCTGGTCACAGTTTCATAATCTAGAGCGTCCACTGGCAGTGGATGATCGTTTGGCTCAATGGGCCGAACTGAATAGGTTGTCCGGACTCACCATGAAGTACGTCATAGATCATCTGTGGCCGGGGAGATCGGAGCCGAAGAGTTATTTCAGCTTGGTGCAGCAATTCCTTGACGCGGTGCCACGTATTAATGCAATGAAGAGGTCAGCATGCATAGAGGGCGCAAGGATGGCTCTTGCCCGTGTCAAGACATACTGTGCAGAGATGGAGACCACCGTTGTTGCGTCCCAAGATTCGGACAGAAGCCGAGTACCTTCCGAGCACTATTTTCAGGAAGTTCTTGAACGCGCTCATGTAATAGAGACGTGGTGCCCGAAAGATGCTATGTTACAATAGCATATGTAATTATAAAGTAATATTTTGATAAATTGTAGTGGCCTATTTTATACTTGTGCCTCCAAGTATTGCAAACACCTTCTATGCGGCCGTTTTAAGATATATATATATATAGAATCTGAAAGATGGCAGTCGTTGGCTTCAGCCCCCACGCACATAGTGCGGGGGTGCTCGCAGAAGGCGCATTTTCACACTTAACCTAACGTCTTGGTCCTACAAAGGAGGTGATAGCGCAGCGGGCCAGGCAATCGGACTATAATGCTTTAACACTTTCACTTAGCCTTAGGAGTTTGAAAATGAGACTCTTTAGGTAGCTCTTTGGTGGCAACTGCGCTCGTCCGAATTCGGGGCGCGTATGTGCCTGACCGGGAAGCGGCCCTTCGTTAAAGCGGAGGAATCCGATAGATTTCGATAGGTCATCGAGTAGCTGACCAGTCTCACGCTACATCATGACAGTCAGTTTTCGGCTTTCTCTACTGAGGTGCTCGCCCTGGCCGAACCGGGGGCACAATCGCAGTAGTTCTCCTGGTGCTACCTCAGCCGATAGAGCGGAACGTAAGGTAGCCAAACTCAGGAGCCGGGCAACCCAACATTTGACCAAAGACATGATTCGGAGCTGATGCATATAATGCCAAAACTCGCGACGCCGAACACTCCCTAAGGTGTTCGGTCTTTATGAGTGCGGGTGAAACAACACTCTTTATTAAAAAAGCCCCTAGTGTCCAGGTACGTGCAAAAATTCTGACGTGGCCACATGCTGAGACGCCAGCCTCCTCCTTGGTTATATTAGAGAGAAAAAACCAGGGGATGTGTAGCAACAAGAGACAGTAAAAAAGGTTTATGCAGGGTCTTAATCTAAAAAGAATCCTTTAGGACAGGTCCCTACTGCATGTCTGCGCCTGTGTCTCCGTTGTGCCGTATCCTGAATGGGCGCCGCACGACGTTCATCTGTAAAAGAGAGGAACTTAGTTGAAAAACAGGTCGTGCCGAAAAAGTTTAAAATAAGCTAAGTATAAAGTAAGATATATAAGTTTGAGCTTTATTGTCTCTTATTGTATATGCGTGGAGCCCCTAGTGCGGGGTTATATGGCTTCTAGGCCTGCATCAATGATGATTTTGCACCGAACTCGTCTATCTGCATTCGTGGTCTTGAATGACCTATTTTGAAGTTTATTGGCCGGTGAGGCCATTTTGCTGTGGGGCTGTCAAAGCGGCCGCACAACCCTCCGCTTGGGGAGGTGCACTTTAGTGCTTCCCCTTCAAAGAGATGATGCCTCGAGGACCAGGCATCTTAAGCGTAAGAGATGCATAATGCGGTATTGCGTTAAAGCGAGCGAAAGCTTCGCGTCCCAGTAGTGCTTGATAGCGACTTGAAAACGGGACGATATGGAAGGTCAGCTTTTCGCGGCGAAGGTTATTGGCAGAGCTTAATGTGACTGTGAGCCGGAGAAAACCCGTACAATGGGTGTCCGGACCAGGTATTACCCCTTGAAAGGAGGTTTTGCTGCGGCGGATTCTTGCTGGGTTTATCCCCATGTGCTATATTGTATCCTGATATATCAGGTTTAGTCCGCTGCCGCCGTCCATAAGGACATTTCATAACTTGAGTCCGCCAATTATTGGATCGAGTATCAAGGCAGTCCATCCTACATTCTTGATATTCCTAGAATAATCTAGCTGATCGAAGATGATCGGTTTTGACAACCAGTGGCAGGACCCTTTGGGGATGGGCCGTGTGGTGCGTACCTTTACGGGCACCGCACGTTTTGTTATGTGAAGTGAGTTCACTGTTTTTACTTCTTGTGGGAAGTTCTTTTGTTTCCTGGTGCTCTGTTGTTGGGGTTCGTCCTCGTCTTCGCTTGGTGTGTCGAGCCCCTTGTGTTCGGCATTGAGTCTGCCGGATTGTTTGAAGACCCAACAGTCTATGTGGGTATGGTTAGCAGGCTTCCCAGGAGTACCGTGTATCTGACATGTCCTGTCCAGGATTTTGTTTAGGTTGGATGGATCGTCCCTGTTATCCTGGGGGGCGATTTTTCCTGATTTTGTCGTGAGCCTTTGAATCCGGCATTGACTGCCGTGCTCTTCGGACTTTTGTCCTTAGTCCAGTGACGGTCCTTGTTGCGTCGCGTTTTTCTGTTTCCATCCCTAGTTTCGGATGTACTTGGGTCGCTGGTGCTGCGTCTTGCCAACCAGTTGTCCTCCCCTGCACAAAAGCGGGTCATGAGGCTTGTTAGTGCGGCCATTGTTCTTGGCTTTTCTTGGCCGAGCTGTCTGGCGAGCCATTCGTCTCGGACATTATGCCTGAAAGCTGCTAGGGCTTCGGCATCCGGACAGTCGACTATCTGATTCTTTTTTAGTGAGGAATCTATTCCAGAACTGCCGAGCTGATTCTCCAGGTTGTTGAGTTATGTGACTAAGATCGTTTGCATCCGGAGGCCGGACATAGGTCCCTTGAAAGTTTGCTCGGAAAGCATCCTCGAGCTCTTCCCAGCTTCCAATTGTGTTTTCGGGAAGACTTTTAAGCCAATGCCGGGCTGGCCCTTTAAGCTTAAGGGGTAGATATTTTATGGCGTGGAGATCATCTCCTCTAGCCATGTGTATGTGGAGGATATAATCCTCGATCCAGACTCCAGGGTCTGTTGTTCCATCGTATGCCTCTATGTTTACGGGTTTGAATCCCTCTGGGAATTCATAGTCCAGGACCTCATCGGTGAAACATAGGGGGTGTGCGGCGCCCCTGTATTTGGGTATGCCGGATTCTGATGATGGCTTCATAGAGTTGCTTGTGAGAGCTTGCTTTCTTGGCCCGTAAATGGACCTGACTGGGCCGTGATGCGGATCCTTAAGTGGGTCGCATGCCGATTTATGTGCGGCGCCGCTTGCTGCTTTATGGGGTCGTCTATCCGACCATGTGGCTTTTTTATTTTTTGAATGCGAGGGCTCTAGGGCCTCTTTGTCGAATTCAGGCAGTAGCTTTCTTTTCGGATAGCTTTTAGTGCGGCGACTGTCGCCGTACTTATCTGTTGTATTGGTTACTTTGCTCCATCTAATCCGGAGTGCATCTTCCGCTGTTTTTAGCTTCCGCTTCTGCTTTTTTAGGCTGCGTGCAGTTGCAACGAGCCTCTCGTGGAGATTCTTCTGCTCCATAGGTTTATTCGGCGTGAGGTTGTCTAGAATGCCATTTTCGCCGGAGGAGGGATGTTCGGTTTCTCTATCCGTGTTTCCCTGTTCGGACGGTTGCTCTAAGGCCTGCTCGTCGTCTACCGGCTCGTCCTGCTCTATGACTGGGTTTTTGTTGAGGCGGGTTCGGGTCGTCGTTTGCGTCGATGCTTTGATTGCTTTTCGGGGGGTCGATCTCCCGTCCCATCCCCTTTTTCCTCGTTATCGCTTCCTTTAGGGGTATCCACCATGTACACATCGTAAGATGAGGTGGCTGTCCAATGCCCTATGGGCGTTGGTTCATCGGTATCTCCTGCATCGTCATCCATGCTGTCGATGTCTCCGGAGTCAAAGTTGAGCACGTCGTTTAAATTGTCGACAGTGGCTACCAAGTGGGTGGTGGGTGGGCTTTGAATTTCTTCATCGTCCGTGTCCCAACCTTGCTAACCGTAGTCCAGCTAGGGCTCTCCTGATAAAGAGAGAGACTTTAGAGAATTCAGGATGTCGCCGAGGGGCGAGTGCTGAAAGACGTCCGCGGCGGTGAACTCCATTATTGGCGCCCAATCGGGCTCGATCGGCAGGGGCGCGAGGGGTTCGGAGTTCGGAGAGGAATCCGGCTCCTTGGAGTTACGGGCCATGCGGAGTGCGGGGCTGGAATTCGGCTCAATCGCCTCTGAGATCACAGCCCCTGAGGCAGCATCCAACCGCTGATCTTCGATTGGCGCAGTAGGCTCTGAATCAACAGTCGAAACCGATGCGTGTGCGGCCTCCAAGACGCTGTTCGGCGGCAGAGCTATACCATGCCCATCGAGACAATGTGGCACGCTTGGCTGTGGCTCGAATCCGTCGAAGATCAAGTCCCCGCGGATGTCAGCCGTGTAGTTTAGGCTTCCAAACCTGACCTGACGGCCAGGGGCGTAGCTTTCGATCTGCTCAAGGTGGCCAAGCGAATTGGCCCGCAGTGCGAAGCCGCTGAAGATGAAGATTCGTTCGGGGAGAAAATTCTCACCCTGGACTGCATCGTTGTTGATGATCGGAGGAACCATCGGGCCTAAAAGCGACGACACAGAGGAACTCTCAATGAAAGCACCAATGTCGGTGTCAAAACCGGCGGATCTCGGGTAGGGGGTCCCGAACTGTGCGTCTAGGCCGGATGGTAACAGGAGACAGGGGACACTTTGTTTTACCCAGGTTCGGGCCCTCTCGATGGAGGTAAAACCCTACTCCTGCTTGATTAATATTGATGATATGGGTAGTACAAGAGTAGATCTACCACGAGATCAAGGAGGCTAAACCCTAGAAGCTAGCCTATGGTATGATTGTTGTGTATGGAGTTGATTCTCTACGGACTACAACCCTCCGGTTTATATAGGCACCGGATAGGGTTAGGGTTACACAGAGTCAGTTACAAGGGTAGGAGATCTTGAATATCGCATCGCCAAGCTTGCCTTCCACGCCAAGGAAAGTCCCATCCGGACACGGGACAAAGTCTTCAATCTTGTATCTTCATAATCCAGGAGTCCGGCTGAAGGTATAGTCCGGCTACCCGAACACCCCCTAATCCAGGACTCCCTCAGTGGGGTTTGCGTGGTGGTGGTTGGCTGCAGGTGGTGGAGGTGAGCTCTCCGACGATCCGAGCGGCTATGGTGCTCTGGTTCCGCAATCCGGTCGTGTGACGAGGAGCTCCGGCGAAAGCATTGCCCTGACCATGGTCAGGACCGGCGACGGCGGCACCTACAGATGTCGTCTACCTTCTTGAAGGCGTCGTTGTGGAGCTCCTTCGGCCTCATGATGGATTTGGCTCTCTGGATGAAATTCCTAGCTTCGGTACTCCGAAGCAGGCGGCGGCGACGTCGTCTATGTCGTGCCCTCCTTGGAGGCGTCGCTTGGGAGAGGCGGTTGAGGCTGTTGCGAGGGATCTCTCTACCATCAGGGTCAGTGGATGTCAGAGCAGCGGCCCCGGACATGCAGGGACGGCTCCATGAGGTAGGGCTGCAGCTCAGCATGGCTTGGGCGGCGTTCTTGAGCTGTGAGGGCGGCAAGGTCGTCGGCTCGGTCAACGCGTTCCAGTGTGGACGGTTGGACTTTATGTCGGGGCGGCGGCCCCGGAAGCGATGCAAAGGCCGTGGTCTGCGGGCGGTTTTCCTGCACAAGGTGGGTTGCGGGTGGTTGGGTTGTGCGGCGTCGTGGCTCGAGGGCGAGTGGTGGTATGTCGGGGCGGCGGCCCCGAAAGCGGTGCGACGGTCGTGGTCTGCGGGCGGTTTTCCTATGCAACGCGGGTCATAGGTGGATGGGTCGTGCGGCGTCGTGGCTCGAGAGCGAGCGGTGGTATGTCGTGGCGGCGGCCCTAGAAGGTGGAGTCGGTTGATCGCGCAGGGCGCAGTGGAGCGATGGATGTCGGGGCGGCGGCTCCGAGATATTGCAGCTTCGAGGGATTCGGCTTCGTGTCATGTGGGCGACGAGGTTGCCTTCGATGTTGGCTGTTTGCATGTTAATGCATTTGGGCGCAGGTCATGTGGTGTGCATGTCCTTCATTTCTGCAGGACAGTCCCGTGACTGCTCCTCTCATGGTAGTCACGGATTCTTCTTTCTTGCAGTGGTGGATGGCGGCTTGTTGTCTTTCGGCATGTTGGCAGTGAGTGTGGGCTTGGCCTTGTGTTGTTTGATGTGTGTGGTGGAGTGGACTTGGCCCTTGATGTATTGGTTTTTGCCCGGTTTTCCACTAATTAACTGGGCAACTCTCTTCTGCTTATGTTATGAGCGGCATATATATTACAGTCCAGGCAGTTAGGGGCCTGCCCGGTTATCTTATCGTGTTAGAGGCTTAGCCCAATTATATCATTAGGAGGATTATATAAACTCATGTAAAAACCCATTTTGAGATGAAGCAAGAAGCAATTATTATTTGCTCGGCTTCCCGATGGGAGCCGGGAGACCTAACCCTAGCCGCCTCCTGCCAACGCCGCCGCCTCCTCCCTCGCGCATGACGACGCCCAGCCGCCAGCGACCGCGAGTTCGCCCTCGTCCAGCCCCCTCCTTCCCCTACACCCTCCGGCCTAGACCCGGTAGAACCCTAGTTCCTACCACTTTGGTATCAGCTAGCTCGGTTGTGATCATGTCTTCTGCACCGCTGCCCACCCCACCCGCGCCGCTGCCCACCACCGTCGCGCCACTGCCCATCACCACCGCGTTGCTGTCCTCCCCACCCGCGCCGCTGGTCCCCACCTTCGGCGCCCCCACCGCCCAGCTGCTGCCACCCGCCACCGTCTACACCCCGGAGGAGGTCACCGGGGTCCAGGAGATCCGGCTGTACTTGGCCAGCCCCTATGGGCCTCTGCCACCCCCGCCGCCGGCTGCCACGGCCGGTCCGCCAGCCCTGCCGTGGTACTCGCTGCACTCGGCGGCCTCCGCGGCGTTCGCTGGGCCGCTGCACCCCCAGCTGCCGCTGCAGCCGCCGCCCGCCACCACCCTGCAGTGGCCGTCGTCGGCTCTCACGTCACCCCCCACGCCTATCGCCCCCATGCAGCACCCGCTGCCGCTGCAGCCGCCCCCCGCCAGCACTCCACTCTGGCCGCCCGTCGCCCACATGCAGCAGCTGC
This sequence comes from Triticum urartu, assembly GCF_056163025.1. Taxonomy (NCBI): domain Eukaryota; kingdom Viridiplantae; phylum Streptophyta; class Magnoliopsida; order Poales; family Poaceae; genus Triticum; species Triticum urartu. The sequence goes on along the minus strand of NC_141876.1, from coordinate 45,760,623 downwards.
CGCGCCCGTCGCGCCCTTGCAGCAACCGCTGCAGCCACAGGCACCCACGCCGCGCAGCACCGGGTCGGCGACGACCGCGCCGACGGGCGTTCTGATCCAGCAGGTCTGATTCCCACCCTCACCGTCACTGCTTCCGACCTGGTTGGCCGGGTCGACAGCGCAGCCGGTCTGCACTATGGCGGGGAACAGCCGGCGTCCACCCTGCAACGGCGGGCCCTCCGGCTCCGCGGGTGCCTGCGCGGGCCTCGACGGACCGCCGTTTCACGGGGGAACCCCGGTGCCCACCGACCCGACGTCATCCTCTTTGTTGCCCCGTACCGCCGAGTCGTATGCCCACGGCGGTCAGGCTTCGACCCCACCGCGCTTCGCCAAGCTCGACTTCGCCACCTGAGACGGCACCGAGGACCCCCTCAACTGGCTCAACCAGTGCGAGCAGTTCTTCCAGGGGCAACGGCTCGCCTCTTATCACCTCCGCGGCGCCGCCCAGACGTGGTACTACGCCCTCGAGCAGGACGAGGGCGGCATGCCCCCATGGGAGTGTCTTCGCGAGCTCTGCCTCCTTCGCTTCAGACTGTCAATACGCGGGAGCCGGCTGGCGAAGTTGGGCCGCTTTCCCTTCACCTCGATGCATGACTTCACCGACCACTTTCAGGCCCTGGCATGCCACGCGCCCGGCGTGACGGCTCGCCAACGGGCCGAACTCTTCATCGGCGATCTGCCAGATCATATCCGCATGGACGTGGAGTTGCAGGGACCCCAAGACCTCCAAACGGCCATGTACTACGCACGCGCGTTCGAGCGCCGCGCGGTGGCCATCCAGCAGGCATCACCGTCCCAGGCCGCTGGGCCGCCACCCTGGCCGGATGTTCCCGCGCAGGGTCGGCCTGCTCAGACTTCCGCGGCAACCCTCGCCATGACCGCGGCGCGCCCATTCCGCCGGCTCACCTCGGCCGAGCTACTTGAGCGTCGCCGCCAAGGGTTGTGCTTCAACTACGACGAGCCCTACATGCCTGGCCACGTCTGCCCGCGTCTCTTCTGCCTGGAGGTTGCAGACTACATGGAGGAGGACGCCGCCACCACCGGCCTCGGCGACCTGCCTGCCCAAGCTGCCGCGGAGGTGTTTGGCGACGGTTGATCACCTCGAGGAGTTCCACAAGCGTTTCCCAGCCTTCCAGCTCGAGGACGAGCTGTTTGTGCAGGCAGGGAGAAATGTCATGAGCGGCATATATATTACAGTCCAGGCAGTTAGGGGCCTGGCCCAGTTATCTTATCGTGTTAGGGGCTTAGCCCAATTATATCATTAGGAGGATTATATAAACTCATGTAAGGACCTGTTTTGAGATGAAGCAAGAAGCAATCATTATTTGCTCGGCTTCCCGAAGGGAGCCGGGAGACCTAACCCTAGCCACCTCCTGCCAACGCCGCCGCCTCCTCCCTCGCGCACGACGGCGCCCAGCCGCCAGCGACCGCGAGTTCGCCCTTGTCCAGCCCCCTCCTTCCCCTACACCCTCCGGCCTAGACCCGGTAGAACCCTAGTTCCTACCAGCTTAATTAATGGATGAGACAAAACTTTTGCCTCCGTTTTGAAAAAAACAATAAAGGTAAAATTAGAAAAGGCAAACAGGTGCTTAAAATTCTATGTTCACAGGTTTATCTTATGGATTCCTTCTTGGAATTAAATTAGAACTATGATGAACAACTTCTGCTTTCATGCTCAGCTTCTTTATAGTGTTTCAATGCTATGGACAAAATGATAGCAAAACCGCTTATGCTTCATGTGCCGATTTCTTTGGTACAGGAACCTGGTTGAGTCTATAATCGCATATTAAAACAGTAGGTATCCATTGTCTCCGGATGGCAAGGCATCATGCTCTGGCGTTGTTCTCGCTGCAAGTACTCCCCCGTTCCAAAATAGATGACTCAACTTTGTATTAATTTTAGTACAAAGTTGGGTCATCTATTTTGGAACGGAGGGAGTAGGTAGTAAATCACTGCAGACTAAGCAATCATCTTGCAGTTTATTTTTGCCTTACCTCTTCTATAGCAGTGAAAATGATCCCTAGATTTTGGAGGGCTGTTTTACCTGAAGTTGAGGAGATTCATATATAATGAGTTGTTTTGCTTTAGAGATTTTGTGTCCTGACTTTGCTGATCAAACCAAGCATCCATGTACTTGGGATGAAAAAATGGAATCACAAACTATGAAGTGAACTGGTTGCCATACCACATGACCGTCCATAAAGATGATTTTTTTTCTTCCATTTTTTGTGATTTTGTACATCAATGAGCATGTGCTGGAGACTGAATCTCCTAAAGTCACTCTTATTGTACGTGAAATTATTCTTTGCATCGAACACATACATTTATTTGGATGTTTGTTACAAAGAAGCTGAATGGAATGAAGGTTGTTGTTATCTGTGGTATAATACATGGAAGGGACAATCCCCTGGTTACATTAAAAACTATGTGATATTATGAAGCTGTTTCATTTATTTCTTTTAATTCACTATGCTCCTTAATGGTGGAGCTTTCTATTCAATCGGGGTATTTTATTTTGCATTTGGTTCATGATTTTGACCGGGTCAATGATTTTTAAAATCAATCGGGACCAACCGGCCTATGAAAACGTACCAATCCCGTGCATCCTCTCACCATCTAAAAAAATAAACGTCAACATGTGAAATTGTAGCATAAATATAGTTCATGCAGACACCGACGCAGAAAATTTCCCCACATAGCAGAATCAGAACGCGAAAGAATTCCCCACAGAGCAGATAACACAGAATCACGACGCGGAAAATTTCCCCACATAGCAGATAACACAGAATCACAACGTGAAAGACCACCAGAACACCACCTTATAAATAAAATGATAAACATACTCCATCATTTTCCCACTTACCATACCAAATACTCCCTCGGTTTCAAAATATAAATACGAAAATTCATTTCATGATGAATCTAATGATACAGTTTGATATTATGTATGGATATTGGTATATTTCTCTATCGTTTTGATCAAACTTAAATAGGTTTGACTTTTCAAAAAAATACACCTTATATTTTGAAATGGAGAGAGTATTTTTTTTATTTATAAAAACCCAGCAACACCAATGGCGCAGCAAAGCTCGCCCAACCCAAGCAGAGCTATGAATGACAGTGTTTTTTTTTCTGAGTGAAATAATGTATAACTCAACTGAAGCAGTTCATACAATCAATCATAGCTAGCTCCATAGCATCCGAAGGACCCGAGCCAATCCAAGTCATGGTTCTGCCTTCTAGACGAGCAAATTTGGATATGCTATCACTAACTTTGTTTTGGCTACGATTAACGTGCGTAATACAAGAATCATGATGAACCACCTCGTTACGGGTGTGCCACGCTCGCCAAAGCATCATAAGCAACATTGAACGCTCAATATCAGGAAGAGGCTCTAAAGCATGTAGCAACCATTATTTTGCATGGTACGTATACAAGGCAATGACCAAGCTTCTGCCATCACGTCTCCTTGACAATGTTGATAGGTTAGCCAAGTTTTCACATTCATTGGATCAGGGGCGGCACATTTGGCTTGTCGAACCCCATGATCCATACAATTTTGCCTAAAAAAAGTTGATCTCATTTACGCTCCATTATTACACATGTAAACTTCACTTTGCAATGAATCTACTGCATGCACGTCTGGAAGCGCGTGCGTGTTGTACTCCATACCCGCGTGCACAATGGTAGCGAGCTAGCACACGATGCGGGGCATGCAGTCGACTGATTAGGGTCTCAAAACGGACCACCGTCGGGGTACCCACTCCGTCCGGTGAAGTGCTGGCCTTCCATCCCAAGGACGGCAGGAGAGCTGCTGCTGCAAGCACCGGCGTCGATGTGCTGCAACCTGCTACCCATCGCGGGCGGCGCCGGCCTCCAGTGCCGCTTCCTCTGGTTAACGAACCAGTTGTTGATCTGCCTCGTGTCGAGCCCGGTCGACTCCGCCAACACCAGTTTCTCCGGTTCCTGGAACGCACGCACTTATGGCGCCATTAGCGCTTTTGAAGCTCCAACCAAGATACGTAACGATCTCCATGCATGCACGCATGAACCCAAAAGCACTCGTACATAGCCAAGCACGTACCGATGGGTAGGGCCATCCTTGGTGCAGCTGCCACCAGTGCAGGAGCCTCTGGCACGCCTCCCTCGGCAGCCTCCCGCTCTTCTTCTTCTTCTTCTTCTTCTTCCCGGAGAGGTCCCTCCAGAGGCTTCTCAGGTAGCCGCTGTACTTGTCCAGGAGCTGGCTCGTCAGCTGCTTGCCCTCGCCGGAAGGCAGGCCGGCGACGTCCCTGGTCTCCTGCTCATCTTCGAAAGAACCCCCGCACTCGTTGTAGTTGTTGCCAGTCTTCTAACAAGCCAACGTTAGAGTTAGATAGAAACATACCGTCTCCGTCCGTGAATAAATGTATTTCTAACTTTTGTCCCCAAGTCTAAAGTGTTAAATTTTGACCAACTTTATAAAAAAAGTAGTATAATTTATGACATGGGTGTGGCTAGATCTCAGTCGACTCAAGTCTCAGTCAAGTGATATAATATACAAAAAGAAAAAAGAAAAACTGAAAATAAATTTTTGCACGAATCTCTATGCAAAATCAAAGGAAGATAGTATCGACTGAGACATAACAAAGTCTCAGTTGACTGAGACTTAGTGAGACTGTTATGACATTGATCCCTCCATCAGCAAATAAGTGTACTTCTAACTATTGTCCTGAGTCGTAGTTTTAAAATTTGATCAACTTTATAAAAAAATAGCAGTATTTATGACACTAAATTAGTATCACTAGATTCGTTTTGAAATGTACTTTCATAATGTATCAATTTGATGTTATATATGTTACTATTTTTTTCTATAAATTTGGTCAAAATTTTAAAACTTTGAAGGGCAAAAGGTAGAAGTTTTCGCGGACAGAGAGAGAGAGTAGTGTACTATAAATTGACATAAATATTGTCACTAGATCTATGGGTTTGCTTTTGCTACCATTGATCAGCTGCTGGCTGCACATGTAACCACCAAATTACCACAGAACAAGCCTGCACGCCCCACCAGCACCACCACCAGCACCACCATGACATCCAAGATCCAACATCGAACTGACCATGCATGGTCTCTCTTCCAGATCAAGCAAACTGATCCTATATATGTGCAATCATGCAGGCACAAAAAGCTAGATAATAATCGGGCGGTACGGCCATCGGAGGCAGAGAACATTTCAGTCAGACGTTCACATGCCCATGCATGTATGCCTGGCGAGATCGCAACGTTCACATGCCCATGCATGTGTGTGTGGTGCCTCACTGCCTATGAACTGTCGACCCATGCATCAACGGGCGTCTCCGCACGGGAGTATGTCACTGTGCGTGTCTGTCGTGTTGCAGCGTTCAACCATGGCAACCCTGGTGCGGTAGCGGGTAGCTGGCCAGCAGTTGCCTTGCCATGTGGCCGTACGGGCGGTTTCAGCATGCATGTGCCTCCATGCTTCTCTTTTCCAAGAAAAGGCAATGGGTGTCTCATACAGTACTCCTCTCGTCTCCTTTTTTTTTACTCTCATAATGGAGCATCCAGCTAGCAATCAAGATTTGAGACAGCTAAATTTCTGTGTTTGATTTCCAATATCTACAATGTCATATCAGTATCATTAGATTCACCATAAATATATTTATACTTTATTTATTTGATATTATAGATGCTAATATAACCATTCTATAAACTTGATCAAGCATATAAATGTTTGGCTTTTGAAAATAGCAACATGTCTTGTATACTGAAACGAAGGGGGTATGAACCTAGCTCTAAGAGCAAGACTAATTAGAGACCCAGCTGCATGCTCTATTTCACCACGTCATATATATAGTCAATCTAAAAGCACGTTCATATTGTACACGCTAGCTCTACATATTATGTCGCTAATGCCACCCCTCCCAATGCTCCACCTTGTACAGGTGCTAAGACTGTCATGTAGGCAAAAAATCTGATGTGGCAATGTAATTAAGAAGAGAGAGATGAGTGTGGTGACCCCAGAAGAAAACAATCCAAGCGCGAGAACTTAGGCAAAACACTTAAATGAAAGAAACCCACCAATGCATGAAAAACTTTAGTTGCAAATCATTAAATGAAGGATGCTTAGCACCAACAAATTAAGCACCTATGCATTGAGGGCTTTAGCTGCTAAAGTTTTTAATCTATTTAGCACCTCATGTAAGCACTGATGCATTGGAAGAGGCCTTACACATCTTCTCCCATAAAGTGTGTTGATGACCGTGCTTCAGTTGGCTACAACCTCTGTCCTGGTTTATTGTCCCTTTGTATATTGTGGCAAATTTTGACCATGAATTTAATTAACAAAATATTAATGCATGTCGCAAAAAATAGTATCATATAGAAACTATGTTCAAATATGAATCCAACAATATATTTTTTAATCACATGCGTTAACATTTTATTAGTTAAATATACGTCAAATTTTGGGACAAAATATGAATAGTACCAATAAACCAGGATGAAGGTAGTATAAGTTTACGATCCACTCCTCTTCTCTCTCCCCGGCTCATTAAAAATCTGAGGTGACAACTCTTATAGCCCGATTATGTCCCTGGCTTCATAGATAGCTACAACAAATAAATGAAACAAGGGTGCATATATGTTGCGAAGTTGACAAGAGATACTTCTTTCTAAATCAAGGGCTCGGTGGATTTTGCATCTAATGAAAATTTGGTATTTACATGTTTCTAAAAGTAAATTCATGCACGATTGAATATTTCTACACTGAAGGTGCATATATTTTTATTTTATTTTGCCAAACTCTAGTCCTTTATTGTGACCAGAATACAAGTTCGCTCGAGTTTTTTGATCTATAGAAAAGGTGGCTTAAATTTATATTCGTCTTGTAATGTGCATAATATTTTTGGCACCTAGTTGTAGGTATCAATAAGAAGCTTTCCACTCATATCCTAATGGGAGTGTTGCCTTATGTTGGTTTCTTTTATTATCCAACAATAATGTGATTTTTTACAAGAAGAAGGCTTGCACTCCTTTGCAGGTTATATACTCATGTAAGTATTGGTTCGTAAATGGTATGTGCTTCAGTGGGTGGAGCACATGAAGGTGTTCACTGTCGCGTGTATGCGGTGTGAGCAGACAATCAGGATAGACGTACAAATGGGTACTCATTTAGGCAGGGACGTAAACGGATCAGAGCGGATCAAATAATGCTTTCTCGTATCCTTTGCCATATATTTTTTGTTGGAATCGGAACGGAGCAGATAATGGCCGGATACGAATTCGAATGCGGATTTTACCGGACTACGGATTCGTGGCGTAAACAAAACCGATTCCAACCGGAAATGAATGAAAAATACCGGTCATACGTGCAACGAAACATGATTTTATTTCTACTATGCAAACAATAAGAACACAAATTTTTAACCAATCACATAACACTACAGAGTGGTCGTGTGTTTAAAGTCATAACTCACACCAATACGGCAACAATTTAAATGCAGTGATTCTAATTGGTTGGCTAATCGGGTATTTGTCCTTGCCAATCAGGATAAGTTTACCATGAAAACCCGCAAAGGTAATCAGTATGCACACACCTACTGCAAACGAGTCGATATGGGCCTCAGCGCTCCTCAACAACTCACTGGCTTCTTGGATTTGCCTCGTGAGCTCCTGACTGTACACCACCAGCATATCACGGACGGTAGGTCTCCTGCACATACACACAAAAGCATATCGCTAGATCCATGTATGCAAATAATTCAGCCAGCTAAGAAGCTAATCATATTACCATGAAACTGGTCGAGTTCTGGGTCCGCTGGCTGTTCCTGCATGTCATCTGAACTCGGCTGGAGCTCGTCGACGAGGGAGGAGAGCCGACCGACAACTTCGGGCGGCGCTCCGACCTTGGGGCAGAGCAAATAACAAGATGAGAAACAGCAGTCGCAGGGCAGCAAGACATATACAAGCTGTGTTCGGCTATGCACGTACTCTCCGGCAGTCTATGAAGGCTCCGAGGAGAGCCGGATAGAGAGGGTGCGACATGATCTTGGCCTTGATCGTGTCAGATGATCTCCTGTTGTAGTTGGACTTTCCACGGTGTTCCGGGGCCCGGAACGGCGTCGCCGGCGGCGCCTTTTCCGGTGGTGAAGTGGATGTAGAGGCTGCGTGCTGATCCATCGCGACGAAGGAGGGAGCTAATGCATTGCCGGTAATGGCTGCGGCTCTGGGGCCGCTCCCAGGAAGAGGGAGCTGATCCATGCGTTGGTTGTCCGGCGATGTCTAATCGTCGGAGGAGGCCTATTTAGGGCAAATGGAGGTTGTCTATTTTGTTGCCTTAAATTCTGGATCGATTTGTGTGCGTGCGTCTGGTTTGCAGTTACTGTCCGGGAAGCACAGTAGCTGGACAGTCATATGTGAGGAGGAAAAGGGTCCAATAATCGAATGAACAACATGGTCGCTGTTAAGTGCGCTGTTCATGAAGTGCATAGTTGCACTGTCGTGAGCTAGCAAGCAGAAAAGGTATGAGTTAATTTTGCAAAATCACAATTTCAAGAGGACCTTTTACATTATATGACATATTTAAAAAATCATGAAATCATCTATTCCACTCTTAAATAGGAGTATTCTATTAAGAAACAGTATAACGAGGCTAGTTAGGAGCCTTCACAGCGATTTGAGTGTCTAGCCGTCGGATCGCTTGAACATACGCTCCAGATCAATTCTGGTCGTCCCTGATCGCTAACGCGCTGCACGCCCCGTCTCGCGGGCTGCTGCTCCGCAGAGCTAGCTGGGTTTGCTCCCAGTAATCGGGCAGCGTAAGGCCCACAACTTTTTGTTTCGATGGTAACAGTCCAGGTCGTACGCCGCGTTCCAGCATCGCCCTTCCCAAACGAGAACAATTTCCTTCCGCGCCGCCGCTCCTTCCTCCTCGATGCGTCGGCGTTCCACCATCGGCGAGCTGCTGCTGCTGCGACTGCCTCCGCACGGGTGCCGTCCTCCCCCCCCCCCCCCCCCCCCCCCGTACTCTTCATCTGAATTTCGTGCCCTGCAACGTTCGTCCATGGCGGCTGCGGCGGCCGTCCGCGCCGTCGGCGTCCATCGCCGACTGTCCTCCTCCTGCACCCTTTGTCCATGCCTTGCAGCTGTACCGCGCGTCCCTTCCCATCCCGTAACCGAAGCTGAAACTGCGGCATTAAAGGTCCACTGTCTACCTCCTGTGATAATGGTGATGATGGTAATTAGTTTCAGGGGTGATGATGGTGATTAATTTGCCCTGGTGCGTTACCCCAATCTCCCATTCTGCTTCATATATTATTCCTTGCGCCATCTCTTCCTTCCTACCTTCAGTGTCTCTCTCGGCCATGCCTATTGCCTAGGTTTGTTCTTGCCAACTATCCATCTTCCTCCCTCTAATTTTCCTCCATGTCTTCGTATCTATGGAAGTGACTTCCTATTTCTTCCTTGCAGTTTTGCAATCCTCATTCCTTGGGATTTGCGTGTTGAAATTGCTTGAGGGTGTGTGTGTTACACCCAATTACAACCATGGCTTCTGGACAGGTATCATGCTCACAAATATTCTTACATACGGTTGTCTTTTGATCATCTACTATGTTTTCTTATTACTGTGATTTTAGTTGTTACATAGGAATTTGTTTGATTTTCACTCCAACCAGCCACATCCATTTTGTTTGCTTCCTTTCCATTTCTTGTTTCAGATTTCATACAATCTGTCTATGACACGTACTGGACCTAAGTAGAGTAAAAATGCCTAAACGTTTCGATTACAAGCCCATGGAAGCGATGCGTGCCAGTTACATTGCGCTAGCGGACCAAGTGGAGTCCTGCCGCAATGTAGGCAGACAAGGATTAATGAACCAGTTACTATATACAATTCGATTGGAACCAAAAACAAATAGTATTAATTCACCTCTACTTGTGCTACTTTACGAGATTTCTGTTTCCTTGATAATTGTGTTCTATACTGCCATACAAACCAGGAGATGAATTCTTCCCTCACTACTCTGTGTGACACACAAGGGAAAAACCTGCATCAAATTAAGGGACCAATTTAAAATGGTTCGGCAAAGGGTCACCATCTGATCCCAATGGACAACCCCATTCATCGATACCCTTGAAGGTTTCACTAGATTACTGACCTCTGCACAAATATTATGCAACCTGTTTTTCCCGTTTAAATCTGACTTTGCACTCTTGCTGATAATTTCAGCTACTTACTGTGGTCGATCAAATCTTGGTTCACCCATGTTTTAGATGCCGACACTGTGATGCAGCTTTCTGGTAGGAAGAATAAGCGGACAGGTAGGCTCATTAATTCCTCAAACAGGCCAGAAGCCTAAATTTGCCCTACTGTATATCCATGATCACCAGACTGACAAAGAAATTGAAAATAGAATATGTGCTTTGTGTAATGATAACAGTTTAGAATTGCTAGGGACCGAATAAAGGACTAACCTGACTAGTGCATACCATTAGAATATTGGGTCCACAATCAGATGCAGATGTCCAATACAATTTACCTACGTCTGACGACATTGCTTTGCTAATTGTTGGTGTTTTTCGCAACTGATACATTCAAGAGAGATATTATCATGCATGACAAGCAACGTGGCTTGCACTACATCTCCAACTTAAATCATTCCCTTATGCCCTTACAGTACTCAATATTATTCCCACATGGTGATCCTGAATTTCATTTGGCATTCAATACACTGATGCTCACCTATTACCTCCCAAGGCTTGCAAAATAATTAAAATGCTAGATTATTACGCATGTTGCTGCCATTACAGACCTGGCCAATACAACCCGTACACATGATGTGGTAGGGCTACATCCCAGCTACAGGTTCATTGTTACACATGCTTAGAACAGAACCGATGTTTATTGTTCGAAAATAAATTGAGTTCAGATCTGGCCTGACATTGACAAAACGAAGCAAGATGAACTAAGTGATGATATTAAAAGAGGTCAAGTTTTTGGACATGATGCAGGATTTTGTTTTCTCTACAAAATTGTTTCTAAATCACATATAATCTTTGTTCATCAACACCTTCGTGGCTTCAACTTGTTGATTTCTCAGATTTTCAAGCACAAGGATTTCACTTTTTCAATTCCTCCGTCGTATCATCAATCTCAAACCTATATGATTCAGTGAGCTTCTCTATCATGGCTATAGCTGCATCTTCCTCAGCATCCACATCAGTGTTCAACGGCCTGGTCAAGTCTACCTGACATATTTTCTTTGTGCTAATAATAACGACTTTCATGCAACTATACTCGGCTCTTCTTCCATCAATCTTCTTAAGAATTTCATCTAAAATTACCTTCCGAGAGACGCAAACAATCCCCAAGTTATATGTATATTCGGGCTAACCCGTACACATAATTGTGAAAGGAGAATCACCAAGACAGTTACAAATAATTTAATCATGTGAAATATATTACCTCTTGCCACTGTAGCCATGGATCCTTCTTGCTTTGTCTGACACTAACCCACATGCAGCTTACAGCAGGTCATTATAAAGAGCAAACCAAGACACAATTTTATAGTATTAATTAAGTGTAAAGTAAAATGGTAACTGAATCATTAACTTTCCACTACCCACTCAACTAGCATTACAGTTCGGACAAATACAAATAATAAATTACAAACTTGCGCATTCATCTTTAATTAAAGGAAAAGACGGTCATTCCTACCCATATTCTGAACATATCATGGAGCAATGTTCAAAACAAACATAAAACAAACATAAATTTTCAAAAGCATCTCTGTTATTGCATCAACGATGGGCGGGCGCGGCAACGCGCGGCTTCATGGTCTAGTTATATACTGAAAGCACAATACTAAAGACTGATACAAAGATGTGCTAGAAGTTCCTAAAAGAAAAAAGCAAAACATTCAGTCGTCGATTCGTTAGATCCATGTAGTTATACCTAAACTGATCACATCCGTTCGATCTTCACAACTGTACCGAAATTAAATGTAGATATCATAAACAGTAGAGTTTCACATATCGGAAAACAAATCACACCTGGTGGTTTAGCATTATTGAGGTGAGACATATCTCACATGATTCTTTTTAGTGCGCATTTTAATTATTTGTTGAAATATGAACTATAAATATAGCCTGATTTAAACATGTTTGTCCTCATCATAGACATCAGCGCTAATCTCATGATATGTATAGTTATGAGATTGGAACGCGATAAGAGTATTAGTGGCAATAGAAATATTACTCTTACCAATTTATGTTATGTAGATAATTCATATTGTTGGTAATTTATACAATTCCTTAGGGTGATTGATATATATGTCTTAAATGTATCTATAGTTTGAAATTTTCATGTGATGTTCTTAGCGAACATGCAAAGTTGTGACCTTTTTTTAACACGCGAAGGGACCATAAGGTTCCCGAAACTACTGCATCTATCTGAAATGATAGTGCACTAACGAAGGACCCTGAAAGAAATAAACTTTACACATCCTCCCTTTTTGCAAATAGGACCTTAGAAGAAAAGGTAAAAGCAATTGAATCCTACCGTGTCAACCGCGCCGGAGCTAGGGCAGCCACCATCTCCGGCAGAAACCGTGCCATCTTAGGGCAAAGGTTAGAGGGCCTCACCACGGAGGTTGTAGAAATGCTTGCCGGAACCTTTTCATTGATTGATCTTCCGTTCCGATGGCATAGGTTGATGTAGTGGAAGAAAATTGATCAGGGAACTCCACACAGCATACATCCCAGTGGCGGAGCTTGAGCAAAATTTAAGAGGGGGCCATGACTCAAGGAGAAACAATTAGTAGGCCAAGAGGGACTAATCACTCGTTGAAACACTAATTAGGCCTGGCATAGCCCCCCCTTGCTCTACACTAAGCTTCGCCAGTGATACATCCCCTCGGATCCTTGATCAAAAGAGCATCAAGAACCAAGATGGTGCTCACCCCTTACCCACCTCCTCAGCGGCAAAGAGGGAGCCTGCTCCTCCCAATCTAAGAGTCCGTCGAGCTTATTTAGGAAGCCTTAGCCAGATCCAGGCCAGACTGCCACCGTCCAAAGAAAAACTCATCTACAACCCTGTGATGGCATCCTCGCGGAGGAAAAATTCTTGGCCTTTTTCATCATACGTTGATCTCCAATCGATGTTCCCATGATCAGTGGCGAATCTTGCACAAAATTGAAGGGTAGGCTCAAAACATCAAGTTTCTAAGTTTACTGAGCAAATTCATTGCAGTTTACATGTTAAACATCTCAGTATAATTCTTAAGTTGCATGTTTAGCTGAAATATGATTTTTGGATGGTAGGCTTCAGCCTATTGAAGCCCCCTAGTGGAATCGCCACTGCCCATGATGATGTGTGAGTGGAAAATACGGATTCGGATGAAATTGCGCGTTCTCGGAGTCTGCATAACTGGGTACAGGGAAAACATGATGTGGGTAATGTTTAAAAATACTGGTTCAAATCATCAGTATACGAGTCGTGCAAAAAGACTATCAGAAATCCTTTAATTCAGAGAAGCTCTAGTCTTTTTGGACGGATGTATATGAAGCGTGTCACAAGAGTTCACAGTTGGACACATGGCTTTCTTCCTTGCGGAGCAAAACGCGTCCCAGGCCAATCATTCATCGGGTCACGGTGGGAAGCCGCGGAGCGATCGGTCGGTGTCGGCGTCGCACTCCACCACAAATAAGGCAGGCAGGACAGGGTGCTCCTACCCCAACCTCTCGTCCCGGCCGGCTAGCAGTAGCATGCTCCGGCCGTGCAATATATGTGGATGGTTTCCTTTCTGGAACTCTAACACGGACATGACGCGAAGCCGTGCAGCTGGTCCCTTTTTGTTAGAAGAAGCCGTTCGTTCCCGGATCGGTCGCCGTGTAAAATGGGCCGTGGCTCGGTGGCTGTCCTCCCACCTCCGTCGCTCCAAGGTGCTTCGCGGTTAAGCCATCCATGTCCCGAGGAGTGGAATGGAATGGCCGTACAACAGCGCCAGGGCAAGCGCGTGCTGATGGAGCAACATGAACATACTAATATGTGCTACATGCACAGGTGGCGCTGCTTTGTCTTGCGTGGATTGTCGCGTCGCCCTCCGCGATCCCGACTCCGTCCCCTCCGTGAGGTCGATCGATCCAATCTGCGCACGAGTCATGACACCACGGTGCGCACGGTCGCCACGCCGAGCTCGCTAGCTAGCTGCCCGGAGCGTCTGCATTCTAGTCGTGCCTCGTAGCACTGTACTAGCACATATGTCCGTGCGTTGCAATAAGATAGATTTTTTTTTCAAGAAACAATGAGAGACGTAAATGATGTGTCCATCGAAAACGGTGTCCGCAGCAGTGCGCGGCAGAGCGAGGAGCTGCGGCCTTCTCGCGGGTCATGTATGGCCAGATCTTGATAGTGGTGGGTTGGTCAGCGTGGCGGCGATCACCCAACTCATGTGTTTTTCCTTTCGGCCCTCTGTTTCCGGGTTGTGGCCCTCCTCATCTGGTGGCTGTGTGGCGACCTTTGGGCACATTCGTTTCGATCACTCTCTCCTGTGACAGCGTAACCGGATAAGTTACCAATTTGCAGTGCATAAATCTCGTTTCATTATTATAATCAGGCATGAATGTTCCTTCTTTATCAGCGAGGATCGATGGACCGAATGCGAAGCAGTAGCAGAGTGTGGCTAAGGCCCAATACAGCCTGGGCGATAGAGCAATCATTTTTGTTTTTTGTCTTAAAAAAAGTATTTGCTTTTTCTTGGGCCAGCTGCTTGGGAGCTACTATATGACGCTAGTTGCGTCAAATAGTGGGTGGGGCGCCACACACTAGCGGGCACCGAAGCAACATGTGTTTGTAAGGGGCGAGTAAAAATACAAAAAAAAAGAACGAGTTGAAGGATCGACCTCACGACGTCAAAGACCCAACCACGTGCTGCTAGCCACTCGAACAAATTTGTCCTACTAACCAATGGCCAGCACGAAAATTGAAGAACATACTATAGCGTCAGTTTCGAAGAAAAAAATTTCTTTTTTGACAATTTCAAATGATATAAGAATTAATTTATGAATATTCTTAGAAACATAAGGAAATTGAAATCCAATTTTGTAAATGTCATACATTTTTAAGAAAAACACGAATAAAAATTAAATGGCAATATTTTTTTAAAACATGAACCTTTTGTAGAAACACGGACATTTTTTGAATTTGTGAACAATTTTTTAAAATGGGAGCATGTTTGGAGCATTCAGAACCATTTTTGAAAATGTGTTTTTAAAATGTGAATATTATTTTGAATTTGTGAATATTTCACTAAAACAATAATAATGATCGAATTTGGAACATTCTTTAAATGCAAATTTTCCTGAATATCTCTCACAATTTTGGAAAACCCAAACATTTTATTATAAAATGGGAACATATTTTGCATTTTAAACAAATTTGGTAACGAGAAAAAAGATTAAAGGTCTGAACATTTTTCCAAAGTAGGAACCGAAATTTAAAATACAAAATATGTTTTGAAAAATTGAACTAAATTGAAATTTAAACGTTTTTAGAAAATTATTAATTAACGAAAAAAGGAAAAAATAAGAAATTTGAAAGGGAAAATAAAAAGATAAAAGAACAAAATAGAGACAAAAATAGAAATATAACACAAAAAAGGATGAAAACGGGCCAGCCCAGTATTGGGCGCCCTATGCTAAGCTACAACTATTGGCCGCAATGCGGCAAATCGGATTTCCCCAGCTGCTTGGGCAGGAAAATAAGTGGGCTGGCTTCACGGGGCCACAATGCGCGGCCCACGTACAAAATTCTATACAAACTATTTTTCCTTTCCAGCAAACAGACGCCCAAAAATTTAGTACCACCTCGGATTTTTAAAAAATCAGTGGTGAAGGATGAAAAAATTGGATAAAAGCACCTTGCTTTAGTTTTTGGAAAAATGGAAACATTTTTTTCATTTTGGACAAATTTCGAAAAAAGTACAAAAAAATTCAAAACTGGAACCAAAATTTGGAATTATTATTTTTTTTGGAAATTTTAACAAAAATGAAATTCTTAACGTTTTGCAAAATTATGAATTTAAAAAATGGAGAATAATAAATTTGAAATGGAATAATAAAAAATAATAAGGAAAGAAAAAGAGAAACAAACGGAAAAAGAAAAACAGGAATATAAATAGAACACAGGAAAAAAAGAAAAAAACGGGTTGTCCCAGTATTGGGCGCCATGTGCGAAGTTTCGACTATTAGCCTCGGCATGCGGCAAATAAGATTTTTTCAACTGCGTAGACATGAAAATAAGTGGGCTAGCTAGTGGGCTGGATTCGCTGGGCCACAGCGCGCGCAGCCCACGTACAAAATGCTGTACAACTTTTTCCTTTCTAGCAGTGACGGAGGCACAAACAAATCAGCCCTCACATTTGCCTGGATGTAGGGTTTCGTTTAGGCTGCATCCGCCGCCGTCGGTGCCACAAGGAATCTTTTGGTCCCCTCGCCTCCGGCTGCCATTTTCGCACCTAGAGGTGGGGGGACCTCGCATCTTCAGAGTGCTCCGGTCTTTCTCATCATTTAGTGATCATCATATTTTGTGAGAATAAATTTACACTGGTTCTTTTGGCACTGCCATGAGGTTAGAGAATTTTATGTCCTCAAAGATCTGATTATTCGGATCTGATGAATTTAGGTTGGTGTGTCAAAATTTTATGTTGATTTGATTCTTTGTGAAGTTGAAGTGTTTCAGCAACATCATGGTGACGATATTGTGATCCGACGTCCTACACATCTAGGGGATCAACCGCGGCCCAAGTACGTTCACTGATCAAGGCTTCCCATCTTTTTGGATGGGCGACTCAAGGTGCTTTCAAAAATCATTATTGGTAATGTTCGTGCGGGTGAAAGAGTGACAACATTGTTGCCCCAGTCCAATTGCAGCCTTTTTACCGAAGTCTTTGGAGTATTTCTTCTAACAGAGATTGATGCAGGGGAAAAGTTGTTTCCAAGAGATTTCATTGTAATTCTTAGTCAGAGGAGTTACTTTGTGTTTTCTTAGATCTTAGATTCGAATCTATTTACTTGTAATTGTTATGAGTATGAATAAAATTACATGTGTTTCTAAAAAAACAGATAGAGGCACAAAAATTTAGTACCACCTAATATTGAAAAAAATATTTTCGGCGATGAACGGATAAAAATTAGAGAAACATTCGTTACTTTATTAGTAGGTAGAGATATAGATATATTTGGTGTCATGGAACATGTGTTACCTCATGAATTGCAATTTTTTATTAGAATCTCACAAAGCCTTATTACAACATCACAATGTCACAATGTTTATTGAGACAAAATCGAGATCGCCAGGTTGCCCTAGGCAAACATGACAACTAAACCCTAGAGATAATGCATAATTTGGGAGATTATGAGCCTCCACATGAGAGGTACTAAACTCATGGCTAAAGCACAAAACTGAAAACTCATTAGCCTTAGCTGCAATTTCATGAATATAGCAACGAAATTTGCACAACTTCCTCTCATAGCATCCGCTGCCCCCGTACAATCTGATACAAAAAAGAACCCAGGAATATATAGGTCATCACCAAGCGCTTGAACCTCACAAATAGCCAATGTATCAAGAATTTGTGGGTCACTAGGAGCATCTACTGCCGGGCACCCTAAAGCCCCTTCATACGCTTGGCCGGACGGCTCGGTCAAGAGACCAGTCACAAAAAGTGACCAAGACGGGCGTCTCAAACGTCCGGGCTGGCCGCACCTCTTATATTCAGCCCAAATATATGGTGAATATGGGGGCGCCCGGGCGCATCCGCCTCGTCGGACCTGGCAGTCCTACCCATCAGTAATTGCACCAAATCCATCCCCTCAACCTATCGGATCCATTTTCTCTATCCTCTCTTTTTTCTTCTTTGCGACGGACGTCTCGCAGCTCCGTCGCCCCCATTGCTCCACAGCCGTTTCGAGACTTTTGCTGCCAGCACCGGCACAACAGTTCTCTCTCGATTCCTCGGCACCTAGGAGGTCGTCGCCGGCCCGGGCGCCACCGCGGTACGTTCAGCAACTCTCAGGCTGCTTCTTGCACTCTATGTTTTCGACACATTATCCGAACCATTTTTTTTGTAATTTAATAGCATGGAAAATGATAAGTTTTGATCATTCGATGGGTGAGGAGTATGGACCGATGTGTGAGAGCCTGGCTTATTAGCGATGATAGAATACTCATATCAACAAGGAATTCCTTCTTTTCCAGGAGCCCATTCGAAAAGAACTCCAAATTTAAGTGTGCTCAGCTTGGAGCAATTATAGGATGGGTGACCGACTAGGAAGTTGGTCCCAGGTGCGCATGAGTGAGGACAAAGTATGCATGCACTAGTAGAAAAATGGCCATTTGTCCCTGAAGGATCGAAAGTATGTCTAGAGGGGGGGTGATTAGACTACTTGACCAAATAAAAACTTAACCTTTTCCCAATTTTAGTTCTTGGCAGATTTTAGCTAATTTAGGACAAGTCAAGCAATCATCACATAATTCAAGCAAGCATGCAAAGAGTATATAGGCAGCGGAAAGTAAAGCATGCAACTTGCAAGAATGTAAAGGGAAGGGTTTGGAGAATTCAAACGCTATTGGAGACACGGATGTTTTTCCCATGGTTCGGATAGGTGGTGCTATCCTACATCCACGTTGATGGAGACTTCAACGCACGAAGGGTAACGGTTGCGCGAGTCCACACAGGGCTCCACCCAAGGGCAACAGTTGCGCGAGTCCACACAGGGCTCCACCCACGACGGGTCCACGAAGAAGCAACCACCCACAAAGGGTCCACGAAGAAGCAACCTTGTCTATCCCACCATGGCCATCGCCCACGAAGGACTTGCCTCACTAGCGGTAGATCTTCACGAAGTAGGCGATCTCCTTGCCCTTACAAACTCCTTGGTTCAACTCCACAATCTTGTCGGAGGCTCCCAAGTGACACCTAGCCAATCTAGGAGACACCACTCTCCAAGAAGTAACAAATGGTGTGTAGGTAATGAACTCCTTGCTCTTGTGCTTCAAATGATAGTCTCCCCAACACTCAACTCTCTCTCATAGGATTTGGATTTGGTGGAAAGAAGATTTGAGTGGAAAGCAACTTAGGAAGGCTAGAGATCAAGATTCATATGGTAGGAATGGAATGTCTTGGTCTCAACACATGAGTAGGTGGTTCTCTCTCAGAACATATGAGTAGGAATGGTGTGTGTGTTCTGATGGCTCTCTCATCGAATGAGAAGAAGGTGGAGGGGTATATATAGCCTCCACACAAAATCCAATCGTTACACAGTTTTCCAATCTCGGTGGGACCGAATCAGAAAACTCGGTCTGACCGAAATAGTAAACCTAGTGACCGTTAGGAATTTCGGTGGGACTGACATGCAACTCGGTAGGACCGATTCGGTTAGGGTTTGGGCATAACGTAATCTCGGTGAGACCGATTACACAAACTCGGTGAGACCGAATTTGGTAATTAGCTAACCAGAGAGTTGGTCAGGCAAACTCGGTGGGACCGATTTGCTCTTTCGGTGAGACCGAGTGGAACTCGGTGAGATCGAAAGTTACAAAGGAGAAACACTGAGTTTACATTGCAATCTCGGTGGGACCGATTCGCTCTTTCGGTGAGACCAAAAAGTTACGAAAGGGAAACAGAGAGTTTGCAACCCCATCTCGGTGAGACCGAGATCCTTATCGGTAGGACCGAATTGCTAGGGTTTGGCAGTGGCTAATGACAAGTGAAACTCGGTGGCGCCGGATAGGAAGAATTTGTAAGACCGAGTTTGGCTTAGGGTTTAGGTCATATGTGGATATGGGAAAGTAGTTGAGGATTTTGGAGCATATCATTAAGCACATGAAGCAAGAGGCTCATTAAGCAACACCTCATCCCTCCTTAATAGTATTGGCTTTTCCTAAAGACTCAATGTGATCTTGGATCACTAAAATATAAAATGAAGAGTCTTGAGCTTTTGAGCTTGAGCCAATCCTTTGTCCTTAGCATTTTGAGGGTTCCACTTTCACATCCATGCCATGCCAATCATTGAGCTTTCCTAAAATAATCATCTTGGAATAGCATTAGCTCAATGAGCTATATGTTGTTATGAATTACCAAAACCACCTAGGGATAGTTGCACTTTCAATCTCCCCCTTTTTGGTAATTGATGACAACATATAGATCAAAGCTTCGACAAATGATAATAAGCATGAAATATATCGTCGCTTTGAGAAGTATGTGATAAGTAAGAGCTCCCCCTAAATTTGTGCATATTTAAAATTTGCTTTGGACTGCAAATGCACAAAGAGTTAGAGTCATGGGTTACTCTTCCATGTCACATACATCTTGGTGGAGCGCTCAAAATGATAAGAATGAAATACATGCACTCATCACCAAGAATAATAAATGATCACACAAGATAGATAGGATAATAGCATTAAGCAAGCATTAAGTGTAGCTTATGATCAAACACATGATCATCAATGTCTCACAAATAATGACGTAGTATCAAGCACTCAAAAGCAGAAAAAGTTCGAAAAAACCACCAAATAAAGCAAGAGAGAAAAGCAACACTCTCTCTCTCGAAGCCTATGATCTGTACATCTTCTCCCCCTTTGGCAACAAGTTACCAAAAAGTTCCTAGAAAATTCATAGCACTAGATCGACGCTCAGGCTTGATCTTCAGGTGGTGGTGGAGTCCGGATCACTCCAAGGACGAAGGCTTCTGTAGATGTTGAAGTAGTCGCTGGAGTTGGAGCTGAAGTAGATGCTGGAGCTGAGGCTGTAGCTGGTGCTGAAGTGGTGGCTCTGGTGTCAGCAACTGGCACGGCAGACGACCTCGGGCCTCGTGGCACTCTAGAAAAAGCATGAGTCGTGGTCCTGCCTCTCCTCTCATTCATGTCCTCCTGGAGCTGCTCCACTGCAGACTGAACTTCCGTTACTTTGACATCCAAGTCATAGAACTTCTGTTCCATGATCCTCTCTAGGCTCTGCTGATTCTTAGTGAGGGTGGCCAGACTTTGCTCAATCCTCAGCGTGGATGCAATCAAGTAACCGAGCTGCTCTTGTTTGGTCTTCAAGAAGTACTCAGATGCCTCCTCTTGAGTAGGCATCTTGGCAGCTTTCTCCTTCCTCGCCTTCTCCTTCTTTGCAAATGCTTGGGTAGATGATGGCTCGTTCTCAGTCATGACAACTTCATTGTCCTCGAAATCTGGACGGATGGGCAGGTGTTCCTTATCCAACAAATATACGCCCGTGCCCATCTTGGAGTTGATGAGCTCCTAAATCTGAGGGGCATATCCGCAGCTCCTCTTCTGATCTGCCGCAGTCCTTTTGATTGTTTCCACTATGAGGCTCATCACCTTAAACTTCGGAGGCACATCAAACACATGAAGCAAATTGATCGCGTGACCTCTGATCATCTTGTGATCTCCAGACTTGGAAAGAAGGGTGTGCCTAAGGATCCAGTTGATCGTAGGCAATCCTGATAGCAGATAATGCACTGAGCCAAACTTGAAGGTGTCAAGAGCTTCATTGGGAATTTCCTTGTACATATTGGACATGGAGTTATGGTCCATCTTCTTCTTGGCATAGATATCCAAGTCCTCATCTTGCTCCTCTGGGGAATTAATGATCTGTGCCCACTCAGCCACTGTAGATTGGTACCTTGTACCCTCAGACATCCATGTAATCCTCCCATCTGGATAAAAGTGAGCTGTGGAGTAGAACTGCATGATAAGCTCCTCGTTCTACTTTGTGAGCTTCTGCCCAACAAAGTCAGCTACTCCACAAACACTAAAGCTGTCAAATACTCCTGGGTAGTACTCCTCATTGTCCTTGATGTAGGTCCAGTCGACCCATCTCATATCACAGACAATGGGCTTCTTATCTAGCAGCACTATCTCATAAAAATCCTGCTGCTCCTTGGTGTGAAACCTGTAGTCCACGGCAGTCCTTCTCCTTGAAGCATATGGGTCTGCTTCTCTCCACTTCCTGAGCCCTGAGTCTCTCCTGAGCTTCATATCCTCAGCCACAGGATGAGCATCGTTGTGGTCTGGGATCTTGGGCTTGAGCTTCCGAAGGACATTCTCTTCCTCATCCTCTGCAACAGTCTCAGGCTCCGTGTGTTCCTCTTGGGCTTTGGCTTTGGAGCTGGCTTGGCCTTGGAAGCAGCTCCCCCTGATTTTATGGCATCTCCCATTAGCTTGGGTGCCTTGGGCGCTGGTGCAGCTGCCTCTTCTTCTTCTTCCTCTTCCATGATGGAAGCTTTGCCAAGTACTCTAGCCACAGTCTTCTTCACCCTATCCTTCCTTTTCTTGCCTTCTGCAGCAACTGTCTCTTGGGGAGTGGGCTTCTCAGTTGAGGCTCTTGCCTTTGACATGGGCTGCCTGCCTGCTGGCCTTTTGATTTTCAGCCCTGGCTTTGTGCCTTGAGCTGGCTCAACTCTCTTGGAAGTGGCCTCTTCCTCTGCCACATAGTCCTCATCTTCAGAGTCTGAAGTTTTCTTCTTCCTTTGTCTCGTGGCAGCCTTTGGCAAATTGCTAGGAGTGCTCCTGCTGCCTTCATCAGATGAACCGGAGGGACTAGTGCCCTCACTCATCACCACTTGCTGCTCTGACAGATTCTGGCTATCACTCTGGTCTGACATGCTGCAAACTAACTGCTAACCCTGTGAATAGATTATAGCAGAGATAGAGTGGATGAGCATCACAAAATGCAGAGATTTTTGCAAAAAGAATGATCCAAAAACTTAGTTTTAGTTTCCCACTGAAATCATCTCGGATCTACCGATTTTCAAACTCGGTGATACCGAAGCAGTTTTGGAACCTAAACTAGTGAACTCGGTAGGACCGAGTCACAGTTCGGTGGCACCGAGACTACTAGGGTTTCACTGAGTTCAAAAATCGGTCACACCGATAAGTAATTCTCGGTCAGACCGAGTCTCACTTGTGCAATGGCATAAGACAAATCGGTGGGACCGAGTTTTTCAACTCGGTGGGTCCGAGATGGTTTCGGCGGAAACCTAAACCTAGAATTTTCGAATCAAACCTAACCTATGAGTGTTTTGACTGGATAGAAGTTTATCAAACGTGGCTAGAAACAATATGATCATAATGTGCTAGGAATCAGATTGAGGAATAGCACAAAGATCAAGTCCATACCCTAGTTCGGCGGGGACTTGCTACGGCGGCAACGACGGGGCAGAATTCCCGTTGACGGCGATGGAGACCAGCGACTGGAGGCTGCTGGCGGCGAGACGACGATCCGGAGACCTCAAGGGCAGAGCAGGCTATCGCGCGGGCGAAGGGGTTCGGAGAAATTTCCAAATTTTGCCCGTGACTATATATAGCCTGACCCTGTCGGTGTGACCGAGTGGAACAACTCGGTGGCACCGAGATTCATAACTGCGTGCAGTTACTGAAACTCGGTGTGACCGAAAGGTTCAAATCGGTTGCACCGAGATCGAAAACCTAGATCAACTTAATGATCTCGGTATGACCGAAAGTGGAGTATCGGTCAGACCGAGAATGATAAAGAGGTTTTGGAAGTTTAAGTCTATGACGAATCGGGGACTCCGAGCGCTCCTCACACAGAGTGGTTCGAATCTGACTTGATCAAATTTTGTGACGCAGCATGAATAGAGTTTGAGACGAGAAAAGCATAGATAGCTAGAGGAGGTTCTTAGGCATTCTTGTCCATCCACTTGGCAAAAAGAAATAAAGCCGAACAATCAAAAACAACAAGTGGATGTCCTCGAATGAGTAAATTATGCAACCAGCATGCTCACACAATAAGATGGCAAATGAAATATGTGGCAAGGCATGCACAACCAATTCTAGCATCTATCAAGCAATTTGCGATGACTAGGTCATCTATATATGAGTATATTGACTTAGGAGTCAAGTGAGAACACTTGATCATAGGTCATACTCATCGTTTAAGATCAAGTGGGGTTACCACTTTTACATAAAGCATTGATTTGTTCACATCTTTAGAGTTGCTTTAGCTCAAGTCTTACAGTAAAGCTCCCCCTAGATGTGATATCCCCCCTAAGAGGGATGAACTAACCTTGGGTTTTGTCGATGATGACTTCATGTAGATATTGAAGATGTGGATGCTCAATGTTGATGTAGATCTCTTGGAGCTATCCATATGAGTGAATTGCACTTTCAATACCTACATGGGTTAGTCCCACAAGGAACAAACAAGGATATCCATAGACATAGAGTGATGCACACAAGGATGATGTCCATGAAAACTTTTAGGTTACCTTGTCCCTTGCCTTACCAACAAGAGGGTTTGTGACTCCTTGAACTAGTGCAAGATGTGGAAGTTGATTGCACTTGTTCTTGCCAAAATGATAAGAGTGAAGTATGTTGGCGGAGTCACCCTCAAGAACTTTCTAGTTCTTCTTCTTTTGGATCCACATCATCTTGATGGGAATCCTTGGAGTTGTAGTCGTACTTGATGAAGTGGAACTTGAAGTAGTCTTGGGAATCCACTTGACTAAGGTCTTTGGAGCTTCTTCAAATGCATCAATTTCCTCTTGAAGCTTGTCCTTGCCTTTTTGCTCGTAGTCTTGTGGTGGAAGATCATCTTGAGCTTGTGTCCCCTTAAAATAAGTATACTTCTCTTGTTGAGGGACAAACTTTGTCTTGGGGTATTGATCTTCTTCCCATTCAACTCCATTGGCATTGAACTTTCGTTCAAAACCAACACCTTGATTCTTCCAGTGCATTCCTTGCTTGCGCACAATTTCCTCGAATTGCTTACTCCCGGCAAGGCTTTTGTACACTCCTTTCTCTATAATTCCCTTCAATAAGCTATTTTCTTGCTCAAGTGTAACTTGGCTAAGATAATCATTAGTGGAATCAAGAGAACTACTAGAAGCAACAATATTGGATTTAGCATGATCATTGTTACTACTAGAGGAAGAATCTTTCTTGTTAGACTTGACTTGAGGCATGTAAGTGGATAAGAGTAAACGCTTGGCAATGTAAGAAGAACTTTTCTTGCGGAGATCATCATTGATTGCCTTTAAGAACTCATGCTCTTGCTCAAGATTGAGCTTTTCAAAGCGTAGTTTCTCATGAGCTCTTAAAAGTTCTCGATGATTTTCGAAGATAGTGTCATGAGCTAACTTAAGAGTTTTTAGTTCTTTAGTTAGAGCCTCAATCTTCTCCTTATCATTGTCATTCGTTTTATCTTGATTAGCATGATTAATTGGTCTTTCATCATAGTATTCATCACTAGAGTTGTCACCAAGAAAATCATCACCTAACAAGTCATCTTCATCACTATTGAAATCAACATACTCGGGGTGTGTTACCTTAGGACCTTTGGCCATGAAGCATCTTCCAATTCCTTCATTTGGTGAGTCAAATATGTCGTAGGAGTTGGTTGACACAAGTGCTAGACCGGCAACACCTTCATCTTGAGTATCTTCGGAGTTGGAGTGATAACTTCTCTCGGAGTGACTGTCGGAGTCGGAGCCGGATACCCATTCACCAACATGAGCTTGATGTCTTCGTTTTGTGTAGCTCCTTGATGATTTTTCCTTCCTTTCCTAATCCTTACTTCTCCGTGAGTATCTTCGTTCATAACGATCATCTCTACTCCTTCTCTCTCTTGGTGGTGATCCTTTGCTTCTTCTTTTTGGAGAATCTTCTCTTCTCTTGTAGGGAGCCGTACACTCATTGGAATAGTGTCCGGGTCTTCCAAAATTGTAACAGTTTCGCTCTCGACTAGAAGATCTTTTGTCATTGTAGGACCTTGACTTGGAGCTTCTATCTTTGCTTCTACTCTTGTAGAACTTGTTGAAGTTCTTCACCATTAAGCTCAATTCTTCATTGAAGTCTTGTTTCTCACTTGATGATGTAGGGGCTTCACATGAGGCTTTATAGGCACCACTTGATTTGTTGTGAAGTTCCTCTTTATCCTTAAGTGACATCTCATGAGCAACAATTCTTCCAATCACCTCCGTTGGCTTGAGATCTTTGTAATTGGGCATCATTTGGATCAATGTGCACACGGTATCATATTTTCCATCCAAGGCTCTTAGGATCTTCTTGATGATGAATCTATCGGTCATCTCTTCACTTCCTAAGCCGGCAATCTCATTTGTGATGAGAGCAAGCCTAGAGTACATTTCAGCGACACCTTCACCATCCTTCATCTTGAACTTGTCAAGTTGGCTTTGAAGCACATCCAACTTGGATTCCTTGACGGAGTCGGTACCTTCGTGCATATCAATCAAAGTGTCCCAAATTTCCTTTGCATTCTCAAGGTGGCTGATTTTGTTGAATTCTTCGGGGCACAATCCGTTGAAGAGAATATCACAAGCTTGAGCATTGTATTGCAACATTTTCAACTCATCCGCGGTAGCTTCACGGTTTGGTTCTTTCCCATCAAAGAAGTCACCTTGCAAACCAACACACACAATAGCCCAAACGGCGGGGTTATGTCCAAGAATATGCATTTTCATTTTATGCTTCCAACTAGCAAAATTAGTACCATCAAAGTAAGGACCTCTACGGTGATAATTTCCCTCGCTAGACGCCATACTCTCCTAGGTTGTGAAACCAAGGCTATGATCACCAAAAGCTATGGAGATCAAAGTAAATGGAGACCAAAGCTCTGATACCACTTGAAGGATCGAAAGTATGTCTAGAGGGGGGGTGATTAGACTACTTGACCAAATAAAAACTTAACCTTTTCCCAATTTTAGTTCTTGGCAGATTTTAGCTAATTTAGGACAAGTCAAGCAATCATCACATAATTCAAGCAAGCATGCAAAGAGTATATAGGCAGCGGAAAGTAAAGCATGCAACTTGCAAGAATGTAAAGGGAAGGGTTTGGAGAATTCAAACGCTATTGGAGACACGGATGTTTTTCCCGTGGTTCGGATAGGTGGTGCTATCCTACATCCACGTTGATGGAGACTTCAACCCACGAAGGGTAACGGTTGCGCGAGTCCACATAGGGCTCCACCCGAGGGCAACAGTTGCGCGAGTCCACACAGGGCTCCACCCACGAAGGGTCCACGAAGAAGCAACCACCCACAAAGGGTTCACGAAGAAGCAACCTTGTCTATCCCACCATGGCCATCGCCCACGAAGGACTTGCCTCACTAGCGGTAGATCTTCACGAAGTAGGCGATCTCCTTGCCCTTACAAACTCCTTGGTTCAACTCCACAATCTTGTCGGAGGCTCCCAAGTGACACCTAGCCAATCTAGGAGACACCACTCTCCAAGAAGTAACAAATGGTGTGTAGGTAATGAACTCCTTGCTCTTGTGCTTCAAATGATAGTCTCCCCAACACTCAACTCTCTCTCATAGGATTTGGATTTGGTGGAAAGAAGATTTGAGTGGAAAGCAACTTGGGAAGGCTAGAGATCAAGATTCATATGGTAGGAATGGAATGTCTTGGTCTCAACACATGAGTAGGTGGTTCTCTCTCAGAACATATGAGTAGGAATGGTGTGTGTGTTCTGATGGCTCTCTCATCGAATGAGAAGAAGGTGGAGGGGTATATATAGCCTCCACACAAAATCCAACCGTTACACAGTTTTCCAATCTCGGTGGGACCGAATCAGAAAACTCGGTCTGACCGAAATAGTAAACCTAGTGACCGTTAGGAATTTCGGTGGGACTGACATGCAACTCGGTAGGACCGATTCGGTTAGGGTTTGGGCATAACGTAATCTCGGTGAGACCGATTACACAAACTCGGTGAGACCGAATTTGGTAATTAGCTAACCAGAGAGTTGGTCAGGCAAACTCGGTGGGACCGATTTACTCTTTCGGTGAGACCGAGTGGAACTCGGTGAGACCGAAATTTACAAAGGGGAAACACTGAGTTTACATTGCAATCTCGGTGGGACCGATTCGCTCTTTCGGTGAGACCAAAAAGTTATGAAAGGGAAATAGAGAGTTTGCAACCCCATCTCGGTGAGACCGAGATCCTTATCGGTAGGACCGAATTGCTAGGGTTTGGCAGTGGCTAATGACAAGTGAAACTCGGTGGCGCCGGATAGGAAGAATCGGTAGGACCGAGTTTGGCTTAGGGTTTAGGTCATATGTGGATATGGGAAAGTAGTTGAGGATTTTGGAGCATATCATTAAGCACATGAAGCAAGAGGCTCATTAAGCAACACCTCATCCCTCCTTAATAGTATTGGCTTTTCCTAAAGACTCAATGTGATCTTGGATCACTAAAATATAAAATGAAGAGTCTTGAGCTTTTGAGGTTGAGCCAATCCTTTGTCCTTAGCATTTTGAGGGTTCCACTTTCACATCCATGCCATGCCAATCATTGAGCTTTCCTGAAATAATCATCTTGGAATAGCATTAGCTCAATGAGCTATATGTTGTTATGAATTACCAAAACCACCTAGGGATAGTTGCACTTTCTGTCCCGGTTAGGGAACCGGGACTAAAGGGTCGGTACTAAAGCTCTATACCTTTAGTCCCGGTTCTTACACCAACCGGGACAGATGGGCCTCCACGTGGCCGCTGCGGCGAGCCCAGGCAGGAGGGCCTTTGTTCCCGGTTGGTAGCACCAACCGGGACCAAAAGGCATCCACACGTCAGCAGCTGGCAGGAGTTGAGGTTTTTTTTTGAAAGAGGGTGGTTTACGGGGTTTTAGGGGGGTTAATTTAGGGTGTTAGCTAGCTAATAGAGAGAAGTGTCCTCTCTTATCTCCGTGCTTGGTCGACGCTACGTACTATACGTATAGAGAGGCCCTCGACACGCTAGCTAGTAAGCAAATGAAGGAAACCATTAAGTATAGAAGTTCGTCATGAACATATGCATACTGAGAGAAGTGATATCGACCTCTCCTTCTCCGAGAGATTGGGTGAACAACAAGTTTTTGTATATCTATCTGACGCTACTGGCTACATATATACAATATTAAGATGTCTTACAATATAATCCCCTAATTATATATGAACTCAGCTGCAACATGGTATTCTCCGTCTTTATTGATGACGTGGTCAAGAAAAAATCTCGCCAATTCCTCTTGAATTGCTTTCATGCGATCTTGTGGTAGGAGTTCATTCCGCATCTGCACGTCTAATTTGAAGAAGGGGGTTAATACATATATATGAATGAAACTCAACAGAAATGATGGTGTAATAAAATGAAATTGTGAATATTATTGCTTACGCACCCCATATTGGCTTTTAGAGTAGCCCCGCTGATTTTTGCAAGTTGCGTTGTAGATGAACTCGCACACGTAGTATCCACAGTAATCATTCCCTTGTTCCTGCCACAAGAACTTTACGAGAAATAGAGGTCAATCAAACTGATAATGATAGCATTATAAATGGCATTAATGAAAGTAGCTAGAATCAACGGGAGATACGCGGAACTAGCTAGCTAGTAGTACTTACTTTAGGGTATGTAAATCGTAGCTCCCTCGGCAGTCTTGGAGATTGTGCGGTGAATACTTTCCAAACCCTGCGAGACAAAGAAAATAATTCCTTGATATCAGGAAATGAACAAAAAGTTGTTGATATGGTGCGATAATGATCGATTGAACTTACTTCTTGAGAATTTGAGTCATGTCCGCATAGGTCTCGGGATCTTTTCGTCTCGAGTCTAAGACGGTTACTAGTCCCTGCTCAAGCTTAATCTCCAGGAGAATATAGTGGTAGCTGCGCATGCATGCATAACTCATCAATTACATTACTATAACCCCGAGTAATAAGGGAAAGCGAATATGCACAAGACAGTAACACTCATTTGAATTCGTAAGGAAAGAGTATTTATCTTTGTTTTGATTTTTTACCAACGATTTGAGCAAGTTGGCCTCGGTTTCTTTGGCTTTAAATTTAACCATAAATTCATCTATGAGATTTGTGTTAATGAACCCAATATCATACATTTCTGCTTTTCTGCATTCGACGATCTTCAATCTGCATAATATAGTGAGGATAATTATAAATACATGAAATGAAAGAGTTGAGCTATATATAGAGACTTAATGACAGAAGTAGTACTTACAGACAGTAGCAAGTGACCGTTAATTTATCGAGGGCCTTCTGATTGAAAAACTGAAAGAACTCCTCAAATGGAATTCTTTAACTCTCAGCGTCAAAGTATTCGTCCCCCCAGACTCTCTGTAGGTTTCCATGTACCAATCATGGAATCTTCGCATCATCGTTGTTAGAGATCTTTCGTCTTTGACGAGAGGCTTCCCGTAACGGTATTTGTGTTCGTCCATCTCCAAGAAATCATAATGTACATCGGCGGGCAGGTAATCTCCAAGATAGGTATTGGGAAAAATCTCCTGATGATTAGCGACGATATCGCTAGACACATTGAGCGGGGGGGGGGGGGGGGGGGGAGGGGGGCACGATTGGTTCGCTTGTTCGCCGAGTTGGGCAATTTTTCCCAGCTCATCGTTCTGCTAACCTTCGATCACTGATAGTACTTCCCGACCACTCCGCTTCTTTATATACATTTTCAGTAATGCGCTCATAGTTGTTTTTTGGCAGAGAGGTGGTGGTTTCTTCAGGGCATCGATAGTGCACTTTACTTTCACCGGATCTATCTTCTCCTCCGGAGATGGATGTCTCTTTGCTTTCACCGCTTCAAAGAAGTCCCTCACTTCGGCTTGCACGATCTCCGTGTTTTCCTGTTCAGTCATCTCGTATGGTAACTTCTTTATAGGCTTGAGAGATGGACCGAACCTGTATTGCCTCCCGCCTCTGGCTGTACTGCTAGACGCCGGAGCAGACAGAGCGACTGCGGCTGTCTTCTTTCCTTGCTTATGAGGCGGAGGAGAAGGACTACGACGCGCCGGAGCAGCCGGAGCGGCGGCGAGTCTCTTCCGCCCTTGCTGACGAGGCGGAGAAGGAGGAGGCTGGCTGCTCGGGCGCGTCGGCGCAGGCGGAGAAGGAGGCAGAGTGCCGCCACACGCCGAAGAAGGAGGTTGAGTGCCCTGATCACTCGCCAGAGGAGGAGGCGGAGGAGGAGGCGGAGTGCCCTGACTCGCCGGAGGAGGAGGAGGCGGAGGCGTCCAGTTCGGAAGGTTGATGAGCTCCTTCCGCCATAGGTATGGAGTCTTCAGAGTAGAACCCAGCCGAGTCTCCCCTTCACTGGTAGGGTGGTCAAGCTCGAGGTCCTCAAATCCCTCCGTATTTCGTCCACCGTCACCCTAGCATACTCTTCTAGAATTGGACGACAGTGAAAAGTTGCATCGGGTTCAGGAGGTCGAACAGAGCCGACAACCGCCTTGACTTTGAAGTTGTTCCATTGCGTCATAAGGTGGTAATGTTGAGACTCCGTGATAGCATCCACGAGGTAGCTAGCAGGAGCCGTGAAGACAGGCTCTAGCTGAAGCAGCTCAGTGGAAGCCACACTGCTTCTTCACTGAGATGGCGGGGTATCTTCGGGGGTAGCTTCCGCAGGTCGCTTGCTGCGAACTGCTTCTCGTTCCTCTAGCCCTTATACCCTTGCGTGCAGCGCCTGGAGTTGGGTCTGCTCCACTTTCTTCCTCCTCTCTTGGCATTTGTAACCGCCCGCATTAGGAAACCCAGCCTTCCACGAAACGGAGCCTGGCGTGCCTCGTGTCCGTCCAGGGTGCTCAGGATTCCTGAGGGCCATTATGAGCTCGTCGTTCTATCTGTCTGGAAGGAACGTCCCTTGCTGCGCTGCATCGATATACTGCTGAAGGTTCTTGACAGGTATTTCAAGTTGGTCGTTCGTCCAAACGCACTTTCCTGATACAGGGTCCAAGGTTCCGCCAACCCCGAAGAACCAAGTCCAGCAACGGTCTGGCCAGTTCAATGTCTCTGGTTCGACCCCTTTATGAAGCAAGTCATTCTCAGCCTTGGCCCACAACGGCTGGGCTTTGAGGTAGCCACCTGACCCTGTGCGATGGTGAAGCTGCTTCTTCGCAGCATTTTTCTTGTGTGTCGCTGACATCTTCTTACTCTTGTCCGATGTCTTGTGGGCCACAAATGTGGGCCAGTGATCTCTGGTATTCTCATACCGGCCGGTGAATTCTGGTGTCTTTTCTTGGTCAACAAACGATGTTTTCATCTCGTTCTTCCACCTCTTGAATAGATTTGCCATCTTCTTAAGAGCACGAGACTTGATCAATTGCTCTTTAACTGGCTTCTCCGGATTCTCCTCTGGCGGTAGGGTGAAATTTGCCTTCAGCGCAGTCCAAAGATCTTCTCCTCTATTCCTTTCTTCTTCTCCTCTTTCTTTTTCTTCTTTTTTTCTCTTCTTATTTATTTCTCCTATTCTTCCTCTCCTCCTCTTCTTCTCCTTCTTCTTCTCCTTCTTCCTCTTCTTATTTTCTTTTTTCCTCTCCTTCTTTTTCTTCTAAATATGAACATATACATAAATGACTTTGATCATACACAAATTTCCTATACATACACAATACAAACATATACATAAATGCCTTTGATCACACACAATTTTCCTATACATACACAATATGAACATATACATAAATTGACAAAGAAAATTCTATGAACAAAAAAAAATCATAAAAATTCTATCAACATAAAAATTCTAACTTTTGCATATTCTTTGCATTTGAACATACATACATTTTCTTATTTTTTTTCTTAAATGTAACTTTTACATACATGAACATACATACATAAATTATACATACACGGAAAAAATGCTATGAACAAAAAAACATCATATATGAACATTTTGTATATACATCCATATCAACCCGTCCATACATACATACATACATGGACAAAAATATGTTATGAAAAAAACATCAGTAGTAATTATTTTTATAATGATTTGGCCTCAAAAAATCTTTTATTAGTATTTTCAAACTCTAGAATAACCCTTTTGCTCTAGAACTATTTCAAATAATTCTTTTCAAATGCCACAAAAATTTGGAGAAGTCCTCTAATGCCTATAGATCATTTTTATGCAAAAACCCACTTTGGTTATTTGAGAATTTTGAGCACAACTTCCATTTTTCAATTTTGGTCCAATCTTGGCATTGAACTACAACCCTATTTTTCCTTGCTAAAAAAATTCTGAAATTTTTACATCTTGTAGTCATTTGAACTAAAGCTTTAAGTCCAGAAGGGCAGCCCCAATTTCATCTAGCAAGTCCACCAAAAAAATCATGTAGTTTCTGTCCAGCATTAAATTGTAATAAAACTTGCACTAACAAGTTTTTCCTTTTATCAAACCAACTTGACCATCTTCACTAACATCTAGGGAGACATCATCCTGCCAAGTTTCACATAAAACAAAGTTCCCTAGCTAGCCCTAGCATTTCATCAAACACCTTGTGGACATGGCTGAAAACATGCAATTCTCTGAAATTTTGCAGTGAACCAACTTCACCATCATCACATACATGGAGGAAGGACAGAGGAGAGGGGTGGGAGGGAGGAGGGAGTATCGGCCTGTCCGGCGGGCAGTGGTGCGGCGGCGTTGACGGCAGGGCAGGGGCGTGGCGCAACGTCGGGGCAGGGCAGGGGCGCGGCGGTGTTGGCGTCGAGGTCGAGGCACGGGCACACGACGGCGGCGGCGAGGTCGAGGCAGGGGCGCACGGCGGCGTTATCGGGCAGGGCAGGGGCACGATGGCGTCGGGGCGACGCAGGGGCGCACGGCGTCGGCGTCGGGGCAGGGCAGGGGCGCACGGCGTTGGCGTCGGGGCAGGGCAGGGGCGCACGGCGTCGGCGTCGGGGCAGGGCAGGGATGCACGACGTCGGCATCGGGGCAGGGTAGGGGCACACGGCGTCGGCGTCGGGGCAGGCAGGGGCGCGACGGCGTCAGGGCAGGCAGGGCGCGGCGACGGCGTCGGCGTCGAGGTCCGGCAGCCTGGCGGCGTCGAGGTGTTCGGCGACAGAGAGGCAGGGCGCGGAGAGGCAGATCGAAGAACTGAATGAAAATTTTGACAAGTGCTTCCTATATACACTCAGCATTGGTCCCGGTTAGAGGCAGGAACCGGGACGAATACCCCCCTTTGGTCCCGGTTGGTGCCACCAACCGGGACGGCACCAACCGGGACCAAAGGTCTCTTTTCAGCAGCCGAAAGGGCGGGAAGTAGAGACTTTTGGTCCCGGTTGGTGCTACCAACTGGGACTAATGCACCCCTTTAGTCCCGGTTGGTGCTACCAACCGGGACCAATGGCCTAGTACTGGCGCGGTGTGGTGGGAAGTTTAGTCCCACCTCGCTAGTTGAGGAGCTTCGGCACCTGTTTATAAGCGCTGATGTGCCATCCCATTCGAACTCCTCACTATTGCATGCCTTCTGGCATAAACTTGTCTCTGTTCTGCCTGTGGGCCTGCTGGGCCTGCTGCGGGCCTGAATCCTGGCCCAATGGGGTTTCTAGTCGTATTCAGGCCGTGGTGGCCCAGTAGGTGGCATTTATTTTATTTTTTTCCAGTTTTTTTGTTTTCTTTGTTGCTTTATTTTTTATTTTGTTTCTACTTACAACAAAATACTTACTGTTGCTATTTTTATTTATTTTATTAAAGTTTATTTTATTTTATTTTGTTCCTACTTATTTCTTTTATAAAAGTTTATTTTATTTTATTTTTTTTCTACTTATTTATTTTATTATAGTTTTATTTTATTTTATTTTGTTTCTACTTATTTATTTTATTAAAGTTTATTTTATTTTATTTTATTTTATTTTTCTACTTATTTATTAAAGTTTATTTTGTTTCTACTTATTTATTTTATTTTCTTTTTGCTTATTTATTTATTTTATGAAAATTCATTTTTTCCTTTTAATGTTTTGAATAGAAAATACTTTGATAATTTTAGTTACATACATTTTATATAATTTTAGTTACATACATTTTATATAATTTTAGTTTCAATAATACTAGAACTTATTTGAACTCCAGACTTTTTGTGTGTTCAAAATGCACCATTCAAAGCCACATCATCAATTTTCAACCCTTTCTGACTTCATTTGTTATTTTTCATGCATTTACTGTTTTTTTGAGCTATAAGACCCTGTAATTCAAAAGCATTTCAAATGAACTCTGAAAAGGTTGAAAGTTGGCATGGTATCATCATTTCACCCACATAGCATGTGCTAAAAAGTTGAGAGGGTTAGGGCATCGACAACACATAAAACCATTATGCTTGTTTGCCTCAGCCACTTCGAGAAAATTATGCAGGCCCTTAATGTACTCGGAGGTGTGTCCTCTGTCACCGTACATCCACTGCCGGTTCATCCGCGTGCATTATATATAATTATGTGTGTCAAAAACCATTACAGATTCACATGGATAGATAAGTGACCAAATTAATAGAAGTTCATCATCACATTAAAACCAAAGTACATACATAGTTCAAATTGAACAACATATAGCTCTCCAGAGCATCTGGTTAAACCATACATTGAAACTATGTAAAACCTTTCAATGCAACAACAAATGCGATCATAATCACAACCAAGGTAACAATTGATCCCACGGCATAATGATACCAAGCCTCGGTATGAATGACATATTTTCTAATCTTTCTAATCTTCAACCGCATTGCATCCATCTTGATCTTGTGATCATCAACGACATCCGCAACATGCAACTCCAATATCATCTTCTCCTCCTCATTTTTTTATTTTTTCCTTCAAGTAATTGTTTTCTTCTTCAACTAAATTTAACCTCTCGACAATAGGTTCGGTTGGAATTTCCGGTTCAACTACCTCCTAGATAAATAAAATCTATGTCAACTTGATGGAAATAATTGTCATAAACAATAAATGAACCAAATAGTTATAAAAGATAATATATACCACATCCGAATCATAGCCAGGACGAGGGCCGACGGGGGCGGATACCAAAACCATCGCACTATATAATAACAAGCAATAATAAAAGTAAGAAAATTAGACAAGTATCTATTTAAAGTAAGAATTTTTTTTCTTTCAGAAGAAGATAAGAACAAGAGGCTCACCACGGTGGTGCCGGCGACGAGATTGGCGCGGGCAATCGACGGCGGTGAAGACGGGACGGGACGTGACGGACCGCTAAACCTAGACAAATCTCGGGGAAAATGGAGCTTGGAGGTCGAGTTTTGAGAGAAGAAAGCTTAACTAGTATGGCTCAGGCATTTCATCGAACACCTCATGTGCATAGGAGGTGAGCTAGAGCACCACAAAGCTCTCCCCCCGCCGGCCAGAAAAAACAGAGCATTTTGGAGTGCTCTGCTCGCGGGCGAGGGGTATATATAGGCACACCATTAGTCCCGGTTCGTGGCTGGAACCGGGACTAAAGGACCCCCTTCCGTCCCGGTTCTAGGCACGAACCAAGACCAATGGTTGTGGGCCAGGAGCGAGGTCCATTGGTCCCGGTTCGTGCCTAGAACCGGGACAAATGGGTCCACACGAACCGGGACCAATGCCCACGAGGCCCCGGCCGGCCCCTGGGCTCACGAACCGGGACGTATGCCCCCATGGGTCCCGGTTCGTGACTGAACCGGGGCTAATGGGCTGGCCAGGCCCGAACCAAAGCCCTGTTTTCTACTAGTGAGGAAAGACTAGTGTTGCGCTCTGTCGGCGGGATGACCCTCGGGTAGGCACCGGAGCCCGGTACAAGTCCAAGGCATCTTTTCAAAACATCAGGCCGGCTGGCGCCCCTAAGTCCGGTTGGCCCTCCATCCATCTTCCCAGTGCGGGCCGACTGGTAGAGGGTCAGTGGTCGTCTCGTCTAGCCGTACAACAAGACAACCATCCCATGACGGGAGAGCGTGGCTACAGTGTGGCCGTACCCGCTGACCGGGCGACCTACGTCGGCATGGCCCGCCACTGTAGCCCCATGACACCAACCACTCTGTGGCGCGGGACGAGACAGGCAACAGCGTCGTGCAGCCAGCGGGACCCACACCCGGCAGGCCCTGCGACCTAGCGGACCCCACCACCGGTTCCAGACGATGACACCAGGGCCCCGCGCCCCTATTACTTTACCATTGTATCCCTGGGGGGTCGGCCCATAAGACCCCCTCAGGAGCGCTCAGGATTAGGGGTGTTACCTCCTTCGAAGGGCCCCGAACCTGGGTACGTCTTCTATCACACACTCGCGCGTGCCAACCTCGCCTCCGGAACCCACCGACGTCCTCACGCAGCCCCCCACTGTTAGCCATCTCATGGCATCTGCCGTGATTTCACCATGCCAAAAGTGGACATGATTATGCTTATAAGCATGCAAGAGGAAATGAACCGGCAGGTGGAGCATATTCTCAACTTCCAGGACTCAATCAAAGGGAGAAGAGTGATCAATTGCGATAGGGTGTCCAGAGAACGGCTAGTGCACAAGGACTACTTTGCTATGATCCCAACTTTCCCAGATGATCTATAGTTTCGTCGTAGTTTTCGCATGCAGAAACCATTGTTTTTGCGCATTGTGGAAGGAATGAAGGAACACAATGACTATTTCAAGATGAAAAGGGATTGTTGAGGCCAATTTTCTTTCTGTGCTAAGCAGAAACACATGGCTGCTCTAAGGATGCTTGCACTTGGTACTGCCGCAAATGCCGTTGGTGAGCCGGTTCGGATGGGGCAAAGCACATGCCTGAAGACTACTATTAAGTTTGCCCGCGCCGTGGTGAAGGTGTTTGGAGCAGAGTATCGGAGAGAACGAAATGCGCAGGTAAAAATAATTATTGGCTATTGAAGAGGCTAGAGGATTTCTGAAAATGCTCGGATCAATTGACTGCACGCATGGACAATGAAAGCACATTGAGGTCATTGGCAATAGATTTGTGTAATAACTATGTATTTTTGATACCAACATTCGTTATTACGTGTGACATTGACGTGTATGATGAACATGTATAGATTTGAGAGTCTGAATTTAAAATATGTGAATGTCGGACATGAGATATGAGGACCGTCCGGATGCGCATGCCTGAATTTGCGAAGCCGGTCAACGAGAAAATTGGTGTTTGGTTGTTTCCTTTTTGAATGACCGTGAATCTTGCAGGCACAAAAAGGAGAAGTGGTATGTCAATTCAAAGCATGAGCTTTGACAGATTCCACGGATCCATCGTCAAAGCACGAGGCTTGACAGGTTTCTATGATTTTCCACAATTCTGTGGAATTTGAAAGACCGCTGAATTGACAGGGAAATTCCAGACGCATTTCTCGCTGGAGGTCGGCGGGTCTTCGCGGCTGTGCGTGTGCGCTGATGGTGCGACGAAACCGAA
The DNA here is from genome assembly GCF_056163025.1 of Triticum urartu. Taxonomy (NCBI): domain Eukaryota; kingdom Viridiplantae; phylum Streptophyta; class Magnoliopsida; order Poales; family Poaceae; genus Triticum; species Triticum urartu. The sequence goes on along the minus strand of NC_141876.1, from coordinate 45,722,394 downwards.
TCTGAACGAGAATTCATTGACCCATGACCGCATGAGGTAATCGATGAGGCAAGCTAATTTCGTACACATTTAGCTGGGTCTACACGGCCTTGTCTGCTGATGATGTTGGTGTGTGACGGAACGGAATCTGAACGAGATAGGCAATGAGTTGCTTGATCGGATCTTCTGTGGCGCCTCCTGCGATTTTACCATGACATAGCACAGTTATTAGAGTATCCACATCCGGGCATCCTAAACCCGTCTCAAACGTCCGGATAGGCAGACGGTCAATAGCCGGTCATAAAAAATCATCCAGCTGGCGCCTTGAACCGGCCCCAAACGACCTGACTGTTCGACACCCTCTCATATCCAGCCCAAACGTAAGGCGGATATTGGGTCGGTCCTGGCATGCCCGGACGTGTCCGCCTGACAGGCCCTGCCCGCCACCGACTACATCACTGTCCCAGAAAAAAGAAACCCAATTCGGCTCCTCGCTCGGAACCCTAGCTCACTCGTCCTCCTCTCTCGCTCCGTCCTCTCCTCTCCCCTCTCCGATTTTGATCCCATCAGGCGACCATATCAAGCTCTTGTAGCCGCTCCAACTTCGACCTGGATGTCGACGAGGAGCTAGCCCTCTGCAGTGCCTTGGAGCAGTGTCGCCGCAGATCCCCCACCGGCACTGGCCCCTCCTGGCCCACGCGCAGCTCCGTGAGGGCTGCATGGTCCGCTCCTCCCCCACGTCGTCCCCTGCCCCCGCCAGCTGCTGCTCCCCCATGTGGGCAGCAGTGGGTTCTTGTACCCGCCTCGCCGGCCCGGAAGCGCACGCCGCCCGCCACGAGAGGCAGCGGGCAAGGGAGAGGGACACGACGGAGCAGTCCGTGTGCTGCCGTCGCGGGATGCAGGCGGAGCCCAATGAGGACGAGCAGCTCTTCGCTTGGATCTACCGCCGGTCGCTTACAGCGGCGGAGACGGACGCTCGGTGGCTCCGTTGAAAGAATGCCAAGGCGCTCCGGATTGCCATTGAGCAGTCCGAACACGAGGCGGCGGAGGCGGCTCAAAGGGCTCATCATCCTCTCCAACTCCTCCTCCGACAATGACGATGACCACAGCGCCTCGTCTGACGACTCGGATGATCCTCCACCAGCCGTTGACGCCTACAGCTGCGCCGATGACCGAAAGGGGAAAGGGCGGGCGAGGAAGTGGTGAAGATCCGCCTTCTCCACTTTAAATTCAAGTTTTTGGATGTAGTTTAAACTTGTTCATCGTATTATGTGTGTTATATGAACTTTGGCGATCTATTGAAGATCCGACTGCGATCTTTTGGTGAACGGATTGTGCATTTGTATGTCGATCACTATGTTCGCTCATGATCTACGTAGTTTTTACCGATGTTGCACGGTTTAGTATGGATATAGAGGATCGGGTATGAGATACGTGGATGTGAGCAACACAATTGAGAACTGACCGGTCAGTGTTCACCGTCGCGACAATTTGCGAAGAAGTCCCTGTGTTATTTGATATTCAACCCGCACTCACGTCCGTAAGTGAAAAACGGTTCGCCATTGAAAAAAAAATCACCTGCCTCCTCTCGTACTCCATGCCTCGTCGTCCCTCACGCCGGAGGCAGCCGGCCGGTGGTTGGTCGACCTCCACTCCCCCCCCAAGCTCGATCTAGATTCCTAACCCGTTCATCCCTCCCCTCTCGCAGCACAACGTGCTCTGTCGGCGGCAACGGCGACTCCTTCTGGCCGGATAGAGGAGCCGAGGCCAGCAGGAACTCCGCTCATCTGGTGGTATCCCCTCCTCCAGCAGGAACTCCTCATCTGTTGAGATCCCCCCCCCCCCCCCCCCCTCTCGCATTGCAAGCACCTATTTGATGTTCTTCTTCCCATCTAAATTCCACATGTATGTCAGTGGTACATCCGCATGGATTGGCAGTATGTATTTCAGCTTGGGTTTAAAGGGGCAGTCTGGTGATATGAGAATTTGTACAAACTATCTAGGACATCAAGTTCACATGGGTGTGCTTATTTACCTACTACCCAGTAGATCAATTAGTGCCATCTCTAGATTTCTATCATCATGTTGCTTCGTTTATCTTCGTATAAGTTTCACTGGGAGATGCATGCATTAAACATAGTGTTTTTTAGTGGGCATCAGACTTGGTTCAGATGGCTTTTGCTGTGAAAGAAAATTTATCTCTCTAAAGATCTGTACTCTGAATCCTGGATCTCATACTTGATTTTTTGGCATAAGAATAGATATCTATAGATCACTGCTGTATGGATACAGTACAAGTGAGATACTTGATTTCACTGCTCCAAGATCACTTACAGGTAACTGAACTTGCTGCGGAAGCATGGAGCATCCTGAGATCCCTGCTGTGGCAGTTAGCTTCTTGCATGTTGCTTCCACATACATGCCAGTAGCTGGATGCCAACAATGCTACCGATGAGGTATTAAGAGCCATGTGTCTAATGAGTTTGTTGGACTTGGTTTGTCATCCCGTCCTGGCTGAAAAGCAGCTAAGTTACAACCTCCGTACATATGTATTTTTCCATTAAGAAGCAGTAAGCACTTACTATGATGTCCAAAGTCTTTGGGGTGTCCAGTTTGGCTCAATGTGACCCAACCAATTTTTGATTGTATCTCAGATTATTTTCTCGATCCCATCTGAAACTACATGTATGCTTGAGCCAAATTAGATCCTATTTGGAACTACATCATCGACATTTTCAATACCTTCTGATTAGCTATTTCTTTGAAGCTTGAATTATGATAAAGGATAAAGGAGAAATATTGTGTAGCATGGTATGATATAATATAACAGTTCTATGATGTGTATATCCATGCATATAGAGAGGAGAAAGAATGTTCTATATTTTCTTATTATCATCTTACCTATATTTTTAATTTTACGATTCTTTGTTGGTTTCTTATTTTCTGTTCAAAGCAGAAGAGAACACATTTCGATACACCCACCATTACAATTTGTTCTATTGTTATATTGGTTTGGGGTTGCACAACCTAAGATCTCAAGATAGCTGGGTACTTTTCTGAAGAAACTATTGAGTCCCAGGTATTGTGATTCTCTATCTTTTTCAATGCTTGCATATGCCGGTGCTTGATTCCAAGTTCAATTACTGCTTTATGCCAATTTAATGTTTGTATCCATTCAGGTGGATCAACTTATGTTCACCTCATGTTTAGGTGTTTCCCAGCTAGGCAGCGATTTCTTCTTCCGAAGACCAAACTGCGGGCATTCTCTTAAGTAGACCATTGACCTGCTTGAGGGACTGGTCGCAAAAAGTTGCCAGTACAAGTAGGCATTTTTTTTCTTTCACATGTACAGGCTTATTATGTGTGAATGTTGAAAGCTATTTGTACATATTCTATGTCCTTTGAGACTAAACAGTGTAGTTGCTCTGCATAAGTGTAATTTCGTTGATTCAGATTATTATCATAGGTAATTTGCATAGTGGATTGTCGTAAGTAATTTGCATTCTGATGTACCAACAGCCAAAGGGAGTCGTAATTTTTTGTTGATAATTCACATGACATGGTTCTAGCTTATTTATGTTCGAGCCTCCAACAGTGGTAGGACTAGGGTTCCTACCGACTCTACTCCTTAGGTTATAAGGGAAGAACAACGGAGGTTGAGGGCGAGGACGTGAGCTCCGGCGTGTCGGTGCCGTCGCAAGGAAGGAGGAGGGCGGCGGCAGTTAGGGCTGGAGGCGGCTAGGGTTCCGACTCCTCTGGGAGCCGGGCAATAGGGATAGAAAATATCTTTATTGCTTAATTCCAAAAAGAGTCTTATAGCCTATATTTATAACCTAGATAACTTGCATAAGAATTAACCTAAGATAACTTGGGGCTAAGATCTGCCCAGTGGGCCAAGCTAAACCGGCCATAACACTTCTCCCCGCCTGCACAAACAGCTCGTCCTCGAGCTATAAGGTGGGGAAGCGCTTGCGGAACTCCTCGAGGCGATCAACCAGCGTCAAACACCTTCTCGACAGCTGGGGTGGCCAGGACGGCGGCGACGGCGTCCTCCGAAATGTAGTCTGCAACCTCCAGGTAGAAGAGTCGCGGGCAGGCATGGCCGGGCGTGTAGGGCTCGTCGCAGTTGAAGCACAACCCTTGGCGGCGATGCTTGATTATCTCGGCTGAGGTGAGCCGGCGGAACGGGCGCGCCGCGGTCGCGGCGAGGGGTGCCGCAGAAGCCTGCACAGGCCAACCCTGCGCGGAATCCGGCCCGGGTAGCGACCCAGCGGTCCAGGACGGTGATTCCTGCTGGATGGCCACCGCACGGCGCTCGAACGCGCGGCCGTAGTACATGGCCGACTGGAGATCCTGGGGTCCCCGAAGCTCCACGTCGACGCGAATGTGATCCGGGAGGCCACCAACAAAGAGGTCGGCGCGCTGCTGCGCCGTCACGCCCGACGCATGGCACGCCAAGGCCTGGAAGCGGTCGGTGAAGTCCTGCACCGTAGAGGTGAAGGGAAGGTGGCTGAGCTCCGACAGGCGGCTCCCGCGAACCGGAGGCCCAAAACGGAGGAGGCAGAGCTCGCGGAAGCGCTCCCAAGTAGGCATGGCACCCTCGTCCTGCTTGAGAGCGTAGTACCACGTCTGTGCCGCGCCGTGGAGGTGATAAGAGGCAAGCCAGGTCCGCTTCGAAGCGAGTGTGCGCTGCCCGCGAAAGAACTGGTCGCACTGGTTAAGCCAGTTGAGGGGGTCCTCCGTGCCGTCATAAGTGGCGAAGTCGATCTTGGTGAACCGCGGCGGTGCCTGGGAGGGAACGCCGTGTCGGGCTGGCTCGGAGGTGCGGAGCAGCGAGGCGGGTGACGCCTGGTCGGAGTACTCCGAGTAGGGACCGGCGGAACCAGATGGCCCCCGAACTACGGGAATGGAGTCGGCTGTTCGGGGGCCGTGGCGTAGACCGGCGAAGGTGAAGACCCAGCCGCCCACGCTGGAAGTGGCGACAGGGAGGGCGGGAACCGGGCCTGATGAATCGGGAGGCCGGTCGGCGAGGGTGCCCCCGAGCTAGGCAGGGGCGGCGCCGGTGGTTGTAGCATCGGTGGCGGGGGTGGGCGGGGGCGTCGGTGGCCGCGGGGGAGGGTGGCTGCAAGTACCACCGAGGGGCCGCGGCCGACGTGGTCCCGCCGGGGTGTCCCGCCTGGAACGGCAGCAGCGGCTGCCCGGTGCAAGTCGGCGCGGAGAACGGCTGCAGCGGTCCGGTGGCCGCCGCCTGCGGCATCTGCTGTAGCGACCTAGGGCCCGATGACGGCGTTGGCGCCAAAGGCTAGAGGGGCGCAGCGGCAGCCGGAGGGCCGCCCGGTGGAGCCGCCTGGAACAGCAGCATCAGAGGGGCGCCGTACGGGGAGACACCCTGGGGCGGCCACGGCGTGTGGCCGTAGGCGGCCACGGGCGCCGTCGGCAGGGGCATGTAGGGCCCGGCCGCATACTGCTGCTGCTGCAGGTGGAGGCTCTGGACGGCGGTGACGAGGTCCCGCAGGGTGCCGTGACCTGCTCAGGTGTGAAGACGGCGGATGGCGTCGGCGCAGAGGGAACCGGGGATGGCGGCGCGGGCGGGGTCACGGTGGAGACGTGGCCCGCCAGCGCGGTTGTCCCGGCGGCGGACGTCATCGGCGCTGTGAGGGGTGGCGCCGTCGTTATCAGCGCGGTGAGGGGCGGCGCCATCGTCATCGGCGCGGTGAGGGGCGGTGCCGTCGTCATCGGCGTGGTGGAGCCGCTGGAAAGCGCCGGCGGTGGTAGTGGCAGCAACATGATCGGAACTTGGTCTCTGATTACCAAATTGGTAGGACTAGCTGAAACATGGTGGCTTCAACTTGGTTATAGTAATTCTTGGGCATGATGCTGGAGTAATTCTTAAAGTTTCATGTATTCTGCTCTTTCTTCAGTTATCAATTAGCTTAATTGCATACACATGAATAGATATGCTTGCTGCACCTAGCAAAATAAGATTAGGAGGTGTATTCAGTGGAGTACATTTAATTGGTTTTAACATCTCTGTAATATACTGTATCCGTCAACTTTGCAGCCGTCGTCTCCGTTGACTTCGCCTTCGTCGTCTCCGTCGACTTCGCCACAAGGCCATCTGCCATCGCCTCCGCCGACTTGGCCGGAAGCCATCAGCTATCACCTAGACCTACTTTGCTGCAGGTACTTTTGAAGCATCTGATGGGTCTCGTCTGTTTGTCAATTCGTCGGTTTACTGTAGCCAATATAGCTGTTGCCGACAGTAGAGTACATTTAACTGACAAGCAACACATGCCCTCCTACATATATGGATTTTGTTTGTACTGGAAAGCAGCAGACTAAATTCATAAAGGAAGATGTATGTGATGAGTTCACTGATTAAAAAAATACAGAATGCTTTAGTGACCCCATTGTATGAATATGTTTGTTTTAAAACAAGCTAGCGTGTGTGTTCATTCCTATATTTTCTGTTATGTATGTTAGTTGGTTTTATTTACAGAAATTTACAAAAAAAAGTTTACTGATGTTCAATGGACTCCAAAAATTAATAGTACAGACTTGCCTCTGCTGGAGGTAATTAGCCAGCCACTGATAGCTTCCTCTGTTGATGTTGCTTCTTTAGGTAAAGACCTGGCCAAATGGGGATCTGCAATTTGGATATGGGGATCCTCGATTTCTTTTTTGCGGTAACCTGAAATTATTTAGCAAATATTTATTGGCTGCCAAGAAATTTCCTCTGATAAATAATCTACAATCAGAAAATTAAGAGTATGTTATTCTTCTAATACATGTCTTGTTATCCACGTAGCAGATCCATCATGTTTCTGTAATGTCACATCCACGCTCAAGGTAGAATGCAGATAGAGGATTGGACTTTCAGTATACCGCATAAGTAGAGATGTGTCATGCTATTCAATCATGGTTTGGAGAGGTTAAGCTTCATAGTTAGGTTTTTCGGTATGCTCAGAGATAATAAAACTTGATGAGGCCTCTTACTACGCACTCTCGATATGACAGATTGAGGGAAAGAATTAAAGAACATATTGCTAAAATGAAGACCATTTTAATTGCTATTTCCTTTACAAAAATACACTCTTGAGCTTTGCGGCAATCAATTTCTTCCTTTGTGTATGACTTAACCTTCATTTCCTACTGATGCAGATTTAATTTTGCTTCAGGGTTGGCCATAGCAGTTCTTCGGAGTCACTAGGCATCAATTGACAGGGAAGAGACTTTTTCTATTAGTCCCTTTGATTTTCTTCTGCTTGGGGAGTTCCTACATGCTTTTAAGTATCTGTTTTCATGGGATAATTCAGTCCCTATCTTTCTTGAGAGGATAGGACTAACTGAAAAATATTATATGGCTCACAACATGAAGAAGCATGCAGTAATTTATAAGTTTTGTTGTTTGCTAAACTCCGGTTCTGATTCGAAACATAGGTACATTATTTTCTGAGTTCGCCTTACTTGGTCAGATTATAAACTGATGCATTTCTAAGATACATGTTCAAGCTAAAGAGTCAAATGTACTAACTTTAAGAAATGAGTAAAACTGTATTATATTTCACCTCAGCTTGGACTCAGGGGGTTGTTAAAACGTAGGCTTTATGGTTTTTACTCTACGTATGCAACTACAACCATCTTCGCTTGCTTTTGCTGTGCTATTCTTCACAGCAGACTAAGATGGTTAGTTTGCAAAGTTCTTGGATAAATTAGGAAGATATTGTTACTCTTTTTGCACATGTTGGACTGTCTTATACTGCTCACGTTTTCTTAACTTGGTGTACCTATAAATTGTTCTCCGAGACTGACTAAGCAGTCCTCATTATCATAAATGGTGTTCATTTGGTCTGTATATACAATTGCTTGATGTTGTTTGCAAAAATTAAATAAGTAAAGTTTCGACGGTGGTTTTGCGGTATGTATACTATCAATCTGTTTGAAATATGTATAATTAGATCACTCCATCACCATCTGTATGAAAGTTCCTATGTTAGTGTCGTCTACTGGTCATGTATGGTCAGTGTTTGTGTGCGACCAGAGATGCAGATGAAGATCCCATTTGACCCGCTGCTCCCCATCACCGACTCACAGAAGGACCAAGTGTTTGCTCTGCAGTGAACCCGTTGCAATGCACGGGCACATTTACTAGTACTTACTTATATAGGATAGTAGTAGTAGTAGTACTAATAAAAGGGCTATCGCTTCTTACCACCGTAATTTCGTTCGTTTTTGGTCCACCCACCTCGCCCTAATAATTTTTGTTTGGTTTCGTATGTTCACAAGTCAATGGGCCAGAATTTTGTTTGGTTTCGTACGTTCTTTGCAACTTTGAGTCAATGGGCCAAAATTTTGTTACCAGGCCAGTAAAGAAGTTCGACCTCACAATCTGCCGGCGGGGAGGATTCAGCGGCGCAGAGCGGGCAGGCGATGGGCATCGGGGGAAGCAGAGGAGGACGCCTGCCCCTGTCTCTGTGACGGCGCTGAGGGAGGACGAGGGGGTCGAACGAGAGTGGGGCTAGGGTTTTAAGCCAGGACGAGCTTTGGGCCTTGGGTCGGCTGGCTGCTGTTGGGCTTCTCTTTTTCTTTTTTCCTCTTGCCTTTTCACAATTGCAGAAATTGAGAAGAAAAAATTCTATTTTTCTATAAGAACAAAGGCAATGGGTAGGACTTCTCGAAAAAGGTGGAACTTGTTGACAGAGTTTACTGGAATATTTCCAAACCCACGGAGGTGCTTCCAGCAATTTTGGATGAAGTTGAATTCTAATTCACTTGAACTTAAATCAATGGATTTAAACTAGAGGTATAGTTTAGAAGTGTCCAAAATCATGAGATTTTAGTGGAGCTTGGGAAAAATATGTAAGAATTTTTGGCAAGGTTTGGGGCCAAACTTCATTCATCAAGAGGATAAAGAGAAACTTGGATTATCTTGAGATGTTTGGTGTTTGTCTATTGGACAAAATCACATCCACGGAAGATATGGCCGTCAAGTGCAGTGACGGAAGTGGGTAGGTATACTACGAGTACGAGGTGACAGGGCTGCCACACGCACAATCTCATCTACGCAACATGTATATGAGTTATGAGATATAATACAATGCATGGGCATGTTTCCCAGTAGAATTAATACAATTGCTAGACAGATTTTTTTTTGCACAACCAGCAGCCATACCTCAAATTGCCCAACTTTAGTCAAAGGGATATATATGGGTCATGCCTACTCCCCATAGCCATTCTCTAGCAGAAGCATGTTGGGCACATCACTTGGAAGGCACAGACATGCATGAATTACGATGGTCTGGGTATATCAACTTTTAATACTTTTGCATGTAAACAGCTTACTACAGTAAAGTGTGCCATTAAGGTATAGGCGTATAACTACAGATGTTTCCAGTATATCTGAATATTTTGCTTGGCCATTAGCATGTTTGAATGCCGTAACATCTCCAGTTTTTCTTTTGTGAAGCGGAACATCTCCAGTTAACTTGCATTTTTCTGTAGGACATGACTTAGTCAATCCAATTCCTTACCTGCTACTCCCCCCGTTCGGAATTACTCGTCCAAAAAATGAATGTATCTAGATGTATTTTACTTGTAGATACATCCATTTTTGTGACAAGTAATTCCGAACGGAGGGAGTACGCCATAGTAGTCTGCTCATATTTATCAGCTAAGTGTGCAACTGCTGCTGATTAGAAATGATAGGTACATCTAGACGTGGTGAATATTCTACCGAATTTATCTTGCTTTTTGCCTGGTTGTGTTAGTGCAGCTGGAGTAGCATGAAAAAGGGGGGAGAAAAGGGATCAGAACTCAAGTTTAATTAGAGACTTGGTAGCTGAAAACCAAATATAGAAACAGTACATGTTCATACTTCATAGTACTATCTAGCATGGAAAAGGAAGAATAAATTGGATCAGAGCTGAATTTATTTAGTTGAGCCACCCCTGAACTGAGGTTTTGAGGCCGGAGTTGAGTGAAGCCGACTCCATGCAATTGATGTGCAGTTTGCTCTGGACCCCGGAGGCCCACTGCAAATTATGTACACTACTCCTACAGTCAATCAAAAGAGTAGGACGCTCGGGTTTCTTTGTAGAAATTCGATGGCGGTGTACTGGTGAATCTTCAAGGCTGAAAAAGTGATGTAGTTGCCAGCAAGCAGTTCCTGGAACTTCACCTCCCCGTAGTACTGTACTAAGATTATTTTTGTTAGAACAAACAATATTTTTTGTCTCGATTAAAATTAAATTGTTGTTGTAGGTGGCTGATGAATCCATGAGGTCAGTTGACAACAGGATCGAGTAGCTAGCATCAGCTAGAGTGCATTCATCTCTCACACTCCTGATGCGAGCAAATAAAGTTCCCACCATGATTTCGATGATGAATCCCATCCAATATCAATGGAGAGCGAGGGAACAAAAAAAGGCGCATTGCATTCCTAACTAGAGGCGCTGCACGACACCATCATAGCTCATGAATGCATCTTCAGGGAAGCTCTGGAGACATGGTCTCTCCTCCACAAAACATACCTCTATATATGTGACACTGATGCACAGTTTTTCTTTTCTGATGAGTAACACGAAAGGCCCCAAACAACCACGAATGTTCCCGTTGTTGTAGTTGTACGACCCATGCCCATCGGTGCCGCAGCACACTTTTAGCCCGTACTTGAGTCCTACACACACGTACATTACATTACATGAATGAACCAGCAAGTTTATGGTTTTGCTGAAATCACGGAGACCGGCTAGCACACACCAAACACCATGCATGAATGCATGCATGCTGAACCCTCTTCTTAATGGAAAATACATGCAATGCTCTTGCATGTTCTTGAAAAAATAATGGCACGTACGTGCATAAGATATCCTTGTCCCCGAGAATGTCCCATGTAACCGATTGTTTGTCATGCAACACGAAGGGATGCATGAATTTTACTTTGTAAATATGTATCTCGGTTGATGGAATAAAAGGAGAAAGAAATACATGTGTCATCTAGTCAATGATCTGGTAAAGGCAATGCAGACCATCCATAAAACTGAGGGTCATGCACCTACTTCGGGAGGAGAATTGATTCAAGACCACTCTCTCTGCTTGTTCTTTGCTCGTCCTTTCATTACCTGCCAATGTGAACTATATATACCCCAACTCAATAAATCGTTAGCCACAAAGAGAAGAAAGCACACCTTACATATTGCATCAATCATGGGGATGAAGAATCTCTCGTTGTTCATGGGGTTGCTCATGCTTGCGTTGTTTCCAGTGCTGTCACGACAAGATGGTTTTGATCAATGGGTGACATTGCAAAAGAGTAAGACTAGCGTAGCCACATCGACACTTGACGCCAAGCTCTCTACAGCAGAAGCCTCAAGGATTGGTAATGGCGTTGATCCATACACTATCTTTGGCGGTGAAGATGGCATGTACAAGAGCATCAGTGAGTGCATTTCCAACGTCCCCAATGACAACACTAGACGACATATGTTTAACCTAAAGCCCGGAACAGTGTTCCGTGAGAAGGTGTTCATTGGGAAAGGTAAGCCTTTCATCACGCTAAAGTCCGATCCCTCCAACCCTGCTGTTATCGTCTGGAATGATACTGCCATGACCAAGGGCAAGGATGGCAAGGTCCTCACCTCCCGTGGTAGTAGCACTGTTACCATAGAGTCTGACTATTTCATTGCCTATGGTATTATCATCAAGAATGATGCACTTCCTGCCAAGGCGGGCGACAAACAAGTGCAAGCCACTGCATTGCATGTGACGGGCACAAAGGCAATTTTCTATAACTGCACGATCGAGGGCGGCCAGGGAGCCTTGTATGACCATCAGGGGCTTCACTACTTCAAGGCCTCTACAATCAAGGGAAGTGTCGACTTCATCTTTGGGTCCGCACGATCTTTGTATGAGGACTGTAGTATCATCTCTACTAACAAGGATATCACCAACATGGAAGTGGCACAAGAGGGGTGGGCTAGCGAGAGCCGTATCAACAGTGAGAGTGGTTTCTCCTTCAAGAATTCTACCATTAAGGGTGAGGGGAAACCAGTATTCTTAGGAAGGGCATCGGGGAATTTCTCGTAGGTTGTGTACTCCTCCACTGAGATGGACAGCGAAATTGTTCCCATCATATGGGAAAAGGGGAATATGAAAATTCCTAAGAGGTACTTATTAACATCACTAATCCATGTGGCTTTAGTTCATATATAGGATTGATCAAACTAACACATTTTGTTTGCTTGCTTCATCACACACCAGTGGGATCTACTATGGTGAGTTCAAATGCTATGGGCCTGGGTTAGATGCATCGAAGAAGGCTGGATGGGCCCTATCCCTAACTGAGGCTCAGGCCAAGCCCTTTACCTGCAAAAGCTTCATCTCAGGTGGCTCATGGATTACCCCCCTTCCCCCGGCTGATCCATAGATACAACCACATACTCACCTCTTTAATATTGCATGCATATTATAAAGAAGTGTATGTTTTATCTCTTTTAACACTTCCAATATATAGCGTGATGCATGCCCATGCATGAAATAGGCATATATTGTACTATGGTTTATATATATATATAAATGCCTAAATGTTATTTTCTCTATTGCATGGTTCAAATGTATTTATTGTATAAATCTCAATGATCACGTGAGTTGATACTGTTATTGCACTGAGCTTTGATGACTTGTTCAAACGTGTGCGGATGAAGGAAAACCCCTCTAAGAGATGTCTCTCATCCTGTGTTGCTCTTATCGGTGTATAGCTACCGCACCGGGGAGTAGTGCTACCCCCTTTTAGAGATGATCAGCCAGGGGCTTTCCAGAGGAAGAACTCACACTAATGCAGGAAGGTCCTAAGACGACACATGTATAGGAGACCATTCGACCAAACTGTGTGTGATGCATGAATCGCAAACGGTATGGTTATAAAAATGTCTCCAATAAAATGAACTGTGTGTGATGGCTGCTCCATCGAGCATGATTCAGATAAGAGTTGTGTGTGCGATACGTGGCAATACATTTGATCCATACGATCTGTTTGAGATGATACAGCAGAACACAAATGATTAACCAGATCAAGATGTGTGCGATAGACGGCATACATGTCACTCAGATGAACTGTTTGCAATGAGCCAAAATAACACAAACGGTTACCCAAATCGAGATGTGTGCGACAGACGGCATATAGGTCACTCGACTGAACTATCTACAATGAGTCAAAATAACACAAACAATTGCCCAGATGGAGAATTGTGTGGTAAGACCGATAATAACACACACGATCTATATACTTATACTTACTTATACTAATTACAGACTCCCAAGGAATTACCATGTTAATCAGTAATTAGAAGCCGTTTATCTTGTGGGCCCCAATAATTACGGTTTGGATCTGCCCAATATTTCTAGGTCAATCTATCGGACGAGACTTGCCTGCTCCCCCGCCGTGTGCCCATCCGTGCTTCCGTCTACGTGGCTTGATTTAATTGGAACAAAATAAGGCTGGGCCCCACCCCCTTAAAATCAGGGGGGGAGATGATTAGATTAGAAAGAAAAAAAGAAAAAAAGACAGTCGTAGGATGAAGTGGGAGCACGGATGGGAGCAGGCAAGCCGGATCCCTATCTATAATCAAAGAACCGCTCACGCCTCCTCTCCACCTCCCGCACAATCCTCCTCTCCACCTCTCGCACAATCACTAACGTGCAGGCCATCGCCACCTCCTTCATCTACTGCTCACCCAGCCATCTCCCTGGCTCTCAAATCTCTCTTCTTACAGCCATCAACGATGTCATGGGTTAGCACGGCCTCCTCTTTCTTCTTTCTCCATTATCTCCGTTCCCAATCTCCTTCTAGGCGCAATCTTCTCTTTTTGTGGTCCATGTCATCCTATCTGTCCCCTCCACGGATTTCACTTCAATTGCATAGCGTTAGATTTCTCCATACTCTCAGCAATGGCTTCAGACTTCAGTCCAAGTCCACTGCCGCAAAACTTACCATAGGACAGATAAACTAACCTATTTTATTTTGTTTCTTACTGTTGTTAGAGTAGTTCAAATTTGAATCAAGTTAGGAGATATGTTCTTCGATGGGCTTCGTGCACTGGACGGCTGACCCCGTAGGACAAGGTAGGATGGTTGTTTTCGTTCATCACTAAGAGACCTAGGAGGAAGAAGGGGAAACAAAGAGGATCAGGTCGTGGGCTGTAGGACTGGTGGCTGGCTCGGGTGCAGCCATCAAGAAGATGGACAGGAAAGGCTGGAGAGACAAAGGGGCTGGGGGCAGGTACAGATTTGTTTTTCTGAATTTATGAATGTCTTATAGTGCACTCTAAATTTCTATCAATTACAGATCTTCAATTCTTATTACTCTTTTGGTGCTATGATTTGTGAAACACATATTTGACTTAAAATCTGTCCATCGTCCGCCACTGTTCGCACTATGGGTGCTTATACCTCTGTAGAAAATCTTCTTCCATGATCTCCTTGGTGTTTTAGTTCATTTGTCAATGTTCAGCGGGCAATACATTTTGTGAGATCTGCAGCCTACTCAAGGATGACGACTCCACCATTATTCTAACCTTCTTGGAGGTCTGTTCTAATCATCCTAATCTTCTATCACATACTCTTTTCATAAGGTAGTTACACACGCCATAGTTCCTCCCTCACTGTTCCTCAATCGCAGTCTGATGTATATTAGACATGATTTACTCATTGTTTAGACCTACTAGGACAAAAGCCCGTGCGTTGCAACTGGGGAGAAAGCTGACCTATAATCAAATTTAGTGAGAACTGTATATGCAAATATAACGCCACGTGCTTCATACAAAGAAACCGCTAGTTCATGAAAATGTCCACCAGCGCAATACAATAATATCAGAACGATTTATTCAAGAATCAAAACAACTCACTGCAATAAACTCACTGCAATAGTAGAATCCCATTGCACAGTAGGACCCTGAGGCCTATGTGTGGCCAACAGTGTTTTTGGATTTGCTGAACTTTTGTCTCGACTGCCACGCGATTTGTGAAGTAGTTGGATCACGCACGAGGAAACATTAAATTTGAAGTTTCGGTCGTTGATACTTGATTTTTTATTTGAAACTTGCTATTTTCTCATTCGATTTTTCCAAAATTATAGATAAAATTTTAAGACTTTTTTTTTCTGTCGGTCATAGGCGCGAAAATTGTGATTTTATTGTTTGCGTGCTAAACTTAACATTTAATTTTAAAATCCATCCAAACATATTTAAGATGGATCTTATTTGAAATCCCTCGTCATGAGAAATACGAATTCAGAAACAAGACTTAATTTAAACTTTTCATTTAAAAGATATAAAAGTTTGAAAATCGAACGCGAGAAATAAAATCACATCCGAGGGACCGCGGCACAAATCCTCAACCGTTCTTCCCGTATTGCTTTTGTTTTTAGAGTCGCTAGTGCTGCCGCAAATTAGCACCACTTAACTTGTAGCAATTTCTGCATGGGGACAATATTTTCTGTCATTACCATATGAATTGTTGGAGGCCTATTTTAGCCTCTAGTGAGGAAAGAAAGCAGTTCCGGCTATGCTTTTAAGCCTGCCGTTGAAGACCAAGCAAAATCCTGCTTAGTAATTAGAAACCAATTAAGGCATCATCATGCAGCAATGTACATTTTTTTCATTATTCTACGGATGAATCCATTGAATTTGGCCACGTCGTGCGCCCTTCTTCCTAATCTCCTGTAATTTTCTTTTATTAGGGATGAATCCATTTAATTTGCCCACATCGTGAGTCAACCTTCCTATTTTTTTAAATATGGATGAATCCGTTTAATTCAAGGACGCCATGCGCCGGAGGCCTGGAGCCTTGCCTTCCTAACTCCTTTAATAATGTCCGTGTGCTAGAACCTTCATCGCCCTCCTTTAATTCCGTTTAGTTTAACCTTCCCTTGTTATCTCACATGGCCGTGTACATTATTACATTGGAGATCGCTAGTTCGATTCTGGAGAGCAAATTTTTTCCTTCTATTTTCCTGGACTGCAGTCAGCTCGCCGGTGTGTGTGTTTTAAACGGGCTACAACTAAGATATAATATGGGCCACAGCGACACAACACGGGCTGTGCTCGACGGACGTGCGTGCATGTGTCATATGTCCCCAAATTAGTACCACCTCACATATATCTTAAATACCCCTCAAAAAACATATATCTTAAATAGAAAATAAAATCACCGCGGGACGAAACCAAGAATATCACCTTGCTTTATTAGTAGGTATATATATATACATATATATATAACAGCATAGGAAGTTAGCACACCTTCATTGCCATGGCCAGCCAACGCTTGCAGCAGTCCATCAAATGAAGTATGCAAGGAGCAATAATGGAGAAGGTTTTCGTTCTTGGAGATTTTTATGTTGCGCTTCCTGCAGTATGAGAATTAGTCTATAATGAACATGTACAGTTTCATGACATGCATTCATTAGTTTCAGACCTGTCTAGATACTGCCATGGGTAAGATTTGGGCGTGCTAAAATTTTCAATTTATTTGGGGGTTCAGTTCACTAAAGATGTGGAAATCAGGCATCTTTTTTAATTTTGTTGGAAAGTGGATAAGTCATTTCGAAGAGTTAATTTCTTGGTTTGTTAAATCTACTTGTATACGTTTCTTACAAGTAAAATATATGATTTTATCAACTTCAATTTGTTCTTTCAATTTTATTCTCATGCACTAATCCAATAACAATATGTGCGTCTTAGAAGCATAAATTATGCAAGTTTTAATGGAATTTCTTTTGATAGTGCTCTTTGCATACATGGAGCGTTCAGAAGGTCGAGAAGGCCGCACCTTAGTATAGTATTTATTCAAAGCCACAGGGAAGATCGGAAATAATGCCCAAGTTAAGCTCTTGGTAGTTCTTTCTCATACTTATTCCACCGGGTTATCTTAGTGCCATCCCTTTGCTAAATTGATGTACTAAGTAATAAAGAACATATGCGAGTTGATTTTTGTAAATTTTACGTATTCTGTACAGTGCTGGAACTCTCTTAGTAAGAGCTGCTAGGTACTTAAGATCTGTTTAGTATCACCAAGAAACTTCCAAAAACAATGTACATACTGACTGATTCCATGATCCTAAACTGTATGTTGTTGTAATTGATATCTATGCTATACATTCATGTGCAGACTTTTTTTGACATCTATGCTATACATTCATGTGCCACTAGTGCAGAACCGAGCAATAGCACCGGTTCGTAAGGCCCTTTAGTGCCGGTTTAGTAACCGACACTAAAGTGTGGGCACTAAAGGCCCCCCCTTAGTACCGGTTCAGCATGAACAGGTGCTAAAGGGAAACTACGTGGCACGAGTCAGCTCCGGGGGCCGGGAGCCCTTTAGTACCGGTTGATAACACCAACCGGTACTACATGTTTGTGGGTTTTTGTTTTATTTTTTATTTTTCAATTAAATTTGTGTTATCAATTTAATTTAGGATTGTTTTACGTTATAATGAGTTGTAGTCGTCATCATCATCATCATCATCGTATATTAATAAATAAATAAACTCTAGCTAGCTAAAAACCATCGTAGTCGTCTAATTACCACTATTTAATCATCATAGTCATTACTGCTAGCTATCTAATCATCACCAACACTGGCTAGCTTAAAGAGAAAACATTCACTTTGTAACAGAAGCAAAGATATCATCGAGTTCAACATAATCATCACCAACATCGAAGTTCAGGACATGGACATGAGACAAGTACTAATTAAGAGCATGAACTAGTAGCTACTCCTGCTGCTCCCTCTTAGGTAGAATAGCATAGAACATGTATAGCTCTCCCGATTCATCATACTGGAGCATGCAGATGAATCTGTCTCCTAATCTTGGGTTGCGCTTCTCCTTGCTGCCCCCTAGTACTTCTCTGCGATCGTTAACAATTTTGCTCCAATCTTTCACTATTAAGCATTCTTCGCTTTCAGAAATCCTGAATGCACTCATGTGCAATGTAGGATATCTTGGCCGTAAGCTAACCATTGACATGTCACCTTTAGTCTCGATCCACTGAGGCATAAATGTCATCGGAAGTCCCTGTTGAAGAACATCGTATAGTAATTAATATACTAAGCAATGAAAGTTTAGCTTCAAAAATAATGTATGTAAAAGATGCACTAATTAAGGACAAATAGTTAAAATCTTACCATCTTTCGATTATAGATATGACCGTAGTTCAATACGATCACCATTGGTCGCATGTTTTGAGTACTAACATTTCTAAGTTCAGGAAAGAAATTTGTCTTGACATCGCCTCGACGAAAAGTTCAGTCCGAATCGCCGAAGGGTTCCAGCCGCATTGCCGAAAGGTTCTGTCCGAGTCGTCAAAGAGTTCCGACTTCAGCTCAAAAGGTTCCGGATTATCAAAAATTCCGGTTGGATTATCAAGAGGTTCCGGTTCAGAAATTCCGGATTATCAAAAGTTTCGGCCGGATTATACAGAGGTTCCAGCTCAAAAGGTTCCGGATTATCAAAAATTTCGGTTGGATTATCAAGAGGTTCCGGTTCAAAGGTTCCGGACTATCAGAAGTTTCGGCCGGATTATACAGAGGTTCCAGCTCAAAAGGTTCCGGATTATCAAAAATTCCGGTTGGATTATCAAGAGGTTCCGGTTCAAAAGTTCCGGATTATCAAGAAACTCCGGTTCCAAAAATTCCGGTTTAAAAAAATTCCGGCCAGGTTATGTAGAGACCTCAGGCATTACAAGACACAGAACCAATCAACTCTTTTCTTAAAACAAAAGCAACACTATGCATTATCCGGCGCCAGCGTCCGGTAAAAAATACCAGGTGCTATCGTTTCTATGTATTTTATCAGTACATGTTAATTCATCCGACAATAATTACTCTGGCCGGTAATATTTTTACGCAGGGCAACTATTAAAAGAAAAAGGGGTGGTGTTATACCACGGATGCACGTTCATCTGTATCGAACGGCTTCACGGACAGGGTGTCGCGGTCTGGTTTACGTCAATGTACTGGCTGACTCGCCCGTCTGCACCACCTTACAACACCTCGGACAACTCGCCCGTCCACCATGGCCACCGGTTCATGCGTCCACGCCGGCTTACAATGTGGAGGACAACTTGCTCGGCCGCACCGGCTTACAACGCCGGGCCGACTCATCTGTCTGCTCCTACGGTTAACTTGGTCGTGATTAATTTTAGCATCACTGTGGTGATCATCAACTCGATGGCGGATAATTTCCGGCCTAGCACATCAGGTGATATCCATCTAAAATATATTTTATTAGCACATATTATTTTTGTCAAAGAACAGTTTACCTTTACCTTGGTCTGCAATATTGTTTATGCAGGACCATTGTTCATTGCAAAAGCTATGGCTGTGTCATGGATGTATAAACTCGTGCAACCATTATGAATGCGCTAGTATCTTACCATGCCATCAAGCTCGGTGAATATATGTGCAAACCGCCATTCTGCAGACCGGTTTACATCAATATGACGTGGCTAAGTCGCCCGTCCACGCCGGTTTACAATGCCGCGGCCGACTCATCTGTCTGTGCCGCCTTTGAAAGCCGCGGTCGTCTTTGCTGTCCATCTCTCACGGCCTGGTCTACATCAACATACCGGGCCGCACCTGTCTGCATGAGCTATTTATTGGGTATGAGCAAGTCACAGCTTGTGTAGCCCGGTTTTCTTTCAAATTGGAGACAAATTATCATCAACCGCTGTTTGCACTGGATGGTTCAATGGGCAGGCGCACAAGTCGCCGCCACTACAGTTTTGATTAACTTCAAATCGCCAGTTGGAAGGAACCATTGGCCGAGTTGCTGACACGGCTCATATGGGATCATTTACAACCCGCCGCAGTCACCTCAACCTTCTATGGATTCACATCGTGCTATCAACGCCAATGATATACAAGTTATGCCGGTTTATATCACGGTCAAATATGGAGAGTCTCAAGCCAACTCCTCGAGTCACCTTTGAGACTCGGGGGCTACGATGACATGACTCAACGAATCTTGCCAGTTTCAGCAAATTTAAGAACCCTGGGACGATGGAGGGAAGGATAACCCGGTCCCGGAGGCTACTGTTATACTGATGAAAGTTTAAAAGCCGTCAGAAAATTTCCGGCTTAAAAAGTATATGACAGTTATAAAATCCCGGCTCGATGAAGAAGTTCCAGGTCATCAGAAATGACTCCGGTTTACAATTCGGTTCAAGAAAAATCTATTCTCCTACAAAGCTCTGAAGCGCTCAAATCCGGTTTAACAATGTCCGGTTCAAAAAGGAATTAACTTCTCGCAAGTTTGAGTTTAAAGGCCGTCAGAAAATTTCCGGCTGAAAATGAAGATTCCGGTTTGAAATCCGGTCCAAGGGAAAGATATCTCCCACAAAGCTTTGAAGCTCTCAATATCCGGTTCAAGATCCCGATTCAAGAAGTATTTATCTCTTGCAAAAAGTTAAAAATTGCCAAAGAGAGCGTGCTGCCATGATGCGCGGTTCAAACATGGGTATCCTGCCTTACTGGCCTAACATATTATTGATTACATGGGGGCTTCTGCTTCATAAAGCGGGGTCTTTGTTCTTTTACATCATGCGTGGTTACACGGAGCTGTTCTGTCTTAAAGTGGCCTCCGGTTTACCCCTTGAAAATTTTATAAACATCACTTGGGGGCTTGGTCGTATCCGAACCAATGCAACACCTTTTGATAGGCGAAAGCCACCAGATCACTTGGGGACATGGTCAAGTCTGAACCAGTCACGCCTCTTGATCGGCCTAAGGCCATAGAATCACTTGGGGGCTTGGTCGAACCCGAACCATTGCCACGCCTCTTGATCGGCATAATGCCACGGTTTCATTTGGAGACCTGGCTGACTTGAACCATAGCTACACCATTGGGGAGCTTGGTCGTGTCCGACCATGGTAACACCATCTGATCGGCTCAATAAGCCTCTTTTTGCAAATGGTTTTATCATTGCCGTTGCTTCAATATTTTCCTTGATAACTGTTTCTTTTATTTTTGTTGCGTTTTTAAACCGACAAAGTTTTAAACCGGTTCAAACTGTCAATTACAAATTGACGGAACACGGTCAAATCTTAATCCGGAGACTATCTGCCCGGTTTGATTTTCTGTTACCATCCTATTATGGAGTAAACCAGTGTTTATCAACCCGACTCGGCTTTCAACTACAAGTTATCAGTACACGATCAAGTTATAATCCGGAGACTATCAGCCCAGTCTGGTTTGACTACAAGTCACCAGTATTATATATGGTTAATCTGGGGTTTATCACAAACCCGATACGGTTTTATCATAATCCGGTACAATATGAAAGGAGTTATCATTACTCAAAGATTGGGGTTATCACTCTTACTACAAAAAGTTGGTAAACCAACGATGTGATTCAATGTCACAGGTATGATATATTTCATATTTTTAAGTGCAGCCTTGATTATAAACCCAGGTTATATGTTGGGCATTATGACCCGTCCGGCGGTAAACCGCCAGGACACTTTAAACTTGTATGCAGAAACAGGTTTGAATAAAGTATGATGATAAATTCCGGTGTTTATTAAACCGGCTTGGCTTTTGACTATAAGTCGCCAGTATGATGATAAATTATCCGGTGTTTATTAAACCGGCCTGGCTTTTGACTATAAGTCGCCAGTATGATGATAAATTATCCGGTGTTTATTAAACCGGCCTAGCTTTGGACTATAAGTCGCCAGTATATATATATATATTTGGATTGCGCCACTGGAATTATGCGCTTATAAATCATTGGGTTATATTATTCAAATAGCCAAACTTGGCTGAATTTTCATTATGATATTGAATGAATAAGGTTTTCACCGGATTATATTATCTTGAATAGCCAACATGGCTGGATTTTTATGGTTATTAATAACCGGTATTACTGAGTTTTCAAAGTCGCTTTAGCGCAATGGCTATTATTTTATCAAAGGATATGATTTATTCTACAATGGAAGGAATAGTCCCGAGTCGCTGCAGGCTTAGAACCCGGCACTTGGGGGCTACATTATTCAAATCAAGATTACATGCAAGTCTCATGTCGCTGCAAGCATGCATCATGACACTTGGGGGGCTAATGGAAAGTCATTTTTTACTAGTCTTATTGAAGACCCGACTCATCATATTATAATGAGCCGGCCCTTGGGGGCTACCAATTGCTCATGTCAACAATTCAAGGTACACAAGTTTTTGTCCATAATATTGACGGATCCATTGCTCAGTTGGTAAAGCACAAAGCTCTTAACCTTGTGGACGTGGGTTCAAGCCCTACGATGGAAGCTACATTATAAGATGCTATTTTTATTGAAGTATATATCAAGTCCCGGTTCAGTATTATCTTACTAAGCCGGCCCTTGGGGGCTACACATCACTGCTAAAATCTACATTATTATATTTACAAAGTTCCTGCTCATTATTGCATAATGACCCGGCCCTTGGGGGTTACACTGATTGAAGTTTTTATAAGCAATTACAAGTCCCAGGTTGCTGCAAGCATGACAACCCGGCACTTGGGGGCTACATATATGGAGTATTCAGTTTATATGATTGAGATGAACTAATCGGATTTCTTCAAGGTTGAAACACTTATGGGAGCAAGTCTTAAATTATCACTATGTTCTCCTCTTAAGACTTGGGGGCTACAGGTATTATGCATATAAAGGAGGAACATCTTCATTTTATCAGTTTTGAGCAAATCAGGAAGATCAATTACATGACCCGGTGTCGACAACAATTATGACCCGGCGCCATCAATATTTATAAACCGACCATTTTGGTAATATTAAACTGGCAAGTTTTACATCTTTAAACCGGCTGAATATCAGATAAGTATTTTCAGACCCATATTTCTTAAACCGGCGCTTTGGGAGCTGAGTCAAAGGAGTTATTCTTCACAATATTTCTTGGTGACAAACCAATGTCGGAAAATTGATTATGAAGCTGGTCTGTTGACCCGGATTTCCCAGAAGGAGGAAATAACAAGGACTTAAGGATGATTAGGTACCGGTTTACAAAAATTCTTAACCCGGAGCATAACCTGTCAAATTTGTTCTTGTGTTTATTTTGCAGCATAAGTTTACCATGAATAAATCCAAGCTAAACTTGGGGGCTAATGTCGGGGATATACCCCGCGGCGTAAACCGGCCGGAAGTATAACCCGGCCGGACTAGGCGTTTCATTGGTAAACCGCCAGAGGATTGGCGGTTTACGTGATTGGCGGTTTACATGTCTGGCGGTTTACGTGTCTGGCGGTTCACTGGTATGACGATTCACGAGCCTGAAGACTCATTGGTGACCTGGCGCGTGTTCCAGATGGATGACAAGGCCCAAGGCCCAGCATGCCGGTTTATGTTAATGGTGGGCCGGTTTAAGAGGAAAGGCATGAGGAACATTATCTTACAAGGAGCTAAGACCTGGACTTGTATCCGGTTTGTATTAGAGATAGGCTAGTCCTAATCCTAATAGGACTCTACATGTAACCCACCCCTCCAACATATATAAGGAGGGGCAGGGCTCCCCAAAAGGGACAAGATTCACAAGTTCCACGAGTTGGACAAGTTAGGTTTAGACAATAGCTCTCGAGATAGAGCACTCTTGTAACCGTGGTCATCATCATCAATATCAATGAAGCAGGATGTAGGCTTTTACCTCCACCGTGAGGGGCCGAACCTGGGTAAAACATCGCGTCTCTCATCCCACTCAACCCCTCTCAAGCTACCACATAGATGCGTTGGCCTCGCGACTAAGTCCTGACACTAAGGACATCTGCCGTGACAATTCCACGACAGTAATGGTGTGTCCGAACGTCGTAATCGCACTCTATTGGATATGGTGCGATCTATGATGTCTCTTACCGATTTACCGCTGTCATTTTGAGGCCATGCTTTAGAGACTGCCGCATTCACTTTAAATAGGGCTCTGTCGAAATCCATTGAGACGACACCGTATGAATTATGGTTTGGGAAGAAACCTAAGCTGCCATTTCTAAAAGTTTGGGGATGCGATGCTTATGTCAAGAAACTTCAACCTGAAAAGTTCGAACCCAAGTCGGAAAAATGTGTCTTCATAGGATACCCTAAAGAAACTGTTGGGTATACCTTCTACCTCAGATCCGAAGGCAAGATCTTTGTTGCCAAGAATGGGTCCTTTCTAGAGAAAGAGTTTCTCTCGAAAGAAATAAGTGGGAGGAAAGTAGAACTTGATGAAGTATTACCTCTTGAACCGGTAAGTGGCGCAACTCAAGAAAATGTTCCTGAGGTGCCTGCACAGACTAGAGAGGAAGTTAATGATGATGATCATGAAACTTTAGATCAAGTTACTACTGAACTTCGTAGGTCCACGAGGACACGTTCCGCACCAGAGTGGTACGGCAACCCTGTTTTGGAAATCATGTTGTTAGACAACGGTGAACCTTCGAACTATGAAGAAGCGATGGCGGGCCCGGATTCCGACAAATGGCTGGAAGCCATGAAATCCGAGATAGGATCCATGTATGAAAACGAAGTATGGACTTTGACTGACTTGCCCGATGATCGGCGAGCCATAGAAAATAAATGGATCTATAAGAAGAAGACAGACGCGGATGGTAATGTGACCATCTATAAAGCTCGGCTTGTCGCTAAGGGTTATCGACAAGTTCAAGGGGTTGACTATGATGAGACTTTCTCACCCGTAGCGAAGCTGAAGTCCATCCGAATCATGTTAGCAATTGCCGCATTCTATGATTATGAGATATGGCAAATGGACGTCAAAACAGCATTCCTTAATGGTTTCCTTAAGGAAGAATTGTATATGATGCAGCCGGAAGGTTTTGTCGATCCTAAGAATGCTGACAAGGTGTGCAAGCTCCAACGCTCGATTTATGGGCTGGTGCAAGCATTTCGGAGCTGGAACATTCGTTTTGATGAGATGATCAAAGCGTTTGGGTTTACGCAGACTTATGGAGAAGCCTGCATTTACAAGAAAGTGAGTGGGAGCTCTGTAGCATTTCTCATATTGTATGTGGATGACATACTGTTGATGGGAAATGATATAGAATTCTTGGAAAGCATAAAGGCCTACTTGAACAAGTGTTTTTCAATGAAGGACCTTGGAGAAGCTGCTTATATATTAGGCATCAAGATCTATAGAGATAGATCGAGACGCCTCATTGGTCTTTCACAGAGTACATACCTTGACAAGATATTGAAGAAGTTCAAAATGGATCAGTCAAAGAAGGGGTTCTTGCCTGTATTGCAAGGTACAAGATTGAGCACGGCTCAATGCCCGACCACGGCAGAAGATAGAGAAAAGATGAGTGTCGTCCCCTATGCCTCGGCCATAGGTCTATCATGTATGCTATGCTGTGTACCAGACCTGATGTAAACCTTGCCGTAAGTTTGGTAGGAAGGTACCAAAGTAATCCCGGCATGGAACACTGGACAGCGGTCAAGAATATCCTGAGGTACCTGAAAAGGACTAAGGACATGTTTCTCGTGTATGGAGGTGACGAAGAGCTCGTCGTAAAGGGTTACATCGATGCTAGCTTCGACACAGATCTGGATGACTCTAAGTCACAAACCGGATACGTGTATATTTTGAATGGTGGGGCAGTAAGCTAGTGCAGTTGCAAGCAAAGCGTTGTGGCGGGATCTACATGTGAAGCGGAGTACATGGCAGCCTCGGAGGCAGCACAAGAAGCATTCTGGGTGAAGGAGTTCATTACTGACCTAGGAGTCATACCCAGTGCGTCGGGCCCGATGACTCTCTTCTGTGACAACACTGGAGCTATTGCCCTTGCCAAGGAGCCTAGATTTCACAGGAAGACCAGGCATATCAAGCGTCGCTTCAACTCCATTCGTGAAAGTGTTCAAAATGGAGACATAGAGATTTGTAAAGTACATACGGACCTGAATGTGGCAGATCCGTTGACTAAACCTCTCCCTAGAGCAAAACATGATCAACACCAGAACTGCATGGGTGTTCGGTTCATCACAATGTAACTAGACTATTGACTCTAGTGCAAGTGGGAGACTGTTGGAAATATGCCCTAGAGGCAATAATAAAATGGTCATTATTATATTTCTTTGTTCATGATAATTGTCTATTGTTCATGCTATAATTGTGTTATCCAGAAATCGTAATACATGTGGGAATACATAAACCACAACACGTCCCTAGTGAGCCTCTAGTTGACTAGCTCGTTGATCAAAGGATAGTCATGGTTTCCTGACTATGGACATTAGATGTCATTGATAACGGGGTCAAATGATGTGATGGACAAGACCCAATCCTAAGCTTAGCTCAAAGATCGTGTAGTTCGTTTGCTGTAGCTTTTCTGAATGTCAAGTATCATTTCCTTAGACCATGAGATTGTGCAACTCCCGGATACCGTAGGAGTGCCTTGGGTGTGCCAAACGTCACAACGTAACTGGGTGACTATAAAGGTACATTACAGGTATCTCCGAAAGTGTCTGTTGGGTTGGCACGAATCGAGACTGGGATTTGTCACTCCGTATGACGGAGAGGTATCTCTGGGCCCACTCGGTAATGCATCATCATAATGAGCTCAATGTGACCAAGTGGTTGATCACGGGATCATGCATTACGGTACGAGTAAAGTGACTTGCCAGTAACGAGATTGAACGAGGTATTGGGATACCGACGATCAAGTCTCGGGCAAGTAACGTACCGATTGACAAAGGGAATTGTATACGGATTGATTGAATCCTCGACATCGTGGTTCATCCGATGAGATTATCGAGGAGCATGTGGGAGCCAACATGGGTATCCAGATCCCGCTGTTGGTTATTGACCGGAGAGTCGTCTCGGTCATTTCTGCATGTCTCCCGAACCCGTAGGGTCTACACACACTAGTGCAGAACCGGGCAATAGCACCGGTTCGTAAGGCCCTTTAGTGCCGCTTACATAACCGGCGCTAAAGTGTGGGCACTAAAGGCCCCCCCCTTTAGTACCGGTTCAGCATGAACCGGTGCTAAAGGGCAACCACGTGGCACGAGCCAGCTCCGGGGGCCGGGAGCCCTTTAGTACCGGTTGGTAACACCAACCGGTACTAAAATGTTTGGGGGGTTTTGGTTTTATGATTTCTTTTTCATTTAATTTTGTGTTTTCCATTTTAATTCTTTTTCATTTGCTAGTATTTTACGATACTACACATTGTACACGTTATGCATATATATATACATATATATAAATAGAATTTCTAGTAGAACCAATCATATATATATCATCAATGTCTCACAAACCACCATATTAATTCACACATACACACATGTATAGCTATATACAATTTCTCCTACATATGCATGTTGCCTTCGGAGCCAGTGGCATTAGTCTAATTGGTGCCTTCGGAGAACGATGACAATTGGAAGTGGTTCATGACCTGGTCGATGGGGGCGGTAGCGGGTAATAGTATTCTCCCTTCGGATTTATGACCTGGTCGAGCAAAAATCCCGCTATTTCCTCTTGAAGTGCTTCTACGCGCTCCGTTTGCATGTGTATTAGTTGTGTGACTAGATATCGATAATGGTGTAAAAATTGTGAATAGTGTTCTGACAAGCGTACCCATTCCTGTCTTTCAGATCTGCTCCTTTCGGACGCCATCATGCGAATGTTCTAGCAAACGCAGAATGCACACAGATCAGTCCCTGCGCCTGCTTCAGGGCCTTTATTACGAGAATGGAATTTAATTTGATCAGATAATAATTAATCAAGCATGATAATTAAAGAGATGGCAGCTAGCTAGTACTACTTAATTACTTACCTTGGGTCGAAACCATTTCAGCTGTCGTTTCCATTCGCCTTCCGTGACGCTGATGAACCTTGCCCAAGCCCTGCCCGCCGACAAAGAAAATGAATAAAGGGGTTATTAAATAGTTCATATCATGAAATGACGAACTAAATAGGCCGAGATATATAGTTAATAATGATTGAAATTGCCTGTTGACTATCCCAAACAAGATGTTATAGTCACTATTTGCTTTGAGTAGTGAGTCCAGTATTTGAACTGTTCCGGCGTCAACTTTAATGATACACAAGATCCAGTGAAATCTGCATGCACACACGTTTGCATGTCTTAATTAAGCGGGGATATGTAAGCAAAAACATGTAGCTAGCTAGTAGGCAAAAACAGAGAATTTGTAGTACAAGAAAGTGTGACTCACTGGAAGTTGTAAGGAAGTAGTATATCTTCATTGTATTTGAGGCGCTTCAAGAACTCTAGCATGCTGTCCTCTACCTGCTTTTCAGGATGCTTGTTTATTTTCCATGTGTATTCATTAACGGTGTTTGGGTCAATGAACCCAATGCCATAGCATCCACCTTTTCTCATTTCATACATCTTCATCCTGCATAATACCACAGAAAAGAATATAGTGAGGATAATTACAGGTAATGATTGATCAAAAGGATCACTACAGCTAGCTTGAGACTTAAATTACAGAAACAAATCACTTACAGACAATAGCAACTGACGATAGATTTGTCGAGTGCGTCTTGATTGTAACTGAAATAGTTCAGAATACTCAACAGTCACAGATTTCTGATGGTAGTAATGATCCTTCTTGACTTGCACCATGAGGGACTCTCGATCGGATCTCTTGGTAATGTCCATGTACCATTGATGCAATTCATACATTCTCGTTGGGAGCTTCTTGACCTCTTCTGGCTTGACCAAAGGTTGGCCCCGGGCATATTTCCATTTTATTTCCTCCTCTGTAAGCACAGGCATGTCCTCGATCTCGAGGAGTTGTCCAACAGTGATGTTGAGAGTTTCAGCCTGCATCATATGCTCCTGGGTTATTACCACATCGCCCACCTCGGGAACGTAAACTGTTTGCCCACAATAATATTGGGCACGCGTACTGTCACGTGTTGTTGGCGGCACAACAAGCGGGGGGATCGATTGCGCCGCTTTTTCTCCCAGCTAGGCAACAGTTTTCCCGCATTTTTTGACAGTTGCTTGTTGTTTGCTCGAGCTCGAGCTCACCTCCTTCTATAGACGTTGTCGATGTAACTTCCTGATGTGGCGCTCATAGTCTGTGTCAACAGTCTTAGGAGCTGGTGGTTGAGCCATATGAATGAAGTGGTCAACTACTTCCACAGGCACTTTCTCCCTTGGCGGCGGTGGCGGTTTCGGTCCAAAATGGGCGTCGACTTCTGCCCGCACTATGGCATTGGTTTGCTCCTCGGTCCTGTCGTAAGCCCTCTCAGGAAGAGGAGTAGTGAGGTTTGGACCATATTTATATCGCTTGCCTCCGCCTGTACTTCCTGTACTATGACCTCGACTCGTACCGCTACGCACCATAGCTGCGGGGTGTCTCTTCTGTGATTGCTGAGGCGGCGGAGACGGCTGACGGGGCTGAGTTGGATGAGGAGGAGTGGCCTGAAGCTGTGCCGGACTTGGAGGAGGAGTGGCCTGAGGTTGTGCCGGACTTGGAGGAGGAGTGGACGTCTGACGCTGTGTCGGACTTGGAGGAGGAGTGGCCTGACACTTTGCCGGACTTGGTGGACGAGGAGTCGGATGACGCGGTGTCGGTGGCCTTCGAAAGATGTTGCAATCCTTTCTCCATAGGATGATACGATGTTTGGCATCTCCGAGTGTGTGCTCCTCGTCACCTCCAGGAATGTCAATCTCTAGCCCCGAATATTGGTCCACCACCTCATCAACCACGACACGAGCATAGCCTGCTGGAATCGAGTTGCAATGGAAGGTTGCATCGGGGGAATTTGTATAAGCAACGCCGTCCGCCACCTTCAAGGATATGTTCTTAATTTTGAAGTGTAGCTCGCAGTTAGTGTTCTCCGCGATGTCATCCACGAGGTATCTATCCAGCATTGCGTCAAATGGGGCGGAACCCACGCTGCTTCTCGGCATGGATGGGGCGGTGGTATCCAATGTTGGATCATCCGCTAGCTGCTGCAGCTGCTGAGACCCACTTTGCTGGCTAAGTGAGTCGATCTACTCCTGCTGCCGCTGGAATTTGACTACCAAGTCCGCGTGCGCTGATTCTAGGCCTTGAAGGCGTTCATAGTCCAGCTTCCTCTTCTCCTCCTCCATCTTCCTCTTCTTCTCCTCCGCAATCTTCCTTCTCGCACGGGTTCTGTAGTCGGCGTTCTAGTCCGAAAACCCCTCATACCATGGAATAGCGCCCTTGCCTCGTGTTCTTCCCGGGTGTTCAGGATTTCCCAGGGCACGCGTAAGCTCGTCGTTCTCTCTGTTGGGCTGGAACACCCCCGTTCGAGCCTCTTCTATTGCAACAAGTATATTGTCGTCGGCTCCGTTCAGACATGCCTTCATCGAAACTTTGCCTGTCTTCGGGTCCAACTCCCCCCCATGTGGATAGAACCAAGTCCTGCACCTGGGGGGCCAGCTCTTAGTAACCAGAGTGACACCTGCATCCTCCATCTCTTTCTCAGACTTATCCCACTTAGGCATTGCCACCGCGTAGCCACCTGGCCCCAGCTTATGGAACTTATCCTTTTTTTCGGCATTCTTCTTGTTTATTCTCGACCGTTCCTTAGCTAATTCTGAATCCTTGAATTTCACGAAATCGTCCCAATGAGCACTTTGATTCTCTAGTGTTCCCTCGAATACTGGAGTCTTCCTTCCTCCCTTGACGTACTTGTCCCATTCATGATTCTTGTGGTTCTTGAATGCAACCGCCATCTTCCTAAGAGCAGCATCCTTGACTTTCTGCACATCTGCTTCTGTGAAATCATCTGGTAGGGTGAAATGTTCCATGAGAGTATCCCAAAGCAGACTTTTTTGTCTGTCGTCGACAAAACTAAGATCTGGACGTGGCTTTGCTGGCTCTCTCCATTCTTGAAGGGAGATCGGGAGTTGGTCCTTCACAAGAACTCCGCACTGACGAACGAACTTGTCCGCAATCTTCTTAGGCGCTAATGGTTCGCCGTTAGGTTTGATTGCCTCGATATTATACTTTACGCCCTCCTTCAACTTTTTGTTCGGGCCTCATTTTGTCCTGTTGCCTGAAGATTTGCTCGATCCAGATGGCTGAAAGAAGAAAGATCGATTCGTTAATATATCTTCAACTCATTTAAAACATGTGATAATCACCAGATGCCTGCTTATATAAATATATATACCTCTCGGTGTTGTCATAATCGTAGTTCATGACTTCATCAATTCGGTCGTCGCGATCGAATATCATATCACCCTCTCCGGTGTTGTTTAGAAATTCGGAGCCGTCATAATCTTCTTCATTCTGATCATCATCTGGCCCGCGTATTATATCGAACATGGTCTGTTCTCCCTCTCTGTCGGTATTGTCCGCCATAGCTTTTATTTAACTATGCCAAAAGAAATATAAAACAATTTAGTATTCAAATTACATCGTCTCGAATAATAGATATAATCTCGAATACATCGTCTCGAATAATAGATATAATCTCGAATACATCGTCTCGAATAATAGATATAATCTCGAATACATCGTCTCGAAATAATAGATATAATCTCGAATACATCGTCTCAAATAATATATAATCTTGAATACATCGTCTTGAATATTATATATCGAGTACATCACTGGCTAGGTAGCTAATGAAGATCGAATACTACAGAAGAATCTAGGACACTCGTGGTTCCTGCGGCGCGGGCGATGGACACCCAAATAGAAGGAACCCTCACAGGATCATAGTTGAAGTGAGATCCCTAAAGAAACTGCCAGGTATTGGAGAACCTACCGCCCTCTAACGCAACCATGTAGCGATGGACGTGCTCGTCCTCCTCCCTGACACGGCGACGTACCACCTCCGGTGGGGCCGGCTCCCTCCGCACCGAAACTGGCCCACGCGAACGCCACCAAATGAGATCAGGGTCGACGACGGGACCCGGGGCCGGGTTCCTCATCAAGCGGCGCGCCCCTCCAGGCAGCACCTCCCAGTGCCAGCCCGGCGGAGCCCAGTCCCGGACATGGGTCAGTCGGACGTCGTCGCGGACGGGTCAACGGCGAGGATGCGGGCTGGGCATCGTCGAGAACAAATACTAGCTATATGCCCGCAAAAAGTAACATTTTTTTAATGATTGGATTTTGATAACTAAAATTTCTAACATTTCTATATAACACTAATTATGCTATCATTGCATATGTCAAAATTTTATATGCTATTTCATACTAATTAAGCATCTAACACTAAAAACAGAAAACACAACTTTTATACATCCATTAAAAAACTGAAAAAAACAACATTATATAAAAAAATTCCATACTAATTAAACACTAATTATATCCATCTAACATGCATTCATACATATATACTAGTGAAAAAATAATAATCTAAAAAATCTAAACTAATTAAACATACAAAATACGTATATACTAATATATACATGCATTAGTTCATACATATGTATGTGTGTGTGTGTGTGTTCATCATGCTTGTGTGTGTGTATGGGCTCGGGGAGGGGCGGCGCCCATGGTGGCCGCCGGGGGCGAGGGAGAGGGGTTAGAGGGGGAGAGCTCACAGCGGGGCGACGGCGAGGCGACGGCCGGGGGCGGCGACGGGCCGGGGCGTGACGCGGGGGCGGCGACGCGGGGACGGCGTGACGGGGACGGGCCCGGGGCGGCGACAGAGACGAGGGCGGCGACAAGGACGGGTGCGGCGACGGGGACGGGGGCGGCGATGGGGACGGGGGCAGCGACGGCGACGGCGTCGATCGATCGGGGCGCGCGGGCGATGCTTCAATGGCGAAACAGAGGAAGAAACAGAGGGAGAATGAAATTTTCGTAAGTGTTGTATATATAGAAGGCACCTTTAGTACCGGTTGGAGCCACCAACCGGTACTAAAGGCCTGTTTTGGCCAGGCCAAGCGGCGGGAACCGCACCCCCTTTAGTACCGGTTGGTGGCTCCAACCGGTACTAAAGGCCCCCCTTTAGTACCGGTTGGTGCCACGAACCGGTACTAAACGGGGTGCGCTGGCGCAGGTGCGGTGCGCAAGTTTAGTCCCACCTCGCTAGCCGAGGGGCGACCGCACTGGTTTATAAACCCCCGTGCGGTAGCTCTCTCGAGCTCCTCTCCAAAGCAGGCCTCTGGGCCTACATGTTCTGTGCTGCCCTATTGGCCTACTGGGCCTTTGCGGGCCTGCATCCTGGCCCAACAACAGGTTGGGTTTCTAGTCATATGCAGGCCGCTCTGGCCTAGTAGGCGGGCTTTATTTATTTTTTTTGCTTTATTTATTTTTGAGTTGTTTTTTTTGTGTATTTAGAGTTTCTTTGTGAATATTTTTGCTTTAGGTACAAAAAATTACAGACTTTCTGTTAGTGCCCGTAGTTTTCAAATTTGAATAGTTTAAATTTTGAATTATTTGAAATTAGTGTGAATCACTAGTTTATGAATAACTTAACTTTAAAAATCAGTAAAGGCATGAAAGAATTTGTTTGCACATAAAATTTCTTCGCGTTTCAAATGCCAAAACACATAATTAACTACCCTAACTATTACAGAGATTCCCTTTTGGGTGTGAAACACAGAAGAAAGTGATGATAGTGAAGCCGATCACATCCCAGATCTTTGGGTGTGAAACTTTTTCTTCGCGTGTGTCCCTTTGCGCCGTAACCATGGAAAATCTTCATTATTTAACGGGATGCTCGGGTCAATATTCACTGTGAATGGAGCAATTTCATCAAAATTTTCATAATCTTCTGACTTGTCTGTCTTGTCATCCACTCCCACGATGTTTCTCTTCCCAGAAAGAACTATGTGCCGCTTTGGCTCATCGTACGATGCATTCGCTTCCTTATCTTTTCTTTTACTTGGCTTGGTAGACATGTCCTTCACATAGAAAACATGTGCCACATCATTGGCTAGGACGAATGGTTCGTCTGCATATGCAAGATTGTTGAGATCCACTGTTGTCATTCCGTACCGCGGGTCTTCCGTTACCCCGCCTCATGTCATATTGACCCATTTGCACCGAAACAAAGGGACCTTCAAACCACGTCGATAGTCAAGTTCCCATATGTCCTGTATATAACCATAATATGTTTCCCAGTGGTCCAATATGCAGATAACACACTGCTATTCCTAAATGCTGATCTAAGTCAATTGAGGGCTCTGAAATCAGTTTTGCATTCCTTCTCACAGGCAACTGGACTGCAGATCAATTTCCATAAATCCTCCATGTATCCTATCAATGTAGATGAGCAGGATGCTTCTGACCTGGCTGCCTTTTTTGATTGCAAATTAGGCACTATGCCTTTTACATATCTGGGGCTGCCAGTGGGGACCACCAGGCCTAAAATAGTTGACCTCCTTCCTCTTGTGGATTGTATGGAGAGAAGATTGACAGCAAGTTCATGGTTCTTGCCACAAGGGAGCAGACTGCAATTAGTCAATTCCGTGATCTCTTCCTTGCCTATCTTTTTCCTTTGTAGCTTGTCCATTCCTCAGGGTATTTTAAAACAATTGGAAAGAATCCAAAGGCAGTGTTTATGGAGGAAATATGGTCAGGAAAAGGGTCACTCACTGGCGGCTTGGCAACTTGTTTGTAGACCTAAGTCAAAGGGGGGCTTGGGATTTTAAACCTTGGACTGCAGAATGATGCTCTCTTATTGAAACACCTCAGCAAATTTTATAATAAGATGGATGTGCCCTGGGTGCAATTGGTTTGGGATTCTTACTACTTTGAAAGGATTCCACATGATATTGTTCTCTGTGGCTCCTTTTGGTGGAAAGATGTATGCAAGTTGATGGATAATTTCAGAGCCGTTACGTCGGTTGATGTCATAGTGGAGATACAGTGCAGTTCTGGTCAGACTACTGGCTAATTGGGAACAGTTCGGTTCCTCTGCAAGAGCGATTTCCTAGGCTATTTTCTTTTTGTCTCCACAAAAACCTCTCAGTCAAGGAAGTTTTTCAGGCTAGTTCTTTTCAGGAGCTTTTCTACTTGCCTATGACTGAACAAGCCTTCCAAGAAATGCAACAGCTCTCCTCATTAATGGGGTCTTTCCATTTGGATAATCAATCTAATGACCACTGGGGATGGAGGGAAGGCAAGAAATCAGAGTATACAGCAAAAAAGTTTTATGATTTTGTCTATCAACCAATGGTCTCAAACCCCATCCTGGGATGGATATGAAAAAGTTGCTGCACTATGTCGATCAAGATGTTTGCTTGGCTTGTCATCATGGACAGGATTAACACCAAGGACATGATTCAGAGGAGACATTGGAGAATTAATGAAGGGCCTGAATGTGTTCTTTGTCTGACTGGAGCTCTGGAGGACAGAAATCACCTGTTCTTCCAGTGCAATTTTAGTGCTCGAGTATGGAACTACCTACAAATTGAATGGAAAAATGGTGACGATATGGTGGAAATTGCTCATCATGCAAGGAAGGATTTCAACAAACCTTTTTTTGGGGAGGTGGTTTTCTTGGCCTGGTGGAATATTTGGAAGATCAGGAATGATAGAACTTTCAGGAACATTCAACCCTCTTTCAGGGCATGGAGGAATAGCTTCATTCATGATATCACTCTGCTCTCCCACCGAATAAAACGGAAATTTAGAGACGCCCTTCTTAAGTGGATTGATTTTCTTCCTCCTTGAGGAGAGTTCTGTTTGTCTCCTTTGTTTATTTGTAATTTATAGGTATAGTGCTCCCCTACCCTGTATAGTTTTTCTTCCTCTTTCTTTCTTTCTTTCTTTTTTCTTTGTTATTTTTTTCTTTCCTCACCTTGAGGAATTCCTGTATGTGTTTGCTTTATTTTTAATAAAATGCTGTGGGTTGTAAGCCCTACAGTCTTCATGGTAAAAAAAACCATAATATGTTTCCTTTCCCGTCTTGGTTTCTGCATCAAAGCGGACACCACTGTTTTGGTTGGTGCTCTTCTTATCTTGGGCGATCGTGTAAAATGTATTACCATTTATCTCGTACCCTTTGAAAGTCATTATATTCGAAGATGGTAACTGGGACAACAAGTACAGGTCATCTTCAATAGAGGTGTCATGCATGGTACGTGTCTGCAACCAGCTGGCGAAACTCCTGGTTTGTTCACGTGTAATCCAGTCATCAGACCGCTCCGGGTATTTGGAGTGTAGCAAATTCTTGTGTTCATCCATATACGGAGCCACCAAGGCGGAATTCTGCAGAACTGTGTAGTGTGCTTCAGTGAGAGAATGTCCGTCCATACATATTATTTGTTCCCCTCCTAGCGTGCCTTTTCCATCCAGTCTGCCATTATGCCGCGATTAAGGAACACCAATCGGCTTAAGGTCAGGAATAAAGTCAATACAAAACTCAATGACCTCCTCATTTTGACGGCCCTTGGAGATGCTTCCTTCTGGCCTAGCACGGTTATGAACATATTTCTTTAAGACTCCCATGAACCTCTCAAAGGAGAACATATTGTGTAGAAATACAGGACCCAAAACGTTAATCTCTTCGCATAGGTTAACTAGGATGTGCGTCATGATGTTGAAGAAGGATGGTGGGAACACCAACTCGGAACTGACAAGACATTGCACCAAATCATTCTCTAACCTTGGTATGATTTCTGGATCAATTACCTTCTGAGAGATTGCATTGAGAAATGCACATAACTTCACAGTGGCTAATCGAACGTTTTCCGGTAGAAGCCCCCTCAATACAACCGGAAGCAGTTGCATCATAATCACGTGGCAGTCATGAGACTTTAGGTTCTGGAACTTTTTCTCTGCCATGTTTATTATTCCCTTTATATTCGACGAGAAGCCAGACGGTACCTTAATACTGAGCAGGCATTCAAAGAATATTTCCTTCTCTTCTTTGGTAAGAGCGTAGCTTGCATGACCCTGATGTATGTCGTCTTTTCCGTGCATACGTTGCTGGTCCTCTCGTGCCTCAGGTGTATCTTTTGTCTTCCCATACACGCCAAAGAAGCCAAGCAGGGTCACACAAAGATTCTTCGTCACGTGCATCACGTCGATTGCGGAGCGGACCTCTAGGTCTTTACAATAGGGAAGGTCCCAAAATATAGATTTCTTCTTCCACATGGGTGCGCGTCCGTCAGCGTCATTCGGAACAGGTTGTCCACCAGGACCCTTTCCAAAGACCACCTTCAAATCCTTGACCATATCATGTACATCAGCACCAGTACGGTGGCGAGGCTTCGTCCGGTGATCCGCCTCACCTTTGAAATGCTTGCCTTTCTTTCTTACGGGATGCCTGCTCGGAAGAAATCGACGATGTCCCAGGTACACATTCTTCTTACAATTAGCCAAATATATACTGTCGGTATCGTCCAAACAGTGCGTGCATGCGCGGTATCCCTTGTTTGTCTGTCCTGAAAGGTTACCGAGAGCAGGCCAATCATTGATGGTCATGAACAACAACGCCTTTAGGTCAAATTCTTCCCCCATGTGCTCATCCCACGCACGTACACCTGTTCCATTCCACAGTTGTAAGAGTTCTTCAACTAATGGCCTTAGGTACACATCAATGTCGTTGCCGGGTTGCTTAGGGCCTTGGATGAGGACTGGCATCATAATGAACTTCCGCTTCATGCACAACCAAGGAGGAAGGTTATACAAACATAGAGTCACAGGCCAGGTCCTATGGTTGCTGCTCTGCTCCCCAAAAGGATTAATGCCATCTGCGCTTAGACCAAACCATACGCTCCTTGCGTCATCTGCAAACTCCTTCCCATACTTTCTTTCGATTTTTCTCCACTGCGACCCGTCAGCGGGTACTCTCAACTTTCCGTCTTTCTTACGGTCTTCTCTGTGCCATCGCATCCCCTTGGCATGCTCTTTGTTTTGGAACAAACGTTTCAATCGTGGTATTACAGGAGCATACCACATCACCTTGGCAGGAATCTTCTTCCTGGGGTGCTTGCCCTCGACATCACTAGGGTCATCGCGGCTGATCTTATAGCGCAATGCACCACATACCGGGCAAGCGTTCAAATCCTCGTACTCACCATGGTAGAGGATGCAATCATTAGGGCATGCATGTATCTTCTGCACCTCTAACCCTAGAGGGCAGACAGCCTTCTTTGCTTCGTACATACTCTCGGGCAATTCGTTGTCCTTTGGAAGCATATCCTTTATCATTACCAGCAACTTTCCAAATCCCTTGTCAGATACACCATTCTCTGCCTTCCATTGCAGCAATTCCAGTGTGGTGCCCAGCTTTTTCTTGTCACCTACGCAATTCGGGTACAACAATTTTTTGTGATCCTCTAACATGCGCTGCAACTTCTTATCCAAATCACTTGCGCAGTTTCTCTTTGCATCGGCAATGGCCCGACCTAGATCATCAACGGGCTCATCTGATGCCTCTTCTTCAGCTTCTTCCCGCATTGCCGGCTCAGCTTCTTCCCGCATTACCGGCTCAGCTTCTTCCCTTGTTGTTGTATCATCGTATTCAGGGAACCCATGGCCAGGATAGCTGTCGTCGTCCTCTTCTTCTTCATTGTCTTCCATCATAACCCCTCTTTCTCCGTGCTTGGTCCAAACATTATAGTGGGGCATGAAACCGGACTTAAACAGGTGGACGTGAATGGTTCTTGACGTAGAGTAATTGTGACCATTCTTACAGCCAGCACATGGACAAGGCATAAAACCATCCGCCCGCTTGTTTGCCTCAGCCGCAAGCAGAAAAGTATGCACGCCCTCAACGAACTGGGGAGAGCATCGGTCATCGTACATCCATTGCCGGCTCATCTTCATTACACAACACCGAATAGACCAAATTAATACAAGTTCATACATAAAGTTCATACAACACTTAAATGCAACAAACAAATAACTCTCTAGCTAAAGCATTTAAATGCAACAACAAATGCGATCAAGATCGCAACTAAGGTAACAATGGATCCAACAGCATAATGATACCAAGCCTCACTATCGATGGCATATTTTCTAATCTTTCTAATATTCAAGCGCATTTTCTCCATCTTGATCTTGTGATCATCGAAGACATCGGCAACATGCAACTCCAATTCCATCTTCTCCCCCTCAATTCTCTTAAATTTTTCTTTCAAGTACTCGTTTTCTCTTTCAACTAAATTTAACCTCTCGACAATAGGGTCGGTTGGAATTTCCGGTTCACATACCTCCTAGAAAAAATTTCTATGTCAACTTGATGGGCATAATTTGTTATAAACACGAAATGCAACTAGTTTTAAAAGAGAATATATATACCACATCCGAATCATAACAAGGACGAGGGCCGACGGGGACGGATATCAAAACCATGGCACTATATGTATAACAAACAACGTACGGGTAAGATAATTATACGAGTAACTATATATCCAAATCACACAAACATCAATTTTTATATAAAATTTCATGAACAAGAGGCTCACCACAAGGTGGTGCCAGCGACGGGACGGTGCGGGCGATCGACGGTGGTTACGACGGAGATTTAGAAGGAAGTAAGTAAACCACACCTACATATGCAAACTAAGTGTTATTTTTGACCTCAAATTGCATATAAATCAAATACTAGCACATATATATATATATATATCCTCCCAAATTACTAAACTCACAAATTAATCACTATATAAAGCATTGCAAGAGCTAATCTAGCAATGAGAGATGAAAGGACAAAGTTGCTAACCTTTGTGATCACTTGAATGGATGGGGGCCTTAAAATCTTGACAAATTTTGGGCAAAATGTGTGATGAGCTCGAGAGGAAGAGGGGAAGAACAGAGAGGAGAGGGGAAAGGGGAAGAACAGAGCGAGCTCGGGTGGACGAAGGGTTTCTGTAGGACGACCTTTAGTACCGGTTCGTGCCATGAACCGGTACTAAAGGGGCTGGAGGGGCCCCAGTCTGACAACATCCTGCCACCACTCTCATTAGTACCGGGTCGTGGCACGAACCGGTGCTAAAGGTTTGCCACGAACTAGTACTAATGAAAGCGGCCCGGCTAGGCGTTGGAACCGGCACTAATGTATACATTAGTGCCGGCTCAAATACAAACCGGCACTAATGTGCTTCACGTTTGACCCTTTTTCTACTAGTGACACTTAAGGTTCGATGATGCTAGGGTTGTTAGGAAGACTTGTATGTGATTACCGAATGTTGTTCGGAGTCCCGGATGAGATCCCGGACGTCACGAGGAGTTCTGAAATGGTCCGGAGGTGAAGATTTATATGTAGGAAGTTGTCATACGGTCACCGGAAAGGTTCGGGGGCATATCAGTATTGTACCGGGGCCACCGGAGGGGTTCCGGGGGTCCACCGGGAGGGGCCACCTCTCTCGGAGGGCCTAATGTGCTGTAGAAGAAAGGGAACCAGCCCTACATGGGCTGGCCGCATCCCCCCCTTGGGCCCATGTGCCTAGGGTTGGGGGGGA
Organism: Triticum urartu; assembly: GCF_056163025.1. Classification (NCBI taxonomy): domain Eukaryota; kingdom Viridiplantae; phylum Streptophyta; class Magnoliopsida; order Poales; family Poaceae; genus Triticum; species Triticum urartu. The sequence continues at coordinate 45,682,078 of NC_141876.1, read as the reverse complement.
ACCCTAAAGGGGGCGCCCCCTCCCCTTGGCCGCCGCCCCCCTCTAGATCTCATCTAGAGGGGGCCGGCCCCCTTCCTCCTTCCCCTATAAATAGAGGGGCAAGGGGAGGGCTGCACACAACATCCAAGGCGCAGCCCCTCCCCTCCTCAACACCTCTCCTCCTCCATAAGAGCTTGGCGAAGCCCTGCCGGAGTACTGCAGCTTCACCACCACCACGCCGTCGTGCTGCTGTTGGAGCCCTCTTCCTCAACCTCTCCCTCCTCCTTGCTGGATCAAGGCGCGGGAGACGTCCTCGCTCCGTACGTGTGTTGAACGTGGAGGTGTCGTCCATTCGGCGCTTGGATCTTTGGTGATTTGGATCACGACGAGTACGACTCCATCAACCCCGTTCTCTTGAACGCTTCCGCTCATGATCTACAAGGGTATGTAGATGCACTCCTCTCTCCCTCGTTGCTAGATGACTCCATAGATTGATCTTGGCGATGCATAGAAAATTTTAAAATTCTGCTACGTTCCCCAACATTACTCATATCAGTGATCCGCATGTACATCTCATAGCTTGTGTATGCGTCCGTGGACACGTACTTGACGTGATCTTCATCCAGTCCTTGCACCCAGGCGCTGTGCCAGGCAGGCTTGTTCTTGTTGCACTCATCCTTCATATTTCTGTAGTAGGGGTCGATGACGGTAACGACGAGGTCAACCAGGGAGTCCTTATCCTTCTTGCTGCCCCAGACCTTGTACTGGCCTTGGATGTCGACAAGCTTCTGACAGGCCAAGCTCGAAGTCTTGAGCACCTTTACATTGTTGGTGGTATCCACGGTTGCGAACCTGTAGCCGGGGTTGTTGACAAAAGCTACTAGGGAAAAGCTTATAAGTAGATGCTTATTAGTAGTGCGGGGTAGGGACCAGGCACTACTGTTAGTTAGTAGTAGTGCGGGGTTGTACACTGCACTACAGGTACAGAATAGTAGTAGCGTGGCCTGGGAAACCTCGTGCTACTACTAACACTAGTAGAAAATAGGGCTTTGGTCCAGGCCTGAAAAGGGCATTAATCCCGGTTCCCCTACGAACCGGGACTAATGGGTGCATCAGTCCCGGTTCGTGAGGCCAGGGCGCCGGCTGGGCCTCGGGGGCCATTGGTCCCGGTTCGTCTGACCCCATTGGTCCCGGTTCCAGACACGAACCGGGACCAATGGGCCTCGCTCCTGGCCCACAAACTTTAGTCCCAGTTGGTGGCTGGAACCGGGACCAAATGTTGTCCTTTAGTATCGGTTCTAGGCACAAAACGGGACTAAAGAGAAGCCTATATATAGTGCCCGTGTGCTCAGCTCAGCTCACTGCTCTGTTTTTTGGGAGAGGTGTGTTGTGCTCTAGCTCACCTCCTATGCACATGAGGTGTTCGATGAAATGCCCGAGCCACACTTAAGCTTTCTCCTCTCGAAGCTCCTTGTCCAAGCTCCATTTTCCTCAAGATTTGTCTAGGTTTGGCGGTCCGTCCTGTCCCGTCCCCGTCCTCACCGCCATCGATCGCCCGCGCCGATCTCGTCGCTGGCACCACCGTGGTGAGCCTCTTGTTCTTATCTTCTTTCTAAAATAAAAAAGTTCCTACTTGTATGATTTAGATAGATACTTGTGTAATTTTCTTACTTTTATTATTGTTTGTTATTATATAGTGCGATGGTTTTGGTATCCGCCTCCATCGGCCCTCGTCCTTTCTATGATTCGGATGTGGTATATATTATCTTTTATAACTATTTGGTTCATTTAGTGTTTATGAGAATTATGCCGACCAACGTGACATAGATGTTTTTATCTAGGAGCTATTGTCGAGAGGTTAAATTTAGTTGAAGAAAAAAATGAAAAGAATTGAGGAGGAGAAGATGAGATTAGAGTTGCATGTTGCAGATGTTGTCGATGATCACAAGATCAAGATGGATGCAATGCGCTTGAAGATTAGAAAGATTAGAAAATATGCCATTCATACCGAGGCTTGGTATCAATATGTCATTGGATCAACTGTTACCTTAGTTGCGATTATGATCACATTTGTCATTGCATTGAAATGTTTTACATAGTTTCAATGTATGGTTTAATTATATGCTCTAGAGAGCTATATGTTGTTCAATGAGAACTATATATGTATGAACTTTATATATTTATTTTTTCAGTAATAACATTTGATCACTACTGCAGTTTTGTTTTAATGTGAATAACTGGTTTGTGATTAACTTTACTATAAAAATATATTTTGGAGTGATTCTTTTTCCTGCCATTTAATATTACTGTGTTTCATCATTATATTCAAAAACTTATTTTGTTATTTTAGTTTCTAACAAAAACATATTTGATAATTTTAGTTGATAATGTTTTGAACAGAAAATACTAGAGGTTTAAAATTATTTTGAAAATGTTTTGACAAGGTTATTTTAGTTGATAATGTTTCGATAATGTTATTTTAGTTGATAATGTTTTGATAATGTTATTTTAGTTGATAATGTTTTGATAATCTTATTTTAGTTGATAATGTTTTGATAATGTTATTTTAGTTGATAATATTACTATGAAAATTCTTTTTGCTTTTAATGTTTTGAACAGAAAATACTTTGATAATTTTAGTTGATAAATTTTATATAATTTTAGTTTCAATAATACTAGAGGTTTATAAAAGATTTTTAGTTGATTCCTTTTGCTATTGGAGTTTTATAAAATCTTTTTAGTTGATTCTTTTTGCTATTGAAGAATATTATAGTTTTGTTTTAGTTGATCATAACAGAATATTTTAATTGGTTATTTTTAGTTCATTCTTTTTGCTATTAGTTCATTATTTTTGCTATTAGTTCATGAGCTAAATGACCCTTAAATTGAAAAGCACTACAAATGAACTCTGAAAAGGTTGAAAGTTGGCATGGTATCATCATTTCACCCACATAGCATGTGCTAAAAAGTTGAGAGGGTTACACCAAAACTGGATGCACTTCGTGTACAAAATGGACAATCTCTTTCGAAGTATCAGGGTTTCGGGCGAAAACTCATCTGTTACAAAGGATTTTCATTTTTTGAACTTATTTGAACTCCAGACTTTTTGTGTGTTCAAAATGAACCATTCAAAGCCACATGATCAGTTTTCAACCCTTTCTGACTTCATCTGGTATTTTTCATTCATCATCATAATAGTTGTGGAGAGAAAGTCTTCACTTTTTTTTCGCTTGTGTCCTTTGCTTATTGCACCGGAACCATGGATATTCTTCATCGTTTAATAGGGTGCCTTGACTTTGAAGGGAGGAATTTTATGGAACTTTTCATAATCTTCAGACATGTCTGTCTTGCCCTCCAATCCCACGATGTCTCTTTTTCCTGAAAGAACTATGTGACGCTTTGGCTCATCGTATGATGTATTCGCTTCCTTATCTTTTCTTTTTCTCGTTTTGGTAGACATTTCCTTCACATAGAAAACATGCGCCACATCATTGGCTAGGACAAATGGTTCGTCTGTGTACCCAAAATTGTTCAGATCCACTGTTGTCATTCCGTACTGTGGGTCTACCTGTACCCCGCGTCCTGACAGATTGACCCATTTGCACTGAAAGAAAGGGACCTTAAAATCATGCCCGTAGTCAAGTTCCCATAAGTCCACTATGTAACCATAATATGTGTCCTTTCCCCTCTTGGTTGCTACATCAAAGCGGACACCGCTATTTTGATTGGTGCTCTTTTGATCTTGGGCGATCGTGTAAAATGTATTCCCATTTATCTCATACCCTTTGTAAGTCAATACAATCGAAGATGGTCCACTGGCCAATGAGTATAGCTCATCACAAACAGTGTTGTCACCCCTGAGATGTGTTTGCAACTAACTGCCAAAATTCCTGATGTGTTCACATGTAATCCAGTCGTCACACTGCTCTGGGTGTTTGGAGCACAGAATGTTCTTGTGTTCATCGACATACGGGGTCACCAAGGTAGAGTTCTGTAGAACTTTGTAGTGTGCTTGAGACCAAGAATGCCCGTCCCTACATATTATTGAGTCCCCTCCTAGCGTGCCTTTTCCAGTGAGTCTCCCCTCATACCGCGATTGAGGGAGACCAATCTTCTTAAGGTCAGGAATGAAGTCAATACAAAACCCAATGACATCCTCTGTTTGATGGCCCATGGAGATGCTTCCTTCTGGCCTAGCGCAGTTACGGACATATTTCTTGTAAATCATTGACCATAGCAAGTGCGTGATCACCGGTAGGCATGGCAGGCTTCTTCCGGTGACCTGCCTCGTCATTGAAATGCTTGCCTTTCTTTCGACATTGATGGTTGGTCAGAAGAAATCAATGATGCCCCAGGTACACATTATTCTTGCATTTGTCTAGGTATATACTTTTAGTGTCATCTAAATAGTGCGTGCATGCGTGGTATCCCTTGTTTGTCTGTCCTGAAAGGTTACTGAGAGCAGGCCAATAATTGATGGTTACAAACAGCAACGCATGTAGGTCAGATTCCTCCTTTTTGTGCTCATCTCACACACGTACACCGTTTCCAATCCACAGCTGTAAAAGTTCTTCAACTAATGGGCTTAGGTACACATCAATGTCGTTGCCGGGTTGCTTAGGGCCTTGGATGAGAACTGGCATCATAATGAACTTCCGCTTCATGCACAGCCAAGGAGGAAGGTTATACAAACATAGAGTCACAGGCCAGGTGCTATGGTTGTTGCTCTGCTCCCCAAAAGGATTAATGCCATCTGCCTTAGACCAAACCATACGTTCCTTACGTCACCTGCAAACTCCTCCCAGTACTTTCTCTCAATTTTTCTCCACTGTGACCCGTCAGCGGGTGCTCTCAACTTCCCGTCTTTCTTACGGTCCTCTCTGTGCCATCGCATCAACTTGGCATGCTCTTTGTTTCTGAATAAACGTTTCAATCATGGTATTATAGGAGCATACCACATCACCTTGGCAGGAACCCTCTTCCTGGGGCGCTCGCCGTTAACATCACCAGGGTCATCTCGTCTGATCTTATACCGCAATGCACCGCATACCAGGCATGCATTTAAATCCTCGTACGCACCGCGGTAGAGGATGCAATCATTAGGGCATGCATGTATCTTCTGCACCTCCAATCCTAGAGGGCATACAACCTTCTTTGTTGCGTACATACTGTCGGGCAATCTGTTATCCTTTGGAAGCTTCTTCTTCAATATTTTCAGTAGCTTCTCAAAACCTTTGTTAGGCACACCATTCTCTGCCTTCCGTTGCAGCAATTCCAGTACGGTACCGAGCTTTGTGTTGCCATCTTCGCAATTGGGGTACAACCCTTTTTTGTGATCCTCTAACATGCGATCAAACTTCAGCTTCTCCTTTTCACTTTCACACCGTCTCTTTGCATCAACAAGGACCTGACGAAGATCATCATCGGGCACATCGTCTAGTTCCCCTTGATCTTCAGCTTCCCCCGTTGCACCATCACCGTATTCAGGGGGCACATAGTTGTCATCATCCTCTTCTTCTTCGCTGTCTTCCATCATAACCCCTATTTCTCCGTGCTTGGTCCAAACATTATAGTGTGGCATGAAACCCTTATAAAGCAGGTGGCTGTGAAGGATTTTCTGGTCAGAGTAAGACTTCATATTCCCACATATAGGGCATTGACAACACGTAAAACCATTATGCTTGTTTGCCTCAGCCACTTCGAGAAAATTATGCACGCCCTTAATGTACTCGGAGGTGCGTCTGTCACCGCACATCCATTGCCGGTTCATCTACGTGCATTATATATAATTAAGTGTGTCAAAAACCATTACAGAACATCATGAATAGATAAGTGACCAAATTAATAGAAGTTCATCATCACATTAAAATCAAAGTACATACATAGTTCTCTAGAGCATCTAATTAAACCATACATTGAAACTATGTAAAACATTTCAATGGAACAACAAATGCGAACATAATCGCAACCAACATAACAATTGATCCAACGACATAATGATACCAAGCCTCGGCATGAATGGCATATTTTCTAATCTTGCTAATCTTCAAGCGCATTGCATCCATCTTGTTCTTGTGATTATCGACGACATCCGCAACATGCAACTCCAATATCATCTTCTCCTCAATTTTTTTTAATTTTTCCTTCAAGTAATTGTTTTCTTCTTCAACTAAATTTAACCTCTCGACAATAGGGTCGGTCGGAATTTCCAGTTCACATACATCCTAGATAAATAAAATCTATGTCACGTTGGTCGGCATAATTATCATAAACAATAAATAAACCAAATAGTTGTGAAAGATAATATATATACCACATCTGAATCATAGACAGGACAAGGGCCGATGGAGGCGGATACCAAAACCATCGCACTATATAATAATAAACAATAATAAAATTACGAAAATTACACAAGTATCTATCTAAATCATACACGTAAGAACTTTTTTATTTTAGAAAGAAGATAAGATCAAGAGGCTCACCACGGTGGTGCCGGCGACGAGATCGGCGCGGGCGATCGACGGCGGTGAGGACGGGGACAGGACAGGACGGACCGCCAAACTTAGAAAAATCTTGAGGAAAATGGAGCTTGGACAAGGAGCTTCGAGAGGTGAAAGCTTAAGTGTGGCTCGGGCATTTCATCGAACACCTCATGTGCATAGGAGGTGAGCTAGAGCACCATAAAGCTCTCCCCTCGCCTGCCATAAAAACAGAGCAGTGTGGATTGCTCTGCTAGCTGGCGAGGTGGTATATATAGGCACCTCATTGGTCCTGGTTCGTGGCTGGAACCAGTACTAAAGGCCCCCCTTTGGTCCTGGTTCCAGCCATAAATCGGGACCAATGGTTTTGGGCCAGGAGCGAGGCCCATTGGTCCCGGTTCGTGTCTGGAACCGGGACCAATGCCCCATGAGGCCCGGCCGGGCCCCTGGGCTCACGAACCAGGACCTATGCCCCCATGGGTCCCAATTCGTGACTGAACCGAGACTAATGGGCTAGCCAAGCCTGGACCAAAGCCCTGTTTTTTCTACTAGTGCCCGTAGCAACGCACGGGCCCTTGTTCTAGTCTCTCCCTAATCTCTCCCTAATAATAAAGCACGGGTTCACCGTCATGATGTTTTACAAAAAGGTCCCTGTATTTTTTATATTCAACCTGCAGTCCTCATTGTAAGTCAGCCTGAACCAGTATCGACGAGAGAAAAGAAAAAACATTAGGCTAGCCAGCCGCACCACCATGCCCCTTGATCCCATCTCGACCTCTTGCCTCGCGTCACCGCGCGCCCCCCGCCCCCGCTGCCGCCACCTCCTGCCCCGCTGAATCTAGTAATTTGTTCTGCTACCACCATCTTTTTTTAACTGAAAACAGCTCCAATTTTTGCTTCCACCATGTTCTGTTTTTGTGGATCTAGCTATATTTTTTGCTTCCACCATGACGACAACGATTGGCAGCAACACGGCGACCGGCAGCCGGCAGTGATGACGGCGACCGGCGACTGGCGGGGAGGGCAGCAACAGGCGAGTGCGCCGGGCGGTGCTTCAAGGCCGGGCGCATAGCTCATCCATGGAGGCGCGATGGATTTTTTTTGTAAAAGAAGAAGCCTGATGAAAGAAGATGAGGGAATCGTACGGTTACGCGTTATTTTATCGGACGATGCTGGTACGACCGGCCCAAAGTTAGGCCGGTGCACCGGCGCCTAGTAGTCCCACTTGTATTAATCATTCATTACACATACATATTGACGGTGCAGGTTTCCGTCAGTACCCTCGGTCGGCAAAAATAATAGTTCCCTATAAATAAATCCTTTAATTCAATGGGTCAGAGAAGCTCTAGTCTTTTGGACGAATGGCATCAAGTATATGAAGCCTGTCACAGGGGCTAACAGTTGGACACATGGCTTCCTTCCTTGCCTACCAAGACGCATCGCTGGCCAATCATTCATTGGGTCAGTCACGGTAGGAAGCCGCGGAGGGATAAGTTGGTGGTGTCGGCGTCGTGCCACAAATAAGGCAGGCAGGCAGCTTGTCCCTGCTCCGACCCTGTAACATACGTACGGAGTATATGGTTTCCTTCCTAAAACAGTAATGCATGACGCCAAGAGAGCGTCCCTTTTTGGTTAGCCGTTCATTCCCGGGTCGGTCGCCGTGTCAAATGGGCCGTGGCTGTCCTCCCTTCTTCGTGGTGAAGCCATACAACGACGCCAGGGCAAGCACGTGCTGATATACATGCGCGCACAGGTGGCGCTACTTTGTCTTGTGTGGATCGTCGCATCGCTCTCCATGATCCCGACCCCGTCCCCTCCGTGAGGTCGATCGCCGATTCGCCGCGGCGCGAGGGCTGAGACGGCCGCACGCGGCGTCCCCTTAGCCGTTCATGCGAGCCGGGCTCTCTCTGCGGTGTGAGAAAGAAAGGCACGCACACGTTGCCTCCATCTTGCTACTGTCGCGCAGCGCAGTCTCTGGCCCTTGCCGACGGCGGTTGGGCAGCCGGAGACCGCCAGCTGAGGCCGGCCGGTGCGCGCATCGTGGTCACAGATGCACGATCCAGGGCCGCCTCTGCTACGGCTCCAGTCCGCGCACGGGGCATGGCTACGGCGCGCCCGATCGCCGGCTGCCCGGAGCGTCTGCATTCTGGTCGTGCCTCGTAGTACTGTGTATGTTTGGTGTCATGGAATGTGCTTGGTGTCATGTCGGTCATCCCATACAGGATTCCGTCCGGGACCAATCGATGTAGGACGCGCCTGATTTTGCACAGGCAAGTAATAAAGTGCTAAAACGCGCTCACTGGTCTCTGCGCACTAAACAAATGGCAGTATACGAGGCTACGAGCATCTACAGCCACACCCCTCAAATCACTTTTATACGTCTAGACCGCCAGCCTGGTAACTGACCGGTCACAAAAATCCGACCAAACTGCATCCCTCCACCCTTATGCTCTTTTTTATTGAAACATAATTTTATTCATAATCATAACAATTACAAGTACATTGATTTGGACCTAAGATCCAAGAAAATACAAAATAACTCCTATGACTAAGAATTGCAATGAAATCTCTTGTAAACACCTTCTTCGTGGTATCAATCTTTGCTCGAAGAAATACTCCAAAGACTTCAGTAAAGAGGCTATAAATAAACTGGAGCAACGATGTTGTCACTCTTTCACTCATACGAACATTATCAACAATGGTTTTTTGAAAGCCCCTTGAGTCGCCCATCGGTAGGTGTGGTGAACAACCGGTGTTCATACCCCTGACCATGCACCAGCAAGTTGCAGCCTCTGTGCCGGGAAGGACGTGCCCAGAGAACATGTTCAAATCCCGGAAGATCAAGATGCAAATCAGCTTATGAACTTTTTGCGGGTGCATCTGAATCTTCGAGATCATCAGTTGTGGAGCATATGTGGACCCATAATAGAAACCAAAGAGCTAATGCTTGAGTTGTGCATTTAAAATAAATTTTATGTAAGAACTGTATTGCCGCTACCAAAATTTGTTGTTTACGTGCGACATTGGCATGTATGATGGACGTACATGGATTTGAGAGTCCGGATTTAAGATATGTAGATGTTGGACGCGAGATATGAGGGTCCGTCCGGATGCGCCCGCGAGTGTGTCCGCGGACATATAATGGGCCGGATTTACTAAGTCCTGAGTGTACATGTCATTTGATTAGTGTGTAGAGCCAGCGAGCGTTTTAGCACTTTATTACTTGCTTGTGCAAAATCAGCCTCGCGAAGGACGAAACTTTCTCCGAAAAACACTCTCGCCCGACCCGCTCCCGCGAGCGCGGGGGGGGGGGGGGGGACCTAATTCCGCCGCCGCCAGCTTCACCCTCTGCTCCTCTCCTCCTCGCCTCCGCCGGGGGCAAAGCCTGGCCGGCTGCGGCGGCGGGGGGGCTCTGGTCTCCCCTCCTGCGAGGCAGGGTCGTCGCAGGGCGGCCCCTCATGCGGTGGCATGGCGGAATAGTGCAGGTGGTCTCTACAGCGACTCACGAGGCTGGCGGAGGCAGCATGGAGGGCTGCTGGGCGATGTGGGGGCCGGCGTGCTCTGCGGATGTTGCTTCTTTGGAGGTGATGCGGGGGACGGCGCGGTTTCTCCGGCGGATCTAAGCTTTCATCGGTGTGGCGGGTAGCTGGTGCGGCCCGGCCTGGGGCGGGCTGCGGCCTGATAGGGTCATGGCTATGGCCATGGACCTTGGTGGTGCATCGCAGCTGCAGCAGGAGGCGGTGTTGCCGGTCAGATCAGCTCGAATCTGGTCCATGGCCGCCGGCGGGCGGCTCGGGGCTGTCCCTTCGGGTCTCGGCGTGGATGTGGGCTGCCACGGCGTGGTGGTGGCTCATGGCAGTGGTCTGGGTTGTTTCACGGCGGCGGCTGGACTTCTTTGGCGTCGACCGGTCGGTGAGCGCCCTAGTCGACCTTTGATTCCTCTCCTCGTCGTTTCGGAGCTACCTTCATCGAAGATTTAGCCCTCTCCCAATCGCGGTCCATCGCTCGTCTCGCGCCCGGCAGCAGGACCGAGCTTGTCTCGCGCCCGGCAGCAGGACCGGACTCGTCTCGCGTCCGGCTATAGGACCGAGCTCGTCTCGCGCCCGGTAGCAGGACGGGCCGATGGAGGCCTATTGTGGCCGGCCCATTAGGTCTCGACGCTGGGGTCAGCTCAGGGGTGCTAAAGGCGGGACCTTTCCACTTGTCTCTTTGGCTGGGGTAGCGGTGGGTGGCGGGTGAGGTGGCGTCGAGGTCTTGGATGCCGGGGCGCCGGCCCTGGTGGTGGTCTCACGGTGCTCTTGGGCAAAGCCCGTGGCTTGGTGCTGCCTGGTGACCATGGCTGTGTGGGCGGTATGTCCACCGGGGTGTGGCGTTTGGTGTCGGTGAGTATTGGCCGGGGTGAAAACCTGTTCTATCTACGGATGGAGCGGCGGCGGCGGCGAAGCTCGTTCCCTTCTTGAAGGCGTCGTCGCGGCCATCATTGCCCATCGTGTTGCTCTAGGGGAAACTCTGACCCTCGGGTCGGGCGGTGGCGGCACTCCGGTGTCGTATCCTTTTTGAAGGCGCCGCCTTGGAGCCCGTGGTTCGTCGTATGCGGCTGCATCTCTCCGCGGTGACATGTTCTCGTTCGAGGACCCGGCTGCTATTGTAGTGGTTGGGGTAGTGTTGCTGCGCTCAACGCCTATGTATATTGCCTTGGGTGTGTGCGTTTGTTGTGGTGGTGTGTGTTTGCACCGGGTTGTTGTTGGTCTTTGCTTTATATATAAAGCGGGGCGAAAGCCGGCAAATCAGCCTCGCCCCTACATATGGCCGTACATCTTAGGATTGGTCCCGGAATCCTGTACTATGAGATGACCGACATGACACCAAGCATATTGCATGTCTCTTCGCAAGGAAAAGATAGGAAACACATGTTCCATGTCACCAAACATACACAGCACTAGGAGGCACGACCAGAATGCAGGCGTCTCCGGGTAGCTAGGGAGCTTGGCGCGGACTGGAGCCGCAGTAGAGGCGGCCCCGGATCCTGGGTTTGTGACCATGATGCACGCGCTGGCTGTGCGTAGGACGAACGGAACGCGGTCTCCGGTTGCCCAACCGCCGGCGGCAAGGGGTAGAGGCCGCGCGCGCGACAGAACCACGATTCGGGATGGCGGAGCCAACGTCGCATGAACGGCCAAGGGGGCGCTGCGTGTGGCCGTCTCGGCCCTGGCTCCGCGGCGAATCGGTGATCGATCGACCTCACCTGACGGAGGGGACGGGGTCGGGGTCGCGGAGAGCGACCCGACGATCCACACAGGACAAAGTAGCGCCACCTGTGCGCGCATGTATATCAGCACGTGCTTGCCCTGGCGCTGCTGTACGGCCATTCCATTCCATGGGGACATGGACGGCTTCACCGCCACTACCGGACTCGTGGTCTATGCCTACGGCCACGGGCCGTCGGCATAGGCCCCTATGCCGTCGGCATAGATCTATGCCTATGGTTGCTGTCGGCATAGACTCGTCGGCGTAGATGTCGTTAGCGTAGTCTTGTCAGACCGTCGGCATAATATAGCCGTCGGCATAGGGGCCTATGCCGATAGCCTGGCGTCAGTCGTCGGCATAGTTTAGCCGTCGGCAGTGTTTTTCGTCTGACGGCAACGGACGGCGCCGTCAAAAGCGCTGACGAATCAAGCAACGCCATGTGGCAACCCGTGGTACTCCTGGTGGCAGGGCTATGCCTACGGCAAAGCCGTAGGCATAGATTCATCTATGCCTACGGCTTTGCCGTAGGCATAGCTCTGCCACGTGTCGTTCCCTAGTTCCTCCTGGCGGCAGGGCTATGCTTACGGCTTTGCCGTAGGCATAGATATGCCACGTGGCAAGCCCTGGTAACTCCTGGGCTTATATATGCCGACAGCTTTGTCGTAGGCATAGTTTTTTTATTTTCTCTGTTTTATCTTTTCCAATTCATTTGACAGCATTCAAAGCAGAACAATATGGAATTATGCAGAAATATGACAGTTCATCAGCTAAACATACTCAAGTTCATCTAAACATACTCAAGTTCATCATCATCATCTAAACATACTCAAGTTCATCACATCATCTAAATATCATCACCGACGGAAGTTCATGAATATAAAAGTAGTGTAAGACATGAAACATCATAAAAGTAGGAACATGAAAGGCATGGCACGACGGCCACATTCACGGAATCATCAAGCAAGACCACCTCCGCCAAAACCACCACCTCTGCCAAAACCGCCATCGCGACCACCATCACTCTGCCAGATCGGAGTGACTGGGGTCGACGGAGCAGGAGTCGAGCCACCGGTCCCCTACATGTTTCAGAAAAGATTCTAACGGTAAATATGATATGATAGTGTTGAATGAACGAGAACTAGTTTGCCAGTAGTTAGGCAAATGTACTAACCGGACCATCACTGCCTAGTGCCACCCATTCATCGAACGTGGGCACGTGTGGGGGTTCTCCCGCAGGTGGTTGTGGGGGTCCCATTTGTGGTGGATTCGTGCGGTTACTCCAAGACGCCAACATAGCCTGGATGTTAGTTAAACAAGCAAACTAGAAGATCAGAAGGAATGAAAGTGCAAAAATTTAGCTTGGTTTTAAGAGGGCAAAACTAACCGTCATCATCTGACGGTTGTAATCATCGTTTGCCTCCACTCGTTCCAAGTACTCCCGCACCTCGAGATTCCTATGCTCGACAAACTCCTTATATGCCTACATAATTTAGGTTGTTTCTAAGTGAGCAATGCTGAAAATAAACTGAGAATGCTAGATAGGAAAAGATAAAGAGGAAGTACTTACAGCATGCTGGCGGGCTAAGGGAGTCTGTGAACGCCCCGTACTCTCTAACTGGCTCGGGTTGGTAGCCCGAAGCTGTGTGTACGAGATCGAAGGAGTGATCAAGCCGTCGAAACACGGATACCGGCCATTCTTCTTCCCCTGGATGGCCACCACCGTCGTGTCGTCGATCTGAGACTAGGCGACCTCAGCAACAGGAACATCCGGATGCAACTCCTGATAGTGATGAATGTAAGACCCCAGGTGCTCCTCGGTCTTGCCGTAGTACTGGCTCTCGCCCTCCTTGCGATGACTCCGCTCGCGGGCCAGCTTCCACGACTCCATGTCTGAGAGCAGCCTCTTCAACTTGTCCTCCTACAACGTCAAATAGAAGTTAGCCATACATAAGAACATGACGGTAAAGAAGAACAAAAATGCATCTTGCACATAGATATACCTTCATGGCCTTGAAGCCCCAGTGGTTCCTGTTTCCTTGGCCGTGTGTCCCGTCGGCTCCACGGTTAACTCTGCATCGGCGCCAAGCCACCTATCCACCAAACTCGCCCATCCGTCATGCCTTCCATAGCACCAACGAGGAACAACCTATGCAAATTTTGGAAGCATGACATGTGAGCACGAAACATATAGTTGACTGCTTGAAACAATGAAAAGTTAGTAATAGTTACCATCATGAACTGCTCCCTGTTCAAGGTAAGTCGTTGCCTCTGCACTTGAGTTTTGGTCATCTTTTGGTGCAGGTAGATGTGGTAGTACTGCGAGACGGCAACCCAGCGCACCTCGTACTGCAACTGACGAGCTTTCTTCTTCGCAGCCGCAAGCAAGACCATGTCGGCTCTGGCCTTGTGCTCGTCAAGAACTCTATAGAGTTGCTGCAATCATGCATAAACCAGAAGCAAACAAGGCATGAGTTGAGTGATTCAATGATAAACTATGAACGAAACTGAAGACAAGTGATTCAGAAGAGAACTTACCCAAAATTTGGTGATCACGACCTTAGCGGCTGTCCCGTACTCCGCGTTGCTGCAAGCCTCGTAGTGGGCCCAGCTCGTGGCCAAAACCCGCAGCTACGGGTCCCTGTCTGGCCGCGGGCAGAATAGGCCAGGCCAAAACTCCTTCAACAGGACAGTGATAAGGCCGTTCGGTTTACGGCCCTTTCCGCGAAGGATCCAGTTTCTGCAAAAGAATCAAATGATTGCCATGTGTACAATAAGAAAATGTTGTCATGTGTTGAAAATATGATTGAGAGGCACTTACTCTGTCCCCACAGGTTCAATGAGCCTCTTGTGCTCCTCGATAGAAGGTGGTATAGGTAGTCCGGCATTACCACACAGCCACCCCTGCAGAGCACCCGGTGGCAAGTCACCCCACAACTCGGGATCAACCTCCCCTCCACCCTCCTCGCCCTCCTCCTCACCCTCCTCCTCGGCCTCCTCCTCCTCGCCCTCCTCCTCCTCGCCATCAGGAACATACTCCTCCTCAGACTCAGAAGGTGCCTCTATATAGGAGGGCATCGAAGAAGACCCTCCTATTTCGAACACGGCCCGGAGTTTTTTGCCCCGACTGCCTCTCCCCCCCCTCCTCCTCCTCCTCTAGGGGATCTCCCCCACCGCCTCCTCCTCTAGGGTCTCCTCCCCTGACCCCTCCACCTCCCTGTGAGGTGTCATCCTCGCGTAGTCGGGAGGGAACCTTGTGGGCTCGTCCACTCCGAGTAAGTCCTTTAAATTTACTGAGGAAACTGGCGCCGCTGGACTTGCCCATGATTAGCAAACCTGCATTGAGAAGAGAATAAACAATTAGTAAGGATATCAATTAAACAAGCATACAGGAAAAACATTAATACCAGAAGAGCACATTAAGCATACTATTGTAATGATCATTAAAAGAACTTACATTTTCTAGAACCCATATGAATCATCACTATTGTAATCTATTTGTGGACCGGTCTCATCATCACTATCACGCATATCTTCTTCGTTGTCTGGCGGAGGTGGAGGCTCTTCCTCATCGTCAGCGTCTTCATTTAACTTTTCAAGCATAATTATGTCTCTTTGATTCACAACTGCCTCACCATCAATCCGTGCGTCGTCGTCGTTTGAGTCCAGGTCAACATAACCCAAGTCATCATCCTCGTTGTTTCGGACCACGTCATCATGTTCCTCTTGATAGAACACTCCCTCGTATGTCATGGGGTTTATGTTGTAGTAATCATCATCGTTCGGGTCCGGTAGCTTACCATGCGGTGACACCTTGAACACAACTTCCCAACCCTTTAGGTACTCTTTCTGGCATGGGTAAGGCAGATAATATACTTGTGTGGCCTGGGTAGCGGCGATAAAGAGATCAGCTCCGGCATAGACGATTGATGGTTTAACTTCAACTAAACCAACAGAAGGCGTATGTCTCAGACCCTTTTTGGGGTCGAACCATCGGCATTTGAACACAGTGAGACTTAGGTGTTCGCGGCCACGTTTGAATGTAAGCTCGTATATTTTTCCTACCCTTCCGTAGTAATCTACTTTATTATCTCCTTTAGTGAAGACTCCGGTATTTATGGTTTTGGGATCATGCCGACTGTTCTGGTGCTCCTCTGTATGGAAGCGATACCCATTCACATCATACTTTTCGCATGTCATGACGACAGGGTCAAAACCCAAGGAAACCCATCTCAATTCTTCATCCATTGATTCGGTCGGATCATTTCCCTACAAGTTTAATTGAAATTATAGGGTGCATAAGTTTAATTGAAATTATAGGGTGCATGAGTTTAATTGAAAGTGTGAAAAATTACTTTCTCCATGAACCACGCAACGAATTATTCCTTCCATCAGCACCCTTTCGGAGAAGAGCAAGTGCCTCCGCTTCAGTAGGAGGCAGCATTCCCGTCCATTCTTCTTCAACGAATCGACTACAATAAGAAAAGCGGTATAAGAACTAGGCAAAGTGAACATAACGAATTGACTAAAAGAATGGTGCAAAGGTATTACCTCATCCACTCATCCTCAACTTCCTTGATGTTGTGCAAGATATAGAACATGACATCCTCCCACTCATCTCGTGGCATGAGATAAGGTTTCGAGCATCCAGCCCTACCACCTTGCCCGATGAATAGAGGCAACTTGGGTTTATACTTGCGTTCTTCTGTATTGTATCGAGACACCTTATTGTGCAACATGGGAACATGGTCCGGATAGTAGGCTGTCCTGAGGTCTGCCACTTCCTCTAGGATAACTGCCTCAGCTATGGAAGCTTCAATCTTAGCTTTGTTTCCACATTTCTGTCTCAGATGCTTGTTCTGTCTCTCAGGGCCGTACTGCCAACGATTCTGCACAGGGCCCCCCAACAATACCTCGTTCGGGAGGTGCAAAATGAGATGTGTCATCGGAGTAAAGAAGCCTGGCGGGAAGATCTTCTCTAGCTTGCATATCAACTTTGGCGCCTTCTTATGCATTTCTTTTATCTTCTCAGGACATAATTCTTTAGCACAAAGCATGCGGAAGAAATGGCTTAATTCCGCAAGCACACGCCAGACACGCTCGGGAACATAGCCCCGAACCATCACCGGCATAATCCGCTCAATCCATACATGATAGTCATGACTCTTGAGCCCGGTCACTCTGCCCGTTGAAAGATTGACCCCCTTACTTATATTCGACGCATAACCATCAGTGAACTTCACGACGTGTTTCAGCCACTTGAATGCCTCCATCTTATGATCCTTTTTAAGTACGAAGTCAGCATCTGGCTTGAACCAAGATTTTCGACTGCCTGTGGGAGGCTGCATGTGTAGACGTGGTCTATCACAAATATTCTGTTGATCAACTCTAGCATTAACATTATCCTTTGTCTTATCAGGAATGTTGAGGATCGTGCGAAAAAGGGACTCTGCGACATTCTTTTCGGTGTGCATCACGTCTATGTTGTATGGAAGTTTGAGGTCCTTAAAATAGGGAAGCTGCGTGAAGGGGGTAATGTGAGCCCAGTTGTGCGTATCACCATATCCTTCAAAAAATTCCCTTTACCTTTTCCTTTGCCCTCGCCCTCGTCTTCGCATGTGGCTTTGCCTTTGCCTTTGCCTTTCCCTTCACCGGCAGGCTTAAGAGCTTTCAGCTGAGCAAGCACATCCGCACCACAAAACGTTGGAATCTCGTTTACTTCATGGACAACTTTGCCTTTTGTGAAGTTCTTCTTGTCTTCCCTATCAGGATGGTCTGGAGGGAGGAACTGTCGATGCAGGTCAAATGCAACATACTTGCCACCCTTCTTCAGCCAAATGAAAATCAAGGCCTGCATGCACACTGGGCAAGGCATCTTTCCACTTGTACACCATCCGCAGAACAGGGCATAACCGGGAAAGTCATGCATGCAATATTGTAGCCAAACTTTCATCAAGAAATTTTTCTGCAGATGTCGGTCGTATGTCAACCTCGGGGAGTACCAAGAATGGTGCAAATCATCCACCAACGGCTGCATAAACACACTCAAATTCTTCCCCGGATATTCAGGCCCCGAAATTATAAGCGACAGGAACATGGTCTTGCGTTGCATTATGGCGCCGGGAGGGAGATTGAGCGGAATAACAAATACTGGCCAACAGCTGTATGGATTAGATGACACACCATATGGATTGAACCCATCACCTGTTATAGCAATTCTGACATTCCCAGCCTCGGCTGCTTCCTCCGGGTACTCTATATCGAATGACTTCCATGCTTCACCTCCTGATGGATGTACAATTTTTTTTTGGATTGTACCTTTTCCCTTCCTTGTGCCACTTCATCATTTTGGCAGACTCCTCGGTGATGAAAAGGCGCTGCAATCTTTTTATAAAATCAAGATACCGAAGAACCTTCACAGGGATTTTTAGCTGCTGCTTCTGACCATGCTTATCGACCACTTCAATATACCGAGAGGAACCGCACTTCCTACAGTACTTTTCATCCGCATACTCATGCCTAAACAAAAGGCAATTCTTTGGACAAACATGTATTTTCTCATAGTCCATGGAGAGCGCCTTCATGTTTTTCTTCATAGCGTACATGGTTTTCGGCAGTTCATGGCCCTCAGGCAGGCTGTTAGCCCATACTCCCAGAAATGCTTCGAAGCAACCTCGGCTACAGCCATACTCAGCCTTGACTACCATTGGTTGCGAGATGGCATCCAGCACAGACAGCTTGGCACCCTCATAGAGAGGTTTCTTTGACGAGGCCAAGATTTTCAGGAAGGCCTTTGCGGTTTCCTCCGGCTCCTCCAGTTCATTCGCTGAATGTGACGGAGGTGTCCGCTGTGCAGCAAAGACATCATCTAGCATGTCTCTAACCCCATCGTCCTCATAACCAGCAACGCGTTGTCGTATCACATCCTCTCTACCAACGGTCCCGCTGGGCAAAGTTTATCGGCATATTAAAGTTGGGCATAAATCCATGCATGCGAAGGTGCTTAGTCATCTCACTCTTATCTCTGCGGATACGTCTCTTACATCTGGCACACGGGCATTCTGGCACCATCCTCATTGGACTACGGAATATCTCTTTCAAAAACACATCAGTTTTCTCGACCCACTCTGTTGTTACTTGATTCTGACGGAAAACCCACTATACATCCATTGATTATCTGCCATCTCTGCTTTATTGGAAGCCACACAACAAAATTAAGGATTCATTTAAATTACTCACATCAATATTTTATTTTTTACAAGGTTGACGAGAAACGACATTTAATCCACCTACATCTCTAATAGGTAAAGATGGGTCCTAATACCACCCGAGACTGTGTAGATTGAGTACGTTGTCCATGCTCTACCCCATTCCGAGACAAAATTTCGGCAGCACCTCCCCGCTGTTCTCCAAATACACGTCTCGGCAAAATGTCGAGAGAATGTGCATCCGGAGAACAACAGGGAGGCGCCGCCGAAATCCTGTCTCGGAATGGGGTAGAGCATGAACAACGTACCCAATCTACACATCCTCGGGCTGTCCGTGGAAAGCGCTGGACAATCCGAAAGAGCTGCGGTGATAAATATGCAATTGAATGCATATTTATCGATGCAACCCTTTTAGACGGGAGACCTAGGTTACACGACTTGATGTGAAAATTTAATCTAGCGACATGAAAAAAAGTGGACGAGGTCATGGAATTGTTGCTCACCCTCCGATGTAGAGGATGCAGTCGATCAAAGGAGGGACGATCGTGGACCAACACCTCCAACGTCGACGGTCACTCCACGAAGATGGAACACCACAAATCCTGTTAATTCGACCAAGTGAAAAAAATTAGGTCTTCACCTCACATTAACCATTTGGCACAACATTATGAATCGACATGAAACAACATGTCAAATTGCAAAAAGAAAATCTTTATTAAGTATTTTAGAAACCAAGTGCCTCGATTTGCTTCTTATATATGAATCAACATGACCAAAACACTAACTTGACCAATGTTCATCCATCTATCACAAACTTGCCCAACATCTAATTCATCTATATTCACAAACTTAGTAAAAACTATCTAGTGTGTATCTAAATACCTAATAAAACTACACAAAACTATCTAGTATGTATCTAAATATCCATCCATCTATCTATTCATCTAGCATCCATCCATCTATCTAGCATCTATCTAAGCCAGCATGAACACGAGCAACGGCAACAACGGTTTGTGGGAGGGGTGCTCACTGGGGCTGGGGGGGAAAGGCGGCGTCCGGCGGTGGAGGGAGGTTCTCACTGGGGCTCGAGGGCACGGCGGTGGACAAGCAGGGCCGGCCGAAGCCGCGCCCACGCGTGCTTGTCGGGGCGGCCTGCGGGCTCCGGGAGGCCGAGCCACGGGCGGGGAGCCCTGCGACCAGCGGTGGCGTGAGACGGGGTCGGCGCGGGGCTGGTGGACGGCGGCGGTGTGGGGTCGGGTGGGGTTGGGGGAGGCCGGGGCGGGGTCGGCGCGGGAAGGGTGGACGGCGGCGGCCGAAGGGGGCGGAGAGGGTTGGGGTGGAGGCGGGGAGGGGCGCGGGCGGCGGCGGCGGGCGGCAGGGAGCGGCGCGGGTGGAGCGGGCGGCGGGGAGCGGCGGCGGGTGGCGGTCGGCGGACGATGCGGGTCGAGGCGGCAGGGTGCAGCTAGCGAGAGGAGGCAGTGGGTGTGGGAGAGAACGAGTGGAGGAGGGGTGGCCGCGAGTGGATAAGGCGCCCTATGCTGACGGCTTAGCCGTTGGCATACATAAAACATGCCACGTGGCATATATGCCGACGGCTAAGCTGTAGGCATAGGTATATTTCTTTTTTTTATGCAACAACACTATTCTTTTTCTAAAAAAGGTTGTGTTTCCACTATGTTAATTACACACTAGCCTTCCTATACCCTCCGTGAAGGGGGTGTCCGTGACGGCGCCGTCCGTGTGAGGGGGGTGTCGGAGGGCGCGGGGTCAGGGCGGCACTGAGGCCGAGCAGGAGAGGCCGGAGGGCGCGTGTTCGGGGCAGCGTGGACCAGCCTGGAGAGGTGGCAGGGCGGACGGGGGGTGGTGGTGGGGTGAGGGTATGAATAGGGTGGTGGCGGCGGCGGGGCGCGGGTAGGGGGAGGGTGGGCAAGATGGGGAATGAGTGTGGAGGAGGCCGCCGGCGACGCCGTCCGTGAGCGGGGCCACACCACGGAGACGCGTGCCGCCTCTTCGGACATGCCCCACGTCGTGTAAAAAACTCATGATTTTATCGCGATCCTAGTATTTAATAATATTCACGCCGCACCGTTACTACAGAACGTCAACTACTGTGTCATCGTCGTCCGTGAGGGGGGCCACACCCCGGACACGTGTGCCGCCTCTTCGGACATGCCACAACACCACCCCGCATGTATGAGGGGCCGGTGCGATGCTCCGCTGGCATTGCTACCCCAGGGCCCCCGTCCCGCCTAACCCTGGAGCGGTTGACCATGAGATTTAGCCCTTTGACTTTCCACGGTCGGGCTTTGACGAGTGGACCTCTCCACCTTATTGTGTCAGGTCAGCACAGAGGGACACCTGGGAGCAACATCCGGGCCAAACCCACAGCTACATCCCCTCCGTGTAGACCCGACGCATCCGTTTCCCCCCTCCAGGTGCCGGCGGCGGCGCCGTCCGTGAGGGGGGCCAGGTCCCGGAGACGCGTGCCGCCTCTTCGGACATGCCACAACACCACCCCGCATGTATGAGGGGCCGGTGCGATGCTCCGGTGGCATGGCTACCCCCGTAGGGCCCCCGTCCCGCCTAACCCTGGAGCGTTTGACCACGGGATCTAACCCTTTGACTTTGCACAGACGGGCTTTGACCAGCGGACCTCCCCGCCCGATTGTGTTAGGTCAGCCCATAGGAACACTTTGGAGCAACATCCGGGCCAGACCCACAGCAAGATCCCCTCCATGTAGACCCGACGCGTCCGTTTCCCCCCTCCAGGTGCTGGCGGCGGCGCCCTCCGTGAGGGGTGCACACCCGGGACACGCGTGCCGGGCGTTTGCAACCGCCACAACACTTCTAGACTTGTGAGAGGCCGCTTACGCAAGATTTGGCGGCATGCTAGCCCCCAGAGGCCGCCGGCCACAGCCGTAGACGCGTGAAGGGCAATCCGCATAGAGGGAATTTTTTGGATACTTCTCCATCACCAAAAATTATGAAAAAATACCATCGTTCCTATAGCACATGTGCCCACGTCGTGCAAAAAAACTCATGATTTTATCGCGCTCCGAGTATTTAATAATATTCACGCCGCATCATTGCCGCAGAACGTCTACTACCGTGTCATCGCCGTCCGTGAGCGGGGGCCACGCCCCGGAGACGCGTGTCGCCTCTTCGGACATGCCATCACACCACCCCGCATGTATGAGGGCCCGGTGCGATGCTCCGGTGGCATTGCTACCCCCAGGGCCCCTGTCCCGCCTAACCCTGTAGCGTTTGACCACGGGATCTAGCCCTTTGACTTTGCACAGACGGGCTTTGACCAGCGGACCTCCCCGCCCGGTTGTGTTTGGTCAGCCCATAGGAACACTTTGGAGCAACAACCGGGCCAGACCCACAGCAAGATCCCCTCCGTGTAGACCCGACGCGTCCGTTTCCCCCCTCCAGGTGCCGGCGGCGGCGCCGTCCGTGAGGGGGGCACACCCCGGACACGCGTGCCGGGCGTTTGCAACCGCCACAACACTTCTAGACTTGTGAGAGGCCGCCTACGCAAGATTTGGCGGCATGCTAGCCCCCGGAGGCCGCCGGCCACAGTCGTAGACGCGCGAAGGGCAATCCACATAGAGGGAATTTTTCGGATACTTCTCCATCACCAAAAATTATGAAAAAATACCATCGTTCCTATAGCACATGTGCCCATGTCGTGCAAAAAAACTCATGATTTTATCGCGCTCCTAGTATTTAATAATATTTACGCCGCATCGTTACCGCAGAACGTCTACTACTGTATCATTGCCGTCCGTGAGGGGGGGCCACGCCCCGGAGACGCGTGCCGCCTCTTCGGACATGCCATCACACCACCCCGCATGTATGAGGGCCCGGTGCGACGCTCCGGTGGCATTGCTACCCTCCAGGGCCCCCGTCCCGCCTAACCCTGTAGCGTTTGACCACGGGATCTAGCCCTTTGACTTTGCACGGACGGGCTTTGACCAGTGGACCTCCCCACCCGGTTGTGTTAGGTCAGCCCATAGGAACACTTTTGAGCAACATCCGGGCCAGACCCACAGCAAGATCCCCTCCATGTAGACCCGACGCGTCCGTTTCCCCCCTCCAGGTGCCGGCGGCGGTGTCCGTGAGGGGGGGCACACCCCGGAGACGTGTGCCGCCTCTTCGGACATGCCACCACACCACCCCGCATGTATGAGGGCCCGGTGCGACGCTCCGGTGGCATTGCTACCCCCCAGGGCCCCCGTCCCGCCTAACCTGTAGCGTTTGACCATGGGATCTAGCCCTTTGACTTTGCACGGACGGGCTTTGACCAGTGGACCTTCCCACCCGGTTGTGTTAGGTCAGCCCATAGGAACACTTTGGAGCAACATCCGGGCCAGACCCACAACAAGATCCCCTCCGTGTAGACCCGACGCGTCCGTTTCCCCCTTCCAGGTGCCGGCAGCGGCGCCGTCCGTGAGGGGGGAGCACACCCCGGAGACGTGTACCGCCTCTTCGGACATGCCACCACACCACCCCGCATGTATGAGGGGCCGGTGCGACGCTCCCGTGGCATTGCTACCCCCAGGGCCCCGTCCCGCCTAACCCTGGTGCGGTTGACCACGAGATCTAGCCCTTTGACTTCCCACGGACGGGCTTTGACCAGTGAGCCTCTCCACCCGGTTGTGTCAGGTCAGCACAGAGGGACACCTGGGAGCAACATCCGGGCCAAACCGGCTACATCCCCTCCGTGTAGACCCGACGCGTCTGTTTCCCCCCTCCAGGTGCCGGCTGCGGCGCTGTCCGTGAGGGGGGCCACGTCCCGGAGAGGCGTGCCGCCTCTTCGGACATGCCACAACACCACCCGGTTGTGGTACGTCATCCGATATATATACACTTGGGAGCAAAGTCCCCTTCCTATAGACAGCGCGGTGCGGATCGATGACGTGGCATATATGCCGACGGCTGCCGTCAGCGTGGGCCTTGGTCGGTGCGCTTTGGATCGATGACGTGGCGTTCGTATCTATGCCGACGGCCGACCGTCCCCGCCGTCGGCATAGATCTAACGCCATTAGCCGCCTGTCAATGGCGTGGTCGCCGGGCCCGTAGCTATGCCGACAGCCGGTATATGCCGACGGCAGCTGTAGGCATAGATTCGTCTATGCCGACGGGGGCCGTCTGCGTACACTGGGATAGCCCGCCGGCTGTTGTACGCCGACGGCCTGGGGCCAGCTGTCGGCATAGTCTGGATTAGGCCGACGGTAGCCGTCGGCATACTTGCGGCCATCGGCATCGAGCCCTGTTCCGGTAGTGCGCGCGCGAAGCACACCTCGGCCGGAGTGACGGGGGAGGAAGGACAGCCACAGCCCATTTAACACGGCCAGCGACCCGGGAGCGAACGGCTTCTCTAACAAAAAAAAGGGACGCCCCGCTTCGCGTCGTGTGTTACTGTTTCAGGAACCATTGCACGGGCGGAGCAGGGACCAGCTGCCTTCGGCTAGGGGTAGGAGCGTCCTGCCTGCCTGCCTGCCTTATTTGTGGCGCGACGCCGACATCACAAAATGGTCGCTCTGTGGCTTCCTTCCAACCGTGACCAAAGGAATGATTGGCCGGCGATGCGTCTTGGTAGGCAAGGAAGAAAGCCTTTTAGCCCCTGTGACAGACTTCATATGCTTGAAGAGCTTCTCTGAATTAAAGGATCTTTTATACTAGGGAAAATTTGTTTTTGCCTCCGAAGGTATGGACGGAAATCTGCACCGTCAATATGTATGTGTGGTGAATGATTAATAACTACGTCTATATACATCCGTATGTAACCCATAGTGAAATCTCTAGAAAGACTTATATTTATGGGACGGAAGGAGTATTTTAGACTTGCACCGTGACCTTGTCGATGAACATAATAAGCATCTCTTACCGCCATAGGAGGCAGAGAACATTTCAGTCAGACGTTCACATGCCCATGCATGTATGCCTGGTGAGATCGCAACCGCAGCGCATGGGCTAAGAGCATGGCCGGCGCCAGCCTCAAACGTCAAGACAGCCCACTCGGTTAATTATTGACCGGTCACAAAAGTCCGATCTACACGAGCGCTCAATCGGGCCTCAAACGTCCAGACTGATCGGCACCTCTCATATCCAGTCAAATATGAGGTAGATATGGAGGCATCCGGGCGTGCCTATCATGTCGGACTGATGGCGGGGTCCCACGCGAAAACGCCCTAAAAAATGTTTAATTCTAAAAAATGTTTGGGATTTCCAAAAAGTTCTGAACTTTAAAACATTTTTCCTATGTTATTTTTTTAGTAACAAACTGGTATGACTTGCTTGTTCCTCTTCTGCTAGCGTCATGCTCGGCTCATGTAATCTGCCACTCTACAAGTACAGTTGAGTTAATACCACTTTGTGTCCAGTGCTAGTCAATTGGATTCTGTGAAGAAATTAAGCAGTCCAATCATAAGAATAAAATCCACCCTGTAGTATCGCTAGTCGTCGGCGCGGGCAAGACTGCCCTCTGCGCCATTCATTTTGCGTTAAGCAACCTAAACCTTTTGTTTTCTTACAAACAAGGCCTATGATTTTGCGTTAAACGCCCCAAAGCAAGTCGGGGCAATTTTCAATTGAAATTTCGGCAGCATAACGCGTTGGGGAGATTTTTTATTTCGAGCGCAAGTTGGGGCAACCACTACATGCCATTACAAGAATGCACACATTAAGAGGTCAATTTACACGTGAAGGAAAAATAGAAGCTCAACTCTTCCCTCGTGCAATATACAGCAACTACCTCTCATGGCATTCTACCACATCGTCAAAGCAACAAAAGAAAGCTCATTAAGCAATACCAAAGATAAAAAAAAAAGACAAGCCAAAGGGACGACACAGAATGTTGTAATAATACCACCAAAGAGATACCTAATAGAGCTAGCTAGTGTTCTAGAGTGCAGTTTGGTACCATCAAGATAGGCCAAGCTAGTGTCCGATTACTTGCGCATATCTGACCGCAAAAAAAGATGACAAATGAAAAAAAAGGAAACATTAACAAGCTTGTGTTAGAAGGCAACTGCAGTTGTAATGAATCTAGATAAAATCCTGGAATGTGAAAGCATTGCCTAAAAACAAGTATAATTTACACCCGCAAAAAAAGTGTCATTTAGACATTTAAAATTACTGAAGGACTTTTAATAAACCTTAATGAAGGGTCATAGTGATTAAACTTATTGTTTTCAGCTATGTTATGTTGTTGTAAAAGTTTTTGCAACCTTCGTACATTTTCGGCTAGAAATTTCGGCAGCATAACGCATCGGAACGGAATGCACCCACAACAACACTACATTATTAGTGGAGGAATTCAACATTAAGAAAACATTCAAGAGATGATGTTTTGCAGGAACAAATACATTTGCCTATATAAAGCAATCACTGTTGAATCAATACCAGACGTGTCATCTATCCAAGGTCCAACCATTTTCCTTCACTAAAATATAAAAGTGATTGACACATAAGTTGCACTACATCTCTAGATCAGCTGACTTAGACTTCTTTGCCGTGTCATCCTCACTGCAGAATGCGTATTGGGCCCAAGATTACTACTATAACCATTCAACCAGTCTTTTCCAAGAAATCTTTTGTCAATAGAGCAGGAAAAACACATACTGATGGAAGCAGTAGTAAATTCTTTGTGGCATCAACGTATATTGTTTATTTATAAGATCATCCAGCTCCGCTCATCTATATTTTCCTTTCCCTTTTCCGATGTATATATTACGTGGTCTATCACAGGATTCAGAGGACAAAACTAATTAGCTGGTTAGGTAAATACAAGGGGCTGGAGAATTTGATCGAAACATAGATGATAGCAAGTTAAGTAGGAAATATGCTGATATAGGACCTGCACCATTTGTGCAATATAGAACAATAATGAACCGAGGTAATGAACCAAAGCAAGACCTGAAGAGATGCTTTTCAGACATCAATCACCACTAGAATTTGCATGCTGTATTTGAGGATCTGATTAATACTACATCTGCATGCTACACTACACTGTTGTGTTGTTTTACAACTATTGAAACTAGTACTGAATAAGTCTACAACTCTAAGATCAAGACATGTGGCAAATGCGAAAACATCTTTACCAATGCAAAGAAGGAAGCATTGGAAAACCGAAACAATGATGCATACATTACTTCCGTACTAACCTTTGCTTGTACTAGTTTGTGCTGAATCTTCCGAGACAAACACCCGTCGGCACCCTTGCAGAAACATACTCCATCCATATCTCGCCTAGTGTGCGGATTTTTCGCTGTTGTCCCGCGACTTGGTGTCAGCATCTCATCTCTGGCATCAAAAGGTTCACATACAAGTCAGCTCATCAGATCGACTGGTGCCATGTCATGATTTCCTTAAGGAAGGTCAGATTAGATCGAGAAAAGGTGTAGTCGTACAGTGCTAGGCAGCAACCACAACGATTATGGCCGGGCGTGGCCGCTCGCCGAGACAGGAACTTGGTGCCGCTCACCGGCCGAGCAACCCTCAACATGTTGTGGGGAGAAACAAGGGGTGGTGGTGGTGGCGCTTGGTTGAAGGAACAGAGGAGGGGAACTTGTGGGGCACGAGCAACAGATCAAGGGTCAACACAGAGCAAAGGACCGTACATTTATAGAGAAGACTTGGCCAACAACGAGCGTGCAGAGTCGTCGGATGGGATGGCGATCCGCGTGACGCGCGCGACAGCCAATGGATGGATGGAACCGGAGGGAGGAGGCGGAGCGATGGCAGCAATTGAACGAGGATGTGTGTGTGTGTGTGTGTGTGTGTGTGTGTGTTTTTTTGAGGATAAACGAGGATGTGTGTTGAAGAGTGCCTGATTACTAGGAGGCATCTGTGCTGGAGAATTAATGTAGGATTTGTTACGTTTCCTAACTAATAACTCCACCCCTCTAATAAAGCCAGGTAGGTAGGAGGTTTCCATGTATATTCTGGCTAAATATGATTGAGAATCACGACGGATCTCTATGATTTTTTTGCCAGGTGTCAAATCTCCCTGTTAATCCTTAATCCCCTCCCTTCTGTCCCCTAAAATAACAAACTTTGCATCTACGGATCAGTCATGCATGCACTTGAGTAGTCTAGATTATTAGAGAAGAGAACATCCCTTCTGTCCCCTAAAATAACAAACTTTGCATCTACGGATCAGTCATGCATGCACTTGAGTAGTACTCCCTCCATTCCAAAATATAGTGCGCCCGCGCTTCCCGAGGTGCAACTTTGACCATAAATTTAGCCAACGAGACCAACTGCGGCGGGAGAAAAAATTATATAATTGAAAACTTCTTTCGAATACGAATTCACTGATATAATTTTTGCTCCCGCCACAATCGGTCTTGATAGTTAAATTTACGGTCAAAATTCAAACATGTGGATAGAGAAAGCACTACATTATGGAATGGAGGGAGTACTGGATTATTAGAGAAGAGAACAAAGGCAAGAAAAAATCGATCACTTCACTTTGTACAAGATTCAATTAAAGGTTGTGCTCATAACAGGTTGTGCCGGCAGCTGGGGCTGAGTTGCCAAGGGAGAGGAAGGTTGTGCCGAGAACTAATATAGGACGATTTGTTACAAACTGGTGGGTAGTTTCCATTTATCCTACTCCCTAGCTTGCAAAAACATCATATATTATGAGAGACGGAGGGATTGGCAACTTAATTAGGATTGTGAATGAATCACGTTAGATCTTTGTGTTATTCCTACATAGAGTAGAGTGGAGTAAACTAGATAAAATGGATGACTTCAGTCGTACAAATTGTCGAGAGGTCGATACCAGCAGGTCGATGCCCACCCGGCCTCAAGATGCTCCAGCAGCGCCCCGCCGGCCTCGCCGTTCCTTCGGACAAGAACAAGAAGACCGGTTGCTTCCAACTGGTTGATGGTCACCTGCCAAATAATAGAACCCATCCTGTCAAGTACCGTGCTTGCTCAGTTACAAACATACAAACAAGCACCATCCAGTCAGTTTCTAATGGTACGTTTGAAAACACACACTTGCTTCTCAAAATTCATCACACACACCATGTATGCCATTCATAAGCCGCACACACGACTTCACCTGCTACATGTCTAATTTAATAAGCACTATTGAGGGAGTCCTCGATTCGGGGGTATCCGGACAGCCGGATTATATCCTTTGGCCGGATTGTTGGACTATAAAGATACAAGATTGAAGACTTCGTTCCATGTTTGGATGGGACTCTCCTTGGTGTGGAAGGCAAGCTTGGCAATACAGATATGTAGATCTCCTTCCTTGTAACCAACTCTGTGTAACTCTAGCCCCCTCCGGTGTCTATATAAACCGGAGGGTTTAGTCCATACGACCAAGAACAACAATCATACCATAGGATAGCTTCTAGGGTTTAGCCTCTACGATCTCATGGTAGATCAACTCTTGTAATACTCATATCATCAAGATCAATCAAGCAGGAGTAGAGTTTTACCTCCATCGAGAGGGTCTGAACCTGGGTAAAAACATCGTGTCCCCGTCTCCTGTTACCATCCGCCTAGACGCATAGTTCGGGACCCCCTACCCGAGATCCGTCGGTTTTGACACCGACATTGGTGCTTTCATTGAGAGTCCTCTGTGTCGTCATCGTTAGGCTTGATGGCTCCTTCGATCATCGATAGCGATGCAGTCCAGGGTGAGACTTTTCTCCTCGGAGAGATCTTTGTATTCGGCGGCTTCGCACTGCGGGCCAACTCACTTGGCCATTTGGAGCAGATCGAGAGTTACGCCCCTGGCCACCAGGTCAGGTTGGGAAGGTTAAACTACATGGCCGACATCCGCGGAGACTTGATATTCGACGGATTCGAGCTCCTGCCGAGTGCGCCGCACAGTCACGATGAACATGATTTAGCTCTACCATCGGACGGTGTTCAGGAGATCGCACCAGCGATCGCTCCGACCCTCAATTCAGAGCCAATTGCGCCATCCATTGGACGGGTGGATAGACCCCGCCACGGAGGCCGCATTCTTAGCGACGATCGAGCCGAGTATCGACCTTACCCTTCACGAGAGCCGTGACGCCAAACTGTCGGATTCTTCCCCGGCCACGGACTCCGAACCGCCTGCGCCCGTGCCTATCGAATCCGACTGGGCGCTGATCACGGAGTTCACCGCCGCGGATATCTTTCAGCACTCGCCCTTCGGCGACATACTGAACTCATTAAGGTCTCTCTCCTTGTCAGGAGAATCCTGGCCGAACTATGTCCGGCAGGATTGGGATGCGAATGACGAAGAAATTCGCCGCCCACCCACCACCCATTTAATAGCCACTGTCGACGATTTGACCGACATGCTCGACTTCGACTCCGAAGACATCGACGGTATGGACGACGATGCAGGAGACGAACAGGAACCACTGCCCACAGGGCACTGGACAACCACCTCATCATATGATATATATATGGTGGACACACCCAAAGAAGGCAATAGCGACGGGACAACGGAGGATGACCCCTCCAAGAAGCAACCCAAGCGCCGACGTCAGCGGCGCCGCTCTAAGTCTCGCCAAGACAAAAGCGGTGATACCGGCACAGGAGATAATAGCACTCCGGACAGTGCCGAAGATGACGACAATCCCCTCCAGCAAGATTTAGAGCAGGAGGATGGAGAAGCCAGCCCTCCTGAGAGAGCGGCAGATGGAGAGGCGAAGGATGATAATAACATGCCTTCCTCCGAAGACGAGGCAAGCCTCGACGATGACGAATTTGTTGTGCCTGAGGATCCCGTCGAGCAAGAGCGCTTCAAGCGCTGGCTTATAGCCACGGCAAATAGCCTTAAGAAAAAGCAACAGCAGCTTCGAGCTGATCAAGATTTGCTAGCTGACAGATGGACTGAAGTCCTTGCGGCCGAGGAATATGAACTCGAACGCCCCTCCAAGAGTTGCCCAAAGCGCAGGCTGCTACCCCGACTGGAGGAGGAAGCATTGGAACCTACATCTCCAGCGTATGACGCGGCTGATCGGCCACCTCGTGGCCGTGACAGAGCGGCATTTCAGCCAAAGGCCCAGCCCGCACCCCGGCGCCACTCAAATAAAAATGTCAAGGCACGGGGAAATATGCTAGACCTGCGAGACGTATTGGAGGGCAAAGAAAAACACGCAAGATCGATCTACGGATCACGAGGGCGCGCCACTACGCGAGACGATAACCGTCACGCCGGATACAGTAAAAGTAAATCCGGCCGGGCCGAACACAGCGGACAAGACTCATATGAGCTGTGTCGTGATATAGCTCAGTACAGAGGCACCGCACACCCCCTATGCTTTACAGACGAAGTAATGGATCACCAAATCCCAGAGGGTTTCAAACCCATAAATATCGAATCATACGATGGTACAACAGATCCTGCGGTATGGATCGAGAACTTCCTCCTGCACATCCACATGGCCCGCGGTGACGATCTACACGCCATCAAATATCTCCCACTCAAACTCAAAGGACCAGCTCGGCATTGGCTGAACAGCTTGCCAGCAGAATCCATTGGCTGTTGGGAAGATCTGGAAGCCGCATTCCTCGACAACTTCCATGGCACTTATCTGCGACCACCAAATGCCGATGACTTGAGCCACATAATTCAACAGCCAGAGGAATCGGCCAGGCAATTCTGGACACGGTTCCTAACCAAGAAAAATCAAATCGTCGACTGTCCGGTTGCAGAGGCCCTAGCAGCTTTTAAGCATAACATCCGCGACGAGTGGCTCGCCCGGCACCTTGGCCAGGAAAAGCCGAAATATATGGAAGCCCTCACGACACTCATGGCCCTCTTTTGCGCGGGAGAGGACAGCTGGCTGGCTCGCAGCAATAACATATCAAAGAACCCTGGTACTTCGGATACCAAGGATAGCAATGGCAGGTCATGTCGCAACAAATACAAGTGCCGTATCAATAGCGACAATACCGAGGATACGGCAGTCAATGCCGGATTCAGAGGCTCTAAACCCGGTCAGCGGAAAAAGCCATTCAAAAGAAGCACTCCGGGCCCGTCCAGTTTGGACCGTATACTCGATCGCTCATGTCAAATACACGGCACCTCCGAGAAGCCAGCCAACCACACCAACAGAGAATGTTGGGTGTTCAAGTAGGCCGGCAAGTTAAATGCCGAAAACAAGGATAAGTGGCTACATAGCGATGACGAGGAGGAGCCCCGGCTGCCGAACATCGGAGGACAGAAGAGGTTTCCCCCACAAGTGCGGACGGTGAACATGATATATGCAACCCACATCCCCAAGAGGGAGCGAAAGCGTGCACTAAGGGACGTATATGCGTTGGAGCCAGTCGCCCCAAAGTTCAACCCATGGTCCTCCTGTCCGATCACCTTCGATCGCAGGGACCACCCCACTAGTATCCATCACGGCGGATTCTCCGCACTGGTCCTAGACCCAATCATAGACGTATTCCACCTCACTCGAGTTCATATGGACGGCGGCAGCAGCCTGAACCTGCTTTATCAGGACACAGTGCGCAAAATGGGTATAGACCCCTCAAGGATCAAACCCACCAAAACGACCTTCAAAGGCGTCATACCAAGTGTAGAGGCCCATTGCACAGGCTCAGTCACACTAGAAGTGGTCTTCGGATCCCCGGATAACTTCTGAAGCGAGGAGTTAATCTTCGATATAGTCCCGTTCCGCAGTGGCTATCACGCGCTGCTCGGGCGAACCGCATTTGCGAGATTCAATGCGGTACGACATTATGCATACCCTCAAGCTCAAGATGCCAGGACCTCGGGGGGTCATCACAGTCAATGGAAACACAGAGCACTCTCTCCGCACGGAGGAGCACACTGCGGCCCTCGCAGCAGAAGCACAAAGCAGCCTCTTAAGGCAATCCACCAGTTCGGCGATTAAACACCCGGACACCGTCAAGCGCGCCCGGAGTAATCTGCAACAAGACTGCCTGGCACGTTCCGAGCTCGCATAGTAATGTGGCCCCCATCCTAGTCCCAGACAAACGGCGAAATCCGTGCCACGCGTACATATTTACGTATTGAAAATACCATGGACATAGGTGGGTGGGCACGACTACGGCACGCCCCAAAACACGGCTCAACTGCACTAGGGGCTTCCCGCTTTGTTATTTTTTTCTCTCTTTCAGGACTTTACTCTCTGGAAGCCCCGTCCGGCAGTACGATTGCCGGACACACGATACAACAACCAAGGAGGCAGAAAGCTACGTCGCACCATGGAACTCCCAGGTGGTCTCTGATAACGAGTGAAATACCTGCTTTAAATACCATTCCTCAGCTTGCCCTTGGAGGGGACATGTCAAATAGTCCTACTTTTTGCTTATCGCACTACTTGTATCATTCTGCTCCGATGCACCTTTTTGAATAAACAATGCATAGCACTAATCTATTATCTCATTCTCTATTCCTTTTATATATATATATGTTCATTCATGACATCCAGCACCCGTACACTCTGATACGGCCAATACGTCAGGGGCTTAAGCGTACCCCATAATACGGCGTGAGAAGTCCGAACACTTTCGACAGTGCGGCACCCCGAACTTGTAGCATTATATGCATCAGCTCCAAATCATGTCTTGGGTCAATAGTTGGGTTTGCCCGGCTCCCATGTTTTGGTACCTTACGTTCCGCTATATCAGCTAAGGTAGCACTAGGAGAACTACTGCGATTGTGCCCCGATTCATCTAGGCAAGCACCTCAGTAGAGAAAGCTAAAACTGACTGTCACGATAAGGCGAGAGCTGGTCGCTATTCGAGAGGTCTCGAGTCCCTAAAGACTTATGCCGCTTAGGGCGAGGAGTCGGCTTTGTCCGGCTTAGGCGTGTATAGCGCCCCGAATTCGGCCTTCCGAATACTAGGGGCTTCGCCAAAATTTAAAATTGTAGACTTCTATGGCTAAGTGAGAGTGATAAAGCATTATAGTCCAATTGCCTTGTTTGTTGCGCTAAGCACCTCCCTCGAAGGACCCAACAATGGGAAAAAGAGTGCTCAGATTTATTCCAAACACACCAGCACTCGTGGCATGGGGGCAGAAGCCGACGACTGGTCGTCTCTCAGATTTGATAAACAGCCGCACAGAAGGTAATATTTTAAATTCAAACAAGCGTTGCATAGAGCATATGAACAAGTTTTCATAATACAGGATCACACGAGCAAGTTCATTCAAAAATTACATCCTTCGCACACTCGTCCGCCACAAGACGGGCACCCTTCAGGACACCCTCATAATACATTTCAGGGTGGCAATGCTCCTTGCCCTGCGGTGGCCCCTCCTTCACCAGCTTCTTGGCGTCCATCTTGGTCCAGTGCACCTTCGCACGGGCAAAAGCCCGGCATGCACCTTCGATGCAGACGACCACTTTATGAATTCCAGCCGTGGGTAGGCATCCACAAGCCGCCTCACGAGGCCGAAGTAGCTGTTGGGAAGGGAGTCGCCAGGCCACATCCGAACTATAAGGCCCCTCATGGCCTGTTCGGCCGCCTTGTGCATCTTGACCAGTTGCTTCAGCTGGTCGCTCATAGGCATCGGGTGTTCGGTCCCAGTATACTGAGACCAGAACAACTTCTCCATCGAGCTTCCCTCCTCGGCCTAGTAGTACTTTGCGGCATCCGACACGCCGTGGGGCAAATCTGCGAATGCTCCTGGAGAGCTCCGGACTCGGGTAAGTAAAAAGTAATTTACTTTCACATGCTTGCTTTGCATAATGAATGCCTTACCCGCCGCTATCTTCCTCATCGCCTCAATTTCCTGGAGGGCCTTTTGGGCTTCAGCCTTGGCATGATTTGTGCTCGAGGGCTGCGGCAAGCTCGGACTCTCGCGTCTTCGAGTCAAGCTACAAAGTCTCGTGCTTCTTCACGAGAGCCTGGAGCTCTTGCTGCACCTCGCCCACCCGTGCCTCTTGTTTCTCCCGCTCGGTGCGCTCCTTAGCCGCTTTGTTTTCGGCCTCGGATAGCGCTTGCTTCAGGGTTGCCACTTCGGTCGTGTCCCCTGGCACATCCATGATGATCCTATCATTTTGCAACCACATCATTATATATATATTTATAATTTACATATATATATAGACAAGGTATTACTTACCTTTGTTCTCCTCGAGCTGCCTCTTGGCAAGGCCGAGCTCTTTCTCGAACCGCTCGAGGTTCTGCTTCAGTGCGGCGACCTCCGCAGTCAGTGCGGCAGAGGTCAGCAGCGAAGCCTGCATACGCATATAGACATACTTGTATTAGACTCCTGCAGATATTATTTGATCCTCTATTCGGCTTTTCTTTGTGAACACCAAACAGAGCATCAGGGGCTACTGTCTATGCGGCAACATTTTCATATATTTTAAATACTTACCTCAAAGCCTGTTAGAAGGCTGGCACAGGCTTCAGTCCGTCCGCTCTTGGCGGACTGAACCTTCTTGATCACCGCACTCATAATAGTGCGGTGCTCTTCGTCGATGGAAGCGCCGCGAAGCGCTCCCAGTAGGTTGTCCGAGGTCACCGGCACGGGCGGCTTGCCCCTCTTGAAAGGGGGCCGCCTACCGGAGTCCGGAACCACTAGAGGTTCCAGCGCGGTGTTCGGCTGAGGGCCGAACTTGGAGCCCTTGGGAGTCTTGCTCCCTTTGCGCCTGGAGTCCGGAAGGTCGCCTTGAGGCGCCTCCAGGACTACCTCCCCTCGGCTCGGTGCCCCTTGAGACAATACCTCGACATTGTCCGTAGGGCAAGGGGAGGAGGAGGTTGGAAGTGAATCGCTATTCATATCCGACGAGTCCAAGGAACCGCCCGACGAGGATACGTCGATACGGGCTCGGGGCGGACTGCATAACCATATTCGGCATTAGGAGAAGTAGTGCAATTAAAGTATGCCGTGAGTTACTCTAGTATCCGAATACTTACGACTTCGCCAGGGGCTTGGCCCTGGGTAACCACTCGTCTTCACTATCACCGGCGGTGGTGGAACAGTCCGGGAGGAGAGTCCTTCCCTTCTTGGACCCTTCGGCCTCCCCGGTTGGGGTGGCCTTCCTTTTCTTTTCTCCCCCGGCTGGAGGGGGAGAACCTTCCTCTTCCTCCTCCTCGTCTTCATGGGAGGAGTGCGCTTTGGAGTGTTCGGACGACGAGTCCGATATAACCCGGCGCCGGAGACCCTTCCTGGTCCCCGCGACCTTCTTCTTGGCCTTCTTCTCCGGCACCACGTAAGGTGCCGGAACCAGCATCTCCGCTAAGCAAGCGTCTGCTGGGTCTTCGGGCAAAGGGGCCAGGCAGTCGATCTGTTCGGCCGTCTCTAGCCATTCCTGTCAAAGGTATGGGAGCTTAGATCCCGCATATGATTATACTGGGGAAAATAAATACCCTATAAGCAATAAAAGAGCTTACCGTGCCGGCTTGGCGCTGCGCGCTGAGCCCGCGATCCTCGGTAAGGGGAGGAGGAACCTCGGCACTCTTGAACAACACCTTCCAGACGTCCTTGTGCGTCGTGTCAAAGAGCTCGCTCAGAGTCTGGTGCTGGGCCAGGTCGAACTCCCACAAATTGAACGCCCGTTGTTGACACGGGAGGATCTGGCGGATGAGCATGACCTGGACTATGTTGACAAACTTGAGCTTCCTGTTTATCATATTTTGGATGCAGGTCTGGAGTCCGGTCAGCTCTACCGGATTACCCCAGGGCAGGCCCTTCTCTTTCCAGGAGGTGAGCCGCGTGGGGATTCCGGATCGGAATTCGGGGGCCGCCGCCCATTTGGTGTCGCACGGCTCGATGATGTAGAACCACCCCGATTGCCACCCCTTTATGGTCTCCACATAGGAGCCCTTGAGCCATGTGACGTTGGGCATTTTGCCCACCATGGCGCCTCCGCACTCCGCCTGCTGGCCGCCCACCACCTTCGGTTTGACGTTGAAGGTCTTCAGCCATAAGACGAAGTGGGGCTTGATGCGGAGGAAGGCCTCACACACGACGATAAATGCCGAGATGTTGAGGACGAAGTTCGGGGCCAGATCGTGAAAATCCAGGCCGTAGTAGAACATGAGCCCACGGACGAATGGGTGGAGGGAAAATCCCAGTCCGCGGGGGAAGTGGGTAAGGAATACTACCCTCTCATGGGGCCTGGGCTAGGGATGATCTGCCCCTCATCTGGGAGCCGGTGTGCGATATCCTCGGACAGGTATCCGGCTCCCCTCAGCTTTTTGACGTCTCCCTCCGTGACGGAGGAGACCATCCACTTACCTCTCGCTCCGGACATGTTTGGAGAGGTTTGATGCGGACTTGGGCGCTGGAGCTCAGGTGCGCAAGAATGGATGAGCAAGTAGGAAGAAGGAGAGGGTACAAAAAGGTGAACCCTTATCCCTTTATAAGGGCGGACGAAACTATGCGCCCCCACCAGCCTGGTAAAACTCGCTTATCCCCCAAGAGCCGTAATTGATGGTGCGGTTGGGTTACCCATGTCCATATTGATGGGAATCCCGTAATAAGGGGACACGGTCTCTGCTTCGACAAGACGTGCCAAGGAAACCGCCTCGCGAAACACGCTAAGGTTGGTTATGAAAAATGATTCAAATAAAGACCTGGCTGTGGTGTGATGTCACAGTACGGGGTATGTCAGTAGATTAGATTTATGGAAATATTATTCTCTCTACGGTGGTATGTGGAACTTGTTTTGCAGAGCCGGACACGATCCTTGTGTTCAAAATCTTCTATGAAGTATTCAGAGGAGGAACCCGCCTTGCAATGCCGAAGACAATCTATGCGCCGTACTCATCTTCATTGAAGCCTAGTTCAGGCGCTACTGAGGGAGTCCTGGATTCGGGGGTATCCGAACAACCGGATTATATCCTTTGTCCGGACTGTTGGACTATGAAGATACAAGATTGAAGACTTCGTCCCGTGTCCGGATGGGACTCTCCTTGGCGTGGAAGGAAAGCTTCGCAATACGGATATGTAGATCTCCTTCCTTGTAACCGACTCTATGTAACCCTAGCCCCCTCCGGTGTCTATATAAACCAGAGGGTTTAGTCCGTACGACCAAGAACAACAATCATACCATATGCTAGCTTCTAGGGTTTAGCCTCTATGATCTCGTGGTAGATCAACTCTTGTAATACTCATATCATCAAGATCAATCAAGCAGGAGTAGGGTTTTACCTCCATCGAGAGGGCCCGAACCTGGTTAAAAACATCGTGTCCCCCGTCTCCTGTTACCATCTGCCTAGACGCACAGTTCGGGACCCCCTACCCGAGATCCGCCGGTTTTGACATCGACAACCATCTAGTCAGTTTCTAATGGTAGCACATGTTTAATTTAATTGTAAAAAAGGAGACAAGCAAGAACAAGAACGGCTCCTTGCCTTCCTTGTTCATTCATTCATGCACCTCCAAACTGGGAATTCAAAAATCCATCCACTCACTTCAAATTACAAACTCAAGAGATAGGTTCCACAAGATAAGTTAACCACAGCATGCTAGCTTAGCTCTTATCAAAACGACAAAACACCACGACAACCTTATTAACTAGGCCGATGAATTCATCTTGCTACTCGCCAGAGCCTTCCTTCTTCAGCAAATGAATTAGTGCCATCGAGACTCCCACCTACCCTTGAGATGAGCAGGCACACTTGCATTGGCTCCTACTATCAAGAGACGACAAGAATTCATCCTGGTACTCGCCTCCGTCCTTCTTCAGCAACCGAATTAATGTTGACAGGCCATCGATACACCCACCTCCCCTCCTATCCTGGAGATGAGCAGACACCACTTGTGCACAAGATAACAAAACAAGGTGTTGGCTCGCAAGGAGACGATGAGAATAACAACATGCTTTGACAAGCTCCCTCCAAACTCTGCTACGGCATCTCATCTTTGACAAACTCCCTCCAAACAAACATACACAAGTGTTGCAGCTGCAAGGAAAAACAACAATATCAGAGGCGCACATAGCTAGTATAGTTCCAAAAGGCAATGCAACAGGGGTATCACTTCTTTCATCCAAATAATACACCCTCCCTCTCTATAGGCGAAGATCATAAACCAGCTCCAGGAAAATTATTCTTGGACAGGACACTCACAACACAACATTTCAGCCAAAGAGCAGAGCGATGCGACATAACAAATAACCAAAAGCTAGCTACTACAAAATGCAAATAACCTCACCACTTGTATAATAGCTCAATGCCATAAAACTTATGACCCCTACAACATCTAATATGTCAAGGATTGTGAAATCAAATATGTCAAGATTGTTAACACGGCTGTTACTCGAGGTTAGACATTCGCTCTAAAAAGTCACAAAAGGTTTGTTTACAGAAAAAACGCATGTTGCTCTAACCTAAGCAAATGCAGGCTAACATTTCATAAAACAACAAAAAACAGTGTGGACTCAATCATGACTAGACTAATAAAAAAGAAGTTCCTGAGCCAGAATAATATCCACTCTTCATGGGCAAAAGCATCCAGACTTATCGTAAATATTGCCAACATATGATGGCTCCCTCCAAAGTACACAAGGATGACAGTTGTTCATCTATCTATGCACCAGCAGCACTACACAAAAAAGGCAAGTAAGCATTTCGTTCTCTTTGAGGACAACCACCAAAAAGTCAAAATCCAAAAATAACAAAGGATGGATCCTATATATCAAAACTAAACATGGACCATTACAAACCCTGATCATTGGCTCGATTGGCTCGATTGCCAATCATTGGCTCGATTGCCGGAACCATGATCGATGACCAGACAATCTAGGTGACAGAGAGAGCAGATCAAAAACTTCCCTGGGCAGAGGAATAGATGGTGAGGTCCACAAATTCATGCTTTGGGCGATGCGATCTTGGCGACCATCTGCAGTCACCACAAGGACCATATGAGTTATGACCCGTCCTTCCAGCACCCTCTTGTCGATGCCGCCCATCTTGCAGGGAGGCCACACCAAATGTGTCACCCTGCCCTGCACCAGACAAAGTGGCAACTGCGGCAGGCAACAACACCAAGAACAAAGATGTTTATCATTCTCAATACATGTATGGTTGATTGCCTAGAAATTAATTCATTATGCCATGCCAGTAGGCGCTAAAAGGATGTTCCTGGGTAAATTTTGTTACGAAGGACATCAAAATAAGTACATGGTTAGTTACCAAACAATGAAGAGGCATTGGTATAACAGGTTCAGCAAAAAAAATCCATAACGTGGTCATAGTGTGTCACTTGAGAATTAGAACTCCACTACCCTATCATGCCAGTGCTTTGTCAACCAAAAATACTACAGATATGAATGTTCTTGATCCAAACGAGTTTCAAACTGCAGATGGACTCTAGTTCATTGATGGTGACAGTAACTAACTGAACATGACACCATAGCAGTACCAAAAATAGCAGCAAGCCAAGTGCAAGCTCCTGCTGTCCTTAGCTTGGTTAGCCACTTATTCCTTTGAGCAAATTTAATTTAATACGTGTTTAATATAGCACAATATGATTTGTAAATAATCAAGCTGGTACGTTTTGAACGAAAAATGCTAAAGGAAAAAACCAGTGTTCTGGATCTGAACTAGATTCAAACTGCAGATGAACTGTTCATCAATGGTGACCATAACCAAATAAACATGACACAATAGCAGTACCAAAAATAGCACCAAGACAAGAGCAAGCGCCTGCCCTTCTATGCTCAACAAGGCACTTATTCAACAGAGGTAATGCAATACGTGTTCGATTTAGCACATGGGGCAGTTCCCATTTCGTCGAGCAAGGTGAAAAGATAAGAAATAAAGGCAAAATCATATAATTTTGCTCCATATTTGAGAGGCAACATTTGATTAGTCAGAGGGTTTAGTTTCACATTTTGAATCCAACTAAGACCTTTGCTTCCAAAAATCCTTAATATTTTGAAATAATCAATCCGGCCAGCCCATAGGGATAAAAATCCAGCAAGTTCGCGTGATTGTGACCACCACCAGAGATATGAACACTAAATCAACATTCAAAATTTGGCAGACCATCTCAGTGAGAGAGAGGGAGAGAGAGAGGGAGGGAGATCAAGGGCTCACCTGAACCAAGAAGAGGCGACCACCACAGCCACGGTTGAGCAGGCCGAGGTTGTCGAAGATTAGACGACCTCAAGGAATAAACTAAATTTTCTGAAGAAGGAAAGGGAAAAAGATGAAGCTTAAGCAATCATAATAGCAACCAAAACAGAATAAAACACAGTAGCTATGTTCAGGAAGAGAACAACCCTGTTCTCAGGACTATCACTAGTGCAGAACCGAGTAATAGCACCGGTTCGTAAGGCCCTTTAGTGCCGGTTTGGTAACCGGCGCTAAAATGTAGGCACTAAAGGCCCCCCCTTTAGTACCAGTTCAGCACGAACCGGTGCTAAAGGGAAACCACGTGGCACGAGCCAGCTTCGGGGGCAAGGAGCCCTTTAGTACCGGTTGGTGTCACCAACCGGTATTAAAATGTTGGGGGGGTTGGGTTTATGATTTCTTTTTCATTTAATTTTGTGTTTTCCATTTAATTATTTTTCGTTTGCTGGTATTTTACGGTACTACATATTGT
Source organism: Triticum urartu (assembly GCF_056163025.1). Classification (NCBI taxonomy): domain Eukaryota; kingdom Viridiplantae; phylum Streptophyta; class Magnoliopsida; order Poales; family Poaceae; genus Triticum; species Triticum urartu. Next base: position 45,640,652 of record NC_141876.1, on the reverse strand, counting down.
ACACGTTATGCATATATATAAATAGAATTTCTAGTAGAACCGATCATAATATTAATATATATATCATCCAATGTCTCACAACCACCATTAATTAATTCACACATATATACACACATGTATATATATGTATATATATAGATACAATTTCTCCTAATTGGTGCCTTCGGAGCACGATAACAATTGGAAGTGGTTCATGGGGGTGGTAGCGGGTAATAGTATTCTCCTTTGGGACCTATGACCTGGTTGAGCAAAAATCCCGCTATTTCCTCTTGAATTGCTTCTATGCGGTCCTGTGCTAGGAGCTTGTCCCGCACCTCTTTGAACTGTTAAGAAGGAGATCAATATGCATGTGTATTAGTTGTGTGACTAGATATCGATAATGGTGTAAAAATTGTGAATAGTGTTCTGACAATCGATATCGTACCCACTCCTGTCTTTGAGATTTGCTCCTTTCGGACGCCATCATGCGAATGTTCTCGCAAACGTAGTATGCACATAGATCATTCTCCGGCGCCTGCTTCAGGGCCTTTACGAGAATGGAATTTGATCAGATAATAATTAATCAAGCATGATAATTAAAGAGATGGCAGCTAGCTAGTACTACTTAATTACTTACCTTGGGTCGATACCATTTCAGACTTTGTTTCCATGGGCCTGGAGTGACCCTGATGAACTTCGCCCAAGCCCTGCCCGCCGACAAAGAAAATGAATAAATGGGTTATTATATAGTTGTTATCAGGAAATGACGAACTAATTAAATAGGCCGAGATATAGTTAATAATGATTGAAATTACCTGTTGACTATCCCCTTCACGATGGTGTAGTCACTTGCTTTCTTAAGTAGTGAGTCTAGTACTTCGACTGTTCCTTCATCAACTTTAATGATTAACAAGATCCAGTGAAATCTGCATGCACACACGTTTGCATGTCTTAATTAAGCGGGCATATGTAAGCAAAAACATGTAGCTATAGCTAGTAGGGAAAAACAGAATTTGTAGTACAAGACAGTGTGACTCACTAGAAGTTGTAAGGAAGTAGTATATCTTCATTGTATTTGAGTTCCTTGAAGAACTGTAGCATGCTTTCCTCTACACATTTTTCATGATATGGATCTATTTTCCATGTGTATTCATTAATGGTATTTGGGTCAACGAACCCAATGCCATAGCGTCCACCTTTTTTCATTTCATAAGTCTTCATCCTGCATAATACCACAGAAAAGAATATAGTGAGGATAATTACAGGTAATGATTGATCAAAATGATCACTACAGCTAGCTTGAGACTTAAATTACAAAAAGAAATCACTTACAGACAATAGCAACTGACGATAGATTTGTCGAGTGCGTCTTTATTGTATAGCTGAAATAGTGTAATGCTCCTCGTTGACATTCACCATGAGGGACTCTCGATTGGAAATCCTGGTAATGTCCATGTACCATTGATGCAATTCATACATTCTCGTTGGGAGCTTATTGACCTCCTCTGGCTCGACCAAAGGTTGGCCCCCGGCATATATATTTCCATTTTATTTCCTCCTCTCTAGTCGGAGACATGGGCTCGATATCGAGGAGTTGTCCAACATTGATCCCGATCGATTCAGCCTACGCAATATGCTCCTCGGTTATTACCACATCGCCCACCCCGGGAACGTTAACAGTTTGCCCACAATAATATTGGGCGCGCCTACTCTCATGTATTGTTGGCACAACAAGCGGGGGGATTGATTGCGCCGCCTGTTCTCCCAGCTGGGGAACGGTTTTACCGCTCCTTTTGCCAGCTGATTTGCTCGAGCTCGAGCTCGCCTCTTTCTGTAGACGTGCTCGATTTAACTTCCTGACGTGGCGCTCATAGTCTGTGTCAATAGGCTTGGGAGCTGGTGGTCTAGCCATACGAATGAAGTGGTCAATCTTTTCCACAGACACTTTCTCCCTTGGCGGCGGTGGCGGTTTCGGTGCAAAATGGGCTTCCACCTCGGCCTTCGATATGGCTACGTTTTCCTCCTCGGACTTGTCGTAAGGCCTCTGCTGAAGAGGCGCAAGGCTTGGACCATATTGAAATCGCTTGCCTCCGCCTGTACCTGCAGTACTACCTTGACTTGTACCGCTACGCACCATAGCTGAGGCGGCTCTCTTCCGTGATTGCTGAGGCGGCGAAGACGGCTGACGTGGTTGAGTTGGAGGAGGAGGAGTGGCCTGAAGCTGTGCCGGACTTGGAGGAGGAGTGGACTGAAGCTGTGCCGGACTTGGAGGAGGAGTGGCCTGACGCTTTGCCGGACTTGGAGGAGGAGTGGCCTGAAGGTGTGCCAGACTTGGAGGAGGAGTGGCCCGACGCGTTGGTGGACTTGGAGGAGCGGGAGTCTGCTGACTCGGTGGCGGACTGTGATGAGGAGTCGGATGATGCAGTGTCGGTGGCCTTCGAAAGATGATGCAATCCTTTCTCCATAGGATGATACGATGGTTGGCCTCTCCTAGTGTGTGCTCATCGTCACCTCCAGGAATGTCAAGCTCTAGCCCCGAATATTGGTCCACCACCTCATCAACCAAGACACGAGCATAGCCCGCTGGAATCGGGTTGCAATGGAAGGTTGCCTCGAGGGGATTTGTAAAAGAAAGGGCGTCCGCCACCTTGATGGATATGTTCTTCATTTTGAAGTGTAGCTCGCAGTTAGTGTTCTCCATGATGTCATCCACTGGGTAGCTATCAAGCAATGCGTCGCCCGGGGCGGAACCCACGCTGCTTCTCGGCATGGATGGGACGGTGCTATCCATTGGTGGATCATCCGCTAGCTGCTGAGACCCCCTTTGCTGGCTAAGTGAGTCGATCTGCTCCTGCTGCCGCTGGAATTTGATTGCCAAGTCCGCGTGCACTGATTATAGGCCTGGAAGGCGTTCATAGTCTGGCTTCCTCTGCTTCTCCTCCATCTTCCTCTTCTTCTCCTCCGCAATCTTCTTTCTCGCATGGGTTCTGTAGTCGGCGTTCCAGTCCGAAAACCCCTCATACCACGGAATAGTGCCCATGCCTCGTGTTCTTCCCGGGTGTTCAGGATTTCCCAGGGCACGCGTAAGCTCGTCGTTCTCTCTGTTGGGCTCGAACAACCCGGATCGAGCCTCTTCTATTGCAACAAGTAGCTTATCTTCGGCTCCGTCCAGACATGCCTTCTTCAAAACTTTGCCTGTCTTCGGGTCCAACTCCCCCCCATGCGCATAGAACCAAGTCCTGCACCTGGGGGGCCAGCTCAATGTTTCTGGAGTGACACCTGCATCCAGCATCTCTTTCTCAGACTTATCCCACTTAGGCATTCCCACCGCATAGCCACCTGGCCCCAGCTTATGGAACTTATCCTTTTTTGTGGCATTGGCCTTGTTTATTCTCGACCGTTCCTTAGATAATTCCGAATCCTTGAATTTCACGAAATCGTCCCAATGAGCACTTTGGTTCTCTAGTATTCCCTCGAATACTGGAGTCTTCCTTCCTCCGTTGACGTACTTGGCCCATTCACGAATCTTGTGGTTCTTAAATGCAACCACCATCTTCCTAAGAGCAGCGTCCTTGACTTTCTCCACATCTGCTTTTGTGAAATGATCTGGTAGGGTGAAATGTTCCATGAGCGTTTCCCAAAGCAAATGTTTTTGTCTGTCGTCGACAAAAGTAACTCCTGGACATGGCTTTGCTGGCTCTCTCCATTCTTGAAGGGAGATCGGGAGTTGGTCCTTCACAAGAACTCCGCACTGACGAACGAACTTGTCCGCAATCTTCTTAGGTGCGAATGGTTCGCCATTAGGTCTGATTGCCTCGATATTGTACTTTACGCCCTCCTTCAACTTTTTGTTCGGGCCTCGTTTCATCCTGTTGCCTGAAGATTTGCTCGATCCGGATGGCTGAAAGAAGAAAGATCGATTCGTTAATATATCTTCAAGTCATTTAAAACATGTGATGATCACCAGATGCCTGCTTATATAAATATATATACCTCGCCGGTCTTTGTTGTTTCAAGATCAACATTTTCTTCATCATGTTCATAGTTCATGACTTCATCAATTCGGTCGTCGCGATCGAATATCATATCACCCTCCCCGGTGTTGTTTAGATATTCGGAGCCGTCATAATCTTCTTCATTCTGATCATCATCTGGCCCGCGAGGATTGCGTATGATATTGAACAGGGCCTCTTCTCCCTCTCTGCCAGTATTGTCCGCCATAGGTTTTGTTTTACTAATCCAAAAGAAATATATTCAAATTACAATGCATGGATGCAATCAATTAATAAGGAAAAACTGAATCAATCATAGTACATAATAAGCATCATCGAATATAATCTCGAATACGTCGTCTCGAATAATAGATATAATCTCGAATACATCGTCTCGAATAATAGATATAATCTCGAATACATCGTCTCGAATAATAGATATAATCTCGAATACATCGTCGGATCATGCGGCGCGGGCGGTGGACACCCAAAGAGAAGGAACCCTCACAGGATCATAGCTAAAGTGAGATCCCTCAAGAAACTGCCAGGTATTGGAGAACCTGCCGCCCTCTAACGCAACCATGTAGCGATGGACGTGCTCGTCCTCCTCCCTGACACGGCGATGTACCACCTCCGGCGGGGCCGGCTCCCTCCGCACTGAAACTGGCCCACGCGAACGCCACCAAACGAGATCAGGGTCGACGACCAGGGCCGGGTTCCTCATCAAGCGGCGCGCCCCTCGAGGCAGCACCTCCCAGTGCCAGCCCGGCGGAGCCCAGTCCCGGACATGGGTCAGCCGGACGTCGTCGCGGACGGGTGACGGCGAGGATGCGGGCCGGGCATCGTCGAGAACAAATACTAGCTATATGCCCACAAAAAGTAACATTTTTTTAATGATTGGATTTTGATAACTAAAATTTCTAACATTTCTATATAACTAACATTCCTATAACATTTCTAACAATGCTATATAACTAACATTTCTATAACATTTCTAATATTTCTATAACTAAAAAACAGAAAAAAAAATTATAACATTTCTATATATATAACTAACATTTGTATAATATTTCTATAACTAAAAAAAGAAAAATTTCTAACTTTTTTATAACTATTTAAACAAAAAAATTCCTAACAATTCTATCTTTTCTATAACATTTCTAACAATGCTATATAACTAACTATTTCTATAACTAAAAAAAGAAAAATTTCTAACTTTTTTATAACTATTTCTATAACTAAAAAACAAAAAAAATCCTAAGAATTCTAACTTTTCTAACAATGCTATATAACTAACTATTTCTATAACTAAAAAAAGAAAAATGTATGTGTGTGTGTGCTCACCGGCGAGGCAAGAGGCGACGGGGGGCGGCGACGGCGACGGGCGCGGCGATGACGGGGATGGCGACGACGGGGACAGGGACGTGGCGGCGACGACGGGGACGGGTCGGGGCGGCGACGACGGGGACAGGCAGGGGCGGCGACGACGGGGACGGGGACGACGCGGGACGGGCCGGGACGACGCGGCGGTGACGACGGGGACGACGGGCCGGTGATGACGGCCGGGGACAGGGCGGTGACGGGGGCGGCGACGAGGGATATGGAGACGGCGGGGGGCGGCGGGCGACGGGGCAGAGGAGAAGAAGCAGATGAGAAACTGAAAATTTTGAAGTTTTGAGTTATATAGGATAGACCTTTAGTACCGGTTGGAGCCACCAACCGGTACTAAAGGCCTATTTTGGCCAGGCCAAGCGGCGGGAACCGCACACCCTTTAGTACCGGGTGGTGGCTCCAACCGGTACTAAAGGGGGGCCTTTAGTACCGGTTGGAACCACCACCCGGTACTAAAGGGGGTGCGCTGGCAAGGTGTTGTGCGGCAAGTTTAGTCCCACCTCGCTAGCCGAGGGGCGTCCGCACTGGTTTATAAACCCCCGTGCGGTAGCTCTCTCGAGCTCCTCTCCAATGCAGGCCTACTGGGCCTACATGTTCTCTGCTGCCCTGTGGGCCTACTGGGCCTTTGCGGGCCTGCATCCTGGCCCAACAACAGGTTGGGTTTCTAGTCGTATGCAGGCCGCTCTGGCCCAGTAGGCGGGCTTTTTTATATTTTTTTGCTTTATTTATTTTTGAGTTGTTTTTTTTGTGTATTTAGAGTTTCTTTGTGAATATTTTTGCTTTAGGTACAAAAAATTACAAACTTTCTGTTAGTGCCCGTAGTTTTCAAATTTGAATAGTTTAAATTTTGAATTATTTGAAATTAGTGTGAATCACTAGTTTGTGAATAACTTAACTTTAAAAATCAGTAAAGGCATGAAAGAATTTGTTTGCACATAAAATTTCTTCGCGTTTCAAATGCCAAAACACATAACTACCCTAACTATTACAGAGATTCCCTCCTAGGTGTGAAACACAGAAGAAAGTGATGATAGTGAAGCCGATCACATCCCAGATCTTTGGGTGTGAAACTTTTTCTTCACGTGTGTCCCTTTGCGCCGTAACCATGGAAAATCTTCATCATTTAACGGGATGCTCGGGTCAATATTCACTGTGAATGGAGCAATTTCATCAAACTTTTCATAATCTTCTGACATGTCTGTCTTGTCATCCACTCCCACGATGTTTCTCTTCCCAGAAAGAACTATGTGCCGCTTTGGCTCATCGTACGATGCATTCGCTTCCTTATCTTTTCTTTTTCTTGGCTTGGTAGACATGTCCTTCACATAGAAAACATGTGCCACATCATTGGCTAGGACGAATGGTTCGTCTGCATACGCAAGATTGTTGAGATCCACTGTTGTCATTCCGTACTGTGGGTCTTCCGTTACCCTGCCTCGTGTCATATTGACCCATTTGCACCGAAACAAAGGGATCTTCAAACCACGTCGATAGTCAAGTTCCCATATGTCCTGTATATAACCATAATATGTTTCCTTTCCTGTCTTGGTTTCTGCATCAAAGCGGACACCACTGTTTTGGTTGGTGCTCTTCTTATCTTGGGCAATTGTGTAAAATGTATTACCATTTATCTCGTACCCTTTGAAAGTCATTATATTCAAAGATGGTAACTGGGACAGCAAGTACAGGTCATCTTTAATAAAGGTGTCATGCATGGTGCGTGTCTGCAACCAGCTGGCGAAACTCCTGGTTTGTTCACGTGTAATCCAGTCATCAGACCGCTCCGGGTGTTTGGAGCGTAGCAAATTCTTGTGTTCATCCATATACGGAGCCACCAAGGCGGAATTCTGTATAACTGTGTAGTGTGCTTCAGTGAGAGAATGTCCATCCATACATATTATTTGTTCCCCTCCTAGCGTGCCTTTTCCATCCAGTCTTCCCTTATGCCGCGATTCAGGAACACCAATCGGCTTAAGGTCAGGAATAAAGTCAATACAAAACTCAATGACCTCCTCATTTTCATGGCCCTTGGAGATGCTTCCTTCTAGCCTAGCACGGTTATGAACATATTTATTTAAGACTCCCATGAACCTCTCAAAGGGGAACATATTGTGTAGAAATACATGACCCAAAACGTTAATCTCTTCGCATAGGTGAACTAGGGCGTGCGTCATGATGTTGAAGAAGGATGGTGGGAACACCAACTTGAAACTGACAAGACATTGCACCAAATCATTCTCTAACCTTGGTATGATTTTTGGATTGATTACCTTATGAGAGATTGCATTGAGAAATGCACATAGCTTCACAATGGCTAATCGAACGTTTTCCGGTAGAAGCCCCCTCAATGCAACCGGAAGCAGTTGCGTCATAATCACGTGGCAGTCATGAGACTTTAGGTTCTGGAACTTTTTCTCTGCCATGTTTATTATTCCCTTTATATTCGACGAGAAGCCAGACGGTACCTTAATACTAAGCAGGAATTCAAAGAAGATTTCCTTCTCTTCTTTGGTAAGAGCGTAGCTTGCATGACCCTGATGTATGTCGTCTTTTCCATGCATAAGTTGCTGGTCCTCCCGTGCCTCAGGTGTATCTTTTGTCTTCCCATACACGCCCAAGAAGCCAAGCAGGGTCACACAAAGATTCTTCTTCACGTGCATCACGTCGATTGCGGAGCGGACCTCTAGGTCTTTCCAATAGGGCAGGTCCCAAAATATAGCTTTCTTCTTCCACATGGGTGCGCGTCCGTCAGCGTCATTCGGAACAGGTTGTCCACCAGGACCCTTTCCAAAGACCACCTTCAAATCCTTGACCATATCATGTACATCAGCACCAGTACGGTGGCGAGGCTTCGTCCGGTGATCCGTCTCACCTTTGAAATGCTTGCCTTTCTTTCTTACGGGATGCCTGCTCGGAAGAAATCGACGATGTCCCAGGTACACATTCTTCTTACAATTAGCCAAATATATACTGTCGGTATCGTCCAAACAGTGCGTGCATGCGCGGTATCCCTTGTTTGTCTGTCCTGAAAGGTTACTGAGAGCAGGCCAATCATTGATGGTCACGAACAGCAACGCCTTTAGGTCAAATTCTTCCCCCATGTGCTCATCCCACGCACGTACACCTGTTCCATTCCACAGTTGTAAGAGTTCTTCAACTAATGGCCTTAGGTACACATCAATGTCGTTGCCGGGTTGCTTAGGGCCTTGGATGAGCAATGGCATCATAATGAACTTCCACTTCATGCACAACCAAGGAGAAAGGTTATACAAACATAGAGTCACAGGCCAGGTGCTATGGTTGCTGCTCTGCTCCCAAAAAGGATTAATGCCATCTGCGCTTAGACCAAACCATACGTTCCTTGCATCATCCGCAAACTCCTTCCCGTACTTTCTTTCGATTTTTCTCCATTGCGACCCGTCAGCGGGTACTCTCAACTTTCCGTCTTTCTTACGGTCTTCTCTGTGCCATCGCATCGCCTTGGCATCCTCTTTGTTTTGGAACAAACATTTCAACCGTGGTATTATAGGAGCATACCACATCACCTTGGCAGGAATCTTCTTCCTGGGGCGCTCACCCTCGACATCACCAGGGTCATCGCGGCTGATCTTATAGCACAATGCACCGCATACCGGGCAAGCGTTCAAATCCTCGTACTCACCGCGGTAGAGGATGCAATCATTAGGGCATGCATGTATCTTCTGCACCTCTAACCCTAGAGGGCAGATAGCCTTCTTTGCTTGGTACGTACTCTCGGGCAATTCGTTGTCCTTTGGAAGCATATCCTTTATCATTACCAGCAACTTTCCAAATCCCTTGTCAGATACACCATTCTCTGCCTTCCATTGCAGCAATTCCAGTGTGGTGCCCAGCTTTTTCTTGTCACCTACGCAATTCGGGTACAACAATTTTTTGTGATCCTCTAACATGCGCTGCAACTTCTTCTTCTCCAAATCACTTGCACAATTTCTCTTTGCATCGGCAATGGCCCGACCTAGATCATCAACGGGCTCATCCGATGCCTCTTCTTCAGCTTCTTCCCGCATTGCCGGCTCAGCTTCTTCCCGCATTACCGGCTCAGCTTCTTCCCTTGTTGTTGTATCATCGTATTCAGGGAACCCATGGCCAGGATAGCTGTCGTCGTCCTCTTCTTCTTCATTGTCTTCCATCATAACCCCTCTTTCTCCATGCATGGTCCAAACATTATAGTGGGGCATGAAACCGGACTCAAACAGGTGGACGTGAATGGTTCTTGACGTAGAGTAATTGCGACCATTCTTACAGCCAGCACATGGACAATGCATAAAACCATCCGCTCGCTTGTTTACCTCAGCCGCAAGCAGAAAAGTACACACGCCATTAATGAACTTGGGAGAGCATCGGTCATCGTACATCCATTGCCAGCTCATCTTCAATACACAGCACCGAAAACATCAAATTAATACAATACATAAAGTTCATACATAAAGATCATACAACACTTAAATGCAACAAACAAATAAATCTCTAGCTAAAGAATTTAAATGCAACAACAAATGCGATCAAAATCGCAACTAAGGTAACAATTGATCCAACAGCATAATGATACCAAGCCTCACTATGAATGGCATATTTTCTAATCTTTCTAATCTTCAAGTGCATTTTCTCCATCTCAATCTTGTGATCATCGACGACATCGGCAACATGCAACTCCAATTCCATCTTCTCCCCCTCAATTCTTTTCAATTTTCCTTCAAATCCTCGTTTTCTCTTTCAACTAAATTTAACCTCTCGACAATAGGGTCGGTTGGAATTTCGGGTTCAACTACCTCCTACATACAAATATCTATGTCAACTTGATGGGCATAATTTGTCATAAACACGAAATGCAATGAATAGTTTTAAAAGAGAATATACCACATCCGAATCATAACCCGGACGAGGGCCGACGGGGACGGATATCAAAACCATGGCACTATGCATAACAAACAACGTATGGGTAAGATAATTATACGAGTAACTATATATCCAAATCACACAAACATCAATTTTTTATATAAAACTTCATGAACAAGAGGCTCACCACAAGGTGGTGCCAGCGACGGGACGTTGCGAGCGATCGACGGTGGTTACGACAGACATTTAGAAGGTACTAAGTAAACCACACCTACATATGCAAAACTAAGTGTTATTTTGACCTCAAATTGCATATAGATCAAATACTACAACATATATATAATTCCTCCCAAATTACTAAACTCAAAAATCAATCACTATATAAAGCATTGCACGAGCTAATCTAGCAATGAGAGATGAAAGGAAAAAGTTGCTAACCTTTGTGATCATTTGAATGGATAGGGGCCTTCAAATCTTGGGCAAAATGTGTGATGAGCTTGAGAGGAAGAGGGAAAAGAACAGAGAGGAGAGGGGAAAGGGGAAGAACAGAGCGAGCTCGGGTGGACGAAGGGTCTATGTAGGACGACCTTTGGTACCAGTTCGTGATACGACCCGGTACTAAAGGTGCTGGAGGGGCCCCGGACTGACAACATCCTGCCACCACTCACTTTAGTACCGGTTCGTGGCACGAACCGGTGCTAAAGGTTCGCCCCGAACCGGTACTAATGAGAGCGGCCCGACTAGCCGTTGGAACCGGCACTAATGTACACATTAGTGCCGGCTCAAATTCAAACCGCCACTAATGTGCTTCACGTTTGACCCTTTTTCTACTAGTGTATAAATACATTATCATCTATTACACAGTAGCAACTAGAAGCAACCATGTAACTTCCAGTGTGGGGGTTCTCCCTCGAGCTCAAGAAACCAGGAGATAGAACCAGGTGTGGTACCATATTCTTGACAATTAGAATATGGACCTAGAATATAGTGGTGCCAAATCTAGAGCAAGTGTTTTCATGTCAATCTAAGAGCATCAAATGTATGTAAATGGGCCTTATACCTCATTTGCAGGAAAGAATCATCATCATTATAACAGAGCAAGTCACTATGACTAAACATGTCAACAATAACAACATTGCACCATAGGACAAACCACAACCACTCATCGGCTTAATGGCAGGAACAGAGCACATTATGACAAGAGACCAGAGCAAACAGAGGAGGAAGGAGAGAACATGGACTCGCCTAAGTAGTTGTAGCTGAGGAGGCAGTCCTGGCAGCGCAGATCATCACACCGTGTATGGACTGCTAAACGGTCTCAATGTCGAACACCTTCCTCTTGACAAACTAGATCCACGTGTCCCTTGAGCTTATCAAGCACCTCAGCCTGTAACAATAAAGTCAGGTCTCTCTCGAATAGGACACAAAACATAATGACAATGTAACAATATTGGAGATTAATCAACACATAGCCATGCTACAGGAAAATTGAGCCATCCCTCCATCATGAAGCCAGAGAAGCTAGATCAAGAGTACACATGATAAATCTGTTATCACATAATATGACTAGAGATAAATAGTATCATGCCAAGGGAGAATATAAAAACTGCTAAATCCTACTCCCTCCATTTCTAAATATAAGACCTTTTAGAGATTTCAATACAAACTACATATGAATGTATATAAACATATTTTAGAATGTGGATGCACTCATTTAGCCCCGTATGTAGTCCATGTTGGAATCCCTAAAAGGTCATAGTAGCATGATTAAGGGTCTAAAATAACATGAGCATAATATTGGCTCCAGGAGCAACTTAAATACACTAGGGATCATCGAGCAACTTATAATAATCAATATGGAACCAAAACATGCACTACTAGGAAAAGGCCTACTAATGGCGCACCTAATTTGGCCATTAATGGCGCATTAGTGGTGCGTCATTAGTGCCACGCCATTAGTATATTTTACTAATGGCGCACCTCAGATGTGCCATTAGTATATACAACAGTGCGCCATTAGTATGCCTCCCAGGGGGCCATGTATACCCAGGTGCTTTGGCATACTAATGGCGCACAACAACAGGATGCGCCATTAGTAACTTCGGCATACTAATGGCGCACTGTTTAATGATGCGCCATTAGTATCCTTTGGCATACTAATGGTGCACTATGATGTGATGCGCCATTAGTATGAATATTAGGTTTTTTTATTTTTTTATTTTCTGTTTTTTGCACAGGTTACAAAATGTATAATTGGACAAAATATAGACAGCACACATCAACAACAGATTCATCGAATACAATAGAAGATTAGTCTCTGAATACAATTCATCATTTTAGTCTCTGAATACAATTCCTCATATTAGTCTCCGAATTGAAAAGACCGAACAAAGATAGAACATTATATTACAAGTCTCGAGACCGCGAGTTTGTCTTCACATTACAAGTTGATATCGATCATCTAAACTACCATCACATAGAAGAGAGCTGCGGTCATCACGATGAGCATCATCACGATGAAACTCGTCTTCATCCGGTTCCTTCAACGCTCCCTCCCCTCTCCCACTAGATAGCGGGCGTATCTAGATTCGGCCTCGGCCCTAGTGGCGTACCCTTTGTAACTGTTACCGCTGAATCGGTGAACCTGTCTCCGACACTCCTCCCAGTCGTCGTAGACTCCGGGAACCTTACCCTTGTACACGACATACCACGGCATCGCTATGCAGTAGCCAAACGAAACGTTAGTACCAATTCACAGACAATACATAAGCAATATATAAGTATGCAACAGAACGATCGGAAGAGAAAAGCAAGACATTAATAGCATTGATTACATCTAAGTTGAACGACTCTCGAAACCAAAGAGACATACTACAAGTTCATTAAAGTTTAATTACAACATGAGCCAATCGATGTTTCAGAACTAGACACAGCATCACTGCTTTCGACTCGACTCAAGGGACCGGAGCGTGGATGAAGCCGCCGTCTATCGTGGGAGTCATGAAACAACGGGCGTTGTCAGCCTGCATTTGTAGGATTGTGTCGATGTCACTGTTGGACGGTTGATTTCTGAGGTAGAACTGCCCCGAGGTACGAAGGACATCTTGATGGATGATTTCCACAAACTCCGACTGGATGCGAAAGAATTCTTGTCTGATGTCCGCGTCCTGGATTGCCGACACGCTCGCGGCCCAATCTTTGAGTCTACTCGGTAGCAGAAGTTGATGATGGTCCCGTACGATCGCCCGCATGTGATGGATGGCGTAGTAGGCACCCTTCTGACCGCCAGGCGGCTGCTTGACGCAGCAGAACGTCGTATTGTGGGAGAACACGTGCTTGCCGTACTTACGAATAGGCCTGGTGAAGGTGCCTCCAGATTTGACGTAGCCGGGGAGAACATCATCAAGAACCTTCTTGACATTTGTGTAGTCTACGTTCGACTGACGGTCCGGGTCGAAATACGTGGCCATGAAATATTTGGGGCTTAGGAGGATGAGCGTGCAATGTGTGTCACTGCAGAAAACACGGAATGTTAAAAGAAAAACGATCGAAATCTAAGAATTCATATGTTACGGGGCGGTTGAGGGGAGGACTTAGTCGGGAAAGTAAGGCACGAGGAAGTTATCCTTATCTTGGTTTGCCAGAATGACGCCTTCGAGGTAAGAACTCGCGACTTGCCGGTCCCCAACGCTGCCCAAGATCTTGGCACGCATGTAGAAGGGGTCGACTATCACGATGTCCGGGGTCTTGTCACGAATGATCTGCATCTCCATACTCAGCGAAAATAGCCGAACGAAGGTGTAGTGCAGCAGATGAAGGTTCAACATAGCGTGGATGTCATCAAACCGCAGGACGATCGTACCCCCGATGGAGTTATCCACAAAGCCCTTGCCCTCTGGCACCTTGGCCGTGAAAACCGGGTATGCCACATCCTTCTCTCCGAGACGCCGCTTCTCCAAAGAAAGAACACTGTCATGCAGACTCCGCATAGCACCGGTTGCAGCATCGAGCATATTTCTCGGTAGCATCGGCCTACCCGCCACATGCACCCTCCTCAAGATATCCTCAGGTGAAGGTGGCCCGTCCTGAGCACGGATCGTACTCGGTGCCGGCTGGCCCGCTCCCTTGTTAGTCTTTCTTTTGCGTGCCTTCTTCTTCTCCTGTAATGGGACCGAGTTCTGCTCATAGACCGCCTTCTTGAGTGTGTTGGGGCTGATAATATTTCGCACCTCGCCTATCTGAGGCTCGGTGAAGTCGGCAGCTGGAGGCGTCTCCTGAGAGCTGAACGACAGACGACGCCTGTTGCTACTTGGCTTCTCCGCGGTACTAGCTAGATTGCGCACGTCTTTTGTTGGGTTGGGTTCTTGAGAAGGAGGCCCCATGAAGTCGCCACCGTACCCATGATCGGCAAAGTACTGATCGACGTTGGCAAATGTATCGTCGTCGTCGTCGTTCTGATCCTGTGCCATATGCATGTTTGGATCCAGTGGCATAGGGATGTCCGGCACCGTTGCGGCGGTCTTGCCATGGGGCCGACTTGGCACCGGCACGACTGGCGGTGTTGTCTTTGGGGTGGTGTCCCCCACCCCCAAACGAATCTGGCTCTTCGGCCAAAGTAGGGGCCAGCTCAGGCAGGCGCTGAGGGTCATCACGTCATCATCGTCGGCCCCGACGGGTCGAATCGGAGGTAACAACTCATCGCAGCCTGGCAGCACCCGAACCAGTTGAACCCTAAACAAGTTGGGTGGCATCTGGGTACCATGGAACAAGGGGTTGCCCGGTTGAACGATTTTGCCCTTGGCGACATCGACCAATTCGTTGTTCACGAAGTGCAGGAGAGTGCACGGAATGTCGGCGGTGCCCTGCGAAAACATGTAGGGCGTCACGGATGCCCAGTCAAAGGCAAGGAGATGAAGTCCTCGGCCGAGAGAGGCTTAATTAGTTACCGTGATGATGGCGTCGAGCTCGGCTAATGTCGAGGCACCGCCAACGGCGGGCGTGCAGTTGACGGAGGGGCCGCTTGCTGCAGAGGTGCCGGCCGACGTACACCCGGGTGCATTAAGCTCCCGTGCCGGCGTCGGAGACACCAATGCCGCCTCCGTCGGAGACACCAATGGCCCCGCCATCGCGTTCTGCGAGTTGCTGGCCGTGAAGCTAGGAATCGGGGGCGGCCCCTGTTGGCCGGCCGCAATCCACGCACTAATCCCCTGGATCAAGGTAGGCACAATGGCGGTGATCGTCGCTCCGAGTTGTTGTTGCACTTGCTCTTGGACAATCTCCGGAATCCGCGCCACCTGTGCCCTGAGTTCTTGAACCTCGCGCGCCTGGCTTTCCGAGCTGGTCTTTTTCTCCTTTCGCCCACCAGTGTTATAGTATGATGACCATTTTGTCGACAAGCCTTTGCCGGCCACACGACCAGCTGACGTCGGCTTACTGAGCTTATCCTTATTCTTCATTACATTAAACGCCCTATTTAGAGTGGTGTCCCAAGGGTTGCTCTTAGTCGACCCCGTGCTACTGCTTTCAGTCGCCTACGGAAGGAATGTGAACCATTTAGAAATTTGGCTTCATTAATTAGAATGCAACCATATGGAGCTAATTACGCGGGGGTGTATTCCTTACCAGAACAAGCTCAAGCGCCCTGGTCTTCGGATCCGTGGTAAGCTCCTTTGTTTTTGGGTCCTTCTTGTACCGGGCCCTGACAAAGTTCCTGGTCTGCTTGTCACCGTATTTATCGAAGAGGGGCGGTAGGCCTTGCTCGGCACGGTCCGCCTCCTCCTTGTCCCATATAGGCTCCGCCACTCTGTAACCGCCGGGACCGAGTGTGTGTTCCCCTAAGTTCAGCTCCCGCATTTCTTTCCCCCACTTACTTGATTCGGAGTTTGCGGTGCTCGAGCAATTGATCTTGAAGTCGTTGTAGTCATCTTCGGTGATCGAAGGATTTTTATCCTTGATCTTCTCATAACTCTCACCTTTCTCGATCATTCTCTTCACATTGCTTTTCCAAGTAGACAGGGCCTTGCTCATCTTCGTGAGGGCAGCATTGTTCACTTTATTCCCTTTGAGGCTTGTGTTTTCAAATTCAGCGGGGAACTTGTATCGTTCGTGCAGCTTCGTGAAGAGGAGGTTGCGCAAATTCCCTCGGTCAGGATGCCTCAGGTTCTCGGTGTTGATCGAGACGGTGCTCCGGAGAATGCACTCGAGCTGAAGCGAGTACCCCATGACTATTCGTTCGGGCGCCGTTGGATTCCCGTCGGAGTCCACTTCAGTAACTTCCTCCTTGAGGGTGCGAAGCACGGTCGGGCGCCGGTCCTTCCGTTGCCTCCTCGGTTGGCTGCCATCTGTGCGTGCGCCGCCATCATCAGTGGTGGCATCCTCGGCGGCACCATCAGTGGTGGCATCAGTGGGGTCATCCTCGGCGGTACCATCAGTGGTCTCAGGATCGGTGGGGAAGGCGGCGTCCTCATACAAGTGAGGTTGTTCCTCCATCTCCTGGGACAGCTCCCAGAATTTCTTGCCGCCCGAACCCCCGGCCTCATCGTTGTTGGCCATGTTTCTCTATAAATAGAAACAAAGTTTGGTCAAAAAGTTGGTTATTGTCAAGGAACAAGATCATGGTCTCATCATTTAGGGTTTGTCGACATCGAGGCATCCTAAAAGCTAAGCTTTTATCATTGAGGGTTTTTCGACGCCGAGGCACCCTAAAAGCCTAAGCTTTCATCATTTCAGTTTTTATCGACACCGAGGCACCCCAAAAGCCAAGGTTTTATAATTTAGGGTTTGTCAACAATGAGGCACCCTGAATGCTAAGTTAAGTTTTCATCATTTAGGGTTTATCGATGCCGAGGCACCCTAGGTTGACTAATATATATGGGTATCTTCTAATAATATACCCTATCAAGGAAAGGGAAGGAGAACTCTAAGTTGGGCCTAATCACTTGGCTCTATTGCCACCTATGGTTTAATGCAGCAAGAATAAAGGGGCAGTTGATCCTACTCAATTAAGTACTAAGATACCCCGGCCCATGCATTAGTCGCAAGTACCCCATATGTCCTATTTTTAGCAAAGTCATGCTAAAATTCACGGAAAATTTCAACATGACCTTTGCTAAAAATAGGACATATGGAGTACCCGAATTTGCCGGAACGGAAGTTAATCGACATTCCAGCAAACTCAAGGGCCTCTCGGGGTACAGCAGCAGCATCACAAGTTGACAAAATTCCCAAGTAGTACAGCAGCAACATCACAAGTAGTACCAATGAACATATAGTCCAGCAGATTCTGAATTTCGATAAATGACAACAAGTTAACTCATTCTGAACATATAGTACCAGTGAACATATAGTCTAGAACATATAGTCCAGCAGTAGCATCTATTTACCAACTTGATTTACCGGTCTTGAAAACAGAGATACTTGTATGCCAAAACATATGCTTAATAATTTACATTTCCACTCAATAAAAGGTTCAGAATGGTGAGTAAGTGGAAACAACGCCTGGGAAGAAAAGGTAGCAAAAGCAATACTATCATCAAAATTCTTTTCTCATGAGCAAATGGGCCTCTTTTGCTGCTAAGCTTCAGCAGTGCTAGCTGCTCAACGCCAAGTACTGCAAATTATATTATACTGGTCCATAACTAAATGATGGGTTCGATTTGTAGAAGTAACAAGTCAGACTTCCATAGATGAAAGTAGCATGATATACTAATTACCAGATGGGGTAGCAATGGATAGAAAAAAAATAAGAATGGTGTATGCACTAAACAAGATCTCATGGCTCTCATGATCATAATTCATGCATGAAAAATTAGATATAAAGGCCGCAAAGCTTAGTCCTTATGCCTTAAATCTTAACCACATTTTGCTATTGCTAATTTCTAGAAGTGAGCTCTGAGAGCTTTCTATACTAATTAGTCAAGATAAGTTCCTAAGATCCTGATATGACGAAACTAGCGTACATATACCAATAAATGCAATTTGTAACAAATTGTTGTACAACAATATATCTTCTAGCCATGAAACCCTACCCAGATTCTCCTTTCTTCCACTTGCCGAAGACAAGTTGGCTGTAGAGGATGGTCCAACTCAGATCAGCCTACAGAAGTGCATTGTATAATTCTGTTTAGTTCCAAGCAGTAGTTCAGGAAGTGCAAATTGCAGAAGTTTGAGAAAGCACTAACTGGAAAGTCTAGTGTTTCCTTGCAAACATGAAAGTGCCTGACTATGCATACAATTTTACAACAAGACATCCACCATACAATTTTTATTAAAGGAAAAGACTTACGTGAAGTTTAATTAAAGTTTCAGTTAAAGTTTAAATTAAAGTTTCAGTTCAAGTTTTAGTTGATTTTAAAGTTAAATTAAATTTTCACTTGAAGTTTCAGTTAAAGGAGAGCACTTGCTACTGGATTTTAGGGCTATTGTAAGCAGTGCACTACTGCACTATTGTTCATACTCCTGCACTATTGCACTACTGGAATCCTCCTGCAAACTACTGCAAGCAGGAATACTGATGCAAACCCTGGAACTTGTAAGCAGTAGCAGGAGTACAACAAGACAAGAAGATGAGACAATATGGAGGGCACAAGGCAAACTACTTGTAACCATAAACCGAGCACTTTCACGGCTACAATGCATACTTTGATGAGTCAGGCATGTCGAAACATAAGAGAAACCAACCAACACTTGGGATTTGGGAAGCACGGGACATCGCATTCGCATCAGTGCTGCTACTTGCATTCAGTAAACACTTGGGACATTAACCAGCTACAGATGCATTTCTGTTCTTGCATCTCTATACTTCACCGTGTATACATATCAATTGGCAAGTAAAATGCACACCGTGTATACATGCTTCAATTGACAAATTCACATAGCAATGACCATCGTGTACACTGACTCTACATATGCTTCAATTGAAAAATTGACCATTTTTTTAGAACAGCGGCCACTAGCTAGCATCAGCACAACCACCCATCCATGGCACAACAGAACAGTAGCGCAAGCAGCAGCACAGCACCAGTGGCTCAAGCGGCAGAAGGTAGCACGTGCACGGGAGTAGAAGAGGAGCTCACCGTCCGGTGACGAGGCAGCGGCAGGTCGGCAGCAGCCGGCGTGGAAGAGGAGGCAGAGGCGGGGCGTCGTCGAGGAGGGCGGTGAAGAGGGGGGCGTCGGCGTCTCGCCTGGATGCTCTACACGACGGGGGAGGGGGCGGCGTCCGGCGGCAGTGGGAGGGCAACAACTTCCGGCGGCGGCTGCTGGTGGGAGCGGGAGGAGGAGCCCGACGAGGTGGACGGGGCGGTGTGGACGGGGCGGCGTCCGGGCCGCCGGCGACGAGGGGGAGGAAGGGGAGAGGGAGGCGGCGGGGGCACGTGGGCGGCTGTGGCACAGTGGGTCGGGGCAGCGGCGGCGGCGGCGCGGTGGAGGGAGGGAGGGGGAACTGGCGAGGGGGAGAGGAAAGGGGGGATCGGGCGAAGGGGGAGAGGGAAGGAGGGATCGGGCACAATACTAATGGCGCACCACCCCTCGGTGCGCCATAAGTACATCCATACTAATGGCGCACCTCACCGTGGTGCGCCATTAGTAGTTTTTTTCTTATAGCAATGGCACAATACTAATGGCGCACCACCCCTCGGTGCGCCATAAGTACATCCATACTAATGGCGCACCTCACCGTGGTGCGCCATTAGTATTTTTTTTATAAGACAGTAATAATTTTTTAAACTTGTTTAAATCATAACAGTAATATTTTTTTATAAGACAGTAACAGTAATATTTTTTTTATAAGACAGTAATAATTTTTTTTTAAAATATCATCAAACAGTAATGCCGGTGGAGCGGGGGAGGGTGCGCGGGGTGCGGGGGGTCGGCGGCGGCGGTTGAGTAGGGGAATCGAGGGTGCGGAGGGTCGGCGGCGGCGGCCGGTGGACCGGGGGGGTGCTCGGCGGCGAGGGGGACCGGATCTGGCGAGGTGGGATAGCGATCGAGATGGAGGGGGATCGAGATCGAGTGTCCATGAAATTTAAAAATATTCATGATAGTTCAAAAAGTGCCCATGAAATACAATCGAGAAATGAAGGCTACGATTTAAATACAATCGATCTTAGCTAGCTATCTGTTCACAATCTTCTTGCCCTTCTTTTTCGCAAATGGAGTTCTTCTGTGGAACGGACGTCCTTTAGGTAGGGTGGTCCTGCTTCTTCTTGTGGTGTATGCTGCTACTTCATCATCGTCGTCATGTTCGATCTCGGGTCGCCGTACTTGTCGAAGTCTTGCTCATTGGCTACTCCATCCATTCCGATGATCTTCCTTTTGCCTCTCCTCACGACAACACGACTGGGCTTTGACGGGTCGGTAATAAAGAAGCATTGGTCCACTTGGGAAGCCAGTACCCATGGCTCATTTTTCGCGGTGACGTTTGCGCCCGCGGTCTTGGATTTGGCTTCGGGTATAACCATGGTGGTGAAATACCGGTCTTCTTTTAGGACGCTCTTGGCCCACCTGACACGGAACATCGGGACCTTCTCTCCAGCGTAGCTCAGCTCCCAGATCTCCTCGATCCTTCCGTAGTATCTGTCCTTGTCGTTACCGGTGTAGGATTCCATCGTTACCCCGGAGTTCTGATAACCATCGCAATTCATGTCCTTGGCCTCGGTGTAGAATGTGTAGCCGTTGATATCGTACGCCTCATAGGTCATCAGGTTGTGCTCGGCGCCCTGTGACAAGGCGAATATGAGTTGTTCTTCCGCAGAAGAATCCTCATGTAAAGGGTACGACAGAAGCTTCTTCTTGAACCAACGCGTGAAACATGAGTTGTGCTCTTTGAGTATATCTCCGTCCGTCCTCTGTTGGCCTCGGTCATTGTACGTCTTCTTAATAAAGGTTTTGTGCTCTACCACCCAAGGATCGACCACGTCTATGTGTTGTAGCGCGACTAGGTTTGCTCTTTCAAAGTCGGCGAGTTGACCCTCGAAGTCGACATGCATTTCGCGGCGACCCTCACGGTGACCCCATCCAGCGAGCCTGCCGAGGTGCCTGTTGACGGGCAGACCAACGGGGTTCTCGATGCCTAGATAATTCGTGCAGTAGGAGATGCACTCTTCGGTCAGAAAGCCCCTGGCTATGCTTCCCTCTGGACGTGACATGTTGCGAACGTATCCTTTGATGACACCATTCATCCTTTCGAACGGCATCATGCTGTGCAGGAACGTCGGCCCGATTTGGATGATATCGTCCACGATATGGACCAGCAGATGCACCATAACGTCGAAGAATGCGGGCGGGAAGTACATCTCAAGCTCGCATAGTATCACCACGATCTCTTCCTGTAGCCTTCTGAGTTGCCTCACGCCAACAGACTTCCGAGAGATGACGTCGAAAAAGTTGCATAGGCCAAATAGGGTTTCACGGACGTGTGCGTCCATGATCCCACGGATTGCAACTGGAAGTATCTGCGTCATCAGCACGTGACAGTCGTGAGACTTCATCCCGCTGAACTTCTGCTTCGCTGGGTCTAGGTATCTGCTTATCTTCCCCGCGTAACCGTAAGGAAGTTTTACTCCTACGAGGCAGGTGAAAAACTGCTTGATCTCCTCCTGACTTAGAGTGAAGCACGCGGGAGGGTAGTCATTTCCGGTCTTCTTGGCCTTTTTGCCTTTGCGACGACTTTTCGTGTCCTGCTTCGCCTCATCATCATCATCATCATCATATATAGCGTGAAGCTCCTGCCTGATGCCCATTGATTTCAAGTCTGCCCTTGCTTTCGGCCCATCTTTGGTCCTCTCTGGCATGTTGAGCAGGGTACCAAGCAGACTCTCGCACACGTTCTTCGTGATATGCATGACATCAAGGCTGTGAGGCACACGGTGGATTTTCTAGTACGGCAAGTCCCAGAAAACAGACCTCGTTTTCCATACCTTCAGCAGCGGCTCTGGCGCCTTTCGCTTCTTTCCCGGCTCTGGCGCCTTTTGCTTCTTTCCCGGCAGTGGGCAGTCTTTCCAATTTTTCAACAGCTTGTCTATTTCCTCGCTGCTCCTCGTACGTGGGCGTCCTCGGGGTTCGGTTTCACCATCGAATAGATCCTTGCATTTTCTCCACGGGTTATCGTCGCGAAGCCACCTTCGATGTCCCATGAACACGGTTTTCGAAGACCCGGGATCTCTATCTAGCTGGCGATACGTTGTGTCATCCATGCACCTGACGCATCCAGAAAATCCGTGGACCACCTGCCCCGCGACATATCCGTAACCGAGATAGTCGTGCACCGTCGTGAGCAGCGCGGCTCTCATAGGGAAATATTCTTTCTCTGCGGTGTCCCACGTATTGGCTGGCATTTTCCACAGCGTGTCAAGCTCCTCTTTCAGCAGCCCCAGATACAGATTGATGTCGTTCCCTGGTTGTTTCGGTCCTTCAATTAGCATACTCATGTGAATGTACTTCCTCTTCATGCACAACCAGGGGGGAAGGTTGTACATCCACACAAACACAAGCCAGGTGCTATGTGTGCTTCTCTGGCTGCCAAACGGATTGACTCCATTGGTGCTCGCGCCCAGCACGATGTTCCTTGGATCGTTCCCAAATTCTAGGTCTTCGAAGTTCAACGCTTGCCACTGGCTCGCATCCTTAGGGTGACTCAGCATCTTGTCTTTTTTATCTATCTCCGGATCATTTGCGTCATCTTCTCGCTTCTTCTCCTCCCTATCCGTGTGCCAACGCAGGAGCTTTGCTACCTTAGGGTCCGTGAAATACCGCTGCATACGAGGAGTGATCGGAAAGTACCACACCACTTTTCGAGGAGCTTTCTTCCTCTTCTTGTATCGAGTGACGCCGCACACCGGACATATGGTAGACTCCGCGTGCTCGTCCCGATAAATGATGCAATTGTTCATGCACACATGGTATTTCACGTGCGGTAAATCCAGAGGACACACGATTTTCTACGCCTCCTCCAAACTGGTCGGGCACTTGTTCCCCTTGGGAAGACGTTCGTGCCAGAATGACATGTTCTCGTGGAAGCATGCGTCGGTCATTTTGTGTTTTACCTTCATCTCCAGAGCCATGAGCGTTAATTTCAGGCGGGTATCCTCGGGCCTGCATCCTTCATACAATGGAGTAACCGCGTCTAACTCAAGTTGATCCATCTTGGCTTTCTCTCGGGCGGCAGCTCTTGCGTTATCCGTCTGCTTGAGAAGCAGCTCTTGAATATGAGGGTCCTGCACCCAGCCCATCGATGGTCCAGCGTCGTCTGCTCCGCCGGCATCATCATCTTCATGATCATGCCCGTCGTCTGCTCCGGCATCTTCCTCATCATCATGTCCTGCATCTTCTACATGATGACTGTGTACAGCATCACCGTCGTGATCATCTCCTGGGGATTCTTCGTCTTCTCGCCCGCCCGACCCGCGGTGGTTTTCTTGTTGCCCTTCCTCATTTCTTTCCCGGCCCCCATGGACGACTTCGTAGTCATCTTCATCACCTTGCCACCGATAGCCATCCATGAAACCACGCAAGAGCAGGTGGTCCCGCACCTGCCCGGATTCCGGGTCCGCAATAAGGCTCTTCAGCTTGCATCTTCGACACGGACATCTTATCTCCGTCTCGTTCTTTTGAAGCATCTCGGCCTTCCGGACCTCAAAAACCTATTCACGATGCCTTCGGTCATCATGCGGACCATGGTCGCCTGCGGGGTAGAGCAAAACGATATTTTAGAACCAAGAAAAAATTTGGCATGACTTTCACTAAAAATAGGACCAAAAAGAATGCTTAATGCCAAAATTCTCGCCGAAACGGAAATGAATCAACATTCCGGCAAAATATTGGCAACTATCGCATTTCAAATACCAGTACACCTCCAAACACAAACACATATGCAACACCACAAACATATGCAACACCACGAACATACATAGATCTAGCTAGGCCATAAAAAGTGCATGTGCACATTGTTGTAGGGAGAACAACATAAATATAGCTTCCCCCCTTACTTACCTATCAAAACAAGGTAATTTAATCACTTAAATTGAATGAATCTATGGTGGAAATGAGGTGAAAAAGAGGAGGCACCCGAGACAAGGAGGAGGTGGAGAGAATGAAGTGGGGAGAAAGTGAGTGTGGGTAGGAGAGGTTGTCCAAAATATCTTGTTGCTGCCCACTTACTAATGGTGCACCAACTCTAAATGCGCCATTAGTAATCCAGGTTACTAATGGCGCACCTTCTGGTGGTGCGCCATTAGTAGTTTTGCAAAAAAAACATACTAATGGCGCACTGTCCCACAGTGCGCCATTACTAGTTTAAACTAGTAATGGCGCATGGTGGAACAGTGCGCCATTAGTAGTTTTGCAAAAAAGGGAAAAAAAATATAATAAAAAAACAACATTAGTGGCGCACTTTCCGGCAGGTGCGCCATTACTAGTTACAACTAGTAATGGCGCACTGTGTTTGGATGCGCCATTAGTATGTTTGGACAGGCGCACTAGTTAAAAAAATTGGATACTAATGGCGCACCCTAGGCCAGGTGCGCCATTAGTAGTTTCAACTCTAATGGCGTATCAGAATGTGGTGCGCCATTAGTATATACTAATGGCGCACCGCTTGTCTGGTGCGCCATTAGTGTCAATCCCATCTATAGCCCTTTTTCTAGTAGTGATGTCATTACCTAAGTAAACAGCACGAGAAGTCATAACTGGAAGACTATCATCACCAAAATCATAACAGTAGACAAAGACTCTCGTGGCCGGAAGCACCACCACAAGACAGCACGATCACATAACCATACCACAAATCATTGGCTCGATGGTGCACACATACAGTTTGTAAGATAGATCACATAAGCACAACACAAACACACGGGCTAGATTACATAAGACATGGCCATGGCTGTGGCTCGGTGAACACGAGCTCATACCCACCAGAGGCGAGGAGTGTTGGGGAACGTAGTAATTTCAAAAAAAAATTCCTACTCACACGCAAGATCATGGAGATGCATAGCAACGAGAGGGGAGAGTGTTGTCCATGTACCCTCGTAGACCGAAAGCAGAAGTGTTATAACAACTCGGTTGATGTAGTCGTACGTCTTCACGGCCCGACCGATCAAGCACTGAAACTACGGCACCTCCGAGTTCTAGCACACGTTCAGCTCGATGACGATCCCCGGACTCCGATCCAGCAGAATGTCGGGGAAGAGTTCCATCAGCACGACGGCGTGGTGACGATCTTGATGTTCTACCGTCGCAGGGCTTCACCTAAGCACCGCTACAATATTATCGAGGATTGTGGTGGAGGGGGGCACCGCACACGGCTAAGAGATCAATGATCAATTGTTGTGTCTCTAGGGTGCCCCCTGCCCCCGTATATAAAGGAGAAAGGGGGAGGCCGGCCGGCCCTTGCTAGGCGCACCAGGAGGAGGAGTCCTCCTCCTATTAGGAGTAGGACTCCCCTCTTTCCTACTCCTACTAGGAGGGGGAAAGGAAGGGGGAGAGGGAGAAGGATGCTACCTCTTGAGCTTGCGTTTGTTTTCCCCGAAGAGGAGAGGATGATGCAGCAAAGTAGTATAAGTATTTCCCTCAATTTTTGAGAACCAAGGTATCAATCCAGTAGGAGGCCACTCTCAAGTCCCTCGTACCTGCACAAAACGATAGCTACTCGCAACCAACGCGATTAGGGGTTGTCAATCCCTTCACGGTCACTTACGAGAGTGAGATCTGATAGATAGTGTTTTTGGTATTTTTGGTATAGAGATGCAAAGTGAAAATTAAAAGGCAAAGTAAAAAAGCAAAACAAGATTAAATGATGGAGATTGATATGATGAGAATAGACTCGGGGGCCATAGGTTTCACTAGTGGCTTCTCTCAAGAGCATAAGTATTCTACGGTG
Source organism: Triticum urartu (assembly GCF_056163025.1). Classification (NCBI taxonomy): domain Eukaryota; kingdom Viridiplantae; phylum Streptophyta; class Magnoliopsida; order Poales; family Poaceae; genus Triticum; species Triticum urartu. The sequence continues at coordinate 45,614,543 of NC_141876.1, read as the reverse complement.
GGTGAACAAATTACTGTTGAGCAATTGACAGAATTGAGCATAGTTATGAGAATATCTAGGCATGATCATGTATATAGGCATCACGTCCGTGACAAGTAGACCGAAATGATTCTGCATCTACTACTATTACTCCACTCATCGACCGCTATCCAACATGCATCTAGAGTATTAAGTTAAGAACAAAGTAGTGCTTTAAGCAAGATGACATGATGTAGAGAGATAAATTCATGAAATATGAAATAAACCCCATCTTGTTATCCTCGATGGAAACGATACAATACATGCCTTGCTGCCCCTTCTGTCACTGGGAAAGGACACCGCAAGATCGAACCCAAAGCTAAGCACTTCTCCCATGGCAAGAAAAACCAATCTAGTAGGTCAAACCAAACTGATAATTCGAAGAGACTTGCAGAGATAACCAATCATACATAAAAGAATTCAGAGAAGATTCAAATATTATTCATAGATAGACTTGATCATAAACCCACAATTCATCGGTCTCAACAAACACACCGCAAAAAGAAGAAGATTACATCGAATAGATCTCCACAAGAGAGGGGGAGAACTTTGTATTGAGATCCAAAAAGAGAGAATAAGCCATCTAGCTAATAACTATGGACCCGAAGGTCTGAGGTAAACTACTCACACTTCATCGGAGAGGCTATGATGATGTAGAAGCCCTCCGTGATGACGGCCCTCTCCGGCGGAGCTCCGGAACAGGCCCCAAGATGGGATCTCGTGGATATAGAAAGTTGCGGCGGTGGAATTAGGTTTTTGGCTCCGTATCTGTTCATTTGGGGGTACGTAGGTATATATAGGAGGAAGAAGTACGTCGGTGGAGCTTCGGTGGGCCCACGAGGGTGGGGGCGCGCCTGGGGTATAGGGCGCGCCCCCTACCTCGTGCCCACCTTGAAGCTTCCTTGGTGCAGGGTCCAAGTCTCCTGGGTCATATTCGGTGAGAAAGTCACGTTCCCTAAGGTTTCATTCCGTTTGGACTCCGTTTGATATTTCATTTCTTCGAAACACTGAAATAGGCAAAAAAACAGCAATTTTGGGCTGGGCCTCCGGTTAATAGTTTGTCCCAAAAATAAAATAAAAGTGGAAAATAAAGCCCAATATAGTCCAAAACAGTAGATAATATAGCATGGAGGAATCAAAAATTATAGATACGTTGGAGACGTATCTGGCATCCCCAAGCTTAATTCATGCTCGTCCTCGAGTAGGTAAATGATAAAAAGAGAATTTTTGATGCGGAGTGCTACTTGGCATAATTTCAATGCAAATCTTCTTAATTGTGGCATGAATATTCAGATTAGAAAGATTCAAGACAAAAGTTCATATTGACATAAAGAATAATAATACTTCAAGCAAACCAACAAAGCAATTATGTTTTCTTAAAGTAACATGGCCAAAGAAAGTTCATCCCTACAAAATCATATAGTTTAGTCATGCTTCATTTTCGTCACACAAGAATGCTCTCATCATGCACAACCCCGATGACAAGCCAAGCAATTGTTTCATACCTTAATAATTTCAAACTCATAAACTTTCACGCAATACATGAGCATGAGCCATGGATATAGCACTATGGGTGGAATAGAATATAATGATGGGGTTATGTGGAGAAGACAAAAAGGAGAAAGTCTCACATCAACGAGGCTAATCAATGGGCTATGGAGATGCCCATCGATTGATGTTAATGCAAGGAGTAGGGATTGCCATGCAACGGATGCACTAGAGCTATAAATGTATGAAAGCTCAACAAAAGAAACTAAGTGGGTGTGCATCCGACTTGCTTGCTCACGAAAACCTAGGGCACTTGAGGAGGCCCATTGTTGGAATATGCAAGCCAAGTTCTATAATGAAAATTCCCACTAGTATATGAAAGTGATAACTCAAGAGACTCTCTATATGAAGAACATGGTGCTACTTTGAAGCACAAGTGTGGAAAAAAAGGATAGTAGCATTGCCCCCTTTTATTTATTTTCTTTTTTTGGGGCCTTTTTTTTCTTTGGCCTTTCTCTTTTTTTTTGGGACAATGCTCTATTGAATGATGATCATCACACTTCTATTTATTTACAACTCAATGATTACAACTCGATACTAGAACAATGTATGACTCTATATGGATGCCTCCGGCGGTGTACCGGGATATGCAATGAATCAAGAGTGACAAGTATGAAAGAATTATGAACGGTGGATTTGCCACAAATACTATGTCAACTACATGATCATGTTAAGCAATATGACAATGATGAATGTGTCATGATAAACTAGATGGTGGAAAGTTGCATGGCAATATATCTCGGAATGGCTATGGAAATGCCATAATAGGTAGGTATGGTGGCTGTTTTGAGGAAGATATAAGGAGGTTTATGTGTGAAAGAGCGTATCATATCACAGGGTTTGGATGCAGCGGCGAAGTTTGCACCAACTCTCGATGTGAGAAAGGGCAATGCACGGTACCGTAGAGGCTAGCAATGATGGAAGGGTGAGAGTGCGTATAATCCATGGACTCAACATTAGTCATAAATAACTCATATACTTATTGCAAAAATCTACAAGCCATCAAAAACCAAAGCATTACGTGCATGCTCCTAGGGGGATATATTGGTAGGAAAAGACCATCGCTCGTCCCCGACCGCCACTCATAAGGAGGACAATCAAATAACACCTCATGTTTCAAATTTATTGCATAACGTTTACCATACGTGCATCCTACGGGACTTGCAAACTTTAACTCAAGCACTTCTCAAATTCACAATTACTCTACTAGCATGACTTTGATATTACTACCTCCATATCTCAAAACAATTATCAAGCATCCAACTTTTCTTAGTATTCAACGCACTCAAAAGAAAGTTTCACAAATCTTGAATACCAAGCATGTTATTATTAAGCAAATTACCATGCTATTAAGACTCTCAAAATAATTTAAGTGAAGCATGAGAGATCAATAGTTTCTTTAAAACAAATCCACAACCGTGCTCTAAAAGATCTAAGTGAAGCACGTAGAGCAAAATTATAAAGCTCAAAAGATATAAGTGAAGCACATAGAGCAAAAACTACTTAGCTCAAAACATATAAGTGAAGCACATAGAGTATTCTATCAAATTCTAATTCATGTATGGCTCTCTCAAAAGGTGTGTACAGCAAGGATGATTTTGGCACACTAACAAACAAAGACACAAATAATACAAGACGCTCCAAGTAAAACACATATCATGTTGGTGAATAAAAATATAGCTCCAAGTAAATTACCGATGGAGGTGGACGAAAGAGAGGATGCCTTCCGGGGCATCCCCAAGCTTTGACTTTTTGGTGTCCTTGGATTATCTTGGGGGTGCCATGGGCATCCCCAAGCTTAGGCTCTTGCCACTCCTTGTTCCATAATCTATCAAAAGAATTCACCCAAAACTTAAAAACTTCACAACACAAAACTCAATAGAAATCTCGTGAGCTCCGTTAGAGAAAGAAAACAAAACACCACTTCAAGGTACTGTAATGAACTCATTCTTTATTTATATTGGTGTTAAACCTACTGTATTCAAATTCTCTATGGATTATAAACTATTTTACTAGCCATAGATTCATCAAAATAAGCAAACAACACACAAAAAAACAGAATCTGTCAAAAACAGAACAGTCTGTAGTAATCTGTAACTAACGCAAACTTCTGGAACTCCAAAAAATCTACCAAAATTAGAAGACCTAGACAATTTTTTTATTGATCATAAGCAATTGTAATTAGTATTTTATCACGTTCTGATGATTTTTAATAATTCGGGCACTGAACGCAAAGTTTTTGGAAATTACAGCAAGATCAAATAACTATCATCCAAGAAGATCCAATAGGTCTAACTTGGCAGAAACACTAATTAAAACACAAAACCACATCCAAACAGAAGGTAGATGGGTTATTTATTCCCTAACAGAAGAAAAACACAAAAAAATTAAAATAAAATTGGGTTGCCTCCCAACAAGCGCTATCGCTTAACGCCCCTAGCTAGGCATAAAAGCGGGGATAGATCTAGGTATTGCCATCTTTGGTAGGCAATCCATAAGTGGCTCTCATGATAGTTTCATATGGAAATCTTATTTTGTTTCTTGGAAAGTGTTCCATGCCCTTTTTTAATGGAAATTGAAATCTAATATTCCCTTCCTTCATATCAATAATCGCACCAACCGTTCTAAGGAAAGGTCTACCAAGAATAATAGGGCAAGAAGGATTGCAATCTATATCAAGAACATTGAAATCTACGGGCACATAATTCCTATTTGCAACAATAAGAACATCATTAATTCTTCCCATGGGTTTCTTAATAGTGGAATCCGCAAGATGCAAGTTTAGAGAGCAATCATCAAAATCGCGGAAATCTAGCAAATCACACATAGTTTTGGGGATAGTGGAAACACTAGCACCCAAATCACTCAAAGCATAAAACTCATGATCTTTAATTTTGATTTTAATAGTTGGTTCCCACTCATCATAGAGTTTTCTAGGGATAGAAACTTTCAACTCAAGTTTTTCTTCATAAGATTGCATCAAGGCATCAACAATATGTTCGGTAAAGGCTTTCTTTTGACTATAAGCATGTGGAGAATTTAGCACGGATTGCAACAAGGAAATACAATCAATTAAGGAGCAACTTTCATAATTAAATTCCTTGAAATCTAATATAGTGTGTTTAGCAACATCTAGGGTTTTATTTCTTTCAATCCCACTTTCATCAATTTCATCATAAAGATCTAAATACTCCGAATTTTTAGAACGCCTTCTAGGTAAAGGAAGATCATATTCAGTTTAATCAAGATTCATATTGCAAAACAAAGATTTGATAGGGGACACATCAATAACTTTTAGATCTTCATCTTGATTTTCATTGGAATTGGAAGAACACGCTTTAATAAAGGCATCTTTGGAAGCACGCATCCTAGCGGTTCTTTCCTTGCACTCATCAATGGAAATTCTCATGGCTTTGAGAGACTCATTGATATCATGCTTAGGAGGAATAGATCTAAGCTTTAAAGAATCAACCTCAAGAGAAATTCTATCAACGTTCCTAGCCAAATCATCAACTTTAAGCAATTTCTCTTCAAGCAAAGCATTAAAATTCTTTTGTGAATTCATAAACTCTTTAACACTACTCTCAAATTCATAGGGCATATTATTATAATTTCCATAAGAGTTGTTGTAGGAATTTCCATAATTATTAGAAGGATTACTAGCATAAGGCCTAGGATTAAAATTCCCTCTATACACGTTGTTACCAAAATTATTCCTACCAACAAAATTCACATCCATAGATTCATTATTATTCTCAATCAAAGTAGACAAAGGCATATCATTAGGATCAGAAGAAACACTCTTAGTAGCAAATAATTTCATAAGTTCATCCATCTTTCCACTCAAAACATTGATTTCTTATATAGCATGCACCTTTTTATTAGTGGATCCTTCAGTGTGCCATTGAGAATAATTAACCATAATATTATCTAGGAGTTTAGTAGCATCTCCTAAAGTGATTTCCATAAAAGTGCCTCCCGCGGCCGAGTCTAAAAGATTTCTAGAAGAAAAATTCAATCTGGCATAAAAAATTTGTATAATCATCCACAAATTCAAACCATTAGTAGGACAATTACATAGCATTAATTTCATTCTATCCCAAGCTTGTGCAACATGTTCATGATCAAGTTGCTTAAAATTCATAATATCGTTTCTAAGAGAGATGATCTTAGCAGGAGGAAAATACTTAGAGATAAAAGCATCTTTGTACTTGTTCCAAGAATCAATACTATTTTTAGGCAAAGACAAAAACCAAGCTTTAGCACGATCTCTAAGTGAAAAAGGAAATAGCTTCAATTTAACGACATCATTATCAACATTTTTTCTTTTGCATATCACATAAATCAACGAAGCTATTCAGATGAGTAGCGGCATCTTCACTAGGAAGGCCGGCGAATTGATCTTTCATAACAAGATTCAAGAAAGCAGTATTGATTTCACAAGATTCAGTATTGGCAAGAGGAGCAATCGGAGTGCTAAGGAAATCATTATTATTGGTATTGGTGAAGTCACACAATTTGGTAGTATCTTGAGCCATCGCGACACACAAGCAATCCAACACACGAGCAAACAAAAGGCAAGCGAGAAAAAGGCAAACGGAAAAGGAGGAGGAGAAGGAGATTGGGAAAGAGAGGGCGAATAAAACGGCAAGGGTGAAGTGGGGGAGAGGAAAACGAGAGGCAAATGGCAACTAATGTAATGCGAGAGATAGGGATTGTGATGGGTACTTGGTATGTTGACTTTTTGCGTAGACTCCCTGGCAACGGCGCCAGAAATTCTTCTTGCTACCTCTTGAGCTTGCGTTGGTTTTCCCCGAAGAGGAGAGGATGATGCAGCAAAGTAGCGTAAGTATTTCCCTTAGTTTTTGAGAACCAAGGTATCAATCCAGTAGGAGGCCACGCTCTAGTCCCTCTTACCTGCATAAAATGATAGCTACTCGCAACCAACGCGATTAGGGGTTGTCAATCCCTTCACGGTCACTTACGAGAGTGAGATCTGATAGATAGTGTTTTTGGTATTTTTGGTATAGAGATGCAAAGTGAAAAGTAAAAGGCAAAGTAAAAAAGCAAAACAAGATTAAAGTGATGGAGATTGAAGTGATGGAGATTGATATGATGAGAATAGACCCGGGGGCCATAGGTTTCACTAGTGGCTTCTCTCAAGAGCATAAGTATTCTACGGTGGGTGAACAAATTGCTGTTGAGCAATTGACAGAATTGAGCATAGTTATGAGAATATCTAGGCATGATCATGTATATAGGCATCACGTCCGTGACAAGTAGGCCGAAACAATTCTGCATCTACTAAGATTACTCCACTCATCGACCGCTATCCAGCATGCATCTAGAGTATTAAGTTAAGAACAGAGTAACACTTTAAGCAAGATGACATGATGTAGAGAGATAAATTCATGCAATATGAAATAAACCCCATCTTGTTATCCTCGATGGCAACGATACGATATGTGCCTTGCTGCCCCTTCTGTCACTAGGAAAGGACACCGCAAGATCGAACCCAAAGCTAAGCACTTCTCCCATGGCAAGAAAAACCAATAGAGTAGGCCAAACCAAACTGATAATTCGAAGAGACTTGCAAAGATAACCAATCATACATAAAAGAATTCAGAGAAGATTCAAATATTATTCATAGATAGACTTGATCATAAACCCACAATTCATCGGTCTCAACAAACACACCGCAAAAAGATGAAGATTACATCGAATAGATCTCCACAAGAGTGGGGGAGAACTTTGTATTGAGATCCAAAAAGAGAGAACAAGCCATCTAGCTAATAACTATGGACCCGAAGGTCTGAGGTAAACTACTCACACTTCATCGGAGAGGCTATGATGATGTAGAAGCCCTCCGTGATGACGGCGCTCTCTGCCGGAGCTTCGGAACAGGCCCCAAGATGGGATCTCGTGGATATAGAAAGTTGCGGCGGTGGAATTAGGTTTTTGGCTCCGTATCTATTCGTTTGGGGGTACGTAGGTATATATAGGAGGAAGAAGTACGTCGGTGGAGCTTCGGTGGGCCCACGAGGGTGGGGGCGTGCCTGGGGGTATAGGGCGCGCCCCCTACCTCGTGCCCACCTCGAAGCTTCCTTGGCGTAGGGTCCAAGTCTCCTGGGTCATATTCGGTGAGAAAATCACGTTCCCGAAGGTTTCATTCCGTTCGGACTCCGTTCGATATTCCGTTTCTTCGAAACACTGAAATAGGCAAAAAACAGCAATTCTGGGCTGGGCCTCCGGTTAATAGGTTAGTCCCAAAAATAATATAAAAGTGGAAAATAAAGCCCAATATAGTCCAAAACAGTAGATAATATAGCATGGAGCAATCAAAAATTATAGATACGTTGGAGACGTATCAAAGGAAAGGGGGGCGCCGCCCCCATCTCCTAGTCCAATTCGGACCAGAGGGGGAGGGGGCGCGCGGCCCACCCTAGCTGCCCCTCTCTCTCTCCACTAAGGCCCATAAGGCCCATTACTTCTCCCGGGGGGTTCTGGTAACCCTCCGGCACTCTGGTTTTCTCCGAAATCACCCAGAACATTTCCGGTGTCCGAATATAGTCGTCCAATATATCAATCTTTATGTCTCGACCATTTAGAGACTCCTCGTCATGTCCGTGATCACATCCGGGACTCCGAACAACCTTCTGTACATCAAAACATATAAACTCATAATGAAACTGTCATCGTAACGTTAAGCGTGCAGACCCTACGGGTTCGAGAACAATGTAGACATGACCGAGACACGTCTCCGGTCAATAACCAATAGCGGAACCTGGATGCTCATATTGGCTCCTACATATTCTACGAAGATCTTTATCGGTCAGACCGCATAACAACATATTTTGTTCCCTTTGTCATCGATATGTGACTTGCCCGAGATTCGATCGTCGGTATCTTAATACCTAGTTAAATCTCGTTACCGGCAAGTCTCTTTACTCGTTCCATAATACATCATCCCGCAACTAACTCATTATTTGCAATTCTCGCAAGGCTTAAGTGATGTGTATTACCGAGAGGGCCCAGAGATACCTCTCCGACAATCAGTGTGACAAATCCTAATCTTGAAATACGCCAACCCAACATGTACCTTTGGAGACACCTGTAGAGCACCTTTATAATCACCCAGTTACGTTGTGACGTTTGGTAGCACACAAAGTGTTCCTCCGGTAAACGGGAGTTGCATAATCTCATAGTCATAGGAACATGTATAAGTCATGAAGAAAGCAATAGCAACATACTAAACGATCAAGTGCTAAGCTAACGGAATGGGTCATGTCAATCACATCATTCTCCTAATGATGTGATCCCGTTAATCAAATGACAACCCATGTCAATGGCTAGGAAGCTTAACCATCTTTGATCAGCAAGCTAGTCAAGTAGAGGCATACTAGTGACGCTCTGTTTGTCTATGTATTCACACAAGTATTATGTTTTCGGTTAATACAATTCTAGCACGAATAATAAACATTTAACATGATATAAGGAAATAAATAATAACTTTATTATTGCCTCTAGGGCATATTTCCTTCAGTCTCCCACTTGCACTAGAGTCGATAATCTAGATTACACAGTAATGATTCTAACACCCATGGAGCCTTGGTGCTGATCATGTTTTGCTCGTGGAAGAGGCTTAGTCAGCGGGTCTGCAACATTTAGATCCGTATGTATCTTGCAAATCTCTATGTCTCCCACTTGGACTAAATCCCGAATGGAATTGAAGCGTCTCTTGATGTGCTTGGTTCTCTTGTGAAATCTGGATTCCTTCGCCAAGGCAATTGCACCAGTATTGTCACAAAAGATTTTCATTGGACCCGATGCACTAGGTATGGCACCTAGAACGGATATGAACTCCTTCATCCAGACTCCTTCATTTGCTGCTTCCGAAGCAGCTATGTACTCCACTTCACATGTAGATCCCGCCACGATGCTTTGTTTAGAACTGCACCAACTGACAGCTCCACCGTTCAATGTAAACACGTATCCGGTTTGCGATTTAGAATCGTCCGGATCAGTGTCAAAGCTTGCATCAACGTAACCATTTACGATGAGCTCTTTGTCACCTCCATAAACGAGAAACATATCCTTAGTCCTTTTCAGGTACTTCAGGATGTTCTTGACCGCTGTCCAGTGATCCACTCCTGGATTACTTTGGTACCTCCCTGCTAGACTTATAGCAAGGCACACATCAGTTCTGGTACACAGCATTGCATACATGATAGAGCCTATGGCTGAAGCATAGGGAACAGCTTTCATTTTCTCTCTATCTTCTGCGGTGGTCGGACATTGAGTCTTACTCAACTTCACACCTTGTAACATAGGCAAGAACCCTTTCTTTGCTTGATCCATTTTGAACTTCTTGAAAACTTTGTCAAGGTATGTGCTTTGTGAAAGTCCAATTAAGCGTCTCGATCTATCTCTATAGATCTTAATGCCCAATATGTAAGTAGCTTCACCGAGGTCTTTCATTGAAAAACTCTTATTCAAGTATCCCTTTATGCTATACAGAAATTCTATATCATTTCCAATCAGTAATATGTCATCCACATATAATATCAGAAATGCTACAGAGCTCCCACTCACTTTCTTGTAAATACAGGCTTCTCCAAAAGTCTGTATAAAACCAAATGCTTTGATCACACTATCAAAGTGTTTATTCCAACTCCAAGAGGCCTGCACCAGTCCATAAATGGATCGCTGGAGCTTGCACACTTTGTTAGCTCCCTTTGGATCGACAAAACCTTCCGGTTGCATCATATACAACTCTTCTTCCAGAAATCCATTCAGGAATGCAGTTTTGCCATCCATCTGCCAAATTTCATAATCATAAAATGCGGCAATTGCTAACATGATTCGGACAGACTTAAGCATCGCTACGGGTGAGAAGGTCTCATCGTAGTCAATCCCTTGAACTTGTCTAAAACCTTTCGCAACAAGTCGAGCTTTGTAGACAGTAACATTACCGTCAGCGTCTCTCTTCTTCTTGAAGAACCATTTATTCTCAATAGCTTGCTGATCATCGGGCAAGTCAACCAAAGTCCACACTTTGTTCTCATACATGGATCCCATCTCAGATTTCATGGCTTCTAGCCATTTTGCGGAATCTGGGCTCACCATCGCTTCTTCATAGTTCGTAGGTTCACCACGATCTAGTAGCATGATTTCCAGAACAGGATTACCGTACCACTCTGGTGCGGATCTTACTCTGGTTGATCTACGAGGTTCAGTAGTAATTTGATCTGAAGTTTCACGATCATCATCATTAGCTTCATCACTAATTGGTGTGGGTGTCACAGAAACCGGTTTCTGTGATGTACTACTTTCCAATAAGGGAGCAGGTACAGTTACCTCATCAAGTTCTACTTTCCTCCCACTCACTTCTTTCGAGAGAAACTCCTTCTCTAGAAAGGATCCATTTTTAGCAACGAATGTCTTGCCTTCGGATCTGTGATAGAAGGTGTACCCAACAGTCTCCATTGGGTATCCTATGAAGACACATTTCTACGATTTGGGTTCGAGCTTATCAGGTTGAAGCTTTTTCACATAAGCATCGCAGCCCCAAACTTTCAGAAACGACAACTTTGGTTTCTTGCCAAACCACAGTTCATAAGGCGTCGTCTCAACGGATATCAATGGTGCCCTATTTAACGTGAATGCGGCCGTCTCTAAAGCATAACCCCAAAGCGATAGCGGTAAATCTGTAAGAGACATCATAGATCGCACCATATCTAGTAAAATAGATTACGACGTTCGGACACACCATTACGCTGTGGTGTTCCGGGTGGCGTGAGTTGCGAAACTATTCCGATTGTTTCAAATGTAGACCAAACTCATAACTCAAATATTCTCCTCCACGATCAGATCATAGAAACTTTATTTTTTTGTTACGGTGATTTTCAACTTCACTCTGAAATTCTTTGAACTTTTCAAATGTTTCAGACTTATGCTTCATTAAGTAGATATACCCATATCTGCTTAAATCATCTGTGAAGGTGAGAAAATAACGATATCCTCCACGAGCCTCAACATTCATCGGACCACATACATCTGTATGTATGATTTCCAATAAATCTGTTGCTCTCTCCATAGTACCGGAGAACGGCGTTTTAGTCATCTTGCCCATGAGGCACGGTTCGCAAGTACCAAGTGATTCATAATCAAGTGGTTCCAAAAGTCCATCAGTATGGAGTTTCTTCATGGGCTTTACACCGATATGACCTAAACGGCAGTGCCACAAATAAGTTGCACTATCATTATCAACTCTTCATCTTTTGGCTTCAACATTATGAATATGTGTATCACTACTATCGAGATTCATCAAAAATAGACCACTCTTCAAGGGTGCATGACCATAAAAGATATTACTCATATAAATAGAACAACCATTATTCTCTGATTTAAATGAATAACCGTCTCACATCAAACAAGATCCAGATATAATGTTCATGCTCAACGCTGGCACCAAATAACAATTATTTAGGCCTAATACTAATCCCGAAGGTAGATGTAGAGGTAGCGTGCCGACTGCGATCACATCAACTTTGGAACCATTTCCCACGCGCATCGTCACCTCGTCCTTCGCCAGTGTTCGCTTAATCTGTAGTCCCTGTTTCGAGTTGCAAATATTAGCAACAGAACCAGTATCAAATACCCAGGTGCTACTGCGAGCTGTAGTAAGGTACACATCAATAACATGTATATCACATATACCTTTGTTCACGTTGCCATCCTTCTTATCCTCCAAATACTTGGGGCAGTTCTGCTTCCAGTGACCAGTCTGCTTGCAGTAGAAGCACTCAGTTTCAGGCTTAGGTCCAGATTTGGGTTTCTTCTCCTGAGCAGCAACTTGCTTGCTGTTCTTCTTGAAGTTCCCCTTTTTCTTTCCTTTGCCCTTCTTCTTGAAACTAGTGGTCTTGTTGACCATCAACACTTGATGCTCTTTCTTGATTTCTACCTCCGCAGCCTTTAGCATTGCGAAGAGCTTAGGAATTGTCTTGTCCATCCCTTGCATATTATAGTTCATCACGAAGCTCTTGTAGCTTGGTGGCAGTGATTGGAGAATTCTGTCAATGACGCTATCATCCGGAAGATTAACTCCCAGTTGAATCAAGTGATTATTATACCCAGACATTTTGAGTATATGCTCACTGACAGAACTGTTCTCCTCCATCTTGCAGCTGTGGAACTTATTGGAGACTTCATATCTCTCAATCCGGGCATTTTCTTGAAATATTAACTTCAACTCCTGGAACATCTCATATGCTCCATGACGTTCAAAACGTCGTTGAAGACCTGATTCTAAGCCGTAAAGCATGGCACACTGAACTATTGAGTAGTCATCAGCTTTGCTCTGCCAGACGTTCATAACATCTGGTGTTGCTCCAGCAGCAGGCCTGGCACCCAGCAGTGCTTCCAGGACATAATTCTTCTGTGCAGCAATGGGGATAATCCTCAAGTTACGGACCCAGTCCATGTAATTGCTACCATCATCTTTCAACTTTGCTTTCTCAAGGAACACATTAAAATTCAACGGAACAATAGCACGGGCCATCTATCTATAATCAAACATAGACAAGCAAGATACTATCAGGTACTAAGTTCATGATAAATTTAAGTTCAATTAATCATATTACTTAAGAACTCCCACTTAGAAAGACATCCTTCTAATCCTCTAAGTGATCACGTGATCCAGATCAACTAAACCAAAACCGATCATCACGTGAAATGGAGTAGCTTTCAATGGTGAACATCACTATGTTGATCATATCTACTATATGATTCAAGCTCGACCTTTCGGTCTCAGTGTTCCAAGGGCATATCTGCATATGCTAGGCTCGTCAAGTTTAACCTGAGTATTATGCATGTGCAAAACTGGCTTGCACCCGTTGTAGATGGACGTAGAGCTTATCACACCCGATCATCACGTGGTGTCTGGGCACGACGAACTTTGGCAACGGTGCATACTCAGGGAGAACATTTTTATCTTGATATTTAGTGAGAGATCATCTTCTAATGCTACCGTCAATCAAAGCAAGATAAGATGCATAAAAGATAAACATCACATGCAATCAATATAAGTGATATGATATGGCCATCATCATCTTGTGCTTGTGATCTCCATCTCCGAAGCACCGTCATGATCACCATCGTCACCGGCGCGACACCTTGATCTCCATCATAGCATCGTTGTCGTCTCGCCAATCTTATGCTTCTACGACTATCGCTACCGCTTAGTGATAAAGTAAAGCATTACAGGGCGATTGCATTGCATACAATAAAGCGACAACCATATGGCTCCTGCCAGTTGCCGATAACTCGGTTACAAAACATGATCATCTCATACAATAAAATTTAGCATCATGTCTTGACCATATCACATCACAACATGCCCTGCAAAAACAAGTTATACGTCCTCTACTTTGTTGTTGCAAGTTTTACGTGGCTGCTACGGGCTTAGCAAGAACCGTTCTTACCTATGCATCAAAACCACAACGATAGTTTGTCAAGTTGGTGTTGTTTTAACCTTTGCAAGGACCGGGCGTAGCCACACTCGGTTCAACTAAAGTTGGAGAAACTGACACCCGCCAGCCACCTGTGTGCAAAGCACGTCGGTAGAACCAGTCTCGCGTAAGCGTACGCGTAATGTCGGTCCGGGCCGCTTCATACAACAATACCGCCGAACCAAAGTATGACATGCTGGTAAGCAGTATGACTTATATCGCCCACAACTCACTTGTGTTCTACTCATGCATATAACATCAACGTATAAAACCAGGCTCGGATGCCACTGTTGGGGAACGTAGTAATTTCAAAAAAATTCCTACGCACACGCAAGATCATAGAGATGCATAGCAACGAGAGGGGAGAGTATTGTCCACGTGCCCTCGTAGACCGAAAGCGGAAGCGTTATAACAACGTGGTTGATGTAGTCATACATCTTCACGGCCCGACCGATCAAGCACCGAAACTACAGCACCTCTGAGTTCTAGCACACGTTCAGCTCGATGACGATCCCCGGACTCCGATCCAGTAGAATGTCGGGGAAGAGTTCCGCCAGCACGGCGGCGTGGTGACGATCTTGATGTTCTACCGTCGCAGGGCTTCGCCTAAGCACCGCTACAATATTATCGAGGATTATGGTGGAGGGGGGCACCGCACACGGCTAAGAGATCAATGATCAATTGTTGTGTCTCTAAGGTGCCCCCTGCCCCCGTATATAAAGGAGCAAGGGTGTAACACCCTGGATGTAACTTTCCCAATTTGTACTCCAACTCTTGCCGTTTCCGGCTGAGGGAGTCCTGGATTAGGGGGTGTTCGGGTAGCCAGACTATACCTTCAGCCGGACTCCAGGACTATGAAGATACAAGATTGAAGACTTTGTCCCGTGTCCGGATGGGACTTTCCTTGGCGTGGAAGGCAAGCTTGGCGATGCGATATTCAAGATCTCCTACCATTGTAACCGACTGTGTGTAACCCTAACCCTATCCGGTGTCTATATAAACCGGAGGGTTGTAGTCCGTAGAGGATCAACTCCATACACAACAATCATACCATAGGCTAGCTTCTAGGGTTTAGCCTCCTTGATCTCGTGGTAGATCTACTCTTGTACTACCCATATCATCAATATTAATCAAGCAGGAGTAGGGTATTACCTCCATCGAGAGGGACCGAACCTGGGTAAAACAAAGTGTCCCCTGTCTCCTGTTACCATCCGGCCTAGACGCACAGTTCGGGACTCCCTACCCGAGATCCACCGGTTTTGGCACCGACATTGGTGCTTTCATTGAGAGTTCCTCTGTGTCGTCGCCTTCAGGCCCGATGGCTCCTTCGATCTTCAACAACAATGCCGTCCAGGGTGAGACTTTCCTCCCCGGACAAATCTTTGTCTTCGGCGGCTTCGCACTGCGGGCCAATTCGCTTGGCCACCTTGAGCAGATCGGAAGCTACGCCCCTGGCCATCAGGTCAGGTTTGGAAGCCTAAACTACATGGCTGACATCCGCGGAGACTTGATCTTCGACGGGTTCGAGCCACAGCCAAGCGTGCCGCACTGTCTCGATGGCCATGATATAGCTCTGCTGCCGAACAGCGCCTTGGAGGCCGCACACGCATCGGTTTCGACCATTGATTCGGAACCTACTGCGCCGATCGAGGATCAGCGGTTGGACGCTGCCTCAGGGGCTGCGATCTCAGAGGCGATCGAGCCGAACTCCAGCCCCACACTCCGCATGGCCCGTGACTCCGAGGAGCCGGATTCCTCTCCGAACTCCGAGCCCCCCGCGCCCCTGCCAATCGAATCCGATTGGGCGCCGGTAACGGAGTTCACCGCAGTGGACATCTTTCAGCATTCGCCTTTTGGCGACATCCTGAATTCTCTTAAGTCTCTCTCTTTATCAGGAGAGCCCTGGCCGGATTACGGTCAGCAAGGGTGGGATACAGACGGGGAGGAAATTCAAAACCCACCCACCACCCACTTTGTAGCCACTGTCGACGATTTAACCGACATACTTGACTTCGGCTCCGAAGACATCGACGGCATGGACGACAATATAGGAGACGAACAGGAACCAGCACCTGTAGGGCGCTGGAAAGCCACCTCGTCATACGACATATACATGGTGGATACTCCAAAAGATGGAGATGGTGATGCAACAGTGGGGGATGACGCCCCCAAGAAACAGCCAAAGCGCCAGCGTCAGCGGCGCCGCTCTAAATCCCGCCAAAGAAAAAATGGTGATTCCGGCACGGGAGATAATACTACCCCGGACAGCGCCGAAGAACACCCACCTCAGCAAGATTCGGCACATGAAGATGGAGAAGCCAGCCCTCATGAGAGAGCGGCAGACCGAGAGGTCGAGGACGATAACTATATGCCTCCCTCCAAAGACGAGGCAAGCCTCGATGACGATGAATTTCGTCCTACCATCAGACCCTGCCGAACAAGAGCGTTTTAAACGCAGGCTTTCAGCCACGGCAAGCAGCCTCAAGAAAAAGCAGCAACAGCTTAGAGCTGCCCAAGATTTGCTAGCTGACAGATGGACTGAAGTCCTTGCGGTCGAAGAGTATGAACTCGAACGCCCCTCCAAGAGTTACCCGAAGCGCAGGCCGCTACCCCGATCAGAGGAGGAAGCACCTACATCACCAGCGCATGACATGGCAGACCGGCCACCCCGTGGCCGTGACAAAGAGGCCTCTCAGCCCTCCACCCAAGCCATGCCCCGACGCCGCACAACTAAGGCACGGGAAAATGCGCCCGACCTGCGAGACATACTGGAGGATAAGGCAAGTCAGACAAGATCGATCTACGGATCGCGCAGGCGCCCTACGACATGTGACAATGATCTTCACTCCGGATACAACAAACCTAGCCGGGCCGAACACAACAGACATAGCTCTTCCGAGCTGCGTCGTGATATAGCCCAGTACAGAGGCGCCCCACACCCGCTATGCTTCACGAATGAAGTAATGGATCATAAAATCCCAGAGGGCTTCAAGCCCGTAAACATCGAATCATACGATGGCACCACAGACCCGGCGGTATGGATCGAGGACTATCTCCTTCACATCCACATGGCACGCGGCGATGATCTACACGCCATCAAGTACCTCCCGCTCAAACTTAAAGGACCAGCCCGGCATTGGCTTAACAGCTTGCCAACAGACTCAATCGGTTCTTGGGAGGACCTGGAAGCCGCATTCCTCGATAACTTCCAGGGCACTTACGTGCGACCGCCAGATGCCGACGACTTAAGCCACATAATTCAGCAGCTAGAAGAATCAGCCAGACAATTCTGAACACGGTTCCTAACAAAGAAAAACCAAATAGTCGACTGTCCGGACGCAGAGGCCCTAGCAGCCTTCAAACATAACATCCACGACGAGTGGCTTGCCCGGCACCTGGGACAGGAAAAGCCGAAATCCATGGCAGCCCTCACGACACTCATGACCCACTTTTGCGCGGGAGAAGACAGCTGGCTAGCTCGCAGTAACAACTTATCAAAGAACCCTGGTAATTCGGATACCAAGGACCAAAGTGGCAGGACACGTCGGAACAAACAAAAATGCCGCGTTAACAGCGACAGCAATGAAGAGACGACAGTCAATGCCGGATTCAAAGGCTATAAATCCGGTCAGCGGAAAAAGCCATTCAAAAAGAATACTGAGGGCCCGTCCAGTTTGGACCGAATACTCGATCGCTTGTGCCAGATACATGGCACCCCCCAAAAGCCAGCCAATCACACTAACAGGGATTGTTGGGTGTTCAAGCAGGCAGGCAAATTAAGAGCCGAAAATAGAGACAAGGGGCTGCACAGCGACGACGAGGAGCCCAAGCCGCCGAACAACAATGGACAGAAGGGCTTTCCCCCACAAGTGCGGACGGTGAACATGATATACGCAACCCACATTCCCAAGCGGGAGCGGAAGCGTGCGCTGCGGGACGTATACGCGATGGAGCTAGTCGCCGCAAAGTTCAACCCATGGTCCTCCTGCCCGATCACCTTTGATCGAAGGGACCATCCCACTAGCATCCGTCATGGTGGCTTCGCCGCATTGGTTCTCGACCCAATCATCGACGGATTTCACCTCACAAGAGTCCTCATGGACGGCGGCAGTAGCCTGAACCTGCTTTATCAGGACACGGTGCGGAAAATGGGCATAGATCCCTCAAGGATTAAGCCCACAAGAACGACCTTTAAAGGCGTCATACCAGGTGTAGAAGCCAACTGTACAGGCTCAGTAACACTTGACGTGGTCTTCGGATCTCCGGATAATTTTTGAAGCGAAGAGTTAATCTTCGATATTGTCCCGTTTTGTAGTGGCTATCACGCCCTGCTCGGACGAACCGCATTTGCAAAATTCAATGCGGTACCGCACTACGCATATCTCAAGCTCAAGATGCCAGGCCCTCGAGGAGTAATCACGGTCAACGGAAACACCGAACGCTCCCTCCGTACGGAGGAGCATACGGTGGCTCTCGCAGCGGAGGTACAAAGTAGCCTTCTTAGGCAATTCTCCAGTCCGGCCATTAAAAAGCCAGACACTGCCAAGCGCGCCCGGAGTAACCTACAGCAAGAGCGCTTGGCACACTCTGAGCAAGCGTAGCAATGCGGCCCCAACCCCAGCTCTCGCGACATAGCGAAACCAGTACTCCGCGTACATAACTACGCCCTCGAAATACCATGGGCACAGGGGAAGGGGCGCAATAATGGCACGCCCAAAATACGGCTTAAAACGTACCAGGGGCTGCCGGATTCTTTTTTTTCTTTTCTTACTTTCAGGACTCCATACTTCGGACAACCTGTTCGGCAATTCGACTGCCGCACAAACGATGCAAGATCCAGGGAGGCAGGCAAGCCATGCCGCATCATGGAATCCCCAGGTGGTCTCTGTTACGAGCGGTATACCTGTTTTAAATAAAATTCCGCGGCCTACCCCTGGCCAGGACATACTGAATAGTCCAATATCTTTTGCTTACTGCACTATTTGTATCGTTCGGCTTTGATAAATAGCCTCTCCATAAACAATGCTTAGCTTTTTGTCTATTTTTTGCATTACTCTTTTCATATATATGTTCATTAATGACATGTTGCACCCGTACACTATGGTACGACAAGTACGCCAGGGGCTTCAGTACCCTTTAATATGGTGTGAGAAATCCGCACACTTTCACAAGTGCGGCACCCCGAACTTATAGCACTATATGCATCGGCTCCAAATCATGATTTGGGTCAATAGTTGGGTTTTCCCGGCTCCTATGTTTTGGTGCCTTACGTTCCGCTATATCGGCTAAGGTAGCACTAGGAGAACCACTGCGATTGTGCCCCGGTTGAGCTGGGCTAAGCACCTTAGTGGAGAAAGCTAAAACTGACTGTCATGATGAGGCGAGAGACCGGTCGCTGTTCGACAGGTTTTTCGGGTCCCTAAAGGCCTATGCCGCTTCGAGCGAGGAGCTGGATAACCCCAGCCAAGGCGTGGATAGCGCCCCGAACTCGGTCTTCTGAACTAGGGGCTTCGCCGAAATTTAAAATTATAAAGTTCTATGGCTAAGTGAGAGTGTTCAAGCATTATAGTCCGATTGCCTGGTTCGCCGTGCTGAGCGCCTCCCTCGAAGGACCCAACTATGGGGAAGGAGTGCTCAGGTTTATCCCCGAACACCCCAGCACTAGTGGCATGGGGGCAGAAGCCGATGACTGGACATCTCTCAATTTTTTGATAAACGGCCGGACAGAAAATAATATTTTAAATCCAACAAGCATTGCTTAAGCGCCTATGAACAAGTTTTCAGCGCACAGGATAAAAACGAGCGAGTTTATTCAAAAATTACATCCTTGGTACATTCATCTGCCACAAGGCAAGCACCCGCAAGAACATCCTTGTAATAGTTCTCGGGCTTGTGATGCTCCTTCCCCGGCGGCGGCCCATCCTTCACAAGCTTCTCACCGTCTAGCTTACCCCAATGCACCTTTACACGGGCAAGGGCCCTACGGGCACCTCCGATGCAGAAGGAGTGCTTGAGGACCTCGAGCCTTGGACAGGCCTCCACCAGCTGCCGCACCAGCCCGAAGTAGCTCCCAGGCAGGGCCTCTCCAGGCCACAGCCGAACTATGAAACCCTTCATGGCCTGTTCGGCCGCCTTGTGGAGTTCGACCAGCTGTTTCAGCTGGTCGCTCAAGGGCACAGGGTGTCCGGCCTCAGCATACTGAGACCAGAACACCTTCTCCGTCGAGCTGCCCTCTTCAGCTCGGTAGAATGCGGCGGCATCGGATACGCTGCGGGGAAGATCTGCGAATGCCCCTAGAGAACTCCGGATTCGGGTAAGTAACAAGTAGTTTACTTTTATATTTCTGCTTTGCATAAAGAATGCCTTACCCGCTGCTATCTTCTTCATATCCTCCAACTCTCGGAGGGCCTTTTGGGCTTCGTCCTTGGCAGACTTGGCAGTCTCGAGGGCCACCGCGAGCTCGGACGCTCGGGTCTCTGACACAAGCTCCAAACTCTCATGTTTTCTCATGAGAGCCTGAAGCTCTCGCTGCACCTCGCCGACCTGAGCCCCAAGTTTTTCGCGCTCGGTGCGCTCCGCGGCCGTTTTCTTTTCGGCCTCAGATAGCGCCTGCTTGAGGGTCGCCACCTCAGTCATGGCCCCTACAACAAGCAGTACAATCCTGTTATTTTTTGCAATCACGCCTCTCTATAGGCACTTATTTCTGTAAGGTATTTCTTACCTTCTTTCTCCTCGAGTTGCCGCTTGGAAAGGCCGAGCTCTTGCTCGGACCGCTCGAGTCCCTGTTTCAGGACACCCACCTCCGCAGTCAGTGCGGCGGTGGACAGCAGTGAAGCCTGCATACGCATATTGACTCTTTATTGTTAGACTCCTGTGAAATTTAATAGATCCTCTATTCGGCTTTTCTTTCCGAACGCCAAACAGAGCATCAGGGGCTACTGTCTATGCGGTAATATTTTTACATATTTTTACTTACCTCGAAGCCTGTTAGGAGGCTAGCGCAAGCTTCACTCAGCCCGCTCTTGGCAGACTGGACCTTCTGGATCACCATACTCATAATAGTACGGTGCTCCTCGTCGATGGAGGTGCCTTCAAGCACCTCCAACAGATTGACCGGCACCTCTGGTTGGACGGAGGCTGCCGGCTCAGAAGGCTTGCTCCTCTTGGAAGGAGTTCGCCTGCCACGGTCCGGAATCGTTGAAGATTCCGGCACGGTGTCCGGCTTAAGGCTGGACTTGGAGCCCTGGGGGGGTCTTGTCCCCTTTACTCCTAGAGTACGGGAGGTTGCCTTGCGGCTCCTCCAGGACCACCTCCTCCTGCCCTGGAGCTTGTCGCGACGCCACTTCGGCGTCGTCCGCAGTGCGGGGGAAGACAGCAGGCAGAACGGAGTTCACGTCCGATGAATCCAGGGAGCCGCTCGACGACTCGTTGAGTTCGGCCCGGGATGGACTGCATAAGTATCATCGACATTAGGTAAAGCTGTGCAACAAAGGAACATCACGAGTTACTCTGATATCCAAACTTACGATTTCGCCGGACGCTTGGCCCTGTCCGGCCACTCCTCTTCGTCCTCGTCGGCGTCGGGGGCGTAGTCCGGCGGAGGGGTCTTCCTCTTCTTGGACCCTTCGGCCTCCCCCACTGGGGCGGCCTTTCTTTTCTTTCCTCCCCCCGCTGGAGGGGGGGAGGTTTCTTCTTCCTCCTTCTCGTTTTCATGGGAGGAGGGCATCTCGGACTCATCGGATGACGAGTCCGACAGCACCACGTTACGGGTACTCTTTCGAGTCCCCGTGGTCTTCTTCTTCTTGGCCTTCTTTTCCGGCACCACATAAGGCACCGGAGCCAGCAGCTTCACTAGTAGAGCTGGGGCTGGGTCTTCGGGCAGCGGAGCCGGACAGTTAATTGGTTCGGCTATCGCCCGCCAAGCCTGTCAAAGGTAAGGGAGTTTAGATCCCGCACAGAGTCAATCTGTGAAAAAAGCTTAACATCCTGTAAAAGGTGTAGATGGCATACCTTGTTAGCATGACGCTGCAAGCTGTATCCGCGGTCCTCGGAAGCGGATGCAGGAGCCTCGGCTCCCTTGAATAGCATCTTCCAGGCATCTTCGCACGTTGTGTCGAAGAGCCTGCTGAGGGTTTGATGCTGCACCGAGTCGAACTCCCACAGATTGAAATCCCGGTGTTGGCACGGGAGGATCCGGCGGACGAGCATAACCTGGATTATATTAACAAGCCGGATTGGCTTGTTCACCAGGGACCGGATGCATGTTTGCAATCCGGTCACCTCTTTTTCGTCACCCCACGACGGGCCCGTCTCTTTCCAAGACATAAGCCGTGTGGGGGGTCCGGATCGGAACTCGGGGGCTGCGATCCATTCTGGATCGCGCGGCTCGGTGATGTAAAACCACCCGGATTGCCATCCCTTTAGGGTCTCCACGAAAGAGCCCTCGAACCATAGGGCGTTGGCCATCTTGCCCGCCATGGCGCCTCCGCACTCTGCCTGGTTGCCGCTCACCACCTTGGGCTTGACATTGAAAGTCTTGAGCCAGAGGCCGAAATGGGGGCGAACGCGGAGAAAAGCCTCACACACGACGATAAACGCCGAGATGTTGAGGATGAATTTCGGGGCCAGATCGTGGAAATCCAGGCCGTAGTAGAACATGAGCCCCCGGACAAATGGGTGGAGTGGAAAACCCAGTCCGCGGAGGAAGTGGAGGAGAAATACCACCCTCTCATGGGGCCTTGGGGTGGGGATAAGCTGCCCCTCTTCGGGAAGCCGGTGCGCGATGTCCTTGGACAGATACCCGGCCTTCCTTAGCTTCTTAATTTTGCCCCCCGTAACGGTGGAGACCATCCATTTGCCTCCCGCTCTGGACATTGCTGGAGAAGGTTGAGGTGGGAAGTGCAGGCTTGGGCGCTGGAGCTCGGGTGCGCGAGAGATGGGTAGGCAAGGGAGGAAGAAGGCGTAGGTAAATAGGGTGGATCCTTATCCCCTTATATAGGCGGATGCGGTTATGCGTCCCCACTTGCCTAATAAAACTCACTTGCCTCCCGAGCGCCGTGATAAATGGCGCGGTTGGGTTACCCACATCCGTATTAATGAGAATCCCGTAAAAAGGGTACACGATCTCTGCTTTGACAAGACGTGCCAAGGAAACCGCCTCGCAAAAGATGCTGAGGTGGGAAAGTAAAAACGATTCGAGTAAAGGACTTGGCTGTAGTGTGATGGCGCACTACAGAATATGTCAGCAGATTTGATTTGTGTTAATATTATTCTCTCTATGGCAATATGTGGAAACTTATTTTACAGAGCCGGACACTACTCTTGGTGATTACAATCTTCTATGAAGGACTTGGAGGAGGAACCCGCCTTGCAATGCCGAAGACAATTTGCGCGCCGGACTCGTCGTCATTGAAGCCTGGTTTAGGGGCTACTGAGGGAGTCCTGGATTAGGGGGTGTTCGGGTAGCCGGACTATACCTTCAGCCGGACTCCAGGACTATGAAGATACAAGATTGAAGACTTCGTCCCGTGTCCGGATGGGACTTTCCTTGGCGTGGAAGGCAAGCTTGGCGATGCGATATTCAAGATCTCCTACCATTGTAACCGACTCTGTGTAACCCTAACCCTATCTGGTGTCTATATAAACCGGAGGGTTGTAGTCCGTAGAGGATCAACTCCATACACAACAATCATACCATAGGCTAGCTTCTAGGGTTTAGCCTCCTTGATCACGTGGTAGATCTACTCTTGTACTACCCATATCATCAATATTAATCAAGCAGGAGTAGGGTATTACCTCCATCGAGAGGGCCCGAACCTGGGTAAAACAAAGTGTCCCCTGTCTCCTGTTACCATCCGGCCTAGACGCACAGTTTGGGACCCCCTACCCGAGATCCGCCGGTTTTGACACCGACACCGGCGTTAAGTTATTTTATTTCCTCGGGTTCAGGTCTTTGTCTCGTGTGTGTTGTTGTCGTTGTCATGCATCTCATATCATGTCATCACGTGCATTGCATTTGCATACGTGTTCATCTCATGCATTCGAGCATTTTCCCCGTTGTCCGTTTTGCATTCCGGCGTTTCGTTCTCCTCCGGTGGTCATTTCTAACTTTCTTTCGTGTGTGGGGATTAAACATTTCTGGATTGAACCAAGACTTGCCAAGCAGCCTTGGTTTACTACCGGTAGACCGCTTGTCAAGTTTCGTATCATTTGGACTTCGTTTGATACTCCAACGGTTAACCGAGGGACCGAAAAGGCCTCGTGTGTGTTTCAGCCCAACACCCCTCCAATTTGGCCCAAAACCAACCTAAGCCTTCTCCATCATCTAAATCGTTCGATCACGATCGCGTGGCCGAAAACCGCACCTCATTTGGACTCTCCTAGCTCCTTCTACCTATATAAAGGCATCCCCTCCCGAAATTCCGGATCAAACCCTAGCCCCTTCGTCTCCACGCGCCGGCGGACGAATTTCGTCCGGCCGGACACGTCCGGAATCATCGCCGCCGCCCGCAGCCAGTGGCGTGGCGCCACATGGCGTGCCGCCACCCACGCCCGCACCGGCCCGCTCGGCCAGGGGAGAGCCCCCGCGGGCCCGACACCGCGCGCCGCCTCCTTTGCAACCCCGCCGCCGTCCTCCTCCGCGCAGCCGCCCGCGCCGCCACGTTCCTCGCGCTCCGGCAAGCCGCCTCCCCGCGCCGCCCAGCTCGACGCCGGAGCAAGCCGAGCCGCCCGCCGCCCTGCTCGAGCTCGTCGCCGGCCACCTCGACGTCCGTCCGCACCGGCGCCGCCCCGGCCTCTTCCTCTCCTCGGCCGCCTCTTCCTCCCTGTACTCCGGCCGCCGCACGGCCATCGACGCCGGCGAGTCCCCGGCGAACCTCGGGGCACGTGCAAACCCTAGATCTCGAGGTTGTTTTTCTTCTAAGTCCCAAAATCCCAGATCCAAGTGCCCATGTTCATAGCATCGTATCTTTGCATCCGTAGCTCCGATTTGGGCATATAGCATATCAAAATGTTCATCTCAAAGAGTGCATAATTTAATTACATTGAATCATTTTCATTTGAGTTCATCTTGATGCCCGAAATTCTGTTAGAAGAGGGCTACTTGAGATATTTGTCAGATCTGCTACTCCATTTAGAGATTTGTCATTTTTGCCATGATTATTGTGTGCATGATATGCCATGAGCTCTACATATGTTTTGTTAAGGGTTTTGTCATCTTTCCAGAGGTGCAACCCATGTATTTTTGTGATGTGTGTGGTGACTAGTACAAGCTTGCGAAGTGGTGCTCTTGGTAATTCTGTTTTCAGGGACTTAGCAATTCCACTAAGTCCTTGATCTATTTATCTCATATTGCCATATGTTCATGTTGTTTCCTAGTGATCCGTGCCTCTTTTGAGGATGATCAGTAAGGATGTTTTGTTAATCTTGTAGTGCTCTATCCATTCATGTCTTTGTTTGCTATTATGGATCACCCTAGCTTGAGTCAATCGAGCTCTACTTTTGCTACTTTGTGAATCTGGGCAGATTGTCAACTTGTTTGCAATTTTGCCGATGATGTTGTAGTTGATCCGTGCATGCTATTCCATTGTTCTTGCCATGTCTAGCTTGAATTTTGTATATTCTTGATGGGTGTATTCTTAGCTTGTCATGACTTGCACCGTAGTGAGTGCATCGAGCTCGTAAACATGCCTACTTGAGTTATGTTTCAGCATGTGCCAGTTTTCACCAAGTCTGAAAACTGATTATGTTTTTGCCATGTTCACATGCTTGTTAGTATATTTTCTGATCCCTTTTGGCTCAAGGTCACTAAGGGACTTTTGTTAATCTATTTTAGTAGCTCCATGCCATGTTTTACTTTGCCATGTTCAGGTCCTGTAGCATATAGTTTTGTTGCTCCTAAGAGTGTTATCTGATCTGAAATTCCAGACAAGTGTTAATTTCACTAAGTCTGAAATCTGTTTGCCATATGCATTTTTGCCATGCTTGTTTGAACCTGTTAATGGATGAATTGGCCGTAGCTCAGTGCTAGACTTTTGTTAAGCATCTTGAATGCATCCCTGCCATTTATTTTGTTGTTATGTTTGGGTGCTGTAGCATGTTCATTTCGTTGCATTTAGATGGCTACTTGCTGTAAATCGCAGACCGGTGTCATATTTGAATCGCTTGCCATTTCCAAACCGTAACTCCGATTCCGGCGTTCTTTATATCATTTTCAAGCGATTTCATCTCATCTTTCCAGTGGAACACTTGGATTCCCAACTTGAGGCCAGGTTCATGCTTTCCTTGTCACATCTTGCATATGCATCCCGCATCGCATCCCGCATAGCATATCATCCTTGCATCATATTGTTTGATCCTTGCACGTGGTTGATTGTGTCCTTGTTGCTTGTTTGTCTTGTTTGGGTAGAGCCGGGAGACGAGTTCGCTAACGAGGAGCCCGTTGAGTTTGCTTTCAAGGATCCAGTCAACTCTGACAACTATGCAGGCAAGATGATCATACCCTCGAAATCACTACTATCTTTGCTATGCTAGATTGCTCGTTCTTCTGCTATGCCAATGCTACGATGCCTACCACTTGCTTTCAAGCCTCCCAAATTGCCATGTCAAACCTCTAACCCACCATTGTCCTAGCAAACCGTTGATTGGCTATGTTACCGCTTTGCTCAGCCCCTCTTATAGCGTTGCTAGTTGCAGGTGAAGATTGGAGCCCGTTCCTTGTTGGAACATTTATTTACTTGTTCGGATATCATTATGTTATCTTGTTATCTTAATGCATCTGTATACTTGGTAAAGGGTGGAAGGCTCGGCCTCTCGCCTAGTGTTTTGTTCCACTCTTGCCGCCCTAGTTTCCGTCATATCGGTGTTATGTTCCCGGATTTTGCGTTCCTTACGCGGTTGGGTTATAATGGGAACCCCTTGATAGTTTTCCTTGATTAAAGCTTTTCCAGCAATGCCCAACCTTGGTTTTACCATTTTCCACCTAGCCTATTTTTCCCTTGGGTTTCTGGAGCCCGAGGGTCATCTTATTTTAGCCCCCCGGACAGTGCTCATCTGAGTGTTGGTCCAACCGAGCAATGTCCGGGGCTACCAGGGGCAACTCTGGGCTGGCCTACCCGACGTCTTGCTCATCTGAGTGTGCCCTGAGAACGAGATATGTGCAGCTCCTATCGGGATTTGTCGGCACATTCGGGCGGTGTTGTTGGTCTTGTTTTAACCTGTCGAAGTGTCTTGAAGAACCGAGATACCGAGTCTGATCGGAATGTCTTGGGAGGAGGTTTATTCCTTTGTTGACCGTGAGAGCTTGTCATGGGCTAAGTTGGGACTCCCCTACAGGGATTTGAACTTTCAAAAGCCGTGCCCGCGGTTATGGGCAGATGGGAATTTGTTAATGTCTGGTTGTAGTTAACTTGAACCTTAACTTAATTAAAATGAATCAACCGAGTGTGTTACCGTGATGGCCTCTTCTCGGTGGAGTCCGGGAAGTGGACACGGTGTTGGAGTAATGTTTGCGTAGGTTGTTCTCTAGTTTCTCGCTCGCGCTTTGCCTCCTCTTCTCGCTCTCTTTTGCGAACAGGATAGCCACCATATTTGCTAGTCGCTTGCTGCAGCTCCACATATATTTGTACCTTGCCTTACCATAAGCTTAAATAGTCTTGATCGCGAGGGTGCGAGATTGCTGAGTCCCCGTGGCTCATAGATTACTATTACACCAGATGCAGGGCCTGATGATTCCGCTCCAGGTGATGCGCTTGAGTTCAAGTGGGAGTTCGACGAAGACTCTCAACGTTACTATGTTTCCTTTCCTGATGATCAGTAGTGGAGCCCAGTTGGGGGTGATCGGGACCGTGTCGCATGTTGGGTTATCTTTTATTTTGGCGCCGTAGTCGGGCCATGAGTGTTTGGATGATGTAATGTTATTTATGTACTTGATTGACGTGGCGAGTGTAAGCCAACTATGTTATCTCCCCTTTTATTATCTATATTACATGGGATGTTGTGAAGATTGCCTAACTTGCGACATATGCCTTCAATGCGATTATGCCTCTAAGTCGTGCCTCGACACGTGGGAGATATAGTCGCATCGAGGGTGTTACAAGTTGGTATTCAGAGCCTTCCCCGACCTTAGGAACCCCATTGCTTGATCGTTTTAGCGGCCGAGTTGTGTCTAGAAAAAAATGTTTTGAGTCATTTAGGAATTATATATCAGAGAGTTTAGGAATTCTTTTTACTTCCCAGTCTCCTCATCGCTCTGGTAAGGCATCCTGACGTAGAGTTATGACTCTTCTCTTCTCAAATTTCACTAAAAAAATTTAGGATCACGCGGGTATCTTGGAATCGTTCCGATGGTTTTATGATGAGAACATTGTCTTGGTGCCTCCTATCAGGGGTTTTGTGGAAGTGTCCCGGGGAGTTGAGCTCTGAGGTGTTGTCGTCATAATTTTATCGTTGCAGTTCTGGAATACCTGAGTTTAGTATGCCGAAATCTCTTTTATGCAGTTCGTTGGTGAGATAACCTCGACGCCACCCAGTACTGGGGCGGGAGTTCGGGAGTATCGCCATAACTTGTATAACGGATGCTTTTCGAAGGTTGAGGTAGATGGTTTCCGAAGTTTTTCTCGGTTATGTGTTGAAGGATGGATACAGCTGGATGTAGGATTTGCTAGATTTGGGTGAGATATTATGCTTCCCCTGTATCCCCAACACCTGATTGCATAACCGGAAAGGTTCGGGAGTTTCATAGGTGGGAATTCTAGTAGCTCTAGTTCTTCTTCCACGGATATTGGTTTGAGATTGGGATTTCTTACCGATTATTCGTTCTTGATCCATACCTTGTTGATTTATTTCTCTACCTTAATTCTACGTGGCTTCTCAATTTATGGATATGTGACCATTTCAAGAGGAATGCATTCGTTCATTTTGTTCGGATGTGAAGACTATATGTTGCAATTTTCATTCCGTTGGATTCAGCTTCAATATTTATCTGTCAATGTGCTAATGGTGGTCAACCTCTTCAGGATGGCTCCTCCAATGCGCACGACTCCGAATCCTGATCCGCCACCACCTCCACCTCCTCCGGAGGCATGGCAAGCTGTGATGGCCGCAACCAATGCAAACACACAGTTGATCATGCAAATTCTTCAAGAGCACAATCAAGGCAACCAAGGGAACCAAGGCAACAATCAGAATCACTTTGCTTCACTCAACCAGTTCCTTGCTAACGGGCCAAAGACTTTCAGCAATTGTGTTGAGGCAACCGATGCTGACGATTGGCTTGTGGATCTGTGCAAGCATTTCGAGTGCAGCAACGTCAGGCCTGAGGACTTTGTTAAGTTCGCTTCCTTCCAACTCAAAGATCAAGCTGCAGAATGGTTCCAGTAGTACAAGGACTCCAGAGGTGGACGTGTTATCACTTGGGATGAATTCCGATTTCCGAGCTCATCATATCCCTCAGAGCGTGGTTGAAAGCAAGTGTGAGGAATTCCGCAACCTGAAGCAAGGCTCTTTGTCTATCTATGACTACAACAAGTTGTTTCAGGAGCTCGCCCGCTTTGCCAAGCAGGACGTCCCTGATGAGAAGAGCATGATATACCAGTTCAGGGGTGGTCTCAGAGAAGAAATTCAGCTAGCTCTTGTTCTCTTTGAGCCCTTGAGATACGATGAGTTCTACAACATGGCATTGAAGCAAGAGGCTGCTCAATTGAGGTGTGATGCTTCCAAGAAGCGAGTCAGAGATGTTACTCCTTCTTCCTCTACTCAAGTGGCCAAGCAGCAGAAGTATTGGCTTCCTCCTCCTCTGTTCCGTCAGCCGTATCAGCAGAAGAGCAAAGGTGGCAGTGGTTCTTCCCACCCACCCAACCCTGGCTTTCAGAACAAGACTTCATCTCAAGCTCCAAGATCGAGTGCTCCGTATCACCGTACGCTTTCAGAGGCCACGTGCAACAAGTGCCAACAGAAGGGTCATTATGCCAACAAGTGTTTCAACCAGAGGCGTCTTCCTCCTCCTCCTCCTGTGAGATCGGCAAGTACAGATATGGTCAAGCATAACACCAAGTCCGCCAAGGTCAACTTGCTGAATGCAGCTCAGGCAGAGGACTCACCAGATGTGATCATGGGTAACCTTCCTGTTAATGACATTCCCGCAAGAGTTCTTTTTGACACTGGTGCATCTTTATCTTTTTTATCGAAGCCTTTTGCATCTATGCATGATGTGCATACTATTGATTTGCCTAAACCGATAGCGGTTTCTTCTCCGGGTTTGTTCATGAACACCAAAATGATGGCTCCGGATGTTACTATCATGTTGGGCGATTACAAGTTTCTTTCTTCTCCAATGGTTCTTGGTAACTCGGATATTGATCTTATTCTCGGAATGGATTGGCTTTCTAAGCACAAGGCTCAGCTTGATTGTGCAGCCAGGCAGATTCAATTGACTCATTCGTCTGAGGATGTAATTGTCTTTGCCGCTCGTGATGATACCATCCATCTGTTTTCTCTCAATGAGAAGGGTGAACTCGATGCCATCTCGCAAATTCCAGTCGTTTGCAAATATCAAGACGCTTTTCCAGAAGAGCTTCCAGGAATGCCTCCGCACCGGCCAGTTGAATTCGTTATTGATCTTGAGCCTGGCACGGAACCTATGTGCAAGCGTCCTTACAAGCTCGGACCTGAAGAGTTGAAGGAGCTAAAGAAGCAACTCGATATTCAAGAGAAAATGGGTCTCATCCGGCCTAGTTCTTCTCCGTGGGGTTGTGGTGTTCTTTTTGTGAAAAAGAAGGATGGAACGGACCGACTTTGTGTTGATTACCGTCCATTGAACAAGAAGACCATCAAGAACAAATACCCACTTCCCAACATCAATGAGCTGTTCGAACAACTCAAAGGTCCCCAAGTATTCTCCAAGCTTGATATCCGTATGGGTTATCATCAGATTCGAATCCGTGAGCAAGATATTCCCAAGACGGCTTTCAGGACAAGCTATGGTTCATACGAATACACTGTCATGTCTTTTGGCCTCGTCAACGCTCCTCCGACGTTCTCTCGCATGATGAACTTCATCTTCAAGCCTACACCAATGACTTTGTTTTGGTCTATCTCGACGACATTCTGGTTTTCTCGAAGAACAAGGAAGATCATGCCAAGCACTTGCGTTTGGTACTCGATAAGCTAAGGGAACACCAGTTTTACGCCAAGTTCTCCAAGTGTGAATTTTGGCTCGATGAGGTTCTTTATCTTGGTCATATCATCTCTGCCAAGGCATTGCCGTGAATCCTGAGAAGGTGTCTGCAATTGTGAATTGGGAACCTCCTCAGAACGTGAAGCAACTCCGTAGCTTCCTCGGTCTCGCAAGCTATTGCCGAAGATTCGTTGAAAACTTTTCTAAGATCGCGAAGCCTCTCTCTAATCTTCTCCAGAAGCACGTCAAGTACGTTTGGTCCCCGGAGTGTGACATTGCTTTCAACACTTTGAAAGAGAAATTGATCACTGCTCCAGTTCTGACTCCGCCTGATGAATCCAAGCCGTACGTGGTCTTTTGTGATGCCTCTCTCCAAGGTCTTGGCGCAGTATTGCTGCAAGAGAAGAAAGTTGTTGCTTATACCTCTCGCC
The DNA here is from genome assembly GCF_056163025.1 of Triticum urartu. Lineage (NCBI taxonomy): Eukaryota > Viridiplantae > Streptophyta > Magnoliopsida > Poales > Poaceae > Triticum > Triticum urartu. The sequence continues at coordinate 45,582,864 of NC_141876.1, read as the reverse complement.
AGTTGAAGCCTAATGAGAAGAACTACCCCACTCATGATCTCGAGTTGGCGGCAGTTGTGCATGCTCTTTTGACTTGGAGACATCTCTTATTGGGAAGAAAAGTGGACATTTTCACTGATCACAAGAGTCTCAAGTACATCTTCACTCAGCCTAATCTCAACCTCAAGCAAACTCGATGGGTCGAAATGATTCAAGAGTATAATCCGAGTATCGAGTATACTCCAGGCAAGGCCAATGTGATTGCTGACGCATTGAGCAGAAAGGCTTATTGCAGCAGTCTTATTCTCAAGTCTTATCAACCCGAGCTTTGTGAAGCTCTCCGCAAACTTAATCTGCAAGTTGTTCCTCAAGGTTTCCTCGCCAACCTTCAAGTCTCTCCTACCTTGGAAGACCAGATTCGCCAAGCCCAGCTTCTTGATGCTATGGTGAAAAAGGTGAAGATTGGGATTGCCAAGAGTCAACCCAAGTACAAGTGCTACCGCCTTGACGACAAGGATACTCTCTTCTTTGAGGATCGTATTGTGGTACCCAAAGGTGACCTCCGTAAAGTGATCATGAACGAGGCTCACAATTCTCTCCTCTCCATCCACCCTGGGAGCACGAAGATGTATCAGGACCTTAAGCAAGCTTATTGGTGGACTCGAATGAAGCGCGAGATCGCTCAATTCGTGAATGAATGTGATGTCTGCAGAAGAGTGAAGGCAGAAAACTAAAGGCCAGCTGGTCTCCTCCAACCTCTTGCCATTCCAGAATGGAAGTTTGACCACATTGAAATGGACTTCGTGACTGGGTTTCCAAAGTCCAAGCGTGGCAATGATGCTATATTCGTTGTCATCGACAAACTCACCAAAGTGGCTCACTTTTTGCCTATCAAAGAGTCAATCACTGCAGCTCAATTGGCGGAACTCTATACCTCTCGAATTGTCTCTCTGCACGGTATCCCTCAAGTGATCTCTTCAGACCGTGGCAGCATCTTTACATCCAAGTTTTGGGATTCTTTTCAGAAGGCCATGGGCACCAACATCCGCTTCAGCACAGCTTTCCATCCTCAAACTAGCGGTCAAGTCGAGCGTGTCAACCAGATTCTTGAAGATATGCTCAGGGCTTGTGTGATCTCCTTCGGCATGAAGTGGGAGGATTGTCTTCCTTATGCTGAATTCTCCTACAACAACAGTTTTTAAGAAAGTTCGGGCAAGGCCCCTTTTCAAATTCTGTATGGCAAGAAGTGCCGTACCCCTCTCAACTGGTCTGAAACCGGTAAACATCAGCTTTTGGGTAATGACTTAATCACAGAGGCAGAGAAAATGTGCAAAGTCATTCGTGATAACCCCAAAGCAGCCCAATCCCGTCAGAAGAGCTACTATGATAGTAAGCACCGTGATTTGGCTTTCGAGATCGGAGATCATGTTTACCTCCGCGTCTCTCCTATGAAAGGTACTCGTCGCTTCGGTATCAAAGGGAAGCTTGCCCCTAGATACGTGGGACCTTTCAAGATTGTCAGCAAGAGAGGCGACCTCGCCTATCAACTCGAGCTTCCTTCAAACTTTGCAAATGTTCATGATGTGTTTCACGTCTCTCAGCTCCGAAAGTGCTTCAAGACTCCTGACCGCACCGTCAACTTCGAGGACATTGAGCTCCAAGAAGATCTCTCCTATCATGAGCACCCAGTTGCTATTCTTGAAGAGACTGAACGCAAGACTCGAAACAAGTCAATCAAATTTCTCAAAGTCAAGTGGTCACACCATTCCGACCGTGAAGCTACCTGGGAACGTGAGGACCACCTCCGTTCTGAGTACCCGGCGTTCTTTCAGTCCTAAATCTCGGGACGAGATCCTTTCGTAGTGGTGGAGTGTTGTAACACCCCGGATGTAACTTTCCCAATTTGTACTCCAACTCTTGCCGTTTCCGGTGTTAAGTTATTTTATTTTCTCGGGTTCGGGTCTTTGTCTCGTGTGTGTTGTTATCGTTGTCATGCATCTCATATCATGTCATCATGTGCATTGCATTTGCATACGTGTTCATCTCATGCATTCGAGCATTTTCCCCGTTGTCCGTTTTGCATTCCGGCGCTTCGTTCTCCTCCGATGGTCATTTCTAACTTTCTTTCGTGTGTGGGGATTAAACATTTCCGGATTGGACCGAGACTTGCCAAGCGGCCTTGGTTTACTACCGGTGGACCGCCTGTCAAGTTTCGTATCATTTGGACTTCGTTTGATACTCCAACGGTTAACCGAGGGACCGAAAAGGCCTCGTGTGTGTTGCAGCCCAACACCCCTCCAATTTGGCCCAAAACCCACCTAAGCCTTCTCCATCATCTAGATCGTTCGATCACGATCGCGTGGCCGAAAACCGCACCTCATTTGGACTCTCCTAACTCCTTCTACCTATATAAAGGCATCCCCTCCCGAAATTCCGGATCAAACCCTAGCCCCTTCATCTCCACGCGCCGGCGGACGAATTTCGTCCAGCCGGACACGTCCGGAATCATCGCCGCCGCCGCCCGCAGCCAGTGGCGTGGCGCCACGTGGCGCGCCGCCACCCGCGCCCGCACCGGCCCGCTCGGCCTGGGGAGAGCCCTCGCGGGCCCGACGCCGCGCGCCGCCTCCTTCGCAACCCCGTCGCCGTCCTCCTCCGCGCAGCCGCCCGCGCCGCCCCGTTCCTCGCGCTCCGGCAAGCCGCCGCCCCGCGCCGCCCAGCTCGACGCCAGAGCAAGCCGAGCCGCCCGCCGCCCTGCTCGAGCTCGTCGCCGGCCACCTCGACGTCCGTCCGCACCGGCGCCACCCCGGCCTCTTCCTCTCCTCGGCCGCCTCTTCCTCCCTGTACTCCGGCCGCCGCACGGCCATCAACGCCGGCGAGTCTCCCGCGAACCTCGGGGCACGTGCAAACCCTAGATCTCGAGGTTGTTTTTCTTCTAAGTCCCAAAATCCCAGATCCAAGTGCCCATGTTCATAGCATCGTATCTTTGCATCCGTAGCTCCGATTTGGGCATATAGCATATCAAAATGTTCATCTCAGAGAGTACATCATTTAATTACATTGCATCATTTTCATTTGAGTTCATCTTGATACCCGAAATTCTGTTAGAAGAGGGCTACTTGAGATATTTGTCAGATCTGCTACTCCATTTAGAGATTTGTCATTTTTGCCATGATTATTGTGTGCATGATATGCCATGAGCTCTACAATGTTTTGTTAAGGGTTTTGTCATCTTTCCAGAGGTGCAACCCATGTATTTTTGTGATGTGTGTGGTGACTAGTACAAGCTTGCGAAGTGGTGCTCTTGGTAATTCTGTTTTCAGGGACTTAGCAATTCCACTAAGTCCTTGATCTGTTTATCTCATATTGCCATATGTTCATGTTGTTTCCTAGTGATCCGTGCCTCTTTTGAGTATGATCAGTAAGGATGTTTTGTTAATCTTGTAGTGCTCTATCCATTCATGTCTTTGTTTGCAATTATGGAGCACCCTAGCTTGAGTCAATCGAGCTCTACTTTTGCTACTTTGTGAATCTGGGCAGATTGTCAACTTGTTTGCAATTTTGCCGATGATGTTGTAGTTGATCCGTGCATGCTATGTCATTGTTCTTGCCATGTCTAGCTTGCGTTTTGTGTATTCTTGATGGGTGTATTCTTAGCTTGTCATGACTTGCACCGTAGTGAGTGAATTGAGCTCGTAAACATGCCTACTTGAGTTATGTTTCAGCATGTGCCAGTTTTCACCAAGTCTGAAAACTGATTATGTTTTTGCCATGTTCACATGCTTGTTAGTATATTTTCTGATCCCTTTTGGCTCAAGGTCACTAAGGGACTTTTGTTAATCTATTTTAGTAGCTCCATGCCATGTTTTACTTTGCCATGTTCAGGTCCTGTAGCATATAGTTTTGTTGCTCCTAAGAGTGTTATCTGATCTGAAATTCCAGACAAGTGTTAATTTCACTAAGTCTGAAATCTGTTTGCCATATGCATTTTTGCCATGCTTGTTTGAACCTGTTAATGGATGAATTGGCCGTAGCTCAGTGCTAGACTTTTGTTAAGCATCTTGAATGCATCCCTGCCATTTATTTTGTTGTTATGTTTGGGTGCTGTAGCATGTTCATTTCGTTGCATTTAGATGGCTACTTGCTGTAAATCGCAGACCGGTGTCATATTTGAATCGCTTGCCATTTCCAAACCGTAACTCCGATTCCGGCGTTCTTTATATCATTTTCAAGCGATTTCATCTCATCTTTCCAGTGGAACACTTGGATTCCCAACTTGAGGCCAGGTTCATGCTTTCCTTGTCACATCTTGCATATGCATCCCGCATCGCATCCCGCATAGCATATCATCCTTGCATCATATTGTTTGATCCTTGCACGTGGTTGATTGTGTCCTTGTTGCTTGTTTGTCTTGTTTGGGTAGAGCCGGGAGACGAGTTCGCTAACGAGGAGCCCGTTGAGTTTGCTTTCAAGGATCCAGTCAACTCTGACAACTATGCAGGCAAGATGATCATACCCTCGAAATCACTACTATCTTTGCTATGCTAGATTGCTCGTTCTTCTGCTATGCCAATGCTACGATGCCTACCACTTGCTTTCAAGCCTCCCAAATTGCCATGTCAAACCTCTAACCCACCATTGTCCTAGCAAACCGTTGATTGGCTATGTTACCGCTTTGCTCAGCCCCTCTTATAGCGTTGCTAGTTGCAGGTGAAGATTGGAGCCCGTTCCTTGTTGGAACATTTATTTACTTGTTCGGATATCATTATGTTATCTTGTTATCTTAATGCATCTGTATACTTGGTAAAGGGTGGAAGGCTCGGCCTCTCGCCTAGTGTTTTGTTCCACTCTTGCCGCCCTAGTTTCCGTCATATCGGTGTTATGTTCCCGGATTTTGCGTTCCTTACGCGGTTGGGTTATAATGGGAACCCCTTGATAGTTTTCCTTGATTAAAGCTTTTCCAGCAATGCCCAACCTTGGTTTTACCATTTTCCACCTAGCCTATTTTTCCCTTGGGTTTCTGGAGCCCGAGGGTCATCTTATTTTAGCCCCCCGGACAGTGCTCATCTGAGTGTTGGTCCAACCGAGCAATGTCCGGGGCTACCAGGGGCAACTCTGGGCTGGCCTACCCGACGTCTTGCTCATCTGAGTGTGCCCTGAGAACGAGATATGTGCAGCTCCTATCGGGATTTGTCGGCACATTCGGGCGGTGTTGTTGGTCTTGTTTTAACCTGTCGAAGTGTCTTGAAGAACCGAGATACCGAGTCTGATCGGAATGTCTTGGGAGGAGGTTTATTCCTTTGTTGACCGTGAGAGCTTGTCATGGGCTAAGTTGGGACTCCCCTACAGGGATTTGAACTTTCAAAAGCCGTGCCCGCGGTTATGGGCAGATGGGAATTTGTTAATGTCTGGTTGTAGTTAACTTGAACCTTAACTTAATTAAAATGAATCAACCGAGTGTGTTACCGTGATGGCCTCTTCTCGGTGGAGTCCGGGAAGTGGACACGGTGTTGGAGTAATGTTTGCGTAGGTTGTTCTCTAGTTTCTCGCTCGCGCTTTGCCTCCTCTTCTCGCTCTCTTTTGCGAACAGGATAGCCACCATATTTGCTAGTCGCTTGCTGCAGCTCCACATATATTTGTACCTTGCCTTACCATAAGCTTAAATAGTCTTGATCGCGAGGGTGCGCGATTGCTGAGTCCCCGTGGCTCATAGATTACTATTACACCAGATGCAGGGCCTGATGATTCCGCTCCAGGTGATGCGCTTGAGTTCAAGTGGGAGTTCGACGAAGACTCTCAACGTTACTATGTTTCCTTTCCTGATGATCAGTAGTGGAGCCCAGTTGGGGGTGATCGGGACCGTGTCGCATGTTGGGTTATCTTTTATTTTGGCGCCGTAGTCGGGCCATGAGTGTTTGGATGATGTAATGTTATTTATGTACTTGATTGACGTGGCGAGTGTAAGCCAACTATGTTATCTCCCCTTTTATTATCTATATTACATGGGATGTTGTGAAGATTGCCTAACTTGCGACATATGCCTTCAATGCGATTATGCCTCTAAGTCGTGCCTCGACACGTGGGAGATATAGTCGCATCGAGGGTGTTACAAGTTGGTATTCAGAGCCTTCCCCGACCTTAGGAACCCCATTGCTTGATCGTTTTAGCGGCCGAGTTGTGTCTAGAAAAAAATGTTTTGAGTCATTTAGGAATTATATATCAGAGAGTTTAGGAATTCTTTTTACTTCCCAGTCTCCTCATCGCTCTGGTAAGGCATCCTGACGTAGAGTTATGACTCTTCTCTTCTCAAATTTCACTAAAAAAATTTAGGATCACGCGGGTATCTTGGAATCGTTCCGATGGTTTTATGATGAGAACATTGTCTTGGTGCCTCCTATCAGGGGTTTTGTGGAAGTGTCCCGGGGAGTTGAGCTCTGAGGTGTTGTCGTCATAATTTTATCGTTGCAGTTCTGGAATACCTGAGTTTAGTATGCCGAAATCTCTTTTATGCAGTTCGTTGGTGAGATAACCTCGACGCCACCCAGTACTGGGGCGGGAGTTCGGGAGTATCGCCATAACTTGTATAACGGATGCTTTTCGAAGGTTGAGGTAGATGGTTTCCGAAGTTTTTCTCGGTTATGTGTTGAAGGATGGATACAGCTGGATGTAGGATTTGCTAGATTTGGGTGAGATATTATGCTTCCCCTGTATCCCCAACACCTGATTGCATAACCGGAAAGGTTCGGGAGTTTCATAGGTGGGAATTCTAGTAGCTCTAGTTCTTATTCCACGGATATTGGTTTGAGATTGGGATTTCTTACCGATTATTCGTTCTTGATCCATACCTTGTTGATTTATTTCTCTACCTTAATTCTACGTGGCTTCTCAATTTATGGATATGTGACCATTTCAAGAGGAATGCATTCGTTCATTTTGTTCGGATGTGAAGACTATATGTTGCAATTTTCATTCCGTTGGATTCAGCTTCAATATTTATCTGTCAATGTGCTAATGGTGGTCAACCTCTTCAGGATGGCTCCTCCAATGCGCACGACTCCGAATCCTGATCCGCCACCACCTCCACCTCCTCCGGAGGCATGGCAAGCTGTGATGGCCGCAACCAATGCAAACACACAGTTGATCATGCAAATTCTTCAAGAGCACAATCAAGGCAACCAAGGGAACCAAGGCAACAATCAGAATCACTTTGCTTCACTCAACCAGTTCCTTGCTAACGGGCCAAAGACTTTCAGCAATTGTGTTGAGGCAACCGATGCTGACGATTGGCTTGTGGATCTGTGCAAGCATTTCGAGTGCAGCAACGTCAGGCCTGAGGACTTTGTTAAGTTCGCTTCCTTCCAACTCAAAGATCAAGCTGCAGAATGGTTCCAGTAGTACAAGGACTCCAGAGGTGGACGTGTTATCACTTGGGATGAATTCCGATTTCCGAGCTCATCATATCCCTCAGAGCGTGGTTGAAAGCAAGTGTGAGGAATTCCGCAACCTGAAGCAAGGCTCTTTGTCTATCTATGACTACAACAAGTTGTTTCAGGAGCTCGCCCGCTTTGCCAAGCAGGACGTCCCTGATGAGAAGAGCATGATATACCAGTTCAGGGGTGGTCTCAGAGAAGAAATTCAGCTAGCTCTTGTTCTCTTTGAGCCCTTGAGATACGATGAGTTCTACAACATGGCATTGAAGCAAGAGGCTGCTCAATTGAGGTGTGATGCTTCCAAGAAGCGAGTCAGAGATGTTACTCCTTCTTCCTCTACTCAAGTGGCCAAGCAGCAGAAGTATTGGCTTCCTCCTCCTCTGTTCCGTCAGCCGTATCAGCAGAAGAGCAAAGGTGGCAGTGGTTCTTCCCACCCACCCAACCCTGGCTTTCAGAACAAGACTTCATCTCAAGCTCCAAGATCGAGTGCTCCGTATCACCGTACGCTTTCAGAGGCCACGTGCAACAAGTGCCAACAGAAGGGTCATTATGCCAACAAGTGTTTCAACCAGAGGCGTCTTCCTCCTCCTCCTCCTGTGAGATCGGCAAGTACAGATATGGTCAAGCATAACACCAAGTCCGCCAAGGTCAACTTGCTGAATGCAGCTCAGGCAGAGGACTCACCAGATGTGATCATGGGTAACCTTCCTGTTAATGACATTCCCGCAAGAGTTCTTTTTGACACTGGTGCATCTTTATCTTTTTTATCGAAGCCTTTTGCATCTATGCATGATGTGCATACTATTGATTTGCCTAAACCGATAGCGGTTTCTTCTCCGGGTTTGTTCATGAACACCAAAATGATGGCTCCGGATGTTACTATCATGTTGGGCGATTACAAGTTTCTTTCTTCTCCAATGGTTCTTGGTAACTCGGATATTGATCTTATTCTCGGAATGGATTGGCTTTCTAAGCACAAGGCTCAGCTTGATTGTGCAGCCAGGCAGATTCAATTGACTCATTCGTCTGAGGATGTAATTGTCTTTGCCGCTCGTGATGATACCATCCATCTGTTTTCTCTCAATGAGAAGGGTGAACTCGATGCCATCTCGCAAATTCCAGTCGTTTGCAAATATCAAGACGCTTTTCCAGAAGAGCTTCCAGGAATGCCTCCGCACCGGCCAGTTGAATTCGTTATTGATCTTGAGCCTGGCACGGAACCTATGTGCAAGCGTCCTTACAAGCTCGGACCTGAAGAGTTGAAGGAGCTAAAGAAGCAACTCGATATTCAAGAGAAAATGGGTCTCATCCGGCCTAGTTCTTCTCCGTGGGGTTGTGGTGTTCTTTTTGTGAAAAAGAAGGATGGAACGGACCGACTTTGTGTTGATTACCGTCCATTGAACAAGAAGACCATCAAGAACAAATACCCACTTCCCAACATCAATGAGCTGTTCGAACAACTCAAAGGTCCCCAAGTATTCTCCAAGCTTGATATCCGTATGGGTTATCATCAGATTCGAATCCGTGAGCAAGATATTCCCAAGACGGCTTTCAGGACAAGCTATGGTTCATACGAATACACTGTCATGTCTTTTGGCCTCGTCAACGCTCCTCCGACGTTCTCTCGCATGATGAACTTCATCTTCAAGCCTACACCAATGACTTTGTTTTGGTCTATCTCGACGACATTCTGGTTTTCTCGAAGAACAAGGAAGATCATGCCAAGCACTTGCGTTTGGTACTCGATAAGCTAAGGGAACACCAGTTTTACGCCAAGTTCTCCAAGTGTGAATTTTGGCTCGATGAGGTTCTTTATCTTGGTCATATCATCTCTGCCAAGGCATTGCCGTGAATCCTGAGAAGGTGTCTGCAATTGTGAATTGGGAACCTCCTCAGAACGTGAAGCAACTCCGTAGCTTCCTCGGTCTCGCAAGCTATTGCCGAAGATTCGTTGAAAACTTTTCTAAGATCGCGAAGCCTCTCTCTAATCTTCTCCAGAAGCACGTCAAGTACGTTTGGTCCCCGGAGTGTGACATTGCTTTCAACACTTTGAAAGAGAAATTGATCACTGCTCCAGTTCTGACTCCGCCTGATGAATCCAAGCCGTACGTGGTCTTTTGTGATGCCTCTCTCCAAGGTCTTGGTGCAGTATTGCTGCAAGAGAAGAAAGTTGTTGCTTATACCTCTCGCCAGTTGAAGCCTAATGAGAAGAACTACCCCACTCATGATCTCGAGTTGGCGGCAGTTGTGCATGCTCTTTTGACTTGGAGACATCTCTTATTGGGAAGAAAAGTGGACATTTTCACTGATCACAAGAGTCTCAAGTACATCTTCACTCAGCCTAATCTCAACCTCAAGCAAACTCGATGGGTCGAAATGATTCAAGAGTATAATCCGAGTATCGAGTATACTCCAGGCAAGGCCAATGTGATTGCTGACGCATTGAGCAGAAAGGCTTATTGCAGCAGTCTTATTCTCAAGTCTTATCAACCCGAGCTTTGTGAAGCTCTCCGCAAACTTAATCTGCAAGTTGTTCCTCAAGGTTTCCTCGCCAACCTTCAAGTCTCTCCTACCTTGGAAGACCAGATTCGCCAAGCCCAGCTTCTTGATGCTATGGTGAAAAAGGTGAAGATTGGGATTGCCAAGAGTCAACCCAAGTACAAGTGCTACCGCCTTGACGACAAGGATACTCTCTTCTTTGAGGATCGTATTGTGGTACCCAAAGGTGACCTCCGTAAAGTGATCATGAACGAGGCTCACAATTCTCTCCTCTCCATCCACCCTGGGAGCACGAAGATGTATCAGGACCTTAAGCAAGCTTATTGGTGGACTCGAATGAAGCGCGAGATCGCTCAATTCGTGAATGAATGTGATGTCTGCAGAAGAGTGAAGGCAGAAAACTAAAGGCCAGCTGGTCTCCTCCAACCTCTTGCCATTCCAGAATGGAAGTTTGACCACATTGAAATGGACTTCGTGACTGGGTTTCCAAAGTCCAAGCGTGGCAATGATGCTATATTCGTTGTCATCGACAAACTCACCAAAGTGGCTCACTTTTTGCCTATCAAAGAGTCAATCACTGCAGCTCAATTGGCGGAACTCTATACCTCTCGAATTGTCTCTCTGCACGGTATCCCTCAAGTGATCTCTTCAGACCGTGGCAGCATCTTTACATCCAAGTTTTGGGATTCTTTTCAGAAGGCCATGGGCACCAACATCCGCTTCAGCACAGCTTTCCATCCTCAAACTAGCGGTCAAGTCGAGCGTGTCAACCAGATTCTTGAAGATATGCTCAGGGCTTGTGTGATCTCCTTCAGCATGAAGTGGGAGGATTGTCTTCCTTATGCTGAATTCTCCTACAACAACAGTTTTTAAGAAAGTTCGGGCAAGGCCCCTTTTCAAATTCTGTATGGCAAGAAGTGCCGTACCCCTCTCAACTGGTCTGAAACCGGTAAACATCAGCTTTTGGGTAATGACTTAATCACAGAGGCAGAGAAAATGTGCAAAGTCATTCGTGATAACCCCAAAGCAGCCCAATCCCGTCAGAAGAGCTACTATGATAGTAAGCACCGTGATTTGGCTTTCGAGATCGGAGATCATGTTTACCTCCGCGTCTCTCCTATGAAAGGTACTCGTCGCTTCGGTATCAAAGGGAAGCTTGCCCCTAGATACGTGGGACCTTTCAAGATTGTCAGCAAGAGAGGCGACCTCGCCTATCAACTCGAGCTTCCTTCAAACTTTGCAAATGTTCATGATGTGTTTCACGTCTCTCAGCTCCGAAAGTGCTTCAAGACTCCTGACCGCACCGTCAACTTCGAGGACATTGAGCTCCAAGAAGATCTCTCCTATCATGAGCACCCAGTTGCTATTCTTGAAGAGACTGAACGCAAGACTCGAAACAAGTCAATCAAATTTCTCAAAGTCAAGTGGTCACACCATTCCGACCGTGAAGCTACCTGGGAACGTGAGGACCACCTCCGTTCTGAGTACCCGGCGTTCTTTCAGTCCTAAATCTCGGGACGAGATCCTTTCGTAGTGGTGGAGTGTTGTAACACCCCGGATGTAACTTTCCCAATTTGTACTCCAACTCTTGCCGTTTCCGGTGTTAAGTTATTTTATTTTCTCGGGTTCGGGTCTTTGTCTCGTGTGTGTTGTTATCGTTGTCATGCATCTCATATCATGTCATCATGTGCATTGCATTTGCATACGTGTTCATCTCATGCATTCGAGCATTTTCCCCGTTGTCCGTTTTGCATTCCGGCGCTTCGTTCTCCTCCGATGGTCATTTCTAACTTTCTTTCGTGTGTGGGGATTAAACATTTCCGGATTGGACCGAGACTTGCCAAGCGGCCTTGGTTTACTACCGGTGGACCGCCTGTCAAGTTTCGTATCATTTGGACTTCGTTTGATACTCCAACGGTTAACCGAGGGACCGAAAAGGCCTCGTGTGTGTTGCAGCCCAACACCCCTCCAATTTGGCCCAAAACCCACCTAAGCCTTCTCCATCATCTAGATCGTTCGATCACGATCGCGTGGCCGAAAACCGCACCTCATTTGGACTCTCCTAACTCCTTCTACCTATATAAAGGCATCCCCTCCCGAAATTCCGGATCAAACCCTAGCCCCTTCATCTCCACGCGCCGGCGGACGAATTTCGTCCAGCCGGACACGTCCGGAATCATCGCCGCCGCCGCCCGCAGCCAGTGGCGTGGCGCCACGTGGCGCGCCGCCACCCGCGCCCGCACCGGCCCGCTCGGCCTGGGGAGAGCCCTCGCGGGCCCGACGCCGCGCGCCGCCTCCTTCGCAACCCCGCCGCCGTCCTCCTCCGCGCAGCCGCCCGCGCCGCCCCGTTCCTCGCGCTCCGGCAAGCCGCCGCCCCGCGCCGCCCAGCTCGACGCCAGAGCAAGCCGAGCCGCCCGCCGCCCTGCTCGAGCTCGTCGCCGGCCACCTCGACGTCCGTCCGCACCGGCGCCACCCCGGCCTCTTCCTCTCCTCGGCCGCCTCTTCCTCCCTGTACTCCGGCCGCCGCACGGCCATCAACGCCGGCGAGTCTCCCGCGAACCTCGGGGCACGTGCAAACCCTAGATCTCGAGGTTGTTTTTCTTCTAAGTCCCAAAATCCCAGATCCAAGTGCCCATGTTCATAGCATCGTATCTTTGCATCCGTAGCTCCGATTTGGGCATATAGCATATCAAAATGTTCATCTCAGAGAGTACATCATTTAATTACATTGCATCATTTTCATTTGAGTTCATCTTGATACCCGAAATTCTGTTAGAAGAGGGCTACTTGAGATATTTGTCAGATCTGCTACTCCATTTAGAGATTTGTCATTTTTGCCATGATTATTGTGTGCATGATATGCCATGAGCTCTACAATGTTTTGTTAAGGGTTTTGTCATCTTTCCAGAGGTGCAACCCATGTATTTTTGTGATGTGTGTGGTGACTAGTACAAGCTTGCGAAGTGGTGCTCTTGGTAATTCTGTTTTCAGGGACTTAGCAATTCCACTAAGTCCTTGATCTGTTTATCTCATATTGCCATATGTTCATGTTGTTTCCTAGTGATCCGTGCCTCTTTTGAGTATGATCAGTAAGGATGTTTTGTTAATCTTGTAGTGCTCTATCCATTCATGTCTTTGTTTGCAATTATGGAGCACCCTAGCTTGAGTCAATCGAGCTCTACTTTTGCTACTTTGTGAATCTGGGCAGATTGTCAACTTGTTTGCAATTTTGCCGATGATGTTGTAGTTGATCCGTGCATGCTATGTCATTGTTCTTGCCATGTCTAGCTTGCGTTTTGTGTATTCTTGATGGGTGTATTCTTAGCTTGTCATGACTTGCACCGTAGTGAGTGAATTGAGCTCGTAAACATGCCTACTTGAGTTATGTTTCAGCATGTGCCAGTTTTCACCAAGTCTGAAAACTGATTATGTTTTTGCCATGTTCACATGCTTGTTAGTATATTTTCTGATCCCTTTTGGCTCAAGGTCACTAAGGGACTTTTGTTAATCTATTTTAGTAGCTCCATGCCATGTTTTACTTTGCCATGTTCAGGTCCTGTAGCATATAGTTTTGTTGCTCCTAAGAGTGTTATCTGATCTGAAATTCCAGACAAGTGTTAATTTCACTAAGTCTGAAATCTGTTTGCCATATGCATTTTTGCCATGCTTGTTTGAACCTGTTAATGGATGAATTGGCCGTAGCTCAGTGCTAGACTTTTGTTAAGCATCTTGAATGCATCCCTGCCATTTATTTTGTTGTTATGTTTGGGTGCTGTAGCATGTTCATTTCGTTGCATTTAGATGGCTACTTGCTGTAAATCGCAGACCGGTGTCATATTTGAATCGCTTGCCATTTCCAAACCGTAACTCCGATTCCGGCGTTCTTTATATCATTTTCAAGCGATTTCATCTCATCTTTCCAGTGGAACACTTGGATTCCCAACTTGAGGCCAGGTTCATGCTTTCCTTGTCACATCTTGCATATGCATCCCGCATCGCATCCCGCATAGCATATCATCCTTGCATCATATTGTTTGATCCTTGCACGTGGTTGATTGTGTCCTTGTTGCTTGTTTGTCTTGTTTGGGTAGAGCCGGGAGACGAGTTCGCTAACGAGGAGCCCGTTGAGTTTGCTTTCAAGGATCCAGTCAACTCTGACAACTATGCAGGCAAGATGATCATACCCTCGAAATCACTACTATCTTTGCTATGCTAGATTGCTCGTTCTTCTGCTATGCCAATGCTACGATGCCTACCACTTGCTTTCAAGCCTCCCAAATTGCCATGTCAAACCTCTAACCCACCATTGTCCTAGCAAACCGTTGATTGGCTATGTTACCGCTTTGCTCAGCCCCTCTTATAGCGTTGCTAGTTGCAGGTGAAGATTGGAGCCCGTTCCTTGTTGGAACATTTATTTACTTGTTCGGATATCATTATGTTATCTTGTTATCTTAATGCATCTGTATACTTGGTAAAGGGTGGAAGGCTCGGCCTCTCGCCTAGTGTTTTGTTCCACTCTTGCCGCCCTAGTTTCCGTCATATCGGTGTTATGTTCCCGGATTTTGCGTTCCTTACGCGGTTGGGTTATAATGGGAACCCCTTGATAGTTTTCCTTGATTAAAGCTTTTCCAGCAATGCCCAACCTTGGTTTTACCATTTTCCACCTAGCCTATTTTTCCCTTGGGTTTCTGGAGCCCGAGGGTCATCTTATTTTAGCCCCCCGGACAGTGCTCATCTGAGTGTTGGTCCAACCGAGCAATGTCCGGGGCTACCAGGGGCAACTCTGGGCTGGCCTACCCGACGTCTTGCTCATCTGAGTGTGCCCTGAGAACGAGATATGTGCAGCTCCTATCGGGATTTGTCGGCACATTCGGGCGGTGTTGTTGGTCTTGTTTTAACCTGTCGAAGTGTCTTGAAGAACCGAGATACCGAGTCTGATCGGAATGTCTTGGGAGGAGGTTTATTCCTTTGTTGACCGTGAGAGCTTGTCATGGGCTAAGTTGGGACTCCCCTACAGGGATTTGAACTTTCAAAAGCCGTGCCCGCGGTTATGGGCAGATGGGAATTTGTTAATGTCTGGTTGTAGTTAACTTGAACCTTAACTTAATTAAAATGAATCAACCGAGTGTGTTACCGTGATGGCCTCTTCTCGGTGGAGTCCGGGAAGTGGACACGGTGTTGGAGTAATGTTTGCGTAGGTTGTTCTCTAGTTTCTCGCTCGCGCTTTGCCTCCTCTTCTCGCTCTCTTTTGCGAACAGGATAGCCACCATATTTGCTAGTCGCTTGCTGCAGCTCCACATATATTTGTACCTTGCCTTACCATAAGCTTAAATAGTCTTGATCGCGAGGGTGCGAGATTGCTGAGTCCCCGTGGCTCATAGATTACTATTACACCAGATGCAGGGCCTGATGATTCCGCTCCAGGTGATGCGCTTGAGTTCAAGTGGGAGTTCGACGAAGACTCTCAACGTTACTATGTTTCCTTTCCTGATGATCAGTAGTGGAGCCCAGTTGGGGGTGATCGGGACCGTGTCGCATGTTGGGTTATCTTTTATTTTGGCGCCGTAGTCGGGCCATGAGTGTTTGGATGATGTAATGTTATTTATGTACTTGATTGACGTGGCGAGTGTAAGCCAACTATGTTATCTCCCCTTTTATTATCTATATTACATGGGATGTTGTGAAGATTGCCTAACTTGCGACATATGCCTTCAATGCGATTATGCCTCTAAGTCGTGCCTCGACACGTGGGAGATATAGTCGCATCGAGGGTGTTACAAGTTGGTATTCAGAGCCTTCCCCGACCTTAGGAACCCCATTGCTTGATCGTTTTAGCGGCCGAGTTGTGTCTAGAAAAAAATGTTTTGAGTCATTTAGGAATTATATATCAGAGAGTTTAGGAATTCTTTTTACTTCCCAGTCTCCTCATCGCTCTGGTAAGGCATCCTGACGTAGAGTTATGACTCTTCTCTTCTCAAATT
This sequence comes from Triticum urartu, assembly GCF_056163025.1. Lineage (NCBI taxonomy): Eukaryota > Viridiplantae > Streptophyta > Magnoliopsida > Poales > Poaceae > Triticum > Triticum urartu. The sequence continues at coordinate 45,566,978 of NC_141876.1, read as the reverse complement.
TCACTAAAAAAATTTAGGATCACGCGGGTATCTTGGAATCGTTCCGATGGTTTTATGATGAGAACATTGTCTTGGTGCCTCCTATCAGGGGTTTTGTGGAAGTGTCCCGGGGAGTTGAGCTCTGAGGTGTTGTCGTCATAATTTTATCGTTGCAGTTCTGGAATACCTGAGTTTAGTATGCCGAAATCTCTTTTATGCAGTTCGTTGGTGAGATAACCTCGACGCCACCCAGTACTGGGGCGGGAGTTCGGGAGTATCGCCATAACTTGTATAACGGATGCTTTTCGAAGGTTGAGGTAGATGGTTTCCGAAGTTTTTCTCGGTTATGTGTTGAAGGATGGATACAGCTGGATGTAGGATTTGCTAGATTTGGGTGAGATATTATGCTTCCCCTGTATCCCCAACACCTGATTGCATAACCGGAAAGGTTCGGGAGTTTCATAGGTGGGAATTCTAGTAGCTCTAGTTCTTCTTCCACGGATATTGGTTTGAGATTGGGATTTCTTACCGATTATTCGTTCTTGATCCATACCTTGTTGATTTATTTCTCTACCTTAATTCTACGTGGCTTCTCAATTTATGGATATGTGACCATTTCAAGAGGAATGCATTCGTTCATTTTGTTCGGATGTGAAGACTATATGTTGCAATTTTCATTCCGTTGGATTCAGCTTCAATATTTATCTGTCAATGTGCTAATGGTGGTCAACCTCTTCAGGATGGCTCCTCCAATGCGCACGACTCCGAATCCTGATCCGCCACCACCTCCACCTCCTCCGGAGGCATGGCAAGCTGTGATGGCCGCAACCAATGCAAACACACAGTTGATCATGCAAATTCTTCAAGAGCACAATCAAGGCAACCAAGGGAACCAAGGCAACAATCAGAATCACTTTGCTTCACTCAACCAGTTCCTTGCTAACGGGCCAAAGACTTTCAGCAATTGTGTTGAGGCAACCGATGCTGACGATTGGCTTGTGGATCTGTGCAAGCATTTCGAGTGCAGCAACGTCAGGCCTGAGGACTTTGTTAAGTTCGCTTCCTTCCAACTCAAAGATCAAGCTGCAGAATGGTTCCAGTAGTACAAGGACTCCAGAGGTGGACGTGTTATCACTTGGGATGAATTCCGATTTCCGAGCTCATCATATCCCTCAGAGCGTGGTTGAAAGCAAGTGTGAGGAATTCCGCAACCTGAAGCAATGCTCTTTGTCTATCTATGACTACAACAAGTTGTTTCAGGAGCTCGCCCGCTTTGCCAAGCAGGACGTCCCTGATGAGAAGAGCATGATATACCAGTTCAGGGGTGGTCTCAGAGAAGAAATTCAGCTAGCTCTTGTTCTCTTTGAGCCCTTGAGATACGATGAGTTCTACAACATGGCATTGAAGCAAGAGGCTGCTCAATTGAGGTGTGATGCTTCCAAGAAGCGAGTCAGAGATGTTACTCCTTCTTCCTCTACTCAAGTGGCCAAGCAGCAGAAGTATTGGCTTCCTCCTCCTCTGTTCCGTCAGCCGTATCAGCAGAAGAGCAAAGGTGGCAGTGGTTCTTCCCACCCACCCAACCCTGGCTTTCAGAACAAGACTTCATCTCAAGCTCCAAGATCGAGTGCTCCGTATCACCGTACGCTTTCAGAGGCCACGTGCAACAAGTGCCAACAGAAGGGTCATTATGCCAACAAGTGTTTCAACCAGAGGCGTCTTCCTCCTCCTCCTCCTGTGAGATCGGCAAGTACAGATATGGTCAAGCATAACACCAAGTCCGCCAAGGTCAACTTGCTGAATGCAGCTCAGGCAGAGGACTCACCAGATGTGATCATGGGTAACCTTCCTGTTAATGACATTCCCGCAAGAGTTCTTTTTGACACTGGTGCATCTTTATCTTTTTTATCGAAGCCTTTTGCATCTATGCATGATGTGCATACTATTGATTTGCCTAAACCGATAGCGGTTTCTTCTCCGGGTTTGTTCATGAACACCAAAATGATGGCTCCGGATGTTACTATCATGTTGGGCGATTACAAGTTTCTTTCTTCTCCAATGGTTCTTGGTAACTCGGATATTGATCTTATTCTCGGAATGGATTGGCTTTCTAAGCACAAGGCTCAGCTTGATTGTGCAGCCAGGCAGATTCAATTGACTCATTCGTCTGAGGATGTAATTGTCTTTGCCGCTCGTGATGATACCATCCATCTGTTTTCTCTCAATGAGAAGGGTGAACTCGATGCCATCTCGCAAATTCCAGTCGTTTGCAAATATCAAGACGCTTTTCCAGAAGAGCTTCCAGGAATGCCTCCGCACCGGCCAGTTGAATTCGTTATTGATCTTGAGCCTGGCACGGAACCTATGTGCAAGCGTCCTTACAAGCTCGGACCTGAAGAGTTGAAGGAGCTAAAGAAGCAACTCGATATTCAAGAGAAAATGGGTCTCATCCGGCCTAGTTCTTCTCCGTGGGGTTGTGGTGTTCTTTTTGTGAAAAAGAAGGATGGAACGGACCGACTTTGTGTTGATTACCGTCCATTGAACAAGAAGACCATCAAGAACAAATACCCACTTCCCAACATCAATGAGCTGTTCGAACAACTCAAAGGTCCCCAAGTATTCTCCAAGCTTGATATCCGTATGGGTTATCATCAGATTCGAATCCGTGAGCAAGATATTCCCAAGACGGCTTTCAGGACAAGCTATGGTTCATACGAATACACTGTCATGTCTTTTGGCCTCGTCAACGCTCCTCCGACGTTCTCTCGCATGATGAACTTCATCTTCAAGCCTACACCAATGACTTTGTTTTGGTCTATCTCGACGACATTCTGGTTTTCTCGAAGAACAAGGAAGATCATGCCAAGCACTTGCGTTTGGTACTCGATAAGCTAAGGGAACACCAGTTTTACGCCAAGTTCTCCAAGTGTGAATTTTGGCTCGATGAGGTTCTTTATCTTGGTCATATCATCTCTGCCAAGGCATTGCCGTGAATCCTGAGAAGGTGTCTGCAATTGTGAATTGGGAACCTCCTCAGAACGTGAAGCAACTCCGTAGCTTCCTCGGTCTCGCAAGCTATTGCCGAAGATTCGTTGAAAACTTTTCTAAGATCGCGAAGCCTCTCTCTAATCTTCTCCAGAAGCACGTCAAGTACGTTTGGTCCCCGGAGTGTGACATTGCTTTCAACACTTTGAAAGAGAAATTGATCACTGCTCCAGTTCTGACTCCGCCTGATGAATCCAAGCCGTACGTGGTCTTTTGTGATGCCTCTCTCCAAGGTCTTGGCGCAGTATTGCTGCAAGAGAAGAAAGTTGTTGCTTATACCTCTCGCCAGTTGAAGCCTAATGAGAAGAACTACCCCACTCATGATCTCGAGTTGGCGGCAGTTGTGCATGCTCTTTTGACTTGGAGACATCTCTTATTGGGAAGAAAAGTGGACATTTTCACTGATCACAAGAGTCTCAAGTACATCTTCACTCAGCCTAATCTCAACCTCAAGCAAACTCGATGGGTCGAAATGATTCAAGAGTATAATCCGAGTATCGAGTATACTCCAGGCAAGGCCAATGTGATTGCTGACGCATTGAGCAGAAAGGCTTATTGCAGCAGTCTTATTCTCAAGTCTTATCAACCCGAGCTTTGTGAAGCTCTCCGCAAACTTAATCTGCAAGTTGTTCCTCAAGGTTTCCTCGCCAACCTTCAAGTCTCTCCTACCTTGGAAGACCAGATTCGCCAAGCCCAGCTTCTTGATGCTATGGTGAAAAAGGTGAAGATTGGGATTGCCAAGAGTCAACCCAAGTACAAGTGCTACCGCCTTGACGACAAGGATACTCTCTTCTTTGAGGATCGTATTGTGGTACCCAAAGGTGACCTCCGTAAAGTGATCATGAACGAGGCTCACAATTCTCTCCTCTCCATCCACCCTGGGAGCACGAAGATGTATCAGGACCTTAAGCAAGCTTATTGGTGGACTCGAATGAAGCGCGAGATCGCTCAATTCGTGAATGAATGTGATGTCTGCAGAAGAGTGAAGGCAGAAAACTAAAGGCCAGCTGGTCTCCTCCAACCTCTTGCCATTCCAGAATGGAAGTTTGACCACATTGAAATGGACTTCGTGACTGGGTTTCCAAAGTCCAAGCGTGGCAATGATGCTATATTCGTTGTCATCGACAAACTCACCAAAGTGGCTCACTTTTTGCCTATCAAAGAGTCAATCACTGCAGCTCAATTGGCGGAACTCTATACCTCTCGAATTGTCTCTCTGCACGGTATCCCTCAAGTGATCTCTTCAGACCGTGGCAGCATCTTTACATCCAAGTTTTGGGATTCTTTTCAGAAGGCCATGGGCACCAACATCCGCTTCAGCACAGCTTTCCATCCTCAAACTAGCGGTCAAGTCGAGCGTGTCAACCAGATTCTTGAAGATATGCTCAGGGCTTGTGTGATCTCCTTCAGCATGAAGTGGGAGGATTGTCTTCCTTATGCTGAATTCTCCTACAACAACAGTTTTTAAGAAAGTTCGGGCAAGGCCCCTTTTCAAATTCTGTATGGCAAGAAGTGCCGTACCCCTCTCAACTGGTCTGAAACCGGTAAACATCAGCTTTTGGGTAATGACTTAATCACAGAGGCAGAGAAAATGTGCAAAGTCATTCGTGATAACCCCAAAGCAGCCCAATCCCGTCAGAAGAGCTACTATGATAGTAAGCACCGTGATTTGGCTTTCGAGATCGGAGATCATGTTTACCTCCGCGTCTCTCCTATGAAAGGTACTCGTCGCTTCGGTATCAAAGGGAAGCTTGCCCCTAGATACGTGGGACCTTTCAAGATTGTCAGCAAGAGAGGCGACCTCGCCTATCAACTCGAGCTTCCTTCAAACTTTGCAAATGTTCATGATGTGTTTCACGTCTCTCAGCTCCGAAAGTGCTTCAAGACTCCTGACCGCACCGTCAACTTCGAGGACATTGAGCTCCAAGAAGATCTCTCCTATCATGAGCACCCAGTTGCTATTCTTGAAGAGACTGAACGCAAGACTCGAAACAAGTCAATCAAATTTCTCAAAGTCAAGTGGTCACACCATTCCGACCGTGAAGCTACCTGGGAACGTGAGGACCACCTCCGTTCTGAGTACCCGGCGTTCTTTCAGTCCTAAATCTCGGGACGAGATCCTTTCGTAGTGGTGGAGTGTTGTAACACCCCGGATGTAACTTTCCCAATTTGTACTCCAACTCTTGCCGTTTCCGGTGTTAAGTTATTTTATTTTCTCGGGTTCGGGTCTTTGTCTCGTGTGTGTTGTTATCGTTGTCATGCATCTCATATCATGTCATCATGTGCATTGCATTTGCATACGTGTTCATCTCATGCATTCGAGCATTTTCCCCGTTGTCCGTTTTGCATTCCGGCGCTTCGTTCTCCTCCGATGGTCATTTCTAACTTTCTTTCGTGTGTGGGGATTAAACATTTCCGGATTGGACCGAGACTTGCCAAGCGGCCTTGGTTTACTACCGGTGGACCGCCTGTCAAGTTTCGTATCATTTGGACTTCGTTTGATACTCCAACGGTTAACCGAGGGACCGAAAAGGCCTCGTGTGTGTTGCAGCCCAACACCCCTCCAATTTGGCCCAAAACCCACCTAAGCCTTCTCCATCATCTAGATCGTTCGATCACGATCGCGTGGCCGAAAACCGCACCTCATTTGGACTCTCCTAACTCCTTCTACCTATATAAAGGCATCCCCTCCCGAAATTCCGGATCAAACCCTAGCCCCTTCATCTCCACGCGCCGGCGGACGAATTTCGTCCAGCCGGACACGTCCGGAATCATCGCCGCCGCCGCCCGCAGCCAGTGGCGTGGCGCCACGTGGCGCGCCGCCACCCGCGCCCGCACCGGCCCGCTCGGCCTGGGGAGAGCCCTCGCGGGCCCGACGCCGCGCGCCGCCTCCTTCGCAACCCCGCCGCCGTCCTCCTCCGCGCAGCCGCCCGCGCCGCCCCGTTCCTCGCGCTCCGGCAAGCCGCCGCCCCGCGCCGCCCAGCTCGACGCCAGAGCAAGCCGAGCCGCCCGCCGCCCTGCTCGAGCTCGTCGCCGGCCACCTCGACGTCCGTCCGCACCGGCGCCACCCCGGCCTCTTCCTCTCCTCGGCCGCCTCTTCCTCCCTGTACTCCGGCCGCCGCACGGCCATCAACGCCGGCGAGTCTCCCGCGAACCTCGGGGCACGTGCAAACCCTAGATCTCGAGGTTGTTTTTCTTCTAAGTCCCAAAATCCCAGATCCAAGTGCCCATGTTCATAGCATCGTATCTTTGCATCCGTAGCTCCGATTTGGGCATATAGCATATCAAAATGTTCATCTCAGAGAGTACATCATTTAATTACATTGCATCATTTTCATTTGAGTTCATCTTGATACCCGAAATTCTGTTAGAAGAGGGCTACTTGAGATATTTGTCAGATCTGCTACTCCATTTAGAGATTTGTCATTTTTGCCATGATTATTGTGTGCATGATATGCCATGAGCTCTACAATGTTTTGTTAAGGGTTTTGTCATCTTTCCAGAGGTGCAACCCATGTATTTTTGTGATGTGTGTGGTGACTAGTACAAGCTTGCGAAGTGGTGCTCTTGGTAATTCTGTTTTCAGGGACTTAGCAATTCCACTAAGTCCTTGATCTGTTTATCTCATATTGCCATATGTTCATGTTGTTTCCTAGTGATCCGTGCCTCTTTTGAGTATGATCAGTAAGGATGTTTTGTTAATCTTGTAGTGCTCTATCCATTCATGTCTTTGTTTGCAATTATGGAGCACCCTAGCTTGAGTCAATCGAGCTCTACTTTTGCTACTTTGTGAATCTGGGCAGATTGTCAACTTGTTTGCAATTTTGCCGATGATGTTGTAGTTGATCCGTGCATGCTATGTCATTGTTCTTGCCATGTCTAGCTTGCGTTTTGTGTATTCTTGATGGGTGTATTCTTAGCTTGTCATGACTTGCACCGTAGTGAGTGAATTGAGCTCGTAAACATGCCTACTTGAGTTATGTTTCAGCATGTGCCAGTTTTCACCAAGTCTGAAAACTGATTATGTTTTTGCCATGTTCACATGCTTGTTAGTATATTTTCTGATCCCTTTTGGCTCAAGGTCACTAAGGGACTTTTGTTAATCTATTTTAGTAGCTCCATGCCATGTTTTACTTTGCCATGTTCAGGTCCTGTAGCATATAGTTTTGTTGCTCCTAAGAGTGTTATCTGATCTGAAATTCCAGACAAGTGTTAATTTCACTAAGTCTGAAATCTGTTTGCCATATGCATTTTTGCCATGCTTGTTTGAACCTGTTAATGGATGAATTGGCCGTAGCTCAGTGCTAGACTTTTGTTAAGCATCTTGAATGCATCCCTGACATTTATTTTGTTGTTATGTTTGGGTGCTGTAGCATGTTCATTTCGTTGCATTTAGATGGCTACTTGCTGTAAATCGCAGACCGGTGTCATATTTGAATCGCTTGCCATTTCCAAACCGTAACTCCGATTCCGGCGTTCTTTATATCGTTTTCAAGTGATTTCATGTCATCTTTCCAGTGGCACAGTTGGATTCCCAGGTTGAGGCCAGGTTCATGCTTTCCTTGTCACATCTTGCATATGCATCCCGCATCGCATCCCGCATAGCATATCATCCTTGCATCATATTGTTTGATCATTGCACGTGGTTGATTGTGTCCTTGTTGCTTGTTTGTCTTGTTTGGGTAGAGCCTGGAGACGAGTTTGCTAATGAGGAGCCCGTTGAATTTGCTTTCGAGGATCCAGTCAACTCTGACAACTGTGCAGGCAAGATGATCATATCCTCAAAATCACTACTATCTTTGCTATGCTAGATTGCTCGTTCTTCTGCTAGGCCAATGCTACGATGCCTACCACTTGCTTTCAAGCCTCCTAAATTGCCATGTCAAACCTCTAACCCACCATTGTCCTAGCAAACCGTTGATTGGCTATGTTACCGCTTTGCTCAGCCCCTCTTATAGCGTTGCTAGTTGCAGGTGAAGATTGGAGCCCGTTCCTTGTTGGAACATTTATTTACTTGTTCGGATATCATTATGTTATCTTGTTATCTTAATGCATCTATATACTTGGTAAAGGGTGGAAGGCTCGGCCTCTCGCCTAGTGTTTTGTTCCACTCTTGCCGCCCTAGTTTCCGTCATATCGGTGTTATGTTCCCAGATTTTGCGTTCCTTACGCGGTTGGGTTATAATGGGAACCCCTTGATAGTTCGCTTTGATTAAAGCTTTTCCAGCAATGCCCAACCTTGGTTTTACCATTTGCCACCTAGCCTCTTTTTCCCTTGGGTTTCCGGAGCCCGAGGGTCATCTTATTTTAGCCCCCCCGGGCCAGTGCTCCTCTGAGTGTTGGTCCAACCGAGCAATGTCCGGGGCTACCAGGGGCAACTCTAGGCTGGCCTACCCGACGTATTGCTCATCTGAGTGTGCCCTGAGAACGAGATATGTGCAGCTCCTATCGGGATTTGTCGGCACATTCGGGCGGTGTTGCTGGTCTTGTTTTAACCTGTCGAAGTGTCTTGAAGAACCGAGATACCGAGTCTGATCGGAATGTCTTGGGAGGAGGTCTATTCCTTCGTTGACCGTAAGAGCTTGTCATGGGCTAAGTTGGGACTCCCCTGCAGGGATTTGAACTTTCGAAAGCCGTGCCTGCGGTTATGGGCAGATGAGAATTTGTTAATGTCCGGTTGTAGTTAACTTGAACCTTAACTTAATTAAAATGAATCAACCGAGTGTGTTACCATGATGGCCTCTTCTCGGCGGAGTCCGGGAAGCGGACACGGTGTTGGAGTAATGTTTGCGTAGGTTGTTCTCTAGTTTCTCGCTCGCGCTTTGCCTCCTCTTCTCGCTCTCTTTTGCGAACAGGATAGCCACCATATTTGCTAATCGCTTGCTGCAGCTCCACATATATTTGTACCTTGCCTTACCATAAGCTTAAATAGTCATGATCGCGAGGGTGCGAGATTGTTGAGTCCCTGTGGATCACAGATTACTATTACACCAGATGCAGGGCCTGATGATTCCGCTCCAGGTGACGCGCTTGAGCTCAAGTGGGAGTTCGACGAAGACTCTCAATGTTACTATGTTTCCTTTCTTGATGATCAGTAGTGGAACCCAGTTGGGGGTGATCGGGACCGTGTCGCATGTTGGGTTATCTTTTATTTTGGCGCCGTAGTCGGGCCATGAGTGTTTGGATGATGTAATGTTATTTACGTACTTGATTGACGTGGCGAGTGTAAGCCAACTATGTTATCTCCCCTTTTATTATCTATATTACATGGGATGTTGTGAAGATTGCCTAACTTGCGACATATGCCTTCAATGCGATTATGCCTCTAAGTCGTGCCTCGACACGTGGGAGATATAGTCGCATCGAGGGTGTTACAAAGGGGGAGACCGGCCGGCCCTTGCTAGGCGCGCCAGGAGGAGGAGTCCTCCTCCTAGTAGGAGTAGGACTCCCCTCTTTCCTACTCCTACTAGGAGGGGGAAAGGTATATATAGGAGGAAGAAGTACGTCGGTGGAGCTTCGGTGGGCCCACGAGGGTGGGGGTGCGCCTGGGGGTATAGGGCGCGCCCCCTACCTCGTGCCCACCTTGAAGCTTCCTTGGCGTAGGGTCCATGTCTCCTGGGTCATATTCGGTGAGAAAATCACGTTCCCGAAGGTTTCACTCCGTTTGGACTCCGTTTGATATTCCGTTTCTTCGAAACACTGAAATAGGCAAAAAACAGCAATTCTGGGTTGGGCCTCCGGTTAATAGGTTAGTCCCAAAAATAATATAAAAGTGGAAAATAAAGCCTAATATAGTCCAAAACAGTAGATAATATAGCATGGAGCAATCAAAAATTATAGATACATTGGAGACGTATCAAAGGAAAGGGGGGCGCCGCCCCCCTTCTCCTAGTCCAATTCGGACCAGAGGGGGAGGGGGCGCGCGGCCCACCCTAGCTGCCCCTCTCTCTCTCCACTAAGGCCCATAAGTCCCATTACTTCTCCCGGGGGGTTCCGGTAACCCTCCGGCACTTCGGTTTTCTCCGTAATCACCCAGAACATTTTCGGTGTCCGAATATAGTCGTCCAATATATCAATCTTTATGTCTCGACCATTTCGAGACTCCTCGTCATGTCCGTGATCACATCGGGGACTCCTAACAACCTTCGGTACATCGAAACATATAAACTCATAATGAAACTGTCATCGTAACGTTAAGCGTGCGACCCTACGGGTTCGAGAACAATGTAGACATGACCGAGACACGTCTCCGGTCAATAACCAATAGCGGAACCTGGATGCTCATATTGGCTCCTACATATTCTACGAAGATCTTTATCGGTCAGACCGCATAACAACATACATTGTTCCCTTTGTCATCGGTATGTTACTTGCCCGAGATTCGATCGTCGGTATCTTAATACCTAGTTAAATCTCGTTACCGGCAAATCTCTTTACTCGTTCCGTAATACATCATCCCGCAACTAACTCATTAGTTGCAATGCTTGCAAGGCTTAAGTGATGTGTATTACCGAGAGGGCCCAGAGATACCTCTCCGACAATCGGAGTGACAAATCATAATCTCGAAATACGCCAACCCAACATATACCTTTGGAGACACCTGTAGAGCACATTTATAATCACCCAGTTACGTTGTGACGTTTGGTAGCACACAAAGTGTTCCTCCGGTAAACGAGAGTTGCATAATCTCATAGTCATAGGAACATGTATAAGTCATGAAGAAAGCAATAGCAACATACTAAGCGATCAAGTGCTAAGCTAACGGAATGGGTCATGTCAATCACATCATTCTCCTAATGATGTGATCCCGTTAATCAAATGACAACCCATGTCAATGGCTAGGAAACTTAACCATCTTTTATCAACGAGCTAGTCAAGTAGAGGCATACTAGTGACGCTCTGTTTGTCTATGTATTCACACAAGTATTATGTTTCCGGTTAATACAATTCTAGCATGAATAATAAACATTTATCATGATATAAGGAAATAAATAATAACATTATTATTGCCTCTAGGGCATATTTCCTTCAAGGAGCAGACTAAGAAGAGGAGCTCGGTGCTCACCGTGCCGGCTTTGTAGCCGATGTTGAACAGCACATGGCAGTGGGGCCAGCGGAAGACGTCGATGCCGGAGATCAAGCATACCACCGCGCACCTTGCCTGGCACGATGAACCCCTTCTCTGAATTGGTGATGACGATGTGCCATATCTTGCACAAGGACAACACAAATAACAAATCTTGAGCTAAAATCCAAAAACAAAAGAATAAATCATGAGAATCAAGAAATAAAGGAGCAGCTAGCTCGCCTGTCCTTCATGCTACACCAGGGCTCCATGGACTCGAGCATGGCGGCAACGCAGCCGTCGGTGACCTTGTTGAGGTACACCAATGATGTGTTCCTGACCAACTGCACACCCATCGCAGCATAGAGGAAAAAAGTTAGAATATTGACAAGTCCGTATCACATCAAAAACATAACAGTGTTGTTGGAGTTCTGACCAGCTTGCCTTCTCCTCATTCAAGCGGTCCTCGAGAGTGAGTCACACAATGTTGTCAATTCCAAGTTTGCAGCTTGCAACTCTTCAAACACAACACGCCTCTGCAAAGGCAATCCAGCAAAAATTAAATTGTGAGACACGTGATTAGCAGTTAATTTTTGCATTAACGATCAATATTATTGATGGTTGAACACCAGCAGATTATAGCACGATTACCAAAAAAGTAAGAATGCACTAAAAGTGGCTCAATCTTACTCAGTGAAAGGTGAAATAAACAGAAAAAACTCCAAGAACGTGAGTGTGCCCTTTTATAATGACCGAAAAAGTATGGACAAGTCATACATGACAACATGCTTATGCCAGAAAATAAGAATGTCATGGCAAATAAAAAACACAGAGCCAATCTATAATGCTAATGAGTAAAGCCACTATCAACGCCAGGTATGTAGGCATTGACATTTCTCTTACGAAAAAAAGTTTCCAGCAACAGGACAAGCACTATTCCATTTCAGAAAAACAAGGACACACACAAGATCCAGCCGAAGGGGAACATGTCGCAAGTAATTAACCACCCATCTACTTAATAGGATAAGCACAAAGCACAGCCCAGCTGTTGCCAAAACCACATAAATCAGAGTATCTACACTGCCCAAGCAGACAACACACACAACTGGTCTTATAATATGTGGAACACACATACACTTGGCAAGATAGCTCACATGAGCACAACACACACAACTGATCTTATAATATGTGGAACACACATACACTTGGCAAGATAGCTCACATGAGCACAACACACACACATGGGATAGATTGCATAAGTAAGACATGGCCATGAACCCAGAGCAACTACCATAGCCGTGGTTTGATGGCCGCGAGCTCATAGCAACTGGAGGCGAGGAGCAGACTAAGAGGAGGAGCTAGAGGTGCTCACTATATATACCAGTTTTGTAGTCGATGCTGAATAGCACATGGCAGTGGGGCCAGCAGAAGACGCCAAGGCCGGATATAAAGCATACCAACATGCACCTTGCCTAGCACGATGAACCCATTCTCCACTGCATCGGTGATGATGATGTGCCATATCCTGCATAAGGACAACACAAGTAACAAATCTTGAGCTCAAGTCCAGAAACAAAAGAAAAAATCATGGGGATCAAGAAAGAAAGGTTCTAACTCAAAGTAGAGGCCCAACAAACTTTTTTGAAGTAGGAGTCGAAAACTACAAATCCATCTATTCCTAGAATGGAGCTGGTTGGAGTTGTGCCTACAATTGAGCGGGTAGTTCAGTGGCACCGACACCCAGCTGAAAGTTTATAGGAGGGTTAGTAAAGCAAATTTGTTCATGAGGAAATGTGCCAGCAAAACATTGAGTCAGAGTGCAAGTCAAATGCTCTTAACAGTGTTTTTGGTTGCTTTTCTTTAATTACAATTCTTATTATTTTTAGTTCGCATTGATGTACAAAAGAAAATCCTGTGCCTTTTTTGTCCTCTCATCGACCATTGTATTTTTGAGTCATATCAGTCTATGTAAAAGAATTCAGTACCTTATGTTTTGTATATTTGGAAATGTCTAAAGGCGTGGTGTTATATATAACTGTATGATATGCTTTGTATGCCTTTCCCTGTAGCCTTAGTATGGTCATCGTTTTCTCTTTCATGTCCTTCATCTTAAATTAAAAAATATGAACAATTGCATTGTGCTAAAGTTTATCATTATTATTTAATTTATTTATAGGCAATAGCTCTTCTAGAAAAAATATGTAAATTTCGTGTAACAAGCTAACATAGAATCTTCTCTGTTGCAATTGGGAACATGCCACATGACCACTGAGCTGGCATTATTTGCAAATTCTATTAGTTGACAATGTTGATGTGTATCTTTGACACCATTCATTTGAACCACCAAATAATAGAAGTTGTTTGATTGGTAAAATATTTTTCAGGTTTCTAACCACGCGTTTATTTATTTTGTATTCGGTGTAACGCATGATGCTATAACATAATGTCAAACCACTAAAATGTATATGCCCCGTTGCAACACACGGGCCTTGTGCTAGTAGTAATAATATAAGTATAAGTATAGAAGATATAGATAATAGTAGTATAGATCACTTTCAATGATGAGCAGAAATTATAGAGCTGGAGAGGAGGGATACAAACAGAACACACCACGCGCAAATATATTATTACAGGATCCGTATGTGTTGAGGATCAGAGAGACACACCCACACTTAGAATATATATATATATATATATATATATATATATATATATATATATATATATATATATATATATATATGGTGGTTCTCCTTCCACACACAGCAGGACGTCACGCGTCCTCATGATCCTGGTATACATACGGTAGGATAGGATCGCGGGTGGATCTCTTGACCCGATCGATCTATAAATCGTACGTACTCCGATTGCTAGGATAGAGAGCACATACATAACAGGATTTAGGGGACTTATATATATCATCAGAGCCCCCCCTTGTACGGGACGCCGGTCTCCGGCAGCCAGGCGCGGCCATCGATGAAGTTGTTCACAGTAAACTTGGCCGCCTTGGACGCCTTTTTTATGTTGTGGAAGCCAGCCCAGTTGACGCGCCCGCGCACGTCGGCTCCAGGACCCTGGTTCTCGAACTCAGCGAAGAAGACAGTGCGCGTGGTAGTAGTGACGTTAATCTTCTTATTGTCCCAGGACAACCACCCTAAGGGGTGCCCTATGGCGTCCATGTAGCAGTGGATGAAGATTACCCGGGCATACGGCTGCCATGGGCGCCCGAGATACGTCCCGACGCCGCGGAGGTCCTCGCGCGTCGTCACGTTGCATCCCTGAAACGTGAACCCCGAGGCACTGTCGGCTCCGTTGCGTCCCTGGCCAGTCAACACATTCTGCTGCATGATGCCCGGGCGGCGCGCGAGAAGGGCACAATCTTGGAACACTGCGGTTGCAGCCCCCCAGATGAAGTCCACCGTCCCCGCGATTTCACATTCCTTGTAAAATTGCAGAAAGTTCTCGGCTAGCAAGGTGTCCTGGAAACCCAGGATCTGGCAGCGGTAAAATACGGATTTGTTGGAGTTGGACAGAAGGGCCACGGCTTGTTTTGCCTCCGGCCCCGCTGTGTTCTGTATGGTCACGTCTCGAATGATGATGCCTTCCCGTTGTGCGCCTGCATGCAGCAGCGCGCCATTTAGTTACCTCAAGCATGCATTCACTCATGCGCTGGTGAAATTATTTTCGAACTATGCAGAACAAGTGCATGTGAAATTTACAGATATATACTACTCCCTCCGTTTGTTTTTATAACAAGTGGATGTCTAAAACGTCTTATAAAAAGAGAATGAACAAAGGTACTAGTACAAGATAAAAAAGAGGGAACGCCTACAACAAAAATCACACTAACATTATGATCCTCCTATATACCCTGGTAATATTGCTCCTCGCCCTGAACCATGTCAGATATGTAATCTGACTGGTCATGTTACTGCTAGATGCCCGCAAGCTGTGTGTGATAGATGTAAGAAGAAAGGTCATTTGTATGTGGTTTGTGCTGAGTTCCTGCCGTGGGAGTGTTTTCCTATGATGTGTGCGTTCCAAAGCAAGGGGCAGGGATTCTTCTATATTCCTGATTTTAGCATTGATAGGCAAGCTAGGGAGAGGATCTTTAACGTGATTGTTACTATCACTGAGGGGGCTGCTCCGACCAAAGATATAGAACATGAATTAAGCATCTATGTGGGACAGGGTTGGAGATGTTCTGCTAGGTTTTTTGCACCTCAAAAATTTGTGATGAGGATGCCTAATCCTAGGGAAGTGGATCGTGCTTTGTTTGTGGAAAATGTGAGACTGAAGCAGTGTGGAGTTTCAGTTAAGTTTTCTCCTTGGTCTGAAGATATTGAATCTGAGGGCCTGTTGGAAATTGCTTGGGTTCGAATTGGGAAGATCCCTCCGAACAAGAGATGTGATAGGACTGTGGCCTATGTGGGTGGATTAGTGGGCATTACTCTTGAGGTAGATATGTCTACTATAAATCGTTCCTCGTCTGTTAGAGCCAAAATTGGATGTTGCTCTATTGATCAGCTGCTTGCTACGGTAGAAGGTGTCCTGGGGGGGCGTTTCTATAAGTTTACCTATGAGGTGGAAGAAGTTCTTGTCAGGAATCCTGTGATCAAAGACCCTAAGGGTGTGGAAGTGAAAGATGCACCTGCTAAACCTGATCAGACTCCTAAACGTAAACGAGCTGATCAGGAAAAAGAGGAAAAGCAAGCTGATTTCCCTGAGAGTAGCAGAGATGGTGCTGGTGCTCGTGGGGGCAAGACCTGTCGTCTGTCACCACAAGACCATGACCCCTCAGATTCATCTGATAGTGAAAACGATACATCTTTGCTTATTGAAACACTGGCAAAAGAACATGAGATGGCTAGAGGAGGAACAACTCTGGATACCTCACGTTGGATTATACATATGGCCCCGCTGAAACATGAAATTGAGCCTAAAGATGTGCAGGTAAATGATATACCCACAACTCGTCATTCACTGTCTTTTGATGTTACTGGGGCTAACTCTCCTCAGGTTGTGGAGGTGGATGGTGATGTATACCCAGATCTGAAGACCTCAAGTGACTATATGGTACAGCTTCCTCTTTCTGATCACAGCGATGAGATCATTCTCACACCTCCCCTTGCGCCTGAAGTGGCACTAAGATTCAGCAAGCGTAACACGCAGGGGGGACAGGAGCATATTGAAGCTAAAGCCATTAACCTGGTTCAAAAGAAGAACCTGGAAGGTAACATCAGTATACCTTGCAATAATTCTTTCGATGCTCTTTCTGATAAAAAATTAATGTATAAAGCCACTTGTATGGGGGTCAAAATACCTGATAATGATTTTACCTGTGTAAATGTTCTTAGAGAGCTGGATAGGGTGAAAGAAAATCTAGATAGTAAAAAGAACATTGGGGACAGTAATACTGATATTGAGGATGATATTTTAGTCACCAATGGACTAGGAAAATCTGTTCCTGTTAACTTGACTTGGCTTGACCAAGACGAAACTATTTTTGAACAAAAAGCTTCTGGTAAACTGAAGGATAGAAGACATAAAAAGAAATCTGCCGTTAAGCTCTCTAGACCTGTGACTAGGAGCCAGAATAAGGCAGTATCCTCTGAAGATGTGTGCTGTAGTACTGCATTGCCTCCTGGCAGGACTACTAGATCTTATTTCCACAAAAATCGTTCCAAATGAGAGGGCTCATTTGGAACTGTAGAGGGGTAGGCAAGAAAGGAATGGCCACCTGCCTCTCAGACATGATCAGTGATCATTCTCTGGATTTTATTGGTTTGCAAGAAACTATGAAGAAAAATTTTACTCCTAAATGCATTAGGAGAATTGACCCTTTTGGTCTATTCCATTGGGAATGGATTCCATCTGTGGGGAAGTCTGGTGGCATCTTAGGAGGAGTGAGGCAAGATACTATGGAAATCATTTCCTGTACAAAAAGGAAATATGTTTTGCAGTTAAACCTGCACGATAAGAAGAAAAAAGCTGATTGGGGCCTGCTGGTGGTCTATGGGGCAGCCCATGAGGAGTTTAAAGAGGAATTTTTAATAGAGCTGGCTGCTAGTTGTAGTAGCATGACTGTGCCTTATATTGTAGGGGGTGATTTCAATGTCTTGCGCCATGGTGATGAGAAAAATAAAAAGATGCAGAATAATAGAGCTACTGACATCTTCAATTCCATTATCAATGCCTTGGCCCTGAGAGAGATTTATATCAGTGGGGGGAAATATACTTGGTCTAATAACCAAGCCCACCCTACCCTGGAAAAACTGGACCGTATTTTGATGTCTGAAGGTTGGGAGGATCTGTTTCCTATGGCATCTGTTAGGAAGTTGGTTCGGGAAATCTCAGACCATAATCCTTTACTTCTCTCTGATGGAGAAGAGGGGCGTGAAGCTCCTAAGCCTCGTGAGTTTCGTTTCAACCTATCTTGGATTAAAGATAAAAAATTCCTTCCTACTGTGAGTAGGATCTGGTCGAGGAAAGTGCACTCCTCGGACCCTATTGATATCCTAAATATCAAACTTAAGAGGTTTAAGAATTACTTTAAAGGGTGGGGATCCAATAAGTATGGTCATGACAAGAGAAGGAAAGAAGAGCTCAGGTTGGAGTTAGCCTTGTTGGAAGAATTGGAAGAAAATGGCCCCCTGTCCCCTGAAATGTACAGCACCAAAGTGGATATTAGTATGGAACTGCATGAGCTTTTGGTGAACGAAGAGATCTTTTGGTTGCAGCAATCTCATGAAAGATGGCTGCTGAAAGGGGATCTCAATACTGACTACTATCATAAGATTGCGAACGGGCGTAAAAGGAAAAACACGATCCATTCCCTGAAAGCTGGGGATGTGGAAATAGAAGGGACTAGTAATCTGATTGCTCATGCAACAGAGTACTACAAAAACCTTTTCGGACCTGCACCCGGCAATGAGTTCCATATGGATCCTGACACTTGGACCACTAATGAAAAACTTAATGAGGAGAATAATGCTGATTTGTGTCGGGCCTTTACGGAGACTGAAGTTAAGGAAGCTCTGTTTGCTATGGCACATAATAGAGCGCCCGGGCCGGACAACGTTCCTGTGGAATTCTATCAGGTGTGTTGGGATATCATGAAGGGTGATATTATGCTCCTGTTTGAACACTTTCATAAAGGGGGATTGGACGTACAACGCCTCAATTATGGAGTGATTACTCTTCTCCCCAAATCTGCGGGCGCAGACAAGATTCAACAGTTCCGGCCGATTTGCCTCCTGAGATGTCCGTACAAACTTATCACTAAGGTCCTAGATAGGCGAGTTGAAAAATATGCTGATAAGCTCATAAATAGGGCCCAGAACGCTTTCGTGAAAAAAAGGAACATCATGGACGGTGTGATGTCTCTGCATGAAATCCTTAACTATACTCATGTTAAAAAGAGAGTGGGTGTGATTCTGAAACTTGATTTTGAGAAGGCTTACGACAAAGTCAACTGGGATTTTATTCTTGAGTGTCATAGGCTCCGAGGCTTTAACGAAAAATGGTGCGGGTGGATTAGAAGTATCCTGCACAATGGGACTGTGAGCATTAAACTGAATAACCAAGTTGGCCCTTACTTTCAAAGTGCGAAAGGGGTCCGACAAGGTGATCCCCATTCCCCTTTCTTGTTCAATTTGGTTGTGGACTGTTTAGCTAAAATGATTACAAATGCCCAAAAGAGTGGCCTGATAGTGGGGCTGGCCGCTGATCTAATTCCTAATGGAGTTGCGGACGATACCATCATATGCCTGGAGCATGACATTGACAAAGCTATTAACCTGAAAATGCTTCTCCATATATTTGAATTGATGTCTGGTCTTAAGGTGAACTTCCAGAAAAGTGAGATCCTCATGGTGGGAGGCGATGATAATGTGGTGAATATGTATGCAGACTTATTTCGTTGCGAAGTGGGCAGTTTTCCCATTAAATATCTAGGGATGCCTGTCGGCTATACCAACCTTAGAAATTCAGATTGGGAATTCATTGTTACTAAATATCTGAAAAAATTTGAAGCTTGGATAGGCAATGCAGTTTCGATGGGGGGGAGGCTGACCTTACTAGACTCGGTAGTCACCCAACTATCCCTATATCATATGTCTATGTGGCTCATGAATAAAACTTTCATCGAGCGCTTAGACAAACACAGAAGGAAGTTTTTCTGGCAAGGCTGCAATAAGAAGAGGAGGTACCATCTGGTTAGATGGGATAGGATCTGCAGATCCAGAGATAAGGGTGGCCTGGGCGTGAAGGATTTACACAAGCAGAATGTTAGTTTGATGGTCAAATGGTGGTGGAAACTAGAGACCCAAACGGGTATGTGGCAAGATATTGTTCGGGCGCGCTACCTGACTAATAAATCTGTGGCGTCGGTTAAGCCCAGATTTTCTGATTCCCCCTGTTGGAAACCCCTGCTTAAAGTCAAAGATATCTATTTGGTAG
This sequence comes from Triticum urartu, assembly GCF_056163025.1. Taxonomy (NCBI): domain Eukaryota; kingdom Viridiplantae; phylum Streptophyta; class Magnoliopsida; order Poales; family Poaceae; genus Triticum; species Triticum urartu. Next base: position 45,547,432 of record NC_141876.1, on the reverse strand, counting down.
GTAGAAAGATCCATTTGGAATCTGGTGACCTTGTTAGAGTCTGGAAAGATTCCATAAACGGGTTGAGTCCTTTTCAGACCCTCTACCCTTCGCTGTTTGAGATCTGCAATAATCAGGATTGCACTATTGCTAATTTCAAGTCTGTGGACGTCCACTCTTTCTTTAGAAGGAGACTCACTCCTGAATTATCCCGTCAATGGGAGGAAATAAACAAAACGATCAATAATATCCAGCTGAGTCAGGGTGGGGACCGGGTCTACTGGGGGCTTAATAGCAATGGCAATTTTTCCACTAAATCTGTGTATAAATGGCTTGAAAACCCTCTTAGTGGTTGCCATTATAGATGGATTTGGAGAGCCAAGATCCCTCTCAAAATTAAAATCTTCATGTGGCAACTGTCCCAGGACGCAGTGCTCACTAGACAAGTTATGAGAATGAGGAAATGGACTGGGAATCCCACATGTTCTTTCTGTAATGAGTTGGAAACCTCCCAACATCTGTTTTTTACTTGCCCTGTTGCTAAAGTGATCTAGAGATGCGTTGGGATAGTTCTGGGTACTGAGATGTGCCCGAATAGCTACTGGCAATATTTTGCTTGGTGCCACACTTTTCTCCCTGATGGACAAAAGTACTATAAGGTGGGCTTGGCTGCTGCTTGCTGGGCCATTTGGCTAGCTCGAAACCGAGCTACGTTCGAAAAGAAGCTTATCAAAACGCCTTTTGAAATTGTTTTCTCCATGTGTTCTTTCCTACTGTACTGGACAGGGCTGCAGGAGGAGGAGGGCGCCAAGGAGCTGCGAAACGGTGCTGAGATGATTAGGTCGAGCACGATGCGTATGATGGAGATGTGCAACGCGGCGAGGGTGCCGATCGGAGGAGATTGAAGGGCTGCAAAACCTCGTTGGCTGGAGCTGGGCGACCTTACGATCATGTGGTGGCGTTTTGGTTCTTTTGTGGATGTCTCATGTCTCTGTCTGTAGTTAAAAACTTATAGGTGTTTGCTGTGGATATTCGGTGTTGTCTAGGTTTTCGCCCCATGACATTCGTTTCGATGGCGGACGAATGTAGTGGGTTTCCTGGCAGTGCCCGGACTCGCTTTACCTCTTTCCCTCCTCCTGACATGTTTCTGAACTCTGTATTTCCGTTCATTTGCAATGGAAAGGGGGTATAGCCCGGTTCGAAAAAAAAAATCACACTAACAAAAAAGAAGAAGAAAGAAAACAGGGTGAAAATTAAGCAGGGCGAGGGCGAGGGCGAGGGCGAGGGCCGGGTACTTACTGACTGTGGCCGTGCATGGGGTGCCTAGAGTTCGATTGCTTTCGTTGCCGGTAATCACTGTTCGAGCAGCGCCATCTCCGATGAGCATCACATTGCTCCGGTGGAGCACTTCAACCTTCTCCTGGTACAATCCTTCCTTGATGTAGATGATGTACCTAGCCTCCCCTGGCGGTGCTGCCGCCACAGCCGCACTGATGGTGTCATGATCCCCGCTACCATCTTTGGCAACCACAGCATCCACCGGTGGGGACGCCGTCAGGAGCAGAGGTCCGTCTTCCGGCATCACCCAGCTGGGCATACCGCGGCTGGTGCTTGCTGTGGTGGCCGTCGCCATTCCAAGCACAATGATCATCATCATCATCATCAGCGTGCGCCTGGTGGTGGTGGCCATTGGAATTTGATCTACAGTAGTAATTGGAGTGAACGATGTGTGGCGGTATGGGTATATATAGAGAGAGACTAGTGTGCGCGCGGGAGACTCCATGCATGTTACCCTGCCAAACATCATACATCGAGGAGAATAAAAATCAATCTCGACCGGGACAGGACAGTGGCCACTAATATCTTGACAAAACCGACCGGATTGATGGCCTCGAGGCTAGTGAGAGCACCGGCATAAATGCTATACTAGCTAGTCCCACGCCACGCATGCTACTTCCTCACGGCCGGTAACAGTAACAGTAACACTACACACCTACGTACGCAGCAAATTTTGCCCGATAACGTAAACAACAATGACCCGGCCGAACTTACGTGCAGGTGAACGCCGCGCGCTAGCTGCAATAATTGGCAGTCCAGTCCATCGGCGCAAGCAAAGTGCGCCCGCGCGCGCACATGCATATGACACGGTTGCCACGCGAGCTGTGTCCGTGAACAAACCACTTTGAGCATCGAGTGGTGATTGGGCTCGCCGATCATTGCTTATGTATGTGGCTGCTCGCCCGGGCTCGTGCAAGGAAGCAGCCGCTAGCTTAATTATTAATCTGCCGGGCCGATCCAGTAGCGTACGTTCAATTATCTCGTCGAGTAGGATATGCTCAATCTTAAGTGGCTTGGGCCAACTGCCCGGACGTACTTGCATACTGACCGTGTAGGTTCGCGGCAGTGCACGTGTCGTTCTCTTGATTTGGGTTCATTTGCAACAAACATGTGTGCACTGTATTGAGCTTCTGCGATGACTTCATCAGTACAAAGCTCTGTGATTTTAATCAATCTTGTGTAGACACTGTTTAAGTGTGTGACCTATGTTGGTGATGATGTGTGTATGTTCTTATTGTGCACGTCTATATATCTTGTACTCGACCTACAACCTCTCCTCTTCTACACGCGGGTCGTGGCTCCGTCATACTCACCTTCCCCGACCTCCGGGAGCGGCAACATGTTGCTGGACAGGGCCCCATCCTGCATCAGGCCCGCGTTGCTGGCTGGACAGGGCCCATCCTGCATGAGGGCAACACGCTCTTCTTCGAGCAGCCAGATTACGCCGACAACCGCTCCATATCATTGTTGTTTAAGGACATGAAAGAGATGAGACCATTGGCTACCTCCACAGGCTAGGGTTAACGCCTTAAGAGCATCTTCAACAGACGAGCTATCTTAGCCACTAGAACAGGATCGCGAGGGTGCCGGTCCAAATGCTTTGGTCAAAGAGGTAATGCACAAGTTGGTAAGAATCCTCATTTAGCATATGCATTCAAACAAGAAAACAAAATAAAAGAGAGAAGAAACATCAACATGTAATAGAAGCAAGACAACAAAAGATAACCACTTGACATCAAGCATTGGCAGCACGTAATGATCGGTTAGTAGGAAGTGAGGCTTGCCACACGCCTGCCGGGTGAATCATATCCAAAAGTTGTGAAGATTCAATGCATTCAAATGATACATTTCATATGATATGTAGCATGTAATGCCCCAAAAGTTTCAAGGTTTAGAACAACACCATAACAATAAGTTCGTTGGCAACGTTCTAAGAATTACTTGAAATATACAAAAGACGCCTTGACACTGACATTTACTTACAAAAGGCACCAAAATTCACAATTTCTTAAATAATTTGAATCAAGAAAACAGAAGTTTCCAGAAAATATTGACATAGAATCCCACACAACAATCAACAAAAAGAACTGATCCTTGGCATTGTCCACCGCAACAATCATATCGCTGATCTAATCGTCATGCCATGGTGCATTATGTCGCTGCCCATTCGCTCGTCGTCGCTCACATTGACGGTGGCGTTTTGCCTGGTTCATGTACACCGAAGGGGGCGATAGCTACAACCCCATCGGGCTCTTGGCCTCATTTTGCTGCTTAGTTCACAACTTTGTCATCCGGCATTTATCAGTTCACACGGCAGAGAGAGAAATACCAGAGGTTCACAATTATTCATGGATTAACTGGATGTGTTTAGTAGCTGAATTCTGGTTGAGGTAGAAGATGTTGAGTGAAGCTGAGATATACAGTACCACTTTATTGGGAGATTCAACATTTTAGACCTTTGCTTAATCCCCGAGCTGCTCCTGCTCAGCATTCTGCTTGCGCAGCTCGGCTAGAGATGCCAATGCTCAAAATACAACTATAAAAAATAATAACAGGAGAATCGATTAAATTTGTGAGGGTATCAGAGGCAGGAATACATACTAACATTAAGAACAATCAGAATTGACTTTTTGCCTCTTGTAGAATAAGATTTCACAATAAATGAATCAGAAAATTGATCGTAGTTGCAAGGATAAAAATGGAAGTTTGAGCTGGAAGAACCAAAAAAATCGCTTAACAGGGATGAAGAAGATATATCACTTTATTAGGTTTTATTGCAGAGGCAATCACAACATGCATGAACGCCAAGACGGAGGCCAGATGAGCATGTAAAGCATTCATCCATGAATAAGCTACATTCAAATTACAGCTGAAGCCAGAATGCAAGTAAAGATATTAGGATGCAAGGAGGCATGAATATTAGAAAGGAACACATGCATCATTCTATACCTGACAGAGGCCAAACAGAAGCGGAGAAACCTGAGCGCATAAACTGCAGTGGCATCGCCTTCCATTGCTTCTTGTCGGTAAAGCAATGAAACTCTCATCATGCGTGAAGGCTATCTGCACAACTGTTTCAATCCTCCAATTAACAGTAACCAACTTGGTTTTGAAATACACTTCATCAATTACACATCTATAACCAGTCTGTACAACACAATGACATGGAAGGTGACTTCTTTATGTTTTCCTGCCTACTGACTATGAATAGGAAGTATAGTATCAAACCTAAATTTATCCTTTGATTATGTGCATGCCATGTCAGAAATATCGTGCATGAAACCAAAACTGACATGAGAGGGTGGGGATGGAGTGGAGAGGAAGAGGTAACTGAAGGCACATATGACACTGTTGATATTCTTAACAAAGGCAGCATGGCCTAAATCCAAGTATACAAAACAATAGCTTCTAAAAGAACAAAGAGTTCATAAGTGAAGTTACTTTGTCCCACCTCTCAGCATATTCTCCTTTCATTCTGGCAGAGGAAATAGCCTACAATATGCAGATCAATTGAGAAGAAAATTGTGAGATGAAACAATAACAATAAGCATATAAAGAAAATTATTTTACAAAAAATTGGCAGTTAGTACTATAAGCCGCTAAGGAATATAAACAATATGCAGGTCGCCGGTGGACATTATGAATTATCCAAAAGAAAGTTAAAAAATGGCAGTTAGTACCATAATGCCGCTAAGGAATATGAACGATATGCAGCTCGCCGGTGGCCATTATGAATTATCCAGAAGAAAGTGGCATGCTAATGACAATTATCCAAAAGAGAAGTGATTCTATCTAGCATGACACATGAGTAACATATAGATATAGAAACTTTATCAAATGCAAATGGAAAGGTACAAGCAATCATAGATTATTTGACACTCACAAAGCTAAAAGCTTTTTAGTATATCTATGTACCAACGAATGAGAAAACACTTAAATATGAATCATGATACAGAGCATATCAAGCATGACCAGGCATCCTATTGGCTAAATTAATCTTCTAGAAATATCCATTTAGGATAACATGAACAACTCAAGCACATGTAGGCAGCAACATACAGTCGTTACAGAATTTTATACACATCCACCTCAAGCATGACTGCATTATGACTTTAAACAATGAAACCAGGACCTATAATATACTGATTATCAATCACTCGACTTGCATCATTACTGTTTGCCCATCACTCAACAACATGTGAAAAGAAAAATTCCCAATAGGGAGCAAGTAAGATTTGCTGCAAGCAGATCATGTCACATGGCTCATATTTTTGTGAGTTCACTTCCTCCCTGGCAGAACACTGTAAAAGGAAACAATTCAGTAATTACCAAAAAAGTTAAACGTACAAGATGAGCATATATCAAACATCTTGAGGTAAAGCACCATGAAGAGAACATATCGTTATACTCTTGATTACAACCAATGGTTTCATTGATCCTATTTTGCACAGGTCAATACGGAAGGAACCAAATCAGTCAACAGCGTGTATTTCCGAAGAAATGCTTACCCTATTTTTACAGAGATGCAGAGGGAGAGGGAGACGGCCTGAATCTGAATGTTTGTACCTGGTAGAGGAGCTTCTCGAGGATGAGGTCTGAGATATCCATGACGGTGTGGAAGCGGACAGAGAGGAAGACGACCCTGCGGTCTATGCTTGCTGAGGAGAGGCCGTTGCTGCTGGTCGCGGAGCCACCAAACTGGTCATCGAGGGCAGAGAGGATGGGAATCTTTGCGCGAGGGCGCCAACCTGAATGATCTGGGCCGTTGGATCAAGAGGCAACACTGTTGCAATGAATAGTGCCTCCTCGTGAGGTTGTTCTCGTCTTGTAAATGTGTCGAGCCAAATTCAGCACACAAGGGCCTAATAATTCCGTTGCCTACAGAAAGAATGCACCCTGTAATTCGAAATGGAAACCGGTGCATATAGCACCAATCAGTTCACAGGAAGCAATAAAGAACATGGGCGACGAACAGTTGATGGATGTAATTGTTTTCTGTTTTAACATACTCGAAAGAATAAAGATTGTTGTTAAAACTTATTTTTATTACACCACTTTGCAATGTAAAATGATCAGTCTCCCCCCAAAACTGAATACTGTTTAAAACACCAGTAACACAATGTTGAAAATAAAAGAAAGAAGAGAATATATGACAATTCAATTTTTTAAGGATTCGAATGCATTCATCACTTTATCTTAGTAGTGACATAAGCTTACGGTAAGTAGATTAGATATCTTGCAAGGCAAGCTGTGTTGTCAATTGGGTGTGTACAAAACTTTATCAGAACATGGATAGCATATTGGATTAGTGAGAGCAACGCTGAGCGAGTAATCACAAAGTGCAGAGCTCAGAGAGTAATCACAAAGTGCAGGGCTCATAATCGGCTTCTATTTCATATTTCCACGATCACAAGATACATATGCACTAAATGTTGTTATTCCCTTGCAAAACTGGAAATAATCACAACTGGCTCAAGGAAGAACTACATCAATTACAATATCATGCTTCACGGATTTAATGTGATGAACAGGAAGCAACCAGCGAGAACTTGTCCAACAACTTGAATATATCACATAGCAGAAAAAAACAATTAGCTATTTAAGACAACAATTAGTAGAAGACCAGATCATGTACTACCTCAGTAAATGCAACCATGCATCATACAAACACGTGCCATGTTGATATAGAATTACTGAAACACACACGTTGACAGCAAGAATTCTATTTACTTTTTTTTGCGAGTAAAAGACTTATATTACTCAATCAAAATATCTTTACAATCATCTCTGACTATCTCAAGTATCTCATCTAGACCTGACCCTAACCAAGTCATTGTTCTATCATTAATTCTAGCAAAAGAAGCCAATCTATCACTTGCTTTATTCTGACACCGGTGTACGTGAGTAATACAAGAAGTACGACTGCTTCTAAGCTGCTTTATCTCCTGCACTACATGAGCATAGATTGATCTATCCACTTCCGTGCTCTGGATCATGTTCACCGCATTGACCGAATCAAGTTCAATATTGATGGCCAAATCACTTCTCTGTAGAGCAAGAGTTAAACCCTCCTTACATGTGCTAAGCTCCGCATCTAATGCATCCCTACATGAGTACAACTTCCTGCATGCCGAGAAGATTATTGCTCCTGCATCATTTCAAAGAATCATGCCTGCACCAGCTTCTCCATCCCAAACGAAAGAACCGTCAGAATTCAGCTTGACCCATCCTTGCGCTGGAGGTCGCCACCTGGAAGTAGCACCTGAGGCAGCAGGCATGCAGTTGTTTTTAGCAGTCTGATCGCGAGCTATGACCATCTTCCCTTTCCTTGACTCAACGTTCGTATTCATTTTAATTCCTATGATTGGGTCCAGGTAACTTTGCAGAAACCGAACAGAGATCTCCACAAGTGGTGCTGGTTTATTGTGAACCACTTCATTTCGCACATACCAGCATCTCCACAAGGTCAATAACAGCATGCACCTAGTAACTTATCTAAGGGCACCAGAACTTGGAGCAACCATTCATTCCCTGAATTCTTAATGGATTCCATAGCCGGTAAACACCAAACATTTTCCATCTTATCATATTCCCTGAGTTCTATTTATTTATCTACCTATGCAAAGCTACAACGGAATTATGGCTGAAACACGCCATGAAACTGGAGGTGTAGCGCATGTTTTTTTAAAAATGGTCGAGGTTCCCTGATCCTAGTAATGTGAGCTATGATCATTTTCACGGACCCATGGTCGTATATAATGTTCACAAGAGGCATCCCCTCTACGAAACCTACCTTTGGTGACAAAGCTATATAAACTATCTAATGGACAAAAATGAAGCTTTTGACGACCTGCATATCAATTTGTCCTACTATAATGCGATGAAGCTTTGAAACTGTACATATCAAGATTTTCATCATACCATTTAGGACTTTGAAAAAAGATATAAAAACTACACTCAACTCCTCCGCCCAAAGCTTCCTTGATAATAAACCAATACTTCAGACTAGAATAATATGAAGATCATACATGAGAACAATGCAAATCAATCTTGCAGCACATCCTAAAACCGTAAAAGCAACGGTGGTTTTTCTTCCACGCAATATTATATCACAATCATGTACCTACGCCAAACAATGAAGAAACGGTTAAACATATAGATCTTCCTATTCGTAGGTGGTATACAACTACCCCTATCCCTATTGTTTTGATACATGGCGTATTGGCTTTTCGTTTTTCTAGCTAAAGATCCATCTTTCCTGGATTAGTGATTACTTCAACCCATACCCCTATGGAATAACAAAAAGCAAGGGCAGAGGGACCTGGATCCGGAACCAGACAATAATTCGTAGGAACCCACACCGGATAGAGGGCCGTCCCTTCCTCTTAAGAGGTGTAATTCTGATCCACCAATGGTGGCGCAGTCGGTTGATTTCCAAGTAACACATACATGGCAGCAAAATTCAAGAAAAATGGACTATGCATTTTCCTCTGCAAACAATACAAATGTGCTCACTTAGAGAGAGCAGCCTAATAAAATAATTTTACCTAGCAACAAAACCGTGAGGCAAATTAATAGCAAGCCCTCAGTGACGCATACAGTAAACTGAACATCAAAGGAATGTGAAAGCAACCTTTGAAGCTGATTTAAAAATCAAAGCGATATTGACTCGTACAGTAAACTGAACATCCAAAAGGGGATGGTGGAGGATGCTGCAGTTTTGGTCAAATTTAAGTTGAACCATTCAATTTTATTTGCAGTTCATACTACTTGTACAGTTGCAAGGTGAATCCAACTCAGATTTGAGTGGTGTAGAGAGAGAGAGAGAGGGAGGGGGAGTAGAAGGCAACCACGAGTCATACCCAGCGCTGAATCTGGCCCGTCCACACGCTCAACATAGGGAGCAGCCAAGGCATGCCCTTGAACCAAGCAGCTACTCCATGGCCTCCCTGCACACGAGTAGAGATGAGATGAGATGTCACGCACGCACGCGTAGATCAAATGAAAAAGAATAATAAGCAAAGGGGAGGAGACGATGGATCCACACACGCATCGGACGCTCCTCTTGGAGGGCATCCCGCGCCATGGGAAGGGGGGAAGGCTAGGGTTCCGGGTGATGGTTGAGATTGGACGCTCGGGCCACTCCAGCTTGTTGGGCCCGTACCTTTGCAGCCTCGCCGCTGCGTCCTCGGAGCTGATGTCGCGGTTCGCTGAGACAACGAGCTCCGCCAGACCGGCACGTCGAGACAGGAGAGCAGCGCGGCGGCAACCAGCTCGGTGACTGGAGACGAGCAGGGAGGGGGGGATAAGAGCGCGGTGGTGGCCGTGGTGGCAGCAACGGCAGTGGCTGCAGGGAGCAAAGAAGGGCGACGACACGAGGCGAACGGAGGCCACAACGCGAGGGCGAGCGGAGGCGACGACGCGAAGGCGGGCACATGCGGCGGGGGGAGCAGCTAGGCGGCGACGCGCGAGTGCGGGAGTGAGGCGGCGACGCGCGAGTGCGGGAGTGAGGCGGCTAGGGTTATCTCCACAGGAGCCACCCCTTTTATACACTTGTGCGTGAAATGACGAAAATGCCCTCGGGGACGCCGGTATTACGAGCGGTGGCACAAATGGGGTGAAACTATTCATTTGTACAGGGCTCCTTTTCGATCCGACGGTCGGGGTCTTCCAAGGGCTCGATCCGACGGCGCAAATCCGATCAAGCACTTCGATCCAATGGCTGGGAACCCAAACGGCTGAGGAGCCGGGAGGATCCCTGTCGATCTTATTTCTCGATTCCTACTACCGCCCACCCAATCAAAGGGAGGTCCTCGAGGCTGCATTGGCTCCTACCGCCCACCCAATCAAAGGATAAAAGCTAGCATTTTTTATTTTTTATTTTGAGGTAAACACAAAACATATTCTGAAAGCACATATATATATACATAAACACTATTCTGATCACGGGATCAGAATAATATTCTGATCACAACCTGAACTGCTTGAGTAACGCGTCTGAACTTTCCTTTGTACGAACCCGACCTTCGGGCTATCTTCGCAACCGTGGCTTCCCCCGCGAATTATTCTTGTTAGTCATGTTCTATATGATGTTAGTGTAATCTGCAAACGATTTTTAGCAACTAAATACACGTTTTAAATAGGAATCTCGCTCATAGGCGGATTTTGCACTCGGGTCGTGATGAACTCGCGTTTTTTGCAGTTTTACTGCCTGAGTTGTTCAACCTGAACTTTCCCTTGTGCTAGGTTGAACTTCCGCCAACATTGCCCAAATGGGGCTTGCTATATACCGTTGAAAAGCTATGGACACCAGTATCATGACCCAAGTTAAATTTTTGGCAAAATGTAAGCGGTTTAAGAGCAGTTTTGAAAACCGTTTTTCTTCATACAAAAAACGTGAATCGTATTTTCGATCGCATTTCTAAACCGTTTATCGGAATGAGGCATATAATATGGTGTTGAAAAGTTGCTGCAAAACCGCTCCTTCCACATGTTGAAAATTTTCCCTAATTCCCTATGGTGAAAGAGTAATATGAAAAAACGTAAAATTTCGCAAACCGAACAACCGAGTTCATATTTTCGATGTCATTTCTAAACGGCTAATCCAATTGAGGCATATGATATGGCGTTCAAAAGCTTATGAAAATGCGCTACTTTTTCATGTTGAAAGTTTTTGCTAATTTTGAACGGATTAAGAGTAATCTAGAAAACGGTACAAGTCCTACCGAGTTCGTATTTTCGAGCTCATTTATTAACCGTGTGCCCGAATATAACAAATGATATGGGTTGGAAAGCTTGAACAAATGCAAAACTTTTTGGTATGTATTGTTTCTCCTAATTATTTACGGTTTTAAGTCAATTTTGAAAATAGCTAAAAACGTATTTTCGCTGTAATTTCTAGGAACTTTATCGGAATGGTGCAAATAATATATCGTTGAAAAGCTACGGAAAATGCGAAACTTTTTCATGTTGGTGACTTTCTCTGATTCCTAGTCGTTTTCAAGTAATTTCGAAAACGGCGAGATCATTCGTTCTGCCTTTATCGCGAAACAGATTCGTCGAAAATGCATCGCGTGAAGTACTTGAACTTCTGTGGCAGTTCTGTTTGAACTTCACTCTGTTTTTTTACATGATGTTTTTCGCCCGTAATTCTCAAACCACTTACCGTAATTGAGCAAATGATATACCGATGGAAAGCTATTAAAAACACGCAAATTTTTTATGTTGATGAGTTTTTCATACTCGCAACGGTTCAAAATATATTTTTGAATGCGTAAAACAACGTCGTTTTTGCCTGTTTTTTTCATGTAACTCAAGGTTGGACGTCTCACACTAGAGATCTCGAACTTCACCGGGAGTAGCACGTGAACTTCTAGCAACAAAATCTTTTAAGCCTTTTGTTTTCTATTCTTATTTTCCTATCTGAAATGCATTTCGTGTAGTAGTTGAACTTCCCGTTGTTTTCATCTTGAACTTATGTCATGTATTTTTGTTCGACCTTTCTTACAAGAATTTTTGAACTTCACCGGACAGAACACTTGAACTTCTAGCAACAACTTTTTTAGAAGTTATTTTATTTTTGAACTTCTTGTTTCCATTCTTTAATAACGAGATAAATCTCAGTTTTCTATAATCATCAAACTTCTGCATCTTTTAGTTTGGACTTCCTTGTTTTATTTTCTTAATATTTTTTTATGAATTTTGGAGTGCTCTATTTTTAAAAGTTGAACTTCTTGTCATTTTATTTTTGAAATTCTTGTTTCCATTCTTTAATAACGAGGAAAATTTGAATTTTCTATAATCATCAAACTTCTCCATCTTTTTAATATGGACTTCCTGGTTTATTTCTTAATCTTTTTTATGAAATTTTGAAGCGCTCTATTATTAAAAGTTGAAATTCTTGTTTCCATTCTTTAATAACGAGGAAAATCTGAGTTTTCTATAATCATCGAACTTCTCCATCTTTTTAATACGGACTTCCTGGTTTTATTCCTTAATGTTTTTCATGAAATTTTGAAGCACCCTATTATTAAAAGTTGAGCTTCTTGTTTCCATTCTTTAATGACGAGAAAAATCTGAGTTTTCTATAATCATCGAACTTCTCCATCTGTTTAAATTGGACTTCCTAGTTTTATTTATTTTAGTAACGGAAAAATCCTACTTTCTGATAGACATCGAGCCGCTCCGTTTTTAAATTTGAACTTCTAGGTTTATTTTAATAGAGAAAATCTTTTTTATAAAATAGTTTAAGATGCTTTTTTAATGACCTTTTTGGGTTTGTAACAAGCATTGAACTTCTTCATATTTTTAATTTGAACTTCTTATTTTTAGATTTTTTTTTAACTTGATTATCTTGGTTTTGTACTAAAAAATGAACTTCTTGGTTATTTAAATTCGAACCTCTAGGTTTTTATATAATCCCTTTATTATTAAAAAGTTAAACTTCTTTGTATTTTAAATTTGACTTTCTTGGTTCTGTAATAAACATTGAACCTCTCTGTTTGTGAAATTTGAACCTCTAATTTTCTTTTGGAAACATGGAAAATGCTTTCTTTAAATAATTTTTTGAACTACTATGTTTTTAATTTTTTGAACTTCTTTGTTTTAATAAAGAGAGATAAATCCTTTTTTACAAACATTGAATTGCTTTGTTTCTTTAATTTAAACTTTTAAGTTTTTATTTTGCTTCGTTCACACCACATTTATCCAATTTTCTTCAGGAAAATTCAAACATGGTCTGTTTTATTCGTTATTATGGAACTCTTGTTTCCTTTGCACTTATCTAGCTTATGTATTTGAGCTTACATACCTCTAAAACCTGAACTTCACTTTTTTTTACTCGGAGGGCGTGTTGGAGGAGAGATTTCTCATGGTGGGACGGGAGGACGGGGGTGCACTGGAGGTGAGCGCGGCAGGTCGCGTCTGAAGGGACGGAAGGTCAGCTCGGAGGGGAGGGCAGGTCGCGTTGGAGTGGAGATTGGTGGCGGGTGGCTGCAGAGGTGGTTGGGGAAGGGGTGGAGGCAAACGTGGTCGGCGCGGCGTCGCCGTGGCTGTTGAGGCGGAGCTCTGTTGATTGTTGTCTTGCGTCCCTAGGAGTGCTGTGGGGAGCTACTATGTACAACTAGTACCCTGCCTGCATCACACCTTACGGACACAAAACTGCATGCACTACTTCTCATTCTACAGTACTGAATCAGAGATCCATCAAGTAATTATGGCCAATTGAACGTCACCAATAAAAATGTCTGAACATGTTGTACACTGTTTTTTGGTAGTCGCCTATGAACTTCGATACTAGTCCCCTATATGTCAGGAGTGTTCACTAGGTTTTTTAACTCTTTTTTTGCTTATTATTTTTAACTCTGTGATTACTCTAGCACACCTAACTTCTGTTTTTATTCAAAGTTCGTTGATGTTGTGTTCACTGGATGAACTGATGTACTTCTTCAGAATCTGTCCATCCTCTCACGACACCGAAGTTACAAAAAATTGCCTGAAGAAAACTGAAGTTACAAAAAAATGTAGTATAGAGTTTCGACAGTTGAGCAACGAGGAATCATCTGCTTTAAGGAGCATAAACAACAAATCTAGCTGGAGAAGTGCTCAACAACGTACTCTCCAAAGTGATTTGATGTTGTGTTCACTAAACGAACTTCCGTACTTTCTTAGTCTGAACTGTATGAAGATGTGTTGCTCACCTGAACTTCAGCAGAAGAATCAGCCACTGACGAAGGCGAGCAGGAGAAGTAGTTTCTGTTTTCATCTCTACTGCCGCGGGGGAACCAAAGGAAAATTTTCCATCGTGTCCCTGACCTTTCATGCCGGCAACAGCAGCGGCAAATAGCAGCAGCGAAACAAGTTTTCTGAGGCGAGCTCCCGAGAACCAGTAGATGCAAACACCCACAAATACAAAAAAATAGTTGTGGAAAACGGATGGGGAGGCAGCTGCCGCTCGTGGAGGAGGTGAGCCGCAGATGCAGTCCGTGTGAAGTTCAACTACTAAGATTCGTCTGACGCCTCAGGCACAAGCACGACATCGAGCAAGTGCTCGGGCTCCTCTATGAAGCAGTCGCCGCCGCGTCCTGTCAGCCCAAGGCACCGTCCCCTCCCTCATGCCCAATCTCCCCCCGTCGTCGCCTTGACTGATGCCTCAACCCAGGCACCACCCAGTTAGCGCGTGGGATGGCCGGATGGGGGACGGCGGTGCGCGGAGGCAGGCTGAGGCGCACGGGAGGTAGGGCGGCGGTGTGCAGAGGCAGGAGGCGAGCGCGTGGGAGGCTGGGCGTGGCAGCGGCGGGGAAAGTTGGGACCACAACGCCGACGATGAGCACAGGTGGTGGCGGCGGTGGGATCTTGGGGCGGCGGCGTCTCCGGTTGGGGCGTGCGGCGTCTCCGGTGGGCGTCGGGGCGGCGGTCTCGTCTCTGGCTGGGGGGTTGGTGGCGGCGGCGCCGCCGGTTGGGGACGGGGCGGCGGGCGCGTCGCCGCTGGGGGCAGGAGGTGCGGGAGGTGGGGCATTGGGGGAGCAGGAGGTGGGGTGAGTTTTTTTGGAACTTTCCATCGGGCCCTATATACGGGTGATCGTGATCCAAATAGTTATTCTAATCCTGGGATTAGAATAGTGCCATGTGGTACTATATATATGGGAAAATCCATCCTACCACCTGTCTCATATAGTGCCATGTAGTTACCCCACATGTCTCATATACTACCATGTGGTACTATATATACTATTTTATTATTTTAAATATATTCATATACTATATCTAAGATATTTCAAAGCAAGTTACATGAAAAAATTGCATATGAGCCCATAGTTTTTGTTATATTTGTGAAATACGTACATATTTGTACGTAAAAAAGAGCATACTCAAAATAAAGTATATACTACCTAAAAATTATTATATATACTACTTAATCATTGTTATATACTACATACTACACGTACATACTCTCGGTTTCGTTAGAAACTACATACAATATACAAAACGCAAGTGGTGGTAACTACCACTGCTTGTAGGAAACATTTGTCATATATATATATGCCATCCCTCTTCTCATCAAGTATAATGTTTACGAGAAAACATCTTCTAGAAGCATACATACCATCCCTCTTCTCATAAGTATTATGTTTGCGAGAAAACATCTTCCGAAAAAATGTCTTAGTCATCAGTCAAACAGACTCTTTCCCCCACGCCCGCGTCACTCCTGGCGGCGGCTCGGGCGGAATCCTATCCGCAGCCGCCGCCCCCCCTCCCCTGCTTCCTCCTCCCTCGCCATCGCCGGCGGGCTAAGCCCGGCCGGCCGACGGTGGCGGAGGGGCGCTTCCTCGCCCTGCGGTGTGCTCTCGCGGTAGGGGAGGCTTGGTCCTTCCGCGGCCTCTCCTCGGCGTGGCGTCGCCGGTGCCGGCGAATCTTCTTCGCGTCGCGTGGTGGCTCTCCTCTGGCAGGTCTTGGCGGGGTGGCGGCCCCCTTTTCCTCATGTGCGAGCTCTTGCAGGTGCTCGTCGTTGGATGTGGCGGCTCGTCGGATCTGGGCCAGCTTCGGCCGGTTCTGGCCCCATCAGGAGGCTGCCCTGACTGGGGGCCCTGGTCTTCAGCTTGGATGCGGTGAGGGGCGGTGTTTTTCATGTATTTGGCCCGGGCGCTTGTTCTAGAGGGTCGGGATGAAGTGCAAGTGCTCCGGCTCGGCTCTTGGTGTTGTGCTTCAGCCGCGCGGTGGAGGTATGTGGTTGCCGGGGCGGCGGCCCCGGATTTGGTGGTGGCGGCTTCGGCCAGGGGGCGGTGAGTATCTGGACGTGGCAGATCGAGGGATCCCGTGGCCAGATTGGAGTCGTACGGCAGGCGGAGATAGGTTTTGGCAGCGCTGCGGCTGCTGTCCTGGTGGTCGCGCAGGACGGCCTCAACTGGAGCGGGCACTGAAGGGAGGTGCTCTGCGAGGCTTGGTGGGCAGGGTTTGTGGCCGGCCGGTTCGGGCAGTTGGTGGTCGAGCTTCACGAGGAGAAATCCTATCTCCGGCTTTGCTGGATACGACGACAGCGACGCCGACGGGTATCGTGCTCTTTCTTGAAAGCGTCGCTGATGTGTGCTACTCCTCCCCTCCTCCCCGTGGCCATAGCTCCGAAGGGAAACCTCAGATCTGCAAGATTGGGCGATGAAGGCGTCATCACGTCTTCTATCTCCTTGGTGGTCATTTGCGGTGGGCACGGTCTGCGCAAGTCCTGCATATTTACCAGGTGATGCTCGTCGTCAAAGTCGGACTGTCAGTTGTTTGTGCGTGTGGTCATCTGTTGGCATGTGTCGTCGTGTCTTCTGTTGCATGTCGGTGGCCAGGTTGGCCGGTGGTGCCCATGTGTTTGTGTGTTGGATCGGATGTATCAGTTTTAGCCCGGTTTTCCGTCAATTA
This sequence comes from Triticum urartu, assembly GCF_056163025.1. Taxonomy (NCBI): domain Eukaryota; kingdom Viridiplantae; phylum Streptophyta; class Magnoliopsida; order Poales; family Poaceae; genus Triticum; species Triticum urartu. The sequence goes on along the minus strand of NC_141876.1, from coordinate 45,530,713 downwards.
ACCGGGCAATTCTCACTTCTTAATTGCCTTGTTTAAAAAAAACATCTTCTGAAAGCATACATACCACCCCTCTTCTCATAAGTACTAGATCAGGATCGCGCATTATATTGGGGAACGTAGTAATTTCAAAAGGTATCCTATGCATACGCAAGATCATGGTGATGCATAGCAACGAGAGGGGAGAGTATTGTCCATGTACCCTCGTAGACCGAAAGCGGAAGCGTTATAACAACGCGGTTGATGTAGTCGTACGTCTTCACGGTCCGACCGATCAAGCACCAAAACTACGGTACCTCCGAGTTCTAGCACACGTTCAGCTCGATGACGATCCCCGGACTCCGATCCAGCCAAGTGTCGGGGATGAGTTCCGTCAGCACGACGGCGTGGTGACGATCTTGATGTTCTACCGTCGCAGGGCTTCGCCTAAGCACCGCTACAATATTATCAAGGATTATGGTGAAGGGGGCACCGCACACGGCTAAGAGATCTCAAGGATCAATTGTTGTGTCTATGGGGTGCCCCCCTGCCCCCGTATATAAAGGAGCAAGGGGGGAGGCGGCCGGCCTAGGAGGAGGGCGCGCCAAGGGAGGAGTCCTACTCCCACCGGGAGTAGGACTCCTCCTTCCCTTGTTGGAGTAGGAGAGAAGGAAAGAGGGGGAGAGGAACAAGGAAAAGGGGGCTGCACCCCTTGTCCAATTCGGACCAGAGGGGGGGGCGCCTCCTTCCTTTTGGCCTCTCTCCTCTATTGCCGTATGGCCCAATAAGGCCCATATACTCCCCGGCGAATTCCCGTGACTCTCCGGTACTTTGAAAAATACCCGAATCACTCGGAACCTTTCCGATGTCCGAATATAGTCGTCCAATATATCGATCTTTACGTCTCGACCATTTCGAGACTCCTCGTCATGTCCCCGATCTCATCCGGGACTCCGAACTCCTTCGGTACATCAAAACTCATAAATTCATAATATAATTGTCATCGAAACCTTAAGCGTGCGGACCCTACGGGTTCGAGAACAATGTAGACATGACCGAGACACGTCTCCGGTCAATAACCAATAGCGGAACCTGGATGCTCATATTGGCTCCCACATATTCTACGAAGATCTTTATCGGTCAAACCGCATAACAACATACGTTGTTCCCTTTGTCATCGGTATGTTATTTGCCCGAGATTCGATCGTCAGTATCTCAATACCTAGTTCAATCTCGTTACCGGCAAGTATCTTTACCCGTTCCGTAATACATCATCTCACAACTAACTCATTAGCTGCAATGCTTGCAAGGCTTATGTGATGTGCATTACCGAGAGGGCCCAGAGATACCTCTCTGACAATCGGAGTGACAAATCCTAATCTCGAAATACGCCAACCCAACATGTACCTTTGGAGACACCTGTAGAGCACCTTTATAATCACCCAGTTACGTTATGACATTTGGTAGCACACAAAGTGTTCCTCCGGTAAACGGGAGTTGCACAATCTCGTAGTCATAGGAACATGTATAAGTCATGAAGAAAGCAATAGCAACATACTAAATGATCGAGTGCTAAGCTAACGGAATGGGTCAAGTCAATCACATCATTCTCCTAATGATGTGATCCCGTTAATCAAATGACAACTCATGTCTATGGTTAGGAAACATAACCATCTTTGATCAACGAGCTAGTCAAGTAGAGGCATACTAGTGATACTCTGTTTGTCTATGTATTCACACATGTATTATGTTTTCGGTTAATATAATTCTAGCAAGAATAATAAACATTTATCATGAAATAAGGAAATAAATAATAACTTTATTATTGCCTCTAGGGCATATTTCCTTCAGTCTCCCACTTGCACTAGAGTCAATAATCTAGTTCACATCGCCATGTGATTTAACAGTAATAGTTCACATCACCATGTGATTAACACCCATAGTTCGCATCGATATGTGATCAACACTCAAAGGGTTTACTAGAGTCAGTAATCTAGTTCACTTCGCTATGTGATTAATACCCAAAGAGTACTAAGGTGTGATCATGTTTTGCTTGTGAGATATAGTCAACGGGTCTGTCACATTCAGATCCGTAAGTATTTTGCAAATTTCTATGTCAACAATGCTCTGCACGGAGCTACTCTAGCTAATTGCTCCCACTTTCAATATGTATCTAGACCGAGACTTAGAGTCATCTAGATTAGTGTCAAAACTTGCATCGACGTAATCCTTTACGACGAACCTTTTGTCACTTCCATAATCGAGAAACATATCATTATTCCACTAAGGATAATTTTGACCGCTATCCAGTGATCTACTCCTAGATCACTATTGTACTCTGTTGCCAAACTCAGTGGTAGGGTATACAATAGATCTGGTACACAGCATGGCATACTTTATAGAACCTATGGCCAAGGCATAGGGCATGACTTTCATTCTGTTTCTATCTTCTGCCGTGGTCGGGCTTTGAGTCTTACTCAATTTCACACCTTGTAACATAGGCAAGAACTCTTTCTTTGACTGTTCCATTTTGAACTACTTCAAAATCTTGTCAAGGTATGTACTCATTGAAAAAACTTATCAAACGTCTTGATCTATCTCTATAGATCTTGATGCTCTTCGAGGTCTTTCTTTGAAAAACTCCTTTCAAACACTCCTTTATGCTTTGCAGAATAATTCTACATTATTTCCGATCAACAATATGCCATTCACATATACTTATCAGAAATGTTGTAGTGCTCCCACTCACTTTCTTGTAAATACAGGCTACACCGCAAGTCTGTATAAAACTATATGCTTTGATCAACTTATCAAAGCGTATATTCCAACTCTGAGATGCTTGCACCAGTCCATAGATGGATCGCTGGAGCTTGCACATTTTGTTAACACCTTTAGGATTGACAAAACCTTCTGGTTGCATCATATACAACTCTTCTTTAAGAAATCCATTAAGGATTGCAGTTTTATTATCCATTTGCTAGATTTCATAAAATGCGGCAATTGCTAACATGATTCGGATAGACTTTAAGCATCGATACGAGTGAGAAAATCTCATCGTAGTCAACACCTTGAACTTTGTCAAAAACCTTTTTCGACAAGTCTAGCTTTGTAGATAGTAACACTACTATCAGCGTCCGTCTTCCTCTTGAAGATCCATTTAATCCCAATGGCTCGCCGATCATTGGGCAAGTCAACCAAAGTCCATACTTTGTTCTCATACATGGATCCCATCTCAGATTTCATGGCCTCAAGCCATTTTGCGGAATCTGGGCTCATCATCGCTTCCTCATAGTTTGTAGGTTCGTCATGGTCAAGTAGCATGACCTCCAGAACAGGATTACCGTACCACTCTGGTGCGGATCTCACTCTGGTTTACCTATGAGATTCGGTAGTAACTTGATCTGAAGTTACATGATCATCATCATTAGCTTCCTCACTAATTGGTGTAGTAGTCACATGAACAGATTTCTGTGATGAACTACTTTCCAATAAGGGAGCAGGTACAGTTACCTCATCAAGTTCTACTTTCCTCCCACTCATTTCTTCCGAGAAAAACTCCTTCTCTAGAAAGGATCCATTCTTAGCAACGAATATCTTGCCTTCGGATCTGTGATAGAAGGTGTACCCAACAGTAACTTTTTGGTATCCTATGAAGACGCACTTTTCCGATTTGGGTTTGAGCTTATCAGGATGAAACTTTTTCACATAAGCATCGCAACCCCAAACTTTAAGAAACGACAACTTTGGTTTCTTGCCAAACCATAGTTCATACAGTGTCGTCTCAACAGATTTAGATGGTGCCCTTTTAACGTGAATGCAGCTGTCTCTAATGCATAACCCCAAAACGATAGTGGTAGATCGGTAAGAGACATCATAGATTGCACTATATCCAATAAAGTACAGTTATGACATTCGGACACACCATTATGCTGTGGTGTTCCAGGTGGCATGAGTTTGTGAAACTATTCCACATTGTTTTAATTGAAGACCAAACTCGTAACTCAAATATTTGTCTCCACGATCAGATCGTAGAAACTTTATTTTCTTGTCACGATGATTTTCCACTTCACTCTGAAATTCTTTGAACTTTTCAAATGTTTCAGACTTATGTTTCATCAAGTAGATATACCCATATCTGCTCAAATCATCGGTGAAGGTCAGAAAATAACGATACCCGCCATGAGCCTCAACACTCATCGGACCGCATACATCAGTATGTATTATTTCCAATAAGTCAGTTGCTCTCTCCATTGTTCCGGAGAACGGAGTCTTAGTCATCTTGCCCATGAGGCATGGTTCGTAAGCATCAAGTGATTCATAATCAAGTGATTCCAAAATTCCATCAGCATGGAGTTTCTTCATGCGCTTTACACCAATATGACCTAAACGGCAGTGCCACAAATAAGTTGCACTATCATTATTAACTTTGCATCTTTTGGCTTCAATATTATGAATATGTGTATCACTACGATCGAGATCCAATGAACCATTTTCATTGGGTGTGTAACCATATAAGGTTTTATTCATGTAAACAGAACAACAATTATTCTCTAACTTAAATGAATAACCGTATTGCAACAAACATGATCAAATCATATTCATGCTCAACGCAAACACTAAATAACACTTATTTAGTTTCAACACTAATCACGAAAGTATAGGGAGTGTGCGATGATGATCATATCAATCTTGGAACTACTTCCAACACACATCGTCACTTCACCCTTAACTAGTTTCTGTTCATTCTGCAACTCCCGTTTCGAGTTACTACTCTTTAGCAACTGAACCAGTATCAAATACCGAGGGGTTGCTACGAACACTAGTAAAATACACATCAATAATCTGTATATCAAATATACCTTTGTTCACTTTGCCATCCTTCTTATCCGCCAAATACTTGGGGCAGTTCCGCTGCCAGTGACCAGTCCCTTTGCAGTAGAAGCACTTAGTCTCAGGCTTAGGTCCAGACTTGGGCTTCTTCACTTGAGCAGCAACTTGCTTGCCGTTCTTTTTGAAGTTCCCCTTTCTTCCCTTTACCCTTTTCTTGAAACTAGTGGTCTTGTCTACCATCAACACTTGATGTTTTTCTTGATTTCTATCTTTGTCGATTTCAGCATCACGAAGAGCTTGGGAATCGTTTCCGTTATCCCTTGCATATCATAGTTCATCACGAAGTTATACTAACTTGGTGATGGTGACTAGAGAATTTTGTCAATCACTATCTTATCTGAAAGATTAACTCCCACTTGATTCAAGCGATTGTAGTACCCAGACAATCTGAGCACATGCTCACTGCTTGAGCTATTCTCCTCCATCTTTTAGCTATAGAACTTGTTGGAGACTTCATATCTCTCAACTCGGGTATTTGCTTGGAATATTAACTTCAACTCCTGGAACATCTCATATGGTCCATGATGTTCAAAACGTCTTTGAAGTCCCGATTCTAAGCCGTTAAGCATGGTGCACTAAACTATCAAGTAGTCATCATATTGAGCTAGTCAAACGTTTATAACGTCTGCATCTGCTCCTGCAATAGGTCTGTCACCTAGCGGTGCATCAAGGACATAATTCTTCTGTGCAGCAATGAGAATAAACCTCAGATCACGGATCCAATCCGCATCATTGCTACTTACATTTTTCAACTTAGTTTTCTCTAGGAACATATCAAAAATTAAACGGGGAGCAACATCGCGAGCTATTGATCTACAACATAGATATGCTAATACTACCAGGACTAAATTCATGATAGATTAAAGTTCAATTAATCATATTACTTAAGAACTCCCACTTAGATAGACATCCCTCTAATCCTCTAAGTGATCACGTGATCCATATCAACTAAACCATGTCCGATCATCACGTGAGATGGAGTAGTTTTAATGGTGAACATCACTATGTTGATCATATCTACTATATGATTCACGCTCGACCTTTCGGTCTCCGTGTTCCGAGGCCATATCTGTTATATGCTAGGCTCGTCAAGTTTAACCTGAGTATTCCGCGTGTGCAACTGTTTTGCACCCGTTGTATTTGAACATAGAGCATATCACACCCGATCATCACGTGGTGTCTCAGCACGAAGAACTTTCGCAACGGTGCATACTCAGGGAGAACACTTATACCTTGATAATTTAGTGAGAGATCATCTTATAAAGCTACCGCCGAACTAAGCAAAATAAGATGTATAAAAAGATAAACATCACATGCAATCATAATATGTGACGTGATATGGCCATCTTCATCTTGTGCCTTCGATCTCCATCTCCAAAGCATTGTCATGATCTCCATCGTCACCGGCATGACACCATGATCTCCATCATCTTGATCTATATCAATGTGTCGTCACATGATCGTCTCACCAACTATTGCTCTTGCAACTATTGCTATCGCATAGCGATAAAGTAAAGCAATTATTTGGCGCTTGCATCTTATGTAATAGAGAGACAACCATAAGGCTTTTGCCAGTTGCCGATAACTTCAACAAAACATGATCATCTCATACAACAACTTATATCTCATCACGTCTTGACCATATCACATCACAACATGCCCTGCAAAAACAAGTTAGACGTCCTCTACTTTGTTGTTGCAAGTTTTACGTGGCTGCTACGGGCTGAGCAAGAACCGTTCTTACCTACGCATCAAAACCATAACGATAGTTTGTCAAGTTGGTGCTGTTTTAACCTTCGCAAGGACCGGGCCTAGTCACACTCGATTCAACTAAAGTTGGAGAAACTGACACCCGCTAGTCACCTGTGTGCATAGCACGACGGTAAAACCAGTCTCGTGTAAGCGTACGCGTAATGTCGGTCCGGGCCGCTTCATCCAACAATACCGCCGAACCAAAGTATGACATGCTGGTAAGCAGTATGACTTATATCGCCCACAACTCACTTGTGTTCTACTCGTGCATATGACATCTACGCATAAAACCTAGGCTCGGATGCCACTGTTGGGGAACGTAGTAATTTCAAAAAAAATCCTACGCACACGCAAGATCATGGTGATGCATAGCAACGAGAGGGGAGAGTATTGTCCACGTACCCTCGTAGACCAAAAGCGGAAGCGTTATAACAACACGGTTGATGTAGTCATACGTCTTCACGGCCCGACCGATCAAGCACCGAAACTACGGTACCTCCGAGTTCTAGCACACGTTCAGCTCGATGACGATCCCCGGACTCCGATCCAACAAAGTGTCGGGGATGAGTTCCGTCAGCACGACGGCGTGGTGACGATCTTGATGTTCTACCGTCGCAGGGCTTCGCCTAAGCACCGCTACAATATTATCGAGGATTATGGTGAAGGGGGCACCGCACACGGCTAAGAGATCTCAAGGATCAATTGTTGTGTCTATGGGGTGCCCCCCTGCCCCCGTATATAAAGGAGCAAGGGGGGAGGCGGCCGGCCTAGGAGGAGGGCGCGCCAAGGGAGGAGTCCTACTCCCACCGGGAGTAGGACTCCTCCTTCCCTTGTTGGAGTAGGAGACAAGGAAAGAGGGGGATAGGAACAAGGAAAAGGGGGCTGCACCCCTTGTCCAATTCGGACCAGGGGGCGCCTCCTTCCTTTTGGCCTCTCTCCTCTATTCCCGTATGGCCCAATAAGGCCCATATACTCCCCGGCGAATTCCCGTAACTCTCCGGTACTTTGAAAAATACCCGAATCACTCGGAACCTTTTCGATGTCCGAATATAGTCGTCCAATATATCGATCTTTACGTCTCGACCATTTCGAGACTCCTCGTCATGTCACCGATCTCATCCGGGACTCCGAACTCCTTTGGTACATCAAAACTCATAAACTCATAATATAACTATCATCGAAACCTTAAGCGTGCGGACCCTACGGGTTCAAGAACAATGTAGACATGACCGAGACACGTCTCCGGTCAATAACCAATAGCGGAACCTGGATGCTCATATTGGCTCCCACATATTCTACGAAGATCTTTATCGGTCAAACCGCATAACAACATACGTTGTTCCCTTTGTCATCGGTATGTTACTTGCCCGAGATTCGATCGTCGGTATCTCAATACCTAGTTCAATCTCGTTACCGGCAAGTCTCTTTACTCGTTCCGTAATACATCATCTCACAACTAACTCATTAGTTGCAATGCTTGCAAGGCTTATGTGATGTGCATTACCGAGAGGGCCCACAGATACCTCTCCGACAATCGGAGTGACAAATCCTAATCTCGAAATACGCCAACCCAACATGTACCTTTGGAGACACCTGTAGAGCACCTTTATAATCACCCAGTTACATTGTGACGTTTGGTAGCACACAAAGTGTTCCTCTGATAAACGGGAGTTGCATAATCTCATGAATAATAAACATTTATCATGAAATAAGAAAATAAACAATAACTTTATTATTGCCTCTAGGGCATATTTCCTTCACATTGGCGCGAGGGTGTTGGTCCCTACGTTTTGGTCAAGCAAGTAATGCTAAGATCAGAAGCGCGCCAACGTTGCCTGGCTCAGCGCAGTGACCCAACGTCTAAAACTTCAATATAACAAAGCATTTAGAACATCCAAAGGAAATTAGAATAACCACTCAGAATAACTGTGTTCAGTATATATCACAAACACTACAAAGATATATCAAGAGCAAGGTATAGTTGCTGCCCAGGATAACTGAGTTTAATACATACCAAGAGCAAGGTATAGTTGCTGCACACAAACACTACAAAGATATATCAAGGCATACAGATTAAATATATACCAGAAGCAAAGTGTAGTTGTTGCCCAGGATAACCGCAATTTCACTACAGATCACTACAGGAAATATGTTATCTAACATGAGGTTGACTCAGATGGATGGTTACAGGATTACATCAAATATATCCAATAGCATGCTTGGAGAAGCACTCATCCTCACAACATATCGCCATCATCTGATACAGAATACGAACGCACAAAATGGAAATAGTAAACACATGCATCATGAGTAAGCTACTGAATTAGGACTTGAAAGGGCAAAATCAGCACACAGGTGGTGCTTACAACAATATTCACACAAACTTTACACCAGCCAAAACAAAACTTTCAATAATATGCATACAAAGTTATAAACTACTATCTAATTGGCCAAAATGAAGCTTTCGACAATAAACTCATAGATTTTCCTACTACAATGTAAGAAGCTTTGAAATTATGCATAACATGTTTTTCATTGAACCATTCAGGCCTTTGACAAAAGACACGATCACCGGTCGAGCGTGCAGCCGGCGGCGGCAAAGTGCCTCGGTTCCTTTGGAGCAGATGGCACAATGAAGGGAAGGAGTACTGTGGGAGCGGGCCGAGGCGGCCTTGGAAGCGACCTATGCCTGGACAACAAATACTTGCAAAACAACAACACAATAATAAGAGAGAAAAAAAATTGAATCCATGAAATATTATTAGTTCAGACTGAAATGATACTGCTAGTTGGATGTATCCACTGTATCACTATATACATACTGGGTGTGTCCGGGACAAACATGAGAGCAGGCCTTGTTATAGCTAGCCGTATACTGGATCACTATATACATACTGGATGCTCCAGCATGATGTCACACTTTGAGATAGGGTATAGTTCACACGTATGCAAAATCTCTAGCATCTAGACTCTATCTTAGTACATTTTCTGATGGTGTAAACTTTACATATGAAGATAATTAACTTATCTAGACCCCAGAACAGAGGAAATCATTTCAATCAATCTTAATAATACCTTGGTATGCTTTATATTTTTCCTGGGACTAGTTATGTATGTGGTGATGACACAATCCTAGTGGGATAGCATCACCCATTCCTTGTCCAAAGCAACATCACAATAAACCAATCTGTGTCACAAATCGAAGGTGGAGACTGGAGAACGAGCTATGTCCAACAGGAAGCAACACCAGCAGCTCACGATGTAAATAAAAAAAGTGTCATCAGTAAAGTAGTTGACAATAAACTATAAGCTCTAATCATAGAACTATTGTTGCAGGTCAATACAACTGAAGTATGATTTACCAATCTACAAACATAGGCACATAAATAAAATTGTTTGATTCTTGCCTTTACATATATGATATAAACAGAGACACATAATTAGGACTGCTAATAAAAAATATCGTTTCAGAAATATAATGAACATTGGACATATACTGAAATGGCTAATATTGAGATGAAGAAACAGAAACCTTTCTACGAGATAAGTGATATAGTAGGCAACTTCACCAACCAAACTATATTTTTAAAATGAGCTCATCAATAGAAATAGTTCATCAACCAAACTATAGTTTAAAAATAAGCCCAGCAATAGAAATACTTGAAAATAAACTATAAGCATTAGTCCTATACGACTAAAAACTTCCCGTAAAGCTGAAACCACAAATGGGGATCTGTGTGCCTTCCGTCGAAGGTGGACATAACCATGTATAAATATTAGGTGTTTACATGACAAAAAATATCCCACCAAGGTTGGCATCACCAAGGACAAACGCTTCCATTGAGCTAAAAAACTTTACTGAAGGACAATAGACATGTAAATTGCAAAAGAGGCAACATGCATAAAGCAAAGTTTCGACCCCCTCTCACATGAATGTGTCAATACGACTCTAGCCATGCTCAACAAAATGACTAATATTTCTCCAGCAGATATCCATTAGCTAAAACTTTCTGAGATAGTAGAAACATCTATTTATTGGTGCATCAAATCACTACTAAAAAGGGAAAATGTTGTCAATGTCGTTGCTCAACACATGTTGCTACCTGCTGGGTGGGAGAAGTAGTAGACGAAATGCAAACCCAAAGAAAGGCACCATCTCGCAGGGTAACACCAAAAGCAACAACGACCTGGACGCGCGCGCGGAGGGGGAGGGGGGAGGGTGGGGGGGTGGGGGTTGGCCGTCGTCCGGCGAGCATAGATTAGGTGAGAACCTTTCAGCCATGTAATGCAAGTATTAATTATGCATTTCAGATATAATTGAGTTAACCTTTCAGCTACAGCTACCACCATAACTCACATTTGACGGAGCAAAAAGGCTCTCTATATGAATCGGTTTCTAAACACAAAGTAAATAGCACATTAATGAGTTAACCAAGCATAGATTAGGTGAGAACCTTTCAGCCATGTAATGCAAGTATTAATTATGCATTTCAGAAAAAAATTGAGTTAACCTTTCAGCTACAGCTACCACCATAACTCACATTTGACCGAGCAAAAAGGCTCTCTATATGAACCAGTTTCTAAAACACAAAGTAAATAGCACATTAATGAGTTAACCAAGCCATGGCGCCCCATGCAACATTTATCTTATTGTGCAAGGTGTGCTTCCAAAGTGAAACTAACAAAATTTAGAAATAATGGACATTGCATATTCATGGTGATTGCACTACCAGGCCCGATACATGTTGGCGAGCGCACCACAATACCTCTTTTTTTAGGGGCATACCATAATACCTTCAGTGGCCAAAATATCATGCAAAAACTAGCAAGATGCCCGTGCGTTGCGCGGAACATGAAGATGCATTTGTATGGGTAGTTTATCTTGTGGGAGAAAAGGATGAACGAGGGAAGGCCTTATCTGCAAATGTGGAGAGGAGTGCGGGTAAATTGTCATAGTTTTCTTCCTATCCGTTAGATATAGATCGGACAGCCTATATTGCATGATGGCAGGCACATCATCATCACCAACTCTAATTTTTATAAAAGTAGAGATATACGTGGATGCTTCAGTGGCCATGGACGGGTCCTTCGGTGCAGTAGGTGCGATCGCCAGGGATGAAATTGGAATGTTCATGGGCGCCTCTGCGGTGGTGTTCAAGCCTCTTATTGGCTATTAGGGAGGCTCAAGCGCTTGCTGACAACTCCCAGGTTCTTTATTTGTAATATCAGATTGCAAGGTGGCAGTGGATGATCCATACAATTTTGCCTAAAAAGAATTGATCTCATTTACGCTCCATTATTACACAATGTAAACTTCACTTTGCAATGAATCTACTGCATGCACGTCTGGACGCGCGCGCGTGCACAATGGTACTGCCTACGATCCAAAATAGATGATCCAACTTTATACTGATCAAGATATCAACGGGCCACCGTCGGGATACCCACTCCGTCCGGTGAAGTACTGCTGGCCTTCCATCCCAAGGACCGCGGGAGAGCCGCTGCTGGAAGCACCGGCGTTGATGTGCTGCAACCTGCTGCTCATCGCCGGCGGCGCCGGCCTCCAGTGCCGCTTCCGCTGGTTGATGAACCAGTTGTTGATCTGCCTCATGTCGAGCCTCGTCGAGTCAGCCAACGCTTGCTTCTCCTGTCCCTGTAACGCATGCACGCGCGCGGCGCCATTAGCCCTTAGCTCACGAGGCTCCAGCCAAGGTACGTAACGATCTGCATGCATGCATGCATGAACTCAAAGTACATGTACGTAGCCAAGCACGTACCGATGGGTAGGGCCATCCCTGGTGCAGCTGCCACCAGTGCAGGAGCCTCTGGCGCGCCTCCCTCGGCAGCCTCCCGTTCTTCTTCTTCTTCCCGGAAAGGTCCCTCCAGAGGCTTCTCAGGTAGCCGCTGTACTTGTCCAGGAGCTGACTCTTCAGCTGCTTGACCTCACCGGAAGGCAGCAGGCCGGCGACGTCGCCGGTCTCCTGCTCATCTTCGGAAGAACCCCCGCACTCTTCGTAGTTGTTGTCAGTTGCTTAATTAATACAACGATCAAGCAAATAACCAAAGACATACTATATAGGTCAGTAATTAATTAGTTTCTTTTGACGAGCCAACGTTAGATGCAAACATAGTGTGCTGTAAATTGACGTAAATATTGTCACTAGTGACGCTAGATCGATCGGTTTGCTTTTGCTATCATCGATCGACCGGCTGCTGGCTAGCTGCACATGTAACCACCAGATTACCACAGAACATGCATGCTAGCACGCCCCACACCAACACCACCACCACACCATGCATCCAACATCGAACTGATAATGATCTCTTCCAGATCAAGCTAATTGATCCTATGCAATCATGCAGGCACAAAAAGCTCGATAATCATCGGGCGGTACGGCCAACGGAGGCAGAGAACATTTCAGCCAGACGATCACATCCCCACGCATGTACTATCATGTATGCGTGGCGAGATCGCAACCGCTTGCATGCAGCGCCAAGGCGTCTCCGCACGGAAGTCTGTCACCGTGCGTGTGTGTCGTGTTGCAGCGTTCAACTATATATGGCAACCGTGGTGTGTGTGGTAGCGGGGTAGCTGGCCAGCAGTTGCTTTGCCATGTGGCCGTACGGGCCGTTTCAGCATGCATGTGCCTCCATGCTTCTCTTTTCGAAGAAAAGGCAATGGGTGTCTCATACACTACTCATCGTGTCCTTTTTTGCTTTTACTCTCATAATGGAGCATCTAGCCACCAATCAAGATTTGGGACAACTAAGTTTTTGTGTTTGATTTGCAATATCTACAATGTCAAATCAGTATCATTAGATCCATCATAAATATATTTATATTTTCTTTATTTGATATTGTAGATGCTAATATAACCATTCTATAAACTTAATTGATCAAACATAGAAATTTTGGCGTTTGAAAACAACAACATGTTTTGTATACTGAAACGAAGGGGGTATATATGAACCTAGCTCTAAGAGCAAGGCTAATGGAAGCGGATTTGTACCACCTGGGTGCTCCACACCCCTATACAAACATTAAATTTTAAAAAATGAAAAAAATTGAAAAAAAACTGAGATTTTTGGATATCAGACATGGGTTTCCCATCTACTCTCGTGTGAAATTTCATGAAAAAATACCAGGAAGCGTATTTGTGGCAAAAAAGACAAAAATTTCTGATGTATGGAAAAAATTGTTTGGATGAATTTTTGTTCAGACAATATTTCATTCGCCACGGATACGTTTCCTAGTATTTTTTCACGAAACTTTACATGGTAGTAGATTGAGAACCCAGATTTGATATCCCTAAATTTCAGATTTTTTTAAAAAATTGGTGTTTTTATGTTTAATATCCGTATAGGGGTGTGGAGCACCCATGAGCTCATGTGTATTTTCCGAAGGCTAATGCTCTATTTCGCCACACCATATATATATATATATATATATATATATATATATATATATATATATATATATATATATATATATAGGAAAAAGCAAACCTATGAAGCTTCACTCGGGTGGATGCAATCATGTGCGCTCGTTGGTATTGGGATCTGGTCCCTGCTCTTACCCCTTTTGCTTTTTTCTGGTTTTATTCATTTGATGCTCTTTTCCTCTTATAGCGAAGAGATGGACCACGCCGCATGCAATAGGAGGGACCAGGCAGGCACTAGGCTGTCATGTGCCAGTCCAGTAGACAGGACCACCGGCGCCAGATGGGACAGGTTCCTCTACGGTAGATGGAGAACTGTTCGGGGAAGGTTCGAACCTTTTTTATTTCGTGGGCGCTTTTTTTACTCATGCATTGCCTATTTTTGCCATTCAGCTGCTGCCTACCTGCGACGTGCTACTGCACACGGGCGGTAGTTGAAGGTCAGCGTCCGATTAACTTTTTTTACCGCGGAATTTTATCATTTAAAAAAGGTCATCAAATACACTGGAAGCCAGCATCTACAACGGGGTCAAAAGACATGACGCACCAGCTGCCACAACATGCAGCGACGGATCCTGCTTCAACTTTCTAGTCCACAGAAGATTCAGGCAGCCTCTGGCCAGTAGTAGTCAGCCGCCCCCCGCCCGGAGTACTAATATCCGTGTCAGCCCTCTGCAGCAATAGCCCCTGTCTAAACTTTCCAGTACGCGGCAATTCCATGCAGCCTCTCGCAATAAGAGATAACCGACCAGCCCCGCTACTCTTTAACACCCCTGTCATTTGATGAGGCACATGCTGCTTCAGTGAAGACAAACACTCCCCAACATGCACGAGATTTTCTGTAAGCGTTTTGTTTTATCTGCATCATGGTATTCTCCCAACACATAATTGAGAGGCGCCATCGGATAAAAATGTACATATGCGTTTTGTAATTAGCACACACGTGGAGCCGTGTACTTAATCATGCCTACACTAGTCAAAAATTATTAACAACCAGACACGCCAGGGACAAAAACAACACACACACTATAAAAATAGCCGTGTTCGTGGTTGATTTAATATTAAATTCTAGTGGCACTAACCAAGACGCCGGGATTTTCTTTTGTATTTGCTGAGAATGTAAATAAATCCCGCCTCGTTTTTATAAGTACAAGCTCGGCTGATAAAAAAAGGTATAGCTCGGTTTTTATGCTTGGATCCTGACGACGAAGATTCCTCTTTCCCCTTCCCTCCCGCGTCGCTCCCGCGAGCGACCGGGAGGGAAACCCTAGCAGCCTCCCCTCGCCCCCCTCCTCACCTCCGTCCCTCCTCGCAGCCGCCAATGCGTGCCAGCGGGCAAAGCCCGCGTGCGTCGGCACATGTGGGGCCCCCTCACCCTTTCGCCCTGTGGTTGAGGAATAAGACATGCGGCTCGGCGCCCTTGGACGACATGGGCCATCCCGTCAGCGGGGCGCGGTGCATCTGCTATGTCTCGCGCCGCTGCCGGCGGCCGATGCGCAAGGCCCGGCGTGGCGCCTCATGTGGTCGTTTCCAGGACGGATATCACCGTCCGCGCGTCCACGTCGTCCGCCAGGTGTTCGGCGTGCTCATCGCTGACCTTACCTAGAGGCCGTGTGGGGCATTGCACGGGGCAACGTGAGGAGGGTGGTGGGAGGAATGTGTGGTCTGCCCACCCGTCACCAGCGCGGGGGTGTGTCGGTCGAGGTCTCGCACCGCTCTATCCCATCCTCCTTTCCCTGGCCTGGTTGCCTCCGGCTCCATCTGTCGAGGCGCTGACGGCTCCAACCATTGGGGGGGGGGGGTTTCTGCCGGTGATGGTGATTCGTTCCTTTTGTGCGGTCGTTGGGGGTGTCGGGGCGGCGGCTCTAGGTGGGAGTTGCGTTGTTCGTGAGCGGAGCTCGCAACACGGGATGTGGACTGGTGACCTTGGTCGCGTGGGCAGCGGGTGTGGCTTGGGCTCGGCGCCCCGTGGTGATCGGAGATGGCGAGGTATACCGGGGTGTAATCCTTGTCGTACCACGGTCAGACCGACGGTGGCGGCATCCACGGGGCGTCGTCCCCTTCCTGTAGGCTCCGTCGCGTTCTCTCCCGAGTCTCTGTGGTGCTCCGGATGAAATTCTTGATCTTCAGATCGGGTGGTTTCGGCCCTCCGATGTCGTGCCCTTCCTAAAGGCACTACTCGCATTTTAGAATCACACATATAGTGCAGAAGTGCCCATTTTTTGTCATTTTTGGGAGACAGCGAGAGCGTTAACTAATGTGTTTTTTTATTACATTTTTTGAGCTATCCCTTTGTGGACACCTACCCCCCCCCCCCCCCCCCCCCATAACAACGACATCAGGCATGCATGTCATTTTTGTTCGGCCCCACCCACCTATATTCCTTTTGGGTGTGCATCGTCATGGGATATGCTCAATAAAACACCCGTGAACAGGTCACAGCCGAGTTAATCAATTTCATACAGGAACTTGCAAAACGACTCAAATTAGCCCCTGCACTTGCTCCGCGAGAACAAATCGATGCAATTTAGTCCGAAACCTGCCACGTCGGACAGGAGGGACGCGCCAGTCAGTCAGATATTACGCAGAAACGCCCCCCAAGTATAGCAATAAGTGAACCCGCGGCCTTCAGAGAGAGCTGGTAGTAGAAAACTTAAAAACGACAACTGAGGTTATGCAAAAACTTATGTTTGCACTGCCAACCCAGCACAAACCCCTTCGTCTGTTCGCGTTCACCTGCATGTTCGTTTCTCACTGGCCGCTTGGGCTGCTCGTTTCTCGTCCGCAAGAGAAGTTAAGAATACAAAAGAGTACAAGCACATTCTCAGTCTTCATTGCAGCCGCCGCCCCGGCCATTACTGCGAGCGCCACGACTGACACCAGTGGGAGTGCCACCTCATCATTGCAGTCGCCCTCCCCGGCCGACAACCGCGAGCGCCACCACTGACGCCCCGGCAATGGTCGCCACTGCGAGCGCCACCTCTTAGTTGCAGCTGCCGCCCCAGCTGCCGCCGCGAGCGCCACCACCAATGCCGCCGCGAGGGCTACCACCAACGCCGGAACAGAGGACAGGTCGCTAGGGATTTTGTGAAGCGAACAGATAAGGAAAAGGGGCTAGCGATCAGCCGCGCGCGGGGGGGGGGGGGGGGAGGGGGGGGGCTACAAATTATCTTTGACGTGGACAGGGGACTACGTGGCATCTGACGTGGCTAATACAGAGGACTATGTGGCAGCTACGATGGCCTTGTTATCGATCACACTCGTCGTAGCCGTTCGATCAACTTTGTGGTCACCATGAAGAAGTATCAAATATACAATTGGATCCAAAAATAGTATATCCAAAAAACTGGCATGCCGTCCTTTTCCAGAACCAGATGAATTTTTGGATGTTTGTGTAGGCTAGTGGTGATGGTCTTTTATCGCTCACGCTCCTCGAAGCCCTCCGATACAATATGGTGGTCACCATGATAAACTGTCAAATACATTTTTTGGAACCTCCTCAATGCATTGTTAGAACCATGAACTTTCCCCGTGTAAGGACGACACTGATCATGTAGGTCACCGCTTGAACTAGCTACACAAGGAACCTTCCAAATGCGTTCTAGGAACCGTGCAAATCCCACACTAGTAGGCAATGTATCGAAATGGACGTCACACATCCATTTTTATATATATGACATCTCACAACGTTGTTAATCCCATCAACTCCACCACACGGGGGGGGGGGGGGGGGGGGGTGCACCCTATCCAATACAAGTGTGAGCCTTTGTTGACATAGGAATGACATTTCCCGTATAAAGATGACATTGATCATGTTT
The DNA here is from genome assembly GCF_056163025.1 of Triticum urartu. NCBI lineage: Eukaryota > Viridiplantae > Streptophyta > Magnoliopsida > Poales > Poaceae > Triticum > Triticum urartu. The sequence goes on along the minus strand of NC_141876.1, from coordinate 45,512,838 downwards.
GAACGCAACATGGTGGTCACCACGAAGAACTGTCAAATATACACTTGGAAACCGAAATAGTATTTCCAAAGAACCGGCGTGCCACCCACTCGAAACCGAATAAATGTTTGGTTATGTGTCGGCCTAGCGGCGTGGCCTTTTTATCGTTCACACTCATCGAAGTGGTACGATGCAACATGGTGATTACCATGTAGAACTGTCAAATATACAATTGGAACCGAAATAGTATTTCTAAAGAACTGGCGTGCCACTATACCTGGACCGAATCAATTTTTTTTGTGTCTGTCGGGCTAGCGGTGATGGTTTTTTATAGCTCACACTCCTCAAAGTCGTTTGATACAACACGATGGTCACCATAAAAAACTGTGAAACATACAATTGGAAGCAAAATAGTATTCCAAAGAACAGACGTGCCACCCTCACGGTGCCGAACTATTTTTTGCATGTGTGTCGGCGTTGCGGCGATGGCCTTTTATCGTTCACACTCATCAAAACCGTACGATGCAACATGGTGGTCACCATGAAGAACCGTCAAATATATAATTGGGACCGAAATAGTATTTTGAAAGTATCGACGCGTGCCACCCTCCCTGTACTTAACTAATTTTTGTGTGTGTGTCGGCCTAGCGGCGATGGCCTTATATCGTTGACACTCATCGTAGCTGTCCGATGCAACATAGTGGCCACTATGAAGAACTATCAAATATACAATTGGAACCGGAATAATACTTCCAAAGAACCGGCGTGCCACCCTCATGGAACCGAATATATGTCTGGTTGTATGTTGGGCTAGCGGTGATGGTTTTTTATAGCTCACACTTGTCGAAGTCGTCCGATACAACATGGTGGTCACCATGAAGAACTGTGAAATATACAAGTAGAACCGAAATTATTTTTCCAACGAACCGACGCGCCACCCTCCCAGAACCGGAACAATTTTTTGGATGTGTGTCGGCCTAGCGGCGACGACCTTTTATTGCTCACACTCGTCGAAGCCGTCGGATGCAACACGGTGGTCAACACAAAGAACTGTCAATTATACAACTGGAACGGAAATAGTATTTCAAAAGGATTGGCATGCCACCTTCCCAGAACTGTATCAATTTTGGGATGTATGTCGGGGTAGAGGCGATGGCCTGTTATCGATCACACTCGTCGTAGCTGTTCGATCAACATTGTGGACACCATGAAGAACTATCAAATATACAATTGGATCCGAAATAGTATATCCAAAAAACTGGCATGTCGTCCTCCCAGAACCAGATGAATTTTTGGATGTTTGTTAGGCTAGTGGTGATGGTCTTTTATCGCTCACGCTCCTCGAAGCCCTCCGATACAACATGGTGGTCACCATGAAGAACTGTCAAATACATTTTTGGAACCTCCCCAATGCATTGTCAGAAACATGCATTTTCCCGTGTAAGGACGATACTGATCATGTTGGTCACCGCTTGAACTAGCTACACAAGGAACCTCCCAAATGCGTTGTCGGAACCGTGCAAATCCTGCACTAGTAGGCAATGTATCGAAATGGACGTCACACTTCCATTTTTTTATATATATGACATCTCACAACGTTGATAATCCCATCAACTCCACCACACGAGGGGTGGCACCCTATCCAATATGAGTGTGAGCCTTTTTTGATATAGGAATGCCATTGCCCACGTAGTTAAACTAAGAAAAAGAAAGGGGCGGAACCCCTAAAAGGCACTTTCGAAACCGTGCATATCAGCAACCAACGCCCCCCCCCCCCCACCACACCCAAAATGAACGCATGCATTTTGTTTTTTTAGATGCCATTGTTAATGTTGGTCACCGCACCAGCTATAGTAGCAAAGGAACCTCCGCTCTGTTTTTGTACAAACCAGGCATGCCCGAAGATGAGGCACCCTATAAGACTAGGAGCGCTCAAAGAGATATCCATTTTAAATTGTCAACACCATGCATCCCCGCATAGGAGTGACCCACTGCATTTCAACGCGAGTCTCCCTCGTACAAAACCGTACCTTTTTTTTCATATGTGTCATTGATCGCTGCGATCAGCGCACCGTCCACATCACGCGAAGCCTGTCAGAATGAAGCATTGTCCCTTTCGTTATGCAGATGACATAGGAAATGGCATTGCCCACCACGTTTTGTTCGATGACGTCTCCGTTTTTAATGTGAAAATGACTAGGTGCATTAAAACACCGATGAGATATTCGCGAGCGACTAGTGTGTGACGACTATTATGATGCCAAGCCCGATCCCCTTTCAAGCCACGCAATGTGTGACGACTATTATTTTTACAATGCGGGATGTTGTTGTGCTCGATACCGTGGGGGAAAGTAATGGGCGTGCTAGAATTTTGTTATCTGGTAAAGACAGTCACATACACAATTCCTGGACGGTAGAGAACTTGAAGAACATCACCAAAAAGCCTCTCGGCGCCGTCGGGAGCCCGAGACTGCTCGTTTGAGGCCACCACGAGATTCGCCCGACGAATATTCATTTCTCTCTCCCTCAACTGAAAAAATAAAGTATCGATGTCAACATAGAGAAAAAGGGTGGCATGCTTTTTTGTTCAGAACGTGCAGTACAGAATTTGATGGAGCCTGCCTGCTTCTGAAGATCGAGGGAGACGTATATGCAATGGAGGAAGTGATGAGTAATCTCATTGTAGTTAGTAACAAGCCTGCAGGAACAAATGCCTACATGGTTAAAAATCAGTGCTAAGAAAAAGGATCAGTCCTTTTAAAACTGTCCAAGAGAGGGAAGTAATCTCTTGTTTGTCAACAAAAAACCTGATTGAGTAGACTCGTATATGCATGACAGAATCCCGCCTCCTTATAGAGCCATTAACCACGACGTAGTCTCCATTCCTGCGAGTGTTGTACAGAAAAGGTTCGTTTTTCCCAGGCGTTGTCCATGGCATAAACGACCGTTGCAACAATCACAAGACAAAAACCTGAGGCGTTCACCTCACTTCACGCAACGCCTGCATGTACTCCCCGTCTATTATCCTGAAAGTGCAACAGTCGATCAAGTTGTGCTCGTCTTCAACAGGCATGAAATTTGTTTTTAACCGTGCCGACAGGCATCCCGTGCATCGATAGTGCCCCCCGTGCCTGGCTGAAGGAGTTAGCATCGAAACTTGCTTCAAAGTCAAAGGCACCAAGTTGTTGGGCGGATCAAGGTACTGGAAAACAAAAAACGGTTTATTTTTCAGCAACGGAAAAACATCCGCTCGCAATGAAGAGCTCAAGCACACGTTCACTCACCTGCCGTCCGATGTAGTGGACCGGTGCAACGCTCTCGTGATAGCGATCCTCGACGGCAGCAACAATGGCGCCTGCAAACGCGTCCTTCACCGCCGACTGTGATCGCGGCCAAGCCCCGGTTTCCGTTTTCCCCTTCACCATCTCCCAATCCTTCCATCTGACTGATCACTAGATACAAAGTTGTGCAGAGAGGCAAGGAGCAACAACGAGCAAGACGCGTGATATATACAGAACCAACAGCTGGACGATGGCGTCAGTTAATTAGAAGCCCACACGGCTGGTTGCCTGTTTTACTCTCCTGTCCACTTGCGGATGCATGGCAGCGTCTGTTCCGTCTGGACATTGGAGTTATAATCCGGCAGGCCATTAGTAAAGGAAGGCCAGGACCCGTATTCAACTCGCATACACTAGAAAAGGCAAGTGCTGCCCTCCCTTTCCAAAGCGCGGTAGAGAAAAAATGCCTCACACAAACGGTGCCAGGCAGTGCACAGCTTGCTAGATGAAAACGACAGTTTTAAAACAGTAAACAAGTACACGACGCCGTGGAACTTTTAACAAATATCCTAAATGAGACGTTTTCAGTTGCTTGCCGAAATCAGCTACTGCCGCACCCTGCTCACCCAAAAAGAGGGTGAGGTCACTTGCCCTGACTACACCTGCAAAATCCAGGTAGTAGGCTTCCATTTTCGGCCCCTGACAACCAAAAGCTACGTCCCAGCTTTCCCCTATTGCCGTGGCGAAATTCAACAAATCATAAAATCAAAACCTTATCCACTCAAAAGTTCGGATCTCAAGGCGAATGAAGGGTTCTGATAACAACCATCCGAGCTAGTGTGGATAGCAAATCCATTCTCTCTCTCTCTCTCTCTCTCTCTCTCTCTCTCTCTATATATATATATATATATATATATATATATAGTCAATCTAAAGGCATATCCATATGGTAGATGCTAATGTCTTACCCATCTTGTTCTCTCGCAAAGTGTGTTGGAGTCCATGTTGCAGCCCGCTATAAGTTCACAATCCACTCCTCTTCGCTCTCCCAAACTCATAAAAAAAACTGAGGTGGCAACACTTATAGCTTGATTATGTCCCGGTTCAACAGTGGCTTCATACATAGCTATGGTAAATAAATAAAACAAGGGGGGCATATATGATCTTAAGTTGACTAGAAATACTTCTTGCTAACTCAAGAGATGTCAGTGGGTTTTGTATCTAATGAAAATTTGGTAGTTACATGTTTCTATAGCCACCAGAGGGCAATGCGTGTTTTGCCGCACCGTTCTTCAGTCATAAGTTAAGTTTTTCTTTCCATCCCATTACGGCTGGTTGTTTCATTAATATTGTGTGTTCCATCCGAGGTAGGCGGGCTTTTAATTACATTTGTGTTTGTTTTTCGTTGGCGAGATAGGGTGTCTGGTGTGCGAGGTATACTAAATTGTTTTGTGTGTGGGTGTGCCGTTATTACACGTAACACATAAATTAACATATGGGTGTCACACGTTCACCTCAAAGTAAACATAAATGTGACACACATATATTGATTCACCCCCTTATTACTGGTCCCATCAGTGACCCCTTAAGCCCCGGGGTGCCTTATGTTGGGTTCTTTCGTTATCCAAGAACGATATGATTTTTGACAAAAAGAAGACTTGTACTCCTTTGCAGGTTATACACTCATTTACATTTGGTTCCATAAATGGTCTATGCATGCTTCAGCGGTCGGAGCAAATGAAGTTGTTCAAACTAGCATGTATGCCGTGTGAGCAGATGATCAGGGATAGGGGTGCAAATTGGTACCCTTTAGAGCATTCTCTAGCCCTCTTTAGTTCAACTAACTAAATTTTCAGAAGTCACCCCACTTTTATAAATTTAGTACATTTGGTTGAGCTAAGAAGACTTCGAGGGAACCCTGACGGTCACAAATTTACATCCCTAATCAGAGAGGTGTTTACCCGACATGAATGCCGGTTTAGTGTATGGCTTGGGTACAAGTTGTTTACCCCGGCGCCCTAAGACATTCATCATCTTTTTTATGCTAGACAATGACACTGTTATATTTTGGGGGATGCGCATCTTGCTATGCTGAGATCGAGTTTATACTTCTTGTGGTTATATCACCTTTGCCATGTTTTCTTTATAAGGGGAGAACCACGGCCTCTGGATCACAAGATGCACACAGACAACCTTGATACCATGTTGGCCTCAAATTCCCTTCTTATCGATAAAAGTTTACCACTTCAAGACATTTAAGAGTCCTAATTAAGCTAGATCAGTTTGGGAATTATAAACATCACATGGCACGCTACACTAACACTTGTTTTCTTTCATAGATGATGACAAATAGACAGTGGCGTGTCTTCGGCTTACTTCAGTGCTTGTAGTCGTCGCTAGGTGGTCTATGAATCTGCATATATTTTTTTTATATTTTTTATGTTTGTTGTACTATAATGATTAAAGATGGATAGATCGAAAGTTCCCATACAAAAAGTATTGCCGCAAAAAACAAAGATGACAAATAAAGTATAGGAAACCCGCAAGGCTGCAAGAGTCTTGGCATTATCCCAAACTCCCAAACCTAGAAAGACAAGTCCGCAAAAATAACTTGGTGTAATTAATTAAGCATGCACACACCTGGTGCAAACGAGTCGATATGGGCCTCAGCGCTCCTCAAGAACTCATTGGCTTCTTGGATTTGCCTCGTGAGCTCCTGACTGTACATCACCAGCATATCACGGTAGGTCTCCTGCACACACACACACACACACACACACACACACACACACACACATATCGCTAGATCCATGTATGCAAATAATTAAGCTCCAGCTAGCTAAACTAATCATGCATGTTGTTACCATGAACTGGTCGAGCTCTGGGTCCGCCGGCTGTTCCTGCCATCCGTCTAAATTTGGCCGGAGCTCGTCGACGAGGGAGGAGAGCCGACCAACGACTTCCGGCGGCGCTCCGACCTTATTAGGCAGAGGAAAAATAACAAAATAAGAAACAGCAGGGCAGCAAAGATACAAGCTGTGCTGGTCTATATATATACAGTACGTACTTTCCGGCAGTCTATGAAGGCCCCGAGCAGAGCCGGATAGAGAGGATGCGACATGATCTTGGCCTTGATCGTGTCAGATGATCTCCTGTTGTAGCTGGACTTTCCACAGTGTTCCGGGGCCGGGAGCGGTGCTGCCGCCGGCGCCTTTTCCGGTGGTGAAGCTGATGTGGATGCGGCGTACTGATCCATCGCGACGAAGAAAGGGGTATTGGCTGCGGCTCTGGGGCCGCCCCCAGGAAGAGGGAGCCGATCCATGAGTTGGTTGTCTGGCTGGTGACTCGGCCGGCGAGGTCTAATCGTCGGAGGAGGCCTATTTAGGGCAAATGGGAGTTTTCTATTTTGTTGCCTTAAATTCTGGATTGATTTGTGTGCGTGCATCTGGTTTGCAGTTACTGTCCGGGAAGCACAGTAGCTGGACAGTCATATGTGAGGAGGAAAAGGGTCCAATAATCGAAGGGGACAGCATATATAGTCGCTGTTAGTGCGCTGTTCATGAAGTGCACGGCTGCACTGCCGTGAGCAAAATCGATCCTACCAAAGATCATAATTTTTTTTTTGAGAGAGAGAACCAAAGATCATAGTTTCAAGAGGATTTTTAGTTTTTTACGTACAGATCACGCCTTTTGGAAAACAATCATTAAATCATCAATTCTGCTCTTAGGATATCACAACTGTTAGATCAACATTATTGTACTCGATCCATTGGTCCATCAGTTTTTTTTTTGCGGGTGATTGGTCCATCAGTTTACTTATTAGTAACTCACAACCGTTAGATCTAAATAAGTGTACTTAACCATAGCATACCAGCTGGATCTACATAATCCTACCTACATAGATCGCATCTGTCAGGTCTTCATTATTGTATTCCGCAAAAAAATATCTTTATTATTTCTATCTCTATTTATATCTATTCTATATACTAGTCATCAACCCGTGCGCCTGCACATACAGGCTAGGAACTACTCTATTTGAGCATTATTGTGTAAATTAAAAACATGAATTCTTACTGCTTTAGAGTTTGTATGAATGAATAGTTGTCCAAAAGGAGGGCAACCTCTTCCCTTAATGAGCCAGGATTTTCCAATAGATATTGACCATTAAATTTTAAATTTAGTGGCTAAATTAGTTCTGCTGATGTGGATTAACGCAGATGCGGATTTTGTTTCCTGAGCTTGAGCTGAGACTGTGAGAAGTTGGCACTTTTTAGTGCGGGGCATGAATTAATTTTTATTTGTACGTCTTTGTTTCCCAAGGAAAGAAGACATGTTGTTTTTTCATAGCTTGGGCGTGGGAGTTGGGGACTCCTTTTTGTATGCGTGGCCCTAATTCTATTTATGCATATCGTGTTTCCTTCCCTTAAGAAAGAATGATTTCTAATAGATTTGACTATAAAATTTTAAATCTAATGGCTAAATTAATTTTACTGTTGTGGATTCATGCGGATGCGGATTTTGTTTTCCTGAGACCGTGCGAAGTGGACAGTTTTTAAGCGTGGGGCATGACTTTTTATTTGTATATAAAAATTTGTTTCCTTTTGAAGAAAAGAAGGCACGTTGTTCTTAATAGCTTAGGAGTGGGAGTTTTTTTCTAATACAGTACATACGTAGACACTCATATATACCCACTCATTCCTATGAACACACACGCACGCCCTACCCCTATGACCATCTTCGAAAGACTAAACCGACATATCATCTTGAGATTAACGAAGTCACCAAAGGCGTCTCGTAGTCAACGGGAATGTCTCCTCCCACTGAACACCCATCGTCAAAGATCCTAAAATAAATCCAAAAATAAATGCAAGCATCAGGATTTGAACCCGGACGGGCCGGAAATATAACTATCCACCTAACTATCTAACCACAGATTGGTTTGTGTGGGTGAAAGTTGAGGACTCCATTTTGTATGTGTGGCCTTAATCCTATTTATGTACATCATGTTTCCTTCCCTTAATGAGCCGCGATTTCCTAATAGTATTGAATCCTCCAAAAGAACTAGTAATTGTGTACGTGCAATGCACGTTGATATTAGGTATATTAATTATACGAAAATAGTAGGTAGGATATTATTTACGTATTAATTATGTAATTAGCATTGTATTAATATTTGGTATGATATTAACTGCACATTAAACGTGTTGAGCGCTCATCATTGAAGCAGCCTGAGTCGTTGGATCGATCTGGTTTGACGGCCGGGATTTGTTGGATCTGCCGCTTTGGATCTTTTTATATTGGTATAGACTAGGAGTATCAGAAATCCTTTAATTCAGAGAAGCTCTACTACTACCTCCGTCACGGTTTAGAAGGCGCATTTGGAAATTCTCTGGGACCTAGGTGATTATCTATTGGTTATGAGATGGGCTAAAAAATAGCATTCACACTACGCATGCATATAGAAATAGTATATCGGAGTACTAATTAGCTACTAGAAATAAATGCAATGCGTCCTAAACCTTGTCTATTGTGGAAACGCACGCAAATTTAACTGTGCCTTCTAAACCGTGACGAGGGAGTAGTTTTTTTGAACGGATGCCACTAATATGAGCCCTGTTTACAGGGGGCTCACAGTTCGACACATGGCTTCCTTCCTTGCCTACCAAGTCGCATAGCCGGCCAATCATGCATTCATTGGGTCAGTCACGGTGGGAAGCCGCGGAGCAATGAGTTGGTGGTGTCGGCGTCGCGCCACAAATAAGGCAGGCAGGCAGCTTGTCCCTGCTCCGACCCTGGAACATACTACGTACGTACTTCTATATGGTTTCCTTCCTAAAACAGTAATGCATGACGCGAAGCGGTGTGTCCCTTTTTGGTTAGCGGTCCGTTCCCGGGTCGCTTGCCGTGTCAAATGGGCCGTGGCTGTCCTCCCGCCACCTCCGTCGCTCCGACGTTCTTCGCGGTGAAGCCATCCATGTCCTATGGAATGGAATGGAGTGGCCGTACAACAGCGCCAGGGCAAGCACGTGCTGATATACATGCACGCACGCACATGTGGCGCTACTTTGTCTTGTGTGGATCGTCGCGTCGCTCTCCGCGACCCCGACCCCGTCCCCTCCGTGAGGTGAGGTCGACCGGCCGCCGATTCGCAGCGGCGTCCCCTTGGCCGTTCATGCGAGCCGGGCTCTGCAGTGTGAGAAAGAATGGCACGCACGCATCGGGCCGTTGGCTCCACCATCCCCTTCCCCGAATCTTGCTACTGCCCTTGCCGCCGGCGTGTGGGCAGCCGAAGACCGCGTTCCGTTTGCCCTACATGCAGCCAGCGGAGGCCGGCCGGTGCGCGCATCGTGACCACAGATGCACGAGCCGCGGCCGCCTCTGCTACGACTCCAGTCCGCGCGCGAGGCATGGCCACGGTGTGCACAATCGCCGTGCCCAGCTCGCTGGCTGCCCGAAGACGTCTGCATTCTAGTCGTGCCTCGTAGTACTGTGTATGTTTGGTGGAATATGCTTGGTGTCATGTGTTGGGGAACGTAGCAGAAATTCAAAATTTTCCTACGTGTCACCAAGATCTATCTATGGAGAGACCAGCAACGAGGGGAAGGAGAGTGCATCTACATACCCTTGTAGATCGCTAAGCGGAAGCGTTCAAGTGAACGGGGTCGATGGAGTCGTACTCGTCGTGATCCAAATCACTGATGATCCTAGTGCTGAACGGACAGCACCTTCGCGTTCAACACACGTACAGCCCGGTGACGTCTCCCATGCCTTGATCCAGAAAGGAGAGAGGGAGAGGTTGAGGAAGACTCCATCCAGCAGCAGCACAACGGCATGGTGGTGATGGAGGAGCGTGGCAATCCTGCAGGGCTTCACCAAGCACCACGGGATATGAGGAGAAAGAGAGGGAGGGCTGCACCATCAGGCAGAGATCAAAATCACGTGTGTTATGGGCAGCCCCTAGGCCTCATATATATAGGGGAAGGGGAGGAGGCTGCGCCCCCTCTAGGGTTCCCACCCCTAGAGGGGCGGCAGCCCTAGATGGGTCTTGGGTGGCGGCCAAGAGAGGGGAGAGGGGGAGGCGCCCCTAGGGTGGGCCTTAAGGCCCATCTGGACCTAGGGTTTGCCCCCTCCCACTCTCCCTGCGCCTTGGGCCTTGGTGGGAGGCGCACCAGCCCACTAAGGGGCTGGTCCCTCACCACTCTTGGCCCACGCAACCTTCTGGGGTTGGTGGCCCCACTTGGTGGACCCCCGGGACCCTCCCGGTGGTCCCGGTACGTTACCGATAAACCCCGAAACTCTTCCGGTGACCAAAACAGGACTTCCCATATATAAATCTTTACCTCCGGACCATTCCGGAACTCCTCGTGACGTCCGGGATCTCATCTAGGACTCCGAACAACATTCGGTAACCACATACAAACTTCCTTTATAACCCTAGCGTCATCGAACCTTAAGTGTGTAGACCCTACGGGTTCGGGAGACATGCAGACATGACCGAGACGTTCTCCGGTCAATAACCAACAGCGGGATCTGGATACCCATGTTGGCTCCCACATGTTCCACGATGTCAAGGACTTAATCAATCCCGTATACAATTCCCTTTGTCCATCGGTACGATACTTGCCCGAGATTCGATCGTCGGTATCCAGATACCTTATTCAATCTCATTACCGGCAAGTCTCTTTACTCGTTCCGTAACACATCATCCCGTGATCAACTCCTTGATCACATTGTGCACATTATGATGATGTCCTACCGAGTGGGCCCAGAGATACCTCTCCGTTTACACGGAGTGACAAATCCCAGTCTCAATTCGTGCCAACCCAACAGACACTTTCGGAGATACCTGTAGTGTACCTTTATAGCCACCCAGTCACGTTGTGACGTTTGGTACACCCAAAGCATTCCTACGGTATCCGGGAGTTGCACAATCTCATGGTCTAAGGAAATGATACTTGACATTAGAAAAGCTTTAGCATACGAACTACACGATCTTGTGCTATGCTTAGGATTGGGTCTTGTCCATCACATCATTCTCCTAATGATGTGATCCCGTTATCAACGACATCCAATGTCCATGGTTAGGAAACCGTAACCATCTATTGATCAACGAGCTAGTCAACTAGAGGCTTACTAGGGACATGGTGTTGTGTATGTATCCACACATGTATCTGAGTTTCCTATCAATACAATTCTAGCATGGATAATAAACGATTATCATGAACAAGGAAATATAATAATAATCAATTTATTATTGCCTCTAGGGCATATTTCCAACAGTCTCCCACTTGCACTAGAGTCAATAATCTAGTTCACATCGCCATGTGATTAACACTCACAGGTCACATCGCCATGTGACCGACATCCAAAGAGTTTACTAGAGTCAATAATCTAGTTCACATCACTATGTGATTAACACTCAATGAGTTCTGGGTTTGATCATGTTGCTTGTGAGAGAGGTTTTAGTCAACGGGTCTGAACCTTTCAGATCCGTGTGTGCTTTACAAATCTCTATGTCATCTCCTAGATGCAGCTACCATGCTCTATTTGGAGCTATTCCAAATAACTGTTCTACTTGGAGCTATTCTAAATTGTTGCTCCATTATACGTATCCGGTATCTCTACTCAGAGCTATCCGGATAGGTGTTAAGCTTGCATCGACGTAACCCTTTACGACGAACTCTTTTACCACCTCCATAATCGAGAAAATTCCTTAGTCCACTAGTTACTAAGGATAACTTTGACCGCTGTCCTGTGATCCATTCTTGGATCACTCTTGTACCCCTTGACTGACTCATGGCAAGGCACACTTCAGGTGTGGTACACAGCATAGCATACTGTAGAGCCTACGTCTTAAGCATAGGGGACGACCTTCGTCCTTTCTCTCTATTCTGCCGTGGTCGAGCTTTATACCTTACGACTCAGGCAAGAACTCCTTCTTTGACTGATCCATCTTGAACACCTTCAAGATCATGTCAACGTGTGTGCTCATTTGAAAGTACCACTAAGCGTTTTGATCTATCCTTATAGATCTTTATGCTCAATGTTCAAGTAGCTTAATCCAGGCTTTCCATTGAAAAACACTTTCCAAATAACCCTATATACTTTCTAGAAATTCTACGTCATTTCTGATCAACAATATGTCAACATATATTTATCAGAAATTCTATAGTTCTCCCACTCACTTCTTTGGAAATACAAGTTTCTCATAAACTTTGTATAAACCCAAAATCTTTGATCATCATCAAAGCATTCATTCCAACTCCGAGATGCTTACTCCAGTCCTCAGAAGGATTGCTGGAGCTTTGCATACTTATTAGCATCTTTTAGGATTGACAAAACCTTCCGGTTGTATCACATACAACCTTTCCTCAAGAAAATCGTCGAGGAAACAATGTTTTGACATCCTATCTGTAAGATTTCATAAATAATGCAGTAATCGCTAATATAATTCCAACAGACTCTTAGCATCGCTACGAGTGAGAAAGTCTCATCGTAGTCAACTCATTGAACTTGTCGGAAAACATCTTAACGACAAGTCGAGCTTTCTTAATGGTGATACTTACCATCATTGTCCGTCTTCCTTTTAAAAATCCATCTGTACCTAACAGCCTTACGACCATCAAGTAGTTCTTCCAAAGTCTACACTTTGTTTTTATATATGGATCCTCTCTCGGATTATACGGCCTCGAGCCATTTATCGGAATCCGGGCCCACCATCGCTTCTCCGTAGGTTCATTGTTGTCTAACAACATGACTTCCAAGACAGGATTACGTACCACTCTGAAGTAGTACGCATCCTTGTCATCCTACGAGTTTTGGGAGTGACTTGATCTGAAGTTTCATGATCACTATCATAAGCTTCCACTTCAATTGGTGTAGGTGCCACAGGAACAACTCTTTGTGCCCTGCTATACACTAGTTGAAGTAACGGTTGAATAACCTCATCAAGTCTCCACCATCCTCCCACTCAATTCTTTCGAGAGAAACTTTTCCTCGAGAAAGGACCCGATTCTAGAAACAATCCCTTATTGCTTTCGAATCTGAGACAGGAGGTATACCCAACTGTTTTGGGTGACCTATGAAGATGCATTTATCCGCTTTGGGTTCGAGCTTATCAGCCTGAAACTTTTTCACATAAGCGTCGCAACCCCAAACTTTTAAGAAATGACAGCTTAGGTTTCTCTAAACCATAGCTCATACGGTGTCATGTCATCAGAATTACGTGGTGCCCCTTTTAAAGTGAATGTGGTTGTCTCTAATGCCTAACCCATAAACTATTGTGGTAATTCGATAAGAGACATCATGGTATGCATCATATCCAATAGGGTGCAGTTATGATGTTCGGACACACCATCATACTATGGTGTTCCAGGCTGTATCAGTTGTGAAACAATTTCCACAATGTCTTAATTATGTGCCAAACTCGTAATTCAGATATTCATCTCTATGATCTTATCATAGATATTTTATCCTCTTGTCACGACGATCTTTCAACTTCACCCTGAAATTACTTGAACCTTTCAATAATTCAGACTCGTGATTCATCAAGTAAATATACTCAACATCTACTCAAATTATCTGTGAAGTAAGAACATAACGACATCCACTACATGCCTCAGCACTCATTGGACTGCACACATCAAAATGTATTACTTCCAGCAAGTTGCTTTCTAGTTCCATTTTACTGAAAATGAGGCTTTCAGTCATCTTGCCCATGTGGTATGATTTGCATGTCTCAAGTGATTCAAAATCAAGTGAGTCCAAATGGTCCATTTGCATGGAGTTTCTTCATGCATATACACCAATAGACATGGTTCGCATGTCTCAAACCTTTCAAAAATGAGTGAGCCCAAAGATCCATCAACATGGAGCTTCTTCATGCGTTTTATACCGATATGACTTAAGTGGCAGTGCCACAAGTAGGTGGTACTATCATTACTATCTTTTGGCATGAACATGTGTATCACTACGATCGAGATTCCATAAACCATTCATTTTAGGCGTAAGACCATTGAAGGTATTATTCAAATAAACAGAGTAACGATTATTCTCCTTAAATGAATAACCGTATTGCGATAGTCATAATCCAATCATGTCTATGCTCAACGCAAACACCAAATAACCATTATTTAGGTTTAACACCAATCTCGATGGTAGAGGGAGCGTGCGATGCTTGATCATATCAACATTGGAAACACTTCCAACACATATCGTCATCTCACCTTTAGCTAGTCTCCGTTTATTCCGTAGCTTTTATTTCGAGTTACTAACACTTAGCAACCGAACCGGTATCTAATACCCTGGTGCTACTAGGAGTACTAGTAAAGTACACATCAACACAATGTATATCCAATATACTTCTATCGACAGTCTTCTCATCTACCAAGTATCTAGGGTAATTCTGCTCCAGTGGCTGTTCCCATGTATTACAGAAGCACTTAGTCTCGGGCTTGGGTTTAACTTTGGGTTTCTTCACTTGAGCAGCAACCGACTTGTCATTTCATGAAGTATCCCTTTCTTGCCCTTGCCCTTCTTGAAACTAGTGGTTTCACTAACCATCAACAATTGATGCTCCTTCTTGATTTCTACTTTTGTGGTGTCAAACATCGCGAATATCTCAAGGATCATCATATATGTCCCTGATATATTATAGTTCATCACGAAGCTCAAGCAGCTTGGTGGTAATGACTTCGGAGAAACATCACTATTTCATCTGGAAGATCAACTACCACTCGATTCAAATGATTGTTGTACTCAGACAATCTGAGCACAAGCTCAACAATTGAGCTTTTCTCCCTTAGTTTGCAGGTTAAGAAAATCGTCGGAGGTCTTATACCTCTTGACGTGGGCACGAGCCTGAAATCCCAATTTCAGCCCTCGAAACATCTCATATGTTTCGCGACGTTTCAAAAACGTCTTTGGTGCCTCAACTCTAAACCGTTTAACTAAACTATCATGTAGTTATCAAAACGTGTATGTCAGATGTTCGCAACATCCACAGACGACGTTCGAGGTTCAACACACTGAGCGGTGCATTAAGGACATAAGCCTTCTATGAAGCAATGAGGACAATCCTCAGTTTACGGACCTAGTCCGCATAATTGCTACTATCAACTTTCAACTAAATTTTCTCTAGGAACATAACTAAACAGTAGAACTATAGCGTGAGCTATGACATAATTTGCAAAATCCTTTTGACTATGTTCAGGATAATTAAGTTCATCTTATGAACTCCCACTCAGATAGACATCCCTCTAGTCATCTAAGTGATTACATGATCCGAGTCAACTAGGCCGTGTCCGATCATCACGTGAGACGGACTAGCCAACATCGGTGAACATCTTCATGTTGATCGTATCTACCATACGACTCATGCTCGACCTTTCGGTCTTCTGTGTTCCGAGGCCATGTCTGTACATGCTAGGCTCGTCAAGTCAACCTAAGTGTTTGCATGTGTTCCGAGGCCATGTCTGTACATGCTAGGCTCGTCAACACCCGTTGTATTCGAACGTAAGAATCTATACACCCGATCATCACGTGGTGCTTCGAAACTACGAACTGTCGCAACGGTGCACAGTTAGGGGGAACACTTTCTTGAAATTTTAATGAGAGATAATCTTATTTACTACCGTCGTTCTAAGCAAATAAGATGTATAAACATGATAAACATCACATGCAATCAAATAATAGTGACATGATATGGCCAATATCATATAGCTCCTTTGATCTCCATCTTGGGGCTCCATGATCATCATCGTCAGCGGCATGACACCATGATCTCCATCATCATGATCTCCATCATCGTGTCTCCATGAAGTTGTCACGTCATCTATTACTTCTACTACTACAGCTAACGGTTAGCAATAAAGTAAAGTAATTACATGACGTTTATGTTGACACGCAGGTCATAAATAAATTAAGACAACTCCTATGGCTCCTGCCGGTTGTCATACTCATCGACATGCAAGTCGTGATTCCTATTACAAGAACATGATCAATCTCATACATCACATATATCATTCATCACATCCTTTTGGCCATATCACATCACATGGCATACCCTGCAAAAACAAGTTAGACGTCCTCTAATTGTTGTTTGCATGTTTTACGTGGCTTCTATGGGTTTCTAGCAAGAACGTTTCTTACCTACGCAAAACCACAACGTGATATGCCAATTGCTATTTACCCTTCATAAGGACCCTTTTCATCGAATCCAATCCGACTAAAGTGGGAGAGACAGACACCCGCCAGCCACCTAATGCAACTAGTGCATGTCAGTCGGTGGAACCGGTCTCACGTAAGAGTACGTGTAAGGTTGGTCCGGGCCGCTTCATCCCACGATGCCGCCGAATCAAGATAAGACTAGTAACGGCAAGCATATTGAACAAAATCAACGCCCACAACTACTTTGTGTTCTACTCATGCATAGAAACTACGCATAGACCTAGCTCATGATGCCACTGTTGGGGAACGTAGCAGAAATTCAACATTTTCCTACGTGTCACCAAGATCTATCTATGGAGAGACCAGCAACGAGGGGAAGGAGAGTGCATCTACATACCCTTGTAGATCGCTAAGCGGAAGCGTTCAAGTGAACGGGGTCGATGGAGTCGTACTCGTCGTGATCCAAATCACCGATGATCCTAGTGCTGAACGGACAACACCTTCGCGTTCAACACACGTACAGCCCGGTGACATCTCCCATGCCTTGATCCAGCAAGGAGAGAGGGAGAGGTTGAGGAAGACTCCATCCAGAAGCAGCACAATGGCGTGGTGGTGATGGAGGAGCGTGGCAATCCTTCAGGGCTTCACCAAGCACCACGGGATATGAGGAGAAAGAGAGGGAGGGCTGCACCATCAGGCAGAGATCAAAATCACGTGTGTTATGGGCAGCCCCTAGGCCTCATATATATAGGGGAAGGGGAGGAGGCTGCGCCCCCTCTAGGGTTCCCACCCCTAGAGGGGCGGCAGCCCTAGATGGGTCTTGGGTGGCGGCCAAGAGAGGGGAGAGGGGGAGGCGCCCCTAGGATGGGCCTTAAGGCCCATCTGGACCTAGGGTTTGCCCCCTCCCACTCTCCCTGCGCCTTGGGCCTTGGTGGGAGGCGCACCAGCCCACTAAGGGGCTGGTCCCTCACCACTCTTGGCCCACGCAACCTTCTAGGGTTAGTGGCCCCACTTGGTGGACCCCCGGGACCCTCCCGGTGGTCCCGGTACGTTACCGATAAACCCCGAAACTCTTCCGGTGACCAAAACAGGACTTCCCATATATAAATCTTTACCTCTGGACCATTCCGGAACTCCTCGTGACGTCCAGGATCTCATCTAGGACTCCGAACAACATTCGGTAACCACATACAAACTTCCTTTATAACCCTAGCGTCATCGAACCTTAAGTGTGTAGACCCTACGGGTTCGGGAGACATGCAGACATGACCGAGACGTTCTCCGGTCAATAACCAACAGCGGGATCTGGATACCCATGTTGGCTCCCACATGTTCCACGATGTCAAGGACTTAATCAATCCCGTATACAATTCCCTTTGTCCATCGGTACGATACTTGCCCGAGATTCGATCGTCGGTATCCAGATACCTTGTTCAATCTCGTTACCGGCAAGTCTCTTTACTCGTTCCATAACACATCATCCCGTGATCAACTCCTTGATCACATTGTGCACATTATGATGATGTCCTACCGAGTGGGCCCAGAGATACCTCTCCGTTTACACGGAGTGACAAATCCCAGTCTCAATTCGTGCCAACCCAACAGACACTTTTGGAGATACCTGTAGTGTACCTTTATAGCCACCCAGTCACGTTGTGACGTTTGGTACACCCAAAGCATTCCTACGGTATCCGAGAGTTGCACAATCTCATGGTCTAAGGAAATGATACTTGACATTAGAAAAGCTTTAGCATACGAACTACACGATCTTGTGCTATGCCTAGGATTGGGTCTTGTCCATCACATCATTCTCCTAATGATGTGATCCCGTTATCAACGACATCCAATGTCCATGGTCAGGAAACCGTAACCATCTATTGATCAACGAGCTAGTCAACTAGAGGCTTACTAGGGACATGGTGTTGTGTATGTATCCACACATGTATCTGAGTTTCCTATCAATACAATTCTAGCATGGATGATAAACGATTATCATGAACAAGGAAATATAATAATAATCAATTTATTATTGCCTCTAGGGCATATTTCCAACATCATGTCGGTCATCTCATACAGGATTTCAGGACTAATCGATGTACGGCCATATGCAAGGGCACGCCTGATCAAATTGCATCCATCCACCTCTATGCTCTTTCTTTTTGAGAAGCGCCTTTAACTTCATTCATACACATAACAATTACAGGTACACTGATTTTTGGATTTAAAAATCTAAGAAAATACAAAGTCGACTAAGAATTACAATGAGATCTTGTAAAAACACCTTCTTCGTGGTATCAATATCTGCTCGAAGAAATACTCCAAAGGCTTTGGTAAAGAAACTGCAATTAAATTGGAGCAACGATGTTGTCACTGTTTCACTCATACAAACATTACCAACAATGGTTTTTGAAAGCGCCTTGAGTCGCCCATCTGCCGGTGTAGTGAACAATGGGTGTTCATACCCCTGACCATGTGCTGGAATTTAGTCTATTTTGGGCAGCCCAATAACTATTTCAGAAATTCCTAACAAATCCTAGAGGTCCACTTAGCTCATTTGTGCAAGGTAAGGGATACTACTAAAGTTTAGCCCACATTGCTAGTTTAGTGGGAGTTGGACCTCCTTATAAGGGAGGTTCTTTCCCACTTGTATGAGCATGAGAACAAGAGGGATATCCATGCGCGTTCCTCCTCCGCCGCCCGCCACGCCTTGTCATGACGCGTCGCGTCGCGGGTTGCGGGAATGAGCCGAGCCGATATCTAAATTTTTGCCACGCACTATGGGTATACGAAAAGTCACTCGGGAGCTGGAAAGTTTTTGCTGTAGTGGACATTGAATACGAGCGCTGCACCCTTCGGCTGCTGCCTGTTCGTTTCATCTTCCACATTCTCTTGCGCCTATAAAAGGGAGGTCGCTCCTCTCAGAGAAACGCACCAGAACTACTCCTTCCCTCGCCATCGGTTCCATCTCTGAGCTGTTGCTGTCTTCCTCATCCCGACTTGTGGCGTGCACCGCACGTCAGGACAGTAGGCCTCCGAAACCGCACTTTTTGAGTCCTGTACGGGAGAAGGGTGATAAGGTTTTTGGGGAGCGCTCAGCGCGACTACTGGCTGCTTCATCACAGACGATTCGGTCGCCGACGACTACTTCCCCGACGACGACTTCTTCCCCGACGTCCACGACCTCCTCGACGACATGGCAGGCGAGGACACCGACCCCAAGTCCAGCGCTTCTGCTGCTGCTGTCCCGTACGTGTTTTTCTCCTTTCTATTAGAGGTCCTGCTACAGTTCCTTGTTCTAGTATTTGCCCTAGATATGTTAGACTCTATTTCATATAGGCAACTTGCTATACTGTCAGCTCTAGATATGTTTAGTTACAGTTCATATATGAAGATGTTGTTTACCTTCTCTTTGTCAAATCGCATGGCTTGTTTTATCACTACTATTCTGGTCATGCTTTATCTAGTATTTCTATTAATAAAATCATTCGGTAAATTGCTCATATTTCCAACAATCCAAAAACCTTATTATAGGCAATTTACCCCGAGTGGTTTTGCTGCTTCCATGAGACCTCCTATGTTTGAGGGTATCCACTATAAGAGGTGTCGTGTGAGAGCAGTCTTATGATTTCAAACTATGAGTTGCTATGATGCCACTCTCGGCAAACCTGAAGGAGAGCTTGATGCTCAACAGGCACAAGCTTTTCAGAAAATGGATACTCTATTTAAGGCTGCTCTGTTGAGTGTTCTTGGTGAGAACATAGTTGATGCCTATGCGTCATTTGATAATGGAAAAGATATGTGGGATGCACTCGAGGCCAAGTTTGGGGTCTTGGATGCTGGCACTGAGCTGTACATCATGGAGCAATTCTATGATTACAGGATGACTGAAGAGCGCTCCGTGGTTGAGCAAGCTCATGAGATACAGTCATTTGCTAGAGAACTTGAGCACTTTAGTTGTATGCTACCGGACAAGTTTGTTGTCGAAGGTATCATCACTAAGCTTCCTCCTTCGTGGAGGAACTTTGCTACCTTACTGAAGCATAAGAGACATGAGTTTTCCATCCCGGATCTCATTGGCACTCTTGATGTGGAAGAAAAGGCGAGAGCAAAGGATACACGTGCTCGAGGTATTGAGGGAGGATCTAGTGCCAATCTGGTACAAAAGAAGAACTTCCAGCCCCACAAGTTCAAGAACAAGGGCAAGTTTGATGGTAAAGCAAAGTTTGATGGGAAGAACAAGGCTGTGCAGCACACGAACTTCAAGAAGAAGAATCCAAAGAAGAAAGGTGCTTGTCATGTGTGTGGCGATCCTGATCATTGGGCTCCTAGTTGCCCTAATCGCTATGACAAGCGTTACCCTGGGAAAGGCGGCAAGACCGCTAATGTTGTCATTGGAGACACTGACATGAAGGATGATGGGTATGGTATATTTCCCACTATTCTTTCAGTATGTCATTCTCCTGATTGGTTGATTGACACGGGTGCTAATGTGCATGTATGCGGTGATATTTCCATTTTTTTCGTCTTATCAGACCGCAGGGACTTCAACCGTGCTGATGGGCAACGGTTCAAGTGCTTCTGTTCATGGTGTTGGCACAGTCGATCTGAAGTTTACTTCGGGGAAGATCGTGCGGCTGAAGAACGTGCATTATGTCCCCTCCGTCAATAAAAATCTTGTTAGCGGATCTCTTCTGTGTAGAGATGGCTACAAGCTTGTCTTTGAGTCGAATAAATTTGTAATATCCAAGTATGGAACCTTTGTTGGTAAAGGTTATGAGTCAGGAGGCCTGTTTCATTTATCCTATCAGACGTTTGCAATAAAGTTGTTAATCATATTTGCATCAATAGTGAATCAAATGTGCGGCATTCACGTCTTTGTCATGTTGACTTTGGTTGCATGTCGCGACTAGCGAAGTTGAACTTAATCCCTAGTTTCACCACTGTCAAGGGATCTAAGTTTCAAGTGTGTGTGCAAGCTAAGCAACCTCGTAAGTCTCACACGACTGCGAAAACGAGAAATCTTGCACCACTAGAGCTCATACATTCAGATCTATGTGAAATGAATGGTGTTTTGACAAAAGGTGGAAAGAAATATTTCATGACGTTAATTGATGACTCCACTAGATACTGCCGTGTGTATCTTCTGAAATCTAAGGATGAGGCTTTGAACTTTTTCAAGATCTATAAAGCTGAAGTGGAAAACCAACTTGATCGAAAAATCAAGAGGCTTAGGTCCGAACGTGGTGGAGAGTATTTTTCCAATGAATTGATGCTTTTTGTGCGGAACATGGTATAATCCATGAGAGGACGCCTCCCTATTCACCTCAGTCAAATGGGGTGGCCGAAAGAAAGAACCGTACTCTAACTGATTTGGTTAACGCCATGTTAGACACATAGGGTCTCTCCAAGGCATGGTGGGGGAGGCGATATTGACGGCATGTCATGTCCTAAACCGAGTTCCCACAAAGAACAAAGAGATAACTCCATTCGAGGAATGGGAGAAGAAAAGGTTAAAACTCTCTTATCTACGAACATGGGGTTGTTTGGCGAAAGTCAATGTGCCAATTCCAAAGAAGCGGAAGCTTGGACCAAAGATTGTGGATTGTGTTCTCTTGGGATATGCTTTTCATAGCATTGGCTATAGATTCTTGGTAGTAAAATCTGAGGTACCTGACATGCATGTCGGTACGATCATGGAGTCGAATGATGCGACTTTCTTTGAAGATATCTTTCCCATGAAGGATATGGCTACCTCATCTAATCAGGAGATGCCTAGTTCATCGAATTAGGAACCAGTTATAATTACCGAACCTGCCATTTCGATGGAACACTTTGAAAGTCCTGTGGAGGAGAACAATGAAGTTCCTACTAGGAGCAAGAGACAGAGGACTACAAAGTCCTTTGGTGATGATTTTCTTGTGTATCTCATAGATGACACTCCCAGTTCTATTTCAGAGGCCTATGCATCTGAAGATGCTGACTACTGGAAGGAAGCGGTTCGTAGCAAGATAGATTCCATTTTGGCGAATGAAACTGTTGGGGAACGTTGCAGAAAAAAAAAATTTCCTACGGTTTCACCAAGATCCATCTATGAGTTCATCTAGAAACGAGTGATCGGATGCATCTACATACCTTTGTAGATCGCGAGCGGAAGCGTTCAAAGAACGGGGATGAGGGAGTCGTACTCGACGTGATCCAAATCACCGGAGATCCTAGCGCCGAACGGACGGCACCTCTGCGTTCAACACACGTATGGTCAGCGTGACGTCTCCTCCTTCTTGATCCAGCAAGGGGGAAGGAGAGGTTGATGAAGATCCAGCAGCACGACGGTGTGATGGTGGATGCAGCAGTCACCACAGCAGGGCTTCGCCGAGCTTCTACGAGAGGGAGAGGTGTAGCAGGGGAGAGGGAGGCGCCAAGGCTTAAGGGTGCGGCTGCCCCTCCCTCCCCCCTTTATATAGGCTCCCCAAGGGGGGCGCCGGCCCTTGGAGATCAGATCTCCCAAGGGGGGCGGCGGCCAGGGGGTGGAGTACCCCCCAAGGCAAGTGGGGCGCCCCCCCACCCTAGGGTTTCCAACCCTAGGCGCAGGGGGTGGGCCAAGGGGGGCGCACCAGCCCACTGTGGGCTGGTTCCCCTCCCCACTTCAGCCCATGGGGCCCTCCGGGATGGGGGGCCCCACCCGGTGGACCCCCGGGACCCATCCGGTGGTCCCGGTACAATACCGGTGACCTCCGAAACTCTCCCAATGGCCGAAACTGCACTTCCTATATATAATTCTTCACCTCCGAACCATTCTGGAACTCCTCGTGACGTCCGGGATCTCATCCGGGACTCCGAACAACTTTCGGGTTACTGCATATACATATCTCTACAACCCTAGCGTCACCGAACCTTAAGTGTGTAGACCCTACGGGTTCGGGAGACATGTAGACATGACCGAGACGGCTCTCCGGTCAATAAGCAACAGCGGGATCTGGATACCCATGTTGGCTCCCACATGCTCCTCGATGATCTCATCGGTTGAACCACGATGTCGAGGATTCACGCAACCCCGTATACAATTCCCTTTGTCAATCGGTACGTTACTTGCCCGAGATTCGATCGTCGGTATCCCAATACCTCGTTCAATCTCGTTACCGGCAAGTCACTTTAGTCGTACCGTAATGCATGATCCCGTGACCAGACACTTGGTCACTTTGAGCTCATTATGATGATGCATTACCGAGTGGGCCCAGAGATACCTCTTCGTCATACGGAGTGAAAAATCCCAGTCTTGATCCGTGTCAACCCAACAGACACTTTCGGGGATACCCGTAGTATACCTTTATAGTCACCCAGTTACGTTGTGACGTTTGGTACACCCAAAGCACTCCTACGGTATCCGGGAGTTACACGATCTCATGGTCTAAGGAAAAGATACTTGACATTGGAAAAACTCTAGCAAACGAACTATACGATCTTGTGCTATGTTTAAGATTGGGTCTTGTCCATCACATCATTCTCCTAATGATGTGATCTCGTTATCAATGACATCCAATGTCCATAGTCAGGAAACCATGACTATCTGTTGATCAACGAGCTAGTCAACTAGAGGCTTACTAGGGACATGTTGGTGTCTATGTATTCACACATGTATTACGATTTCCGGATAACACAATTATAGCATGAATAAAAGACAATTATCATGAACAAGGAAATATAATAATAATCCTTTTATTATTGCCTCTAGGGCATATTTCCAACAGTCTCCCACTTGCACTAGAGTCAATAATCTAGTTACATTGTGATGAATCGAACACCCATAGAGTTCTGGTGTTGATCATGTTTTGCCCTAGGAAGAGGTTTAGTCAACGGATCTGCGACATTCAGATTCGTATGTACTTTACAAATATCTATGTCTCCATCTTGAACATTTTCACGAATGGAGTTGAAGCGACGCTTGATGTGCCTTGTCTTCTTGTGAAACCTGGGCTCCTTGGCAAGTGCAATAGCTCCAGTGTTGTCACAGAAGAGTTTGATCGGCTCCGACACATTGGGTATGACTCCTAGGTCGGTGATGAACTCCTTCACCCAAATTGCTTCATGCGCTGCCTCCGAGGCTGCCATGTACTCCGCTTCACATGTAGATCTCACCACGACGCTCTGCTTGCAGCTGCACCAGCTTACTGCTCCTCCATTCAACATATACACGTATCCGGTTTATGACTTAGAGTCATCCAGATCTGTGTCGAAGCTAGCGTCGACGTAACCCTTTACGACGAGCTCTTCGTCACCTCCATAAATGAGAAACATGTCCTTGGTCCTTTTCAGGTACTTCAGGATATTCTTGACCATTGTCCAGTGTTCCTTGCCGGGATTACTTTGGTATCTTCCTACCAAACTTACGGCAAGGTTTACATCAGGTCTGGTACACAGCATGGCATACATAATAGACCCTATGGCTGAGGCATAGGGGATGACACCCATCTCTTCTATATCTTCTGCCGTGGTCGGACATTGAGCTGAGCTCAATTTCACACCTTGTAACACAGGCAAGAACCCCTTCTTAGACTGATCCATATTGAACTTCTTCAATATCTTATCAAGGTATGTGCTTTGTGAAAGACCTATGAGGCGTCTTGATCTATCTCTATAGATCTTGATGCCTAATATATATGCAGCTTCTCCAAGGTCCTTCATTGAAAAACTCTTATTCAAGTAGGCCTTAATGCTGTCCAAAAGTTCTATATCATTTCCCATCAAAAGTATGTCATCTACATATAATATGAGAAATGCTACAGAGCTCCCACTCACTTTCTTGTAAACGCAGGCTTCTCCATAAGTCTGCATAAACCCAAACGCTTTGATCATCTCATCAAAGCGAATGTTCCAACTCCGAGATGCTTGCACCAGCCCATAAATGGATCGCTGGAGCTTGCATACCTTGTTAGCATTCTTTGGGTCGACAAAACCTTCCAGCTGCATCATATACAGTTCTTCCTTAAGATAACCGTTAAGGAATGCCGTTTTGACGTCCATTTGCCATATCTCATAATCATAGTATGCGGCAATTGCTAACATGATTCGGACGGACTTCATCTTTGCTATGGGAGAGAAAGTCTCATCGTAGTCAACCCCTTGAACTTGTCGATAACCCTTAGCGACAAGCCTAGCTTTATAGATGGTCACATTACCATCCGCGTCTGTCTTCTTCTTAAAGATCCATTTATTTTCTATGGCTCGCCGATCATCGGGCAAGTCAGTCAAAGTCCATACTTCGTTTTCATACATGGATCCTATCTCGGATTTCATGGCTTCCAGCCATTTGTCGGAATCCGGGCCCGCCATCGCTTCTTCATAGTTTGAAGGTTCACCGTTGTCCAACAACATGATTTCTAAGACAGGGTTGCCGTACCACTCTGGTGCGGAACGTGTCCTAGTGGACCTATGAAGTTCAGTAGCAACTTGATCTGAAGTTTCATGATCATCATCATTAACTTCCTCTCTAGTCGGTTCAGGCACCTCAGGAACATTTTCTTGAGCTGCGCTACTTACCGGTTCAAGAGGTAATACTTCATCAAGTTCTACTTTCCTCCCACTTATTTCTTTCGAGAGGAACTCTTTATCTAGAAAGGATCCATTCTTGGCAACAAAGATCTTGCCTTCGGATCTAAGGTAGAAGGTATACCCAACAGTTTCTTTAGGGTATCCTATGAAGACGCATTTTTCTGACTTGGGTTCGAGCTTTTCAGGTTGAAGTTTCTTGACATAAGCATCGCATCCCCAAACTTTTAGAAACGACAGCTTAGGTTTCTTCCCAAACCATAATTCATACGGTGTCGTCTCAACGGGTTTCGACGGAACCCTATTTAAAGTGAATGCGGCAGTCTCTAAAGCATAGCCCCAAAATGACAGTGGTAAATCGGTAAGAGACATCATAGATCGCACCATATCCAATAGAGTGCGATTACGACGTTCGGACACACCATTACGCTGAGGTATTCCAAGCGGTGTGAGTTGTGAAACTATTCCATATTTTCTTAAGTGTGTGCCAAATTCGTGACTCAAGTATTCTCCTCCACGATCTGATCGCAAAAACTTGATTTTTCTGTCACGTTGATTCTCAACCTCACTCCGAAATTCCTTGAACTTTTCAAAGGTTTCAGACTTGTGTTTCATTAAGTAGACATACCCATATCTACTCAAGTCATCAGTGAGGGTGAGAACATAATGATAACCACCGCGAGCCTCAACACTCATTGGACCGCACACATCAGTATGTATGATTTCCAATAAGTTGGTTGCTCGCTCCATTGTTCCTGAGAACGGAGTCTTGGTCATTTTACCCATGAGGCATGGTTCGCACGTGTCAAATGATTCGTAATCAAGAGACTCTAAAATTCCATCTGCATGGAGCTTCTTCATGCGTCTGACACCTATGTGACCAAGGCGACAGTGCCACAAGTATGTGGGACTATCATTATCAACCTTACATCTTTTGGTATTA
The DNA here is from genome assembly GCF_056163025.1 of Triticum urartu. Taxonomy (NCBI): domain Eukaryota; kingdom Viridiplantae; phylum Streptophyta; class Magnoliopsida; order Poales; family Poaceae; genus Triticum; species Triticum urartu. The sequence goes on along the minus strand of NC_141876.1, from coordinate 45,485,928 downwards.
ACACTATGAATATGTGTAGCATTACGCTCGAGATTCATTAAGAATAAACCATTCACCATAGGAGCATGACCATAAAACATATCTCTCATATAAATAGAAAAACCATTATTCTCGGATTTAAATGAGTAGCCATCTCGAATTAAACGAGATCCTGATACAATGTTCATGCTCAAACTTGGCACTAAATAACAATTATTGAGGTTCAAAACTAATCCCGTAGGTAAATGTAGAGGTAGCGTGCCGACGGCGATCACATCGACCTTGGAACCATTCCCGACGCGCATCGTCACCTCGTCCTTCGCCAGTCTCCGCTTATTTCGCAGCTCCTGTTTTGAGCAACTGCACCGGTATCAAATACCCAGGAGCTACTACGAATACTGGTAAGGTACACATCAATTACATGTATATCACATATACCTTTTGTGTTGCCGGCCTTCTTGTCCGCTAAGTATTTGGGGCAGTTCCGCTTCCAGTGACCACTTCCCTTGCAATAAAAGCACTCAGTCTCGGGCTTGGGTCCATTCTTTGGCTTCTTCCCGATAGCTTGCTTACCGGGCGCGGCAACTCCCTTGTTGTCCTTCTTGAATTTTTTTTTACCCTTGCCTTTCTTGAACTTAGTGGTTTTATTCACCATCAACACTTGATGTTCCTTTTTGACTTCTACCTCTGCTGATTTCAGCATTGAAAATACCTCAGGAATGGTCTTTTCCATCCCCTGCATATTGAAGTTCATCACAAAGCTCTTGTAGCTCGGTGGAAGAGACTGAAGGATTCTGTCAATGACCGCGTCATCCGGGAGATTAACTCCCAGCTGAGTTAATCAGTTATGTAATCCAGACATAGTGAGTATATGCTCATTGACAGAACTATTTTCCTCCATCTTACAGCTGAAGAACTTGTCGGAGACTTCATATCTCTCGACCCGGGCATGAGCTTGAAAAACCATTTTCAGCTCTTCAAACATCTCATATGCTCCGTGTCTCTCAAAACGCTTTTGGAGCCCTGGTTCTAAGCTGTAAAGCATGCCGCACTGAACGAGGGAGTAGTCATCAGCACGTGTCTGCCAAGCGTTCATAACGTCTTGGTTCTGTGGGATGAGTGCGTCACCTAGCGGTGCTTCTAGGACATAATCTTTCTTTGCAGCTATGAGGATGATCCTCAGGTTCCGGACCCAGTCCGTATAATTGCTGCCATCGTCTTTCAGCTTGGTTTTCTCTAGGAACGCGTTGAAGTTGAGGACAACGTTGGCCATTTGATCTACAAGACATATTGTAAAGATTTTAGACTAAGTTCATGATAATTAAGTTAAGTCCATCTAATCAAATTATATAATGAACTCCCACTCAGATAGACATCCCTCCAGTAATCTAAGTATAACATGATCCGAGTTAACTAGGCCGTGTCCGATCATCACGTGAGACGGACTAGTCAACATCGGTGAACATCTTCATGTTGATCGTATCTTCTATACGACTCATGCTCGACCTTTCGGTCTTCTGTGTTCCGAGGCCATGTCTGTACATGCTAGGCTCGTCAAGTCAACCTAAGTGTTTGCATGTGTAAATCTGTCTTACACCCGTTGTATGTGAACGTTGGAATCTATCACACCCGATCATCACGTGGTGCTTCGAAACAACGAACTGTCGCAACGGTGCACAGTTAGGGGGAACACTTTCTTGAAATTATTATGAGGGATCATCTTATTTACTACCATCGTTCTAAGTAAAAAAGATGCAAAAACATGATAAACATCACATGCAATCAAATAATAATAGTGACATGATATGGCCAATATCACATAGCTCCTTTGATCTCCATCTTGGGGCTCCATGATCATCTTGTCACCGGCATGACACCATGATCTCCATCATCATGATCTCCATCATCGTGTCTCCATGAAGTTGCTCGCCAACTATTACTTCTACTACTATGGCTAACACATTTAGCAATAAAGTAAAGTAATTTACATGGCGTTTCTCAATGACACGCAGGTCATACAAAAAATAAAGACAACTCCTATGGCTCCTGCCGGTTGTCATACTCATCGACATGCAAGTCGTGATTCCTATTACAAGAACATGATCTCATACATCACATATATATATATATATATATATATATATATATATATATCATTCATCATTCATCACAACTTTGGCCATATCACATCACAAAGCACTTGCTGCAAAAACAAGTTAGACGTCCTCTAATTGTTCTTGCAAGTTTTACGTGGCTGTAATAGGGTTCTAGTAAGAACGTTTCTTACCTACGTAAAAGCCACAACGTGATTTGTCAACTTCTATTTACCCTTCATAAGGACCCTTTTCATCGAATCCGCTCCAACTAAAGTGGGAGAGACAGACACCCGCTAGCCACCTTATGCAACTAGTGCATGTCAGTCGGTGCAACCAGTCTCACATAAGCGTACATGTAAGGTCGGTCCGGGCCGCTTCATCCCACAATACCGCTGAAGCAAAATAAGACTAGTAGCGGCAAGAAAGTTGACAACATCTACGCCCACAACAAATTGTGTTCTACTCATGCAAAGAGAACTACGCATAGACCTAGCTCTGATACCACTATTGGGGAACGTTGCAGAAAACAAAAAAAATTTCCTACGGTTTCACCAAGATCCATCTATGAGTTCATCTAGCAATGAGTGATCGGATGCATCTACATACCTTTGTAGATCGCGAGCAGAAGCGTTCAAAGAACGGGGATGAGGGAGTCGTACTCGACTTGATCCAAATCACCGAAGATCCTAGCGCCGAACGGACGGCACCTCCGCATTCAACACACGTACGGTCAGCGTGACGTCTCCTCCTTCTTGATCCAGCAAGGGGGAAGGAGAGGTTGATGAAGATCCAGCAGCACGACGGCGTGGTGGTGGATGCAGCAGTCACCGCAGCAGGGCTTCGCCGAGCTTCTACGAGAGGGAGAGGTGTAGCAGGGGAGAGGGAGGCGCCAAGGCTTAAGGGTGCGGCTGCCCCTCCCTCCCCCCTTTATATAGGCTCCCCAAGGGGGGCGCCGGCCCTTGGAGATCAGATCTCCCAAGGGGGGCGGCAGCCAGGGGGTGGAGTACCCCCCAAGGCAAGTGGGGCGCCCCCCCACCCTAGGGTTTCCAACCCTAGGCGCAGGGGGTGGGCCAAGGGGGTGCACCAGCCCACTATGGGCTGGTTCCCCTCCCCACTTCAGCCCATGGGGCCCTCCGGGATGGGTGGCCCCACCCGGTGGACCCCCGGGACCCATCCGGTGGTCCCGATACAATACCGGTGACCCCCGAAACTCTCCCGATGGCCGAAACTGCACTTCCTATATATAATTCTTCACCTTCGAACCATTCTGGAACTCCTCGTGACGTCCGGGATCTCATCCGGGACTCCGAACAACTTTCGGGTTACTGCATATACATATCTCTACAACCCTAGCGTCACCGAACCTTAAGTGTGTAGACCCTACGGGTTCGGGAGACATATAGACATGACCGAGACGGCTCTCCGGTCAATAAACAACAACGGGATCTGGATACCCATGTTGGCTCCCACATGCTCCTCGATGATCTCATCGGATGAACCACGATGTCGAGGATTCACGCAACCCCGTATACAATTCCCTTTGTCAATCGGTACGTTACTTGCCCGAGATTCGATCGTCGGTATCCCAATACCTCGTTCAATCTCGTTACCGGCAAGTCACTTTAGTCGTACCGTAATGCATGATCCTGTGACCAGACACTTGGTCACTTTGAGCTCATTATGATGATGCATTACCGAGTGGGCCCAGAGATACCTCTCCGTCATACGGAGTGACAAATCCCAGTCTTGATCCGTGTCAACCCAACAGACACTTTCGGAGATACCCGTAGTATACCTTTATAGTCACCCAGTTACGTTGTGACGTTTGGTACACCCAAAGCACTCCTACGGTATCCGGGAGTTACACGATCTCATGGTCTAAGGAAAAGATACTTGACATTGGAAAAACTCTAGCAAACGAACTATACGATCTTGTGCTATGTTTAAGATTGGGTCTTGTCCATCACATCATTCTCCTAATGATGTGATCTCGTTATCAATGACATCCAATGTCCATAGTCAGGAAACCATGACTATCTGTTGATCAACGAGCTAGTCAACTAGAGGCTTACTAGGGACATGTTGGTGTCTATGTATTCACACATGTATTACGATTTCCGGGTAACACAATTATAGCATGAATAAAAGACAATTATCATGAACAAGGAATAATAATAATCCTTTTATTATTGCCTCTAGGGCATATTTCCAACAGAAACTTGGGAGATAACTGATCGTCCTTATGTGTGCAAACCTATAGGATGCAAATGGGTATTCAAGAAGAAGCTTAGGCCTGATGGTACTATTGAAAAGTACAAGGCTCGGCTCATGGCTAAGGGTTATACCCAAAAGGAAGGTGAAGACTTCTTTGATACTTACTCACCTGTGGCTCGACGGACCACTATTCGAGTTCTACTTTCACTAGCTGCCTCGCATGGTCTTCTCGTTCATCAAATGGATGTTAAGACTGCTTCCCTAAATGGGGAGTTGGACGAGGAAATTTATATGGAACAACCAGATGGGTTTGTACTAGATGTTTAGGAAGGAAAAGTGTGCAAGTTGCTAAAGTCTTTGTATGGACTCAAGCAAGCACCCAAACAGTGGCATGAGAAGTTTGAAAGAACTTTAACAGCTGCGGGCTTTGTTGTGAATGAAGCTGACAAATGTGTGTACTATCGCCATGGTGGGGGCGAGGGAGTTATCCTTTGCTTGTATGTTGATGACATACTGATTTTCGGAACAAATCTGAATGTTATTAAGGAGGTCAAGGATTTCCTATCTCGTTGTTTTGAGATGAAGGATTTAGGAGTGGCTGATGTCATTCTGAACATCAAGTTGTTGAGAGACGATGATGGTGGGATTACATTGCTTCAATCTCACTATGTGAAAAAAAATCTTGAGTCGCTTTAGCTATAGTGACTGCAAGCCCTCTCCAACACCTTTTGATGCAAGTGTGTTACTTCAAAAGAATCGAAGAATTGCTAGAGATTAATTGAAATATTCTCAGATTATTGGCTCGCTTATGTACTTAGCAAGTGCTACAAGACCTGACATCTCTTTTGTTGTTAGCAAACTGAGTCGGTTTGTCTCAAAACTAGGAGATGTGCATTGAAAAGCTCTAGAGAGAGTTTTTGCGTTATTTGAAAGGCACTACAAATTATGGAATTCACTACACCGGGCACCCAAAGGTGCTTGAAGGGTATAGTGACTCAAACTGGATCTCAGATGCTGATGAGATAAAGGCCACGAGCGGACATGTATTCACTCATGGAGGTGGCGCTGTTTCTTGGAAGTCTTGCAAGCAAACCATCTTAACAAGGTCAACAATGGAAGCAGAACTCACAACACTAGATACAGCTACGGTCGAAGCAGATTGGCTTCGTTGGCTCTTGAATGACTTGCCGGTCGTTGAGAAACCTGTACCGGGTGTCCTTATGAACTGCGACAATCAAACTGTGATCACGAAAGTGAGCAGCTCAAAGGATAACATGAAGTCATCAAGACACGTTCAGAGAAGGTTAAAGTCTGTCAGGAAAATGAGAAACTCCGGAGTTATTGCATTGGATTATATCCAAACGTCTAAAAATCTAGCAGATCCTTTTACTAAGGGTCTATCACGTAATGTGATAGATAAGGGCATCTCCAGCCGCGCCCCCAACAGGCCCCCCAGGCCACTTTTTCGGCGCCGGCGCCGAAAAAAAGGCCCAGTCGCGCCCCCAGGACGCCGAAAATTGCCGGTTCGGACCTTTTTTCCGCCCGGCGGTCACAGGCCGAACCCGGCGCGCTGGGGAGCAGTTGGGGGCTCCGGCGCTAGGGAAAAGCACGCCTGGCCCACACCGATAGGGGAAAAGTCAAGGTTTTCTTCCCCCGACTCGCCTCGCACCCCCCGCGCCCTCGGCCACCACTAGCTATATCCCGGCGACGACCGCCGCCCTACTCCGCTAGATAGCCATTCCCCGCCAGAAAATAACAGCGCTTCGCCGCGGCAGCCCCTCCCACAGCAGCTGGGCGTTTTCGGCCGCCGTTTCCGGCCGCGGAGGCACGGTTTAACGGCGGGTACACGCCCACCGAGCGCAAGGTGTTCGGCGTTTTGCCTGTCTCGGCGATGGACTCGGATGAGGAGGAAGAGTTCGCCGCGCTGCTGGAGGAGGAAGCCGCGGCCGACGTCCAGGAAGAAGAGCATCTCATGGTGCTCGCCGCCCTGGCCCAGCTGCTGGGGAGCAATGAAAAGCCGCGGCGAGGTGGCTCGGCGCCGGGGCGGGTGAAAGCAAGGAACCGGCATCGTCTCCAAGGCTACTGCATGCTCTACTCCGACTACTTCGCCGATGCTCCACTTCATGGCGAGAGAACATTTCGGCGCCGTTATCGGATGAGCCGAAAGCTCTTCCTCAGGATTGTGAATTCCATTCGGGAGTTCGACAACTACTTCAAGTGCAAGATGGATTGCACTGGTGCTCTTGGATTCACCTCCATCCAGAAGTGCACGACAGCGATGAGGATGCTTGCATATGGAGCTCCCAGTGATTCACTCGACGACTATGGGCGCATGGCCGAGTCCACCAGCATAGAGTGTTTCTACAAGTTCTGTCGGGCAGTGGTGGCAGTGTTTGAGCCACAATACTTGAGAACACCCAATGCGGAAGACACTGCTCGGATCCTAGCCCAGAATGCAGCAAGAGGATTTCCTGGGATGCTTGGAAGTATCGACTGCATGCATTGGAAATGGAAGAACTGCCCATTTGGTTGGCAGGGGATGTACAAAGGCGCCAAAGGCGGTTGCAGTGTGGTGCTTGAGGCGGTAGCCACACAGGACCTCTGGATTTGGCACTCCTTCTTTGGTATGCCAGGAACTCACAATGACATCAACGTGATGCAGTGCTCTCCTGTTTTTGCCAAGCTCGTTGAGGGCCATTCTCCTTCGGTGAACTTCGAGATCAATGGGCACCAATACAACAAGGGGTACTATCTAGCTGACGGCATCTATCCGAGATGGTCGACATTTGTGAAGACGATCTCAAACCCTGTGGCAGGAGGCAAGAACGCCTGATTTGCGAAGCTTCAAGAGGCTTGCAGGAAGGATGTCGAGCGGGCATTTGGTGTGCTCCAATCTCGATTTGCTGTTGTTCGGTATCCCGCTCAGACCTGGTCCAAAGATCAAATGTGGGAGATTATGACTTGCTGTGTCATCTTGCACAACATGATCATCGAGAGCGAGCAAGAAGACCCAGTCACTACAAGGATCCGGGTCTATTGCAACAAAAGCATTTGTCGCAACAGGTACCTATTGCCACGACATGGTGTTCGTTGCCAGCCGTTGCGACAGGACGCATGGTAATAGGTTATTGTCACAAAAAAATAAATGTGGCAAGAAAGCGTGCTATTGCAATAACCATGTTGCAAGTTGCCACATTTTTCTCGTGGCATCGTGCACTTGATGCCACAATTTGGTTTGTGGCAATAGCTTAATGCAACACGTAGCGAACCGTGGCGATTTAGTTGTTTGTGGCGATAGGCATTTGTGGCAATAACCTATACCAACAACTCTTTTTCTGGCACGTGCTCTTCCGTGGCAATAGTCAATTGTGGCAATACCCTATGGCAACAACTCTTGTTTTTGTGGGTATAGTCCTTTCGCCACGAACCCTATGTTTGTCGCAGTAAAGTATGGCAACGACTCTTCAGGCGTGGTAATACTAAAATTGCAACATACTCCTTTTGGTGGTGATAAATAGTTATCACAACGGACAGACTATTTGTGGTGAGAGGTTGTTTCGACAATATGAACGTTTCATGGCGAAAGGGCTATTTCAGCAAAACTAAATTCCGTGGCGACAAGTAGTTGTCTCAACGGACTGAGTTTTTGTGGTGATAAGTTATTGCGACTATATGAAGTGTTTCGTCGCCACAGCTAGTGCTACAAAACAGGTCGGCATGGCGACTAAGATTTGACACAACGCTATTTTTTCATGGTGCCAACATGTTGCGACCAAAATTAGCTTGTGGTAATAGCCTACTGTAACCGAAAAAAATATACAGGCATTCAATTACATGATTCAAATAATGCATATATGATGTAGATTCATCGAACATCAAAGTTTGCATAGCCAATATCCATCACAATAAACTGTAATATAATTTAGCATGCATTCAATATACTGAATGTGCCATCCTAATTAAGAGCGAAGATTAAATTGTCCGTGGTCTAGAGTCCATTCCAGCTAAATCTTTGGATCCTGCTATGAAGAAATCAGAAATTTATTTAGCTCAAGTTAATTGAAAATAGAAAATACTTAGTCAGGAAAATAAAGAAACAACACAACGACTAAATAGCAGAAAGATATAACCACTATCATGACAATTGTATAATTACTATATTCGTGCATGCATGAGTATCTTCCTGACGAATTGTCATGACCACAACAGCTAGCAAGCAAATTCTTGTGCCTGTTGTACTACTCCATCAACAATTAGGTGCTATGCAAAAGGAAATGGATAATTTCACAAAAGATTTTGTAGTTCAAACACAAGAATAATTACCTAAATTAATCAAACAAAATTTCTCCAAAACAACTACATGCTCGCACAAGTTCACAATTTCTAATGGTGAGAAAACTGTTCTATTTCTGGCTTCCCTACTGTATGTGCTTCAGCAACAAAAAAAGTACAATAGTGCAAGCAAGTAGATGATTGCACATTATGAAGGCCATTTACGTATCAAATAAAGGCCAACATGAAGACAAACCAAGCTTGTGACTTACCATTGCTCGAAACATTCGAGAATTCATTGTTACAACTTGTATGAGCGTATTTGGAGCAACTACATTGTGCCTTGTACCTAGAGTCCCAGTAGTACTAGCGGTCGGTCTGTAAAAGAGAATTTTGCAAGTTTGGATTCCTATTTTATTTGCCAGTCCTTTTCTTAGGCATCTGCAAATAGAAGTGCACTTTTAGCAATGCAAGTAAGCAAATAAATCTGACAAGTTCACAAGCATATGACTATAATCACCTGATGTGTTTGCGTCTGTTAGATCACCAGCAGGATCTTGCGTTGAATTCATCATTGTGCCCTTCTGTACGTAATATCATAATTTGAGTCAATTTCAGAAGAAATGCGATACTTAAAGCAGTCATAAAAAATATCTATTCAAGTCTATACTGAAGCTGTTGTAAGCAAAAATAAGCTAGGCTTCAAAGATTAAATGAAATCAAATTGTGTTATAGCGTGCAGAACAAAAGCATGCAGAACAGAAGTCTTTTAGCATACCATATGTCTATAATTTTGATTTAGAAATTGAAAGCTAGGCTTCAAAGATCAAACAGAGCATATATATGTGCACATCAATAAAATGTAATCAAGTGTATACTAAAGCTGTGAGGCATACACATGACACACCAATTAGAGCCCATCCTGACAAGGCTACTCCCAATACATACACATGCAGTAACCTAGCCCGAATGTGGTAAGCAAACTACCAAGGTTAAATAAGCTGAATGTGGCAATATGCTTTAGTATAGGCACATACACATTTAAGAAGTCCGGACAGTGGTTCTGGTATTAGCTTGGTAATATTTTACATAGTGAAAAGGAAAACTTGGGACTATTTACACCAAATGTGGGACACTCCAAAATACAAAAATAAATTAGTCATGGTCGTGGTCGCCATGGCTATGGTCACCGTGGCCAAGGCCGTGACGGCATTGACGACAGCAGGTCGACCGTCTCTCAGCTCGGCGTGAGTGTCGCCGCCACTGCCAGCGAGGGGGCATGTTGCATCCCCGGGGTTGTTGCAGTGGCGGATCCAAGAATTCAACTTTGGGTGTTAAAAAAATCACCCTGACATCAACTCTTTTTTTTCGTTTCAGCCTACGTTTGCTTTTAAAAAATTCATTTGTTATTCTTTTACTAATGGAATCAATTACATCAGGAGAGTTCTATGTACAAAGATACATCTCTAAATCCAAACAGAAGCTACACATGAATGCAATTTCAAATTGGAACTTTGGAGGGGATTGGTGAACTCTTGGCTTGCTTAGACTAGTTTATCTGGACTGAAGCTGAGTTGATTAACTCACTCCGCGTACTCTCTGAAGTCTGAACTAAAACGCTGCAACGAGGAAGGAAGGATCGTGGCCTACCACCGCCGTGGTGCAGGGGCGCCGGAAATGGCTGGCAGTGGCGGATCGGACGAAACGGAAGGAGAAGGGAGGCCCTGACTGTTCCATGGCGGCGTCCCTGCATCTATCGAGCTGCAGCTGCGTGGCGAAGGAAATCAGGGGAGGAGATCAAATCAAATCGAATAGAAAGGATGGGCGAGGGTTGACCTTGAAGCGCAGCCATGTGTGTGCCCATGTGGCTCTCATGGCCTCCATCGACGGATAGTCGATCTGGGATCGGAGGAAGCAGCCTCCCACGTTGACCTCCGTCATGGGATACTTGACGAAGCCCTCTTCTCAGCCATGGGAGGAAGCTGGATAGGGAGGAAGAGGACGCCGGTTCTGGCCGTGGCAGATCTGACCGCCGCCCGACCCGCATCAACGGTACCGGCGGTTGCGGGACGCATAGGGGCAGATGGCCGTGGATGGGGAGGTGGCGGCGGCCGTGGATGGGGAGGGGGGTGGGATCTGAAAGAGGAGGACGACGAGATTAGGGGAGTCAGGGCGGACAAAGGGGAAGGAAGAAGACGGTGGAGATCTACATAGGAGTTGACTGCTTGCCGTTGGATCACGGAAGGGTAGACGATCTGGATTTGCGATCCGTGGGTTGGTTCGCTCAACCAATCACATCGCAAGTTCTGGCTCACGCTGGATTGTCACATCAGCACCATCCATCCATCACGGTCCAAATGGTGTATAAGAACGGACCTAATTGTTCGAACCATGACGATTATGGTGACAGTCCCTCTTGTCTGTCATGATGGGTCTACCGATTTGGGGTGCCATCCTCATGTTGCTTATATATGACGGATTTTGCGACGAACCAGATAAATCGTCATAATATGACAGTTTCTGGCAATGTCATCACAATTCCATCATGGATTAACATGTTTTTTGTAGTGGGATGACCGGATGAGCGGTACGGGTTCGAGAGAAGGTGCGGAAACTGCCGGGGAAGAAGAACCAGCGGCTGGTGCGCGCGCGGGTGCGGGTCAGCGCGTCGCTCGAGGCCGTCTGGGCCACGCTCACCGCTACAAGGGCCTCGTCGGTTTCATCCCCGGCCAGGATGCCGCTTTCGCCCGCCTGTAGGTGCTGCGCTGCACATCTATAAGGAAGAGATTTGGGAGAAAGGAATAACCTAAGGCAGTGTTCATTCGACGGACTCCGGTCATTGTGGTCCGCAGTGTCGACGCCGACATGACACCGTGAGGACGGAGGAACCCGAACAAGAGAGCTCAGATCCAATCTTGACAATTTGGTGAAGAGAAATAATCGAGAGTATTTGTGAGGGGTGTTTGGCGGGGAAATTACAAAAAAAAAATTGAAGGGAGACTGAAGGCTTTAGCGGGAAGGTTAATTAAAAATTCCTTCCCTAAAGCAGAGTACACGCTTAATTATTTGGTTGGAAAGCAATTTTTTGAAGGAAAACATTTAGAATAATGAAATAAATTGGAAAAATATATTTTGAATCAATATGTAATATATCTGCTGGAGGTCCCCTAGTGAGAAGGGCAAGCCTACGACGTCGGTGACCTCCGTCCAACCGGAGGCGCCGGACAATCTGCTGAAGGTGCTTAACGGCGCCTCCATCAACGAGGAGCACCGCACTATTATGAGTGCGGTAATCCAAAAGGTTCAGTCCGCCAAGAGCGGGCTGACTAAAGCATGTGCCAGCCTGCTAACAGGCTTTGAGGTATGTAAAATATATATGAAATATTACCGCATAGACAGTAGCCCCTGATGCTCGGTTCGGTGTTCGGAAAGAAAAGCCGAATTGAGGATCTAAAAATATCCGCAGGAGTCTAACATTAGTATGTCAATATGGGTGTGCAGGCTACGCTGCTGTCCTCTGCCGCACTAACGGCAGAGGTGAACACGCTGAAGCAGAACCTCGAGCGGTCCGAGAAAAAGCTTGGCCTTGCCAAGAAGCAGCTCGAGGAGAAGGAAGGTAAGTAATACCTTTTATAAGTATATATTAAAAAAATGTGGTTGCAAAAAGTGACAGGATCATCATGAATATGGTAGGGGCCACGACCGAGGTGGCGGCCCTGAAGCAAGCGCTGTCCGAGGCCGAAGATAATGGGGCCACGGAGCGCGCCGAGCGAGGAAAGTAGGAGGCGCGGGTGAAGGAGGTGCAGCAAGAGCTCCAGGCTCTCGTGAAGAAATACGAGAGTTTGGAGCTTGACTCAAAGACGCAAGAGTTCGAGCTCGCGGCAGCCCTTGATAGCGCCAAGTCTGCCAAGGCTGAAGCCCAAAAAGCCCTCCTGGAAATTGAGGCGATGAAGAAGATAGCGGCGGGTAAGGCATTCATTATACAAAGCAAGCATGTGAAAGTGAATTACTTGTTACTTACCCGAGTCCGGAGCTCTCCAAGAGCATTCGCAGATTTGCCCCGCAGCGTGTCAGATGCCGCTGCCTTCTACCGAGCCGAGGAGGGGAGCTCGACGGAGAAGGTGTTCTGGTCTCAGTATGCTGAGACCGGACACCCGGTGCCCTTGAGCGACCAGCTGAAGCAGCTGGTCGAGCTTCATAAGGTGGCCGAACAGGCCATGAGGGGTCTCATAGTCCGGCTGTGGCCTGGGGAGGCCATGCCTGGGAGCTACTTCGGGCTGGTGAGGCGGCTGGTGGATGCCTGTCCACGGCTTGAAGTCATCAAGCGCTCCATATGCATCGAGGGTGCCCGTAGGGCCCTTGCCCGTGCTAAAGTGCACTGGGGCAAGATGGATGCTGAGAAGCTTGTGAAGGACGGGCCACCGCAGGGCAAGGAGCATCGCAAACCTGAGATGTATTATGAGGGCGTCCTGAAGGGTGCCTGCCTTATGGCGTATGAATGTTCCAAGGATGTAATTTTTGAGTAAACTCGCTCGTGTTATCCTGTGCGCTGAAAACTTGTTCATATGCGCTAAGCAACGCTTTTGAATTTAAAATATTACCTTCTGTGCGGCCGTTTATTAAATCTGAGAGATGGCGAGTCGTCGGCTTCTGCCCCCGAGCTACGAGTGCTGGGGTGTTCGGGATAAACCTGAGCGCTCTTTTTCCCATTCTTGGGTCCTTCGAGGGAAGCGCTTGGCGCAACGAACAAGGCAATCGGACTATAATGTTTGAACACTCTCACTTAGCCATAGAATTCTATAATTTTAAATTTTGGCGAAGCCCCTAGTATTCGGAAGACCGAGTTCGGGGCGCTATCCACGCCTAGGCCGGACGAAACCGGCTCCTCGCTCTAAGCGACATAAGTCTTTAAGGACTCGAAACCTCACGAACAGCGACCAGCTCTTGCCTTATCATGACAGTCAGTTTTAGCTTTCTCTACTGAGGTGCTTAGCCCAGCTCAACTGGGGCACAATCGCAGTAGTTCTCCCAGCTCTACCTTAGCCGATATAGCGGAACGTAAGGTACCAAAACATGGGAGCCGGGCAAACCCAACTATTGACCAAAGACATGATTCGGAGCTGTGCATATAATGCTATAAGTTCGGAGTGCCGCACTTGTGAAAGTGTTCGGACTTATCATGTCGTATTATGGGGTTCTTGAGCCCCCGGCATATTGGCCGTACCAAAGTGTACGGGTGAATAATGTCATAACTGAACATATATATATATATAAGGGAATAAATACAGAATGCGATAATAAGCTGAAGCTAAGCATTGTTTATTCAAAAAGGCTGCGGTAAAAGCAGAACGATACAAATAGTGCGATAAGCAAGAGATGGGACTATTTGACATGTCCCCCTCCAGGGGCGAGCTGCGGGACGGTATGTAAGACAGGTATTTTGCTCGTTATAGAGACCACCTGGGCATTCGACGTAGCTTCCTGCCTCCTTGGTTGTTGCATGTGTGTTTGGCGATTGTACTGCCGGACAGGCCTTCCGGAGAGTGAAGTCCTGAAAGAAAAATGACAAAATCGGGAGCCCTTAATGCGGTTGAGCCGCATTTTTGGGCGTGCCGTGGTCGTGCCCCTTCCCCTGCGCCCATGGTATTTCCAGAGCGTAATTATGTATGCGTAGTACTGGTTTCGCAGTTTCGCGAGGGCTGGGGTTGGGGCCGCATTGCTACGCTTGCTCGGAACGTGCCAGGCGGTCTTGTTGTAGGTTACTCCGGGCGCGCTTAACGGTGTCTGGATGTTTAATAGCCGGACTGGAGAATCTCCTTGAGAGGCTGCTTTGTACTTCCGCTGCTAGGGCCGCCGTATGCTCCTCCGTTCGGAGAGAGCGTTCGGTGTTTCCATTAACCGTAATGACTCCTTGAGGGCCTGGCATCTTGAGCTTAAGGTATGCGTAGTGCGGCACCGCATTGAACTTTGCGAATGCGATTCGTCCGAGCAGTGCGTGATAGCCACTGCGGAACGGGACTATGTTGAAGATTAACTCCTCGCTTCGGAAATTATCCGGGGATCCGAAGACCACTTCAAGTGTAACTGAGCCTGTACAGTTGGCCTCTACACCTGGTATGACGCCTTTTGAAGGTCGTTTTAGTGGGTTTAATCCTTAAGGGATCTATGCACATTTTCTGCACTGTATCCTGATAAAGCAGGTTCAGGCTGCTGCCGCCGTCCATAAGGACTCTAGTGAGGTGAAATCCATCAATGATTGGGTCTAGGACCAATGCGGCGAATCCGCCATGGCGGATGCTAGTGGGGTGGTCCCTTCGATCGAAAGTGATCGGGCAGGAGGACCATGGGTTGAACTTTGGGGAGACTGGCTCCAACGCATATACGTCCCTGAGTGCACGCTTCCGCTCCCTTTTGGGGATGTGGGTTGCGTATATCATGTTCACCGTCCGCACTTGTGGGGGGAAGCCCTTATGTCCACTATTGTTCAGCGGCCGGGGCTCCTCCTTGTCGTCGCTATGTAGCCCCTTGTCTCTGTTTTCGGCATTTAACTTGCCGGCCTGCTTGAACACCCAACAATCCCTGTTGGTGTGATTGGCTGGTTTTTCGGGGGTGCCATGTATCTGGCATGAGCGATCGAGTATACGGTCCAAACTGGACGGGCCCGTAGTATTTCTTTTGAATGGCTCTTTCCGTTGACCGGGTTTAGAGCCTCTGAATCCGGCATTAACTGTCGTATCCTCAGTATTGTCGCTGTTAATGCGGCGCTTGTGCTTGTTGCGACGCGACCTGCCATTGCTATCCTTGGTATCCGAATTACCAGGGCTCTTGGTCATGTTATTGCTGCGAGCCAGCCAGCTGTCTTCTCCCGCGCAAAAGCGGGTCATGAGTGTCGTGAGGGCTGCCATAGATTTCGGCTTTTCCTGTCTAAGGTGCCGGGCAAGCCACTCTTCACGGATGTTGTGTTTGAAGGCTGCTAGGGCCTCTGCGTCCGGACAGTCGACAATTTGATTTTTCTTGGTTATGAACCATGTCCAGAATTGTCTGGCAGATTCTTCTGGCTGCTGAATTATGTGGCTTAGGTCATCGGCGTCTGGTGGTCGCACATAAGTGCCCTGGAAATTGTTGAGGAATGCGGCTTCCAGGTCCTCCCAACAACCAATTGATTCTACTGGCAAGCTGTTAAGCCAATGCCGAGCTGGTCCTTTAAGCTTGAGTGGGAGGTATTTGATGGCGTGTAGATCATCACCACGGGCCATGTGGATATGAAGGAGATAGTCTTCGATCCATACCGCAGGATCTGTTGTGCCATCGTATGATTCAATGTTTACGGGTTTGAAACCCTTTGGGATTTGATGATCCATTACTTCATCTGTGAAGCATAGTGGGTGCGCGTCACCTCTGTACTAGGCTATGTCACGACATAGCTCAAATGAACTTTGTCTGTTGTGTTCGGCCTGGCCGGATTTACTATATCCTGCGTGACGGTTATCGTCTCGTGTCGTGGGGCGCCCGCGTGATCCGTAGATCGATCTTGTTTGCCTTGCCTTGTCCTCCAACATATCTCACAGGTCTGGCGCATTTCCCCGTGCCTTGGTATTTTTTGAGCGACGCCGGGGAGCGTCTTGAGTGGAGGGCCGAGAGGCCTCTCTATCGCGGCCGCGAGGTGGCCGGTCAGCCGCATCATGCGCTGGTGATGTAGGTTTAAGTGCTTCCTCCTCTAATCGGGGTAGCAACATGTGCTTTGGGTAGCTCTTGGAGGGGTGTTCGGTTTGTATTCCTCGGCCGCAAGGACTTCAGTCCATCTGTCGGCTAGCAAATCTTGATCAGCTCTAAGCTGTTGCTGTTTTTTCCTAAGGCTACTCGCCGTGGCCATAAGCCTGCGCTTAAAGCGCTCTTGTTCGGCGGGATCCTCAGGCACGACAAATTCGTCGTCGCCGAGGCTTGCCTCGTCTTCGGAGGGAGGCATGTGATTATCATCCTCTTCCTCTCTGTCTGCCGCTCTCTGAGAGGGGCTGGCTTCTCCATCCTCCTGCGCTGAATCTTGCTGGAGGGAGTTGTCTTCGGCACTATCCCGGGTGTTGTTATTTCCCGTGCCGGTATCATCGTTTTTGCTTTGGCGGGACTTAGAGCGGCGCTGCTGACGCCGGCGCTTGGGTTGCTTCTTGGAGGGGTCATCCCCCACTGTTCCGTCGCCATTGCCTTCTTTGGGTGTATCCACCATATATACATCGTATGACGAGGTGGCTTTCCAGTGCCCTGTAGGCGCTAGTTCCTGTTCGTCTCTTACATCGTCGTCCATACCGTCGATGTCTTCGGAGTCGAAGTCTAGCATGTCGATTAAATCATCGACAGTGGCTACAAAGTGGGTGGTGGGTGGGCATCGAATTTCTTCGTCGTCCGCATCCCAATCCTGCCGGTCATAATTTGGCCAGGACTCTCCTAACAAAGAGAGAGACCTTAATGAATATAGAATGTCACCGAAGGGCGAGTGCTGGAAGATGTCCGTGGCGGTGAATTCCATGATCGACGCCCAATCGGATTCGATTGGCAGGGGCGCGGAGGGTTCGGAGTCCGGAGAAGAGTCCGGCACCCTGGAGTCACGGGCTTCGCAGAGGATAAGACTGGTGTTCGGCTCGATCGCCGTTGAGACTGCAGCCCCCGGGGCGGGGTCTAACCACCCGTCCTCGATCGGTGCAGTCGACTCTGAGCTAAAGGTCGGAGCGGATGCGGGTGCGGCCTCCAAGGCACTGATCAGTGGCAGAGCTAAATCATGCCTGTCGTGACAGTGCGGCGCGCCCGGCTATGGCTCGAATCTGTCGAAGATCAAGTCTCCGCGGATATTGACCGTGTAGTTCAAACTTCCAAATCTGACCTGATGGCCAGGGGCGTAGCTTTCAATCTGCTCCAGATGGCCAAGCGAATTGGCCCGCAGTGCAAAGCCGCCGAATACGAAGATCTGTCCGGGGAGAAAAGTCTCACCCTGGACCGCATCGCTATTGATGATCGGAGGAGCCATCGGGCCTAAAGATGACGACACAGAGGAACTCTCAATGAAAGCACCAATGTCGGTGTCAAAACCGGCGGATCTCGGGTAGGGGGTCCCGAACTGTGCGTCTAGGCGGATGGTAACAGGAGACAAGGGACACAATGTTTTTACCCTGGTTCGGACCCTCTCGATGGAGGTAAAACCCTACTCCTGCTTGATTAATATTGATGATATGGGTAGTACAAGAGTGGATCTACCACGATACCAGAGAGGCTAAACCCTAGAAGCTAGCCTATGGTATGATTGTTGTTTGTCCTACGGACTAAAACCCTCCGATTTATATAGACACCGGAGAGGGCTAGAGTTACACAGAGTCGGTTACAATGGGAGGCGATCTACATATCCGTATCGCCAAGCTTGCCTTCCACGCCAAGGAAAGTCCCATCCGGACACGGGACGAAGTCTTCAATCTTGTATCTTCATAGTCCAAGAGTCCGACCAAAGGTTATAGTCCGGCTACCCAGACACCCCCTAATCCAGGACTCCCTCAGGTTGGAAAGCAAATTTTTGAAGGAAAACATTTAGAATAATGAAATAAATTGGAAAAAATATATTTTGAATCAATATGAAATATATCTGCTGCTGAAAATGATATTACTAAAATTTGTTCGTAAAAGGTTATTTCGTTGACTAGCCCAGATAGATGTCCGCGTCACTGCCAATCGTACATGACGGTTGTGATGGTGGGGAGAGTACGTAGTCGACACAAGATCAACAAGTAGTTTATACATACATACATACATGCATACATACATACATACATAGGGGATCATCATGTTAATCATACAACCAAAATCCAATGCCACCACATATATTCGGCATTTTCCAACTAGCAAACCCTAGGTAACTGATCTAGCTAGCTAACCGTAACTGTCGCTCCCGGGCTGCCAACTCACCTGGGCTTCTAGTGCGAGGGCAACGCCGATCCATATAATCCAGTCCAAGGAAGACCCGATGACCACGCCGAAGTAGAACCTTGCAAGGGAAAGATTGGCGTTGTGAGAATCACATGGCAGAAATAGTAGCTATCAGGGAATACTAGAATCTCGCATGAAAATACCTACACCAAGAACATATATAGATCGTCTCCATCGAAGGTGTTGTGGTTTCCACACATATGGGGAGAATAGAGCCATGGCTCATCTATCTCATCATCATCTCTAACCTAGATCAAGTAGTTTATACACACATAGATAGGGGATCACCATGTTAATCATGTCAAGTATCATGATTGGATTGGAAATATAGGATAGCCAGATGCGTTGGGCTCACCGGCTGCGTCGTGCTTGCTAGCTGCCTCAGCTTGGGCGCGACTGCTGCGTTGGTCACTCGAGCCTTGCTGCCCGGGCTGACACGCTCGTCTGCACATCGTCCAGCGCCATCCATCGTAGCCGGCTTCATCTTGGACTCCGCCGCCACCCCGCCTCCACCAAGCGGCGTCGTCGACCTCGCACGGGCCCACCCGCCCACGATCCGCCTCATCTACGCCGTGCGACCGATCTGGCCCGTCGGTGGCGCGCGCCACCGCGGGTCCCGTGAAGACTCTCCCGAGTACAGTGCGACCCTCCATAGATCGAGCATCGGGCTGCCACTGTCCCGTGGTTCCCCAATGGCTGCACCGACTTGCCCGCCGCCACTGCATCACCCCTTCGGGTCGTAGCCTCGCGGCACATGGTCCCAACGGCTGCATCGACCCTCGCGCTGCCGCTGCATCGCCCCTTCAAGTCATACTGCATGGGGCACATGGTCTACACCGCTGCCCTGACGTCTTCACACCAATATATTTGGCATTTCCCAATGAGCAAACCCTAGCTAACCGATCTGGCTAGCTAACCGTAACCAGCGCTCCCGGGCTACCAACTCACCGGGGATTCTAGTGTGAGGACGATGCCGATCCAACATAATCCAATGCCACCACATATATTCGGCATTTTCCAACTAGCAAACCCTAGCTAACTGATCTAGCTGTCTAATCGTAACTAGCTCTCCCGAGCTACCAAACTCACCGGTGCTTCTAGTGCGAGGACGACGCTGATCCAATATAATCCAATCCAAGGAAAACCATGTTTATATTGTAAAACAACCATCACATACATCGAAGCAATCGATACAAACGGACGCCACACACACCCAAGGCAAGATACATGAATGACGGGCACCGACACACAACCTCAACGACTACCAAGCACCTATAAGATGTGCAAAAAAGGGATCCGTTTAGAGCCGACGGAGACCACCAACACGAGGAGCGATCATCTTGGAAGATGTGCGACGGACATGCCGTACCGAGGACTCCAAGACGATGCCTCCAGAAAGGGCACAACCACGAACGTCGCCACAGTCCGATCCGAAGATCAAGTTTTCACCCAGAGTAAGATTGGAGGAGTGGGAGGAACACGATGTCCACAGACGCCTTCACCGTCAACCAATGAACTGACTATGTAGGTGATGTACGACGATGGTTCAACCCATCCGCCGCAACCCCGGTCCGCCAACCACCCGCAGCCAATTAGAAAGGTGTTGTCTCATCATGGATCTACACTTAGGTTGGGATATGTCAAAAATTTGTGCCTTGGTCAACTGTCAGTCAAAGCAAGAAAAATTTGGCCAGTTCTGAACTACATGTCATGGAAACCTCATGCGACCCTCACTTTAAAACTATCAGGTTATACTCTTGTCTCAAAACATAAGAACTGATGGGATGGGTCGATGAGACGGTCGATCTATGTTAGTCTCGATCTTACATTCCGACCTTGAGATGGGGTGATCTCAGCATCTTTCATTTTACCGGACAATCCGTCGAGGGTTTGTCCACACCAGAGCAGGTCCAACATAATTATGCCACTTTTGTTCAAACGACAAGCATAGAGATTCACCTATGTAAATTAAACAACCCTGCATCCCGACGCCTTTCCCTGTCGGATCTGTCCTACATTGGATCCACACGCAAGGGGGCGAACGAGCCGTGTCGTCTTAGGTTGGGATATGTCAAAAATTTGCGTATTTGTACATTTCTTATTTATATTGATTTATTACAACGACTCCCGGGTAGATGGACGGAGGGCTCAGGAATGGAGCGCATGGTCTTGGAAGCTTTCGACGGAGCCGCGACCAGAGTTGACTCGGTCGTCAAGGGCGACCCAATCATCGGAGGCGACGTTAGTGATCACATGGGTGGTGCAGGATGTTGATACGTGTCGATTGTTGGGCAACATATGCTACCTACACTACTTAAGTAGGTAAAAGTATGCAACAAAATTACTATATAAGAATTAGTTTAATTAAAAAAAATGAGGTCATTTGGATTTGTGGTTTACAAGTTGCAGATAATCAAAGTTTGGTCAATAGAATTAGTATCTTCTTTCAAACAAAAAAAGAAGGGCTACGTCGATCACATATTTTAGTAAAAAAATTGCGTGGACATATTTCAATAATATACGCTATCAGACTTTCAGAAAAAAGTAATATACGCTATCTGGTGGAGCACGTCCACGTCCGCGCGATGGATCAGACGCCCTGGTGGGTTGCACCGCGCGAGATCTCCTCCTCTTTTCCTTGGATCATTTTTTCTATTTCGTTCGCTCCTTTTTTCCCACGATCCTTTTCCTCTTTCCTTTTCACGTGCCGGACCCTGGTCCTAAAAAAATCATAGCGACCCGAGTCGTACCTCGATCCCCTGTTCCGCCGCCGCGCGACCCGAGCGCTAGCCGCATCCAGCAGCCACATCATGGCGGCGCGACGAAGCAGCCCACGCCAGCGCCTCCCTGCCGCTCCCCTCTCCCTCTAACCTTGCTCCGCCACCCGCCACTCGGCGCCTTCCGCCCATCGGCCTCCTCCTCCCTGGATCTCGGCTAGTCGATCCTGCAGCAACTCTCGCTGGATCTCGGCTGGATCAGACGCCCTGCAGTAGCTCTCCCCTGGTCAACCGCCCCTTTGCTCAGTGCCGCCCGGACTGGCTCGCCTGCCTCCCTTGCGACCAATGAGCTTGACTGACTTGCGGCTAATACCTCCAGAACAACAATAGTATGATTATCTCCTCATGTTTACCTCTGTATTTTTCTTTTTAGATGAACAGGGAGGTTTCCCTCCCCGGTTCCATTACTCAGCATGAAACCAAAACGCGATCTCCAGTTATACAGCAGCTCACTTAGAGGAGCAGTTCAGCCTAAACGGCATTAAGAGAAAAAAGGGAAACCAGGGGAAACAAATCTTTGAAAAGATCAGGCGGCACGCAGGCCCGAAATTAGAGTATCACAAATCAGACTGAAATCTCCAGGTTTGTGTCTGCTTCCATCTCCGCAGCCCTTCTGAGCTTGAGTGGTGGCGCTGAGGCTGCTTGAGGAGACCAGCAGACAAGCGTCGAGACTGTGCTACTCAGCAAGTTTTTGCTCTTCAGGGCACTCTTCTTTGGAGAATGGAAACGCCAGTCATCGTCAAAGATCTTCAGCTTGCCCCACTGATTCACAACCCCATCATTCGTACAACCTCCCAGCATCAGCCACTCGCTATTCTCAGCGGCTGGAGCAAGAAGGCTGTAAGTGCTGTCAGGAAAATCTGCAGACGAGCTTTGCCATTTTCTGGCGCCAAGACCGCCCAGAACTTGAGGGTTCTAAGGATCAGCCTCCAAACCTGCAAGATCGATGTCCAAACGGTGTTGTTAAAGATAATAGAGTTCCTATACTTCCACAAACACCAGAGGACAGCCGATGAAACTATATTTAGAGCAGAATTTTTTCTATTAGATACCCAAAATCTGGCTACAGATTCATAGTCTATTCCCATCCGGACCTGAAAGTGGTCAGCCACAAACGACCAAATGTTTTTTGCTATGATACATTCAAAAAACAAGTGAGTGTTAGTTTCCTGTTCAGAGCAAAAGACGCAATCCAGAGGTTTAATGATGTGCCTTTTCCTCAGGTTGTCTCTTGTCATCAACTTGTTATACGAGAAAAGCCATAAGAAAACATGGATCTTCGGGGGCACATAAAGTTTCCACACCGCAGGGATGAAAACTGGTTGTACCCCATGAAAATTGATCACCTGATATAGAGAGCTTGATGAGTAAACACCTTTGCTTTCAAGCTGCCATATCAGTGAATCAATGTCCTCATAGAGAGCAATGCTTTTGGCGCACTCGACCAGGTGGTGCCATTGCTCCATGAGTTTATCATCGAAGTTCCTTCTGAAAGTCAGCTTGAGAGTATCCCCATCCCAGACCTCTTTAATAGTTCTGGTTTTCTCATTACAGACTAAGTATATAGGCCAAAATTGGGTAGCTAGAGGGGAGGTCCCAAACCAGGTATCTTCCCAGAATCTAATCCTCTCATCATTACCTACCTTCCATCTAAATCCAAACTTCAGGTTTTGGATGATGGATTGGAATCCTTTCCAAAACCTAGAAGAGTTTGGAGTAGGGTTAACAGCAAAGAGATTAGGCTTCCCAGACAAAATTTTTTGTTCTATGATGGATTTCCAAGGTTTCTCCCCTTCCTCATAGAATCTTTTGACCCAAGATCCTAAAAGGCAAGTGTTAACCTCTTGAAGGTTTGGAATTCCAAGACCTCCAAATTCTTTCTTTATACATATCATTTTCCAACTAGCAAGGTGAAGTTTTCTATGCCCTTCAAAGTCATTCCACAGGCAGTTAGCCATCTGGGAATTGATCATGTCTACGACCCACTTAGGGAATTTGAAAAAAGAAAGAAGGTAAATGGGGATGCTAGCCAGACATGCTTGAATGAGCACAAGCCTGGCTTTGTAGGAGAGTAGCTTCCCTCTCCATCCAGCAATCCTTTTCATGATCTTGTCTATAAGGGGTTGGATGTCCTCTCTTCTAAGTTTGTCATAGTGAAGGGGTATCCCTAGGTACTTAATAGGGAAAATCCCTTCAGTACATTCCAGTACATGAATGAAGCAATCAGTTTCATCCTTTTCCATGTTAATGGGGATCAATTCACTTTTACTGTAATTGATTCTCATCCCTGAAACCTGCTCAAAGCAGTTCAACACCATCTTCAGGTTTGAGGCATGCTGCAGGTTTTTATCTAGGAAGAGGATGGTATCATCTGCATTGCAGGCAGATGATCCCTCCTCTTCTGAAAAGTGTTGGTAGAAAAAGAAGGGGATCCCATCAGGCCCCGGGGCTCCATCAGAGTATGAGTCAAAAACAGCCTGTTTGACCTCCTCTTCTGAAAAAGGAGCTTCTAATGTGCTATTCTCCTCAGGAGTTACTTTTTCTCCCTCAGAGAAAAAGTTTTGGTTCATTTTGAAGCCATTCCTATTCTCTTTTTTGAACAAATCTTTGTAATAATCACTAGCAATTCTAAGCATCTCAGCATTATCAGTGACAGGACCTTCAGGTCCATCCAGAGAGTGGATGATAGTTTTCCTTCTTCTTTGGTTGGCCACAACATTAAAATATGCAGTGTTCCTATCACCTTCTTTAATATGTCTATCCCTAGATCTCTGCTTTGCTTTAACCTCTTCCTGAATCCAGATTTTCTGGAGCTCAGAGTGGATGAATCTAATTCTAGAAATTTCAGCTTCAGAAAGGTTTGTGGCTTCAGACTTGATATCAAGCTTATCAAATTCCTCTAAGAGGATTTTTTTGTATCTTCTAAGTTGGGCCTCCTCATTGGAGCTCCACCCCTTAGTGATTTTCCTGAGTTTTCTACTTTTAATTTGCCAGTTCTCAATATGGGAGGAGGCATTAGTGGTCTCATTCCAAATTCTAGTAACTAGATTGGAGAAGTCTTCTCTTAGGAGCCACCATTTCTCCATTTTATAACTACTACACTTAGGGGTTTGGTTTAAACCAGACTCCCAAATTAAAGGAACTTGGTCACTCCCACACCTAGGCAAAGCCCTACAGGATGCCATGGGGAAGATCACGTCCAACTCAGTATTACAGAAAAGCCTATCTATGGTAGACATGATTAGGTCCACCTGATTGTTGGCCCAGGTGAATCTCCTGCTGGACAGCTTAATCTCAAGCAAGCTCCAGATCTCAACCCAGGCATTGAAATTATCACTCCATCTATGGTTAATATTTCCATTACTTTTATCCTTGGCATATCTCACTAGGTTAAAATCTCCCCCTATAAGGGTGGGAAGGGGGTCTTCTAAAAACAAGGTATGAAGCTCAGAGATAAATTCCTCCTTCCCTTCTTCATAAGGAGAACCATAGACAGTAATGACTCTAAATGGATTATCAGTAGTTTTCAACTTCACAACACAACTAACAGAGGATTGTAAGTTGGACCAGGAGATAACTTCTAAGATGTCCAGGTCCGCTCCCATCAGGATGCTCCCAGCAGAGCCTTGGGCTGGTAGGTGATGCCAGGAAAAATTTCTATTACCTACCAGAGATTTTAGGAAGGAGTCAGAAAACTCCTCTTTCTTAGTTTCTTGGAAACCTACAATGGAAGCATGGGTTTTAGCCATAGTTTTCAGGATCAAAGCTTTCCTACCAGGGGCAGCAATCCCTCTCACATTCCAGAACAGGGCATTCATGTAACAAGTCTAGTTCTGGGGTGCTTGCCCCTTTTATTCTTACAAACCAAATACCACACTTCACTATTGTTACCATCAACATCATTATCACTAGGCGATTTCTTCGGGGTGATGAAATCTGATTCAGAACCTTCAGTTCTGTCAGGGATCATTGAAAGTGCGTTATATCGACTAGGGGGAGGGTGAATAGGCGATTTTTATGAAAGTCTTCAGAATGTGGAAGTTATGAAGACAAACAGTAGAGATATGCCTATTACTATGCAGCGGAAGTTAGACTACACTAGGCAAGACATGGTCAAGTATCAACAGAGTGAAAGCACAGTGACAAATAGCTGTAGTGTAATTAGGATCAGGTAGGAAGATACTATGAAGGCAAACAGATCATACACTCACGTTGTGAAGACAAAAGATAGAACAGACACGCAATGACTTCACAATGAGTGATCAGTAAGTAAAAGGAAGTGAAGATGAAACCAGTGACTCGTTGAAGACAATGATGTGTTGGACCAGTTCCAGTTGCTGTGACAACTGTACGTCTGGTTGGAGCGGCTAGGTATTTAAACCTTAGGACACACAGTCTCGGACACCCAGTCCTGAACACGCAGCTCAGGACACCAAGTCCTCACCGTATTCTCCTTGAGCTAAGGTCACATAGTCCCCGCCCAATCACTCTGGTAAGTCTTCAAGGTAGACTCCCAAACCTTCACAGACTTCATTCACTGGCAATCCACAATGTCTCTTGGATGCTCTGAACGCGACGCCTAACCGTCTGGGGATGCACAGTCCTCAAGTGTAATAAGTCTTCAGATCACACAGACAAGAAGACTTAAGTGATGCCCAATGTTCTCTGGCTCTGGGTGGTTAGGGCTTTATCCTCGCAAGGAATTCTCTCTCTCAAAGGCTTTGAGGTGGGTTGCTCTCAAACGACAAAAGCCGTACTCTCAATCTGAGCAGCCAACCGTTTATGGTTGTAGGGGGTGGGCTATTTATAGCCACTTGGCAACCCGACCTGATTTGTCCGAAATGACCCTGGGTCACTAAGGAACTGACACGTGTCTCAACGGTCATATTTCAAACTCTCATGGCAACTTTACTTGGGCTACAAGCAAAGCTGACTTGTCCGGCTCTGGACAAGATTCGCTCTCATTGTCTTCACTCGAAGACATAGGTTTTTGGTTTAGGCATCACTTCAGTCATTCTGACTGGTTCTCCTGGACCCCACTTAACAGTACGGTGGTTCCTATGACTCAACACAAAAGAAAAAGAACTACGAAAGATCTAAGTCTTCGAGCTCCATAGGCTTCATAACGTGTCTTCTTTTGTCATAGTCTTCAATGTGAATATCTTCATATACCACCTTTGACTTCAATGTCTTCATACATTTTTAGGGGTCATCTCTGGTAGTAAAACCGAATCAATGAGGGACTTCTACCTGTGTTATCCTGCAATTCTCACAAACACATTAGTCCCTCAACTAGGTTTGTCGTCAATACTCCAAAACCAACTAGGGGTGGCACTAGATGCACTTACAATCTCCCCCTTTTTGGTGATTGATGACAAACTAGTTGAAGTTTTCAACGGGGAATATAGTCTGTGAAATTGTAAAGGATAAGGAATTGTCTTCATAAGTTGCAAGGGCTCCCCCTGAAGATGTAAATATAAGTTAATTTGCTTTTGGAATGCAAATGCACATGGCAGGTTGTACTTGTGGAGATCCACTTTAGCTTATGATGACAATCCACTATGCATGGGAAAGTATATGAAGATAATGACATGAATAATGGAAAATGGACGTCTGCAGAATGAGATAAGTGCGGAATTTATCGTCGCACATGCGGAATTTATCTTCGCATAACAGGGTGGCAAACAAGTAGCAGACGACCATCTGGTTTAAGTGTTACAACTCATAAGAACCAAGTGTAGCAAAAAAAAAGGAGTTGTAAGCACGAAGCAAAATATAAGGCACCCGCCCATATGAACCCGCTTGAAGACTATCAATCTCATATGCTTCTCCCCCTTTTGTCAGTGATGACCAAAAAGGTTTGAAGACATAGAGCCTCTACTCGTTCCCATGAGGAGTAGATGAAGTAGCAGGGTTGTTGGCGTTGTTTGGCGGTGTAGAAGAGCTTGGAGGTGCTGAAGCAGGTGGCGGTGAGGTAGCATCGTCTTCTTCATCAATGATTCTGGCAGTGACTATGGCAGCAGAGGAAGAAAACTCAGAGTCTTCAAGAGATGGAGTCCCCAGCAGCACAGCTCTTCGAGGTGGTGTGGAGTCAAATTTGAATCTCTCAGTGAAGCCATCCTCTTGAAGATCAGCTTCAGAAAGCATCATCGTTAGCCCTTTCCATGTGCGGCGACAGGTTTCATGGGCAACGAAAGCATTCTTGGTGGCAAGATTTCGGATGCGATTTACATCCACCAAGAGGCTTTTCATCTGTCTCTTCAACCAGTCATGATGCCTATCCTGCTTTTGATGAAGGGCCACAAGAAGTTCTCGGTCGTTGAGAACACGAGTGCGCTTCTTGGGTCTTGAAGCAGTGGCACTGTCAGTGGCTTCAGTTGAAGCAGGGTGTGGTGCACGTGTAGTGCCAGCCAAAGGATACACCCTGGAGATGGCTTCAACACCTTTAACGTTTTGAGTGAAGCTCTGGTGTTCTGCATTCTGAAGACTCAGAGGTTGCTTGGCAGGTTCAGCATAGATGACTTCAGCAGAGGTATCCACATCAGGCAAGAAGATCCGATGGTTGCGGGCTGAGGGCTGATACGAGATGGCAGAGTGAAGTTTGATCAGCCTCATTACCCAAGGAGCATAGAACTTTAGACCAAACAGATCTGAGCCTGATGCAGCTAGTTGGCGTATGAAGAAATCATGTGCGTTGAAGCATTTGCCATGAAGGATACAGAATATCAGAGTCTTCATTGCACCCTCGATCTTGGCATTTGGAGAGTGTCCTTTAATGGGCCAGAGAGTCCGCCGGATGATGTGATAGATGGTCCTGGGCAGGTACTCAAGGTCTTCAATGAAGAACTCTGTGGGATAAGGAGCATCGTGGGGCAATGGCTTCATCATGGAGAGCATCTGACTCATATTCGGTTCAAGCCTCTGAAATATGCTCTCAATAGCTTCAGTGTGTAGCCGACAGCCTTGCTCGAAGAATTCGCCTGGAGTGGGCAGGCCTGTGAGCTCAATGATATCGAATGCATTGGCTTCGTGATGAATGTTGCCGGTCATCCACTCCAGGATCCAACTCTTCGGATCTCTGTTGTATCCTTTGATGTGCAGTGTGGCATAGAATTGTAGCAGGAGCTCTTCGTTCCAATGCTCTTCATCATTAATGAAATGTAGCAGACCCACTTGTTTGAAGCAATCCATCGCTTCCTCTAGACAGGGCAGACCAGCAATAGCTTCAACATCAAGACGCTTGTGCGGGAAAATGCGACCTTGGTTGTACAGTATGCAAGAGTAGTAGCTGCGCTGAGGATAGCTCCAGAACCTATCTGATGAAATCCTTTCCCTTGAATAGGGGTTCTTGGAGCTATTGAAGAAGGTATTATCTGCCCTGAAGCCATTGATGTTGAAGGAGCTAGGTGCTGATGCAGGACCTGGAAACCTTGGCAATCTGGGGATTGGCTTCTGGACCTGAGGCCTGTGCTCAACATGATAGTTGAATTGGGGACCTGCAGTAGACTCAGGAACAGAAGTTGTGGGTTCAGTGGCTTCGCTGTTTTCTGAAGCTTTTGCTGGGGAGGGATCCACATTAGCTTCGTTGTTGGTTGTGGCAGCCTCAAGATTTTCATCCTCCGCTTGACTAGCTGGAGGGTCGGTCACAAGCACGTTCTACTGGAGAACTGCTTCTTGGTGGAGCAGAGGAGTGGGCTCTTGTGGTGCTTCTTCTGCGGCTGATGCAGCCGGAATGTCTTCAGCATAGACTTGAGGCCTTGGACCTTTGCGAAGCCTGCGGAACGCAGACGACGCCTGTGGGGTTTGAGTGGGCTGGGCCTCATAGTCTTCTTCCTCTTGAGGGCGATCCGCCCATGAAGCATCCTGTGCAATTGGCGTCAGTGGACGACCAATGCTGATGTGTTCACTGTGTTCTAACTGAGGAAGAGCTGCATCATCTTCTACATTGTCACGATGACCAATGTCTTCAGCAGTGATGGGATCAGCTGCTGGAATGTCTTCAGCTTCAGGAGCCTCTGTGGAAGCAGGCTCATGAACTGTCAGTTGACGTTCTGCGTCAGGGTGAACCATAGAAATAGGTTCAACTATCAAGGGCTCTATGGGAGCAGCCCGGGATTTCTTGGTCTTTCTCTTTTTCTTGCTGGGGGCAGTAGGAGAGGCTTCAGAGCTTTTCCTCTTCCTGGCTTCAGCCTCAGCAGTTCTTGTCTTCTTGAGCTCTGAAGCTGTTGACCGGCTCTTTGGATTCGAGCCAGTCATTGCAGTTGGGAAGACAAGCGGAACTGCTTCCTGCCTTGGTGCCTTTGGTTCAGATGGAACAGTCTTCTTCTTTTTCTTTGCGGCCATCTTGGGGTCGATGCCAGGACGCCCAAGTGCCTTGCGCTTCTCAGCTCATTGTAGGCTTGCACACATCTGTCAGCTAGAGACTTCATCCGCTCATGTGAACCCTGAGCTTCTGCACGCTTCTTCAGAAAATTTTCCTTAAGCTCATGCAACATGATCTTGAAGCTCTTCACTTCTTGCACGCTGAGCTTAGCCATATTCTTCTTGAACTGAGCCTTTTCATGATCAATTTTCTGCTTCAGTTCAACAATGCGCTGGGCAATGGCAAGTTCTGAAGCAATAGCACCTTGGAAGGCAACGCTTAGGCCAACGGGCAGCTGTAGATCTTCAAAGCTGATGTTTGGTGTGGCAAACCACTCGTCAATGAAGTTGTGGATGATGGCGACATCAAAGAGAGGCAGATTGTTGAAGATTTCTGCTTCTTCTTTGCTCTTGATGAGTTGCTCAAGAGCGTCATCTCCAAGATCTTCATCACTTGATAGATCAATGGCTTCACTGCGCAGGATGGCAGCAGCTGTGAGCTCTTTGCCAGTGTTAGACGGAGGCATCTTGTCCTTCTGGTGCCTTGAGACGCGTGATAAGTCTTCAGACTGCACACTGTCTTCAGGAGGTGCAGTCGCCAATGGCTTCGCCTTTGAGATTTTTGGTGAAGGGGCTGGCTTTGAAGCTTTTGGCTTCTTCAACTGCTTAGGCTTCGGCACTGCAGGCACTGCTGGCGCTTCATCAGACTTAGTGTCAGCTGCAGGTTCATTTACTGCAGTCCCTTGAACCAAGATGTAGGTGATGAGGCCTTCAAGGTTGGCATACGGACCGATGACATTGGGTTCTGCTTCTCGTGTGCCATCTGCCCTTGGTGCTGAGGGACCATGGTTGAAGTCTAACCCAAATTTCTTCTTGTTCTGCTTCGCTGAGTTTTGGGCAAACTGGAAGTTGCGCTTGAACAAATTGTCGTCACGACACCAGAGTAGTGACGACGGATATGCATCATCAGGCTATGGCCCACGAACCGTGCGTGGATAGAAGCTTTGGGCAATAGCTTCATCTCTGGACCTGGGTACAAGGTTCTTGTATAAGATGTCTCCCCACGGTCTTTTGATGGCACTTTTCTCAGCATACTCTTGGGTTGTGAAGCGGTATTTGAACCATTGTTCTGCCCAATAGCGTCGAATCCATTGGATTCGGGTCTTGCCTGACCATAATTCTCTTCAGGATCTGTTTTATACATTTCTGCCAGTTCATCAGGCAGATCTTTGGATGTTCCTCCACGTCGCTGTCTGCCCCCCTTCCTTGCTGCTGCTTCTGAAGCCATAAACTTTAACTTGAAAGGCTTCAAAACTTTCAAAGGCTTCAAAGGCTTTCTTTTGCTGGACCAACAGGAACTGGCTTCAGGAGAATTTATGTGATGCTGTAGGAATTCTGCAAATGAATGCAGACTATGAGAACCAAAGGATTCTCCCACGGACATGTACCTGTGACAGCATTAAGGTGCGAGGGAAGGGGAAGAGGTCATATGCATTCTCAGAAGATTTTGAAGATAAATCAGTTTAGAAGACATTGACCTCATCGTGCGAAGACATTCACTCATAGATAAGAAGTTGGTTCCAGATTTGTACGAATCCACAGATCAGTACAAGTGAGGAATCTAACTACTTTTTGAAGCACAAGTGAATATTCTAGGCATGTTATGAGATGCAGTTTGAGAGAGATCTAGTTTGTGTGAGCAGAAACTGCTTGAGGTAGAAAGTGACAGATCAATAGGATCAATGGTGCTGTAAAAAGGCAGTTTTATTTACCACATTGAGAACTGCTAGACGGAGCGAGAGATGAGGCCGAGCAGTTCACTCGTCCGTGCCCTAACTTGGCGACGGAGGAGACCTACGACGACGGCGGAGAGGACGATGTCCGCGGTCAGCGTGAAGACGGCGTCGGAGAGGTTGCGGCAGCGAAGCGCTTCGTCGTCGGCGTCGTCGAGAGCTAGCGGTGGCGCTAGGGTTCGTGCGAGGGTGGAAGAAGAGATAGTTACCGCAGTGAGTGTGTATTTATAGGCACAGGGGCGGCACTGTGCTATTACATAGGTGCCCCTGGCGATTCGCATCTGAGGAACGCGTGGCCAGTTTGCGGAAGTTTGGGGTTTGTTCCACGTCCCACGCACGCCTGGATTGTCGGGTGGTCGTTCCTGCTTCTCCGGATTTTATGTGGAGGAATGAGCATTGAAAACGGACTTTATGGTTGTCTCTATATCTTCTGCTGATAAGGACGCAGTGAAGACATTCGAGAGTTTCAATAGAATGCATATGACTTGGAGAGATAGAGTTTGAGATAGAAAGCATAGAGAAGTTGGGGTCCGATCACATTCACTTAGTTCAAAAGATTCAACCAAGAAGACATAGCTATAAGTGAATGCTGTAGAGGACAGAACACTAGCATATATATATATATATATAATCAACATAGTGAAGATAATCATGAAAATATGTTGAGTTCGAAGCCAAACCAAATGTGAAGACATTGCAAGGTAACGCCATGAGTGAAACACTTCAAAATAGAACGTTTGGTGGTGGCGTTACCCACCGTATAGGAAGTATTAGACCCAGACACGGCGCACAATTATCGTGGCGCTCCGAAGTCAAATTCCACATTAATGTATTCACACTTAGAACGTATGTCTTCATTGATTGAAGATATAGTTTACTTTGTGTGTTGCACATCTAAGTCATCATATGCATAAGTGTTAGGATGTGTGCCTGATCACAGGACATTTGAGGATTCCAGGATATTTAGCTCACACCGTAACTTGCAAAACCTCTTCTCATCCAAGGGCTTGGTGAAGATATCTGCCAATTGCTCTTCAGTGTTGACGTGTATGATATCAATGTCTTCCTTCACAACATGATCTCTGAGAAAGTGATGACGAATTTCAATGTGCTTTGTCTTCGAGTGCTGAACTGGGTTGTTGGCAATCTTGATGGCGCTTTCGTTGTCGCAGTAAAGTGGCACTTGCTTCAGATGAATGCCATAGTCCTTGAGTGTTTGCTTCATCCACAGAAGCTGAGCACAGCAAGATCCAGCAGCAATGTATTCAGATTCAGCAGTGGAGAGAGATACACAGTTCTGCTTCTTTGAAGACCAACATACAAGTGATCGTCCCAGAAAGTGACATGTGCCTGATGTAGACTTGCGATCAACTTTGTCACCAGCATAATCAGCATCCGAGAATCCAACCAAATCAAACTCTGAGCCCTTTGGATACCATAATCCTAGAGTTGGGGTGTGAGCCAAATATCGAAGAATTCGCTTCACAGCTAAGTGATGCGACTCCTTTGGTGCCGCTTGAAATTGAGCACACATGCAAACACTAAGCATAATATCTGGCCTAGATGCACATAGATAAAGTAAAGAACCAATCATGGAGCGGTATACCTTTTGATCGAACTCTTTACCATTGTCGTCAGGACCCAGATGATGTTTGGCTGGCATTGGTGTTGTGAAGCCTTTGCAGTCTTGCATACCGAACTTCTTCAGGCAATCTTTGAGATACTTCTCTTGAGATATGAAGATGCCATTGCGTTGTTGTCGTATTTGAAGACCAAGGAAGAACTTCAGCTCCCCCATCATGGACATCTGATATTGCTCTTGCATCATATATCCAAACTCTTCACTGTACTTCTGATTGGTGCAGCCGAAGATAATGTCATCCACATATATTTGGCACACAAACAGTTCACCATCATATGTCTTCGTGAAAAGAGTGGGATCTAGGGAACCAGGTATGAAGCCTTTGCTCTTCAGGAAATATTTGAGTGTGTCATACCAGGCCCTAGGGGCTTGTTTGAGGCCATACAGTGCCTTGTTGAGCTTGTATACCATGTCAGGATGTTTTGGATTTTCAAAGCCAGGCGGTTGTGCAACATACACTTCTTCTTCAATCTTGCCATTGAGAAAGGCACTCTTCACATCCATTTGATATAGAAGTATGTTATGATGATTTGCATATGCCAGCAGTATGCGTATGGCTTCAAGCCTAGCCACAGGAGCAAATGTTTCATCGAAGTCAATGCCTTCCACTTGAGTATATCCTTGAGCAACGAGACGAGCTTTGTTTCTGACAACTTGACCATGCTCATCTTGCTTGTTGCGGTATATCCATTTGGTGCCTATTATATTGTGCTTCCGTGGATCAGGACGCTTAACCAGTTCCCATACATTATTCAGCTCAAACTGTTGAAGCTCTTCTTGCATAGCTTGAATCCATTCAGGTTCCATGAAGGCTTCTTCAACTTTCTTGGGTTCTGATATTGAGACGAATGCGAAGTGCCCACAGAAATTTGCTAGCTGAGTTGCCCTTGAATGAGTGAGTGGACCAGGTGCATTGATGCTATCAATTATTCTATCAATCTGCACTTCATTGGCAACACGAGGATGTATAGGGTGAAGACTTTGCTCTTGCTGATCTATGTTGTCGTTGGGAGGAATGTCTTCAGGCTGAGCATTGTCTTCATGTGGATCAGGTGCTGAGATGATAAGTTCTTCTTCAGGATGAGCTTCAGAGGGTATAATCTCTCCAGTTCCCATAAGCTTGATTGATTCACTAGCTGGAACTTCCTCTAGCACATTTGGTAGTTGCTCTCTTTGTGAACCATTGGTCTCATCGAACCGCACATCCACCGTTTCAACCACTTTGTAATGAAAGAGATTGAAGACTCTGTAGGAGTGCGAATCCTTTCCATATCCAAGCATAAAACCCGCATGTGCTTTTGGTGCAAATTTTGAGGTGTGATGTGGGTCCTTGATCCAGCACCTTGTGCCAAATACTCCGAAGTAACTGACATTTGGCTTTTTGCCAGTAAGGAGCTCATAAGATGTCTTGTTCAGAAGCTTGTGAAGATAAACACGATTGATTGTATGGCATGCAGTGTCAATGGCTTCAGTCCAGAATTTTCTTGGAGTCTTGTATTCATCTAGCATCGTTCTGGCCATCTCAATGAGTGTTCTGTTCTTGCGTTCGACGATGCCATTCTGCTGTGGCGTGTACGGAGATGAGAATTCATGTGTGATGCCCAAGGTATCAAGATATGTATCAAGGCCAGTGTTCTTGAATTCAGTGCCATTGTCACTTCTGATGTGCTTTATCTTGGCGCCGTAATTGTTCATAGCTCGATTGGCGAAACGTTTGAAGACATCCTGCACTTCAGTCTTGTAAAGGATTATGTGCACCCAAGTATATCTAGAGTAATCATCAACAATGACAAAGCCATAGAGGCAAGCAGTAGTAGTAAAAGTTGAGTAGTGAGTGGGACCAAAAAGATCCATGTGAAGCAGTTCGAAGGGTCGAGTAGTGGTCATGATTGTCTTCGAGGGATGTTTTGCCCTTGTCATCTTCCCTGCTTCACAGGCACCGCATAAGTGATCTTTCTTGAACTTGACGCCCTCGATGCCTATGACATGCTTCTTCTTCGCAAGGGTGTGGAGGTTCCTCATGCCAGCATGCCCAAGCCTCCGATGCCAAAGCCAGCATTCTGAAGCTTTTGCAAGAAGACATACTGCAAGTTGTGGCCCTGCTGAGAAGTCTACCACATACAAATCATCTTTCCGATACCCTTCAAACACTAGAGACTTGTCAGATTCCATTAGTACCAGGCAACGATATTTTCCAAATATTACGACCATGTTCAAATCGTAAAGCATTGAAACAGACATTAAGTTGAAACCAAGGGATTCAACAAGCATGACTTTATCCATGTGTTGATCCTTTGAGATTGCAACTCTACCTATACCCAATACCTTACTTTTACCAGTGTCAGCAAATGTGATGTGGCTCTTGTCGGATGGATGTAAGGTTGAGTCCATAAGGAGGCTTCTTTTGCCAGTCATGTGATTTGTACACCCACTGTCAATAATCCATTCTGAAGACTTTGAAGACGCTGGTGTCGTACCCTACAGTGCAGTTAGGGGGATAGGCTTCACGAAGAGAATTGTGAAGCAAAAACATTTGACGAACCAGTGGGTTATGAAAACTTAGATCCAGATTTGGACTAATAGGGAGAGTAGCATGCGATTCAGGAACGAAGTACATAATGATGCCATTCGGGCATTTTATCTTGTGCCCTACAAGATTTTTAAGGTCCCCAGCAATAGCGTCAGAAGATTTTGGTTTTCTGCTGGAGACCTTTCCCTGCAAAAGAGAGTTAAGCTTTCTTAACCACCCACATCTTCAAGGGTGGCTTAGAAGCAATAAGTCTAAGTGCAGCATCTGAGAATTTTGGTTTTGGAGCCCTAGCAAACAGTCTAGCAGGCGGACAATAGTACTCATAAGAATAGGCAGAATAGTTTTTGGTCATATGAACATGACGGTTTGATGAACCGCTCTCATATTCATATGCCTGAGTATGGTTTCCCTACAAAACATTTGCGTTAGTGCGACTCAGGTGAGTCCTCTGTCTGTATGAAGCCTTTAGACCGTATGAAGCCTTTGGTCTGAGGTTTGTCTTCTTCATGTGAGGTGTCATGAAGACATTCACAGGAAGATTTTCCAGACACTTTTTCGGAACCCAGATCTTCTTCATAGGCGGTCCATTCCTGCAGTTATTACCAATGTACCTGGCAAACACTACACCATTCTGATTTTTAAACAGTACATAGTTTGCATCAAAGGATTCATCAATGATAATGGGGTTAGCACAGGTGAAGCCAGATAAATTGGATGGATCTGCTGAAGGTTCCTTTGCAGCAACCCACTTGGTTTTGGGGTACTGCTCAGGTTTCCAGTAAGATCCATCTGCATTTATTTTCCTTACGAACCCTATACCCTCTTTCCTAGGGTTTCGGTTCAGAATCTGCTTTTTCAGGACATCACATAGCGTCTCATGCCCTTTAAGGCTTTTGTACATCCCTGTTTCAAGCAATGTCTTCAACCTAGCATTCTCATCAGCAATAGCAGTGGTATCCTCAACAGAGGGGTTAGTTACCACATCGACAGTTGAAGATATTGCAACAGCAGTAGCAGTGGAACATTCAGCAACAGAAGTAGCATTATCACGCTCAATGCATTTAAGACATGGTGGTTCAAATCCTTCCTGAGCGGAACTGATCTGTTCGACGCGAAGTGACTCGTTTTCCTTTTGAAGATCTTCATGAGCCGCTCTCAATTTCTCAAGTTCTTGCTTCCTTTGAAGATAATCATAGGAAAGCTTTTCATGAGTTGTTGAGAGAGTATCATGACGATCTTCTAGTTCCTGATA
This sequence comes from Triticum urartu, assembly GCF_056163025.1. Taxonomy (NCBI): domain Eukaryota; kingdom Viridiplantae; phylum Streptophyta; class Magnoliopsida; order Poales; family Poaceae; genus Triticum; species Triticum urartu. The sequence goes on along the minus strand of NC_141876.1, from coordinate 45,449,049 downwards.
CTTAACATGAAGATTTTTTATGTCTTCAATTAAGGATTCAGATCGAGTCATTTCAGCACCCAACAGATCATCGCTTCTGTCTAACAGTTTTTGAATATGTTCCATGGCTTTCTGTTGTTCAGTTGCAATTTTAGCAAGTGTTTTGTAACCGGGTTTTGAATCACAATCAGAGTCATCGTCACTAGATGTTTGATAGTGAGTAGTGCGTTTGTTTACCTTGGCACCGCGTGCCATGAAGCAGTAGGTAGAAGTGGAGTAGTCCTTGTCATTTGCATCGGTGTCGGTGATGAAGTCATTGTCTTCAGTGTTGAAGATGGACTTGGCGACGTATGCTGTAGCCAGACTTGCAATGCCAGAATCAGACTCCTCCTCAGACTCCACCTCTGCCTCCTCAGAAGCGGACTCCTCCTCTGAATCCATTTCCTTGCCAACAAACGCACGTGCCTTGCCAGATGAGCTCTTCTTGTGTGATGAAGACTTTGATGAAGACTTGGAAGAAGACTTTGTGTATTTCTTCTTCTTCTTGTCGTCAGAGTCATATTCCTTGCTCTTATTCTTCTTTCTGTTCTCATTGTCCCACTATGGACACTCAGAGATGAAGTGTCCAGTTTTCTTGCACTTGTGGCATGTTTTCTTCTTGTAGTCATGAGCAGAAGCTTCATCATTCCTTGAGCTTGATCGTGAAGACTTTCTGAAGCCTTTCTTCTTGGTGAATTTTTGGAACTTCGTCACTAGCATTGCAAGTTCCCTTCCAATGTCTTCAGGATTATCAGAACTGCTGTCAGATTCTTCTTCAGATGAGGAAACAACTTTTGCCTTCAAGGCACGAGTTCGCCCATAGTTTGGACCGTAGATATCTCTTTTCTCAAAAAGCTGAAACTCATGTGTGTTGAGCCTCTCAAGTATGTCAGATGGATCGAGTGTCTTGAAATCAGGACGTTCTTGAATCATCAGGGCTAGGATGTCAAATGAACTATCAAGTGATCTCAGCAGCGTTTTGACGACTTCGTGTTTGGTAATCTCAGTGGCACCGAGGGCTTGAAGCTCATTTGTGATGTCAGTGAGTCTGTCAAATGTGTGCTGGACATTCTCATTGTCATTTCGCTTGAAGCGGTTGAAGAGATTGCGAAGGACACTGATTCTTTGATCTCTCTGGGTTGAGATGCCTTCATTGACCTTGGAGAGCCAGTCCCAGACCAGCTTGGATGTCTTCAAAGCACTCACACGGCCATACTGTCCTTTGGTCAGATGGCCACAGATGATGTTCTTGGCAGTAGAGTCCAGTTGAATGAATTTCTTGACATCAGCAGCAGTGACACCTTCTGCAGCCTTGGGAACGCCGTTCTCGACGACATACCATAGGTCGACGTCAATGGCTTCAAGATGCATACGCATCTTATTCTTCCAGTAGGGATACTCAGTTCCATCGAAGACGGGGCATGCAACGGAGACTTTAATTATCCCTGCAGTCGACATAGCTAAAACTCCAGGTGGTTAAACCGAATCACACAGAACAAGGGAGCACCTTGCTCTGATACCAATTGAAAGTGCGTTATATCGACTAGGGGGGGGGTGAATAGGTGATTTTTATGAAAGTCTTCAGAACATGGAAGTTATGAAGACAAACAGTAGAGATATGCCTATTACTATGCAGCGGAAGTTAGACTACACTAGGCAAGCCATGGTCAAGTATCAACAGAGTGAAAGCACAGTGACAAATAGCTGTAGTGTAATTAGGATCAGGTAGGAAGATACTATGAAGCCAAACAGATCATACACTCACGTTGTGAAGACAAAAGATAGAACAGACACGCAATGACTTCACAATGAGTGATCAGTAAGTAAAAGGAAGTGAAGATGAAACCAGTGACTCGTTGAAGACAATGATGTGTTGGACCAGTTCCAGTTGCTGTGACAACTGTATGTCTGGTTCGAGCGGCTAGGTATTTAAACGTTAGGACACACAGTCCCGGACACCCAGTCCTGAACACGCAGCTCAGGACACCAAGTCCTCACCGTATTCTCCTTGAGCTAAGGTCACATAGTCCTCGCCCAATCACTCTGGTAAGTCTTCAAGGTAGACTCCCAAACCTTCACAGACTTCGTTCACTGGCAATCCACAATGTCTTTTGGATGCTCTAAACGCGACGCCTAACCGTCTGGGGATGCACAATCCTCAAGTGTAATAAGTCTTCAGATCACACAGACAAGAAGACTTAAGTGATGCCCAATGTTCTCTGGCTCTGGGTGGTTAGGGCTTTATCCTCGCAAGGAATTCTCTCTCTCAAAGGCTTCGAGGTGGGTTGCTCTCAAACGACAAAAGCCGTACTCTCAATCTGAGCAGCCAACCATTTATGGTTGTAGGGGGTGGGCTATTTATAGCCACTTGGCAACCCGACCTGATTTGTCCGAAATGACCCTGGGTCACTAAGGAACTGACACGTGTCTCAACGGTCATATTTCAAACTCTCATGGCAACTTTACTTGGGCTACAAGCAAAGCTGACTTGTCCGGCTCTGGACAAGATTCGCTCTCATTGTCTTCACTCGAAGACATAGGTTTTTGGTTTAGGCATCACTTCAGTCATTCTGACTGGTTCTCCTGGACCCCACTTAACAGTACGGTGGTTCCTATGACTCAACACAAAAGAAAAAGAACTACAAAAGATCTAAGTCTTCGAGCTCCATAGGCTTCATAACGTGTCTTCTTTTGTCATAGTCTTCAATGTGAATATCTTCATATACCACCTTTGACTTCAATGTCTTCATACATTTTTAGGGGTCATCTCTGGTAGTAAAACTGAATCAATGAGGGACTTCTACCTGTGTTATCCTGCAATTCTCACAAACACATTAGTCCCTCAACTAGGTTTGTCGTTAATACTCCAAAACCAACTAGGGGTGGCACTAGATGCACTTACAATCACACACCCCTCTCTACCTTGATCAGCTACATTGCTGGTAGGATCAGCATCTACTTTTTCTTCCAAAATAACATCTATACCTATTTTATTAGCAACAGAAAGGAAACTGGGATTATTGAAAAGGGAGAAGGGTTTGTTCTTTATACCTTCTCCGTTGGTGATTGCATCTTGAGCACCTTTGAACTGTTGAGCCTTCTGAAGGATGGTTCTGGTGTCTCCAGCAACCCTAGCACTCATCCTGGTAGCTTGGACAGGGCCCCAAATCTTCTTGTTGTTATGCTGTTGGATTGGTGGGAAATCTTCTTCATATTTCTGGCTCGTATCCCCCACGGCTTCCTCAATATTGCTTCCAGGTAGGTGCAGAGTTTCCATTGACATGTCATCCTCTTCATCTTCAGTGCTAATACCATCATCCTCCCAGCTTTCCATTTCCCTCAGGAGGCTGAAACCATCCTCCAGGTTCCTATCTTCTAGCAGGCAACTAAGAGCACTACTTTTGATGTTTTGTAGTGGGTCTGGCAGCTTGTTCCTTAGCAGAGTAGTTGGGGTGGGGGGCTCCATCTCTTCCTGGCAGTGATCACTGGTCCTCCTATTCATTCCACTACTTGAGCTGGTCCTAGATCCATTATCCGAGCTCTTGGAACTTTTATGAGAGGCAGTATCATCATTGCGTTTGCTGTTGTGGTTGTTGTCATTTCCCCCATTCTGCTGATTACTGGTTTGTCCTATTGCATGCTCATCCACAACAGCACTTGGTGGTTCCACCTCAACTTTGATCTTGTACAGCTTACCATGGATTCCAAAAATTCTCTCTTTGGGTATTTTGGAGTGGTCTTTACAGGATATCTTGACCCTGATAGTTTCATAGAAGTTCTGGAAATTGTGTTGCCAGTCCACATCCAGCAGGACACCAAATGTGGATGTGATTTGGTCCAGCAGTGACCATTCACACCACTTGGGGTTCATGTTTCTTAACTTGATCCAGATCTTCTGTAACTCCTCTTCAGCAGTGATCTCTCCTTTCCAAACTTCTACATTCACTATGGTGTTCTCTTTTGACAATCCAAAGCAGGGGTATCCAGCCACCTGTTCAACATCAATCTCAGGAGGGAATTTGAGTAGGAATGACCACTCATCTAGAGCATTGATGGGCCAAGGCCAATTGGTTTTGTAGATGCTGGCGAATTCTGTTGCCAGTTCTTGTTTTGAGATCTCCCCAGCCTCCACAAAAACTATACCAACATTCTTCAGCCACCCAGTGTGCTGGGCATTCACATCAGGGGCATCCAGGTGGTAAAAACCAAGTCCTTGTGCAGCGCTTCCGACGAACTTTGCTGTCGAGTGCGGCTTCTTCCTGACCGGGCAATCTTCTACCTTGTGATTGATCATTTTGCAGATAAAGCAGCATTGGGGCTTCGTACACTTGTCTTTGTGGTGCCCGGGATCACCACAATTGTAACAGGTAACCCCAGCATAGGACATCAGTCTTGGGTTGGTCGCTAGCGTCCTCTGATTTGCCTCTTTGCTTTTCTTCTGCTGGGTCTTGACTTGTGATCTAATCTGTGGCTAGTTACCACCATGAGCTTCCCCTTGGATCCCCCCCTTGCCCGCTTGGTTGCCCCTGAGGCAGTTGCGGAGGAGCGAACCACTGCTGTTGCGGCCTCCCCCCATGGCGACGGGTAAGGTCCTGGGAACTGACCTGGGAAAGCCCATGGCGGCGGCGGGCCTTGGTAACCAAATCCAAAGAACGGCTGCACCTCTCATCGCCCCCATGCCTCGCCAGACCAGATCCACAGGCTCGCCTCCCAGGTCCCTCCCGCACGGGGTCCCGCCGGGCTCAACGGTGATTCGGATGCCTCTGCCATTCGTTTACCAAGCATTCCCAGAGAAGCTGCGCCCGATTGGATCGGTCTCTCCGGCGATGCTTCAGGTGACAAGGATGCAGAGGTGGACAGAGAGGGCGATGCGGATCCGCGACGACACCGGCTCGTGGATGCAGTGCGTGAAGGAGTGGAGGGAGGCGGATCTCGCTGCGGAGAGGAGTCGAGATCCTTCTCAAAAACTCTGCAAAGCGGGGTACGCTCAAACCTGCCAGATCCAAGTGGATCAAGAGCTGCTCAACCTCGCTCGGAGGATCTACTTCGAGGGCACGAGGGAGGAGAAAGCCCAGATGCCAAGTCCGAGGGAACAACCGGAAGCGTTCGTTGTTTGGGCGAAAACGGAAGCGAAATGTGGCGATGCTCGCCGCAGGGCGCGATGGGGAGGAATCCTCGGGCGCCTGCCTTCCAGCTCTCCATCGGATTCGGAGGAGGTGGATCCATGGCCCTACCTATCTCCGGAACCGGACAGGGACCGCGGCAGCTACAGCCCCTGAATCTCGAAGCTCGGGCAGTTTGGTTCACGGGGGACAGATACTGTGCGGCGCATGAGGACTGTGGAGCCGGATTTGGGATGAACAGTGCGCTGGCTGAATGCATCTTCTCGGTGGAAGGAGCCTGGAAGGAGCTGTCCAGACAGAGTGAGCCCATGCCCCCGTCCACACCCACTCACCATGAGCGACCGACGAGGAACAGAGTTTGCCCAAGCACAGATCAGCGAAGAGGAGGAGATTTTAGTGATGATGCTGGCGTTGGCCACATCAATGAGGATCCCAAGGAGGGGTCGCGAATCAGTACAGAAGCTAGTCGCCAGGATCCTGTCGTTCGCCACGGATCGCGAACTGTCCTTGTTCCTGACGGCCAGATCGACGCCGGCGAGGGTGGTGATCTCCTGGGCAATGGTGGCACAGGAATCACCGCTGAGAGCGAGGCGAATCCGTTGGCGAGCTTTCTGGAGATTACAGCTACAGGAGAGCATCACAATGGCCGTGAATCTGACAGAGTCCCAGTAACAGATTTTGGATCGAAGCAAAAAGCAGAGGCGCTTCTGGTCATGGAAGCATCGGGGGGTTTCAGATTCGTGGACTGGAGGAGAAGCGGTAGGATTCAAAATGGCCACATGGCTGAAGCAACCGCCAAATCACCCACCAAGCTGCCAGATGATCACAATGACGAGGCGGAAGGGTGGTACAGTCAGCTCTGGGTGCCTATAAAAAGTGGGGTGGAGGGAGGAGATGCTAGGGTTCCGCCTCTCCCAACCAACCTCGCAACCGCGGCGGCCACCGCTCCCGACCCAGATCTCATGGCGGATGGAGGGCGCGGGCGGGGCAGAGCCAAGAACAGAGGCGGCAGGGGGGATCAGGCGGGGAATTGGCCTCCCGACCATCGGCAGATCAACCAGGGGAGTGGGCTGCAGCCGCAGCAGCCGTTCTTTGGATTTGGTTACCAAGGCCCGCCGCCGCCATGGGCTTTCCCAGGTTAGTTCCCAGGACCTTACCCGTCGCCATGGGGGGGGGGGCGCAACAGCAGTGGTTCGCTCCTCCGCAACTGCCTCAGGGGCAACCAAGCGGGCAAGGGGGGATCCAAGGGGAAGCTCATGGTGGTAACTAGCCACAGATTAGATCACAAGTCAAGACCCAGCAGAAGAAAAGCAAAGAGGCAAATCAGAGGACGCTAGCGACCAACCCAGGTCTGATGTCCTATGCTGGGGTTACCTGTTACAATTGTGGTGATCCCGGGCACCACAAAGACAAGTGTACGAAGCCCCAATGCTGCTTTATCTGCAAAATGATCAATCACAAGGTAGAAGATTGCCCAGTCAGGAAGAAGCCGCACTCGACAGCAAAGTTCGTCGGAAGCGCTGCACAAGGACTTGGTTTTTACCACCTGGATGCCCCTGGTGTGAATGCCCAGCACACTGGGTGGCTGAAGAATGTTGGTATAGTTTTTGTGGAGGCTGGGGAGATCTCAAAACAAGAACTGGCAACAGAATTCGCCAGCATCTACAAAACCAATTGGCCTTGGCCCATCAATGCTCTAGATGAGTGGTCATTCCTACTCAAATTCCCTCCTGAGATTGATGTTGAACAGGTGGCTGGATACCCCTGCTTTGGATTGTCAAAAGAGAACACCATAGTGAATGTAGAAGTTTGGAAAGGAGAGATCACTGCTGAAGAGGAGTTACAGAAGATCTGGATCAAGTTAAGAAACATGAACCCCAAGTGGTGTGAATGGTCACTGCTGGACCAAATCACATCCACATTTGGTGTCCTGCTGGATGTGGACTGGCAACACAATTTCCAGAACTTCTATGAAACTATCAGGGTCAAGATATCCTATAAAGACCACTCCAGAATACCCAAAGAGAGAATTTTTGGAATCCATGGTAAGCTGTACAAGATCAAAGTTGAGGTGGAACCACCAAGTGCTGTTGTGGATGAGCAGGCAATAGGACAAACCAGTAATCAGCAGAATGGGGGAAATGACAACAACCACAACAGCAAAAGCAATGATGATACTGCCTCTCATAAAAGTTCCAAGAGCTCGGATAATGGATCTAGGACCAGCTCAAGTAGTGGAATGAACAGGAGGACCAGTGATCACTGCCAGGAAGAGATGGAGCCCCCCACCCCAACTACTCTGCTAAGGAACAAGCTGCCAGACCCACTACAAAACATCAAAAGTAGTGCTCTTAGTCGCCTGCTAGAAGATAGGAACCTGGAGGATGGTTTCAGCCTCCTGAGGGAAATGGAAAGCTGGGAGGATGATGGTATTAGCACTGAAGATGAAGATGATGACATGTCAATGGAAACTCTGCACCTGCCTGGAAGCAATATTGAGGAAGCCGTGGGGGATACGAGCCAGAAATATGAATAAGATTTCCCACCAATCCAACAACATAACAACAAGAAGATTTGGGGCCTTGTCCAAGCTACCAGGATGAGTGCTAGGGTTGCTGGAGACACCAGAACCATCCTTCAGAAGGCTCAAAAGTTCAAAGGTGCTCAAGATGCAATCACCAATGGAGAAGGTATAAAGAACAAACCCTTCTCCCTTTTCAATAATCCCAGTTTCCTTTCTGTTGCTAATAAAATAGGTATAGATGTTATTTTGGAAGAAAAAGTAGATGCTGATCCTACTAGCAATGTAGCTGATCAAGGTAGAGAGGGGTGTGTGATCCCTGACAGAACTGAAGGTTCTAAATCAGATTTCATCACCCCAAAGAAATCGCCTAGTGATAATGATGTTGATGGTAACAATAGTGAAGTGTGGTATTTGGTTTGTAAGAATAAAAGGGGCAAGCACCCCAGAACTAGACTTGTTACATGAATGCCCTATTCTGGAATGTGAGAGGGATTGCTGCCCCTGGTAGGAAAGCTTTGATCCTGGAAACTATGGCTAAAACCCATGCTTCCATTGTAGGTTTCCAAGAAACTAAGAAAGAGGAGTTTTCTGACTCCTTCCTAAAATCTCTGGTAGGTAATAGAAATTTTTCCTGGCATCACCTACCAGCCCAAGGCTCTGCTGGGGGCATCCTGATGGGAGCGGACCTGGACATCTTAGAAGTTATCTCCTGGTCCAACTTACAATCCTCTGTTAGTTGTGTTGTGAAGTTGAAAACTACTGATAATCCATTTAGAGTCATTACTGTCTATGGTTCTCCTTATGAAGAAGGGAAGGAGGAATTTATCTCTGAGCTTCATACCTTGTTTTTAGAAGACCCCCTTCCCACCCTTATAGGGGGAGATTTTAACCTAGTGAGATATGCCAAGGATAAAAGTAATGGAAATATTAACCATAGATGGAGTGATAATTTCAATGCCTGGGTTGAGATCTGGAGCTTGCTTGAGATTAAGCTGTCCAGCAGGAGATTCACCTGGGCCAACAACCAGGTGGACCTAATCATGTCTACCATAGATAGGCTTTTCTGTAATACTGAGTTGGACATGATCTTCCCCATGGCATCCTGTAGGGCTTTGCCTAGGTGTGGGAGTGACCATGTTCCTTTAATTTGGGAGTCTGGTTTAAACCAAACCCCTAATTGTAGTAGTTATAAAATGGAGAAATGGTGGCTCCTAAGAGAAGACTTCTCCAATCTAGTTACTAGAATTTGGAATGAGACCACTAATGCCTCCTCCCATATTGAGAACTGGCAAATTAAAATTAGAAAACTCAGGAAAATCACCAAGGGGTGGAGCTCTAATGAGGAGGCCCAACTTAGAAGATACAAAAAAAATCCTCTTAGAGGAATTTGATAAGCTTGATATCAAGTCTGAAGCCACAAACCTTTCTGAAGCTGAAATTTCTAGAATTAGATTCATCTACTCCGAGCCCCAGAAAATCTGGCTTCAGGAAGAGGTTAAAGCAAAGCAGAGATCTAGGGATAGAGATATTAAAGAAGGTGATAGGAACACTGCATATTTTAATGCTGTGGCCAACCAGAGAAGAAGGAAAACTATCATCCACTCTCTGGATGGACCTGAAGGTCCTGTCACTGATAATGCTGAGATGCTTAGAATTGCTAGTGATTATTACAAAGATTTGTTCAAAAAAGAGAATAGGAATGGCTTCAAAATGAACCAAAACTTTTTCTCTGAGGGAGAAAAAGTAACTCCTGAGGAGAATAGCACATTAGAAGCTCCTTTTTCAAAAGAGGAGGTCAAATAGGCTGTTTTTACTCATACTCTGATGGAGCCCCGGGGCCTGATGGGATCCCCTTCTTTTTCTACCAACACTTTTGGGAACTAGTGAAGAAAGATCTGATGAGTATGTTTTCAGACTTCCACAATGGAAAGTTTGACATACACAGACTTAACTTTGCTATGCTGACCCTAATCCCAAAGAAACAGATGCTTCCTCTATGAGGAAATTTAGGCCCATCAGCCTTTTGAACTGTAGCTTTAAGATTTTCACTAAGGTTCTCACCAACAGATTCTCAAAAATCCTGCAAAGGCTGGTAGCTAGTAACCAATCTGCCTTCCTAAAAGGCAGGTATATCTTAGAAAGTGTAGTCACAGCACATGAGGTGCTGCACTCAATCCACTCTAGCAAGAGACAAGGATTGGTGTTAAAACTAGACTATGAAAAAGCCTTTGACAAGGTCAACCTAGAATTCCTAGAGGAACTACTTAAGTTTAGAGGTTTTGGGGAGAGATGGACACAGTGGATTAAGCAGTTTACCCATGGGGGGTCCATTGGAGTCAAGGTGAACAACAGTGAAAGTGACTTCTTTCTCACAAGGAAAGGGCTCAGGCAGGGAGACCCCATTTCCCCACTGTTATTTAACCTAGTAGTAGATGCTCTCACTAGAATGCTGATAAAGGCAGCCAATCAGGATATGATTGCAGGGCTCTGCCCTGAAGTCTGCCCTGGAGGGATTATCTGCCTGCAATATGCAGATGATACCATCCTCTTCCTAGATAAAAACCTGCAGCATGCCTCAAACCTGAAGATGGTGTTGAACTACTTTGAGCAGGTTTCAGGGATGAGAATCAATTACAGTAAAAGTGAATTGATCCCCATTAACATGGAAAAGGATGAAACTGATTGCTTCATTCATGTACTGGAATGTACTGAAGGGATTTTCCCTATTAAGTACCTAGGGATACCCGTTCACTATGACAAACTTAGAAGAGAGGACATCCAACCCCTTATAGACAAGATCATGAAAAGGATTGCTGGATGGAGAGGGAAGCTACTCTCCTACAAAGGTAGGCTTGTGCTCATTCAAGCATGTCTGGCTAGCATCCCCATTTACCTTCTTTCTTTTTTCAAATTCCCTAAGTGGGCCGTAGACATGATCAATTCCCAGATGGCTAACTGCCTGTGGAATGACTTTGAAGGGCATAGAAAACTTCACCTTGCTAGTTGGAAAATGATATGTATAAAGAAAGAATTTGGAGGTCTTGGAATTCCAAACCTTCAAGAGGTTAACACTTGCCTTTTAGGATCTTGGGTCAAAAGATTCTATGAGGAAGGGGAGAAACCTTGGAAATCCATCATAGAACAAAAATATTTGTCTGGGAAGCCTAATCTCTTTGCTTTTAACCCTACTCCAAACTCTTCTAGGTTTTGGAAAGGATTCCAATCCATCATCCAAAACCTGAAGTTTGGATTTAGATGGAAGGTAGGTAATGGTGAGAGGATTAGATTCTGGGAAGATACCTGGTTTGGGACCTCCCCTCTAGCTACCCAATTTTGGCCTATATACTTAGTCTGTAATGAGAAAACCAGAACTATTAAAGAGGTCTGGGATGGGGATACTCTCAAGTTGACTTTCAGAAGGAACTTCGATGATAAACTCATGGAGCAATGGCACCACCTGGTCGAGTGCGCCAGAAGCATTGCTCTCTGTGAGGACATTGATTCACTGATATGGCAGCTTGAAAGCAAAGGTGTTTACTCATCAAGATCTCTGTATCAGGTGATCAATTTTCATGGGGTACAACCAGTTTTCATCCCTGCGGTGTGGAAATTTATGTGCCCCCGAAGATCCACGTTTTCTTATGGCTTTTCTCGTATAACAAGTTGATGACAAGAGACAACCTGAGGAAAAGGCACATCATTAAACCTCTAGATTGCGTCTTTTGCTCTGAACAGGAAACTAACACTCACTTGTTTTTTGAATGTATCATAGCAAAAAACATTTGGTCGTTTGTGGCTGACCACTTTCAGGTCCGGATGGGAATAGACTATGAATTTGTAGCCAGATTTTGGGTATCTAATAGAAAAAATTCTGCTCTAAATATAGTTTCATCGGCTGTCCTCTGGTGTTTGTGGAAGTATAGGAACTCTATTATCTTTAACAACACCGTTTGGACATCGATCTTGCAGGTTTGGAGGCTGATCCTCAGAACCCTCAAGTTCTGGGCGGTCTTGGCGCCAGAAAATGGCCAAGCTCGTCTGCAGATTTTCCTGACAGCACTTACAGCCTTCTTGCTCCAGCCGCTGAGAATAGCGAGTGGCTGATGCTGGGAGGTTGTACGAAGGATGGGGTTGTGAATCAGTGGGGCAAGCTGAAGATCTTTGACGATGACTGGCATTTCCATTCTCCAAAGAAGAGTGCCTTGAAGAGCAAAAACTTGCTGAGTAGCCCAGTCTCGACGCTTGTCTGCTGGTCTCCTCAAGCAGCCTCAGCGCCACCACTCAAGCTCAGAAGGGCTGCGGAGATGGAAGCGGACACAAACCTGGAGATTTCAGTCTGATTTGTGATACTCTAATTTCGGGCCTGCGTGCCGCCTGATCTTTTCAAAGATCTGTTTCCCCTGGTTTCCCTTTTTTCTTTGAATGCCGTTTAGGCTGAACTGCTCCTCTAAGTGAGCTCCTGTATAACTGGAGATCGCGTTTTGGTTTCATGCTGAGTAATGGAACCGGGGAGGGAAACCTCCCTGTTCATCTAAAAATACAATTCTGGCATGAATAATAAAAATTTATCATGAAATAAGGAAATAAATAATAACTTTATTATTGCCTCTAGGGCATATTTCCTTCATTCTCCCACTTGCACTAGAGTCAATAATCTAGATTACACAGTAATGATTCTAACACCCATGGAGCCATGGTGCTGATCATGTTTTGCTCATGAGAGAGGCCTAGTCAACGGGTCTGCAACATTCAGATCCGTATGTATCTTTCAAATCTCTATGTCTCCCACCTGGACTTGATCGCAGATGGAATTGAAGTGTCTCTTGATGTGTTTGGTTCTCTTGTGAAATCTGGATTCCTTTGGCAAGGCAATTGCACCAGTATTGTCACAAAAGATTTTCATTGGACCCGATGCACTAGGTATGACACCTAGATCGGATATGAACTCCTTCATTTGCTGCTTCCGAAGCAGCTATGTACTCCGCTTCACACGTAGAACCCGCCACGACGCTTTGTTTAGAACTGCTCCAACTGACAGCTCCACCGTTCAATATAAACACGTATTCGGTTTGCGATTTAGAATTGTCCAGATCAGTGTCAAAGCTTGCATCGACGTAACCATTTACGACGAGCTCTTTGTCACCTCCATAAACGAGAAACATATCCTTAGTCCTTTTCACGTATTTCAGAATGTTCTTGACCGCTGTCCAGTGATCCACTGTCACACCCTGATTTTCATGCCACAACACTTAAGCTAATAAATCATGATAAAATGTGGTTTGATGAAAACTTTTGAGTGTTTTGGACCTTGCCTTGTTTGGATTTTGTCTGTTGTTTGCAAGTGCTCTAAAAATCAAATAAATCCTCCAACTCCTATACTTCATCTCCTTGCTCCAAACTCTTGAACCAACAATCATGCCATGTGTATAGAGCAATATAGTATTTTCTTACAAAAATAATTTGGCCAAAAAGTATTTTCAAAAATTAGTTTTCCAAAAACCCCTGAATTAAGATTTGTACTGCAAGTACTTAATTCAGGGCAGTAAAAATCTTTCCAAAAATATGTTTGACTCCTATTAGATATAGGATACCCAGAAACCACAAAAATATAATTTTAAAAGTTATTTTCCTATTTGATTTAAAGGCTTTTTCTTAAGGCCAGAAATGGTCTTTAATAGGTTAAAATTATTTTAAATCTTTAAAAAAATTTGAGAAAAATTAGGGAGACTCAATGGACATATATTTTCCATATATATATGAGTTTCAACACATGGTCATGATCAAAATATTGGACAAAACCTCCCAAAACCATTTCTTCTCATTTCAAGGATTTGAAATATTTCTACAGGAAATATTTTCATAAAAATCCAAGAAAATTCTAACATGTCACATATGACATTTTTGATGATCTTGCCAAGTACCATGTCATGGAGAATAGTATAACCCCATGAAACCCTCTCAAAACCACTTCTGTCCTTTTTCAAGTTTGAACATTTTTGCACTGTCAAACATGTCCAAATGCTCTGAAACTTGGTGCACATGCTCAAATGGTGTAATAATGCATCTAGACCAAATGGCACAAGTTGTAGAGAATGTTATCTTGATCAAAGTACCCCCAAACCCTTTCTGTCCAGAACCAAATTTGAACAACTCTACATTGCCAAGTGTGTCCTTTTGATCTGAATTTTTGTGGACATGTTCAAATCCTCAAATGATGACACTACACCAAATGGTGCATCAAGGAGAATAGATTTGCATGACTAAATCTTGGTAAAGCCATTTCTGCTGATTTCTAGGGTTTACAAAAGTTGCATTGGCAACTTTCTCAAAATGGACTCAAACTTGGTGGTCAACCACAATTATGTGTGACACTTGATCCTGTTAATTCTCATGTCAAGTGGAGTTAATTTGCTTGCCCAAATTTGCATCAAACACCTTCTGTCACTTTTCAAAAATCACCATTTTGACCACTTACACTATTCTCCTTGAGCTCAACTTTTTACCACATCTCCTCCTAGTCTTCTCCTATCTCCAATAACTCTTCCCTGGCCTCAGCTCAATGATTGAGGGGTGAAACACCCCCATTTACCCTTCTGGACAACAGCATTCTTCTCCTTTCTCACCTCCCTCCTCATTCCAGTGGCCCTCCATGGCATCCAATGCTTCCTCCCCTTTCTTTACTCCCTCCTAGAGCTACCAGACATTAGTGGCCGCGCCCACAAGGCATATAAAATGCCATGGCATGCCATTTGGGCGCTGTGGAGCGCGCTACAGTGCGCTCCCGCACTGTAGCCGCCCCCTGCCAAGCACCTCCGGCCACCTCGGGCCTCCCCAGAGCGCCCGACAATGCTCCTCGGCGTCCTCAACACGACAGCCGGTCGGCCCCCTCCTCCTTCTCCCTCCTCCTGCCCCTGCTCGCACGCGCGCCAGCCGCCCGAGTGCACCAGTGAGCAAGCTCACACGCGCGGTGCCCCTGGCCCCCCTGCTCTCTCTCTTCTCTCCCCTAGCTCTGGACCGAATCCAGGAACGCCCTAGACACACCGCGACGAGCTCCTGTGACCCGTGGTGACGGCAACGAGCTCGCCGGCACATGAGTCCTCGGTGGACCGTCGCCCGCCTATTTAAGGGCCTCCCCAAGCCCTCCTCTCCTCACCACTCGCCCTCTCTCCCTCCCAGAGACCCACGGGACGAAGCCAAACCTCTCCCCGAGCCCTCCATCGCTCCCCATGGCCGGAGCCGAGCCGCCGGACTCCGCCTAAATTCGTGCCCACCTCTCCTCCTCCTTCCCTCTGGACCGCACTAGAGCACCACCACCATCACCGCGAGCCCCTCCCATGCTTCTCCCTCTCCTCCCCGTGGCTGTTCCATGGAGTTCCATCACCACCGTCAGCTTCGCCCGCCACGGCCGATGGTGCGCTCGCATCCGACCACCCCTGCAGACATGGCGCACCTCGGCGGATGCATCTCGGCCTCCTGAACCCGCCGGTGTGCTGGGCATCACCGGGGATGGCCGGTGACGCTGGGGAGAACGCCGGCACCCGCTCGGCCTCGCCTCTCCTGCCTCTCCTCTGTTCGACCGGGAGGTAGGAGACGTCCTGAGCACCGGGCCCCGCTCGTCAGCGACCCGGTGGGTGGGCCCCGCCCGTTTAAGTGGAGATGGGCCGGGAGCAAACCCGCTTCACGCGCGGCGAAGGCGTACTCCGCCCGGGGCGCCTTCGACGTTGCCCCTGCCACCCGCGCAGCTGAGCCGCTGGGCCGGCCCGCTGCCTATCCCTCGCCCAGTGCGTAGGATAAGGGTAAAACCCTTCCCCTTTTCTTTTTCTTTTTCTGTAAACTTGTAAAATCCACAAATAATTCAAATGATATCCAAATTTGATGATTCAAATTTCTAGGGGATCCACAAATCATGATCTATCACATGGTGCTATTTGCACAATTTTCCAAAAACTTTCTCCTCAAAAATATTTATCAAAATCCTATTTTTCCATTTCTGTGATAAACTTTAGAAAATCACAGAGAGCACATTTTTGATCCAAATTCCATGATTCAAAATCCTAGATGCCTATAAGTTCAAAACTTAGTTTTGAACATTTTTACTAATACTTTCTATATCAGCTCAAATAATGGTCTATTTCTTCATATATAGCCAACTTTGCAAATTCATAGAGAAATGATTTGAACTCCAAAACCAGTGAAACCAACTCCTAGATGCTTCTAAAATCATGCCTTGTTAAATGGGTATCCTTGCTCATTTTTCAAAATAATATTTCTGTACACCTCTTGCAAATCCATAAACCCCTTGATTCCATCATATCCAAATGTTTAGAAATATCCACTGACCCAATTCCAATGAAACCACTCTGGTTAATTTTCATATAACCAGAGATGTCCTAGAAAAGTCAAATTAATATTTTTAGAGCACTTTCATTTCCTGCCTTGTTGTGTTGCTTATTATGGTTGCTTTCGACGATAGTTGACGAAGTAGACGAAATGCTTGGAGTTGGACCAGAGATATTTGAAGACCTCGAAGACTTTGTTAAAACAGGCAAGCAACCCTTTGACCTTATTTATGAAACCCTTTTTATGCATGTCATATAGCACTTTATTAGTGTTGCATCGGAATCATGATGAGATGGTAACCACTTTGATGGGTTGCCTCTGTTACTTCCTCGTTGATACTTGCATTGTGCATGACCCTACCTCCTTATGAGGGTTATGCCGGTGGGAGTAGATAGGATGCTAAGTAGTGCTACGCAAAAGGGATGGGAATATGCATGGTGATGGAGACAAAGTATTTTCAAAGGACTTTTCGAAAACCCCGTCGGGTGCCACTTATGCCCGAGGGAGATGATGAGTTGGGTAGCCACTTGATGACGAAGTGGTGTACCGAGGCAAGTGTGTGTGTTGTTTTCAAAACGGATTGGTTTAAGTTGCGACCGTTATTCCAACCTTACATGCGCAACCACTCTACCCTTGTATGGGAAAGGGCATTATTGATTACCTAGGCCGATACTAGCTTGGAGCCCGCATTACTAGTGACAGGGGAGAGTTGGTGCTCTCTCTCGGGATGGGGTCGTGCCAGGTAGGGTGTCCATGACTGTCTTCACAGGGCACCGGACACACCGTTGGTACCCCGTGCTTGTGGTATGTGATGAAAATGGGAGCGAGGCTCCACAATTTTAAGATGTGAAATGTTGGGCACGGGGGTTACTGCCAATCGAGTGGACTCTATGTTAGTGTCGTCTAGGGAAAGATAGTGATCGGGTGCTTACCCCGGGTACTTGAGGTACCGCAGGTTGTGGATGACACGGAAGTTCCCCGGATCTTGTGGGTAAAGTGTGCAACCTCTGCAGAGTGTAAAACTATTCGAATAGCCGTGTCCACGGTCAAGGACAGTTGGGTAACCGCTCTTGGGCTACGTCCACTTGTTTACAAACCAGTGTGTGTGGGAAGAACTACTTGGGTCAAGTCAAAGGACTTGACATGGATGAGTTGGGTTGGAGCCCACTCCCTTTGTGTTGATATCTGTAACCTGTCCTCTTGGTTACTTGAATTCTCCTGATGCATGTCTTACGAGTTGTTGAACATGTCATTGCACTCAAAAACTAGCTTTCCGCAATTTTTTTACCTATATCATGTCTTGTTGTATCTTGAACCAAAACATGGGTTGCTTGCGAGTACATTCTAAGTACTCATTGGCTTGCCACTGGTTATTTTATTGGCCAGGCATGAAAGAACATAATATGAAGAAGAGTACCTCGGTGACGAACATGTGAGCTAGGACGCTTCCCAGTCAGAATGCCTATAGGGTTAAGGCAGATGGCATGGGTCCAAGTTATCGACGGAGATTTCCGCTGCAATGTTATAACCAAGACTTGACCATAATGGTCCTACTTGTGTAATACGGTATGTATGGATATAAGACTCTTGTTATTCAGCTTCTGTGTGTCCAGTGAGCATTGATCTCTGGGATCACTGTACACGTGCATTCGGTGATCACGACTTATGAGTCGGGGTCCCCACATCCACTCCTGGATTACTTTGGTACCTCCCTGCTAAACTAATAGCAAGGCACACATCAGGTCTGGTACACAGCATTGCATACATGATAGAGCCTATGGCTGAAGCATAGGGAACACTTTTCATTTTCTCTCTATCTTCTGCAGTGGTCGGGCATTGAGTCTTACTCAACTTCTCACCTTGTAACACAGGCAAGAACCCTTTCTTAGCTTGATCCATTTTGAACTTCTTCAAAACTTTATCAAGGTATGTGCTTGGCGAAAGTCCAATTAAGCGTCTTGATCTATCTCTATAGATCTTGATGCCCAATATGTAAGCAGCTTCACCGAGGTCTTTCATTGAATAACTCTTATTCAAGTATCCTTTTATGCTATCCAGAAATTCTATATCATTTCCAATCAACAATATGTCATCCACATATAATATTAGAAATGCTACAGAGCTCCCACTCACTTTCTTGTAAATACAGGCTTCTCCAAAAGTCTGTATAAACTATATGCTTTGATCACACTATCAAAACGTTTATTCCGACTCCGAGAGGCTTGCACCAGTCCATAAATGGATCGCTGGAGCTTGCACACTTTGTTAGCACCCTTTGGATTGATAAAACCTTCATGTTGCATCATATACAACTCTTTTTCCAGAAATCCATTCAGGAATGCAGTCTTCACATCCATTTGCCAAATTCATAATCATAAAATGCGGCAATTGCTAACATGATTCGGACGGACTTAAGCATCGCTACGGGTGAGAAGGTCTCATCGTAGTCAACTCCTTGAACTTGTCGAAAACTTTTCGCAACAAGTCGAGCTTTGTAGATAGTAATGTTACCGTCAGCGTCAGTCTTCTTCTTGAAGATCCATTTATTCCCGATGGCTTGCCGATCATCCGGCAAGTCAACCAAAGTCCACACTTTGTTCTCATACATGGATCCCATCTCAGATTTCATGGCCTCAAGCCATTTTGCGGAATCCAGGCTCATCATCGCTTCCTCATAGTTCGTAGGTTCATCATGGTCAAGTAAGATGACCTCCAAAACAGGATTACCGCACCACTCTGGTGCGGATCTTACTCTAGTTGACCTACGAGGTTCGATAGTAACTTGATCTGAAGTTTCATGTTCATCATCATTGGCTTCCTCACTAATTGGTGTAGGTGTCACAGGAACCGGTTTCTGTGATGGACTACTTTCGAATAAGGGAGCAGGTACATTTACCTCATCAAGTTCTACTTTCCTCCCACTCACTTCTTTCAAGAGAAACTCCTTCTCTAGAAAGGATCCATTCTTAGCAACAAATATCTTGCCTTAGGATCTGTGATAGAAGGTGTACCCAACAATCTCCTTTGGGTATCCTATGAAGACACATTTCTCCGATTTGGGTTAGAGCTTATCAGGTTGAAGCTTTTTCACATAAGCATCGCAGCCCCAAACTTTAAGAAATGACAACTTTGGTTTCTTGCCAAACTATAGTTCATAAGGCATCGTCTCAACGGATTTAGATGGTGCCCTATTTAACGTGAATGCAGCTGTCTCTAAAGCATAACCCCAAAACGATAGCGGTAAATCAGTAAGAGACATCATAGATCGCACCATATCTAGTAAACTACGATTACGATGTTCGGACACACCATTACGCTGTGGTGTTCTGGGTGGCGTGAGTTGCAAAACTATTCTGCATTGTTTCAAATGAAGACCAAACTCGTAACTCAAATATTCTCCTCCACGATCAGATCGTAGAAACTTTATTTTCTTGTTACGATGATTTTCCACTTCACTCTGAAATTCTTTGAACTTTTCAAATGTTTTAGATTTATGTTTCGTCAAGTAGATATACCCATATCTGCTCAAATCATCTGTGAAGGTGAGAAAATAATGATACCCGCCGCGAGCCTCAACATTCATCGGACCACATACATCAGTTTGTATGATCTCCAACAAATCTGTTGCTCTCTCCATAGTTCCGGAGAACGGCATTTTAGTCATCTTGCCCATGAGGCATGGTTCACAAGTACCAAGTGATTCATAATCAAGTGATTCCAAAAGTCCATCAGAATGGAGTTTCTTCATGCGCTTTACACCAATATGACCTATCGGTAGTGCCACAAATAAGTTGCACTATCATTATTAACTCTGCATCTTTTGGCTTCAACATTATGAATATGTGTATCACTACTATCGAGATTCATTAAAAATAGACCACTCTTCAATCATGCATGACCATAAAAGATATTACTCATATAAATAGAACAACCATTATTCTCTGATTTAAATGAATAACCGTCTCGCATCAAGCAAGATCCAGATATAATGTTCATGCTCAACGCTGGCACCAAAGAACAATTATTCAGGTCTAAAACTAATCCTGAAGGTAGGTGTACAGGTAGCGTGCCAACGGTGATCACATCGACTTTGGAACCATTTCCCACGCGCATCGTCACCTCGTCCTATCCAATCTTCACTTAATCCATAGTCCCTGTTTTGAGTTGCAAATATTAGCAACCAAACCAGTATCAAATACCCAGGTGCTACTGCGAGCTTTAGTAAGGTACACATCAATAACATGTATATCACATATACCTTTGTTCACCTTGCCATCCTTTTTATCCGCCAAATACTTGGGGCAGTTCCGCTTCCAGTGACCAGTCCCTTTGCAGTACAAGCACTCAGTCTAAGCCTTAGGTCCAGACTTGGGTTTCTTCTCTTGAGCAGCAACTTGTTTGCCGTTCTTCTTGAAGGTCCCCTTCTTCTTCCCTTTACCCTTTTTCTTGAAACTGGTGGTCTTGTTGACCATCAACACTTGATGCTCCTTCTTGATTTCTACCCCCGCAGCTTTTAGCATTGCGAAGAGCTCGGGAATTGTTGTAGCGACCCGACCTCAAACGGTCAAGTCTCTGTGCTTCAGTGTCATCCCTAGATCGGTAATGCTGACACACACAGTACTCGAGGATTTATAACAGAGTAGGAATCACACACTTATTACATCGAATGTCTCCAAAGAGAACTTATTACAATAAATATGGCTTAAGGCCATCTAATACGATAACAGCGGAAGGCTTGGAAGATAAAGTGAGTCCATCAACTCCAACGGCATAGCTGAGCTGCACGAAAACGACCTAAGGAACCTTACTCCTCGTCTGAAAAGTCTGCAACATAATACGTTGCAGCTCGAAAACAGGTCAACACATGGAATATGCTGGCAAAATAACACAGTAGAGCAAGAACGGAATAATGCTATCACTACATGCATATTTGGCTGGTGGAAAAGCTCTATGGTTATAGTTTTTGTGAAAAGCCAATTTTTTCCTACAACAACGGAATAGATTTTAATTTAACTATCATGGTAGTTGAAACATCATTGAGAAGGTTCCTCCAACTCAATCCCAATTAAGGTAATTATCAACTCAACAATATTAATTTAGAGTGATGAGATACTTAAGATACTCCAAGTACTAGATACTCAAGATTGTCCATAACCGGGGACACGGCTAACCATGATTAGTTTATACACTCTGCAGAGGTTTGCACACTTTTCCCCACAAGACTCGATCTCCTCCGTTGGTTTTCTCGCACTACATGGTGTTTGAGAAATGGATGACCGAGACACAGTCTTTCAGAAACATTAACTCCCTAGTCCGGGCAGACCATACCAAACCTACAACCCACCACCTGCTGATCCACCTCTTCAAGAGCTTCACATAACTTATTCAACTATGCTAGAGCCCATAATAGCTTGTGGCTGCACATGGAAGTTTCTAGCATGAATCATCTCAGTTCCCTTTAAGCCTGGGTGGCGGTCCATAGGAAGATCACACGGGTACTCCGGGATTTCCAAAAAAATACATGCAACACTGGGTACTCCAGGTGCCTCAATCCACCCAGATGTGTATTTAAGTTGCCACCTTAAGTTGAACCATTAATTATCAATCTCACATCTGTCATGGATTTCACTCACCCAAACCACGTCTACAAGCATAGCATAACAATATAAGCAACACGTAGAAGTAACTCCCAGGGGTTTGAATGTAACATGGTAATAGGTTCTACCTCATCAACTACTTCCCAACCCACATGTTAATGACATCCTAACCATGCAATGTTTGAGGATTGGTACTAATGCATAAAAACTGGGTGGTAAAGGGGTATGATCAAAGTGTTACTTGCCTTGCTGACGATCCACGTAACCTAGAGACTCGAAATAACATGCTTCGCACTCCGGGAATTCTATCGTAAACAAACATTAACTTACATAAGCAATCAAGCTAAGAAACACGGATAAATCTCAAATAAAAAGATCTAACCAGATAGTTCATCTTAAGAACTCCGGCTTGCAAAAAGAATCAAATCGAACGGAGCAAGGAAACTCAAACAGCGAAAGAAACAAGATCCGTTTACTAATTTGGACCTAGGTCAAATTTTACAGTAGCAAAAACTTGTGCAAGTTGGTTAAATGGGAAGAGGGTCTCGGGACGAAGATCTAGGCGCTTGAATCGCCTGATTCCGACTAACGAGCGAAAAGATAAACTAGAACGAAAATCGGATCAGAAATCGCGATCGGAAATAACCGCGGAAAAATCAGATAAAAGAAAACGAACGAACAGGCTAACGAACGAGCGTTCGTTGTCTGTAACTAACGGGCGAAAACCGTTCGTTAAATGAACGCCCGGACAAACGCCCGCAAAAAGGAATAACTGAAAAAAAACGGCGAACCGAAAAAAATGGGCTAGGGTTTTTCTAAAAAAATGAATTGCTTTTCTTTTTTTAAAAAAACCAGTGGCGGCGAAACGGCGTGGTACCTCCGGCAAGTCTCCGGCGAGGTGGCGGGGCGGCGGGGTGGTGGTGGTGGCGGGGCTCGGCGGCGGCATTTAAAGGGGGCGGCGGCGGCTTGCTTGGGCGAGGGGCGCCCGGGGAGGAGTCCGGCTCAGACTCCCCTCGGTGTCCGAGCTACGCACGGCGGCACGCGTGCGAGGGAGATGGCCAGGACGGGACGGCTGGGCTTCGGCCCAGCTGGGTCCAGAACCTTTTTTTTAAATAATTCTGCCGAAACTAAGAAACATCCTAGAAAATAAAATAAAAAACTAAAAATTCCAAAACAAATTTTCACCGTCTAAATGAAATATTTAGAACGAGATGACATTTTCTTGGCCCTAAAATGCAATTTTGAAAACGTGCAATTTTTCTAATGCAAATAAAATTGCAATAAAATCCAAAATAAAACAAAATATTGATTTCAATATTTTTCCTCCAATATTTCATTTATTTTGGAGAAGTCATATTATCTCCTCTCATATATTTTAATATGAAATATTTTTGGAGGAAAAAATAATTAAAACCAAAATCCTCGTTTCAAAATTTGATAAAATCAAATTCAAAAACCAGGGAAATCCCCAACTCTCTCCCAGGGCCCTTGAGTTGCTTAGGGTTTCGAGGATCACGAGACGAAATGCAATAAAATATGATATGCAATAATGATCTATGTATAACATTCCAAATTGAAAATTTGGGATGTTACAAACCTACCCCCCTTAAGATGAATCTCGCCCTCGAGATTCGGGTTGGCTAGAAAATAGGTGTGGGTGGTCTTTGCGAAGATTATCCTCTCGTTCCCATGTGGCTTCATCCTTGGTATGGTGGCTCCACTGAACTTTGCAAAACTTAATGACCTTGCTGCGGGGACTCGACTGGCAAACTCCAAAATCTTAACTGGCTTCTCCTCATAAGTCAAGTCATTGTCCAACTGAATCGCCTCCAAGGGTACGGTATCTCTTAGCGGTATGTTGGCCATCTCAGCATGGCACTTCTTCAACTGGGAAACGTGAAACACATCGTGAACTTCTGACAGTCCTTCAGGTAACTCCAACTTGTAGGCAACTTCTCCCATCCGCTCCAAAACACGATATGGTCCTACAAATCTCGGGGTTAACTTTCCTTTAACTCCAAAACGTTTCACTCCTCGCAAAGGTGATACTCGCAGATATGCTCTATCTCCAATTTCATAGGTTACCTCCTTGCGTTTCGAATCTGCATAACTCTTCTGTCTGGACTGAGCTATCTTCAGTCTACCCCGGATCAGTTTAACCTTCTCCTCAGACTCTTTGATTAAGTCTGGTCCAAACAACTGTCAGTCTCCAACTTCATCCCACATCAACGGTGTTCTGCACCTTCAGCCATACAGGGCTTCGAACGGTGCCATCTTCAAACTGGCTTGGTAGCTATTGTTGTATGAGAACTCTGCGTAAGGCAAATTGTCATCCCAACTAGACCCATAATCTAGCGCACAGGCTCTCAACATGTCCTCCAGAATCTGGTTGACTCTCTCGGTCTGTCCATCCGTCTGCGGGTGAAATGCTGTACTGAACTCCAATCTCGTTCCCAAAGTCTGATGCAGCTGATGCCAAAACTTTGAAGTAAACTGTGTTCCTCTATCTGACATGATGGTCCTCGAAAATCCATGCGGACATACGATCCTGGTCATATATATCTTGGCCAACTTTGCACTGGTATAAGTTGTTTTCACTGGGATAAAGTGTGCCACTTTGGTCAAACGGTCAACTACTACCCATATAGAATCATATCCTGATTTGATCCTGGGTAATCCGGTGATAAATCCATGCCAAGTTTATCCCACTTCCATTCGGGTATCGGCATAGGCTGTAACAATCTTGCTGGCTTTTGATGCTCTGCCTTCACTCTCTAACATACATCACATATGGCCACATACTCGGCGATATCCTTCTTCATCCCTGTCCACCAGAAACGTTCCTTTAAATCCAAATACATCTTGGTGTTTCTGGGGTGTATCGAGTATGGTGAGTCATGTGCCTCCTGAAGTATTAACTTCCTGATCTCTGTGTTATTGGGCACATAAACACGGTCCTCAAACCACAGGGTGTCATGCTCATCCTCACGAAAACCTTTGGCTTTTCCTTCGCTCATTTTCTCCTTTATCTCGGCAATCTCTTTGTCATCCTTCTGAGCTTCTCGAATCTTTCCCAACAATGTAGACTGCACCTCCATTGTTGCAACAAAACCTCTAGGAACAATCTCCAATCGAAGTTCCCTGAGATCCTCTACTAACTCCTTCGGCAATCCCATGCTTATTAGGGTATTATCATAGCTCTTCCGGCTCAAAGCGTCAGCTACGACATTGGCCTTGCCCGGATGATAATGAAGCTTCATGTCATAATCCTTTATAAGCTCCAACCATCTTCTCTGCCTAAGATTCAGTTCCTTCTCAGTGAAAATGTACTTCA
This sequence comes from Triticum urartu, assembly GCF_056163025.1. Taxonomy (NCBI): domain Eukaryota; kingdom Viridiplantae; phylum Streptophyta; class Magnoliopsida; order Poales; family Poaceae; genus Triticum; species Triticum urartu. The sequence goes on along the minus strand of NC_141876.1, from coordinate 45,424,113 downwards.
AACTCTTATGATCCGTGTACACATCACAATGGTTTCCAATAAGGTAATGTCTCCAAGTCTTCAACGCATGCACTACGGCTGCTAGCTCCAAATCATGCGTGGCATAATTTAACTCGTGTGGTTTTAGTTGTCGCGAGGCATACGAAACAACTCTTCCGTCCTGCATAAGCACACTTCCAAGTCCTAAGCGAGAGGCGTCGCAATACACTTGAAAATCCTTACGTATATTCGGTAGTGTCAGCACTGGGGCTGTAGTCAAACGTTTCTTCAGCTCCTGGAAACTCGCCTCGCAATCTTCCGTCCATTTAAACTTGATATCCTTCTTCAATAATTCTGTCATGGGCTTCGCGATCTTGGAAAAATTCTTAATGAATCTATGATAGTATCCTACGAGTCCAAGAAAACAGCGGATCTCGCTAACTGAAGTGGGTGCTGTAACGACCGGATAATCTTGCTACAGTAATTCCACGCTAATCATGCCACATCACCTCGATTACCGTTGCTAAACTTCCATCAGTTCAAACCGTGTCAAATTCAAATTTAAATTAATGTAAACAACAAAAGCTTTCAAAGGCTGTAACAAAAATGTTCGGGCGGTGCTGAATATTACAAGGGTAATTACAGTAAAGGAAACACAATTTTATAAAACCCTTAAATGCGCTAAAATTAATTAAAACAGAAAAGGAAAGGAAATAAAAGAAAGAAAGGAAATACAAAAAAAGTCAAATCGCCGAGGCTCCGGCCCAGTAGGCCACCGGCCCAACCGGGCCACGACCCACCAGGCTGGCCCACCCCGCACCCATAAACCCCCCCACTCCCCCAGCTCCCACCAACACTCCCCACTCCCCCCTCTCTCAAAATATCACCCTCTCCCCCTCTCTCCTGATTGGATCAGGAGGAGAGCGCCCGCATCGCCATCGCCGACAATCACCTCGCCGGCGCCCCCTCCCCCACCGGCCTGCCTCCTCTTCACCGGACCTCCCCGCGCCCATTGCCCCGTTCCCTGCTAAGCTGCGGTGAGGCCCGACCTCTCCTTCTCTCCCCGCCCCCGCGCTCACCACGCCGACGGCCGTGCCCCCGCGCCCCTCCTCTCTCTCCTTCGCCCGCGACGGCGCTGGCCTCGCCGTGCGCCGCGTGTGCCCCGCCTCGCCCCTCTCTACCGCGGCCACAGCCGCCGCCTCGCTCGCCCACATCCTGCGCGCTCCGGCCACCGCTGCTCTCCCTCCGCCCCTGCTGCCGCTGCTGTGCTGCTGCCGCGCCCATCGCCGTGAGCCCCGCCTCACTCGCTCGCCACTGCGCGAACCCCCCTTACCTCGTCCCCTGCTACCTTCACCGTCGCCACATCATCCATGGCCTCGTCCGCCGCTCACGCACGCGCACACTCGCCGCCCGCCCCTCACGGCTCTACGCCCGCGCAGTCGCTCGCCGGCTGCGTTCCGGCCGCCGCAGCCCCCTCCCGCCTCTGGCCGCTGCTGGACGCACCCACCGGTGCCCCGCTGCTCCGGTCGTGGCCACGAGCCAGGCGCCGCCCCCTTCCTCCCCTCGCTGGCCGCGTCGGGCACCGGTGCCCTCACGCCCGCTCGACCCCACTTTGGGATCACCTCGCTAACGGGCGGGCTGAGGCTTCGCTCGTGCCCGGCAGCCCATGCCCTCTATGGCCCCTCTGGGCCACAGACAGGTGGGGCCCAGCCCCCAGAATGATTAAAAAAGATTTAAAAATAATAATAAATAATAAATAAAATTATTAATTAAATTAATCAATTAATTAATTAAAGGATTAATTAACTTAATTAATTTTGATTAATTAAACTAAAACAACTAACTAAGCCTAACTAATTAACCTAAACCCTAATTAACTAAAACAGTCAATGACAGGGGGGTCCCACCCTTGTTGACGAGTCAAACGTTGACTGGTCAACTGGGTCCCTCTGGCCCACCTGTCAGCCACTGGGTACACTTTTGTGTACACTGTGCTGGGTGCGCCTAGCAATTTAACATTTATTTTCGAATTAAAAATAAATTCAGAATAATAATAAAATCTTTAGAAAATCATATCTTTTAATCCGTAACTCGGATTAAATTATTTTCAACATGAAAGTTGCTCAGAACGACGAGACGAATCCGGATACGCAGCCCGTCCGTCCGCCACGCATCCCTAGCATAGCAAACACACAACTTTCCCCCTCCGTTCATCTGTCCGAAAACGCGAAACACCGGGAATACTTTCCTGGATGTTTTCCCCCTTCACCGGTACCACCTCGTACCGCGTTAGGGCACGCCTAGCATCACGCTTTGTCATGTCACGCATCGTCATGCATTTGTTTGCACTATATTTATTGTTTCTCCCCCCTCTTCTGTCACTAGACATCGAGACCGACGCCACTGCTACCCAGTACGACTACGGTGTTGACGACCCCTCTCTCTTGCCAGAGCAACCAGGCAAGCCCCCCCTTGATCACCAAATATCGCCTACACTCCTCTATACTGCTTGCATTAGAGTAGTGTAGCCTGTTGCTGCTTTTCGTTAATCCTATCCTGATGCATAGCCTGTCCTTGCTACTACTGTTGATACCTTTACCTGCAATCGGAATGCTTAGTATAGGATGCTAGTTTATCATCAGTGGCCATACATTCTTGTCCGTCTGCCATGCTATACTATCGGGCCATGATCACTCGGGAGTTGATCATGGGTATATATCTATACATAATATATGATACTTGTGGTGACCAAAGACGGGTCGACTCGTAGGAGTACCCGCGAGTGATTCACGGATTGGGTCTGAAAGGACGTTTGTCCCGATGGCCCTCTGAGTGGATCTTTGTGGCGAAGCGACAGGGTAGGTTGAGACCACCTAGGAGAGAGGTGGGCCTGGCCCTGGTCGGCGTTCGTGGTTATTTCAAGATAACACGTTTAACGAGATCTTGGTAGTTGATCTGAGTCTGGCTACTGGCCTATACACACTAACCATCTACGCGGGGACAGTTATGGGCACTCGACGTCGTGGTATCAGTCGAAGCCTTCGTGACGTCAGTGACTGAGCGGCGCGCGCCGAATTGGACTGGAACGCCTGCTAGGCTAGGTCTGGTTCCGGCCGCGTTCGCAACGTGCAGGTGTGCAAAGGGCGATGGGCCCAGACCCCTGCGCCATAGGATTTAGACCGGCGTGCTGACCTCTATTTTGTGCCTAGATAGGGCTGCGACGTGTTGATCTTCTGAGGCCGGGCATGACCCAGGAAAGTGTGTCCGGCCAAATGGGATCGAGCGTGTTGGGTTATGTGGTGCACCCCTGCAGGGAAGTTAATCTATTCGAATAGCCGTGATCTTCGGTAACAGGAAGACTTGGAGTTGTACCTTGACCTTATGACAACTAGAACCGGATAATTAATAAAACACACCCTTCCAAGTGCCAGATACAACCGGTGGTCGCTCTCTCACAGGGAGACGAGGGGAGGATCATCGGTTGATTATGCTACGCGATGCTACTTGGAGAACTTACCATCTACTCTCTTCTCCTGCTACAAGATGGAGGTTACCAGAAGCGTAGTCTTCGAAAGGACTAGCTATCCCCCTCTTATTCCGGCATTCTGCAGTTCAGTCCATATATGATAGCCTTATTCCATTTGATACCAATGCATACATATGTAGTGTAGCTCCTTGCTTGCGAGTACTTTGGATGAGTACTCACGGTTGCTTTTCTCCCCCTTTTCCCCCTTTCCTATATCTGATTGCTGCAACCGGACGTTGGAGCCCAGGAGCCAGACGCCACCGTCGCCGACGACTACTACTACACTGGAGGTGCCTACTACTACGTGCAGCCCGCTGATGGCGACCAGGAGTAGTTTAGGAGGATCCCAGGCAGGAGGCATGCGCCTCTTTCGATCTGTATCCCAGTTTGTGCTAGCCTTCTTAAGGCAAACTTGTTTAACTTATGTCTGTACTCATATATTGTTGCTTCCGCTGACTCGTCTATGATCGAGCTCTTGTATTCGAGCCCTCGAGGCCCCTGGCTTGTAATATGATGCTTGTATGACTTATTTTATTTGTAGAGTTGTGTTGTGATATCTTCCCGTGAGTCCCTGATCTTGATTGTACACGTTTGCGTGTATGATTAGTGTACGATTGAATCGGGGGCGTCACAAGTTGGTATCAGAGCCGACTGCCTGTAGGAATCCCCCTTCCACACTCCTTGGCCGAAGTCGAGTCTAGACATTACAAAAACTTTTACTAACATGGCTGTGTGCCTTACGGGCCCACGTCGCCATCTGGGTGGTATTAGGATCTTTTACTCCTCGATCCTTACTCTGGGATTCTGAACTCTCTCCTACTCGGGTTAAACAATTTTACTAACTCTAACACTAGGATCACGTGACCACGTTCACCCCAAAGTTGGATAAGCCCTAGCTATTCATTAGAGTAGTATATTGAACATTATCCACACTGTTAGTTGACTCCTTTGAAACATCTTTGTTTTCAGATGGAACCCACGAGACAGGTCGTGCGCCACACGACGGCCATTGGTGCCTCAGGATCACCTGCTGTGTTGGTTGAGATGATGACCTATCTGGGTTATCGCTGGCACCCTGAGTACACCGTCTATGAGGAGTACCAGGACTTCAACCAGGAGCAGTACCGTGCCATCGTCCACCTCTACTCTCTAGAGTATGACTCCACTAGCGTGCTGCACACTGCTCATGGTGTTGGAGTGACCATTGACATGGCAGTCCACAATGCTGCTTATGCTGCTCTGACACGTCTTCGTGGAGAGTATCAGGAGTTGGACACCTCCCCCTTCAGGCACATTGCTATCGCATCTGATGTTGGTGCGGAGGGATACTACACTGCTGCCTACTCCACTGTCACACGAGAGCCCTTCTACCATCAGAACCTGGTTCTGCGTGCTGATGGGCTAGATAGAGCTAACCGAGCTCTTCGCCACGAGTTGTACACCACCCGTCAGCACCTGTACCGTGCTCTGACGCTGTTGCACCCCTCTGTCCGATCTGGTGATCTGTCGCGTTCTGCGATCTACCCTGCCAGGACCGTGATGCCCCAGGGCGTCGGCTGGCCTGATGTGGGAGGCTACTCTCCTGCACTTGGTCCTCTCCTGCCACATACGCATCGGGTTCCGCACCAGAGTATCCGCGGACCCCAGGCTACTCGCGTGGAGGTCTTCCCTTCGTGTCACTACCAGCTGTCGGGCTACACCTACCTCCGCAGTACCGCGTGGGACTGATGTAGACTTGCTTGTTAATGTTAGATGCATTCGCCGCGAGCCTGCGTGCCGCCTATGATGTCTTAGTCTATGTACTGAACTCTGTGTACCGAACTCTATGCATGATCTCTTTTGTGAGATATGCCAACTACTATGTAGTATCTATTGTGCTGCTTTCGTTGTGCATGTTTCATCATGAATGATTCTTGTCTTTGCAAATTTCTCAATGCTGAACTACCCCTGTTATATATTAGCAGGATGGTTAGACCAGGTGGTCATGGTCGTGGTGGCAACGCCCCACCACCGCCTGAGTACATGGCTGGGATGATGCAACAGTTTGAGCTGAATCGTCAGTTCATGGAGAATATTATGGCTCAGTTTTCTCGCCCCAATATGCACCAGCAGCCAACCCAAGTGACTCTGCAGGATTTCATGCGCCTCAACCCAATCGTGTACCGCAGCTCAACTCAGCCTCTGGATGCTGATGACTGGCTCCGTGACATCACCTATGAGATGGAGTCTGCTGATGTAGCCCCTGCCAGCTATGTCACCTTTGCTTCCTTCTTCCTGAAAGGACCCGCAGCTCAATGGTGGGACAGCCACAGGCGTACTCTGCCAGCTGGAACAATCATCACCTGGCCAGACTTCCAAGCTGCCTTCCATGCTTGCTTCATTCCTAAGGGAGTCATGGACCAGAAGAAGCGTGAGTTCCGCAACCTCACCCAAGGCAACAAAACTGTGGAAGCTTATCAGCGGGAGTTTCTGGACTTGTCCCGCTATGCTGAAGAGGACATTGCAACTGATGCACGCAGACAGGAGAAGTTCCGTGATGGCCTTCAAGCTAACATCAAGCTCGCACTTCTAGTGCATGACTTTGCTGATTTCGCCACCCTGGTGAACAAGGCCATCAATGTCGAAACTGGTCTGCAGGAATACCAGGGCTCTCACAGGTGCAACCGTGACACGGGCTCATCTTCGGGCCCGTCCTCGCAGAAGCGTAAGATATGGATTCCCAACAGCATGTACCAGCCAACTGCACCTGCCCCAAGGCAGCCCTATGCTGCACCTCGTCTTCCTGCTCCACCAACTAGGCAGCCAAGACTTCCAGCTCCACCACCACAAACTCCTGTTCCCACTCCCAATAATGGTCTGTGCTTCAGGTGTGGTCAACTAGGACACCGTGCTAGGGAATGCAACCAGAACCAGAATCAACTGGCCCTCCCAGCAACTGGCCGCGGAAGAAACCAGCCCCGCAACACTAATGCCAAGTCTTATGGTCGTGTTCATGCCAACCATGTTGATCTCAATGAAGTTCTAGACCAGCCTGCTACCATGATGGGTACACTCCTCGTAAATTCAGTACCAGCATCTGTTTTATTTGATACAGGAGCATCGCATTCATTCATATCAGCTGAGTTTGCATTCATGCATGGCATTAAATACGAAGAGATGAACACAGCGATTGTGGTACACACTCCTGCGGGCCAGTGTCAAACCTCTATGGTTAGTCACAACGTTCCCGTTGAAATTGAAGGACTGGAATTCCTTGCCTCTCCCATTGTACTAAAGTCCTGTAGCATCGACCTCATTCTGGGAATGGATTGGTTGAAAGCGCATACTGCTTCTATAGTTTGCGCCACTAAGGCCGTCCATCTGCTACACCCTTCTAATGAAATAATTGCTTACCAAGCTCATCTAGTTTAGAATGCCGAGGAACGTCTTTATGCCTTGAATGCGTTGAACGCTGCACCACTCGAGGGCATTGAAAACATTCCCGTCGTTCGTGAATTCCAAGACGTCTTCCTAGAAGAACTTCCAGGGATTCCCCCTGCTAGAGCTGTTGAATTCATCATCGACTTGAAACCCGGCACCACCCCTATAGCTAAACGACCCTACAAGATGCCGCCGCATGAACTCATAGAGCTTAAGGAGGAAATCGACAAATCTCTTGTCAAAGGTTTCATTCGCCCAAGTTGCTCTCCTTGGGGAGCACCTTCTCTCTTTGTTAAGAAGAAGGATGGGACAAACCGATTAGTCCAAGACTACCGTCCTATAAACCAAACTACCATTCAAAATAAATATCCTCTTCCTTGGATCAATGGTCTTTATGATCAACTGGCTGGCTCATCAGTGTTCTCCAAAGTTGACTTGAGGTTGGGTTACCACCAGATCCGTGTTCGTGAAGAGGATATCCCAAAAACCGCCTTCATGACTCGGTATGGGTCATACGAGTACACCGTCATGTCATTCGGCTTAACGAATGCTCCCGCCACTTTCTCTCGCCTGATGAATTATATATTCATGGATTACCTCGACAAGTTCATCATGGTTTATCTGGATGATATCCTGGTATTTTCCAAGAACAAGGAAGAACATGCTGGACATCTTCGTCTTGTGCTCGAAAAGCTTCGAGAGCATCAACTGTATGCTAAGTATTCCAAGTGTGAATTCTGGCTCCCCGAAGTAACCTATCTTGGGCATGTCATCTCCAAGGATGGTATTGCTGTCAACCCTGAACGAGTTCAGGCTATTATCGATTGGACTCCTCCGAAGAATGTCAAGCAAGTCCGAAGTTTTCTCGGTCTCGCCAGCTATTGCCGTCGATTCGTTGAGAACTTCTCCAAGATTGCCAGGCCTCTGACTAATCTGTTACATAAGGGTGTCAAGTTCGACTGGACATGCAAGTGTCAGGAAAGTTTCCAGGCGCTCAAAGACAAGTTGACTTCTGCCCCCATGCTTGCTCCACCTGATACTAAGAAGGACTTCGTCATTTACTGCGACGCTTCCCGTCAAGGATTAGGCTGTGTCCTAATGCAAGAGCGCAGAGTGATTGCTTATGCCTCTCGTCAACTGCGCCCTCACAAAGAAAACTACCCAGTTCACAACCTCGAGCTTGCTGCTGTCATTCATGCACTGAAGCAGTGGCGACATTACCTTCTCGGTAATCATTGCGAAATCTTCACTGACCACCAAAGTCTGAAGTATCTGTTTACTCAGCCGGATCTGAACCTCCGTCAGTAGAGATGGATGGAGACTGTTGCAGACTTTGACGTGGGTATATCCTATACCCCCAGCAAGGCTAATGTAATGGTTGATGCCTTGAGCCGCAAGTCTTACTGCAATCACCTTTAGGTTCACAAAGTTCAGCTGTCGGTGTCAAAACCGGCGGATCTTGGGTAGGGGGTCCCGAACTGTGCGTCTAGGCCGGATGGTAACAGGAGGCAGGGAACACGATGTTTTTTACCCAGGTTCGGGCCCTCTTGATGTAGGTAAAACCCTACGTCCTGCTTGATTAATATTGATGATATGGGTAGTACAAGAGTAGATCTACCACGAGATCAAGGAGGCTAAACCCTAGAAGCTAACCTATGGTATGATTGTTGTATATGGAGTTGATTGCCTACGGACTACAACCCTCCAGTTTATATAGACACCGGATAGGGTTAGGGTTACACAGAGTCGGTTACAATGGTAGGAGATCTTGAATATCTGCATCGCCAAGCTTGCCTTCCACGCCAAGGAAAGTCCCATCCGGACACGGGACGAAGTCTTCAATCTTGTATCTTCATAGTCCAGGAGTCCGGCCGAAGGTATAGTCCGGCTACCCGAACACCCCCTAATCTAGGACTCCCTCAGTAGCCCCTGAACCAGGCTTCAATGACGACGAGTCCGGCGCGCAAATTGTCTTCGGCATTGCAAGGCGGGTTCCTCCTCCAAGTCCTTCATAGAAGATTGTAAACACCAAGAGTAGTGTCCGGCTCTGCAAAATAAGCTTCCACATATTGCCATAGAGAGAATAATATTAACACAAATCAAATCTGCTGACGTATTCCGCAGTGCGTCATCACACTATAGCCAAGTCCTTTACTCGAATCGTTTTCACTTTTCCACCTCAGCGTGTTTTGCGAGGCGGTTTCCTTGGCACGTCTTGTCAAAGCAGAGATCGTGTGCCCCCCTTTTACGGGATTCTCATCAATACAGACATGGGTAACCCAATCGTGCCCATTAGCATGTTTTCTCGATTAAAGGCGAGTCCCAAACGGTTACGGGGAGGGCCCCTGGTATTCAACCTCTTATAAAGAGACCAAGGCCTTACTCCTTTTTCCAATCTCAAACGAGTTTGCCCGTCGCCTCAAGTTCCAACACCCCAGGCTCCAGATTCCAGGCGCTTCGGACCTTCGACAATGTCCGGTTCCGACCCTCAAGGCCGATGGATGCCCTCCTCCGTCACGGAGGAGGACGTGCTAAAGTTGAGAGAGGCTAAGTTCTTGACCGCCGAAATTCCGCATAGGTTGCCTGCTCAAAGGCAGGCTATTCCCAGTCCCCAGCCCCGTGAGAGCGTAGTGTTCATGTCTCACTTCCTTCGGGGGTTAGGCTTCCCGATGGATCCCCTCATGAGGGGGCTGCTGTTTTATTACGGGCTGGAATTTCATGACTTAGCTCCGGAGTCCATCCTCCACATTTCCTCATTCATTGTTGTGTGCGAAGCATTCCTCCGTGTTACTCCTCACTTCGGATTATGGCTCAAGACTTTTGGAGTGGAGCCGAAGATGATTGAGGGACGGCACGCAGAGTGTGGAGGCGCTGTCATAAGTAAGAATGCTGATGCTCCATGGCCCGAGGGCTCCTTTCAAGAGGAGCTCGGCTTGTGGCAACGAGAATTGTTCTACATCACCGCTCCCAGGAGCGCCAAGTGGGCGGTGCCTCCTGCCTTTCGCTCGGGTCCCCCATCACGGCTAGCGTCATGGGTCAACAAAGGATTAGATTGGGGGTTATCCAAAGACGTGCCCTTGTTGCAGGGCTGCATCAGGGATCTCTTAGAAAGAGACCTCAACCTGGTCAAGGTGACGCAGGTCATGCTGATTCGCCGAACACTGCCCGGCAAACGTCGCTCCCTTCGTCTGTGGGAGTTTAATCCGGAGGGACCACGAGCTCTCCATCATTTTATGGGCGCAACGCCCGTGGAGATGTATAAACTGTTCTTCGGATCACAAATGATGTGTCCGGATTTGACCGAGGACGCAGGCCTAAGTTGCAATCGCCCGGATACCCAAGTAAGTAACCTTGTGCCCGGACCTACTATCCATATAATCGTCATAAACTTGCCCCTAAAAGAGCTGTCCTTTTAAACAGGAGTGGATAGCGAAGGTAAAGCTGATCAGGTGTCCGGCTCCCCTTCCCGAAACCAGGCCGGATCCCGTGCTTGTCAGTATGTTGAAGATAATGCCTTTGGAGGGAAGTAAGGGGAAGGACAAGGGAACTATGGCCTCCTCGAAGGAGGCTGCTCTGAAGGGAGGAACCGACAATTCCTCTCCCAAGGGGAAGAAGAGGGCCGCCTCTAACTACCGGAGACCATGGCCCCGAAGCGGGGGAGAAAATCCTCGTCAGAGGGTCTGACGCCGGGGAGTTCCTCGGCCGAACTACGCCCTCAAAGGGATCAGCCCTACAGCGAGCCGTAAGTAGAGAGAGGTTTTCCTTTTGAGGGATGAGAGAAATCCTTGATTTATATCTGAGAAGATTAACCGAAATTTTACCTTGTAGCTCGGACCTCAGCCCTTCTCAGCAGAGCTCGTCTTCGGGGGATCTTCTTCCGGAGATGATGGAGAGCGGGACGCCTCCCCCTGCCGTACCGCCTAGCGAGGCGGGCGACCCTGAGGTGTCGTTGCGGAGGGTTTCTCTGAATCCGGCAGGGGCGGAAGATAGCTATGTGGCCCCCCAAGGCTCTCCGCGTCCGGCCTTCGAAAGAGGCCTTAGGACAAGTCCGGCACCATCTGGTGCTCGGCTGGAGGAGCTAAAGATTCTGCTAGGGCGAGCTTCTATCTCAGAGGAGCACCGTGCATTGATGGGCACGGTGATTGAAAGGATTTCATCCGCAGAAAGCGGATTGCATGAGGCCGTGAAAAGTTTACTGACGGGTTTTGAGGTACGTTAGATAATGTACACTTTTGTCAGTTGCGCATAAGTAAGATGCGCCCTGCGTAGATAGTAGCCCCTGAGACTCTGCGCGTTGTCAAGAAATGACGGCACGCAGAGGATCATAATCCCAGGTCTAAGATGTCGCCTTTGAATGTAGGTGGCGAGGTGTCCGGAATCAAGCCAAATTGATGATGTGGCCGAACTAAAGCGGCAACTGGACGTGGCAGATGCCAACATCGCGCTTGTCAACAAGCGGCTTGATGAGTCTCAAGGTATGTAATTCTTCGGGCGGCATCAGGTAAGAGGAGCTTCATGCCAGTGTCTTACAATGTGTGTGCTTGATGCAGATGGTACGGCCGCCATGGAGAATCTTAGGGTAGAACTTGCCCGAGCTAAGGAGCAAGCCAGAAAAAGCGATGCGGCTGCCGAGAAGGCCCTTGAAGAGCTGAGAGCCGAACAGGCTGCTCACTGCCGAAGCAAAGAAGAGATGGCCGAGATGGCCGAGAAGTTAAAGAGCGCTGCAGACCGTTGCAAACTTCTTGAGAAAGAAGACCGGGCGAGACAGACGAACTTAGAGAAGGCCGTTGCCGATGCCAAGGATGCTCGCTCTGTGATGAGAGCTGCGAAGGAGGAGCTGCGTCAGGACGAACAGATGGCGGCTGGAAAGCCCTTTATGTTGCGAAGGAAGTTTTGTGATCCGAAGTTTGCTCCGTTGGACCGGATGTGGAGTGTGGAGGACACCTATCTGGATTTGGCAGCAAGTGCCACTGATGCGACCTAACACTTTCGAGATCTAAAAGATCGCAAAGTGGAAAAGCTTTTCTGGTCACAGTTCCACAATCCAGAGCGTCCACTGGCAGTGGACGATCGTCTGGCTCAATGGGCCGAACTGAATAGATTGTCCGGACTCGCCATGAAGTACGCCATGGGTCATCTGTGGCCTGGGAGATCGGAGCCGAAGAGTTATTTCAGCTTGGTGCAGCAATTCCTTGACGCGGTGCCGCGTATAAATGCCATGAAGAGGTCAGCATGCATAGAGGGCGCTAGGATGGCTCTTGCCCGTGTTAAGACATACTGGGCAGAGATGGAGACCACCGCTGTTGCGTCCTGAGATTCGGACAAAAGCCGAGTACCCTCCGAGCACTATTTTCAGGAAGTTCTTGAAGGCGCTCGTGTAATAGAGATGCAGTGCCCGAAAGATGCTATGTTATGATAGCATATGTATTTATAAAGTAATATTTTGATAAACTGTAGTGGCCTTTTTTATACTTGTGCCTCCAAGTATTGGGAACACCTCCTATGCGGCCGTTTTAAGATATATATATATACAGAATCTGAAAGATGGCAGTCGTTGGCTTCAGCCCCCACGCACATAGTGCGGGGGTGCTCGCAGAAGACGCATTTTCACACTTAACCCAACGTCTTGGTCCTACAAAGGAGGTGATAGCGCAGCGGGCCAGGCAACCAGACTATGATGCTTTAACACTTTCACTTAGCCATAGGAGTTTGACAATGAGACTATTTAAGTAGCTCCTTGGTGGCAACTGCGCTCGTCCGAGTTCGGGGCGCATATGTGCCTGACCGGGAAGCGGCCCTTCGTTAAAGCGGAGGAATCCGATAGATTCCGATAGGTCATCGAGTGGCTGACCAGTCTCACGCTACATCATGACAGTCAGTTTTCGGCTTTCTCTACTGAGGTGCTTGCCCGGCCGAACCGGGGCACAATCGCAGTAGTTCTCCCGGTGCTACCTTAGCCGATAGAGCGGAACATAAGGTAGCCGAACTCAGGAGCCGGGCAACCCAACATTTGACCAAAGACATGATTCGGAGCTGATGCATATAATGCCAAAACTCGCGACGCCGAACACTCCCTAAGGTGTTCGGTCTTTATGAGTGCGGGCAAAACAACACTCTTTATTAAAAAAGCCCCTAGTGTCCAGGTACGTGCAAAAATTCTGACGTGGCCACATGCCAAGACGCCAGCCTCCTCCTTGGTTATATCAGAAAGAAAAAACCAGGGGATGTGTAGCCACAAGAGACAGTAAAAAAGGTTTACGCAGGGTCTTAGTCTAAAAAGAATCCTTTAGGATGGGTCCCTACTGCACGTCTGCGCCTGTGTCTCCGTTGTGCCGTATCCTGGACGGGCGCCGCACGACATTCATCTGTAAAAGAGAGGAACTGAGTTGAAAACGGGTCGTGCCGAAAAAGTTTAAAATAAGCAAAGTATAAAGTAAGATATATAAGATTGAGCTTTATTGTCTCTTATTGTATATGCGTGGAGCCCCTACTGCGGGGGTATATGGCTTCTAGGCCTGCATCAATGATGATTTTGCACCGAACTCGTCTACCCGCGTTCGTGGTCTTGAATGACCTATTTCAAAGTTTTTTGGCTGGTGAGGCCATTTTGCTGTGGGGCTGTCAAAGTGGCCGCACAGTCCTCCGCTTGGGGAGGTGCACTTTAGTGCTTCCCCTTCAAAGAGATGATGCCTCGTGGACCAGGCATCTTAAGTGTAAGAGATGTGTAATGCGGTATTGCGTTAAAGCGAGCGAAAGCTTCGCGTCCCAGTAGTGCTTGATAGCGACTTGAGAACGGGACGATATGGAAGGTCAGCTTTTCGCGGCGGAGGTTATCGGCAGAGCCGAATATGACTTCGAGCCGGAGAAAACCCATACAATGGGTGTCCGGACCAAGTATTACCCCTTGAAAGGAGGTTTTGCTGCGGCGGATTCTTGCTGGGTTTATCCCCATGTGCTGGATTGTATCCTGATATATCAGGTTTAGTCCACTGCCGCCGTCCATAAGGACATTTGAAAACTGGAGTCCGCCAATTATTGGATCAAGTATCAAGGCAGTCTAGCCTACATTCTTGATATTCCTAGAATAATCTAGCTGATCGAAGATGATCGGTTTTGACAACCAGTGGCAGGACCCTTTGGGGATGGGCCGTGTGGTCCGTACCTTTACGGGCGCCGCACGTTTTGTTATGTGAAGTGAGTTCACTGTTTTTACTTCTTGTGGGAAGTTCTTTTGTTTCCTGGTGCTCTGCTTTTGGGGTTCGTCCTCGTCTTCGCTTGGTGTGTCGAGCCCCTTGTGTTCGGCATTGAGTCTGCCGGATTGTTTGAAAACCCAACAGTCCCTGTGGGTATGGTTAGCAGGCTTCCCGGGAGTACTGTGTATCTGACATATCCTGTCCAGGATTTTATTTAGGTTGGATGGATCGTCCCTGTTATCCTGGGGGGGGGGGGGTGATTTTTCCTGATTTTGTCGTGAGCCTTTGAATCCGGCATTGACTGCCGTGCTCTTCGGACTTTTGTCCTTAGTCCAGCGACGGTCCTTGTTGCGTCGCGGTTTTCCGTTTCCATCCCTAGTTTTGGATGTACTTGGGTCGTTGGGGCTGCACCTTGCCAACCAGCTTTCCTCCCCTGCACAAAAGCGGTTCATGAGGCTTGTTAGTGCGGCCATTGTTCTTGGCTTTTCTTGGCCGAGGTGTCTGGCGAGCCATTCGTCTCGGACGTTATGCCTGAAAGCTGCTAAGGCTTCGACGTCTGGATAGTCGACTATCTGATTCTTTTTAGTGAGGAATCTATTCCAAAACTGCCGAGCTGATTCTCCGGGTTGTTGAGTTATGTGACTAAGATTGTCTGCATCCGGAGGGCGGACATAGGTCCCTTGAAAGTTTGCTCGAGCAGCATCCTCGAGCTCTTCCCAGCTTCCAATTGTGTTTTCAGGAAGGCTTTTAAGCCAATGCCGGGCTGTCCCTTTAAGCTTAAGGGGTAGATATTTTATGGCATGGAGGTCATCTCCTCTAGCCATGTGTATGTGGAGGATATAATCCTCGATCCAAACTCCAGGGTCTGTTGTTCCATCATATGCCTCTATGTTTACGGGTTTGAATCCCTCTGGGAATTCATAGTCCAGGACCTCATCGGTGAAACATAGGGGGTGTGCGGCGCCCCTGTATTTGGGTGTGCCGGATTCTGATGATGGCTTCATAGCGTTGCTTACGAGAGCTTGCCTTCTTGGCCCATAAATGGACCTGACTGGGCCATGATGCGAATCCTTAAGTGGGTCGCATGCCGATTTAGGTGCGGCGCCGCTTGCCGCTTTATGGGGTCGTCTATCCGACCGTGTGGCTTTTTCATTTTTTGAATGCGAGGGCTCTAGGGCCTCTTCGTCGAATTCAGGCAGTAGCTTTCTTTTCGGATAGCTTTTAGTGCGGCGACTGTCGCCGTACTTATCTGTGGTATTGATTACTTTGCTCCATCTAATCCGGAGTGCATCTTCCGCTGCTTTTAGCTTCCGCTTCTGCTTTTTTAGGCTGCGTGCAGTTGCAACGAGCCTCTCATGGAGATTCTTCTGCTCCATAGGTTTATTCGGCGTGAGGTCATCCGGAATGCCGTTTTCGCCGGAGGAGGGATATTCGGTTTCTCTATCCGTGTTGCCCTGTTCGGACGGTTGCTCTAAGGCCTGCTCGTCGTCTACCGGCTCGTCCTGCTCTATGGCTGGGTTTTTGTCGAGGCGGGGCTTGGGTCGGCGTTTACGCCGATGCTTTGATTGCTTTTCGGGGGGTCGAACTCCCGTCCCATCCCCTTTTTCCTCGTTGTCGCTTCCTTTAGGGGTATCCACCATGTACACATCATGAGATGAGGTGGCTGTCCAATGCCCTATGGGCGTTGGTTCGTCGGTATCTCCTGCATCGTCATCCATGCTGTCGATGTCTCCGGAGTCGAAGTTGAGCACGTTGTTTAAATTGTCAACAGTGGCTACCAAGTGGGTGGTGGGTGGGCTTTGAATTTCTTCATTGTCCGTATCCCATCCTCGCTGACCGTAGTTCGGCCAGGGCTCTCCTGATAAGGAGAGAGACTTGAGAGAGTTCAGGATATCGCCACAAGGCGAGTGCTGAAAGATGTCTGCGGCGGTGAACTCTATTATCGGCGCCCAATCGGATTCGATCGGCAGGGGCGCGGGGGGTTCGGAGTTCGGAAAGGAGTCTGGATCCCCGGAGTCACGGATCATGCAGAGTGCGGGGCTAGCGTTCGGCTCGATCGCCTTTGAGATCGAAGCCCGCGAGGTGACGTCCAACCGCTCATTCTCGATTGGCGCAATAGGCTCCGAGTTAAGCGTCGAAACCGATGCATGTGCGGCCTCCAGGACACTGTCCGGAGGCAGAGCTAGATCATGCCCCTCGAGATAGTGCGGCGCGCTTGGCCGTGGCTCGAACCCGTCGAAGATCAAGTCTCCGCGGATGTCATGCGTGTAGTTTAAGCTTCCAAACCTGACTTGATGGCCAGGGGCGTAGCTTTCGATCTGCTCCAGGTGGCCGAGCGAATTGGCCCGCAGAGCGAAGCCGCCGAAGACGAAGATCTGTCCGGGGAGAAAAGTCTCACCCTGGACCGTATCGTTGTTGATGATCAAAGGAGCCATCGGGCCTAAAGGCGACGACACAGAGGAACTCTCAATGAAAGCACCAATGTCGGTGTCAAAACCGGCGGATCTCGGGTAGGGGGTCCCGAACTGTGCGTCTAGGCCAGATGGTAACAGGAGGCAGGGAACACGATGTTTTTTACCCAGGTTCGGGCCCTCTTGATGGAGGTAAAACCCTACGTCCTGCTTGATTAATATTGATGATATGGGTAGTACAAGAGTAGATCTACCACGAGATCAAGGAGGCTAAACCCTAGAAGCTAGCCTATGGTATGGTTGTTGTATATGGAGTTGATTGCCTACGGACTACAACCCTCCAGTTTATATTGACACCGGATAGGGTTAGGGTTACACAGAGTCGGTTACAATGGTAGGAGATCTTGAATATCCGCATCGCCAAGCTTGCCTTCCACGCCAAGGAAAGTCCCATCCGGACACGGGACGAAGTCTTCAATCTTGTATCTTCATAGTCCAGGAGTCCGGCCGAAGGTATAGTCCGGCTACCCGAACACCCCCTAATCCAGGACTCCCTCATCAGCCCTCGCTTGTCAAATAATTTAGAAAGCTGAACCTTCATATTGTTCCTCCTGGAGCACTCGCCCCCCTCCCCCTAGAGTTTTAGAAGATGAATCTTCGTGTTGTTGCTAAGGGTTCTCTAAATACCCTGGCTGTCGTAGCAGATCTTGTAGCTGGTATAAAGACTATTCAAGGTTGTGACTCTGAAGTCCATAAGATTAAACGTTATCTAGCAGATGGAAAGCCCTCCTTCTTCTCTATCGCCGATGATGGCGCCTTGTACTTCAAAGGCCGCCTAGTGGTACCACGTTCGAGGAAAAACCTGGATCAGACTAAAGGGGTTATGAAAGAAGCTCATGATACGCCTTTGTCTATTCATCCTGGTAGTACAAAGATGTACCAAGATATTCGTCAAAGATTCTGGTGGTCTAATATGAAGCAGGATATTGCTCGTTATGTTGCTGAGTGTGACGTTTGTCGCCGTATCAAAGCAGAGCATCAAAGGCCTGCTGGAACTCTGCAACCTATCTCTATTCCTGAGTGGAAATGGGACCATGTTGAAATGGACTTCGTCACTGGATTTCCCAAATCGCAGAAAGGTAATGATGCTATTCTTGTCGTCATTGACCGGCTTTCTAAAGTTGCACATTTTCTGGCGGTCAAAGAGACAATCACTGCTAGACAGCTTGCTACTCTCTACATGTCCAGAATTGTTTCACTTCACGGTATTCCACTGGTTATCAGTTCAGACCGTGGCAGCTTATTCACTTCAAGATTCTGGGCAAGTTTCCAAGAAGCTATGGGGACTCATATGTCGTTCAGTATGGCGTTTTGAAAGTGCGTTATATCGACTAGAGGGGGGGGGGTGAATGGGCGATTTTTATGAAAGTCTTCAAAACGTGGAAGTTATGAAGACAAACGATAGAAATGAACCTATTACCCTGTAGCGGAAGGTAGACTACACTAGGCAAGCCATAGTCAAGTAGTCAATAGAGTGAAAGCACAATGACTAATAGCAGCAATGTAGTAAGGATCAGGTAGGAAGATATTATGAAGCCAAACAGAGCACGCAGTCACTTAGTGAAGATAAAAGATAGTGCAATCATACAATGACTTCACACGGAGTAACAGTACGTAAAGAGAAGGGAAGGATGAAACCAGTGACTCATTGAAGACAATGATGTGTTGGACCAGTTCCAGTTGCTGTGACAACTGTACGTTTGGTTAGGGCGGCTAGGTATTTAAACCAGAGGACACACAGTTCCAGACACCCAGTCCTGAACACGCAGCTCAGGACACCCAGTCCTCACCGTATTCCCCTTGAGCTAAGGTCACACAGATCTCGCCCAATCACTCTGGTAAGTCTTCAAGGTAGACTCCCAAACCTTCACAGAATTCGTTCACCGGCAATCCACAATGTCTCTTGGATGCTCAGAACGCGACGCCTAACCGGCTGGAGGATTCACAGTCCTCAAGTGTAATAAGTCTTCAGCTCACACAGACAAGAAGACTTAAGTGATGCCTAATTCTCTTTGGCTCTGGGTGGTTAGGGCTTTATCCTCGCAAGGAATTCTCTCTCAAAGGCTTCGAGGTGGGTTGCTCTCAAACGACAAAAGCAGTATACTAACTCTGAGCAGCCAACCGTTTATGGTTGTAGGGGGTGGGCTTGTAAGTGCATCTAGTGCCACCCCTAGTTGGTTTTGGAGTATTGACGACAAACCTAGTTGAGGGACTAATGTGTTTGTGAGAATTGCAGGATAACAGAGGTAGAAGTCCCTCATTGATTCGGTTTTACTACCAGAGATGACCCCTAAAAATGTATGAAGACATTGAAGTCAAAGGTGGTATATGAAGATATTCACATTGAAGACTATGACAAGAGAAGACACGATATGAAGCCTATGGAGCTCGAAGACTTAGATCTTTCGTAGTTCTTTTTCTTTTGTGTTGAGTCATAGGAACCACCGTACTGTTAAGTGGGGTCCAAGAGAAACAGTCAGAATGACTGAAGTGATGCCTAAACCAAAAACCTATGTCTTCGAGTGAAGACTATGAGAGCGAATCTTGTCCAGAGTCGGACAAGTCAGCTTTGCTTGTAGCCCAAGTAAAGTTGCCGTGTGAGTTTGAAATCTGACCGTTGGAACACGTGTCAGTTCCTTAGTGACCCAGGGTCATTCCGGACAAATCAGGTCGGGTTGCCAAGTGGCTATAAATAGCCCACTGTTGGAAATATGCCCTAGAGGCAATAATAAAAGCATTATTATTATATTTCCTTGTTCATGATAATTGTCTTTATTCATGCTATAATTGTATTATCCGGAAATTGTAATACATGTGTGAATAATAGACACCAACATGTCCCTAGTAAGCCTCTAGTTGACTAGCTCGTTGATCAACAAATAGTCATGGTTTCCTGACTATGGACATTGGATGTCATTGTTAATGAGATCACATCATTAGGAGAATGATGTGATGGACAAGACCCAATCCTAAACATAGCATAAGATCGTATAGTTCGTTTGCTAGAGTTTTCCAATGTCAAGTATCTTTTCCTTAGACCATGAGATCGTGTAACTCCCGGATACCGTAGGAGTGCTTTGGGTGTGCCAAACGTCACAACGTAACTGGGTGACTATAAAGGTATACTATGGGTATCTCTGAAAGTGTCTGTTGGGTTGACACGGATCAAGACTGGGATTTGTCACTCCGTATGATGGAGAGGTATCACTGGGCCCACTCGGTAATGCATCATCATAATGAGCTCAAAGTGACCAAGTGTCTGATCACGGGATCATGCATTATGGTACGAGTAAAGTGACTTGCCGGTAATGAGATTGAACGAGGTATTGGGATACCGATGATCGAATCTTGGGCAAGTAACATACCGATTGACAAAGGGAATTGTATACGGGGTTGCTTGAATCCTCGACATAGTGGTTCATCCGATGAGATCATCGAGGAGCATGTGGGAGCTAACATGGGTATCCAGATCCCGCTGTTGGTTATTGACCGGAGAGCGATCTCGGTCATGTCTACATGTCTCCCGAACCCGTAGGGTCTACACACTTAAGGTTCAGTGACGCTAGGGTTATAGGGATATGTATATGCAGTAACCCGAATATTGTTCAGAGTCCCGGATGAGATCCTGGACGTCACAAGGAGTTCCGGAATGGTCCGGAGGTAAAGATTTATATATGGGAAATCCTGTATCGGCCATCGGGACAAGTTTCGGGGTCATCGGTATTGTACCGGGACCACCGGAAGGGTCCCGGGGGTCCATCGGGTGGGGCCACCTGTCCCGGGGGGCCACATGGGCTGTAGGGGGTGCGCCTTGGCCTACATGGGCCAAGGTCACCAGCCCCAAGAGGCCCATGCGCCTAGGGTTTCAAGGAGGGAAGAGTCCTAGGAGGGGAAGGCACCTCCTAGGTGCCTTGGGGAGGAGGGATTCCTCCCCTTGGCCGCACCCCCCTAGGAGATTAGATCTCCTAGGGCCGGCGCCCCCCCCTTGGCCCTCCTATATATAGTGGGGAGATGGAGGACTTCTCACCCCATGCCTTTGGTGTCTCCCTCTCCCTCTCCAACACCTCTTCCTCCTCCATAGTGCTTGGCGAAGCCCTGCCGGAGTACTGCAGCTCCACCACCACCACGCCGTCGTGCTGCTGTTGGAGCCATCTTCCTCAACCTCTCCTTCCCCCTTGCTGGATCAAGAAGAAGGAGATGTTACGCTGACCGTACGTGTGTTGAACGCGGAGGTGCCGTCCGTTCGGCACTAGGATCTCCGGTGATTTGGATCACGTCGAGTATGCCTTCCTCATCCCCGTTCTTTGAACGCTTCCGCGCGTGATCTACAAAGGTATGTAGATGCAATCCAATCACTCATTGCTATATGAACTCATAGATGGATCTTGGTGAAACCGTAGGAAAATTTTTGTTTTCTGCAACGTTCCCCAACAGTGGCATCATGAGCTAGGTCTATGCGTAGTTCTTCTTGCGCGAGTAGAACACAATTTGTTGTGGGCGTAGATGTTCTCAACTTTCTTGCCGCTACTAGTCTTATCTTGCTTCAACAGTATTGTGGGATGAAGCGGCCCGGACCAACCTTACACGTACGCTTACGTGAGACCGGTTCCACCGACTAACATGCACAAGTTGCATAAGGTGGCTGGCGGGTGTCTGTCTCTCCCACTTTAGTTGGAGCGGATTTGATGAACAGGGTCCTTATGAAGGGTAAATAGAAGTTGACAAATCACGTTGTGGCTTTTTACGTAGGTAAGAAAACGTTCTTGCTAGAACCCTATTTCAGCCACGTAAAACTTGCAACAACAATTAGAGGACGTCTAACTTGTTTTTGCAGCAAGTGCTTTGTGATATGATATGGCCAAAGTTGTGATGAATGATGAATGATCTATATGTGATGTATGAGATGTTCATGCTATTGTAATAGGAATCACGACTTGCATGTCGATGAGTATGACAACCGGCAGGAGCCATAGGAGTTGTCTTTATTTTTTGTATGACCTGCGTGTCATTGAGAAACGCCATGTAAATTACTTTACTTTATTGCTAAACGCGTTAGCCATAGTAGTAGAAGTAATAGTTGGCGAGCAACTTCATGGAGACACAATGATGGAGATCATGATGATGGAGATTGAAAGTGCAACTATCCCTAGGTGGTTTTGGTAATTCATAACAACATATAGCTCATTGAGCTAATACTATTCCAAGATGATTATTTCAGGAAAGCTCAATGATTGGCATGGCATGGATGTGAAAGTGGAACCCTCAAAATGCTAAGGACAAAGGATTGTCTCAAGCTCAAAAGCTCAAGACTCTTCATTTTATATTTTAGTGATCCAAGATCACATTGAGTCTTTAGGAAAAGCCAATACTATTAAGGAGGGATGAGGTGTTGCTTAATGAGCCTCTTGCTTCATGTGGTTAATGATATGCTCCAAAATCCTCAACTACTTTCCCATATCCACATATGACCTAAACCCTAAGCCAAACTCGGTCCTACCGATTCTTCCTATCCGGCGCCACCGAGTTTCACTTGTCATTAGCCACTGCCAAACCCTAGCAATTCGGTCCTACCGATAAGGATCTCGGTCTCACCAAGATGGGGTTGCAAACTCTCTGTTTCCCTTTCGTAACTTTTTGGTCCCACCGAAAGAGCGAATCGGTCCCACCGAAATTGCAATGTAAACTCAGTGTTTCCCCTTTGTAACTTTTCGGTCTCACCGAGTTCCACTCGGTCTCACCGAAAGAGCAAATCGGTCCCACCGAGTTTGCCTGACCAACTCTCTGGTTAGCTAATTACCAAATTCGGTCTCACCGAGTTTGTGTAATCGGTCTCACCGAGATTATGTTATGCCCAAACCCTAACCGAATCGGTCCTACCGAGTTGCATGTCAGTCCCACCGAAATTCCTAACGGTCACTAGGTTTACTATTTCGGTCAGACCGAGTTTTCTGATTCGGTCCCACCGAGATTGGTAAATTGTGTGTAACGGTTGGATTTTGTGTGGAGGCTATATATACCCCTCCACCTCCTTCTCATTCGATGAGAGAGCCATCAGAACACACACACCATTCCAACTCATATGTTTTGAGAGAGAACCACCTACTCATGTGTTGAGACCAAGACATTCCATTCCTACCATATGAATCTTGATCTCTAGCCTTCCCAAGTTGCTTTCCACTCAAATCTTCTTTCCACCAAATCCAAATCCTATGAGAGAGAGTTGAGTGTTGGGGAGACTATCATTTGAAGCACAAGAGCAAGGAGTTCATTACCTACACACCATTTGTTACTTCTTGGAGAGTGGTGTCTCCTAGATTGGCTAGGTGTCACTTGGGAGCCTCCGACAAGATTGTGGAGTTGAACCAAGGAGTTTGTAAGGGCAAGGAGATCGCCTACTTCGTGAAGATCTACCGCTAGTGAGGCAAGTCCTTCGTGGGCGATGGCCATGGTGGGATAGACAAGGTTGCTTCTTCGTGGACCCTTTGTGGGTGGTTGCTTCTTCGTGGACCCTTTGTGGGTGGAGCCCTGTGTGGACTCGCGCAACCGTTACCCTTGGGTGGAGCCCTATGTGGACTCGCGCAACCGTTACCCTTCGTGGGTTGAAGTCTCCATCAACGTGGATGTAGGATAGCAGCACCTATCCGAACCACGGGAAAAACATCCGTGTCTCCAATTGCGTTTGAAATCCCCAAACCCTTCCCTTTACATTCTTGCAAGTTGCATGCTTTACTTTCCGCTTCCTATATACTCTTTGCATGCTTGCTTGAATTATGTGATGATTGCTTGACTTGTCCTAAATTAGCTAAAATCTGCCAAGAACTAAAATTGGGAAAAGGTTAAGTTTTTATTTGGTCAAGTAGTCTAATCACCCCCCTCTAGACATACTTTCGATCCTACAGAGATCATGGTGTCATGCTGGTGACAAGATGATCATGGAGCCCCAAGATGGAGATCAAAGGAGCTATGTGATATTGGCCATATCGTGTCACTATTATTATTTGATTGCATGTGATGTTTATCATGTTTTTCATCTTGTTTGCTTAGAACGACGGTAGTAAATAAGATGATCCCTCATAATAATTTCAAGAAAGTGTTCCCCCTAACTGTGCACCGTTGCGACAGTTCGTTGTTTCGAAGCACCACGTGATGATCGGGTGTGATAGATTCTAACGTTCACATACAACGGGTGTAAGACAGATTTACACATGCAAACACTTAGGTTGACTTGACGAGCCTATCATGTGTACAGACATGGCCTCGGAACACAGAAGATCGAAAGGTCGAGCATGAGTCGTATAGAAGATACGATCAACATGAAGATGTTCACCGACGTTGACTAGTCCGTCTCACGTGATGATCGGACACGGCCTAGCTAACTCGGATCATGTTATACTTAGATGACTAGAAGAGGGATGTCTATCTAAGTGGGAGTTCATTATAATTTGATTAGATGAACTTAATTATCATGAAGTTAGTCTAAAATCTTTACAATATGTCTTGTAGATCAAATGGCCAACGTAGTCCTCAACTTCAATGCATTCCTAGAGAAAACCAAGCTGAAAGACGACGGCAGCAACTACACGGACTGGGTCCGGAACCTGAGGATCATCCTCATAGCTGCCAAGAAAGATTATGTCCTACAAGCACCGCTAGGTGACGCACCTGTTCTCCCTGCAGAACAAGACGTTATGAACGCTTGGCAGGCACGGACCGATGACTACTCCCTCGTTCAGTGCGGCATGCTTTATAGCTTAGAGCCAGGGCTCGAAAAGCGTTTTGAGAGACACGGAGCATATGAGATGTTCGAAGAGCTGAAAATGGTTTTCCAAGCTCATGCCCGGGTCGAGAGATATCAAGTCTCCGACAAGTTCTTCAGCTGTAAGATGGAGGAAAACAGTTCTGTCAGTGAGCACATACTCACTATGTCTGGGTTGCATAACCGCTGGACTCAGCTGGGAGTTAATCTCCCGGATGACGCGGTCATTGACAGAATCCTTCAGTCGCTTCCACCGAGCTACAAGAGCTTTGTGATGAACTTCAATATACAGGGGATGGAAAAGACCATTCCTGAAGTATTTGCTATGCTGAAATCAGCAGAGGTAGAAGTCAAGAAGGAACATCAAGTGTTGATGGTCAATAAAACCACTAAGTTCAAGAAGGGCAAGGGTAAAAAGAACTTCAAGAAGGACGGCAAGGGAGTTGCCGCGCCCGGCAAGCAAGCTGCCGGGAAGAGGCCAAAGAATGGACCCAAGCCCGAGACCGAGTGCTTTTATTGCAAGGAAAGTGGTCACTGGAAGCGGAACGGCCCCAAATACTTAGCGGACAAGAAGGCCGGCAAAGCAAAAGGTATATGTGATATACATGTAATTGATGTGTACCTTACCAGTACTCGTAGTAGCTCCTGGGTATTTGATACCAGCACAGTTGCTCACATTTGTAACTCAAAGCAGGAGCTGCGGAATAAGCGGAGACTGGCGAAGGACGAGGTGACGATGCGCGTCGGGAATGGTTCCAAGGTCGATGTGATCGCCGTCGGCATGCTACCTCTACATTTACCTACGGGATTAGTTTTGAACCTCAATAATTGTTATTTAGTGCCAAGTTTGAGCATGAACATTGTATCAGGATCTCGTTTAATACGAGATGGCTACTCATTTAAATCCAAGAATAATGGTTGTTCTATTTATATGAGAGATATGTTTTATGGTCATGCTCCGATGGTAAATGGTTTATTCTTAATGAATCTCGAGCGTAATGCTACACATATTCATAGTGTGAATACCAAAAGATGCAAGATTGATAATGATAGTCCCACATACTTGTGGCACTGCCGCCTTGGTCACATAGGTGTCAAACGCATGAAGAAGCTCCATGCTGATGGAATTTTAGAGTCTCTTGATTACGAATCATTTGACACGTGCGAACCATGCCTCATGGGTAAAATGACCAAGACTCCGTTCTCAGGAACAATGGAGCAAGCAACCAACTTATTGGAAATCATACATACTGATGTGTGCGGTCCAATGAGTGTTGAGGCTCGCGGTGGCTATCGTTATGTTCTCACCCTCACTGATGACTTGAGTAGATATGGGTATGTCTACTTAATGAAACACAAGTCTGAGACCTTTCAAAAGTTCAAGGAATTTCAGAGTGAGGTTGAGAATCAACGTGACAGGAAAATCAAGTTCCTACGATCAGATCGTGGAGAAGAATACTTGAGTCACGAGTTTGGCACACACTTAAGAAAATGTGGAATAGTTTCACAGCTCACGCCGCCTGGAACACCTCAGCGTAATGGTGTGTCTGAACGTCGTAATCGCACTCTATTAGATATGGTGCGATCTATGATGTCTCTTGCCGATTTACCGTTATCTTTTTGGGGCTATGCTTTAGAGACTGCCGCATTCACTTTAAATAGGGCTCCATCGAAATCCGTTGAGACGACACCATTTGAATTATGGTTTGGGAAGAAACCTAAGCTGTCGTTTCTAAAAGTTTGGGGATGCGATGCTTATGTCAGGAAACTTCAACCTGAAAAGCTCGAACCCAAGTCGGAAAAATGCGTCTTCATAGGATACCCTAAAGAAACTATTGGGTATACCTTCTACCTCAGATCCGAAGGCAAGATCTTTGTTGCCAAGAATGGATCCTTTCTAGAGAAGGAGTTTCTCTCGAAAGAAGTAAGTGGGAGGAAAGTAGAACTTGATGAAGTATTACCTCTTGAACCGGAAAATGGCGCAACTCAAGAAAATGTTCCTGAGGTGCCTGCACCGACTAGAGAGGAACTTAATGATGATGATCAAGATACTTCTGATCAAGCTCCTACTGAAATTCGAAGGTCCACAAGGACACGTTCCGCACCAGAGTGGTACGGCAACCCTATCTTGGAAATCATGTTGTTAGACAACGGTGAACCTTCGAACTATGAAGAAGCGATGGCGGGCCCGGATTCCGACAAATGGCTAGAAGCCATGAAATCCGAGATAGGATCCATGTATGAAAACAAAGTATGGACTTCGACTGACTTGCCCGTTGAGCGGCGAGCCATAGAAAATAAATGGATCTTTAAGAAGAAGACAGACGCGGATGGTAATGTGACCATCTATAAAGCTCGGCTTGTCGCTAAGGGTTATCGACAAGTTCAAGGGGTTGACTACGATGAGACTTTCTCACCGGTAGCGAAGCTGAAGTCCATCTGAATCATGTTAGCGATTGCCGCATTCTATGATTATGAAATGTGGCAAATGGACGTCAAAACGGCATTCCTTAATGGTTTCCTTAAGGAAGAATTGTATATGATGCAGCCGGAAGGTTTTGTCGATCCTAAGAATGCTGACAAGGTGTGCAAGCTCCAACGCTCGATTTATGGGCTGGTGCAAGCATCTCGGAGTTGGAACATTCGCTTTGATGAGATGATCAAAGCGTTTGGGTTTACACAGACTTATGGAGAAGCCTGTGTTTACAAGAAAGTGAGTGGGAGCTCTGTAGCATTTCTCATATTATATGTAGATGACATACTTTTGATGGGAAATGATATAGAACTTTTGGATAGCAATAAGGCCTACTTGAATAAGAGTTTTTCAATGAAGGACCTTGGAGAAGCTGCTTATATATTAGGCATCAAGATCTACAGAGATAGATCAAGACGCCTCATAGGTCTTTCACAAAGCACATACCTTGATAAGATATTGAAGAAATTCAATATGGATCAGTCTAAGAAGGGGTTCTTGCCTGTGTTGCAAGGTGTGAAATTGAGCTCAGCTCAATGTCCGACCACGGCAGAAGATATAGAAGAGATGAGTGTCATCCCCTATGCCTCAGCCATAGGTTCTATTATGTATGCCATGCTGTGTACCAGACCTGATGTAAACCTTGCCGTAAGTTTGGTAGGAAGGTACCAAAGTAATCCCGGCAAGGAACACTGGACAGCGGTCAAGAATATCCTGAAGTACCTGAAAAGGACTAAGGAAATGTTTCTCGTTTATGGAGGTGACGAAGAGCTCGTCGTAAAGGGTTACGTCGACGCTAGCTTCGACACAGATCTGGATGACTCTAAGTCACAAACCGGATACGTGTATATTTTGAATGGTGGGGCAGTAAGCTGGTGCAGTTGCAAGCAATTTCGGTGAAGGAGTTCATCACCGACCTAGGAGTCATACCCAATGCGTCGGGGCCGATCAAGCTCTTCTGTGACAACACTGGAGCTATTGCTCTTGCCAAGGAGCCCCGGTTTCACAAGAAGACAAGGCACATCAAGCGTCGCTTCAACTCCATTCGTGAAAATGTTCAAGATGGAGACATAGATATTTGTAAAGTACACACGGACCTGAATGTAGCAGATCCGTTGACTAAACCTCTCCCTAGAGCAAAACATGATCAACACCAGAATTCCATGGGTGTTCGATTCATCACAATGTAACTAGATTATTGACTCTAGTGCAAGTGGGAGACTGTTGGAAATATGCCCTAGAGGCAATAATAAAAGCATTACTATTATATTTCCTTGTTCATGATAATTGTCTTTATTCATGCTATAATTGTATTATCCGGAAATCGTAATACATGTGTGAATAATAGACACCAACATGTCCCTAGTAAGCCTCTAGTTGACTAGCTCGTTGATCAACAGATAGTCATGGTTTCCTGAGTATGGACATTGGATGTCATTGATAATGTGATCACATCATTAGGAGAATGATGTGATGGACAAGACCCAATCCTAAACATAGCATAAGATCGTGTAGTTCGTTTGCTAGAGTTTTCCAATGTCAAGTATCTTTTCCTTAGACCATGAGATCGTGTAACTCCCGGATACCGTAGGAGTGCTTTGGGTGTGCCAAACGTCACAACGTAACTGGGTGACTATAAAGGTATACTATGGGTATCTCCGAAAGTGTCTGTTGGTTTGACACGAATCAAGACTGGGATTTGTCACTCCGTATGACGGAGAGGTATCACTGGGCCCACTCGGTAATGCATCATCATAATGAGCTCAAAGTGACCAAGTGTCTGGTCACGGGATCATGCATTACGGTACGAGTAAAGTGACTTGCCGGTAATGAGATTGATCGAGGTATTGGGATACCGACGATCGAATCTCGGGCAAGTAACATACCGATTGACAAAGGGAATTGTATACGGGGTTGCTTGAATCCTCGACATAGTGGTTCATCCGATGAGATCATCGAGGAGCATGTGGGAGCCAACATCGGTATCCAGATCCCGCTGTTGGTTATTGACCGGAGAGCGATCTCGGTCATGTCTACATGTCTCCCGAACCCGTAGGGTCTACACACTTAAGGTTCGGTGATGCTAGGGTTGTAGGGATATGTATATGCAGTAACCCGAATGTTGTTTGGAGTCCCGGATGAGATCCCGGACGTCACGAGGAGTTCTGGAATGGTCCGGAGGTAAAGATTTATATATGGGAAATCCTGTTTCGGCCATCGGGACAAGTTTCGGTGTCATCGGTATTGTACCGGGACCACCGGAAGGGTCCCGGGGGTCCACCGGGTGGGGCCACCTGTCCCGGGGGGCCACATGGGCTGTAGGGGGTGCGCCTTGGCCTACATGGGCCAAGGGCACCAGCCCCAAGAGGCCCATGCGCCTAGGGTTTCAAGGAGGGAAGAGTCCTAGGAGGGGAAGGCACCTCCTAGGTGCCTTGGGGAGGAGGGATTCCTCCCCTTGGCCGCACCCCCCTAGGAGATTAGATCTCCTAGGGCCGGCGCCCCCCCTTGGCCCTCCTATATATAGTGGGGAGATGGAGGACTTCTCACCCCATGCCTTTGGTGCCTCCCTCTCCCTCTCCAACACCTCCTCCTCCTCCATAGTGCTTGGCGAAGCCCTGCCGGAGTACTGCAGCTCCACCACCACCACGCCGTCGTGCTGCTGTTGGAGCCATCTTCCTCAACCTCTCCTTCCCCCTTGCTGGTTCAAGAAGAAGGAGACGTTACGCTGACCGTACGTGTGTTGAACGCGGAGGTGCCGTCCGTTCGGCACTAGGATCTCCAGTGATTTGGATCACGTCGAGTACGCCTTCCTCATCCCCGTTCTTTGAACGCTTCCGCGCGTGATCTACAAAGGTATGTAGATGCAATCCAATCACTCGTTGCTAGATGAACTCATAGATGGATCTTGGTGAAACCGTAGGAAAATTTTTGTTTTCTGCAACGTTCCCCAACACCCACCCCCTACAACCATAAACGGTTGGCTGCTCAGATTGAAAGCACGGCTTTTGTCGTTTGAGAGCAACCCACCTCGAAGCCTTTGAGAGAGAATTCCTTGCGAGGATAAAGCCCGAACCACCAGAGCTAGAGAGAATTGGGCATCACTTAAGTCTTCTTGTCTGTGTGATCTGAAGACTTATTACACTTTAGGACTGTGCATCCTCCAGCTGGTTAGGCGTCGCGTTCTGAGCATCCAAGAGACATTGTGGATTGCCAGTGAACAAAGTCTGTGAAGGTTTGGGAGTCTATCTTGAAGACTTACCAGAGTGAATGGGCGAGGTCTATGTGACCTTAGCTCAAGGAGAATACGGTGAGGACTGGGTGTCCTGAGCTGCGTGTTCAGGACTGGGTGTCCGGGACTGTGTGTCCTAAGGTTTAAATACCTAGCCGCTCCAACCAGACGTACAGTTGTCACAGCAACTAGAACTGGTCCAACAAATCATTGTCTTCAACGAGTCACTGGTTTCATCTTCACTTCACTTTACTTACTGTTACTCCTTGTGAAGTCATTGTATGTTTGCTCTATCATTTGTCTTCACTGAGTGACTGCGTGTTCTGTTTGGCGTCACAATATCTTCCTACCTGATCCTTACTACCTAGCTGCTATTAGTCTTTGTGCTTTCACTTCATTGAATACTTGACTATGGTTTGCCTAGTGTAGTCTACCTTCCGCTGCATGGTAATAGGTTTAATTTTATCGTTTGTCTTCAAAACTCCCATGTTCCGAAGACTTTCATAAAAATCGCCTATTCACCCCCCTCTAGTCGATATAACGCACTTTCAATTGGTATCAGAGCAAGGTGCTCCCTTGTTCTGTGTGATTCGATTTAACCACCTGGAGTTTTAGCTATGTCGACTGCAAGGATAATTAAAGTCTCTGCTGCGTGCCCCGTCTTCGATGGAACTGAATATCCCTACTGGAAGAATAAGATGCGCATGCTTCTTGAAGCCATTGACGTCGACCTATGGTACGTCATCGAGAACGGCGTTCCCAAGGATGGAGAAGGTGTCACTGCTGCTGATGTCAAGAAATTCGTTCAACTGGACTCTACTGCCAAGAATATCATCTGTGGTCATCTGACCAAAGGACAGTATGGCCGTGTGAGTGCTTTGAAGACGTCCAAGCTGGTCTGGGACTGGCTCTCCAAGGTAAATGAAGGCATCTCAACCCAGAGAGATCAGAGAATCAGTGTCCTTCGCAACCTCTTCAACCGCTTCAAGCAAAATGACAATGATAATGTCCAGCACACATTTGACCGACTCACTGACATCACAAATGAGCTTCAAGCCCTCGGTGCCACTGAGATTACCAAACACGAAGTCGTCAAGACGCTGCTGAGATCACTTGATAGTTCGTTTGACATCCTGGCCCTGATGATTCAAGAACGTCCTGATTTCAAGACACTCAATCCGTCTGACATACATGAGAGGCTCAACACACATGAGTTTCAGCTTTCGGAGAAAAGAGATATCTACGGTCCAAACTATGGGCGACCTCGTGCCTTGAAGGCAAAAGCTGTCTCCTCATTTGAAGAAGAATCTGACAGCAGTTCTGATGATCCTGAAGACATTGGAAAGGAGCTTGCTATGCTTGTCAAGAAGTTCCAAAAATTCACCAAGAAGAAAGGCTTCAGAAAGTCTTCCCGATCAAGTTCAAGGAATGATGAAGCTCCTGCTCATGACTACAAGAAGAAAACATGTCACAAGTGCAAGAAACTTGGCCACTTCATCTCTGAGTGTCCACAGTGGGACAATGAGAACAAAAAGAAGAAGAAGAGCAAGGAATATGACTCTGACGACAAGAAGAAGAAGAAGAAATACTCAAAGTCTTCTTCCAAGTCTTCCTCAAAGTCTTCATCACACAAGAAGAGCTCATCTGGCAAGGCACGTGCGTTTGTTGGCAAGGAAATGGATTCAGAGGAGGAGTCTGCTTCTGAGGAGGCGGAGGTGGAGTCTGAGGAGGAATCCGACTCAGGCGTCGCAAGTCTGGCTACAGCATGCGTTGCCAAGTCCATCTTCAACAATGAAGACAATGACTTCATCACTGACACCGATGCAAATGACAAGGACTACTCCGCTTCTACCTACTGCTTCATGGCACGCGGTGCCAAGGTAAACACACACACTACTCACTATCAAACATCTAGTGACGATGACTCTGATTGTGGTTCAAAACCTAGCTACAAAACACTTGCTAAAATTGCAACTGAACAACAGAAAGCTATGGAACATATTCAAAAACTGTTAGACAGAAGCGATGATCTGTTAGGTGCTGAAATGACTCGATCTGAATCCTTAATTGAAGACATAAAAAATCTTCACGTTAAGTATCAGGAACTTGAAAGTCGTCATGAAACTCTCTCAACAACTCATGAAAAGCTTTCCTATGATTATCTTCAAAGGAAGTAGGATCTTGAGAAATTGAGAGCGGTTCATGAAGATCTTCAAATGGAAAACGAGTCACTTCGCGCCAAACAGATCAGTCCCGCTCAAGAAGGATTTGAACCACCATGTCTTAAATGCATTGAGCGTGATAATGCTACTTCTGTTGCTGAATGTTCTACTACTACTACTGTTGCAATATCTTCAACTGTTGATGTGGTAACTAACCCCTCTGCTGAGGATACCACCGCTATTGCTGATGAGAATGCTAGGTTGAATACATTGCTTGAAACAGGGATGTACGAAAGTCTTCAAGGGCATCAGACACTATGTGATGTCCTCAAAAAGCAGATTCTGAACCGAAACCCTAGGAAAGAGGGTGTTGGGTTTGTAAGGAAAATGAATGCAGATGGCTCTTACTGGAAACCTGAGCAGTACCCCAAAACCATGTGGGATGCTGCAAAGGAACCTTCAGTAGATCCATCCAATCTAACTGGCTTCACTTGTGCTAACCCCATTATCATTGATGAATCCTTTGATGCAAACTATATACTGTTTAAGAATCAGAATGGTGAAGTGTTTGCCAGGTACATTGGTACTAACTGCAGGAGTGGACCGCCTATGAAGAAGATCTGGGTTCCGAAAAGGTGTCTGGAAAATCTTCCTGTGAATGTCTTCATGACACCTCACGTGAAGAAGACAAACCTCAGACCAAAGGTTTCATACGGTCCAAAGGCTTCATACAAACAGAGGACTCACCTGAGTCGCACTAACGCAAATGTTTTGCAGGGAAACCATACTCAGGCATATGAATATGAGAGCAGTTCATCAAACCGCCATGTTCATAAGACCAAGAACTATTCTGCTTATTCTTATGAGTACCATTGTCCGCCTGCAAGACTGTTTGCTAGGGCTTCAAAGCCAAAATTCTCAGATGCTGCACTTAGACTTATTGCTTCTAAGCCACCCGTGAAGATGTGGGTGGCTAAGAAAGCTTAACTCTCTTTTGCAGGGAAAGGTCTCCAGCAGAAAACCAAAATCATCTGACGCTATTGCTGGGGACCTTAAACATCTTGTAGGTCGCAAGATCAAATGCCCAAATGGTCTTACTATGTACTTCGTACCTGAATCGCTTGCTACTCTCCCTATTAGTCCTAACCTGGATCTAAGCTTTCATAACCCACTGGTTCGTCAAATGTTTTTGCTTCACAATTCTCTTGGTGAAGCCTATCCCCCTAACTGCACTGTAGGGTACGACACCAGCGTCTTCAGAATGGATTATTGACAGTGGGTGTACAAATCACATGACTGGCAAAAGAAGTCTTCTTATGGACTCAACCTTACGTCCATCCGACAAGAGCCACATCACATTTGCTGACACTGGTAAAAGTAAGGTATTGGGTCTAGGTAGAGTTGCAATCTCAAGGGATCAACACATGGATAAAGTCATGCTTGTTGAATCCCTTGGCTTCAACTTAATGTCTGTCTCAATGCTTTGCGATTTGAACATGATCGTAATGTTTGGAAAATATCGTTGCCTTGTACTAATGGAATCTGATAAGTCTCTAGTGTTTGAAGGGTATCGAAAAGATGATTTGTACGTGGTAGATTTCTCAGCAGGGCCACAGCTTGCAGTATGTCTTCTAGCAAAGGCTTCAGAATGCTGGCTCTGGCATCGGAGGCTTGGACATGCTGGCATGAGGAACCTCCACACACTCGCGAAGAAGAAGCATGTCATAGGCATCGAGGGCGTCAAGTTCAAGAAAGACCACTTATGCGGTGCCTGTGAAGCAGGGAAGGTGACGAGGGCCAAACATCCCTCGAAGACAATCATGACCACTACTTGACCCTTCGAACTGCTTCACATGGATCTTTTCGGTCCCACTCATTACTCAACTCTAACTACTACTGCTTGCCTCTATGGCTTTGTTATTGTTGATGATTATTCTAGATATACTTGGGTGCACATAATCCTTTACAAGACTGAAGTGCAGGATGTCTTCAGACGCTTCGCCAATCGAGATATGAACAATTTTGGCGCCAAGATAAAGCACATCGGCACTGAATTCAAGAACACTGGCCTTGATACATATCTTGATACCTTGGGCATCACACATGAATTCTAAGCCCCGTACACGCCACAGCAGAATGGCGTCGTCGAACGCAAGAACAGAACACTAATTGAGATGGCCAGAACGATGCTAGATGAATACAAGACCCCAAGAAAATTCTGGCCCGAAGCCATTGATATTGCATGCCATACAATCAATCGTGTTTATCTTCACAAGCTACTGAACAAGACATCTTATGAGCTCCTTACTGGCAAGAAGCCAAATGTCAGTTACTTCAGAGTATTTGGCGCAAGGTGCTGGATCAAGGACCCACATCACACCTCAAAATTTGCACCAAAAGCACATGAGGGTTTTATGCTTGGATATGAAAAGGATTCGCACTCCTACAGAGTCTTCAATCTCTTTCATTACAAAGTGGTTGAAATAGTGGATGTGCGGTTCGATGAGACCAACGGTTCACAAAGAGAGCAGCTACCAAATGTGCTAGATGAAGTTCCATCCAGTGAATCAATCAAGCTAATGGGAACTGGAGAAATTATACCTTCTGAAGCTCATCCTGAAGAAGAACTTATCATTTCAGTACCTGATCAACATGAAGACAATGCTCAGCCTGAAGACATTCCTTCCAACAACGACAATGAATGGCAAGAGCAAAGTCTTCGCCATGTACATCCTCGCGTTGCCAATGAAGTGCAGATTGAAAGAATAATTGATAGCATCAATGCACCTGGTCCACTCACTCGTTCAAGGTCAACTCAGCTAGCAAATTTCTGTGGGCACTTCGCATTCGTCTCAATAGCAGAACCCAAGAAAGTTGAAGAAGCCTTCATGGAACCTGAATGGATTCAAGCTATGCAAGAAGAGCTTCAACAGTTTGAGCTGAATAATGTATGGGAACTGGTTAAGCATCTTGATCCACGGAAGCACAATATAATAGGCACCAAATGGATATACCGCAACAAGCAAGATGAGCATGGTCAAGTTGTCAGAAACAAAGCTCGTCTCATTGCTCAAGGATATACTCAAGTGGAAGGCATTGACTTCGATGAAACATTTGCTCCTGTGGCTAGACTTGAAGCCATACGCATACTGCTGGCCTATGCAAATCATCATAACATACTTCTATATCAAATGGATGTGAAGAGTGCCTTTCTCAATGGCAAGATTGAAGAAGAAGTGTATGTTGCACAACCGCCTAGCTTTGAAAATCCAAAACATCCTGACATGGCATACAAGCTCAACAAGGCACTGTATGGCCTCAAACAAGCCCCTCGGGCCTGGTATGACACACTCAAATACTTCCTGAAGAGCAAAGGCTTCATACCTGGTTCCCTAGATCCCACTCTTTTCACGAAGACATATGATGGTGAACTGTTTGTGTGCCAAATATATGTGGATGACATTATCTTTGGCTGCACCAATCAGAAGTACAGTGAAGAGTTTGGATATATGATGCAAGAGCAATATCAGATGTCCATGATGGGGGAGCTGAAGTTCTTCCTCGGTCTTCAAATACGACAACAACGCAATGGCATCTTCATATCTCAAGAGAAGTATCTCAAAGATTGCCTGAAGAAGTTCGGTATGCAAGACTGCGAAGGCTTCACAACACCAATGCCAGCCAAACATCATCTGGATCCTGATGACAATGGTAAAGAGTTCGATCAAAAGGTATACCGCTCCATGATTGGTTCTTTACTTTATCTATGTGCATCTAGGCCAGATATTATGCTTAGTGTTTGCATGTGTGCTCGATTTCAAGCGGCACCAAAGGAGTCGCATCACTTAGCTGTGAAGCGAATTCTTCGATATTTGGCTCACACCCCAACTCTAGGATTATGGTATCCAAAGGGCTCAGAGTTTGATCTGGTTGGATTCTCGGATGCTGATTATGCTGGTGACAAAGTGGATCGCAAGTCTACATCAGTCACATGTCACTTTCTGGGACGATCACATGTATGTTGGTCTTCAAAGAAGCAGAACTGTGTATCTCTCTCCACTGCTGAATCTTTATACATTGCTGCTGGATCTTGCTGCGCTCAGCTTCTGTGGATGAAGCAAACACTCAAGGACTATGGCATTCATCTGAAGCAAGTGCCACTTTACTGCGACAACTAAAGCGCCATCAAGATTGCCAACAACCCAGTTCAGCACTCGAAGACAAAGCACATTGAAATTCGTCATCACTTTCTCAGAGATCATGTTGTGAAGGAAGACATTGATATCATACACGTCAACACTGAAGAGCAATTGGCAGATATCTTCACCAAGCCCTTGGATGAGAAGAGGTTTTGCAAGTTACGGTGTGAGCTATATATCCTGGAATCCTCAAATGTCCTGTGATCAGGCACACATCCTAACCCTTATGCATATTGATGACTTAGATGTGCAACACACGAAGTAAAGTATATCTTCAATCAATGAAGACATACATTCTAAGTGTGAATACATTAATGTGGAATTTGACTTCGGAGCGCCACGATAATTGTGCGCCGTGTCTGGGTCTAATACTTCCTATACGGTGGGTAACGCCACCACCAAACGTTTTATTTTGAAGTGTTTCAGTCATGGCGTTACCTTGCAATGTCTTCACATTTGGTTTGGCTTCGATCTCAACATATATTCATGATTATCTTCACTATGTTGATTATAGATATATATATATATATATATATATATATATATATATACTAGTGTTCTGTCCTCTACAGCATTCACTTATAGCTATGTCTTCGTGTTGAATCTTTTGAACTAAGTGAATGTGATCGGACCCTAACCTCTCTATGCTTTCTATCTCAAACTCTATCTCCCCAAGTCATATGCATTCTATTGAAACTGTCGAATGTCTTCTCTGTTGGGGAACGTAGCATAAATTCAAAATTTTCCTACGTGTCACCAAGATAAATCTATGGTGTCATCTAGCAACGGGGGAGGAGTGGATCTACATACCCTTGTAGATAGCGCGCGGAAGCGTTCAAGAGAACGGGGTTGATGGAGTCGTACTCGCCGTGATTCAAATCACCGATGATCCTAGCGCCGAACGGACGGCACCTCCGCATTCAACACACGTACGGAACGGAGACGTCTCCCACGCCTTGATCCAGCAAGGAGGAGGGAGAGGTTGATGGAGATCCAGCAGCACGACGGCGTGGTGGAAGTAGCGGGATTCCAACAGGGCTTCGCCAAGCGCTGCGGGAGGAGGGAGTTGTGTCACGGGAGGGAGAGGGAGGCGCTAGGGCTCAGGTATGTTTGCTCCTCCTTTTCTCCACTATATATAGGGCCAAGGGAGAGGGGGGAGGCGCAGCCCTTGCCCCTTCCTCCAAGGAAGGGTGCGGCCAAGGGGGGGAGGAGTCCATCCTCCCCAAGGCACCTCGGAGGTGCCTTCCCCCTTTAGGACTCTCCCCTTTTTCTCTTCTCTTGGCGCATGGGCCTCTAGGGGCTGGTGCCCTTGGCCCATATAGGCCAAGGAGCACCCCCTACAGCCCATGTGGCCCCCGGGGCAGGTGACCCCACCCGGTGGACCCCCGGGACCCTTCCGGTGGTCCCGGTACAATACCGGTGACCCCGAAACTTGTCCCGATGGCCGAAATAGCACTTCCTATATATAATTCTTTACCTCCGGACCATTCTGGAACTCCTCGTGACGTCCGGGATCTCATCTGGGACTCCGAACAACTTTCGGGTTACCGTATACTAATATCTCCATAACCCTAGCGTCACCGAACCTTAAGTGTGTAGACCCTACGGGTTCGGGAGACATGCAGACATGACCGAGACGTTCTCCGGTCAATAACCAACAGCGGGATCTGGATACCCATGTTGGCTCCCACATGTTCCACGATGATCTCATCGGATGAACCACGATGTCAAGGACTTAATCAATCCCGTATACAATTCCCTTTGTCTAGCGGTATTATACTTGCCCGAGATTCGATCGTCGGTATACCGATACCTTGTTCAATCTCGTTACCGGCAAGTCTCTTTACTCGTTCCGTAACACATCATCCCGTGATCAACTCCTTGATCACATTGTGCACATTATGATGATGTCCTACCGAGTGGGCCCAGAGATACCTCTCCGTTTACACGGAGTGACAAATCCCAGTCTCGATTCGTGCCAACCCAACAGACACTTTCGGAGATACCTGTAGTGCACCTTTATAGTCACCCAGTTACGTTGTGACGTTTGGTACACCCAAAGCATTCCTACGGTATCTGGGAGTTGCACAATCTAATGGTCTAAGGAAATGATACTTGACATTAGAAAAGCTTTAGCATACGAACTACACGATCTTTGTGCTAGGCTTAGGATTGGGTCTTGTCCATCACATCATTCTCCTAATGATGTGATCCCGTTATCAATGACATCCAATGTCCATGGTCAGGAAACCGTAACCATCTATTGATCAACGAGCTAGTCAACTAGAGGCTTACTAGGGACATGGTGTTGTCTATGTATCCACACATGTATCTGAGTTTCCTATCAATACAATTATAGCATGGATAATAAACGATTATCATGAACAAGGAAATATAATAATAACTAATTTATTATTGCCTCTAGGGTATATTTCCAACAGTCTCCCACTTGCACTAGAGTCAATAATCTAGTTCACATCGCCATGTGATTAACACTCACAGGTCACATCGCCATGTGACCAACATCCAAAGAGTTTACTAGAGTCAATAATCTAGTTCACATCACTATGTGATTAACACTCAATGAGTTCTGGGTTTGATCATGTTGCTTGTGAGAGAGGTTTTAGTCAACGGGTCTGAACCTTTCAGATCCGTGTGTGCTTTACAAATCTCTATGTCATCTCCTAGATGTAGCTACCACGTTCTATTTGGAGCTATTCCAAATAACTGTTCTACTTGGAGCTATTCTAAATTGTTGCTCCATTATACGTATCCGATATCTCTACTCAGAGCTATCCGGATAGGTGTTAAGCTTGCATCGACGTAACCCTTTACGACGAACTCTTTTACCACCTCCATAATCGAGAAAATTCCTTAGTCCACTAGTTACCAAGGATAACTTTGACCGCTGTCTTGTGATCCATTCTTGGATCACTCTTGTACCCCTTGACTGACTCATGGCAAGGCACACTTCAGGTGCGGTACTCAGCATGGCATACCGTATAGAGCCTATGACAAAAGCATAGGGGACGACCTTCGTCCTTCCTCTTTCTTCTGCCGTGGTCGAGCTTTAAGTCTCAACTTCATACCTTACAACTCAGGCAAGAACTCCTTCTTTGACTGATCCATCTTGAACACCTTCAAGATCATGTCAATGTATGTGCTCATTTGAAAGTACTATTAAGCGTTTTGATCTATCCTCATAGATCCTAATGCTCAATACTCAAGTAGCCTAATCCAGGTTTTCCATTGAAAAACACTTTTCAGATAACCCCGCATGCTTTCCAGAAATTCTACATCATTTCTGATCAACAATATATCAACAACATATACTCATCAGAAATTCTATAGTGCTCCCACTCACTTCTTTGGAAATACAAGTTTCTCATAAACTTTGTATACACCCAAAATCTTTGATCATCATCAAAGCATACATTCCAACTCCGAGATGCTTACTCCAGTCCTTAGAAGGATTGCTGGAGCTTTGCATACTTATTAGCATCTTTCAGGATTGACAAAACCTTCCGGTTGTATCACATACAACCTTTCCTCAAAAATCGTCGAGGAAACAATGTTTTGACATCCTATCTGCAAGATTTCATAAATGATGCAGTAATTGCTAATATAATTCCAACAGACTCTTAGCATCGCTACGAATGAGAAAGTCTCATCGTAGTCAACTCCTTGAACTTGTCGGGAAACACCTTAACGACAAGTCGAGCTTTCTCAATGGTGACACTTACCATCATTGTCTGTCTTCCTTTTAAAATCCATCTGTACTCAACAGCCTTACGACCATCAAGTAGTTCTTCCAAAGTCTACACTTTTTTTTTCATACATGGATCCTACCTCGGATTTTATGGCCTCGAGCCATTTATCGGAATCCAGGCCCACCATCGCTTCTCCATGGCTCGTAGGTTCATTGTTGTCTAGCAACATGACTTCTAAGACAGGATTACGTACCACTCTGAAGTAGTACGCATCCTTGTTATCCCACGAGGTTTGGGAGTGACTTGATCCAAAGTTTCATGATCACTATCATAAGCTTCCACTTCAATTGGTGTAGGTGCCACAGGAACAACTCCCTGTGCCCTGTCACACACTAGTTGAAGAGACGGTTCAATAACCTCATCAAGTATCCACCATCCTCCCACTCAATTCTTTCGAGAGAAACTTTTCCTCGAGAAAGGACCCGATTCTAGAAACAATCCCTTATTGCTTTCGGATCTGAGACAGGAGGTATACCCAACTGTTTTGGGTGTCCTATGAAGATGCATTTATCCACTTTGGGTTCGAGCTTATCAGCCTGAAACCTTTTTTACATAAGCGTCGCAGCCCCAAACTTTTAAGAACCAACAGCTTAGGTTTCTCTAAACCATAGTTCATTCGGTGTCGTCTCAACGGAATTACGTGGTGCCCTATTTAAAGTGAATGTGGTTGTATCTAATGCCTAACCCATAAACTATCATGGTAATTCGATAAGAGACATCATGGTATGCATCATATCCAATAGGGTGCAGTTATGATGTTCGGACACACCATCACACTATGGTGTTCCAGGCTGTATTAGTTGTGAAACAATTTCCACAATGTCTTAATTCTGTGCCAAACTCGTAATTCAGATATTCATCTCTATGATCATATCATAGATATTTTATCCTATTGTCACGACGATCTTTCAACTTCACCCTGAAATTACTTGAACCTTTCAATAATTCAGACTCGTGATTTATCAAGTAAATATACTCAACATCTACTCAAATCATCTGTGAAGTAAGAACATAACGATATCCACTACACGCCTCAGCACTCATTGGACTGCACACATCAAAATGTATTACTTCCAATAAGTTGCTTTCTAGTTCCATTTTACTGAAAACAAGGCTTTCAGTCATCTTGCCCATGTGGTATGATTTGCATGTCTCAAGTGATTCAAAATCAAGTGAGTCCAAACGATCCATTTGCATGGAGTTTCTTCATGCATACACACCAATAGACATGGTTCGCATGTC
This sequence comes from Triticum urartu, assembly GCF_056163025.1. Classification (NCBI taxonomy): domain Eukaryota; kingdom Viridiplantae; phylum Streptophyta; class Magnoliopsida; order Poales; family Poaceae; genus Triticum; species Triticum urartu. The sequence continues at coordinate 45,382,693 of NC_141876.1, read as the reverse complement.
TCAAACCTTTCAAAAACGAGTGAGCCCAAAGATCCATCAACATGGAGCTTCTTCATGCGTTTTATACCGATATGACTTAAGTGGCAGTGCCACAAGTAGGTGGTACTATCATTACTATCTTATATCTTTTGGCATGAACATGTGTATCACTACGATCGAGATTCAATGAACCATTCATTTTAGGTGTAAGACCATTGAAGGTATTATTCAAATAAACAGAGTAACCGTTATTCTCCTTAAATGAATAACTGTATTGCGATAGACATAATCCAATCATGTCTATGCTCAACGCAAACACCAATCTCGATGGTAGAGGGAGCTTGCGATGCTTGATCATATCAACATTGGAAACACTTCCAACACATATCGTCAGCTCACCTTTAGCTAGTCTCCGTTTTATTCCGTAGCTTTTATTTCGAGTTACTAACACTTAGCAACCGAACCGGTATCTAATACCCTGGTGCTACTAGGAGTACTAGTAAAGTACACATCAACACAATGTATATCCAATATACTTCTATCGACCTTGCCAGCCTTCTCATCTACCAAGTATCTAGGGTAATTCTGCTCCAGTGGCTGTTCCCCTTATTACAGAAGCACTTAGTCTCGGGTTTGGGTTCAACCTTGGGTTTCTTCACTAGAGCAGCAGCTGAATTGCCATTTCATGAAGTATCCCTTCTTGCCCTTGCCCTTCTTGAAACTAGTGGTTTCACCAACCATCAACAATTGATGCTCCTTCTTGACTTCTACTTTCGCGGTGTCAAACATCGCGAATATCTCAAGGATCATCATATATGTCCCTGATATATTATAGTTCATCACGTAGCTCTAGCAGCTTGGTGGTAATGACTTCGGAGAACCATCACTATTTCATCTGGAAGATCAACTCCCACTCGATTCAAGCGATTGTTGCACTCAGACAATCTGAGCACAAGCACAACAATTGAGCTTTTCTCCTTAGTTCACAGGCTAAGAAAATCGTCAGAGGTCTTATACCTCTTGACGTGGGCACGAGCCTGAAATCCCAATTTCAGCCCTCAAAACATCTCATATGTTTTTGCGATGTTTCAAAAAAAAAACCCGTCTTTGGTGCCTCAATTCTAAACCATTTATCATTACGCACTGAACTATCATGTAGTTATCAAAACGTGTATGTCAGATGTTCGCAACATCCACAGACGACGTTCGAGGTTCAGCACACTGAGCGGTGCATTAAGGACATAAGCCTTCTAAGAAGCAATGAGGACAATCCTCAGTTTACGGACCTAGTCCGCATCATTGCTACTATCAACTTTCAACTAAATTTTTCTCTAGGAACATATCTAAACAGTAGAACTGAAGCGCGAGCTACGACATAATTTGCGAAGACCTTTTGACTATGTTCAGGATAATTAAGTTCATCTTATGAACTCCCACTCAGATAGACATCCCTCTAGTCATCTAAGTGATTACATGATCCGAGTCAACTAGGCCGTGTCCGATCATCACGTGAGACGGACTAGTCATCATCGGTGAACATCTTCATGTTGATCGTATCTACCATACGACTCATGCTCGACCTTTCGGTCTTCTGTGTTCCGAGGCCATGTCTATGCACATGCTAGGCTCGTCAAGTTAACCCTAAGTGTTTTTGCATGTGTAAAACTGTCTTACACCCGTTGTATGTGAACGTAAGGATCTATCACACCCGATCATCACGTGGTGCTTCGAAACGACGAACTGTAGCAACGGTGCACAGTTAGGGGAGAACACTTCTTGAAATTTTAATGAGGGATCATCTTATTTACTACCGTCGTTCTAAGCAAATAAGATGTATAAACATGATAAACATCATATGCAATCAAATAATAGTGACATGATATGGCCAATATCATATAGCTCCTTTGATCTCCATCTTGGGGCTCCATGATCATCTTGTCACCGGTATGACACCATGATCTCCATCATCATGATCTCCATCATCGTGTCTTCTTGAAGTTGTCTCGTCATTGACATGCAAGTCGTGATTCCCTTGACAAGAACATGATCAATCTCATACATCACATATATCATTCATCACATCCTTTTGGCCATATCACATCACATAGCATACCCTGCAAAAACAAGTTAGACGTCCTCTAATTGTTGTTTGCATGTTTTACGTGGCTGCTATGGGTTTCTAGCAAGAACTTTTCTTACCTATGCAAAACCACAAGCCAATTGCTATTTACCCTTCATAAGGACCCTTTTCATCGAATCCGATCCGACTAAAGTGGGAGAGACAGACACCCGCCAGCCACCTTATGCAACTAGTGCATGTTTGTCGGTGGAACCAGTCTCACGTAAGAGTACGTGTAAGGTCGGTCCGGGCCGCTTCATCCCACGATGCCGCCGAATCAAGATAAGACTAGTAACGGCAAGCATATTGAACAAAATCAACGCCCACAACTACTTTGTGTTCTACTCGTGCATAGAATCTACGCAATAGACCTAGCTCATAATGCCACTGTTGGGGAACGTAGCATAAATTCAAAATTTTCCTACGTGTCACCAAGATCAATCTATGGTGTCATCTAGCAACGAGGGAGGAGTGGATCTACATACCCTTGTAGATCGCGCGTGGAAGCGTTCAAGAGAACGGGGTTGATGGAGTCGTACTCACCGTGATTCAAATCACCGATGATCCTAGCGCCGAACGGACGGCACCTCCGCGTTCAACACACGTACGGAACGGAGACGTCTCCCACGCCTTGATTCAGCAAGGAGGAGGGAGAGGTTGATGGAGATCCAGCAGCACGACGGCGTGGTGGAAGTAGCGGGATTCCAACAGGGCTTCGCCAAGCGCTGCGGGAGGAGGGGTTGTGTCACGGGAGGGAGAGGGAGGCGCCAGGGCTCAGGTATGTTTGCTCCTCCTTTTCTCCACTATATATAGGGCCAAGGGAGAGGGGGGAGGCGCAGCCCTTGCCCCTTCCTCCAAGGAAGGGTGCGGCCAAGGGGGGGAGGAGTCCATCCTCCCCAAGGCACCTCGGAGGTGCCTTCCCCCTTTAGGACTCTCCCCTTTTTCTCTTCTCTTGGCGCATGGGCCTCTAGGGGCTGGTGCCCTTGGCCCATATAGGCCAAGGCGCACCCCCTACAGCCCATGTGGCCCCCGGGGCAGGTGACCCAACCCGGTGGACCCCCGGGACCCTTCCGGTGGTCCCGGTACAATACCGGTGACCCCGAAACTTGTCCCGATGGCCGAAATAGCACTTCCTATATATAATTCTTTACCTCCGGACCATTCCGGAACTCCTCGTGACGTCCGGGATCTCATCCGGGATTCCGAACAACTTTCGGGTTACCGCATACTAATATCTCCATAACCATAGCGTCACCGAACCTTAAGTGTGTAGACCCTACGGGTTCGGGAGACATGCAGACATGACCGAGACGTTCTCCGGTCAATAACCAACAGCGGGATCTGGATACCCATGTTGGCTCCCACATGTTCCACGATGATCTCATCGGATGAACCACGATGTCAAGGACTTAATCAATCCCGTATACAATTCCCTTTGTCTAGCGGTATTATACTTGCCCGAGATTCGATCGTCGGTATACCGATACCTTGTTCAATCTCGTTACCGGCAAGTCTCTTTACTCGTTCCGTAACACATCATCCCGTGATCAACTCCTTGATCACATTGTGCACATTATGATGATGTCCTACCGAGTGGGCCCAGAGATACCTCTCCGTTTACACGGAGTGACAAATCCCAGTCTCGATTCGTGCCAACCCAACAGACACTTTCGGAGATACCTGTAGTGCACCTTTATAGTCACCCAGTTACGTTGTGACGTTTGGTACACCCAAAGCATTCCTACGGTATCCGAGAGTTGCACAATCTCATGGTCTAAGGAAATGATACTTGACATTAGAAAAGCTTTAGCATACGAACTACACGATCTTTGTGCTAGGCTTAGGATTGGGTCTTGTCCATCACATCATTCTCCTAATGATGTGATCCCGTTATCAATGACATCCAATGTCCATGGTTAGGAAACCGTAACCATCTATTGATCAACGAGCTAGTCAACTAGAGGCTTACTAGGGACATGGTGTTGTCTATGTATCCACACATGTATCTGAGTTTCCTATCAATACAATTATAGCATGGATAATAAACGATTATCATGAACAAGGAAATATAATAATAACTAATTTATTATTGCCTCTAGGGTATATTTCCAACAGTCTCCCACTTGCACTAGAGTCAATAATCTAGTTCACATCGCCATGTGATTAACACTCACAGGTCACATCGCCATGTGACCAACATCCAAAGAGTTTACTAGAGTCAATAATCTAGTTCACATCACTATGTGATTAACACTCAATGAGTTCTGGGTTTGATCATGTTGCTTGTGAGAGAGGTTTTAGTCAACGGGTCTGAACCTTTCAGATCCGTGTGTGCTTTACAAATCTCTATGTCATCTCCTAGATGTAGCTACCACGTTCTATTTGGAGCTATTCCAAATAACTGTTCTACTTGGAGCTATTCTAAATTGTTGCTCCATTATACGTATCCGATATCTCTACTCAGAGCTATCCGGATAGGTGTTAAGCTTGCATCGACGTAACCCTTTACGACGAACTCTTTTACCACCTCCATAATCGACAAAATTCCTTAGTCCACTAGTTACCAAGGATAACTTTGACCGCTGTCCTGTGATCCATTCTTGGATCACTCTTGTACCCCTTGACTGACTCATGGCAAGGCACACTTCAGGTGCGGTACTTAGCATGGCATACCGTATAGAGCCTATGACAAAAGCATAGGGGACGACCTTCGTCCTTCCTCTTTCTTCTGCCATGGTCGAGCTTTAAGTCTCAACTTCATACCTTACAACTCAGGCAAGAACTCCTTCTTTGACTGATCCATCTTGAACACCTTCAAGATCATGTCAAGGTATGTGCTCATTTGAAAGTACTATTAAGCGTTTTGATCTATCCTCATAGATCCTAATGCTCAATACTCAAGTAGCCTAATCCAGGTTTTCCATTGAAAAACACTTTTCAAATAACTCCGCATGCTTTCCAGAAATTCTACATCATTGTCTTTGCACGATGAGGTCCATGTCTTCTAAACAGATTTATCTTCAAAATCTTCTGAGAATGCATATGACCTCTTCCCCTTCCCTCGCACCTTAATGCTGTCACAGGTACATGTCCGTGGGAGAATCCTTTGGTTCTCATAGTCTGCATTCATTTGCAGAATTCTTATAGCATCACATAAATTCTCCCGAAGCCAGTTCCTGTTGGTCCAACAAACGAAAACCTTTGAAGCCTTTGAACGTCTTGAAGCCTTTCAAGTTAAAGTTTATGGCTTCAGAGAAAGCAGCAAGGAAGGGTGGCAGAAAGCGTCGTGGTGAGACCTCTAGAGATCTGCCAGATGAACTCTCAGAAATGTACAAGACAGATCCTGAAGAGGATTACAGTCAGCGCAAGACCTGAATCCAATGGATTCGAAGATATTGGGCAGAACAATGGTTCAAATACAGATTTTTGACCCAGGAGTATGCTGAGAAAAACGCCATCAAGAGACCGTGGGGAGACATCCTATTCAAGAATCTTCTACCCAGGTCCAGAGATGAAGCCATTGCTCAAGGATTCTATCCATGCATGGTCCATGGACCACAGCCTGCTGATGCACACTCGTCGTCACTGCTATGGTGTCGTGACGACAATCTATTCAAGCGCAACTTCCAGTTTGCTCAAAACTCAGCGAAGCAGAACAAGAAGACTTTTGGGTTAGACTTCAACCCTGGTCCCTCAGCACCAAGGGCAGATGGCACACGAGATGCGCAACGACGACATTGATCTGTCAAGTGATGAAGATCTTGCAGATGACGCTCTTGAGCAACTCATCCAGAGCAAAGAAGAAGCAGAAATCTTCAATGATCTGCCTCTCTTTGATGTCACCATCATCCACAACTTCATTGACGAGTGGTTTGACACGCCCAACATCAGCTTTGAAGATCTGCAGCTACCCATTGGCCTCAGTGTCGCCTTCCAAGGCGTCATTGCTTCAGAACTTGCTATTGCCCAGTGCATTGTTGAACTGAAGCAAAAGATTGACTATGAAAAGGCTCAGTTCAAGAAGCATATGGCCAAGCTCAGCGTGCAAGAAGTGAAGAACTTCAAGACAATGATGCATGAGCTCAAGGAAGCCTTTGTGAAGAAGCGTGCAGAAGCTCAGGGTTCGCGTGAGCGCATGAAGACTCTGGCTGACAGATGTGTGCAAGCCTATAATGAGGCTGAGAAGCGCAAGGCACTTGGGCGTCCTGGCATCGACCCTAGGTTGGCTGCAAAGAAGAAGAAGAAGCCTGCTACGGCTGAACCTGATGCACCAAGGCAAGAAGCAGTTCCGATTGTCTTCCCAACAAGAATGACTGGCTCGAAGCCAAAGAGCCGGTCAACAGCTTTAGAGCTTAAGAAGACAAGAACTGCTGAGGCTGAAGCCAGGAAGAGGAAACACTCTGAAGCCTCTCCTACTGCCCCCTCCAAGAAGAAGAGGAAGACCAAGAAAGCTCGGGCTGCTTCCACAGAGCCCTTGATAGTTGAACCCATTTCTATGGTCTATCCTGAAGCTGAACGACAACTGACAATTCATGAGCCTGCTTCCACAGAGGCTCATGCAGCTGAAGACATTCCAGCAGCTGATCCCTTCGCTGCTGAAGACATTGGTCATCATGACAATGTAGTCGATGGTGCAGTCCTTCCTCAGTTTGAAAATAGCGAACTCATCAGCATTGGTCGTCCACTAACGCCAATTGCACAGGATGCTTCATGGGCAGATTGCCCACAAGAGGAAGAAGACTATGAGGCCCAGCCCACTCAAACTCCATAGGCGTCGTCTGCGCTCCGCAGGCTTCGCAAAGGTCCAAGGCCTCAAGTCTCTGCTGAAGACATTCCGGCTGCATCAGCCGCAGAAGAAGAAGTACCACAAGATCCCACTCCCCTGTTCCACCAAGAAGCAGTTCTCTAGGAGAACGTGCCTGTGACCGACCCTCCAGCTAGTCAAGTGGAGGATGAAAATCTTGAGGCTTCCACAACCAACAATGAAGCTAATGTGGAGCCCTCCCCAGCAAAAACTTCAAAAGACAGCAAAGCCACTGATCCCGCCACTTCTGTTCCTGAGTCTGCTGCCGGTCCCCAATTCAACTATCATGTTGAGCACAGGCCTCAGGTCCAGAAGCCAATCCCAAGACTGCCAAGGTTTCCAGGTCCTGCATCAGCACCTGGCTCCTTCAACATCAATGGCTTCAGGGCAGACAACACGTTCTTCAATAGCTCCAGGAACCCCTACTCAAGGGAAAGGATATCATCTGATCGGTTCTGGAGCTATCCTCAGCGAAGCTATTACTCTTGCATTCTTTACAACCAAGGTCGCATCTACCCACACAAGCGCCTTGACGTTGAAGCTATAGTTGGTCTGCCCTGTCTAGAAGAAGCGTTGGATTGCTTCAAGCAAGTGGGTCTGCTGCAGTTTGTTACTGATGAAGAGCATTGGAATGAAGAGCTGCTGCTACAATTCTATGCCACACTTCACATCAAAGGGTACAGCAGAGATCCGAAGACTTGGGTCCTGGAGTGGATGACTGGCAACGTTCATCACGAAGCCAATGCATTTGACATCATTGAGCTCGCTGGCTTGCCCACTCCTGGCGATCTCTTCGAGCAAGGCTGTCAGCTGCATGCTGAAGCTATTGAGAGCATCTTTCAGCGGCCAGAACCTGATATGAGTCAAATGCTCAGCATGATGAAGCCATTGCCCCAAGATGCTGCTTATCCTACAGAGTTCTTCGTTGAAGACCTTGAGTACCTGCCCAGAACCATCTATCACATCATCAGGCGAACTCTCCGGCCTATCAAAGGGCACTCTCCAAATGCCAAGCTTCAGGGTGCAATGAAGACTTTGGTCTTCTATATACTTCATGGCAAATGCTTCAATGCACAGGACTTCTTCATATGCCAACTTGCTGCATCAGGCATTGATCTGTTTGGTTTGAAGTTCTACGCCCCTTGGGTCATGCGGCTGATCAAGCTACACTCCGCCATCTCATATCAGCCCTCAGCCTGCAACCATCGGATCTTCTTGCCTGACATGGACATGTCTACTGAAGCCATATATTCTGAGCCTGCCAAGCAACCTCTAAGTCTTCAGAATGCAGACCATCAGAGTTTTACTCAGAACGTTGAAGGCGTTGAAGCAGTTTCTCGGGTGTATCCTTTGGCTGGCACTACACGTGCACCACACCCTGCTTCCACTGAAGCCACTGACAGTGCCACTGCTCCAAGACCCAAGAAGCACACTCGTGTTCTCAACGACCGAGAGCTTCTTGTGTCTCTACATCAGAAATAGGATAGGGATCATGACTGGCTGAAGCGTCAGATGAAAAGCCTCTTGGTGGATGTTAATCGCACTCGAAATCTTGCCACCAAGAATGCTTTCGTTGCCCATGAAACCTGTCGCCGCACATGGAAAGGTCTCACGATGATGTGTTCTGAAGCTGATCTTCAAGAGGATGGCTTCTCTAAGAGATTCAAGTTTGACTCCACACCTCCTCGAAGGGCTGTGCTGCTAGGAACTCCATCCCTTGAAGACTCTAAGTTCTTTTCCTCTGCTGCACAGTGACTGCCAGAATTATTGAGGAAGAAGACGATGCTACTTCACCGCCACCTCCTTCAGCACCTCTAAGCTCTTCTGCACCGCCAAACAACACCAACAACCCTGCTACTTCACCTACTCCTCATGGGAACGAGTAGAGGCTCTATGTCTTCAAACCTTTTTGGTCATTACTGACAAAAGGGGGAGAAGCATATGAGATTGATAGTCTTCAAGCGGGTCCATATGGCGGGTGCTTTATATTTTGCTTCGTGCTTACAACTCTCGTTTTTGCTACATTTGATTCTTATGAGTTGTAACACTTAAACTACATGGTCATCTGCTACTTATTTGCCACCTTGTTTTGCGAAGATAAATTCCGCATGTGCGACGATAAATTCCGCACTTAGCTCATTCTGCAGATGTCCATTTTCCATTATGCATGTCATTATATTCATATACTTCCACATGCATAGTGGATTGTCATCATAAGTTGAAGTGGATCTCCACAAGTACAACCTGCCATGTGCATTTGCATTCCAGAAGCAAATTAACTCATATGCACATCTTCAGGGGGAGCCCTTGCAACTTATGAAGACAATTCCTTATTCTTTACAATTTCACAGATTATATTCCCCGTTGAAAACTTCAACTAGTTTGTCATCAATCACCAAAAAGGGGGAGATTGTAAGTGCATCTAGTGCCACCCCTAGTTGGTTTTGGAGTATTGACGACAAACCTAGTTGAGGGACTAATGTGTTTGTGAGAATTGCAGGATAACAAAGGTAGAAGTCCCTCATTGATTCGGTTTTACTACCAGAGATGACCCCTAAAAATGTATGAAGACATTGAAGTCAAAGGTGGTATATGAAGATATTCACATTGAAGACTATGACAAGAGAAGACATCACATGAAGCCTATGGAGCTCGAAGACTTAGATCTTTCGTAGTTCTTTTTCTTCTTTATTGAGTCATAGGAACCACCGTACTGTTAAGTGGGGTCCAAGAGAAACAGTTAGAATGACTGAAGTGATGCCTAAACCAAAAACCTATGTCTTCGAGTGAAGACTATGAGAGCGAATCTTGCCCAGAGTCGGACAAGTCAGCTTTGCTTGTAGCCCAAGTAAAGTTACCGTGTGAGTTTGAAATCTGACCGTTGGAACACGTGTCAGTTCCTTAGTGACCCAGGGTCATTTCGGACAAATCAGGTCGGGTTGCCAAGTGGCTATAAATAGCCCACCCCCTACAACCATAAATGGTTGGCTGCTTAGATTGAAAGCACGGCTTTTGTCGTTTGAGAGCAACCCACCTCGAAGCCTTTGAGAGAGAATTCATTGCGAGGATAAAAGCCCTAACCCCCAGAGCCAGAGAGAATTGGGCATCACTTAAGTCTTCTTGTCTGTGTGATCTGAAGACTTATTACACTTGAGGACTGTGCATCCTCCAGCTGGTTAGGCGTCGCGTTCTGGGCATCCAAGAGACATTGTGGATTGCCGGTGAACGAAGTCTGTGAAGGTTTGGGAGTCTACCTTGAAGACTTACCAGAGTGATTGGGCGAGGTCTATGTGACCTTAGCTCAAGGAGAATACGGTGAGGACTGGGTGTCCTGAGCTGCGTGTTCAGGACTGGGTGTCCGGGACTGTGTGTCCTAAAGTTTAAATACCTAGCCGCTCCAACCAGACATACAGTTGTCACAGCAACTGGAACTGGTCCAACAAATCATTGTCTTCAATGAGTCACTGGTTTCATCTTCACTTCACTTTACTTACTGTTACTCCTTGTGAAGTCATTGTATGTTTTCTCTATCCTTTGTCTTCACTGAGTGACTGCGTGTTCTGTTTGGCTTCACAATATCTTCCTACCTGATCCTTACTACCTAGCTGCTATTAGTCTTTGTGCTTTCACTTCATTGAATACTTGACTATGGTTTGCCTAGTGTAGTCTACCTTCCACTGCATGGTAATAGGTTTAATTTTATCATTTGTCTTCAGAACTCCCATGTTCTGAAGACTTTCATAAAAATCGCCTATTAACCCCCCCTCTAGTCGATATAACGCACTTTTAGGGCTATTTATAGCCACTAGGCAACCCCACCTGATTTGTCCGAAATGACCCTGGGTCACTAAGGAACTGACACGTGTTCAAATGGTCAGATTTCAAACTCACACGGCAACTTTACTTGGGCTACAAGCAAAGCTGACTTGTCCGACTCTGGACAAGATTCGCTCTCACAGTCTTCACTCGAAGACATAGGTTTTGATTAAGCATCACTTCAGTCATTCTGACTGGTTCTCTTGGACCCCACTTAACAGTACGGTGGTTCCTATGACTCAATAAAGAAGAAAAAGAACTACGTAAGATCTAAGTCTTCGAGCTCCATAGGCTTCATGTGATGTCTTCTCTTGTCATAGTCTTCAATGTGAATATCTTCATATACCACCTTTGACTTCAATGTCTCCATACATTTTTAGGGGTCATCTCTGGTAGGAAAACCGAATCAATGAGGGACTTCTTCCTGTGTTATCCTGCAATTCTCACAAACACATTAGTCCCTCAACTAGGTTTGTCGTCAATACTCCAAAACCAACTAGGGGTGGCACTAGATGCACTTACAATCTCCCCCTTTTTGGTGATTGATGACAAACTAGTTGAAGTTTTCAACGGGGAATATAATATGTGAAATTGTAAAGGATAAGGAATTGTCTTCATAAGTTGCAAGGGCTCTCCCTGAAGATGTGCATATAAGTAGTTTGCTTTTGGAATGCAAATGCACATGGCAGGTTGTGCTTGTGGAGATCCTCTTCAACTTATGATGACAATCCACTATGCATGTGAAGGTATGTGAAGATAATGACATGCATAATGGAAAATGGACGTCTGCAAAATGATCTAAGTGCGGAATTTATCGTCGCACATGCGGAATTTATCATCGCATCACAAAATGGCAAATAGGTAGCAGACGACCATCGAGTTTAAGTGTTACAACTCAAAGAACCAAATGTATCAAAACGAGAGTTGTAAACACGAAGCAAAATATGAAGCACCCGCCCATATGGACCCGCTTGAAGACTATTAAACTCATATGCTTCTCCCCCTTTTGTCAGTAAGGACCAAAAAAGTTTGAAGACATAGAGCCTCTACTCGTTCCCATGAAGAGTAGGTGAGGCAGCAGGGTCGTTGGTGGTGTCCGGCGGTGCAGAAGAGCTTGGAGCAGTGTCGAAGCATGCTGAAGGAGGCGGCGATGAAGTAGCATCGTCGTCATCCTCGATCACTCTGGCATTTACAGTTGCAGCAGAGGAAGAGAACTCAGAGTCTTCAAGAGATGGAGTTCGTCATAGCACTGCCCTTCAAGGAGGTGTGGAGTCAAACTTGAAGCGCTCAGAGAAGCCATCCTCTTGAAGATCATCTTCAGAACACATCAGTGTCAACCCTTTCCATGTGCGTCGAGAGGTTTCATGAGCAACAAAGGAATTCTTGGTGGCAAGATTGCGAATGCGATTAACATCCACCAAGAGGCTTTGCATTTGACGCTTCAGCCAGTCATGATGCCCATCCTGTTTCTGATGAAGAACCACAAGAAGCTCTCGGTCATTGAGAACACGAGTGCCCTTCTTGGGTCGTGGGGCAGTTGTACTGTCAGTGGCTTCAGTGAGAGCAGGATGCGGTGCATGTGTAGTGCCAGCCAAAGGATACACACGAGTGACTGCTTCAACTCCTTCAATGTTCTGGAAAAAACTTTGATGCTCTGCATTCTGAAGACTTAGAGGTTCCTTGGCAGGCTCAGGATAGATGGCTTCAATAGACATATCCACATCAGGCAGAAAAATCCGGTGATTGCGAGCAGATGGCTGATATGAGATAGCAGAGTGAAGTTTGATCAACCGCATTACCCATGGGGTGTGGAACTTCAAGCCAAACAGATCAGAGCCTGATGCAGCAAGTTGGCGAATGAAGAAGTCCTGTGCATTGAAGCATTTGCCATGAAGAATATAGAAGACCAAAGTCTTCATTGCACCTTCCAGCTTCGCATGTGGAGAGTGCCCTTTGATGGGCCAGAGAGTTCGCCTTATGATGTGATAAATACTCCTTGGCAGATACTCTAGGTCTTCAACAAAGAACTCTTTGGGATATGCAGCATCTTGGGGTAATGGCTTCATCATACTGAGCATCTGACTCATGTTAGGTTCAGACTTCTGAAAGATGCTCTCCACAGCTTCACTGTGAAGTTGACAGCCAGATTCTTAGAGATCGCCGGGAGTGGGTAGACCAGTGAGCTCAATGATGTCAAAGGCTTTGGCTTCGTGATGAACATTTCCTGTCATCCACTCCAGGACCCAAGTCTTCGGATCTCTGTTATACCCGCGGATGTAAAGTGTGGCATAGAATTGGAGCAGCAACTCTTCATTCCAATGCTCTTGGTTAGTGACGAACGGCAGCAACAGGGCAGACCAGCTATTGCTTCAATGTCAAGACGCTTGTGTGGGAAGATGCGACCTTGATTGTAAAGAATGCAGGAGTAATAGCTTCACTGCGGATAGCTCCAGAACCGATCAAATGATATTATTTCCCTTGAGTAGGGGTTCCTGGAGCTATTGAAGAATGTGTTGTCTGCTCTGAAGCCATTGATATTGAAGGATCCAGGTGCTGATGCAGGACCTGGGAACCTAGGCAATCTTGGGATTGGCTTCTGTACCTGAGGCCTGTGCTCAACATGATAGTCGAACTAAGGACCGGCAGCAGGCGCGGGAACAGAAGCAGTGGGATCAGTGGCTTCGCTGACTTCTGGTGCTTTTGTTGGGGAGGGCTCCACATTAGCTTCAGCCATGACAGCGTCAGTGGCTTCATTGGTGTTGGTGGTGGCAGCCTCAAGATTTTCAACCTCCACTTGACAAGTTGGAGGGTCGGTCACAATCACATTCTCCTCGAGAACCGCTTCTTGGTGGGATAGGGGAGTAGCAGCTTGTGGGACTTCTTCTTCATCGGCTGATGCAGCCGGAATGTCTTCAGCAGTTTCAGACGCAGAGACTGGAGACCTTGGTCCTTTGCGAAGCCTGCGCAGCGCAGGCGACGCCTGTGTAGTTGGAGTTGGCTGAGCGTCAAAGTCTTCTTCCTCTTGTGTGCGATCAGCCCATGAAGCATCCTAAGCAATTGGCGTCAGAGGACGACCAATGCTGATGAGTTCGTTGTGCTCGAGCTGAGGAAGGACTGCACCATCTTCTACATGGTCATGGTGACCAATGTCTTCAGCAGCGAGGGGATCAGCTGCTGGAAAGTCTTCAGCTTCATGAGCCTCTGTGAAAGCAGGCTCATGGATTGTCAGTTGGCGTTCAGCGTCAGGACGAACCATGGAAATGGGTTCAACAATCAAGGGCTCTGTGGGAGCAGCCCGTTCTTTCTTGGTCTTCCTCTTCTTCTTGGAGGGGGCAGTAGGAGAGGTGACGGTGTCCTGGACTAGGGGGTACTCACCACGTCGTCTCCCGATCTATTAGATTGGGCCGAGGACCCCCGTGGCCGTATACTCATGGGCCAATTCGGACGGCTATCGCATACAAAGAAGATTCCACAAGACTTGGCGATCAAGACAAGGACTTCTCCTCACCGGCGTATTCGGCTAGGACTCTTGTTGTCCTAGGCCTCCGGTGCATTACATAAACCGAGGCCAGGCTAGTCGATAGATATACAATATATACAACAATCATACCATAGGCTAGCTTCTAGGGTTTAGCCTCCTTGATCTCGTGGTAGATCTATTCTTGTACTACCCATATCATCAATATTAATCGAGCAGGACGTAGGGTTTTACCTCCATCAAGAGGGCCCGAACCTGGGTAAAACATTGTGTCCCTTGTCTCCTGTTACCATCCACCTTAGACGCACAGTTCGGGACCCCCTACCCGAGATCCGCCGGTTTTGACACCGACATTGGTGCTTTCATTGAGAGTTCCGCTGTGTGATCGACAAAAGGATCGATGGCTCGCCTGCAGATCAACTGAGACTTCGGCATCTTCGTCACCAGCTCGACTGGTCACCTTGGTTCGACCAAGAACTGCGCCCCGTGTTCGGATCATCATGTTCGGACGAGGGCCTTCATCAACACCAACTCCGATCTCTATCAAGATCATAGAGGAATCGTCCATGGAGCTCGGGGGCTCAACGTCAACATTGCCCTCGGACGACCGTGCTGTTTTTCCGGACACGAACGCATATCCGCCGCCACCGCCTCCTCGATCGTCGCTTTAACGATCTCTTCGGTGGAATTGTGCGGAATCGAGTCTACAACAACCCTGGAAAATTTCGTCGAGTTCCGATGGGGGAATCTCTGGCAATCTATGATATACCGGAGCCCTGTCAAATCTGGATGGGAATCTAGACGAGTTTAGGGCGTGGTGTCCAGCTTCTAGCTCGGACGTCCTTTGAAAGATCCAACCGTTGATCGGCTGCGGAATTCCTATACCTACCACCTCTCAAAATTTCAGCTCGATCCGACCGTCCAAACTCCGGGAACCTTCCGATTAGTGCATCACTTTTTGGATCTGTTTTCTGCGCGAAAACGAATCCGACCCGAGTTCGTCTTTTTTATGAATAGGATTTCGGACATCCCTTTTGAAGGAAGTTTTGTATGGGGTATTGTGTTTTGTTTCCGAACACATCCCACTAACTTTAAAATTTTTTGAACATGATCTTCAACATCATGCTGGTGTCAAACCAGTCCAGCAATATTGCTCCACGGCTGCCGACCTGCGCTAGACACGTCATCACTTTGTTGAGCCGAGCTCAACTTCTTCGGATCATCATCTCGGCAAGCCGAACAAGAGTCCGGCATCGCTAAGGATAAATCATCACCAACATCGTCGTCCCACGGATTACACGGAGCGGGCATACCGGTATCACCGCACGGTCGCTTCATCAAGCCGGCATCGACCACGTCACGACCTGCATCGGCAGGGCCGCACTATTGCTTCTTCAAGCTGGTGTCCATCACGCCGACCTACTTCGACTCATCGGCTGACATCGAGGCTTCAACATCTCGGCTGGACCGGGGGCTTCGCCATCTCTTCATCAACCTACTCCGGACACTTCGGCGTCACTAGCCGACCAGCTCCGTCACGTTAGCTGGGCCGGGGGCTTTGCCTCGGTGAGTCAACCTTTACCAGCATTGCCATGCCATCGTTTTATCGCCCATCAGGCAATGGGTGTGCGGAGCGGGTCTGCATTTTAGGAAACACCTTCATTTGGATTGCTACAACAAATAAACCAGGTGCTATTAATCCCAGTTTTTTTATTTGGGTTCATTTTTCCCAAGGAATTATTACTCTGGTTTGTCCATCATATGTACACAGGTCTATCTAATGGTGACCGCATTAACGATGGTCGCGTGGTGGTTCAATCAGTTTCCATACATAGTCCGGCGAACGCCGCATCCGGAGCTCGGACCGACCTGTGAATTCAGGCTTTGCCACGCCTTTACTACATCACACCGACGCCCTACATCGACATTGACTTCGGCGCTAGGCCATATTTCTTCTATTCCTCACTTTGCATAAATTATTTATTATGCAACATTTTTTTAATTATCATTATTAATATTATCTCCAGTTTGCACTATTTTTTGTGCACAGGAAAATGATCCGGGGACTTCGGCATCACTCTGCCGGTCTGCATTGACCGTGCTATGTCACCACTTCGTCGTGTCGAGCTCTCCGCTCCGCCACCTCGGGACCGGCTTGGGGGATGGAACCTTGCCCCGCATCAAGCTCGGACCGCGTCATCAATACCGAACACATTAACCAGCTAAGTCACTTTCATGCTCAAAGCTTTAATTTCTAACTTGTGTTCGGTTCGACCAAGCATTATACTTTTTTGGAAAAAAGTTGCTTGTAAAATTTTTTCGTTGTCCAATCTTTGTTTGTGACACACAAATTCAAGGACCCAATTCACTTGGGGGCTTCCTTTATGAAGCTTTTCCTCTTGCATGTGATTATACTTGTACGACTTCGTTCCTTGTTCGTGTATTATGCCACAATATGCACCATATTGACTTAGGCGATTTGCAAGCTGGGTTGCCTGGCTCCTGTGCTTACCCCTACGTTCCCGATTGTTTGGCTAGGGAGTAAAGGGAGCACCTCTGCGATTGTCACGATCGGGTTGCCCAAGCCGGACCTCAGACTGGGTGAAGCCGAAAGCTAGCGCTCTTATAGTTTTCAATGATGGTCGGCACACAACGGAAGTCATGAGTACAAAAAATCTATTGCACAAGTCTCATAATAACAATGAGCACTGAAGAAAGGTATCGGTGGGGGTACTATTTTCTGCGAAGATGCTTCTTACACTTCACGGTAATATAGCATAAGTTCCCTGAGCGTGCTTTGTCTGTTACAGCCTTATGGCCTGATTGCCTGGTTATTGGAAACACCGTCGATATTCTCGACCGATGGAGTACATAACACTTTTCGGTCCTTGACTGAAGAGGGAGAAGCCGACGGTCGGTTAAGACGCGTTTAAAGTTCGGTTGAACAGAGATATGATATAAGTACTTCGATACATACAATCATTATACATAAAATCTTTTACCCAAGTCACTTGGGGGCTCTTAAAATTTATATGAGCTATTTTATAGTAAATGTGTTTTCTTCTTGGTCGTTGCAAAGTCTTTTTCTATCACTCCTGTTTCGACATGAGTATGTGGTCAATAGCCAGATAACCCATTTTCTCTCTAGTGACCACTCGAGTTTAGTTCGCTAAACTGGTCTAACGAGATGCACTCCGCCTTCAGGATAGGAGGCTGCTGCCATAGGCTGACCCGCTTGAAGTCTTGAGATCGGATGTGTAATGTTAAAGCACGACAGAAGCACTCTTTTTTTTCTAAGACCAATTTTCGGATTGGCACCGAACACTTGATCTTGTTCGGACGTCAAGTTTTTATTGACGTTTTTTGGTTTTTTCCAAGCTTATGGCACTTTTAAACTATTTGTGTGTTTTCAGCACAAGTCTCGCAGTGCAATGCCGAACACCTTTATAGATTCGGCAAAAATATTCTCGGATATTGCTATATATGCATCGGTTTCGAATTGTGTCTTCGATCAATAGTTGGGTTGCCCGGCTCCTGCACTTGCTTCCTACGTTCCATTTTGTTCGGCTAGGCGTGCAAAGGGAGAACCACTGCGATTGTGCTTCCAGCTCACATGTTTAAGCACCTTAGTGGAGAAAGCCGAAAACTGACTGTCACAATAAGCGTAAACTGGTCACCGATCCGATGACTATGACGGGCCATTCATAACATTGGCCGAAGTGTTTACGGCTTGACCTCGACTGTCGCCGAACACTACCAGGGGCTATTAACTGGCCTCCCAAACTAAATCCTCGATATTTTGCTCTTACATTCGAGCTGAGGTTTCATGATCATTCTTAGCATGACAACCCAAAGAAAGGAACCGATAGCGGGACTATTTTCTTTGGAATACATTTCTTCTATTAAACAGTAATATAACATATCTCTCTGTGTACCTTTGTTTATAAAACCGTGTGGCCAGATTGCCTTGTTTGTCGTAAATCTTTGCCCTCATAAAGGCTTTATAAAGTAGGACAAACACTCCTCGGCTACTGGCCAAGGAGGTGGAAGCCGATGGTCGGGCAACAAAGTTTTGTACAATGCGGATCTGAGCATTAATGATGTAAAGTACTTGGATACATAGAGTCATTACACATAATTTGTGATTTTACTATGGATATTGATCCTTAATTCGGCCACCCGTGCCCGCATTAAGGCTCGGGGGATACTGGGCTTCGGGCTTATTATTTACAAATATTAAAGGGGCACATCGATCCCCTGATCTGGTGTTGCCACCCGACCAGTGTCTCGGGGGCTATTGCATTGCTTGTCCAATGCAGAAAATTTTATGTGCAATATAGTTTCCGAGGAGATTTTGATCCTCAGGTTGGTCGGCCGCACCCAACCTGAGTCTTGAGGACTGAGCACGCCGCTTTTGTGTCTCGAAGTATTCTGCCGAGCTAGGACTTGATCCTCAGGCCGATTTTGCAAATCAACCTGAGTCTCAGCGGCTACTGGGATCAGCGGTCTTATGTCTTCCTTCATGTGCATCTCGGTTTTTAGACCGATACACACCTTGAGGGCTACTGGCCATATATCTCGGCAGAGAATAAATTGCAATAATAAAAAATATTGACAAAAAATCGGCCCACAGTCGGGGTGGTGCACCACCTCGGAAGCAGTTCGGCATAAAGCTCGGGCGCTAGTGGCTGGCTCTATAGAGGGCATTTCCGGCATTAAGCTCGGCTAAACTCCTTCAACTTTTTTGAACCAAGGTGCTATGACACCTCGGATATAGTCCGGCATTGGAGCCTGGACACAGTCCGGCGTTGGAGCTCGGATATATTTCGGTGTTGGAGCTCGGATATACAGTCCGGCATTGGAGCTCGGATACATAGTCCAGTGTTGGAGCTCGGATACATTCCGGCGCTAGAGCTGGGAAGCGGTCCGGCGTTAGTGCTCGGCTGCAAAAGATACCTCGAATGCAGTCCGGCGTTGGAGCTCGGACGCAAGAGGACCCTGCCTCCCGGGAACAACTTCAAACCCGAGGTGTGGCATAAAAATAAACAAGGCATTGATAAAGTCCGGAAACTTAAAGGGGCTCCTCGGACACCCGACGTGTAAACTCGTCGAATGCATTTTCGGCGATCCTCAAGATTGAAGATAAAGAAGATTTGTTGAACCAGTTTTCAAGACCGGCAACCGAAGGTGAAGAACAATTCGGAAGAATCGAGGAGCGTCCCTAACTTTAAGACCGGTTCAGGGGGCTACTGACGGTGTCCTGGACTAGGGGGTACTCACCACGTTGTCTCCCGATCTATTAGATTGGGCTGAGGACCCCCGTGGACGTATACTCATGGGCCAGTTCGGACGGCTACCGCATACAAGGAAGATTCCTCAAGACTTGGCGATCAAGACAAGGACTTCTCCCCACCGGCGTATTCGGCTAGGACTCTTGTTATCCTAGGCCTCCGGTGCATTACATAAACCGAGGCCAGGCTAGTCGATAGATATACAATATATACAACAATCATACCATAGGCTAGCTTCTAGGGTTTAGCCTCCTTGATCTCGTGGTAGATCTACTCTTGTACTACCCATATCATCAATATTAATCGAGCAGGACGTAGGGTTTTACCTCCATCAAGAGGGCCCGAACCTGGGTAAAACATTGTGTCCCTTGTCTCCTGTTACCATCCACCTTAGACGCATAGTTCGGGACCCCCTACCCGAGATCCGCCGGTTTTGACACCGACAAGAGGCTTCAGGATGTTTCATCTTCCTGGCTTCAGCCTCAGCAGTCCTTGTCTTCTTCAGCTCTGAAGCGGTTGACCGGGCTTTTGGCTTCGAGCCAGTCATTCTAGTTGGGAAGACAATGGGATCTGCTTCCTGCCTTGGTGCGAGAGGTTCGGCCACAATGGGCGTCTTCTTCTGCTTAGCAGCCATCCTGGGATCAATGCCCGGACGCCGAAGGGCCTTGCGCTTCTCAGCTTCGTTGTAGCCTTGCACACACTTGTCAGCCAGGCTCTTCATACGCTCCCGAGAACCCTGAGCTTCTGCGCGTTTCTTGAGAAAGGCTTCTTTGAGCTCGTGCAGCATAATCTTGAAGTTTTTCACCTCTTGCACGCTGAGCTTAGCCATATGCTTCTTGAACCGAGCCTTTTCATAGTCAATCTTTTGCTTCAGTTCGACGATGCGCTGAGCAAGGGCTAGCTCTGAAGCAATGGCGCCATGGAAGGCGACACTGAGGCCAATGGGTAGTTGCAGATCTTCGAAGCTGATGTTTGGCGTGTCAAACCACTCATCAATGAAGTTGTGGATGATTGTCACGTCAAAGAGAGGCAGATCATTGAAGATTTCTGCTTCTTCTTTGCTCTTGATGAGTTGCTCAAGAGCGTCATCTGCAAGATCTTCATCACTTGACAGATCAATGGCATCATTGCGCAAAATGGCAGCAGCTGTTAGCTCTTGACCGGTGTGTGGCAGAGGCATCTTGACCTTCTGGGGCTTGGAGATGCGTGACAAATCTTCAGACTGGACACTGTCTTCAGGAGGTGCAGTTGCCAGTGGCTTCGCCCGTGAGATTTTTGGAGCAGAGGCAGGCTTTGAAGCTTTAGGCTGCTTCTTTGGCTTCGGCGCTGCAGGCGCTTCATCTGATTCAGCGTCATCTACAGGCTCATCCACGGCTGTCCCTTGAACCAAGATATGGGTGATGAGACCTTCAAGGTTGTAGAAAGGACCAACGACATTGGGTTCTGCATCACGTGTGCCGTCAGCCCTTGGAGCAGAAGGACCAGGGTTGAAGTCTAGTCCCAATGTCTTCTTGTTCTGCTTTGCTGAGTTCTGGGCAAACTGGAAGTTGTGCTTGAACAGAATGTCATCACGACACCATAGCAGGGACGATGGGTCAGCATCCGCAGGCTGTGGTCCACGGACCATGCAGGGATAGAAGCCTTGTTCAATGGCTTCATCTCTGGTCCTAGGTTGAAGATTTTTGTAGAGGATGTCTCCCCATGGTCGCTTGATGGCATTCTTTTTAGCATATTCCTTGGTCACAAATCTGTACTTGAACCACTGTTCTGCCCAATAGCGTCGAATCCATTGGATTCGCGTCTTGCGCTGATTGTAATCCTCTTCAGGATCTGTCTTGTATAGCTCTGAGAGGTCATCGGGCAGATCTCTTGATGTTTCTCCTCGACGCTTTCTGCCACCCTTCCTTGCTGATTTTTCTAAAGCCATGAACCTTAACCTGAAAGGCTTCAATACATTCAGAGGCTTCAAGGGTTTTCGCTTGCTGGACAAACAGGAACTGGCTTCGGGAGAATTTGTGTGATGCTGTAAGAGTTCTGCAAATGAATGCAGACTATGAGAACCAAGGGATTCTCCCACGGACATGTACCTATGATAGCATTAAGGTGCGAGGGAAGGGGAAGAGGTCATATGCATTCTCAGAAGATTTTGAAGATAAATCAGTTTAGAAGACATTGACCTCATTGTGCGAAGACATTCACTCATAGATAAGGAGTTGGTTCCAGATTTGTACGAATCCACGAATTAGTACAAGTGAGGAATCTAACTACTTTGTGAAGCATAAGTGAATATACTAGGCATGTTATGAGATGCATTATGAAAGAGATCCAACTTGTGTGAACAGAAACTGCTTGTGGTAGAAAGTGATAAGGCTATAGGATCAAAGAGGCCATAAAAAGAAAGTTTTATTTACCACACGAAAAACTGCTAGACAGAGTGGAAGAGGAGGCCGAGCAGTTCGATCGTCCGTGCCCTAACTTGGCGACGGAGGACACCTACGGCGACGGCGGAGAAGGCGATGCCCGCGGTCGGCGTGAAGACGGCATCGGAGAGGTTGCGGCAGCGAAGCGCTTCGTCGCCGGCGTCGTCGAGGGCTAGCGGTGGCGCTAGGGTTCGTGCGAGAGTGGAAGAAGAGATAATGACTGCTGTGAGGTGTGTATTTATAGGTACAGGGGTGGCATTGTGTTATTACACAGGTGCCCCTGGCGATTCGCATCTGAGGAACACGTGGCCATCATGCATCATATTGGGGTTTGTTTCACGTCCCACGCATGCCTGGATTGTCGGGTGGTCGTTCCCACTTCTCCGGGTTTCAGGTGGAGGAATGAGCATTGAAAATGGACTTAATGGTTGTCTCTGTATCTTCTGCTGACAAGGACGCAGAGAAGACATTCGACAGTTTCAATAGAATGCATATGATTTGGAGAGATAGAGTTTGAGATAGAAAGCATAGATAGGTTAGGGTCCGATCACATTCACTTAGTTCAAAAGATTCCACAAAAAGACATAGCTATAAGTGAATGCTGTAGAGGACAGAACACTAGTATATATATATATATATCTATATAATCAACATAGTGAAGATAATCATGAAGATATGTTGAGATTGAAGCCAATACCAAATGTGAAGACATAGCAAATGTAACGCCATGAGTGAAACACTTCAAACAGAACATTTGGTGGTGGCGCTACCCACCGTATAGGAAGTATTAGACCCAGACACGGTGCACAATTATCGTGGCGCTCCGAAGTCAAATTCCACGTTAATGTATTCACACTTAGAATGTATGTCTTCATTGATTGAAGATATACTTTACTTCATGTGTTGCACATCTAAGTCATCAATATGCATAAGTGTTAGGATGTGTGCCTGATCACAGGACATTTGAGGATTCCAGGATATTTAGCTCACACCGTAACTTGCAAAATCTCTTCTCATCCAAGGGCTTGGTGAAGATATCTGCCAATTTCTCTTCAGTGTTGACGTGTATGATATCAATATCTTCCTTCACAACATGATCTCTGAGAAAGTGATGAAGAATTTCAATGTGCTTTGTCTTCGAGTGCTGAACTGGGTTGTTGGCAATCTTGATGGCGCTTTCGTTGTCGCAGTAGAGTGGCACTTGCTTCAGATGAATGCCATAGTCCTTGAGTGTTTGCTTCATCCACAAAAGCTGAGCGCAGCAAGATCCAGCAGCAATGTATTCAGATTCATCAGTGGAGAGAGATACACAGTTCTGCTTCTTTGAAGACCAACATACAAGTGATCGTCCCAGAAAGTGACATGTGCCTGATGTAGACTTGCGATCCACTTTGTCACCAGCATAATCAGCATCCGAGAATCCAACCAGATCAAACTCTGAGCCCTTTGGATACCATAATCCTAGAGTTGGGGTGTGAGCCAAATATCAAAGAATTCGCTTCACAGCTAAGTGATGCGACTGCTTTGGTGTCGCTTGGAATCGAGCACACATGCAAACACTAAGCATAATATCTGGCCTAGATGCACATAGATAAAGCAAAGAACCAATCATGGAGTGGTATACCTTTTGATCAAACTCTTTACCATTGTCGTCGGGACCCAGATGATGCTTGGCTGGCATTGGCGTCGTGAAGCCTTTGCAGTCTTGCATACCGAACTTCTTCAGACAATCTTTGAGATACTTCTCTTGAGATATGAAGATGCCGTTGCGTTGCTGTCGTATTTGGAGACCGAGGAAGAACTTCAGCTCTCCCATCATGGACATATGATATTTCTCTTGCATCATATATCCAAACTCTTCACTGTACTTCTGATTGGTGCAGCCGAAGATAATGTCATCCACATATATTTGGCACACAAACAGTTCACCATCACATGTCTTCGTGAAGAGAGTGGGGTCTAGGGAACCAGTTATGAAGCCTTTGCTCTTCAGGAAGTATTTGAGTGTGTCATACCAAGCCCGAGGGGCTTGTTTGAGGCCATACAGTGCCTTGTTGAGCTTGTATACCATGTCAGGATGTTTTGGATCTTCAAAGCCAGGCGGTTGTGCAACATACACTTCTTCTTCAATCTTGCCATTGAGAAAGGCGCTCTTCACATCCATTTGATATAGAAGTATGTTGTGATGATTGGCATAGGCCAGCAGTATGCGTATGGCTTCAAGTCTAGCCACAGGAGCAAATGTTTCATCAAAGTCAATGCCTTCCACTTGAGTATATCCTTGAGCAACGAGACGAGCTTTGTTTCTGACAACTTGACCATGATCATCTTGCTTGTTGCGGTATATCCATTTGGTGCCAATTATGTTGTGCTTCCGAGGATCAGGACGCTTAACCAGTTCCCATACATTATTCAGCTCAAACTGTTGAAGCTCTTCTTGCATAGCTTGAATCCATTCAGGTTCCATGAAGGCTTCTTCAACTTTCTTGGGTTCTGTCATTGAGACGAATGCGAAGTGCCCACAGAAATTTGCCAGCTGAGTCGCCCTTGAATGAGTAAGCGGACAGGTGCATTGATGCTATCAATTATTCTCTCAATCTGCACTTCATTGGCAACACAAGGATGTACAGGGCGAAGATTTTGCTCTTGCTGATCATTGTCATTGTTAGTGGGATTGTCTTCAGGCTGAGCATTGTCTTCAGGTTGATCAGGTGCGGAGATGATAAGTTCCTCTTCAGGTTGAGCTTCAGAGGGTATGATTTCTCCAGTTCCCATTAGCTTGATTGATTCGCTGGAT
This sequence comes from Triticum urartu, assembly GCF_056163025.1. Lineage (NCBI taxonomy): Eukaryota > Viridiplantae > Streptophyta > Magnoliopsida > Poales > Poaceae > Triticum > Triticum urartu. The sequence goes on along the minus strand of NC_141876.1, from coordinate 45,357,989 downwards.
GGAACTTCATCTAGCACATTTAGCAGGTGCTCTCTTTGTGAACTGTTAGTCTCATCAAATCGCACATCCACTGTTTCAACCACTTTATAAAGAAAGAGATTGAAGACTCTGTAGGAGTGCGAATCCTTTCCATATCCAAGCATAAAACCCTCATGTGCTTTTGGTGCAAATTTTGAAGTGTGATGTGGATCCTTGATCCAGCACCTGGCACCAAATACTCTGAAGTAACTAACATTTGGCTTCTTGCCAGTAAGGAGCTCATAAGATGTCTTGTTCAGAAGCTTGTGAAGATAAACACAATTGATTGTATGGCATGCAGTATCAATGGCTTCAGGCCAGAATTTTCTTGGAGTCTTGTATTCATCAAGCATCGTTCGGGCCATCTCAATGAGTGTTTTGTTCTTGCGTTCGACGACGCCATTCTGCTGTGGCGTGTATGGGGCTGAGAATTCATGTGTGATGCCCAAGGTATCAAGATATGTATCAAGGCCAGTGTTCTTGAATTCAGTGCCATTGTCACTTCTGATGTGCTTTATCTTGGCGCCATAGTTGTTCATTGCTCGATTGGCGAAGCGTCTGAAGACATCCTGCACTTCAGTCTTGTAGAGGATTATGTGCACCCAAGTATATCTAGAATAATCATCAACAATAACAAAGCCATAGAGGCAAGCAGTAGTAGTAAGAGTTGAGTAATGAGTGGGACCGAAAAGATCCATGTGGAGCAGTTCGAAGGGTCGAGTGGTTGTCATGATTGTCTTCAGGGATGTTTGGCCCTCGTCATTTTCCCTGCTTCACAGGCACCGCATAAGTGATCTTTCTTGAACTTGACGCCCTCGATGCCTATGACATGCTTCTTCTTTGCAAGGGTGTGGAGGTTCCTCATGCCAGCATGCCCTAGCCTCTGATGGGAGAGCCAGCATTCTGAAGCCTTTGCTAGAATACATACGGCAAGCTGTGGTCCTACCGAAAAATCTACCATGTACAAATCATCTTTCCGATAGCCTTCAAACACTAGAGACTTGTCAGATTCCATTAGTACAAGGCAGCGACATTTTCCAAATATTACGATCATGTTCAAATCGCAAAGCATTGAGACAGACATTAAGTTAAAGCCAAGGGATTCAACAAGCATGACTTTATCCATGTGTTGATCCTTTGAGATTGCAACTCTACCTAGACCCAATACCTTACTTTTACCAGTGTCAGCAAATGTGATGTGACTCTTGTCGGATGGACGTAAGGTTGAGTCCATAAGAAGGCTTCTTTTGCCAGTCATGTGGTTGGTACACCCACTATCAATAATCCATTCTGAAGACGCTGGTGTCGTACCCTACAGTGCAGTTAGGGGGATAGGCTTCACGAAGAGAATTGTGAAGCAAAAACATTTGACGAACCAGTGGGTTATGAAAGCTTAGATCCAGATTAGGACTGATAGGGAGAGTAGCAAGCGATTCAGGAACGAAGTACATAGTAAGACCATTCGGGCATTTGATCTTGCGCCCTACAAGATGTTTAAGGTCCCCAGCAATAGCGTCAGACGATTTTGGTTTTCTGCTGGAGACCTTTCCTTGCAAAAGAGAGTTAAGCTTTCTTAGCCACCCACATCTTCAAGGGTGGCTTAGAAGCAATAAGTCTAAGTGCAACATCTGAGAACTTTGGCTTTGGAGCCCTAGCAAAAAGTCTTGCAGGCGGACAATAGTACTCATAAGAATAAGCAGAATAGTTCTTGGTCTTATGAACATGGCGGTTTGATGAACCGCGCTCATATTCATAGGCCTGAGTATGGTTTCCCTGCAAAACATTTGCGTTAGTGCGACTCAGGTGAGTCCTCTGTCTGTATGAAGCCTTTGGACCGTATGAAGCCTGTGGTCTGAGGTTTGTCTTCTTCACGTGTGGTGTCATGATGACATTCACAGGAAGATTCTCCAGACACTTTTTCGGAACCCAGATCTTCTTCATAGGCGGTCCATTCTTGCAGTTAGTACCAATGTACCTGGCAAACACTTCACCATTCTGATTCTTAAACAGTTTATAGTTTGAATTAAAGGATTCATCAATGACAATGGGATTTGCACAAGAGAAGCCAGATAGATTGGATAGATCTGCTGAAGATTCCTTTGCAGCAACCCATGTGGTTTTGGGGTACTGCTCAGGTTTCTAGTAAGAGCCATCAGCATTCATTTTCCTTACGAACCCAACACCCTCTTTCCTCGGGTTTCGGTTCAAGATCTGCTTTTTGAGGACATCACATAGTGTCTGATGCCCTTTAAGACTTTTGTACATCCCTGTTTCAAGCAATGTCTTCAACCTAGCATTCTCATCAGCAATAGCAGTGGAATGCTCAGCAGAGGGGTTAGTTCCCACATCAACAGTTGAAGATATTGCAACAGTAGCAGCAGTAGAACATTCAGCAACAGTAGTAGCATTATCACGCTCAATGCATTTAGGACATGGTGGTTCAAATCCTTCCTGAGCGGAACTGATCTGTTTGGCGTGAAGTGACTCATTTTCCTTTTGAAGATCTTCATGAGCCGCTCTCAATTTCTCAAGATCTTGCTTCCTTTGAAGATAATCATAGGAAAGCTTTTCATGAGTTGTTGAGAGCGTTTCATGACGACTTTCAAGTTCCTCATACTTAACGTGAAGATTTTTTATGTCTTCAATTAAGGACTCAAATCGAGTCATTTCAGCGCCTAACAGATCATCGCTTTTGTCTAACAGTTTTTGAATATGTTCCATGGCTTTCTGTTGTCCAGTTGCAATTTTAGCAAGTGTTTTGTAGCTGGGTTTTGAACCACAATCAGAGTCATCGTCACTTGATGTTTGATAGTGAGTAGTGCGTGTGTTTACCTTGGCACCGCGTGCCATGAAGCAGTAGGTAGGAGCGGAGTAGTCCTTGTCATTTGCATCGGTGTCGGCGATGAGGTCATTGTCTTCAGTGTTGAAGATGGACTTGGCAACGTATGCTGTAGCCAGACTTGCGACGCCAGAATCGGACTCCTCCTCAGACTCCACCTCCGCCTCCTCAGAAGCGGACTCCTCCTCTGAATCCATTTCCTTGCCAACAAACACACGTGCCTTGCTAGATGAGCTCTTCTTGTGTGATGAAGACTTTGAAGAAGACTTGGAAGAAGACTTTGAGTATTTCTTCTTCTTCTTGTCGTCAGAGTCATATTCCTTGCTCTTCATCTTCTTTTTGTTCTCATTGTCCCATTAAGGACACTCAGAGATGAAGTGGCCAGGTTTCTTGCACTTGTGACATGTTTTCTTCTTGTAGTCATGAGCAGAAGCTTCATCATTCCTTGAGCTTGATCGTGAAGACTTTCTGAAACCTTTCTTCTTGGTGAATTTTTGGAACTTCTTCACAAGCATAGCAAGTTCCCTTCCAATGTCTTCAGGATCATCAGAACTGCTGTCAGATTCTTCTTCAGATGAGGAGACAGCTTTTGCCTTCAAGGCACGAGTTCGCCCATAGTTTGGACCGTAGATATCTCTTTTCTCAGAAAGCTGAAACTCATGTGCGTTGAGCCTCTCAAGTATGTCAGACGGATCGAGTGTCTTGAAATCAGGACGTTCTTGAATCATCAGGGCCAGGGTGTCAAACGAACTGTTAAGTGATCTCAGTAGTGTCTTGACGACTTCATGCTTGGTGATCTCAGTAGCGCCAAGGGCTTGAAGCTCATTCGTGATGTCAGTGAGTCGATCAAATGTGAGCTGGACATTCTCATTGTCATTTCTCTTGAAGCAGTTGAAGAGGTTGCGAAGGACACCGATTCTCTGATCTCTCTGGGTTGAGACGCCTTCGTTGACCTTGGAGAGCCAGTCCCAGACTAGCTCAGATGTTTCCAAAGCACTCACGCGGCCATACTGTTCTTTGGTCAGATGACCACAGATGATATTCTTGGCAGTAGAGTCCAGTTGAACGAACTTCTTGACGTCAGCAGCAGTGACACCTTCTCCAGCCTTGGGAACGCCGTTCTTGACGACATACCATAGGTCGACGTCAATGGCTTCAAGATGCATGCACATCTTATTCTTCCAATAGGTATATTCAGTTCCATCAAAGACGGGGCACGCAGCAGAGACTTTAATTATCCCCGCAGTCGACATAGCTAAAACTCCAGGTGGTTAAACCGAATCACACAGAACAAGGGAGTACCTTGCTCTGATACCAATTGAAAGTGCGTTATATCGACTAGAGGGGGAGGGTGAATAGGCGATTTTTATGAAAGTCTTCAAAACGTGGAAGTTATGAAGACAAACGATAAAAATGAACCTATTACCCTGCAGCGGAAGGTAGACTACACTAGGCAAGCCATAGTCAAGTATTCAATAGAGTGAAAGCACAATGACTAATAGCAGCAATGTAGTAAGGATCAGGTAGGAAGATATTATGAAGCCAAACAGAACACACAGTCACTCAGTGAAGATAAAAGATAGTGCAATCATACAATGACTTCACACGGAGTAACAGTACATAAAGAGAAGGGAAGGATGAAACCAGTGACTCGTTGAAGAAAATGATGTGTTGGACCAGTTTCGGTTGCTGTGACAACTGTACGTATGGTTAGGGCGGCTAGGTATTTAAACCTGAGGACACACAGTCCCGGACACCCAGTCCTGAACACGCAGCTCAGGACACCCAGTCCTCACCGTATTCCCCTTGAGCTAAGGTCACACAGACCTCGCCCAATCACTCTGGTAAGTCTTCAAGGTAGACTCCCAAACCTTCACAGACTTCGTTCACCGGCAATTCACAATGTCTCTTGGATGCTCAGAACGCGACACCTAACCGGCTAGAGGATTCACAGTCCTCAAGTGTAATAAGTCTTCAGATCACACAGACAAGAAGACTTAAGTGATGCCTAATTCTCTTTGGCTCTGGGTGGTTAGGGATTTATCCTCGCAAGGAATTCTCTCTCAAAGGCTTCGAGGTGGGTTGCTCTCAAACGAAAAAAGCCGTATACTAACTCTGAGCAGCCAACCGTTTATGGTTGTAGGGGGTGGGCTATTTACAGCCACTAGGCAACCCGACCTGATTTGTCCGAAATGGCCCTGGGTCACTAAGGAACTGACACGTGTTCCAACGGTCAGATTTCAAACTCACACGGCAACTTTACTTGGGCTACAAGCAAAGCTGACTTGTCCGACTCTGGACAAGATTCGCTCTCACAGTCTTCAATCGAAGACATAGGTTTTGATTAAGCATCACTTCAGTCATTCTGACTAGTTCTCTTGGACCCCACTTAACTGTACGGTGGTTCCTATGACTCAATAAAGAAGAAAAAGAACTACAAAAGATCTAAGTCTTTGAGCTCCATAGGCTTCGTGTGATGTCTTCTCTTGTCATAGTCTTCAATGTGAATATCTTCATATACCACCTTTGACTTCAATGTCTCCATACATTTTTAGGGGTCATCTCTGGTAGGAAAACCGAATCAATGAGGGACTTCTTCCTGTGTTATCCTGCAATTCTCACAAACACATTAGTCCCTCAACTAGGTTTGTCGTCAATACTCCAAAACCAACTAGGGGTGGCACTAGATGCACTTATACGTTTCATCCTCAGTCGCAAGGAAAGGTTGAACATGTCAACCAAGTTCTCAAAGACATGCTTCGAGCTTGTGTAATTTCATTCGGCAAGAAATGGGAGGAATCTCTTCCATATGCCGAGTTCTCTTATAATAATAGCTATCAAGCTAGTCTGAAGATGTCCCCTTCGAAGTGCTATATGGAAGAAAGTGTCGAACCCCTCTGAACTGGTCAGAAACTGGGGAACGTCCACTCTTCGGTCCAGATATTATCCAACAGGCCTAAGAACAAGTTCGCATTATACGCGAGAATCTCAAGACTGCTCAATCACGTCAGAAAAGTCAATATGACCGTCATCACAAAGACATGGTCTATCAACCTGGGGAAAAGGCTTATCTTCGAGTTACACCAATGAAGGGTGCTCACCGCTTCGGGATCAAGGGCAAGCTAGCTCCTCGCTATATCGGTCCCTTCACTATTTTCGAAAGGCGTGGAAAGGTGGCATATCAACTGGAGCTTCCGCCGAACCTTTCTCAGGTTCATGATGTGTTCCACGTGTCACAACTCCGCCATTGCTTCAAGGATCCATCCGAGCAGTGGATCATGAAGTGCTCGAATTGCAACAGGACCTCTCCTATAAAGAGCATCCGGTCCGCATGCTCGACCAAGCTGAACGCCGCACACGTCAGAAGGCGATCAAGTTCCTCAAAGTCCAGTGGTCCAATCACTCTGAAGACGAAGCCACTTGGGAAAACGAGGACCGTCTGCGTGATGAATACCCCGCACTGTTTCCTTCTACCTCCTAAATCTCGGGACGAGATTTCTTGTAGTGGAGGAGATTTGTAATGCCCGGATAATCTTCCTACAGTAATTCCACGCTAATCATGCCACGTCACCTCGATTACCGTTGCTAAACTTCCGTCAGTTCAAACCGCATCAAATTCAAATTTAAATTAATGTAAATAACAAAAGTTTTCAAAGGCTGTAACAAAAATGTTCGGGCGGTGCTGAATATTACAAGGGTAATTATAGTAAAGAAAACACAATTTTATAAAATCCTTAAATGCGCTAAAATTAATTAAAACAGAAAAGGAAAGGAAATAAAAGAAAGAAAGGAAATACAAAAAAAGGAAAACCCCCGAGGCTCCGGCCCAGCAGGCCACCGGCCCAACCGGGCCACGACCCACCAGGCCGGCCCACCCTGCACCCATAAACCCCCCCACTCCCCCAGCTCCCACCGACACTCCCCACTCCCCCTCTCTCAAAATATCTCCCTCTCCCACTCTCTCCCAATTGGATCGGGAGGAGAGCGCCCGCATCGCCGTCGCCGACCATCACCTCGCCGGGGCCCCCTCCCTCACCGGCCTGCCTCCTCTTCGTCGGACCTCCCCGAACCTCCCCGCGCCCATTGCCTCGTTCCCTGCTAAGCTGCTGTGAGGCCTGGCCTCTCCTTCTCTCCCCGCCCCCGCGCTCACCACGCCGACGGCCGTGCCCCTGCGCCCCTCCTCTCTCTCCCTCGCCCGCGACGGCGCTGGCCTCACCGTGCGCCGCGTGTGCCCCGCCTCGCCCCTCTCTGCCGCGGCCACAGCCGCCGCCCCGCTCGCGCACGTCCCGCGCGCTCCGGCCACCGCTGCTCTCCCTCCGCCCCAGCTGCCGCTGCTGCCGCGCCCGTCGCCGTGAGCCCCGCCTAACTCGCTCGCCGCTGCGCGAACCCCCTGACCTCGTCCCCTGCTACCTTCGTCGTTGCCACATCGTCCATGGCCTCGTCCGCCGCTCACGCATGCGCACGCGCACGCTCGCCACCCGCCCCGCACTGCTCTGCGCCCGCGCAGTCGCTCGCCGGCTGCGTTCTGGCCGCCGCAGCCCCCTCCCGCCTCCGGCCGCTGCTGGACGCGCCCACCGGTGCCCCGCTACTCCGGTCGTGGCCACGAGCCAGGTACCGCCCCCCTTCCTCCCCTCGCTGGCCGCGTCGGGCGCCGGTGCCCTCACGCCCGCTCGACCCCGCTCTGGCCTCGCCTCGCTAACGGGCAGGCTGAGGCTTCGCCCGTGCCCGCGCCCGGCAGCCCACGCCCGCTATGGCCCCTCTGGCCACACACAGGTGGGGCTCAACCCCGAGAACGATTAAAAAAAGATTTAAAAATAATAATAAATAATAAATAAAATTATTAATTAAATTAATTAATCAATCAAATAATTAATTAAAGGATTAATTAACTTAATTAATTAATTAAATTAATTAATTTGGATTAATTAAACTAAAACAACTAATTAAGCCTAACTAATTAACCTAAACCTTAATTAACTAAAACAGTCAATGATAGTGGGGGTCCCACCCGTGTTGACCAGTCAAACGTTGACTGGTCAACTGGGTCCCTCTGGCCCACCTGTCAGCAACTGGGTACACTTTTGTGTACATTGTGCTGGGTGCGCCTAGCAATTTAACATTTATTTTCGAATTAAAAATAAATTCAGAATAATAATAAAATCTTTAGAAAATCATATCTTTTAATCCGTAACTCGGATTAAATTATTTTCAACATGAAAGTTGCTCAGAACGACGAGACGAATCCGGATATGCATCCCGTTCGTCCGCCACACATCCCTAGCATAGCAAACACACAACTTTCCCCCTCCGTTCATCTGTCCGAAAACGCGAAACACTGGGAATACTTTCCCAGATGTTTTCCCCCTTCACCAGTACCACCTCGTACCGCGTTAGGCCACGCCTAGCATCACGCTTTGTCATGTCATGCATCGTCATGCATTTTTTTGCATTATATTTATTGTTTCTTCCCCCTCTTCTCTCGCTAGACATCGAGACCGACGCCACTGCTACCCAGTACGACTACGGTGTTGACGACCCCTCTCTCTTGCCAGAGCAACCAGGCAAGCCCCCCCCTTGATCACCAGATATCGCCTACTCTCCTCTATACTGCTTGCATTAGAGTAGTGTAGCCTGTTGCTGCTTTTTGTTAATCCTATCCTGATGCATAGCCTGTCCTTGCTACTACTGTTGTTACCTTTACCTGCAATCCTAATGCTTAGTATAGGATGCTAGTTTATCATCAGTGGCCATACATTCTTGTCCGTCTGCCATGCTATACTATCGGGCCGTCATCACTCGGGAGTTGATCACGGGTATATATCTATACATAATATATGATACTTGTGGTGACCAAAGACGGGTCGGCTCGTAGGAGTACCCGCGAGTGATTCACGGATTGGGTCTGAAAGGACGTTTGTCCCGACGGCCCTCTGAGTGGATCTTTGTGGCGAAGCGACAGGGTAGGTTGAGACCACCTAGGAGAGAGGTGGGTCTGGCCCTGGTCGGCGTTCGCGGTTATTTCAAGATAACACGTTTAATGAGATCTTGGTAGTTGATCTGAGTCTGGCTACTGGCCTATACGCACTAACCATCTACGCGGGGACAGTTATGGGCACTCGACGTCGTGGTATCAGTCGAAGCCTTTGTGACGTCAGCGACTGAGCGGCGCGCGCCGGATTGGACTGGAACGCCTGCTAGGCTAGGTCTGCTTCCGGTCGCGTTCGCAACGTGCAGGTGTGCAAAGGGCGATGGGCCCAAACCCCTGCGCCATAGGATTTAGACCGGCGTGCTGACCTCTCTATTGTTCCTAGATAGGGTTGCGGCGTGTTGATCTTCCGAGGCCAGGCATGACCCAGGAAAGTGTGTCCAGCCAAATGGGATCAAGCGTGTTGGGTTATGTGGTGCACCCCTGCAGGGAAGTTAATCTATTCGAATAGCCGTGATCTTCAGTAACAGGAAGACTTGGAGTTGTACCTTGACCTTATGACAACTAGAACCGGATACTTAATAAAACACACCCTTCCAAGTGCCAGATACAACCGGTGGTCGCTCTCTCACAGGGCGACGAGGGGAGGATCATCGGTTAGGATTATGCTACGCGATGCTACTTGGAGAACTTACCATCTACTCTCTTCTCCTGCTGCAAGATGGAGGTTACCAGAAGCGTAGTCTTCGAAAGGACTAGCTATCCCCCTCTTATTCCGGCATTCTGCAGTTCAGTCCACATATGATAGCCTTATTCCATTTGATACCAATGCATACATATGTAGTGTAGCTCCTTGCTTGCGAGTACTTTGGATAAGTACTCACGGTTGCTTTTATCCCCCTTTTCCCCTTTCCTATATCTGATTGCTGCAACCAGACGTTGGAGCCCAGGAGCCAGACGCCACCGTCGCCGACGACTACTACTACACTGGAGGTGCCTACTACTACGTGGAGCCTGCTGACGGTGACCAGGAGTAGTTTAGGAGGATCCCAGGCAGGAGGCATGCGCCTCTTTCGATCTGTATCCCAGTTTGTGCTAGCCTTCTTAAGGCAAACTTGTTTAACTTATGTCTGTACTCAGATATTGTTGCTTCCGCTGACTCGTCTATGATCGAGCTCTTGTATTCGAGCCCTCGAGGCCCCTGGCTTGTAATATGATGCTTGTATGACTTATTTTATTTGTAGAGTTGTGTTGTGATATCTTCCCGTGAGTCCCTAATCTTGATCTTACACGTTTGCGTGTATGATTAGTGTACGATTGAATCGGGGGCGTCACAAGTTGGTATCAGAGCCGGCTGCCTGTAGGAATCCCTCTTCCACACTCCTTGGCCGAAGTCGAGTCTAGACATTACAAAAACTTTTACTAACATGGTTGTGTGCCTTACGGGCCCACGTCGCCATCTGGGTGGTATTAGGATCTTTTACTCCTCGATCCTTACTCCGGGACTCTGAACTCTCTCCTACTCGGGTTAAACAATTTTACTAACTCTAACACTAGGATCACGTGACCACGTTCACCCCAAAGTTGGATATGCCCTAGCTATTCATTAGAGTAGTATATTGAACATTATCCACACTGTTAGTTGACTCCTTTGAAACATCTTTGTTTTCAGATGGAACCCACGAGACAGGTCGTGCGCCACACGACGGCCATTGGTGCCTCAGGATCACCTGCTGTGTTGGTTGAGATGATGACCTATCTGGGTTATCGCTGGCACCCTGAGTACACCGTCTATGAGGAGTACCAGGACTTCAACCAGGAGCAGTACCGTGCCATCGTCCACCTCTACTCTCTAGAGTATGACTCCACTAGCGTGCTGCACACTGCTCATGGTGTTGGAGTGACCATCAACATGGCGGTCCACGATGCTGCTTATGCTGCTCTGACACGTCTTCGTGGAGAGTATCAGGAGTTGGACACCTCCCCCTTCAGGCACATTGCTATCGCATCTGATGTTGGTGCAGAGGGATACTACACTGCTACCTACTCCACCGTCACCTGAGAGCCCTTCCACCATCAGAACCTGGTTCTGCATGCTGATGGGCTGGATAGAGCTAACCGAGCTCTTCGCCACGAGTTGTACACCGCCCGTCAGCACCTGTACCGTGCTCTGACGCTGTTGCACCCCTCTGTCCGATCTGGTGATCTGTCGCGTTCTGTGATCTACCCTGCTAGGACCGTGATGCCCCAGGGCGTCGGCTGGCCTGATGTGGGAGGCCACTCTCCTGCACTTGGTCCTCTCCTGCCACATACGCATCGGGTTCCGCACCAGAGTATCCGCGGACCCCAGGCTACTCGCGTGGAGGTCTTCCCTTCGCGTCACTACCAGCTGTCGGGCTACACCTACCTTCGTAGTATCGCGTGGGACTGATGTAGACTTGCTTGTTAATGTTAGATGCATTCGCCGCGAGCCTGCGTGCCACCTATGATGTCTTAGTCTATGTACTGAACTTTGTGTACCAAACTCTATGCATGATCTCTTTTGTGAGATATGCCAACTACTATGTAGTATCTATTGTGCTGCTTTTGTTGTGCATGTTTCATCATGAATGATTCTTGTCTTTGCAAATTTCTCAATGCTGAACTACCCCTGTTATATATTAGCAGGATGGTTAGACCAGGTGGTCGTGGTCGTGGTGGCAACGCCCCACCACCGCCTGAGTACATGGCTGGGATGATGCAACAGTTTGAGCTGAATCGTCAGTTCATGGAGAATATTATGGCTCAGTTTCCTCGCCCCAATATGAACCAGCAGCCAACCCAAGTGACTCTGCAGGATTTCATGCGCCTCAACCCAACCGTGTACCGCAGCTCAACTCAGCCTCTGGATGCTGATGGCTGGCTCCGTGACATCACCTATGAGATGGAGTTTGCTGATGTAGCCCCTGCCAGCTATGTCACCTTTGCTTCCTTCTTCCTGAAAGGACCCGCAGCTCAATGGTGGGTAGCCACAGGCGTACTCTGCCAGCTGGAACAATCATCACCTGGCCAGACTTCCAAGCTGCCTTCCGTGCTTGCTTCATTCCTCAGGGAGTCATGGACCGGAAGAAGCGTGAGTTCCGCAACCTCACCCAAGGCAACAAAACTGTGGAAGCTTATCAGCGGGAGTTTCTGGACTTGTCCCGCTATGCTGAAGAGGACATTGCAACTGATGCACGCAGACAGGAGAAGTTCCGTGATGGCCTTCAAGCTAACATCAAGCTCGCACTTCTAGTGCATGACTTTGCTGATTTCGCCACCCTGGTGAACAAGGCCATCAATGTCGAAACTGGTCTGCAGGAATACCAGGGCTCTCACAGGCGCAACCGTGACACGGGCTCATCTTCGGGCCCGTCCTTGCAGAAGCGTAAGATATGGATTCCCAACAGCATATACCAGCCAACTGCACCTGCCCCAAGGCAGCCCTATGCTGCACCTCGTCTGCCTGCTCCACCAACTAGGCAGCCAAGACTTCCAGCTCCACCTCCACAAACTCCTGTTCCCACTCCCAATAATGGTCTGTGCTTCAGGTGTGGTTAACCAGGACACCGTGCTAGGGAATGCAACCAGAACCAGAATCAACTGGCCCTCCCAGCAACTGGCCGTGGAAGCAACCAGCCCCGCAACACCAATGCCAAGTCTTATGGTCGTGTTCATGCCAACCATGTTGATCTCAGTGAAGTTCTAGACTAGCCTACTACCGTGATGGGTACACTCCTCGTAAATTCAGTACCAGCATCTGTTTTATTTGATACAGGAGCATCGCATTCATTCATATCAGCTGAGTTTGCATTCATGCATGGCATTAAATACGAAGAGATGAACACAGCGATTGTGGTACACACTCCTGCGGGCCAGTGTCAAACCTCTATGGTTAGTCACAACGTTCCCGTTGAAATTGAAGGACTGGAATTCCTTGCCTCTCCCATCGTACTAAAGTCCTGTAGCATCGACCTCATTCTGGGAATGGATTGGTTGAAAGCGCATACTGCCTCTATAGTTTGCGCCACTAAGGTCGTCCATCTGCTACACCCTTCTAATGAAATAATTGCTTACCAAGCTCATCTAGTTCAGAACACCGAGGAATGTCTTTATGCCTTGAATGCGTTGAACGTTGCACCACTCGAGGGCATTGAAAACATTCCCGTCGTTCATGAATTCCAAGACGTCTTCCCAAAAGAACTTCCAGGGATTCCCCCTGCTAGAGCTGTTGAATTCATCATCGACTTGAAACCCTGCACCACCCCTATAGCTAAACGACCCTACAAGATTCCGCCGCATGAACTCATAGAGCTTAAGGAGGAAATCAACAAATCTCATGTCAAAGGTTTCATTCGCCCAAGTTGCTCTCCTTGGGGAGCACCTTCTCTCTTTGTTAAGAAGGATGGGACAAACCGATTAGTCCAAGACTACCGTCCTATAAACCAAGCTACCATTCAGAATAAATATCCTCTTCCTCGGATCAATGATCTTTATGATCAACTGGCTGGCTCATCAGTGTTCTCCAAACTCGACTTGAGGTTGGGTTACCACCAGATCCGTGTTCGTGAAGAGGATATCCCAAAAACCGCCTTCGTGACTTGGTATGGGTCATACGAGTACACCATCATGTCATTTGGCTTAACGAATGCTCCCGCCACTTTCTCTCGCCTGATGAATTATATATTCATGTATTACCTCGACAAGTTCGTCGTGGTTTATCTGGATGATATCCTGGTATTTTCCAAGAACAAGGAATAACATGCTGGACATCTTCGTCTTGTGCTGGAAAAGCTTCGAGAGCATCAACTGTATGCTAAGTATTCCAAGTGTGAATTCTGGCTCCCCGAAGTAACCTATCTTGGGCATGTCATCTCCAAGGATGGTATTGCTGTCAACCCTGAACGAGTTCAAGCTATTCTCGATTGGACTCCTCCGAAGAATGTCAAGCAAGTCTGAAGTTTTCTTGGTCTCGCCAGCTATTGCCATTGATTCGTCGAGAACTTCTCTAAGATTGCCAGGCCTCTGACTAATCTGTTACATAAGGGTGTCAAGTTCGACTGGACAGGCAAGTGTCAGGAAAGTTTCCAGGCGCTCAAAGACAAGTTGACTTCTGCCCCCGTGCTTGCTCCACCTGATACTAAGAAGGACTTTGTCATTTACTGCGACACTTCCCATCAAGGATTAGGCTGTGTCCTAATGCAAGAGCGCAGAGTGATTGCTTATGCCTCTCGTCAACTGCGCCCTCACAAAGAAAACTACCCAGTTCACGACCTCGAGCTTGTTGCTGTCATTCATGCACTGAAGTAGTGGCGACATTACCTTCTCGGTAATCGTTGCGAAATCTTCACCGACCACCAAAGTCTGAAGTATCTGTTTACTCAGCCAGATCTGAACCTCCGTCAGTAGAGATGGATGGAGACTGTTGCAGACTTTGACGTGGGTATATCCTATACCCCCGGCAAGGCTAATGTAATGGTTGATGCCTTGAGCCGCAAGTCTTACTGCAATCACCTCCAGGTTCACAAAGTTCAGCCCTCGCTTGTCGAAGAATTTAGAAAGCTGAACCTTCATATTGTTCCTCCTGGAGCACTCGCCCCCCTCCCCTAGAGTTTCAGAAGATGAATCTTCGTGTTGTTACTAAGGGTTCTCTAAATACCCTGGCTATCGTAGCAGATCTTGTAGCTGGTATAAAGACTATTCAAGGTTGTGACTCTGAAGTCCATAAGATTAAACGTCATCTAGCAGAAGGAAAGCCCTCCTTCTTCTCTATCGCCGATGATGGCGCCTTGTACTTCAAAGGCCGCCTAGTGGTACCATGTTCGAGGAAAAACCTGGATCAGACTAAAGGGGTTATGAAAGAAGCTCATGATACGCCTTTGTCTATTCATCCTGGTAGTACAAAGATGTACCAAGATATTCGTCAAAGATTCTGGTGGTCTAATATGAAGCAGGATATTGCTCGTTATGTTGCTGAGTGTGACGTTTGTCGCCGTATCAAAGCAGAGCATCAAAGGTCTGCTGGAACTCTGCAACCTATCTCTATTCCTGAGTGGAAATGGGACCATGTTGAAATGTACTTCGTCACTGGATTTCCCAAATCGCAGAAAGGTAATGATGCTATTCTTGTCGTCATTGACCGGCTTTCTAAAGTTGCACATTTTCTGGCGGTCAAAGAGACAATCACTGCTAGTCAGCTTGCTACTCTCTACATGTCCAAAATTGTTTCACTTCACGGTATTCCACTGGTTATCAGTTCAGACCGTGGCAGCTTATTCACTTCAAGATTCTGGGCAAGTTTCCAAGAAGCTATGGGGACTCATCTGTCGTTCAGTACGGCGTTTCATCCTCAGTCGCAAGGACAGGTTGAACATGTCAACTAAGTTCTCAAAGACATGCTTCGAGCTTGTGTAATTTCATTCGGCAAGAAATGGGAGGAATCTCTTCCATATGCTGAATTCTCTTATAATAATAGCTATCAAGCTAGTCTGAAGATGTCCCCCTTCGAAGTGCTATATGGAAGAAAGTGTCGAACCCCTCTAAACTGGTCAGAAACTGGGGAACGTCCACTCTTCGGTGCAGATATTATCCAACAGGCCGAAGAACAAGTTCGCATTATACGCGAGAATCTCAAGACTGCTCAGTCACGTCAGAACAGTCAATATGACCGTCATGTAACGCCCTCGATGCGGCTATATCTCCGACGTGTAGAAGCACGACTTAGAGGCATAACCGCATTGAAAGCAATGTCGCAAGTGAGGTAATCTTCACACAACCATGTAATAAAATAGGGGAAGCAGATACATAGTTGGCTTATAATCGCCACTTCACACAATTACGAATAAAGCATTACATCATCCAAATACAATCAAGGTCCGACTACGGAACCAAAATAAAGGAAGAACCCCAAATGTGACAAGGTCCCCGATCGACCGCAACTGGGCTCCACTACTGATCAACTGGAACGAAACACCACAAAGGACAAGATTTTCATCGAGCTCCTCCTGAGCTTGGTTGCGTCAACTGCATGGTCTCATCAGCACCTGCAAGCTGGTTTTGGAAGTATCTGTAAGCCACGGGGACTCAGCAATCTCGCACCCTCGCGATCAAGACTATTTAAGCTTATGGGTAAGGTAAAAAGTATGAGGTGGAGCTGCAGCAAGCGACTAGCATATATGGTGGCTAACATACGCAAATGAGAGCGAGAAGAGAAGGCAAAGCACGGTCGAGAAACTATGATCAAGAAGTGATCCTAGAACAACCTACGTCAAGCATAACTCCAACACCGTGTTCACTTCCCGGACACCACCGGAAAGAGACCATCACGGTAACACACGCGGTTGATGTATTTTAATTAAGGTCAACTTCAGGTTTTCTACAACTGGACATTAACAAATTCCCATTTGCCCATAACCGCGGGCACGGCTTTCGAAAGTTCAAATCCCTGCAGGGGTGTCCCAACTTAGCCCATGACAAGCTCTCACGGTCAACAAAGGAATAGACCTTCTAGCGGGAAGACCCGATCAGACTCGGAATCCCGGTTACAAGACATTTCGACAATGGTAAAACAAGACCAGCAAAGCCACCCAGATGTGCTGACAAATCCCGATAGGAGCTGCACATATCTCGTTCTCAGGGCACACCGGATGAGCCAGACGTCGGGTAAGCCAGCCCAGAGTTGCCCCTGGTAGCCTCGGACATCGCTCAGTTGGACCAACACTTAGAGAAGCACTGGCCCGGGGGGTTAAAATAAAGATGACCCTTGAGCCGGCCGACTCAAGGGAAAGAAAAGGCTAGGTGGCAAATGGTAAAACCAATGTTGGGCCTTGCTGGAGGAGTTTTATTCAAGGCGAACTGTCAAGGGGGTTCCCATTATTACCCAACCGCGTAAGGAACGCAAAATCCGGGAACATAACACCGATATGACGGAAACTAGGGCGGCAAGAGTGGAACAAAACACCAGGCATAAGGCCGAGCCTTCCACCCTTTACCAAGTATATAGATGCATTAATTAATTAAATAAGAGATATTGTGATATCCCAACAAAATATCCATGTTCCAACATGGAACAAGCTTCAATCTTCACCTGCAACTAACAATGCTATAAGAGGGGCTGAGCAAAGCGGGAACATAGCCAAACAATGGTTTGCTAGGGCAAGGTGGGTTAGAGGCTTGGTTTAACAACATCGGAGGCATGATAAGCAAGTGGTAGGTATCACAGCATAGGCATAGCAAAAAAGCGAGCAACTAGCAAGCAAAGATAGAAGTGATTTCGAGGGTATGGTCATCTTGCCTGAAATCCCGCAAGGAAGAAGAACGAGCCCACGAAGAAAACAAACGGACGTAGTCAAACGGGTCCTCACAAACGCAACGCTATCGGAACCAACCCGAAGAAGCAACACCGGAAAGAAGCAAACAATCATGGTAAACAACCATCACATAACATGGCATGATGCGCAAAACAAATATGATGCATGTCCGGTTTAAATATGCATGGCATGGAAAAGGGCACAAACAAAACTACAAGTTAAGTGGAGCTCAATATGCAACGAGTTGCATATTGACGGAACACCACATCACTTATTTAGTTCACTCTCGGTTTGGTACTCCACAATATTAAATGTTGGTTAACATGGCAAGAGGTGAAGCATAACAAAACTATATCATCTAAACAATTTAAATGGGGCCGGATATAACAAATAACAAATCCAGTAAGTCCCCATATGCATTAACAATTTTTAAAGCAACAACAAATTTTAACCATCTTAAAGTTGTTAACATGATGCGGATGACAAGTTCAAGTTTATGCAATTTTTATTAAAGTTGACAAGAGCAATAAGAAGCATTTGTCACCGTGGTGGAAAGAAAAGGGGTGCCACGGCAACGATAACAAAAACGGTGCCACTGCAATGTTCCGGTTCTGGTAACTCGATTGAGATGCCGATGCAAAGGAGAAGTGTGCGGATGCGTACAAAAGATGGTGGGGCACTCCTGGATACCGGGTGTCCCATGAGTTGGCGACAAGGAAACGAGTGACCATTTGGACATGGTGCAAACACAAGCATCTCAAACATCACACATGCATTCGTTCACGGGCATCGTCTCGATGGTTACCTTCGAAGTGTGCAAACGGGCCGGTTCTCGTTCGGTGCCAAGTAGAGGAAGTATATGTTCTCGGGACGTGGTGGAAGTAGGGGGTACACGATGACGGTAGAGGTACTCGCGACGGTAGTGGTATGCGTTTTCGTAGAAGGACTTGATAAATCCGAGTCACTTGGGGTCGATGGTAGTCGTTCACGTTTCAAGGAGGAAGTAGAGGTTCTCGCGATCTCGGCGATGGTATTTGTTCACGGCGGTAGTGGAACTTGATGGATCCGATGCCTCCAGACGTAGTGGTACATGTTCGGTTTCTTCGGAGAGGTACATGGCGTTCTTCGGTCATAGGTACTTGACGTTTTGCTACCCGGGTCTTCGACGACGGTGTTGTACACAAGACGTTGGGGTATTTGTCGGTCCGGTCTTGATGGAGTAGATGTACACGTCGGGGCTTGTCGCATCACCGGGTGTAGTCGTACACGTACGAAGCGGAACTTGGCGTCCTAGTTCGGTGGTGAAGCTGGTACTTGTCGATTCAGGGGACGTTGGTAGAGATACTGGACGCAACACTGTGTACTCGTACACTTGTCGGAGAGGATTTTTCCACGAAGCCCAAAACAAAACAGCCACCATCGGAGGCAACAGAGGCGGAGGCGCACGAGGGTAGCGAGGCGGTGGTCGAGGTGACATGCGCTCGGGCAATGGTACCAAGCGGCAACGGGGCAAGGAGTGGTCCAGCGGGACATGGAGGTCGCCGAGAACCATAAGAGCAGTGGCAAGATGGCGCGGCGGCGGCCTCTACTCGCCGGCGTCGGAGGAGAGGCTGCAGGGGCGCCGGAGTTGGCGCGGTCGGAGGGGCTTGCCTCTGAACTGCAGCAGTGGGGTTGCTGACGATGGCTTGTAAGGGAGGCCGGCGCCATGGAGCTCGAGGTCACGGGAAAGGAGCCGTGCAGAGAGGCGACGCTTGGCGGCCGGGCCGACATCAAGGAGAAGGTTCGGTGCGGGGGCGGACCGGACAACGGGCAGGAGAGCAGCGTGCGTGGGGAGGAGATGGGATCGAGATCTCTCTCCTGTGCACGGCACGCGAGGTGGATGGAAGGGATATGGGATCTGGCACGGGAAAGAGCAGTGGTGCGGCAGCCGGCAATAGCTCCGGTGGCCGGCCGGTGTGACGTAGCTGGAGGCGCCAGGCGTGGCTCGCTGGTATTGAAGATCGAAAGGGAGGAGCGAGGGGGTTCGAGCGAACAGGGATGGGGGTCGGGTAACTCCCTGGCGGCGTGAGGAGGAGGGGATCGAGGGAGAGAGAGGGTGTAGCGGCTGGGCCTTGGGCCGGCTAGGTCAGGCCGCAGGTGGGCCTTAAGCAGACTGGCTCAACCTAGATGGGCCGCGGGGATGGTTGGGCCAGCTTGGCAGGAGGTATCTCTCTCTCCTCTTCCTATTTTCTTTAGCAGAAAACAATTAAGGGGAAGAAAAAGGAAAGAGGGAGGTTAGGAAAAGAATTTGCGCCGGAGGTTAATTTCCCCGGACACAAAAAAATGAGCTTGTTCCCAGAAAATAGGAAAGAGCATACGTGTGAAGTCTGAATTCAAACTCATTTGAATTTAAATCAAATGAGTGTGAGAAGGAAGTCGGTATGCGATAGGTCCAAAAATGTTGGGAATTTTGGAGGAGCCCCGGTAAAAGGGAAAATAATTATTGGGCAAGGTTTGGGGATCAACTCGAAGCACAAAAGGCATGGGGTTATTTTGCAAGTGTGTTCCGGTGAATTCCAACAAATGGAATATTTAATATAGCTCCCTACTATCGGGAGGGTATGTTATAAAGAGAAGTCACCGGGTGAATTCCCTCGATTTAAATGGATCAAAGGTCCATGCCATTTATTTAGTTGAGTTAAGAAAAGAAATGACATGATGGCATGATGACATGGTGCAATGCACATGATGCAATGATGAATGCAAAGAACCAAACAAAACACACGACGAAACCCGGAAACATGGAAGGCATCTGAAGCTCCGGTCTTGGGGCGTTACAACACTCCACCAGTACGAGAGGATCTCGTCCCGAGAGCTAGAATGGCACCGGAGGAAAAAACGGAAGAGAAAGAGAAGAGGTAAGGCTAAGTTGCTTCTTTGACAAACGAATGAAACCAAAGAACCTTGAGAGGTTGAACAAATTGAAAGAAATAATACAATAAAGATGAACGAGGTTGAAAACACTTCGTTAGAAAGGAGGAACATTACGGGAACCTTGTGGGTTGAAAGACATAAGAAAAGGTTACAATGGACAAGAAGTAGATGCAAGCACTCCGATTGAAACAAGATGCAAGACTTTATAATACGAAAAGAACTTGAGTAGATGACACAACACTCCGGTTAAAACAAGACAGAGAAGGCATAATAATGATATAATTTGGACAACACTTTGACTGTAAATGGAAGAAATTGAACATAATCTTGACAAATCGAGATGAGGAGTGAAAAGAGCAACAACACTAGACCTCCGGGAGAAAGAATAGAACAAAGATAACTGAGACAAAAGAATGTAGAAGAAAATGCCAAATTCTACTATAAAAGAGCTTGAAAAGGTATCCTTGGGAGAAGGGTCGAACGGAGTTGTTGGAACACCAACAACGAAAAGAATAATCTTGATATGGTCTTATGGAATACATCTCAAAATTATGAGGTGACAACCTGCCACTCACGGGAAAAAGAATTGGATTGATAAGAACAAGGAGACGAGGAAGTATTTCACCGGGAGGATAAAGAAGAACTTGGGTCCTTTATAAGCGCCATACATAGCAACAAACCTTAGGGAAGGCTTTAGGTGAAATATAACCCAAGATAATTCCAATGAAGAGATTGATGGATTTAAAATATCTCATTCTTGACAAGTTGTGAATCATGGAACACGAACTCAAATTATCAAGAATGACATAATACCACCTCTATTGATACGGAAGAAAGAATTGCACTCCGGATTGCAAGATGAAGAAAGCTTGATCTCCTTTGAAAAGAATCTCAAAGAACACTTGGAGAAGGAATTATTTCTTTGATGAACCATCATGTAGCACCTTGATGAAGAACTCCGGTAAACAAAAGGATGACGAAAAGAAAGGGAAGTTGAAAACACAAGGTGAAACCTTGTAATGATTGGATGAAGCTTTGCGACGAGATAAAGTGGAACTTGGGGCTCCGGAAGGAAAGATAACACATCTCTAATCGAGAATGTGATATGATGAACCACTCCGGAAGGCAGAAATTGATTTTACTTGATGAAACAAGAATAAGAATTACATTATGCTTATCCTTCACCAATTTAAATTGATGACAAGCAGCGGATTTGGCATATTACTTATTCTTGTAGAGAGGATTAAGATAGATATTGCAAACTTGAAGAGGCCTTCAATGATCCACCGGTAGGATTTGAAAGAACGAAAGAATGGATATGATAACGAAGGAAGAAGAATCTTGATCAAACCACCATAAGAATTAAAAATGAACGAAGTAAAGATAAAGAAACACCGGGAAGAATTATGAAATGAACGAAGATACTTGTGAGGATTTAGATCCATGAGAACGAAGAGATTACGAGCTGATTAAAGAATATTGAATGATGCACCGGTGAGATTTGGGGAACGAGAGCTGAAAACTGAGAATGAATAAACCTGAATTGAAGGACTCCGGATAAAAAAACTGAGAAGACTCTTGAATTGCTCCGGATAGGTGAAAAGAAATCTCACAACCGAAGAGAATTATGAGAGGATGGCAACAAGCTAGAATCATGTATCTTTGAAGAGAATGGAGCAAGATTGAGAGAAAAAAATCTTCATCGGTCTTCAAATACAGAGAATGACGAGGAGAAACACCACCATGAATTATTGAGATACTCCGGGATGATCAAAAGTGAAGAGATTGAGCCAACGATGAAAAGAATTTGACCAATCTTAGAGAAATACATAAGACTGATGATAATTCATTCTTACGTCAAACTTTAGAAAAGAATTTGAGAAGCTCCGGAAAAATAAGAAGAGTCAGGTAAGATCCTAGGAAAAGACCTGTGGGTTAGGGCCTACTCAAAAGAAACACCGTTGAAAAATTTAAAAGATCGATTGCGCCGGTTGAAATAAATGGCTTGAATGAGATAACAACCTCGGAATAGGTTTGAACGGATCTTGAAGGAAAAGACAAGCCTTCCAAGATATTTTCAGCACTTCGGAATAATTGAATAGCGAGAAAGGAATGAATATGATGAGCACCGGCATGAGAAGGTATTTGAAACGAGGAAAAGGGTATGATCAACAGAGCTTGAATTGAAACCACCAGAGAAGAGAAGGAACAAAGAATGATAACTTGAAGCTCCGTTACGATCTTCATGAGAATCACCGGATAAGAATATTGACGGAAAAGAATGGCGAGACTTCACAAGAATAAAAGGATACTTGATAAAAAAATCCTAGTCCTTGAGGAAAAAGGGTGGGTGGGCGGGAAAAACACAGTCAACTTGGAGACGGATGAAACGAACACCGTTGAGAATAACTGATAATTGATCTTGCGAATGTTGAGGTGATCGGATCCACTTGAAGAGAGACACACCGGTTGAAAAGGATTGACATGACAGACTCGATGATCGAGAAGGATTAGTATTCACATCGGAGTATGAGAACACCATTTGGGGAAGGTATGTAATCAACATTTGACTTCGAAGCAACTCGAATACCACAACTCAAAACAAAACAAAGGATTGGCTTGCGAAATAAGCCGGAACAAACATATGATAGAGATTTCGTCCGAAGTTTTCGTGGTGGGGCCTACACGGGCTCGATCGTACAACACCATCATGTACAAGGCAGTGCACATGACATACGAAGCGTCCCCGAGTCGGCATAGCCAAGGACTCTTTAAGACACAACGAGACCACTGTAAAACCAACCGTGGATAGGCGGACCACTAGACGTCGAACCCCAATTTCGTATTGTATATCTGTTGGAAAGATATCCTAAGAGCTACTTGAATTCCCACTTATAAACTCCCGAAACTTTCCGGTTATGCAATCAGGTGTTGGGGATACAGGGGAAGCATAATATCTCACCCAAACTAGCAAATCCTACATCCAGCTGTATCCATCCTTCAACACATAACCAAGAAACCTTCGGAAATCATCTACCTCAACCTTCGAAAAGCATCCGTTATACGAGTTATGGCAATACTCCCGAACTCCCGCCCCAGTACTAGGTGGCGTCGAGGTTATCTCACCAACAACTGCATAAAAGAGATTTTCGATGTCGGCGAACTAAACTCAGGTATTCTAGAACTGCAACGATAAAATTGTGACGACAACACCTCAGAGCTCAACTCCCCGGGACACTTCCACAAAACCCCTGACAGGAGGCACCAAGACAATGTCCTCGTCACAAAACCATCGGAACGATTCCAAGATACCCGCGTGATCCTAAATTTTTTTTTAGTGAAATTTGAGAAGAGAAGAGTCAAAACTCTACATCAGGATGCCTTACCAGAGCGATGAGGAGACTGGGAAGTAAAAAGAATTCCTAAACTCTCTGATATATAATTCCTAAATGACTCAAAACATTTTTCTAGACACAACTCGGCTGCTAATAACGATCAAGCAATGGGGCTCCTAAGGTCGGGGAAGGCTCTGATTACCAACTTGTAACGCCCTCGATGCGGCTATATCTCCCACGTGTCGAAGCACGACTTAGAGGCATAACCGCATTGAAAGCAATGTCGCAAGTGAGGTAATCTTCACACAACCCATGTAATAAAATAGGGGAAGAAGATACATAGTTGGCTTACAATCGCCACTTCACACAATTACATGAATAAAGCATTACATCATCCAAATACAATCAAGGTCCGACTACGGAACCAAAATAAAGGAAGAACCCCAAATGCGACAAGGTCCCCGATCGACCCCAACTGGGCTCCACTACAGATCAACTAGAACGAAACACCACAAAGGACAAGATCTTCATCGAGCTCCTCCTGAGCTTGGTTGCGTCAACTGCACGGTCTCATCGGCACCTGCAAGCTGGTTTTGGAAGTATCTGTAAGCCACGGGGACTCAGCAATCTCGCACCCTCGCGATGAAGACCATTTAAGCTTATGGGTAAGGTAAAAGGTATGAGGTGGAGCTGCAGCAAGCGACTAGCATATATGGTGGCTAACATACGCAAATGAGAGCGAGAAGAGAAGGCAAAGCACGGTCGAGAAACTATGATCAAGAAGTGATCCTAGAACAACCTATGTCAAGCATAACTCCAACACCGTGTTAACTTCCCGGACACCACCGGAAAGAGACCATCACGGTAACACACGCGGTTGATGTATTTTAATTAAGGTCAACTTCAAGTTTTCTACAACCGGACATTAACAAATTCCCATCTGCCCATAACCGCGGGCATGACTTTTGAAAGTTCAAATCCCTGCAGGGGTGTCCCAACTTAGCCCATGACAAGCTCACACGGTCAACGAAGGAATAGACCTTCTAGCGGGAAGACCCGGTCAGACTCGGAATCCCGGTTACAAGACATTTCGACAATGGTAAAACAAGACCAGCAAAGCCACCCAGATGTGCCGACAAATCCCGATAGGAGCGGCACATATCTCGTTCTCAGGGCACACCGGATGAGCCAGACGTCGGGTAAGCCAGCCCAGAGTTGCCCCTGGTAGCCTCGGACATCGCTCAGTTGGACCAACACTTAGAGAAGCACTGGCCCGGGGGGTTAAAATAAAGATGACCCTTGAGCCGGCCGACTCAAGGGAAAGAAAAGGCTAGGTGGCAAATGGTAAAACCAATGTTGGGCCTTGCTGGAGGAGTTTTATTCAAGGCGAACTGTCAAGGGGTTCCCATTATTACCCAACCGCGTAAGGAACGCAAAATCCGGGAACATAACACCGATATGACGGAAACTAGGGCGGCAAGAGTGGAACAAAACACCAGGCATAAGGCCGAGCCTTCCACCCTTTACCAAGTATATAGATGCATTAATTAATTAAATAAGAGATATTGTGATATCCCAACAAAATATCCATGTTCCAACATGGAACAAGCTTCAATCTTCACCTGCAACTAATAACGCTATAAGAGGGGCTGAGCAAAGCGGGAACATAGCCAAACAATGGTTTGCTAGGGCAAGGTGGGTTAGAGGCTTGGTTTAACAACATCGGAGGCATGATAAGCAAGTGGTAGGTATCACAACATAGGCATAGCAAAAGAGCGAGCAACTAGCAAGCAAAGATAGAAGTGATTTCGAGGGTATGGTCATCTTGCCTGAAATCCCGCAAGGAAGAAGAACGAGTCCACGAAGAAAACAAACAGACGTAGTCGAACGGGTCCTCACAAACGCAACGCTAACGGAACCAACCCGAAGAAGCAACACCGGAAAGAAGCAAACAATCATGGTAAACAACCATCACATAACATGGCATGATGCGCAAAACAAATATGATGCATGTCCGGTTTAAATATGCATGGCATGGCAAAGGGCACAAACAAAACTACAAGTTAAGTGGAGCTCAATATGCAATGAGTTGCATATTGACGGAACACCACATCACTTATTTAGTTCACTCTCGGTTAGGTACTCCACAATATTAAATGTTGGTTAACATGGCAAGAGGTGAAGCATAACAAAACTATATCATCTAAACAATTTAAATGGGCCGGATATAACAAATAACTAATCCGGTAAGTCCCCATATGCATTAGCAATTTTTAAAGCAACAACAAATTTTAACCATCTTAAAGTTGTTAACATGATGCGGATGACATGTTCAAGTTTATGCAATTTTTATTAAAGTTGACAAGAGCAATAAGAAGCATTTGTCACCGTGGTGGAAAGAGAAGGGGTGCCACGGCAACGATAACGAAAACAGTGCCACTGCAATGTTCCGGTTCCGGTAACTCGATTGAGATGCCGATGCAAAGGAGAAGTGTGCGGATGCGTACAAAAGATGGTGGGGCACTCCCGGATACCGGGTGTCCCATGAGTTGGCGACAAGGAAACGAGTGACCATTTGGACATGGTGCAAACACGAGCATCTCAAACATCACACATGCATTCGTTCATGGGCATCGTCTCGATGGTTACCTTCGAAGTGTGCAAACGGGCCGGTTCTCGTTCGGTGCCAAGTAGAGGAAGTATACGTTCTCGGGACGTGGTGGAAGTAGGGGGTACACGACGACGGTAGAGGTACTCGCGACGGTAGTGGTACACGTTTTCGTAGAAGGACTTGATGAATCCGAGTCACTTGGGGTCGACGGTAGTCGTTCACGTTTCAAGGAGGAAGTAGAGGTTCTCGCGATCTCGGCGATGGTATTTGTTCACGGTGGTAGTGGAACTTGACGGATCCGATGCCTCCGGACGTAGTGGTACATGTTCGGTTTTCTTCGGAGAGGTACATGGCGTTCTTCGGTCATAGGTACTTGACGTTTTGCTACCCGGGTCTTTGGCGACGGTGTTGTACACAAGACGTTGGGGTACTTGTCGGTCCGGTATGATGGAGTAGATGTACACGTCGGGGCTTGTTGCATCACCGGGTGTAGTCGTACATGTATGGAGCGGAACTTGGCGTCCTGGTTCGGTGGTGAAGCTGGTACTTGTCGATTCAGGGTACGTCGGTAGAGATACTGGACGTGACACTGTGTACTCGTACACTTGTCGGAGAGGATTTTTCCATGAAGCCCAAAACAAAACAGCCACCATCGGAGAAAACAGAGGCGGAGGCGCACGAGGGTAGCGAGGCGGTGGTCGAGGTGACATGCGCTCGGGCAATGGTACCAAGCGGCAACGGGGCAAGGAGTGGTCCAGCGGGACATGGAGGTCGCCGAGAACCATAAGAGCAGCGGCAAGATGGCGCGGTGGCGGCCTCTACTCGCCAGCGTCGGAGGAGAGGCTGCAGGGGCGCCGGAGTTGGCGCGGTCGGAGGGGCTTGCCTCTGAACTGCAGCAGCGGGGCTGCTGACGATGGCTTGTAAGGGAGGCCGGCGCGATGGAGCTCGGGGTCACGGGGAAGGAGCCGTGCAAAGAGGCGACGCTCGGCGGCCGGGCCGGCGTCAAGGAGAAGGTTCGGTGCGGGGGCGGACTGGAGAACGGGCAGGAGAGTAGCGTGCGTGGGGAGGAGATGGGATCGAGATCTCTCTCCTGTGCACGGCGCGCAAGGAGGATGGAAGGGATATGGGATCTGGCACGGGAAAGAGCGGTAGGGCGGCAACCGGCAATAGCTCCGGTGGCCGGCCGGTGTGACGTAGCTGGAGGCGCCAGGCGTGGCTCGCTAGTATTGAAGATCGAAAGGGAGGAGCGACGGGGTTCGAGCGAACAGGGATGGGGGTCGGGTAACTCCCTGGCGGCGTGAGGAGGAGGGGATCGAGGGAGAGAGAGGGTGTAGCGGCTGGGCCTTGGGCCAGCTAGGTCAGGCCGCAGGTGGGCCTTAAGCAGACTGGCTCGACCTAGATCGGCCGCGGGGATGGTTGGGCCAGCTTGGCAGGAGATATCTCTCTCTCCTCTTCCTATTTTCTTTAGCAGAAAACAATTAAGGGGAAGAAAAAGGAAAGTGGGAGGTTAGGAAAAGAATTTGCGCCGGAGGTTAATTTCCCCGGACATAAAAAAATGAGCTTGTTCCCAGAAAATAGGAAAGAGCACACGTGTGATGACTGAATTCAAACTCATTTGAATTTAAATCAAATGAGTGTGAGAAGGAAGTCGGTATGCGATATGTCCAAAAATGTTGGGAATTTTGGAGGAGCCCCGGTAAAAGGGAAAAGAATTATTGGGAAAGGTTTGGGGATCAACTCGAAGCACAAAAGGCATGGGGTTATTTTGCAAGTGTGTTCCGGTGAATTCCAACAAATGGAATATTTAATATAGCTCCCTACTATCGGGAGGGTATGTTATAAACAAAAGTCACCGGGTGAATTCCCTCGGTTTAAATGGATCAAAGGTCCATGCCATTTATTTAGTTGAGTTAAGAAAAGAAATGACATGATGGCATGATGACATGGTGCAATACACATGATGCAATGATGAATGCAAAGAACCAAACAAAACACACGACGAAACATGGAAGGCATCTGAAGCTCCGGTCTTGGGGCGTTACACGTCATCACAAAGACATGGTCTATCAACCTGGGGAAAAGGCTTATCTTCAAGTTACACCAATGAAGGGTGCTCACCGCTTCGGGATCAAGGGCAAGCTAGCTCCTTGCTATATCGGTCCCTTCACTATTCTTGAAAGGCGTGGAAAAGTGGCATATCAACTGGAGCTTCCGCCGAACCTTTCTCAGGTTCATGATGTGTTCCACGTGTCACAACTACGCCGTTGCTTCAAGGATCCAATCCGAGCAGTGGATCATGAAGTGCTCGAATTGCAACAGGACCTCTCCTATAAAGAGCATCCGGTCCGCATGCTCGACCAAGCTGAACGCCGCACACGTCAGAAGGCGATCAAGTTCCTCAAAGTCCAGTGGTCCAATCACTCTGAAGACGAAGCCACTTGGGAAAACGAGGACCGTCTGCGTGATGAATACCCCGCACTATTTCCTTCTACCTCCTAAATCTCGGGACGAGATTTCTTGTAGTGGAGGAGATTTGTAACGCCCGGAAAATCTTGCTACACTAATTCCACGTTAATCATGCCACGTCACCTCGATTACCGTTGCTAAACTTCCGTCAGTTCAAACCGCGTCAAATTCAAATTTAAATTAATGTAAACAACAAAAGTTTTCAAAGGCTATAACAAAAATGTTCGGGCGGTGCTGAATATTACAAGGGTAATTATAGTAAAGGAAACACAATTTTATAAAATCCTTAAATGCGCTAAAATTAATTAAAACAGAAAAGGAAAGGAAATAAAAGAAAGAAAGGAAATACAAAAAAAGGAAAACCCCCGAGGCTCCGGCCCAGCAGGCCACCGGCCCAACCGGGCCCCGACCCACCAGGCCGGCCCACCCTGCACCCATAAACCCCCCCACTCCCCCAGCTCCCACCGACACTCCCCACTCCCCCTCTCTCAAAATATCTCCCTCTCCCCCTCTCTCCCGATTGGATCGGGAGGAGAGCGCCCGCATCACCGTCGCCGACCATCACCTCGCCGGCGCCCCCTTCCCCACCGGCCTGCCTCCTCTTCGTCGGACCTCCCCGCGCCCATTGCCTCTCCTTCTCTCCCCGCCCCCGCGCTCACCACGCCGACGGCCGTCCCCGTGCCCCTCCTCTCTCTCCCTCGCCCGCGACGGCGCTGGCCTCGCCGTGCGCCGCGTGTGCCCCGCCTCGCCCCTCTCTGCCGCGGCCACAGCCACCGCCCCGCTCGCCCACGTCCCGCGCGCTCCGGCCATCGCTGCTCTCCCTCCGCCCCTGCTGCCGCTACTGTGCTGCTGCCGCGCCCGTCGCCGTGAGCCCCGCCTCACTCGCTCGCCGCTGCGCGAACCCCCTGACCTCGTCCCCTGCTACCTTCGCCGTCGCCACATCATCCATGGCCTCGTCCGCCGCTCACGCACGCGCACGCGCACGCTCGCCGCCCGCCCCGCAGTGCTCTGCGCTCGCGCAGTCGCTCGCCGGCTGCGTTCTGGCCGTCGCAACCCCCTCCCGCCTCCGGCCGCTGCTGGACGCGCCCACTGGTGCCCCGCTACTCCGGTCGTGGCCACGAGCCAGGTGCCGCCCCCTTCCTCCTCTCGCTGGCCGCGTCGGGCGCCGGTGCCCTCACGCCCGCTCGACCCCGCTCTGGCCTCGCCTCGCTAACGGGCAGGCTGAGGCTTCGCCCGTGCCCGCGCCCGGCAGCCCACGCCCGCTATGGCCCCTCTGGCCACACACAGGTGGGGCCCAGCACCTAGAACGATTAAAAAAAGATTTAAAAATAATAATAAATAATAAATAAAATTATTAATTAAATTAATTAATTAATCAATCAATTAATTAAATGATTAATTAACTTAATTAATTTTGATTAATTAAACTAAAACAACTAATTAAGCCAACTAATTAACCTAAACCCTAATTAACTAAAACAGTCAATGAGAGGGGGGTCCCACCCCTGTTGACCAGTCAAACGTTGACAGGTCAACTGGGTCCCTCTGGCCCACCTGTCAGCCACTGGGTACACTTTTGTGTACATTGTGCTGGGTGCGCCTAGCAATTTAACATTTATTTTCAATTAAAAATAAATTCAGAATGATAATAAAATCTTTAGAAAATCATATCTTTTAATCCGTAACTCAGATTAAATTATTTTCAACATGAAAGTTGCTCAGAACGACGAGACGAATCCGGATACGCATCCCGTTCGTCCGCCACGCATCCCTAGCATAGCAAACACACAACTTTCCCCCTCCGTTCATCTGTCCGAAAACGTGAAACACCGGGAATACTTTCCCAGATGTTTTCCCCCTTCACCGGTACCACCTCGTACCGCGTTAGGGCACGCCTAGCATCACGCTTTGTCATGTCATGCATCGTCATGCATTTGTTTGCATTATATTTATTATTTCTTCTCCCTCTTCTCTCGCTAGACATCGAGACCGACGCCACTGCTACCCAGTACGACTACAGTGTTGACGACCCCTCTCTCTTGCCAGAGCAACCAGGCAAGCCCCCCCCCCTTGATCACCAGATATCACCTACTCTCCTCTATACTGCTTGCATTAGAGTAGTGTAGCCTGTTGCTGCTTTCCATTAATCCTATCCTGATGCATAGCCTGTCCTTGCTACTACTGTTGTTACCTTTACCTGCAATCCTAATGCTTAGTATAGGATGCTAGTTTATCATCAGTGGCCATACATTCTTGTCCGTCTGCCATGCTATACTATCGGGCCGTCATCACTCGGGAGTTGATCACGGGTATATATCTATACATAATATATGATACTTGTGGTGACCAAAGACGGGTCGGCTCGTAGGAGTCCCCGCGAGTGATTCATGGATTGGGTCCGAAAGGACGTTTGTCCCGATGGCCCTCTGAGTGGATCTTTGTGGCGAAGCGACATGGTAGGTTGAGACCACCTAGGAGAGAGGTGGGCCTGGCCCTGGTCGGCGTTCGCGGTTATTTCAAGATAACACGTTTAACGAGATCTTGGTAGTTGATCTGAGTCTGGCTACTGGCCTATACGCACTAACCATCTACGCAGGGACAGTTATGGGCACTCGATGTCGTGGTATCAGTCGAAGCCTTCGTGACGTCAGCGACTGAGCGGCGCGCGCCGGATTGGACTGGAACGCCTGCTAGGCTAGGTCTGCTTCCGGCCGCGTTCGCAACATGCAGGTGTGCAAAGGGCGATGGGCCCAGACCCCTGCGCCATAGGATTTAGACCGGCGTGCTGACCTCTCTATTGTTCCTAGATAGGGCTGCGACATGTTGATCTTCCGAGGCCGGGCATGACCTAGGAAAGTGTGTCCGGCCAAATGGGATCGAGCGTGTTGGGTTATGTGGTGCACCCCTGCAGGGAAGTTAATCTATTCGAATAGCCGTGATCTTCGGTAACAGGACGACTTGGAGTTGTACCTTGACCTTATGACAACTAGAACCGGATACTTAATAAAACACACCCTTCCAAGTGCCAGATACAACCGGTGGTCGCTCTCTCACAGGGTGACGAGGGGAGGATCATCGGTTAGGATTATGCTATGCGATGCTACTTGGAGAACTTACCATCTACTCTCTTCTCCTGCTGCAAGATGGAGGTTACCAGAAGCATAGTCTTCGAAAGGACTATCTATCCCCCTCTTATTCCGTCATTCTGAAGTTCAGTCCACATATGATAGCCTTATTCCATTTGATACCAATGCATACATATGTAGTGTAGCTCCTTGCTTGCGAGTACTTTGGATGAGTACTCACAGTTGCTTTTCTCCCCCTTTTTCCCCTTTCCTATATCCGATTGCTGCAACCAGGCGTTGGAGCCCAGGAGCCAGACGCCACCGTCGCCGACGACTACTACTACACTAGAGGTGCCTACTACTACGTGAAGCCCGCTGACGGCGACCAGGAGTAGTTTAGGAGGATCCCAGGCAGGAGGCCTGCGCCTCTTTCGATCTGTATCCCAGTTTGTGCTAGCCTTCTTAAGGCAAACTTGTTTAACTTATGTCTGTACTCAGATATTGTTGCTTCCGCTGACTCGTCTATGATCGAGCTCTTGTATTCGAGCCCTCGAGGCCCCTGGCTTGTAATATGATGCTTGTATGACTTATTTTATTTGTAGAGTTGTGTTTTGATATCTTCCCGTGAGTCCCTGATCTTGATCATACACGTTTGCGTGTATGATTAGTGTACGAATTAATCGGGAGCATCACAGGTGCCAACCATTCAGTGACTGACTGAATCTTGGTGGGATCTACTGCTATACCTTCTCCCGATATAACATGTCCAAGGAATCCGACTTCCTTCAACCAAAACTCGCATTTTCTGAACTTGGCATATAGCTGATGTTCCCTGAGTTTCTCGAGAACTAAACGCAAATGCTCCTTGTGTTCCTCTTCATTCTTCGAATATACCATTATATCATCAACGAACACCACAACAAACTTATCCAAATATTCCATGAACACCTTGTTCATCATGCTCATGAAATAGGCAGGGGCGTTAGTCAGTCCAAATGACATGACCGTATATTCGTATAGCCCGTACCGTGTGGTGAAGGCTGTCTTCGGTATATCCTTCTCTCGTATCTTCAACTGATGATATCCTGATCGCAGATCGATCTTCGAAAACACCTTAGCTCCTTGTAGCTGGTCAAACAGATCATTGATCATCGGCAATGGGTACTTGTTCTTGATCGTCACTTCATTCAATGCCCGATAATCAACAATCATTCTTAGGGATTTATCCTTCTTTTCAACCAATAGCACTAGGGCTCCCCATGGTGATGAACTCCGTCGAATGTAACCTTTCTCCAATAACTCCTTGATCTGTTTCTTAATCTCCTCCAGATCATTCGCGGGCATCCGATAGGGTCTCTTGGATATTGGCCCTATGCCTGGCAATAGCTCTATCAAAAACTCGATATCTCGATCCGGTGGCATGCCTGGTAACTCCTCTGGGGAAACATCCGGGTAATCCTTTACTACAGGCACTTCCTCCTGAACAACTCCCGTAAGGGTATTTACTTGGCTACTTCTTGGCGCATGCCTAGATATAAACTTGATCCCTTTTCCCTCCGGGGTGGTGAGACAAATTGACTTACTAACACAGTCAATGTTTCCTCCAAACTTTGACATCCAGTCCATTCCTAATATCACATCCAATCCTTGTGACTCCAAGATGATTAGGTCGGACGAAAAAACATGGCTACCAATGGTTAAGGGTATCTGGTCACACCATCAACTAGCCATATACTCTGCTCCAGGTGAGCTTACTAACAAGGGGTCCTAAGGGTTTGGCTCGGTAGTTTAAACTTATCCACGAATTCCCTTGATATGTATGAATGCGATGCACCAGTATCAAAAAGAACAAGAGCGGTAAATGACTTAACCAAAAACTTACCTATAACAGCGTCTAGCTGCTCTTCAACCTCATCCACACTAACGTGGTTTACTTGTCCTTTGTTGAATGGATTGGGCTTCTTCCCAGCGCTCCCATTTCCGTTTCCATTCTTCCCTTCAGGGCACTCCGTGGCATAGTGTCCAGTCTTCCTGCACTTGAAACAAGTAACGTGGCTTAGGTCTCTCTTGGTGGGTGTGGCTGGATTGGGGCGGTTCTGATTGTTGCTTGCTCCATTCCCATTCCCATTCCTAGGGCCAGTATGATTATGGTTACTTCCTCCATTATGGGTGTGGCCTCCATGGTTATGAACAAGTCCTCCTGAGTTCGGGGTTAGGCGAGGCTTCTGCTGAGCTCCTGAGTTATACCTCCCTTGTCCATACTTCCTCTCAGGGCTCTCAATCTGCTGCTGCTTCCCTTCAATCATAAGAGCCTTATCTACCAACTCCTGGTAGTTGGTGAATGTTGCCACCATCAACTGCATGCTCATCTCATCATTTAGCCCTTCCATAAACTTCTCCTGCTTTGCGGCATCTGTGGCCACATCATCAGGGGCATAGCGAGATAACTTGCTAAACTCATCCGCGTACTGAGCCACAGTACGGTTCCCCTGGCATAAGTTGCGAAACTCACGCTTTTTCAAATTCATGGCTCCAGTTGAGACATGGGTTGTACAGAAGGCTTGCTGAAATTGGTCCCATGTCACCGTGGCTATGGGGTAGGTGGCAGTGTAATTCTCCCACCATGATGCTGCTGGTCCATCCAACTGATGTGCGGCAAAACGCACCTTCTCAGCATCGGTACATCCTGCAGTGGTTAACTCCCTTCCAATCATACGGAGCCAATCATATGCTACTATAGGCTCGGTGCTACTAGAAAACACCGGCGGCTGCAACCTCAGAAAATGGGTTAAGTTGTCAACTGGTGGTGGTGGTGGATTGTTGTTGTTGTTGTTGTTGTTGCCTTGGTTCTGAACTAACAACTGCATTAGGGTATTCTGTTGCTGGATCAACTGAGTGAGCTCCGGTGGGAAAGCAAATCCGGGGTCACGTCTTGGAGGCATCTGATGGGGTTAGAGGGGAGAGATTAGAATAGAATGAGGTCTAATGAGAAAGCACTACCCATATGCACATGAGACAAACACAATCATTTCACTCAATCAATCAACCAAGGGCATACAATCGATCTAAAACTATCAAAAAAGTGTTCGGACTATACTAATTACATGGTGGAATACTACTACTGATGTGGTGGTCTACTAAAAATATTCCTCGGTTGCAGACTCCATGATATCTGCTCCAGCTCCATCTTCAAAATCATCATCGCTAAGGTCGGAGTCGGTGTCGTCGATGATGATGTAATCCTCCGGGCGAATCTCCTTGGGTTCTTCGTCTTCTTCTACTGGTGTAGGGTCTCCCATGAATATTCCGATCTTCTTAATCAGGTCATCATTCTTCTCCACTAGTACGATGATTTCCTCCTCATAATCTTCACATGTAGCCTTGAGTTCTTCCTCCAGTTCCGCAATCCTAGTCATTGCCTTCTTCAGATCTATCATGCCTACGCACATCTGATTCTCCTGGCGTCGAATGTGTTGGTTTAGTTCCTGGATGAAAGCTGCAATTGATCTATCCTTCCTGGTGCTGATCATCTCCCATTGCTCATCTCGGTGCCCACAGATCTGGTAGATAGTGTCTTTAAGCTCCTTTTGATAAACTTCTCCAATGCGTCCCATGGTGATGTGAGCTGCCATACTCTTTCCTAGACTCCAGGTTGGTGCATCAAAGGAAAACTCTATGGGTTTAGTGACTGGCGTGAAGGTTCTTCCTGGAACTTGAACTTGAATCATTCATCGCTCCTCTTCTGGTAAAGTGGCGTTGTAGGTCCCGGTGAAGCTTACTATTCCTATGTGTTAGGTACCTAGTGACTTTCTTCAAGTGTCGTCCAAAAGGTGCTTCTTCATCCGGTTGTGCAAACTTGTTCCTTGCACCCGCCATCCTAAAGAGTAGAAAATGGAGAGGAGTCAGAAATGAGAAGAGAATAGTGATCTACGGCTTTTAGCTTAGTGGTCGTGTCCTACAGTCAGTGAGTGCTATGATACCATCTTGTAGCGACCCGACCTCAAACGGTCAAGTCTCTATGCTTCAGTGTCATCCATCGATCGGTAATGCTGACACACACAGTACTCAAGGATTTATAACAGAGTAGCAATCACACACTTATTACATCGAATGTCTCCAAAGAGAACTTATTACAATAAATATGGCTTAAGGCCATCTAATACGATAACAGTGGAAGGCTTGGAAGATAAAGTGAGTCCATCAACTCCAACGGCATAGCTGAGCTGCACGGCAACGACCTAACAAACCTTACTCCTCGTTTGAAAAGTCTGCAACATAATACGTTGCAGCTCGAAAACGGGTCAGCACATGGAATATGCTGGCAAAATAACACAGTAGAGCAAGAACGGAATAATGCTATCACTACATGCATATTTGGCTGGTGGAAAAGCTCTATGGTTATAGTTTTTGCAAAAAGCCAATTTTTCCCTACAACAAAGGAATAGATTTTAATTTAACTATCATGGTAGTTGAAACATCATTGAGAAGGTTCCTCCAACTCAATCCCAATTAAGGTAATTATCAACCCAACAATATTAATTTAGAGTGATGAGATACTTAAGATACTCCAAGTACTAGATACTCAAGATTTTCCATAACCGGGGACACGGCTAACCATGATTAGTTTATACACTCTGCAGAGGTTTGCGCACTTTTTCCCACAAGACTCGATCTTCTCGTTGGTTTTCTCGCACTACATGGTGTTTGAGAAACGGATGACCGAGACACAGTCTTTCAGAAACATTAACTCCCTACTCCGGGAAGACCATACAAAACCTACAACCCACTACCTGTTGATCCACCTCTTCAAGAGCTTCACGTAACTTACTCAACTATGCTAGAGCCCATAATAGCTTGTGGCTGCACACGAAAGTTTCTAGCATGAATCATCCCAGTTCCCTTTGAGCCTGGGTGGCGGTCCATAGGAAGATCACACGGGTACTCCGGGATTTCCAAAAAAATACGGGCAACACTGGGTACTCCAGGTGCCTCAATCCACCCAGATGTGTATTTAAGTTGCCACCTTAAGTTGAACCATTAATTATCAATCTCACATCTGTCATGAATTTCACTCACCCAAACCACGTCTACGAGCATAGCATAACAATATAAGCAACATGTAGAAGTAACTCCCAGGGGTTTGAATGTAACAGGGTAATAGGTTCTACCTCATCAACTACTTCCCAACCCACATGTTAATAACATCCTATCCATGCAATGTTTGAGGATTAGTACTAATGCATAAAAACTGGGAGATAAAGGGGTATGATCAAAGTGTTACTTGCCTTGTTGACGATCCGCGTAACCTAGAGACTCCAAATAACACGCTTCGCATTCCGGGAATTCTATCGCAAACAAACATTAACTTACATAAGCAATAAATCTAAGAAACACGGATAAATCTCAAATACAAGGATCTAACCAAATAGTTCAACTTAAGAACTCCGGTTTGCAAAAAGAATCAAATTGAACGGAGCAACGAAACTCAAACGGCGAAAAAACAAGATCCGTTTACTAATCTAGACCTAGGTCAAATTTTACAGTAGCAAAAACTTGTACAAGTTGGTTAAACGGGAAGAGGGTCTCGAGACGAAGATCTAGGCGCTTGAATCACCTGATTCCGACTAACGAGCGAAAAGATAAACTAGAACGAAAATCGGATCAGAAATCACAATCAGAAATAACCGCGGAAAAATCCGATAAAAGAAAACTGACAAACAGGCTAACGAACGAGCGTTCATTGTCTATAACTAACGGGCGAAAACCGTTCGTTAAAACAAACGTCCACGAAAAGGAATAACCGGAAAAAAACCGACAAACCGGAAAAAAACGGGCTAGGTTTTTTCTAAAAAAACCGAATTGGTTTTCTTTTTAAAAAAACCGGCGGCGGCGAAACGGCGTGGTACCTCCGGCGAGGCGGTGCTCGGGCGGCGGGCTCGCGGGGCAGTGGGGCGGCGGCGGCGCGGGAGCGGGCTGCGGGGCGGCGGGGTGGTGGTGGTGGCGGGGCTCGGCGGCGGCATTTAAAGGGGGGGCGGCGGCGGCTTGCTTGGGCGAGGGGGCGCCCCGGGAGGAGTCCGACTCGGACTCCCCTCGGCGTCCGAGCTACGCACGGCGGCGCGCGCGCGAGGGAGACGGCCGGGACGGGCCGGCTAGGCTTCGGCCCAGCTGGGTCCGGAAACTTTTGTTTAAAATAATTCCGCCGAAACTAAGAAAAATCCTAGAAAATAAAATAAAAATCTAAAAATGCCAAAAAAAAATTCCACCGTCTAAATGAAATATTTAGAACGAGATGAACATTTTCTTGGCCCTAAAATGCACTTTTGAAAACGTGCAATTTTTCTAAAGCAAATAAAATTGCAATAAAATCCAAAAGAAAACAAAATGATTTTAACATTTTTCCTCCAATATTTCATTTATTTTGGAGAAGTCATATTATCTCATCTCATATATTTTAATATGAAATATTTTTGGAGGGAAAAATAATTAAAACCAAAATCCTCGTTTCAAAATTTGATAAAATCAAATTCGAAAACCGGGGATATCCCCAACTCTCTCCGAGGGTCCTTGAGTTGCTTAGGGTTTCAAGGATCACGAGACGAAATGCAATAAAATATGATATGCAATAATGATCTATGTATAACATTCCTAATTGAAAATTTGGGATTATACAATTGTCTTATCCATCCCTTGCATGTTATGGTTCATCATGAAGCTCTTGTTTCTTGGTGGCAGTGATTGAGGAATTCTGCTAATGACACTATCATCCGGAAGATTAACTCCTAGTTGAATCAAGTGATTGTTATACCCAGACATTTTGAGTATATGTTCATTGACAGAACTATTCTCCTCCATCTTACAGCTGTAGAACTTATTGGAGACCTCATATATCTCAATCCGGGCATTTGCTTGAAATATTAACTTCAACTCCTGGAACATCTCATATGCTCCATGACATTCAAAACGTCGTTGAAGTCCCGGTTCTAAGCCGTAAAGCATGGCACACTAAACTATCGAGTAGTCATCAGCTTTGCTCTGCCAGATGTTCATAACATCTGGCGGTGCTCCTGCAGCGGGTTTTGCACCTAGCGGTGCTTCCAGGATGTAATTCTTCCATGCAGCAATGAGGATAATCCTCAAGTTATGGACACAGTCCATGTAATTGCTACCATCATCTTTCAACTTTGCTTTTTCAAGGAACGCATTAAAATTCAACGGAACAACAGCACGGGCCATCTATCTACAACAACATAGACAAGAAAAATACTATCAGGTACTAAGTTCATGATAAACTAAAGTTCAATTAATCATATTTAAGAACTCCCACTTAGATAGACATCCCTCTAATCATCTAAGTGATCACGTGATCCAAATCAACTAAACCATGACCGATCATCACGTGAAATTGAGTAGTTTTCAATGGTGAACATCACTATGTTGATCATATATACTATATGATTCACGCTCGACCTTTTGGTCATAGTGTTCCGAGGCCATATCTGCATATGCTAGTCTCTTCAAGTTTAACCTGAGTATTTCTGCGTGTGCAAAACTGGCTTGCACCCGTTGTATGTGAACGTAGAGCTTATCACACCCGATCATCACGTGGTGTCTCGGAACGACGAACTTTGGCAACGGTGCATAATCAGGGAGAACACTTGTACCTTGAAATTTAGTGAGAGATCATCTTATAATGCTACCGTCAATCAAGCAGAATAAGATGCATAAAGGATAAACATCACATGCAATCAATATAAGTGATATGATATGGCCATCATCATCTTGTGCCTTTGATCTCCATCTCCAAAGCACCGTCATGATCACCATCGTCACCGGCGCGACACCTTGATCTCCATCGTAGCATTGTTGTCGTCTCGCCAACTATTGCTTCTACGACTATTGCTACCGCTTAGTGATAAAGTAAAGCAATTACAGGGCGATTGCATTGCATACAATAAAGCGACAACCATATGGCTCATGCCAGTTGCCGATAACTCCGTTACAAAACATGATCATCTCATACAATAAAATATAGCATCATGCCTTGACCATATCACATCACAACATGCCCTGCAAAACAAGTTAGACGTCCTCTACTTTGTTGTTGCAAGTTTTACGTGGCTGCTACGGGCTGAGTAAGAACCGTTCTTACCTACGCATCAAAAACCACAACGCGGTATAGTGGTTGTTTTTTGATCTTCAGAAAGAACCCTGTTCATTGAATCCGATTCAACTAAAGCTGGAGAAACATACACCCACTAGCCACCTGTGTGCGAAGCACGTTGGTAGAACCAGTCTCGCGTAAGCGTATGCGTAATGTCGGTCTGGGCCGCTTCATCCAACAATGTCGTTGAATCAAGATCAACTAGTGACGGCAAGCAATATGGATATACCCACGCCCACAACTCCTTTGTGTTCTACTCGTGCATACAACATCTACGCATAAACTTGGCTCGGACACCACTGTTGGGTAACGTAGTAATTTCAAAAAAAATCCTACGCACACGCAAGATCGTGGTGATGCATAGCAACGAGAGGGGAGAGTATCGTCTACGTACCCTCGTAGACCGTAAGCGGAAGTGTTATGAGAACGCGGTTGATGTAGTCGAACGTCTTCACGATCCGACCGTTCCAAGTACCGAATGCACGGCACCTCCGAATTCAGCACACATTCAGCTTGATGACGTCCCACAAACTCTGATCCAGCAGAGCTTCACGAGAGAGTTCCGTCAGCACGACGGCGTGATGATGGTGATGATGTTGCTGCCGACGCAGGGCTTCGACTAAGCACCGCTACGATATGATCGAGGTGGATTATGGTGGAGGGGGGCACCGCACACGGCTTGGAACAATCAACTTGTGTCTTCTAGGGTGCCCCCTATCCCCGTATATAAAGGAGCAAGGGGGGAGGCCGGCTGGCCCTTGCAGGGCGTGCCAGGAGGAGGAGTCCTCCTCCTAGTAGGAGTAGGACTCCCCTTTCCTACTCCTACTAGGAGGGGGAAAGGAAGGAGGAGAGGGAGAAGGAAAGGGGGGCACCGCCCCCCTTCCCTAGTCCAATTCGGACCAGAGGGGGAGGGGGCGCGCGGCCAGCCCTGGCCAGCCCTCTCTCTCTCCACTAAGGCCCCATGTGTCCCATTACTTCTCCCGGGGGGTTTCCGGTAACCCTCCGACACTCCGGTTTTCTCCGAAATCACCCGAAACACTTCCGGTGTCTGAATATAGT
Source organism: Triticum urartu (assembly GCF_056163025.1). NCBI lineage: Eukaryota > Viridiplantae > Streptophyta > Magnoliopsida > Poales > Poaceae > Triticum > Triticum urartu. Next base: position 45,317,269 of record NC_141876.1, on the reverse strand, counting down.
CGTCTAATATATCAATCTTTATTTATCGACCATTTCGAGACTCCTCGTCATGTCCGTGATCACATCCGGGACTCCGAACTACCTTCGGTACATCAAATCACATAAACTCATAATACCGATCATCACCGAACGTTAAGCGTGCGGACCCTATGGGTTCGAGAACTATGTAGACATGACCGAGACACGTCTCCGGTCAATAACCAATAGCGGAACCTGGATGTTCATATTGGCTCCTACATATTCTACGAAGATCTTTATCGGTCAAACCGCATAACAACATACGTTGTTCCCTTTGTCATCGGTATGTTACTTGCCTGAGATTCGATCGTTGGTATCTCAATACCTAGCTCAATCTCGTTACCGGCAAGTCTCTTTACTTGTTCCGTAATGCATCATCCCGCAACTAACTCATTAGTTGCATTGCTTGCAAGGCTTATAGTGATGTCCATTACCGAGAGGGCCCAGAGATACCTCTCCGACAATCGGAGTGAAAAATCCTAATCTTGATCTATGCCAACTCAACAAGTACCATCGGAGACACCTATAGAGCACCTTTATAATCACCCAGTTACATTGTGACGTTTGGTAGCACACGAAGTGTTCCTCCGATAATCGGGAGTTGCATAATCTCATAGTCATAGGAACATGTATAAGTCATGAAGAAAGCAATAGCAGTAAACTAAAACGGTCAAGTGCTAAGCTAACGGAATGGGTCAAGTCAATCACATCATTCTCTGAATGATGTGATCCCGTTTATGAAATCACAACTCATGTTTATGGTTAGGAAACATAACCATCTTTGATCAACGAGCTGGTCAAGTAGAGGCATACTAGCGACACTATGTTTGTCTATGTATTCACACATGTATTATGTTTCCGGTTAATACAATTCTAGCATGAATAATAATCATTTATCATGAAATAAGAAAATAAATAATAACTTTATTCTAGCCTCTAGGGCATATTTCCTTCTGCCGCTTCATCCAACAATACCGCCGAATCAAAGTATGACATCCTGGTAAGCAGTATGACTATTATCGCCCACAACTCTTTGTGTTCTACTCGTGCATATAACATCTATGCATAGACCTGGCTCAATTTCCACTGTTGGGGAACACAGTATTTCAAAAAATTTACCTACGATCACGCAAGATCTATATAGGAGATGCATAGCAACTAATACGTCTCCAACGTATCTATAATTTTTGATTGCTCCATGCTATTATATTACCTGTTTTGGATGTTAATGGGCTTTATTTTACACTTTTATACCATTTTTGGGACTAACCTATTAACCGGAGGCCCAGCCCAAATTGCTGGTTTTTTTGCCTATTTCAGTGTTTCACAGAAAAAGAATATCAAACGAAGTCCAAATGGAATGAAACCTTCGGGAACGTGATTTTCTCAACAAACGTGATCCAGGAGACTTGGAGTGGGAGCCAAGAAACAATCGAGGAGGCCACGAGGCAGGGGTGCGCCTACCCCACTAGGTGCGCCCTCCACCCTCGTGGGCCCCTCGTTACTCCACCGACCTACTTCTTCCTCCTATATAAGTCCACGTACCCCCCAAACATCCAGGAGCACCATGAAAAACTAATTCCACCGCCACAACCTTCTGTACCCGAGAGATCCCATCTTGGTGCCTTTTCCGGAGCTCCGCTGGAGGGGGCATTGATCACGGAGGGCCTCTACATCAAATCCATGGCCTCTCCGGTGATGTGTGAGTAGTTTAGTTCAGACCTTCGGGTCCATAGCTAGTAGCTAGATGGCTTCTTCTCTCTGTTTGGATCTCAATACAAAGTTCTCCTTGATTCTCTTGGAGATCTATTTGATGTAATCTTCTTTTGCGGTGTGTTTGTAGAGATCCGATGAATTGTGGGTTTATGATCAAGTCTATCTATGAACAATATTTGAATCTTCTCTGAATCCTTTTATGTATGATTGGTTTATCTTTGCAAGTCTCTTCGAATTATCAGTTTGGTTTGGCCTACTAGATTGATCTTTCTTGCAATGGGGGAAGTGCTTAGCTTTGCGTTCAATCTTGTGGTGCTCGATCCCAGTGACAGTAGGGGAAATGACACGTATTGTATTGTTGCCATCGAGGATAAAAAGATGGGGTTTATATCATATTGCATGAGTTTATCCCTCTACATCATGTCATCTTGCTTAAGGCATTACTCTGTTCTTATGAACTTAATACTCTAGATGCATGCTGGATAGCGGTCGATGTGTGGAGTAATAGTAGTAGATGCAGAATCGTTTTGGTCTAGTTGTCGCGGACGTGATGCCTATATACACGATCATGCCTAGATATTCTCATAACTATGCTCAATTCTATCAATTGCTCGACAGTAATTTGTTCACCCACCGTAATACTTATGCTATCTTGAGAGAAGCCACTAGTGAACCTATGGCACCCGGGTCTATTCTCTATCATATAAGTTTCCATCTATTTTGTTTTGCAATCTTTACTTTCAATCTATATCATAAAAATACCAAAAATACTTATCTTATTATTATCATCTCTATCAGATCTCACTCTTGCAAGTGGTCGTTAAGGGATTGACAACCCCTTTATCGCGTTGGTTGCGAGGTTCTTATTTGTTTGTGTAGGTACGAGGTGACTCGCGCGCTGTCTCCTACTGGATTGATACCTTGGTTCTCAAAAACTGAGGGAAATACTTACACTGCTTTACTGCATCACCCTTTCCTCTTCAAGGGAAAACCAACGCAGTGCTCGAGAGGTAGAAAGAAGGATTTCTGGCACCGTTGCCCGGGAGATCTACGCCAAGTCAAGACATACCAAGTACCCATCACAACTCTTATCCTCCGCATTACAATATTTTCCATTTGCCTCTCGTTTTCCTCTCCCCCACTTCACCCTTGCCATTTTATTCGCCCTCCTTTTCTGTTCGCCCTGTCTTTTGCTTGCTTCGTCGTTATGGCTAGTCCTTTATCCACTCCTTTGTCTCCCGAGAATGAAGTTCTTAATTTTAAACAAAGGGAGGGAGAAAATCTAAAAGATGCTTGGTACAGAATTTGCAATGTGCAAAATAGATCCACTAGGAAGCAATCTACTCCCGTTCTTCTTCGCGATTTTTATGTAGGCATCACTCCTTGGAATAGATATATTCTTGATACCATTACCAGAGGAAATTTCTTGGGTAGCCATACTTTTGATTCTTATAATGCTATGATAGATTTGTTTGGCCCACCACCTCTTTTGGTTAATGGAACTATTTTAACCTTGGAACATGTTATGCAACGGCTTGAAATTATTGAAAATAAAGTTGCCACCATAGAGTTAATTGAAAATTTGGATAGAAAGATCCATAACCAAATTACCCAATACGGATCTAAGATAGGAGTTGCTCTTAATTTTTTTAAATAAAAGGGATCTATGGTTAATGAAAAGATAGATCAAGATTCCACTAGAATTGATAAAATTGAGGATATTATTACCAACCATGGGTCTGCCTTTTCTTCCGTGAAAAACACTCCTCCTAATGCTAAGATTGCCAAATTAATGTATGTTCCTAAAAATAAGGGTGAAACTTCTAGTAAGGAAAATGCAGACCTCAAATCCATAAGTGTTCAGCCCAACTTTCTCTCTATCCTTAAGGAACCTTTTGCTACAAATGATTTTCTTGATTTTGTGCCTAGGAGCTTGATAATTAATAAAAAGAAATAAACTCCTAAGAGTAATAGGTGTTTCATTGAAAAATTACCTACCAAAGATGGCAATACCTAGATCTATCCTTACTTATATGCCTAGCTAGGGGCGTTAAACGATAGCGCTTGTTGGGAGGCAACCCAATTTTATTTTTATTCCTTGCTTTTTCCTCCTGTTTAGTAATAAATAATTTATCTATCCTCTGTTTTGGTTGTGTTTTTCGTGTTTAATTAGTGTTTGTGCCAAGTAGAACCGTTGGGAAGACTTGGGGAAAGTCTTTTTAATCTTGCTGTAAAAAACAGAAACTTTAGCGCTCACGAGAATTGCTGCCATTTTTATTTGGGAGTGCTATTTAGTCAATTATTTTTGCAGATGATTAATAGATAAATTCGTCACGTCCATAAATTTATTTTAGAATTTTTGGGGTTCCAGAAGTTTGCGTTAGCTACAGATTACTACAGACTGTTCTGTTTTTGATAGATTCTATTTTTCGTGTGTTGTTTGCTTATTTTGATGAACCTATGGCTGGTAAAAGAGTTTATAAACCATAGAGAAGTTGGAATACAGTAGGTTTAACACCAATATAAATCAAGAATGAGTTCATTACATTACCTTGAAGTGGTGTTTTGTTTTCTTTCTCTAACGGAGCTCACGAGATTTTCTATTTTGAGTTTTGTGTTGTGAAGTTTTCAAGTTTTGGGTAAAGTTTTGATGGATTATGGAACAAGGAGTGGCAAGAGCCTAAGCTTGGGGATGCCCAAGGCACCCCAAGGTAAATCCAAGGACACCAAAAAGCCTAAGCTCGGGGATGCCCCGGAAGGCATCCCCTCTTTCGTCTTCGTCTATCGGTAACTTTACTTGGAGCTATATTTTTATTCACCACATGATATGTGTTTTGCTTGGAGCGTCTTGTATGATTTGAGTCTTTGCTTTTTAGTTTAGCACAATCATCCTTTATGTCCACACCTTTTGAGAGAGACTCACATGATTTGAAATTTATTAGAATACCCTGTGTGCTTCACTTATATCTTTTGCGCTATATAGTTTTTGCTCTAGTGCTTCACTTATATCTTTTAGAGCACGGTGGTGGTTTCATTCTATGGAAATAATTGATCTCTCATGCTTCACTTATATTATTTTGAGAGTCCTTTAGAACAACATGGAAATTTTCTTTTAGGAATAATATGAAAACTTTCATAGAAGTGCATTGAATACTATGAGAAGTTTCATACTTGATGATTGTTTTGAGATATGGAGATGGTGATATTAGAGTCATGCTAGTTGAGTAGTTGTGAATTTGAGAAATACTTGTGTTGAAGTTTATGATTCCCGTAGCATGCACGTATGGTGAACCATTATGTGATGAAGTCGGAGCATGATTTATTTATTGATTGTCTTCCTTATGAGTGGCGGTCGGGGACGAGCGATGGTCTTTTCCTACCAATCTATCCCCCTAGGAGCATGCGTGTAATACTTTGTTTCGATAACTAATAGATTTTTGCAATAACTATGTGAGTTCTTTATGACTAATGTTGAGTCCTTGGATTGTACGCACTCTCACCCTTCCACAATTGCTAGCCTCTCTAGTATTGCGCAACTTTCGCCAGTACCTTAAACCCACCATATACCTTCCTCAAAACAGCCACCATACCTACCTATTATGGCATTTCCATAGCCATTCCAAGATATATTTCCATGCAACTTTCCACCGTTCCGTTATTATGACACGCTTCATCATTGTCATATTGCTTGCATGATCATGTAGTTGACATCGTATTTGTGGCAAAGTCACCGTTCATAATTCTTCATACATGTCACTCATGCATCATTGCACATCCCGGTACACCGCCGGAGGCATTCACATAGAGTCATATTTTGTTCTAAGTATTGAGTTGTAATTCTTGAGTTGTAAGTAAATTAAAGTGTGATGATCATCATTATTAGAGCATTGTCCCGGTGAGGAAAGGATGATGGAGACTATGATTCCCCCACAAGTCGGGATGAGACTTCGGACAAAAAAATAAAAATAAAAAAAAAGCCCCAAAAAAGGAAGACACAAATAAAAAATATTGAGAGAAAAAGAGAGAAGGGACAATGTTACTATCCTTTTTCCACACTTGTGCTTCAAAGTAGCACCATGATCTTCATGATAGAGAGTCTCCTATGTTGTCACTTTCATATACTAGTGGGAATTTTACATTATAGAACTTGGCTTGTATATTCCAATGATGGGCTTCCTCAAAATTGCCCTAGGTCTTGTGAGCAAGCAAGTTGGATGCACACCCACTTAATTTCTTTTGTTGAGCTTTCCTACACTTATAGCTCTAAGTGCATCCGTTGCATGTCAATCCCTACTCACTCACATTGATGTCTATTGATGGGCGTATCCATAGCCCGTTGATACGCCTAGTCGATGTGAGACTATCTTCTCCTTTTTTGTCTTCTCCACAACCACCATTCTATTCCACATATAGTGTTATGTCCATGGCTCACGCTCATATATTGCGTGAAGATTGAAAAAGTTTGAGAACATCAAAAGTATGAAACAATTGCTTGGCTTGTCATCAGGGTTGTGCATGATTTAAATATATTGTGTGGTGAAGATAGAGCATAGCCAGACTATATGATTTTGCAGGGATAACTTTCTTTGGCCATGTTATTTTGAGAAGACATAATTGCTTAGTTAGTACGCTTGAAGTATTATTATTTCTATGTCAATATTGAACTTTTATCTTGAATCTTTCGGATCTAAACATTCATGCCACAATAAAGAAAAATTAAATTGAGAAATATGTTAGAAAGCATTCCACATCAAAAATTCTTCTTTTATCATTTACCTACTCGAGGACGAGCATGAATTAAGCTTGGGGATGCTTGATACGTCTCCAACGTATCTATAATTTTTGATTGCTCCATGCTATTATATTATCTGTTTTGGATGTTAATGGGCTTTATTTTACACTTTTATATAATTTTTGGGACTAACCTATTAACCGGAGGCCCAACCCAAATTGTTGTTTTTTTTTCCTATTTTAGTGTTTCCCAGAAAAGGAATATCAAACAAAGTCCAAACGGAATGAAACCTTCGGGAACGTGATTTTCTCAACAAACGTGATCCAGGAGACTTGGAGTGGGAGCCAAGAAACAATCGAGGAGGCCACGAGGAAGGGGGCGCGCCCTCCACCCTCGTGGGCCCCTCGTTGCTCCACCGACGTACTTCTTCCTCCTATATAAGTGCATGTACCCCCCCAAACATCCAGGAGCACCACGAAAACCTAATTCCACCGCCGCAACCTTCTATACCCGAGAGATCCCATCTTGGGGCCTTTTCCGGAGCTCCGCCGGAGGGGGCATTGATCATGGAGGGCCTCTACATCAACTCCATGGCCTCTCCGGTGATGTGTGAGTAGTTTACTTCAGACCTTCGGGTCCATAGCTAGTAGCTAGATGGCTTATTCTCTCTCTTTGGATCTCAATACAAAGTTCTCCTCGATTCTCTTGGAGATCTATTCGATGCAATCTTCTTTTGCGGTGTGTTTGTCGAGATCCGATGAATTGTGGGTTTATGATCAAGTCTATCTATGAACAATATTTGAATCTTCTCTGAATTCTTTTATGTATGATTGGTTTATCTTTGCAAGTCTCTTTGAATTATCAGTTTGGTTTGGCCTACTAGATTGATCTTTCTTGCAATGGGAGAAGTGCTTAGCTTTGGGTTCAATCTTGCGGTGCTCGATCCCAGTGAGAGTAGGGGAAACGACACGTATTGTATTGTTGCCATCGAGGATAAAAAGATTGGGTTTATATCATATTGCATGAGTTTATCCCTCTACATCATGTCATCTTGCTTAAGGCGTTACTCTGTTCTTATCAACTTAATACTCTAGATGCATGCTAGATAGCGGTTGATGTGTGGAGTAATAGTAGTAGATGCAGAATTGTTTCGGTCTACTTGTCGCAGACGTGATGCCTATATACATGATCATGCCTAGATATTCTCATAACTATGCTCAATTCTATCAATTGCTCAACAGTAATTTGTTGACCCATCGTAATACTTATGCTATCTTGAGAGAAGCCACTAGTGAAACCTATGGCACCCGGGTCTATTCTCCATCATATAAGTTTCCATCTATTTTATTTTGCAATCTTTACTTCCAGTTTGTATCATAAAAATACCAAAAATACTTATCTTATTATTATCATCTCTATCAGATCTCACTCTTGCAAGTTGCCGTGAAGGGATTGACAACCCCTTTATGACGTTGGTTGCGAGGTTCTTATTTGTTTGTGTAGGTACGAGGTGACTCGCGCGTGGTCTCCTACTGGATTGATACCTTGGTTCTCAAAAACTGAGGGAAATACTTACGCTGCTTTACTGCATCATCCTTTCCTCTTCAAGGGAAAACCAATGCAGTGCTCAAGAGGTAGCAGCAACGAGAGGGGAGAGTATGTCTACGTACACTCGTAGACCGAAAGCGGAAGCGTTTAGTAACGCGGTTGATGTAGTCGAACGTCTTCGTGATCCAACCGATTAAGTACCGAATGCACGACACCTTCGCGATCAGCACATGTTCAGCTCGGTGACGTCCCTCGAACTCTTGATCCAGTTGATGACGAGGGAGAGTTTTGTCAGCACGACGGCGTGGTGACGGTGATGATGAAGTTCACTGGTGCAGGGCTTCGCCTAAGCACTACGACGATATGACCGAGGTGTGTAACTGTGGAGGGGACACCGCACACGGCTAAAAGATCAACTTGTGTGTCTATGGGGTGCCCCCTTCCCCCATATAGAAAGGAGGGGAGGAGGAGGCCGGCCGGCCCTACGGGGCGCGCCCAAGGAGGGGAGTCCTACTAGGACTCCAAGTCCTGGTAGGATTCCACCAAGAGGAAGAGAGGGGGAAGGAAGGAGAGGGAGAGAGGGAGAAGGAAAGGGGGGCGCCGCCCCGCTTCCCTTGTCCAATTCGGACTGCAAGGGGGGGGGCTGCCCTGGCTCCCCTCCCCTCTCTCCAATAAGGCCCATGGTGGCCCATTAGTTCCCCCGGGGGTTCCGGTAACCCCTCCGGCATTCCGGTTTTACCCGAAACCATCCGGAACACTTTCGGTGTCCGAATAACATGGTCCAATATATCAATCTTTATGTCTCGACCATTTCGAGACTCCTCGCCATGTCCGTGATCTCATCCGGGACTCCGGACAACCTTCTGTACATCAAATCACATAACTCATAATACAAATCGTCAGAGAACGTTAAGCGTGCGGACCCTACGGGTTCGAGAACTATGTAGACATGACCGAGACACATCTCCGGTCAATAACTAATAGCGGAACTTGGATGCTCATATTGGCTCCTACATATTCTACGAAGATCTTTATCGGTCAAACCGCATAAAAACATACGTTGTTCCCTTTGTCGTCAGTTTGTTACTTGCCCGAGATTCGATTGTCGGTATCATCATACATAGTTCAGTATCATTACCGGCAAGTCTCTTTACTCGTTCCGTAATGCATCATCCCGCAACTAACTCATTAGTCACATTGCTTGCAAGGCTTATAGTGATGTGCATTACCGAGAGGGCCTAGAGATACCTCTCCGACAATCAGAGTGACAAATTCTAATCTCGATCTATGCCAACTCAACAAACACCATCGGAGGCACCTGTAGAGCATCTTTATAATCACCCACTTACGTTGTGACGTTTGATAGCACACTAAGTGTTCCTTCGGTATTCTGGAGTTGCATAATCTCATAGTCATAGGTACATGTATAAGTCATGAAGAAAGCAATAGGAATAAACTAAACGATCATAGTGCTAAGCTAACGGACGGGTCTTATCCATCACATCATTCTCTAATGATGTGATCCCGTTCATCAAATGACAGCACATGTCTATGGCTAGGAAACTTAACCATCTTTGATTAACGAGCTAGTCTAGTAGAGGCATACTAGGGACACTCTGTTTGTCTATGTATTCACACATGTACTAAGTTTCAGGTTAATACAATTCTAGCATGAATAATAAACATTTATCATGATATAAGGAAATATAAATAACAACTTTATTATTTCCTCTAGGCATATTTCCTTCAATTAGCATCCCTAGGACAATGAGTAAAAACTATGAATATAAAATTACTAGCTAGAAAAGAACATTCTTCATAAATCACCGCTGCTGGCTCATGCGAATTCTCGTCATTCTGCATGATCTCACTGACCTCCATGTAGTCCGCCTCCACATGTATCTTGTTACACCCCACCTCGTTCGCGAGTATGAGTTCATCTCGCAGTCCTCTTGCTTCCGCCGTCGCCGCATCTTCTATGAAGGATATGTTACTACATGCAACTGCAATGAAAAAGCCATGATCGTCGTGAAGCACTGCACCCGTACTTCCTGTGCCATTATCATAACCAAAGGTGGCTTCAACTTTTAGTTTGATGACCCCCTCTGCTGGTTTACTCCATTCATGCCTTTTAATCTTTGCGCTCTTCAACTTTGCCCATGAGAAATTTTGCACAAGTGTTGAGATTGCCTGAGCCGACCTGGCCGGTTCATACATATGTTCTCCATGTGTGTATTTGTAGCACTCCCACCATACATACAAGATTGTAGTTGCCACTAGATCATTCTGATGCACATCATTTACCAGTGGTCTAACTGAGCTTTTGGATAGTAGCAGGTCGCAAAGCACTGTCCCCCCTTCAGGTTCAATGAAGCACACTTCAGACACTAACTCATGCATTTCCAAGATCCGCCAAATCTCCCTCACTCTCGGGCTTAGAAACATAGCATGCCGAATACTTTCACAATCCGAACTTGAAGTTAGCTAAGACACCCTTGCAGGGGTTGCTCCAAGCAAAGTTCTCCAAACATGAATTTTATTTTTCTTTATGGCAGACGCAACTTCCAAATGGCACGCCAAACTGGACTAGTACTTGAGGCTTGAATTGAATTTGTCATCCTCAACTTTCGTCCGTGTTGGTACCCCCATTCTTCATGATATGCTGATCTTACCGAGAAAACCCCACTCCTATTAAGATGCCATGACACAAAATCTTCCATCATCCCCAAAGCTAATGGAATATATATACGATAAGTCGATAACTAGCCTAATGGCCTATACACTAACACGCACACAGAGGTTAAATGGGCTGCAGTCACTGCAGCCCATTGTTCATATGTTAGTTTTGTTTTGAAAATCTTGTGAAAATATGTAAATTATAAGCATAGTAAAAATAAAACCTCAAGTACTAGGCCCGCGTTTGAGAAAATATTTATATACTCGTTGCAAATGATAAATAAATAAATATATTTTTTAAACATATATACGAGCCTAGTAAATCCTAGACTGCAGATCCTCAAACAAAAACTATTAAATATTATTTTTAAATATATTAAATTTTTATAATTCTTAAATACATTTTTAGTTATATGAATACTTTTAAAATAATAAGTGTATATTTTTATTAAATATATTACAAACCTTTTTTTTGCGGGTGAAATATATTACAAACCTTATGTTAATAGTTTTTATTAAATGCATGCATACTTTTTATGAGACTGTCCAAAATATATGGACACGAATATTTCAACTATACTTCTACTGCGACTATGATTTACTTATTTTAGAAAATTCTAAAAAGGAAAAATAAACTAACGTATGAAAAACGGGCCGCGGTGACTGCAACCCGTTTAAGCACCTGTGTGTTGGTCCATAGACTATTCGGCCTAGTTATCATATATGGACAACAAACTCAAACTGACAGCCTAGTCACTGACAGTGGGCTCGGGTTGGTAGGAGGAAGTCGCTGGTTTGAACTTAGCTCAGCCTAGTCACTGACGGTGGGCCCGGGGCCACCCTGTGGCGTCCCATAAGCTGCAGATATGGTTCCAAACGAGAATTGAACCGTGCATGAACGCCGAGACAAGTTTCTCCAACAGCTTTCCATATTTTTTAAGTTTTTTTTGCGGGGGTCCATATTTTTTAACTTGTGGCATCAAATTGCACATGCCGTGCAACCTCATATACCACCATTGTATTCATCTATTTACTTCCTTCTCAAAAAAATCTATTTACTTTTTTTTTACATTTGGGGAATCAATATGGCGACAAAGAAATCAGCCTCCGGTCCCTCGGATGCTAGCTCCTACAAGAATCAAGCAACGAGTATCTAGCAAAGCATCTTAATTTGCCAGCACGTCGCTCGTGTTAGGTGATAATCTCCTGTCGTCTTTCATCAGCTACTAGACAAGCTAACACTAGCCGCCCACACATGAGTCAATCAACACCGCAAAGCCAACCACACAATTTTTTGCAATAAAAACCTACGCATTCAGATCTCGCTTTGGACACCAATCATGCAGATCTAAGGAACACACCGGTCTGTTTCGAATGCAAGACTTTTACACATGAGAAGTCCTCATCATTCTTCGAATTTTGGAATATATTCTTTTTGCTACATTTATTTTACCCCTATACACTACTTCCCGCCCTAGGTATGTTATCCCCTCCCTTCTCTCCATTCTAACCGTCCATTCCAACCGCTCTCTATGCTTTTTCCACTGGTTTACCATGAGAGCATCTCAACAGCCTCACATTTTATTGACTTACAATTAAAATCTTTTCATACACAAACACATCAACAATAAAATGACAGGTAAATCATAGTGATTGTGTAGACAAAGTCGTCACAATTTGAACACAATATGTACAAGTAATAGATGTGCAATTCGCGACCTAACATATTAAAATATTTATATCTACGTTGCAACACATGGACAATTATTTACTAGCCGAAGAAAGAACATAATGAAATCCCTGGGTCTAGTTGGACCAGATGGATAGTTTTATGCGGAACAATGAAATCTTTTCTAATCAAAGGATTTTCAAACGACTTTGGAGGATTTTCGTATTTATGATTTTCTCTGTGCGGACTATCCATAGAAACTTTCCCAAATTAAAAATGCACTACATTGTGTGGTACTCCATGGGAACTTTTAAAAGACCCCTTCCAATAGTCTACAATCAATCAGACAATATTTTTGTGGAATCAATCCTTCACATTTTGGAGAAAAAAAACATTAGCTAAGATTCAATAAAAAAATTCCTATCCTATGCATTAAATGACATCTCTTTCTCTATAGAAATTGAGATGCATGTCATCTCACATCCTATGATTTTTCTATTCCTATAATATTTCTATTCTATGAACCAAAGGAGGCCTGAGTGGACAAGTTGAAGTCGACAGGCTAGACCTCTACACTATACTTCGAGCCTCACCGGCGCCTGCGAGGACACCAAGACGACGCGAGCGCCATGGCGCACGATGGAGCTTCCCATGGAGCGACCACCGCCCCGCTGCTCGCGTCGACGGAGAAGCCACCGCGGAACATGTACGCCTTCGGCTGCGCCACGCTGGCCTCCATGACCACGATCCTCATGGGTTACAGTACGCGCCCAAACTCTGCTTCCTGGTACGTAGCACACTACAGCGACGACGTGCTCTCGCTGACCTGTTAATTTGCTGCAGATCTCGCGCTGATGAGCGGCGCGCAGCTCTTCATCCGGGAGGACCTGGGGCTCACCGACGAGCAGGTGGAGGTACTGGCTGGGTCCATGAACGTGTACATGCTCGTGTCCATCCTCGCCGCCGGCTGGGCGGCCGACCTCCTGGGCCGCCGCGGCACGCTCGTGCTCGCCAACGGCTTCCTCATGGCCGGCGCGCTCGCCATGTCGCTTGGCGGCAGCTACGCGGCGCTCATGGCCGCGCGCTTCATCACCAGCATCGGCGTTGGCTTCTCCCTCGTCGTCGCGCCGGTCTACAACGCCGAGATCTCGCCGGCCTCCGCGCGTGGCGTGCTTTCCTCGTTACTCGATGTAAGTGCGGGCGCACGCTGCTGCCGCCGTGCTTGAGCGCGCTTGGCGTCTCGTAGATTAATCTTTCGTTGCCGTGCTTGCACAGATATTTGTCAACGTCGGCATCCTGCTCAGTTACGTGTCGAACTACGCCTTGGCTGGCCTGCCGGTGCACCTCAGTTGGCGCGTCATGTACGCCATCGGCGTGCTCCCACCGGTGCTCCTCGCCGCCGGGGTGCTCGCCATGCCGGAGTCCCCGCGGTGGCTCGCCATGCGCGGGCGCGAGGACGACGCGCGCGCAGTGCTCGTGCGCACCTCCGATACCGCCGCCGAGGCCGAGCTCCGGTTCGAGGAGATCAAGCGGGTCGTCGAGGCGCCGCGAGAAGCAGATAGCGGCGTGTGGCGGGAGCTGATCTTTCGACCGTCGGCGATGGTCCGGCGGATCCTCGTCTTCGTGGTCGGGCTCAACTTCCTCCAGCAAGCGTTGGGCGTCGACGCCATCCTGCTGTACAGCCCGCTCATGTTCAAGAAGGCAGGCATGTCGTCGAATAGCGCCATCTTGGGCGCCACCGTGGCCATCGGTGTCGTCAAGACGTGCTTCATACTCGTGGTCTCGCTCTTCTCCGACCGCTTCGGCCGGCGGCCGCTCCTGCTGGCCAGCGCCGGCGGCGTGGCCGCCTCGCTGACCGGCCTGGCTCTCACACTCTGCATCGGCGAGACGTCGCCAGCGAGCACGGCTGCCTGCGTGGCGTTCACGCTGGCCACGGTCGCGGCGTTTTCGGTCGGGTGGGGGTCGCTCCCGTCCACGTACACGGCAGAGATCACGCCGCTGCGGCTGCGTGCGCAGGGCTCGAGCCTGGGCATGGCGGTGAACCGGCTGACTTGCGGGGTGGTAAGCATGTCGTTCATATCGCTAGCGGGCTGGATCACCATGCCCGGGTGCTTCTTTCTGTACGCCAGTATGGCGGCCACGGCGTACGTGTTCGTCTTCCTGCGCCTGCCAGAGACGAAGGGCCGGACCCTAGAGGAGATGGACGTGCTCTTTTCCAAATGATTATGTCATCTGTAGGTTTTCGGCCACAGTTCAATGCACGCTGTTGCGGCCCGCAGCACGTTTGGTAGAAACCTTTGAAAAAAAAATGTGTGAACTCTTTTGTGATTGCATCATCGATAGGGATCAATAAAAGGCTTCTACTCCTCGAATGGAATAGATTGACTCTCTCGTGTTATTGGGTAAATAACTACACTGAGAATATATTTTAGAGCATCAACAGTCGGAATAGTCAAATCTGCCTCCTATATGTCCGCGGATGCGCTGGCCGCCCACCTCTCATTTGTTGTGTCCGCAGCCGCCCCCTCCCCCTCATATCTAGACCCCCACCCCGCAATTCCATGCAACATAGATAGATAGCATAGCATAGTATCAAACATAGCAAGTTCATTTCAACAGGACATACACAAAAGATAGATAGTTCGATCGATGTACTAAGACAAATACAATTAAAAGTGTGCAATAGTTTGTGGAGTTCACCGCTTCCTCGATTAGCCCTTCCCCTTGGCGTCTCTGGTGTGGTGGCAGTAGGTGTCAAAGTCCACGTTGGACACGTCGGTGGCCGAAGGGGCATCATGGTCACTAGAGGGTGAGGACGAGAAGGGGAGCCCGACCAGACGCCGGGTCATGCTGGCCTGCTCCTTGGCAAGCCGCTCCACTTTCAGTGTGTTGGCCGCCTTCTCCTTGTCAAGGCGCTCGAACTCCTCAAGGTCGAGCCACAATGCCTTGACAATTTTGCAGCGGCGGGCGACCATCTCGGCCGTGGTCAACGACCAATGGATGACATCATGGAGGAGATCTTCCTCCGAGTCCGAGGGGAGGGCAACCCACGTGGATTTGCACGACCCGCAAACAGACCGAATAGATCCGGCCTAGGCCACCCACCTCGCACGACAAGGTGCCCTCACCTCCAACCCAAGGAGTCACCCCCGTCAACTCGGTGGTGCCGGCACGAGTATACATCGTCCGGGAGGAGTAGGGGACGGAGGTGATGGGCGCCACTACTCGCCCCGCCGCCTCACCGAGGAGGGCGTGGACCGCGATGCGCCAGCGCTATCGGATGCTTAGCTTGAGCTACCCCATCGGGCCACCTGGGAGGGCAAGGAGCTCAAGTTGCTGCCCCTGTCGATCCGTGACCGGCAGAGGGCAACACGGACGATGGGATCCTCGTCCGACTCCACCGCTAGGGCGTTCCAGTCAACGGGGTCGGCCTCATACAAGGAACTGGTAATAGCCTGCAAGTGTACAAGGTTTAGTTGTATCTTTTTTAAGAGTATGGATCCCACAAGGAGCACAGGAGATGGACTTTGTCTCCCGCAGAGATTTATGAACAGTGCATGCAAGTTAGTTGTGGTTTAAAGTGAAGTGGATGCGAAAAGTTTTGAAGTTGTAAGGATGAAAGGTGACTACAAATAAGAGTACATAAGAAAAGTAAATGAGTAACAAAGAGTAAGGAAATGATGAAATCAACAACCGGGCTAAGGAATTCTAAGGGAGTCTAGATTGCCCACTTGTATGTATCTAACGTAACATATGCATAGTTTTAGGTTCGGATAATCAAGCCTCTTTTTATTGTTTGTAGTGGGCGGAGCCTGATACAACATACGAGCTACATGTGTAGTCTCCATATCACATACATCAGTACCGTTTCTCATCACATTGAGGTTATGACAACGATAATTTAGAATGGGGGATGCAACCAATGGTCGGTTCTCCATTACTCCCCTAATTGCAAGGGGGGGGGGATGAGAAGATATTACTGTCATCTCTTTAACTCGACATCCCTACCTTTACAATGTCAGTAATAAACTCCACGGCCATAAAGTGAAAATACTGAGTGGGGCCCCTTACAAAACATTCTTGAAGGCTATGAACTCAACATGCAAGTGGGGATTTCATATCCTATTGGTGTTCAACACATAAACATACCAGGGTTCCTCCATATCCCTGAGAACTAGGGAACTACTCTCACATAAGGACAAACATCTGTATGAATGTGTTGGAATATGCCCTAGAGGCAGTAATATTGTATTATTATATTGCCATATTCATAATTAAATGTTTATATTTCATGCGATAACTATTATGATCCTGAAATATGTGATTCAATGAAAAACTCATATGCATGTGTGAAATGATAAACGGATAAAATAAAGGTTCCTAGTGTTGCCTCTAAGACTAGCTCAAGTGCTCAAGTGTTGCTGGTGATCACGTTTCCCGGATCTTAGGATATCGTTAAGTGTAATGATAGTCCTAAAACAACAATGAGATTATGACCTTGGAAGAACGATCATATTGAATCGACCCAAACTTGTTTGTTATGAACCGAGATAATATCGTCTGTAATCAATTGTAATAACACAGAGTGTTAACATTGATGGAAATATGCCCTAGAGGCAATAATAAAATGGTTATTATTATATTTCCTAAATCATGATAAAGGTTTATTATTCATGCTAGAATTTTATTGACCGGAAACTTAAATAAATGTGTGAATACATAAACAAATACCGTGTCCCTACTGAGCCTCTACTAGACTAGCTCGTTGGTCAAAGATGGTTAAGGTTTCCTAACCATGGACATGTGTCGTCATTTGATAACATGATCACATCATTAGGAGAATGATGTGATGGAAAAGACCCATCCATTAGCTTAGCATAATGATCGTTCAGTTTTATTGCTATTGCTTTCTTCATGTCAAATACATATTCCTTCGACTATGAGATTATGCAACTCCCGTATATCGGAGGAATACCTTGTGTGCTATAAAATGTCACAACGTAAATTGGTGATCATAAAGATGCTCTACAGGTATCTCCGAAAGTGTTTGTTGAGTTGGCATAGATCGAGATTAGGATTTGTCACTCCAAATATCGGAGAGGTATCTCTGGGCCCTCTCGGTAATACACATCATAAGATTGCAAGCAAACGACTAAGGAGTTAATCACGAGGTGATGTATTACAAAACGAGTAAAGAGACTTACCGGTAACGAGATTGAACTAGGTATGAAGATACCGACGATCGAATCTCGGGCAAGTAACATACCGACAGACAAAGGGAATAACATATGTTGTAATAACGGTTCGACCGATAAAGATCTTCGTAGAATATGTAGGAGCCAATATGAGCATCCAGGTTCCGCTATTGGTTATTGACCGGAGAAGTGTCTCGGTCATGTCTACATTGTTCTCGAACCCATAGGGTCCACACGCTTAACATTTGATGACGATATTGTATTATATGAGTTATGTGATTTGGTGACCGAATGTTGTTCGGAGTCCCACATGAGGTCATGGGAATGAGGTGTAACACCCTCGATGCGACTATAGCTCCCACGTGTCGAGGCACGACTTAGAGACATAATCGCATTAAAGGCATATGTCGCAAGTTAGGCAATCTTCACAACATCCCATGTAATATAATAATAAAAAAGGGGAGAACATAGTTGGCTTACACTTGCCACGTCAATCAAGGTACATAAATAACATTACATCATCCAAACACTCATGGCCCGACTACGGCGCCAAAATGAAAGATAACCCAACATGCGACATGGTCCCGATCACCCCCAACTGGGCACCACTACTGATCATCAGGAAAGGAAACATAGTAACGTTGAGAGTGTTCGTCGAACTCCCACTTGAGCTCAAGCGCGTCTCCTGGAGCGAAATCATCAGGCCCTGCATCTGGTGTAATAGTAATCTGTGAGCCACAGGGACTCAGCAGTCTCGCACCCTCGCGATCAAGACTATTTAAGCTTATAGGTAAGGCAGGGTAAATATGTGGAGCTACAGCAAGCGACTAGCAAAAATATGGTGGCTAACTTATTCGCAAAAGAGAGCGAGAAGAGGAGGCAAAGCGCGAGCGAGAAACTAGAGAACAACCTGCGCAAGCATTACTCCAACATCGTGTCCGCTTCCCGGACTCCGCCGAGAAGAGGCCATCACGGTAACACACTCAGTTGATTCATTTTAATTAAGTTAAGGTTCAAGTTATCTACAACCGGACATTAACAAATTCCCATCTGCCCATAACCGCGGGCACGGCTTTCGAAAGTTCAAATCCCTGCAGGGGAGTCCCAACTTAGCCCATGACAAGCTCTCACGGTCAACGAAGGAATAGACCTCCTCCCAAGATGTTCCGTTCAGACTCGGTATCTCGGTTCTTCAAGACACTTCGACATGTTAAAACAAGACCAGCAACACCGCCCGAATGTGCCGACAAATCCCGATAGGAGCTGCACATATCTCTTTCTCAGGGCACACTCAGATTGTCTAAACTTTCGGTAGGCCAGCCCAGAGTTGCCCCTGGTAGCCACCGGCGGCTGACGAGTTGGAACAACACTCAGAGGAGCACTGGCCCCGGGGGGGTTAAAATAAGATGACCCTCGGGCTCCGTAAACCCAAGGGAAAAGAGGGTAGGTGGCAAATGGTAAAACCAAGGTTGGGCATTGCTGGACAAGCTTTAATCAAGGCGAAATATCAAGGGGTTCCCATTATAACCCAACCACGTAAGGAAAGCAAAATCTGGGAACATAACACCGATATGACGGAAACTAGGGCGGCAAGAGTGGAACAAAACACTAGGCGAGAGGCCGAGCCTTCCACCCTTTACCAAGTATATATCTGCATTAAGATAACAAGATAATATAGTGATATCCCAACAAGTAAATAAATGTTCCAACAAGGAACGACCTTCAATCTTCACCTGCAACTAGCAACGCTATAAGAGGGGCTGAGCAAAGCGGTAACATAGCCAATAAACGGTTTGCTAGGACAAGGTGGGTTAGAGGTTTGACATGGCAATTTGGGAGGCTTGAAAGCAAGTGGTAGGCATCGTAGCATTGGCATAGCAAAAGAGCGAGCAAACTAGCATAGCAAAGATAGTAGTGATTTCGAGGGTATGGTCATCTTGCCTACACAGTTGTCAGAGTTGACTGGATCCTCAAAAGCAAACTCAACGGGCTCCTCGTTAGCGAATTCGTCTCCCGGCTCTACCCAAATAAGACAAACAAGCAACAAGGACACAATCAACCACGTGCAAGGATCAAACAATATGATGCAATAATGATATGCTATGCGGGATGCGATGCGGGATGCATATGCAAGATGTGACAGGAAATGCAAGAACCTGGCCTCAACTTGGAAATCCAAGTGTGCCACTGGAAAGATGAGATGAAATCGCTTGAAAACGATATAAAGAACGCCGGAATCGGAGTTACGGTTTGAAAATGGCAAGCGATTCAAATATGACACCGGTCTGCGATTTACAGCAATTAACCAACTAAATGCAACGAAATGAACATGTTACGGCACCCAAACATGACAACAAAATACATGGCAGGGATGCATTCAAGATGCTTAACAAAAGTCTAGCACAGAGCTACGGCCAATTCATCCATTAACAGGTTCAAACAAGCATGGAAAAATGCATATGGCAAACAGATTGCAGACTTAGTGAAATCAACACTTGTCTGGAATTTCAGATCAGGTAGCCCACTTCAGAGCAACAAAACTACATGCTACAGGACCTGAACATGACAAAGTAGAGCATGGCATGGAGCTACTCAAAAAGCTTACAAGATTCATAAAACATCCTTACTGATCATCCTCAAAAGAGGCACGGATCACTAGGAAACAACATGAACATATGGCATCATGAGATAAACAGGTCAAGGACTTAGTGGAAATGCTAAGTCCCTGAAAACAGAATTATCAAGTGCACCACTTTGCAAGCTTGTGCTAGTCACCATACACATCACAAAAATACATGGGTTGCACCTCTGGAAGGATGAAAAAACCCTTAACAAAACATATGTAGAACTCATGGGCATAGCATGCACACAATAATCATGGAAAAAATGACAAAAACCTAAATGGAGTAGCAGATCTGACAATTATCTCAAGTAGCCCTCTTCTAACAGCATTTCAGGCATCAAGATGAACTCAAATGAAAATGATGCAATGGAATGAAATGATGTACTCTCTGAGATGAACATTTTGATATGCTATATGCATGAATCGGAGCTATGGATGCAAAGTTACAAGGCTATGAACAGGAGCACTTGGATCTGGGATTTCGAGACTTAGAAGAAAATCACACCCCGGGAAAAGTGGATCTCGCGGATCGGGATGGAGCGGTGCGGGGACGGGCGAGGGTGTTTGGATCGGGGACCGGTGGATCTGGTCACGATCCGGATCCGGCCGGAATCTCGCCGGAGTTCACCGGGGAGGTGACCGGAGATGGTGGTGGAGACGGCCGACGAGCGAGGCGAGCAGGGCGGCGGCGCGGCGAGCACCGGGCGGCGAGGCAGGCCGCGGCGGCCGGCGCGGAGGCGGCGGGGCGGCGATGACCGGGCGGCGCGGTCCGGCGATGGCGGCGCGGTCCGGCCGAGCCTCGGGCGCGAGGAGGTGGGGCGAGGGAGCGGGCCGCGGGGGCCGGCTCTGGGCTCCCGGGCCGCGGCGGCGGCTGGCGGCGGAGGTGCCACGTGGCAGCCTACCACTGGTGCGGGCGGGCGGCGGATGGTGTCCGGCCGGCACGGACGTGTCCGGCATGGCGCGGTGGATTTTTAGGGTTAGAGGAAGGGGAAGATCCGCGAATTTCGGGAGGGGACTTTAAATAGAGGTAGAGGGAGCTAGGAGAATCCAAATGAGGTGCGGTTTTCGGCCACGCGATCGTGATCGAACGATCTAGAAGATGGAGAAGGCTTAGGTGGGTTTTGGGCCAAATTGGAGGGGTGTTGGGCTGCAACACACACGAGGCCTTTTCGGTCCCTCGGTTAACCGTTGGAGTATCAAACGAAGTCCAAATGATATGAAACTTGACAGGCGGTCTACCGGTAGTAAACCAAGGCCGCTTGGCAAGTCTCGGTCCAATCCGGAAATTATTAATCCCCACACATGAAAGAAAGGTAGAATTGACCACCGGAGGAGAACGAAGCGCCGGAATGCAAAACGGACAACGGGGAAAATGCTCGAATGCATGAGATGACACGTATGCAAATGCAATGCACATGATGACATGATATGAGATGCATGACAACGATAACAACACACGGAGACAAAGACCCGAACCCGAGAAAATAAATAACTTAACGCCGGAAACGGCAAGAGTTGGAGTACAAATTGGGAAAGTTACAACCGGGGTGTTACAACACTCCACCACTACGAAAGGATCTCGTCCCGAGATCTAGAACTGAAAGAACGCCGGGTACTCAGAACGGAGGTGATCCTCGCGTTCCCAGGTAGCTTCACGGTCGGAATGGTGTGACCACTTGACTTTGAGAAATTTGATTGACTTATTGCGAGTCCTACGTTCAGTCTCTTCAAGAATAGCAACTGGGTGCTCACGATAAGAGAGATCTTCTTGGAGCTCAATGTCCTCGAAGTTGACGGTGCGGTCAGGAGTCTTGAAGCACTTTCGAAGCTGAGAGACATGGAACACGTCATGAACATTTGCAAAGTTTGAAGGAAGCTCGAGTTGATAGGCGAGGTCGCCTCTCTTGCTGACAATCTTGAAAGGTCCCACGTATCTGGGGGCAAGCTTCCCTTTGATACCGAAGCGACGAGTACCTTTCATAGGAGAGACGCGGAGGTAAACATGATCTCCGACCTCAAAAGCCAAATCACGGTGCTTACTATCATAGTAGCTCTTCTGGCGGGACTGGGCTGCTTTGAGGTTATCTCGAATGACTTTGCACATTTATTCTGCCTCTGTGATTAAGTCATTACCCAAAAGCTGACGTTCACCGGTTTCAGACCAGTTGAGAGGGGTACGGCACTTCCTGCCATACAGAATTTCAAATGGGGCCTTGCCTGAACTTGCTTGAAAACTATTGTTGTAGGAGAATTCAGCATAAGGAAGACAATCCTCCCATTTCGTGCCGAAGGAGATCACACAAGACCTGAGCATATCTTCAAGAATCTGGTTGACACGCTCGACTTGGCCACTAGTTTGAGGATGGAAAGCTGTGCTGAAGCGGATGTTGGTGCCCATGGCCTTCTGAAAAGAATCCCAAAACTTGGAGGTAAAAATCCTGCCACGGTCTGAAGAGATCACTTGTGGAATACCGTGCAGAGAGACAATTCGAGAGGTATAGAGTTCCGCCAATTGAGCTGCAGTGATCGACTCTTTGATAGGCAGAAAGTGAGCCACTTTAGTGAGTTTGTCGATGACAACGAATATAGCATCATTGCCATGCTTGGACTTTGGAAACCCAGTCACGAAGCCCATTTCAATGTGGTCAAACTTCCATTCTGGAATGGCAAGAGGTTGGAGGAGACCAGCTGGCCTTTGGTGTTCTGCCTTCACTCTTCTGCAGACATCACATTCATTCACGAATTGAGCAATCTCGTGCTTCATTCGAGTCCACCAATAAGCCTTCTTAAGGTCCTGATACATCTTCGTGCTCCCAGGGTGGATGGAGAGGAGAGAATTGTGAGCCTCGTTCATGATCACTTTACGGAGGTCACCTTTGGGTACAACAATACGATCCTCGAAGAAGAGAGTGTCCTTGTCATCAAGGCGGTAGCACTTGTACTTGGGTTGACTCTTGGCAATCCCAATCTTCACCTTTTTCACCATAGCATCAAGAAGCCGGGCTTGGCGAATCTGGTCTTCTAAGGTAGGAGAGACTTGAAGGTTGGTGAGGAAACCTTGAGGAACAACTTGCAGATTAAGTTTGCGGAAAGCTTCACAAAGCTCGGGTTGATAAGGCTTGAGAATCAGACTGTTGCAGTAAGCCTTTATGCTCAATGCGTCAGCAATCACATTGGCCTTGCCTGGAGTATACTCGATACTCGGATTATACTCTTGAATCATTTCGACCCATCGAGTTTGCCTGAGGTTGAGATTAGGCTGAGTGAAGATGTACTTGAGACTCTTGTGATCAGTGAAAATATCCACTTTTCTTCCCAATAAGAGATGTCTCCAAGTCAAAAGAGCATGCACAACTGCCGCCAACTCGAGATCATGAGTGGGGTAGTTCTTCTCATTAGGCTTCAACTGGCGAGATGTATAAGCAACAACTTTCTTCTCTTGCATCAAAACTGCGCCAAGACCTTGAAGAGAGGCATCACAAAAGACCTCGTATGGCTTGGATTCATCAGGCGGAGTCAGAACTGGAGCAGTGATCAATTTCTCTTTCAAAGTGTTGAAAGCAATGTCACACTCCGGAGACCAAACATACTTGACGTGCTTCTGGAGAAGATTTGAGAGAGGCTTCGCGATCTTTGAAAAGTTTTCAATGAATCTTCGGCAATAACTTGCGAGACCGAGGAAGCTACGGAGTTGCTTCATGTTCTGAGGAGGTTCCCAATTCACAATTGCAGACACCTTCTCAGGATTCACGGCAATGCCCTTGACAGAGATGATATGACCAAGATAAAGAACCTCATCGAGCCAAAATTCACACTTGGAGAACTTGGCATAGAACTGGTGTTCCCTGAGCTTATCGAGTACCAAACGCAAGTGCTTGGCATGATCTTCCTTGTTCTTCGAGAAAACCAGAATGTCGTCGAGATAGACCAAAACGAAGTCATTGGTGTAGGCGTTGAAGATGAAGTTCATCATGCGAGAGAACGTCGGAGGAGCGTTGACGAGGCCGAAAGACATGACAGTGTATTCATATGAACCATAGCTTGTCCTGAAGGCCGTCTTGGGAATGTCTTGCTCACAGATTCGAATCTGATGATAACCCATACAGAGATCAAGCTTGGAGAATACTTGGGCACCTTTGAGTTGTTCGAACAACTCATTGATGTTAGGAAGTGGATATTTGTTCTTGATGGTCTTCTTGTTCAATGGACGGTAATCAACACAAAGTCGGTCCGTTCCATCCCTCTTCTTCACAAAAAGAACACCACAACCCCACGGAGAAGAAATAGGCCGGATGAGACCCATTTTCTCTTGAATATCGAGTTGCTTCTTCAGCTCCTTCAACTCTTCAGGTCCGAGCTTGTAAGGACGCTTGCACACAGGTTCCGTGCCGGGCTCAAGATCAATAACAAATTCAACTGGCCGGTGCGGAGACATTCCTGGAAGTTCTTCTGGAAAGACGTCTTAATATTCGCAAATGACTGGGATTTGCGAAATAGCATCGAGTTCACCCTTCTCATTGAGAGAAAACAGACGGATAGTATCATCACGAGCGGCAAAGACAATTACATCCTCAGACGAATGAGTCAATTGAATCTGCCTGGCTGCACAATCAAGCTGAGGCTTGTGCTTAGAAAGCCAATCCATTCCGAGAATAAGATCAATATCCGAGTCACCAAGAACATTTGGAGAGGACAAGAACTTATAGTCCCCCAAAGTGATAGTAACATCCGGAACACATACTCGAGATGTCATTTGACGGGCCGGAGAGACAATAGCCAACGGTTTCGGCAACACTTGAGTGACAAAATCATGCTTGGATGCAAAAGGTCTCGAGATGAAACAATGCGATGCACCAGTGTCAAAAAGAACTCTTGCGGGAATATCATTAAAAGGAAGGTTACCCATGATGACATCTGATGAATCCTCTGCCTGAGCTGCATTCACCATATTGACCTTGGCGTACTTGGGGTTATGCTTGACCACAGTTGTACTTGCCGATCTGACAGGAGGAGGAGGAGGAAGACGCCTCTGGTTGAAACACTTGTTGGCATAGTGACCCTTCTGTTGACACTTGTTGCACGTGACCTCTGAAAGCGGACGGTGGTATGGAGCACTCGATCTTGGAGCTTGAGACGAAGTCTGGTTCTGAAAGCCAGGGTTGGGTGGGTGGGAAGATCCACTGCCACCTTTGCTCTTCTGCTGATACGGCTGACGGAACGGAGGAGGAGGAAGCCAATACTTCTGCTGCTTGGCCACTTGAGTAGAGGAAGAAGGAGTAACATCTCTGACTCGCTTCTTGGAAGCATCACACCTCAACTGAGCAGCCTCTTGCTTCAATGCCATGTTGTAGAACTCATCGTACCTCAATGGCTCAAAGAGAACAAGAGCTAGCTGGATTTCTTCTCTGAGACCACCCCTGAACTGGTATATCATGCTCTTCTCATTAGGTACGTCCTGCTTGGCAAAGCGGGCGAGCTTCTGAAACAACTTGTTGTAGTCATAGACAGACAAAGAGCCTTGCTTCAGGTTGCGGAATTCCTCACGCTTGCTTTCAACCACGCTCTGAGGAATATGATGAGCTCGGAAATCTTGACGAAATTCATCCCAAGTGATAACACGTCCACCTCTGGAATCCTTGTACTGCTGGAACCATTCTGCAGCTTGATCTTTGAGTTGGAAGGAAGCGAACTTGACAAAGTCCTCAGGCCTGACGTTACTGCACTCGAAATGCTTGCACAGATCCACAAGCCAATCATCAGCATCGGTTGCCTCAACACAATTGCTGAAAGTCTTTGGTCCGTTAGCAAGGAACTGGTTGAGTGTAGCAAAGTGATTCTGATTGTTGCCTTGGTTCCCTTGGTTGCCTTGATTGCGCTCTTGGAGAATTTGCATGATCAACTGTGTGTTTGCATTGGTTGCGGCCATCACAGCTTGCCATGCCTCCGGAGGAGGGGGAGGTGGTGGCGGATCAGGATTCGGAGTCGTGCGTGTTGGAGGAGCCATCCTGAAGAGGTTGACATCCATTAGCACATTGATAGACAAATATTGAAGCTGAATCCAACGGAATGAAAATTGCAACATATAGTCTTCACATCCGAACAAAATGAACGAATGCATTCCTCTTGAAATGGTCACATATCCATAAATTGATAAGCCACGTAGAATTAAGGTAGAGAAATAAAATTACATCATCCAAACACTCATGGCCCGACTATGGCGCCAAAATAAAAGATAACCCAACATGCGACACGGTCCCGGTCACCCCCAACTGGGCACCACTACTGATCATCAGGAAAGGAAACATAGTAACGTTGAGAGTCTTCGTCGAACTCCCACTTGAGCTCAAGCGCGTCTCCTGGAGCGGAATCATCAGGCCCTGCATTTGGTGTAATAGTAATCTGTGAGCCACAGGGACTCAGCAGTCTCGCACCCTCGCGATCAAGACTATTTAAGCTTATAGGTAAGGCAGGGTAAATATGTGGAGCTGCAGCAAGCGACTAGCAAAAATATGGTGGCTAACTTATTCGCAAAAGAGAGCGAGAAGAGGAGGCAAAGCGCGAGCGAGAAACTAGAGAACAACCTGCGCAAGCATTACTCCAACACTGTGTCCGCTTCCCGGACTCCGTCGAGAAGAGGCCATCACGGTAACACACTCAGTTGATTCATTTTAATTAAGTTAAGGTTCAAGTTATCTACAACCGGACATTAACAAATTCCCATCTGCCCATAACCGCGGGCACGGCTTTCGAAAGTTCAAATCCCTGCAGGGGAGTCCCAACTTAGCCCATGACAAGCTCTCACGGTCAACGAAGGAATAGACCTCCTCCCAAGACGTTCCGATCAGACTCGGTATCTCGGTTCTTCAAGACACTTCGACAGGTTAAAACAAGACCAGCAACACCGCCCGAATGTGCCGACAAATCCCGATAGGAGCTGCACATATCTCTTTCTGAGGGCACACTCAGATTGTCTAAACTTCCGGTAGGCCAGCCCAGAGTTGCCCCTGGTAGCCACCGGCGGCTGACGAGTTGGACCAACACTCAGAGGAGCACTGGCCCCGGGGGGGTTAAAATAAGATGACCCTCAGGCTCCGGAAACCCAAGGGAAAAGAGGCTAGATGGCAAATGGTAAAACCAAGGTTGGGCATTGCTGGACAAGCTTTAATCAAGGCGGAATATCAAGGGGTTCCCATTATAACCCAACCGCGTAAGGAACGCAAAATCCGGGAACATAACACCGATATGACGGAAACTAGGGCGGCAAGAGTGGAACAAAACACTAGGAGAGAGGCTGAGCCTTCCACCCTTTACCAAGTATATAGATGCATTAAGATAACAAGATAATATAGTGATATCCCAACAAGTAAATAAATGTTCCAACAAGGAACGGTCTTCAATCTTCAGCTGCAACTAGCAACGCTATAAGAGGGGCTGAGCAAAGCGGTAACATAGCCAATCAACGGTTTGCTAGGACAAGGTGGGTTAGAGGTTTGACATGGCAATTTGGGAGGCTTGAAAGCAAGTGGTAGGCATTGTATCATTGGCATAGCAAAAGAGCGAGCAAACTAGCATAGCAAAGATAGTAGTGATTTCGAGGGTATGATCATCTTGCCTGCACAGTTGTCAGAGTTGACTGGATCCTCGAAAGCAAACTCAACGGGATCCTCGTTAGCGAACTCGTCTCCCGAATCTACCCAAACAAGACAAACAAGCAACAAGGACACAATCAACCACGTGCAAGGATCAAAAAATATGATGCAATGATGATATGCTATGCGGGATGCGATGCGGGATGCATATGCAAGATGTGACAGGAAATGCAAGAACCTGGCCTCAGCTTGTAAATCCAAGTGTGCCACTGGAAAGATGAGATGCAATCACTTGAAAACGATATAAAGAACGCCGGAATCGGAGTTACGGTTTGGAAATGGCAAGCGATTCAAATATGACACCGGTCTGCGATTTACAGCAAGTGACAAACTAAATGCAATGAAATGAACATGTTACGTCACCCAAACATGACAACAAAATACATGGCAGGGATGCATTCAAGATGCTTAACAAAAGTCTAGCACTGAGCTACGGCCAATTCATCCATTAACAGGTTCAAACAAGCATGGAAAAATGCATATGGCAAACAGATTGCAGACTTGGTGAAATCAACACTTGTCCGGAATTTCAGATCAGGTAGCCCACTTCGGAGCAACAAAACTACATGCTACAGGACCTGAACATGACAAAGTAGAGCATGGCATGGAGCTACTCAAAAAGCTTAACAAAAGTCCCTTAGTGACCTTGAGCCAAAAGGGATCAGAAAACATATTAGCAAGCATGTGAACATAGCAAAAACATAATCAGTTTTCAGACTTAGTGAAAACTGGCACATGCTAAAACATATCTCAAGTAAACATGTTTACGAGCTAGATGCACTCACTACGGTGCAAGTCATGACAAGCTAAGCATACATCCATCAATAATACACAAAATGCAAGATAGACATGGCAAGAACAATAGCATAGCAGGCACGGATCAACTACAACATCATCGGCAAAATTGCAAACAAGTTGACAATCTGCCCAGATTCACAAAGTAGCAAAAGTAGAGCTCGATTGACTCAAGCTAGGTTGCTCCATAATTGCAAACAAAGACATGGATGGATAGAGCACTACAAGATTCATAAAACATCCCTACTGATCATCCTCAAAAGAGGCACGGATCACTAGAAAACAACATGAACATATGGCATCATGAGATAAACAAGTCAAGGACTTGGTGGAAATGCTAAGTCCCTGAAAACAGAATTATCAAGTGCACCACTTTGCAAGCTTGTGCTAGTCACCATACACATCACAAAAATACATGGGTTGCACCTCTGGAAAGATGACAAAACCCTTAACAAAACATATGTAGAACTCATGGGCATAGCATGCACACAATAATCATTTTAAAAATGACAAAAACCTAAATGGAGTAGCAGATCTGACAATTATCTCAAGTAGCCCTCTTCTAACAGCATTTCGGGCATCAAGATGAACTCATATGAAAATAATGCAATGGAATGAAATGATGTACTCTCTGAGATGAACATTTTGATATGCTATATGCATTAATCGGAGCTACGGATGCAAAGTTACAAGGCTATGAACAGGAGCACTTGGATCTGGGATTTCGAGACTTAGAAGAAAATCACACCCCGGGAAAAGTGGATCTCGCGGATCGGGACGAAGCGGTGCGGGGATGGGCGAGGGCGTTTGGATCGGGGACCGGTGGATCTGGTCCCGATCCGGATCCGGCTGGAATCTCGCCGGAGTTCACCGGGGAGGTGACCGGAGATGGTGGTGGAGACGGCCGGCGAGCGAGGCGAGCGGGGCGGCGGCGCAGCGAGCACCGGGCGGCGAGGCAGGCTGCGGCGGCCGGCGCGGAGGCGGCGGGACGGCGATGACCGGGCGGCGCGGTCCGGCGATGGCGGCGCGGTCCGGCCGAGCCTCGGGCGCGAGGAGGCGGGGCGAGGGAGCGGGCCGCGGTGGCCGGCTCCGGGCTCCCGGGCCGCGGCGGCGGCTGGCGGCGGAGGTGCCACGTGGCAGCCTGCCACTGGTGCGGGCGGGCGGCGGACGGTGTCCGGCCAGCACGGACGTGTCCGGCGCGGCGCGGTGGATTTTTAGGGTTAGAGGAAGGGGAAGATCCGCGAATTTCGGGAGGGGACTTTAAATAGAGGTAGAGGGAGCTAGGAGAGTCCAAATGAGGTGCGGTTTTTGGCCACGCGATCATGATCGAACGATCTAGAAGATGGAGAAGGCTTAGGTGGGTTTTGGGTCAAATTGGAGGGGTGTTGGGCTGCAACACACACGAGGCCTTTTCGGTCCCTCGGTTAACCGTTGGAGTATCAAACGAAGTCCAAATGATATGAAACTTGACAGGCGGTCTACCGGTAGTAAACCAAGGCCGCTTGGCAAGTCTCGGTCCAATCCGGAAATGTTTAATCCCCACACATGAAAGAAAGGTAGAATTGACCACCGGAGGAGAACGAAGCGCCGGAATGCAAAACGGACAACGGGGAAAATGCTCGAATGCATGAGATGACACGTATGCAAATGCAATGCACATGATGACATGATATGAGATGCATGACAACGATAACAACACACGGAGACAAAGACCCGAACCCGAGAAAATAAATAACTTAACGCCGGAAACGGCAAGAGTTGGAGTACAAATTGGGAAAGTTACAACCGGGGTGTTACATGAGGAGGAGTCTCGAAATTGTCGAGAGATAAAGATTGATATATATGTCGATAGTATCCGGACACCGGAAGTGTTCCGGAGTGTATCGGGTATTTATCAGAGTATCGGAGGGGTTACCGGAACCCCTGGGGAGAATATATGGGCCATATGGGCCATGAGAGGGGAGCACACCAGCCCACAAGGGGTGGTGTGCCCCCCCATGACAGGAGGCCGAATTGGGAGAAAGAAAAAAGGGGGTTCGGCCCCCTTTCCTTTCTCTCTTACCCCTTCCCTTTCTTCTCCGGTGAAATAAGGAAGGGGGTGGGGGCGCCACTTGGGGAAACCCCAAGTAGTATTCGGATCCTACTTGGGGCACCCCCTGGCTGCCTCCCCTCTCCCTCCCACCTATATATATGTGGGGGCGCCCCTAGCACAGAAAATTTCCTAGCCGTGTGCGGCGCCCCCTCCACCGTTTACTCCCACGGTCATACCTTCGTAGTGCTTAGGCGAAGCCCTGCGCGGATCACTTCACCGTCACCGTCACCACGCTATCATGCTGACGGAACTCATCTACTACCTCAACAACTTGCTAGATCAAGAAGGCAAGGGACGTCACCGAACTGAATGTGTGCAGAACACGGAGGTGTTGTACGTTCGATACTTGATCGGTCAGAGCTAGAAGAAGTTCGACTACTTCAACTGCGTTGTCAAACGCTTCCGCTTACGGTCTACGAGGGTACGTAGACACACTCTCCCCCTCGTTGCTATGCATCTCCATGGATAGATCATTTTGTGTGCGTAGATTTTTTTTGTTTTCCATGCAATGTTTCCCAACAGTGGCATCACGAGCCAGGTCTATGCGTATATGATATGCAAGAGTAGAATACAAAGAGTTGTGGGAGGTGGTAGTCATACTGCTTACCACCAATGTCTTATTTTGATTCAGTGGTATTGTGGGATGAATCAGCTGATAATCCCTAAGTGCAAGGAATCATCGTAGCAATTTCCAAAGGTGGAAGTGATAAGTATGGAGTGTCGAACCCACAAGGAGCTAAAGGTAAGATCAATATTCTCTCAAGTCCTATCTGCCACTGGTACGACTCTACATATACCGAACGTTTGCTTCCAACTAGAAATAAGAAATAAAACTACATTGTGGGTATGAAGAGGGTAACTTTGCATAATATTGGAGAACTAAAATATAAAAGTAGGTGCTGTTAATATAAAGTTAGAATATATTACTATAATTGGAACTCTAGCAAGCATCCACAACTACTAAAGATCATTAAGGTAAAACCAAACCATAGCATTAAAGTATCAAGTCCCCTTTATCCCATACGTAACAACCCCCTTACTCGGGTTTATGCTTCTGTCACTCAAGAAACCCACTATAAGCGAATCATGAACGTATTGCGACACCCTATAGCAGGAATCCCTCATGTGTGCGCGGCACAGAAGGCACCATAGGACAACACCAAAATAAAACATACAACTCAAAGCAATCTAGATCATCAATCAACCCAAAGACAAAAGAAATCTACTCAAAACATCATTGGATGGCAACACATCATTGGATCATAATATGTGGCATAAAGCACCATGTTCAAGTAGGGGATTACAGCGGGGTGCGTGAGAGTGGACCATGTAAAGGAGATGAGGATGGTGATGTTGATGAAGACGATCACCGCGGCGATGGTTCCCCCGGCAGCACTCCGGCGCCACCGAGAGAGAGGGGGAGTGAAAGCACAAGTGCTCCCTGGGTGATTTTGATAATTAATGACAACATATCTCTTGTTGGACTAATACTTTTACCTATTATGTTTCAGAGAAGTTCAACAAATTAACTGGCATGGACTAAAGGATGTGGAACCCCTTCAAGATGCTAAGGACAAAGGATTAGCTCAAGCTTCAAGATCAAGACTCTACATTTTCTATTTTTAGTGATCCAAGATCACATTGAGTCTATAGGAAAAGCCAATACTATCAAGAGGGGATGAGGTGTTGCTTGATGATGTTCTTGCTTCATAGTGCTTAATGATATGCTCCAAAACCCTCAAGTACCTTCCCACATCCACATATGACCTAAACCAAAAGTCAAACTCGGCCCCACTGATTCTTTCTATCCGGCGCCACCGAGTTCAGATGTCATAGCCACTGCCACAAACCCTAGGCAAATCGGTTTCACCGATAGGGATCTCGGTCTCACCGAGATGGGATTGTAATCTCTCTGTGTATGTCCATTACCAAAATTAGTCCCACCGAGATTACAATGCAAACTTTCTGGTTAGCTTGTTACCAAAACCGGTCCCACCGAGTTTGTGCAATCGGTCTCACCAAGTTTGCCTGACCAACTCTCTAGTTAGCTTATTACCAAAATCGGTCCCACCGAGTTTGTGTAATCGGTCTCACCGAGATTACGTTATGCCCTAACCCTAACCACATCGGTCCTACCGATTTGCATCTCAGTCCCACCGAAAATCCTAACGGTCACTAGGTTTGCTAAACCGGTCCGACCGAGTTTCTCAATTCGGTCTCACCAAGATTGGTAAATTGTGTGTAACGGTTAGTTTTTGTGTGGAGGCTATATATACCCCTCCACCCACTCTTCATTCGTGGAGAGAGCCATCAGAACATACCTACACTTCCAATACACATTTTTTGAGAGAGAACCACCTACTCATGTGTTGAGGCGAAGATATTCCATTCCCACCATATGAATCTTGATCTCTTGCCTTCCCCAAGTTGCTTTCCACTCAAATCTTCTTTCCACCAAATCCATATCCTATGAGAGAGAGAGTTGAGTGTTGGGGAGACTATCATTTGAAGCACAAGAGCAAGGAGTTCATCATCAACACACCATTTTGTACTTCTTGGAGAGTGGTGTTTCCTAGATTGGCTAGGTGTCACTTGGGAGCCTCCGACAAGATTGTGGAGTTGAACCAAGGAGTTTGTAAGGGCAAGGAGATCGCCTGCTTCGTGAAGATCTACCGCTAGTGAGGCAAGTCCTTCGTGGGCGATGGCCATGATGGGATAGACAAGGTTGCTTCTTCGTGGACCCTTCGTGGGTGGAGCCCTCCGTGGACTCGCGCAATCGTTACCCTTCGTGGGTTGAAGTCTCCATCAACGTGGATGTACGATAGCACCACCTATTGGAACCACGACAAAAACATCCGTGTCTCCAATTGCGTTTGAATTCTCCAAACCCTTCCCTTGACATTCTTGCAAGTTGCATGCTTTACTTTCCGCTGCTCATATACTCTTTGCATGCTTGCTTGATATGTATTGTGTTTGTTAAACTTGTGCCAAAACTCCACTTCAACTTAAAGAAATTAAAAACTGCAACTTTCGGTACTTAGTGTCTAATCACCCCCCTCTAGACACTTCTTCTCAATCCTTTCAATTGGTATCAGAGCCTTGGTCTCCATTGCCTTGGTTTAAACACCATTGGAGGAAGATGGATGAGTCTACTTTGGGGAGTCTTAGACATAGAGTGCCTATTCTTGATGGAGAATATTTTCATGATTGGAAAAATGAAATGCTTGAGATTTTCAATGAATATCATTTGAGCAAGTATATTGCTAGCCCTTGTGCACCTCATGTTGATCCCATGCATCCTACCCTTGATGAGTCAATTGACATGATTCGCAATCTTAGAACTGTTAATCTTATCACTGGAGGCTTGCCTAGAAACTTGATTGGATGTTTGCCTACTCTTAAGTGTGCCTACACCATATGGAAATTTCTTGAGGAACTCTTTCCAAATTATTCCTTGAAAGATCTAGATGAAATCCTCCATAAGTCTATTTCCTTGATTAAGATGAGTTCCAATGATCCCAAATTTGGTGACTGCTTATTTGAACTTACTAATCTTACGAGTGCCAAAGGAGATGTTGGAATCATTAGCAATATCATTTCCAAAGCTATTAGAATTCATAAAGATAACTATAGAAATGATCATTTATCTAATTAATTACCCTCTCTAGGAATTGATCAATCACAAGATGATGTTGAACATGGATACTATGATGAGGATGATGATAGTGACTATGATCTCGATGATGCGATGAGACACTTTGGTCTTATGGAAAATATTCGCGGCTACATGGCTGGAGGAAAGGAATGGGTCCTTGATAGTGGATGTACTGATCATATGACCGGAGATAAAGACATGTTTCGTGAGCTTGCTGGAAACGACGGCCCTCGAAAGTATGTCACTTTTGGTGATAATTCAAAGGGTAAGGTGGTTGTTCTTGGTAAGGTGGCCATCTCACATGATAGCTCCATACAAAATGTCATGCTCGTTGAATCTCTTGGCTACAACTTACTTTCAGTATCTAGACTTGCTGATTTCGGTTTCAATGTTCTATTTACTGAAGTAGACTGCCAAGTGTTTCGTAGAGATAATCATAAAATGGTATTTACCGGTATACGTAGAGGAGATCTTTACATTGTTGATTTCACTAAAAAGGCTCAACCTAGAACTTGCTTAATTGCTAAATCTTCTAAAGGCTGGTTGTGGCATAGAAGGCTAGGCCATGTGGGCATGCGAAACCTTGACAAACTCATTAAAGGAAATCATATCCTTGGCGTTAACGATGTCATATTTGACAAGGATAGACTTTGTAGTGCTTGTCAATTAGGGAAACAAGTTGGAGGAAGTCATCGCGCTAAGAACATCATGACCACAAGAAGACCACTCGAGCTACTTCACATGGATCTCTTTGGTCCAAATGCCTACAAGAGTCTCGGTGGTAACTCATTTGGTCTAGTCATAGTTGATGATTTTTCAAGATTTACGTGGGTGTTCTTTCTTGATGACAAATCACAGGTCCAAAAGATCTTCAAAAACTTTGCTAGGAAGGCCCAAAATCAATTTGACGTAAAGATCAAGAAGGTTCAGAGCGACAACGGAACGGAGTTCAAGAACGCAAATGTGGACACCTTTCTTGACGAAGAAGGGATTACACATGAGTTCTCGGCTACGTACACACCTCAACAAAATGGAGTCATTGAGAGGAAGAACTGGACTCTTATCGAGATGGCAAGAACGATGCTTGATGAGTACAAGACGCCAAAACACTTTTGGGCGGAAGCGGTTGAGACAACTTGTCATGCAAAAAATCGCTTGTATCTTCACAAGCTACTCGGCAAGACGGCATACGAGCTCCTCACCGGTAACAAACCCCAAGTTGGATACTTACGAATATTCGGCTCAAAGTACTACATTCTTGATAAGCATCGTCGTTCTCCTAAGTCTCATGATGGTTTCCTACTTGGTTATGGCTCAAACTCTCACACATACCGTGTCTACAACAATTTCACCCGAAAGGTTGAAGAAACGGTGGATGTGAAGTTTGATGAATCTAATGGCTCGCAAGTAGAGCAATTGCCAATTGATGTAGGAGACAAAGATCCATCGGAAGCAATCCAAGACTTGTCTATTGGCAAGATTCGTCCAACGGAGATAAAGGAGAGTACCTCGTTCATCCAAGTGGAAGCTTCTACCTCACGACAAGGTGAACCAAGAGTTGATACGGAAGCATCCACGAGTGGGACACACCAAGATGAAGAAAACAAGGAAGTGCACCAAGACGAACGTCAACAACCTCCTTCTCCACCACGACTAGAGAACGACAACGCTAACAATGAAGAAGGCCAAGAAGAAGAAAAAGATGAAGAAGATGTTCAACCAAGACCCAAGCAAAAGCTTTCACGAGTTCGAGCAAGAATTGCTAAATATCATCCCGTGGAGCAAATCTACAATGATATCCAAACCGAGAGAATCACTCGCTCTAAAACTCATTTGGCTAACTTTTGTGAACATTACTCATTCATCTCTAGAATTGAACCTATGAAGGTTGAAGAAGCAATGGAGGATCCAGACTGGATAAACGCTATGCATGAAGAGCTACACAACTTTGAGACAAATCAAGTGTGGACATTGGTCGAGAAGCCCGACAACAACCACAACATCATCGGTACCAAATGGGTGTTTCGCAACAAGCAAGATGAAGATGGACAAGTGGTTCACAACAAAGCACGTCTCGTCGCCCAAGGCTACACACAAGTCGAAGGTATGGACTATGGTGAGACATATGCTCCCGTTGCTAGACTTGAGTCCATTCGCATCTTACTTGCTTATGCTAATCTGTTGGAAATATGCCCTAGAGGCAATAATAAATTAGTTATTATTATTATATTTCATTGTTCATTATAATCGTTTATTATCCATGCTAGAATTGTATTGATAGGAAACTCAGATACATGTGTGGATACATAGACAACACCATGTCCCTAGTAAGCCTCTAGTTGACTAGCTCGTTGATCAATAGATGGTTACGGTTTCCTGACCATGGACATTGGATGTCGTTGATAACTGGATCACATCATTAGGAGAATGATGTGATGGACAAGACCCAATCCTAAGCCTAGCACAAGATCGTGTAGTTCGTATGCTAAAGCTTTTCTAATGTCAAGTATCATTTCCTTAGACGATGAGATTGTGCAACTCCCGGATACCGTAGGAGTGCTTTGGGTGTGCCAAACGTCACAACGTAACTGGGTGGCTATAAAGGTTCACTACAGGTATCTCCGAAAGTGTCTGTTGGGTTGGCACGATTCGAGACTGGGATTTGTCACTCCGTGTAAACGGAGAGGTATCTCTGGGCCCACTCGGTAGGACATCATCATAATGTGCACAATGTGACCAAGGAGTTGATCACGGGATGATGTGTTACAGAACGAGTAAAGAGACTTGCCGGTAACAAGATTGAACAAGCTATCGGGATACCGACGATCAAATCTCGGGCAAGTATCGTACCGATGGACAAAGGGAATTGTATACGGGATTGATTGAATCCTTGACATCATGGTTCATCCGATGAGATCATCATGGAGCATGTGGGAGCCAACATGGGTATCCAGATCCCGCTGTTGGTTATTGAACGGAGAGTTGTCTCGGCCATGTCTGCATGACTCCCGAGCCTGTAGGGTCTACACACTTAAGGTTCGATGACGCTAGGGTTATAGGGAATAGATGTACGTGGTTACCGAATGTTTTTCGGAGTCCCGGATGAGATCCCAGATGTCACGAGGAGTTCCGGAATGGTCCGGAGGTAAAGATTTATATATGGGAAGTCATCATACGGTCACCGGAATAATTCGAGGGTTACCGGTATTGTACCGGGACCACCGGAGGGGTTCCGGGGGTCCACCGGGAGGGTCCACCTGCCCCGGAGGGCCCTATGGGCTGTATGTGGAGAGGGACCAGCCCCTTAGTGGGCTGGGCGCCTCCCCCCTAGGGCCCATGCGCCTAGGGTTTGGGGGAAACCTAAAGGGGGGGCACCCCCCTTGCCTTGGGGGGCAAGGCAACCCCCCTTGGCCGCCGCCCCCTCCTCAGATTGGATCTGAGGGGGCCGGCCCCCTCTCCCTTGCCCCTATATATATGTGGGGGTTGGGAGGGCAGCCGCACCCAAGTTCTGGCGCAGCCCTCCCCCTCTCCCAAGTCCTCCTCTTCTTCTACGGTGCTTGGCGAAGCCCTGCAGGATTACCACGCTCCTCCTTCACCACCATGCCGTCGTGCTGCTGCTGGATGGAGCCTTCCCCAACCTCTCCTTCTCCCCTTGCTGGATCAAGGCGTAGGAGACATCACCGGGCTGTACGTGTGTTGAACGCGGAGGTGCCGTCCGTTCGGAACTAGGATCATCGGTGATTTGGATCACGACGAGTACGACTCCATCAACCCCGTTCACTTGAACGCTTCCGCTTAACGATCTACAAGGGTATGTAGATGCACTCCCCTTCCCCTCGTTGCTGATTACTCCATAGATTGATCTTGGTGATGTGTAGAAAATTTTAAATTTCTGCTACGATCTCCAACAGTGGCATCATGAGCTAGGTCTATGCGTAGTTTCTATGCACGAGTAGAACACAAGTTGTTGTGGGCGTCGATTTTGTCAATTTACTTGCCGTTACTAGTCTTATCTTGATTCGGCAGCATCGTGGGATGGAGCGGCCCGGACCGACCTTACACGTACTCTTACGTGAGACTGGTTCCACCGACTGACATGCACCAGTTGCATAAGGTGGCTAGCGGGTGTCTGTCTCTCCCACTTTAGTCGGATCGGATTCGATGAAAAGGGTCCTTATGAAGGGTAAATAGAAATTGGCATATCACGTTGTGGTTTTCGCGTAGGTAAGAAACATTCTTGCTAGAAACCTATAGCAGCCACGTAAAAACTTGCAACAACAATTAGAGGACGTCTAACTTGTTTTTGCAGCATATGCCTTGTGATGTGATATCGCCAAAAGGATGTGATGAATGATATATGTGATGTATGAGATTGATCGTGTTCTTGTAATAGGAATCACG
The DNA here is from genome assembly GCF_056163025.1 of Triticum urartu. NCBI lineage: Eukaryota > Viridiplantae > Streptophyta > Magnoliopsida > Poales > Poaceae > Triticum > Triticum urartu. Next base: position 45,278,500 of record NC_141876.1, on the reverse strand, counting down.
ACTTGCATGTCGATGAGTATGACAACCGGCAGGAGCCATAGGAGTTGTCTTAATTTATTTATGACCTGCGTGTCAACATAAACGTCATGTAATTACTTTACTTTATTGCTAAAGCGTTAGCCATAGTAGTAGAAGTAATAGATGACAAGACAACTTCAAGAAGACACGATGATGGAGATCATGGTGTCATGCCGGTGACAACGATGATCATGGAGCCCCAAAGATGGAGATCAAAAGGAGCAAAATGATATTGGCCATATCATGTCACTATTTGATTGCATATGATGTTTATCATGTTTTACATCTTATTTGCTTAGAACGACGGTAGCTTAAATAAGATGATCCCTCACTAAAATTTCAAGAAAAGTGTTCCCCCTAACCGTGCACCATTGCGAAGGTTCGTCGTTTTGAAGCACCACGTGATGATCGGGTGTGATAGATTCTAACGTTCGAATACAACGGGTGTAAGCCAGATTTACACACGCAATACACTTAGGTTGACTTGACGAGCCTAGCATGTACAGACATGGCCTCGGAACACGGAAGACCGAAAGGTCGAGCATGAGTCGTATAGAAGATACGATCAACATGAAGATGTTCACCGATGTTGACTAGTCCGTCTCACGTGATGATCGGACACGGCCTAGTTGACTCGGATCATGTTTCACTTAGATGACTAGAGGGATGTCTATCTGAGTGGGAGTTCATTAAATAATTTGATTAGATGAACTCAATTATCATGAACATAGTCTAAATTGTCTTTGCAAATGTGTTGTAGATAAATAGCTCACGTTGTAGCTCCCTGTTTCAATACGTTCCTAGAGAAATATTAAGTTGAAAGATATTGTAAGCACTGATGCGGACTAGGTCCGTAGTCCGAGGAGTGTCCTCACTTCTACACAGAAGGCTTACGTCTTTGATGCACCACTCGATGTGCAAACCCCTACAACGTCGTCTGTGGATGTTGTGAACACCTGACAGACACATCCTGATGACTACTTGATAGTTTAGTGCACCATACTTTACGGCTTAGAATCGGGATTCCAATGACGTTTTGAACGCCATAGAACATATGAGATGTTCCAAGAGCTGAAATTGGGATTTCGGGCTCATGCCCGTGTTGAGAGGTGTGAGACCTCTGACAAGTTCTTTTGCCAACAAGATGGAGGAGAATAGCTCAGCTAGTGAGCATGTGCTCAGAATGTCTGGGTGCTACAATCACTTAAATCAAGTGGGAGTTAAACTTCCAGATAAGATAGTGATTGATAGAGTTCTCTAGCCACTATCACTAAGCTACTAGATCTTCGTGATGAACTATGACATGCAAGGGATGGAGTTGATCCCGGAGCTGTTCACGATGCTTAAGACCACAAAAGGTAGAAATCAAGAAGGAGCATCAAGTGTTGATGGTTTAAAAAGACCACTGGTTTCAAGAAGGGCAAGGGCTAGAAGGGAAACTTCATGGATGGCAAACCAGTTGCCGCTCCAGTGAAGGAACCCAAGGTTGAACCCAAACCCGAGACTAAGTGCTTCTATTGTAAGGGGAACGGTCACTGGTAGCAGAATTACCCCAAATGCATGGTAGATAAGAAGGCTGGCAACTTCAACAAAGTATATACATGTTATTAATGTGTACCTCGCTAGTACTCCTGGTAGCACCTGGGTATTGGATACCGGTTCAGTTGCTATTACTGGTGACTTGAAGCAAAAGCTACGGACTAAACGGAGACTGGCTAAGGGCGAGGTGACGATGTGTGTTGGAAGTGTTTCCAAAGTTGATGAGATCACCATCGCATGCTCCATCTGCCTTCGGGATTAGTATTGAACCTAGATAAATGTTATCAGGTGTCTACGTTGAGCATGAATATGATTAGATCATGTTCATTGCGATACGGTCATTCATTTAAGTTAGAGAATAATGGTTATTCTGTTTACATGAATGATACCTTTCATGGTCATGCACCCTATGTGAATGGTTCATTGAATCTCGGTCGTGGTAATACACATGTTCACGCCAAAAGATGTAGAGTTAATAATGATAGTACCACTTTCTCGTGGCACTGCCGCTTAGGTCATATTGGCGTAAGATGCATGAAGAAACTCCATGTCGATGGATGTTTGGAGTCACTTGATTTTGAATTGCTTGACACATGCGAGCCATGCCTCATGGGCAGGATGACTAAGACCCCGCTTTCAGGTACAATAAAACGGGCAAGTGACTTGTTGGAAATCATACATGCTGATGCGTGTGATCCAATGAGAATTGAAGCGTGCGGTGGATATCGCTATTTTCTATCTTCACTAACGATTTGAGTAGATATAGGTATATTTACTTAATGAAGCACAAGTCTGAAACGTTTGAAAAGTTCAAGCGATTTCAGAGTGAAGTTAAGAATCATCGTAACAAGAAGATCAAATTCCTGTGATCTGATCAATGAGAATTTCTGAGTTATGAGTTTGGCAAACAGTTAAGACATTGTGGAATTGTTTCACAGTTGAAGCCACCTGGAACACCACAGGGTAATGGTGTGTCCGGACGTCGTAATCGAACCTTATGAGATATGGTGCGATCTATGATGTCTCTTACCGATCTACCGTTTTCATTTTGAGGTTACGCGTTAGAGACAGCTGCATTCACTTTAGATAGAACACCATCTAAGTCCGTTGAGATGGCGTCGTATGAACATTGGTTTGGCAAGAAACCAAAGTTGTTGTTTCTTAATGTTTGGGGCTGCGATGCTTAAGGCTTCAGCCGGAGAAGCTCGAACCCAAAGCGGACAAACACATCTTCATAGGATACCCAAAGGTGACAGTTGGGTACACCTTCTATCTCAGATCCGAGGGCAAATTGTTTGTCGCTAAGAAAGGGTCCTTTCTCGAGAAGGAGTTTCTCTCGAAAGAATTGAGTGGGAGGAAGATAGAACTTGATGAGGTTGTCGAACCTTTATTTCAACCAGAGAGTGATGCAACACAGAAAGATGTTTTCTATGGAGCCTACATCTGTTGAATAGGAAGTTAATGATAGTGATCATGAAGCTTCGGATCAAGTTGCTATCGAACCCCGTAGGTCGACAAGGATATGTACTACTCCTGAGTGGTACGGTAATCCTGTCTTAGATATCATGTTGTTAGACAACAATGAACCTGCAAGCTATGGAGAAGCGATGGTGGGCCCGTATTCCGACAAATGGTTGGAAGCCATGAAATCCGAGATAGGATCCATGTATCAGAACAAAGTATGGACTTTGGTGGACTTGCCCGATGATCGGCAAGCCATTGAGATAAATGGATCTTTAAGAAGAAGACGGACATGGGCGGTAATGTTACCATCTATGAAGCTCGACTTGTGGGAAAGAGTCTTTTCACAAGTTCAAGGAGTTGACTACGATGAGAATTTCTCACCCGTAGCGATGCTTAAGTCTGTCGGAATCATGTTAGCATTAGCTGTATTTTCCGATTATGAAATCTGACAGATGGACGTCAAAAACAAGTTTTCTTACCAGTTTTCGTAAGAAAGAGTTGTATGTGATACAATCAAAGTTTTGTCGATCCTAAGGATGCTAAAAGGTATGCTGGCTCCAGCAATCCTTCTATGGACTAGAGCAAGCATCTCGGAATCGGAATATATGTTTTGATGGAGTGATCAAAGCTTTTAGGTTTATACAATGTTTGCTAGAAACTTGTATTTACAAGAAAGTGAGTGGGAGCACTACAACATTTCTGATAAGTATATGTGGATGACATATTGTTGATCCGAAATAATGTAGAATTTCTGGAAAGCATAAACGGTTGTTTGAAGAGTGTTTTTCAAAGGAAGACCTGGATAAAGCTGCTTACATATTAGGCATCAAGATCTATAGAGATAGATCAAGACGCCTGATGATACTTTCAAAGAACGCACACCTTGACATGTTTTTGAAGGAGTTCAAAATAGATCAGTCAAAGAAGGGGTTCTTACCTGAGTTGTAAGGTGTGAAGTTGAGTAAGACTCAAAGATTGACCACGGCAGAAGAAAGAGGAAGGACGAAGGTCGTCCCCTATGCTCTTGTCATAGGCCCTATACGGTATGCCATGCTGAGTACCGCACCATATGTGTGCCTTGCCACATGTCTGGCAAGAGGGTGCAAAGGTGATCTAGGAGTGGATCACCAGATAGCAGTCAAAATTATCCTTAGAGGAATAAGGAAATGTTTCTTGGTTATGGGGGTGATAAAGAGTTCGACATAAAGAGTTACGTCGATGCAAGCTTAACACCTATCCGGATAGCTCTGAGTAGAGATACCGGATACGTATAATGGAGCAATAATTTGGAATAGTTCCAAGTGGAACGTGGTAGCAGCATCTACGATATAAAGTTTTGCGAAATACATAGGGATCTGAATATGGCAAGAACCGTTGACTACAGCCTCTCTCACAAGCATAACATGATCAAACCCAGAACTCTTTGAGTGTTTATCACATAGTGATGTGAACTAGATCATTGAGTCTAGTAGACTCTTGGATGTTGGTCACATGGCGATGTGACCTGTGAGTGTTAATCACATGGCGATGTGAACTAGATTATTGACTCTAGTCCAAGTGGGAGACTGTTGGAAATATGCCCTAGAGGCAATAATAAATTAGTTATTATTATTATATTTAATTGTTCATGATAATCGTTTATTATCCATGCTAGAATTGTATTGATAGGAAACTCACATACATGTGTGGATACATATACAACACCATGTCCCTAGTAAGCCTCTAGTTGACTAGCTCGTTGATCAATAGATGGTTATGGTTTCCTGACCATGGACATTGGATGTCGTTGATAACGGGATCACATCATTAGGAGAATGATGTGATGGACAAGACCCAATCCTAAGCCTAGCACAAGATCGTGTAGTTCGTATGCTAAAGCTTTTCTAATGTCAAGTATCATTTCATAGACGATGAGATTGTGCAACTCCCGGATACCGTAGGAGTGCTTTGGGTGTGCCAAACGTCACAACGTAACTGGGTGGCTATAAAGGTTCACTACAGGTATCTCCGAAAGTGTCTGTTGGGTTGGCACGAATCGAGACTGGGATTTGTCACTCCGTGTAAACAGAGAGGTATCTCTGGGCCCACTCGGTAGGACATCATCATAATGTGCACAATGTGACCAAGGAGTTGATCACGGGATGATGTGTTACGGAACAAGTAAAGAGACTTGCCGGTAACGAGATTGAACAAGGTATCGGGATACCGACGATCGAATCTCGGGCAAGTATCGTACCGATGGACAAAGGGAATTGTATACGGGATTGATTGAATCCTTGACATCGTGGTTCATCCGATGAGATCATCGTGGAGCAAGTGGGAGCCAACATGGGTATCCAGATCCCGCTGTTGGTTATTGACCGGAGAGTTGTCTCGGCCATGTCTGCATAACTCCCAGGCCCGTGGGGTCTACACACTTAAGGTTCGATGACGCTAGGGTTATAGGGAATACATGTACGTGGTTACCGAATGTTGTTCGGAGTCCCGGATGAGATCCCGGATGTCACGAGGAGTTCCGGAATGGTCCGGAGGTAAAGATTTATATATGGGAAGTCATCATACGGTCACCGGAATAATTCGAGGGTTACCGGTATTGTACCGGGACCACCGGAGGGGTTCCGGGGGTCCACCGGGAGGGTCCACCTGCCCCGGAGGGCCCTATGGGCTGTATGTGGAGAGGGACCAGCCCCTTAGTGGGCTGGGCGCCTCCCCCCTAGGGCCCATGCGCCTAGGGTTTGGGGGAACCCTAAAGGGGGGCGCCCCCTTGCCTTGGGGGGCAAGGCAACCCCCCTTGGCCGCCGCCCCCTCCTCAGATTGGATCTGAGGGGGCCGGCCCCCCTCTCCCTTGCCCCTATATATATGTGGGGGTTGGGAGGGCAGCCGCACCCAAGTTCTGGCGCAGCCCTCCCCCTCTCCCAAGTCCTCCTCTTCTCCTACGGTGCTTGGCGAAGCCCTGCAGGATTACCACGCTCCTCCTGCACCCCCATGCCGTCGTGCTGCTGCTGGATGGAGCCTTCCCCAACCTCTCCTTCTCCCCTTGCTGGATCAAGGCGTAGGAGACGTCACCGGGCTGTACATGTGTTGAACGCGAAGGTGCCGTCCGTTCGGCACTAGGATCATCGGTGATTTGGATCACGACGAGTACGACTCCATCAACCCCGTTCACTTGAACGCTTCCGCTTAACGATCTACAAGGGTATGTAGATGCACTCCCCTTCCCCTCGTTGCTAGATTACTCCATAGATTGATCTTGGTGATGCGTAGAAAATTTTAAATTTCTGCTACGATCTCCAACATAATCACCATGATATCACTTTGTACCAAATGGACATTAAAAGTGCTTTTCTAAATGGTGAAATTGAGGAGGAAGTTTATGTTAAGCAACCTCCCAGCTTTGTCAATCCTAAGAAACCTAATCATGTCTACAAACTTCACAATGCCCTTTATGGTCTTAAACAAGATCCTAGAGCATGGTATAAATGCTTGACCAAGTTCCTTATTGAAAAAGGCTTTGAAATTGGAAAAATAGATTCTACTCTTTTTACTAAAAGGGTTAATGGAGAACTATTTGTATGCCAAATTTATGTCGATGATATTATATTTGGATCAACTAACCCTCATTTTAGTGAAAAGTTTGGGAAGCTAATGTCGGAGAAGTTTGATATGTCTATGATGAGTGAACTCAAATTCTTTCTTGGTTTGCAAATCAAGCAAACCAAGGAAGGCACCTTTGTCTCTCAAACGAAGTACACCAAGGACTTATTCAAGAAGTTCAATATGCAAGAATGCAAAGGTATGACTACACCCATGCCTACTAGTGGACATCTTGATTTGACCAAAGATGGTGAACCGGTTGATCAAAAAGTTTACCGCTCTATGATTGGTTCATTATTATATCTATGTGCTTCACGTCCCGATATCATGCTAAGTGTGTGCATGTGTGCACGATATCAAGCCGCTCCTAAGCAATGCCATCTTAAGGCCGTGAAGAGGATAGTGAGATACTTAATACATACACCAAATTTTGGCATTTGGTATCCAAAGGGGGCTTCCTTTGATCCTGTTGGCTACTCTGACTCAGACTATGCCGGTGACAAGGTTGATAGAATGTCCACTTCGGGTACTTGTCAATTCCTTGGTAGATCTCTTGTTTCTTGGTCTTCCAAGAAACAAAACTCGGTATCCTTATCCATCGCCGAAGCGGAATACATTGCCGCTGGTTCATGTTGTGCTCAATTACTTTGGATGACCCAAACTCTTAAAGATAATGGGATATATGTGAAACATGTTCCATTACATTGTGACAATGAAAGTGCTATCAATATTGCTCACAATCCCATGCAACACTCTCGAACTAAGCATATTGAAGTTCGTCATCATTTCATTCGAGATCACATTGCTAAGGGTGACATAAACCTTAAGCATGTTCGCACCGACAAGCAATTAGCGGATATATTCACTAAACCACATGAAGAGAAAGTGTTTTGCAGGTTAAGAGGTGAATTGAACATCATTGATGCTTCAAACTTGGAGTAGGAACTCCATTGGATACATGCAAGACTTGAGCTTACGACTAATCACTTGATATTTCTCCTATGATGATGATCTTATGTCTCGAAAAATTTGCATCTTGCATGTTTTCTAACCCTTGTAGGTACTTGGATGAATCTAATTCTATGAGATTGCAACTCACTCACATCTTGAGCAAGCTCTACATCACCAAGTCTCTACACAATGGTGGTTGATGACAAGGAAGCACGAAACCTTTCAAACATATCCTTTGACAAATTCTATGTTGAGTTTCATGATTGTCATGTTGGATACACAAGTGCTCTTCCTTGCGAAAACTAACCCATGTAGGTAGATGAACTCAAAATCCAAAGGGTGCTCCCAACTCTTGATGGGCTACATCAACCTTGAGCAACCCACACAAGTTCAACTACATGATCAAGATCAACACCGCCACCCAAGGTATGTTATTCCATCTTAGAGTAGCTTTAATCCAAGTCATGAGTCAAAGCAACTCGACAAGATGTGAATACATCAAGATAATTAAACGAAAAATGGTAACCCCATTTTGAGCTTAAACGATGAGTACGACCTATGATCAAGTGATCTCACTTGACTCCTAAGTCAATATACTCTAACATAGGTGACTTTGTCACCGCCCAACTCTAGATGAAGTTCTCTTGTGTTCTTTTCTGTGTTCTTGCATTTGTCTCATGCATATTTGTTTCCCCCTTCAAAAAAAACTTCATCTAGATCTTTTAGTTTCTTTTCTTTGCTTTTTGTTCTGCATTTTCTGCATCCAGTTCATTGCAAATCTTTGTGAGATCTTATTTGTCAAGTGAGCTGAGGTGACAAGTGTTTTTCTCTGTGATGAATTCGGTTCCACCGGTTTCATGTCTCCGGTCTAGCCGAAGATTTTCGGAGCAACCGAAGCATACAACTCGGTGACACCAATTTCACTACAGGAAAAACATGTTGCCATTTATTCCTGCTTTATTCTTGATCCAGCTCCACTCAATGAATCTTGTCCTCTACAAGCATCACATTTACCTTAATGCTTTGTACTGTGATTCAAGGACCGAACCCATTCACAACAAATTCCAGAAGACCATTATTGGAAATTGATGTCAAAGGGGGAGAGAGAGAGAGATCACATCAAAGCTTAATCATATCTCTAGGGGGAGACATCTCTAGGGGGAGGGAATACTCCAGGAAAGAGTAATCTTCAAGGATCCCAGATGCTTGATGTTCAAGAGGAGAGATGCCATGTGTCTTCTTGGGGAAAGACATGTTCATATGTGCTTATTTGCATTAGCTCTATTCATTTGTTTCTTTGAGCTCTGTTTTTCTGTTCCCTATCTTCTCCCAGTATCCCATGCTAGATTCAGGGGGAGCAAGACATCCAAGGGAAAGAAAGTTATTAAATTCATTGCATATCTTTCTCTTTGGGGACATGTCAATATCTATCATGGTACTTTGTACTCACTCTACATGTCATCCCAGTCTTGGTACTCTTGTGGTTTCTTTTGTTTGCTCTAGCTAGTGGGTGCATCTGTGTTATCTAACCTTGTTTACGCAGGCTCATCCCATCCTAGCCAACTCAAGACCACAAGGTAAGTATGTGCATCATAGTCATGTGTATGAGAAATTCTTGTTGATGTACATACTGTTTACAAGAAGGACTCATGGGCATGAAGGTACACTTCCCATATTCATATCTTTTTCCCTGATGCATGTAGACAAGATACATGTAACACTTTGCTACTCTGTCATGGTTATTCTCTCACATGCTTCTATATTCCATATTCACATGATTGCATACATGTAGGGGGAGCCTATGCTTGTTACATGTCTTTCCAAAGCTTTACTTGCTATTCTCTATATCTTTATCTAAAGCTTTGATGTATGTTTCCATCAATTACCAAAAAGGGGGAGATTGAAATCACAAGTGCTCCCTGGGTGATTTTGATAATTAATGACAACATATCTCTTGTTGGACTAATACTTTTACCTAGTATGTTTCAGACAAGTTCAACAAATTAAGTGGCATTGACTAAAGGATGTGGAACCCCTTCAAGATGCTAAGGACAAAGGATTAGCTCAAGCTTCAAGATCAAGACTCTAATTTTTCTATTTTTAGTGATCCAAGATCACATCGAGTCTATAGGAAAAGCCAATGCTATCAAGAGGGGATGAGGTGTTGCTTGATGATGTTCTTGCTTCATAGTGCTTAATGATATGCTCCAAAACCCTCAACTACCTTCCCACATCCACATATGACCTAAACCAAAATTCAAACTCGGCCCCACCGATTCTTTCTACCCGGCGCCACCGAGTTCAGATGTCATAGCCACTGCCACAAACCCTAGGCAAATCGGTTTCACTGATAGGGATCTCGGTCTCACCGAGATGGGATTGTAATCTCTCTGTGTATGTCCATTACCAAAATCGGTCCCACCGAGATTGAGCAATCGGTACTACCGGGATTACAATGCAAACTTTCTGGTTAGCTTATTACCAAAATCGGTCCCACCGAGTTTGTGCAATCGGTCTCACCAAGTTTGCCTGACCAACTCTCTAGTTAGCTTATTACCAAAATCGGTCCCACAGAGTTTGTGTAATCGGTCTCACCGAGATTACGTTATGCCCTAACCCTAACCATATCAGTCCTACCGAGTTGAATCTCAGTCCCACCGAAAATCCTAACGATCACTAGGTTTGCTAAATCGTTCCGACCGAGTTTCTCAATTCGGTCTCACCGAGATTGGTAAATTGTGTGTAATGGTTAGTTTTTGTGTGGAGGCTATATATACCCCTCCACCCACTCTTCATTCGTGGAGAGAGCCATCAGAACATACCTACACTTCCAATACACATTTTCTGAGAGAGAACCACCTACTCATGTGTTGAGGCCAAGATATTCCATTCCCACCATATGAATCTTGATCTCTAGCCTTCCCCAAGTTGCTTTCCACTCAAATCTTCTTTCCACAAAAATCCATATCCTGTGAGAGAGAGTTGAGTGTTGGGGAGACTATCATTGGAAGCACAAGAGCAAGGAGTTCATCATCAACACACCATTTGTTACTTCTTGGAGAGTGGTGTCTCCTAGATTGGCTAGGTGTCACTTGGGAGCCTCCGACAAGATTGTGGAGTTGAACCAAGGAGTTTGTAAGGGCAAGGAGATCGCCTACTTCGTTAAGATCTACCGCTAGTGAGGCAAGTCCTTCGTGGGCGATGGCCATGATGGGATAGACAAGGTTGCTCCTTCATGGACCCTTCGTGGGTGGAGCCCTACGTGGACTCACGCAACCGTTACCCTTCGTGGGTTGAAGTCTCCATCAACGTGGATGTACGATAGCACCACCTATCGGAACCACGACAAAAACATCCGTGTCTCCAATTGCGTTTGAATTCTCCAAACCCTTCCGTTTACATTCTTGCAAGTTGCATGCTTTAGTTTCCGCTACTCATATACTCTTTGCATGCTTGCTTGATATGTATTGTGTTTGTTAAACTTGTGCCAAAACTCCACTTCAACTTAAGGAAATTAAAAACTGCAACTTTTGGTACTTAGTGTCTAATCACCCCCCTCTAGACACCTCTTCTCGGTCCTTTCAGGGAGAGAGTCTCCCCCTTGTGCTTCCTCCTCCATGGCCTCCCCGCTAGATGGGGAGAGGTTCTCCCTCTGGTCCTTGGCCTCCATGGTGATGATGGCCCCTTTCGGGATCCTCCTCCATGGCCTCCGGTGATGATGGCCCCCTCCGGCAGGGTGCCGGAGAGGGCCTAAATTGATTTTTCGTGGCTACAGAGGCTTGCGGCAGCAGAACTCCCGATCTAGAATTCTTTTCAGGGGTTTATGTATTTATAGGAATTTTTGGCGTCAGTTTCACGTTAGGGGGGGAGTCCACAAGTCAACGAAAAGGGTGGAGCACCCTCCCGGGGGGGGGGGAGGTAGGGCGCGCCCTCCACCCCTGTGGTTGCCTCGGGACTCTTCTAGCCCAACTCTTTTGCTTCGGGGCTTCTTCTGGTCCATAAAAAATCACCGTAAATTTTCAGGTCATTTGGACTCAGTTTGATATTCCTTTTCTGCGAAACTCAAAAACAAGGAAAAACAGAAACTGGCACTGGGCTCTAGGTTAATAGGTTAGTCTAGAATATAAATGCATATAATCCAAGATAGATAATATAGTAGCATGAATACTTCATAAATTATAGATACGTTGGAGACGTATTAGCGGCCCAGACCAACCTTGCATGTCCACGCACATGAGACCTGTTGCACCGACATACATGCAACTAGTTTTGCATAAAGGTGGCTGGCGGGTGTCTATTTCTCCTACTGTAGCTGAATCAAATTTGACTGTGGCCGGTCCTTGAAGAAGGTTAAAACAGCAAACTTGACGAAACACCATTGTGGTTTGATGCGTATGTAAGAATGGTTCTTGCTAGAAACCCGTAGCAACCACATACAACTTGCAACAACAAAGTAGAGGACATCTAACTTGTTTTTGTAGGGTATGTTGTGATGTGATATGGTCAAGACATGATGCGATATACATTATTGTATGAGATGATCATGTTTTGTAAGATATTTGGCAACCGGCAGGAGCCTTATGGTTGTCTCTTTATTGTATGAAATGCAAACGCCATGTAATTGCTTTACTTTATCGCTATGAGTTGGCAATATTTGTAGAAGCAATAGTTGGCGAGACGACCACAACACAACGATGGAGAGCAAGGTGTCGAGCCGGTGATGATGGAGATCATAACGATGCTTTGGAGATGGAGATCAAAAGCACAAGATGATGATGGCCATACCATGTCACATATTTTGATTGCACGTGATGTTTATCTTTTATGCATATTATTTTGCTTAGAACGACAGTAGCATTATAAGATGATTCCTTAACTAAATTTCAAGGTAAATTTTTTGTCCCTGAGTATGCATCGTTGCTGCAGTTCATCGTGCTGAGACACCACGAGATGATCGGGTGTGATAGACTCTATGTTCACATACAACAGGTGCAAGACAGTTTTGCACATGCGGAATACTTGGGTTAAACTTGATGAGCTTAACATTGTACAGACATGGCCTCGGAACACTGGAGACTGAAAGGTCGAACGTTAATCATATAGTAGATATGATCAATAGAGACATTCACCATTGATGACTACCCCATGTCACATGATGATCGGACATGGGTTAGTTGATTTGGATCACATATCACTTAGATGACTTGAGGGATGTCTATTTAAGTGGGAGTTCATTAGTAATTTGATTAATTGAACTTTAATTTACCATGAACTTAACCCTGATAGTATTTGAAAATTATGTTGTAGATCAATAGCTCGTGTTGTAGCTCCCCTATGTTTTTGATATGTTCCTAGAGAAAACTAAGTTGAAAGATGATAGTAGCAATGATGAGGACCGGGTCCGTAATCTGAGGACTATATATCCTCATTACTGCACAGAAGAATTATGTCCTTGATGCACCGCCAAGTGACAGACCTATTACAGGAGCAGACGCAGCCGTTATGAATGTTTGGCAAGCTCGATATGATGACTACTTGATAGTTTAGTGCACCATGCTTTACGGCTTAGAACCGGGACTTCAAAAATGTTTTGAACACCATAGAACATATGAGATGTTCCAAGAGAAGAAATTGGTATTTCAGACTCATGCCCGTGTTGAGAGGTAGGAGACCTCTGACAAGTAGTTTGCCTACAAGATGGAGGAGAATAACTCAGCTAGTGAGCATGTGCTCAGAATGTCCGGGCACTACAATCCCTTGAATCAAGTGGGAGTTAATCTTCCAGATAAGATAGTGATTGACAGAGTTCTCTAGTCACTATCACCAAGCTACTAGAACTTCGTGATGAACTATAATATGCAAGGGATGACGAAAACAATTCCCGAGCTCTTCGCGATGATGAAATCAATGAAGGTAGAAATCAAGAAAGAGCATCAAATGTTTATGGTTAACAAGACCACTAGTTTCAAGAAAAAGAGCAAAAGGGAAAGAAAGGGAACTTCAAGAAGAATGGCAAACATGTTGCTGCTCCCATGAAGAAACCCAAAGCTAGACCCAAGCCTGAAACTGAGTGCTTCTACTGCAAAGGAAATGGTCACTGGAAGCAAAACTACCCCAAATACTTGGCGGATAAGAAGGATCGCAAAGTGAACAAAGGTATTTTTGATATACATGTTATTGATGTGTACTTTACTAGTGTTCATAGTATCCCCTGGGTATTTGATATAGGTTCAGTTGCTAAGATTAGTAACTCGAAACAGGAGTTGCAAAATGAACAGAGACTAGTTAAGGGCGAGGTGACAATATGTATTGGAAGTGATTCCAAGGTTGATAAGATCACCATCGCACACTCCCTCTACCTTCGGGATTAGTGTTGGACCTAAATAAATATTATTTGGTATTTGCATTGAGCATGAATATGATTGGATCATGTTTATTGCGATACGGTTATTCATTTAAGTCAGAGAATAATTGTTGTTCTGTTTACATGAATAAAACCTTCTATGGTCATACACCCAATGTAAATGGTTTATTGAATCTCGATCGTAGCGATACACATATTCATAATATTCATGCCAAAAGATGCAAAGTTGATAATGATAGTGCACCATATTTGTGGAAATGCTGTTTAGGTCATATTGGTGTAAAGTGCATGAAGAAATCCATGCAGATGGACTTTTGGAATCACTTGATTATGAATCATTTGATACTTGCGAACCGTGCCTCATAGGCAATATGACTAAAACTCCGTTCTCCGGAATAATGGATCAAGCTAATGACTTAGTGGGAATAATACATACCGATGTATGCGGTCCGATGAGTATTGAAGCACACAACGGGTATCGTTATTTTCCGACCTTCACAAATGATTTGAGTAGGTATGGGTATATCTAATTAATGAAACACAAGTCTGAAACATTTGAAAAGTTCAAAGAATTTCAGAGTGAAGTGGAGAATCATCGTAACAAGAAAATAAAGTTTCTACGATCTTATCGTGGAGGCGAATATTTGAGTTACGAGTTTGGCCTTCATTTAAAACAATGTGGAATTGTTTCAAAACTCATGCCACCTGGAACACCACAGCATAATGGTGTGTCCAAATGTCGTAACCATACTTTATTAGATATGGTGCGGTCTATGATGTCTCTTACCGATTTACCAGTATCATTTTGGGGTTATTGAGGGAGTCCTGGACAAAGGGGTCCTCGGCCGTCTGACCTATTGGACATAGGCCAGACTCATGGGTTGTGAAGATGCAAAGACCGAAGACTCTACCCGTGTCCGGATGGGACTCTCCTTGGCGTGGAAGGCAAGCTTGGCATCCAAATATGAAGATTCCTTTCTCTGTAACTGACCTTATGTAACCCTAGACCCCCCCAGTGTCTATATAAACCGGAAGGCTAGGTCCATAGACATCGATCCTCATAATCATAGTCAGACAGGCTAGACTTTTAGGGTTTAGCCATTACGATCTCGTGGTAGATCAACTCTTGTAATACTCATATTCATCAAGATCAATCAAGCAGGAAGTATGGTATTACCTCCATAGAGAGGGCCCGAACCTGGGTAAACATTGTGTCCCCCGTCTCCCGTTACCATTGACCTTAGACGCACAGTTCGGGACCCCCTACTCGAGATCCGCTAGTTTTAACACCAACATTGGTGCTTTCATTGAGAGTTCCGCTGTGACGTCAAAAGATAGGATCGATGGCTCGCCTTGTTCTCAAGGACAAGTCACCTCCGGAGGAACACTGGCCCCTGGCCAAACCCTCCGGCTGGGCGACTTCATCATGACCGCCCGTTCGACCATTAAGCCGATGATGACTTCTCGGGTCATCGAAAATCCCCTCCATGTTAACTCCAAGTACTCCAAGCAGATGGATCCGGCGGAGCTGTCTGCTACCTCTTGAGCACTGTGTTGGTTTTCCCGTGAAGAGGAAAGGGTGATGTAGCAAAGTAGTGTAAGTATTTCCTTCAGTTTTTGAGAACCAAGGAATCAATCCAGTAGGAGACTACACGCAAGTTCCTCGTACCCTCATACCTACACAAACAAATAAGAACCTCGCAACCAATGCGATAAAGGGGTTGTCAATCCCTTCATGGTCACTTACGAGAGTGAGATCTGATAGAGATAATAATAATAAGATAAATATTTTTGGTATTTTTATGATATAGATTGGAAGTAAAGATTGCAAAATAAACGGTGCCATAAATAGCATGTTGACGGGAGATTAATATAAAGGAGAATAGACCCGGGGGCCATAGGTTTCACTAGTGGCTTCTCTCAAGATAGCATAAGTATTACGGTGGGTGAACAAATTACTGTCGAGCAATTGATAGAAAAGTGCATAATTATGAGAATATCTAGGCATGATCATGTATATACGCATCACATCCGCGACAAGTAGACCGAAACGATTCTGCATCTACTACTATTACTCCACACATCGACTGCTATCCAACATGCATCTAGAGTATAGGAATAAAATAAAGCAATATCATATAAACCCCATCTTTTTATCCTCGATGGCAACAATACAATACGTGCCTTGCTGCCCCTGCTGTCACTGGGAAAGGACACCGCAAGATTGAACCCAAAGCTAAGCACTTCTCCCATTGCAAGAAAGATCAATCTAGTAGGCCAAACCAAACTGATAATTCAAAGAGACTTGCAAAGATAACCAATCATGCATAAAAGATTTCAGAGAAGAATCAAATATTGTTCATAGATAAACTTGATCATAAACGCACAATTCATCGGATCTCAACAAACACACCGCAAAAATAGTTACATTAAATAGATCTCCAAGAAGATCGAGGAGAACATTGTATTGAGATCCAAAGAGAGAGAGAGAGGAAGCCATCTACCTAATAACTATGGACCCGAAGGTCTGAGGTAAACTACTCACACATCATCGGAGGGGCCATGGAGTTGATGTAGAGGCCCTCCGTGATCAATTCCCCCTCCGGCAAAGCTCCGGAAAAGGCCCCAAGATGGGATCTCTTGGGTACAGAAGGTTGTGGCGGTAGAAATTGAGTTTCGTGGTGCTCCTGGATGTTTTTGGGGTATATGAATATATATAGGAGGAAGAACTAGGCCGCTGGAGCCACAAGGGGCCCACGAGGGTGGAAGGCACGCCTAGGGGGGTAGGCGGGCCCTCCTGCCTCGTGGCCTCCTTGTTGGTTGCTTGACGTCCACTCCAACTCCCTTGGATCATGTTTGTTCCAAAAATAACTCTCCTGAAGGTTTTATTCCGTTTGGATTCCTTTGATATTCCTTTTCTACGAAACACTGAAATAGGCAAAAAAAACCAGCAATTTGCACCGGGCCTTGGGTCAGTAGGTTAGTCCCAAAAATAATATAAAAGTGTATAAATAAGCCCATTAACATCCAAAACAGATAATATAATAGCTTGTAACAATAAAAAATTATAGATACATTGGAGACGTATCGGGCATCCCCAAAGCTTAATTCCTGCTCGTCCTCGAGTAGGTAAATGACAAAAACAGAATTTTTGATGTGGAATGCTACCTAGCATAATTCTTAATGTAATTTTCTTTATTGTGGCATGAATATTCAGATATGAGAGATTCAAGACAAAAGTTTAATATTTACATAAAAATAATAATACTTCAAGCATATTAACTAAGCAATCATGTCTTCTCAAAATAACATGGCAAAAGAATTCATCCCTACAAAATCATATAGTTTGGTCATGCTTCATTTTCGTCACACAAGAATGCTCTCATCTTGCACAACCCCGATGACAAGCCAAGCAATTGTTTCATACTTTAGTAATCTCAAACTTTTTTCAACTTTCACCCAATACATGAGCGTGAGCCATGGATGTAGCACTATGGGTGGAATAGAATATTGATAGGGGGTTATGTGGAGAAGACAAAAAGGAGAAAGTCTCACATCGACGAGGCTAATCAACGGGCTAGGGAGATGCCCACCAATTGATGTCAATGCAAGGAGTAGGGATTGCCATGCAATGGATGCACTAGAGCTATAAATGTATGAAAGCTCAACAAAAGAAACTAAGTGGGTGTGCATCCAACTTGCTTGCTCACGAAGACCTAGGTTATTTGAGGAAGCCCATTGTTGGAATATACAAGCCAAGTTCTATAATGAAAAATTCCCACTAGTATATGAAAGTGACAAAACAAGAGACTCTCTATCATAAAGATCATGGTGCTACTTTGAAGCACAAGTGTGGAAAAAAGGATAGTAGCATTGTCCCCCTTTTTTGGGCCTTTCTTTTTTTATTTGGCCTTTTTTTGGGACAATGCTCTATTAATGATGATCATCACACTTCTATCTATTTACAACTCAATGATTAAAACTCGATACTAGAACAAAATATGAATCTATATTAATGCCCCCGACCGCCACTCATAAGGAAGACAATCAAATAACACCTCATGTTTCAAATTTGTTACACAACGGTTACCATACGTGCATGCTACGGGACTTGCAATCTTCAACACAGGTATTTCTAAAATTCACAATTACTCGACTAGCACACTCTAATATCACCACCTTTATATCTCAAAACAATTATCAAGTATCAAACTTCTCATAGTATTCAATGCACTTTCTATGAGAGTTTTTATTATACCCATCTTGGATGCCTATCATATTAGGACTAGTTTCATAACCAAAGCAAATTACCATGATGTTCTAAGGTACTCTCAAAATTATATAAGTCAAGCATGAGAGATCAATAATTTCTATAAAATAAAACCACCACCGTGCTCTAAAAGATATAAGTGAAGCACTAGAGAAAAATTATCTAGCTCAAAAGATATAAGTGAAGCACATAGAGTATTCTAATAAATTCTAATTCATGTGTGTCTCTCCCAAAAGGTGTGTACAGCAAGGATGATTGTGGTAAACTAAAAAGCAAATACTCAAATCATACAAGACGCTCCAAGCAAAACACATATCATGCGTTGAATAAAAATATAGCCTCAAGTAAAGTTATCGATAGAAGAAGACGAAAGAGGGGATGCCTTCCGGGGCATACCCAAGCTCAGGCTTTTGGTTGTCCTTGAATTTTACCTTGAGGTGCCATGGGCATCCCCAAGCTTAGGATCTTGCCACTCCTTGTTCCATAATCCATCAATCTTTACCCAAAACTTGAAAACTTCACAACACAAAACTTAAACAGAAAATCTCATGAGCTCCATTAGTATAAGAAAATAAACCACCACTTAAGGTACTGTAATGAACTCATTATTTATTTATTTTGGTGTTAAACCTACTGTATTCCAACTTCTCAATGGTTCATAACCTCCGATACTAGCCATAAATTCATCAAAATAAGCAAACTGTCGGATTTCGGGTTCCGGCAGACCCTTGAAGTTCGAACACTGGGGTGCGCGCAGAGATTTCGCCTCCTACCTACCTGCACCCCTCCGCCTGGCTAAGATCTAAGCTATGGAAAGAACAACACAAGAGACACAGGGTTTATACTGGTTCGGGCCACCGTTGTGGTGTAATACCCTACTCCAGTGTGTGGTGTGGTGGATTGCCTCTTGGACTGATGATGAGGAACAATACAAGGAAGAACAGCCTTGCGAGGGTCTGTTCTTGGCTGGGGCGATGAACTGCTGGGAGGAGTTCAGTCACCCTTCTCTCTCTCTCTCTGATTGTTGATCTCCCTGAACCTTTCTCTCCCTCTCTTCTCTTAACCTCTCTCTCAACCTCTGTGGGTGGCTGGTCCTATTTATAGAGGCCCTGGTCCTCTTCCCAAATATCGAGCGGGAAGGGAGCCAACAATGGTGGGCTAATTTGAAGGGGGACAGCTAGTACTAGCTATCCTGACAAAAGTAGTCTTCGCCTGCACAAAGCTCTGGTGGTGACGCCGTCTTGGGCTCCACAATGACCTCCGTCTTGCAGTCATCCTGGTCTTGGTCTTGTTGCACCGAAATGGCAACCTTTGCCTGATGCCTCGGTACTCCGCGGCTGCGCTTGCTCCCTTTGCACCAAAGAGGAAAGGAGGACACTGCGCGGGCTGGCACCCGCCTGGCGCCTTTGGTCGTCATGGCTTGCGTCATGGGCACCTCGTGAGGTACCCCGCCTTGATCTCTCCGCCTCCTCGCGAGCCAGCCTGGTGAGGCCATGCCTGAGGAAGCTCCGTGTCGTCTGCCTCGTGAGGCTTGGCCCCTCGCGAGGGTCTTGGGTCTGTGTTGATGAAGATGGGCCGTGCTGGGCCCCCCTTTGAGCCACGCCGCAGGCCGCAGGCAGGCAAGTCTGGGGACCCCCGTTCCCAGAACGCTGACAGTAGCCCCCGGGCCCGAGGCGTGCCCGGACTTGCAGGGAGGCGGAAGGGCAAGAGCGTAGCACCGCGGGCCCTAACAGCCTGCGGCCTTAGGCGCCGCGTGGCGGTTGATTGGATGTGGGCGTCTCCACTTCCCCATGGCGCCTTGGCAACTGCACGGATTGGACAAGTCCCTGCATGCAAAGTGGGTCATGATTACCTGCAATCATGGAGGTCGACGGCTGGCCTTCGCCGGCCATAAGTATGGAATGGCGCGCGCCCTTCCAGTTCATCCCTCCTCGCTTCTCCTTCTTCCCGATCCTTGCTCCGTTCTGCTGCGATGGCTCCGATCCGCCGGTTCTCGATGGTAGAGAGGGGAGAGGCTCCCCAAGAGGAACTAGACCCGCTCCCGCCGAAGAAACGGCTCGTCCTCTGTGGCCCGGATGAGGGGGCCCATCAGGTGGTGTCGAGGCCTTGGTGCGAGCGGGCACCGCCGGGGTTCCCGCTTCCCTTGTACGCCCACAACGAGGGCCCTGAAGGAGCTGATGCTGATCGCCACGGGCGGCGCCGCCGTCGGCGCCGACGGGTCACGAAGGTGTGGGTCGTCCCCCCTGGGGTCCACACCGAGGGCTCCTCCCGAGAGTTCGTGTTCCACGTCGCCATGCCTCCTCAGTCTTGGATTCGCCTTCCTCCCTTCTTCGCCTCCATCGTCCCGCAGGGAGAGCCCCTAGAGCTTTGGCTGCAGCATGCCGGCTGCAGCACCCTCGCGACCGGGGCAGAGGTCGCGGTCGTTGCCCCGGGCGAGGTCTTCATGACTCGAGGCTGGAGCGAAATCACCCGGGTTTGCAGGACAAGAGGCGCCTTCGCGATCCACTTGGAGTACGACGGTGCTTCGGTGATGTTCTTCAAGGTCTTCGATGCGAACGGACGCCGGCTGGAGTGCTGCCCTGAGAGAGGTGGCTGGGACCCTGCTGTGGCGAGGACTGGGCCCGTCGACCGCTCCCTTGGCGGCTCATCAGGCGGCGGAGGCGTCGGAGGTTCCAGCTACTCCAGCGAGCTCTTCGCGACTCCGAAGACGAGCGACGACAGCTACGAGCCCCCGAGCCGGCACCGCTCCTAGAGCAGGGCGGGCTCGTCAGGCCGCCGCCGACTCTAATCTGGATGGGGTTGGCGCCGGTGCTTGACGGCCCACTATTGATGATGGCGTATTCTGCAGGGGAGCACGTAGTTAGTGTCCCTTTAGGATGTGTTCCCTGCGAGGAATCAAAGACGCGTCCCGTGGGGCCTTGTAAGGTGCCCGTGACCCTGTTTTGTTAATATAACCCTTGTCGTAGAATTGTGCGAGTTGCTCATTCCGTCTTAGCTCAGTCCTCCCTTTCGAACCTCATGAGGGCTTGGTGCTCTGCGCCGACAGGTCCCAGTCCCAAGGCGGCTTCAGCCGTCACTGGTATGCCAGGTCGCGATGCCGTGGTCAAGGCCAGGAGGTGAGCGACCCGGAGTCCGGTAAGAGGCCCTGAGTCGCGATGCTCAGGAGGTCCCCTTTGGCGCTCAAGCAGCCGTCGTTTGGTGAGAAAGGAGAGCGGCATCGCTAACACGGGATTGCATTAGGTGCGGGGGTGGTGCCACGGTAGCTGGAGCTTCCGGGTGGTGACTTATCTCGAGAATCAGGGGTCGCTCTCTGGTGTGTCGTCGGGTCCGTGCATCGGCAGGCGTGAGGTTGCTCGGCGAGGTCCTCGCGTGTCCCTCCCCTCTCGCCTTTGCTCCCCTTTCTGCTCTACGTCCTCGGGTCCCGGCCCTCGAGCGAGTCTCAGCCGTCGCTGGTATGCCAGGTCGTGATGCCGTGGACAAGGCCAGAGGGTGAGGGCTGGAGAGCCAGTAGGAGCCCTGAGTCGCGATGCTCAGGCACCCCCCTTTAACGTGCAAGCGGTTCGCGCGGATGAGAGTGAAGGAGACACCGCAAGGGCCTCGCCTGATGCAGCTCCTTTAAGAGATACTGTAGACTCATCAGAAAAAGAACGAGGGGTTGCCACGACAATTGACAGTCAGCTGTTGGTTGCTTCCGAGGGGTAATGTGGCACTGAAGGCTTGACGAGGTGGCGCCATGCGGGGCTGCCGCGGCCAGAGCTCAGCCATCCAGGTTTGTCGGCGTTGCAGGGACGGACCCATGCGCAAGCGTCATGCCGTTTGGGAGCAGTTCCGTCAGTTGGCGTCAGTTGAGCGGGCAGCTAGGTCAAACACATTAGCCGCGAAGGAGTGGATTCATTCAAATAGATGGTGGGAAGGCGGACATCACTGGGTCAGGCCCGAGTGACTTGGGGATCATGCAGCCCGAGGGGCGCCCCCAACAAGGTAAGCTAACAACATGAAATAAAAGGGATACATGCCGCAGGGACGGACCCACACGGCCTGGGAATAATGCAGCCCTGGGGGGTGCTCCCAGCTGGAAGTGAAACTTGAAAGATGTCACCTGATGACATTGAGGTCGAAGGGGTGTTGGTGTAGCAGACTCGGTGGGCTGCGGGAGCCGATCCTCACGAGCCCCCAGGCCTAGGGGCCTCGGGAGGCTCCAGAGGTGCTGGCGGCTCCCCGCGGACCATCTCCATCTCCGCCAGGGCCGCGGAATGCCTGGCCTCTTGTGCCTCCATGATGCCCCTCATGAGGCGCTGGTACATGGCAGCCACATTCGGCAAGCCGTAAGGCATGCGAACGTAGCTGTGGGATGGACCTCCGTAGCGCCCCACTCGCGAGGGCCAGAGGCGCTCCAAAGAGGCGACTCGGTTGAGCCCTGGTATGTCGATGCAGACGCGCAGCCCACCATCCTCGCCTGGATGGGGAGCCACTGCTGGTAGACGGCGGCCGCCTTTCATGACCCTTGACTCCTGTAGCTCCTGAATGGCCTTGCTGATGAACTCCTGAGGGTCTGGCTCTCCTTGCCTTACTCCTTCTTGAGGGAAACGTGCTTCGAAACACGCCTCCATGTGGTGCCCAAGCGCCTCCCTCGTGACCCTAGCCAGGTCGGTGGCCCTCCAGGGGAGAGCCCCCGAGCCCTGCCTGAGGAGGGCGCCGGGCGCGCTTTCCTATGCGATGGAAGAATGTTCCCCCTGGGCAGGCATGGGCCCAGAGGGGCCTGCCTCCTGAGGGGCCGGGCCGGACAATGTCTTCTTCTTCTTGGGGGCGGTCTCGGGAAGCCTCCTGCTTCCGTGATCCGGGTCTTCCAGTGTCGCGGCCTGAAAGGCTCATTCCAGGGAACACACCGCGTCCTTCTCTTCACAGGGCACCGTGATGACTCCGCCACTTCCTGGCATCTTGAGGACGTTGTATCCGTGGTGAGTTACGGCCATGAACTTGGCCAGCGCTGGGTACCCAAGGATGGCGTTGTACGGCAGGCGAATGTGAGCGACGTCGAAGTCGATGAGCTCGGTGTGGTAGTTGTCGCGTGCCCCAAAGGTGACAGGAGGCGGACCTGCCCAATCGGGACCGTGGAGCCGTCGGTGATTCCGGTGAAGGGCTTGGTTGGCTGAAGCTGGCTGTAGGGCACTTGGAGATTGTTGACTGTTTCCACGGACAGGACATTGAGCCCTGCCCCGCCATCGATGAGGGTCCTGGTGACCACCACGTTGCTGATGATTGGGGAACAAAGCATTGGGAGGACTCCGGCTGCAGCCGCACACTTGAGCTGATCTGCTGAGCTGAACGTGATGATGCACGCCGCCCACCTGAGAGGGCGCGTGGCTTCAAGCCTGGGGAGGACTGCATTCACTTCGCGGGCGAACTGCTTGAAGATGCGTTGAGAGGCTGGGGCTTGAGCCCCGCCTAGAATGCAGGCGATCGCGCGCGGCTCCTGGAAGCCCCCAGCCCCCTCGTCCTGGTGGCGGTCCTCATTTCTCCTTGGCTGCGGCGGCAGCGGAGGGAGGCCTGCATTGCCTTGCGGGCGATCCTCGCGAGGCTGATCCCTCCAGTCTCCCTCGCGAGGCGGGTCTTGCCAGCGATCCTCGCGAGGTTGATCGCGCCACCCTTGGCGCGGGCCACGGTCTTCCCAGCGTCCTGCATTCCTTCCTCCTCCTTGACCGTAGCGCCGGTCACCGCGGTCGGGGCGACGGCCGATCCTTCCTTCCCGTACGGCTTGGAGCTCTTGACATTCGTTGGTGTTGTGGGTGTGGAGGTCGTGGTACACACAGTACCGGCTGCCCTTGGAAGGTTCGGGCTGATCTCTGCCCCGCTTGGTGTCTGGTTCTTCCGCGAGCACGGCAGCTCCCTTGCGCTTCACATCCTTGGCCTTGGGCTTCTTCTCTTCTGGGTCTGAGGCAGGCGGCTCAAGGAGGGAGAGATGCCCTTCCTTAGCCCTGGCGCACTTGGTTGCCAAGTTGAACAGCTCCAAGGAAGTGTACAGGTCTTCATGCATCGCTAGCTCCTCCTTCATCTTGACATCGCGCACACTGTCGGAGAAGGCTGAGATGATGGCCTCCTCAGTCACCTTGGGAATCTTGAGGCGTGCGTTGTTGAAGCGCTGGATGTACTTCTACAGGGTCTCCCCGGGTTGTTGCTTGATGCGGCGCATGTCGCTCACGGTGGGTGGCCGGTCGCGAGTACCTTGGAAGTTGGCGATGAAGCGGGTGCGCATCTCGTCCTAGGAGGAGATCGTGCCTGGAGCCAGGTTCAGGAGCCAGGTGCGGGCCCCGTCCTTGAGCGCCATGGGAAACCAGTTCACCATGACCTTCTCGTCTCCGTTGGTAGCTTCGATGCCTAGCTCGTAGAGCTGGAGGAACTCCGCAGGGTCAGCCGTGTCGTCGTAACGAGGAGGCAGGTCTGGCTTGAACTTGCCGGGCCACGCGACGCTGCGTAGCTCAGTGGTGAAGGCATGGCAGCCTGCTGTGGCCACGGGAGGCCTTGGGTGACGGAGAGCTTGGTCTTGCATGTCCCCACGTGCTGCAGCTGGGAGCAGCGCGGGGTCTTGACGTGCTGGAGCAGGAGCATGGTCGTGACGTGCTGGAGCAGGGAGCGCCCGGGCAGCTTCTTGCGGGCGAGGGACTTCCTGGCAGCTCTGCTCTTGCTGCGCTGGCACCTGACGGAGCGGGTTCCGCCCAGGGGCCACGCGCATTGGAGCCATGGTGCCTTCGTGAGGAGGAGGCGGCCGGGGCGCCGCCGGAGCTTCGTCGCCCGCGCGGGGCGGGGTGCGGTGCAGCGGAATGGACGGCGCAGGAGAGCCCCCTGCGGCGCGGACGAGCTCGGCGACGCGGTTGAGCCATTCTTCGTAGACGTCATCGACGGGACGGTAGCGCAGGAGCTCGTTTGCTGCGATGAGTGCAGCTCGAGCCTCCATCTAAATGTGAGGAATTTATCTGTTAATCATCTTCAAAAAGAATCAACTTAATCTCACTCTCCAGTAAAAATTGGTAGCAAATGTCGTGAGCACTAAAGTTTGTGTTTTTTATAGCAAGATCGCAAAGACTTTCCCCAAGTCTTCCCAAAGGTTCTACTTGGCACAAACACTAATTAAAAGCATAAAACCACATCTAAATAGAGGCTAGATGAATTATTTATTACTAAACAAAACCAAAAATCAAGAAACAAAAATAAATTTGCGTTGCCTCCCAACAAGCGCTATCGTTTTATGCCCCTAGCTAGGCATAAAGCAAGAATAGATCTAGGTGTTATCATCTTTGGTTTTAATTTTTTAGTGGAGTCATGCTCGAATCCGGGAGATTCTTTATGTTTCCCTTCATATTCGAATTTTTATATCTAAAGAATCCAACCGCTTATTGCAAAGGGTAACCAACATATTCATGCGGTCAAGGTTTCCACTAACACTCTTAAGAGGTTCAAGAGACTTTTGTAAGATTTTCGTTACTTCGCAAATCTTTTCAAAAACTTGTGTCTCTTCCTGGGTATGATGCGACCCCTTTTGTTGAGGTAGTGCTCCCACTATTCCCTCTATGATTTCATGAGCAATACTAGGATCAATTCCGATAAAATTCCCTTTGGCAACGCAATCCAAGAGTTGTCTATGTGACATATTTAGCCCAACATAAAAATTGCGAAGTAAAATTCTAATATTCACCTCTAGTGTGCAATTACGATAAGATTCCATCATCCTAAACCAAGCATCTTTTAAATTATCTCCTTGTCTTTGTTTGAAGTGAAGAACTTCAAATTCGGGAGACAAAGGGGCAGACAAGGGACTAGCCATGACGAAACATGGCGACGCAAGAAGCAAGCGAAAAAAGACGAACAAAAAAGAGAAGGGGAACGAAAAAAGAGGGCGAATAAAACGACAAGGGTGAAGTGCGGGAGAGGAAAACGAGAGGCAAATGGAAAATAATGTAACGCGAGGGATAAGAGTTTGTGATGGGTACTTGGTATGTCTTGACTTGTGGTAGATCTCCCCGGCAACGGTGCCAGAAATCCTTCTTGCTACCTCTTGAGCACTGCGTTGGTTTTCCCTTGAAGAGGAAAGGGTGATGCAGCAAAGTAGCGTAAGTATTTCCCTCAGTTTTTGAGAACTAGGGTATCAATCCAGTAGGGGAATATACGCAAGTCCCTCGTATCGACACAAACAAATAAGAACCTCGCAACCAACGCGATAAAGGGGTTGTCAATCCCTTCACGGTCATTATACGAGTGAGATCTGATAGAGATAATAATAATAAGATAAATATTTTTGGTACTTTTATGATATAGATTGGAAGTAAAGATTGCAAAATAAACGGTGGCAGAAATAGCTTGTTGACGGGAGATTAATATAAAGGAGAATAGACCCGGGGGCCATAGGTTTCACTAGTGGCTTCTCTCAAGATAGCATAAGTATTATGGTGGGTGAACAAATTACTGTCGAGCAATTGATAGAAAAGTGCATAATTATGAGAATATCTAGGCATAATCATGTATATAGGCATCACGTCTGCTATAAGTAGATGATGACCCACAAGTATAGGGGGATCTATCATAGTCCTTTCGATAAGTAAGAGTGTCGAACCCAATGAGGAGCAGAAGGAAATGATAAGCGGTTTTCAGCAAGGTATTCTCTGCAAGTACTGAAATAAGTGGTAACAAATAGTTTTGTGATAAGGTAAATTGTAACGAGCAACGAGTAACAAAAGTAAATAAAGTGCAGCAAGGTGGCCCAATCCTTTTTGTAGCAAAGGACAAGCCGGAACAAACTCTTATAATAGGAAAAGCGCTCCCGAGGACACATGGGAATATCGTCAAGCTAGTTTTCATCACGTTCATATGATTCGCGTTCGGTACTTTGATAATTTGATATGTGGGTGGACCGGTGCTTGGGTGCTGTTATTACTTGAACAAGCATCCCACTTATGATTAACCTCTATTGCAAGCATCCGCAACTACAACAAAAGTATTAAGGTAAACCTAACCATAGCACGAAACATGTGGATCCAAATCAGCCCCTTACGAAGCAACGCATAAACTAGGGTTTAAGCTTCGGTCACTCTAGCAACCCATCATCTACTTATTACTTCCCAATGCCTTCCTCTAGGCCCAAATAATGGTGTGAAGTGTTATGTAGTCGACGTTCACATAACACCACTAGAGGCTAGACAACATACATCTTATCAAAATGTCAAACGAATACCAAATTCACATGACTACTCATAGCAAGACTTCTCCCTTGTCCTTAGGAACAAACGTAATTACTCACAAAGCATATTCATGTTCATAATCAGAGGGGTAATAATATGCATATATAGGATCTCAACATATGATCTTCCACCAAATAAACCAACTAGCATCAACTACAAGGAGTAATCAACACTACTAGCAACCTACTAGCACCAATCCCGGACTTTGAGACAAGAATTGGATACAAGAGATGAACTAGGGTTTGGAGATGAGATGGTGCTGGTGAAGATGTTGATGGAGATTGCCCTCTCCCGATGAGAGGAGAATTGGTGATGATTTCCCCCTCCCGGAGGGAAGTATCCCCGGCAGAACAGCTCTGCCGGAGCTCTAGATTGGTTCCGCCAAGGTTCCGCCTTGTGGCGGCGGAGTCTCGTCTCGAAAAATTCCTTTGATTTTTTTTCTCATCGAAAGACTTCATATAGGAGAAGATGGACGTCGGAGAGCCACCAGGGGGCCCACGAGGTAGGGGGCGCGCCCTAGGGGGGGCGCCCCCCACCCTCGTGAGAAGGGTGTAGGCCCCCTGGCCTTCATCTTTGGCGAGGATTTTTCTTTATTTATTTTAAGATGTTCCGTGAAGTTTCAGGACTTTTGGAGTTGCGCAGAATAGGTCTCTAATATTTGCTCCTTTTCCAGCCCAGAATTCCAGGTGCCGGCATTCTCCCTCCTTATGTAAACCTTGTAAAATAAGAGAGAATAGCCATAAGTATTGTGACATAAATTGAAATAACAGTCCATAATGCAATAAATATCGATATAAAAGCATGATGCAAAATGGACGTATCAACTCCCCCAAGCTTAGACCTCGCTTGTCCTCAAGCGAAAAGCCGATAACAATAAACATGTCCTCATGTTTAGAGGTAGAGGCGTCGATAAAAATAAAATACGGACATGAAGGCATCATGATTATTCTCATAGCGGCAACATATATAGATTTTGTCATATGATTACTTATGTTCAAGTGATGATCTATTCACAATGGAAAAGTATAAATCATAAACCTTATTGGGCTCCGACAAACTATATCTCAGTCATTGAAGCAATTGCAATTTATCATAACATCGGAAAGAGTCTATGTCAGAGCTAAAAAGCAAGTCCACATACTCAACTATCATTTAGTCCTTCATGATTGCTAACACTCATGCAATAATTGTGGTTATGAGGTTTTA
The DNA here is from genome assembly GCF_056163025.1 of Triticum urartu. Taxonomy (NCBI): domain Eukaryota; kingdom Viridiplantae; phylum Streptophyta; class Magnoliopsida; order Poales; family Poaceae; genus Triticum; species Triticum urartu. Next base: position 45,249,864 of record NC_141876.1, on the reverse strand, counting down.
ATCGGACACAGAGAAAGATAGGGGCTTATAGTTTTGCCCCACAACCTTTTACCTCAAGGGCAATGTCAACAATAATGGTTCATGCTCCCCTACATCCAATTAGATATATATATATCATGTTCTTTCCAACATGCTGAGCTTGCCAAAGGATAAAATGAAAAAGAAAAGGTGAAGATCACCATGACTCTTGCATAAGGTAGAAGATAATAATATAAGATAGGCCCTTCGCAGAGGGAAGCAGAGGTTGCCATGCGCTTTTATGGTTGGATGCATAAAATCTCAATGCGAAAGAACGTCACTTTATATTGCCCCTTGTGATATGAACCTTTATTATGCAGTCCGTCGCTTTTATTACTTCCACATCACAAGATCGTATAAAGCTTATTTCTCCCACACCAATCAATCATACATATTTAGAGCAATTTTTATTGCTTTGCACCGATGACAACTTACTTGAAGGATCTTACTCAATCCATAGGTAGATATGGTGGAATCTCATGGCAAAACTGGTTTAAGGGTACTTGGAAGTACAAGTAGTATTTCTACTTGGTGCTGAGAATTTGGCTAGCATGAGGGGGAAAGGCAAGCTCAACAAGTTAGAGGATCCATGAAAACATACTTTATCTCAGATATAAGAAAGACATAACTCATTACGTTGTCTTCCTTGTCCAACATCAACTCTTTTAGCATGTCATATTTTAATGAGTGCTCCCAATCATAAAAGATGTCAATGATAATATATCTATATGTGAAAACCTTTCTTTCTTTATTACTTCCTATTAATTGCAACAATGACCAAAGCTATGTCTGCCAACTCCCAAAAACTTTTAATCATCATACTCTTTCTATGTGAAGTCATTACTCTCAATAAGATCAATATGAACTTTTTGTTCATTTTTATTCTTTTTCTCTTTTCTTTTATTCACCCAAGATCATGGCAAAATAATCAAGCCCTTGACTCAAAAATAATCTTTATTATATATAGCTCATGGACTCGATTACATAGAGAGATCAAAAAGCAAAACTCAAAACTATATCATGCCATAAACTTTATTCTACTAGATCAAGATACTACTATTCGGATCGAACTAAGAAAAACGGTAAAGATAGGAGTTGTGATTGTGATACGATACCGGGGCACCTCCCCCAAGCTTGGCAGTTGCCAAGGGGAGTGCCCATGCCCATGTAATTATATCTCCTTCTTTGTTTGTGAAGAAGGTGGTGGTGATGGATAATCACACATCGAGCGTAAGAGGTCCTCCAGCTTGCAAATAATGCCCTTGAGTGCGACAATATGCTCCTTCAACAAAATATTTTCTTGTGTGAGATACTTGTTTTGTATACGAGCTAACTCAATCATCTTGAAAGCTTCAATCGCAGTTGGGGTAAAAAGGTTATGATCAAGTGGAAGGATGTCTTTTGCTGCCGGAGCTTGATCCTCCGTGGCCTTCTTGATCCTTTCATCCTTGTTGACCCTCGTGGGTTCTTCCCTCTTCAGATCTATCTTCATTAGCAGGCATCGTTGTCACCATTGTTGGAGGAGGGAGACGACATGATGCCTAGCCTGGAAAACCCTGACAGAAAACAGCTCGAAACAAGAACAGTGGAGGTTTGCGTGATACGGGAGTCAAAACCTTCGGGAGAATATATAATGAATTTTTACCGACCAAAATACGTATCGTGCAAGAAAATGGAGTCCGGAAGGCACACAAGGTGCTCACGAGGTAGGGGGCGTGCCCAGGGGGGTAGGGCGCACCCACCACCCTCATGGGGCCCTCGTGTCCTTCCCGGACTGCTACTTATTTTTCTATTTTTCTAAATATTCCAAAACGGAGAAATATTGCCTTAAAAATTGTTTTGGAGTCAGTTTACTTGCTGTACCACATACCTATTCCTTTTCGGGGTCTGAAACATTCCGGAAAGTGTCCCTTATGTATTCCTCCGGGATTATGGTTTCAATAATATTGGTTTCAACATTTATGGGATTACCTGAGATATAATGTTTGATTCTTTGACCGTTTACCACCTTCGGATTTGTGCCCTCGAAGTTGTTGATTTTCATGGCACTGGAACGATAGATTTCTTCGATAACATAGGGGCCTTCCCATTTAGAGAGAAGTTTTCCTGCAAAAAACCTTAAACGAGAGTTGTATAGCAATACATCATAACCTACATTAAACTCACGCTTTTGTATCCTTTTGTCATGCCATCTTTTAACTTTTTCTTTAAACAACTTGGCATTTTCATAAGCTTGGGTTCTCCATTCATCAAGTGAGCTAATATCAAATAACCTCTTCTCACCGGCAAGTTTAAAATCATAGTTGAGCTCTTTAATAGCCCAATATGCCTTGTGTTCTAGTTCGAGAGGTAAGTGACATGCTTTTCCATAAACCATTTTATACAAAGACATACCCATAGGATTTTTATATGCACTTCTATAAGCCCATAACGCATCATCAAGTTTCTTAGACCAATTCTTTCTAGACCTATTAACAGTCTTTTGCAAAATTAATTTGAGCTCTCTATTACTCAACTCTACTTGACCACTAGACTGAGGGTGATAAGGAGATGCAATTCTATGATTAACATCATATTTAGCAAGCGTTTTACGGAAGGCACCATGAACAAAGTCTGAACCACCATCAGTCATTAAATATCTAGGGACTCCAAACCTCGGAAAAATAACTTCCTTAAGCATTTTAATAGAAGTGTTATGATCAGCACTACTAGTTGGAATAGCTTCTACCCACTTAGTAACGTAATCAACAGCAACTAAAATATGTGTGTATCCATTAGAGGCAGGAAAAGGTCCCATATAATCAAAGCCCCAAACATCAAATGGTTCAATAACAAGTGAATAATTCATAGGCATTTCTTGACGTCTACTAATATTACCAATTCTTTGACATTCATCACAAGACAAGACAAACTTACGGGCATCCTTGAAGAGAGTAGGCCAATAAAAACCAGATTGCAATACCTTATGTGCAGTTCTATCTCCAGCGTGGTGTCCTCCATAAGACTCGGAGTGACACTTGCGTAGGATCTGTTCCTATTCATGCTCAGGTACACAACGTCTAATAACACCATCTACTCCTTCTTTATAAAGATGTGGATCATCCCAAAAGTAATGTCTTAAATCATAGAAAAACTTTTTCTTTTGCTGGTATGTGAAGCTAGGTGGTATAAACTTAGCAACAATATAATTAGCATAATCAGTATACCATGGAGTACTACAAGAAGTATTTATAACATTTAATTGTTCATCAGGAAAGCTATCATTAATAGGTAGTGGGTCATCAAGAATATTTTCTAACCTAGACAGGTTGTCTGCAATGGGGTTCTCAGCTCCCTTTCTATCAACAATATGCAAATCAAATTCTTGTAGCAAGAGAACCCATCTAATAAGTCTAGGTTTAGCATCTTTCTTTTCCATAAGATATTTAATAGCAGCATGATCAGTTTGAATAGTTACTTTAGAATCAACAATATAAGATCTGAACTTATCACAAGCAAATACAACTGCTAAAAGCTCTTTTTCAGTAGTAGCATAATTTATTTGAGCATTGTCTAGAGTCTTACTAGCATAATGAATAACATTTAATTTCTTATCAACTATTTGCCCTAGAACAGCACCTACAACATAATCACTAGCATCACACATAATTTCAAAGGGTAAATTCCAATCAGGTGGCTGAACAACAGGTGCAAAGACTAATGCTTTCTTAAGTATTTCAAATGTTTCTACACAATCATCATCAAAGACAAATGGTATATCTTTTTGCAATAAATTAGTTAGAGGCCGAGAAATTTTTGAGAAGTCCTTAATGAACCTCCTGTAAAATCCGGCGTGACCAAGGAAACTTCTTATACCTTTGATGTCCTTGGGACATGGCATCTTTTCAATAGCATCAACCTTGGCTTTATCAACTTCAATACCTCTTTCAGAAACTTTACTCCCCAAGACAATACCTTCATTAACCATAAAGTGGCACTTTTCCCAATTCAAGACAAGATTAGTTTCTTCACATCTCTGCAAAACTCGATCAAGATTGCTCAAGCAATCATCAAAAGAGGAACCATAGACGGAAAAATCATCCATGAAAACCTCACAAATCTTTTCATAAAAGTCAGAGAATATAGCCATCATGCATCTTTGAAAGGTAGCAGGTGCATTACATAAACCAAAAGGCATACGTCTATAAGCAAAAGTACCAAAAGGGCATGTAAAAGTAGTCTTTGATTGATCTCTAGCTGACACAGGTATTTGAGAGAAACCAAAATAACCATCTAGAAAGCAATAGTGTGTATGTTTGCATAATCTTTCTAGAATTTGATCAATAAAAGGTAAGGGGTAATGATCTTTCTTAGTAGCTTTATTTAATTTGCGGAAATCAATTACCATGCTATGACCTGTGATACTTCTTCGTGGAATCAATTCATCTTTACCATTAGTAACAACAGTAATACCTCCCTTCTTAGGGACACAATGGACAGGACTTACCCACTCACTATTAGCAACGGGATAGATTATACCTGCCTCCAGAAGCTTGAGCATTTCTTTTCTTACCACTTCTTTCATTTTAGGATTCAGACGTCGTTGAGGATCACGAACTGGTTTGGCATCTGCTTCCAAATTTATTTTATGTTGACATAGAGTGGGACTAATGCCCTTAAGATCATCAAGAGTATATCCAATAGCAGCACGATGCTTCTTCAGAGTTTTCAATAATCTTTCTTCTTCATGCTCTGAAAGGTTAGCACTAATAATAACAGGATATATCTTCTTTTCATCAAGATAAGCATATTTAAGATTATCAGGCAAAGGTTTAAGCTCAAACACGGGATCACCCTTGGATGGAGGAGGATCCCCTAAAATTTCAACAGGCAAATTGTGTTGCAGAATAGGTTCCTGTTTAAAGAATACTTCATCTATTTCCCTTCTTTCATTCATGAACATATCATTTTCATGGTCTAGCAAATAGTGTTCTAAAGGATCACTAGGAGGTACGGCAATAGAAGCAAGACCAATAATTTCATCCTTACTAGGTAATTCTTCCTCACGATGTTGTTTACTAAATTTAGAGAAATTAAACTCATGAACCATATCATCCAAGCCAATAGTAACAACATTCTTTGTGCAATCTATGGTAGCATTGACAGTATTTAAGAAGGGTCTACCAAATATAACGGGACAAAAGCTATCTTGTGGAGAAGTAAGAACAAGAAAATCAGCAGGATATTTAGTTTTCCCACACAAGACTTCAACATCTCTAACAATTCCCATCCCTGAAATAGTATCTCTATTGGCAAGTTTAATTGTGACATCAATTTCTTCTAACTCAACAGGTGCAATGTCATGCATAATTTCTTTATGCAAGTCATAAGGTATAACACTAGCACTAGCACCCATATCACATAAGCCATGATAACAATGATCTCCTATTTTAACAGAAATAACAGGCACGCCTACCACATGTCTATGTTTATCTTTATCACAAGGTTTAGCAATTCTAGCAGTTTCACCTTCGAACTGAATAACGTGCCCATCAATATTATCAGACAAGAGATCATTAACAATAGCAATATTAGGTTCTACTTTAACTTGCTTAGGAGGTGTATAAGTTCTAATATTGCTTTTACGAATAACAGTTGAAGATTTAGCATGATCCTTTACTCTAACAGGGAAAGGTGGTTTCTCAACATAAGAAGTAGGAACAATAGGATCATTATAAGTGACAGTCTTTTCTTCAACTTTAATAGGTGCAACTACTTTTACTTCTATGGGAGGATGATATTTAAACCACTTCTCCTTAGGGAGATCAACATAAGTAGCAAAATATTCACAGAAAGAAGCTACTATCTCAGAGTCAAGTCCATATTTAGTGCTAAACTTACGTAAAATATCGGTGTCCATAAAAGATTTAACACAATCAAACTTAGGTGTCATACCTGACTCCTTACCTTCGTCGAGGTCCCAGTCTTCAGAGTTGAGTTTAATTCTATCCAATAAATTTCATCTGAATTCAATAGTCTTCATCATAAAAGAGCCAGCACAAGAAGTATCGAGCATGATTTGATTATTATGAGAAAGCCGAGCATATAAATTTTGAATAATCATTTCTCTTGAGAGCTCATGATTGGTGCATGAATATAACATTGATTTAAGCCTCCCCCAAGCTTGAGCGATGCTTTCTCCTTGGCGAGGCCAGAAATTATATATATAATTGCGATCACGATAAACAAGATGCATAGGGTAATACTTTTGATGAAATTCCAACTTCAATCTTTTATAGTCCCATGATCTCATATCATCACATAGCCAATACCATATCAATGCGTCTCCCTTCAAAGATAAAGGGAAGACCTTCTTCTTAGCAACATCATCGGGTATACCTGCAAGCTTAAATAATCCACAAACTTCATCCACATATATTAAGTGCTCATCAGGATGCTTTGTTCTATCTCCTGTAAAAGGGTTAGCTAGTAGTTTTTCCATCATACCCGAAGGAAATTCAAAAGGAATTTCATTTTCAATAGGTTCAGTACGTTGAGGAGCAACTCTTTGCTCTACTAGACGGGATGAAGATACCCCGAACAAGCCCCTCAGAGAATTACTTTCCATAGTAACAAGTGACAGTAAATTTCAGCACACTATATCAATTTTTCCTTACCAAATCCCACCTACCAAAGGCGCTACACTCCTCGGCAACGGCGCTAGAAAAGAGTCTTGATGACCCACAAGTATAGGGGGATCTATCTTAGTCCTTTCGATAAGTAAGAGTGTCGAACCCAATGAGGAGCAGAAGGAAATGATAAGCGGTTTTCAGCAAGGTATTCTCTGCAAGTACTGAAATAAGTGGTAACAGATAGTTTTGTGATAAGGTAAATTGTAACGAGCAACGAGTAACAAAAGTAAATAAAGTGCAGCAAGGTGGGCCAATCCTTTTTGTAGCAAAGGACAAGCCAGAACAAACTCTTATAATAGGAAAAGCGCTCCCGAGGACACATGGGAATATCGTCAAGCTAGTTTTCATCACGTTCATATGATTCGCGTTCGGTACTTTGATAATTTGATATGTGGGTGGACCGGTGCTTGGGTGCTCTTCTTACTTGAACAAGAATCCCACTTATGATTAACCTCTATTGCAAGCATCCGCAACTACAACAAAAGTATTAAGGTAAACCTAACCATAGCATGAAACATGTGGATCCAAATCAGCCCCTTACGAAGCAATGCATAAACTAGGGTTCAAGCTTCTGTCACTCTAGCAACCCATCATCTACTTATTACTTCCCAATGCCTTCCTCTAGGCCCAAATAATGGTGAAGTGCTATGTAGTCGATGTTCACATAACACCACTATGAGGCTAGACAACATACATCTTATCTAAATGTCAAACGAATACCAAATTCACATGACTACTCATAGCAAGACTTCTCCCTTGTCCTCAGGAACAAACATAATTACTCACAAAGCATATTCATGTTCATAATCAGAGGGGTAATAATATGCATATAGGATCTCAACATATGATCTTCCACCAAATAAACCAACTAGCATCAACTACAAGGAGTAATCAACACTACTAGCAACCTACTAGCACCAATCCCGGACTTTGAGACAAGAATTGGATACAAGAGATGAACTAGGGTTTGGAGATGAGATGGTGCTGGTGAAGATGTTGATGGAGATTGCCCTCTCTCGATGAGAGGAGCGTTGGTGATGACGATGGTGATGATTTCCCCCTCCCGGAGGGAAGTATCCCCGGCAGAACAGCTCAGCCGGAGCTCTAGATTGGTTCCGCCAAGGTTCCGCCTCGTGGCGGCGGAGTCTCGTCCCAAAAAATTCCTTTGATTTTTTTCTCATCGAAAGACTTCATATAGGAGAAGATGGACGTCGGAGAGCCACCAGGGGGCCCACGAGGTAGGGGGGCGCGCCCTAGGGGGGGCGCCCCCCACCCTCGTGAGAAGGGTGTGGGCCCCCTGGCCTTCATCTTTGGCGAGGATTTTTCTTTATTTATTTTAAGATATTCCGTGAAGTTTTAGGACTTTTGGAGTTGCGCAGAATAGGTCTCTAATATTTGCTCCTTTTCCAGCCCAGAATTCCAGCTGCCGGCATTCTCCCTCCTTATGTAAACCTTGTAAAATAAGAGAGAATAGCCATAAGTATTGTGACATAAAGTGAAATAACAGTCCATAATGCAATAAATATCGATATAAAAGCATGATGCAAAATGGACGTATCAGTAGACCGAAACGATTCTGCATCTACTACTATTACTCCACACATCGACTGCTATCCATCATGCATCTAGAGTATTAAGTTCATAAGAACAGAGTAATGCATTAGGCAAGATGACATGATGTAGAGGGATAAACTCAAGCAATATGATATAAACCCCATCTTTTTATCCTCGATGGCAACAATACAATACGTGCCTTGCTGCCCTGTTGTCACTCGGAAGGGACACCGCAAGATTGAAACCAAAGCTAAGCACTTCTCCCATTGCAAGAAAGATCAATCTAGTAGGCCAAACCAAACTTATAATTTGAAGAGACTTGCAAAGATAACCAATCATACATAAAAGATTTTAGAGAAGAATCAAATATTGTTCATAGATAAACTTGATCATAAACCCACAATTCATCGGATCTCGACAAACACACCGCAAAAAGAGTTACATCAAATAGATCTCCAAGAAGATCGAGGAGAACATTGTATTAAGATCCAAAGAGAGAGAAGAAGCCATCTAGCTAATAACTATGGACTCGAAGGTCTGAGGTAAACTACTCACACATCATCGGAGGGGCCATGGAGTTGATGTAGAGGCCCTCTGTGATCGATTCCCCCTCCGGCGGAGCTCTGGAAAATGCCCCAAGATGGGATCTCTTGGGTACAGAAGGTTGCAGCAGTGGAAATAGGGTTTCGTGGTGGTCCTGGATGTTTTCGGGCTATATGAATATATATAGGAGAAAGAAGTAGGTCGGTGGAGGCACGAGGGGCCCATGAGGGTGGAGGGCGCGCCCAGGGGGTTAGGAGCACCCCCTGCCTCATGGCCTCCTCGATGGTTGCTTGACGTCCACTCCAAGTCCCCTGGATCACGGTTGTTCCAAAAATAACTCTCCCGAAGGTTTTATTCCGTTTGGATTCCGTTTGATATTCCTTTTCTGCGGAACACTGAAATAGGCAAAAAAAAACCCAGCAATTTGCACTGGGCCTTGGGTTAGTAGGTTAGTCCCAAAAATAATATAAAAGTGTATGAATAAGCCCATTAACATCCAAAACAGATAATATAATAGCATGGAACAATAAAAAGTTATAGATACGTTGGAGACGTATCACTGTCGTCTTTAAACGAGCTCCTAGATCGCATCGCTGCCCTGGGGGTCGCCACAGACTATGATCAGATTGGGCTTAAACCCGACCAGTGAGAAATTAAAACTCCGCCGATCACCCATCAAATAGCGGTAGTAGAGGAGCAAGACGACAAGTCTTCCTCTATATTGAAGACGAACTACGTTCGGATCTCCGATCTTGAAGAGCCGGACACCTACCTGCAAAAAGACATGTCTTGTCCTCCGAACATAGAATCAGACGGCAAGCCCAAACAATCAGTTGACATCCCGGAGCCTGAACTACTAAGTCCAGAAGTTCTTCAAACTCCGGATCCTAAATTGGGTCAGGGTTGGGATTTCAAACCACCCACCCACCCAGATATAAGCGCTCTCATGGGCATACGACAACAGTCTCAGGAAATGGTCCACCACTTCTGGGCCAGATTCCTCCTTGTCAAAGATAAGATTGAAGATTGCCATGACGAAGACGCGATCTCAGTGTTTCGCAGCAATTGCATGGATGAAGGAATCCTCAATGCCATCATCCGTCGTCGCATATCACGCTTCACAGACTTGGCAACCATAGTATACAAGTACTGCGCAATGGAAAGCGCCTGGAAAACTCAGGCAGCTTGCTGGGAACTGCCGGTTTCCACCCAATCCCTTGTTCAGGTGAAAAGGACTCACCCACGTGGCACGCCCGAACCAATGATAAAGAAATATAAGCCCATTACAGGACACGGAATCGTTCTGGAGGGATGGCTCGATGGACCATGCAAGTTACACACAACACCGGATACTATATCAACCCACAACCTTAGAGCATGTTGGATACTTCGGCAAGTGGCCAAGAGCGGCGAGGATATCCTCACCAAAAATAACCCAAAGCAATATCCCCTAGAAGACGACGACCTCAGAGTACTGATGGTCTTCGAGACTTTCGCTTCAAACAATAAGCGTAAAAGGGCACTCCGCGACCTCACCGAAGTCTGCCAAATCGCAGCAACAAACCCTTGGAACGACACGGCCATAACTTTCAATGTCGATGACAAACCAAACTTTAGGACAATCCGGGCACCGGCCGCCTTGGTCCTCAGTCCGATCATGGACGGCTTTCGGCTCACCAAGGTTCTCATGGACGGCGGCGGCAGACTAAACCTCATTTACGAGGATACACTCAGTAAAATGGAAATAGACAGGAGCCGCATCAAGCAAAGTAGCACGACCTTCCGGGGAATTATTCCTAGTCGGGAGGCGCGATGCGCGGGAAAAATCACACTCGACGTGGTATTCGGCACACCGGAGAACTATCGGACCGAAGAACTAACCTTCCAAGTGGCCCCTTTCAATAGTGGATATCACGCCCTATTGGGGCAAGATGCATTTACATGCTTCCAGGCTATACCTGACTATGGGTATATGAAGCTCAAGATGCCTGGGCCCAACGGCATAATCACTCTCGCTAGTGATCCAGACATAGCACTCCATGCCGAAAATAAAACCGTATCCCTGGCCCTTGAGGCATTATCTGAAGCCCTCGCGGCCAAAGAATTAACCGCATTATGCTCCATGGTGGATAGGGACGATGTAATCCTGGACAAAGGACCCAAATCCACCTCCAAACCAGCAGAAGAAATAGTCAAATTCCAATTCCATCCAACGGACCCTAAGAAGACAGCATGTATCGACTCACAACTAGACCCAATGGTCGACACCGCTCTATGAGAGTTTTTGCGCGAGAACTGGGATATATTCTCCTGGCACCCTTCTGATATGCCAGGAATCCCACGCAGATTGGCCGAACACAGCCTCAACATATTGAAGGGATATAAACCGGTCAAACAAACACTGCGGCGCTTTTCTGAACCCAAACGTCAAGCTATGGGGGAGGATCTAGCCAAGCTAATCGAGTCCGGATTCATTAGAGAAATAAAACACCTGGACTGGCTAGCAAACTTGGTGATGGTGCCAAAGAAGGATAAATCCTGGCGCCTGTGCGTCGATTTCAAAGATCTTAATAAGGCCTGCCCTAAGGATCCCTTCCCCCTCCCTCGCATCAACCAGATTATCGATGCTACCGCAGGACACGACTCACTATGCTTCCTCGATGCATATTCCGGATACCATAAAATCAAAATGAAGGAGTCCGATCAAGCCGCAACGACATTCATTACCCCATACGGGCCATTCTGCTTCAACACCATGCCCTTCGGGCTCAAAAACGTCGGGTCCACCTACCAACGCATGATTCAAACATGCCTGGAGAAACAGATCGACAAGACAGTCGAAGCATACACATGGACAATGTTGTCATTAAAACTAGGCACATCGACTCACCAATAGACGATTTACGTCTCACATTCGACAACGTCTGTGCATATGACATCAAGCTCAATCCGGAAAAGTGTGTTTTCGGCGTCCCTACAGGAAAGCTGTTGGGCTTCATCATTTCCAATATAGGAATTGAAGCAAATCTAACCAAAATCCGAGCCTTGTCACAATTGGCTATGCCAACGGACCTTAAATAGGTCCAAAAGCTCGCAGGATGTGTGGCAGCTTTAAGCCGCTTTATCTCCAGATTGGGAGAAAAGGCATTACCACTGTATTGCCTCCTCCGGCGCACCGATCACTTCGAGCGGACAGATGCGGCAACAACCGGATTGGAAGAAATAAAAACCCTTCTTGCGAGCAACCCAATCCTGGCCGCACCGAACGTCGGCGAACCCATGTTATTATACATATCGGCAACACACCAGGTGGTGAGAGCCATGCTCGTCGTGGAGCCACAGCAGGACGGACACAAATTCCCACTTCAGAAGCCGGTATATTACGTATCCACCATCCTCACACCATGCAAATACCGGTACCCTCATTATCAAGAGATAGCATATGCGGTCTTCATGGCATCCCGGAAGCTACGACACTATTTCCAAGAATGTTCTATCACGGTGGCTTCCGAAGTACCACTCAATGATATAATAAACAACCGCGATGCTACGGGCCGGATAGCCAAATGGGTCATTGAGCTCCTTCCATTCGACATAACATACAAACCGCGTCGAGCCATCAAATCCCAAGTACTGGCGGACTTCATCGCCGAATGGACAGAGGCCGAACTCCCTAAAGAGTACGACACATATTCCAACTGGGTTATGTATTTTGATGGTTCCAAAATGCTGGCAGGATTAGGAGCGGGTGTCGTTTTAACGTCCCCCACTGGAGATGTAGTCCAGTACGTGCTCCAAATATTATACACAAACTCCAATAACACAGCCGAATACGAGGACTTATTGCATGGTCTCCAGATGGCTGTCTCCATGGGCATACAACGCCTAGAAGTGCGTGCTACCTCATGAGCACTGCGTTGGTTTTCCCTTGAAGAGTAAAGGGTGATGCAGCAAAGTAGCGTAAGTATTTCCCTCAGTTTTTGAGAACCAAGGTATCAATCCAGTAGGAGGCCATGCACGAGTCCCTCGCACCTACACAAACAAATAAAATCCTCGCAACCAACGCAATAAAGGGGTTGTCAATCCCTTCATGGTCACTTACGAAAGTGAGATCTGATAGATATGATAAGATTATATTTTTGGTATTTTTATGATAATGATGCAAAGTAAAGAAAGCAAAATAAACAGAAAAGGAAATAGCTTGGTGATGGAAGATTAATACGATGGAAAATAGACCCGGGGGCCATAGGTTTCACTAGTGGCTTCTCTCAAGAGCATAAGTATTACGGTGGGTAAACAAATTACTGTTGAGCGGTTGACAAAATTGAGCATAGTTATTAGAATATCTAGGTATGATCATGTATATAGGCATCACGTCCGAGACAAGTAGACCGACTCCTGCCTGCATCTACTACTATTACTCCACACATCGACCGCTATCCAGCATGCATCTAGAGTATTAAGTTCAAAAGAACAGAGTAACACTTTAAGCAAGATGACATGATGTAGAGGGATAAACTCATGCAATATGAAATAAACCCCATCTTGTTATCCTCGATGGCAACAATACAATACGTGCCTTGCTACCCCTACTATCACTGGGAAAGGACACCACAAGATTGAACCCAAAGCTAAGCACTTCTCCCATTGCAAGAAAGATCAATCTAGTAGGCCAAACCAAACTGATAATTCGAAGAGGCTTGCAAAGATAACCAATCATACATAAAAGAATTCAGAGAAGATTCAAATATTGTTCATAGATAAACTTGATCATAAACCCACAATTCATCGGTCTCAACAAACACACCGGAAAAGAAGATTACATCGAATAAATCTCCACAAGAGAGGGGGAGAACTTTGTATTGAGATCCAAAAAGAGAGAAGAAGCCATCTAGCTAATAACTATGGACCCGAAGGTCTGAACTAAACTACTCACACTTCATTAGAGAGGCTATGGTGTTGATGTAGAAGCCCTCTGTGATCGATCCCCCTCCGGCGGAGCTCCGGAAAAGGCCCCAAGATGGGATCTCACGGATACAGAAAGTTACGGCGGTGGAATTAGGGTTTTGGCTCCGTATCTGGTAGTTTTGGGGTACGCAGGTATATATAGGAGGAAGAAGTACGTCAGTAGAGTAATGTGGGCCCCATGATGGTGGAGGGTGCGCCTGGGGGTAGGCGCGCCCCCTACCTCGTACCTTCCTGGTTGCTTTCTTGACGTAGGGTCCAAGTCCTCTGGATCATGTTTGTTCCGAAAATCACGTTCCCGAAGGTTTCATTCCGTTTGGACTCTGTTTGATATTCTTTTTCTGCGGAACTCTGAAATAGGCAAAAAACATCAATTCTGGGATGGGCCTCCGGTTAATAGGTTAGTCCCAAAAATAATATATAAGTGTATAATAAAGCCCAATAATGTCCAAAACTGGATATAATATAGCATGGAATAATGAAAAATTATAGATACGTTGGAGACGTATCAAGCATCCCCAAGCTTAATTCCTGCCCGTCCTCGAGTAGGTAAATGATAAAAATAGAATTTTTGATGTGGAATGCTACTTGGCATAATTTCAATGTAATTCTCTTAATTGTGGTATGAATATTCAGATCCGAAAGATTCAAGAAAAAAGTTCTATATTGGCATAGAAATAATAATACTTCAATCATACTAACTAAGCAATTATGTCTCTTCAAAATAACATGGCCAAAGAAAGTTATCCCTACAAAATCATATAGTCTGGCTATGCTCCATCTTCACCACACAAAGTATTTAAATCATGCACAACCCCGATGACAAGCCAAGCAATTGTTTCATACTTTTGGTGTTCTCAAACTTTTTCAATCTTCATGCTATACATGAGCGTGAGCCATGGACATAGCACTATATGTGGAATAGAATGGTGGTTGTGGAGAAGACAAAAAGGGAGAAGATAGTCTCACATCAACTATGCATATCCACGGGCTATGGAGATGCCCATTAATAGATATCTACGTGAGTGAGTAGGGATTGCCATGCAACGGATGCACTAGAGCTATAAGTATATGAAAGCTCAACAAAAAGAACTAAGTGGGTGTGCATCCAACTTGCTTGCTCACGAAGACCTAGGGCATTTTGAGGAAGCCCATTATTGGAATATGCAAGCCAAGTTCTATAATGAAAAATTCCCACTAGTATATGAAAGTGATAACATAGGAGACTCTCTATCATGAATATCATGGTGCTACTTTGAAGCACAAGTGTGGAAAAAGGATAGTAGTATTGTCCCTTTTTTATTTTTTTTTATTTTTGGGCCTTCCTTTTTTTGGCCTTTCTCTCTTTTTTGGGACAATACTCTATGAATGATGATCATCACACTTCTATTTATTTACAACTCAATGATTACAACTTGATACTAGAACAAAGTATGACTCTATATGAATGCCTCCGGCGGTATACCGGGATAGCAATGATGCATGAGTGACTTGTACGAAAGAATTATGAACGGTGGCTTTGCCACAACTAAAATGTCAACTACATGATCATGGAATGCAATATGACAATGATGGAGCGTGTCATAGTAAACGGAACGGTGGAAAGTTGCATGGCAATATATCTCGGAATGGCTATGGAAATGCCATGATAGGTAGTTATGGTGGCTGTTTTGAGGAAGGTATATGGTGGGTGTATGATATCGGCGAAAGGTGCGCGGTATTAGAGAGGCTAGCAATGGTGGAAGGGTGAGAGTGCGTATAATCCATGGACTTAACATTAGTCATAAAGAACTCACATACTTATTGCAAAAATATATTAGTTATCGAAGCAAAGTACTATGCGCATGCTCCTAGGGGGATAGATTGGTAGGAAAATACCATCGCTCGTCCCCGACCGCCACTCATAAGGAAGACAATCAATAAATAATTCATGCTCCAACTTCTTCACATAATGGTTCACCATACATGCATGCTATGGGAATCACAAACTTCTACACAAGCATTTCTCAAATTCACAACTACTCAACTAGCACGACTCTAATATCACCATCTCCATATCTCAAAACAATTATCAAGTATCAAACTTCTCATAGTATTCAACACACTCATAAGAAAAAAATAATTAATCTTGAATGCCTAACATAATTAAAGCAAATTACCATGCTGTTTTGTAGGACCCTCAAAATAATCTAAGTGAAGCATGAGAGAACAATAGTTTCTATAAAAACAAATCCACCACCGTGCCCTAAAAGATATAAGTGAAGCACTAGAGCAAAAACTATATTACTCGAAAGATATAAGTGAAGCACATAGAGTATTCTAACAATTTCCGAATCATGTGTGTATCTCTCAAATGGTGTGTACAGCAAGGATGATTGTGGAAAACTAACAAATAAAGACTCAAATAATACAAGACGCTCCTAGCAAAACACATATCATGTGGTAAATAAAAATATAGCTCTAAGTAAAGTTACCGATGGAAGTAGACGAAAGAGGGGATGCCTTCCAGGGCATCCCCAAGCTTGGGCTTTTAGGTGTCCTTAGATTATCTTGGGGTGCCATGCGCATCCCCAAGCTTAGGCTCTTGCCACTCCTTGTTCCATAATCCATCAAATCTTGCACCCAAAACTTGAAAACTTCACAACACAAAACTTAAAGTAGAAAATCTCGTGAGCTCCGTTAGCGAAAGAAAACAAAACACCACTTCAAGGTACTGTAATGAACTTATTCTTTATTTATATTGGTGTTAAACCTACTTTATTCCAACTTCTCTATGGTTCATAAACTATTTTACTAGCCATAGATTCATCAAAATAAGCAAACAACACACGAAAAACAGAATGTATCAAAAACAGAACAGTCTGTAGTAATCTGTAGCTAACGCAAGTTCTGGAACCCCAAAAATTCTAAAATAATTAACTAAATATCACTTTCCAAATAAAAATGGCAGCAATTCTCGTGAGCGCTAAAGTTTCTGTTTTTTACAGCAAGATTAAAAATACTTTCCCCAAGTCTTCCCAACGGTTCTACTTGGCACAAACACTAATTAAACACAAAAAACACAACCAAAAAAGAGGATAGATAAATTATTTATTACTAAATAGGAGCAAAAAGCAAGGAACGTTGTCTCCCAACAAGCGCTATTGTTTAACGCCCCTAGCTAGGCATAAAAGCAAGGATAGATCTAGGTATTGCCATCTTTGGTAGGCAATCCATAGGTGGC
The DNA here is from genome assembly GCF_056163025.1 of Triticum urartu. Lineage (NCBI taxonomy): Eukaryota > Viridiplantae > Streptophyta > Magnoliopsida > Poales > Poaceae > Triticum > Triticum urartu. The sequence continues at coordinate 45,232,890 of NC_141876.1, read as the reverse complement.
TCTCATAATGGATTCATATGGTAATTTAATTTTCTTTCTAGGGAAGTGTTCCATGCCTTTCCTCAACGGAAATTGGAATCTAATATTCCCTTCCTTCATATCAATAATTGCACCAATCGTTTTAAGGAAAGGTCTACCAAGAATAATAGGACATGAAGGATTGCAATCTATGTCAAGAACAATACAATCTAAGGGCACATAATTCATATTTGCAACAATAAGAACATCATTTATTTCTTCCCATAGGTTTCTTAATAGTGGAATCTGCAAGGTGCAAGTTTAAAGAGAAATCATCTAAATCACAAAAACCTAGCAAATCACACAAAGTCTTTGGAATCATGGAAACACTAGCACCCAAATCACACAAAGCATAGCATTCATGATCTTTAATTTTAATTTTAATAGTAGGCTCCCACTCATCATAAAGTTTTCTAGGGATAGAAACTTCCAACTCAAGTTTTTTTCATAAGATTGCATCAAAGCATCAACATATGTTTGGTAAAGGCTTTATTTTGACTATAAGCTTGAGGAGAATTTAGCACGGATTGTAACAAGGGAATACAATCTATCAAAGAGAAATTATCATAATTAAATTCCTTTAAATCCAAAATAGTGGGTTCATTGATATTTAAAGTTTTGACCTCTTCAATCCCACTTTTAACAATTTTAGCATCGAGATCTAAAGACTCCGAATTTTTGGAATGTCTTCTAGGTAAAGGTGGATCATATTCAGTACCATCTTTATCAAGATTCATATTGCAAAACAAAGATTTAATAGGGGACACATCAATAACTTTTAGATCTTCATCTTTATTATCATGGAAACTAGAAGAACACGCTTTTATAAAGCAATCTTTCTTAGCACGCATCCTAGCGGTTCTTTCTATGCACTCATCAGTGGAAATTCTCATGGCTTTGAGAGACTCATTGATATCATGCTTAGGTGGAATAGATCTAAGTTTCAAAGAATCAACATCAAGAGAAATTATATCAACGTTCCTAGCCAACTCATCAATCTTAAGCAATTTTTCTTCAATCAAAGCATTGAAATTCTTTTGCGAAGTAATAAATTCTTTAATATTAGATTCAAAATCAGAGGGTATATTATTAAAATTTCCATAAGAATTGTTGTAGGAATTACCATATGATTATAGGAATTACTAGGATACAGCCTAGGATTAAAGTTTCCTCTATACGCGTTGTTACCAAAATTATTCCTACCAACAATATTCACATCCATAGATTCATTACTATTCTCAATCAAAGTAGACAAAGGCACATCATTAGGATCATAAAAAACACTTTTATTAGCAAATAATTTCATAAGTTCATCCATCTTTCCACTCAAAACATTAATTTCTTCTATCGCATGCACTTTCTTATTAGTAGATCTTTCAGTGTGCCATTGAGAATAATTAACCATAATATTATCTAGGAGTTTAGTAGCTTCTCCTAAAGTGATTTCCATAAAAGTGCCTGCCGCGACCGAATCTAAAAGATTTCTAGAAGCAAAATTCAATCCAGCATAAATTTTTTGTATAATCATCCATAAATTCAAACCATGCGTAGGGCAATTATGTATCATTAATTTCATCCTCTCCCAAGCTTGTGCAACATGTTCATGATTAGGTTGCTTAAAATTCATGATATCGTTTCTAAGAGAGATGATCTTAGCGGGAGGAAAATACTTAGAGATAAAAGCATCTTTGCACTTATTCCACGAATCAATACTATTTTTAGGCAAAGACGAAAACCAAGCTTTAGCACGATCTCTAAGCGAAAAAGGAAATAGCTTCAATTTAACAATATCATTGTACAGATCTTTCTTATTTTGCATATCACACAAATCAACAAAGTTGTTTAGATGGGTAGTGGCATCTTCACTAGGAAGGCCAGACAATGGATCTTTCATGACAAGGTTCAACAAAGCAGCATTAATTTCACAAGATTCAGCATCGATAAGAGGAGCAATTCGAGTGCTAATAAAATCATTGTTGTTGGTATTAGTAAAGTCACACAATTTGGTATTATCTTCAGCCATCGTGACAAGCAAGCAATCCAACACACAAGCAAACAAGAGACGGGCAAAAGGAGGAAAATAGAGAAAGAGAAGGAGGACTGAGATAGAGGGCGAATAAAACGGAAAGAGGGTGAAGTGGGGGAGAGGAAAACGAGAGGCAAATGGCAAATAATGTAATGCGGGAGATAAGGGTTTGTGATGGGTACTTGGTATGTTGACTTTTGCGTAGACTCCCCGGCAACGGCGCCAGAAATCGCTCGTTGTCGGGAGTCCAAATCTTGACTTGACCTTGCGTAAGCCTCCCCGGTAACGGCGCTAGAAATCCTTCTTGCTACCTCTTGAGTACTGCGTTGGTTTTCCCTTGAAGAGGAAAGGGTGATGCAGCAAAGTAGCGTAAGTATTTCCCTCAGTTTTTGAGAACCAAGGTATCAATCTAGTAGGAGGCCACAAACGAGTCCCTCGCACCTACACAAACAAATAAAATCCCCGCAACCAACGCAATAAAGGGGTTGTTAATCCCTTCATGATCACTTACGAAAGTAAAATCTGATAGATATGATAAGATAATAGTTTTGGTATTTTTATGATAAAGATGCAACATAAAGAAAGCAAAATAAACGGAAAAGTAAATAGCTTGTTGATGGAAGATTAATATGATGGAAAATAGACCCAGGGGCCATAGGTTTCACTAGTGGCTTCTCTCGAGAGCATAAGTATTACGGTGGGTAAACAAATTACTGTTGAGCAATTGACAGAATTGAGCATAGTTATTAGAATATCTAGGTATGATCATGTATATAGGCATCACGTCCGAGACAAGTAGACCGACTCCTGCCTGCATCTACTACTATTACTCCACACATCGACCGCTATCCAGCATGCATCTAGAGTATTAAGTTCAAAAGAACAGAGTAACGCTTTAAGCAAGATGACATGATGTAGAGGGATAAACTCGTGCAATATGAAATAAACCCCATCTTGTTATCCTCGATGGCAACAATACAATACGTGCCTTGCTACCCCTACTGTCACTGGGAAAGGACACCGCTAGATTGAACCCAAAGCTAAGCACTTTTCCCATTGCAAGAAAGATCAATCTAGTAGGCCAAACCAAACTGATAATTCGAAGAGGCTTGCAAAGATAACCAATCATACATAAAAGAATTTAGAGAAGATTCAAATATTGTTCATAGATAAACTTGATCATAAACCCACAATTCATCGGTCTCAACAAACACACCGCAAAAGAAGATTACATCGAATAGATCTCCACAAGAGAGGGGGAGAACTTTGTGTTGAGATCCAAAAAGAGAAAAGAAGCCATCTAGCTAATAACTATGGACCCGAAGGTCTGAAGTAAACTACTCACACTTCATTGGAGAGGCTATGATGTTGATGTAGAAGCCCTCCGTGATCGATGCCCCCTCCGGCGGAGCTCCGGAAAAGGCCCCAAGATGGGATCTCACGAATACAGAAAGTTACGACGGTGGAATTAGGGTTGTGGGGGTACGTAGGTATATATAGGAGGAAGAAGTACATCGGTGGAGCAACATGGGCCCCACAAGGGTGGAGAGCGCGCCTGGAGGGGGTAGGCGCGCCCCTACCTCGTGCCTTCATGGTTGCTTTCTTGACGTTGGGTCCAAGTCCTCTGGATCATGTTCGTTCCAAAAATCACGTTCCCGAAGGTTTCATTCCATTTGGACTCCGTTTGATATTCTTTTTCTGCGAAGCTCTGAAATAGGCAAAAAACAGCAATTCTGGGCTGGGCCTCCGGTTAATTTGTTAGTCCCAAAAATAATATAAAAGTGTATAATAAAGCCCAATAATGTCCAAAACAGGATATAATATAGCATGGAACAATCAAAAATTATAGATACGTTGGAGACATATCAATGTGCGGGGACTCAAACCTCGCAATATCTCAAATAAATGGAGATTTTGATGCCAAAGATCCGAAGATGGCGGCTTATCGCAACGCCATCCTAAAAATGTTGGCTCGGTTCGAGGGGCTCGAGTTTCATCACGTGGCTCGAGAAAGTAATCAAGTGGCGGACGTCCTTGCCCGCATCGGCGCTAAGCGCGACCCTCCCACCTAACATCTTTCTGGAAAGGCTTTTTACGCCGTCCGTGGTGTGGCAAGGGGAGAGCGGCAACACCAGTCCGGATCCAAACAAAACCCCAGATTTCGAACACAACGATATCATCGGCGGCTCAACCACCAAAATAACACTGTCGGCCCATCTCATCATGGCAGTCATTGCCCCATGGACCGAACCCTTCTTGGCCTTCCTTAATAGGAGAGAACTCTCGGAGGATCAGAATGAGGCTCGCCGCATTGTCCGGCGCTCGAAGGCCTACAAGGTCCACGACGGAGAGCTCTACAAGAAAAGCGCTACCGGAGTTCTTCAAAGATGTATCTCCGAGGAAGAGGGGCGGCAGCTCTTGGCTGAAATTCATGCCGGTCTCGGCTGGCACCACGCCGCAGCTTAGGCCCTTGTTAGCAAGGCCTTCCGTACAGGTTTTTACTGGCCGACGGCTCGAGCAGATGCACTGGACCTGGTCCAACATTGCATAGGATGCCATCTCTTCGCCAACCAAATCCATACGCCCCCACCACTTGACAAACGATCCCCATCACTTGGCCTTTCGTGGTCTGGGGGCTCGATATGGTCGGACCCCTTAAAGGAGGAAGCCATAAGAGGAAGTATCTGCTGGTCATGGTGGATAAATTCACTAAGTGGATAGAGGCCAAACCAGTTAAAACGGCCGAGGCGGGGCCAGTGATAGAATTCATATCCGGCGTGGTGCACCGTTATGGTGTTCCACACAGCATCATCACCGATAACGGCTCCAACTTCATAGCCGATGAGGTGAAAACTTGGTGTGCTAATTTGGGCATTAAGCTCAATTACGCCTTTGTCTATCACCCGCAAACAAATAGCCAAGTTGAACGGGCCAATGGTCTTATTATGATCGGCATCAAACCCATACTAGTGTGGTCTTTGAGAGAATCGGACAAGCACTGGGTTGAGGAGCTCAACTCCGTACTCTGGGGGCTGTGGACCACGCCTAACCGCACTACTGGATATACACCTTTCTTCATGGTGTATGGCACGGAGGCTGTGTTGCTCTGCGATATTATTCATGACTCACCTCAAGTGCGCATGTACGAAGAGAGAGAGGCCGAGCTTGATCGGCAGGACAGCCTAGACGCCCTGGAGGAAGAGCACGATGTTGCAAAAGCCCGTTCCGCATTTTACCAACAACAGGTCCACAGATACCAAAGTAGAGAAGTACGGGCCAAGACTTATAATGTTGGCAAACTCGTTCTACGCTTGCCGGAGAAGAAAAAGGACAAACTCAAGCCCAAGTGGGAAGGTCCCTTCATAATTGACGAAGTTCTCACTTGAGGAGCGTACCGCATGCATGCTACATCAGACAATCGCCTAGAGCCGAACCCCTGGAACGCGGCCAGACTCCGAAGATTCTATGCCTAGCGCTGAACTATTCGTTCGTCTACTTCTCCATATTGTTTCCTTTATTATTTTTATTTTTTCCCTCTCTTTTCGTTCTTTTTTTCTCTAAGCCTTAAAGCTTTCGCACGGCTAAACCGTGGACCTATGATGTACACATCCTCGAGCATGTACGTCCATTATACCTGGGGGCTTCCCAGACAGAATCTTATTCTTATTTTCCGAGCATCAAGCTCATCACATATGCATTTCCCATATGTACCTTTTCTTCACCATTATATGCATTGATATGACTTAAGTTTTTGCCAAGCTGGGTTGCCTAGCTCCTATGCTTATGCCCTACATCCCCGTTAGTTCGGCTAGGGCATAAAGGGGGCACCTCTGCGATTGTTACTGCCGGGTCATCCGGATGTGTACCTCAGACTGGGTGAAGCCGAAAGCTAGCGTTCTTAAGAGAATATTCAGTCGGCGGACTAAAGATGTTTTATATTCCTTCCATTACGAACCCCCAGATGATTACCTATATTGTGATGTTACCAATCATAGTTCGGACATGTATTTTAACGCATGCACACCCAGGGAAAGGAAACCTTAACGAAACTATTCTCTCTAGAAGATGTTTCTTACAATCATGATGTAATATAACATAACTAGCCGGATACAAATTGTCTGTTCAAGCAACTATGACCCCTACGCCTGGTTTCCACGCATACCCCGGTCTATTTTACCGCTCAGGTATTCGGAAACACTCCGCACCTTCGGGTCCAGAGGTCGAAGCGAAAAGGTCTGCCATGACAATCATTTTTACAATTCAGCTAGAGTTACATATGTCAAGGAAAGTACATAGTGACTAGGACTCACAAATTTCCTCCTCTATGCCGTCCAGCAGGTGGTCTAACTTACAATCCCGCTGGGAATACTTGGCGGCTACTTCTACTTGGTCATATACCAAATTAACGGGAACTTCTTTTCCATCTAACCCTAGAGATCTGACCCGAGCCATATGATTCAAATCAAGCTTGGTATACCGTGTTTTCACCATGGCCCAGGCTTCTCGTGCACCTTCCCGATAGGCCAATATCTTCCATAGTCAAATGCGCCGCCACGCTCCCTTGAATAGTTGTATAAGCTCCTCCATCTTTCCCGAAGGGGAGGCGGATGGCCATAGGGCCTTGGCAACACTTCGCATCGCCTGCCGAGCTTGCTCGTGCACCTGCGACAGCTCTTGTAGCAGATCGCTCGAAGATACGGACATCTCCTCTTCGGGACGACCGGTCAGCATACCTGCAGACATAACTCTACCAGTCCCTTCTATCTCTGAATTATTCGAAGGTAAGTTCGACCACATACTGAATATGCCGCATCGCAGCCTTTTATTCTCCTTTATGGATTCCGCCAGCTGGGCCCGTACATCTTTCAGTTCCTCGCCCAGTTGGTTATTTGAATCCTGGAGCTTGCTTTTCTCCATCATGACTTTTGTTAGCACACGCTCGCCCGCGGTTAGCATTTTTTTGGCTTCTCGTTCTCCACTTTGAGCGGCTTTCAGTTGCTCTTGCAGTTGATCTAACGATCCTATTAAGTGGTGAGCAACCGTGTAGCATTATTGGTATACCATTATGTTTTCTCGATGGAGGGAAACATTACCAGGAGACACCTTCTTGGATTTCTCCAGTTCGGCACTGGCAGCAGTTAGCTGGGTCCGATACTTTTCTAGTTCTTGAGATAACAGGCTGTTCTTCTCCGTAAGCACCTGGTTATACAATGATCCTTAAATTAGTTGTATCAACTGCTTTAAGTCTCGGGGGCTACTGGTGTATGATTATTAAATCTACGCTTACCCGCATATCTTTCAGATGTTGGTCTGTGGATCTGGCAAGCCCATCTTGAGCAGCTCGGATGTACGCATCGGCCGAGCTGAAGGCATCAAATGCCTCCTTTGAAAAGCCTGGGTCACGAAGAACGGCCCTCCGACGATGATGATTCATAGCGCTCTCCACTTCAGGGTTCGTGACGGACATATCATCCGAATCCTATGTGGAAGGACAGTTCGGCGCCACTCCCGTGTCAGCCCCCGTCCTTAGGGCAGGGTCCGGAACCTAACTAGTGGAGGCACGTCCGGCTGGATCCCCGGACACAGCCCGATGAATAATTTTCCTGATAGAATGCGGCGAATGGCATCACAATCTGATGTGTCGATCAGAAGGTGTATTCTTGAAAGGAAAAGACTTACCTATTTGATGAGGGCTCTATCGTGTTATCATTTGCTTTCCTCTTCGAAGATGTGCTTGGCGTGGGCACCGTTCTCCTCGGAAATGCTTCTGGTGCATGTGGTGGCGTCGAACGCCTCCCCTTTGGAACACGAAATAGTGTGGTGTGTGAGGCATAGTAAAGAAACTCTTTCGAAGAAGGTGTCTTTTAAATTACTCACATGCGAAGCAGGAAGGAGACCGGGGTAATCGGCAATGATGGCTACTTCGGTACCATCGTAACTCGTCCGATAGAATACTCCATCCTCGAGCTCCACAAATATGTCCAGATCTTCTTCGAATCCAGGGTCAAGGTCCCGGTTGCCACCCTCTGGCTGGGAAGCAGGGTTATGTATCCCCTCGATAGCCTTCCGCCATTCCTGTAGCTAGTGGATATGTTACTGTCCATCGAAAATAATTCAGGGAGAGGAGTAAAATGGTGGGATTGGAGCTTACCCAGCTAGGAGGGTTATACATGGAAAATCCATCTCGATATTGGAGATGAGTGAACTCCTCCTTCTCCCCTTTGTATAGTTCGGCTAATATTTTGACCAAAGCGGCGGGGGTCTTTGGACCCTTTCGACTATAGCGTGAGGCGTCATCTTCCCCATTATAGTGCCACATGGGAAGCCCTCTATATTGGAGTGGTTGGACCCCCCCCCCCCGCACTATGGAGATCGCCATTAACTCGTCTATTGACAGTCCGGACTGGGCGAGCATCTTAATCTTGCCCATCAACAGACTGACTTCGGCGCTATCGTCCTCCTCGAGGCTTCGGGGATGCCAGCTATGGCAGTTCTTCAATGGAGCGCTTGAAAACTCTGGGAGGCCCATTCGGACTGGGTTAGGAAGAGCGACGTCGTCAATATAGAACCATTCGGAAGGCCACTCTTCGGAAGCCTTCTTCGGCGTGCCAGGCAGGTATCCGGTCCCGGCAATGTGCCACATTTCGGCTCCTCCCACTTAGAATATTGACCCCCTTTATTACGAGGGACGAGGCAGAATAGTCTTCTCCATAAATCAAAATGGGCCTCGCAGCCTAGGAATAGCTCGCATAGAGCAACATAACCCGCAATGTGCAGGATGGAGGCAGGAGTGAAACTATGCAATTGGAGGCCATAATACTCCAGAAGCCCTTGGAGGAAGGGATGGATTGGAAATACGACGCCTCTTAGCAAGAAGGGTACAAAGCATACTCGTTCCCCCTTGGACGGATTGGAAATGTCCTCTGCCTAAACCCCACCATCGAAGGACGTCAGCCCTGCTCGTACAGGGACTAGATCCGTAGGGGGAAGAAAGCCCTGTTTTTGCAGCTTCGACAGCTGACTGTGAGATACAAAGCATCTCTCCCAATATCGCCCTTTGCGGAACTGTGGGGACGAGAGGAAGAGCTGGGAGCGTTAACCATGTTGGGTTGATTTTGCCTAGCAAGCTCTGAGGATTTTTCCATAGGGTGTGGAATGGATCTGAGATATATTCTCTTTAAATAGGCACCGCTCTTGTATGGTTAGGGTGGTATGTGCAAAAATATCCCGACCTCTTGTATTCACTCACCACATGGAAGATGAAGTCAGAAGGCGTGGAAGCCGAAGGGCACGATATTAAATGGAAGGCCGAATACATTACTTTGAGATTGTTGAAGGAGGAACCTGCATTGCAATGCTGAAGACTACCGACACCTCGTCATTGAAGTCTAGTTCGGGGGCTACTGAGGGAGTCCTGGACTAAGGGGTCCTCGGGCGTCTGACCTATTGGACATAGGCCGGACTCATGGGCTGTGAAGATGCGAAGACCGAAGACTCAACCCGTGTCCGGATGGGACTCTCATTGGCGTGGAAGGTAAGCTTGGCATCCAAATATGAATATTCCTTTCTCTGTAACCGACCTTATGTAACCCTAGATCCCTCCGGTTTCTATATAAGCCGGAAGGCTAGGTCCGTAGACATCGATCCTCATAATCATAGTCAGACAGGCTAGACTTTGAGGGTTTAGCCATTACGATCTTGTGGTAGATCAACTCTTGTAATACTCATATTCATCAAGATCAATCAAGCAGGAAGTAGGGTATTACCTCCATAGAGAGGGCCCAAACCTGGGTAAACATTGTGTCCCCCGTCTCCCGTTACCATCGACCTTAGACGCACAATTCGAGACCCCCTGCCCGAGATCCACCGGTTTTCTCACCGATAGTTATGCATTTGAGACAACCGCATTCACGTTAAATAGGGCACTATCTAAATTTGTTGAGACGACACCGTATGAACTATGGTTTGGAAAGAAACCTAAGCTGTCGTTTCTTAAAGTTTGGGGTCGCGACACTTATGTCGAAAGGCTTCAGCCTGATAAGTTCGAACCAAAATCGAGGAAGCGCATCTTCATAGGATACCCTAAAGAAACAATTGGGTATACCGTCTACCACAGATCCGAAGGCAAGATCTTTGTTGCTAAGAATGGATCCTTTCTAGAGAAGGAGTTTCTCTCGAATCAAGTGAGTGGGAGGAAATTAGAACTTGATAAGGTAGTTGTACCTTCTCTCGAATTGGAAAGTAGCACATCAGAGAAATCCGTTCCCGTGATGCCTACACCAACTGGAGAGGAAGCAAATGACAATGATCATGAAACTTCAGATCAAGTTGCTATTGAACCTCGTAGGTCAACCAGAGCACGATCTGCACCAGAGTGGTATGGTAATCCTGTCCTGGAAGTCATGTTATTATACCAAGGCAAACCTGCGAACTATGAAGAAGCCATGATGAGACCAGATTCTGACAAATGGCTTGAGGCCATGAAATCTGAGATAGGATCCATGTATGAGAACAAAGTATGGACTTTCCCGATGATCGTCAAGCCATAAAGAATAAATGGATATTCAAGAAGAAGACTGACGGTGATGGTAATGTTACTGTCTACAAAGATTGACTTGTCATAAAAGGTTTTCGACAAAGTTCAAGGTTGACTACGATGAGACTTTCTCACCCGTAGCGATGCTTGAGTCTGTCTGAATCATGTTAGCAATTGCCACATTTTATGATTATGAAATCTGGCAAATGGATGTCAAAACTGCATTCCTTAATAAATATCTCAAAGAAGAATTTTATATGATGCAACCAGAAGGTTTTGTCGATCCTAAAGGTTCTAACAAAGTGTGCAAGCTCCAGCGATCCATCTATGGACTGGTGCAAGCATCTCGGAGTTGGAATATACGCTTTGATAAGATGATCAAAGATATGGTTTTATACAGACTTACGGTGAAGCCTGTATTTACAAGAAAGTGAGCGGGAGCTCTGCAGCATTTCTGATGACATATTGCTCATTGGAAATGATATATAATTTCTGGATAGCATAAAAGGGATACTTGAATAAGAATTTTTCAATGAAATACCTCGGTGAAGCTACTTATATATTGAGCATCAAGATCTATAGGGATAGATCGAGACACTTAATTAATAGGACTTTCATAAAGCACATACCTTGACAAGATGTTGAAGAAGTTCAAAATGGATCAGTCAAAGAAAGGGTTCTTGCTTGTGTTACAAGGTGTGAAGTTGAGTAAGACTCAAAACCCGACCACGGCAGGAGATAGGGAGAGAATGAAAGTTATTCCCTATGCCTCAGACATAGGTTCTATAAAGTATGTCATGTTGTGTACCAAACCTGTTGTGTATCTTGCCATGAGTTTGGCAAGGGGGTACAATAGTGATCCAGGAGTATATCACTGGACAGCGGTCAAAATTATCCTTAGTTACCTAAGAGGACTAAGGATATATTTCTTGATTATGGAGATGATAAAGAGTTCGTCGTCAAGAGTTACATCGATGCAAGATTTGACACCGATCTGGATGACTCCAAGTCTCGATCTTGATACATATTGAAAGTGGGAGCAATTAGCTAGAGTAGCTCCATGCAGAGCATTGTAGACATTGAAATTTGCAAAATACATACGAATATAAATATGATTGATCCGTTGACTAAACCTCTCTCACAAGCAAAACATGATCACACCTTAGTACTCCTTGGGTATTAATCACATGGCAATGTGAACTAGATTATTGACTATAGTAAACTCTTTGGATGTTGGTCACATGGCGATGTGAACTATGGGTGTTAAATCACATGGCGATGTGAACTAGATTATTGACTCTAGAGAAAGTGGGAGACTGATGGAAATATGCCCTAGAGGCAATAATAAAATGCTTATTATTATATTTCCTAAATCATGAGATAAAGGTTTATTATTCATGCTAGAATTGTATTGACCAAAAACTTAAATACATGTGTGAATACATAAACAAATACCGTGTCCCTAGTGAGCCTCTACTAGACTAGCTCGTTGATCAAAGATGGTTAAAGTTTCCTAACCATGGACATGTGTTGTCATTTGATAACGGGATCACATCATTAGGAGAATGATGTGATGGACAAGACGCATCTGTTAGCTTAGCATAATGATTGTTCAGTTTTATTGCTATTATTGCTTTCTTCATGTCAAATACATATTCCTTCGACTATGAGATGATGCAACTCCCGGATACCATAGGAATACCTTGTGTGCTATGAAAAATCACAACGTAACTGGGTGATCATAAAGATGCTCTACAGGTATCTCCGAAGGTGTTTGTTGAGTTGGCATAGATCGAGATTAGGATTTGTCACTCCGAGTATCGGAGAGGTATCTCTAGGCCCTCTCGGTAATACACATCATAACCTTGCAAGCAAATGACTAAGGAGTTGGTCACGACATGATGTATTATGGAACGAGTAAAGATACTTACCAGCAACGAGATTGAACTAGGTATGAAGATACCGGCGATCGAATCTCGGGCAAGTAACATACCGACAGACAAAGGGAATAACGTATGTTGTTATAACGGTTCGACCGATAAAGATCTTCGTAGAATATGTAGGAGCCAATATGAGCATCTAGGTTCCACTATTGGTTATTGACCGGAGAAGTGTCTCGGTCATGTCTACATAGTTCTCGAACCCGTAGGGTCTGCACGCTTAACGTTCGATGACGATATTGTATTATATGAGTTATGTGATTTGGTGACCGAATGTTGTTCGGAGTCCTAGATGAGATCATGGACACTATGAGGAGTCTCGAAATGGTCGACAGGTAAATATTGATATATAGGACGATTGTATTCAGACGCCGGAAGTGTTCTAGAGTATATCGGGTATTTATCGGAGTACCGAAGGGGTTACCAGAACCCCCGGGGGGAATATATGGGCCATATGGGCCATGAGAGGGGAGCACACCAGCCCACAAGGGGTGGCGCGCCCCCCTATGGCAGGAGGCCGAATTGGGAGAAATAAAAAAGGGGTTCGCCCCCCTTCCGTTCTCTCTTCCCTCTTCCCTTTCTTCTCCGGTGAAATAAGGAAGGGGGCACTTGGGGAAACCCCAATTAGGATTCGGATCCTACTTGGGGCGCCCCTTGGCTGCCTCCCCTCTCCCTCCCACCTATATATATATAGAGAGAGTAGCACTATTCTAATCCTAGGATTAGAATAACTATTTGGATCACAGTAGCCCCTATAAGGGCCCGATTGGATCCTCCCGAGACCGCTGGAAAAAAACACCCCACGTCCCACCACCCTACCCCACGACCCAACCCAACCGGCGCCCCCTGCCCCCGATGCCACACCCAGGATCCCGATCCGCCTCACACCCTCGAATCCCCTGTCGCCGATCTCCTCCTCGGATCCCTACGCAGTCGCGTGCCTTCCCCGGAGAACCATGCTGCCGCACCCCCTCCCAAGAGACCCCGCCGCCGCACCCCTACAAAGAGATCCCGTCACCGCCCACCTTGCTCGTGCGCCTCCGTGGTCCCGCCGTCGCATTGCTGTGATGGTTGCGCGTGGCTCAGCGCCACAACCTCCATCGCCGGAGATCCACCAGCCCTGCGACCTTCCTCCTCTGCCCCTGCGACTTTCCTGCTCTCCTTCCGTGGCCTTCCTCCTCTACCACCGCCGGCGTGAGAGCCACCAACGCCACCCCGCTCTGCCACCTTCCTCCTCTCGGGAGACCTACCGGCTCCGGCGCCGCTGTGCGGATAAGTGCCCTCCTCCATGTTGTTGATGCCCCTCTTCCTCCATGTTGTTGATGCCCCTCTTCCTCCATGTTGCTGCCAGAGTCTCCGCATTGAGCTACCCTCGGTGCACACAAGCTTTTTTGTGTATATCCTGCAGCCGGAGGAGGCGTTGATCTTCAGCCGGAGGAGACAAGGACCTGCAGTTGGCCGCGGTGAAAGTCCTCTCACATACTCCGTCGTTGATCCCTCCGGCATCGTCGCCTCTGCCCTGCTACCTCTCTGAGCTCTGCATCTCACGCGTTGCTGCTCTACTTCCTCCCTCGGCTACGCAACTAGCGCGCCGCCACCCAACTTCCCACGCAGCGTCGCCTACTTCCTCCCTTCTTCCTTCTTCAAGTCAGACATGTGCTGTTGGTGGCTATTGTTTTCGCTGTTGGAGTGCTGTCGATTGACTTGCAACAAGTCAGACAGAGTACTAGCCATGCATGGAAGAAGCCCGTCGCCTCGTGACTGACTTAAATTGCTGTAATGGTTAGTATTTTCCTTCATTCGGTATTAGTGGATTGCAAAGTATTCGGTCCCTGGGCGGACACATTTCAAATACGCACTAACACGTTTCGTTTACTGCTGCTTTGGCAGGCCCCAAATGAGTGCCCGCTGTGCCCAATATATAGACTGGCGGGACTGAAACCAGTCATTCTTCCTTCACTCACCACAGAGTCATAAAATTCCTGGGAGATTTGTAAGCTATTTTTTTGGCTTTATGAGGTGATGAGAGGATCATTGAGGGCGTTGTTTGACAAATGGTGCTTCTTTTGGATCATACCTGTCTGGTGGAATCGAAGATGTGCCTGCCTCCCTTCACCGCAGCATCAAAGGTTGTTCAACACCGCAATACAAGGTCGCCGCAACCCAATGTGCTTCAACTCCCCTGATCCCCCTCTTATCTGACTCTGGAGAGCAGCGCCACTGCCCCTGGTGCTCTTCGGACTCCTTTGAATCCGACTAGTGAAGTCCCCGTTTTGCACCTCCACCTCTCACGGCTAGCCCTGACCACCATGATCCTTCTTCTTCCTCTCTCTAAAATTCTTGAAAACTATGTTAGTTTGATGAGGTGATTTGTCCACGAACAGAAAAATTGCGTGAAAACTTGTCTTACATTTTTCGTTCATAAACTAGGTGTCTGTTGCATGCCCCTGCTCTTCCACGAATCCGGCCAACCACGTGTCCCCGATGCTGATCTGCACCATACCGATACCTGACCTTCAGGGGTTGCCAGTGGTGGCCTTCATCGTTGCGCCCCGCTGATGCGGGCTATCTCCTGACCTGCTATCGTGCACAACCCGAGAGACGGTGGGACCATCACACCCAATCTTCTCGTGGAGGCCGTTTTGACCTTCCGGAGATAGGTTCATATTTTGTTTTGATTTTTTGTTGCTCGACAGCGAGATGTTGTTGATCTCTCATTCTTCCCGCAGAGAAGGTCAGGTTCAGTCCTCCTAGTCCTCAATCAGTGGACACTACATGGCTATAAATGTTCCTGCTATTCAAATTACTCTGATTAGGTTGACCTTTACAAAAAAAGAATTTTGCTTAATTGGGATATGTACCTGTATTGTTTACACTAGTATATATTTTTTGTGCAGGTGAACATGAGTGGGAAGGACTACCTGAGCGCTACCAGCAGTACAAGGAGTTCAGAAAGGCAGAAATAGATGGGTCGATAGATGAACCAATTTTTGAAGTAGTTATAGTACATGTGGAGAAAAGGTCAAGCAAAAGTGTAGTTTGATTATTACGTAGTAACTTGTTAAGCTTCCTCACTCTCTAGCTCTTATTAGTTGTTTGTGTTTGTGCCTCAAAAAAAGTATATGGTGAGGAACAAAGCTCTCTAGCTCTAGTGTGTCTTTGTGTTTGTGCCTCAAAAAAAGTTAAAGCAAGTACCAATTTTTCTAGAGCTTTCTTTCAATGGTTGAGCGTTATATACAAAGAAGTTCAATTTCTCAAACATTCATGATTACTTTGTGTGATTTGTAGTGAGGAACATAAAAGATTCATGACTATATATGGCCCGATGATGATGTATATGGTGTCGTCAGTTAAATCATTGTGGAAAAAAGTACAAGAGATTCAATGGAAAATTCATGGCAAAGTAAATTGTTGGTAGAAGTTCAAGTGCTCGGCCCAGAAAAGTTCACAAATTCTTGTGAGAGAGGTTCATGTGTATTTAGATGTCCAAAAACACATAAAAAGATGTTGTTTATGGTGCTTTCAAATAATTATCTCAATCATGAGAGAAGTTCAAACTGATAACTGCCGGAAGTTCACTTACTGCATGGTGTGTATTTCGTATGAGAAAAATATAATAAAAAGGCAAAGCTAAAAATTCTGTTGCTAGAAGTTCAAGTTCTTGGTCTGGGAAAATTCAAAAATTCTTGTGAGAGAGGTACACCGTGTATTTAGATGTCCAAAACACATAAGAAGATGTTGTTTTTTGGTGTTTTCAAATAATTATCTCAATCACAAGAGAAGTTCAAATTGATAAATGCTAGAAGTTCATGTATTGCATGGTGTGCATTTCGTATGAGAAAAAAAGAATAAATTGCAAAGTCTAAATTTTTTTTGTCGCTAGAAGTTCAGGTGCTCGACCCGGGAAAGTTCAAAAATTCTTGTGAGAGAAGTTCACCATGTATTCAACAACTTTCCACATGGTATATCGTATGCTCTATTCCGAACGGTATATCGTATGCTCTATTTCAAAAAACGGTTAAAACAAATTGGTGTATCTTTTCAAAACAAAAGTTTAACCATATTAGAAAAATAAAATAACAAGAAGTTCGATGATTATAGAAAACTCAGATTTTCCTCGTATTAAAGAATGGAAACAAGAAGTTCAAAAATAAAATAACAAGAAGTTAAACTTTTTAAAAATAGACTGCTTCAAAATTTTATAAAAAATATTAAGAAAAAATAAAACTAGAAAGTCCATATTAAAAAGATGGAGAATTTCGATGATTATATAAAACTCAGATTTACCTCGTTAATAAAGAATGGAAACTAGAAGTTCAAAAATAAAATAACAAGAAGTTTAAATTTTAAAAAATAGACCGCTTCAAAAATTCATAAAAAAGATTAAAAAATCAGATTAATATTCATAAAAAACTCAGATATTTTCACGTAAGCGAGAGAAGTTCGGATTTGATAACTACCAGAAGTTCACGTACTACACGGTGTGCATTTTGTATTAAAAAAAGAATAACAAAAGCAAAGACTGAATGTTTGTTGTTATAAGTTCAAGTCCTCGGTCGGAGAAAGTTAAAAAAAATATTGTGAGAGTGATTTGTACAAAAGGAATATCATTTGTGTAACACCGACGAATGGATTAGAAAATTATAAACGAAAATACGTCACAGAAGTTCAACGTGAAAACAGCTAGATGGTGTGTATTTCATATAAGAAAAATACAATAAAGTGAAACAGAGTGAAGTTCAAACAGACATGCCCCAGAAGTTCAACTATTCACGCAGTGCAAAAAACAACACGTCAAAAACAGAGTGAAGTTCAAACAGACATGCCCGAGAAGTTCAACTACTTCTCGCTGTGCATTTCCATTCACGATGAAGGCAGAAATCATGATCTCATCATTTTCTAATTTACTTCAAAACGGCAGGAATATCATTTGTGTAAGTTCAAGTCCTCGGTCAGAGAAAGTTAAAAAATTTTATTGTGAGAGAGGTTTGTACAAAAAGAATATCATTTGTGTAACACTGACGAAATGGATGAGAAAATTACAAACGAAAATATATCACAGAAGTTCAACATGAGAACAGCAGGAAGTTCACCAACTACATTGAATGAATTTCAGATGAAAAACTTTTAAAACCGTCACGAGTATGAAAAAATGATTAACACGGGAAAGTTGCATGTTTACAGGAGCTTTCCATCGGTATATCACTTGCTTAATTTCGATGAGTGGATGGAGAGCTACGAGCAGTGGATGGAGAGCTGCGAGCAAAAAAAACACGTAAAAAACAGAGTGAAGTTCAGGTGCGCACGCCGAGAAGTTCAGGTTCTTCACGCGGTGCATTTTTGAAGAATCTGTTTCGCGATAAAGGCAGAACGAACGATCTCGCCATTTTCGAAATTACTTGAAAACGGGAAGGAATCACAGAAAACCATCAACATGAAAAAATTTCGCATTTTCCGTAGCTTATCAGCGGTATATTATTTGCCCCATTCCGATAAAGTTTGTAGAAATTACGGCAAAAATACGTTTTTAACCATTTTCAAAACTGACATAAAACCGTAGTGAATTAGGAGAAACAATATATACAAAAAAGTTTCGCATTTCTTCAAGCTTTCGAACACCATATCATTTGCTGCATTTGGATGTACGGTTAAAAAATTAGCTCAAAAATACGAACTCGGTGGAACTTGTACCATTTTCTAAATTACTTTTAAACCATTCAAAATTAGAAAAAACTTTTAACATAAAAAAGTAGCGCATTTTCATAAGCTTTCCAACACCATATTATTTTCCTCAATTGGATTAGCCGTTTCGAAATGGCATCAAAAATACGAACTCAGGTGTTCGGTTTACGAAATTTTACGATTTTCCGAATTACTCTTTAACCGTAGGGAATTAGAGAAAACTTTCAACATGTGGAAGGAGCGGTTTTGCAGCAGCTTTCCAACGCCATATTATTTGCCTCATTCTGATAAACGGTTTAAAAATGCGATCGAAAATATGATTCACATTTTCTGTATGAAGAAAAAACGGTTTTCAAAACTGCTCTTAAACCAGTTACATTTTGCCAAAATTTTAACTTGGGTCATGATACTGATGTCCATAGCTATCCAACGGTATATCGCAAGCCCCATTTGGACACCTTTTAGCTGAAGTTCAACCTAGTACTCGGGGAAGGTCAAGCGCGTTACTCGGGAAGTTCATGTTGTGATCAGAATATTATTCTGATCCCGTGATCAGAATAGTGTTTATGTATGTATATATATATGTATGTACATATGGGGGGCCACCTAGCACACCCTAGATAATTGCCTAACCGTGTGCGGCGCCCCCCTCCACCGTTTACTACCATGGTCATATCTTTGTAGTGTTTAGGCGAAGCCCTACGCGGATTACTTCACCATCACTGTCACCATGTCGTCGTGCTGATGGAACTCATCTACTACCTCGACAACTTGTTGAATCAAGTAGGTGAGGGACATCACCGAGCTGAACGTGTGCAGAACTCGGTGGTGTCGTACGTCCGGTACTTGATCGGTCAGAGCTAGAAGAAGTTCAACTACATCAATCACGTTGTCAAACACTTCCTCTTACAGTCTACGAGGGTACGTAGACACACTCTCCCCCTCGTTGCTATGCATCTCCATGGATAGATCATTGCGTGTGCGTAGAATTTTTTATTTTCCATGCAACGTTTCCCAACAAACATGTGATTTTGCTCCTTAGACCATGAGAGTGTCGCGGTCACTTCTTACCGTATGGTGTGCTTTGGGGTTGCTCAAATTTCACCTATAACACGGTGATCATAATGACAACTTATAGGTTGATCGGAAAGTTTAACAAGTGGTCGGATAGATTGAGAGTGGGATTTGTTCCTCTAATAATGGAGAGGCTTTCTTAGGGCCCTATCAGTGTGATGGCATCAATCATCGTCTAGTTAGACATAGGTGACTTCGTCATGGGATGCCGAAACACAATAACGAGAAAGTAGAACAAAACCGGTAATGAGGATTTCGGTATAGTGAGCCTAGTGATGACTCAGGAGGATATTGATGCATCCCGGGTTTTGTGAAGTATCGCGAAGCAAAGGGAACATCACATGATAACCAAAGGTTCACTTGAATATCATTCGTGTACTCACATGGACCAATATGGACGTCCACAGTCCTACCGTTGGTCATTGGACGAATGGTTTCGACCATGTCTGTGAGTTACCGAACCTACGGGGTCAAAATCTTAAGGCAATCATGATCTGTTAAGTGTTAGTAGGATGGGAGTCATTAGAATATATTTGTGGAATTATCTCATGAATATTCGGAAGGAAACTTGGGCCAAAAAGGCCCAAGTGGGGAAGTGCCTCCCTTCTCTAAGGAAGGGGGCCAAATAGGAGTGGGGGAGGAGTCCAACTCCTCCTCCACCTTGCCCGGCGCCCCAAGGAGGCTTTCCCTCCGTGGTGGCAGCCCTCCGTCAACCCTCTAACCTATATATACTTGAGGATTTAGCCCTTTTGAATATATAAGTTTTGGAGCCTCCTCTAGTTCTTCTAGTTCTTGTTCTTGTTGGTCCTAGTTGACTAATTAGAGCTTGGATAATCCTCTCATCCTCATAATTAGAAGCCCACTATGGTTCTAATCTTCTCCCTCTAATTCTTTGACGACGATTAGCTCTGGACGGCGAAGTGCTGCCGGATTGTGAAGGCTGCACGCTTGCAACTAAGTAGAGAGGCCGTGCTTTTAGTCTTCGGTTCGAGGGATCGTTCATGGGTGGTATGAGGGATCATTCATTGATGGTTCGAGGGACTCCAAGTACGATCTACACTAACACGTTCTTCTACCGCTGCAACTTAGTGACGGTCACGATCATGATCCCTACCCATTATGCATCTTCATATTGATCTTGGGTGATCGTAGGTGTGATTTTTTTTGTTTTCTACTACATTTCTAACAAAACTATAGATCAAAGTAATACACACGAGGATCCACTAGGGTTCAGTATGATAAAAAGAAAGAGATGGGGATGGTGATGACAAGGGTTGATGCCGGAGTCTCCTGGAATGAGGTGATGGCATGACGGAGCCTTCTTGTTGATCCCCCTCTTGATCCGTTCTAAAGGCTATGGTTCTTTGATCTGATGGAGTTCGGCTTCTTTGTAGCTCCTTTTTATGATCCGAAGGCACGTGGTTAAAATATTTTACTAGGTGGTAGTGGCGGCGGCTAGTACGAGTGTGCGTGCCCGTACAAAATGTCGTCTTCTCCCCTGGAATCTTACTTTCGTCGTTCAAAAAGTAATCAATAGTTCATATTTATTGTTCAACCCAAGGCAAGCTAATCTTGGCTTGCTAGAAAATAAATACTGGAAAGTAAGATACAAGGCATTGTTGGATCTTCCCCAAGATTACAATTAAGCCGACAAGGTTCCTAGTATCTAAATCTGATTGGTCCTGGTCGATCTCCCTTCCTCCTTAGCTTCCTTGGGTTCCTCCTCCTTCTTCAGGTTGCATGCTGAGTCGATGCACTTGAAACAAGATACCATCACAGAGATTTCTCTCTGTTTCTAAGTGGCCAACTTCACAGGTAGGCTGGTCTATGCATAGTTTGGTGGTAAAATAAAAGAGGGTATCTATCTTATTATAGAGACCATCGATCTTTGCTTCAACCTATTTTCTCATTATCCAATTAGAATCAGTCCCTTAACCAATTGTATCTACACATGCCTTGGAGACTTTCTGAAGATCGTTGCTCTTTTCCTTGATGTCATCACGAGTTGGCACTTCCCAGTCGGGGTCGCATGGTGCCATCCCTAGAGGATATCTTGGAAGAGATCCTTGGATGTTGTACATATAAGGACATGGAGGGTAGTTATCCTTGTTCTTCCTTGGGCTCCGCCTTCTCTTGCATCTATTCTTTTACGCCCATCTTCTTGAGGTCCTCATAGCTCCTTGGAGTCATCTCCTCCCAGTCCGGGAGGGGTGATCCTACTCGAAGAAGGGCTCAAAGTAGACCCCTTTCCGTTGGTGGAGGTGATGAGCACGCCATTGGAATACATGGAGAGTGACCTCTTGTTGATCTTGTAGATTAGAGTCTGGTGGGGAGGTGGTGAAGGAAATATTCCCTAGAGGCAATAATAAAGTTGTTACTTATATTTCCTTATATCATGATAAATGTTTATTATTCATGCTAGAATTGTATTAACCGTAAACTTAGTACATGTGTGAATACATAAACAAAACAGAGTGTCCGTAGTATGCCTCTACTTGACTAGCTCATTAATCAAAGATGGTTAAGTTTCCTGACCATAGACATGTGTTGTCATTTGATGAACGGGATCACATCATTAGACAATGATGTGATGGACAAGACCCATCCGTTAGCTTAGCATATGATGGTTTAGTTTTATTGCTATTGCTTTCTTCATGACTTATACATATTCCTCTGACTATGAGATTATGCAACTCCCGAATACGGGAGGAACACCTTGTGTGCTATCAAACATCACAACGTAACTGGGTGATTATAAAGATGCTCTGCAGGTGTCTCTGAAGGTGTTTGTTGGGTTGGCATAGATCAAGATTAGGCTTTGTCACTCCGAGTATCAGAGAGGTATCTCTGGGCCCTCTCGGTAATGGACATCATTATAAGCCTTGCAAGCAATGTGACTAATAAGTTAGTTGCGGGATGATGTATTACAGACCAAGTAAAGAGACTAGCCCGTAACGAGATTGAACTAGGTATGATGATACCGACGATTGAATCTCGGGCAAGTAACATACCGATGAAAAAGGGCATGATGTATGTTGTTATGCGGTTTGACGGATAAAGATATTCATAGAATATGTAGGAACCAATATGAGCATCAAGGTTCCTCTACTGGTTATTGACCGCAGATGTTTCTAGGTCATGTCTACATAGTTCTCGAACCCGTAGGGTCCGCACGCTTAACGTTCGATGGCGATTTGCATTATGAGTTGTGTGTTTTGGTGACCGAAGTTTGTCTGGAGTCCCGAATGAGATCACGAACATGAAGAGGAGTCTCGAAATGGTCGAGAGGTAAAGATTGATATATTGGAAGGTTATATACGGACACCGGAATTGTTCCAAAAAGGTTTGGGATTTTTTGGAGTGCCGGGAGGTTACCGGAACCCCCAGGGAAAGTTAATGGGCCTCATGGGCCATAGTGGAGAGAGGGAGGCAGGCCACAAGAGGTGGCCCGCGCCTTCCCCCTGCCCAATCCTAATTGGACAAGGGGTGGGGGCGCGACCCCTCTTTCCTGCTGCCTCTCCCCTCTTTCCCCTTTCCCCTCTCTGTTGGAAGGAAGGGGGCGAATCCTACTAGGAGCGGAGTCCTGCTAGGACTCGCCCCTTGGCGCGCCTCCTCCTGGCCGGCCACCTCCTTCCCCTCTCCTTTATATATGGGGTGTGGGGGCACTCCAAAGGCACATCAATTGTTCTCTTAGCCATGTGCGGTGCCCCCCTCCACAGTTTACTCCTCCGGTCATAGCGTCGTAGTGCTTAGGGAAGCCCTGCGCGGATCACATCACCATCACTGTCACCATGCCGTCGTGCTGACGGAACTCTCCCCCAACCCTCTGCTGGATCAAGAGTTCGAGGGACGTCATCGAGCTGAACATATGCTGAACACGGAGGTGTCGTACGTTCGGTACTTGGATCGGTTGGATCATGAAGACGTTCGACTACATCAACCGTGTTAACCTAACACTTCCTCTTTCGGTCTACGAAGGTACGTGGACACACTCTCCCCCTCTCATTGCTATGCATCTCCTGGATAGATCTTGCGAGATCGTAGGAATTTTTTTAAAATTGCATGCTATGTTCCCCAACAATGGTATCCGAGCATGGTTTATGCGTAGATGTTATATGCATGAGTAGAACACAAAGAATTGTGGGCGATAATAGTCATACTGCTTACCACCAACGTCTTACTTTGATTCGGCGGTATTGTTGGATGAAGCGGCCTGGACAAACATTACATGACCACGTTCATGAGACCGGTTCTACCGACGTGCTTTGCACACAGGTGGCTGGCGGGTGTCTGTTTCTCCAACTTTAGTTGAATCGAGTTTGACTACGGTCGGTCCTTGTTGAAGGTTAAAACAACACACTTGGCGAAAAATCATTTTGGTTTTGATGCATAGGTAAGAACGGTTCTTGCTAGAAGCCCATAGCATCCACATAAAACTTGGATTAAAACTTGCAACAACAAAGTAGAGGACGTCTAACTTGCTTTTGTAGGGCATGATGTGATGTGATATGGTCAAGACATGATGAGATATAAATTTTTGTGTGAGATGATCATGTTTTGTAAAAGTTATCGACAACTAGCAGGAGCCTTATGGTTGTCGCTTTATTGTATGAAATGGAATCGCCATGTAATTGCTTTACTTTATCACTAAGCGGTAGCGATAGTCATAGAAGTAATAGTTAGCGAGACGACAACGACGCTACAATGGAGATCAAGGTGTCAAGCCGGTGATGATGGAGATCATGACGGTGCTTTGGAGATGGAGATCAAAGGCACAAGATGATGATGGCCATATCATGTCACATATTTGGATTGCACGTGATGTTTATCATTTATGTATCTTATTTTGCTTAGTACGGTGGTAGCATTATAAGATGATCCCTCACTAAATTTCAAGGTATAAGTGTTCTCCCCAACTATGCACCATTGCTACAGTTCGTCATGCCGAGACACCACGTGATGATCGGGTGTGATAAGCTCTACGTTCACATACAATGGGTGCAAGCCAGTTTTGCACGTGCAGAATACTAGGGTTAAACTTGATGAGCCTAGCATATGCAGATATGGCCTCAGAACACTAAGATCAAAAGGTTGAACGTGAATCATATAGTAGATATGCTTGATACGTCTCCAACATATCTACAATTTTTGATTGTTCCATGCTATTATATTATCTGTTTTGGATGTTTAATGGGCTTTAATATGCTCTTTTATATTATTTTTGGGACTAACCTATTAACCGAAGGCCCAGTGCCAGTTTCTGTTTTTTTTGCATATTTTAGAGTTTTGCAGAAAAGGAATACCAAACGGAGTCCAAACGGAATGAAACCATCGCGATGATCTTTCTTAAACCGAAAGCAATCCAGAAGACTTGCAGTCGAAGTCTGGAACTCCACGAGGAAGCCATGAGGCAGTAGGGTGCGCCCAGGGGGGTAGGTGCACCCCCACCCTCGTGGGCCCCTCGTAGCTCCACCGACATACTTCTTTCGCCTATATATACTCTTATACCCTAGAAACATCAGGGAGAGCCATGAAACCACTTTTCCACCGCCGCAACCTTCTGTACCCGTGAGATCCCATCTTGGGGCCTTTTCCGGAGATCTGCCGGAGGGGGAATCGATCATGGAGGGCTTCTACATCAACACTAGCCATTGCCTCTCCGACGAAGCGTGAGTAGTTTACCGCAGACCTTCGGTTCCATAGTTATTAGCTAGATGGCTTCTTCTCTCTCTTTGATTCTCAATACAAAGTTCTCCTCGATGTTCTTGGAGATCTAGTCGATGTAATACTCTTTTGCGGTGTGTTTGTCGAGATCCGATGAATTGTGGATTTATGAACAAGATTATCTATGAATATTATTTGGTTCTTCTCTGAATTCTTATATGCATGATTTGATATCTTTGCAAGTCTCTTCGAATTATCGGTTTAATTTGGCCTACTAGATTGATCTTTCTTGCAATGGGAGAAGTGCTTAGCTTTGGGTTCAATCTTGCGGTGTCCTTTCCCAGTGACAGTAGGGGCAGCAAGGCACGTATTGTAATGTTGCCATCGAGGATAAACAGATGGGGTTTATATCATATTGCTTGAGTTTATCCCTCTACATCATGTCATCTTGCTTAATGTGTTACTCTGTTCCTATGAACTTAATACTCTAGATGCATGCTGGATAGTGGTCGATGTGTGGAGTAATAGTAGTAGATGCAGAATCGTTTCGGTCTGCTTGACACAGACGTGATGGCTATATTCATGATCATTGCCTTAAATATCTTCATAACTATGCGCTTTTCTATCATTTGCTCGGTAGTAATTTGTTCACCCACCGTAATACATGCTATCTTGAGAGAAGCCACTAGTGAAACCTATGGCCCTCGGGTCTCTTTCCTATTATATTACATCTCTTTCATTTACATCGCATCTCGTTTACTATTTTGCAATCTTTACTTTCCAATCTATACAACAAAAATACCAAAAATATTTACTTTATTATCTCTATTAGATCTCACTTTTGCGAGTGACCGTGAAGGGATTGACAACCCCTTTATCGCGTTGGTTGCAAGGTTCTTGATTGTTTGTGCGGGTACTAGGTGACTTGTGCATTGTCTCCTACTAGATTGATACCTTGGTTCTCAAAACTGAGGGAAATACTTACGCTACTTTGCTGCATCACCCTTTCCTCGTCAAAGGAAAACCAATGCATACTCAAGAGGTAGCAAGAAGGATTTCTGGCGCTGTTCCGGGGAGATCTACGCCAAGTCAAGACATACCAAGTACCCACCATAAACTCTTCTCCCTCGCATTACATTATTTGCCATTCGCCTCTCATTTTCCTCTCCCCCACTTCTAAAACAATTTTCGAAAACCTTTCCCTTTTCTTCGCCCCTCTTCCGTTCATCTCTTTTCACTTGCTTCTTGTGTGTCAGTGTGTTAGATCGTTTGTTTCGCCTTCATGGCTAGTCCTCCTATCACTGTTAATAATCCCGATAATGAAGTTCTCAATTTTAAACAAACGGAGGGAGAAAATCTAAAAGATGCTTGGTATAGAATTTGCAATGCTCAAAATAGATCTACTGGAAAGCAATCCACCTCCGTTCTTCTTTGCAATTTTTATGTTGGCATCACCACTTGGTATAGATTCGTCCTTGATACGATTACTGGTGGAAATTTCTTGATGTGCCCCTCTCTTGATGCTTTTAATGCTATGGGAAATTTAGTGGGATCACCACCCCTCATGATTAATGAAACAATTTTGACTCTTGAGCATGTTATGGAAAGACTAGATGCTATTGAAAAGAAAATGCTCACCGAAGATCATATGGGAATTATAGATAAAATGATGCATAATTTTTCCACTAATATTGGGTCAAAAGCGGGAGATATTTTTAAGTTGTTAAAAGAGAAGGGTACCTTAATCCATGAGAATAGAAGAAAGTCCGTCTCGGATTGATAAATTAGAAGAAATCTTTAGTAATCTAAGCACGGCAAAACTATCGAGAAAACTCCCATAAGGAGGGGTAGATCCAAGAACAAGGGTGCAACTTCTAGTAATAGTAATAATGGAGATCTTAAGATGATTACTGTTCACCCGGATTTTGTTGAAGTGATAAGAGATCCTTTTTGCAAGAATGAAATCTTTCAGTTTATTCCTAGTAGTATTGTTATTGAATATCTTTATGCTAAATCTCTGAAGGATCCTAAGTGTTTGATTAAAGAGTTGGACAATGATGACAAAACTTAGATCCTTGCTTTATGCCTAGCTAAGGGCGTAAAACTATAGCGCTTGTTGGGAGGCAACCCAATTTTATTTTTGTTCTTTGATTTTGGCTCCTGTTTAGTGTTTGTGCCAAGTAAAGCGTTTAGGATTGTGTTTTTTATGTTTTAATTAGTTTTTGTGCCAAGTAAAGCGTTTAGGATCTTCTTGGGTGATAGTTGTTTGATCTTGCTGAAAAAACATAAACTTTTACGCTCACGAATTTAATTTTCATTTTTGACCAGAGAGCGATAAATACCAACTCCACTTGCAGTAGATCAATATAAAAATTTCTCAGGCCGTCCTAATTTTTCATAATTTTTGGAGTTACATAAGTATTCGAAAGTTACAGATTGCTACAGACTGTTCTGTTTTTGACAGATTCTGTTTTTCGTGTGTTATTTGCTTATTTTGATGAATCTATGAGTAGTATCGGGGGGTATGAACCATAGAGAAGTTGGAATACAGTAGGTTTAACACCAATATAAATAAATAATGAGTTCATTACAGTACCATAAAGTGGTGGTTTATTTCTTATACTAACGGAGCTCATGAGGTTTTCTGTTGAAGTTTTGTATTGTGAAGTTTTCAAGTTTTTGGGTAAAGATTTGATGGATTTATTGGAATAAGGAGTGGCAAGAGCCTAAGCTTGGGGATTCCCAAGGCACCCCAAGGTAAAATTCAAGGACAACCAAAACCCTAAGCTTGGGGATTCCCCGGAAGGCATCTCATCTTTCGTCTTCGTCTATCGGTAACTTTACTTGAGGCTACATTTTTATTCACCACATGATATGTGTTTTGCTTGGAGCATCTTGTATGATTTGAGTCTTTGCTTTTTAGTTTACCACAATCATCCTTGCTGTACACACCTTTTGGGAGAGACACGCATGAATCGGAATTTATTAGAATACTCTATGTGATTCACTTATATCTTTTGAGCTAGATAATTTTGCTCTAGTGCTTCACTTATATCTTTTTAGAGCACGGTGGTGGTTTTATTTTATATAAATTATTGATCTCTCATGCTTCACTTATATTATTTTGAGAGTCTTTTAGAACAGCATGGTAATTTTCTTTGGCTATAAAACTAGTCCTAATATGATGGGCATCCAAGATGGGTATAATAAAAACTTTCATATAAAGTGCGTTGAATACTACGAGAAGTTTGATTCTTTATGATTTTTTTAGATATGAAGATGGTGATATTAGAGTCATGCTAGTAGAGTAGTTGTGAATTTGAGAGATACTTGTGTTAAAGTTTGTGATTCCCGTAGCATGCATGTATGGTGAACCGTTATGTGATGAAGTTGGAGCATGATCTATTTATTGATTGTCTTCCTTATGAGTGGCGGTTGGGGACGAGCAATGGTCTTTTCCTACCAATCTATCCCCCTAGGAGCATGCGCGTAGTACTTCATTTCGATAACTAATAGATTTTTGCAATAAGTATGTGAGTTCTTTATGACTAATGTTGAGTCCATGGATTATACACACTCTCACCCTTCCACCATTGCTAGCCTCTCTAGTACAGCGCAACTTTCGCCGGTGCCATAAACCCACCATTTACTTTCCTCAAAACAGCCACCACACCTACCTATTATGTCATTTCCATAGCCATTCCAAGGTATATTGCCATGCAACTTTCCACTGTTCCGTTTATTATGACATGCTCCATCATTGTCATATTGCCTTGCATGATCATGTAGTTGACATCGTATTTGTGGCAAAGCCACCATTCATAATTCTTTCATACATGTTACTCTTGATTCATTGCACATCTTGGTACACCACCGGAGGCATTCACATAGAGTCATATTTTGTTCTAAGTATTGACTTTAATTCTTGAGTTGTAAGTAAATAAAAGTGTGATGATCATCATTATTAGAGCATTGTCCCA
This sequence comes from Triticum urartu, assembly GCF_056163025.1. Taxonomy (NCBI): domain Eukaryota; kingdom Viridiplantae; phylum Streptophyta; class Magnoliopsida; order Poales; family Poaceae; genus Triticum; species Triticum urartu. Next base: position 45,203,970 of record NC_141876.1, on the reverse strand, counting down.
GTGAGGAAAGGATGATGGAGACTATGATTCCCCCACAAGTCGGGACGAGACTCCGGACGAAAAAGATAAAAAATTAAAAAAAAGATGCCAAAAAAAGAGAGGTCCCAAAAAACAAAAACAAAAAGAGAAAAAGAGATAAGGGACAATGCTACTATCCTTTTTCCACACTTGTGCTTCAAAGTAGCACCATGATCTTCATGATAGAGAGTCTCTTATTGTGTCACTTTCATATACTAGTGGGAATTTGCGTTATAGAACTTGGCTTGTATATTCCAAAGATGGGCCTCCTCAAAATGCCCTAGGTCTTCGTGAGCAAGTAAGTTGGATGCACACCCACTTAGTTTCTTTTGTTGAGCTTTCATACATTTATAGCTCTAGTGCATCTGTTGCATGGCAATCCTACTCACTCACATTGATATCTATTGATGGGCATCTCCATACCCCATTGATACGCCTAGTTGATGTGAGACTATCTTCTCCTTTTTGTCTTCTCCACAACCACCATTATATTCCACCTATAGTGCTATGTTCATGGCTCACGCTCATGTATTGCGTGAAGATTGAAAAAGTTTGAGAAAATCAAAAGTATGAAACAATTGCTTGGCTTGTCAACGGGGTTGTGCATGATTAAATATTTTGTGTGATGAAGATAGAGCATAGCCAGACTATATGATTTTGTAGGGATAGCTTTCTTTCGCCATGTTATTTTAAGAAGACATGATTGCTTTGTTAGTATGCTTGAAGTATTATTGTTTTTATGTCAATATTAAACTTTTGTCTTGAATCTTTCGGATCTTAACATTCATGCCACAATAAAGAAAATTACATTGATAATTATGTTAGGTAGCATTCCACATCAAAAATTCTGTTTTTATCATTTACATACTCGAGGACGAGCAGGAATTAAGCTTCGGGATGCTTGATACGTCCCCAACATATATATAATTTTTTATTGTTCCATGCTATTAAATTATCTGTTTTGGATGTTTAATGGGCTTTAACATGCTCTTTTATATTATTTTTGGGACTAACCTATTAACCGGAGGCCCAGTGCCAGTTTCTGTTTTTTTGCCTATTTTAGAGTTTTGCAGAAAAGGAATACCAACCGGAGTCCAAACGGAATGAAACCTTCGCGATGATCTTTATTAGACCGAAAGCAATCCAGAAGACTTGGAGTCGAAGTCTGGAACTCCACAAGGAAGCCACGAGGCAGGAGGGTGCGCCCAGGGGGTAGGCATGCCCGCCACCCTCGTGGGCCCCTCGTAGCTCCACCGACGTACTTCTTTCACCTATATATACTCTTATACCCTAGAAACATCAAGGAGAGCCACGAAACCACTTTTCCACCGCCGCAACCTTCTGTACCCGTGAGATCCCATCTTTGGGCCTTTTTCGACGATCTGCCGGAGGGGGAATCGATCACGAAGGGTTCTACATCAACACCATTGCCTCTCCGATGAAGCGTGAGTAGTTTACCGCAGACCTTCGGGTCCATAGTTATTAGCTAGATGGATTCTTCCCTCTCTTTGATTCTCAATACAAAGTTCTCCTCAATGTTCTTGGAGATCAATTCGATGTAATACTCTTTTGCGGTATGTTTGTGGAGATCTGATGAATTGTGGATTTATGAACAAGATTATCTATGAATATTATTTGGTTCTTCTCTGAATTCCTATATGCATGATTTGATATCTTTGCAAGTTTCTTCTAATTATCGGTTTAATTTGGCCTACTAGATTGATCTTTCTTGCAATGTGAAATTGCTTAGCTTTGGGTTCAATCTTGCGGTGTCCTTTCCCAGTGACAGTAGGGGCAGCAAGGCACATATTGTATTGTTGCCATCGAGGATAAAAATATGGGGTTTATATCATATTGCTTGAGTTTATCCCTCTACATCATGTCATCTTGCTTTATGCGTTACTCCGTTCTTATGAACTTAATACTCTAGATGCAGGCTGGATAGCGGTCGATGTGTGGAGTAATAGTAGTAGATGCAGAATCGTTTCGGTCTACTTGACACGGATGTGATTCCTATATTCATGATCATTGCCTTAAATATCTTCATAACTATGTGCTTTTCTATCAATTGCTCGGCAGTAATTTGTTCACCCACCGTAATACATGCTATCTTGAGAGAATTCACTAGTGAAACCTATGGCCCCCGGGTCTCTTTCCTATTATATTACGTCTCTTTTATTTACATCGCATCTCGTTTACTATTTTGCAATCTTTACTTTCCAATCTATACAACAAAAATATTTACTTTACTATCTCTATTAGATCTCACTTTTGTGAGTGGCTGTGAAGGGATTGACAACCCCTTTATCGCGTTGGTTGCAAGGTTCTTGGTTGTTTGTGCGGGTACTAGGTGACTTGTGCTTGTCTCCTACTGGATTGATACATTGGTTCTCAAAACTGAGGGAAATACTTACACTACTTTGCTACATCACCCTTTCCAGATGTACCGCGAGCGTGTCGACCACTTGGACGAACAAATGCACGAGTTCAGGCAGAGCCAAGAGCTACTATACGCAAGGGCTGCTAGTCATGGTATCATGGACGTGTTTTATTTTGTTGAGTCGTTTCCACGTGGATAGCTAAGTATTCATAGCAATCATAGTATTGCTCTGTTTATTCCTCTGTTTCAATGTGCGTACTCTGTTTTCCGTTCTTATATGTTCTGTTTCAATATGTGTATATACGCTTTCCATTCTGTATATGTGGATGATAATAGCTAGATTCAAATTAGTATACAAAAACAGATAGAAAATGGAATTCATAATATATATATATATATTGTTCATTAGTTCATCACAGAATACATATATAATATCATCACATATACGTGATGATACTTAACTACTAGGTACAATGCATAAAATTGAAAACGAACAATACTAAAACTAATAATCCATCCTGGTGCCAGTATTCCGGTAGCCCCTTGCCAGCAGCTCCCTGGTGCACGGCGTCTTCCCAGTGCGGAGGCAGTACTCCATCTCCTCCGCCTCGCAGTGCTTGACGTATCGATCTGCCTCTTGCTGGCGGACGCATGCGAACGATCTTGCCATTTTGTTGGGCCCCCACCAAAGCTCCTCGTCGGTGGCATGCTGGAGCTTATCGTCCAACCTCCACACAGCGACGAGGCGCCTAGCGCCAATGACCTTCCTCACGAAGTACCCGTCTTCGTACACCTCCTCCGCACGACGATGCGCTTGCCCCCAAAGCTCCGCCGCCTCCTTTTTCCAGGCGGCATCATGGGCTTCACAGGCCGCCTGGTACCTGGATTCCTCCTTCGACATCTCCTTCTTGAATGCCACTTGCCTAGCTTTCTCAGCCGGCGACAGCGACTTCCACAGACAAAGATTGTACTGGCCCCAAAACTAACCCAAAGTTGGGGGGTCTGGCGCAACCTCGTCCGGCAGCGCATAGGGGTCCTCGTCGCTGCTATTCGAGTGAGCATCCTCGGGGGGCGGTGACTCCTCGTCGGCGCATGGGCAGACCGGCGGTGCCATGGCGGAGATTTGAGAGAGAAAGAGAGAGGGCGAGCGAGGGGAGGATGTAGATGAGAATGCAGGCGAGATGACGTGAGCAAGGTAGTATTTATTGGCGGCCGGAATCTAGATCGATGGGAACAGTACACACGCCGGTCGCCAGAATTTACGAGTACTGTAGTGTGAATTACACACGGTTTCCGCAGAAAAATCTGTGTGTGAACATAATAGGTGACGGTTTCCAATACAGAACCATGTCTGATTAATGATCCCCGCCACTCACCTACCAAACCTCAAGTCACGAGATAGTGTTCCAATTGTGTGGGGGAGGTTGTCTTGCCAGATCTTTATATTTTCTTTTTTGAACACTAGATATTTACATCGTCTGATGATTTTTTAACTCACACACAAGTACACAAAAATATGATTTTTCAAACTGTTATGGTTAGCCGTTGCATATAGATGTAGTTCAAATTTGAATTACGGTCATTAAATGGCTAGGAAATCACTTAAATGTCTTTAAAAGGTCAAATGACCCCTGAAATTTTCCAAATTTTCACATGACAGTTGTATTAGTGCATGTTAAATGTAGAAAAAAAATTGAAGGTCGTAAGAGGAAGCTATCTCCCGTTCATTATCAAACATGCATTGTTCCCTCTCGGAACCACGAACCTTCTAGTGAGTTGCCCCGGTTTGCGAGGGGTGTGTGTCCAAACTTTCATCAAATAGGCCAATTTTTTTACCACATCATCTTGGTGGCATGCCATTACATCAATCAAGGTTTCATGTTATTCTGATCATTTTTTTAATTTTTTGGAATCAATATGCCATGGCACTCCATGCATGTGTCCATGCCGTGAGACCAATATGTTTGAAAATTCCTTCTATTTTACTGCACATGGAATTATCTCGCACACAAGTACACAAATATGAATTTTCAAATCGTTATGGTTAGCCGTTGCATGTAGATGTAGTTTAAATTTGAATTAAGGTCATTAAATGGCTAGAAAATCACTTAAATGTCTTTAAAAGGTCGAATGACCCCTGAAATTTTCCAAATTTTCACATGACTGTTGTATTAGTGCATGTTAAACGTAGAAAAAAATTGAAAGCCATAATAGGAAGCTATCTCCCGTTCGTCATCAACCATGCATTGTTCCCTCTAGAACCACGAGCCTTCTAGTGAGTTGCTCTGGTTTGTGAGGGGTGTGTGTCCAAACTTTCGTCAAATAGGCCAATTTTTTACCACATCATCTTGGTGGCATGGCATTACATCAAGCAAGGTTTCATGTGTTTCTGATCATTTTTAATTTTTTAGAATTAAAATTCCATGGCACTCCATGCATGTGCCCATGCCATGAGACCAATATGTTTGAAAATTCCTTCTATTTTACTGCACATGGAATTAACTCGCACACAAGTACACAAATATGATTTTTCAAACCGTTATGATTAGCCATTGCATGTAGATGTATTTCAAATTTGAATTACGGTCATTAAATGGGTAGAAAATCACTTAAATGTCTTCAAAAGGTCAAATGACCACTAGAATTTTCCAAATTTTCACAGTACAGTTGTAGTAGTGCAGGTTAAACGTAGAAAAAATTGAAGGCCATAAGAGGAAGCTATCTCCTATTCGTCATCAAACATGCGTTGTTCCCTCTCGCAACCACGAGCCTTCTAGTGAGTTGCTCCGGTTTGTGAGGGGTGTGTGTCCAAACTTTCGTCACACATGCCAATTTTATTACTGCATCATCTTGGTGGCATGACATCACATCAAGCAAGGTTTCATGTTTTTCTGATCATTTTTTTAATTTTTTGGAATTAAAATGCCATGGCACTCATGCATACATATGCATGTGTCCATGTCGTGAGAGACCAATATGCTTGAAAATCCCTTATAATTTACTGCACATGGAATTGACTCGCACACAAATATACAAATATGATTTTTCAAACCGTTATGGTTAGCCGTTGCATGTAGATGTAGTTCAAATTTGAATTACGGTCATTAAATGGCTAGAAAATCACTTAAATGTCTTTAAAAGGTCAAATGACCCCTAGAATTTTCCTAATTTTCACATTACACTTGTAGTAGTGCATGTTAAACGTAGAAAAATTTGAAGGCCGTAAGAGGAAGCTATCTCCTGTTCGTCATCAAACATGCATTGTTCCCTCTCGGAACCACGAGCCTTCTAGTGAGTTGCTCCGGTTTGTGAGGGGTGTGTGTCCAAACTTTCATCACACATGCCAAATTTTTTACCACATCATCTTGGTGGCATGACATTACATCAACCAAGGTTTCATGTGTTTCTAATATTTTCTAATTTTTTGGAATTTAAATGCCATGGCACTCCATGCTTAATTGTGTCATAGCCGTTAGACCAATATGTTTGAAAATTCCTTCCAATTTACTGCACATGGAATTAAATCGCACACAAGTACACAAAATATGACTTTTCAAACCGTTATGGTTAGCTGTTGCATGTACATGTAGTTCAAATTTCAATTACGGTCATTAAATGGCTAGAAAATCACTTAAATGTCTTAAAAGGTCAAATGATCCCTGAAATTTTCCAAATTTTGACATGACAATTGTACTAGTACTACAAAATTTCTCGTACATTTGAAACACCATTCACTGCCACTTTACTCCAAATTTGTCTTTCACACCTAATAAAAAATATTTACAACATCACACACAGTTGTTTTCTAGGAACCGTTTGCGATGAAAATATCTGAGTCTATTTAAGTCTGCTCTAGTGCCGGCAACCCTCGAATCCACGAATCCCGATCCCCATTCCCGCACCCCCTTCTTGCAAAGATGACGCCGTGGAAATGCTTCATGAAGGCCCGTACCATGGCTATGTCCCCCTCGAGCGCCGCCGCCTGCACCGAGAGCGCGGCCGCCCACGCCGAGAGTGCCGCCGCATCCGCATTGAGCGCGGCCGCTTCTGCCGAGGGAGCATCTGCGGCAGCCGACAGGGCAGCTGCTGCTGCGACAGCGGCTGCAAACACCGATAGCACTTGAGCTGCCGTCCGTGACGCCGATGTCGCCCTGGCCCGGGTCGAGGCCATCCACGCCAAGATCGAGGATGCACACGCCAAGATATTCTAGGCCACCTTGGACTCCAGCATGCAACCCATGTCCAAAAAGGTGGCGGTGGCCATGGAGCACCTGCTTCCTCATGAGGTCGCCGAGCGGGAGCTAGAGATGCAGGAGGCGGCAAAGATCGAGGAGCGCTGGGAGGAGGAGTTGCGCGTGGCCGAGGTCGAGGTAGAGAAGAGTCTGTCCATCGAGGAATCAGCAGTGGAGTGCCAACGTGAGCTCTGGCGTAGCCACTACTACGAGTACTACAACCCTGAGGGCGGCACCGAGGATGAGGATGCGGTCGACTTCAGCAGAGGGGACGCAGAGTCCACCAACGACGTCATGTCGCGAGGACAAGTCATCGACGTCTCATCTCACACCGGCGATGCATAGGCGGCACATCGGCTGATTTATTAAAATTATGCGTACTTAGGCTTTGTTTTTAATGTTGGTCTTTTGTTAGAGCAATGTTTAGGTCAACTGGCTCTATTTAATTACTAAAATTGCTCGATTCAGTAAGTGCGGTATGTCTGCTGTACGTTCTTTTGTTTGCCCAAATTAGCAAGCGGTGTTAAATTATGCAATGATGTACCCGGGGAAATCTCCACCAAAATTTGAATTACCAAACTCATCCCATGCACATAAAAGCAGAAGAATCGTTCGCGATGCACACAATCGTTCAAAGTGAATGGTCCGGCAGCACCGCGCACAAAGTTTCCCTCCTCGTTTCCAAAATTTTGGCCTACCGCCAAAATATCTACCCCCGCCCCTCCCCCATTCCCCACCCCCTTTTCTCCCCGACCACAAGTCACATTTCCCCTATTTCCTCCTTCCTTCCTTCCTAAGCTATAGCCGCTTCCTCACTCTCGTCATCTCGCATCCTACCGTCGGGGTCGCCATGGTCTTCTTCAAATACCTCTCCAACGGTTTCTCCTCCGGTGATGACTCCTTCACCACTCGGGTATGCCTCTCTTCTCTCTCTCGGGCTATGACTTGGAATGAAGGATTTTTACCCGACGATCGATTTTAGTCATTTCTTCCGCTTGTAGCTCCCTAGGACCATCAGTGGCAACGAATGGAGCGGGGTGGCTGAAGATCTATCTGCTTGTTGTCACCATCAATCCATGTGTGAAGCTAGTTGCGTTTGAATCTGTGGACAGTGGGAGGAAGTTTCTGGCATGTGCAGAGAAGGTTAGACCCTCTTTTGTTGTTACAAATCATTTGTTAGATGCGATTCAAACAGTATCATGGTCCCAACCCATTCATACCACACCTTCAACCAAACGCATCCTAAGACAGTGTCACAGTTTGTACCTACTATCTTAAATTGTTGCCATCTCATCAGCGGTGCCATTAGAAAATTATTTGGTACCGCTTCAACAGTTTGTGCAGCCAACTTTGGTCCACACACACTGGTATAGGGACGTCCTAAACAAATAGTTTAAAACCCCTTTCCGCGACAGCATTTGGAACCGTCGCCAAGTGAGTGTGGGCGATAGGGGGTCCTTCCCACACGACCCAGAAATCGTCGAGGATAGGCCCTCGTGGGACCCAGGCTGGGGTCGTGTGCGATCGGGCGAGGCATGGAAACCCATTCATTTCTATAGGTATGTACATCCCACACGGTGAATCCTAGAAATCATTTTCGTAGGTATGTACATCCCACACGGTGAATCCCATAAATCATTTCCGTAGGTATGTACATCCCACACGGTGAATCCCAGAAATCATTTCCGTAGGTATGTTCATCCCACATGGTGAATCCCAGAAATCATTTCCGTAGGTATGTACATCCCACACTGTGAATCCCATAAAATCATTTCCGTAGGTATGTACATCCCACATGATTGACTGATGTCTTCTTCATTGTGCAAATAAAGATCTTCCTGTTATTCGTCGCAAGTTTCTTCATCCTAACAATCTTTCTGAGTTTCTTGACTTGACTGATATTCATGGACATCTCATTTCCCCATATGCAAAATGGGTCGAATAGTGGGTCTAAGCCTCTGACAGCAAGACCTACATGTGCAAGACCAAATTGTAAGAAACCTAAATATTAGAATGATTCCTGCAACTGCACAATAATGTGCTATTAGCCAAAGGACCCTGCTTGAACAAACCTCGATGGTAAACCACAGTGTCTCCCATTGTTTCCCTGCAACACACATAAGGAAGATCTTGATCAGGTAACTGAGAGTTGCCATACTATCAGTAGAATATGTATTGAGTACAGCCAAATTCGATTGGTGTCACATGCATAACAATACAAAATTGTACCCACAACAAATGAAAATCAAATTGCAGAACTGAACCAAATAGTTAAATGGACAGCAGACCAAATGAACCAAAATAGTTAACTGAGCACGACATTGCAGAATAGAAACATGTACTAGAAGATAAGACATTTAACAAAACAAAGAATGCTTGAGAACAGTACTACAAAATGTAGCAATTTTTGGACCAAAGTGTTAATTGAACATTACATTTCAGAGGACCAAACTGTTAACTGAACATCAGATTGCATATTAACATTACAGAGGACAAATCACTAGAAGGCACTGGCGGTGGCCTCGAGAAAACATCACGAACTGTATTTTAAAGTAGACAACCGCGCGGTGATGTTGACGGTGGCCTCGAAGACGAGGTGCTCCTCCAAGATCTGGCTGTCGACACGCATGTCATCCATAGCGACCTTGTTCGTGCATGCGGCCGCATGCTACTCAGCTCCACATTATACTTCGTGTAAAATGGTTGTGGGCGGCGCTTAATTGGAGGAGGGGGGCAGTGATTTCGGTGGAAGGTGTCGCTCCGTCAATCGGGGCATGTGGGACGGGAAAGGAGGAGGATGGTGTGGGTGGGGTGTGGATTACTTGACCATATCGACGAGGCCGCGCAGCAAGAAGAAGGGTCGGAGGCGAGGAGGCCGCGCAACAAGAAGAAGGGTCGCCGGTGAGGAGGCGGCACTGCAAGAAGAAGGGTCGCCGGCGAGGAGGCAGCGCTGAAAGAAGAAGGGTAGCCGGCGAGGAGGCGGCGTTGCAAGAAAAAGGGTCGTCGGCGAGGAGGCTGAGCTGCCAGTAAGCAGTAGTGAAGGTTTGAACTTGGAAAGCAAGGAGGAATAGTGGAAATGTGGCTTTTGGTATGAGGGAGGGGTGGGGAGATAGATATTTCCGTGGTGGCAAAAAAATTTCGCTCGGTGCCGCAAGAAACTGGCGCGCAAGTGTGGTTCAAGCGGGGATGGTCGACTATAGACGACGAAGCTTCCTGCGTAAGCCAGACAGGACGGTGCACCAAGATATTTTATATCGCATCCCACATGATTCTTTCTAGTAAACTGTTTATGGTATACCTGATTTTTTTCATTATGTTTTGAAAGACAAAATGGTGTTACAGAGGGAAAGGATGGTGTTTGAATTGCTAGAACATTTACGTACAGTGAACATGCAACTAGTACATGAGTGCCGTGTTTAAATTTGGAATTATTCTGGGTTCGTTTGGCCTTTTTATGCATTAATTGAGTTTCTAGGCATTTAATGTGCATAATTCAAATTTGAACTACAAGCACATGCTCCAATGCACCAAAGTTTGCTGAAAAATCACATGTGTGTCTTTGGGTAATTTATAGCTCCCATGCAAGAAATGGGAATATAATTCAAACATCTGGGTTCATGACATGGCACCAACATGCTCCAGTAATTTTTTTGGCCGAATTGGGACAAGCTTTGGTGTAAGCTTCTTGCAAACCGGAGCTTCCCTCAAAAAAGCTCCTCGCTCCGAGAGGGAACGTGTCACCTTCGTGTGCGAAACGACATACGTACACTGCCTTCTCCTGCCTTAATTTTTTTACACAGACAGATTAGACCAAATAGAAGTATCGTGCTAAATTTTGGAGTTATTCCGTGTTCGTTTGGCCTTTTTTTTATACATTAGTTGAGTTTCTGGGCATTTAATGTACATAATTCAAATTTGAACTACAAGCACGTGCTCCAGTGCACCATAGTTGTTTGAAAAATCACATGTGTGTCCTTGGGTGAATTTCTAGGTCCCATGCAAGAGATGGGAGTGAAATTCAAACTTCTAGGCGTCGTGGCTCGGCCGGAAAGATTGAGAAACTTAGTTTTTTAATTCCCATAATTCCAAAACACGCCTGAAAATCATGAAACTTGGCATGGTCTCATGACATGGAACAAACATGCCGCGGTAATTTTTTGGCTGAATTGGGACAAGCTTTGGTGTAAGCTTCTTGCAAACCGGAGCTTCCCTCAAGAAGGCTCATGGTTTCGAGAGGGAACGTGTCACCTCTGTGTGCGAAACGACATACGTACACTGCCTTCTACCTCCTTAATTTTTTTGGACATCCAGATTAGACCAAATAGAAATACCGTGCTAAATTTTGGAATTATTCCGGGCTCGTTTCGCCTTTTTTAAACATTAATTGAGTTTCTAGGAATTTAATGTGCATAATTCAAATTTGAACTACAAGCACAGGCTCCAGTGCACCAAAGTTGTTTGAAAAATCACATGTGTGTCCTTGGGTGAATTTCTAGGTCCCATGCAAAAGATTGGAGTGAAATTCAAACATCTGGGCATCGTGGCTCGTCCGGAAAGATTGAGAAACTTGGTTTTTTAATTCCTGTAATTCCAAAACACGCCAAAAAATCATGAAACTTGGCATGGTGTCATGACATGGCACGGACATGTTGCGGTAATGTTTTGGCCGAATTGGGACAAGTTTTGGTGTAAGCTTCTTGCAAACCGGAGCTTCCCTCAAGAAGGCTCGTGGTTCCGAGAGGGAACGTGTCACCTCCGTGTGCGAAACGACATAGGTACACTGCCTTCTCCCGCCTTAATTTTTTTACACAGCCAGATTAGACCAAATATAAGTACTGTGCTAAATTTTGGAATTATTCCGGACTCGTTTCGCCTTTTTATACATTAATTGAGTTTCTGGGCATTTAATGTGCATAATTTAAATCTGAACTAAAAGCACATGCTTCAGTGCACCAAAGTTGTTTGAAAAATCTCATGTGTGTCCTTGGGTGAATTTCTAGGTCCCATGCAAGAGATGGGAGAGAAATTCAAACATCTGGGTGTCGTGGTTCTAAGTCTGATAGTAGAATGGGGGTAGGAATGTAGACGCGAGATCCTAGCTATGGAGGAGTTGTATATGCGAGTTTTACGAGTTCAGGCCCTTCTCGGAGGAAGTAATAGCCCTACGTCTCGGAGCGCGGAGGCGGTCGACTGGATTATATGCGTGTGTGTTACAGGGGGTGCGAACCCTTGTCCGCGAGGAGGGGGGTGGCTTATATAGAGTTCGCCAGACCCCTCCCGCCCTCAGTTACAAAGGTTTTAAGGTACATAAAGATGGAGACGTTACAGGTAACGCCTGTAATAAAAGTACATAATGACCATTAAGGCTATGACTTAAATCCCGACCGTTGCAGAGTGGAATGGCTCTAGATCTTCGAGTAGTCGAGTGGTTGTCCATACGGTCGAGTGTCTTCAAGACTATCGAGTGGAACATAGCTTCATGGTCGAGTGGATGATGATTTTTCTTCGACTGCTTCTGGTTCTTTTAGAGATGTCCTTGGGGAGGGTATCTTGGACAGATCCATGACCCTACCCTAGGTACATGGCTTCATCATTAGCCCCCGAATGGATCAGGGTTTGAGTGAGGAAGGAGTTGAGAACGCTTCCGACTCATTTTTTGTTGTTATGAATATATCTTGTTCGGGATTAATGAACTGAGGTTATGACACCAAATTCTTTTTCACTCGCCTTGATCCATTCTTAGTTTTTGTCGAGTGAACTTTTACTGAAAAGCTTTGAGTGATGATGCGGCGGATGCCTTCCGTCTGACAAGTTGTTCTGCTGTCCGCGGATTTCGCGGGATTCGAATTTTGGGAAGCGCACCGGGCGGGAGAGGCCATGGTAATCGGGACGGATTAGGCAGGTCGCCTCGATCCCCGCGCCACCTCTTTTGCCATGTATCGTGCACGCGACTGTTGCGGGATTTGATGAGATTGTCCGGGCCTACAAGTCAGTCACTCGGAAGTATCCTTATAAAAGGCACCGGACCGGGCCTTTGAATAGTGCGCCCTCATTCTCTTTATTCTTTCTCAGATTTCTCCGCTCCCCCTGCTTCCGCTCTCAGCATCGCGCTCGGACTCGATTCACTGCCATGGGGAAGGAGAAGACGGTGGCGCTGGAGCGCGCAAAGAAGGCGACGGCAAAGGCAAAAGGGAAGCGGACCAGCCGAGGTGGATCCTCGTCAAGGTCCGGCATGCCGCTGGGCTGGATCCAGGGCAATTGGATCCGCTCGATGATTAGCCAGGACGACCTCGATGATCTGGTGGAGGGGGGACTGATACCTAATGAGTCGGCGCGGCTCCCGGGGAACGAGACCGAGCTGCGGCCGTGGGAGGGTGAGTGCGTTTTCCTCGCCACTCACGTCGACCGCGGGTTTTCTTTGCCTCCCCACCCTTTCTTTCGTGGTTTTCTGAATTTCTTCGGGGCTCAACTCCACCACTTTACTCCAAACACTATTGTGTACCTTGCTGCCTTCGTGTCGATGTGCGAAAATTTCTTGGGTTGCCGACCGCACTGGGGTCTCTTCAAGCACATATTCACATGTCGCTCCCAGTCGGTCAAGAAGGCCAACCCGAGTGACGAGAGGATGCACGTGATACAGATGTGCGGGGGCCTTGGAATCCAAATAAGGAACAAGAGCACCTTCCCAGCTATGATCCTTCCCGACTTGGTCCGGGGCTGGCAGTCGACCTGGTTTTACTGCAAGGACCAGCCGACCCCGGGTCAGTCGACTGGACTCCCCCCCCCTTTTCTTTGGACCGAGTGGAGAAGCCCTCCTCCTTGAGGGTGATCCCAGAAGAGAAGGCGCAAGTGAAGGTGTTGGTCGAACGGGTTTTCCAACTTGTCCGCGACGGAGTGACTAGTATGGACCTGCTAGAGGTCTTTCTCAGTCGATGCATCCAACCGCTTCAAGCCCGTGACCATCCGATGTGGATGTACTCGGGACTTGAGACTCCACTCGGATCCACCCGGAGGACGTTAGTGAAGACACGGTGGAGAAGTGGCTGAGAGGAATCACCGGCAACAAAGATAACCCCCGGGGGTCTAGGAGGGTGATTCCATTCGACCATTCGTGCCAACCGGAATAGGTATGATTCTACATTGCCAAGTATCTTCTCGACTCACTATGTAACATCTTGTTTACGGTCGACTGTATTTCTTGCGTTCATTGTTTTTTTTCAGGCTCTTATTGATATGTACTCGATGCCCAATGGAGTGCAGGAGCAAAACATCGAGGAAGGGGTGAGCGGGGGCGAGAGTGGCGAGTGGCACTTGGATGCAGAGGAGGATGAGGAGAGCGATGACTCGAGCGGTGAAGAAGAGGTCGACTCGCCTCCTCGCAGAGAGAGGAGGTCCAAGCATGCTCACGACTCGGCGAGCACCCCCGACCTGGCGGCCGCGCCGACTGGGCCATCTTTGAAGCGCCCTCGGACGTCTTCCCCGACGCCGACTGAGAAGATACCGAAACAACTCAAGACTGCGCCGCCTCCTGTGCCGAAAGCATCGAAGGCCACCTCCTCCCAACCACCGAAGGCTTTGCCCAAAATCAAAGTGACCATCCCCACCATCTCCGGGTAATCATCTAATCCGATCTTTTAGTCGACTCAAGCAACAGAACATAACCGACTAAATGTTGACATTTGCAGCGCTGCTACCTCTGGAACTTCTTCCTACCAGTACCGGGACGAGGAAATGGAAGACGCGGTTACCTCCAACCCAGGTAAAAACTCTCATGATCTTGTCCTTGATTATTGGGTCGATTAAATTCTGGTGATTCACTTGGGTCGACTGATCTATCTGCAGCTCCACCCAACATCATCGATCTTCCGGATGATGATGAAGATGTGGCTCCTAGGCCCAGGAAGAACAAAAAGGTAGCAGCTGGCAAGATGTCTCAGCAGGGACCGGTGACGACACCAACCGTCCGGCAATCCGAAGATGCAGGTGGGGCCTCTATAACCTTCGCTGCCCCATTGTCGAGTGAGCGCCCTACACCATCGATTGTACCGGTGTTCTCTTCAGTCGTCCAGCGTCACGCTTCGAAGCTCCAAGCTGCCGCACCTGGGTTGTCTGCCCCCTTATTCACCAACTACCATGTACCGGAAAGTCAGTCGGACGCGGCTGCGGAGGCCATCCGTCAGGCTAACGTGATGATGGAGCGGATGAAGACGGTGCACGAGAACAGCCAGGCTGCTTACGATGCCAGTGTGGCTCTCCGGGCCAATGTCCAGGTAAGTAAGCTTCCGACTGATCTTGTTCTATTAGGAATGCTACCCGAAATATTTTCTTCCATACAATCTCTTATTGTTTGCGTCGAATCTGTACACCCGCTGGGTGTGTTTTCTTGCCTTTGGTATCTGCGTTCTTCCACTCGGCCTGGCGAGTGGGATCTGAACCAGTGGGGGCATGCTAAGTGCACCCACTGGGTGTAGTCCCTGAGACCGTAGTCGACTGCAGGCAGTCGACTGGGGTCTGAGTACTTTTTACTTTCTTTTCTTCCACTCGACCCAGGCGGACCGGACGAATGGGATCCGAACCAGTGGGGGCACGTCAAGTGCACCCACTGGGTGTAGTCCCTGAGACCGCGGTCGACTGTTGGCAGTCGGTCGGGGTCTGAATAGTTATTTTCTCTTACTTCTCTTTTTTTATTTTTTTATCGACCCGGGTGGACTGGTCGAGTGGGGTCTGAATCAGTGGGGGCATGCCAGTGCACCTGCTGGGTGTAGTCCCCGAGACCGCGGTCGACTGCGGGCAGTCGACTTGGGTCTAAGTAAACTTTTGAGTTTTATGCACTCGGAAGTAAATAATCTTAGATCTTGTCGATTGACACGTCTTTTTCTTTCTACAGAAATCTTGTACTCTCATTTCCAAGTTTGCCGATTTGAGGAGAAGCAGAGGCAACTCAACCTCGACTTGGAGCTGGCCCAATAAAAGTTGAAGAAAGCTCAAGACGAAGCTGCTGGTATGGAAGGTAACTGCCTGTCGACTATTTACGTCGACCATCTTTTAAGATATTTCTTTGATCTCTTGTTTGATCCGATTGCTTCTTTTGCAGAGAAAATGAAGTTGGCTCTAGAGAAGAAGGACTCGGACCTTGCTTCTGCGCAAAAGGAAGCTCAGGATAAGACTGCCCTTGCAGACCAGAAGCTGGCTTCGGTCGAAGCGTTGGAAGGAGAAGTAAACAAGCTGAAGTCCTCTCTCAATGAGTCCAATCGAGAGGTAACTCATCTGAAGAAGGATAAGATTGCTCTGAATGAGAAGCTGGAGTCCGCGGTCCGTAAGAGAAATGACACGGAAGCCTATCCGAGAACTCTTGCTAAGAAGCTCTATCTTATGCTGGAAGGTACTCCTTTTAATCCGACTGTTTTACTGCTTGCAAGTTAATCTTGTCCAGTCGACTCACTAGCTCTTTGACTACAGAATTCTGCCAAAACTTTGACGAGGAAACTGGAAGGATCGAGACGGGTTTAGACCCTATCATTTCTCCGGTCGGTGATGAAGCTGCCATGAACGTGCTTCGGCTGGAATCCCGGGTCGTCAGCGTCACAAGTTACCTCGCTCATCTGAAGGTGGCGGTTTCACGGATCGACTCATCACTCTGGCCAAGGGCGACGCTTCAAAATGACCTCGAGTCTCTGATGACTCGGCTCAACGAGATTCCTGGTCGAGTGCAAGAATGGAAGAAGTCCTCTGCCTAGTGTGGTGCTGACGTGGCGTTGTCCTTGGTAAGGGTCCACTTCAAGGAAGCCCGTGAAGACAAGCTGGCGGTAATCAAGGTCGCCAACACCAAAAGGCACGACTTCTAGTCCTTTATGGAGACTTTCATCGCTGCTGCCACTCGGATCGCGGATGGAATCGACTTGGACGAATTCGTCGAACCCGCCAGCCCTCCTCCTGCCGAGTGAACAAACTATGAGATTTAAACCTGTCTTAAATTTGCCTCGGAATGCCGAGTGGTTGCTGTAACCATTAAACTCCTTCGGGCTTGATGCTCGAATACTTCTGATTTGTTGCTTGGAACTTTAGGATTTAACCGAACTTGGTTTATTTCCGAATATGCTTGCGTTTGCCTTCGAGTGGACTTTGTTCTTCACTCGGAATAATCTTTGTGCTTGAGATGTAGCTCTGAGGTGGTGACTCCAGTTGACCTGCACTTCATCATCCTTGCGGATAGAGACGGAGCACGCATTGCAGTCGACCCGCACCTCATCGTCCTTACGGATAGGAATGGAGTGCACATTGTACTTGTGGAGTAACTCCGAAGGAGAAGGTTGCAGTCGACCTGCACCTCGTCGCCCTTGCGGATAGGGATGGAGCGAACATTGTATTGTGGCGTAGCTCTGAAGGAGAAGGTTGCGGTCGACCTGCACCTTGTCGTCCTTGCGGATAGGGATGTGTTTCGAACTTAGGCGAGTACTGGACTGCAACTAAGCCCCCGAGTGGGAGGGTTGCTCTCCACTCGGAAGGATTTTTCAAACTTAGGCGAGTACTGGACTTCAGCTAAGCCCCCCGAGTGGGAGGGTTGCTCTCCACTCGATATGATTTTTCAATCTTAGGCGAGTACTGGACTGCAGCTAAGCCTCCGAGTGGGAGGGTTGCTCTCCACTCGGTAGGATTTTTCAAACTTAGGCGAGTACTGGACTGCAGCTAAGCCCCCGAGTGGGAGGGTTGCTCTCCACTCGGTAGGATTTTTCAAACTTAGGCGAGTACTGGACTGCAGCTAAGCCCCCGAGTGGGAGGGTTGCTCTCCACTCGGTAGGATTTTACAAACTTAGGCGAGTACTGGACTGCAGCTAAGCCCCCGAGTGGGAGGGTTGCTCTCCACTCGGTAGGATTTTTTAAAACTTAGGCGAGTACTGGACTGCAGCTAAGCCTCCGAGTGGGAGGCTGGCTCACCACTCGGTAGGATTTTTCAAACTTAGGGGAGTACAGGACTGCAACTAAGCCTCCGAGTGGGAGGCTGGCTCACCACTCGGTAGGATTTTTCAAACTTAGGCGAGTACTGGACTGCAGCTAAGCCCCCGAGTGGGAGGGTTGCTCTCCACTTGGTAGGATTTTACAAACTTAGGCGAGTACTGGACTGCAGCTAAGCCCTCGAGTGGGAGGGTTGCTCACCACTCGGTAGGATTTTTCAAACTTAGGCGAGTACTGGACTGCAGCTAAGCCTCCGAGTGGGAGGCTGGCTCACCACTCGGTAGGATTTTTCAAACTTAGGCGAGTACTGGACTGCAGCTAAGCCTCCAAGTGGGAGGCTGGCTCACCACTCGGTAGGATTTTACAAACTTAGGCGAGTACTGGACTGCAGCTAAGCCCCCGAGTGGGAGGCTGGCTCACCACTCGGTAGGATTTTGAAAAATTAGGCGAAACGGGTTCGCAGCTAAGCCCCCGAGTGGGAGGCTGGCTCACCACTCGGTAGGTTGTTTGAAAACTTAGGCGAAACGGATTCACAGCTAAGTCACCCACTGGGGGTTTTCAGACATAAACAAAAGCAACAACAATCGTGCCAGAGGACTGTAAAGCTCTTGTCTTTGATAAACAAATTACAAAGGTATTTCTTATTACACTTTATTCGAATGAGTATTTAAGTATAAAAGGGGTGGAGCAGCTCCGCATTCCAAGCTCGTGGCTCGTCTTTCTGATGCTCGACACTGTAAAGATGGTATGCTCCATTGTGGAGAACTCTGGTGATGATGAAGGGGCCTTCCCAAGCAGGGGCGAGCTTGTGTGGCTTCTGTTGATCCACTCGAAGAACCAAGTCTCCCTCTTGAAAGGCTCGACCCCTCACGTTTCTGGCGTGGAATCAACGCAAGTCTTGCTGATAAATGGTCGATTGGATCAAGGCCATCTCTCTTTCCCCCTCTAAGAGATCGACTGAATCTTGCCAGGCCTATTCTGCTTCTTCTTCAGAGAAGAGCTCGACTCGGGGTGCGTTGTGGAGCAATTCACTTGGTAGAACAGCTTTGGCTCCATAGACTAAAAAGAAAGGAGTTTGTCCAGTCGGCCGATTAGGAGTTGTCCTCAAACCCCAAAGAACTGATGGATGTTCATCGACCTAAGCGCCTGCTGTGTGTTTGAGATCATGCATCAGTTAGGGTTTCAGTCATTTGAGAATTAGGCCATTTGCTCTTTCTACTTTTCCATTCGACTGCGGGTGAGCGACTGAAGCATAGTCGACTCGTGTGCCTTGAGAAGCGCAGAAAGCTCTAAACTCATCAGAATCAAAGTTCGACCCGTTGTCAGTGATGATGTTGTGTGGAACTCCATATCTGAATGTCAATTCTCTGATAAAACTGATAGCGGTGCTGGCTTCAAGATTCTTGATAGGTTTAGCTTCAATCCATTTGGTAAACTTGTCAACTGCTACGAGCGCATGAGTGAAGCCGCTCCTACCAGTTCTCAGTGGTCCAACCATATCCAATCCCCAAACAGCAAAGGGCCAGACGAGGGGAATGGTCTTCAGGGCTGATGCTGGCTTGTGAGGCATGTCAGAGTAAAACGGGCAGCCTTCACATCTGTCGACTATATCTTTCGCCATTTCATTTGCTCGTGGCCAATAAAATCCGGCTCGGTATGCTTTAGCCACGATGGCCCGAGAGGATGCATGGTGACCACAGGTCCCCGAGTGGATGTCGTTGAGGATCATTCAACCTTCTTCTGGCGTTATGCATTTCTGACTGGCTCCAGTCACGCTTTCCCTGAACAGTTGTCCTCTTATCACAGTAAAGGCCTTGGATCGACGGACAATCTGTCGAGCCTCTTCTTCGTCCTCTGGGAGTTCCTTCCTAAGTATGTATGCAATGTATGGCACCGTCCAGTCGGGAGTAATGACCAGGACCTCCATGATTAGATCGACCACGGTTGGGACCTCGACTTTAGTCGGATCTGTGGCACTCTTAGGTTGCGGGGGCTCTTCAGTGAAAGGATCTTCCTGAATTGTCGGTGTGTGAATATGTTCCAAAAACACATTGCTGGGAATGGCTTCTCTCTTTGGAACCTATCTTTGCCAAATCATCGGCTGCTTCATTTTTCAGACGGGGTATATGATGGAGCTCTAACCCCTCAAACTTCTTTTCCAACTTCCTCACCGCATTGCAGTAACCAGTCATAGCTGGGCTTCTAATGTCCCATTCTTTCATCACTTGATTGACCACCAAATCCGAGTCGCCGTAAACCATGAGGCGACAGATGCCGAGTGAAATGGCCATACGTAATCCATATAGGAGTGCTTTATATTCTGCTTCGTTATTGGAGGAATCAAAGTGAATCTGGAGGACATATTGATGTCTACTACACAACCTTCTTCTTGTAGACGTTGTTGGGCCTCCAAGTGCAGAGGTTTGTAGGACAGTAGCAAATTTCCCTCAAGTGGATGGCCTAAGGTTTATCAATCCGTGGGAGGTGTAGGATGAAGATGGTCTCTCTCAAGCAACCCTGCAACCAAATAACAAAGAGTCTCTTGTGTCCCCAACACACCCAATACAATGGTAAATTGTATAGGTGCACTAGTTCGGCGAAGAGATGGTGATACAAGTGCAATATGGATAGTAGATAAAGGTTTTTGTAATCCGAAAATATAAAAACAGCAAGGTAACTAATGATAAAAGTGAGCGTAAACGGTATTGCAATGCTAGGAAACAAGGTCTAGGGTTCATACTTTCACTAGTGCAAGTCCTCTCAACAATAATAACATAATTGGATCACATAACTATCCCTCAACATGCAACAAAGAGTCACTCCAAAGTCACTAATAGCGGAGAACAAACGAAGAGATTATGGTAGGGTATGGAACCACCTCAAAGTTATTCTTTCCAATCAATCTGTTGGGCTATTCCTATAAGTGTCACAAACAGCCCTAGAGTTCGTACTAGAATAACACCTTAAGACACAAATCAACCAAAACCCTAATGTCACCTAGATACTCCAATGTCACCTCAAGTATCCGTGGGTATGATTATACGATATGCATCACACAATCTCAGATTCATCTATTCAACCAACACAAAGGACCTCAAAGAGTGCCCCAAAGTTTCTACCGGAGAATCACGACGAAAACGTGTGCCAACCCCTATGCATAGGTTCATGGGCGGAACCCGCAAGTTGATCACCAAAACATACATCAAGTGAATCACGTGGTATCCCATTATCACCACAGATACGCATGGCAAGACATACATCAAGTGTTCTCAAATCTTTTAAAGACTCAATCCAATAAGATTACTTCAAAGGGGAAACTCGATTCATTACAAGAGAGTAGAGGGGGGAAGAAACATCATAGGATCCAAATATAATAGCAAAGCTCGCGATACATCAAGATCGTATCATCTCAAGAACACGAGAGAGAGAGAGAGATCAAACACATAGCTACTAGTACATACCCTCAGCCCCGAGGGAGAACTACTCCCTCCTCGTCATGGAGAGCACCGGGATGATGAAGATGGCCACCGAAGAAGGATTGCCCCCTCCGGCAGGCTTCTGGCGGCGGAACTCCCGATCTAATGTCTGTTCTGGAAGTTTTAGGATACGTAGGTATATATGGGTGAAAGAAGTACGTCGGTGGACCGAAGGGGGGGCACGAGGCAGGGGGTGCGCCCTAGGGGGTGGGCGCGCCCCCAGCCTCGTGGGCACCTCCCTTCTTTCCTGATGTGCACTCCAAGCTTTTCCAGTAGCTTTCCTTCCAAAAATAACTTCTCCAGTTGATTTCGTTCCGTTTCGACTCCGTTTGATATTCCTTTTCTTCGAAACACTGAAATAGGCAAAAAAACAGCAATTCTGGGTTGGGCATCCGGTTAATAGGTTAGTCCCAAAAATAATATAAAAGTGGATAATAAAGCCCAATATTGCCCAAAACAGTAGATAACATAGCATGGAGCAATCAAAAAATATAGATACGTTGGAGACGTATCACGTATCTGAGCTTTTCTCCTCGGGGGGATACCAGTACCACCCCAGCACCAGAACCATTCAGCATCTTGGATCCATCAAAGAACATGGTCCAGTGTTCCGAGTGAACTTGAGTCGGTAGTTGTTGTTTGATCCACTCGGCGAGGAAATCTGCCACTGCTTGGGACTTGATAGCTTTCTTTGCCTCAAACTTAATATCTAAGGGAAGGAGTTCAATCGCCCATTTTGCCACTCGATCAGTTGCATCTCTGTTGTGCAGAATCTCCGACAGTGGAGCGTCGCTGACGACTGTAACAGAGTGATCAGAGAAATAGTGTGCAACCTTCTTCGTGGTCATGTAAATCCCATAAACAAGCTTCTGATAGTGTGGGTATCTCTGCTTTGACGTTGTCAGAACTTCAGAAACATAATAAACCGGGCGCTGAACTTTATAGGCTTTTCCCTCTTCTTCCCGCTCGACCGTAAGTGTTGTACTGACGACTTGTCCAGTGGCTGCTATATAAAGCAGTAAAGGCTCTTTGCTGATTGGAGCAGCTAGCACCGGCTGGGTGGAAAGCAGGGCTTTTAGCTCCGCAAATGCTGCATCAGCCTCAGGAGTTCACTCGAACTTATCGGACTTCTTCATCAGTCGGTAGAGAGGCAGTGCCTTCTCACCGAGTCAAGAAATGAATCGACTTAGGGCGGCCAAAAAACCAGTAAGCTTCTGGACATCATGCACACGCACAGAGCGTTTCATCCGGAGTATGGCACCGACTTTCTCTGGGTTAGCGTCGATCCCTCGTTCGGAAACGAGAAAACCGAGTAACTTTCCGCCTGGAACTCCAAACATGCACTTTGATGGATTAAGCTTGATATCATACCTTCTGAGGTTGGCAAAGGTTTCAGCAAGGTCAGCCAATAGGTCGGAACCTTTACATGACTTGACCATAATGTCATCCATGTATGCTTCCACATTCCGACTGATCTGAGTGAGCAGGCACTTCTGAATCATCCGCATGAATGTGGCTCCAGCGTTCTTCAAACCGAATGGCATAGTGACATAGCAGAAGCACCCAAATGGGGTGATGAAAGCTAATTTTATCTCATCTGGTCCGTACAGACGGATCTGATGATACCCGGAATAGGCGTCCAAAAAGGACAAACGCTCACACCCCACAGTCGAGTCGACTATTTGGTCGATGCGAGGGAAGGGAAAGTGATCCTTTGGGCAGGCCCGATTGACATGCGAAGTGAGTCATCCTTCTTAGGAACCATGACAACATTAGCTAACCACTCGGAGTGGTAAATCTCTCGAATAAACTCAGCTGCCAGGAGCTGAGCCACTTCTTCACCGATTGCTTTTCTCTTCTGTACGGCGGACCGTCGGAGATGTTCTTTGAACGGTTTCACTTTTGCGTTGACTCGCAAACGATGCTCAGCCAGTCCCCTGGGAACACCTGGCATGTCAGAGGGTTTCCATGCAAAGATGTCCCAGTTCTCACAGAGGAACTGGGTGAGCGCTTCTTCCTATTTGGAATCGAGTGTTGTGGAAATGTGAGTCGGAGCAGCATTTTGATTAGTCGGGTGAATATGAATCGGTTTCGTTTCACCGGACGACTGAAATGCTGAATCGTAGCAGGCTTCTTAGCTCGCAGTAAATCACTCGGATCTGCATTTTTTGATACTCCTGCAATTCCACTACTGCCATATGTGCATCGGTGATCTTCGAGCCCTTCTGGAAGCACTCTTCTGCCTTCTTTCGACTGCCAGTGATAGTGATCACCCCTTTAGGACTAGGCATCTTCAATTTGAGTTACATGTAACATGGCCGAGCCATAAAACGTGCATAAGCTGGCCTGCCCAGAATAGCATTGTAAGCACTTTGGAAATCCACAACTTCAAATGTCAACTTTTCTTTGCAGTAATTCTTGGAATCACCGAAAACTACATCAAGGGCGATCTAGCCGAGTGATGCGGCCTTCTCGCCGGGAATAACTCCATGGAAACTCATATTGCTTTCACTGAGTCTGGACATCAGAGTGCCCATTCCTTTCAACGTCTCTGCATACAGTATATTCAGACCACTGCCACCATCCATCAGAACTTTAGTCAATCGAATGCCTTCGACTACTGGGTCGACCCCCAACGCTTGCCTCCCAGTGGTGGCTATGTGCGCTAGGTGATCGGAATGGTCGAATGTAATGGCGGTCTGAGACCACTTCAAATAACTGGGTGTCACCATGGCGACCATGTTCACTTCTCTGTTGATGACTTTCAGTCGACTCTTGCTCTCAACATCAGCAAAAATCATCAGAGTGGAATTTACGTGGGGGTAACCATCATCGTCCTCCTCCTCATCCTCAACTTTGTCTGCTTCCTTCTCCCTTTCCTTGGTCCATTTCTCTTGGAATTGCTGGATTAGGAGTCGACACTATCGAGTGGTATGCTTTGGGTGAATGAAATTACCCTCTTCATCTTTCTTGGTGTCAATGTGGCATGGTAAATCCAGCACATCATTTCCATCTTGATATTTTACTTTCTTGGGGTTCCACGGTCCTTTGGGTTTTCCCTTGAACTTCCCTTGAGTCACGGCTAAGGCTTCACCAGGAGCGGCTGGCTCGGCTTTGCGCTTCTGCTTCCGACTGGAGTTTCCTCCTCCGGTTTCCTGGACGACTGTTTTGTGCTTGCCACTCCGGAGCTGGTCTTCTTCTTCATCATTGGCGTACTTGGTGGCAATCTCCATCATCCGAGTCAGAGTCATATTTCCTGTCCGACCGAATTTCATATTCAACTCCCGATACTTAACGCCTTCTTTGAAGGCACAAATTGCTTGGTGATCTGAAACATTCTCCACTGCGTGGTGCAACGTGATCCATCTCTGGATATAATCCCTCAAAGTTTCATTCGGTTTTTGAATGCAACACTATAATTCTGTCAACCCTGTTGGCCGCTTGCAAGTACCTTCAAATGTACTGACAAATACTCGAGCAAGATCTTCCCAAGTATAAATACTACCAGGTGCTAACTAATTCAGCCATGCTCTGGCCGAGCCCTCCAACATCAGCGGAAGGTGTTTCATGGCCACTTCATCATTGCCGCCACCAATCTGAACAGCCACTCGGTAGTCTTCAAGCCAAGTGTCAGGCTTGCACTCACCAGTGAACTTACTCACTCCAGTCGCCAACCTGAAGTTGGGGGGAATCACTGCAGGCCTGATGGCTCTGCTGAAGCACTCCGGACCTGAGACATGCACTCTGCTGCTGGTTGGTAGATCTCTGTCATGACCTTCTCGGTGAGCTCTGTTTTTGTCGACCAAGCCCTGAACGAGAATAGATCTCGCATCAAAGCTTGGCTCCCTGGGGTCGACTGCAATCCTTCGCCCAACACTGTGAGGGCGCCTGTCATCATGTTGCCGAGGCACGTATAACCCACTCCTTGGGGGAGGTGTGGGAACTCGACGACGATCATCGTGATTGAGTCGGTGATCATACTGCTCATGGTTTCTGTACTGATCCCGTCGATCTCCACGTCCCTCACGCCTCGGGGATGATCTTGGGCTGTGAGCCGACTGGACTGTGTCTGCAACCACGGATCTGCTGTGAATCCTATTCCGCGACTGAGATACTACTGTGTTCTGCTCACCCGCGGCTCGGAGCAAGGCCCGAATCTGCACCAAAGCCCGACCAGCTTCTGACTGGGAATGTTGAATTGACTCCGCTATTCGGGTCGCAGCTGCGAGATTCTGGATTGGAGTTCGGTATACCTGAGTCGGAGGTGGAAAAAGTTGACGTCGACTGAATTTGGGAGCACACTGCCGAGCACGCTCGTCGAGTGCGCGCTGGAGGTTCTCCAGTCGAGTGCGCTCAGCCAAGTTGGCCAGGCGCGCCTCCTCCAAGGCCTGGGCCTCAGGGGTTTCTCCAACAATAGGAGTGTGAAATGCATCCATGTTCCGGCGGCGAAGTTCTTCTCTCCGCTGCAAAGATAGGGGTTCGGGGCGGTACTCTTCATGAACACGCAACGGATCGCCGCCCCCATCGCCTCCGTCTTCACGGGTGAAGTCAGGAGGACTGTGTGGTCCATTGACCATCAAAACTTCCGTCGCAAGGTCGCTGCTGTCGCACTCAGATGCAGTCTCTACGGAGCCAGTCGACAGATCAAACAAGCCGTAGAGAGTTTCGTCGGGCTCGATTGCCGCGACTTGGGGGTGGCTGACTGGTGATCCATCGCATGCCTCACCCACCGCTGAAGCCTCGATCGACTGGAGCGTTTGCTTCGGCAGGCTGCAGGGATGGGGGAGGCTATGGGAACCGACCGATACTGGGTCGACGGCTGCCGCAGGAGGACGCCGCGGACGCACGCGCGAAAGTGCGTTGCCCCGCGGATGGGGAGTGTGTCGACGTCGAGTGGAGCCTCCTGAAGCCAAGCGGAGTCATCACGGCCCTCAGCCAAACCTCCGCCTGAAACCATGATGAAGGGGATCGAAAAAATTGCAACTTCTCCAACAAGTCGCTAAGACACCTGCCCCATGGTGGGCGCCAACTGTCGTGGTTCTAAGTCTGACAGTAGAATGGGGGGTAGGAATGTAGAGGCAAGATCCTAGCTATGGAGGAGTTGTACACGCGAGTTTTATGAGTTCAGGCCCTTCTCGGAGGAAGTAATAGCCCTACGTCTCGGAGCCTGGAGGCGGTCGACTGGATTATATGCGTGTGTGTTACAAGGGGTGCGAACCCTTGTCCCTGAGGAGGGGTGGCTTATATAGAGTTCGCCAGACCCCTCCCGCCCTCAGTTACAAAGGGTTTAAGGTACATAAAGATGGAGACGTTACTGGTAACGCCTGTAATAAAAGTACATAATGACCATTAAGGCTATGACTTAAATCCCGACCGTTGCAGAGTGGAATGGCTCTAGATCTTCGGGTAGTTGAGTGGTTGTCAATATGGTCGAGTGTCTTCAAGACTGTCGACTGGAACATAGCTTCATGGTCGAGTGGATGATGATTTTTCTTCGACTGCTTCTGGTTCTTTTAGAGATGTCCTTGGGGAGGGTATCTTGGATAGATCCATGACCCTACCCTAGGTACATGGCTTCATCACTGGGCATCGTGGCTCGGCCGGAAAGATTAAGAAACTTAGTTTTTTAATTCATGTAATTCCAAAATACGCCTGAAAATCATGAAACTCGGCATGGTGTCATGACGTGGCACCAACATGCTGCAGTAATATTTTTGGCCAAATTGGGACAAGCTTTGGTGTAAACTTCTTGCAAACCGGAGCTTCCCTCAAGAAGGCTCGTGGTTCCGAGAGGGAACGTGCCACCTCCGTGTGCGAAACGACATACGTACATCGCCTTCTCCCGCCTTATTTTTTTACACAGCCAGATTAGACCAAATAGAAGTACCGTGCTAAATTTTGGAATTATTCCGGGCTCGTTCCGCCTTTTTATACATTAATTTAGTTTCTGGGCATTTAATGTCATAATTCAAATTTGAACTACAAGCACATGCTCCAGTGCCCCAAAGTTGTATGAAAAAACACATGTGTGTCCTTGGATGAATTTCTAGATCCCATGCAAGAGATGGGAGTGAAATTCAAACATCTGGATGTCGTGGCTCGGCCGAAAAGATTGAGAAACTTGGTCTTTTAATTCCTGTAATTCCAAAACACGCCTGAAAATCATGAAGCGTGGCATAGTGTCATGACATGGCACCAACATGCTGTCGTAATATTTTTGGCCGAATGGGGACAAGCTTTGGTGTAAGCTTGTTGCAAACCGGAGCTTCCCTCAAGAAGGCTCGTGGTTCCGAGAGGGAACGTGTCACCTCCGTGTGCGAAACGACATACGTACACTGCCTTCTTTCGCCTTAATTTTTTTGCACATCCAGATTAGACCAAATAGAAATACTATGCTAAAATTTAGAATTATTCCGGGCTCGTTTCGCCTTTTTTATACATTAATTGAGTTTCTAGGCATTTAATGTGCATAATTCAAATCTGAATTACAAGCACATGCTCCAGTGCACCAAAGTTGTTTGAAAAATCACATGTGTGTCCTTGGGTGAATTTCTAGGTCCCATGCAAGAGATGGGAGTGAAAGTTAAACATCTGGGCGTCGTGGCTCGGCCGGAAAGATTGAGAAACTTGGCTTTTTAATTCCTGTAATTCCAAAACACGCTTGAAAATCATGAAACTTGGCATGGTGTCATGACATGGCACAAACATGCTGCGGTAATTTTTTTGGCCGAACTGGGACAAGCTTTGGTGTAAGATTGTTGCAAACCGGAGCTTCCCTCAAGAAGGCTCGTGGTTCCGAGAGGGAACGTGTCACCCCCGTGTGAGAAACGACATACGTACATTGCCTTCTCCCGCCTTAATTTTTTACACAACCAGATTAGACCAAATAGAAGTACCGTGCTAAATTTTGGAATTATTCCGGGTTTTGTTTGGCCTTTTTATACATTAATTGAGTTTTGGGGCATTTAATGTGCATAATTCAAATATGAACTACAAGCACATGCTCCAGTGCACCAAAGTTGTTTGAAAAATCACATGTGTGTCCTTGGGTGAATTTCTAGGTCCCATGCAAGAGATGGGAGTGAAATTTAGACATCTGGGCGTCGTGGCTCAGCCGGAAATATTGAGAAACTTGGTTTTTTAATTCCTGTAATTCCAAAACACGCCTGAAAATCATGAAACTTGGCATGGTCTAATGACATGGCACCAACATGGTGTGGTAATTTTTCTGTCCGATTTGCGAAGGCCCACACATTAACAATCAACAAAGTCATTTTGAAACAAGTGTTGTCACATTACAAATCGGAAACACAAGTATTATTGAAACCGTGGGCGTTCGACTTACCAATTACGTTCGGCCACGTGTCCCCTTTTTTATTGGCTAGGAGGTGTCGTGCGGGGTAGCTATTTGAGTACGAGAGGCATGCGATCAGACCCCTGTGCATGCTCATCGGGAGGAGAGCCCTTTGACCGCTACCCGCCGCGCACCTCCCTCCCAACGTCTCCATTAATGGCGTCCGAGAACCTGTTCTACGGCGTGGCTATATGTCTCACTGGACTAAGATTTAAGAGAGAGAAATGAAAATCTGAAAAGAAAGTTCTGCATGGATCTTGATGTAAGATCCGACGGACCTATATAGCATCGACTGCAACTTATAGCAAGCATGATGAATATAAGGACGATGACAGTGGATAATAATTGTCTTACATAGTTAGAAACATAATTTAAAAAGCCACATGCGGCAACGCCCGAAATACACAAGGGCAAAAGAAGAAGGAAGACAATGATCTGGCTCGCTGATCTCTACTTTCTTGATGTGTTGCTGCAGGCTGCAAGAACTAGTCTCCGCGGCGAGCGGCAACGAGCTCTTTCTTGTCCTCAAGATGCTGCTTGAGAGCATCCACGGATTTCTCCACCAGCCTTCTATGCTCGATGCGCAGCTTGTTATTCTCGTCCATAAGTTTCTCGATGATGATGCCGATCGTCTTCAACAAGGTAGTGGTCTGCTCCTGCTGCTCCGCACTTCCGACGACCTTCGCCCTCAGCAGGTTGCGCTCGGCCTGGAGCTTCGCATTGCTCTCATTTAGTTGCCGGATGACATCGGTAGACTGTTCAAACGAGGCTTGCAGGTCATCCTGCAACCTCACCCACCTAGAGATCTGATCCATCTGCCTATGGACGAGGGCACGTATGCACCTGTAAGAGTCCTCGCCTGCCCGCGAGGCATTTTACCAGGCCGCTGCGGCAACGGAGGACATCTCTGCTGCATTCGCGGAGTGAGGGGACATCTTTTCTGCTTCCGCGATGCGGCCGGACCAGTCTGCTGCATCGACGATGCGGCGGGTCCTCCGTGCTGCTTCGGCGGCGCGTCGGGACCTCTCTGCGGCTACGGCCGTGCGGCAGGACATGTTGGTTGCTATCGCGGCGAGGCGGGACATCTCCCACTTCCAGGCTCGCCTCTCCCTGGTGGCAATCTCTCGACCCAGAACTCACGCTGGCCATGGAGGACGCAAGGGAACGATGATGAATGACTTGTTTGTTTGTGACTTTTTGTGGATGAGGAGTTGAGGAGGAATGTGCGGTGGTCTTGGAGTAGTAGTATTTATAACCGCGTAGTAATACACTCCTAAGTAGGAAACCGTTTAGGTTTTGATCGGTGCGAACAGGTTTGCAATTTGGAATGTGACGGGACGCATGCTCAAAATTTACTGACGGTTATAAGTGTGGCACTATTCTCGAAAGGCGTAACGTGGGCACGTATGCCTTCTCGGCCGCGTACGTGGCGTTTGCACCATAGGGTGCACCGCAATAGGCAATGCCAGCATACATCTTTTAATTAGAATGGGTGCGCTCGTCTAGTGCACACACGTTGATCTATCTAACAGTTTCAGTTTGTTGTGGCTAATCGCAAACAGTTCATCCATGTGAAGTGTATGCCATCAATCGCAGACACTTTGATCTGGCTTACCCGTTTCTGTTCTGTTGCCTAATCGTAAAAAGTTAATCCTTCTGAAGCATATGCCCTCAATCACACACACCTTGATCTGGCTGACCATTTCTTTTGTGTTGCCTAATCACAAATAGTTCATCCGAGTGAACCGTATGGTGTATATCGCACACACCTTCATCTGGCTGCCCGTTTCTTTTGTGTTGCATAATCTCAAGCAGTTCATCCGAGTGAACCGTATACTCTATATCGCACACGCCTTCATCAGGCTGCCCGTTTCTTTTGTTCCGCCTCATCGCAAACAGTTCATTGGACTGAACCGTATGCCCTGGATCGCACACGCAACTAAAATCTGAACCATGTTTGATGCATCCTCCATCGCAAATGTTTTCACCTTTTTTACGGTTTTCATACAACACCGTTTGCGATTATGGTATCGCACACAGTTTCTTGAAGGGTCTCTAATCGTAGTGTCGCGTTAGCAGCATCCTGCAGTAGTGACATCCGAGCAGCCAAGCAGTAAAATACTAAATCTTTATGGCATGAAGGAACTAGGCATCGGAGCAACTACGTGCTCCGGAGTCCGGGTCCCTGATTTTTTCTGATGCATCGGCTCGCTAGTGCAGGGCACCGATGCGATATGTAGCAACAGTTGTCTTTACACCAGTTTTGGCATACATAGAGGACGGCCTTAGTGCTATTAGTTCTACTAGCACAAATGCCTGTGCATTGCAACAGGAAAGAAAACTGGTGTGTACTCAAATTCAATAAGAATTATGTGCAAGACACATACCAAGATCGGTGGAAACATGAATGATTCTTTCAATTAGTCGTCTTGTTATTTGATTTTGAGCAATAGAACAGGTAACAATAATAAGATAAAAAATGTAGACATATACTATTAGAACTTTAAGGAAAAGAAACTCTACAATTGATGTATACATTAAGCATAGAACACAATGAAAGCCTATGTATATATTAAGCATGGAACACGATGAAACTATTGCTGATGGTATTATTTCACATTCCCTTAGGATGTTGGATCTTGATAGGAGCAACAATGTGTAAAGGTAAAAATAACATAGCAGTTTCCGAGAAGTACTGGTTTATTCGCAAAGGCATTGATTATCTTTAAGATTAATTTTTAACCTTCGCTGACAAAAAACTGCATATTTGTTAGGAGGGTCAATTATTATTTTGGTTTGTTTCACGTCCTTTTGATGAATATATTATTTTGCAAAGAATACAGTTGTATTGGGATGAATGTGTGATGAACTTCACAAAATAGATCGGATGATTTGTAACTAAAATTGGTACGGAACAATAAGCAAGAAGTTTAAACTGAAACTTTGTTGAAACATTTCAAATAAAAATATGAAGGCAAAAGAGATTGGTCTAAATGGATATTGAGCATTCTCTTATAATTATCAATGTTGAACTGTATTAGTTGATATATAATGATAACTTTCTATAAGCATTGACCTTTCACCTTTCACCCTATTCCAGATCTTGATTCAATAAATAATTGAATGCTCAATCCATCAAGAAATCATGCATTATATTCTTTCAAGGAAACTTTAAGATTGCATAAAATATGAGATGTATCTGACTTGACAATATAATGATTTTTTTGTCCCATAAACAATTAGCAGGAAAGATGTCCTCTTTCCCGTCCATGTCACCACATCAGTGGGCGCCTCATTTGTCTATGCCGGTACATTTGTCGCACCCCAAGGGGCCACTACCAAGTCTATGCCGGTACATGTGTCACACCTCATGGGGCCACTACCAAGTCGACGCCGTCCTCTCTTCCTGAGACTTCGCCTGGATCGTGCAACTGTCCGTCTCGTGCAGCATGCATCTGGATCCACTCGGCACTTGTGCTCAGGGGTGCCCGCGGGGAGCCGTCTTTGCCAGAGAAGGCCGAACAGTCCGCCATCTCATGCGGCGTCTACCATCAATTGGTACAAGCACTGCATGTGGTTTCTCGATGTAGGACACCATCAAGTTGTGGCCACGTCTAAAAGCGTCGCCAGGATCCCACTCGCGGGAGAATACCCCATCTAGGAACACACGGTATTGGAGCAGAGGTCACCAAGACCTGCTAACCGTTGCGAGCATCATGTGGATTGATGCATGCTGAGCGTCATGTGGATGGATGCATGCTGAACTTGGAACGAGATCCTCTGACGTTTTTTATTCTACTATAGAGGGACGCCCAACTCACATCAGCGTTCGTACCCCATCTGAGGAAACCAAAGAAACACCCAAAGAACAATAGCATCGGCCCATAAACATCCCATTCCTCGCTGTCATCGTCATTTGCTCTTGTCATCTAAGATACTCTAGTTATGCCTCGAAGGGAGGGTGACTGTCGCTGCCTTTGGCTGCGGCCATGGCTTGCCCAGACTGGGAGTGTGAGGGCCGCTGCCACGCCCGCACCTAGTGTCACTGCCACGCCCGCACCTCGACGCCGCTGAGCTTGCACCGCTGCAACCGTTGCCGCAGGGAGAGCACAACAACTCATCCATCGGCCGGCCGCCGTTCCGTCATCGACTTGTCTACTGGTACTTCTCTATTGGTGGTAGACCAGCTCGTTGTTGGTCGTCCGGTGATCGATTCCTCCGCTTGCATTCACTCGTTGGATTGGGTTGATAGGACTGGCATTCCCTCTATTGTAGAATTGTGCCTGCATTGCCCTCGTAGGATATCTGTATGACTTTCATGTCTCAATAGCAGCTGATGTTCTGGTTGTCGATCAGGATGGTGACGCTGTTGATGCCTCACCCGTTCCCTGATCTTGTGGCGTTGATTCGATCGCCGATGCGAAGCCAAGATGCAATCCGCTGCCACCATGAAGCCAAGGCATGAAAGAACATGTGGGCTGGG
Source organism: Triticum urartu (assembly GCF_056163025.1). Classification (NCBI taxonomy): domain Eukaryota; kingdom Viridiplantae; phylum Streptophyta; class Magnoliopsida; order Poales; family Poaceae; genus Triticum; species Triticum urartu. Next base: position 45,171,074 of record NC_141876.1, on the reverse strand, counting down.
GTTTGATTCGTATACGTACAAATAGAAGCCCATCCTAATACAACTCGCTAAGGACACAAAAAAGACACAAACCATGAGATCTATTCCGATTGGTTTTCCATATCTTTACCTGTCTAGAGCGTTCAGTTTGGCGTGATTTTCTATTTTCCATGTAGAGAAGACGGATTATGTAGATCTACTTTTAAATCTCAGCCGTCAATATTTATTCGTAACATAAAATTAACGGATATAAATAGATGATGTATGGAGAACAATGAAATCTTCCGTCCTTTATTATTAGGTAAAGATGTTACTAAATTTGTGCATGTACACACCTGTTAGTATCAATTTGTTGTCATCCAAACATTGTTGCTATGTTGTTGCAGTTATATTTACCTTCTTCATGAAATGTTCAATTTGTTATTCATTGTACATGAGTAAGAACTTGTAGCGTTGTTGTAGTTAATTATAGCTTCTAATGTTTCAAAATTTGGTTGTTGTCTTAGTAGCAATTAATTCATTTGCACATTGATCTTTTTGAGAAGATATGTCATAATTAACATGTTTCTTCAGTTTTTCTAAATAAGCATTGGTGATTTTCTATGTTGCTATAAACTAATTTCCCCTACAATTGTTACTGATCTAGTTTTAAATATTATAGGATGATTATAAGTGTTCTTACTTGGAGTCGGTTGATCAAGAGTGCCCACAGTCTTTGAAGATGTGCCTAGCGAAGCTCTGGAGCATGTATGAGGAAGAGAACAAACGTAGGCTTAGAGGAAGTGTTGTCAACGCTGAAAAATATTTGAAGATGCGGGATAAAAGGAGGAAGGTGGAGAATGAGCTTAGATTTTTAAATCAGACTTTGCTAAGATGGTGTTGGCAAAGGAGGAGGCACTTTCCTAGTTGGCTAGTGCAAAACAGGCTCTTACTGAACTGAAAGTAGAGGTGGATAAGACGAGCCTGGATGATCTTAGTTAGGGAATTGAATATATTGTTCTAATATTGTTCTTATGAAGTTGAACTAGCTATATGTTGTACTGTGTTGTTTTCATGTAGCTATCGTACTGTAATGTTACAATATATTTATGTGCCTGATATGAAAATGGCAAACGGTTGTTTGATATGAAATGTGAATTTGCGTAATACTGAAATTATTAATTGTAAACTAATAAACCTGCTAAATGTGTCATGGAACTTTGCAAACAGTTCTAGCAGTAAAAGCGCTTGTGATGGATAGCGCAATGCCACACAGTTTTTTTCATCAAATCGTGTGCGATGTAGTTGATAAAAGCAAACAGTTAACCAAGAAAGAGCGTCTGTGATAGTTACACCTTTCACACATGAGCCTACACATAAAACTGTGTGGGATGTACATACAGACGAAAAAGTTTTCCCTGGATTGACTGTGTGGGATGTACATAAGGACGAAAACGTATTCCTTGGATTGACTGTGTGTGATATACATACAAACGGAAACGTTTTCCCTGGATTGATTGTGTGGGATGTACATAAGAACGGAAACGTATTCCTTGGATTCGCCGTGTGGAACGTACATACCTACGGAAATGTTTTTCTGGGATTCACCGTGTGGGATGTACATACCTACGGAAATGATTGGGTTTCGATGCCTTGCCCGATCGCACATGACCCCAGCCTGTGTCCTAGGAGGGCCTATCCCCGACGATTTCTGGGTCATGTGGGAAGGACCCCCTATCACCCACACTTACTTGGCGAGGGTTCCAAATGCCATCGCAGAAAGGGATTAAAAACCGTTTGTATAGCACCGACGCTTACCGGTGTAGGTTCTATCATGTATGCAATGATGTGTACCAAACCTGATGTGTGCCTTGCTATAAGTTTAGTAGGGAGGTACCAAAGTAATCCAGGAGTGGATCACTGGACAGCGGTCAAGAACATCCTGAAATACCTGAAAAGGACTAAGGATATGTTTCTCGTTTATGGAGGTGACAAAAAGCTTGTCGTAAATGGTTACGTCGATGCAAGCTTTGACACTGATCCGGATGAATCAAAGTCGCTAACCGGATACGTATTTATATTGAATGGTGGAGCTGTAAGTTGGTGCAGTTCCAAGCAGAGCGTCGTGGCGGGATCTACGTGTGAAGCGGAGTACATAGCTGCTTTGGAAGCAGCAAATGAAGGAGTTTGGATGAAGGAGTTCATATCCGATCTACTAATACCTAGTGCATCGAGTCCAATGAAAATCTATTGTGACAATACTGGAGCAATTGCCTTGGCGAAGGAATCCAGATTTCACAAGAGAACCAAACACATCAAGAGACACTTCAATTCCATCCGCGATCAAGTCAAGGAGGGAGACATAGAGATTTGCAAAATACATACGGATCTGAATGTTGCAGACCTGTTGACTAAGCCTCTTTCATGAGCAAAAATGATCAGCACCAAGACTCCATGGGTGTTAGAATCATTAATATGTAATCTAGATTATTGACTCTAGTGCAAGTGGGAAACTGAAGGAAATATGCTCTAGAGGCAATAATAAAGTTGTTGTTTATATTTCCTTATATCATGATAAATGTTTATTATTCATGCTAGAATTGTATTAACCGGAAACTTAGTACATGTGTGAATACATAGACAAAACATAGTGACGGTGTCCTGGACTAGGGGGTACTCACCACGTCGTCTCCCAGTCAGTTAGATTGGACCGAGGACCCCATGGTCGTATACTCATGGGCCAGTTCGGACAACTGCCGCATACAAGGAAGATTCCACAAGACTTGGTGGTCAATATAAGGACTCCTCCCCCACCGGCGTATTCGGCTAGGACTCTTGTTATCCTAGGCCTCTGGTGCATTATATAAACCAGGGCCAGGCTGATGGGGAATGTAGTAATTTCAAAATTTCCTACGCACACGCAAGATCATGGTGATGCATAGCAACGAGAGGGGAGAGTGTTGTCCACGTACCCTCGTAGACCGAAAGCGGAAGCGTTAGCACAACGCGGTTGATGTAGTCGTATGTCTTCATGATCCGACCGATCCAAGTACTGAACGCATGGCACCTCCGAGTTCAGCACACGTTCAGCTCGATGACGTCCCGCGAACTCCGATCCAGCAGAGCTTCACGGGAGAGTTCCGTCAGCACGACGGCATGGTGATGGTGATGATGTTGCTACCGACGCAGGGCTTCGCCTAAGCACCGCTATGATATGACCGAGGTGGAATATGGTGGAGGGGGCACCGCACACGGCTGGGAGAGATCAACTGATCAACTTGTGTGTCTAGAGGTGCCCCCCTGCCCCTGTATATAAAGGAGCAAGGGGGAGGCCGGCCGGCCCTCTATGGGCGCGCCAGGAGGAGGAGTCCTCCTCCTAGTAGGAGTAGGACTCCCCTTTCCTACTCCTACTAGGAGGAGGAAAGGAAGGAGGAGAAGGAGAAGGAAGGAGAAGGAGGAAAAAGGAGGAAAGGGGGGCCGGCCCCCTAGTCCAATTCGGTTTGGGCTAGGGGGGGCGCACGCCCTGCCTCCTCTCTTCCATCACTTGGCCCATGAGGCCCATTACTTCTTCCTTGTATTCCCGTAACTCCCCGGTACCCTCGAAAATACCCGAATCATTCGAAACCTTTCCGATGTCCGAATATAGTCGTCCAATATATCGATCTTTATGTCTCGACCATTTCGAGACTCCTCGTCATGTCCCCGATCTCATTCGGGACACCGAACTACCATCGGTACATCAAATCACATAAACTCATAATACAATCGTCACCGAAACTTTAAGCGTGCGGACCCTACGGGTTCGAGAACTATGTAGACATGACCGAGACATGTCTCTGGTCAATAACCAATAGCGGAACCTGGATGCTCATATTGGCTCCCACATATTTTACGAAGATCTTTATCGGTTAGACCACATAACAACATACGTTGTTCCCTTTGTCATCGGTATGTTACTTGCCCGAGATTCGATCATTGGTATCTCAATACCTAGTTCAATATCGTTACCGGCAAGTCTCTTTACTCGTTCCGTAATACATCATCCTGCAACTAACTTATTAGTTGCAATGCTTGCAAGGCTTAAGTGATGTGCATTACCGAGAGGGCCCAGAGATACCTCTCTGACAATCGGAGTGACAAATCCTAATCTCGAAATACGCCAACCCAACAAGTACCTTCGGAGACACCTATAGAGCACCTTTATAATCACCCAGTTATGTTGTGACGTTTGGTAGCACACAAAGTGTTCCTCCGGCAAACGGGGGTTGCATAATCTCATAGTCATAGGAACATGTATAAGTTATGAAGAAAGAAATAGCAACAAACTAAATGATCAAGTGCTAAGCTAATGGAATGGGTCAAGTCAATCACATCATTCTCATAATGATGGGATCCCGTTAATCAAATGACAACTCATGTCTATGGCTAGGAAACATAACCATCTTCGATTAACGAGCTAGTCAAGTAGAGGCATACTAGTGACACTCTGTTTGTCTATGTATTCACACTTGTATTATGTTTCCGGTTAATACAATTCTAGCATGAATAATAAACATTTATCATGATATAAGGAAATAAATAATAACTTTATTATTGCCTCTAGGGCATATTTCCTTCAGTCTCCCACTTGCACTAGAGTCAATAATCTAGTTCACATCGCCATGTGATTTAATACCAATAGTTCACATCACCATGTGATTAACACCAATAGTTCACATCGACATGTGACCAACACACAAAGGGTTTACTAGAGTCAATAATCTAGTTCATATCGCTATGTGATTAACACCCAAAGAGTACTGAGGTGTGATCATGTTTTGCTTGTGAGAGAAGTTTAGTCAACGGGTCTGCCACATTCAGATCCGTAAGTATTTTGCAAATTTCTATGTCAACAATACTCTGCACAGAGCTACTCTAGCTAATTGCTCCCACTTTCAATATGTATCCAGATTGAGATTTAGAGTCATCTGGATCAGTGTCAAAATTTGCATCGACGTAACCCTTTACGACGAACCTTTTGTCACTTCCATAATCGAGAAACATATCCTTATTCCACTAAGGATAATTTTGACCAATGTACAGTGATATACTCCTAGATCACTATTGTACTCCTTTGCCAAACTCAGGGCAGGGTATACAATAGGCCTGGTACACAGCATGGCATACTTTATAGAACCTATGGCTGAGGCATACGGAATGACTTTCATTCTCTCTCTATCTTCAGCCGTGGTCGGGTTTTGAGTCTTACTCAACTTCACACCTTGTAACACAGGCAAGAACTCCTTTGACTGTTCCATTTTGAACTACTTCAAAATCTTGTCAAGGTATGTACTCATTGAAAAACTTATCAAGCGTCTTGATCTATCTCTATAGATCTTGATGCTCAATATGTAAGCAGCTTCACCGAGGTCTTTCTTTGAAAAAACTCCTTTCAAAAATTCCTTTATGCTTTGCAGAATAATTCTACATCATATCCGATCAACAATATGTCATACATATACTTATCAGAAATGTTGTAGTGCTCCCACTCACTTTCTTGTAAATGCAGGCTTCACCGCAAGTCTGTATAAAACTATATGCTTTGATCAACTTATCAAAGCGTATATTCCAACTCCGAGATGCTTGCACCAGTCCATAGATGGATCGCTGGAGCTTGCATATTTTGCTAGTACCTTTAGGATCGACAAAACCTTCTAGTTGCATCATATACAACTCTTCTTTAATAAATCCTATTAAGGAATGCAGTTTTGTTTATCCATTTGCCAGATTTCATAAAATGCGGCAATAGCTAACATGATTCTGACAGACTTAAGCATAGATACGAGTGAGAAACTCTCATCGTAGTCAACACCTTGAACTTGTCGAAAACCTTTTTGCGACAATTCTAGCTTTGTAGATGGTAACACTACTATCAGTGTCCGTCTTCCTCTTGAAGATACATTTAATCTCAATGGCTCACCGATCATTGGGCAAGTCAATCAAAGTCCATACTTTACTGTCATACATGGATCTCATCTCAGATTTCATGGCCTCAAGCCATTTTGCGAAATCTGGGCTCATCATCGCTTTCTCATAGTTTGTAGGTTCATCATGGTCAAGTAACATGACCTCCAGAATAGGATTACCGTACCACTTCTGGTGCGGATCTCACTCTGGCTTACCTACGAGGTTCGGTAGTAACTTGATCTGAAGTTACATGATCATCATCATTAGCTTCCTCACTAATTGGTGTAGTAGTCACAGGAACAGATTTCTGTGATGAACTACTTTCCAATAAGGGAGCAGGTATAGTTACCTCGTCAAGTTCTACTTTTCTCCCACTCACTTCTTTCGAGAGAAACTCCTTCTCTAGAAAGAATCCATTCTCAGCAATGAATATCTTGCCTTCGGATCTGTGATAGAAGGTGTACCCAACATTTTCTTTTGGGTATCCTATGAAGATTTACTTCTCCAATTTGGGTTCAAGCTTATCATGTTGAAACTTTTTCACATAAGCATCACAGTCCCAAACTTTAAGAAACGACAGCTTAGGTTTCTCGCCAAACCACAGTTCATACGGTGTCGTCTCAACGGATTTAGATGTTGCCATAGGGAACGTGAATGTAGTTGTCTCTAATGCATAACCCCAAAACGATAGTGGTAATCGGTAAGAGACATCATAGATCGCACCATATATAATAAAGCACGGTTACGACGTTCGGACACACCATTACACTATGGTGTTCCAGGTGGCGTGAATAGTGAAACAATTTCACATTGTTTTAAATGAAGGCCAAACTCGTAACTCAAATATTTTACTTCTGCGATCATATCGTAGAAAATTTTATTTTTGTTATGATGATTCTCCACTTCACTCTGAAATTCTTTGAACTTTTCAAATGTTTCAGACTTGTGTTTCATCAAGTAGATATACTCATATCTGCTCAAATCATCTGTGAAGATCAGAAAATAATGATACCTGCCGCGAGCCTCAATATTCATCGGACCACATACATCAGTATGTATGATTTTCAACAAATCTGTTGCTCGCTCCATTGTTCCGGAGAACGGAGTCTTTGTCATCTTGCCCATGAGGCATGGTTCGCAAGCATCAACTGATTCGTAATCAAGTGATTCCAAAAGCCCATCAGCATGGATTTTCTTCATGCGCTTTACACCAATATGATCTAAACAGCAGTGCCACAAATAAGTTGCAATATCATTATTAACTTTGCATCTTTTGGCTTCAATATTATGAGAATGTGTATCACCACAATCGAGATCCAACAAACCATTTTCATTGGGTGTATGACCATAGAAGGTTTTATTCATGTAAACAGAACAACAATTTATTCTCTTACTTAAATGAATAACCGTATTGTAATAAACATGATCAAATCATATTCATGCTCATCGCAAACACCAAATAACACTTATTTAGGTTCAACACTAATCCCGAAAGTATAGGGAGTGTGCGATGATGATCATATCAATCTTGGAACCACTTCCAACACACATCGTCACTTCACCCTTAACTAGTCTCTGTTCATTCTGCAACTCCCGTTTCGAGTTACTACTCTTAGCAACTGAACCAGTATCAAATACCGAGGGGTTGCTACGAACACTAGTAAAATACACATCAATAATCTGTATATCAAATATACCTATGGCTGAGGCATAGGGAATGACTTTCATTCTCTCTCTATCTTCTGTCGTGGTCGGGTTTTGAGTCTTACTCAACTTCACACCTTGTAACACAGGCAAGAACTACTTCTTTGACTGTTCCATTTTGAACTACTTCAAAATCTTGTCAAGGTATGTACTCATTGAAAAACTTATCAAGCGTCTTGATCTATCTCTATAGATCTTGATGCTCAATATGTAAGCAGCTTCACCGAGGTCTTTCTTTGAAAAAACTCCTTTCAAACATTCCTTTATGCTTTGCAGAATAATTCTACATCATCTCCGATCAACAATATGTCATACATATACTTATCAAAAATGTTGTAGTGCTCCCACTCACTTTCTTATAAATGCAGGCTTCACCGCAAGTCTGTATAAAACTATATGCTTTGATCAACTTATCAAAGCGTATATTCCAACTCCGAGATGCTTGCACCAGTCCATAGATGGATCGCTGGAGCTTGCATATTTTGTTAGTACCTTTAGGATTGACAAAACCTTCTAGTTGCATCATATACAACTCTTCTTTAATAAATCCTATTAAGGAATGCAGTTTTGTTTATCCATCTGCCAGATTTCATAAAACTCCTACTGTAAGTGCATCTAGTGCCACCCCTAGTTGGTTTTGGAGTATTGACGACAAACCTAGTTGAGGGACTAATGTGTTTGTGAGAATTGCAGGATAACATAGGTAGAAGTCCCTCATTGATTCGGTTTCACTACAAGAGATGACCCCTAAAAATGTACGAAGACATTGAAGACAATGGTGGTTTATGAAGATATTCATATTGAAGACAATGACATAAGAAGACTCCCTATGAAGCTTATGGAACTCAAAGACTTAGATCCTTTGTAGTTTCATTTCATTTATGTTGTGTCGTAGGAACCACCGTACTGTTAAGTGGGGTCCAAGAGAACCAGTCAGAATGACTGAAGTGATGCCTAATTCAAATCCTATGTCTTCGAGCAAAGACTTTGAGAGAAAATCTTGTCCAGAGTCAGACAAGTCAGCTTTACTTGTAGCCCAAGTAAAGTTGCTGTGTGAGTTCAAAATTCGACCATTGGTACACGTGTCAGTTCCTTAGTGACCCAGGGTCATTTCGGACAAATCAGGTTGGGTTGCCAAGTGGCTATAAATAGTCCACCCCCACAACCATAAACGGTTGGCTGCTCAGATTTCAGTGCACAGCTTTTGTCGTTTGAGAGCAACCCACCTCGAAGCCTTTGAAAGAAAAATTCCTAGTGAGGAGAAAAGCCCTAACCACCCAGAGCCAGAGTAAATTGGGCATCACTTAAGTCTTCGTGTCTGTGTGATCTGAAGACTTATTACACTTGAGGACTGTGCATCCTCCATACGGTTAGGCGTCGCGTTCTGAGCATCCAAGAGAAATTGTGGATTGCCGGTGAACGAAGTCTGTGAAGGTTTGGGAGTCTACCTTGAAGACTTACCAGAGTGATTGGGCGAGGTCTGTGTGACCTTAGCTCAAGGAGAAAACGGTGAGGACTGGGTGTCTTGGACTAAGTGTCCTTGACTGGGTGTCCGGGACTGTGTGTCCTTTGGTTTAAATACCTAGCCGCTCCAACCAGACGTACAGTTGTCACAGCAACTGGAACTGGTCCAACAAATCATTGTCTTCAACGTGTCACTGGTTTCATCTTCACTTCCTTTTACTTACAGTTATTCATTGTGAAGCCATTGCATGCTTGCTTTATCTTTTGTTTTCACAACACGAATGTATGTTCTGTTTGGCTTCATAACTTCTTCCTACCTGATCCTTATTACACTGAAGCTGTTTGTCATTGCGCTTTCACTCTATTGAATACATGACCATGGCTGGCCTAGTGTAATCTAACTTCCGCTGCATAGTAATAGGCATAATCTTCACTGTTTGTCTTCATAACTCTCACGTTTTGAAGACTTTCATAAAAATCGCCTATTCACCCCCCCCTCTAGTCGATATAACGCACTTTCAATTGGTATAAGAGCAAGGTGCTCCCTTGTTCTGTGTGATTCGGTTTAACCACCTAGAGTTTTAGCTATGTCGACTGCAGGGATAATCAAAGTCTCCGCTGCGTGCCCCGTCTTTGATGGAACTGAATATCCCTACTGAAAGAATAAGATGCGCATGCATCTTGAAGCCATTGACGTCGACCTATGGTATGTCGTCGAGAACGGCGTTCCCAAGGCTGGAGAAGGTGTCACTGCTGCTGATGTCAAGAAATTCATTCAACTGGACTCTACTGCCAAGAACATCATCTGTGGTCATCTGACCAAAGGACAGTATGGCCGTGTGAGTGCTTTGAAGACATCCAAGCTGGTTTGGGACTGGCTCTCCAAGGTCAATGAAGGCATCTCAACCCAGAGAGATCAAAGAATCAGTGTCCTTCGCAATCTCTTCAACCGCTTCAAGCGAAATGACAATGAGAATGTCCAGCACACATTTGACCGGCTCACTGACATCACAAATGAGCTTCAAGCCCTCGGCGCCACTGAGATCACCAAACATGAAATCGTCAAGACGCTGCTGAGATCACTTCATAGTTCGTTTGACATTCTGGCCCTGATGATTCAAGAACGTCCTGATTTCAAAACACTCGATCCATCTGACATACTGGAGAGGCTCAACACACATGAGTTTCAGCTTTCTGAGAAAAGAGATATCTACGGTCCAAACTATGGGCGAACTCGTGCCTTGAAGGCAAAAGCTGCTTCCTCATCTGAAGAAGAATCTAACAGCAGTTCTGATGATCCTGAAGACATTGGAAGAGAACTTGCAATGCTAGTGAAGAAGTTCCAAAAATTCACCAAGAAGAAAGGCTTCAGAAAATCTTCATGATCAAGCTCAAGGAATGATGAAGTTTCTGCTCATGACTACAAGAAGAAAACATGTCACAAGTGCAAGAAAACTGGACACTTCATTTCTGAGTGTCCACAGTGGGACAATGAGAACAGAAGGAAGAAGAAGAGCAAAGAATATGATTCTGACGACAAGAAAAAGAAGAAATACTCAAAGTCTTCTTCCAAGTCTTCATCAAAGTCTTCATCACACAAGAAGAGCTCATCTGGCAAGGCACGTGCGTTTGTTGGCAAGGAGATGGATTCAGAGGAGGAGTCCGCATCTGAGGAGGCAGAGGTGGAATCTGAGGAGGAGTCTGATTCTGGCATTGCGAGTCTGGCTACAGCATACGTCGCCAAGTCCATCTTCAACACTGAAGACAATAACTGCATCACCGACACCGACGCAAATGACAAGAACGACTCCACTCCTACCTACTGCTTCATGGCATGCGGTGCCAAGGTAAACACACGCACTACTCGCTATGAAACATCCAGTGACGATGACTCTGAATGTGATTCAAAACCTAGCTACAAAACACTTGCTAAAATTGCAACTGAACAACAGAAAGCTATGGAACATATTCAAAAACTGTTAGACAGAAGCGATGATCTGTTGGGTGTTGAAATGACTCGTTCTGAATCCTTAATTGAAGACATAAAAAATCTTCACGTTAAGTATCAGGAACTTGAAGATCGTCTTGAGACTCTCTCAACTACTCATGAAAAGCTTTCCTATGATTATCTTCAAAAGAAGCAAGATCTTGAGAAGTTGAGAGCGGATCATGAAGATCTTCAAAAGGAAAATGAGTCACTTCGAGCCGAACAGATCAGTTCCGCTCAGGAAGAATTTGAACCACCATGCCTTAAATGCATTGAGTGTGATAATGCTACTTCTGTTGCCGAATGCTCCACTGCTACTACTGTTCCAATATCTTCAACTGTTGATGTGGCAACTAACCCCTCTGCTGAGGATACCACTGCTATTGCTGATGAGAATGCTAGGTTGAAGACATTGCTTGAAACAGGGATGTACAAAAGTCTGAAAGGGCATCAAACATTATGTGATGTCCTTAAGAAGCAGATTCTGAACCGAAACCCTAGGAAAGAGGGTATTGGGTTCGAGAGGAGAATTAATGCAGATGGCTCTTACTGGAAACCTGAGCAGTACCCCAAAACCACATGGGTTGCTGCAAAGGAATCCTCAGTAGATCCATCTAATCTGTCTGGCTTCACTTGTGCTAACCCAATTATCATTGATGAATCCTTTGATGCAAACTATAAACTGTTTAAGAATCAGAATGGTGAAGTGTTTGCCAGGTACATTGGTACTAACTGCAGGAATGGACCGCCTATGAAAAAGATCTGGGTTCCGAAAAAGTGTCTGGAAAATCTTCCTGTGAATGTCTTCATGACACCTCACTTGAAGAAGACAAACCTCAGACCAAAGGCTTCATACGGTCCAAAGGCTTCATATGAACAGAGGACTCACCTGAGTCGCACTAACGCTAATGTTTTGCAGGGAAACCATACTCGGGCATACGAATATGAGAGCGGTTCTTCGAACCGTCATGTTCATATGACCAAAAATTACTCTGTTTATTCTTATGAGTATTATTGTCCCCCTGCTAGACTGTTTGCTAAGGCTTCAAAGCCAAAATTCTCAGATGCTGCACTTAGACTTATAGCTTCTAAGCCACCCTTGAAGATGTGGGTGGTTAAGAAAGCTTAACTCTCTTTTGCAGGGAAAGGTCTCCAGCACAAAAACAAAATCTTCTGATGCTATTGCTGGGGACCATAAAAATCTTGTGGGGAGCAAGATAAACTGCCCAAATGGCATCATTATGTACTTCGTTCCTGAATCGCATGCTACTCTCCCCATTAGTCCTAATCTGGATCTAAGTTTTCATAACCCACTGCTTCGTCAAATGTTTATGCTTCACAACACTCTTCGTGAAGCCTATCCCCCTAACTGCACTGTAGGGTACGACACCAGCGACTTCAAAGTCTTCAGAATGGATTATTGACAGTGGGTGTACAAATCACATGACTGGCAGAAGAAGTCTTCTTATGGACTCAACTTTACGTCCATCCGACAAGAGCCACATTACATTCGCTGACACTGGTAAAAGTAAGGTATTGGGTCTAGGTAGAGTTGCAATCTCAAAGGATCAACACATGGATAAAGTCATGCTTGTTGAATCCCTTGGCTTCAACTTAATGTCTGTCTCAATGCTTTGCGATTTGAATATGATTGTAATGTTTGGCAAATATCGCTGCCTGGTGCTAATGGAATCTGACAAATCTCTAGTGTTTGAAGGGTATAGGAAAGGTGATTTGTATGTGGTAGATTTCTCAGCAGGACCACAACTTGCAGTATGTCTTCTTGCAAAAACTTCAGAATGCTGGCTTTGGCATCGAAGGCTTGGGCATGCTGGCATGAGGAACCTCCACACCCTTGCGAAGAAAAAGCACATCATAGGCATCGAGGGCGTCAAGTTCAAGAAAGATCACTTATGCGGTGCCTGTGAAGCAGGGAAGATGACAAGGGAAAAACATCCTTCGAAGACAATCATGACCACTACTCAACCCTTCGAACTGCTTCACATGGATCTTTTCGGTCCCACTCACTACTCAACTTTTACTACTTCTGCTTGCCTCTATGGCTTCGTAATTGTTGATGATTATTCTAGATATACTTGGGTGCACATAATCCTTTACAAGACTGAAGTGCAGGATGTCTTCAGACGCTTCGCAAATCGAGCTATGAACAATTTTGGCGCCAAGATAAAGCACATCAGAAGTGACAATGGCACTGAATTCAAGAACACTGGCCTTGATACATATCTGGATACCTTGGGCATCACACATGAATTCTCAGCTCCATACACGCCACAGCAGAATGGCGTCGTCGAACGCAAGAACAGAACACTCATTGAGATGGCCAGAACAATGCTAGATGAATACAAGACTCCAAGAAAATTCTAGACTGAAGCCATTGATACTGCATGCCATACAATCAATCGTGTTTATCTTCACAAGCTTCTGAACAAGACATCTTATGAACTCCTAACTGGCAAGAAGCCAAATGTCAGTTATTTCAGAGTATTTGGCGCAAAATGCTGGATCAAGGACCCACATCACACCTCGAAGTTTGCACCAAAAGCACATGAAGGCTTCATGCTTGGATATGGAAAGGATTCGCACTCCTACAGAGTCTTCAATCTCTTCCACTACAAAGTGGTTGAAACAGTGGATGTGCGATTTGATGAAACCAATGGATCACAAAGAGAGCAATTGCCAAATGTGCTAGATGAAGTTCCAGCAAATGAATCAATCAAGCTTATGGGAACTGGAGAAATTGTACCTTCTGAAGCTCATCCTGAAGAAGAACTTATCATCTCAGCACCTGATCCACATGAAGACAATGCTCAGCCTGAAGATATACCTTCAAATGACCACATAGATCAGCAAGAGCAAAGTCTTTGCCCCACACACCCTCGTGTTGCAAATGAAGTACAAATTGACAAAATACTTGACAGCATCAATGCACCTGGTCCACTCACTCGTTCAAGGGCAACTCAGCTAACAAACTTCTGTGGGCATTTCGCATTCGTCTCAATATCAGAACCCAAGAAAGTTGAAGAAGCCTTCATGGAACCTGAATGGATTCAAGCTATGCAAGAAGAGCTTCAACAGTTTGAACTGAATAATGTATGGGAACTGGTTAAGCGTCCTGATCCACGGAAGCACAACATAATAGGCACCAAATGGATATACCGCAACAAGCAAGATGAGCATGGTCAAGTTGTCAGAAACAAAGCTCGTCTCGTTGCTCAAGGATATACTCAAGTGGAGGGCATTGACTTCGATGAAACATTTGCTCCTGTGGCTAGGCTTGAAGCCATACGCATACTGCTGGCCTATGCAAATCATCATAACATACTTCTATATCAAATGGATGTGAAAAGTGCCTTTCTCAATGGCAAGATTGAAGAAGAAGTGTATGTTGCACAACCACCTGGGTTTGAAAATCCAAAACATCCTGATATGGTATACAAGCTCAACAAGGCACTGTATGGCCTCAAACAAGCCCCTAGGGCCTGGTATGATACACTCAAGTACTTTCTGAAAAGCAAAGGCTTCATACCTGGTTCCCTGGATCCCACTCTTTTCACAAAGACATATGATGGTGAACTGTTTGTGTGCCAAATATATGTGGATGACATTATCTTCGGCTGCACCAATCAGAAGTATAGTGAAGAGTTTGGATATATGATGCAAGAGCAATATCAGATGTCCATGATGGGGGAGCTGAAGTTCTTCCTCGGTCTTCAAATACGGCAACAACGCAACAGCATCTTCATATCTCAAGAGAAATATCTTAAAGAGTGCCTGAAGAAGTTCGGTATGCAAGACTGCAAAGGCTTCACAACACCAATGCCAGCCAAGCATCATCTGGGTCCCGACGACAATGGTAAAGAGTTCGATCAAAAGGTATACCGCTCCATGATTGGGTCTTTGCTTTATTTATGTGCATCTAGGCCAGATATCATGCTTAGTGTTTGCATGTGTGCTCGATTTCAAGCGACACCAAAGGAGTCGCATCACTTAGCTGTGAAGCGAATTCTTCGATATTTGGCTCACACCCCAACTCTAGGATTATGGTATCCAAAGGGCTCAGAGTTTGATTTGGTTGGATTTTCGGATGCTGATTATGCTGGTGACAAAGTTGATCGCAAGTCTACGTCAGGCACATGTCACTTTCTGGGACGATCACTTGTATGTTGGTCTTCAAAGAAGCAGAACTGTGTATCACTCTCCACTGCTGAATCTGAATACATTGCTGCTGGATCTTGCTGCGCTCAGCTTCTGTGGATGAAGCAAACACTCAAGGATTATGGCATTCATCTGAAGCAAGTGCCACTTTACTGCGACAACGAAAGCACCATCAAGATTGCCAACAACCCAGTTCAGCACTCGAAGACAAAGCACATTGAAATTCGTCATCACTTTCTCAGAGATCATGTTGTGAAGGAAGACATTGATATCATACACGTCAACACTAAAGAGCAATTGGCAGATATCTTCACAAAGCCCTTGGATGAGAAGAGATTTTGCAAGTTACGGTGTGAGCTAAATATCTTGGAATCCTCAAATGTCCTGTAATCAGGCACACATCCTAACACTTAAGCATATTGATGACTTAGATGTGCAACACACGAAGTAGCGTATATCTTCAAAACAATGAAGACATACATTCTAAGTGTGAATACATTAATGTGGAATTTGACTTCGGAGCGCCACGATAATTGTGCGCCGTGTCTGGGTCTAATACTTCCTATACGGTGGGTAACGCCACCACCAAACGTTCCATTTTGAAGTGTTTCTCTCATGGCGTTACCTCTCAATGTCTTCACATTTGGTTTGGCTTCATTCTGAATATGTCTTCATGATTATCTTCACTGCGTTGATTATATGGATATATATGTACTGATGTTCTGTCCTCTACAGCATTCACTTATAGCTATGTCTTCTTGGTTGAATCTTTTGAACTAAGTGAATGTGATCGGACCCTAACCTCTCTATGCTTTCTATCTCTAACTCTATCTCTCCAAGTCATATGCATTCTGTTGAAACTGTCAAATGTCTTCACTGTGTCCTTGTCAGCTGAAGACATAGTGACAACCATAAAAGTCCGATTTTAATGCTCATTCCTCCACATAAGATCCGGAGAAGCAGGAACGACCACCCGTCCTCTAACTGGCCACGCGTGCCTCAAATGTGAACCGCCAGGGGTACCTGCGTAATAGCACAGTGCCGCCTCTATCCCTATAAATACACGATTCACTGCGGTCATTATCTCCTTCTTCCACCCTCGCACGAACCCTAGCGCCACCGCTAGCACTCGACGACGCCGGCGACGAAGCGCTTCACTGCCGCAACCTCTCCGACGCCGTTTTCACGCCGACAGCGGACATCGCTCTCTCCGCCGTCGCCGTAGGTGTCTTCCGTCGCCAAGTTAGGGCACGGAGGATCGAACTGCTCGACCTCAACTCTCACTTCATCTAGCAGTTCCAAGTGTGGTAAATAAAACCTCTTTTTACAGCCTCTTTTGATCCCATAGTTCAGTCACTTTCTGCCATAAGGAGTTTCTCTTCACATCAGCTAGTTATCTCGCTACATCTCATGACATGCCTAGTATATTCACTTGTGCTTCATAAGGTAGTTAGATTCCTCACTTGTACTGATCTGTGGGTTCGTACAAATCTGGAACCAACTTCTTATCTGTGAGTGAATGTCTTCGCACAATGAGGTCTATGTCTTCTAAACCGATTTATCTTCAAAATCTTCTGAGAATGCATATGACCTCTTCCCCTTCCCTCGCACCTTAATGCTGTCACAGGTACATGTCCGTGGGAGAATCCTTTGGTTCTCATAGTCTGCATTCATTTGCAGAGTACTTGCAGCATCACATCAACTCTCCTGAAGCCAGTTCTTGCAAAAGGAAGCCTTTGAACATCTTGAAGCCTTCCAAGTTATTCATGGCTTCAGAAACAGCAGCAAGGAAGGGAGGCAGACAGCGACGTGGTGAAACATCCAAAGATCTGCCTGATGAATTGGCAGAGATGTACAAAACTGATCCTGAAGAAAGCTATGGTCAGCGCAAGACACGAATCCAATGGATTCGAAGATATTGGGCAGAGCAATGGTTCCACTACCGCTTCGTCACTCAGGAATATGCGGAGAAGTGCGCCATCAAGAGACCGTGGGGAGACGTACTATACAAAAATCTCGTACCCAGGTCCAGAGTCGAAGCCATTGCTCAAGGCTTCTATCCATGCATGGTGAGAGGACCACAGCCAACTGAAGCACATCCGTCATCACTTCTCTGGTGCCGCGATGATAATCTCTTCAAGCGCAACTTTCAGTTTGCACAACAATCAGCGAAGATAAATAAGAAGAAATTTGGGCTTGACTTCAACCCTGGTCCCTCCTCACCAAGGGCAGATGGCACACGCGACACCGATCCCAATATCATCGGGCCGTATGCCAATCTTGCAGGCCTCATCACTGGCATCCTAGTCCAAGGGACTGCTGTGAATGACCCTCCAGCAGATACTGAGTCAGATGACGCCCCTGCTGCGCCGAAGCCAAAGCAGAAGAAGCCAAAAGCTTCAAATCCAGCCGCTTCTCCCAAAATCTCAAGAGCGAAGCCATTGGCAACTGCACCTCCTGGAGCCAGTGTGCAGTCAGAAGGCTTATCACGAGTGTCCAAGCCCCAAGAAGCCGAGAAGCCTCAGCCACACACAGGCAAAGAGCTCACAGCTGCTGACATTCTGCGCTGCGAAGCCATTGATCTCTCAAGCGATGAAGATCTTGGAGATGATGCTCTTGAGCAGCTCATCAAGAGCAAGGAGGAGGCTGAAATCTTCAACAATCTGCCTCTGTTTGATGTCGCCATCATCCACAACTTCATCGATGAATGGTTTGCCTCACCGGACATCAGCTTCAACGATCTGCAGCTGCCCATAGGCCTCAGCGTTGCTTTTCAAGGAGCAATTGCTTCAGAACTTGCAATAGCCCAGCGCATTGTAGAACTGAAGCAGAAAATTGATTATGAAAAGGCTCAGTTCAAGAAGCACGTGGCCAAGCTCAGTGTGCAAGAAGTGAGAAACTTCAAGATCATGTTGCACGAGCTGAAAGAGAACTTCCTGAAGACGCGTGTCGAAGCTCAAGGCTCGCGAGAACGCATGAAGACTTTGGCTGATCGCTGCGTGCAGACCTACAATGAGGCAGAGAAACGTAAGGCACTTGGGCGTCCCGGCATTGACCCCAGGATGGCCTCGAAGAAGAAAAAGAAGGCTGCTGTGCCTGAACCTGAAGCGCCAAGGTCAGAAACTGCTCCGATTGTCTTCCCCACTGCAAAGACTGGCTCGAAGCCAAAGAGTCGATCAACCGCCTCACAGCTCAAGAAGACACGGACTGCAGAGGCTGAAGCTAAGAAGAGAAAACACTCTGAAGCCTCTCCTTCTGAACCCATCATCAAGAAGCGCAAGACCAAGAAATCTCGGGCTGCTCCCACAGAGCCCTTGATAGTTGAACCCCTCTCCGTCCGCTATCCTGACACAGATCGTCAGTTGACTGTGCATGAACCCAACGCTGAAGACTTCCAGCAGACGAACCCAACGCTGCTGAAGACATTGGTCTCCAAGACAATGTGCAAGGTGATGCAGCCCTTCCTCAGCTTGAGACAAGCGAACTGATCAGTATTGGTCGTCCATTGACGCCAATCACACAAGATGCATCGTGGGCAGATCGTCCACAGGAGGAAGATGAGCCCCAACCCACTACAACTCCACCGGCGCCTACATTTCGTAGGCTTCGCAAAGGGCCAAGGGCTCAGGCTGCTGACGACATTCCGGCTGCATCAGCCGAAGAGCATGCAGAGATACCACAAGCTCCAACTTCCCCACACCAACAAGAAGCAGTTCTCCAGGAGAACGTGCCTGAGTCTGCAAATGTTGAGGCTGCCACAAACAACGCCGAAGCAAATGTGGAGCCCAACCCAACAATAGCTTCAGAAGACAATGAAGCTACTGCTCCTGAACATTTTGTGCCTGAGTCTGCTGCCGGACCACAATTCAACTATCATATTGCGTACAGACCCCAGGTCCAGAAGCCGATCCCACGACTGCCAAGGTTCCCAGGTCCTGCATCAGCTCCTGGTTCCTTCAACATCAACGGCTTCAGGGCAGATAACACGTTTTTCGACCGCTCCAAGAACCCTTATTCAAGGGAACGTATTGTATCAGATAGGTTCTGGAGCCATCAACAGCGCAGCTATTATTCATGCATTCTATACAACCAAGGCCGCATCTTTCCTCACAAGCGCCTTGAGGTTGAAGCTGTTGCTGGTCTGCCTGGTCTGGAAGAAGCACTGGATTGCTTCAAGCAAGTGGGTTTGCTGCCATTTATCACTGATGAAGAGCACTGGAACGAAGAGCTTCTACTCCAGTTCTATGCCACTTTGCATATCAAAGGCTATAACAGAGATCCGAAGACATGGATTCTGGAGTGGATGACAGGCAATATCCATCATGAAGCCAATGCTTTCGACCTAATTGAGCTTACCGGCCTTCCCACTCCTGGCGAATTCTTTGAAGAAGGGTGCCAACTCCATGCTGAAGCAATTGAGAGCATATTTCAGCGTCCTGAGCCAAATATGAGTCAGATGCTCTCAATGATGAAGCCACTGCCTCCTAATGCACCCTATCCAACTAGGTTCTTCGTTGAAGACTTAGAGTACCTGCCCAGAACAATATATCACATCATAAGGCGGACTCTATGGCCTGTAAAGGGACACTCTCGATATGCAACAATTGATGGTGCAATGAAGACTCTCATCTTCTGCATTCTTCATGGCAAATGCTTCAATGCACAGGATCTCTTCATTCGTCACTTTGCAGCATCTGCCTCAGAACTGTTTGGATTAAAGTTCTATGCTCCTTGGGTTATGAGGCTGATCAAGCTTCACTCTGCAATCTCCTATCAACCCTCAGCCCGCAACCATAGGATATTTTTGCCAGATGTGGACACATCTGCTGAAGCAATATATCCAGAGCCTGGCAAGCAACCATTAAGTCTTCAAAATGCAGAACACCAGAGCTTCACTCAAAATATTGAAGGTGTTGAAGCTCTCTCCCGAGTGTATCCAATGGCTGGCACCACACGTGCCCCTGCATCAACTGAAGCCACTGACAGCACAGCTGCCAAGAGACCCAAGAAGCGCGCTCGTGCACTCAATGACCGAGAGCTTCTTGTGGCTCTTCACCAAAAGCAAGATAGGCATCACGACTGGCTCAAACAGCAGATGAGAAGCATCATGCAAGACGTCAATCGCATCAAAAATCTGGCAACCAAGAATGCGTTTGTCGCACACGAGACCTGTCGCCGCACTTGGAAAGGCCTCACCATGATGAGCAATGAAGCTGAACTGCAAGAGAATGGCTTCAGAGAGAGATTCCAATTTGACTCCACGCCTCCAAGAAGAGCTGTGATGCGAAGCACACCATCACTTGAAGAGTCAGAATTCTCTTCTTCTGCTGCCACCGTGTCTGCCCGGATTATTGAAGAAGACGACGACGCGACATCATCTCCACCTGCTTCAACACACGTCGAATCTGCACCAAGCTCATTTGCACCGCCACCAAACTACTCCACCGATCCTGCTGCGCCTGGGAACGCGTAGAAAACTCTATGTCTTCAAACCTTTTTGGTCATCACTGACAAAAGGGGGAGAAGCATGATGTTTATAGTCTTCAAGCGGGTCACTTTGAGCGGGTGCCTTTATATTTTGCTACATTTTGCTTCGTGCTTACAACTCCCATTTTTGCTACATTTGCTTCTTTGAGTTGTAACACTTAGCCTTGATGGCCGTCTGCTACCTGTTTATCACTCCGTTATGCGAAGATAAATTCCGCATGTGCGATGATAAATTCCGCACACATCTCTTACTACAGACGTCCATTTTCCATCATGCATGTCATTATCTTCATATACTTTCACATGCATAGTGGATTATCATCATAAGTTGAAGTGGATCTCCACAAGTACAACCTGCCATGTGCATTTGCATTCAAAAGGCAAATTACTTATATGCACATCTTCAGGGGGAGCCCTTGCAACTTATGAAGACAAATTCCTTTACTATTTCACAAATTATGTTCCCCGTTGAAAACTTCAACTAGTTTGTCATCAATCACCAAAAAGGGGGAGATTGTAAGTGCATCTAGTGCCACCCCTAGTTGGTTTTGGAGTATTGACGACAAACCTAGTTGAGGGACTAATGTGTTTGTGAGAATTGCAGGATAACACAGGTAGAAGTCCCTCATTGATTCGGTTTCACTACAAGAGATGACCCCTAAAAATGTACGAAGACATTGAAGACAATGGTGATTTATGAAGATATTCATATTGAAGACAATGACATAAGAAGACTCCCTATGAAGCTTATGGAACTCGAAGACTTAGATCCTTTGTAGTTTCATTTCATTTATGTTGTGTCGTAGGAACCACCGTACTGTTAAGTGGGGTCCAAGAGAACCAGTCAGAATGACTGAAGTGATGCCTAATTCAAATCCTATGTCTTCGAGCGAAGACTTTGAGAGAAAATCTTGTCCAGAGTCAGACAAGTCAGCTTTACTTGTAGCCCAAGTAAAGTTGCCGTGTGAGTTCAAAATTCGACCATTGGTACACGTGTCAGTTCCTTAGTGACCCAGGGTCATTTCGGACAAATCAGGTCGGGTTGCCAAGTGGCTATAAATAGTCCACCCCCACAACCATAAACGGTTGGCTGCTCAGATTTCAGTGCACGGCTTTTGTCGTTTGAGAGCAACCCACCTCGAAGCCTTTGAAAGAAAAATTCCTAGTGAGGAGAAAATCCCTAACCACCCAGAGCCAGAGTAAATTGGGCATCACTTAAGTCTTCGTGTCTGTGTGATCTGAAGACTTATTACACTTGAGGACTGTGCATCCTCCATACGGTTAGGCGTCGCGTTCTAAGCATCCAAGAGAAATTGTGGATTGCCGGTGAATGAAGTCTGTGAAGGTTTGGGAGTCTACCTTGAAGACTTACCAGAGTGATTGGGCGAGGTCTGTGTGACCTTAGCTCAAGGAGAAAACGGTGAGGACTGGGTGTCTTGGACTAAGTGTCCTTGACTGGGTGTCCGGGACTGTGTGTCCTTTGGTTTAAATACCTAGCCGCTCCAACCAGACGTACAGTTGTCACAGCAACTGGAACTGGTCCAACAAATCATTGTCTTCAACGTGTCACTGGTTTCATCTTCACTTCCTTTTACTTACAGTTATTCATTGTGAAGCCATTGCATGCTTGCTTTATCTTTTGTCTTCACAACACGAATGTATGTTCTGTTTGGCTTCATAACTTCTTCCTACCTGATCCTTATTACACTGAAGCTGTTTTTCATTGCGCTTTCACTCTATTGAATACATGACCATGGCTGGCCTAGTGTAATCTAACTTCCGCTGCATAGTAATAGGCATAATCTTCACTGTTTGTCTTCATAACTCTCACGTTTTGAAGACTTTCATAAAAATCGCCTATTCACCCCCCCCTCTAGTCGATATAACGCACTTTCACCTACATTAGTTCGCTGGATATTTTGTTTATCCATTTGCACAGAACTCCTACATTATTTCTATGACTTATATACAGATTTTTTTAACATGATTATAAGGTAGGGTATCAGAGCTTATGGATTGTTGCTTGATCGCCTCTTCAACTATGGTAAAGTTTGTTCCCTCTAGTTCCTCTTCCACATCGGCAAGACAAGGCTTCATGGATTGTTCGTTCAGTGCCGACGGAGTTGTCTCCCTGTTGTTTTAATCTGATGGCTCCTGGGTTGTATACTTCATCAATTTCATAGGGGTCATCCTACCTAGATTTGAGCTTACCTGGAAATATCCTTCACATGGGAATTGTCAACGAGGACCTTATCTCCAGCACGAAACTCCCATTTATGGATTTTCCTGCCGTGGAGCTTAACTTTTTCTTTAAATAAATGGGCCCTTTCATAAGCTTAATTTCTAAATTCATCTAGAGTATGTATATCCAATAAGAGCTTTTCTCCGGCTTACTTGAGATCAAACTTTTATATTTTTATAGCCCATAGCTTTATGCTCTAGTTCTAGAGGTAGATGACATGCTTACCATATAACATTTTATATGGTGTCATACCCATTGGAATTTTATATGCAGTACCGTAGGTCCAAGGTGCTTCGTTAACTTTGGTGCCCAATCAGTCCTCGGTCGTTGCATGGTCTTCTTAAGTATTGCTTTAATTTCTCGGTTTGATAACTCCACTTGGCCACTCGATTGAGGGCGGTATGGTGCTGACACTCTATGAGTAACTCCATATTTTCCGAGGATCCTAATGAAAATGACAACATTTGTAGTTGAAATATTAGAATGAAAGAATTGTGTTTATTTTTGTAGTTCATTTGTTTGATGTGATGCATTTGATTTTTTTAAACAAAGTTAAGCTTTAAGAAAATAACTAACATGCCGAATGCTTCGTCCAGACTAGCATACACAGGCTGCAGTTGAGCGACTTCCAATCGCCATGAAATCTTTGATTGCATCAATCCGTCACATCACTTCGCGTGACTGTGTGCATTTTAAAACCGAACTGAAAAACCATACCAAAAATAAACCGAACCAAATTAATTTTATGGTTTTGATAGTTTGTGTTTCATTACGGTATGAATTTTTCCTTGGTGTTTTAGCTTTTTTGTTATATATTGAAAAAACGAATGAATTAACCAATGTAAAGAATATATCCTATTTCTTGAGCGAACAACCATACAAGTAGTCGATCACGTGAGCACGTGATCTTGTCTCACTTGCATTGTTGAACATTCACACACCCATGCACAATTTTATATAGCCTCACAGCTACTCTTCACCGCGAGGTGGTACTAAAGTCGCTACATCATACATGTATACCAATATAAAAAGACCCAATGGGGTAGATCCAACTGATCTCGGCCATTGAACTAAGTCAATCCAACGACCTAGACTGCTGCATTGCACGTGCGCATTTAGTAGTATACACTAATTGGTCGGTGACCAAACTACATAAAGGATTAAAATGACATGTGACCTGCTAACTCAAGGCCATGGAAACTTTAATGGATAGACCAAAGGCCCAAAAGAGTGTAATGTAGCCATTTTTCTTCTACAGAGTCAGATTAAGCATGTTATTTTTTCTTGTAAGGCGGTCATTTTTCTAAAAATATGCTAAACACTTCCATAAACAAAGCAAAGTATGCATTGCACATTTGCTTGCATAACCAGCCGTTAAGGCGGGAATCCATGGATGCACTATACTTATATGTAATATACAGTTATATATTGTTTGTATAAAAAATGTGTTTTGAGTCATAAATTTATGAAATATTATGATGCCATTTTCAAATCCACGTCAACTTTGGTTTATTATGAATTTATGATATATACGGAAATAATTTGGTATATACCGAAACCAAGCATATTTTAATCTCATATCAAATTCATCAAAGTATGAATACTGTATGAATCAAAAACCCATATAAACCAAATAAACTGAATGCACATAGTTAAGTGCCCGTGAGCTGAAGGAAGATTTACGGAGGAAAACTTGAAGGGTGTTACATGTGCCTTGTCCTCTCAATGATTAAGCATAGATTCTACAAACCACGACAGGCTAGATTAAGCTCTGAGCAGTGATTGGCATGGTCCATGGGCCCAGTGCCCATCAGTTACCGGCGAGATCGCGCGACCTGTGCAATGCAGCGTGGCATAATATGTTTTTACTCCCTCCGTTTCAAATTACTCATCGCAGAAATGAATGTATCTAGAATTAAAATAGATCTAGATACATCCATACCCGCGACAAGTAATTCGGAACGGAGGGAGTACTCCACAACAAACTGAAGGCCTGCCGCTACGCTCGCACCACAACTCACTTTCTCGCCTTGTCCATAAGCTCAACCATCGGGGCACGCCTATGTCTTGCTTATGGGAGACACAGGGCAGCCTCGCCTGAAGGCGAGCGCAAGATGAGCTGGCCTAGGCATGCTCTTTTTTTGCTTTCTTCCTTTTTTTTGTTTAAAATCCCAAATATTCAAAAAATGTATATTACAAGAAACACATTACATAAAACATTTGAAAAAATGCTAATCAAGCATCTAAAAATGTTAACTATATATAGTGAAAATATTTCTTACGGATATGAACAATGTATACAAAAAATATACAATGTGTATGAAAAAGGTCGATTATATCTTTAAAATATGTAAATCAAATATTTACAAATGTTAATCAAGTTTTTGAAAAATGTTAATAAGGCTTTTAAAGAATGTTGAATGTCCATAGAAAAAATGTTTTTCATGTATACGAAAAATATATAGAAAATAAATACGAAGAAATGCGTATGAAGAAATGTTGATCATGTATTTAAAAATGTTAGACGTCTCTAACAAATATTCCTAACATATACAAAAAATGTACATTGTGTGTAAATTTTTTACTGCCATTTGAAAGATGTAAGTCAAGTAGTGAAAAAGGATGGATATGTACTCGAAAGATGTTAATCATGTATTTAAAAAATGTCAAATGAGTATATAAAAAATGTATTAGATATATAGCAAAATGTACAGTGCATATAGAAAAAGTATACATAAAATAATATAAGTTTTGAAAAAATTAATCATGTATTTCAGAAATATTAAATGTATATATAAGATATGTTTCTGATATAAACAAAAAATTATTCAATGTTTACTGACAAAAGTTATCATGTGTTGGGAAAAACAATGAAAATTGACAGAAAAATAAAGGAAAATCCAATAAAGAAGAAAACAGAAATGGAAACCGAAGAAAAGAAAAGGATGAAAACAGTAAAAATTAAGATAGAAACAAAAGGGAAAAAACAGAATAAAACCAAGAAAGAAACAAAGAAAACCGAAGAAAATAGGAGAAAAAACAATGAAAACATAGAAAAAGATAAGAAAATAAAGAAAAGAAAAATGAAATAAAAACCAATAATACCAGAATAAAACAAAGAAAACCGATGAAAATACAAAGAAAAAATAATAAGAAAAACGTCAAGAAACACAAGCAGCAAAAGATATAACGAAAAAGACTAAAACAGAGTGAACAAGGCAGCTAGTACCAGCTAGCGAGCACTAAAAACGGCCGGAAGACGACCAAACTTCAGGCGAGACAGAAGTGACTAGCATAAGCGAGATATAACTCTCGCGAAGCCGTAGGGACCTCCTATTTCCCGACTGGTGCGGTCGAAACCAAAGTAACGCACACCCTCTCTCTTCCCGACGGACGAATTTTGCCTGGCCCATGTGTGGGGAGTGGCTCCACCTTTTTTGTTTCTATTTTTTGATTCTTTTTTCTGTTTCTATAAACATATTAGGGATTTTAAAAATTTATGAAATTAAAAATATATTTACGAATTTGAAAACTGTACATGATTTCGCACAAAATTCTTGAATTCAAAAGTGCGATTAAATTTGAAAAAAATTCATGATTTTAAAAAATACTTGTGAATTTGAAAAAAAGTGTTCATGAATTTAAAATTTTCGAAAAATGTTCCCAAATTCAAAACATGTTCATGAGTTTCGAGAAAATACTCATGAATTTTTTAAAGCTTTAAAATAAAAAAATGTTCACAAATTACAAAAAATGATTACAGATTTAAAACATTGTTTCGAATTCAGAAATTGTTCATAAATTGGAAAATAATGTTTACGAATTTAATTTTTTGGAAATTTTTAAAAATGTTCACAAATTCATAAAATGATCATGAATTTTAAAATATTCTTAAATTTTAATATTTTTCAAGAATTTGAAAAATATTGGAAAATTATAAAAAATGGCCATTAAATTAAAAATGTTCCCGAATTTAAAAGATGATTATAAACTTGAAACAATATTCACAAATTTATTTAAAGGTATGGAAGTTTTAAAAAATCTTCTTGAAATTATAAAATAAAAGGCTGAAAAGGAAAATAAATAACTTATAAAGACAAGACCAAAAAGAAAAATAAATAAAACCAGAAGAATATACAAAAAACACCAGAATGGTCCGACCCATATAAAGGACGGGCGCTGGTGAATGGTACACGGTAGGGCGCTATCTAGCAACCACGCATGAAATAGGAACTGCTTCAGCAGTCCATGTTAGCTCCACAAGGATGGCACATGAATGCCTTGCTTAGACTAGCAGAGTGGTTTTGGATAATGGACAACTATCTTTCGAATTTCTGAGTTTCAGAACTCTCTCAATACACTTGCTTGGACCGGGCCTTTTTTTTACCACTTTTCACTAGTGGCCTATCTCAAAAAAAAATACACGTATTTTATTTCCCTAAAAAACTACACATAATTGTGTTCATTTTGAGATTTTTTTCTCAAAAGAAAATTTTAAGTAAAAAAGTATTGTTCATAAATCTATAAAGGTCAAACAAACAGTGAAAATTTAGTTTACATGGCGCTCACTACTAGTTGTATTGTACCACGATACATTTGTCATGTATTCATATGGATAGAGTATGAAGATGGTCGGTCATCGGAACTTTGCCGTAATTTCTTTATATTTGCAGGGGTGTCTATACTGCTGATTTGACTAAAAAAATCTGAGTGATTATTCAAGGAAAAAAAAACAAGGACATAACTCAAACTAGACATTCGTCGAAGACAAACATTCCATGGGAGCTCCTCCTCAGGGCCTTGTGTGCCACGTAGTGCCTGCCACGCATGGGCCAGCCCAAACAAATGCAAGTCGGGCACTCACTTGGTCGCCACACTAGCCTAAAAACCCCGTTTGTTCGATCCTTTGACTGGTGCCAGTTGACCATAGACCTGTTGACAGTTGACTTTTGAATAAACCGTGAATTATTTTTATGAATTTGAAAAACTTATTTACTTTGAAATTAATTGTTCATGCAGTTTAAAAATATTCACACATACGGCAAAAGTTTGTGAATTCGAATTTTTAAAATTGAATTATTTGAATAAAAAATTATGTATTTGTAAATGTTCATGCAAATAGAAAATATTATTAAAAGATATTCAAGAATCTGAAAAAGTTTGTAGATTTGAAAATGTTCATGAAATTAAAACAAGTTCTCAATTTTCAAATAGTTCATTTAATTTAAAGTGAGAAAAGAGAAATAGAAAGAAAGGAAAAAAAAGGAAAAACAATCAAAAAATAAAATAAAAAAGGAAAAACCATCAAAACTGAGAAAAACCCACTGAAAGGAGTACTAGAGAAACTGAAAAAACCGTCCAAAAGCTTACTAAAACTAGTGCAAAGGGGATCTCGTGTAGGGCGACCCATGAAACAACAATGACACCTCCTGCGTGGGCAGTCACTACCGAATACGCTAAAACGGGTGCCTTAAGCGCGAAATAGGAAACTGTACATTTCATATAGCTTATGTCGCCGGCTGCTCCAGCTCCAGTTCAGCCCATTAACACCATAAACGAAAGATGCATTTTTTAATCCAAACATACAATATGTGATCTACTTCCTTCATCTACAATATAGTGCATATAAATTTGGCAAACTTTTTGGTGTAGGTGTCAAATGATGCATATAAATAAATAATGCAGATAAATTTTGTCTCGAGTCAAATGGTGCAAACTTAGACCAATTGAAAACTATCAACAAATAGAATGACAAATAGATATAATACAAAAATATATATCTTATTGTGTACTCCCTCCGTCCGGAAATACTTGTCATTGAAATGAATGTATCTAGATATATTTTAGTTGTAGATACATCCATTTTCATTCATTTTGATGACAAGTATTTCTGGACGGAGGGAGTATTTACTGATACTAATTTATGGTGTAGGTGTTTTAGGTTTTTTCTATAAAGTTGGTCAAACCTTGCACCGTTGACTTGTGAAAAAAAGATTAATAAGCCTTCTTTTTGAAAATGAAGGGGGCAGTCTTTCCGATATTGCCACCAGAATACAACATCGAAAGCAAAATTTTAAAGGCTCTTAGTTCTGTAGGCATTGGAATTGTAATATGAAAATGCCACACTCCTTTGGAAACTAGGCACAACACCTACCCCTTCTGAGTCTGCGGTGTCCAACCTCCTCATACCTGCTTGCTGCAACGCGTGGCCGACGACAAGGATGGATGATCCACTCAGAACATCTACAACTGGGTGCCTCAAACCCCCTTCAAACGCCTGGGAGAACGGCTCGATAACCGACCTATAAAAAAACAAGTTCGACGGACGCCTCAAACGGACCTCAAACATCCGGGTTGACAGACACCCCTCATATCCAGCTAAAATCTGGGACAGATATGGGGTGCCTAGGCACCACCAGGCACGTCTGTCACGTTGGACCCGACAGTCCGACCCCATCACAAATTGCACCAAATCCACTCTGACCTATCGATTCCATTTGCTCCTCTCCTCTCTTCTTCCTCTGCGCTGGCCTTCTCGTAGCTACGCTGCCACCCCTTGCTTTGCCGTCGTTTGAAGCCTCAACGCCACTAGCACCGGCACTACAGTCCTCCCATTCGCACTCGCCGCCGTAGACATCGTCACCGGCCCGGACACCATCGTGGTACGTCTGGCAATTTTCAGGCCGCACCTTGCCATCTATTTGTTCGACACATTGTACAACTAGATTTACTGTGACTTATTCGTAGGGAACGATGGATTCCGATGCTTCGTCGAATGAGGAGTATGGACCCATGGATCTTGATAAAATGATTGAAAATGAGTTTTTGGATTCGTTGGATTCGAACGAAGAAGTGAAAATGATCATGCTCATGAGCATGCAAGAGGAAATTGACCGACAGGTGAAGCATATTCTCAACTTGAAGGGCTAGATCAAAGGGAGAAGAGTTATTAATCAAGATATGGTCTTTGGAGCACGGTTACTCTACAAGGACTTTTGATCTGGACCCAACTTTTCCTAATGATCCATGGTTTCGTTGTCATTCTCGTATGTGCAAACCATTATTTTTGCGCATTGTGGAAGGAGTGGAGACACACGATGACTACTTCAAGCTCACTAGGGATTGCTATGACCAACTTTCTTTATGTGCTAAGCAGAAATGCACGACTGCTCTGAGGATGCGTGCACTAGGTGTTGTCGCTGATGCTGTTGGTGCGATGGTCCGGATGGGGGGAGAGACATGCTTGAAGACTACTATGAGGTTTGCCCATGCTGTGGTGAATGTGTTTGGAGCAGAGTATCTGGGGGAACCAAATGTGCATGACACATAAAAGATGTTGGCTATTGGAGAGGCAAGATGTTTTCCAGATATGCGAGAATCTATTTATTGCATGCATTGACAATGAAAAAACTGCCCCAAAGGTTTGCGTGGAATGTACCAAGGTCACACCAAAGAGGCCGCCATTATACTGGAAGCAGCGGCATCACAGGAATTATGGATTTGGCATGCTTTAATCAAAATGATTGGTTCTCACAACGATATTAATGTGCTTCAATGATCTTTCGTGTTTAGGAGGCTTTGTAATTAGGGCTGCAAACGAGTCGAGCTCGAGCGAATTGGAGTTGGCTCAGCTCAACTCATATGAAAATTCGAGCGAGCTCAAACTAAGTGAAGCTCATGATCGAGCTATAGAACATGACTCGTGCTCAGCTTGTAACGATCTCGAGTCGATCTCGAGCTAGTTTCGAGCTAAATGAGATATAAAAATTATAAATCTATGGATGAAAAACAAAAAAATTAAGGTGAATATGCTGGGAACCTTTGCCAAAAATATAGGATATTTAACACATAGTTGACCACGTGCCATAATTAAGCCTAAATCTTCTCTGCACTTAATTAAGTTTCCATATTAGTTGGTAAATAAAATGGAGAAAAATTATGGACAACATATATGGTAATAAATTATCTTATTTTCATTTAATATATGGCATGATCATATAACATAATGATATTCTGTCGAGCTATCGAGCTAAAATCGAGTGAGCCAACATTGGCTTAGGATCGGCTCGTTTCTCGGTCGAGCTACATAAAGTGTTCAAACTCGGCTTGTTACTATTCGAGTCGATCTCGAGTCGAGTCAAAAAACGAGTCGATCTCGAGCGGCTCATGAGCCTCGAGCATTTCTTGCTGCCCTATTTGTAATGGGGAACCGCCGTCGTGCAACTACGCTCTCAACGGCCACGACTACAACATGGGGTACTATCTTGCCGATGATATCCGTGCTCAGTGGGCGGCATTTGTAAAGACCATATTCGATCCACAAGGCAACAAACAAAACCACTTTGCAACAATGCAGGAAGCAGCTAGGAAGAATGTGGAGAGGGCTATCGGAGTGCTTCAAGCTTGTTGGGAATTGTTCGTGGAGCTGTAATGATGTGAGACCTAGAAACCTTATGACAGATGATGACATGTTGTATTATTTTACACAATATGATTCACAAAACGAGGGTGATGAGGTAGCCCAAACCATTGATTTTGAAGTGGCTGGAGAACAGGTCCAAATCCCGCAGGATCAAGATGCAAAACAGTTTATGAACTTTCTGCAGATGCATCAGATTCTTCGAGAACATCAGGTGCATGCACAACTACTCAGTGAACTTGTGGAGCATATATAGACCCATAATGATACCAAATAGCTAATGTTTGATTTGTGCACTTAGTATAAATTTTATGTAAGAATTACGTATTTTCGCTACCAACATTTGTTATTTACTTACGACATTGACGTGTATGATGGGCGTGCATGGATTTGCATGTATTTGAGAGTCCGGATTTGAGGTATGTGGCTGCTGGGCAGAACATATGAGTGGTGGTCGGACTGCATCCGCGGGCATACCCGGGCGCGTCCGCGGACGTATAGAGGGGCCGGATTTGGCAAGTCCGGCTCTCATGTTGGTCAAACAGACCTTTGGGGGACGGAGGAGCAACGTTGTAGCATACAAGTGCAGTTCACATAATAGTGTTTAGTACACAAGATTTCATAAGAAGTCTTCAATAGAAGCAGAGGAGCGGGTGTTGTAGATAAAGAAGTTTACACCAGTGAAGATAAGAGATAAAAACAAGGTATGACTAGCTTAGTCAAGTGACATAACACATAAGGATGAAGAGAAAAAACTAAAAATAAAAAATTGTATGGATCTCAATGTAAGATCTCATGAGTATAACATCGACTGACACATAATTAAGTCTGAATCCACTCGGGTTTAACAAGACTGCAAAAAGAAATAGGTTGGTATCATACAATTTGGTACAAAAGACTACATAAGAGGTCTTCAGAGCAGCAGAGAAGCGGTCGTTGTAGATAAAAAAAAGTTGACACGAGTGAAGATAAGTGGCAAAAAGAAAGAGGTTGATATCAAAGAGATACAATGAAGGGTTGTGATCATACAAAGAAGTGAAAGTAGATAGTTCAATGGTTAATAGGATCTAGATGATCCAACCTAAAACAGGGGACGTACTTTTGGCTAAGCCACCAATGACAGAATTGGCATGATCTGATTGGTGTTGACTAAAACTAATAAAATTGAAATGAAATAAAATAAAATTAAGTAAACCCTGTACATCAGTTATAAGTCAGTGTCCATCCAAGAAGATTTAGAGTTGAACCCACAATCGGAATGGATATTGAAGCTCTTGGCAGGCTGCCTGGTTTCTCCGATAGTATTCCCTTCTAGAAATCGTTTTAAAAAGCCGCTTGCGATTGAAGCCCTAGTTTTGTGAGATGTCAAATTTGTTTAGAACAACCGTCTAGAATGACGGTTTATTACGTAGCGCTTCACAATGAGAAAAGAACTGAAGCCCGCAGCGGTCCTTCTTCCCGATCTGAGTCATCGCGGCGCCGCGATCGTTTCCAGCGACGGCGCAGGGGCGGCGTGGTGATGGGAGGAGGCGGCAGAGCTGCGGGCTTCGTGAAAGATCTGGTGGTGCCGGCTGCTCGGTGGGGTTGCATGGTCATGGCGGCGGAGGTCGCAGTGGCCGGCGGTTTGGCCGGTCAGCAGCGGCGGAACATGGCCGATGGCAGCTGCGATGTTCTGTCTGAATCCCAGGGCGACGGCCCTGGATGGTGGCGGCTGGTGAAGCTAGGGCTTCCCGCGGCGGCATGGCGTGGTGCAGTCTCTGTGCAAGACGGATCTGTGACGGCGAGCTGATCTACGGATTGGTTCGGATCAGAGACGGTGACGATCACACGGGATCCATATCAGCGGCTCTCGCGGCTTGGCGAGGCGCCTCCTCCTAGGCTCCAGTGGTGGCACACTCAGACAGTGGCCGGTGCGCTAGGGCTCCTACGATGGCACTGCTGTTGCAGTTGGTCGCCGGATCTAGCCGGCTAGATCTGGGGCTTTGAAGGCGGTCGAGACGATGCACAGGTTGTCGGGTGGATTACTTGGGATCCGGGTGCGAAAATGGTCTTCGGTCGATGGCCGGAGCCGGTGATGACGATGCCCTTATCATCGTTTCCTTCATGAATGCATCATTGAGGTGAAGCTCCCAACTCCAGTCAATACCTCCGGGGGAAACCCTAGATCAGCTAATCGTATGTTGGCGGCAAT